>NC_089403.1:0-2633866 GCF_020647795.1 Trichoderma atroviride
CGTTCAGTTACGTATTGCTAAGGTTAATCCATTCCCTCCGATAGATGAAACCAGCACCTCTAACCCTAACCCTAACCCTAACCCTAACCCTAACCCTAACCCTAACCCTAACCCTAACCCTAACCCTAACCCTAACCCTAACCCTAACCCTAACCCTTAACTATATGCTTATACTGCTCCCCCCTAACTATATATGTTATTACTGTCTAATATACATATATATATATATATATATATAATTTAAAATAAAATATAAATAACTTATATTTAACTGTTATTATTAAACTAATTTATTAATATACTTATCCCTATGTATATTTTATTTGTCTTTATCCCTCCTTAATTTTTCTGTTTGCGCCCACTAATTTGTAATATCTTGTTTAACTTAACTAACCTTCCTTCCTTTATCCCCCTTAATTGCTAGAAAATATATTTTACTATATCCCTTGCCTTTGATAAACCGGCCTTTATTACCTTTGCTATAATGTTTAGATATTGATATTCTTCTTCTGCTATTTTTTAAAACCTTCTGCTATCCCTGTTTATTTCCTGCTACTGACTGCAAATTTAATATGGCAACCCGTATCCCTAATATCCGTAAAACTTAGCAAATAATCCTCCTTTACCTATCTATCCTTGCATATGCTTTATGTATTCTTTTATCTCCCTTAATACACCCTTGCCCTGCGCCTTTAACTAGTATACGCCTTTATGCTTATACTTGCTGCTTATTATTTGGTAATATATATAACCCTTGCTCCAACTGGCCAATTGCCTCTTGAATGTCTCCGTTAATAATGTGTTGTCTTGGATTCTTTCGCTCTTCTTCTATATCATGAACTTGTGTTCTTGTTCCTGTATGTATATCTCTATGCTTATTACTTGAATATTTGCTGCCTCTTTCTCTTTTATTTTCTCTGTAACCTGCCTGTCTGCTGTCTTTCCTTTGTTGCCTTTAAACGTTTAAATGTTGGCACTGGGTAATGGTGCTCCCTGTGATGCGCCTTTGATCTGAATTGCAATGGCTTTGTTGTCCCTTATTTGCTGCTGTTTGTGCTCTTGCCCTTTGTCTGCCATACTGCCTTCCTTATCTACTGCCTTCTTACCACCTAGGCTGTCCTTGTTGATAATGTGCTGGATTGCTGTAATACTGCTCTCTTCTTTTACACGGCCGCCTTAAATATATATGTCGCATCTTTCTTTGTCGCCCTGGCACTTACCCTCCTGTATGCGCCTGTTTATTGCCTTGTCTAATATGAATTGTTGGCACTGTGGACCCTGCATGTACTCTACTATCTCTTTGTCTTGAACCCCTTGGCCTCCTTTTTGTGTAAATCCTTGCTGTCCCTTGACTGCTTTGCAAATTATAATTGATGTGCCCTGTCTACTATCCTGACCTAACCGCCCGCTTTCCTGCGTAAACGCCTGGACCTAGTATAGTAAACCCATATGTATTACTAACCCTATATCTAGTATGTTAATCCCTAAACCTAATGCGTTAGTTGCTATAATTACTTGCTTAGCTGTTATTATTCTTGTTGCTATTATCTATAACTACATCTGCTGCTGCTTCTCTTTTTGCATTTCTACCTTATTGTAATATATATTAATACCTAATGCTTTAGTTAACTTTTTAGTCTATGGAATAGTGCTGGTGTATATGATTGTATGCCCTTTTTTGTTCTCTTTGACTTAATGTTATGCTATTTCTATTGCCTTCTTGTCTTCTGCCTTTTCTTGTGCCTTATGCTAGTCGCTGCCTTTGGCCTACTTGCCCTCTATAAACACTACCCTGTATCGGATATTGCGCTATGTTATCTAGCCTTAGAACATAACTATGCTATCTAGGTTAATGTGCGCCTATGTAAAAAACTCCCTTTCCTTTAACAGCTGCAATATAGCTGTTAAAAATACCTGCTGCATGCCCTATAATATAATCTCTTGCCTAATATTGCGTAATACCAGCCGGAATATATTTAACCTGTCTAATATTATATAATACTTATTAACTACCACCTGGTTAATAGTAAACTAGTTCTATAACCGCTGGATGTAATTTTAGAATGCTGCTATAAATACTGCTTTTATAATTACTAATATAACCCAGCTGCCCTAGTGTATTCCTATTTTACTATTCCATATGCTAGCCTTAATGCTATACTTAATACACTTATTATAAATATCTTCCTGTAATATAACTAATAGCATAATTATAATTATCCAGCCCTACTATAAACTATACACTGGTAATATAAATAACATACTCTTGCCGCCGCCCATTAGTATAATCTATACTACTGGGCTCTCTTTTTATATAATAGCGCTAATAACCTTCTTCTGCCCTAGCTGGAACATGGCTGCCTTCCCCTTAATGCACCTTAATATTACTAATATATTAACCTATTATAATGCTTCTAATCTCCATAACCGCATGCTTTATTGGCTACTCTTAAACTTGTTCCGCTGCCTTTGCTAATGCGCTGCGGCCGCAGCCCCACCCCGTCCACTATCTTGGCCAGCGCCTTCCTGCCCAAAATTGAAAAATTAGTGCTACTCCCAGCTGGTCTCACGGAACTTCTCTTGCATTAACGCTATACTGCCTAACCCTTGCTATATCTCTTATGCATATATTATGCCTGCTATATGTAATATGTATCCCGCTTATAAATCCTGGGCATTGCTTACGTTATTAATGCTATCTTTATCTTCTTTATTCTCTTTACTATATAACAGGTTATACTATATACCTAAATATCTGTTAAATATAGTAATTGTAATCTGTCGCTAACTGCTTATGCTTAACTTACAGCTTAATAACCGCTTACTATGCTACTAGATAATGTATTATACCTAGTTAAATGACTACTTTGTTTTATGGAATAGCTGTATTATTAGCTCTATTGGTTGCTTTAGGTCTTGGTCTTGTATATTATCTTTGCTGCTTGCTCTTATGTCTTAGTCTTTGTTTACTGCCTAGTTAATTGCACTATGTGATATAATTTTATTGGCTTAAATGTATATGCTGCGGAATGTTAACCTCTTAATTATGCTTTGCATATTCTGCTAAAACAGTAAAACTAACTATATATACCACACTAATAACTCCTTAACCTTTAGTAATATAAATTAGTAGATAATCTTAACCTAGTTTAACTACTGGAAATTCTTGTAGTATACTATTATAAAACACATCTGCCTATAGCTTACAAATATATTCCATGCCCTTATGTTAGCCGTATTCTTCATCCGCACTATTAATATCTTTATAGCACATGCCAGCTAGCTAGATACTATATGCATTAAAACTAATAACTTCTCCTGGAATTAGTTTAATAACTGCCCATATTCCCTTGCTGTTATTTCTTTATATAAATGCCTTAATGGTGGTGGCAGTTAACTACCTTGTCCCTTATGGGCGTCTAGCACTTGCAATTATACCTTCTACTGCTTTATACTCTAGACTAACTGCCTTTTAATATATCCTTTCCCTTTCTTAACCTATAGCATATTTTAGTTATCTTTAATAAATGAATATTTAACTTTGTTGTTGCTGTTATTATTATATATATTATCCCATGTAATTGCCGGTAATGTATGCACATCTTTACTGCTATATATTATTAAATTAGTTATAATACTATGTGCCTTTTATAATATAATATGCATAAACCCGCTTAATTTAGCTATTAAAAACTAAATGCGTTAAAATATAATCTAGTTGCTAATTTAATTAATTACCCCCCCCGGCTGTTATTGTAAACTAAATCTTTATTCTGTATATGCGCGTCTTTAATATCTAATCTATTAGCAATAGGAACTTATTAGTCTCCTTCCTTACTTATATTATAAACTTCTGGATGTATTACTATATATGCGTAAACATTAATGTGCTAAATTACTATGCATTTACCTTATGTACACCCTTTTCCTATATTATATTATAAATCTTAACCTAGCGCTTAGTATATATATAATATAACACTATAATTTATATTATCTTAATAACAGCTAATAATATAGGCATATAATCTAACGCACTATGCTAACTGCTATTATCCTAGACCCCTATTACCGCTAATATGCTAATTAATATGTTATTATATTAATAGTTGCCTAATAAATAATTTAATATAGTAATAATAAACTATGCGCATATGTTATAGCATGATCCTTAGATCTCTTTTATGCGCTTGTGAATATTATAAATATCCTTGCTGGTGCTATTACTGCTATTATTACTGCTACTACTCTTGCCCTGCTTTTTATAGTTATCTTTACTTGCTAATATTATAGCCTGGTATTTTTATATGGCCTAATATTAGTCACATGCTTTAGCAAACCCTTTCTAATATTGCTTTTAGGCACTTGTTATAGTGTACAGTAGTTGCTCTTCTTGTGGTCACTACTTTATATAATAAATAATATAAATAATTCTGCATATTACCCCTTTGTATTATACCTATAAATCCGCCTTTATCTATAGCTTAAACAGCCGCTTAGCTTATACTAATACCTTGCGTTAGTTAATCTTAAATATAGCCGGCAACCTAATGCGGTATAATTAATATGTTTTATATGCCTTTTTTAATAAATTGTGGTACTGCTTACTTATATATTATAATAACCTCTTATCTTTAGCTAGGTCCTTAATTAACTCTTTTAATTCCTCTACTTCTAACCCCTCTAAATGCCTTATTTACCTAACCCACTGCAATCACAAATTAGCCTTATTCTTAGGGTCTAATTCCTTAATGCGCTATATTAACTGCCTGTTTATATATTACTACTCCTGCATATTATCTTATTTATTTAACTCCTTTAATATAGCAGCTTTATTATTATCCTCCTTATTACTATCTCCCCCCTTAGCTATTAATATATCCTTAATAACACTAAATCCCATATTAACTGTGCTCTTTACTTTAAATTAACTGCTAGCTATACAGCTGTAAAACAACCTCTAGCACTAAACCCCCTTAATCTATAGTAACTAGCGCAGCTCCTGCTTCTTAGCCTTAATATTGCTACCTTTCTTTTAATTATTAACCTATTTATGCTGCTTTTTGTAATATTACTGTATAACCTTAACCTTCCGTGTAATATACTAGCATGTGCAGCACTATAACCCATCTCTCTTGGGCTTTTTAATATATAGGATTAGTGTTACTTAATCTAGTAATAAATATTCTGCTAACTTTACTTAATCCTAGATTAATCTAGGAATACTTTAAACCCTTTAGGTAATTGCTTTTTATGTTAATAGCTAGATTATGGTATAGTTTCTTGCTAAATGTGTCTTAACTTCCTTTATGATATATGCTTATTAATATTCTTAGTAAAATATAAATAGATATTAATTATTATATAAAAATGGTTTTATAGTTCTTCCCTGCTATATGTTAATACTAATAATATAATACTATTTATACTTATATAGCCTTTCCCCTTTAATAATTATATAATAGAATACTAATTAATACTTTTGCAAATAAGCTTAATAAAAATTATAATATATTACGCCTTAACTAAAAATATTTTATTATATTAGTTTATATTCTTAATCTTATACTTTAGGGTATATGTGCGTTTTAATCTTGGGTTATATACTAACCTTTTATTTACTAATTCCTTAGGGGTTTATAGTTGCTTTTGGGCATAGGGCTTTTTTTATATTTTGCATTTTTATATTTCTTTTTCTTTCTAATAGGACATCCTAATAATTATATACCCTTCTTACTATCCTTGACTTTTAACCCTGGCCTTGCTTTCTAATAATCCTAGCCCTAATGACTTTCTGGTTCTAATAACTTTCTGGCTCTAATAACTTTCTAGCGGTCTAATGTATTAGTTGGTGGCTCCACTTTTAACTACTGGCAAATTAATTTATAACTTAACTAATTAATATTAAATTTAAATAAATTTAATAAATTCTATTAATTAGGAATTGCATTTTATATCACTTTACTATTTCTATAATATGCATAAATGTTATTTTACTCTTACTATTAGCTAAATATTGTTTAATGGACTCTACTCTGGTTTTTAATGGACTTTACCCCCTGTGGTTTTATGGGGCTATAGAAATCTTTAATGGACTCTAGTATAATCTATTATAGCATAAGTAATAGGTTTATTTATTATAACCATAAGTTATTAGGTTATAATATAATACTCCCCCTCCTATTAGTTTTATCCCTAAAGCCTAGCCTACTATTTATAAGTAAGTCTAAGCCCTTAGTTATATTAAGTAAGTAACTTCTTTTTATTATTATTATTATACCTAATTATATTAAAAAGTTAAAGGTACTATTAAAGTTATATTCTACTGCCTATTATTATTCTTAACTAAACTTTATTTATTTATTTAGTTTTAAAGTAGTGCCTTATATATAGTACTTAAATAAGAAAATTTATTATATAATAGTTAAAGGTATTAATAATTGCGCTTATTATTATAGCTTAGGTTATTCTTATAATAGTTTATAAGTTCTAATATTAAGTTATAAGTATTTCTTTTTTTATTTTTTATTTTTATTATTAATTTTTTAGTTAATTATATTACTAAGGAGCTAAAGTATTTAAAGTATTAGGAGGAGCTTATAAAAGAGGCTTTAGTTAAGCAGTAGAAGAAGCTTAATAAAGTATTAGGTTATTTAATATAGTTACACAAGCTTTATTATATTCTTTATAACTATAGTATAAAAATAATAAGGTATAGGTTAAATACTAAGGAGATAAAAGAAGCTAATTATTATAAGGAAGAAAAGTATTATTTTAAACTTATAAGAGTTTAGAATAAGGAGGCTGTCACAACCCAACAACTTATAGTCATAACAAATGAACCTACAGGGTATACACAATAAAGAAACCTTTAGCTAATGTAGCTAATTAGGATTATGTTTACTTTAAGAAAGTAAACACTAGTAAACAGATTCCTAATATAAATAATATTTACTTTAGAAAAGTAAACACTAGTAAACAATAGGATATATTTATACTTCTTATATTCACTTAAAGATAGTTTTAAATAGCCAGTTATTAATATAGAATTAAGATTATAATACACTTTACACTTTTACTATCTAGTAATATTATTTACTATTACTTATATTACCTATTAGGTTTCTTAACTGCTTTATTAACATAAACCTAGAATTATCTACTAGGTTTATCCCTTAGGAATTTACCTTATACTAACTATTTAATATATAGTTTATTATATATTAACAACTCTTATTTAAATAACTATTAGACCTTATAGGTAATATAAAGATAAGAATATAAATACTAACCTTTAGTATCCTAGATAATAACACTAATTATAAGAGCTAAGCTTTAAGTAATTACTAGTTAAATAGTATTATTAAGTTTAAAAATGTATTAGTAGAGATAGCCTATAATTAATAAAATATTCTAATAAAAGCTCTTAAATAAAAACATAAATAACATAAGTAATAAGAATAAAGCACTAAAACTTGTATAAAGAATATAAAATATATAATCTAAGACTTATATATATAATAGTAAGCGGATTAATAAACTATTAATAACTTATAATAATAACTTAGTAACTTACTAAGGGTAGCTCCCTAGGTGGCACTTATTATAGCACTTATAGTAGCACTAGCTATCCCTATAGATAATAAACTAAAACTAGGAAAAGTCCTAAAAATTAAATAACTAAAGAAGTTTAATAAAGATACTATTAAACTCCGCTAGTTCCTTAATAAATTATAAACCTACTTTAAGTATTATTATCTAAAGATATTCCTAGAAGATAATTTGGAAAAAAAAATCTAATATATAGGAATATATATTAAGGATATAGCAGCTAATTAGTTTAAAACACTCTTTAAGAATAAGAAAAATAATCTAGCTTAGTAAAGTAAACTTATAAAGAAAGTCTTTAAGGGTTATAAAAACCTTAAAAAATAACTAAAAAGATCCTTTAGAATTACTAATAAAGTCTAAGAAGTAAAAAAGAAACTTTAAAACCTTAAATAAAAAGGACTATATTATAAATATACTTTAACCTTTATTTAACTACTTAGTAAAGTTAACTAGATTAAGGAATTAAAAAAGGAGATATATTACTATAGTCTAAAGTTAAAAGTCAAAAATAAAATTTATAAAATTAACTAATAAAAAACTATATTTATTATATTTACCTAAGAAGCTATTATAATTAATAACTAATAATAAGAATAAAAGTAGGAATAAAGGGATAAGAAAAACAGCTAAACTACTAGATATTAACCTTAGGCTAACTAAGGAAAGAAATAAGAAAACTATATTATAAAAGATAATAGAATTTAACTAGGAAGAATAAATATTAACACCTTAAACTATAGAAAGTTTAATAGAACCTATAACACTTATAGTAAGAAAGGCTATAAGAAAGTAAACTACTAATTTAAAATAACCTATGGATTCTATAGTAAAAAAAGCTATAATAAAAGCTATTACTATATAAAAAAGAATAAAAAGAAATCTAAGACCACTAAAGATAAGATCTAGATAAATATTATTATAAAAGTTCTATATAACCACCTAAGCTAGATAGTTTACTATAATAACTTATACCTTATATATAAAAGCAGTAAGAATAAATTAAAATACTACCTAAGGAAAACATAAGCTAAGAGAACTTACTAAATAGTAAGAATTAATACTTTTAATTTCTATAACTAAACCCTAAGCAAAAAGGAAGACTTAAACTAGGATAAGGACTATAAGCACTATAGAGCTTATAAGCTATAATACTAATATAAGGCTAAAACCCTTAAACTTTAGGACATTTATAACTATAATATCTATAGTTCTTAAGACCTGGATTATAAATGTTATAAATGCCCTAACTGCGGATCCATGGAAGGATTCTAGTATAATTACAAAAGTAAATAGCGCAGAAACATGGAAGCTATATATAAACTCTTTAAAGAAGAAGATAGACTAGCCTAAGAATACCTTAAAAAATAATACAAGAAATATAAAAACCTTTATAAATGCGAACTTTACGAATCTTAGGACCTTAACTATAACTGCAGCGGATGTAACACTTGCGGCTTATAGGATTTATAATATAATTATAGTAAAGTCCTAGATGCCCTAGTTAAGGAATATTACTAATAAGAAGAATAATAATAATACCTAGAGGAACACCCTCTAGTATAAAAATACCTTATTAACTATAATCTATTATATATTATCCTGCTAAAATCCTATTACCTATTAAATAATAAGCGCATAAAAAGCCTAAGATTTAATAAATACTATAGGAATAATAATTAAATATTATATAATACCCTATATTATAAAATATATACTTTTAATAAACTTAAAGACTAGTATAAAATGCAAAATTACTATTTATAAAAATTAGAATACTAAATAAATTACTTCCTTAACTATAATATATAGGACTACCTAAAATACTAGTAAAAAAAAAACTAGTACTATTAGACTACCTAAAGGCTAACATAAAAAGGCTATAACCTTAGAACTTATATTAATAATAGAAAAGAAAATAAAGCCTTAATTAAAAAATACTACTATATAATCTAGAATTAAAATTAGAATCTAAAATGTAAATAGTATATAAAATATTAAAATACTATAAGGGACTAAACTTATTTAGATAATATTTAAATTAATATAATTAGATATAATAATAAAAAACTATTAGTTAAAGGGTATATTAATTAATAACTAGTTATAATTTATATAAATAGTAATATAAATTATAACCTTATTACTCCTAACTTAGTAGCAGAACTCCAGCTATTAAGCACTACTAAGAAACTACTATCTTATATTTTAAGTATTATATATCTAGAATATAAAATAATTATTAAATATAAAATTAATTACCTTCTTTTAATAATTGCTAAATGCCTTAAGAATATTAAGTATAATATTATAAACCTTAACACTTATAATATTATACTAAAACACCTATAGTTAAAATAAAGTAACTTATTAATTAACTAGAAAATAAAATAAATACTTTAGAAAGAAAATATTACCCAGGAGCTATAACTAAGCTATAAAGAGGGTAAGGAAGGTAAAGACACGCCTTTAGACCTAAAAATAAAATCTCCTATATAATAAAATAAAAAAAATATAAAAAAAAGAATAAAACCTAAGAAAAACATTTAATTTAATATAAAAAAATTACTAGTATTATTATAATATAATTATAAAAGAGTTAAAGGAAAATAAGTATATATTAACTAAGTTATTATATAAGTTAAAATAGAACTACAAGCTTTAGATAAAGTATTATTAAAAGCAAGGGAAAAAGAGAAAAATAAAAAACTAAAAAAATATTCTCCAAAAAGCACCTTAATAATACCAAAGGAAATATAAGAAACTATTTAATCTAATATTAGAAATAGTATAGCTACTTTACTTATAATAAGATTACTATATAAATCTTATAAATAGAAAAATAATAAAGTTCTTCCTAATTTATAACCTTAGTAAAGTAAAACTAAAAATACTTTAGGAATAAATATAAAAACAACTAAAAAAAGAATATATTAGGCTATTTACCTTACTAGCTAAATACCTTATTATATTTATACTAAAGAAAAATAGGAAACTTAAACTAGTTATTAATTATAAATAGCTAAATAAGATTACTATTAAAAACTAAATCCTATTACCACTTATTATAGAAATTTAAGACTGCTTAACTAATATAAAATAGTTTACTACCTTAAATCTTAAGGGAGTATATAATCTAATTTACATCTGCAAAAGGGATAAATAAAAAATAGCATTTAGAATATACTATAGATTATTTAAATACTTAGTAATACCATTTAGGCTAACTAACACACTAGTAATCTTTTAATAAATAATTAACTATATACTATAAATATATATTAACAACTTTATAATTATATACCTTAATAATATTCTTATCTTTTTAAAAACCCTTAAAAAATATAAGGAATATATTTATAAGATACTATAAATACTATAAAATACTAATCTATTAGTAAAGCTTAAAAAATACAGCTTTTATATCTAAGAAGTTAAATTCCTAGGACACCTAATCTTACTAGAATAAGTTTAAATAAATCCTAATAAGCTTAAAGTAATCTAAGAATAAGAACTACTAGAAACCTAAAAAAGAATATAAAACTTCTTAGGCTTAGTAAACTACTACTAAAGGTTTATTAAAAACTATAGTAAAATCATTAAGCTACTTACTAATATTACTTAACTTAAAGAAAATAAAAAAAGCAAAAAGAAACTAAAAGATAAAAAACTTATATATAAACTAGAAATAAAAGTAGTATTTAAATAACTTAAAAATGCACTCCTTAGTGAACCTATACTTATTATATATAATTTTAATAAACTATTAGAAATTAAAACTAACTTATTAAACTTTACTATTAAAGAAGTACTAATTTAAAAAGATAAAAATAAGAAAAATTATCTAGTAGTATTCTTCTTTTAAAAACTATATGGACTAGAATTAAGATATCCTATTTATAATAAAGAATTTATAGTAATTCTTAAAGTATTTAAAGAATAAAAATACTACTATTTAAGAAATAAATATAAAGTTAAAGTATATATAGATTACTATAATATTATATACTTTACCTAGATATAAAAACTCTTTATATAATAAATATAATATTTTAAGACACTCTTAAACTTTAACTATAAACTTATTTATATTAATAGCACTGCTAATAAATAAGCAAATATATTAAGTAGAAAAAAAGAATATTTTAAAGAAATTCTAGAAATTAAAGCTTAAGTACTAAGAAAAAATAGTAATAGTAATTATAAATAAATATAAATTAACACTTTATTTATTATAAAAGAATATAACCTTATCCTTAATAAAATAAGGGAATATATATTAAATATAAAATTAAATAAACTCCTAGAAAAAGTAACTATTAAAGAAGGTTTACTAAAATAAAAAGGGAAAATCTAAGTACTACTAGAATTATAACTAAAAGTAATTTAAGACTTGTATTATAGTATAATTATAGTAGTATACTATAGTATTAAAATAATATAGAATTATATAGTATACTATTATAAATTTCCAGGGATAAAAAATAAAATCTTAGAAGTTATTAAGAAATATAATATATATAAGAAAATAAAAAATAAAAGGCATTAGTTATATAGGATATTATAACTAATTTTAATTCTAGAAAGGAACTAGTATATTATTATATTTAACTATATTACTAATTTACCTAAGTTAAAAGATCTATTAATAGGAAAACACTTTAATAGTATTTTTATTATTATAGATAAACTCTTAAAGTAGGTATATTTCTTACTATATGAAAAAGCATATATAGTAGAAAACCTAGTATATCTCTATATAAGATATATATTTACGGAATATAAAATACTAAAAGAGATTATATTAAATAAAGAAAATACCTTTACATTTAAATTTTAGTAAAAACTAATAGCTAAACTTAAAACCTATTATAAGTTAAGCATAGTATTTTACCTATAGATAAATAAATAAATAAAATAAATAAACTAAGTTATTAAAGTATACTTATAATATTATATTAATCTTTAATAAGATAACTAGGTTAAAATACTACTAGTTATATAAATGTAATATAATAGCTTTATAATAGAAACTATAGGAGTTATATTATTTTACACTAACTATGGGTTTATACTAGAAGCCTATAGACCACCCTGCGATAGACTAAATGCGGATAATATATATATTCTTGCAGAAGATATAATTTAATTATAGGAAGAACTTAAAGTCTAACTTAAATTCTTTAGATAATACTTAAAAGAATATGTAAATTATATAAGGATTAAGGGACTAACCCTTTAGGAGGGAGATATAGTTTACCTGCTATAACACTTATATAATAAAAAATTACTAAATATTAAAATAAATAGGCTAAGTGATAAATTAGACTTTAGAAAACTTAGACCTTTTAGAATCTTAAAGAAAATCAGTAAAGTTAACTATAAATTAGACTTACTTAATAATATACAGCTTAAAACAGCTGTCTTTTATATATTACTACTTAAAAAAGCACTAGTAGATAAAGAGATAAGCAAGCTAATTATAAATAAAATTATTATTTAAAATATTAAGGAAGAATATAAAATTAAAAAATTAACTTGCATATAAATAAATAAAATAATAGGAGAAAAAGAGTACCTTGCTAAATAAAAGGGTTATAATAATAATAAAAACTTATAAGTCCTAGAATAAGAACTTAAGAGGAATACTTAAATAATCCTGCGGGAATATTACTAGTCCCTAGGAATAGAAATAATAATAGGTTTAACTTAAAGGAGGAGAGGTTAAGTACCCTAACCCTGCTTATAGACTGAACCTTATAAAGAATCTGCGCTTTTTTATTTTAAACTCTTATAAGTTTAGCATAACGCTCTTCTTTCTTATAATAATTAGCTTCTTTTATCTTCTTAGTATTTAACTTATACCTTACTATCTTTATACTATAATTATAAAGAATATAATAAAGCTTGCGCAACTGCATTAAATAACCTAATGCTTTATTAAGCTTCTTCTACTGCTTAACTAAAGCCTCCTTTATAAGCTTCTCTTAATGCTTTAAATACTTTAGCTCCTTAGTAATATAATTAACTAAAAAATTAGTAATAAAAAATAAAAATAAAAGAAGAAACATTTATAACTTAATATTAAAACTTATAAACTATTATAAGAATAACCTAAGCTATAATAATAAGTATAATTATTAATACCTTTAACTATTATATAATAAATTTTCTTATTTAAGTATTATATATAAGGTATTACCTTAAAACTAAATAAATAAATAAAGTTTAATTAAGAATAATAATAAGTAGTAAAATATAACTTTAATAGCACTTTTAACTTTTTAATATAATTAGGTATAATAATAATAATAAAAGAAAATTACTTACTTAATATAACTAAGGGCTTAGACTTACTTATAAATAGCAGGCTAAGCTTTAGGAATAAGACTAATAGGAGGGGAGTATTATATTATAACTTAATAACTTATAGCTATAATAAATAAACCTATAGGGTATATGTAATAAAAAAACCCCTAGCTAATATAGCTAATTAGAATTATATTTACTTTAAGAAAGTAAATATTAGTAAACAGATTCTTAATATAAAAAATATTTACTTTAAGAAAGTAAATACTAGTAAATAATAAAATATATATATATTTCTTATATTTACTTAAAAATAGTTTTAAATAGCTAGTTATTAATATAGAATTAAGATTATAACATGCTTTATACTTTTATTATCTAGTAACATTATTTATTATTACCTATATTACTTATTAAGTTTCCTAACCGCTCTACTAACATAAACCCAGAATCATTTACTAGGTTTATCCCTTAGGAATCTACCCTATACTAACTATCTAGTGTATAGTTTATCACAAGTATTTATTTATTTTAACTAAATAAAATAAAATTAATAAAAATAAATTCTTATATATCTTTTACTTTTTAAATCTTAGCTTAAAATAAACTAGTATAATAAAATTAGTAAAAAAAAATAAATATTTTATAAGAAAATAAAAAAAAGAATTTATTAAGAAAAAAGTAAATTACTTATATTAAAAATAATTAGGCCTTAAGAATAAAACTAATAAAAGGGGGATATTATATTATAACCTAGCTCTTATAGTTATAACTATAAGCTAACCCACCTAAACTTATTAAATTAACTAAAGGGCTAATTAGCTAATTAAGCTTAACTTATATAACTTAATAAATAAGCTTAATAAGCTTTAACTTATATAACTTATCTTATAAGTCTTATAAGCCTAGATTTAACTAAGTATATAAGTTTACTTTTCTATACTTATTAAATAACTTAAATAGCTAATTATTAATATAAAATTAAGATTATAACACGCTTTACACTACTTATACTCTAGTAATATTTATTTACTATTACCTATATTACCTATTAGGTTTCCTAACTGCTCTGCTAACATAAACCCAGAATTATTTACTAGGTCTATCCCTTGGGAATTTACCCTATACTAACTATCTAGTGTATAGTTTATTACAAAAATGCAACACCAGTTATCTGACTAAGATGCCGGGCTACTCAGCCACAAGGCCTGTTTTTTTAGGCCACTTTCTCGAGGCATTTGGGCTCTTGATAGGAAGTCCCTTTATATTATACCAGCAGTCTTTCAGTATTTAGCAATATTTCCCAAGGGTCCCTATCATGGCTCGAACTAAGCAAACCGCAAGAAAAAGCACAGGTGGCAAAGCGCCCAGAACAACTCTTGCTGGGTCTGGGTCCTACTCTAGGAAGCCACCACCCAAGCCGGAGCACAACTATCTAGAAGAGGCCCGACAGCTTGCGGGCTGGCGCCAACGGGCGACGGCGATTGATCCTTCGAGTGTGTCTGTCAATCGAGATGAGTGTCTCTTCGACATCTGGATTGACGCATTACGTTCTACAAGAATTCTTTTATTATTCTGCAAGCCTGATATATGCATCCATTTCAGCGGTTGTATATACAGGTTGGATAAACAAGACTTTGATGGCTTTGTCGCTCTCGCTCATGCGGCATTAGCAGAGTGTGCTAAAATTGGGAATCTCTTCAGCTGGTCGGCTGGTACCTGTCAACCACATTCTAGGCTGAGAGTTGTCAAGGGCAGCTACACCACCTCCGCGGGCCATACTTACCCAGAATTTGCTGAAGCCACGTATACCAGCTTTCATCCGTGCCCGCTTCGACAACTTATGGCCCAGGCCACTAATCTGGAGCCTTCGGAAGATGACTCTGCAGAAGAGGACCGGCTGCCAGAGCTACATGCTCTATCCGCACTACTTTCGCTCGCCTATGTCGGCTATTCGGCAGAGTTCAATTCAGAAGCACAGAACGGGCCAATCTCTGAAATCATGAGGATGTTTGAAAATTCCGTCTTTAGTCGTCTAGCAGAGAGACTTCGAGGAGTCGAAGAAGCGGACGAAGAAGCGGACGAAGAAGCGGACGAAGAAGCGGACGAAGAAGCGGATGAAGAAGCGGTTATACAAGAAGAAGTTAATGTACAAATAAAGTCAGAGTTTCAGCAGTATTTGGAAGCTAGCCAAACCAGTTCTGACTGAACAGTAAGACTGGCGCCCAGAGGGCCTGACTGTATAGGTTCAAAGAGTTGTTCAACTATCTATTACCTACTCGCACAAGTAAATCGATTCTAAAACGCGGCCTAGCCGGAACCAAAGTGCAAGTGACCGGATATGTAACTAGAATATTTAATTTAATGCCGTAATCTTTTGACTTTCAAATGGCCAGTCTCATTTCACATGACCGAGCGATGTTATATGTCTTATTTTGGGTCGGTGTATATTTGCCCGTGTGCAGGTTTTGTCTTATCGAACCAGCCCCGGGGCACAGTTGGCATTTCAGTTTCTACCTAAATCTACCCCTCCAGCTTTTACAGCCACCGAAGTTTAACCCCCCAAGGTCTCTGTAGCAACTGGGTAGTAGGGTATTCGGCATTTACACTAGCGGGGTACACAGTTCAAATTTTCACACAGGTTATAATACTACCACCCATCACAGAACTGCCATTCACAATTGGTATGGCAGGGATGGGTGGGTTTGAAGAGCGACCCGGATTGCCTAGGGGTCTTTTCTTGCAAGACGACTTTATTAGCCCGGAGCATGAGGAGCAACTGGTTCACACCTTTCTCAATGAACTGAAATGGCCCCAAAAGGACAGCAGTCGCCTGTCATTACACTACGGCTACACATTTGACTACATGACCTTTGGTGTAGACCCAAATATCCCATATAAAGAGTTTCCCGACTGGCTCGTACCATTAATCCCCACAACGGAGGCTCGACCACCTGATCAGGTCTGCCTACAATACTATCCTCCAGGCACAGGGATCCCGCCGCACGTTGATGCTCATCAGGCCTGGGACCAACTGTACGCGCTGTCTATCGGGTCGCCAATCTTGATGCAGTTTCGTAACGGAGATGAGCGCGTTGATATAGACCTAATGCCGCGGGGGATGATGAAGATGACTGGGGATGCGAGGCTGCACTGGACTCATGGCATTAAAAAGAGAAAGACAGACACTCTGGCAGACGGGACGGTCAGGCTTCGTAAGGATAGGTGGAGCATCACGTATCGCTGGATCAGGGAGAGGGACTGCGAATGTGGAAATGTCAGATTGTGTGATGTTGCTCAGCAGCGACTTGGGATTGCAAAGGAAAAAAGGTCTGCAGTAATATCTGATGCTAAGAGAATAGAGTAAATATATTTGATTAGCGGGAAGAGATTGCACCTCCCACGGCCATTTTACACCATCTTGCTCGATTTATTGCTAGATATTACCCGTTGGCTCTACCTTTAGTGACCAGTTAGAGCTAGGAATAGGACAAAACCCAGAGCGAGAAGATCTCGTTGTTATGACGACTATAAAGAGGTAGTGTTTGGGAAGTTCTGTACGGAGTAGTTACTTTACCACTTGTATTGGCGCAGTGGAAGCCGAATTTGTTAACTCTGTTTCCCCTTTGTTACACCTTGGACCTCATGATGCAAGCAAATAGGAACTAGTCCAGGTTTTCCCCTGCCATTAAGAAAGGTAATAAGTTTCCTATATTTAATAAATATTTGGGTCTTCTATTAAGAAGAATACCCATAACCATATCTTGGTTTAATCAACTAAGATCAATGAGCTGGCTGCCTGACCATTGTCAGCCTTTGCGACATACACAATCATGAATTAGTCCCTTAGCACCTTCGCCAGCGACGGCTATTTGTCCCAATCTTGGGCTGAGTGAGGTGAGCCGTCCACGTACAATTGTTGCCTTCCCAGGATACGGGAGACGATGGCTCACCATTAGTGAAGGCCCTCAGAGAGCTTGCTACATGGCAGGTCCCAGTTACCGCGATCAAACGGGCTTCGAGTTCATCGCCCTCTTTACTGATTGACTTCGTCGACAAAATTTCAACACTGACTGGGTTGAGGAGGTTAACGGAGGACTGATACTTTGGAATGGTATCTCATCTGACAGCAATGACGGCGCCAAGGGTGGACTTTCTCGGCGCCTCAATATAGCCTCATATGCAAAGGCGTATCTCATGAGATCGGAGTCCTGGTATGCTGCGCCACAGAAAGTGAGTTTGACCGGCATCTTCTCCTCTGCAAGGGATCCCATTGGAGCGGTGATGTAGGGAACTCCAAGGGGCTGAGAACGACCGGCATTTGCGTATTTGACGCCGTCTCTTAACGCGTCAAGCAAAGATTAATAGTTCCCGTCCGAGTCAGCTAAGGCGACATTGCAATTGGTTAGAAACAACACAACGTCGTACTTATTCTCAGCCATCCATTCCTCCAAATCCTCTCTTGCATTGCTTCCAAAGCTTCAATGGCGTCCTCACACCCAGGCAGGTCAATAAGACCGGATTTTCCCCGCTTCTTTACTACAGTAACTATGTCTTCGTAGCGGACCTGTTTCTGCGACTCAGTGCGCTGAGAGGGGTCATCCATGGGAGGAATATGCGGGTGAATCTTGTCGAGCTCGGTGAATGCCAAGTCTGGTAGCCTCTCATCTCCATTGCTGCGGAGGAAGTCGTCTCAGCTCAGGGCAATCACGTCGCACCGTTCACGCGCCGCCCAATCTTGAGAAAGACTGGGGATGTTCATGCCCGGCCCTTGCAAGATATACAGTTTGCCACACCCCTACCAATGCCCATTCTCTGAAAACAGAAAATGACCTCGTGGCTGGCTTCTTTGGCTCTTGAGCAAAAATGGACCGCTTTATAGAGCATCTATGGGCCTCGCAGCGCTACATCTGCGATCGCTCCAAGGCGAAATTGAGAACCGCCATCTTGAACTTGAGTTTTACGCCAAAGCCCTGAGGCAGCTTCGAGATTTTATTGTTTCCATCAACATAAATAAGCTCCGGCCTAGGAACGGAAATCTCGTTGAGGCAATAACATGTGACGTGGCTCTAATTAGCTTTGAGGTGAGTCAAGTGTTCGAAAACAAAACCACGGCAACCTAGCACTTCACACCCCAGTATGAGTGTGGATGGACATATTGGCATGCGTAACAACAGAACAAAAGCCAAAACTGCCTTATGAAGAATGGCTAGGTCTAAGTTGTAACTTTGAACTTTGACATATCATGGGGTGCCATAACTCGGTAATGAAAGCTATTGGCAACTGGAGAGCAACCGCACGAGTGGAAGATCAAGGTCTACGACGTAAATCTCATTGAGAATGAGCAATTTTGGACCAGAATACAATGCATTGAAGATGAAATCGACGACTGTATAGAAGCAATCCCCATAACTTTATCAGAGGTTCGCAGCCTATCGCCTTGACCGATCGTTTACAATAGCTGACACAAGCAAAGTTACTATCCCAATCTGATGAAGGGTGCGCCTCTCGTATATTTGCCACTGAAGCGTTGGTGCAATTTCGGGTTCTCGAGGCTCAGATTTCACCGCGTCCCTCGCTAACTAAAATAAGGAGAGCAGTGAGCCGAGCGTCATCGGAAATTCAGGTGACTCGGGACACAATTTCTCCTCGCCAAATGAGCTAGCCTATCTGTGTAGTCGGCTGTGTGGCTGACGCAGATCAACAACTATTCTTTGAGCGTCTGCTGGAAAATGTGCTCTCTGAAGGGAACAGCATCTTTGGAAATTGTGGACAGGTACTGGACTTTATGTGGAATTGCTGGAAATTCCAGGTCAAGCAACCGAGTACTCCATGGGACTGTCGCAGTGCAATAAACCAGATAGGTATATGCGCTTTACTAATATAAATGATAATAAAAAATAATAATGATAGGTATTAACATTAGTTAACGAGAAATGGAAATCTGAATTCCACTTGCTATTTACCCCCTGCCTCTTACTTTTACTACTGGTAATTTGTTAACTAGACTGGAGAACTTAATTCACAGTCTACGACCCGTAGTCGAACCCATTCTGAGTTATTGTCGCAGTCGCTGTGGGAGGGGTAAATGTAGATGTAGCAGTACTGGTCTTAGATATAGTAACGGTATTGGTAATTGTTTCATAGTTGGTGTTTGTGGCAGTGAGAGTGTCTGTATCTGTCTGAGAGACCCTATTGGTATTCGTAAAGTATGCTGTATCATATTCTGTTGCAGAGACAGTGTTGTAGGCAGTCATTGTAATAGTATTATACTCAGTGACCTCGTTTGTAACAGTATTAGTCACCGTCGCATCGTTATGGTGGGTGGCAGTAGTGGTCTTGTAGGCTGTCTTTATGATGGTCTGGTGCTGGGTTGTGGTGAGAGTCTTTTGGTTCGTCTTTGTGATTGTCATTGGTTTGGTAACTGTGAGTGTCTTGCACTTTGTTACAGTGGCCGTGATGGTCTTTGGGTGGGCGGTGGCAGTCTTGGTAGTGGGAGCGGCCGGCTTTGTAATGAGGCACGAGCAAGCCTTGGTGACATCTCGAGGATCATCGCACGGGATATAGTCGGGGATGTTGAGATGCGTGACATCGCGTTTAGTGGGCTAAAAGGGCCATGAGATTAAGATCATCCGCCAGATCGCGGCAGGGTAGATAAAACTTACAGGGGGATTCTCCGAAGGGCAAGCTAGGTCTGAGAAATAGTATTGGGTGGCTGCCTTCCTCGTATTTGTTTCTCTATAGTTTCAAAAGCGTTACTCTTCATTATCTTGAGCACGAGGCCAAAGCCAAAGGGAACTTACGCTGGAGCGTTGTAGCAGGAGCATTGCCCGCCGCCGTATCCAAAGCTAACGGCGCTTGATATCGTCGAGCAGAACGCCTTACAAGAGGCAAAGTTGCTACTACTACTTGGGCCAGTGCCTACATTGTACTGGGATGTACCATAGCCATTGATGGAACAATGGTATTTGTCTTGGAAGGGAGTCAGTTTTAAATATATGTGTTACGAAATGTTTTGACAATGGATGACTAACTCGTAGTGATGGTTTGGATAGGGGTCGGGGCGCTGTAGAATGTTAATGTCGCCTTGTTCTAAAAGTTTGTTGGGAGGAAAGGGTGGCTTACGTAGAACTAGAGTAAAGGATTAGCATTAAATCTTTAGGGGGGGTTTGTCCGGCTAATAAAATACTTACATTACTGTGACCGTTTTAGACTCTGTGTCGGTTGTTTCCTCGGTCACGGTGCTCGTAATCTGGTTGGTTATTGTGTCCGTTACTTCAATAGTAACAGTGTCAGTAACTTGCTTCGTGATGTCAACCGTAACTTCCACTGTTGCTATTCTTGTCGCCAGAGCCGTAGCAGTGTTGGTTCGGTCGTCCGTGAGTGTAATGGTAGCTAGATCTGTCTTGGTGTCTGTGACCTGGGCAGTAATTGTCCTTGTCTGGGTGGCAGTAGACGTGTCCGTCACTCTAGCCGTGGCTACTGTAGTTATCTGTGTGGTGACCGTACTGGTTTGCCGAACGGTAGCTGTTTTGATGTCGCTTCGAGTGGTGGTCTTGCGAATTGTGGGTGTCACTGTTGTAGTCTTTGTGCAGCGGAGGTAGGTGGAGCAGAATGGCGAGGCTTTGGCCTTGTTGCGCTCAAGGGCCGAGTAGTTTCGGTCATTCTTACAGACTGTCCAGTTGTTTAACCAATGGTTACGATAAAACACTCTTACAAGGTATAGGAGGATAAGGCTGTTACATACCTGGATAGCTGTTTGACCTCTTATCGGAGCTAGGGCTAAGGAGCTCGCCATTGATATTATACTTGTCCTCGGCTTCCTTGTCACTTGCTGGTAATGCAAGAACGTAAGCTGAAGTGCTGAGCCATAGCAACGCCGCTTTGAGCGCAACCATCGTGGAAGAGAGCTAGTGCGCAGATCACAAGCTAATAGATTGGAAATAAACAACCACAAAAACCCTTATTGTTGGTAAAAAGGAAAAAAAAAGATCAAAGGAGGAACCGGGCCGCTTTAAGAATAAACTGTTAAAAAGGCATAGACCATCTCTTGCCTATGTTATAATCGCCACAATCTAGACTTAGGATCTACATAAGCTGAACCTCCGGTATTCAATAGTCTTGTTGCCCCTGTCCCTTAACCGATTCTAGATGGCTCCCGACCCACCTAGCGCCCATTTTTTTGAACAATCCTATGCAATCCAGGCCTAGATTCTCCAGCTACGGCTACGGATGCATTAGTATCACTCAGCTACTACACTGGCGGCATAGGCTAGTATACTCAGCTGTCCTATTGATTTTGTCAACTTGCGTAATCTTAGCTGAAGGAGCCTTGCTTGTCTTTCTAAATTTAGTAGCAATGATAGCAACTGCGTAGCGACTCTTATAATTTATCTAGCTGATACCTGCGTAAAGAGATTTAACTGGCCTTGCGACCGGTTTATAGCTAGGATTGGTAACTGAGCAGGGAAGTACTTAGCTACTAAACATAAAAGAGGAATATTTCCCTAAGTAAATAGAACAGAATAAGACATGTTATCTTTATAAAGTAATCCCTAGCTTTACTAGCAGCCTTGTTCTTTCTGGAACAAGGCTGTAGCAGCTACATCAAATAAGCCCATGAACATATTCTAGTGCCATAGTCTAAATAGTAGCTAGACCAGCAAGGCTTTGTATAATATAATAGGTTCAAGTAGTATGGGTTTCTAAGCATATTTCCTAACTCTTATAATAAAGTTATTATGGAACAAGCCCAACCCAAGTCCAAATCTAAACTTATCAAGTATACATTTTATAAAAAATCCAGGCTATCAAGTCTATTCTTACTAACACCACTTATGTTTTCCCAATGTTTTTGGATCGGGATAGAGTACACCAGCCAGCTCTGCGATATGTGCCAGTGAGTCTTGTGTACCAAGTCCAATTTCGCTTGATCCGTGGGATCCAATTAGAGTAGCGCTTCTTGGGATACTATCGGCGATGGCATCAAGAAGAAAATTTCGGGCATATCCAGTGTCCCACCTTGTTGCCGGACCAGAGCTAGGGCTAACAACATCTGCATTGAAAAGGGCAAATTCAGAGCTGGCATCCGTCCAACAAGCTGGAGCAGCGACGGAAAACACCCAGTCTTCGGCGTGTGCAGCCCTTGGGTGCCAAAACGATGCAAACTGCACCTTGCGATCTTTGAGGACAAAGGGCTTTTCCTCGTTGTACGTGATAGTCTTGAACTTTCCTCCGTTGACATTTGCGTACAGCGGTTTTGCAACCTCGGGTATCACCAGCGTCGCACCAGCCGCCAAGATGTCACCGACTCCGCCAGCGTGGTCACGATGATGGTGGGAGGGCACAACGTGTGTAATTCTTTTGCCTCCCATGTTCTTCTTCACCCATTCGACAACGATACTGGATCGGAATGCAGGGGCATCTGTAATGATAAGCCCGTCTTCCATCTCGACCAGCATTTGAATGTAGTCTGGATAGCCAACGAACAAATTCATGATTTCTGGCGTGGAACCGTTGGGGAACACGGGTGCGGCTTGAACGCTTGAAGAGTTGAACACGTCTCCGAATGGGCCGCCCCAGAGTCCCGTTTCAAAAAATTCATGAACTTCAGACCTTGGGTAGTCTGAACTGGAGCGTGGGGGCATGTGGCTGGTCTTGGTCGCATTTGATGGCGAGAAGAAATCGGCCTCAAACTTAGGATTAACCATGAGCTCATCAATGACGAAGTCCTCTATAACAGATACCGTATTGTACAGCGTCTGGATTCGGTGAGGAAATTTCATTTGATGGTCGCCAACCGGAACATTTGTATAGTTGAAGAAGACCACGTCGCTCGTGGAAGGGCCAAAGATGAGATGATCTTCCGGAGCCCGGACCGCAAATGGGAGGAATGTGGACTGATCAATGAGTAAAAGAAGATTCAGGCCAGGCATCTGGAGCGTAGTGAACTCGGCGCCATAGTTCTTCTCGACTACCGAGGAGAGGACTAAACGGGACTTGTTCTCGAGGAACGACTTCAATAAATACGGCAAAGCTAGCTGCTGCGCTGAGTGAATGAGGTAATCTGCTAGGAACGGATCCGCGAAGCCTAATGGCTGAGATGGATCTTCTGCAAAGAAGGAGTTCTGTCCCTTGTTGAAGCATGCAAAGCCATTTGGACCTGACTGCACCACCATGGAGTAATCGATATCTGGTTGGAGGTTTGGGAACGCCCAGATCCAGTAATCTCCATACTGATACTTTCGATCGATGCGCTGCTGCAGCTGCTTTTCGGCGAAGCTAAAGGAGACCGACTGAGAGCCAGCTTCGGATACACCCTGGTCGGACCGAATAACATCGTAGTTCTGTGTAAGCGTCTGACTTCGAAAGAGCCTTTGTCACATTAGAAAAGTGTGGCACACAATTGTAAATGAGACTTACGAAGAATGGTATTGGAGACCGTTCACAGCATTCAGCGCTTGAGTTCCGCCAATGGCTTGAATGGTTTTATACAAGACATCTGTGGCCTTTCCCGCATTGCGAGCGAACTCGGTTGCATGCAAAGTGTGTGCACTCGCTCCGATGAGCAATAACAGCTGTGATAGTAGTTTTGCGTTTGTCATGATGAATAGGATTGTATAAGGAGGCTGCAATTGCTTGTTTCTAAAACTATTGAACGAGGCTTTCTAGGAGCAATAAGCAGTCTTATATCTGTGCAATATGCTCCCTTCGCGTCGTAATCTCCCGATACTGGTGTCTTCAGCTTGAATACTCAGCCTCTGGAGTCCGTAAATTTGACAAGGTGTACTCCTTGCTCCGTACCCCGTAGACATTGCCACGGATGTTATTATCGTCCGCCCGCCAAGCCAAGTCAACTTTAGATATGTCGGACCTTATTAACCTCCGAACTCTCGGTGCTCCGTATCACAAAGGGCAATCCACTACGGGCAGCTAGGACAAGAATGTTTTCAAGGATGACAATTACCCATCAATTAGTCATTTGCGGCTGCGCCTGTTCTACGTAATGTCTTGCGCAGTGCTATCTAAACCCTTGAGCTTGGAGTCCATCGGCGCCACTGAGTGCTCAACCAGGCCTACAGTATAACATTTAATCAAAACGTTCATGGTTTGTGGCATGATTGGACTGCATTCATTCAAATACACAACGCAGAGAAATTATTAGACCATCCTTCGCTGACGCATTGTTGCGTTGTTTGCAAAATGTGACACGAGCTACGCTGAGGATTATACTATCGCCTGCAGCTAAATGCTCAACAACGTTAAGGAATACCATAGAACCAACCATTGATCGCCCATACGACGACAGCCTTGAGCACATAACAAAACAGAAATCAGAGGCTCACGAGACTATCTGGCATGAACCAAGTATCTAACTATCAGCATGCAGGTAGGCAAGCTTCTAGCGGGCTTTCACTTACAGTACGCCTCTACCGAAAATTGTGGGGGTGTTGGCGCGGCGCCTGAATTGGAAGACCCGTAAGATTGACGAGCTTCACGGCAGGCCTGGCGACGGCCCTCTCTTTTCAAACGGAGAAGTCTCATCGGCACCAGCTACCCTCCGCTTCACTGCTCGTACACTCAGGGAGTCAATGGGATTTCATGTGTGCCGCATAACTAATCAGTTGCTTGGATAATAGGACCGGCTGCAATGACCGCGTCCAAGACCTCTCGCAGCATTGGCAAACACGCCTGCCAAGCTTGCCGCAGGAGGAAGACGCGATGCTATACCGACACGCTCAAAGAGAACGGCAAGTGTCGGCGTTGTCAAGCACAAAAAATTGATTGTGAATGGAAGGAAATCTCAAAGACCCGGAAGCGCACCCGCACTGGCTCGCGCATAACGGAGCTGGAGGAAAAGATTGTGTCGCTCACAGCGGCCATGAACAATCTCGACAAGAATAATCTCTTTGGTAGCTCCGTTAGGGATTCTCCTGATGATCCTCACTCTACAAATAGTCTCCACCGATATGAAAGCACATTAGACTCTGGGTCGACTGAGAATGCTGGGCTCGTAGCCTCAGACACAAATGTCTTGCCCGCCGTCAACTCGTCTGTGCCTCCACCACGGCGATTAGCCAACGTCTCATATGGCAAAGATCACAGCTCATCAGTAAGCGGCTTTGAAACGTTGAAACTGACATCGGCTACCAAGAAGAAACTTATCCGCTGTTTCTGCAATACGCTACTTCCGCAGTACCCGGTGGTTCGCTCAGTGGCCGACATGCCGCTCGAGTCGTTGGAGGAATATCGGCCGCATTCAACAAGCGCAATGATTACAGCAGGCTGCAGCGTGTTGGAACCACAGCTATTCAAAGATATGCATATGCAAAATACGAAAAGCCTGGCTCATGTAGTACACGTGCAGGGTCACAAAAGCCTTGACTTGCTTCAGGCTCTTCTGATAATCGCAGTATGGGGACATCCCCCAACTGACTTGGAGCACCTGAATATATCGCAGTGGTCTCATGCCGCATGCACAATGGCCATGGATCTCGGATTCGGTGGTAGAACATCGTGGCAGGCACAGAATCAAGATATTGCCGAACTTTCCCAAGATGCCTCGGACAGCATGCTGGAAAGGTATCGAGCAATGTTTGGCGTTTATTTGACATGTTCAAGGTATGCAAACTCATGGTTTCTTTGGCCGCCTTATCTAATCTTTTCGCAGAATTGCGATTAGCTTTCGACGACAGAGGATCATATCTTTCAGCCCTTCCACCGGCGTGGCGTTGGTCCTCTTCAAGCAATATGCCACTGACACAAATGACCAGCGACTTGTAGCGTGGCTTCAGCTGCACAATATAGCTGAGGATGTAGAAGCTATGAAGACAGAGGCCGAGATGAGCTCTGATCCTGCTGTAGTGGAGCATATCAATATCAAGGAGAAGTCCACTCGGTTCGAACAGCGCTTACGAGAATGGGAGGCAATGCTTGACCCGAAGCTGCTAACTGGTATGTCTTTGTCCTTAACACTGGGATGCACAAACTCACCGTAGTAGCTTCGCTGGAGATTGATCTTACCTTGTGCAAAAGCAAACTCCACGAGCTAGTTATTTGCTTCGACCACAATGTTCAGAGCCTCAGTCTACCATCGTTGGCAACAAAATCCGACGCTCCTCTGCCTGGCTCCCGCGCTCCACTCAGTCCCACCTATACCCGCATACTTTTGTCATTTATCAGTGACTGTCAGTCCATCCTGGATGTTCTGTTGAAGATAGGCCCAGAGAATATTCGATCGCTGCCACTTCTAACGTTTTTTCGCATTCCATATGCCTTCAAAGCGTTGGCCATGCTGCAGAAGCGCGTCACTGACCCAACCGACAAAATCAGCCAGATCATCGACAACGACACTCTCAAGTGGGCACACTATGCGCGCAGTGTTTCTAAGGTCCTCGAAGAGGCAAGTGCACATGGGCTCTACGCCCCAGCAGCGGTGGTGCTCCAGATCAGAGATTCTGTGGGAAACATGCACCTTGCAGAGAGCATTCCGACGCCATCCTTGCATACTCGAACGCTCCGATCACGCAATGCCCCAGCTCCGGAAGAATATATGCCTACACCTCCGGACGTAGTTATCGGAGCTCAGGATGTCTTGCATGATAATACGGCCTTTGGTGATCTTGGTGTCCCATTGTGGCCAGACGACTACGGATTTGCCTTCATGTCGGAACAGGATACAATGTCCAACTTTTACTACGGAATGGATAATGTTAGTGATCAACCAGTTGGTTGGTGATCCCTTACATTGATATATTGACTGTGGCATGGGCGTCAGCCGAGTTATCGAATCGAACAGCTTTTGCATTCTTATTGTTGTCATCAGCTGCGTAATGATATGGCAATGGAAAGGGTGCCAACTAACATTGAGATCATTTTGTATCGACCGGTAAGTCGATACTGACAAGGCGAGTGGAATTGGCCATCTTGCTTACAGCACGTAGATCAAGCATGGCACAATCTAGTCAACAAACTTTAAGAATGTTGATATATATGATTATGTACAATATTGATGATCTTCCTACCAGGCGATGACCTTAAGAGTACTTGTCTCGGCCTGTGGATAATATCCGTAAATTTGAAGATAACTCCTTTGGAAGATATAACAATATCTCCGGTTCCAGGATCCTAAACAGTTGGCAATGTTATAATTGCAGATCGTCCAGGTATGTAAAAAAGAAGCCGCTCTTGAATATGTATCGGCAACGGCTTAACATAACATATTCCGCAAACCAACACCGTGCGGGCAGTATCTTTTGGTAAAGACATTCTTATTCTTGACATTGCCTCAAGGATTGGAGATGACGAAGGCTCCATCCACAATCATCTATCGCTCAATAGAAAGATCATGAAACCAAGATCGACTAGATTATTCAATCATGTTCTTTACGGTAGTAAGAATCTGACTTCATGCAATGCCACCATTACTGACAAATAACATAGCCGCTTTTCATGACTATGTTATCGCTTAGTGAAGCCATTTTTGAACTCCGACTGTCACGAGACATGTTTCAAGTTCCCCTGGTGAAGCAGGGGCTCCAAACGTACATGGTAGTCATATGACTCTTGATGCAGATGTGCTATTTAATATTGACACATACGAATTAAGCGATTCTTTACTTTGTGGAATATTCACAACGAAATGCTGCTCATAATAGTTGAAGATCTTAACTCGCCACGTAATCGAGATAGAGACGGTTGAGTGTACTGGGCCACCGGTTTCTAGGTAGGACGTATATAACAGATGACAGTTTGGTTTACCACAATAGATATGTTACATCCCCAGCATCTATAAAAATCGTGTGGTTGTGCGTTGGCACGGGCAGTTTTTTGAACAGCGAATCGCAGTTATTTGCAGATCCTAGCTGCGGCTTCGTCATACCACTCAACGGCCAGCTTTACGAGACAGCTCAGAAACTTACCTATGACGATAGTCAGTGCTCGGAGGCGTGCCCATATCTCTATAGTTCAGTACGTAGCATTTTCATGGGTACAAATTTGCCTACATGCTAGCGAATTATTATTACTACTTACTTTAACAACATTAAGCCTATACAAATGCCTTTATAAAAGTGTCCCGGCAGCTCTCGAGTATTGTCAAGTTTATCATTACATTGTATGTTATTGTTTATTATAGCTTTCCCCATTCTTTTAACCATTGCTGCACCGATATGGTCCTGTCCGTCCTATCTCCAACCCCTTTGCATGTCATACAAACAACCAATTTATAATATCTTCTTCATGCTTGCTTTACCGACGATCGTCCTATAGTCGCTCGCATAATAAGAGGAAAGGTCTGGGCAGCACGCAAGAAGCTCCGGAACACTAAGCGCTGCGTAGTACCTCCTTTGCAAGCGTTGATCGCGTTATATGTTGACAGCTTGATTGCATCGTTCGCGTAAAGTCTCATTTCCTCTTCGTAAGTTCTGATACTTTCAGTGATAGAGAGTCTTCCGGCAGCAGCATCGATAAGACAACGCGTAAGGGTGTCTGCGTCGCGGAGCGCAGTGTTGGCTCCCATACCACCCATAGGTGTCATGTTATGAATGGCATCCCCAAGTAGTGTCACGTTGCTTGATTCCCATGATGTCAAAATAGGCATCGAACGCAAGGATAAACACTTGGTGCTAGAGATATCACTTCCAATCACCAACTCCCGCAACTCTGGCGCCCATCCTTTGATGGAACTGAGAACATACTCATGTAGCTCAGCCCCGTATACCGAACCTTCACCCTGTGGTATATCGCTCGAGGGAGCAATGTAGGCCCAGACTATGTAGTGCTCAGGTGCGGAAGATTCGTCGCCGTCAGCAGGTCTTGATCGCCATGCTGAGATGAACATCCATCCCCTCCCAGAGGGCACAATGTTATTCAGCGCTCCGTTGGTCATTTCTGGAGGGAGACTTCCAACTCTCTTGTCGTCTAGAATGTATCGACCTGCGATTGCAGATACTCCAAGGTCCAGGCGTTCTATGTGCGGCAGGAATTGATGGCGGACCACCGAGTTGGGACCATCAGCACCAACTAGGAGATCGCCATCTTCGTAGGTTCCATCAGCAAAATGAGCGCGTACTTGGCCATTTTTGAATTGATCATATCGAGTAAAAGCTCGTCCCCATTGGATGACGGCGGTTGTTCCGTTGTCAAGCCCATCTATCAGCACGTCGCGAAGGTCCAACCTTCCCACACCACTTCGCTCGACTTCTTGTGCAGATTTCCCACTTAAGTCAACGTCGTTTTTCTCAGCCAAGACTCGAAGTTGAGTATCACGAAAAAACAACTGTGTCCCGGCCGACGTCAAGAGTGACTGGAGTCGCGTCCAGTTGGAAAGCGGCAAACAGTAGCGTAAAGCTCGTCGGCCATTTCGATCAATATGAATGCCATATCCAGCCAGATTCTCAGCCTTTTCAATCTGGAAATCGTTTAGCAAAACTCAGTTATTCTGCTCTGGTTGAGGAGTTCTGACCTGTTGTTCGAAAACCCGTACTTCTATTCCAGCTTTACGCAAGCCGTGCGCAAGACTTAATCCACCAATACCCCCACCAATGACTAGAATACGCATATTTGAGATGGGGCTTTACACGACTAGCTTAAATGTGGGCGTTGGGATTTGGTGAATGAATATTTATTAACAACGTTTGAAAAATTCTTTGATCTTTTGTCGATGAAGCTGAGGGGTATTCTTTGATGATTTCCATTTGCATCTTTGCACAGCTCGTAGATTTTATATGCCAGCGTCTCTAAACATGCCAACTGGTGCTTGCGGACGGTAATTTGGGGTGGAAGCGCCGCAACAACTCGGATGTTATTAAGCTCCGAGATTGATGAGAGTTGTAGTCTTGGCTGGGGTGCTCAGCCTCGCGCCAGTGGTGCCATGCACTTCAAGGCTAATAACAAACTCCGGATCACCAACATGACTTGAAAAAGTGGCCAAATGGGAAGTTTTAGCCAGGAGGGTGCTTGCTAATGTCCGCCTTGACCTTGGTCCGACGCCTTGCGGAAAGTCTGTGTTAGCACTCTTAAAGATCCCGGCTACCGAAGCCTAAAGAAACATTACAAGCATTGACTACGCTTTGGGCCTGTCTTGTGAAATTGACAAGGATGGGCTTATTACGTTTATACAGCGTGTGTTTCGATCCCAGTCTTTTATTACTTGCTATTATGTATACAGTATACTAGTACAGCTAGTACAGAGTTGTATGTATTTGTAAAGTGGAATATAAGAGAGATGCAATCTTTTCCAGTCTAGGTTATATCACATATCAAATAGAATAGGATTTGTTGTATTATTTTATTTAGTATAATCCTTTTTAATATCACTACCTTGGTACTGTACTAACTTTCACAAATTGTAATAATTTGTTTAAGTAAATTAAACTGTTATAAAATAATAATAATAATAAGTACTTTGTATACTATACTTAATTACATAATTACCCCTCTTTTTTGTATTTATCAGATGTAAAGTTCCTTGGAACAGTATTAAAATTATCTCTAAGAACTAATATTAAAATCGAAAATCTTAGCACCTTTAATTATTTTATATTTCAACTACATACTCTTACCATGTCTGACTCTGCGCTGAGCGTTGACGCCTTGGTTGTAGGATGCGGCTTTGGAGGAATAAACGCTGCGTATAGGCTGGTGAAGCGAGGCCTTTCGGTGCGTTGTATTGATATGGCGGGAAATGTTGGCGGTACCTGGTATTGGAACAAGTATCCCGGTGCCATGAGCGACACAGAAAGCTATCTCTATCGATACTCGTGGGACAAAGAAGACCTGCAATCCTATGCATGGGCCCATCGATATCTGTCCCAGCCAGATATTCTGGCTTATTTGGGACATGTCGCTGACAAGCATCAGCTGCGGCCCCTCATGGATTTTGGCGTTGAGATGAAGTCGGCCAGATGGGACGACAGTGTTCACAGATGGATTGTTGTTTGCTCAAATGACCAGACTTTCAAGGCACGGTATCTTATCAACTGCCTCGGGGTGCTATCTCAGCCACATTATCCAGATTTTCAGGGCATATGCTCATTCTCCGGTTCAATTGTTCACTCGTCAAGGTGGCCTGATGATCTGGCCTTGCAAGGCAAAAAAGTTGGAATTGTCGGCAACGGTTCGACCGGGGTGCAGATTATGACGGCGATCGCACCACTGGTTGGAGAGCTGATATCCTTTCAACGCCACCCTCAATACTCTGTACCCAGCGGCCAAGAACCAGTGTCAAAGACTCAGCGAGCAAATATTAACAGAGATTACGAAAGTTCTTGGAACCGCGTGTGGAACTCATACATGGGCCTTGGCCTCAATGAGTCCAATCGAAAGACCATGGACGCTGACGAGGCGGAGAGAAATGCTATCTTCCAACAAGCTTGGGACGCTGGTAACGGGTTTCAATTCATGTTTGGTGCGTTTGGAGACTTGGCAATCGACAAAACAGCCAACGAAGAAGCGTGCAAGTTTTTGCGCCGCAAGATTGACCAAATCGTAACCGATCCACACAAGGCTGCCATTCTCAAGCCGAAAGAGCCATACGCTCGGCGTCCCATATGTGATTCGGGCTACTACCAGATCTTCAACCGTTCCAATGTTGATGTTGTTGATTTGCTAGTCAACCCCATTAGAAAGATTATCCCATCCGGCGTGGAACTGTCGGACGGAACGAAACATGATCTGGACATCCTGATATTCGCTACAGGGTTTGACGCAGTCGATGGAAACTACAAACGCGTCCGGATCACAGGGCGTGACGGAAAATCCCTCAGCCAGCACTGGGCAGACGGTCCAACAGCGTACGCAGCCGTGTCTTGCGCTGGGTTTCCCAATATGTTCCTCGTCTCTGGGCCCCAAGGCCCGTTTGCCAATTTCCCTCCAGTAATCGAGTCAGAACTGGATCTGATTATGGCGTGCGTGGAAGCCGCCGAGTCTGCTGCTGATCATCATTCGGATAGTTTAGGAGGAGCTGATTGTACGATCGAAGCGTTGCCTGGAGCAGAGGCGACGTGGTCGGCATTGTGCACCGACGGGGCTAAGTCGACACTGTTTTGGGGCGTGTCAAGCTGGATTTTCGGTACCAATGTAGACAAGAAAGATCCATGGGCAAAGTTTTATTTGGGAGGGCTGGCTTCGTACAGAGAGTATGTGAAGAAGATTATCGCCAACAACATGGAAGGGTTTGTAACAACAGTGCTTGATGTTGCAACTGATAATAAGGCGAACTAAGATAAGCAGGCTTCGGTATACTATAGCAGTAGCTTATAAAACTTGGTTAAGTCTATAAAGTTCTACATAAATTTAGTGTTATCTGGCAAAGTTTCCACGTATTTGAAGTTCATTAGTTTGCTCGGCATTTTTTCTATACGTGGTTTAGCTGCACTGAATCCTACAAGCGGGCTACTGGTTAAAAATAGAGGAAATATCGTTCTGTTAAGATTAGCCCCTCACCTTCCTAAACTCCAAACGCTACACCCCCCGTCAGTAGCATTATGCCATAACATGTTAAGGTCTTGACATTAATACGGAAATGGGAGCTAAAAAAAAAAACACCTGTAACTCTTATAAGCAGCTATAGAGGACGTGTCTATTTTCTGTGCTTTACATTGCTCGCATTTATTGCTGCTCAACCCAGCCAGCAAAAAGCCCGCCAACACTGTTTGAAGCAGTTAAAAAGCATATTACTGAGTGAAAAGCCGCTCAGAGCGTCTCTCAACAAATATGTCTGTGTCTACAAGAAAATCCAAAGTGAGCTGTATTACGTGCAGGTAACTACTCTGGCACCACAATTGGTTTCCTATGGCTATCATTGATTTGCAGAGCTAATGTTTCCGTTCTCCAGAATCCGAAAAGTCAAGTGCGATGAAAGGAAACCCGCTTGCATGCGATGCGTCTCCTCAGGCAGAACTTGTGACGGTTATGCATCCAATTTTAGAATCAACGCCGGCATCGGATCTAAATATCACGCGACAAGTCTGTCAACACCATCTCACCAGTCCAACAAGCCTCTGGTAACATTCCCGAGTCCAGAAGATGTAGATTATCTCTCCAGGCGCTTTACCATTAAGCCAGTTCGCGCCATGGATGCAAACTATGATACAGGCATAAATTATGAGGCTGAGGCCCGAGCTACTCTCTGTGCAACTTCCGACCCTGCCGTACATCATGCTTTGACCTCTTTGAGTGCACTACGCAGGGCTTTCGAAGAGCAGTGCGGCCGCCTTTTGTCCCCACCGAAGTTACTCTGTCACTCTAGCACACCAGGGGTACAACAGGGTATACATGAGTACGTGCTTGCCATCAGAAGCCTTTCAACGAAGATCTTGGATAGTAATTATAAATACTCTCCTATTAAATCTACGCTTCTTTGCTGCCAGATGTTCATGAGCATCGAGTTGGCCCTACGCAATCCTAGGTTAAAAAGTTATGGCCTTCGGGGTTCACCGGCGCCGTCGTGGCCGGTCATGCACTTTACGAATAGGAAAGCGGGTCTGCCAACAAGTATAAAGTGTTATATGTTTTTGTTTGTAACAGAAGAAGGTAAAATACAAAGCATCAGTCCTATCTATCTCATTGAATATATTGAAACACTTGGTTATCATTCTAATACTGTTTCCTAAACCCCGATTCGAGGAGGCACTATTTACAATGGCAAGCATAAGCAAAATCGTTTTCCAACTGAGTATTCAGCCTTCCTTTTTCGAGAGCATTATTGCGCATTCTGAGGAGAATTTCCTCCTAATTCGTTAGGACGTCAATAAGCTTTGTTACTGGTTTAGAGCTTATACTTGCTATATTTTAAGTATACAAAGGGAAATTGTAGTATTATTAATCTAAATCCCAGGGGATAGGTCTATACAAGCTGGTATCCTCCACTAGTGTCTGAAGGTGTTTGTGTCCGCTGGGTCCTAGCAGGTAGGAAAGTAAGTATTGATTTCTCCCAACTCGATTCCCCGCCCTCTCAGGACACCGCGAGCAAAACAAATGACTAGTACTACATAAGAGAATCTACCCAGCAACAACTTCTAGATCAAGCTTCTCCCACGGCATATGAACACCGCCGATTAACAATACAGCGCCGGCGGCTATGGTAGCCCCAAAAATGCGTCTTATTGTTTCGGCCACACTCGAAACTGCGAGTGCGACTACGTCGGGATCAGCGGAGGAGAATATAGGCGATGCGGTCCCCGACAAAGCTGATCGAATAAAGTCGTCAGAAAAGCTATAGTCTGCAAAGGCCGTCTTGAGCAGATCAAAGCCGAGATTCTGGAAGAGTGACCCGGCAATGGCGAGCGAGATGGCGATACTCCCGATCTGCGCCACATTGATGAAGCCGATGGCATTGGCCCGGTCCCCCACACGGACCTTGCTAGCAGCGACGGCATAGGCGCTTTGGAAAGGCAGACCGGTCCCGATGGCAAGCAACACTTCATATCCGTATATCTTCGCAGTGCTCGTTCCAGCATCTATCGTAAACATAAGAGCACCGCCAACAATAACGAAAGCTCCGCCGATGATATAGAAAATGCCATATAGTCCAGTAATAGGAAGGAGAGCTCCCCCGAGCATAATGCAGAATATAAAGACGATGATTAGGGGCAGGAGGCGGACAGCGGCTTGAAGGGCCGTATCGCCTCTTGTAAACTGGAAGAACAAGGGAATGTAGTAAAGAGCGATGCTGTTAGCAGCCGCGACGGCTGCTGTTGTAATATATAGCAGCACAAGGACTCGAGACTTAAGAAAATGCAAAGGGAAGATGCGTCGCTCCGGTGTCGTCAAGGTGCTAAGGTACTGCTGTAAGACGTAGACAAGGAGGCAAGTTCCCCAAGCGACCCAGAGCCCAATTGCAGATCCAGAATTCCACTGGAACGTCGAACCGCCGAAGGTGACAACGATCATAAACAGGACAAAAACCCCCCCATTAAGAACCGCACCGATCCAATCGATCTCTTGCAGCTTTTCAACAAGCAAAAGATTCTTTCTCTGAAACGACGGAAAGACGAAGAAGTAGATAGGAGCGAATAGGGCCGCGAGAGGAAGGTTTATGTAAAAGGCCTAAACAAAATCTCAGCGTTAGTTTCTTTAATTTAGCTTTGGTGCTCTTTCTTTGTATGTATATAAGCCTTGCTGTAGTGCTTAATTACTTACCCATCGCCATGTGGCCGCGCTAGCCGAAAATGCGCCGCCAATTACAGGCCCAAGGATTGCCCCAATTCCCCAAAAGAGCCCTATGAGAGCATTGTACAGCGGTGCTTCTCTCTTCGTCGAGAAGATAGATATGTATGTAAGGGCCCTGAATGCACGTTAGCCGAATACACCAGATGCCCAACCACGACCTCTTCTCTAACACAGGCTTACCCCAAGTACATTCCCGATCCACCAATTCCAGCGATCACTCGACCGACAATCAAGGCATCCGACGTCGGAGCTGCGCCGCATAAAGCACTGCCGGCTTCGAAAATTACAATTGAGGAGATCATCAATGGTTTGACGTCAAATAGACCGTAGGCGCGACCCTGGAGGAGGATAACGGCTACCGAAGCCATGGGAAAGCCGACCCCAACCCACGCAAGATTTTGAATGTCCCCGAGGGTTTCATAGACCGAAGCTTGAACGTCGGCGGCGATCGTCGTGTCGAGGCCTGGCATCAACTTCTCGGTTAATACTAATACAGCCATACATACGAATAAATAGGGAAGGGGGGGGCAAGATTGAGAGAGAGAACAAACTACCATATAGTAGAGTTCCGAAGCATATGCCCATTAGGGTCATGACCCATCTCCAGGTAGGTATATCCATTCGAGGGATTTTTGTAGTTGTATTATCATCAACTCGTTGTTCACTCCCTTCTTCCACACTACCAGGGCCAATACTGTCTTCTACCTTGCTCAACATCTCGGAACAGGTAGTTGACTTTCAACTAGCTGGAAACTTGTATTAGAAAGCCAATAAGGCTCAGGGGACCGGAACCGAAATTTGCTCTAAAAGGACAATTTAGACCACTGGGCTGGGGGATTATATGTGGCAAGTTGATGTTATCGAAAGCATTTTCCACATGCGTTAAGAGCATTATTAGCATATTTATATTCTCTATGGCTATAGCCTAAGTTTCCAATTAGTCCGCCATGATTTTTGGCCACGTAATCTTGCTTAGATGCCTCTGGAAATAAGAGCAACTATGAGCTAGCCTTCCATGTCTGCACACAGAGGAATACGTATACCATGATTCCATATCCTAGACAAGTAGTGGGCAACATACGAAACTCCGGCGACGCTCGGGTAGACCGTCGTGGGTATTAATGATGTGGGCCGCTTCTTATTAGTGAGAGCCCTGGCTTACTATTTATTGCGGAAGAAGACCCCGACCACTCTCGGCGTTTAACCTATAAACTCCTGAGTCAATGACAAATCGCTGCCAGGTTCGAACATACAACCAACAAGGGAAAAGACGTTTGGGTCTTCCTTTTCTTGAAAGTTTCTCTTGATATGAGACTGCTACTATGAACATTACATGGCTTTTCCATGTCATGAGAGACAAGAGAACAAGAAGAACTTACGCCTTCGGTCATTGACTGATATGTTTGCTGTCTAGCTAGGGTAATCTTGAAGGAGGGAGACTAGGTGGAGTCAATTCAGATTTTGCTGAACCATTGCCTAGATACAGATTTGGTTAACTAGCATACTTAATGGAATGCCAATAATAGAACAATCAAACAGAATATTTAAGTAATGTTACCAAGTTACATTGATTGATCAAAGGGAAAAATAGAATGACTCATACAAAGCAGCAACAAAAACGCTATTGATATATTCATTTCATCATGTATAAGAAGCTAGTGGCTCATAGCTATGGGAGTGATTGCTCAATAGCCTCATACCAAAGCTTCTCCTTTTCCTGATAACCTTCAACATACTTTCTGCCCCAACCCATCATAAATGTATCTAAAATCACTTCAGTATAGCTGCATACATGACAGAACCATTGCGAAGGGTTACTCACCATATGTAGTTGCAGGCTTGGTCCTACATAGGCCACACATAACATTACGGATCCCGCCCGCCAGATCATGACGAGGAAACACATTGTTCAAGGCATAGAAATCCTCCCATGTGATTGTCCTTGTGGAATCACTGTCTGGCCCATGAAAGTCTGCACCAGTTCCGAAGCTGCAGATCCTCACTACAGGTTCTTTGTACGCCGCAATTGCAGGCGTTGTATGCAGAGCAACAGCATCCCATACAAGTTGCAGCCTACGGTCGTCCCAGTCCGCTGTCTTTCCGGATTTCTGCTGCTCCTCTATAAAGTTTCGGGCGACTATGGCCCCATCAACTTCAAAGCGCTTATCCACAGAAACCAGTTTGCCGCTTTTGTCCCAGCCCATATCATGAAGGATGGCGCTGACTGCATGAGCCTCCAGGTCGATAGCCGGAAACTCTCCTCTCTCTCTGAGACGTGTGTATATGATGATACCAAAGATCCACGAGCGCATAACATGATTATATGCAAAGTCCTCCAAGTGTTCGCGAGCGAAGTCTTGGGCAGCTTGAACGAGGAGCGTATCAATCACCTCAACTCCAGCTATAGACTTTGTAGGCTGACTTGAAGACATGGCAATTTTGATATTGACTTGATGCAAAGGGAATTGAAAGTAAATGCTGAGAACAATGAAACAATGCTATCAGAAAATCGTCAGCTTTTTATCCCCTCGAAAGTATGTTCTAGCATGCCCTTGCAGCTACATAGATTGGTAACACCTAGTCAGCGCCCAGCCTATGGCTAATACAAAGCCTGCAACAAACTGTGCTTTAGAGAAATATCCGGGCTTAAAGTTCCACCTTTTCGGTCAATTATTGTGATTAATAATTATTTTTGACATCATAATAAACATGTTGTACCAAATGGCATTAGTGGAATCCTCTTTATGATTCACCTACCATGCTATTAGTCAAACTCCGTGTTCGCTCGGAAGATAGATAAGCTAACTATATGACTTTGTCCCTGACTTGCTAGAATTTTATTGCGCCTTATTTCATCTAATAGGCAATCAGCGCCCCTTTCAAGCCCGTAGTAGTTCAAGATCAAAAAGAGCAGGCCGGCTCTCGATGGTTATCATGATTTATTTCGCTATGCCATTGTATATACCTCTCCAGCATTCCAAGCAAATCACACACAGCTCCAGATTAATATACTTGGCTTGTTGTAGCTCTTAATATACTGAATAGAGAGTTGGCTTGTTGCAAGAGACACTAACTGGCCATTGTGATTTGAAGAGTCATTAATTTGTGACTTATTTGCGCTCGCATCACGTAAAAGTATTAAAATCATTGCCGTAGTTAGTGTCCCACCCCGATGGTTACCTACCCAATCCGTAGCCTTCCAATCTGTTGTCCTTGGTAGACCATCTTAATACCGCATTGATCTTCCATTCCTTCTCAACCATATGAGCTGCTCTCTAAGCGATGGACATAGGCGATATTTCCCCTCATATAAAGATTATCTCACATACATCAAGAACTGTGAGGCGCTGGATTCCCTAAGGCCTTCATGCTACGGTCATCGACGCTACCAGCGTCCCGCGACATCATCGAACATTTCTCGAGATACTAAGAAGATATCCAGATGCAATTTGATTTTCCAACTCGTCGGCTGCCACTTGAGCCAGCCAGCTAGCAATGTTGTAACCGGGCTGTATTACCATCGACATCCACCTCCTTAGAAAGCTAACTCGGGTCAATCGCGGAATAGATATCAAGTTCTGAAGAATTAATAAGCGCCAGGCCGCGAGAAAACGATTGGTAAATAGGAGGCGGTCGACTTTAACCTAAACCCATATTTTCCAAGAGAGTTTTACGGAAAGCGTCTAATGCACGTTAACCGCCGAAGGAGATCGGACTTACGTCTTACCTTTTCCACAAAGGGAAATCTCCACTTGAGATCTAGTGATAGACTGTTACAAGAACTTGGCAGAGAAAATGCCAGGATGACTTAGGTAATCAACTGCTTTAGCCCGGATCAGTGCCTGTAATATTTGAATCTTTTGCCCCTGCCCAGTATGGGCACTCTTTTACTTTGCATCGCCGAATTGGAAATCCTTGAGCCCCGCTAAATCCTTGGAGGATCTCCATCTACCCAAGGGCATTGCGACACACAATCCTACGGTAACCTACGCTGCATCTACAGTAACACATACCCCTCTCGATGGACGCATATAGCGTCTCTCCCGCTATAGAAACTATTACCTGCGCACAAAAGATTGTTTCAATAGCATGTGAGGCATGCAGAGCGGCCAAGGTCAAGTGTCAGCCGAGCGAACTGCCTACAGTTTGCCGCAAGTAAGAATTGAGAAAACATGCCGACAGCAAACAACGTACACTGACGCGTCCACATTTAGATGTCTTGAATCCAAGAGAGAATGTATATCACGAACAGGTCCACGTACTCGCCGAAGAAGAAAGAAGTTGTATGTCTTGCTTGACGATCAAGGGCCAGAGTGGATATGAATACTGATTTGATAATCAGCCCTGGTGATGCAGCACAACCTCAGCCACTGCCCGCAAGCCGCCCATCAAGGACGTTCACTATTGAATTTGACGTGCAGTCACTGCCTGATGTCGACGAGAATTTCGACGCCCTGCGCGATAGTCATGCACAGTTCCTCGAGAGCATGTTTCCCTCTGAGCCGAACTCTGACATTTATGATCTCACTTCCTCACCAATGACAGGTTTTCTCACTCCCTCGTCTTCGCACAGCCACTCCATCCAATCTCTCCACGCGAAACCCCAATTCAACCTCGACTCTGCCGAGTCCCTACTGGCCTCATTCGGCAGAATGTTGTCCCATTTCCCCTGCATTAACTTTCAGCCCGAAGACACGGTTTTAAGCCTTGCTGCCTCTCGGCCATTCGTTTTACTGGCGATCTTAGCGGCAGTGTCTGGATCGCGGACTCTTCAAGGGCATAGTCTCTATGATGAAGAGTTTCGAAAGGTTTTAGGCCTTAAGTTTGTGGCCGGCGGGGAAAGGAGCATTGAACTTCTGCAGGGCACACTCATCTACTGTGCTTGGTAATACGTGTCTTACAATTTTGTCCAATGAACAAACACTTACAACTATAGGTATCCATTCCACCTTAGGCCTAAAAATAAGCAAGCCTTTCAGTATGTCCGTATGGCGGGGGATATGGTTCGCGACATGGGACTTGATCAAGAGTTGCCCGAGTTGAAAGACGGCGTCAACTCTGAAGTGACGAAGGAGCAGCTTGACAAAATCCGCACATATCTCTCATGGTTCTACGCTGGATCAAAGTACGTATTCTACTAGGATTGTATCTACTGTTGGAACGTTTGCTTACAGTGAATCTTAGTTTCATGGTCGCCTGGAAGAAGCTAGACGTAAAACCTCCCTTTACTGCTTGGACAGCTACTTGCTGTGACATTCTGCAGAAGTGCGCAGAGTCCGATGGCGACTTCGCCTTGAGTTACCTCGTACAATTTACGAATTACACGAACGCGGCTACAGACGCAATACATGAGAGCACCGTGACAACTGAACAACAGAGCCAGTTTGTCCTATTCGGCCTGGAAGTCCAAGGTCGAGAGCTCCGGCAACGAATGCTCACTCGAATTGCCAGTGATGGTAAGTATCCTCAAATTGCGCTCCATGAAATAAAACTAAGAGCCTAGAAGTACCAGTGAAATTCTCGGAGCTATTTTTTCGCATCTATCTTATAGGCTGCCCTTTAATTCGCGTGGGGCAATCTAAGAACAGGCCCTCTGGGTACATTTTCCCTTCAATATCAAAGCTTAAAAGTTGCGTTGCCGAAATCAAGATGATGTTTGACTTTGTCTCTGATCTAGGGCAATCAGCATTCACTGCCTTCTCTTCCAATGATTGGATGAAGGTTGTTATCACCATCATCATCGCCCTTCGTCTCTCATTCCCTCTTACTGAGCTCCCTGACTGGGATGACTGTTGGGCAAGAAGCGAGTTGCATTTTAATGAGTTCTTGACACATATGTGCGAAGGTTCTGAGTTGACCACGGTCAATACTCGAGTCGATGCCGTCTCTGCCAGTCGCGTCGTCTTGCGTATCGTTAAGGATAAGTACGACCGCCGGGTCGCGCTACGTATCAAGACAGTAGCGGCCGCTGCAGAGGCGGCAGCGGTGGCAGCGGCAATTCCATCGTCATCGGGAATTCAGGGTTGCCCGATGTTTGATCACAGAATGGACCCTTATATTTCTACGTGGGAGACTGGTCTTGGAGCTGGTAATGAAAATCCATTTTCCACTCGTCATGCAGATGACGAGCCACCGGTATTTCGGGATTTGTGGACAACGATAACAATGGGATGGGCCAATGATACAACTGGGAATGACCCATGGGACGATTGGCCTTAGGACTATATATAATAATAGAATGAACAGGCGTGACAAAAGTGGCGAACACCATGATTACCAGGCAATTTACGGCTTATATAGTCACCAGAGGGTAGCTGCTGGATCATAACAAGCCATCGACACTAAGAACTATACTACTTTGGTCTGCAATCTAGCCTCCGCGTGAATGCCGTGATGATACGGAGTATTGTACCACCAATTATTAATATGTGCCCAAGCTCCGAGGCGTCTCGCAAACTAAGTTACCAATGAACAATCCATCGTCGATCCATCGGGTTCGGCCATTAGGCTTTTCCTAACAGTCGCAAACATATATAATAGCTTCGCCCATCTGTAGTAGCCTCACTCTTCTGTAATAGCTTCACTCATCTGGATATTCTCATCTCTTTTCAATCAACACGGAGAAACATGGCATCTTCAACTACCAACCCATTTCCTTCTTTCCTTTGGCCGGAATACAGTTTCCCTCGTCTCCCATTGTGCTATCTTCTTACGAATATGCCATGAAGTATTCGGCCCCCGGAGTCTTGAATCACGTTTTGCGAAGTGCCGCTTTTTGCCTTCTCCTACAGAAGAAGATACCTGAGTTTTCGAAGCTGGGCGATGTGCTTGGCGCCGAGCTTGTTGTTGTCAGCTGTCTTCTCCACGATCTCGCTTGTACCAAAACAAAGGGACTGGTGACGAATACAAGACGTTTCGAGGTCGACAGTGCCAACCTCGCTCGTGACTTCATTGACACAATCCCGGATAAAGACGCCAAGTGGAGCAGGAATGGCCGCCGCATGCAGATTATCTGGGATTCCATTGCGCTGCATACGATGGAAACCTTGGCGCCATGGAAGGAACCCGAAGTTGGGCTTGTCCACTACGGCATTCATGGCGACCTTCTTGGGCCAAACCTGCACCTCCTTGGGCTACCAGATGACCTACCGAACTTGAAGGGGGTCATGACAGACGAAGAGTTTCAAGAAATCTCCAACGCATTTTCGCGAATGCATTTCGCGCAAGAGTTCAAGGAGATCTTCTGCGGCTTATGCCGGGACAGGCAGCGCTACACGTTCGACAGCGGCGTTGTGGAATACGGACTAGAGTGGGGTTATGATGGAGAAGGTACTGGAAAGGAAGAGTTTACGAAGTTGGTAGATGATACTCAGCGTGCGAAGAAGCTATATGCCGTGATGAGTTCGATCGATCAGCTTGCCGACAAAGCGTAGTGCAGCTTTCTGGGCTGTACACAAGGATGACATAGCTGGAGGCTTTTGGGAGAGCGCATGCCTCAAATAATAATGCCCACAGAAGAGATAGATAATTTAGATAAATTGAGAAATACTTGTCTATCTGCCTTTAACCAAGTTTGCTATGCTCGGTTATATGTCAACAATTCAATGGTCAGGTAAGCCATAATGAATGTAACAAAATGGCTTTTTGCGTAGATCGTCTGTTTAGACCACACTGCGTATGCGCGGTTAATCTAAGCCGGGTACAGTGAATTACAGTGGCATTGCTACCCCACTGAGGTCGCTGTATTGCATGAAAACCAAGAACAATGTACAAGTAATTGTAAGACTACCTACCCAATGTTGTTACTCTTGGCGCATTGTTTTAGATGGTGCTTTCATATGAGCATTACACAATAAAGCGAACAGTCTAGTAACAGAAAATTGCGTTGTACATGCAGTAGAATCTTGGTTGTAATAGTAAGCTAGGTGGAAAATTGTTGCACTTCGTATCTACAACAGTAATACATAGGCTACATGATCCTATCCTCAGCGTAGCAAAATCTCATTACACTTGGAGAGTCAGCCAAAGCGCCCCTAAAAGCTACTTAAATACAAGAGAAAGGACAATACTTGTATAGAGTGTATAAATGAGACTAAGTATCCCGCTGATTGAACGGCCAAATTGGCATGCAACAGCTAGCCTTAGAGCACGTCTTTTTCTCACATCCAGTTAACCAGCCCAGAGTTCATAGGCTGTTGTTTCGTCTCAAAATTCAAATTGTATTCGTAATCGTCAATTTTTTTTTATCTTGTTTTACCTCTAGTTCTAGTAAAATACCATCCACTACAGGAGTAGCCATATTTTTGTAATAGCCGAATGGAACAAATAGGAGAGTTACTATCAACTAGCCGGATGTTGCACATCAATAATCTGATTGACAATATCTCAGGCAGATTCATCCACCCTAGCTTCCGTATAGTTAATCAACATGCTCCGCCTAGATGGGAGATTATAGTGATCTAGATCTCATATTTAGAGTATATAGGATGTAGTACTGTGCCTCGAAGTTAACCCCCACTCCTTCAAGGTAGGCAAACGTATCTGTACATGAATTCGATTAGCTGCGCGGCCAATTGAACAGATTATAGAGTAAAAATAATATATTTTATGCGCTAGTTATTTCTTCTTTAATAGTATGATGACTGTTCTACGCTACTGATTATAGGTTCATTCTACTAAAGATAAAGAATTGCAGGTCTAAGCTGCCTTACTAGAAGCTTGTCGGAATTAATTTCTCCTCACTATATGGAGAGTGCGAGTTCACCAAACGTCGCCGAGCACCCATACAGCAGGGCTTCTTTTGAGTAATATTTCCACTTACAAGACAAGCTTTAGAACGCCATATAAAGCTGGTCAATGGAAACTTAGGTATGTACATTACTAAGCAGCACTGGACCCTTTCATCCACGCAGCATATTAGCTCTACAGCTCCAAGGCTTACAAATCCAGTCACCAGGTCTTATTTAAATGCAATAAAAAGACTGGCTTCCTCATCTGATCATTTTAATCCCGGATTCAGACATATTTGTTTATTTATTACTTTTCTGAAGAAAAAGGGAAGCTCATACCCCAAAATGTCAACACCAACGCAATCAGCAATCATCTGGCCCGACAAGTTTCTACCGGGTACAACAGATAATTTCGTTAGCAACGAAATCATTGTCAAGGACATCACAGTCACGCAAATCTGGGAGCAATTAAATGATATTTCAAAGTGGCAGTCGTATTATAGAAATTGCGATCAAATCACCGAGCCAAAAACTGGACCTCGATTGCAGAAGGGCGATGTATTCAAATTCAGCACGTTCGGGCTACCTGTCTTGACGTGTCTAGTTGAAGAGGCAGTTTCGCCTGGACCGCGCCATGCTGGTCGTCTTGCGTGGTCCACACGACTGGGTGGCGACACGAACGAGAAAATTGAAGTTTATCATGCTTGGTTAGTGGAAGATCTTGAAGGAAATAGAGTGAGGGTGATGACCCAGGAAAGTCAAATCGGCGAGCCGGCCGCAAGGTTGGCCACAGCGAAGCCTAACAGAATGTTGCTTGGCCATCAGGACTGGCTAGATGGATTGGTCAAGGCGGTGAAGGGAGAGGAGATTGGAGAGACAAATTTAGAAAGCGTATAATTCTGGGTAGGTTACCTGCCGGAGCGAAATGGATGATGTCTGCGATTTCAGGGTAGGAGAAGGCAAGTTGTCAATTAAAAATACCATCGATTATATCCAGAAGGCAAAGGATAGTCTGACTGCTTCGCTCTCAGCGGGTGCAACGAGGTATGTTGCTGTAAGGAATAACTCGTTGGAGGGGCAATTCGAGGCTAGGAAGTATCTCGGTTGTTAGCTACCTTATTATGCATACCCGACTTCAGGTGCTTTTCAGCGCCAAGAGGCCTCTAATTACCGTCTATGCGTTCGGTAAGCAACCAAATACACAGTAGATCCCAAGGTTACAACGTCTGCATTGTACGTCATGTATGGTATACGAAATACGACGCAGAGCTGTCAGTGTTATCCTAGTACTAGTACTAGTAGCAGTATCGACCAAGTTCCCAGAGGCTTTAGCCCGTATAGGCATCTGAAGATCATTGGATTAATACCTCGAATGAGGTCAAATGTTTGGACTGAGAAAGAAAACTACGGCAACTATTTAACATGTTTGGCAAGCCAGCCACGCCAGCCAAGGTGCCGACCGATTCGGTCATCGCTTTTCGCTTTTTTGATGATACGCCACTCTGGAAAGCTTTTATTTTATATTCCATGTTTGTCTTCGACGATCTATTGGACCCTCAGAAGCTACACAGAAGCCTCGAAGCCTTGGTAAAACGCGACGGCTGGCATAAACTGGGGGCGCGCTTGCGGAGAAACGTAAGAAGTGGCATAATCAAGATCCTTTTGGCAAGACATTAACCGACTGTTAGCATAATGGAGGCCTCGAATACCATGTGCCAGTCGAATTTACCAAACAGCGGCCAGGCCTTACATACGCGCACGTTGACTATGCCATCAATGCTGCAGATCACCCACTTGCGTCGAAGCTACCCAAAGCGAGCTCGCAGCCGGCTATCGTATGCGATCCTGATGAATTCCAAGATCTGATCCGTAGCGAGGGTAGTCCAACGAGCATGCGCGAATATCTAAATCAGGATATCCCCCAATTGGGACTTTATATAGCAACGTTCAAAGACAAGACACTCGTCACTCTATACTGGCCGCATACGCTCATGGATGCTATGGGAAAGAAGGCACTTCTCAACGCCTGGACGTTGATACTTCAGGGCCGAGACGACGAAGTTGTTCCTCCATATGGTGGTGGTGGCGACCCACTGGCACATCTCGGCAAAAATCCTGCAGAGTTACATGGCCTAAGCAACCGACGGCTATCGGTGTTGGGTTTGGCGAAGTACGGAATCAGGAATATTGGTGACTTCTTCCGCACACATGAGAATCGCATGGTCTGCATTCCGGGTTCGTTCATCGCAAGCCTTCGGGCGAAAGCCATAGAAGAGCTTGTAAGTGCCGGAGTAGATCAGCCTTTCCTCACCGAAGGAGATGTGCTTTGTGCGCTCTGGACACGCGTGGCTATTTCTCATCTACCGAACGACTCTCAAAGATTAGTTGTGCTGAACAATGCTTACTCCTTGAGGACAGCTTTGGAAGCAGACTTGCTTCCCAAAGGCGCACCTTACGTGTCGAATGCCATTGGCTTCATTCATGTCCTATTAGACACTCAAGAGATCTTTAAAAAGCCTCTAAGCCATGTCGCATTTGCTATTCGGAGTGGAATTCAGCAGCTTGGCACGCGTGCGCAGGTTGAAGCCTTTGCGTCTATGTGGCGTGAGTCTAGCGTAAAGCTTCCACCACTTTTCGGCAGCTCTAGAATGCATATGATTACATACTCAAATTGGAGTAAAGCAAGACTTTACGAACTGGACTTCTCAGCAGCGACTGTTAAGCCAGGAGAGGGAAACAAGAAGCCTGGTTTCCCAACATACATCCAGAATAACCAGTTTGGCCTGGTGCTTCCTAATGCGTTCCCGATCATCGGCAAGGACAATGAGGGAAACTTTTGGTTATCTGGATACATGAACAAAGGCCAGTGGGAGAAGATAGGTCACCAACTTTCGGGTATGAGCTATGTAAAGAACAAGCCCTCATTGACGTGACATGGATACGGAGTGCCCTCATACTAGATATAGCATAGCTAGTTAAGTCAATGGCTGTGTTTGATGGACTAAGTGTCATTCAGCTATTCAACTATCCCGCAGGGGGAAAAGGGAAGTCTTGCTATAATCGGATAACAAATATTTGACCACAAAACACAGTTGCATGAGCCTGATATCGCGGTCGCCTTTACTCACACACCTCCACCCTCAGACATATATTACAGTTAATGGGAAATCTGGGCTTGAAATTTGCCTAGTTGCCGACAACAAGCTTTAATTCAAATACCGCTTGTGGCAGCGCTATCCATCTCAGATCTAGTGCGTGGAATGGTTACAGTCGCCAAACTTCCAGCTGCTGCGAGAAGCTGCCACGATTCCATGGCGCTAATGCGGCATATCAACAAGCATAGGTATTTCTAGTACCGTCCAATTGAATGTGTCATATAGAGAATCTCGTTGATGCTCCAAAATGCTACACGTCTATTGGAATATGCTCCTGGTCGGAGTTACCATTTTAGCTGTTAAAAAGTGCCCAAAGCCCAAAGCCCAAGCCCAAGCCCAAGCCCGAAGCTTTAGTTCAATACGCCCGACGTATCGACTAAATGACAAGCACCCCTTCTCTCTCTCTCTCTCTCTTCTCTCTCTCTATCTCTCTTCCGGATACGAAACATGCAGTGACATGAGTATACATTACTCGGATTTGACCCTCTTTGAGCAATCATTCGTATCACTTGGCACACACCCTAATGCTAGTTGCAAGTGGCTTGAGCTAGCACACCCGCAGCCTTACCACCATAATTGCCTTTCATTTCTAGATCCAAATCTCCGAGCAATCGCATATCATTTTGTGTGACTGATTCCAAGTTGGTAACGCCTACAGTACTCCATAGCTGTTTAGGTTCGTTTAAAACGTTCTGAATGCTGTACCGCGACTATCATAGTGCCATTCTTTTGGGCATATAAAGTGGCGTATCCTTTTGGGCATATAAAGTGGCGTATCTTATTACGAAGTACGAAGGAGCTTGTATTTGTGAATAGCGGCTTGACTTGTATTAGCCTGCAGAGTAAGGTATTTTTGATAGCTTTGTCGACTTGTAATCTAAATGTCGGTCATTGGTGTAGTCTGACGAAAATTGTCAAAATGAGATTGCTAGCCTTTAAATTGCTGGCAGTGGTATTGGCGGCGCTTGTCGGACTGTTCCGCCCAACTCCAACGGATTTCCAGATCAATTTTCTTAGTCTATGATTTGTGTTGACGATTCTTTTGTATTACATATAGAATTATAAATGCTATATTATATTGTGTTCTCCAGTTTAAAAATTGTCTTTTCTCTCTCTATATAATGTATTCTTTATAAGTGCTTTACCAGTTTGTAAAGACTTTTCCTCTTCTTTCCATTGAGCTCTAGGTATATTAAGCGACTTGAATTACAACCTTTGAGAAGTGCTTCTTATTCTTAAGACGTCTGTAAGCATCTTTGGCATCAGCTAGGTCAAACACAACATCATCCAGTGCAGGCACTATGCTTTTCTCATCAATGTAGCGCACGAGCTCCTGAAATTGAGAACGGCTTCCTGCCAATACTGCACGGACAATGCAAGTATGCATGAACATTGAAAGCAGGGGTACTGGATCAACATCATCTGCAACCTGACCCACCATTGAAACAATACCATCTGTTCTCACAGCCTCCATTGACTGCGGAAGAGTCTGATTGCCGCCTATGTCAACGACAATATCGAATCCTCTCTCATTAGGTGTGAAGCTTCGAGATTCTCGGCCCCAGCCTTCAGGGTTTGAGCGATAGTTGACTGTTTTCACTGCCCCAAGTCCTTGTAAGCGAGTGCTTTTCTCTTCCGTCGATGTAGTGGCCACTACTTTGGCACCAGCTGCTACGGCAAGCTGAAGGGTAGCGATGCTCACGCCGCCAGTCCCTTGGACAAGGACCCATGTTTCCGGTCCGACTGCTCTTCCCTCCATTCCAAAGAGCACGTTCCATGCCGTTGTCCAGTTACAGCTCAGCGTCGCCGCCGGCAGCCACCCCAAAGACTTGGGAGCATGCACCAGAGCTGCCTCTGGAAAAATGCCCACCGACCGCAGGGTTCCGTCGGCTCCTTGACCTAACATGTAGGGGACGTCTGACATGGCAGCATATGCCCCATCTCCGCGGGACTCAACAACATTGGGCGCTGGATACGTAACAACTCGATCGCCAATATGAAGGCTTTGCACGGAGGACCCAACAGCCTTTACAAGACCCGCACCATCGCATCCTGGCACAAGTGGGGTTTGGATTGGCACGTGTGTGCCCTGAAGGATATCAGTATGAATATTCTCACGGCTTTTGGTGTTGACGTACATTCGGGCTAGCGATCAGGATCTCTCGATAGTTGAGACTTGCCGCATGAATCTCGACAAGTACTTCATTAGGACCAATCTCGTCTGCAGTTGGTTCAAGAACGTTCTCTTGGTATTCGAGCGAAGTCTCAAAGCCCTGTTGGCTATTAAGGATCCACTGCCTGCCCATCTTGGGAAATTCTCAACAACAATTGAATATGATGAAGATTTTGGATGCCAAAACACTTGTTCTGCACGGCTATATATAACCTTTTCTATCTCGTCCGCTTAGAAATCGGAAATACGGATTTGAGCGTATTACATAGGAGCTATATTTGCAATACGACTAATATATTTGACTCATATATTTCGGAATACTAGACTAGCTATGGCTCTATGAATTAAAAGCAGTAGGGATTCAAACTGATAAGCGTGGAGTTTTGTGATATTGACCACACTAATAAATCTTCATTTTCCTATTACAGCTTGCTTAAGATACCCCACAAATTCTCATTTTCCCAATCAAGCATAAGACACCCATAAATTCTCATTTTCCTAGAAGGGCTTAGTAGCATCCATTTGTCATTGTTAATCAGTCTCGACGACTAGACCAAAGCCTTCCTACAAAGTCTCTCATCTTAGTTTCGAAAGTTGATTATCCACAAACAGGCAACAATGTGCTCTACGAGGTTTGCATTCTTGAATACAACGGGCATGCCCAGCCTACCACCGTCCAAAGCCAAGCGAATAAGAGCTCATGTTACGCGAACTAATTTTGCAAAGCGGCGACAGCGAATCGCAGAAGCCGAGGCAAGAAATGCACAGAGAATCTATCTAGTTCTTGCGGCCGGCGGCGCCATAGACTCACTGCTAGCGCGATCTCTTGCTACTGGTAGTCCACAACAACAGATTCGGCTCCGTATGTATATGCCAAGTCGCAACAGCTAGCATTACTAATTATCCACGAATAGTTGCTTCACTCTGGTCACAAATATTCCTGGATTCCAGTGAATACCCCAACAGTCCGGCTGAATCAGAATGGTTAAACATGCTTATATCCGAACCGGCGCTTCTTCAATCATCTCTGGCCGTAACTACGCAACACTGGGCAACCGATGTATCGCGTCAACAAAACGCCCATATTCACTCAATCCGAGCCGTCAACATTCTTATTCAACGTTTGAATTCCAGGCAGGCTCACACGGATGCTGTTCTCGCGGTAGTGTGTACTATGGCTATTGGCGGACGACTAGCTAACGACGATATTGTTTGGAGCATTCATATGAAAGGGTTGACTCACCTTATTCGCGAGAGATATGCCCGAGGCATTTTCCATTTTCCTTCATGGTTCACTGACCTCTTACTATCGTTCGTAAGACCCTTTGTGTTTTATTTCCATTCTGGTAGGCTAATGGATTACTCAGCGACTCAATCAACAATCTCTTCAATTTCCCGCGAGTATATCATTCAGAGGTCATCAATTCACTAAATCTGCATGACAATCATCCAATCCTTTGCGTGGCAACAGTATATCATGGCATAGCACAGTTGTGGGAGTCAATCGCTTCATTTCAAAGTTGCACCCAAGGCCTAAGCCTCGCTATTAGAATAATTGAAGATCTTCTGGCTAAACTACATCATGAGACTCAAAGTCTCTGTCTCCACGAAAGCCCTGCTGTTCAAGGCACTGCTTTGGCTCTCCAAATCATCCTCTATATGTCCTGGCCTACTCCGACAGAACCTAATATAGCAGTGCTCGCTGGCAAGCTTAAAGAGGCACTAGGCCTGACGGAGAGAAACACTTGTTGTTACTTGGACTTTTCTTCTTTTCAGCTTATGGTTGGCGCTATTTCTGCAGAAATAGGCTCTTCAACAAGGACATGGTTCCTAACAAAACTTAAAACAGCAGTCTCAGTATTACAGTCAAGGGGATGGGTTACATTGTTAAATCTTTTCGACAGGGTCATGGTGCTAAATGAAAGAATAATGCTACACTTGAAGATTTTATGGACTGAGTTATATACCTAGATAATAGTATACACAATAGCTCTATTGAGAAGACAACAGATGTAGTTCATAGTGTATTAAATTAGTATGCGACATGTGCTTTGAAACTGTTTGCTAATGGTGCCATTTTTTGAACTGTAGTGTGGGAACCGCTAAAAACTTAGCTATCGCTAGATACCTGATAGAATTTTGAATGCCATATTGCATTGCGCCCTCCGAAAATGAGAACTACTTATCTATGTATACGTTACATTTTTTCCTGGTGCATATGTTTGTTTTCATCTAGAAGACCTCTTAGTTACAATACTTCATTCTTCAAAGCTCAGGTAGCCTAGGTTAAAACTTTTACAGCAAAGACAGTATGCTGTAAAATGTCATGTATTGATTACCAACTAACAGTAGCTCTATTATTTTTCGGCTAAGCCACGGTTATTGATCTGAATCATCAAGCATATTCCTGCGGGCTGTGCAATACATAGCCACAAGAAGACCCGCTTCTGGGATGCTTACTGCTTTAACATCTCCTGTGCTGCCTGATATTCTGGTTATTGGCAAAGAAAGCTGTCCTCTATTGTTTTGTACACATAAGAAGAGCTTTTAATGGCTGGACTTCTCTTCTTTCTTTAGTCCTTCCCTTCTGAGAATAACAAGACTGCTTCTTGTCGCAGCGCCATTCATTATGACTACTGGTCTGGAATTTGCGCAGAAGAGAACCCGAGAAAGTGCATCCAAGGTACGCACTGGATGTAGCACTTGCAAAGCGCGGCGGGTGAAATGCGATGAAGCAAAACCTATATGCCGACGTTGCGCCATGGGAAACCGATCATGTGTTTACAATACCGTGCGTGCTACGCAATCTCGAAACGTCATTACGATATATCTACCTCCTGCGCAAACCCAACCGGTGTTTCTTTCCAATTATCGCGGCCTCGACTTCTTCCACCATAATCTTGCTGCAGAGCTAGATGGAAAATTCGATACAAAGTTCTGGGGCAAGCTGGTATTGCAACTGTCACACTCTGAGCCAGCAATTCAACATGCCGTATCAGCCATCAGCATCATTTATCAAGACGTCGAATCATCTCTACGGCATCCGACAGGTTATGTTAATGCCAACCTAAGTGCACATCAGGAGTGGAATACAGCAGTGAGGAGCCTGTCAGTTCGAATTCAAGAACACCCTAACTCACATTTGGTGCCACTGGTCTGCTGCCTTCTATTTACATGTATCGAGCTCCTCAGAGGGAATATCCAGTCTACTTTGTTTCATGTTGAGAATGGATTCAATATCTTAGCTGCGCTCCGCCATAAAAACGATGAAATCTCGCATCCGAGGCCCAATATCGCACCAAACGAGCGTAAAGCCATCGAAGATCATATCGTCCCGGTGTTTTTACGTCTAAACGTGCTGTGCTCTCTCACTGGGAGACTAACTCCGCAAATGTACTCCTCTACAGCTACACAAGATTCCCCTCAGAAAGACCTTACAGATTCCAGGCGGCGGCTCTATGAAGTCTCAGATACTTGCCTCCGATTCATCGGCAAAGCCACTCTTAAGGCAGATGCGTTCCAAATTGACTTTGATGACCTTGTTGAACAAGTTAAACTTCAAACAAGGCTAGACGCATGGCGCATCCAGCTAGATGAACTTCTTCAACGTATGCAGGCGGCTAGCAGCCCAGCAAACCAAGATGCGCTCAATATACTTTTGGTCCATTTCAAAGTTATTTACATCTGGATACGAGTATGCACTACCGCTGGTGAAACCGCTCCAGACTCTTACCACGGCGACTTTGAAGAGCTGTTGCATTACGCGGAACAAATTGCCAAGCCAGACACAGGATTAGTACCACCACCGCTATCTTTCGATGTACAAATCTTAGGACCTTTGTACTACACTGCACTGAAATGCCGTCATCCTACCATACGAAGACGCGCGCTGGAAATGCTGCAATCGGCACCTCGGCGGGAAGGGCTCTGGAATGGCCATTACGCCTACGTAACCGCCAAACGAGTCATTGAGCTGGAAGAAGAGCATCTCAATGAGTTACAATTGCCAGACGAGACTTCTAGATTGCATGGCCTGCCTCTGCCCGATGACGAATGCCGAATCTACGATCTGGGAGAGACACCTTTGGGCTATGACAATTTTAACCACGTCATGACCAGCCCGATATACCCAGGCACACTTAAAGCTGTATTCAGGACAAAGCCGTGGGGGTTGCTAGGAGAGTGTCTCACACGTACGGAGTACATCAATTTATGATGAATTGTTCTATCATTAATTATGCTAAAGGTCTAAAGCACTATCTATGGTTTGACTGCAGAATTCTTCACTCGAAACGTCAACGGTCTATCTAACGGCGATAATTGATCACTAGCCACAAGTATATCCCTGGTGTGCCTGAGTGCTGATTTCCCTCAATTTTCAAGGCACTCCGAAGATCCAATCTCAAATTGTTTAGTCGCATTTTCTTCCTGGCCTGAATAATGCGCAGAGTACCAGCTTCGCTCAGAAAAGGCCTCTGCGATGCTTCAACGGTTAATTCAGCGATTGCCAAACTACTTTATGGCCGCATATAAGAGACTACATCCTCTAATATATTAGACGAGAAAAGTTTCAGCTGCCATAGTGAGCAGACCCTGCATGACACAGTACAGCCTCCTCACTACAACCGCTTCTAGCGCCCCAAGCACACTCTTATTTTGACATAGAGTTGAGCTTGTGTTGTAAAGGCGTATCTTCCATATAGAGATTGGTTGCAACAAAGGCAGACTTCCTGGACTGTGTGATGGACCAAGCCGCGCTGCGCAAATTGTTACCAAACGCAATGCCAGGGTGCAATACCGTCATTGCAAGCACTGCCAGGAAAATCATCGGCCCCTCCAAGATCATGAACGACACCTGGTTATTGGCAAGGGGCCCATTGAAGCCTTGTTGAAGCTCTGCAACACGATATACTGAGCGGATAAAGATGAGCATAAACAGCTGCGGCGAGCGCATACTGAAACCAAGCGAACTTTTTTGTGTCTCTTAACTCTGCGAAACGTGGGTCTTTGGCACTCGCGCTGGATTTGCGCAGGCGAAGTACGAATTCCAGCCACAATCCCATGAATATAAGTAGCGAGATGACTTGAAACACCACACCGGCGATCATGATTGCTCTCCCCGTCTCGCTCCCAGAGCTGTTGTTAGCGGTAGCTGCGAGCCCGCCGCCGGCCCCTTGAAGGACAAGAGAGATGAAATCGCTTGTCATGAATGTGATTGCGTAGGTACGGGGGCTGAAACGAGAGATCTGTTGGCCGTGGAATATGATTATGCGGCAGAGACAGAGATAAAGGGAGCTCGCGAGGAAAGCGGGGGCGATCGTTAGGGGGACGAGATACCTATGGCGGCTGTTAAGGCTCTGTTATGAAATTTGGGTGGGAGGGAAGATTTGGGGAGAAAATATCCTACATGATGAAATTGTTAAAGTCAAATGGGTTGCCATGTAGCATGATTCTGCCAGCATATCCAACTACCTCAAGGACGAGACCACAGATCATGCCGACCATGAAACCCCAAGTTCTGAACTTTATACCAAGCGTGAGCTGCGCAAGCGCAAGCAATCCGAAGGCAACACCATATAGAACATTACCGGTAAGCGTGGGTATATATTCCACCTGAGCGCAGCTGAGGGGGCACTTCCCTATGGTGCAGTTGCCAATGTTTGGGAGAGGACAAGAGTACGGCATTTGGCCGTAAATTCGGGAGTATTAGAACTAAATTGTAGAACGGAAAGGGAAGACAAAGAGTGTGATGCTAATAGTCTAGATGTTCAACGGTATTGTTTGGTCGAGAGATGAATAGCCATCGTCATGAAGCACTCCAGCTCGAATATATATCTTCTCTCTACCATTCGCACCTCTTCGGATCTGCCTGACTTACATGACTTCGCAATTAACAACTTCTGTCCAAGAGGGTTAGATATGTACGAGACTGCCGGGTCTAGCCTCGATCTAGCAATCGTCCTGATTCGCTAAACTCAGGGGAGCGTTACATGGTTAATCGGTAAGCCAAGCACAAAGTTTGATTGGTGGGAGAGGTCTCGTAACTGTCTAACCAAAAACAATCTCGTAAATGTCTAACCAGGAAAGGGAATGCGCCTTCAAGTACGTTTCGCAGGAGCCAGCTACAGAATGTGTATTTATTCGTCGTCGTCCTCCCCTTTCATTCTTCCAGGGCTTTTTTGTGCATCTATCATCTTGCTCCTCTCAAATTGACTCTCAAATTGACTACAGATCGCTTGGAGAACGAGAACCTTTGTTTTAAAAAGCACCAAGCATCATCTCTCAAGAATAATTCGATAATAGAAAAGAGAGCCGTACCCTGCTCTCAAAGGGAAATTGAGCTTCAAACATTCCTTTCCCCACAAACACATCCCCACGAAGGACCACTAAACATCATGACTATGAACACAACGATGAACATAGAAGTTGAACTTGCCCTAAGAGCGCTGCAGCTTATATTTGCAATCATTGTTATGGGAACAGACGGGCATGGTGCGTAAAACGTAGCCTATTATACTACTTTGCTGCTCAATCTAACTTTTTGCTTAGCTATCCATGTTTTTCGCGGCCATACTGCCTATGAACATTTTGACATTGGCAATTTATATGTTTACTATGGTGTCCCTGATGCCTGGGGCTTTTTGATGTTCTGTGCCGGCTGGACATTTTTGGGCGTTTTCTTCTTTCTTATTGCTAGAATCCGTTATGCGGATCATGCACTGGTTGGCTATGTGCGTCTCGCCGTCGAAGCTATAGCTTTTTTGTCGTGGCTAGCTGGTTTTATTGCTGTGGCTGTCAACATAGGAAGCCAACAATGTCCGGCTGAAGAGAACGGCTGCGGGCTGCTCATTGCAGCGACAGTCTTTGGAGCGTTGGAGTGGCTACTGTTTCTATTTACTACGATCATTACTATCAACCTCGTCTTCAACGGCATTCACAGGCCAAAGGTATCTACGGCCAGCCATACTAAGCCACCGGCATAGTTATCCCCATGCATACCAATACTACCCCACACTATACATAAATAGCCAAGGGGATGAAGGCATTGGTTTATTCTTAGTCAGTGTCTTACTATTTTGAAAACATAAGAGAATAAACTGGTTATTCACATTGAACTGCACGTATATGAAACGAACTTGAATCAATGTATTAGTGTGCTGTACACAAAATAGAATAATCCTTAATTAGCTTGAATATGGGACATTGTGAGAAAACTGCAAAGAACAGTACTGCTGATCCAATCTTCATGTAAAGCTGATGGGCAGCAGAATTCCCAATGCCCTCTTGTGCAGATCCTACTGATGTTCGTTAAATAAGTTGTAGAGCAGCAACTAATCAGCTAATTCGACCACCAGCAATCTTTCTGATGGTGGCCAACACCGATAGCTCTGCATTTCAACTCAACCAGCTCTTCATTATTGTTCTGGTACCCAAAAGACTATTGTTTGGGGCATTGCTCGCCTAATCTGTCTGCAGACGGCTTCTGTTGGTGCCATACCAAGGACTGGAATGCTAAAACCAAGTTCATCGTAGGAGCGCTGAAAAGAAAAGAGTTTTCAGTGGTTTCAACGGTAAGATCCGAGTATGACAACGTGAGCTACGAAATGAAAGCTCATGTCCCGAATACCTTAAGCATCGAAGGGTATCCATTAACTGCGGTGCTCTTTTTGCATTTCCTCTTTGCTTGAAAGATGACTGCGGACTGTTTCCGCGCACTGACAGTGCCAGAACTATGGTGGAGGGTTAAGCAAGCCGTATCTTAAGAACGGTAGCTACCATCCAAGTTGATATTAGAAGCATCGCAGAAGCTCACTCATGGATAGTCCAATATCCGGTTGATCCAGAAATACTCATTCACCCATAACAAGGCTTGTCCAGGTTTCACACAGTGCATCGCGCATAACCCCGAGTGTGTCATGGCTATTGGGTCTTCGCTTACGCAGCAGCGTCCAACTACAAGAAGGATTAGACTGTGCTTGACTATGATAACATGTTCAGGGCCATTTTAGAATGCCACAAGGTCGCTTAAACTGATATTGATAAAGTCGACCATATCTCTTTGATAGGGAAGGTCTTGATCGTGGCTATTCAGAAACACTACCTTTCCAAGGAATTGGCGATGACTTCACCTCGGCCAACACGTCATATGCTGATAATGTCGATCATGTATAAAAATTACAATTATCACTCAATTATTATGACTTGGCTTGCAGATGCTCTTATGAACTCATAGCCTAGACAAACGTTCGATATCATGCCGTCATTACCAGCGTTCGAGCTTCGTGCTGTTCAAAAGCGCGGGTAACCATGCCCGGTATACGAGGCCATGCAAGCATACCCCATCTATAGATCCATCTCTGGGGAGATTGGAGAAGTCGCTCCAGTTCTCTCTCGCTGTTTAGGTCCACACTTACTTTGATCTCAGTAGTTGGGAGGATGTTCTTCCTTTACCTGCGCGGAAGACGGAAGCCTACTTCATGTTATTATTACCATGACACGTTATGAAAGCGTCACCACCGCCGCCTCTCTCAACAAAGTTGAGTAGGTTGACTCTTGTCGTGAGCTTGACTAAAAAGAAGCCCAACTTGCACCAGGCTCGAGTCTCAATTTGCCCAGCCTAGACTTATTAAAGCGCTACCGTCACGTTATACAAAACACTATTTGGCAGAGCAATATAGAGTAGCCCCCGGAACAAAATCTGCATTTTCGCGACTTTCTAGCAAATCTCACGGTGCTATTGCACGAGTGAGGTGACATACATGAAATGAAACTTAATCATTTACATTATAAACTTATCTGGGCTTCTCTTATTTCAGGGATTTCAGCCTAAGGCCATGGGGTTGTTGAAAACAGGCAGCAACCTTATCTAGACTTGTAAAATACATGTCGTTGGGCCAATGGGGGGGAATGACGGAGCTCGTTCTGTATTCACGGACTGCTCATACTTTTGATGAATATTGAGAAAAGGACATAAACAATGAATTTATCGGTATACATTGCTATTTTACGTCCGTGATTCCGAAATAAACCTTGTAAACCCAGCTTACAGTTGGAGCCTGGACTTCTCAGTGAGCTGCTGTCGCCTCGGCTGCCGCAGCTTTGGCCCCTTTCTTCTTGTCCTTTCCCTTGCCTTCTTTCTTCCCCTTCTTCTTATCCTTCTTCTTGTCTTTCTTCTCGCTCTTACCCTGATCTTTCTTTGCAGCACCGCCCTTTGCCGCCGCTGAGGTCTCGGTGCTAGCTGCTGCAGCGGCCACGGTCTTGGTGGATTCGGCAGCAGCCTCGGTATCAGGAGTGTCAGACTCCTCGCGAGCTTCTACCGCATTCTCTTCTTTCTTTCCCTCCTTTTTGCCCTTTTCCCCCTTCTTCTTGTCCTTTCCTTTCTTCTTATCCTTGCCCTTCTTCTTATCTTTGCCCTTGCCCGTCTTCTTTGCGTCGCCTTTCGCTGCTGCTGAGGTCTCAGCGCTAGTGGCGGCAGCAGCGACAGTCTTGATGGCTTCAACGGCAGCTACCTGAGTTCCAGCCTCGACATCTGCATTGTTGGCAATCCTGATATATTCGTCGTGAGCTTTGGTAGAATATGCATCTCTGATGTCAAATCCCCTCTCCACGGGTCTACGCTCGTCGAGGGCACGCTCAATTCTAGTAGGCGCTGCCAGAGCGCTGTGGAAGATGTAAGGAATGACAATAGTAGCGAAAGTGAACTTCATTGTGTCAAACAAGAAATTTTCCAGGGACGTGGAGAAGTAAATAAATATTGAAGAATTGAATGATGGTTATAGTAAAAGGAATTGAGAATTGATGGTTTGAATTGAGGCCTTGGCGGGCGGCGAGGCTTAATATTTATATTGGAGCGAAGACCTTCTCCTGCTCATAATTGTTAGAGAGAGAAATTATGACCAGAGCAATGAGGCAACGACTTGACATCAGCCTGCGACGTAGTTCACTTCGTGAGGGTGAAGTATGTATCAAGGAGGCTGGCGTAGCTGCGGAGTCGGTAGCGTCTTCTTCCGACTGTTACAAGTTTACTACTTTAGTGGAAAGCTGTTTCAAACATCCCTAGCCTATGATGAATACTTGGAAGCTTACACAAAGTGTGCCAGTTGAAAATTGCTACAATTTCACTACCATAAATCTTGCTTTAAATAAAACCAATATTGCGTCTGAATGCATAGCTACAATCGGTGATACTTTATGAAAGTGATATTTTATAGCCGCTATTTTTCTGAACGTCAATGCAAGAATATTCTTCTGCTTCACAAGTACTCAAGGTAGTAGCTGCTTAACGTGGTAGTAGTTGTAAATAGCGCAGGGTTCTCCGGAGGCATGAGTTTGTTTCAGGCGATCTGATCTCTTGGCAAAGCTTGACAGGTCTTGGCATGTCTTGGCGTCAATTGGTTGATGTCGTTCACTAACGCTACGATTTAAAACCGTTCCGACACATTCCCACGCGCCAGCTATGTTAGCAAAAAAGTCACTGGTTGCAACGCGTAAACTGGTTTCTCGGTTGTTTGTGTTGCAGCGCTTATCTGCACACAATAGGCACCTTTTTTCGAGCTGGACGCTACTTGTGCAATGTGGCTTTATATTTATAATCATCCCAGAATAGGTATTGGTATTTCCTTTCAGTTGCGTCTTTGGCCTCTTAATATTTCACTGATTATCGGCAGCTGTCTTGAAATGATTAATTTTGAGAATAGTACAATTTTCTCAATCTATGCTACTTGTATTTCCCATACAGAAGCACTTTCCACGCGATCAAGGCCATTGTGAGTTTTGAGGAAACCCCTGAGCTTTCGAGGCTTCGGCGCCACTATTTCGAGATATTACGGCTATTACACGTGGGTAATTGATATTGGGATGCATGCAATGTTGACCATGTCAGCAAAAAAATGACTGGTTGTGGCTATGCAAGTCTCAAAACTTTAGAAGTCAGGTCACTTTTGTTTCAAGTGCGTTTAGTAACTAGGTGGCCTAAAAGGTGACCCCCCCCCCCCAAAAAAAAAAAAAAAAAAACATGCAGCAGGATATCTTGCGTACAAATTGCTAATGTCATTCTGATTGCTACAGATGAATAAATGCAATAGGACCGCGGGAGAGGAATCTGAGTAAGGCTATGGGCTTCTATTGAGATATCGCGTTGCTAGGTAGGCGGGTGCATATACATACATTTGGTAGGCGATAGCCGTATCACGATTACCATATCACGATTGCCATGTCACCCATGTCACGAATTTCCATGCTACCATTGCCGGGCCAATCGGCGAGAGAAATATGGGTGATTATTATTCCCCGTAGCTTTAAGTTCAACCTCGCTTGCGAAGGATTTGATCCTGAGTATACGCCTAGCGACGTTTCAGTCTCCGTCCAGAAGTAGTGGCAGTGCCTTGAAATCATCTCAGAAAGATATCACATCAACTATGTATTAGCAGTGAAGCTCATAAAGGCTGGTTCGCTGCGGTTGACAAACTAATCACAAGCACAGCCATTCCCACATGCACTATGCTAAAACAAGAGGGTACTTGGTTTCCCAACTGCCCTTGATAGGTGAGTATATTATAAGGCATATGTATCGGTAAGTCAAAGCTAGAAACCGAAATCTAGACTTGCATTTGTATTCAAGAGCTTGAAATTTGATGTTTGTTTATTCAGAGGCTACACTATCGCCTGTAAAATAACATTTTTCTAGCAAGTACAGTTGTTAATGTTTTTTTCTTAGGTGCAGGTCTTATATTATTATATCTCTGCCTCTTACGATAATGCAGCCGAAGCTTCCCCTGGTTAGCTTCAATGATCGCCTCCATCTGTTGCGGACTACCCACTGAGATGTCACACGGGCCATGTAATATTTGAGTCATGGTACTAGCAAGGTTGGCACTTCTGCTCATTGCCTTCACCGTCAACAATATGAGCGACGCTCGTAGCACTACAGCACTCTATTTTTCCTATACTACATTCTTTGCCTTTGTCCACCGCTTTACTACTCTAGAAGTGTCTCCCATTGGAATATCGAATGGAAGGACATCTTGACATAAATAGTGTGCCGTCGCATAGAAGCCTAGCAATCCTGCCAAAAATCCGAACACTCCAGCGGCTTTCATAAGCGCGACACTCAAGTTCGCATTTCCATCCGCAAGTGTAAAGTATGAGCTTGCTTCAAGAGTAAAGCAAAGCTCAATACTGAGGAATATGCAAATGTATACGATATTACTAGAAGTTATTAGTCTGAATTCATCTACCTCAGAATCTGATCTTCACTTACAAGGCAACGCTTGCTACGAGGAAGAAGATATTGAGAACAGCCCAAACTGCAAATGAGGTTAACTCGACAACATTAAAATGTGGAACCATGAACATATTGTATACTTAAAATAAAAAAGCCCATGGAATTGTAATATTCAGGCGTGTAGCCGCCAAATGCTTCGGCGACACCCAAAGAGGGTATCATTATTGCACCATAGCCACCGTAAAAAAAGGCCTTTTCAAATACACACGATAAATGTTAGATTAAACAAGACACGAGATCGGAATCTCTTTTCTTTAGTGGGGAGGGAGAACATCACATACCGAAGGCACTGAGTACTGTGTACGAGAAGGTATTACCACGCACCATCTCCCACTGGGCCGATATAAGTAACGCAATGCAGGCGACGAAGCATAGGTCTCCGACGAAGACGGTCTGGTTCGAAACGCCTCGGAAGCCCATCATAGCAAGAGAAACGGTGAGAAGACTCGTTGCAAAACCGCCCATGGCAAGGGGAGACTATGAAGGGTTAAATTGTAGTCGTTAGCACTCGCTATTATCTGAAAGATGGATCTTCTTCTGCTCCTCACAGGATTAGCGAGCCTGGGCGCAAGGCTTTGGTATACCCCTTGCACTTTTTCAGCACTTTCCTCATCACAATTCGTGACTGAAGTCAGATGCGCCGATGGTGCCATGATGTGAATGCTTAAGACCGCAAAAAAAAAAAAAAAAAAAAAAAAAAAAATTGCGTAGTATTCCTAATGAGAGGGATAGTGAGAATAACAGTTATTTCTTTGAGTCAAGGTTCGAACAAAACATGGAGTGGGAAAAAGAAAGGCACTCACTTTGTTTATCTAGTTTGCTTGACTGTTTGCCCTCCAACACCGTCTATATGACAGGGCAGGGCAATCTAGGATCTAGAATGCCGCTAATGTATACTAAGCCTGCCCTAGGATACTAATCGTCGGCAATTACATGATTTCAATCGTAATATTGGGGGCTATTCAACCTCCCAAACCTTGTCCCATTACCTCTTAAGGAAAATCTCTTGGGGGCTAAACAGCAACAAGCTTAACGTTGGTTGCGAGGCTGCTATGTTTACGTAACATTCCGAGGGTACCCGATTATGCTGCGTAATGTCGAGGTATAGGGCCACTTAAGACTTTGGGATCCTGCTTCGAGATTGGCATCATATGGTCGTACCTATTATCGTCCCTGCGTTTAGCGCGGAATATGAACATCATTATTGTTGCGTAAAAGTGAATGAGGTGGCTGAAATATGGAAATTACCGGCCCAGCTGCACATAGTTAGGTTGTTCTCTGAGGGGTACAGCGGTAAGGAAGCCCGAAGCCGAAGGCACGTATGCATCTATTGACATCGTGTAGAACAATACTGGTCCTCGTGGCTATACCCAGGCTTCGCTCAAAGAGGCTTATGTGCCTGATGCTGATTACACGGATCTAAAAAATTAAACAGCATTATACTTTGCGGTCATGGTCACATACCGCCGCACTTGTCTGTGCATCAAACCGTATGAAGACCATGCGCTTAAAAAGGCATAGTTTTATGTTTCTCATTTACTGAATTTACCGCGCTGTAGAACTATTTACGAAAGAAAAAGACAACAGGTAAACCGAAAAAAGAAAAGACTATTATCATGATTATTTGTCTAGTATTCGGGTAGCGGTGATTTGCCAATATATAGATGTCATGATATTAAATGCTCAATAGTGAAAATTATGGGTTTTACGTTTAAATTTGTTTGTTTTCTCAGCGTTTCGTGTTTTACTATTTATTTGGTATCATGTATTAACTTGTCACGAGAAGGAGCTCAAGTGTTGATTTGTCGAGTTCCAAAGACAATTTTTATTATAAGTCATATAACATGAGGGTTCCCGCCGTTGGTAAAAGCTGGGCCTTTCGTAATAGACCTTTACCAAGCCGTATGACCACCATCTATAATCAAATTACTCCCCGTCATGAAGGTACTCGCGTTACTCATTAAAAATAGCGCCGCACCCTTAAACTCGCTTGTTTCAGCCAGTCGGTTCATCATGTTGGCTTGACTCCATGTGTCTCTTAAGCCCGGCACCTCCTCAAAGTTTTTCAGAACCATCGGTGTGATTATGTGTCCTGGACTCAGGCAATTAACTCGAATACCGCCCCCGTTGTTAGTTGTAGTATCACTCCACTCCATGGCAAGATTTCGCGCCAGTTGTATCAGCGCCGCTTTAGAAGAATTATAAGCCGACGACAGTAATCCTTTGTTCGCCACAGAACCGGACATGCTAGCCACAAAGCAAATACTTCCATGACTTTTATACTTGAGCATCATCCTGGCAGCGGCCTGTGCTGTCATGAATGCTGCTGTATAGTTTGTTTGCAGCATCTTATTGATATCCTCCTCCTTATACTCTATTGCCGGCGTAAGCTGCTGTATACCAGCAGCGGCAATAACTCCCTGTATGCCCCCATTTTGGTGCGCAATGCCCTCAATGATCTCATTCAGATCTGAAGTGTTATTAACATCCAATTGCCTGTATTTCAATGAGCCACCCCATTCTGGAATGACACGCTGAGCGGCCCTTTGCCATTCCTGGTCGGGCTGTGGTAGCCGGTCGAGACAGTAGACTATAACATCGTCAAACACTGCGTACTTCTCGTGGCTAGAAGAAATCTTGATAATACCTTTACCACCCGCCTCTACAAGTGCTTCTGCCAAGGCTAAGCCCAAGCCTCGAGCACCACCCGTTACAACGAATGTTTTGCCAGCGAGATCAAAGTCGGCGAATCGCTTAGTGCCAACCTCGGCTTCTTTTGGCAACCCAGTGATGTTTGATCCAGACACTCTCGCAGTCGTATAGCAGCGTTCATTATTGCCACAAGCTGTCCATGGTTTACAAGCTACCACAGGAGTTCTGATAGAGACTGCTTGCCGCATTCCCCGTCGTGCAGCAGTTATCTGGCTTCGACTCTGAGGAGTGCAGTGCTTAAAGGGTAGTTTGAAAGCCATTGGAGGTTTTTTTGTTCCTTTCTCACAATTTAAAGTAAAGAAAATTCTTAAAAGTGTGATTCATCTGACGCTGCAGGACCAACCTTTATCTTTAAATACCGCCAAATTTCAGTATCTAGGTCTATGGCCATGGAGGCGTGTACAACGTCATGACTTTTGGTACCCATAATTGATCTTCGCTCTGGATTTTTATCGCTGTTCTCCTGTATATGTAGTCAAAATACCCACGATATCATATTGTAGGTGTTCAAAAGTGTTCGGAGCATTGGCTCCGAGTGCAGCCTAAACTGCAGTGGAGTAGTATAGTGAACTACAGTGGAGTGTTTCCCTATATAAAGTTTAATCCCGTCAGCTTATGAGTGGCCGTAGTCCCATATATGGCCCACATGTTTATCAGGATGGGATCATTGATTGTTATAATAGACAGGCGGAAAAAAGTGACAGAGAAAAGAATCAGCTGATAATTTGAATGGATATTGTATGTAGGTGGTTATAAGTCATTAGCTACTGGTTAGAACCATGAGCCTTTGACGTATTAGACTTTTTGGAGTTAATAAAACGTTGAGTAATACTCTCGCAAGTGGTTATATTTGCGAATCAATGAGTTGTCAAGCAACACGAATCGAATTGTAGAGCTTAGGCGGCGGTAAGATGTACTAATAGCTAATAATTCTACAAGAATTATTTATTATTGCTGTATCCCATGCGACTGCGTAAAGAAGAATGAGAAGACTGACCAATGTTGGTAATTGCGGAAGTAGGAAACAAGAAATAGGGTAGTTAATTGTAGAATATCTACAAAAACAGGCGGCCACTAGTTCTACAGGGATCATATTGGGTCTGTAGCCACGGGAAAGCCATGGCAGTGCTATCAAATTAGTTAAATAACCCTAAAATGTTGTTTAAATACTGCTACTTGCCTTTTCTATGTATTTTCCACATGACGGCTAGGTATCATAGCGTAGACCTTGGTAGTTTATATGAAACATGCAACTCAAAATACTAAACGAGTTTTGATTCAAATTACAATTTCTCTAATCCCGCAAATCCCCCTAGCTGCAGGCCCCTACAAAATTACACAAGAAATCTATCCAGTGTAGAATTGTCTTCCAATGCCATGGCCATTAAACAAGGCGAAGAGTGTTTGATCATTCATAGAGTTAATAGAGTCAACGAACATGTCCAATACCGATTGAAAATACTAGTGAACTGTCAAGACTGAATTGCTGCTATTGTGGACCCTGCGTATTGTTCCTCTAACCGACTACCCCACTGCAAACACCAACTGTTTCAGGCGGCCTTGGGGAATCCACTCCAGGCACATGAGACCAGGAATATAAGAATCAAGGAGAAGGCGTCGGACAATTTGACGTGCTGTTTCCATATCTCCTTGTCCGGGCTCCTGGATAGAATAGTTAACCGCCCGGATGGGTTTATGAAACGAGCAATAAAGCGGCTACGGAAACGACACTTATGGGGTGATTTTAGGGGTCGATGGAAAGTCTAGAACCACGAAATATTGTATATATTGTCTCAGTCGCCAGCCGGTGCTGTATTTTGGAGATTGTCTTGCACCATTGCTTGTTCTTTCTTGTCTTATTGTTTTCGTTTCGATTCTTCTTATCCAGCAGGCTGGTTTATTCATTGCGAGTTTGACACTCTTTACTTCCGTTTTATTCTTTATTTGCTGCTTAGAAGATCCTCCTGCTTTACAGATTTTAATCGTCTTTTCCCTCCAATCGCAATGAAGTTCCAAAGCACCTCTACAGCCGCAGCTTTGCTGCTAGGCCAAGCTTTTGCCCTACCTCTGCCGTCTTCAAACATATTTCGCCGGGAGGTTCCCCAGGAGCATTCCCATGATGTTTTCCTCTCCATTACCAACGAAGCTCTAGCGAAGAGCAACCCCAAGGGCATCACAGATGCTGTATTTGGACTTCTTGGTAATGCAGCGGCTGCAGGCGGCGCTGGAAGCGTAACCAATCTTGACTGCCTCAAACAAGAGACAGCCGATCAGGCTTTTACCAACGGCAAAGCTGCTGGAGATATTCGATTGATGGCTGGAGCGTTGGTATACCAGGCCCTGGAGAGGAATACTGGTAAAGTCGGGCTGGCAAGTGTGACTTGTACTGAGCAAGCTGTCAACCCCGAAATCCAAGCTGTAAAGCCTCACCAAGACCCAGCATCTGCCAATGCTGCTTCTATTAACAAGGGTATCACTCTTGAGCTCGCGAAGCAGCTCAAAGCTATCGGCGCAGATCCCAATCTCGCTCTTCTGAGCGGTACCTTTGCTCCAGGAGATGTACGTTTCTCCCCCCATTGAGTATCTAGAACCATTTGTGACTAACAAACACCTAGCTTAATGATGCAACAGGCAAAGGCAAAGCTTGTGACGACCCTGATCCTACTCTTGGATGCATCTACTCAACAGGCACGCTTGTTCTCGATGCGAGCCAAGATGAAGTCGCTTCCGCGGTTGCTGCTGTATCCCAAACGTTTACTGGCACTGGCGGCATTCAAGCCACAGCTTTGGTTGACTTGAGTAAATTCTCGATTGCCAACGCTCAAGGTAGTGGCGCTGCTCCAACGCCGAGTGCGAATGTCGCGACGACCTCACAGGCAGCTGCGGCAGCAACTCCCACCACGGCTTCTCAAGCTGGTAACGCAGCTTCTCAAACCGGAGCCTCTAGCAGCAGTGAGACTTCAACTTCAACAGCTAGTGGAAACAACGTCCAGGCGTTTACCGGCACCCTTGGCGGCCCCCCCTCCGCCTGTCGTTTCAGGCACGGGAAACCGACCGTTTTCTGTCAATGGAGATACCTTTGTCACCGTCGGAGCCGCTCTGCAACGATCATGCAGTATCCAGCACAACGCGTGTGCCAATGACGCCAACTCTGGCAAGCTCTCCGGGGGAGTTGGTCAATGTGATACGCAGAACACCCAGTGCACAGCAGCCGCTGCATCTGGTGCTACCAGCAACAATGACAGCAGCGCGGCAAACAATACGGCCACTGATAGCAGCGCTGCTAGCGGTACCGCTGCGAATGGAAATGCAGCCGGCGCTGCTGGAAGTTTCGGCTCATGCTCCAACCCCAGCATCAAGTTCGCCAATGGCCTTGATGGCCGTACGGAGCCTGCATTTGCCCCAGTAGATGAAGCTGACTTCAATCACGGCTCAGCTTTGAACATCAAGGTCATTGCAGACTTCATTTGCGATCGACTCAACTCTAGCTGCAAAGCCGGTGCCGCAGTAGTGTCGACGTGTCAAAGTGCCTCTGCAGCGGCCTCCCAGTTGCAGGGCCAGGCTGCAGCAGATGCTTTTAACAAGGCTTTAGGAGTCTCTGCTAATTGAGGTGCCTGAGATTCAGTGAGGCTGGACTGTCATTTTCAGATGTTCATCTGTGTACATGTACCAGCGCACCAGCTTATAAACCCAAGATAGTTAAGCATAGGCCATTGAAACAATGAAGACAGGAAATTGCGGAAGGTTCTATAAACAGTACAATTTTAATTTTTCGTTTTTGAAAGTGATTGGCGCGTACAAGCAAAACGTGATGTAACTCTACATAGAAGGGGGAATTGCCAAGTTTTCCAATTTAGACCACTGAATATTATTTATGAGCGCAAGATTAATATTCGCCATTGCTTCATTTTACCAGAGGGAACCAGCAAGCCAAACCCGGTTCTCATTCCAGCTTACCCAAAGCTCTTAAATTTCGGCTGGAGGCCTTCACAAGCAATCCGCAGCGTAGCAATGATTTTCAATATGATCCTTTTTCTTCCCAAGCAAACCATCGATCGAAGATAAGAGTAGCCTCGAATCGAAATCAGCAGCGCAGAAAGTCTAGCTGAAGCAGATTGATCGGATTCGTTAATTTGGTGCTGGCGGTCACGGAAACATCCCTGGCTCTGGGCGGGAAATGTATCGCATGCAAAGGGTCAAAGTTTGCTCAACTCGAGCTACGTACAAGAAAAAAAAAAAAAAAAAAAAAAAAACTTACCTAATACCTCTTCTAACGCTCGATAAAACCAGGCTCTCTCGATTGGCATTCTTGTATTATGTAGTACAAACTATAAGCATTGGTAGGTAGATGGCAAGTGATGTCGTTATTTGCAGCAAGAGAAGCTACAATTTATAAGTACAATGCTAGACTGGCAATATCGCTTTCACAAATGGATAACTAGTGCTACCGTTGCTATTGACCGTCTTCGACATAATCATCATGAATAATAACGAAGGAGAAGTTCAATTCTCCGACGAGTTCCCTTGCCAACCTAGATGCGCAGCTGTGTTAGCATGAAGCTCTATTCTGCTACGGCAGACAGAAAGAGGAAGAACGAGAAGAAGGCAAGAGGCAGTAAAAACATGCATGCATGGCATCAATAAAAACTCTTACTCACTCAGTCAAACGATTGATTTCGCGTATCAAATACCAATTGACACTATGAATCAGCGCCGCAGCTGCGAATCTCTCATCTGTAGGTACATCCCTGGTTAAGAAATCACCCAGGTGAGGTATACTTAAATCTGCTAATTCTGGCGGCAGCGGGTGGGCTCGACTTAGCGCAGAATGCAGTATGATCATTCTCGTTGTGACGCCTCCTGGGGTCAAATGAGCCTGAGCTGCACCGGTTGGGTCGTGGGCCCACCAAGACGCGGTGGCATCCGGGGCTTTCAGATCCCGGGACACATAGCTTGCTAGAGTCATGTAGCTTACGAGTCGCTCGAGAATGGAGAGCATCTCGCCATATGTTTGCTTGGGAAAGCGGCCGCCAAGCGAAAACTCCCAGTCAAGGAACTGGTAGCTTGTTTTAGCTCTAGTGCTCAGGGTTTGGTACTTGTGGAAAATGCGGCGGCGAGCCGCCTGAAGGTGAAACCCGGGGCTTGTTTTATCGCTAATGTCGCCGAAATTGCCACTGAGACGTGCAAGGATCGTTTGCTGGATGCACATGTAGTAGCGTGCAAGCCCATACATGGCTTTGGCCATATTCTCGCGGAGCTCAGAATGCTCGGACAGAGGATACGGGAATATTGTCCAGAAGTAGCCAATGAGGACACCAAGGGTGACGACAGCGAGCCGATAGGGAAATATGATATATGGCCGATAGACAGCTTGGCCGGATTGTATGATGGCTGCTTCTCCCAGTTTGCGTACTTGAAGTTCATTCGCTATCATCACAATTGAAGCGATGAGAGCAACAAACCATATGCTGAAGAAATCGGGAAATTTGACGACTGAGAAGCATAAGACAATGATTACATCGTAAATGATTATATATAAACTTACATAAATAGCCAAGGACAAGGAACCACAGCCAAAGTAAGACCAGTATGCCAGGAGTCTTTTGGTCGACTACATACCAAATGATGTAGCTTGCTATCATTGAAGCAATTGTACCAAGTACCCGGCCGAGTAAAAGAAAAGTTGATGATCCAGTGGTGCGGGCCATGGAAAGTACAATGGCAAACATCGCCCAGAGAAAGCGTTGCGCGAAATAGAAGTCCTGTGAATCGTGGAGAAATGCGATGATACCAACGGTCATAATGGCACAGGCACCTCTGAGGCCGTACGCAGCATGATCGCTACGGAAAATAGCGCTGATTTTTCGAATATAGTCTCCGATAGTTTCCATGAAGTTGCCAGGCGGGAGATGGTCAGGATTTTTGGGATCGTAGAATGAAGAACCAAGTTTTATGCTGGTTTGAGCATCTGACTTTTGGGAAGCGCTGTCTCGTTGCGTAACTCTCAAGCCAATAAACTTTTCAATCCAATAACGGGGATGAAAAAAGGGTGGAATAAGCAACCGCTTCGGGTGTGTATAACAGTCGTCCACGTAAATTAGGAGCTTGAGGAATTCTTCTCCCAAAGACGACAGAATGGTTTGAGACTGTTGCGTTTAGCTACTAACAACGCAAAAGATGGACTGGACGAAAAAAAGTGACTTACATGAAGAAAAAGAAAGTATCGTAACGTATTGTAGTGCATTTCGGAAGTGTATTGATTCAAATCTCCAACCTGGGGACGATGCTGGATATAACAATCAAGAAGTTCTTTGTTGTTCATGTCTTCATTCTCTTGACTGAAGACACGGCCAATTTCGAACACGTCGCGGAATGAGTCGAGAAAACCTGTGTCTCCTGGCTGTGTTATACCGGCTTCATGTTCTTTGTCGGTTTTTCTGGCGCGGCGTCTATTGAACAAAGTGCGACCATTTGTTGACTCTAGTCGAAGTTTGACGTGCTCAACGCCTTTGATGATTGTGTCAGACATTTGTCTTGAATTTTGGTGCATTGCCGCTTCGAGATGTTGCCAGCCGTCGTCCTTTGAAGTAATATTACTCCCCTCATCAGAGCCGCCATCATCGCCTGCATCGCCGACGATATTACATCCGTCGACGTGTAGTTGTAGCATGTCTGCTACCGAACTCAAACCGGATACAGGTGGTATAAGATCGACCAATAATGAAGAAATTTCGTCCAGCTTTGTATGGTCAAAGACGCCCCAAGATATCTCACACGCCGCGTACTCACTATCCTGGCGGGCTTTGCCAACTGCCTTGAGGAACCGTTGTAAGGCATCTTCAAGTTGACTGATGGATGAGCTGCCGTTCTCCCCTCCTTCCACAGCTGAGACTTTCTTCAGTGAGATATCTTCCATGCATTTCCTTTGTGCTTGTATGACAGCCACCAACCCATCAAGACACTGTCCTATGTCTTTTCTGAAGAGCCCTCTACAGCTTTGCGGGAATAGGATAAGCGCATTGACAAGACCAACAGCCTGTCCCACCAAAAAAGCCTCCAGAATAACATTGGACTCATCAATCACTTCTGACATGGTGGGAGCCCTAGCAATATTTGGTAGTAGCGCGACTGTGAAGATGCCAGCCAATGTGCACTGAAGGGCCCAATTAGGAAACGCAGACTTTACTGTGAACGTAAACCAAATACAAAATATGAAGAAGATGGCCACGACCGCCTCTGCCGAAGAATTGTAGGCGCTTATATCGTTGAGGTTGTGCGTAGTATGATGCCTGGCTTGAACACCACACCAGCCAGCAAGCAGCGCCCAGCAATAGGCGATAACAGTTGCGAAAGTGAGTCGCATATTGTGTCTTACCAGCATCGCGCGAGGGAGAGCCGGCAGGACACAGGTAGATATGATAGGAGCGAGATAAGCGTTGGTCTTGAAATGACTGATCCAACTATTTGATTGAATGGCGCATACAAGCACAGCTGGTGGTATAGACGCTTTAATGGCCATGGTAGCCGTATGCCAATCGAGTGTCTGTTGGAATAACACTGACTTGAGTTGCACGCGCCTCGTAGTATCGGATCTGTGAACAGTAGCCCCGGACTTGGATCTAGACAAGCCTCTAGATATTGATGATGATGATGCATCTGGAATGGATGCATTTCGGCTATCTGGACGCAGAACCGGTGACTTCGAGGCCATGATGGTACTGAGTCTCCCCTAGAGGAGAGGGCGTAAGCGCAGACTTCAAGCGGTGCTGTATTGTCTCATTTCCTTCCATGTCCACGTCATGAACGGAGATGGTGCGAGAAGCTGTGTAGAACTTCAATTTTGACACAGCAAGATGCTAGGCCCAGCTATTTATTACGGCGAGCATTGAGCTTGAATGCGACTTTCCTCAAGCTTAGCCCAAAGTTTCTTTTGGAGGTGGCTTGCAATTCGGTCTCCATGGTTGTGCCGCTGCAGCCGTGGCTGCCGGTAAGTGATCGACGCCCTACAATTAGACGACTATTAAATCAAATCGAAAAGGATTATAGCTCTCTTGCATATTAGATTCGAGTCAAGCAAGATATTTATAGTTGCTCTTTCAGCTAGCCAAAAGCCGGTTCTATTGAAGAGATGCCAAGAACGGCATTGTAACGATTGAACAAGTCGCCTGGAATACAGACGCATACCCTTCCAAGATGGCAGTTCCGTGCGTAGTGGAATACTGATTACCTTTACAAAAAAAAAAAAAAAAAAAAAAAACTACATACTAGTGGGAGAGATCTGCATGAACGCAATAAAGAGACGCAGTTGGAGGCGATGATAACCGTGGCACGTTCCGGCTCGGCAGCCGTGCCGACAACTATCGATCTGTTATCTAGATTCCGGAGATGGTTTCATTACTCTCCCAGTCAGTAAGCGTTTGCAATCTATGACGTATCATGTCCAATGGCGGGATTCTAGGTGTGAAAGAAGAATATCAGAAACTTCTACGTCTCGTGTCAGTGCTAGGCTGCCGCAACTTCCGCTATCTTCTGAGGCCATCGTGCATCCCCACCTCGCCCCTCTTCCAATATTTGTCAACTTAACGCCGCGGTTGCTGCTGTTCTCACTACCTCCGGGCTGATAGCGTCCTTAATGCAAAGCAATCCCGAACGTCCGCCCGCAAGGTAGCACCCGCCACTGGCCGGCCCGGTATACGGCATACGGTATGCGAATAGTTCCGAATTGTTCAGTTTCCGAATTGTTCAGTTTTTAGGCTCTTCTCGTCGACAACTTCAGTCCTAACTCCGCGGACGGTAGAGCCAAGTCGGATTTAATTGCGCCGACCGTTTGTAATTATCGCGTGCTGCTTGAAAGCAGTTGAGCTCTGCGAATGATGCTGAGCTCGAATGCCATCGCGGTGCGACAGACTGGACATATATGCGCTCGATAACCTTCGAACGGGCGCAGAATTCCATTCTTAATTTTTTTTGCCAATGATTGTTTGAGCTACAGATAAGCTTTCCCTCATTTTTAAGAATAAATAGACCGATTGCTTTGTACGTGAGCTGGACACTGACCATATTGAGAACTTTAGCCACATACCGCTTCAATCCTTCTTGCTACAAAGACGCTTCTCTGCACGAAAACTAATGGCATGCGTACTACACGTACTATGCGTAGTCACCGCCTGCAGTGATTAACCAAGACATAGCGATACTTTGCTCTACCAAGTTCCATCAAACACTATTAGCCTCACTCATTGGTCTCTCCTCGACTCTTGGCTTTATTGCCTTGTCAGCGGCTAGCTGCAGCATCTCTCGGATTTCGTTTGGCGAGCCCATAAAACTCCCAGTAAGGCTTTGACGCTGTGAGGATATCGCCCCAGCATTAACCTTGAATTGCCCATCATCTGGTAGTCCAAGCTGACAGAAGCTGCTATTACGGCTACGACACGCTGAGCACCCAGGGTCTTGGTGAACAAAAGACCGAAATGGCCCACGCCACCAATGCCAATTACGCCAACTAACAGCCCTTTGAGCTTCCGGCTTGTAGGACCCAGATTGTAGCGACTCCCAAAATGAACGAGGGGGAAGAAAGCATTTAGGCTGGCGCACATCATTGGGGCTGCATGTTCGTTTGCCAGAATATTAGGAATCTTGAAGGCAGAAGCCGTCGGGCATTGGTGGTAGCGAGCATACCCCCCATACGCTTTCCACCGACAGATGTGAGATATTTGGCGCCGTAGGTCAATGTCATGTTAGGACAGTAGACTTCATTGCCGATCATAAGCTTGCCAAATCATATCGCATTCAGCAGCACTCTTATTCATCGCAACCCATCCTTCAAACTTAGTGTGGTGATATGCCATGGCAATAAATTAGTCTTCAAAAGCAGAGGGGGATAAGTGCCAATGTTAAAAGAGGCGAAGGAGATGTCGTGGCAGCAGAATCCTAGCAAATGAAATGAAAGCTGTATGGTATAATTGATTCAAAGCAAAATTAGTTCTTGCTTGATCTTGCTGTTCTTTCCAGGCTGTCGAAGAATTGATAAAAAATTGTTCTTAGGTGACTGATTATATATTTCATAGTATCGCATAAATTGACATACCAATACCGCGTTGCTTCCATTTATATAGCCTGTGTCGTCAACTCTTCTCCAATCCAATACAGCTGATACCACTTTCATTTGGCACACAAGAATTGCGTCATTGCGCCGTATGGCATTTAACGTTGAGTACGCTAGAAAAGCTATTAACTGTTGAGATCAGGGTTTAGTGTATCCCATTTTTGTTGTGTATTCAAGATCGCTTGTATATCATCTTCTTCTTGATACAAGCGAGCTCTTGGAATGCGACGTATTCCAACGGCTAGAGTGCAGCATATCAATTTAATGACGCAAGAACTTTTAACTCAACGCTACTAGATACGGCAGCTAAAATAGCATGTGCCATCACGCAACAAAAGTAACGCGATTCATGAAGACGAACATTAAGACCATCCCCGCAAGAAGTTAAAATTATCCTAGTTACTTATATCCGTAACCATTATATGTTAAGAGATGACGTAGCATACATATCGTTTAGCGACTTGGATATATAAGAGGATATGTCACTCTCGCGCGATGAATTAGGTTCTTTTGTCCTGATATAATGAATCAACGATTCCATGAAATAGTACATTCTTCATCTCGAGCCCAACACTACATATAAACCTCAGACGATATTGCAAATTCGAATAAGTTGCCATTTCATACGAGATGGCCCACTTGCCACCTCTCCAAGTCGACACCTTTGTTTCTCCTCCCACTAGAATTAACACCGGCCTCTCAGACATCAACAAGCAATGGTGGCAGCCCGAAACCAGTACTCTAATTCACGGCCCAAGTAATGCAGTGCTCTGCGATCCGCCAATCACTATTCAGAAGTGCACAATTCTTGCAGACTGGATAGACTCGATCCTTGTTCTCTATGCTACTTCAGCCCGTCCAAAGAAAACTCTTCAATTCATTTTCATCACCCATGCACACGGAGACCATTTCTTTGGCGCGCCTATACTCCAAGCGCGCTTTCCTGGAGTGAAAATTATTGCCACCGCGACAGTCGCTGCTGGGATGCCCGAGCAATATACCCCAGAAATGTACGAGAGTGTGTGGAAGGTTCTTTTCCCAGATGGTCAGCTTTCCGAACAGCAAGTCTGCGCAACGGCGTTGCCGGCCAGCAACGAATTCGTTCTCGACGGGCATACCCTCAAGACCTACGATGTATCGGCAGACCACAAAGAATCTAGTATCCTGCATGTTCCAAGCCTTGATCTTGTGGTCTGTGGGGATGTCGTCTACGGTGACTGCCATCAATACTTTGTTGAGGCAAACACACCTGAGAGACGTAGGCTCTGGCTCGATGCGCTTGATGTCGTAGACAGCCTCAATCCCAAGATCTTGGTTGCTTCTCATAAGCGCGCAAGCCAGATTGATGGCGCATATCTCGTGGCCGCGACCAGAAAATACATTATCGATTTTGAGACTCTCGCAGCGGAAAACGAGGCTGGTGCCTGGCAAAATCTGTACCAAAGGATCAAAGAAGCCTATCCTCAACGTTGGAACGATTTTTTACTAGAGGCAAGTTGCAAGGCGTACTTTTCTATTGATCCATTTGGTGAAACCGAGGCAACTTAAGGTCGAAACGTGTTGCCGAGCGGCTCTTGCGCAGAACCTGATAAAGCGCAAGTGATGTGCTAGAAAGAACCAAGTGTATTGGTCAATAGTCTCAAGTTTTGCATGGTACTGCGGTCATTTCTTTACTTATGTCAAAATTGCGTCTTGAAGCCTCTGGAGAGAAGCAACTTTTGTACTAGTTAGGTTGCTTTTATGGAAATATTATAAATTATTTGAGAACATTAAATATGGTCAATATAAAGATCGAAAGAACAGTAGTATGGTGGTTTTCAATTCCCAGTACATTTTCTAGAGATAGCACCACCGATTTCCTCGATCAACTGGCGCTGTAAATCTTCGTGCCACCTAAAAACGAAGCGTTGTACATCTTACTCTAGCTGTAAAACAGGAATCTTTGCTTAATGCACATATTTCGTGTCCGGAACACGCTGCTGGAACACGCTGCTGGAATACGCCGCATTCCGGAATCTTCCCCGCTACTCTAACGTATTGCATCTCCCTAGAAATATTGAATGACGTTGGTGTTCGCCTCTCATTTCTTTCATAAATTTATCAACCAAATGTGATACATATTCTAAGTAGCAGTAAGTTACGCCGCCTACGTTTGAGATTAGGTGGTAGCAAAAAGGCTATATATATCATAAATCCCATCATCAATTTGACTCTTTCAACTTGTTCATTGTCATTCAAAGAGCACACATAAACATATTATTCTTCAAAAACAACAACTATGGCTGCTGAGAATAATGTCCCTGCTTTTCCCTATTCGTCGCCAGATTGGTCGCGAGATGATCCCTCACACTCAGGCTTTCTCGTCCATGGGAGCGATACAACAGACGGAAATAAAGCATATTTTATTCATCTCGAAGCAAAAGAGGGGAAAGAAGAGCTGGTGGCTCAGTTCCTACGAGACATCAACACCGGCGTTAATAAGGAACCCGGAACTGGGCCGTGGTTTGGGCTAAGATACTCCAAGACAACCTTTCTCATCTTTGAAGCATTTCCGAATTCGAAAGCCCGCCAAGCGCATGACATCGGACCTGGAGGACAAAATTTTAATCGTGCCGAAGTTCTGAGAGACATGCTGGCGTATCCGGCTAACATTTACCGCCTCGATGTTCTTCACGGGAAATTTGGGACCATGCTAGGAAAAGAAGTAGCGCCCATTTCTTAACATGGCGTACTAGCACTATTGGCTGATTTAATAGAAATGTACTTTCCTTAGATGCAAGTAGAAGACTTGGTCTTTGTTCTCCCACTATACTGGTGTAGGTCGACCCTGGAACTCGCAGCTTATGGTGTTGGAACAAAAGAGGGAAACGATACTTTTGAGCAGCTACCCGATTCGCGAGCTGGTATCATCTATTTAATTACCATTGCTACAAGTCATAGGAGCTCTTTATTTAAAACACGATGACGAAATAGACTTTTGTCATTACAGTCGATTATTCGGTGGTATTTCAATGTTTAGTACTAAATAGTAGCTCCAGCTCTGACCACTCCTTTATATACAAACGCTGTCGTAGCCATACATCTGCGTAGATGAAATCCGTTAGGCAGTCTTGAAGCCGCTGTCCAATATTTATGCCATCATAGTTGCACAGCGTATTAAACAAAGACATGACTGAATTGATCAAGCAGCTTTGTCTTGGCTTGAGACCAAGCTGGTCTCCTCTCTCCGACATTACAACGTTGGATCCGACAAGCAACAGCCAAAGGAGGATATCTACGTGGTGTAACCAGGTGGTAGTCAGCTGTTGAGGATAGAGTAATATTGTGGGCTCCAAGAGGTCAAGTAGCATTTCAGCCAGTCTGTATGGGATAAGCCTATCATTCCATGTCTCCGTCCAACTGCAATAGCAGCATATAAAAACTGCAAGTCGGATAGCTTCGGCGACAACTCCATGTTGTCGACATTCTTGGACTTGGAATGCCAGGCGAGACTCGATAGACGCCTGCATAGCATCTAGCTTATGAAACTTAGATGTCTGCGGCGTCTGCGGCAAGTTTCTTGCAAACAGTGTCGCTTGCAGCTCGACAATATCTACGATGCAGGCAAGAAGATCGTTAGGCAGCACATGGCTATGTCGAGCAAAACCCACTGGCAGCAAATGCCAGAACTGTAGGCGCTCTTCACGCTGCCAGCTTATCTTTTGTGGCAAGTCCAGGTGAGACATCTGTCGTTTGCTGCCCACGACTATAGTCGCGTTGAGGTCGAGCCAAAATGCTGCTCGCAGTACAGTGGGCGTAAGACAGTGGCCCTTGTTTTTAAATAGTTTCAAAATCTCTGACAAGCCACGTGTATGAACATCATGCGCAGCAATGTTACGAGTTCTGTAGGCAGTCGACTTGAGGAGCATGATGGCGCCAATAACACCAGGCGAAAGAGTCTCTGGCCGAGACCTAAGTTGCTTATTCATCAATTGGACGATTTTCCCTTGAATTGATAGTCCTTCCATCTTGAGAGTTCCTCTATTCATAGTCTCTATTATTGAAAAGACAACAGCGTTGAGAAAGAGAGGCTCGTCTTCACATCGAGGAAAGACTGATGCCATACTCAGAGCTGCGTCAACATGACTCGCATCGAAAACAGGGTTGGAGGCATATCGGAAAGCTTCAGATTTGAACAAAAAGTCCAGACGAGACACGGACAGATGAACGTGCTTTCCAGCAATATATGTAAAGGGATGATTGACGGTAATTGACTGTGCCACAATCAATTTACGCTTCTGTAATCGTGAAATTTGAGACTCCGGGATGTTTTCCTCATCTAACATGGTTGAAACAATGTCTTCTGCTGGGTCTTGAGTGGCATTGGCAGCCTGCTTATACTGTACATGAACAGGCTGATGTCCATTCTGTTTGCCAAGTCCATAGCCATGCCCACCATCAGGTTCTATCACAGCAGGCCTATATCTGACACGAAAGTACCGTCGATCTTTCGTCTCACTAAAGAATGTCTGAAGCTGGCATTGCGCCCACATCGGCGGATCGCCACGCCGGCGGCCATGCACAAGTGCCGAATGCCGCTGGATGACTTCAAGGCTTATAGTCAAAGTACGCCCCTCGCAAGGCACACAATGCCAACCTTGGAGGACTTTCAGGTGCAGAATGGGCGGTGTAATTGGCTGAGTTTCGAGAGCGGGCTGGTTGTTGAGGACCTCTTGTAGCGACCTCAATGGAAGACTGGTCAACGTTGAGACAGCTTGTCGCAGTCGTAGCCCTTTACAATGATGACCTTCCCCACGCAGATGTCTCTTAATGGCTTCCCTTGCTGGATGAACGCCACTGCCATGTAGTTTGCATATAAGAAACTGAAATCTCGGTTCAAAGCAGATCCCTTCCGAGCAAGTCATGCTTCCGGAGGCTTGAATTGCGGTTTTCCGGCACGGATATTGTCTCCAACGGTTGATCGCTCTGGATTGGTGTTCTGAATTGCGCCGTACGGAATGCGCCATACAGCACAGCGCGCGCTTATTTAATGTTGATCTCCGCACTCCCATCTGGCGCAGTCGCTTGGAGTTCGCCGCATTCCAAGTGCGAAAGCTACTCCAGACGCTAAAGAAGGCTCCATGCATCTTACATGTACTTAGTGGTCCCACTATGAGAATATGGGTGCCTGGGCTTATCTATAGTTGGGCATAAAAGGCAGAAACCTCGTTGAACATCGGAATACCCTCGTAACTACTACAGTAGAGATGCGGCATCAATGTTGGCTTACGCGTCGGCTCGTTCCCCAAATTCTGTGAAGAGAATATGAATCACACAAATTGATTAGAATTTCCTATAATTGTGTTTGTTTTGAGCTACTCGGGATAGTATTTGTGGACTTTCGCATGTGTATGCGTTGCTGATAGTGACATACTTTTCTTCTTCTATGGATCCGTTTTATCAGGCGTTTCGGCAGTTGTGTATCCAAATGTTAGTCCTTGCCTTATAGCTGCTAAATGTTGACAAAAAGCTATGTATCTATGGATTCCAAGTCGCTTTATACTATCTGCCGTTAGCTTCGGGCACCAGTCAAAGAGAGTCTGCCGTAGAATAAGAGCAAACCATCAAAGAGTAGGAAAGAATGATGTCATGTAAACAACAGACTATGTTTAGTGATATAAATCCACTGGCCCATATAAAACCTGGGGTGCCATTATTCCGAAATGAAGATTTACACCGCTCCGCAGACAGTGCTTACGATGATCTCGCCTGTGCGCGTGCCTTAGCGCGTCCACTTGCTGGCGTTGAGCCCTCGTTTTATCAACACAATGCGTCGCGGTCAGGGCTAGAAGCCAGTGATTGCTGGAATCAGGGCAGACGCAACGATGGATATACATGTACTCGTGATACACGTTCATCCGCACTCATCTTTTTGGCGCTCATATACAAAGTGCCAGCAATACTATAAGATAGTTTGCGAAATGCCTCTGTGCGAAATACAGTACTCCATTTCAGTTGCGGTCAGTCAGGAGCGACATATCACTCGGAGCGTAGATGTTTATAGCAAAACTTCCCATGACTGTTCGGTGTTTGTAGTCTTTGGCTGTGTGACTGTGAGAGGTGTGAAGTAATAGCGCCCTAGAAGAAAATTAAGGCGTAAGTGTAAGTATTTCATGTCCATGGAGAAGCGGACGCTAGAAGAGTAAAGGGCTTATAAGGCCTGAGGGAATCAAAGAACCACGTAAAATAAAATCAACAATGGAAGAAAGCATATGACATGGTGAAAAGGTCAAGATTATACAACGACCCAAATCGACTTTTGTTAGTAAAAGCAAAAGATTATAGTAAGTGGCATCCAGGGTAAGCCTACGATAACTAGGAGAAAGGGTCTGGAAAGACAAGTTGCTGCAACTTAAGGGTAACAGGCTTATTGAAGTGTTGTATAAAGAAATAAACAGAGAATTGAATTAATGATAGAAGGGGCTAACATTCGACCAAAAAAATGTTGAAGGTAAAGTTGACGATTTAGTACATCTACTACAGCCAACATCAAAAGCAAAGCTGGAGTATAAAATATCTTGCTATTAGTGTAGCTAGCTAACTTTCCCAATGAGTCTAGATGAACACAGTGTAAATAGAAACAGTGCTGTATATAGTAGCACTGCAGGCAGGTACATGATAATATTAAGCGTTCTAGCAAGCTACAACGGCATAAAGAAGAAATTTGAAGCGTGTAGCGAAAAACAATACGAAGGTTTCATTAAAAGGAGATGAGCTATGTAATAACTAAGGCCAATAGAACTCTCGGTTTACAAGTTAATAAGAGTCACCTTGGGACTTCTACGTTTAGTGGTAGGTCGCTGGCTAGATATTGTCAGCATGGGTACTTGTGTTGAAACACTAAAGTTATTTAATGCAAATAAAGTCTCATTCGTGGATAACCAGTATTGACGAAAGACACCCAAGCAGTTTTAATCAGAATAATATTCATGTTGCAACTAAGAGTCTAGACCGTGTTGAGATAGTTATCCCCTCCCCACGCAATCTTGTTGAATTTGAGCAAAGCGGCAAAGAGATAACAAAGAACTGCAGCATAAAAGAGAATGTAAAGCCAATTGATGATTTAGTGGTCAGTCCAGTTGACAGTCAGCTGTCCTTCAGCGACGTTGTTGTCCTTGAAGGGAATACTGCCGCACTGGCCACAGCCGTGAGAGGACAGTCCCTGTAGCATACCCAAGGCTTCTCCAGCTGTAATCGAGTTGCTAATGCCCTGAGTGAATGCGCAGATATTGCCGCCGGGGATGCCGCAGCAGGCAATGTGCTGCCCAGGGCTGTATGATGTGCTGGGATCCTGCTGGCTGACCTGCAAGATCAGATCGGAGAGTCTGCACTCGGGTGTACCGACGCAGTTGGCGTTTCCACGACAGTTGATGCCAAGGGCCGCTGCAGCGGTGTACAGGAGAGGAAGGACAGCGAGGAATTGCATTCTGGACATGTTGTTAGAAGAGAATTCTGCTGATATATCAACATGTGAATCTTACTTGAATTGAAGTTGAAGAAAGATCTTTCAAGCTTTAAATTGTTTGTTTTTGGTTGTTGGTTGTAGCTATTGAGAGCTGTAGAGATGTGGAGTGCGTGTTGAATTGTGTTGATGAAGTCGGATTCATTGTTGCGGCCATAGCCCATCTTTATAGATTTCGAAAAGATATAATTCATGATTTCTTAGATATCAAAGTTGTATAGTTGAACCGTACTTGGATTCAGTCACCTAGGCTGTAAGCCTCATCGCCCCCTTTGTGTGCAGGGATGTCAATCAGCGATGCAGATCGAAGTAAGCATAGAACACATCGATTCGGAAACCTCCTCTTCGAATACCCCGCCTTATTGTCCCAAAAAGCAAGATCGCCGGAGATCTTCGACTGCGGTCGCTGTATTTATAGTGCTTCTAGCGCCAAAGAACATGGAATCTTCGTCGGTGATTGGTGGATTTCTAGCAAGACACATTCTAGTCGCGATCTGCGTCAGTGTCAAAAATAGCTGTAAATGAATAGATTTTGAGGCACGATCTGCGCGTGAATAGGATACTCTCATGGTGCCCTTTACGAGGTGTCGCTGAGTTCTTTTGCCATAATTTCTAGCATTCCTGTTGCTTTCAGGATGTAATTATACAGGCGTTTGCAGTAGTGAAAATGAACTTGTAAATTCGCCGGAATATCTATGTGGCATATGTTGACATCTAACAGCTGATTAAGACGCACGAGCCTACTGATGCAGATCATTATACTACGAAACAATATTCTATCCGTGCTTTTCACTAAAGCGTCTCTTCATGACGCAATCTGACAGAATTGTTTACATATCAAGTTCAGCTCGTAGGTAATAAGGAAACAGTTGAGGGCATGATCTACGTTAATACCATATGAAAGTGTATAAGGTTCCTGTCGATGATCACCTAAAGTTCCTGGCGGTGATCGTCGTAATGTCAGACCTCGCTCCATTTTGAGCGGCCGCGTCTCTTTCATGATGCAATCTGACAGTTCTGTTCATGAAAGAGATTTTTTTACTACTACGAGTTATTATTATCAATGTTTTTTTTTAGAAACTGTTGAACTTGAAACTATGCGTATCTGACTCTAGGTGCTAGGATAATGCAATGAACTGTGAGGCTGTTTTCGTTGGGACGCGATTTAGCACGATATAGTCCTCCGTGCAATTGTATATAAAGAGGACTCTTTTCCTTTCAAGATAAAAAAAAAGAAACAGCACACCAAGCATCAGCATCAGTATCTCATTCACACAACCAATCCAGTTTTGAAGACTTTTACTACACATTGTCCACTGTTTAAACATAACCATGGCATCGATTGTTTTCCATCCCCAAGGCTGTTCCTCTGGAAGTAGCCTTGTGACGCTGGTTTCAGCTGGCTCAGCGGGTACCGGTACATGCTTTTTCAATGATGGCGCATTCCCAAACTCCAATCCTGCCGGAGGATACGAGGTACGCATATCAACATATCAGAGCTGCTCAAGTCATTTCTTATCAGCCTCTGAGTCTTTTCAAGATTTGATAGCTTATAATACTGACGTGCGTGGAATAGATTCAAGGAATGCCGGCCACAGTGTCAGTTGTTATAACTCAAGGTCCACCTGATGGTACAACTTGCGGTGAGGAGATTATTGCTATCGAACACCAAAATGGATGCTACGATCTTCCAAATCTTGCCAACAGAATTTGGTGGCAATTTTGCAACACTGGAATAGACTGCCCTGGATTATCTCAGAGGCGCTCTTACCCGCCACCAAGCATGTCAAAGAAGGCGGTTACTGCCAACGAAGCAACCAAGAGAACTGTTGATGCCGGAACCCAAGGTGTAGTCCATACCGATGAGAAGGGCGACTATCTCCTCAATTTCGCCGGTCAACGTGTCCCGATTCTGTATCGCAATGAAACGGATCTCGAAGGTCTGGAATTGGATGATTCCCCTCTCCAGAAGCGACAAAGCCAGACATTCACCCCGCCCGACAACTGCGTCCTGGACTCCGGCACATGCCAATCTCTGGCTGATTCTGGTCAGCTAAAGGCTCTTTGCGTCGATTGCCAGCTGGGCGTAGGAAACGGAGTCAAAGCGTCAGGATCGTCAATGATTGACTGCCGAAACTCTGGTGGACCATGCCCAGTCACATTCACCGATTCGGTGACGGTAACCGACACAATCTCCGAAAGCATTACTTTTGGCGCCAATATCGGTGATACAGGCGCAGAGGGTGAAGGTGTCCAAGGAACTGCAAGCTTTGGCTTTGGATTGAGTGTTTCTGTCGCTACTACGCATGGTACAACCCAGGGCCTGCTGATTCCCCAAGGCAAGATTGGGTTTGTTCAATTCCAGCCTCAGGCTAGACTGGGCACTGTTGTTACGACAAGCTCCAAGGGAAATGTTTGCGACAGCTCAGGACTTAACAAGATCTGCGGAGCTCAGCCTGGTATTCTCGTCAGCAGTTCGAATGATGCTGACGGCCAGTACAGCATTGTTCTCAGCAGCTAAGCTTCAGGATGAGCAGCATACGATATACTGTCCTGGAGTTGGTGTATACGATTGGCTGGAGGATGAGTGCACAGTCTGGTAGGGGATGATTTCGTTTTCTACTTTTTGTTTACCAGACACAGAGTGTTGTAGCTGAATTATTTACAAGTAAATAGAAATATGAAGCTTTAGAATATAGTTTATGCGGCAATTTATACTTCAAAACAGCATCCATTTTCTTTCTAAAACTACAGTGATGAATGTTCTTTTCTCTACGTAGCTATCCAGGCACTAAATCTATGGCGCTCCTTCGCTATAGTACAGCGAAGTATCTATTCGACTTAAATGCGACACTTTTGAACATTTCTCAGGATGTACTTTGCGAATTGGTGCTTAATATTATACTTACTTACTGAATTAAACGCTTTAGGTTATCAAGAGCTTACAACTGCAAGTCGATCGGAAGCATGATTTTGCTGCTGCTGCATGAAAGCAAGAAAAAGTTGACTAGCAATCATTCAGGCTGTAGTTTCTACTTCTAACATGTCTCGCGGTGTTGCTTGGATACATCTTATGGTTGTTGCATTTCCTGATGCAGCCCAGCGGACGCAATTTGCTTCTATTGAGTGGATTCAAAAGCTATTGGTGAATTAATAATTTAATTTTGGGGAGTCAATAAACCCCTCAGAAAATTTCCGTTAATTAAAGCTGCGAGTCACACTGAATCCATATACGTCTGCTATATAGCCCATAATAGATCGAATCCACTGTGACACCAGGGCAGAATCGTTTTTCTCTTTGATGTTACCCTTTGTTTTGCGATTTCCGTTGTCAAATTCTCTCGTCGGGCGGAATGCTGTAGCATGAATGACATCCGACCCTTCTTTGGTCTCATTAGATATTGGTCCTGGTGCGCTCATGGTTGCGGTAAACTGCCCTAGTATAGCGTTAATAGAATTCTTCCTTGGTATAGGTTCTATTTACAAAACTTGCCCTGTAAGAAAAGATTAAGCTTGGGCCCAGACTCATTTTTCGACCATGGTCCGATAAATAGCTGGGCAACTCGGAGAGGAAACATGGCAAAATAAGCTCCTGCAGGTCCGTGGTTCGGCTGCAGCATGAATTCGATGCTCCGACATATCTCATAGCCTGCTAAATTCCATGTTGACAGTTCGTTGGGAAATGCTAATGCCGGGTTAGTTTTATGCGCATATGGCGAGCATGTGATGCCAATCGAGTGCCCTGTTGTTTTTGCGCATTTAGTGTCACTGTCGGAAAATCGATGAAGATTTGAGACGCTGTGCGAAGAACCGAAAAGATGAGATGTTGGGAGCTGTTTCAGTTCATCCAAACTCTCCAATTGGAATGCCATGTAGCAGAGAAAGAGGATACAGCAGTTATAGAGGTTCGTCTCAATAGCTCTCTGGAACGAGCTAAAGAATAAAAGCGATTCAAATAAGGGTTGCCCTGCTGTCGTCTCAATAGGTAACGCCGTGCCTGGATGTTTTTCACCCGCTGGTATCTCCCAGCAACAAGAAGGATTGGATACTTCCCACAACCATCGCACCTGAAGTAGCTTTGTATAAAGACGGAAGATTTGGCGCGTTATGGAACGCCGGAGGGCATCTGGATCGACATCCAAGCCTCTTGACAGTCGATTCTTTTTCTCCAACAGACCTGGAATACAACAAAGAATATCTATATAGTAATTGACAATCGATTTAGCTTTCGGTTGATCACACCATGGAACCTCTTGCCATGCTGGCTCTTCCAAAAACGTCGGTTGTACATCATCCAGGTGGGCAACGACCTTGAACTCACAAGTAAGCATACGTTTAGATACTACAGGGTTAAGAATATTAAAGCCAAGAATAACATACAATATGCATTCTTGCCTGTTCGAAAACTTGTTTCATAGGTTCCTGATGGAACACAGCAGGACCATAATTGTTGATTAGAGCTTCCAGCCCATGAACATGGTCTTTCCAAGCACTCTGAGTTGTAGGGGCTATCCACTGCGTTTTATATGTTAGTAACAGTCAGAGGGCTATTGCCTTTAGATGCAAGAAGAACATATCTGTGGAGCGCAGCTGGCGAACTATACCTCATATAGAATCATATTCATGATGACCACTAATAACGGTGCACTAGCAGTTACTGATTGCCAATTTGTATGATATTGAAGGGAGATGACAGCTCTTAACTGATCCAAGGTTTGTCCATGCAACATGAATGCCTGGTGGACTTGAGTTAGGTTTGGAGCAAGTTTTCCGCACATATAGAGCGCAACCGATTCAGCAGAGGTGCCAAGCATTGGAATCACTGCTAGGTCTGCAGGATTTTCGCGATTCGATCCACAAGAGAGCTTAGTGTAGTGCCTCAATAAAATCTTGTCCATAAATGCCCGGACGTCGTCATACCTGGAGGCTTGACGCTCAAATGAGTCACCAAAGTCAACGCCAAGTGGTCGGAAGTGGAAATGGTAAATAGATACCGAAGATGGCACTCGCACTCCGTCAAATTCGGATATATGAGATATGGCTAACTGTGGTTTCACAATCTTACTTGGCGGCTTCGTCACCATTTCTCTGATCTGGTTCGTCTGGTCAATAAATACCGTCGGCCGTTCATATCCTAGGCACGTAATTGCACCGGCTTCGCAACATAGGCAGGATGGGCGACGCGCATCTGATAAAAAAACCCCTACGATTAATACTAGTCAAGAAAGCGTGTTAATGTGATTCCGACATACCGCATCGTACATGACGAAGTTTGCATGTAGTGCAAGCTTTGCTACGCCCTGCAACACCGACCATTTGAGAAGCTATACGACTTGGGTGCGATAGTGTGGACAACCAGAGGGGCATGAGATCTGCTAAGCTGGTATCTTGGCTTGTAGATCTCTGGCCGCGTACATGCAGAAATAGAACAAATCCGTATGGCAGTATACCTAACCAAGATAAGTGATGGACAATTATGTGTGAGAATACCACGCTCTCGAATATCTCCAATGATAATAAATAAATGTATGTATTGGCGACAACGATCCATCTGCCGGAAGCATTGGAGTCGAGCCCGCTTTTCAGCATACTTTACTGGATTTGGAATCGCTTAAATGACTCTTGCGCGCGGCTCTCAGATTGTTTCCATATATGGATAGTGCTTTGCTCATCGAACCCACCAAGGTGGTAGGGTAGGCGCTGGAGATGAACGTTAACGCTCAGAAATATTAGATGGAGCATCCGTGTATGTACATTGATTGACGGGCATTCAAAGCACCCCCAATCTGGTACTTTCGCGTGCCAGAACGCCGATTCCGGCTGTTACCAGTGACCAGTGCATCTCGCATTAATTACAACAGTGTATTGAAACTAGATTCTTCTCAAATTGTTGTGTAGACTGTGAATATATATAGGTTGAAAAATAACAAATGGTGGACACTCTATCGCTAGAAATGCTGATAAAACATGCGAATTGAGACTTTACAATTAAGAAATCTTGTATGTTAAATAGTCTTGAAGGAAATGTGGAAATATCTTCTATTTTTAGAGCTTGAGAATAATTCAAAGGCTCAATATGTAATGCGGTACCTTAATCCGGCATATATGAAGGGTCTACATCTTTTCGTGCTTCTGATTCAATCTTGAGATCTCCAGCATGTATCCTACCCACGTGAACATCAAATTTCCAACAAAGACATAGGCCTGCGGTGCTATCAGAGCTCCGGTATCAAATTCAGGATCTGTCCATGCTGTGCCTGGATATAAAATCGCCGATAAACCTGCAAGAGCTGTTGAAGAGCCAACAACTGCCGCCACAAATACCAGGCTTTTCTCCGTTTCGGAACTGTTTACCCGTGTGCTGAGTAGATATACGACTAAGGCTGCGTTTATAGCCCCGATGGACATTGTTTGGCCGTTGTGAAATTTTGCGTGAGGTGGCCAGCGTGGGTTTAAGACATGCGTATGGCTCCAATCAGCCAGATAAGCTGCTGTTGCAAAAAGAATGCTGCTAGCAGCCATAACTTTTCGGGGGATAGATGATAAAGTATTCTCCATATTAAAATTGCGTTTCAAAGGAGGTCGATGATAATGATGAACGTTAGCAGCCAGATATACGTAGGCATTTACACGCCCATATATAGGTATGCATTTCTGAGCATCCGATATCGCTTGAATCTCATTACTCAAGTCTTTCAAGGCGATCAATGTACCTTTTCCGGCTAGACTTTTAGTTTCTCACATATATGAAGTAACTGTCGACTGCTGCCCATGCCTCTCTGTATACTTTATCTCGGCGGATTCTGGATTGTATAGTTTGGTAGACCTTCCCTTTCCATTACGTGAAGGAATGCAAGAAAGCTAGGGTTAAACTTGATAAATCACCTTCTTCATCTGATGAAGCAAACATCTACTATTCAACTTCGACAAAGTCAATTTTCTGAGATATTCTTTGACCCGCAACTAGGTATCTAGGTATATAAATCGTATCAAGAAGCCCGATGCTATACGGACAATGTAGCATTTTGAGAGCCATGAATTGCTCTATGCATTAAAGGCGGTAGACTTTGAGCCACATGTGGGTTCAGGCATTGCCTTTAGCCACCAATTGAATGGTCAAGTTCAATCTGGGAGCCTTAAAAAGCTTCAACGGTGTAATCACAAAGACCTACAAAGATGGAGGATCCAAAACCTGTGTGAGTCGAGCAAATATCTCAGCACGCTTTATCTACATGTACTCCGTAACAACTAGGTCCAATGCGGTAGAATTTTGCGAGCCGAGCGCGCTATTGTTATTGGTCGCAGCCTACGCTTTGATGCTTGTAAGGTGTGTTTAATAATCGCAACTGCATAAGTGAATGGGACACCATAATATCATGATCTCCAATGAAGACGGCGTACTGCGTAGAGGTCTATAAATAGCATTGATAAGTGAAAATTAAAGCATATGACCCTTGTGGAAGTATACCAGGGAAATAAAAGAAAGGGGTCGGCCTGTGTAAATAGTGTGTGTCAATCTACGCTATCGTATAATCGCAAATGTTAAAATGCTCTCATAGACTGTCTGCTCATACTTGTACTGCTTTTCCAGCTACGCCAATGCCCCAATTGATGCTTCGGAGGTAGGGATATTCGTAGCTGCCAGGTTGTTTTCTCGTCTACCTTCGCACTACTAGGCTCTATATGCGAGATATGGCAGTCTTCCAATCATTCACAGAATGAAAAAAAACTTATATAATAAAAAAACTTACCGAAATCTTCTGATGCCATGTTTTGGCAGTGTCGGTCTGGTCTGCGAAGGTCTGAATTATTCTAGTGGGTTGAATCTTGTAAACATAGATACACGTAGCGTTACAATTTCAAGCATCGTCCAGATTTCACCTCATGTCGATGCCTGCATTAAAATTGAAGCTATGGCTAACTCATGACATTAATAGCTCCAACTGACATCTATAGGAGCGGCAGTTCGAGTGGTGGAACAACATTAAAGACGGAACGGCACGAGACTAGTCATAGTGTGGCAATATAAGCATAATCAATTTCAGCAGCAGATGAACCCAACACTCAAAAGAGATAAAATATCCCAATCCAGTTGCTCTGTCTCTATCTAAGCCTACGGCGTCCCCTTAAAAAAAAGAAGCTCTCCCATATGCTTAATTTGATGTGGCTGGTGACACTAGCGCGCCGTGTCAGATTTAAGCCCTGCTATTTTAGTTGCAACAAGAGGTAAGCGTCAAGCCTAATGTACTGCATTGCTGCTTAGACTGGCTTTAAGAAACATCAAAATCTTGAAACTTGAATGATCAGCTCTGCTTTTCAGAATTCTATTGGGTGTTAGGGATACTAGGGTCTAGGGTTGTCGTTTCGCTGTAATGTACTTAAGCTGCTGATGGCCATGATCTAGAAATAGTCAGTACTACCACTTGGCACCAACGTTCTGGCGGATCAATTTTATGATCGACGGGTGCTTGTGACACTCATAACCTAAAAGAGGCCATGGACACCAATTACGGATATACTCCACGGAAACCAGTGCAAACAACGACGTCTAGCATTGATTTCATATCGCAGGAGGGTGATCCGTCCGCTTCAACGTTATCTGGAGGTCAATACAACACGGCCTATACTGAGGCCTCTGATTGGACCCATCAGCCACTATTGCCGCTCCCACCGGCCGCAGTCAAGTCCCATCGAAGGCGACTCTTCTGGTGGGCTGTGAGATACGCTATAGTGTTCATCTTCATCTTCGTCATACTGCTCATTCCAATCATTGTACTCTCTGACCAAGGGGACGTCGATGATGACGCACCGATTGAAGATCTTATCGCAGCTCAGCGTGTCAACCTCGGCTTCTACATAGCTCTATGGTTGGAGATTACATGGGTTTTTGCAGCATTTTTTGATATCATCGGTCTTGTCCTGCCATATCTTTTCCGGTTTATTGCCCGGTAGGTGCAATTGGATGCTATTGTCTGGAAGTCTACCCAACTAAGCCTTTTCTTTGCAGATATGTCAATTCTGCTCATCAGCGGTACTGGCGCGTCTTTAAATTTATGCGCAGACCTATCTGCTTTCTTGGTACAACCATTGCTGCATTTGTCTTCTTCAGCGCTGTAAGGAAATGAACCGAACTCAATCTTGCAAACGCTGTCTCACATCTTGTTTAGGCTATCCAAGACAACCCCATATTACTTATTGACACGGATCCCGACGCATGGTCAGACTGGAATAACGTCGTTAGTGATGTTCTTCAGCAGCTTACCCTTTGGATGGCCTTCTACCTGATCGAAAAGGTGGCTATTTCCTATATTGCGATCCACTACCATTATCGACGCACTGGCACAACTTTAGAACGCACCAAAAACATCCAACAGGCGCTTATAATTCTATACGAAGCTTCCATATACCTTCACAAGGTCGGTGATCACACGTTTTCAGACGAAGATGCCATCATACGGAACGCAAAAGGCGATATGAAGCCCTCGGCTCGCGTACGCTTATCGAGCTATTTCGCCCGCCTTGGTCTCGATAGTTATAAATTCGTATCACTATTTGGCAGCCTCATCTCAGACGATTCGGATTCTCACTGGCTGCGTCCTGGCTCATCTTACGCAACTATAGAACGTGCTTGGGCCAATCCCACGGCCGCGGCGGCACTGGCTCGACGCATTTGGCTATCCCTTGTCCCAAGAGGTCAATATGGCTTAGCAGAGAGAGATATTATCGAGATACTGGGACCAAACCGCGCGACAGAGGCAAAATCTCTGTTCAAGGCAATCGATGAAAGCGATAGCGGCTACATCCCACTAGATGATTTCGTGGGAATGGTAACTGAGGCTGGTCAACAGAAGCATCACATATTCAAGACTATTGCCGATATGGACCACTGCATCAATACACTAGACTGGCTGTTTCTACTTATCATCGCGGCTGTCATGATCTTCTTCATAAGTATGTTTATCATCTTGGAACACGAACCTAGCTAATCATGTTATAGTGCTGCTCTATGTTCCCGCCATCAAAGAAATCCAAAGTGTGCTATCATCTCTCGCCATTGGCCTGTCGTTCGCCATTGGGCGCACTATAAACCATTTATTGACAGGCATCATTTTTATATTTTTTGATCACCCTTTCGATTCCGGCGACGTTGTGAGGCTTTGCACTCCCAATCTGAAAGATGGGATAGTCTGCACGGTGAAGCGCCAGTCTCTGACTTATACAGTCTTCCGTCGATTGGATAGCAACTCAGACCTTCAGATATCTAATGAAGAACTGGTCCGAAAGTCCATTGAAAACTTCACAAGATCGGAGATTAACAAACAGAGCATCACCATGTTCCTCGATTTCCGCACCAGCTTCAAAGACCTTAATAAGCTACAAGCCATGCTCGAAGCTTTTGTTGCCGACAACAGTCGCGATTACGTACCTGGCACCCTGGCATTCAACGTCACATCTCTTCACGAGTTGAATAAAATGGAAGTGCGCATAGTATTTACACATCGGAATAACTGGTCCAATGAAAGGCTGCGATCGATGCGGAGCAATAAATTCCACTGCAATCTGATAGCAGCATGTCGCCAGATCCCTCTGTTCAAGCCTGGCGCATTACTACCCGCACCAGGCGAAAATGGAAATCCTTTGTATACTGCACAACTCAGCAGCTCTGATGTCACAGCGAACATCCAGAAGGAAGTGCAACGGCGACAAGGCCTAAGATGGGACAATGAGGTGAAAAAAGAAGAGATTGGAGCGCAAAGTGAAGAGAGTGACGAAGAGGTAGCAGCGAAGATCGAAGCCGCTAGGAAACAAGCAGAAGTTGCAAGTGAGGCGAAGAAGACTGAAAAAGAGGCGTTTCAAAAAGTCTCGAGATCTGTCCCACAACCGCAGCCAGTCGCTTCTAGCACTGGAGTCAATGTGCCGAGAGGGACATCTGGACTGCGATTAGCAACGAGACACACCGAAGAGGCCTAAGAGCGCCATTCTTTTCTTTCATTTGTATATTCTTTCTTTCACTTTTGAATAGTTTACAGTAATAGCAAAAAACTTTAATAGATACATGCTTATAATTTTGTACTGAAATGTAATGCGGCTTCTTGCGCGAATCGCTGAGATATTGTGCGGGCCTAGAAGATTCCTGAGCTTGACGCTGAATTGATTGCATAGTGTGGTATTGTACGATGTCATCCTTTTAAGTGCATCCTAGTTCCCGCAAAATGGTGGTAACTAAGATAGAAAATATCTGTAACGGCTCTGAAGACTGAAGTATTATTGTTGCAAACCTTCTACTTCTTGGAGAACATTTATATCCTATGTAAGTGGGTTGTGTGTGACGGATAACTTTTAAGATAGTCTATCCATGATGAATCTATTCGCCCGTTAGAATAGATCCATCAGGTTGTTTATTTGGAGCCGCTATGCATCCAATAGAGTTTCGGATTTGTAGGCTAAGATTACTTGGCATTGTCGATTACCGTTATAACGATGAAAGAATCCCGCCGAGAGGCTGACTTCCATCACCATGCCATAAACCTTCAACCAAGCCCTTAAAAATCTTCAAAAAACCCTCCACTTCACAGCTACTAATAACAGTATTATCGTAGCGTATATCGATACGTATCTCATCCTGAAGAGCCGCACAACGGAATATCATCGGTAGGCCCTCAGTTTCTTCCAGCTTTACCTCCTCCTTTCCGCGGCCAAATAGGTCACGGCCAGCTTCATTGATCAGGAATGCTTCATTCTCTATCAATAGGATACTGCGAAGTTCCAAAGGGGGCGCAAGGGGCAGTAGCCGGGGTAATGGGAAATTCTCAAACTTCATACGATCCGTCAAGGATATCTGGGCATCTAGCAAAACCCCACTACATGATTTCTTGTGTGGAAGATCCAACTTCGTGGGGACCGTGAGCAGCGTCGGCCCCGCGACGCGATCAAGGCCTGCTAAAGACGAGTTACGACCGCTGAGAGATTCCAAAAAAAGAACCGAGCCCGCACGGTCTGTCGAAAAGTGCAAAAGCGTTGCGCCATACGCAACACGAATGACGTTTGCCATGGTTACGAATCGTGTAACCTCTGCGTTGCGGGTCTTCACTTGCCTCGACGCAATTTTTAAGCTTGCCAAGGCACGGTCCATGGTCGACGACTTTTCTTGAGATGATACGGCCGGGAACTTGGTCCACGCTGCATCTAAAAGATAACTCTTCCAGAAAGTCTCTCCCTCAGACAGATCTTTCTCTTCAATGCCTTTCAGGTATCGGTTGAATGGAGTAAATGGAACTAGATCAAGCCCATAGTATAGGTCCCGAATTGCTTGAAGTAGCATAGGTAAGGAGTACCCGTCATAAATAGCATGATGAATCGTCCAAACGAATATCTTCTCAGAGCTGGCATGTTGAACAATAGCATAGCGGCTTAACGCTGCCGTAAGGCCCATAGGAGTATGAAGATCCTGACTCAAATAAGCTTCCAATGTATCACTGGTGTGAATTATTTCCACCGGATGGAATTTGATGATTGCTTGGAAGAGCTCTTTATTGCGAGTGGCGATTATTCTTGCGCGTAGCAGGTCTGTAGCTTGCACAACGGAATTGAGGGATATGATGAATCGCTCAAGATCCAGGTCGCTTGGGAGCCGAAAGTGATACTGATCAATCCATGCAGTTGGCTTGACCAAAGTTTTCCCGTACCACCTCATTTGACTAATCGTCATGGGCAAAACATCTTCTATTTCGTCAATCGGCAGCTTGCAGAGTGCAGCAGCTGTCTGTCGAAGCTCGTTCGAACGAGTTCCTAGCAACTCAAATGGTCTGATGTCTTGTTCAGGGTTTCCCTCCCCAGAGTCAATGGCAAGCCGAGCCTGCACACACAAGACCGGATTTGAGAGGATAAGGGCCGATGTTAGCGTAATACCACGGCTACGGGCTACTGATATTAGCTTGATGCTGGCCACTGAATCGCCCCCAAGCTGGATGAAATTGTCGTCTGGCCCAATGACCTGCGGTTCCATATTGAGTACAGTTGCCCATAACTCTCTGAGAGCCAGCTCTTCAGCGGTTAACTCTCTATTTATGGCTGCAGTAACATCAGCCTTTCTGAGCTTCTGCAGCTCATCAGAAGACAAAGACTGTATCAGTTGTCGCAGTGCTAGACGATTTGTCTTGTGCGAGGTCGTCAGAGGGATGAAGGTTATCGGCACGTATAGAGATGGCACCATGGACTTGGGTAGCACCGTTTCCAGATGCGCCTGCATCCCAACAGCCATTTCCAACATAGTCTCCACTTGATTCCAGCAGATCTCGGGGTTGGCGTGGCCCGATATTTGCATAGTTTCACTTAGGAAAACCACAATAGCACCGCCATTGCTGAAGTGGGGGCTTTCAGCTTTCTCAATACAAGACTTCAACCCCGCAGCCAAAGCCGGGGCCAGCCTCGCCTCGATCTCGGTCAGCTCCAAGCGCTGTCCGTGCACCTTGGCCTGCGTATCCTTGCGGCCAACAAATACGATATCGCCGCTGTCGGTCTGTCGAACCAAGTCTCCTGTTTTGAACACGCGCCGGACGCCGGACCCAGTCCACATGTCAACAAAAGCGGCCGCCGTTTTCTGGTCATCGCCGAGGTAGCCTCTGGCCAATGTGTTTCCCTCAATGACTAATTCCCCAGTCTGGCCCTGGAGAAGTGCTTTGTTGTGATTATCCTCATCGACAATCCACAGATTGCAGCCTGTTGGGCGCCCAAGCAGGCCCGACGGAACAGCTGCAGATCCAATGTCTATCCGTGCTCCTGAAGATTGTATCGAAGCTTCAGTCGGGCCGTAAGCAATGTAGATTTTGACGTAGGGGCTCCATAGTTTGACCAAGTCACTTGGAACTGCTTCGCCACCAGTGACCAACATGCGGACAGCAGGCATTGCGGTGGGATCTAGTAACTTGGCATAAGACGGGGTAAGCATCAGAGTATTGACGCCGATTTCGTTGACAAACTTCTCTATTCCGTCAAATCGGTCCTCTTCCGTCGGCACACAAACGCAGCCGCCAAAAATGAGCGTCGTGAATATCTCCATTAGAGACATATCAAAGGCATATGAGGCGAATTGCAAGACTCTCGAGCTAGAGCTCAGCTCCTGGTCTTCGCCATAAGCAAAGGCCGCCGTTAGCCAGGCTCTGTGCTCAATCATGACTCCCTTCGGGCGACCCGTGCTTCCTGACGTGGAGATGGTGTACATCAGGTCGCTTGGAGACGCATTAAGGGGCGTAGGATACGACGCATTGACAGAATCTAGCCCAGAAAACATCCCATCGAATAGTTTGATAATTCGACATCCAGTAATGTCTTTGAATCGTGGAATTTGTTCAGTCGATAATAAGAGAACGGGGGCTTCGACGTCCTCGATGACTTCCAATAGTCTTTTAGTCGGATGAGAAACATCCAACGCAGTAAAAGCGCATCCAGCTTTCAAAATGGCGATCATGGAAATAATGGTAATAGCCGACTGTGCAAAAGTGTGAGCACGGAGCTGAAGATGATCGATAGGGACAGATCATACCCTTTCGCAGATGATTGGCACTATGGAGTTGAAGCCAATTCCCAAAGATGTAATTTGTGAGGCTAGCCATGAAGAGGCCTCATCAAGGTCTTGATAAGTAAAATTGATCGAGGCCGAGGCGATTGCTGGAGCACTTGGATGAGCGACAGCATGGCTTTCAATTACATCATGGACTAGTTGATTAACTGTCGGAGGAGGTAGTGGCATGTTTTCAGCTGTTAAAGCTTGGTGATAGTTGTCGGATCCAAGTTGCGCCATAGGATCTGTTGCAGCTGGAACCGTCTTTTTATCGTAATGTATCTCCAATGTATCGAAGCGGGATGACTTTTCCCAGCTACTGCGCTTTAGAAATAAGTAATGATGAACCTAAATGCTTGTGGTAGAGGTAGTGGTCTGGTCAAATGTTGTTCACGAGATCATTCTAGAGAGGTCAAGCACGAGCGCATGATACAGACATATGCCTATATACTATTTCTCATAAACCATCAAGTATTCATGTTCGATTCAAACTTAGAACCCTTAGCTTCTTGGGTAACTATCTGCCTACTGTGGTAGGTGTTGCAAACGGCATTTGTGCTCGATCCAACAACATCAATAAATATTACCAGAGGTTATGCACGTCATTGTTGAATGTATTACATGAAGATAAAGGGGATCCACAGGCTTTGTGAGATGAAGCATCATGTGAATAAAGATGTCGTTGAGCTCACGAGGGGAAACGACGAAACAGTCCGAGCTCCGTTCGAGATCGCAATTCAATGGGCCACTATGATACCATTTTCAGCCCACGTTTCCAGTCTTCGCCACCATTCGCCATTCAAGCACGCCATACAAATAAGTCGAAGTAGGAGACGGTACTTTTGGTTACTTATAATAGGCCATTAATGTAATAAGCTAGGCAGCAATACAATCCTAATGGACCTTCCCCCACTTCACGCCCTGCCCTGGCGCTATAGCCATATGATGGCGTTGCGCTACTATTGTTGTAACTAGCCCTCCGCTCGTCAGCGTTTTGGATTATAAACTGTGGTTATCTCTGTGGGGAGAACGCGCTAAGCCGAACAGCAGACCAGAACTCGAGCCGCTGCTTGGCCATACCAGCGTTAACATTGTGGGATTGAACGCTCGGATGTGCCGAATATCTGGGGTTACGATAACGGTTTATGAAGAGATATATAATGTGATGATGTTCAATATTATGAATACAACGATCTTCTCCGTTGTTGAAAAACTCATGCTAAACAAGCACAACACATATACATTATTTGACTCAAGATGGCTACTATTTTGAATTCCTTACCTTGGCTGGCCGCTATTGGTCTTTTAGCCAGCCTATATTACCTATGGTACCGTATCTTCTCGTACCAGGGCATTCCAAAGACTCTAGCCTTTGCCAACTCTGATGGGTCTCTCTTGTCTCGAGCTCGATCTTCCTTGAATTCAGTTCTTGGAGTCAACAGTCTCTTATGGGCTGGTTACCGAGATGTAAGAGCAAGCATATTGACAGTTTATCTATAATCGCTAATAGCTTCAACAGCATTCAAAAAAAGGACGGGCTTATATCCTTCCTGATATTTTCACGGGACATCACGTTATTTTGCCCCCCCGAGCAACTCCAATGGTTGCTCAAGCAGCCCGACAACGTGCTCAGCCAACGTGAGAGCAATAACGAGTTTCTCGCTGCGAAGCATACATTTTTGAACTGCGTCGCCGCTGATGATCATGAGTGGACATTTACCGTCAACCTTATCAAGACCATGACCACCCAATTAAATAACCAGACCGACGATGCCCTCGATGAGATCCACGCGGCATTAGACGACTTGTGGGGCAATGATACAAGCAATTGGAAGCAAGTTGATCTCTTTGACGTCTGCTTAATGCTGGTAAGTCGAGTGGTCAGCCGCATATTTGTCGGGCTGCCACTCTGCCGGAACCCGACATATCTTGCCAGCTCAACCAAGTTCGCCAAGTTCATCTTGGTCGAAGCCCTTCTCGCACAGTTAACACCCAAGCCTTTGAGGCCCCTTCTGGCCCCTTTTCTGGCGCAATACGACTGGATCCAGTTCAAGCGTATGGACCGCTGTGTCAACCCGGTCATTCGAGAGCGCGCAGAAAGGTTTGGTAAGATGGCGGAAGAAAAGCCACATCCGGATCAACCTAATGATCTCCTCTCTCGCCTCATGAAAGAGAGTTTTAGCCGCAACGATGATCCACGTCGTTCCCAAAGCCAAACCACAAAGCTCTTGGCCGTACTTAACTGGGCAGCCATTCAAGTTCAGGGTATTACTCTTGAGAATACACTGATCGATATAGCCCACTCGCCACAAAGTGCAGAAATCCAACGCCAACTGCGCGAAGAAGCTCTAACTGCTGATGGAGCCGACCCATCCGTACGCTGGACCCGAGTCCAAGTATCCAAGATGTTGAAGCTGGATAGTGTACTCACCGAAAGTCTTCGATTATGGGGATTCTCTCATGGCGTCATCAAAGTTGTGGTGGCCAAGGAAGGTGTTGATCTTCCCACAGGAGAACATATTCCCTACGGCGGGAAAATTGGCGTCGGAAGCTATGGCGTACATCATGACGAGGAAATCTACCCAGGAGAATCGCCATTCACGTTTGATCCTTTCCGGTTTTTGAACGAGAAGGCGGAAACACAGCAATTGGGAACAAAGTTTGCATCTACAAGCGGCAATTACTTGGCCTTCAGCCATGGCAAATATGCTTGGTAATAATTTGAGACTCCTTGAAATGACATTTTGCTAACTTTTAAAAGTGTTGGACGATTCTTCGCGAATCATATACTCAAGTTGCTCCTATCGCAGATTATGCTACGCTACGATATCAAGCCTGACGAAAATCCCCGGCCGAAAAATCCTGTAAGTCACAAATACCTTGACTTGACCCATTCGTCGATTTCATTTCTTGTGCAATCTTTAAGTAAACCTCGTTCTATTACGTGAATTTGCTAACTTTGAGTAGTGGTTTAGTTATGTTTCCCCGCCACCCATTGGGTACAAAATATCCGTCAGGAGAAGAAAAGACTAGTTAGTCCTTCAAATGGCTCGGCAGTATCTTGTTGCCACCCTGCATTTTCTTGTTCATTTCAAAACAACAACATTCTCCTCTTTCAGCAACTCCACCAGCAATACCCCTTTGCCTTTTACTGTTTGGCTGGTCCAATAAAGTTACCAGACTTAAAGTAACCATTGATTCAACACATTTTATATAAACCGAAGACAAAGACCACAACTGGCGAACGTACTCCATGGAGTAGATACATGGGGCTGGATCCTGTATTCCATAAAGTGTTTGATTAGGATAGCTATTTGTAGTATATAGATAGTTTATAGATAGTGTATAGTATTGTTTCATACTTATGTATCAGACTGCAAAGCTGACTGTTATCAAGGGGTTCTCAAGCTAGAATTACATAGCAAAGCTCTTCTACTTCATCTGCAATAGGATATTGTCTAAGCCAACCAACCAAACCTAACGCCAGGGTTATAAAATACTGTACTTGATAAAAGCCCATTACCACATCTTCTGCCAATCCTTACATAGACCAAAGAATGAGCGACAAAATTTACCATACTCAACTATGATATTCGTGTGATGCCATGAGCCCATAGCTTTGTGAGCAAGTCGAGCATCAGGATCGTCCCAAGATTTCTCTCCCATTCTGCTGTATTTCTCGTCCGTTGGGCTTGCATGACATTATGTTAGCAAGTAGCCTTTTTTGATGCTCATAGAAAATAAAAAGCAGAAGTAGACATACCTGAATCCTGTTATCGGAAGAATCAAGACGTCGCCCACTAGCTTAGTCTTCCCACCGTCCTTTAAGCCCGTCAATGCGTTCCATCTCAAGTCGTCGTGCTTTTCCAACCACCAATTAGTAGCTTCTGTGACGGCTACAGGGCCTGTGCGCGTTACTGGATCGTAGTGTAGCTCGGATAAGCTGGTACCTGGATGCTTTAGAACCCTGTCTCTAGCTTCGGCAGCTTTCTCCTTCAGACAATCCAAGAAATAATGCAGTATAGGATGGTTGGATGCAGATGCAAATGCCCAGTTTGTAAGCTGCACAGGATATGTATATGCCATGCGCCAATGAGCATTTGTGTTCGGGTCTGTATCGCATTCAATCCCCCAAATTGCGTTTACCGGTAGAGGTTGCCCAGAGCTTTTGCTTATATTCGCCAGCGTAGTATCGTTTAAGCCATATGACTTCCCAGTCATTCCATCGGTCCATTCAGAGATATCAGCTGAGTGAATCCACTGAGACGGGTGTTTAAGCGCTTTCGTGTCGACGTCGCCGTACTGATCTATGGGTTAATAGATTGACACTTTGGCATATGAAATAAAACAGTGTAACGACCAGAGACTTACAATACCCCCAAACCATTTACAAACTGCAATGCGGAAAATGTCCACCTTTTCTACAGGTGAAAACACCTCGACAAAATCGCTCACCAGATCGTTCTCGTACTCTTCCATCAGTGTTAAAACGCCTTCATTATCCCAGAGAAAATATGCCATTTCACTAGATCCCGGAGGAGGAGAGATGGCATCTGTCAGCCATGTCTCTATGTAGGAAAGAATCATCTCCTTTGTGCCAAGTAGCTGAGTGGTATCCCATTTTTGATGCATCATGAGGGGAATATTTGAGAACGGAATATGGCGCTCGGGATGAGACTCGACGGCTTTTGATGCTAATCGTACTGCTTCGATGATGTTTTCGGGCGGTGACTGGTTGTTGTCGATCCACCTTGGGGGAATATGCCATGCTAATAGAAATTACTTGTTAACATAGCTCTATTGGGTAGGACTGTGGCATAAGGATGCCAATTTGGCAGTAGGCTGAGTCAAATTTACCTCCTCCTAGACCTTTTTTGAAGGCGTGAATATGTTTGTAGGTGTATGGGAACTTGAGTTCCATTTCTGTCTCATCTGATATTCGGACAGGACCAGACTTGTGAGGTGATAGTAGCCATATTGTTGTGAAAAGCGCAATAATTGATGAAAGCAAAACTCGAAGCCTTAATCTCCGCCACCGAGGCTGGGTATTCAAGATCGAAATCTTGGAAAAGAGGAACATATCGATGCGGACTGCTCGCCTTTCAATCTGCATATAAAAGGGAAGGTAGAGATAGGGGAGATAGAGTCCGATGATCCTACGTCAAAGTAGATCGCGTAGGAACTGGGACAGCCGCCCTTTTAAAAGTCACTACCTGTTGGACCAGGTTCCACTATCAGCAGTCAAGTGTCCGACATTGAAGCGTTCCTGGATCTTTAGTAGCCAAAAGCGTAACTAATAATCATTCAGAAGCAGGCTATCTACCTAAATTTACAACTTCAAACTCGTTGAGAGTGGATCAGCTGTAATTAGAACACGAATCGAAATTAAGTTAAGCTTTACGATTTGTTGATAGAAGCCACGCTGTCAGGGATAGGCACATTACAACACGAAATTTTCCAATGTAACAAGCCTCACCATCACCCACACACACGTAGGCAGAGCTTGAAGTTTACTCATCTCTGGTACCAATCGCTAACGCCCTGGTAGACACGCGTCGTACATCCTTGCCCTTAGTGGACCTACAGCAACCGAATTGCGGCTACTGTACCCAAGCTACGCACTTGTCGAAGTAGCAGCCCGCTAATAAAAACGGGTTGGCTCTCGGAGTTTTCCCAAAACAGAATTCAACACTCTGAATCCATACAAATCATTCGGTGAATCATAGATGTCCTAGATTTAGCACCAGGGATAAGACAAGACTTGAAGGTACCCCCAAGCGCTGATCTAACAAGAAGCTTGGCGAACTGAATCTTTGTCCGGATCGGATCGAAGAGAAATATAGAGCCGCCTCTTTGTTGTACTAGTGAATTTGCGATTTCTAGTTATGGGCCAGATGTTATAAAATTGCAAAGTGCACCGCATCAAAATCAGTCACTAAACTCTACAAGCTGCAGCATTAAGTGTTGGACTCTTTTTCAGTATAAAGAGTAACTTAACGTACACATACACCTTACAAACTATTCGTAATGTTACTACTTGAGGGTTTCCAAAACATCAAATCGAGCTCTCTTTCTAAGATGGTATCATTCTGAACGTAGAATTGAGAAAGGTGGAATGAAGGTAAAAATAATTTACAGGTGGAAAAATCTGTGCGTGTATATTACTCCGTAGGCGTCGTCATCATCATCGTCATCGCTGAGGCTACCATTGTTGCATCTGCCGTCAGTGGATCAAACTAGCCTCGGTCTATACTTAGTAAGATAAGAATAAAGGAGGAAAAGATTCAGCAGAGGCTGTATAAATGCACAGAGAAAAGCCATGTGTTTTAGGTGCCAGCGACAGCCAGGAAAAAGTAAAAGAAGAGAGACTGAAAGCAGAAGACTAAATCCAGAAAAGAGAGCGAAGCCCTACACCTCCTACACCTTCATAACTACAGATTGACCTTGGCACTTTAGTACAATGACTACCTGAGTTACAAGGAGCCTTGTTGCACAGCACTCATTGCCGCATCCTATTTTTAGATGCGAGAATAAATATGTAGCCAAAGAGCGACATTTGATACTTCGTTCTAGATTCGTAAACTTGCTGAATGGTTTCAACTTTGTCAGTCTCAGTCTTGCCTCAAGAAAATTTATCTATAAAATTCTTTGCGCTAAAAAAGAGTTTAGAGAGAGTATCTGTATAAATAGATATCACCACTACGTGGTTTATTCTCTTACATTATATCTCGTCGTTTCATTCTTATACTACCCATTACACTTGGAAAATTAAAAGCCTAGCTCAGTTCAATCTTTGACCCCCAAGATGTAGGTTGGTTACTCATCTCAAACTCAATCCTCCTAGCTTTAACAATCTCGCTATGCAGTAGCACAGGCCGACGTATACTCTTACCGTCGACTTTGAGAGACTTGACATAGCTTTTACCCTCAGTCCCTGCTCCAGGTGCAGAAATTACTAGCGCCTGTCCTCCTCCCAAGGGGCCCTTTGGTAACACTATTCTGACTTCGTCGAAGAATGGCGTGCCTACAATATACTCGTCGCTTGCAGGATTCACTGGATAAAACCCCAGCGCTGAGAAGATATACCAGGCGCTCATCTGGCCCAAGTCTTCGTTCCCACTCAATCCACTTGCTGTAGCATTGTAATTGTCCCAAGCAATACTGCGCACCTGCTCTGCCGTGCTGGAAGCATATCCAATCGCAGAATACAGATATGGCACATGATGTGATGGTTCATTACTTTGCATGTTGTGGCCTCCACCAAAGTGTGCATCGAGCTTAGACTTCATGCCCTTCTTCCCGTTCTTGAAGAGTGCTGCTAAACCATTAACGTCGTGCATTACGTCGAATGTATAAACCCATTTATCCCCCTCAGTCCATCCCCAGCTGTCTAGGGCGAATGTGCCATTGTTATTGCGTGTCTGCATAAATTCTGTCTCTGAATTCCAAAGCTTCGCGTAATTCTTCGAGCGCGCCATGAGCTCTTTGGAAGATTCATTGTTGCCCGAGTGCGCAGCCACAACAGCACAAGCATAGTCGTTGAGTGAGTAATCCAGCGTTCGACTTGCAGCTTCAGACCAATGGTCATTATCCACCCATCCATGCTCAAGATAGCTTGTAAGGCCTGCGCGCGCTTCGCGGGGAGTAAATGGTTCCCTGTCGTAGTATAGAAGCTCTGTATCGTTTTCGGGAGGCTTGTACGCATCAGTTTGAACAGCCTTCCAAGCGTTTGTAACATTAAAGCCTTGGAAACCTCGTATGAGCGCATTTGCAAGTATAACGTCCGCATTCGTAGCGATCATTATATTGGTTTCAACTAGGTTGGCCCAGAGTGGGAGGCGCCCAGTCCAGTCGAATATACGCAACAATGTACGCATCATGGAGTCAACGCGCTCAGGCGCAAGGAGAGCCAATAGAGAATGCTCAGCCCGGTAGGTGTCCCAAATGGACCAAGACTGATAGTACGAGTCTTGTTCTGCGTGGACACTATCCGTATAACCGCTATAAAACAGGCGTGTTCCGCCACTGGCGCTTGTAGTAGGCTCAGAGAAATCACTGGGATATTGTAGCGCGTGGAATAGAGCGGTATAGAAAACGGTCCGCTGGTCGTGTTCTGAGTCGGTCTTATTCACACCTGTCACAGTTATGCGACCTAATTTGTCCAGCCACGCTGCCTTTGCATTTTGAACCGTGGTATCGAATGATGAGCCGTCAGGAATCTCGGTGTCGAGGTTTCTTCGAGCTTGAGCAACACTTATATAAGATACCCCCGTGCGCACTTCCACGCGTTGAACAGACTTGTTAAACTTGACATAGCCGCCAACGAATTTGCCGTTAATCGTTGTCTTTCCTTCTATGACTTTTCCGCCCTGGGTAACGCCATAGGACTCAAAAGGCACGGAGAACCGCGAGACGAAGAACATGTTGAACGACTTGGGGCGATCCGGACCCAAGTTGTAATCGTGCCTTTGAGGATTGCTGCCAGAAATCTCGTGGCGGGCTTCATCAATATCGATGTGGCCGGTCCAATTGAGCCGGCTTGCTTGAATAAACACAGATGGCTGTTGCTTGTTCTCGTTGTCGAAATCGATCCTTAAATGGCCCACGTGCGCAGACGCGCTCATCGATACTTTAATCGAGCTCTGGTTTCCACCGGTCGAGCCAGAATTGCTGGAAGCAGCTCTCGGTGAATATCTCCCCAGCACATCACCAACATCATTATCCAAGCTCCGCCTCGTGCGACCATTTGTCCCATCTCTGACGGTATCTGGTACTGGGGCGGCTCCTCCCGGGCAAGGCGGGCATTGGTCTCCAAACTGCTCAGAGGCTGCCTGTTCGGTCAAATTCCATCCATATTCACCCACTGACGTTGCGTCGAGCTTTACTTCATAGACATATGCCGTACTACTCTCATCGCTCTTCTTGAAGGCAAGTCCTCGTTTTTGAAAGAGCGGTTGGATCTCATCGCCAAGTCCTGGCATAAGTGTAACGTGCCCATTTTCACCCATCCAGATCGCCGGTTGATGCGTCGCCTGGAAACCGTGGATTCGATCGTCCCAGTTCGAATAAGGCACTTGGGAGATGTAATTCTCGCGTGTTTGCGGTGTCCAGCGCGTCATCGCGAACGGAGGAGCAACCGATGGGATCATGCCGCCATTATCGTTTGGGTCACCGCCTTGAGTGCCAATGAAAGGGTTAACATATTTGAGATTCCCAGCATTCGCGTGGTAAGAGGTAGTTTCGCTTGTCTCGTCGAGGCGTGGGGAGCGTTCCGGCCCTGTCGAGGCTTCTGCGAAGAGCTTCAACGATAGCACGAGCAGTGCCGAAGGAATGGATGGCTTATGCATGGTTCCAAGCGCTACTTTAGCCCAAATCGCGCGTAGATAGCTACGAAATCGTGGTACGGGGAAATGTTAAAGCCGTTGATATCTTGCTGATGAGTTAATGTTGTAAATGAGAACCCCGAGATAGCAAGGTATGCTCATAACACGACCATTGTGCTCCAACACCGTGAAGCAAACAACGTTCTGTAAAAATGCAAGCAGCATGTTTCGGCAGCATCTTGCCATAATGAAAGACTAATATACCATTTCTATGCACGACTTAACACTGCTCGGTCCAATAGTCGGCGAGCGTGAGCATTCGCGACAGAGGCTAGTATTTATGATCTAACAGGATTGCATCGAACCAGCACCTATTTAGGCAGCTCAAGATGTATATCGCTCCCACTTTTTGCGGGGTAATACATACTGATGTACATGCATCCAAGGGCGCTTTTCTACTTCTTCTGGTTCAGAACAAAACCTCTGACTACCCTGAAGCGAGAGGCTTTTGAGTAAATTTCAAGCAAGATTGCAAGATAATAGAGTATTATATAGTTTATGCTATCTCTTTATTGTTTGTAAAGAATGAGAGTAGTAAGTTCACAATCCTTATTACATCAACTTGAACGTTACGTGGCTCAATTATGAGCAGTTTCATTCCCGTAGGCTATTGAACTTAGAAGCAACAACACCTCGATGTAGGCATGCTAAGTGAAATAATTGAATGAGCTGCCGATGTTAACTTTTCATCTAAACCTAACTTAGCGAACTATCCTTTCGTTCACCGTCCATTTCGCAATAGCCGCGACTTTTTTATAGAATACGTAGTACCAGAATCGAAGATTAGTAAATTACACCTGTTAACTAGGTATCAGTCTTGATTAGCTCCAATTCAACTTTTAGCTTTCCTCCCGCAACCTTTTCTTCTCTCACTCTCCTCCTCTTTCTTCTCATCTCTTTTTCTTGGCTGAAAGAGGCTTAACCATATAGAATTCTTCAGAGATAGTTTAAGACGCAATCTTTACCATATAAAAATTAAATCGGCGGGAACTAATGTTCTCATCACTTAACGGCTGTTGAAGAGCTATCTCGATATTTTCATTACAGCTCCAGGGAAGACAATATGAAATCCTACTGATTAAATCTTTTTCTACGTAGGTAGCTGATGTTGGTACTATATCCTATAGAAATAGTCATATCTTCTTTATGACTTGTTGGGTATGAAGTGTGCAGTTGAAGTCGTTTACATCGCGTCCCTGCTCACAACCTCAATGAAAGTCGATGCAAAGATTACATATGCGTATCTGCTTGTGTCCAATTATATTACAAGGCGAGCACTTTACTCAACGCATGCGATCTCATTCAATCATTGAGCTCAATTCCAGTGACATGACAGCCCTGGCTATGACTAGCATGTTGCGAAATGCATATTTGTGTTACTTAGCCTGTAAAGTTTGTGTTATTTTAGCGTTCGGCGAAATATCCATGCGTTCTGAAACAATTCTATATGTCATGATATTAGGAGATCAATAAATTAGCCACGACTATTTGAGCCTAATACTATTGCGTATGTTTCTCTGTACTCAACTGAGAATTCCATGTTTGCTACAAGGGGAAGCTGATGCCTTATAAAGCGGAAGCCTAATTTATTAGCCGCTACGGATGGATACGCTGCACATGATGCAACAAGCGATTGAAGAAACGGGACAGCATGCAGCAGAAAACACAGCAATCTTGATTAGCCGTCGTACGAGGCTGAATTATGGTATGCCAGACTCCGTTAGTATTATAAATTGACGGCGCATTATACCACCTTATTTAATGGGTAATATATAATGGAGTGGGGCGAATATTCATTAGCCGCCACTGAAGGCTATACTTCATGCCTTTTGCAAGCTCAGTAGAATTTATCCTGTCTTGCCGAATGCAACCTTGGCCGAATGATGAATCTAGAAGAGCATGAATCGATTGTTATAAAATGGTAATGATTCCCAAAACTTACAACTTTGCTCTCCAGCTAGTTAACCATACGCAGTGTCCAATACATTCTGTGACCGTATCAACATGGCGGGACGTGTATTTGCTACTTTGGCTACTTTGGCCGCATTGGCAGCCTCTGCCCCTGTCGTGGAAGAACGACAGGCTTGCGCTAGCGTTTGGTGAGACTTGATGTCACGTTTCAAGAGGTATATATATACTAATGCCGATGCAATAGGGGACAATGCGGAGGCCAAGGTTGGTCTGGAGCAACATGCTGTGCTTCTGGTAGCTCATGTGTCGTCTCCAACCCCTACTACTCACAATGTCTTCCTGGCTCCGGAGGAGGTTCGAGTTCCTCTACACTCGCTTCCTCTACCCGCGCGTCATCCACGACAGTTAGATCAAGCTCAACGACTCCCCCCGCCAAGCTCTTCTACGCCACCACCTCCAGTTGGATCAGGAACTGCTACTTACCAGGGCAACCCATTTTCTGGAATCAACCCCTGGGCTAATAGCTTCTACGCCCAGGAAGTAAGCAGCTCGGCGATTCCCAGTTTGTCCGGAGCCATGGCTACTGCTGCAGCGGCCGCTGCAAAGGTACCGTCGTTCATGTGGCTGTAAGTGCTTCAGAGATGTTAATAGTCTTACAACTACTGACTAGCGATGCAGGGATACTCTTAGCAAGACTAGCCTGTTGAGCTCGACATTGTCAGATATCCGTGCCGCAAACAAGGCCGGAGGCAACTACGCTGGTCAGTTCGTTGTGTACGACTTGCCTGACCGTGACTGCGCTGCTGCTGCCTCCAACGGAGAGTACTCTATCGCGGACAACGGAGTAGCCAACTACAAGAACTACATTGACACCATTGTCGGCATTCTGAAGACGTACTCCGATATTCGGACTATCTTGGTCATTGGTAAAGCTTTTCTTCCTTGACGAGAGGTTGCAATTGAGCTAACATGCCATTCTATAGAGCCTGACTCTCTCGCCAATCTTGTTACTAACCTCAGCGTTGCGAAGTGCTCAAACGCTCAGGCCGCTTACTTGGAATGCATCAACTATGCTATTACGCAGCTGAACCTCCCCAACGTTGCCATGTACCTCGATGCCGGCCACGCAGGATGGCTTGGCTGGCCCGCCAATCAGCAGCCAGCGGCTCAACTGTTCGCCAGCGTGTACAAGAATGCATCGTCACCCCGAGCGGTTCGTGGATTGGCTACCAACGTTGCAAACTACAATGGATGGAACATCACTTCTGCTCCGTCATACACTCAAGGAAACTCCGTTTACAACGAGCAGTTGTACATTCACGCCATTTCACCCCTTCTCACTCAGCAAGGCTGGAGCAACACCTACTTCATTACCGACCAGGGTCGTTCCGGCAAGCAGCCCACCGGCCAGCAGGCGTGGGGTGACTGGTGCAATGTCATTGGCACTGGATTCGGCATTCGCCCTTCTGCCAACACTGGAGATTCTCTGCTTGATGCATTCACTTGGATTAAGCCAGGCGGTGAATGTGACGGAACCAGCAACACATCTGCGACACGATACGATTACCACTGTGGCTTGTCAGATGCTCTGCAGCCCGCTCCCGAGGCTGGTTCTTGGTTCCAGGCTTACTTCGTGCAGCTTCTTACCAATGCCAACCCCTCATTCTTGTAAATCAAGATTAGCTCAGCTGCTTCTATTTTCCTTAGCTACTCATTTTCTTTTAGATGAGTCTTCAAAGCCATATACACTAATGTTGTGGCACATTAAGTCTTGGATAAATATACAGACATTTTCAACTTTTGTGTATTGTGACAACTGAGTGACTGAAAACTTCTTGATGTAACTGGTTGACCGATATCGCTTCTCCCTATGCATAAAGCATAGTTGAAGACCATATGAACAAAACATCGACATATATAATGTTATCTGAAACTCACGCGAACGTGTATAATAAAGCAAGAGTATATAATTATTCTTTATAGATGTTTATTCAAGGGTCGGATAATAGAAACTGTCATAGTTTTCAACTGCTAAGAAGATCCTATGCTAGCCATTTTGCACTCTTGGGCTGACCCCCATTGAAAGTAAAGCAGTTATAGCCGTCGCCTACTTCAACCGTAACTCCTGTAACCTCATTGAGACAATTATCGTCACTGTAGAACGCCACATTCTGTTCAGTGTTGTCAAACTGGGTGCCCCTGTACTGAGAGCTTGCAAAGGACGAAGCTGAGCTCGTACAGTCTCCTGGTTGAACGACTGTTGTTGCAACTACTATTCCGCCCGCGCAATTTGCGTTTGTGTAGGAATTGAATAGAACTGGACTTTGAGCGAATGCTGCAGAACAGGCGGAAAGAAGAAGTATCTACAGATACAGGTAAGATAAAATGGAGATGTTTGCAGAGTCAGTTGGGTTACTCACAGTGATCTTCATTTTCGTTAGTTTGCGAGAGATTGGGTCGGGCTCTTGTATGATGATAGATGTTAGGATGATCTTGATACCTCTTTTCAGCGGCTACTCGGTCTGAAAGGACTTTACTTTATAGACTTTCTGTAGACCTCCCTGTTAAGTTGCCTTGGCCTAATTCGACATAGGGGCCGCAAATTTCGCATATGAGATCAATATACGTCCGTTTAACGTAGCATTCTCTCAAGGATCGGTATATCTAATCTCTCCGAGTTTCCATAGGGCTGTAGGTAGTTTACAAGGATTGAACCACTTTGACGTCGCAATAGCAGGGATGAATAGAGTGGATGAGATTATTAGCCATTTAGGCAACATGCATTTCCTATAAAAGGAATAGTATCCAGCGTTTAAACATGGTAGATGAAGAAGCATAAAGAAAGCTAATTATATTTAACCACAAGATGCTCTTAATTCGTCGACGATTGAGTCGTAGGGTTATCGAAACGATAATACACGTTGGGAATAATCCACCCCCCCCTCTTTCTCCTCGGTTGAACAAAGACAAGATGAGTAAACAAAAAAAGGGTAATACAAAATGAGAGCTTCGGAGAAACAACTTTTCTTCCCTGGGCAAGAAAAAAAGGCGTTGTCCTTCGATTGAGCTCTTACTAATTTCCTATATGAAGACCTTCAAGACTTCAACCAGCGCTAGAATTGCCATTGCCTGGCCGTAAGGCATAGGCGTGATTGGAATCTTTTTGTAAAACTCCAAGTTGGATCCCATGCCTGTTCCAAAGGATGTGTTTAGTAATTGCCCATCTGAACTAATGTTCTTCAAAACACCTTGTACAGCTTTGAATGCAACTTCACGATAGCCCGGCTGAATATAACGTTTCCTATGTCCCTTCAACAGGCCGAATGCAAAACCAGCTGTTGCACTGGATTCCACATACGACCCTTCTTCTTCCGAATGGTCCAATAATGTGCGCCAAAGCCCGCTTGGCGCCTGCAAAGTTTTTAAAGCCTCGCATTGCGCGGTTAACGTAGACTTGAGATGAATATGAAACGGATCGTCAGAAGCTAGATCTAACAATTCGAGGAATTCTGGTATGACAATAGTGAGCCAGCTGTTCCCACGCGCCCACCGTGCAGACGCAAAGTTATGGCCACCGTCATTGAAAGTCCATCCGTGGAAAAAGAGACCCGTCTTAGTATCAAATAGATACTGAAGGTGGAGCAAAAACTGATACTTTGCTTCTTTCACGTAGTGGGGGCGACCCAATACCATTCCAATCTTGGCCAATGGCAACACGGTCATCATGAGGGTGTCATCCCATAATTGCTGGTCGTTTTCTTCCAGATATGTAATGTGTTGCATTCCTCCAAATTTGGTTCGCTTCAAGTCGTGATATGCCCATTCCCCCCCAGCTGTCTAACCAGGGAAAGTAAGTGGTATTCCCGGTCTTCTCATAAACGTAAGCCAAAGTAAGAAAGGCTGCCATAGTGTTGATATTCTTTGTCGTACCGCCCGAGTCAAATCGATTCTGGAACCAGTCTTCGATTATCTGAAGATACTTTGCATCACCAGTAACCTGGTAGTAATGCCATATCCCATAGAGGCCAATGCCGTGCGTCCATTCCCAGTCGTTCCATCCTTTTGTGTCTATAACCCGGCCATCTGCTAGAGTCATAAGAAACTCTCCAGTCTCATCTCTAATGTTGACCAGGCCATGGATCAGAAGTTGTATTGTGGAATGTATCTGTTTTGCATCAAATCCAAGTGCTTTAGAAGACATGGCTTGCTGTGCCTCAAATTGGCTATGCACATTGATTGGTATGACGTAGAGAGGTCGGGAGGTGAATAGTTGAGCTGCTGGGAACCAGCGACAGTTGGACATCAAAGAGTTGTCATGAAATATTGTAAGAATGGCGCGTAGCCCTCGGAGGAGATTGCCCGTGGTCGAAACTAAGCTTTTGGGGAGAAAGCGACAAACATCGGCTCGGCTCATTTTACAGCGAGCAATGGATACAAGTAGAATGATAATCCGGGGTATTAGACTCGGCGAATGGAAACTGCCCCGCAGCGCTACAAGCATAATAGTTTACTCTATTAATTAGTCTCATAGAGCAGGCATTTGGTGGCAACAAAGAGTAACTGTACGCCCATTGGTGGATTATATGGAAAGCTACCTACATTCTGCCAACGAGGTAACTCGTCCTTCGGTGCGAATAGAAGCGAGATTTCCAAAAGCGGCTTCATCCGCTCTACACTAAATCTCATTTTTAGAACCGTTGCTAAGGCAAGGAGCCGGTTGTATGTGACCCAATGTTGATCACCTGCTGAGGGGAAATTCTTGGCATCGCTCGGAGGGCTGTGATGGAGTTGAATAAAGCATCGCGTTAACCTAGCTCATTAGGCGCGCAACGAGAGATAGCTGGAATCGACCTCTCATTCCAACATGGCGCCACTAAAGCTGACTCCAAGTATCAGCGAAATTGAGAACAATGTCAATGCAACATTGTCAAACACGCTTGAGAAAGACCACACTGATTACGAGCAAGTCGATAAAGAGCTTGCCAAGTACATTGCCGATGCTAGAATCACCATTAGCCAAGAAAAGAATATCGAGTTACGTCGGAAAATCGACCGACGTATCTTGGTGGTGATGATATCAACATATTTTTTGCAGGCCATTGATAAGGGTACAATGTCTTTTGCCTCTATTATGGGCATTAAAGATGACACGCACCTGAGTGGGCAAGATGTAAGTTGAATCATACGATTATATAATAATAGGCTTGCTAAGTTGCCCGGACTATAGTATAACTGGTTGACGACTTGCGTCTTCATCACGATCCTCATTGTTGAATACCCTCAAAATTATATAATTTCCAAAGTTCCGATTGGCAAGTATCTTGGCTTCAATATTGTTGCATGGGGTTCCGTCTTAGCCTGCACTGCAGCGTGTACGAACTTTACCGGACTCCTTGTAGTGCGCACCTTACTTGGCCTTTTTGAATCAGTTTGTCAACCATCGTTTGTCATCTTATCCTCAATGTGGTACAGGCGGGAGGAGCAAGCTGCTCGGGTCACTTATTGGTTGGTCTACAGCATCAAATAATCGCTGTGAAATACTGACACCCTTGAACCCAGGTACATGATGAATGGCGCACAGCAAATCGTCGGTGGCCTCCTCGCCTACTGTTTTAGCCTTATCAAGACTGGGCCTTTACAGTCGTGGAAGTGGTTATTCCTCATCTATGGGGCCATCTCTATCGTTTTCGGGCTTTTTGTTGCATGGTGGATGCCTGATTCGCCTATGCGAGCCAAATGCTTCAGCGAAGAGGATAAAACGCTCATGATTGAGAGAGTCCGAGACAACCAGACAGGCATCCAAAACCGAAAATGGAAGAAATACCAGTTTATCGAAGGCCTGAAAGATCCCCAGATCTGGGGCTATTGTTTGATCCAGCTCTGTACTACTCTACCTACATCGGGCCTGGGCGCTTTCCAAGGCATCATTATCCAGAGTCTGGGATTCACAGTGCTACAGACCCAATTGCTAGCCATGGTGCTTGGGTTTTATATCATCATTGTACTCCTGGGCTCAACTTACTTGGTTAAATTGACTAACCAAAACCTATCTATAATGGGCGCATTTGTGATCCCGTACGTTTCCATTCGTGCATTTAAATGATGGGTTGGAGACAGAGTGCTAATTCAGGTGCGATATAGATCTTTCATCGGTACCATTTGCCTCATGACAGTCTCTCTAGATACGAAGAGTCAAAAAATTGGACTCGTGGTCTGTTATAATATTACCATGTCTTTCTGGGCTGCTCAAACTCTAGCATTGTCTCTGCTATCGCGAAATGTTGCTGGGCAAACAAAAAAGAGCGTTGCTGTCGCTCTGAATTTTATCTTCTGGGCTACGGGCAATGCAATTGGTGAGAAGAAAAAAAGAACATGAACCCAAGTTCAACTTTGACGCTAATCCACAAAAATAGGCCCTCAAGTATTTCTTTATTGGAACGCTCCTCGATATTTCATTGCTTTTGCTACTCACCTTGGGTGTTATACTTTGCTTGTCATTGTGATCATTTCTTTGCGCTTTTACCTAGTTTGGGAGAACAAGAAACGAGATAATCTGGCGGCCGCTGGAGTTTATCAGGCGCGAGATGAGCGAATGCTGCATGCATGGGAAGATTTGACGGATAAGGAGAATGTCAACTTTCGCTATGTCTATTAATAAATAGCAAGACTATTTTCTCAGCTTAGTTTGGCATATCATCTTTATATTTCTTGCTCTTGACATTTGTAACCATTACAATCGCTCCAGTATCAGAGGCCGTGGTATAGAATTAGCACTCAATGCTCAATCAATTTCTAGCTAATACATCATTTTGGCGGAAAGCAAAGTTGCCCTACGAAACATGGCTGCTAAAGCAAATATGGATTCAATTAATACCCCATAACTTAATTTAGTCAAAGATTAATTAGCTATATAGGCTTACTATTTTAATACTTTTGGAAACCCACTATTCATGATCTACTGTGTACTTAGGCATTCAATTCAGCATCCTCACCCTGCCAGCCTTCGGTCGTGTTCTTCTTCATTCGAACAAATATAAGATCAATGATGAGACCACCAACAGCAAATCCAATAGCCAGGTATGCTGCAGCTCGGTATCCCTTCAACAGGTTCGTGGCGTCCGGGTCAACATATCGTTCAACAGTCCCAGCGAATCCCAGACCAGTGCTCATTCCATAGGTGAAAAGCATACCAATAAGTGAGCCTGCCGCGCCCTGATGACGCCTTGATACACCACTGCTTGCAATGATTTGGCCTGCCGCGAATACCATGTCCCCAGTAAAGGCCACGAGGATCATTGCAGGAAAGATCATGGCCCAATAAGTCTGGTGCACTGGCGTTGTTGCGAGGAGGATATTTGTCCCTGCTGCCCCTACACACCCGGCTGCGACAAGGAACTGGGCGGGCATTCTAGGTACAGCCCATGCTGCCAAAAATGCTGCACCAACGCCGCAGATAGCCATTGGTATCCACACACAGCCCAGGATAACAGCCGAGTAGTGGCGGATGTTGAGAAGGAAGACAACTACGTACCAAAGATAAATTCCAAGACTCATGAAGATGAGGAATAGAACCACAACAATGGCACTGAATGACGGCGCCCTCCAAATGTCAACTGGTAGTATGGGAACTGGAGCATATTTGGCTTCCCAAAGTATAAATAATGCAAAGTGAAGCACGGCGATGATGAGCAGAATGTACTCGTAGGGCTCATCCCAACCGACTACAGGTGCTTGACTGTGATATTTGTAAGTAAAAGAGTCCCTGGGGAAGGGCACAGGAATATGATTGACTTACTTCCAAACAATATTGAACAAGATAAGTCCGCCAAGTGCCAAGTAAGACCCAACCCAATCGATAGAGCCTGTGGGGTCTAGAGGGAGATCTTCTTCTATGATAAGAATGGCGATTCCATACACGACGAGCCCGAGAGTTGCACTATGCAATTGTTAGTAAAAGTAATGCGTCTTCCTTGATACGCCAGGCTTACAGAAAGAAAAAGAGCCAGGTCCAATGAAGCCATTGTATGAAAATACCGACAATAACACAGCCTCCTGCTCCGCCCACCGGGCCCATAGAGGCAAACAGAGCAAGGGATAGATTTCTCTGTCGGCCTGGAGGAAAAGCAATAGTTAACAGCGCCACAGCATTCGGCACAATCAGCCCACCGCCGATCCCGGCCAGAGCTCTCATGATGCTGATGCTAATGATGGTGCCTCCGTAAGCGGCCGTGGCCATATTCCAAAATACCCACCATGCACACCCAATCGTCAAGAGCTTCTTATGCCCAAATACTGCACCGAGTCTGCCACTAACGAGAACGAATGAACCCTGAGTAAGAGGATATGAAGAGGCGATCCAAGCGGCTTGGGCTGGCGTCACGCCGAGAATATTGCCAATGATGCTCGCGCTGACTATACCACTGCCAAAATCCATCATCTGGACGAGTTGCGTAAGTACAACAACAGTAATAAATGCATAAGCACGCTTTTTGGAGAGAGTCGGAACACGAGAAACGGCCCGTTCTAGGCCAGGATCGGTTGCCTCCATATCCGAATGAGCATTTTCCGAGGGGCTAGAAGAAATTCTTTGCTTTGTCTCATTCTCTTTGGAGGCCATCTTAGACACTCCAAGGACTCCCGACGAATTTTCGAGGCTCTTTTCATCGGCATTCTTCATTTCTAGCCGTGTTGAAGACGAGTTTTGAGTGCCGTCCCGGCTTTCTGGATCCTCTTCTATCATATTGCTGATGCGTGGTTTTATTGAGCGAAGGTAGAAGAACGGAAAGACTAATATAGGATAAAGTAGAAGTGCGAAACTGCTGAATAGGTCATGGAAAGAGGCTTTATAAAAGTCCAACTGTTACATTTACCATAACTCTTCATTTGTCACAAATCGCAATTACTTGCCGTAGGACGGATAAAAGCGAAGTCGATAGGCAACAACCTAGATTTGGTAATAGCTAAAATCCAGCCGCTGGAGCAGCCGGCAAGGGGGGCCATACCACGTCTTGGTTACGCCATGCCCGGGATACTTTAATATGACAATCGTGAATTTACGATAGTACAAAAACATGACAAGTGGGACTGAACATAAATTATATGTGAGGATTCGGAGAAATGTCGTCGAGGGGGTTCATTTCGATATCACTGGTCAGTGTGGCACCAGCTTTGGCACGAAAGGTGGATATAGCATAGGCTTCACCACACTATTCAATAAGCTCATTAGTCTAAGACACATCTCATATCATAAGAGGATCTGATTGAGTGGAGTGCAGAGCAGCCCTGCAGCCAGAAAAGGATATGGGTGTTGCCAGCTCTCTTACTTCCGTTCCAGGAAGCCACTAGTGGTGCCACAACCGTTCATTCATGCACTATGTTTATTTTGGATATATCCTGTGCTGTACCTATTGGGCCATGTTTCTCCTATTCTCAGTGTGTTTCTCAGAGAAAGTTCATCAGATTTAGGACAGATGGCTGTGGCAATACGAACCGGGGGCGAATAGCAATACCTAATGGAAGAGTATAGCTACGGTATTAGACGGGTCAGTCCTAAATTACAACCTCATCGTTTTTTGAAGACAGTTTAGTTACCATATGCGGTGTATCATATCTTATGATCTCTAAGCGTAATGTACGTAGACTGTAACTAATGCGGCCGCCTTGAGTATACTCTAGTAATCGATATGCAAGTCTAGGGCCATAAAACTATGCCTCAATGATTACAAGCAAGGGCATCAAGACCGCTGTACAATATAGGGCTTATATGAGACATAGTACTTTATGTTGTTTGTTCACATGACTTTTGTCGAAAATAATGTAATAGAGAGGAGGGAGAAGGGGAAGTATGACTAGGTTATAATATTAAAAATATGCATTTGATGGTGACCAAATAGAAACTTTACTCAATACCAACCATACATTGTCTTATTCTATGTGCCTAGGCAGCCATGTATAAATGGCACATAACTCATACATTTTATCTGGTATAAATAAGAACATATGCTGGTAAGAGCATGACTGCTTAGCGGACGTAACATCACTAAGTCACTACAGCTGCTACAAGGTGCTTTCTTTCAAATGGGCTTCAATATATCTTAGATGGGTGGTAATGCTAGGTCTTTTTCTAATGAAAAGCGTAACTCGGGTATTAAGGCGATTAGCTAGCATTCGAGATCTTACGCAGGAACCTATTCACTGTTACAAACTCAAACTGTTCCTACACACGTTCCTCGTGAAGCCCCGCCATTTGTTTTAAATAGCTCGCATCAGCATGCTGAAGGCTTGCAAAGACCCACAACTAGCCAGTTGACAGGCGAGTTATTCAATATCCTGGGACCAAGTCCAAAATTTCTCAATTCAATTTTATTTTAGTTACCGCAGCTGTAAGAGTTGCTAGGGCTATGACAACATCAGGTATGCCTACTTCGTCTTTCGTTTATCTTATTGTTCGACTCTTACGTCATAGCAAGCTATCTTCCAGACCTGCCTAAGACACGCAGCTCCCTTGAGTTAATAAGTACAAAAGGCGAGTCAAACTGTAATACAAACTTTGGGAGGCGGCATGTACTCCGTAACTCAAATTCGACAGCATGAAACTATTTCAGTTGGTTGCGGGCCTTGCTGCATCATTTAGTATTTTCCGAAATAGTAAATAATGGTTGGTTGCAATTTTCCTATTGTAGCTAGGTCTAGACACTTGAGATTGCTATCGTAAGCGGACGTCACGCCAATACTCTTGATTACCAACTTGAGATTTTGCTATATTAGGAACTAAGTCCATGGAAAATCCAGAGGCTTACGGATTCTTTGCATAGATCTTCAGACATCCTCTTACGCACCCTTTAGCGTCGAGGTCAATTTGCATGTCACAACATCCACATCACGCACGTCTTCGTCAATCCGTATTCTTTGGGCTAAAGCTTAGTTCCTTCTACTTTGAGCCGACAACAGCCAATTCCACCCTCCTAATAATCTTGCTCCATGGACTCGATCAAGTCTATCCAGAAGGGAGCCGAGATGAAATACCAACCAGGTGAGCCAAGCCAATCCTGAGACTGGTTGCTATATGATTTGGCTGACAGTTCCTCAGATACCTCATTTCGCTTCATTGCGATCCAAAGCCCGGCTGCTGCGAAAGACCCTACAACTAGACGCTTGGCTCGATCACATGCAATTAAGCAAGCTATCAGAGCAAAACGTGAGCTTCAGGAAAGGCAGAATGCTAAATCTCCTAGCATAACACATGAGAGTCCACACAACAAAACGGCGGGTTCTCCATCCTCCACTACATCAGCGCTCTCTCCTTCGAGTAAATTATTCGACTTGCAGACCATCGACGCGTCGAGACTTAAAGCATTGATAAAACAGAGTAAGCAAGATATACATCTTAATTTTCTCTTTCGAGTTGTATCGAAATGAATTTAACAATAATCTCGGGCAGACTCGGAGAGGCAAGCGGCTGAGCCTGTGTTCAGCTTACAAGAGGACGTCGTCGAGTTTCAGGCATTCGAATCAGTTTTTCTTACCGGCGTTGATGACCCTGCACTATTGAATGCGGTTATGCTCACCTTCGCACTTGGAGTGACTGATGGAAATATTAATCAAGAATGTCTCGGGTATTTGAATCGAGCAACCAAATCCATTCGCGAACGGATGGATCGTCCAGAGAACGCTGCTTCGGTGGCGGTCATAGGAGCCATTTTACTCCTCGCAGGCGTAGAGGTCTGTAGGCACCGAATAATGCCATGCGAATGTTCTAATACTAAGTCTACTACATAGGCTCGACTGGGAATGCGCTCCCAAGTTCAATTGCATATGAAAGCAATACACCAACTGCTCCAATTATGCAGTGACGAGAATATTTACTTGAATGGCAGTATCAAACGTGCCATTTTCTGGTACGTTGGAACAGTTATATAACACAGAAAGTTTGCTAATACGGGTGGTAGGCAAGATTTAAACTGCGCCGTTATTGCTGGATCTCCTCGACTATTCGATCACACAACTTTTGTTGAACTAGAATGGAGAAGAGATCCATTCACTCCAAATTTCTATACTCTTTCGCCAGGGTTCCGGGCACGGGCTCACTTATTTCCCGACGAATTCATCAGAGTATTAGAAGACACACACGCACTGCAGTGTATTCGGGACTCGCCCAACTTTGGCTGTCGTGACACTGGAGAGATGATGCGATACGATAGCCATCAGGGATCGGTCCAATCCAGACTTGTTGACTTGCCAAAGGATTCTCTTTTCCTAGAGTGCTGTTATCTTGCCATATACATATCAGCTTGTCAGCTATGCTCGAAAGCTTGGAAAGCTTTGGCAATTCCTGTTAGTGCACTTACGTCTTGTGTCTTAACTTTTTGTTGAACAATGATACTCACAAAGCTCAATAGGGTCATTTGTCAACTGTGTTGCTCGAAAAACTGCGACAAGCGGATATTAATGGCGTTTGGGATGACGACCCTGATCTTTTCCTCTGGCTTCTATACACCGGTGGAGCTTATCTGTCTACCGGTCCAACACGCTCGGCTTATATTGCGCTTATAAACCAGAAACTCTCATACGGATTTGGAAGCCCATACAAGTCAATGCCGACAGTTCTCCGCATTTTTAAGATGTTTGTCTGGTCCGGAGAGGCGTTCTCGGCCGAAGTCGAAAGGTTTTGGGCGGAAACGAACAAAACGCAATTGGGAACATATGATCGAGAGTAACCCTGGAAATCACACCCTCGCCATTTCGATACCTACCTAATAGGTGCCGTCGTTATGAACTCAGGCGTTCATTGGTGCCCAACATTATGGAGTTAACGGCGTTTACATGATTCCCAACCACGAAGATTTATGACAACGCGAATTAGCCGAATACGATAGTTTCGAGTATGTTGACCCCTTCACCAAACAATATTCTCAACATTAAACCAGAATAGATAAGCTCATCATTATTATTTTCCATGCTCTTTTGCGCTTACAAGATACTTTATGGCACACGATGCCACATGTAATTTATAATGCGGCTTTCCTGCACCACAAACCTACAAGACTAAGTAACTGTACGTATGCTGCTCTGGAATAGTTAATTCTATACTAAGAACGTTGAAGAAACATACGTTCGTCATGAACACTGGATGACAATTAGGATGACGATTGAGAAACATGCCCTTTTCATTGGCTTATGTAAATGTATGATCGAGATCTACTTAATCACTTCTACTAGTATATTGGCCCATCAAACGTAATGACAACAGCTTCAGTAGAGGGAATTATCAATGTAACCTCGCCTCTTGAAACCGGTAAGACCTCGAAGTGAGGCCGACCAGACTGCGCAAGCCGTCCCCGTGTATAGTTCCAGCTGAGTCCACCCCAAGAGATATCAGAATCAGCGCTGGCTCCTGGTCCAAGAAGCCTCTGTACTGTGGCGCCTCTTGATCCAGAAGGAATGCGTAGTGAGACTTTCTGACTTGGCCGAGGGTATTGAGTTGTAGAATTCCACTCATCCAGGTTGATAAGCACGTATTTGCTCAGCTTGGAGGACTCATAAACGCCATACGCAGAGAACTTCCATAGCTCAGAACCGAGATCAATGGGTAGAATTTGGACTTTAGGGCTATGGCCAATGATGTCTGCCACGACAATTTGGCCGTAAAGTGGTGGTCGGACGTATGGCTGCATGTTACCTGTAGGTACAGGTACCCATCCTGTGTATCCAAAAGTGGTGCCCTGAATTAGATTGAATCGAGAAATGTTCTGTTCTCCTAGTCAGAAAGCTGTTTTCGCAAGTGATTTATTTCTAGGCTTCACGCACCAGAGACATCCCATACATGAGATAGTCGATCAACCATAGCGAGCTGCCGAAAACACCCTCTACTTGACTCATGAGCAGGTTGGTATAATCACTATTGGTCTCTCCCAGCAAGAAGGTGACATCTGGATAGTTAGTCTTCAAGTAATTGTTGGCAGGAGAGTAGATGCTGAGATTAGCCACAACAGCCGTGTGGTTCATGAAAGTCTCTAAGTCAGGTTAGCGGTTTGTGAAGCTGGGCGAAAAATGCCGTGTGACGTGTGAAATTACCCTGAAGTCTGACCCAAGCCTGGTTACCAGCCGCGTAACTGTCTCTGAGCTTAGCTGGTGCATTATTGAATTCAGTTGCGGATGGCCACCTACTGATGCAGAGAAACTGATTTAACATGATGGGTCAAATCGATACCTCCATTGAACGCATTTTGCCTTTGTTGCAGTTAGTTCCAGTTTTACCAATAAATGACAAAGGGCGTTAAGCTAACGTGGTGAAAGTATTCAGCTCGGCGTTTGCAAATACAAGAGCTTGGAAGAACTTTTGTTCGTCTAGGCCATACGGATTTCCCTTGAGGACGTTATCTGAGATGGCATCGGCGTATCTGGTCCACTCTTGGAGATAGTCGTTTAAAGTATATCCACAAGGACGAACTGCACACGGATAGAGATCCACTTCGTTGCCAATCTCAAAGTCGATCAAGTTGCCTTTAAGCGTGTTCATTACGCGTTCGCATACTTCCATTGTATTGTTGAGTCCCCAGCTAGCATTGTTGGCAAGATTAGCCTGGAAGCTCCATAAGGAACCCGGGAAGTTGTTGAAGGCCTCGAAGTAGACTGGGCCAATGTATACTGCCGATGGGATACCATTGGCACCTGTGTCTACCTTAATTGACAGTTCTTGGGACGCATTATAGTAAGTGCGATCTCTGTTTCCCAATATTAAGACTTTAGATATTTTCTAATTGGTAAAGTTGAACTTACGCAGATGTCCCGCCCACTCGAATATACGGGCGCTTCCCAGTCTTGGTATATAAAAGATCTAGAATATCACGAGAGAATAAGTTGGGGTGACTATTGTTTCCTATTGAAGCTTGATTAGCATAAACAATCGTGTTTCGAGTTTCGAACGGTATTACCAGCAAAGTCAGGTAGCCAATGTGCCGGAAAAGAGAAAGAAGCGAAAGCATGGTCGACGATTTGGGAAACGCCAGAGGGAGCCTTGTCAGGAGCCGCGACTTTAATTGCGGAACCTGGGACAGCAACCACTGCTGGAAGGAGAGGAAGCGCCGCTAGAAGAGTATACTGTCTCATTTTCAGCACAAAGTCAGAGAACTCAGAGCAGTAGTGCCAGATATCAGTGATTGCGACCTGGTAATGCAGGATACGTTAGGCTTTATAACTACGTTGAGCAATCACAGATCTTTTATATGCATTAAATCCGAAGCAACTCCAGAATATTAAACACCAACGAAGACATATTGATGAAGACATTCTACCTAGGCAGGTCGTCATTGTTACTAGAACCAAGGAGGTATAAAATACCCCACAAACTTGCTTTTCGGATGTTTACAAGTAGTGAGTCGAGGAGAAAGCCTGTACAAGATTACCATAGACGGCATGGTAGCGGTTCTCGGTAAATAGAAAACGGAGTTCGGCAGGATCGCCACGAAGAAGCTAGCGACAGGACCTGGAGAGAATGGCGGCTTTCGGGTCTCCAACTCTGGCATCGCAATGAAGTAGGGATTTGACAAATGCAGCCCTGTCTATTCGTCATCTAAAAGTTGCTGGAACTTACATGATTAGGTAAATCTCGTGTCATAAAAAAGCATAACAACTGAATTTCCGATAGGATCAGCTGAGAACACCTTTATGGCGGCCTGAATAGTAAACTTCTAACGAACCTTTGTTTCCATCGATGCTCCATAGATGAGGATAGCTTAACCATAGCGGCAAGCTCGCAACTAAGAAACAATACGGGAAGACAACCCTCATCAAAGGTGTTGCAATATAATAGATTCTGGACAAATAATACATTCAAGACAATTATCTCAGCTTTCAATACTGAGAATGCAACTTTAGTGCGATGATAGACTTCACATTGAAAGAGCTTCTACGATATACTATGTCCCGCGAAGTCAGCCCAATTTTAGGCTGTCACTCGGTGTAAGCCCCGCCAGCCAAGAGAACAATTAAAGGTACAGTAGCAGCTCGCCAATGCTTTTCACCAATCAACGCATACGTTGCAACTAGGAAAGCTACTCTTATACTGCGCTCTACTGCCTTGAATATCTTAAATAAGGATAACTTCTTTCCAAGCTACATTCTTGGCATCTATACTCCTAACGGCCTCCTTTAGAACCCTCCCCAGGCCGACCCTCTCAGCAGCCTTGGCACCGTCTCCGCCAACTTCTTTCCACTCTATCATCATAACGTGAAACTCTTCATAATTTTGGTAGCCATTGAACCTTTTATACGGGTGGTCTTCATGCGGGCGTCTCCAATCACAGTAATAATTTGCTTCCGACAGTAGTAAAAACTCGTAAGGCTCTTCAGCGCAAAACTGAGACTTCCATACCTCATCAAGTAAAACGTACCCGCAGATTTGTAAGTCTTCAGTGTACAGCAAAAAGACGACGCGCCCATTTGGCTCCCAAAACGGATCAACAGAGCCATAGCGAAGGTAATGATTCGAAGGTTTGATGTAGAATTGAGCTGAAAGCGTCTGAAAACATAGAGGTTGAAGGTAATCGGGAATTTTGGTCAAATTGGGGCGCATGGCAGGTGTCGGTAAGTAGCGAGATTTATAAGTTGATATGATCGGATCAGAGTCGGAGTGACGACCAAAAGGATTCGTCTTAATCGCAGTCTTAGAGTCATAGCCAATTTCTGAGACTTCAACATATCCGGAGGATGGCCAAAATACACACCCGGCTTTTCCTTCTCTGTTATGCTCCCATACCAGGCTTTCAGTTCCATTTTGGTCTCTGTATTTCCAGTCAATCCAAGTACGCGTCCTGATCCAGTTTGTTATGACTTGTTGTTCTTGCTTTAGATCAGGCAGAGTTCCATACGACGCAAGTTCCATGGTATCTCCATTCCACCGCACCGCGCCATGCCACCCGGCCCAACTCCAGGAAGGGAAGCCTTCTTTACGGCTCATTTTACTAGCTGGCTGCCAGAGAAGAGCCAGGTCAAAAATAGACGCAGGGAGTCCGGAAATCATTTCCGATGAAAGCGTCTGGCTTAGCACAGCACCTATGCCGCTGAAGGCCTTGAGCGTGTCGGATGGGAACGTCAAGGTTCTCAAAGTATAAGCTTGTACAGCTCGGAAATACATCACGGATTGGGGTTGACCTTCACGGATGTACCTGGAGGTAATGTCTGGGGTCTTGAGAACTGTATCCGGCCCCAACTGGTTTCCTTCGTGGACATCTTCCCCATAGACATGAGAAGGACACACGAAGGATAGTTGGTGGTTTGCGAAAATAAGCGCTCGTGTACTAAGCTGTTCTTCTTGATAACTTCATAAAGTTAGCCACGCCACTACGCGAAAATATTCCAAGCAGTAATACGCACGTCCATCCTCGCGATCTGTATTTGGCTTGGTCCAAATACGCGCTGTGGTTGAAGCGACCTAGAACACGCAATCCGGGCAAAAGCTCTGAGCGAAATTGATGTACTTGACGAGGATTCGAAACCCCAGGCAGCCCTCTCGAGGCTGCATTGTCTTCCGCAACTAGCAAACCCACCATCGCGTATCTATATATCGAGTCCATGGCTTCAATATTAGCAGCCGCATTCTGTGCATTGTCTTGTAGTATACACAGGCTATCAATCCAGATGTAGCGCTCCCCTAATTGACGAGTAAATAGTATGGCATCTTGAATTGTCGGAGATAGTTGGTTCCAAATGTGTCCAATAGAGTCTTTCGCTCGTAGCATATCAACATTCTGAGAAGTCGTCATGAAAGCTATACTATTGCCCCATACATAGCTTAGCGCCAGGTATCGACATGGATATGTCTTGCCAATCAGACAGTTATCAACAACATCGATCACCATGAATCCATCAGGCAGCCGGGAAGCTCGCGTCGCTTCTATAGGGACGTCTTTGCAATCGTGCTCCTTTTCACAGATATTAACCCATTTCTTGACTAGATTTACGTTGACAAACGCATCATTTATGACTCTCGCATCTCCAAGCATAGGTCCTTCATCATCTCTGATATGTCTGATGCTGAATTCGATTTTGTCGACATAGTTGTTCGCTACAAGCCAGAATAACAAGCAAGCATTTGGCAGGTCGTCTGATATGGAAGACCATGTGCCCTGGACCAAAGCTTCGTCTTGCGAAATTCTGTCAGTGCCCGGCCCATCAACAAAGGCTTCAGTCAGGAATCGGCAAAGAGCGCAGTCAGTACGCGCTTTGACTTCGACGAATCTACCCAGCTGATGCATCCGCCGCTCTTCGTAGGGCGACGAACGGAAGGCTGTCGGGCTCAAGCCGAAACTCTGGCATTTCTCGCAAAGCCTTCCAGGTTCCTGCATATCGTGCGCGGCCCAGCTATGCGATCAGCGGAAGTTGAAGAAAGGAGCCGTAGGGCTTTGTACGGGGCTATGGAGTGGTTCTTGGTGCGGAGAGCCTAACAAGTCCATGACATGCCTGAACAACACACGATAATGGGTGCCCAAGTACGAAATCGCTCCCCACTCCACTTATGGAGTAACATGGCGAGCTATTGGCGCTGAATATCGTTTGCGGGCGCTAAACTCCTGTTAACCGCAAAGCTGGATCTGACTTATTCTCTGTATTGATATGTAATGCTTGGATATACGGAATTGTGTTTTGTGATGACTCGTTTATCAACGACGATTACTGCCGTTGACGTCCAAAGAAGCCCCTTGTTTTGAAGCTGAAGCTTCATGGGTGGTAAGAATGGACTCAAGCAGATGCAGCTTGACTCGCATGAAGAAATTTCTGGTTACAACGCACATCTCTCCAGCCAATGGTGTAGCGAGAGAAGAGGGGCGAAGAGCGCTGCGGGACACGGAACCAGCAAGCGAGTTCCATCTACAAGATCCATTGGTTGCTAGATGCTGCAGGCTGCTGCATGTATGAACAACAGCGCCTGATTGCTGGCGAATGCACCTATTACTGCGCGCTACATGTCTTATTGGCGCTGCGTGCTGCCACGTATATAATGATGCCCAATGTGGCTTGTAGGAATGGATAGGGAGCCACGTCAATAACACTCCCGTATTACCTGGTCCCTCAATTTGTGGATAGCGCATTTTTGAAGCCAGAGTTGAAGAATATAAAGAGGGCATAACCAAGATTTCTACAATCTTTTCTTGTGCTACAATCAACAACGACTTCTACCAGTTTTCGCAAACATCTCTCCAAAGTTCCCTCTTTCCTACCAACAATTCACAATGGCAATCGTGAGTCTGCTTTATCACTCCAAAAGACGCTACAGCATCTAACATTATAAAACAGCAATCCGTTCAAGTACGACCTCAAAAGGACACCATCGCCGACGAGATCGAGACGTATGTTAATGCTGCACCTTGCAAAAATTGCAATTAAGGCTAAAATTTATTACAGTTTTATCGAGTCTCTGATTGGGCGAACCGTTTCTACCACAGCCTCCAGGGTGCCTGTGTTCTCTTTCCAGTGAGTGGAGATGTCACAAGATAGTGGTGTGAGAAATTTAGAGCTGACTCCAAATAGGACAACAGAAGAGAATGTGCAGAAAATCAAGGAGAAGTTTGGCGACGAAGTCATCGTTGATGTTGTTTAAAGTCATATGGGAAATTCGGCAATCAGATACGCCATCAACTGTTGCATGAAGGCACAGCTGTCATACGAGAACGAGCAGTACTATCATTCACAGCGAGATATATAATAGCTGGGGTTCAACAGAACAGAGTTAGATAGGGATGCATAAAGTAACAGAAAATCTACTGGTCATCACAAAGATACATGCAGAAACGATTAAAAAAATCACACTGAAGTAAAGATACGTGTATGCATCATGCTCTTGCTGTTCTGGCTCACAGATGTGTTTTTGTCCCGCTTACGTTATAGCAGCACCCCTCTTTTCAAAGTGTTTTCAATCGCATCATCACTGACTTTGGGAAAGAGATCCTCCGCTCTAGCATATTGCCTCTATACAAAAGAGTTGGCATTGGATCTCAATCTCTGCCCTGAGCCATACACTTTTCTATCTATCCAAGAATGTGCCGCTATTTGCCAAGGCTTGGACAGAGCGGTCTGACTACCCCTCTTCTCCAAAGACGGGAGAGAAAGGTTGGCGGGGTCGGCTTCGGGATAACTCATGATTTGTTGGAGCGATCTGTTTAAAATTAAAGGGCCAGTGTTGATTGGCGCACGTAACCTTTCGGATCGCATTCAAATCTCTGTTTATTAAGGGGTCATTCTATTCGAGCATTCTACCCTCAATCAGGAGAGAAAAAGAATTGCAGGTTCGCCAATTACCCTGAGCTCCTCTACGTAAGCACCAGGAATGCTGAAAACACTATACATCACACAACGGCGCCCCTATTGTCATTCATATCGATATTATTGCCGCTATTACTCTTAAAATATCATCCTGCAACGTAATATACTTGCCTGCTAATTTTTACAATATATCTCGTCATCAAAGGAGCCGACTACAAATTATACGACATCAGATATAAGAGGTTCGCTCACATATTAAGGCTGTTGAAAATGTAATAACCGTCAGGCTATATAATGAACAATACACTAGATCTATGTCCCTTCATAGCAAGATAATGAACCTTATTTGGCTGAATAACTGTCTCTGTGATTTGGGTCTAGTGGGGTTTGTAGCATTGAGGCTTTTGCCGACCGGCTATAGCGCAGGGGCGAAACAAGGACAGGCCATCCCTATGTAACCCTGCTAACGTGATACTAGATTCAACTGGCAGTGTAGATTCCCCTGCATATAGGAATGCACGGGTGATACCTAGATCATGGCGCAACTTTGAGAGCCTCAACGGCGAAATATGCCTCATTCAGGCTCAATCTGTACGTATATTGCCTAGGACCGTAAAACATGATAGCCTGGACAGCTTGGACTCATTTACCTTACTTTACACTTCAGATGGCTATTCCTTGACATGGATATCACGGAGAAAGTCTTCAGGAACCGCGAGATGACTCCTTCGGCCCGGCTAGTTTAGATCTGTAGCTCAGATTCAAATAGATGTTGACATGAATCACCAGAAGTATAAAGTCTACTGGGGAGCCCAGAGATTGAGATATGAATGAAAACACTACCAATCAAGATTATACTCATTGATTCACTAGTTGTCCTTTCTCTCTCACTGCAGAAAAGGGCCTATACAATCCTACAGGATTATTTTTTACCATTCAAGCTTTGAAACTGAAAGCAAAGCGGACTGTGATACACCAAGGTAAGTATTTCTTATAGCTCAATACGATTCTCCAGCCAGATCCGAATATCTGGCATAATTCGTCCCGCTATTAAGATAGGCTCTTGCTCATCATGTCCGCCAGTGCCGTCTCTATCCGTGTGTTCCTGATATCACGATGAATAAGCCCATGGGACCGTTATTGCTCGCTGCCACGCTTATGGCGAGCGGTGCTATTGCACAGACACAAACTGTCTGGGGACAATGTGGAGGACAGGGCTACAGTGGTCCAACAAACTGTGCCTCTGGTTCTGCATGCTCTACACTGAACCCCTATTACGCCCAGTGCATTCCAGGTGCAACCAGCTTCACTACTTCGACTACCTCGACCAAGTCTCCTGGTTCTGGGTCAAGCACAACATCTTCAGCTTCCCAACCAACCGGCTCTGGGCAGACACGATTCGCTGGTATCAACATTGCCGGATTTGACTTTGGCTGCACAACTGATGGAACCTGTGTTACTTCACAGATTTACCCGCCACTGAAAAACTTTGGTGGTACGAATAACCACCCAGATGGTGTCGGCCAGATGCAGCACTTTGTCAACGATGATAAACTAAACATCTTCCGTCTACCCGTTGGATGGCAATATCTCGTTAACAACAACCTGGGTGGAACACTGGACTCCACTGCTATTAGCAACTACGATCAGCTTGTTCAAGGCTGTTTAGCCACTGGAGCATACTGTATTGTTGATATCCACAACTATGCCCGTTGGAACGGCGCAATCATTGGCCAAGGAGGCCCTACAAATGCTCAATTTGTCAGCCTTTGGACGCAATTAGCAACTAAATATGCGTCTCAGTCAAAAATCTGGTTTGGCATTATGAATGAGCCGCATGATGTGGATATTAACACTTGGGGCACAACCGTGCAGGCTGTTGTTACCGCCATCCGTAACGCCGGTGCCACGACGCAGTTCATTTCCCTGCCAGGAACTGACTACCAGTCCGCTGGAAACTTCCTTACCGATGGCAGTTCTACTGCCTTATCTCAGGTGAAGAATCCTGATGGTTCGACAACAAATCTGATCTTTGATCTCCACAAATACCTCGACTCTGATAACTCTGGTACCCATACAGAGTGTGTCACCAACAACATCGCTACCGCGTTCCAGCCTGTCGCCACCTGGCTTCGCCAGAACAAGCGCCAGGGTATTCTGACTGAGACTGGCGGCGGCAACACTCAGTCCTGCATCCAGGACGTATGCCAACAGAACCAATTTCTCAATCAAAACTCTGACGTCTTCCTCGGCTACGTTGGCTGGGGTGCTGGCTCATTCGATAGCACTTACCAACTGACCTTGACACCGACCCAAAACGGAAACACTTGGACTGACACTGCTCTGGCAGCAGCTTGCTTTTCTCGCGCATAGATATTAGGAGGTTGCAGGCGCAGTTAGTCATTTCGTGTCTTTATTGTTTATTTCTTTTATTGAACATAGTTTTCATAGTCGATATTGTTTGGTGCATTTGGTTTGGCATCGGAAAATGTGAATATTAAACCGATCCCTTCAACTATGCGATATCACTCCATATGTGCTATAGATCTGGTAGGAAACCAGCCAACATGCTTGTGGAGTTTTGCCCAGTGTGCGCCTACAATATGGGTTATTATAACGTCCTTGCCCATATGGCCGTGATGGTACATAATTGAGGAATATTATAAACAATGAGTCGAAGAGTTCGACCAGAGCTGAGAGAACGACAGTTTTAATTTGATGAGATATACATGCTGCTTCTTGGGTAAAACACCTGTACGCACTAGAATGTATGAGGCGTTTCTTTTTTACATGGTCACTTTGGAGGCTGCATTACAACTGCTTCGTTTACAACTGCCTCAGAAAAAGCAGTGTATCCTTGTCCCTTAACAAACGTCGCGTTCCAAGGTCCCTGCGTCTCTTCCTCAATCAGCTGACTATAAAATACGCCGTGCGCATCGCCGTCAATGTCGCCATAAACCGGATCTCCATCCGATTTGCGCTCATCAGCATAATAAAACCTGTGCATATTCTATTAGATAACAATGAAATTTTACTTCTGCCATAACTCACTTGTATCCGGAGTCCTTGTACTCTTCCGCGAGATAATGTATCAAGTGTGCCGCGCCGGCCTTTCCAACGCCCTGAGATAATAGTGGCCGTACGACCATAAATGGGAGCTTGTTTCCGGTATAAATGAAAGTCTTCGATGACTGTTGAGGCAGCTCAGCGAAAGATTTGATGGCCAATTGCGCCGCAACATACGCAGACACAATATTGGCATTGTTATCGGATTGGAAAGCTGCGATTTGCTCCGCGATTGTTGACGAACTCACCAAGGCAAGCGAAGAAGCTGATGAGTTAACTTGAAGTGTTAAAGTTACCCTTACTTATCATTGAACATATTTCGCGTGGAAATGAAGAGACGCACCATTGTAGAGCACAACGCTTGGATGCCCAAGTTCAGTAATAACTTTGGAGAAAATGCCCTCAACTGAGGATGGATCAGAGAGATCAGCTTGAATCTGGACATAGTCTTTTTCGCTTTCCGAGTCCTTCTTTGTGCGGGATACTATTGCAACCTTGTAGCCCTTTGCTGCAAATGCTCGAGCAGCAGAAGTCCCAACCTTGGGTCCATAACCCAGGATTAGAGCAACGTTTTGGGTCATAGTGCAATGTCAAAAATCACAAAGGATACAGAGTATATGATGCTAATATGGCTCTTTTCCATTTCTACATTGTGCTTCTTATACTTCTTATACCAGTGATATATCTAATTATTTGGAAGCTGGCATTCAGCCATCTTACCAATCAATCGATGGTGCACTCCGGAAATAGTTGCACTCATTTTGTAATGCTGCCGCGGCTCCACTTCATCCACTAGTCCCCTTTTTGAAGCTTGGTGGGTCTCTTCTGTTGCTTCGGAAGATGATGATGGCGATGTCGGTAAAAGTTTCTTGCCTTTACACAACGGAAGACCATGATTTGCGTTGACGCAAAGGAATAGAGAGTTTAGAGAATATGCTGGCTATCTTGCTATTCACTCGGGTTATATATAAGCAGATGATGCGAACGCGAAATATGAAGTTGAAGTGAAAATCATCAATCTCTCACTTCTCAAGAACTTTACTACTGCAGCTAATCCAACATGGTTTTCACTAAGCTTATTATTGCTGGAAGCACCGGCTATGTTGCTGACCATGCGATCCGCGCCATACTGGCCTCGACCAAGCCCAAGTTCGATGTCACCATCTTGACTCGAGCCAATAGTGGAAAGGCACCAGCATCCATACCAGGGGCAAGAATTGTCCCAGTCGATTACAACGATCATAATGGCTTGTGAAAACTATCACTGGAGCTGATGCAATCCTATCTTTCATCTCTGGCCCTGTATCTAAAGCTGTCGATCGGTCACTGCTTAAGGCGGCGCAGGAAGCTGGCGTTCGACGCATTTTCCCATCAGAGTATACTTTGGACATTCTGCATCCTGCCGCAGTGAGTCTCCTGACTGAAGGCGGTAACTGGCCCGACGATACTTCACCAGTTGTAACTGCTCGGAAATTCGCCTCCCTGGCCGATGAAGGGGGGCCGACGAGCTTTACGACACTTATCCCGTCTGCCTTTATGGATTCATGGTTGGAGGGAGATTTTGGTTTGTTCGATCCCAAAAATCGCAAGGTCACGGTGTTTGATAGCGGAGACCACTATTTCGCGGGATGCTCACTCCCATTTCTCGGGGCTGCTATTGTCGCTGTTCTTCAAATGGACGAAGAGAAGACTAAGAACAAGCGCATCCCCATAACCGAAGTGCGTGCGACCATGAACCAAATTGTGGATGCATACGAAGAGCTCCTCGGCGCCAAGTTTCAGAAAGATCAAGTCACAACTCAGGATTTGCTGAACAAGAGAAATGCAAATCTGGCCGCCGGAAACTCGTTTGCTGCGCTGTTTGACAGCATCATCGTGGGTGCATTTAATGGAAGTGGAGCGGCCGACCCCGTGGGCGGCTTGGACTTCGACGGCGATGGTTTTCTTATAGCGAAGAGGAAGACCCTCAAGGAGCTGACTACGGAAGCTCTCAAGAAGATCGGAGCTATCTAAAGAAGCTAATAACCATGGTTTCCAATGTGTCTTATGATACTGGAAATCTTCAAATAGGCGATGTGCTGAAGGTGCTGTACTACAAAAGCTTCAACATATAAACTGGGGGAGGGAGAAACAATTGAACGGTTCATATGTCGCAGGAGTAATGTTGTTATTATTGTTCCTTAGTTGCAACGTTTAAACTCTATTGTTCTTCTCTTACAAAGCTCCAGTGAAGAAGACAGTTGATAGCGTATGTGTATTAATTATGAGATGGGTCATCGAATGTCTTTACTACCCTGTTGTGATATATTGCTTACCTACGTAACTAATACTAGCTATTGAAGCGGTGAATTCTTAAGGAGACTATTTTATGAAGATATATACTCGGAAATAGGGTATGAACTCTATTAGTAACAGTAGTATCAAAATAGCCAGCCCTGCGTGTATACAGTTCTAGCGAGTAGACGGTGTTGAACTCCGTCTCACCGTGCTTGCACATCCATTAGTCAGCGGTTAACTCCGGCGCGCAAAGCCTCTACCACCTCGTTCAGGTATATCCACTGCTAGTTCTGCTCATAATCTATTTCACAGGCTGAACACACGACGGCTAGGCTCATTCCATCGGCATTTGTAGGAACCTTTTTAAAAATAGATTTGCAGTCAAGAGATTCTGAGAAGCGGCATTTGCCATACCGGCCGAGATGGGCATCAAAGGTTGCTGGACATGTAGAGGTAAGCACTTCCCCTAATTCACCCTGTCACGGAGACTCAACCGGATTGCGTTTCCAGAGCGCAAAGTGCGGTGCGACTTGCGCAAACCTACTTGCGGCAACTGCGCAAAGACGCTGCAGTCCTGCAAAGGCTATGGCATGCAGCTGTCCTGGCCTCGGGAAGGAAACAAGCGACGGGCCATTGTGCTCGACAGTGGCTCAAACACGCCACCAAGAATATCACGGAGAAGTCGGCGGCGTGGTGTAGTGTTTTTGAACGTCTCATCCGCAGATGTCGCGCTGTCAGATGCTTTAGAAGAAAAACTCAACCTTGGTAAACAATCTCTTATGCCAGCCACTGTGCAACCCCAAGCAGGTTGCTGACGTGTTTTTAATAGCCGATTATTTACACGGGTTTCCAATACCACGCTCACTACATGTTTCACCATTCTCGCTTTCGGGAGATGACGCATATCTACTCGAATATTGTGAGCAACTGACAGCTTGTTGTGGAACCAAAATCCCTAACTCTAATGGAATAGTCAAAGAGAGCAGAGCACGGATTTTAGCCCCCATTATGGATGAATCTTTGGCATATTTCGTATTGAAAATGGCAATGACCAATCCTGACTCTTCTTTCAACCTTGTTCTCGAAGGAATCCTCGCGCTATCATCTGTATTACTTGCAGGGCCCTCAAAGAGCCAGTACTATAAGACGCGACTTATTTCAATGCTACAGAGAGACATAACTCGGGTCGACAGAGAAAGCGTCATCCGAAATCTGATTGCAACTATGCTTCTTTTTCAGTGTGAAGTATGTCAAACTACCCTCGTATGTTTAATTGACACATGCTAAGTCACCTAGATTTGCAATACGGCTAATCCCGGAGGGCTCTGGCGCTTCTATATGTGCGGAGCAAAGAAGATCATGTCGGCTGTTTCGCCTTCAATTACACTCTATCAACATGACTGCATGCCACTGATGGACTGGATTTATTACCACGAAGTCATGACTGAATTCAGCATCCGGCACTGGGCAGAGGCGGATGCTATTGATACGTTCTGCAAGGGACCTCTAGCGATTCGGCCCAGCAAAATATCTGTTGGAAACTCTATGGTAAGTTCTTTGCTCATTGTTTGAAGGTTGTCAGTACTGAGATAGATACGGTAGCAGGCTTCCGATGGAGCTACATGCCCTATAGCTGTTCTTGATCTGGTTCGACACATTTGTAAGCGACCGTCACCTAATGGAGACAGCCATATTCCATATGACAACGCCGATATGATGCGTATTCAGCATCTTCGACAAAGTCTCTACGGAACTATTGGAGAATATGGGACTTTTCACGGAGACTTTGAGTCATCACTCAGCAGGCAAGATAAGATCAACTCTCTCTATCGATATGCTGCGTTGATATACTTGAACCGTACTGTATCATACGTTTCCACATCATCGTTCTCGCACAGGCGATTGGTTCGGGAAGGCATTCTGCTTCTAAAAAACCTTGGCTTTTGTGAGGGCACATGGCCGCTGTTCGTTATAGCCTGCGAGGCTAATGAAGATGAACAACGTCTCCAAATATTAGACATTCTATCTGACACGAGGCGAGAACTGGGGCAGCGATCAGATCATGTCGTTTTAATTCAACAGATGATCGAGTCTATATGGAATCAGAACGACCTCACTATTGAGAGCGATGTGAATTACGGTAGGATACTCAACGCGGTCATTTCAAAGGCACCAGCCCTGCCGCTCTTCGCATAATATATCTCTTACTATATATCTAATATCGGTGTCTCTTTCTGGCACTCTATTCTATTCAAGGAAATGTATTCAAGGAAGCTGCGCTAGACTAATGTCGTGTGAGCCCTGAAGATAGTTGCGATCGTTCTCTACCCATTCGATGCATGGATCAAGTTTTCCCCATTGAATCCTGTTCTGCCACCGCATGGGCAACAGAATCTTCTGTTTATTGCGGTACCAAGGAGCCACAGCAACTGTTACCAACATGACACGCGTATCGTCGGTCCGATTGGGCATGCCCGCGTGCCATATGCGTATGTCGCGGATGATGAGGGAGCCTTTGGGAAGGCTAGCTTGAATCGGTGGCCGCACTTTACGGCGCTCTTCCACGAGCTTGTCTGCAAAATCGATGGGCACGCCAAGTTCCTTGGCTCGAGCTGCTTTTTTCTCGAGGGCTATAGCAGGATCAGGACCGTCATCCCCATGCCCATTGATAGTGAGTGCCTCCAACGCTGGGTCGTTGTGTGTGCCAAGCCAAAACTCAGTAGCCCCATTCTCCGGCGAGGTTGAAACTAGATTGATGTTGACACAAAAGCCAAATGGCGTGCGGGGATACCCAAGAGCCATGTCGATATGTACAGGCTGGCGTGCTTCGGCTTTGAAGGCTGTATTAGCACTGTAGAGACGGATCTTCGGCTTAGGACCCAGCATGTGCTCAAGAATCTCGGCAGCCCACGGGTTCGCAATAATGTCGTCGAAGATGTATCCTTCTTCTGGCACAGGCTCTTGCTGGAAGTTTCGTGTCTCTGCGCTGAAATTGATGTGAGCTTTTTCGCGCGTCTTTAGCTGCTCTGCATCGGCAACCATCCGTTGATTGAGGTGGTCTAAGTGAGCTGGGTCAACCGCATTCTCAAGGACAACTAGGCCATCTGCATGCAAAGCTTCAAGGGCAGCCTGCAGATTATAGGATCCCATTGTCTTTGTTTCCAATTCTTCATCAGTCAATCTGATGATTCTTGGCTGTTCAACCTTGTTTTTTTGTGCAGTCATGGCTGTTGATCTTGAGTTGTTTTTGTTCCTTCTTATTATTCGGTCTGTGAGTTCGAAAACTCAATCTCCTGTCTTCTCTAATATTTGAATAGTCTTCAAAGTGAGGGCCAAAGTGCTGTTATAACTTCTCCCACTCGGTTCTCGGATAACCATCCCATCAAGAGAGCTGTAGCGACTTCATGCGAGAGCCGCCGCATTTTGCCTGGATCATTCCTATTGAAGTAAAACTAATAGTCCTAGGGAGCAGCCTTACCAAATATGACATCTCCGCTATCAATAGCAGTGGCACAAGGAGATCAATCCTTGGTAGGTGGTGGGGCGCAAATAGCCCGTCTTTGGTATTCCTTAGAAGCTCTTAGATGTTCTCCATACAGTAAGACTGGAACTGCAACATTGATACGAGCGCCTACGATCAAAGGCACTGTTACCTGTACCTTGAAGAGCTACGGTCGATATGTCGCACATTAGCTGCGCTAAGGATGAACTACCCCAGTTCATTAGTGGTGCTGATAGCGGATACCGCCCTGAGTGCGTCCAATGTTATACAAAAGCAGCCTGAACTTTCTTCAGCGGCAAGCTGTGAATAGAACAAGATTGTATGGGGGTGTCTTTGGTGCTTCCCACGTTCAACCTTCTCTTTTGAAGTCTTGTGAAGATCAAGTTCATTTTTTCCCCTACCTTCAATACTTTTGCTTCTTACTATCTATTCTCACGAACTAATACCTTGCTACACATATTTTCATGATTATGTTGGAGAGCCCTCCTGCTAGCAATCCGCCAGAAATCATTGGCTATGTCGATCCGTGGATTGCTAGTCCTGGCAGTACAATTGGCGTTAAGGTAAATCACCAGAACAATAACCACAAGCACGCCTCTATCTCTTGACATGCCTCAAAATCTTTCTATTGAGTACCGCTTGTCTAGTTGTTTGTTTCGCGGCATTAGTCGAATCGCAGCTGCCTTTTACGTACTAAAATAGCCTTGATAGGTCTCGTCAACAGAGCCAGACTTAAACTATCATGTCACTCGTCTCATCCATGGTCCCCAAGGTGCCGATACATCAGGAATGAAGCCCGAAATCATCTCATCCGTATTGCCTGGCAGTTGTAAGGGCCGATATCAGGTTGCGCATCCAGGCTCCTACGCTATCATTTCTAAGAGAGATTACCAAGTTGGAACAACCGGCTTGGAATTTAGTCTTTATTTCCAATCGCATCTTGTTGAAGCGAAGCATGCCCAAACCCTGGTTTCAACTCTTGATGTACCAGCAAAGACTGGATACGCAGCAGTATTGACTGCTGGAGGCTCCTTCGAGTTCTGGATCGGAACAGGCAAAACGGTAGAAGTGGTGTCTACTGGGTTTAAACCAGATCTAAAAAGGTGGGTTGAGCTTCGCTTCACTATTCGAAGAGCAGAATTTGAATATGAGATCAATCCCAAGTCTACCTTTACAGACGTTCCTCAGCCAGCTAGCAGCGGAAGAAAGACCCTTGACTACGAAGCGGATATTACAAAGCCATGCATTTTAACTCTATCAGCAATGTTTGCTGTTGGCCCCGATGAAGCATCCAACCATGCGATCAATTTTTTTAATGGTCGTATTGATAGCCCTACAATGAGATCGGCTTGTTCCAATAACCACACACTAGCGAAATGGGATTTCTCTTTAAAAATCCCAACTGACAGTCTCGTTGATGTGTCCGGAAACAGGGCAGGTGCAGAAGGTCGTCTGATAAATGCACCAACGAGAGCAGTGACGGGGCACGATTGGGACGGCATGGAATCAGACTGGACTAAAGCAAAATACGGCTACGGAGCCATTCATTTCCATGAAGATGATCTTGATGATGCGGCTTGGGAAACTGATTTCTCGATAACCTTGCCCGATAACCTGAGATCTGGTGTCTATGCGATCGAGATTGAAGCACATAATGGCAGTGCAAAAGATACCGTACCATTCTATGTACGCCCTACATCAGCTACTAGTGCAGCACTTGGGGCAAAGGTTGCGTACATAATTTCTACTTTTACTGTGAGTACCTATAGCCTTTCATATCTCACTCTATCTGCCTTCATACTAATACCGGTTTGAAAGTATCTTGCCTATGCAAACGAGCACGTGTTTGACCGGGCGCATCTGAAAGATGTGGTGAATACCACTTGGAAAGCCATACCGGATAAGCATGCGGAAAAAACAGTACGACGAAATGACTTAGGACTTTCTTGCTACGACCTTCACAACGATCGATCTGGGGTAATATACTCAACATCCAAGAGGCCGATTCTGAATATGCGTCCCGACTACATCAGTTGGAATTTTCACAGACCCCGAGGCCTTAGTGCTGATTTGTTAATGCTAGAATTTCTAGAAAAAAGCGGCATTCCATACGACGTTGTTTGCGATCATGACTTGCATACTTCAGGAAAAGCCAGTATTAGTCGTTATGGCACCATTATTACTGGTTCTCATCCAGAATATCATACTGTTGAGAGCCTCGGCGCATATTCAGACTTCATCAAGGCCGGTGGCAATGTGATGTACCTTGGAGGAAACGGCTTCTATTGGAGCTGTGCCACTCGGGACGAATTTTTCCATAGAGTTGAGATTCGCAGAGGAGGAGAAGGGATAAGATCATTCACTTGTGCCGGGGGTGATCGCATTTTCAGCAGCAATGGGCAGTCGGGTCTATTGTGGAGATCTCGAGGCCTACCTGCTAATTGCTTGTTCGGCGTCGGCTGCTGTGCAGAAGGTCCGGTAAGTTGCAACTCTTTTGCCTATACCTTGACAACAATCCCGTATTTAATAACTTGTTATAGGGTCCAGGCGTGCCGTATAAACAAACAGATGCCGGAAAAGACGCATCATTCGCATGGATGTTTGACGGTATTGGAGAAGACGAGCTCCTTGGCGAGTTCGGCTTTGGAGGTGGCGCAAGTGGCGATGAGATGGATAAATGCGACTACAAGATTGGAAGTCCACGCAATACGGTTGTTGTTGCGACTAGTACGGGACACCCAGACAGATTTGGGATGTTTCCTGAGGACATTTCATTCCCTTTCCAGAACGTCCTCGGCACTCAGACCAGGGAGGTTAGATCCGACGTTACATACTATGAAACGAGCGGTGGCGGCGCTGTTTTCAGCGTTGGGAGCATCAATTGGCTTTGCTCGCTGGGATGGAACCATTTCCAGAACAATATCGCACGACTCACTGGAAATGTTCTGAAAGAGTTTGTGCACAGGCATAAATAACTGATTCCAATCGCTTTTAATTCTGCTTATATATAGTATTTTGCTTAGGAAAAGAAGAGATTATGTGACCATGCTGATGATGAACATAACCTAGCCGGGGCTGTAAGTAGGTAACCAACACAACTTAGGTAGGAAGCACTTGTGCTTTTATTGGGCGATTTCCTACTACCTTTTTGGCGGCGGTGGAAGTATGAATTGCATATATACTCTCTATTCATTACCAGAAGATAGCTTTCATCTTCTGCTCTCGATGCCAGCAATTCGGCATCACGCTCGGTCTTTTTCTTTCCTCAAGCATATAAACATTAGCCCTTTATTGGCTGCAGCCTACAGATATCTTGAACACCGTTTCTTGTATCAGACAGTACATGTATAAGTCAAACCACTTCATAATTATGGTAAAGCAAAATGTCAGCAGCAGGCAGTTATGGATTCAGGTTATAGTAGGGATGATACGGGAGTGAGCTTACTTTTACCACTATATATAGTTCTGTATGGTATTAATTGGCTGCCCACAAGGCAGCATTGACAAAAGCCTGCCACTGATACTAATAACTACAGCAAACCGGATGATCATAGGAAAAGATTACTTTATTCGCTTCGCCTCAGGATAAACATCATCCTCCTGAAGGCGCGGAGTTACCGTGTTCAGTATATTTGATCTGTAGGCCTTACTTTAAGTGGAAATTATAACAGTTGTTCCTCACACGCCATGATTAGCGTGGCTAGCTACTCTCCACACAACCATTCACTCCGCAGCTTATACGACGCGGAGTGTGCCATCTCGGCGCAACAATTGAGGTTATGACGGCAGATTTGATCTCAAATTGGTTGTTCCTTCCGTCCGACAGCGGAGTCTATTATGCGCTGCGTTATTACAATTTGCGCTTTGAAAGTGCCCAAATGATACGCACAAATTGTCATCTCATAATACAAAGCAAATGCGGGCACTGGCACCGCGAATGGCAATTACGGCGGGAACTGCAGCCAATTCATAACGACCGAAGAGACAACACCAATTCGAAGCTTCATTTTTCAAGAAACCTTTCACTACCTGGGAATTTTTAATAGCCTTATGCCAGGAAATATCGGCCTTTTAAGCACTAGGATATATTCCGTGGAATTTAGTCCCTGTTTCATAGCCCAAGTCGCTACCTACCAGGTAGATAACCAGTGGTCTCTTCCTCTATTTTGCTTCTATCCACCAAACAGAGGAGCATATATTCTTTGGAGACTTAAGCAATAGCTATTTGCAATCTTATTCGGTCTTTCTCACTTTTTCTCATCTGTTTTAGCCATTAGATTCTGCCTGGAAAAATGAATCGACTTGGTTTAATCCAACCTGAAGAGCTTGGTTCGGACCAAAAGCCTCTTTATGATACCATCAGCGCATGCGCAAGCCAAATTCCGTAACTCTTCGCCTTTTCCTCAATTGCGATTGTTGTCACCCTCTAACAGACATGTGTCAGATTTATCACCAAATATCCCACTGGCGAACTCGTCGGGGCTTTCGGACTACTCCTCCACAACCCTTCTTTTGGCGAGCAATGGTTCAAGCTCGACCGTGCTGTCACTTCACTCCCTGCACTGCCACCAACTGTGAGAGAAGTCGCAATATTAGCTGTTGCCTCACGCACTCAGTGCGCGTACGAAAAAATATGCCCACCTAGTGATGGCAGATATTAGAGGAATTGCCCATGAACAAAGCCAAGACCTTGTAAGCGGAAAGTTTCCAGAGTCGCTGGGAAAAGGCGAAAAGTTGGCATGGGAAGTTGCAAATGCCTTGGGCCAGCCTGGGCCTTTGAGTCAAGACTTGTGGGACTCGGGAATACGAACAATTGGGAAGGATGGTATGATGTCTCTTATTCACGTCATTGGATTCTATCAGTACATTTCTGTGTTATTGAATGGATTCGATGTCAAGGTGCCAAACTTGAGTTGAAACAGGTTATGTATACATACTCAATCGTTTCGGCGTTCGTTGACTGCCAAGACTGTTAATGTTTTTCAGTCTCTAGATTGGACTTACAGAGGCATAGTCTATCTACGTTCAACATGTTTTGACACTACTCATGACTAGGAATCGGACATTCCCTTGGCAGTCCAGTAACCTATAAAGACAATGTTCTACTTAGAACAGCGCTCGATGACGACTATTTTAGCTATCCTAAGGCCGTTGGTCATTGCAATACTGGTTCGAAGTAATACCTCAATAAATCTAGAATAAATGCATCATTGCATATCTTATCAATAAAATAGCAAATAGTATGATGCTGGTGCATATTATATATAATTATACATGTCGCTTCAAACAGACTTGGTGTGCGACTCGGAGGCTTATCCAGTGTCTCACAACCTTGAGACAATTCCCGAGAGCAAAGCCAAAACTGCACCTACAAAAAGGCTATAGTTGGGCCAATCTTGGTTGCAACATTTAGCCTCTTTTGTTCAAAAGCATTGTGCGGCTTTACATATATGTCTTTGCGTTATGCTTGAGCAATATCGGTACGTGCCTCGAGATCACACTTAAACGCCCTAAAGAGTGCTTTGGATATGCCAAAGGTATTAGACCAATGGCACAGTGTGAACCATACGCGGGACCAAAGAAGCCGATGGATATCCGGCACGTTGGTACGAGAGTAATGGTGGGCCGTGGAACTCCTAGTGGTCTTGCGGGCCTTGCGTATTAGTTATCAGCGGAGCGCTAGCGGATCCTGCTTTCACAGAGCATCTTCTGCCGTCATTGTCCATCCTCTCGAATCCAAGGACGTCCGCCAAGCTGTAATACTATGTGATGATGAACACCGCTACAGAGGCATCTCAACATCTATAACCTTATTGAAACATCGCTCCACTGCGAAAGCCATTGGCGTTTACCACAGCTCTATCAACGTGAGACAATGTGATAACTAATCTCGCCTATTGGCACTCTTTTCTTCATTCGCCACTTCGCCTTTTGGTGGCTTTATCTTCGAGAGATGTCATCGAAAATGAACTCCAGCAACGCAATAGGACGAGGGAAAGGGAAGAGATCCAGATCAGGGTGTTGGACATGCCGGGAAGCTGGGTATAAATGCGACGAAGCGAAGCCATTCTGCGGTCGTTGTGTGAGGTTAAACATACCTTGCCAAGGCTATGGGTTAAGGCTGAGGTGGCGTCCTCACAAAGACCCAAAGAAAGGAGAGGACCTTCGATTCCGACATGATGATCGCCATCATGAACTGAGAGAACCGACGGCGCACAGCAATGAAGCACAGGCAGCCATTATTTCACCACCTGCAGATACTGCCGTTACGACACCCAGTCGTTCTACCTCGGACGGTTGGGTGTCGGATGATGTCTTCTCACCGAATGGGCGCAATCAATGCGCATTGTTATCCCCCATGAGTATTCAATCTCAGGATGATGGCAATTTAAAGGAAATTTGCTTGAAACGTCGAAAATCTGACAGCGTGCGCGAGCGAGAGCAGCTGCGCGAAGTTTCAATACCGCGTGATCCTCAGTACTGGGCTCTTTATCTATCTCTTGATGACTATCACCTTTTTCATCACTTTACCACTGTTGTTTCATCTTTAATTTCCATAAAACCTACGGATAATCCTTTTCAGAGGCATTTTACCAGCATGGCTCTACAAAAGGGCCCTCTTCAGTCCGCTATCCTCTCGGTGGCCGCCAGTCATTTGATAGCAATTTCACCTGGTAAAGATACCGAGATTGCTGCCAGAAAACATCATAGGATGGCCATACAGTCTTTATCTATGGCGCTCAAAAGCTCGATGGAAAGATTTTCTGATGCAATTCTTGCGACCGTGTTGATGCTGCAAGTCAGGCGTCAGTTTATGGACAGCGTCGAAGAGGCAGACGAATGCCATCTCTCTGCTGCTAGAGAACTCATTCGTATACGCAAAGGGCTGCCCACTGTGTCGACGTCCTGTTTCCAGTTCCTTCTCAGCCTTTTCAGCTATCATGATATACTAGGATCCATTGCTCACGCAAGGCCGCCTTTCATTCTTGACCATGAGTATTTCTGCTCTAATACCATGGCTCCGCTCTTCGACAGCGCCTTCGATATTCTCAATATAGCATCAGATATCAGCTCGCTGCAGTCGATGAAGAGTGGCGCCATAACAACATCAAATGAAGAAATCCAATCGCTTATTCAGGTATTTGAACACAAACTCGAAACCTGGCAACTTCCTGACGATGCCTCCGCGAATATTGATCTTGCCAATACTGCGATTGCATATCATGCTGCTGCATCCATCTATCTATTCCGCGTGGCATATAACACTGGCTCTCCACACCCGCGTACCTTGCACCGAGTCCGACTCTGCTTGGATGCGCTAGCGAAAGTTCCTATAACGTCGCCACTGGTGTCCATGCACGTTTGGCCGTTGTTTACGGGAGGATGCGAAGCTATCGATCCGCAAGATAGATTATTTGCAGTTCAGCGGCTTAAAGAGATGTACCGTATCAGGAGAATTCCCTCTCTGATTCGCGTTCGAGAAGCCATGGAAACTGTTTGGAAGTGTAAAGACTTGCAAGGCGGAGATAGCAGACCTGATCTCATGGTTAAACTAGGATGTCTTGAAGCTTTGGATCAACTGGGTCTTGGCGTAGAACTAGTTTAGAAGCTCAATGTTGAAAACTAGGCTTCAAATTAATAGAAAGGGATCTACATATCATCGATTCGGGAAGCCAGCAGCCCAAAAGGGAAACTCCGGTCAGAGTAGCAGAGCTGGGAATCTGCGAATGACGGGTGCACATCTAGATCTAGGCGAGCTGTGGCGGGGTAGTAGCATTTCCCTCAAGCTCATGGTCATGAGACGCCTAAGAGAAAGTACTGCTCCAATGTTTGATGCTCGTACCCCACGGAGGGTCATCATCTACTCTTCGGCCCCATACCCGATATCCGGAGGTACCGTTTTATCTTCTCGTACTATATTTTGGAAGAACTCACGACGGCATATAGCTTCACTTTCTTCTGTAGTCCAATATATAACTGTAAAAGTATACGAACAAGCGTATTACTTATTACACACTCACATCCCGCTTGTGCTCCATTGGTGATATCTAGACATTTTTATGCTGAAGTGAGTGAGTACCCCAAGTCGGATATATAAAGAGCCATGATTACTTGATTCGAATGGAATCATACACAGCTAAGCAATAACTGCTTAAATCACTCCAAGTTCTATAGTATCATGAAGCCAAATTATTACATCTCATCTTCGCCCCAAATAATTATGAAAACGCAATTATTCGTTATCATTATTGAAATCTATGTATTAATTATATCATCGTTGAGCAGCCGCAGCATTTATATGCATTAAAAGTATTTCATGTTGAATATATACTCTCGTAGCGATCTAGCGCCTACAAGAAAAGGGGCGGTTGGTGCTTCCGTCATTCGTTTCGCGAATCTATATCGGTGTTAGCCAATCTGCAAGAGAAAAAAACATGTATGTGTTGTACTTACGATATCAGCAATGGTGGCATAGGTGCCGGCAACTAAAGCCACTACTCCAATAATAAAGGCCAGTATGCTTCCAAGAGAAATGAAAATATTCTTTCCCGAAAACCATTCGCCCCTTTTGCATAGCAAGCAGAACCACATGATGGCAGGAATCCAGTAGGAAAATCCTGTCACAAACAGTGCGGAAACGAGAGAAAGCAGGTCAGAAAAGATGGGAATCGCCTCAGCAATGACCCAGGCAATGATGGTAAAGATTGCAGCCTGTACAATCCAGACGGTCCAGCCCCTGGGGGTATTGACGTATTGAATAATGGACTTCTTCCATAAACGGCCGTGTATATAACGAAGTGCCACTGTCGAGTTGATGGATCCGGAGATGAAAATGACAGGAATGGCGATGCCGAAAGTAATCTTGGAAATAAGTTCACCGGAAGACAGCAAAGCCGGAGCCTGGATCGATGGGCCGATGAAGGCATAGCACAGCGCTCCGGTCAGAGTATAGATGGTAATCTGGGCGATACCTGAAGCCCAGATGGATTTCATGTAGTCTGTTGGAGTGTGCATCTCGTCCATGAAGGAAAATTGACCGATGGCAAAGCTAAAGGCAAAGATGATGTTGCTCACTGCCACAAACGCCTCGGAGAAAGTGGTCCCCTCCTGAGGCCATGTTGACCACTCCACGCCAGAAAGGCCGCCAGCAGAATCCCTGGCCTTGATGCCTGTAGCGATGATGGTGATTCCAATGGCGATGATGATTGATGCAAAGTCGATGTAACCAAGCACGGCAATCTCAGTGAATGAAGGTGGTATAGCCAGAATGAATAAGATGACTGCTGACACAGCAGACCAGACAATGGAGCAGACTTGGTTATTATTAAGGGTGCCCAGAGCGATGCTTCCAGTCAGTGCGTGGGAACCCACTGACATGACAAGCTCAAGAACCATGGCAGCACCAAACAATTCATAGCCAAATCGACCGAACAGAAGTCTTCCGGCGTCGGCATAGTGTGAGACCTGTGGGTACTTCAACTTGACTTGTCCCACCAGGTAACTCGTGAAGATGGTGATCAATCCAAGTGTGATGGTAAGGAATACTCCAGGGAACATGCCGAGAGTATGATAGGCTGCTGGCAGACTGAGAGCTCCCAGGGCAATGGCCTCGACGATGGTGACGATAGCCAAGCGCTTCCATCCTAACCGATGGAAGTGCGCGTTGCCCTCCGCAGCAATCTGCTTCAGTCGGCTGTTTTGCAGCTCATCGCTTGTCTCCCCAAAGATTTCATTATCAGAACCAGAATTGGGTCCGACTTGCTGATTCTCAAATTTTGAGGCTTCGTGTTTTGGAGATTCTGGGTTGCGAGCCTCAAACTCTACATCATTCGTATTGCCAGCCATGATGAAGATGGAAAAGAGCCTCCGCTATTACTCAATAAAAACAGTGCCTGGGGAAGAGAGAGAAGGGAAAAGACAACTCCACGCTTGAGAAAAAAAAAGAAAACGGCGGGCCAGCTAGGAGGGAGGGACTTTTAAGGAAATGGGCTCGGTGTGTAAGAGGACTAATGGTAAGTTCCTCAGCCGAGACCCATCCGTATGCCGAAAAGCCGCCATGTTTAGGTGGATGTTCATAATCAACTACGTAGATAAGAAATGCCCCTGTCTGGGATGACGGTTATACTCCGTGTTCTCTCCACGAATATATGTTGGTCTCGACTCCGGCTGCTTTCCCCCGCAATGCAGGATATCTTGAGTCTGATGCTAAGTCTATCCACAGTATCCTGGATACACTGGGGAAACTCTACAACAGCAGATTTAGATGCCATCGTGAGTGGTACCGGCCCAAAATGAGACGATGTATTCCGTCAACGTGGATGATCAACCCTGCTACAGCGGCAAAAAAAAATTCTAGAAGTATTCGAGTCATGTTCTAAAAACGTAAAAGTTTCCTAGTTTGGTGGAGAACGCCTCTTCTGGCACATACACCAAGTGCCGTTTGTGGGACGACTTGTGGATGCCGTTATGCTGGCGATCCTTCATCATGGCAGTAAAGTGGGAATTGAGAGGATTAAGTGTTCTCTGCAATACTCCTTGACTCCATTTCTGTTATTCTCGCCGAAGACGCCGCGTGTGCAGATAAGAAGTTGCCGCACGGAGTTCATTGAAGGAGAGCTCGATCGTGGCTTTTCCGATGACGCTGGCTAGTGTATACAGTACAGGCACCGATCTAAAGAACATCGGTCAAATCTATGGGGTAATAGTAGCATTTCGTGCTCTTCGCAGGGCGCGTACGGCATTGTGATTACTCTACAATTCGCAAGTATTTGGACTGCTGGAAAGACATTTCCACGCCCTATGTGAGACGCCCATCTACACGTCTAGAAAAGGCATGGGGCGTTCAAGGTGTGCTGTATCCAGCTAAGATAAGCGTAGACGACCAACATCATTGGCTGTGGAACACTTGGAAACGATGAATGCCGAAGCTAGGGCGTGTCTAATGTGTGCACGGGCCGGAGCGAGAGAAATTGTGCGTGGCTTATCCCGGAAGTAAGCGACGAACTGCGCCTCTTGGTTCTTTTCTTGTCAACAAAAGACTGGGATTATCATCATGAACAAAGAGGCCGACACTGTGAAATGGGCAGTTGCGCTGCTAGAAAGTCATCGATAGCCGAGAACAGACTTTCCACGTTTTCCATCTCTCTATACGAGATGTTTGAGTGAATGCGGCTCTGGCTGTCAAAAACTAGCAATGCATCTTGGCAGGCACAAAGACTGGGTCTGCGCTAGTTAAACGCGTATGAATCGCGGACTGTAGAAAAAATTGCCTACACAAATCTGGACCCAGACAAATTTGATAGTAATTCGCATTGTATAAAGATTACGACAAGTCATCAAGTAATGGCAACGTTAGTGTATTGACTATAAATAGGATGCAGGTAGTAGTAAACTTGATATCCTCCTCGTCGACATACTATCGCTGAGTACATATGGACTAGGTACTTGGTATTAATATCCCAGCCCATTTGCAGAGCATGAATGCAAGAATGGCGTAGAGGTATCCTCGGTGTATTCAATACGTCTAGGGCAATTAAAATACGGCGTAACAGAGTAAGAAGAAGATGCGGCAATTTTATCCCGTGAGCCTAGGAGCGTCGCTTAGCAAAGAGAGTCCAAAGACGTCATGCCATCTAGTACCTACATATGCTACGTTTCCGAATTTGTTGTAGAGCACGCCTAGTGGTTATCGTAGCAAACACATTTCCACTACTGTTGCTATTCTTGCGCAAACTACGGAATAATATAGAGTATTGATTAAGCTCAATGGATGCTTAAAAGCCCCAGCTATGACGGACTGCTCTCCACACTTTGTCTCTATCTTTGGTAACGGTTAATCTTATTTTCCCTAGCGGGCAGCATCAAGGTACGTTTTCGGAGCTTTTAAATATACATAACGCCATGAACGCCATAAACCCCATTTCACTCGATATTTTGAGCAGTGCCAGGTACCTGGATATGCCATAGCCGAGCGCAGTACCTTGACCAGAGACACAGTAGTGATGGGAAGCCGCAAGGAGCTCCATAGGGACGACAGTAGTTCTGAAATGTGGTACTTTCATTATCAATGCAAGCGATTCTTCTCCAGGTATATATCGCACCCTGCATCATTCCACGCGCTGAGTTCCAAGCCAAATTACTCTATTCTATAATGGGGATATCATAATACTATATGTACAGCTTGCGCGTCGTTTCTATATACAAAATTAAACGACGCGCTGGTAAATTCATTAGACAAAACATTTTATACGCCAGCGCTGGGATCTATCAAGGCCACACATCATTTCAATGTGCCAGGCTAATTCTTTGATACGTTGCAGCTCTTGGGGTCGGTATCGCATGTGCATGTTGACTTTGCGTAAACCCAGCCAGTGAGGCGGCTAAAACTTGGATTAGCCACGGCAATCTTCAGTATCCCAGAGCTGAAACCTAAACTTACTTTGCAATATCGCTGGCGTAGCAGTGAGTAGCAATGTTACTCTGCAAGTCACCGGTCTTGGAGAGGGAGCCAGAGTTGTAGATGCGAGCAGCGCGGTAGTAATCAGAAACATCGCTTCGGCCAGATTCGTTGATGCAGTGGGACAGACCAGCACCAGACGAGGTGCCAGCGGTGCCTTCCATGATCATCTTATGGATCGTTGACGTCGGGCAAGGTGTTGTGAGCTTCTTGTTGTCGTTGCACGAGGCATCTCCGTTATGGTTCTGCATGAGACCGGGATTGCGAACGCCCAGGTTGGTGGTATTGACTCGCGGGCATCCATGTGATTCTTGCATGATGACAGCCAAGATGAATCGATGGTCGACGCCTGTCGCATTGGCAGCCAGCTGGATACCATTGTAGATGGCTTCCTACACGTCACCATCATTAGTCGCAAGGCCACGGGGCAACAAGTGCATGTACTAATAGCCAACGTACAATTTCGTCATCATTATTGTTGGGAAGACGCCAATTCAGGTTTTGGCAAGCCCACTGTATTGTGAGTTTGTAGTTCTCGAACCTGTTTTCCGTAAGCCCATGTTCATGATACTTGGCTTCTCAACACCTACATGTTTCCAAACGAGACCCAAGACTCGATAGACGGCCACCCCGCAGCGGTTGTTCCGTTGCCGAGGTAGAGCTTGTAAGAATCCGTTCCATTGCCCTGGCCGTCCCAGATGTTGCCGTTATCGAATCGGGCAATGCCCTTGTCGGTAACATTTCCATTCGTTGAGCGACTCTCGATGTTGACGCCCTCGGGGGCAGAAAGCTCGGTCGAAGAAATTACAGACGAAGGCAGGGCTGTTGCGAGGCCCGCGCAAGCAAGGAGCGAAGCGAAAGAAAACTAAGAATCCGCTTAGTATGGCGTGTTTTTGAACGTTCCAAAGCCGCGAGTATTTACCTTCATTGTGAATCCTGGAAACAGAGGCAGAGCTGCTAATGAGCACACGAGACGGGTATATGCAGCTACAATAGTCGTTTATAGAATGAAATTCGATGTTTCCGCAACTCTAGATGAACATGGAGCTTCATGCATGGGAAATCCACTAGATATATACGGAGTAGTGTAGACATGATTGTGTATTTATAGACGGCATCGTGGCCCAGCTGCCTCTCCGGCTTCCTCTTTCAGTCATATTTTGCTGCACATGCTAGGTCCATCCTAGCCTAGCCGTGCTCGTTGAAGCACCGCTCGTACTACTAGAACTACTATCAATAGTAGTTCGTCGTCGCCAGGGATCAGAATCCGTCAGATACCTTCACCAAGGCACCCTGCATCCTTAGCCTCAGAGGCTCAAGACCGCTTATGGCCAGGGTATCTGATAGGTCCAGTCTAAGCGCTAGACCAAATTTTCGGGCTTACTCGTATACTCGTGGGAATTTCTTCGTGTTTGCAAGCCCAATACTACGCCGTAGCTCTTTACGGAGCCGCAATTTCCCCTTTTTTCAAGGCTTGAATACTTTCCGAATACTACCTCCTTCTCTACGCCAACTGGCAACAAGCTGCCACTATTTGACTGCGAGCAGCAGCTGGTCTTCCTGGGACAAGACATCTGAGCGCCTGATGTGAATGCCATCCTGTTGCGGCATTCAACAGCAGACTATAATAGCGCTGAGATTACTCAACATTTTAAATCACGTACTATGCCCATACTGCTGCGTGTATATGCGTTACTGCCTGAAACTTGCATCTGCAAATATCTCGCATCGCCTTTTTAGCACCAAAACTTCTTATAGAAATATGACAAATCCCACGCTTTTTTTCTCGGCACGCTTGGCCTCCACCCTTGGCTGCGAAGTATAGCCGATTACGCGATTCCTCGGCCTCTGGCTTACCCGTGTTCAAGGCTCAATTCAGGCCCATCAGCCGCAGGAGTCACTCTTCATGCGTCAACCGGCGGTGTGCCACGCCTATTCCTGGCGTGAGGCTGAGCGCCGTTGAGGAAACAAGCAGCCACCGAGATGGAGACCGAGAAAAACTCAAAAATATCCTGCACCAAGGGTTCAAAGGGTTCACACACAAAGGGTTTTTTTAGGGCTGTTCGCGTATCCTCCGTTTTCGATCCCTGTTCTCTGCCAAAGCTCGGTTCGGTTCGCCCGGCGCAGCCACGTTCCTGACGATCGGCCAATGGCTGATGCTAGTATCAGTACTAAGCAGATGCGTTTTGGACGTTGAACCTGGGCTAATCTTAGCAATTCGCGACTTCGTAAATCGCGGCTAAGCGGCCCTCTCAGACCCTCCAGACCCTTCGTACGGCATGGAGAGCTCCGTTCTCTCCCCAACTTCGCGCAGTTCCACATGCCGCATTACAGGGAGAGCCCTTGCCGGGATGCTTCGCAATGAGTAGATTCATGGAAATACGAATGCAACGTATACTACTCCGTACCTATCATCGTGATTACGGGGCGGCAAAGGTAACATCTCCTTTTCAGTCTCGTACTCTGCTTGGCATTTCATTCCCAACAAACTCCTGAAAAGCACTCTTTGTTGTTGCATAGACCTGCCAGCGCTTGGAGCGACGGTGCCTGTTTGCGTGTGCCTTTGCTATTGGAGCATGTGCCGAGACCGGGCTTAGCTCTTGGGCTGGTCAGCAATATGGAAACAGCAAAGCCACGATGCTGCTAGCGTCGGGCAGAATCTTCTTCCTGAGTATGGCGTACATGTAGGCTAGGCTGTTCCAGGAGCGGAAACCACAAGTCTGGGCAGTTTAACGTGGCACCAACGGGCAGTGAGAGTGTTAATCAGCGTCAGATCATGTGTTGGCCTATTGGCACATGTCAAGTTTGGAATCCCAGCGAGGTGCGGCTCGGTAGCCAATCATTGCACCACCCGGTCCAATGGCGAGGATGAATTTGCAGAGGATTTTCAAAGGATTCCATTGTCGAGTCCAGGTCTATCTTATCAATGTGCGCTAACTTGAGCAGGCTGGATTGATCTCGGCCATGAAGCCACCCGTCGCGAAGCTTCTCGCAGAACAATTAAAGCTGCTAGGTTTTGGAAACTGGTATACCTGCCTACTGACTTGTTTTATTCTTTTTCTCCAACGTCGTATTGCTATTTCGCTTACTCCACAGCTTCATTTATCCTTAAGTGAAGTTTTCTCGCGCCTATTACGCGAGGTTCTACATCCATTTTTCTATTCACGATTCTATTCAAACGTAGCTTCAGCCCACTTGATCATTGTCATTCGATCGAGATAGAAAGAAGTAAATATAGAACTTGTATGCATTGGTTTTAACATGCCTTGAAGCGGCTAGTACTACTCCGTTCCTATTTTTGGCTACTTCCCCGGACATGCACGAAGTTGAAGTGAACTTTGCCGTAATGCTTATTGGCGTGAAATTTTCAAAGTAGACTGCTAGCTCGCATATAGGCTAGGGCTGGTGAAACGGTCTAAGCACCAGGCAGGCTACCTAGTAACTGCTGTTGCAACTCAACTGACGATTCAGCCGCTTCGTACTACACGCTTTGATCTTCATGCCAAAGTATAAGCGGTATTAACCTACAGGAAGGGAAAGAAGGTACCGACAGAAAGCTCTATGCCAACAAACACAGGCCTTTACTCATACAAGTATGGCATAAACGTTAAATTCTCATCCGCGCTCACTATTCGCTTATGCCAAGATGGGTGCTGCGGTTTGCTAACTGTTTCCAAGTAGTGCCATCTTACACGCAGCTTGTGGCACCCTCTCCTGACATCTGCCGAGTGACACCAACTCTCGCATCAATATAATTAGAGTATGAGCTAATAATAATGATACGTCAAATATTCTTTGTAATATGGGTATCGGGCGTCTCTTTTAATAGAGATAGACTTATAAAATTATGTTGTCGTTGGCGACGTTTCTTACTACTGCAGCTTTTGTGCCCTTGCATCGGTGCTTTCTTATAAGTCTCGGCTCGTATGAATCAAGATCTCAAAAAAGAATTCGGTTAGTGCCTTAGCATTGCACACCTGGATGTGTTTCGTGGTGTATAGCTGTGTTCCTGATTCTGTGATTCTGATCTCTCTAGAGAAGAGCACCGCATAGCCAGGTACTACGCAATCGTAATACTACATGTACTAAGCATATTTGACCAATGATGCTAAAATTAAGCCAGACTCCCGGAATTTGTTACACATTGCGATTTGTCCTTACGCTTACTATTCTGCAACCCTCATCGGCTTCTAAGTCGCGACTTGACTTGCTTGTGGACTGACACAAAATGAAATAAATGCGGTGGTATACTGTCAACTATAATGTGAGACGCTGGAGATCATCGTAGCGATTGACTAGGCCCTCTGGCTTGGTTGATAGGGTAGGGGCAGAAGTATTTATTCAATCTCCGCCAACCCGTACCATGAATGAGATTCACTCTAGCGAACAACTGGACACGCATTTTAGAGAAAGATATATCGCGATTGGAACAGAAATAACTGGTAACATACTACCTCATTATAATTACCAAATACTGACGCAGGAACATTTTCAGCTTGCGGGCCTATATATGACACAGTCTGGCTAATCGCTAGAAAGTTACGCTATGGTGCCTATACTTATTCATAGGCAATGAAACTAAGAAGTAATCTAAACATTTGAACCCCAGGCTTTAGATATAACATCGGAAGAGAGCGAATTCAGAACATACAATGTATAAGGGTCTTATGGAAGTCCTATCCTATACTTCTACATAGATGATAATTGTTTAGAGTATCCTGACATGTACTTCATACCTGAATCACACATGATTGTGACAACGGTAGATCCTGGTTTCAGAGTTTCTGCCACACGTAATGCAGCAGTAACATTCGCCCCGGTCGAAAGACCACAGAACAAGCCTTCTTCGCGTGCTAGCCGAAAGGCCATTGCCCTTGCATCAGCAGTTGAGACTCCTTGAAAGTCATCTGCAATCCCATCTTTCCACATTGGCGTAACATATCCAGGCCCCATGCCGTCAATGTTATGGGATCCAGACACGCCACCTGCTAAAACAGCCGATTCAGCGGGCTCGACTGCGACAAAGCGGATTTTGCTGTCAAGCTGGCGTAAGCGCTCTGATGTGCCCCGAAGACACGCGCCTGATCCAACGCCCTGCACGAAAGCATCGATTTGGCCCTCTGTTTGCTCATATATCTCATCGGCTAGCTTTGTGTAAGCCGAAAGTTGGTCCGTATTGTCCATCTGAGCCGTGATGAAGGCTCCAGTCTTTTCAGCTATGGCACGGGCCTCCCGGATCATGTCTTTGGTAAGCTTTTCAGTTTGCTTGCCATTGTCGCTTGGTATAACGGTCAAGATAGCACCAAGGAGTCTCATGTGGTCCAGCTTTTCTTTCGAAAAGGCGTCTGATGTCACTATATGGAGCGGGTAGCCCTTCACGGCGCAGATCAAAGCCAGCGATACGCCAGTGCTACCTCCAGTATACTCAACAACAGAGCCACCGGGTTTTAGACGGCCATCATTTTCAGCAGCCGTAATCATTGCAAGGGCCATGCGGTCTTTCATGCTCGCTGTTGGGTTGGTGGTTTCAATTTTTAGGAGGACGCGAACTCCATTTGAAGGAACCACAGCATGAAGCTGTAAGATGGAGGTGTTTCCAATGGATTCAAGAATGTTGGATTTTATTGGCGCCATATTATGTTCCGTTAATGACGAGCGCGAGATAATAGTCTTGTTGAAGTTGAAGCTATTAAAACGTAGTAGCTGGAAACAGGAGATGCGTTATATAAGGGATAGAAATTAATAGATGATTGAATGAACAGGACAACTCAAAGGGAAGTATGAAGTAGTATGACTCAGAATATTTTACGTTGGAAGATTCCAAGTCGTGAACGTCCAATATATACCAAATTGTTTTACTCTTAATGCTGGAAGATGGAGCACTACTACGCCCTCAAGATAGTACGGGCTATAGCAGACAAAACTCACAAGGGTACTATTATCTAGAATGGGCATAGTGCAGTACTTCAATCTAAAACTAAGGATACTATTGGCTTGGAACTACCACAGAGAGTGGCGTTAGCCTGCGGTCGGTTATGATACTTGTACAACATGGAAGAAGGTTGTCCTTTTCTGCACAGAGCTACGTCAATATAGTCTATACTCACAGATTTACATGGCTGTAATTACTGATTATTCTGCCACTTGATATTGTAATATTACTGAGCAAGACGCTATGGAATAAGAAGGCACTGAAGATGTTTGTTGTTTAATAATCGAATGTTTTTCTGCGTAGTGCCTTAAGAGAGCTGGAGAATTCACTGTGCGGAGTTATATTAGTCGTCAAACTTTTGGCGTCACGCCATGGATTAACTTCTATCCATCACTAAACAATCACTGTGATGTTAGAAAGATCCGAACTACAGTAATGAGTAAATGGCATATCTAGGAAGTTTTGTTCTATTGATCTGATATCGAGCCGTCATGTCCCGAGTTATCGAATTCCATTACTAATCCAGCGGAACAGCCACAGTGGCTGCGGGTGCAACTGTTCATGGTGATGGCTGGAATCAGTGACTCTATCTAATGATCAGAGGCTCGTTATTTTCGAGAAAAGGTTGTCTTTGCGACCTTTTCTATTCGCTTTTGAGATACCCGCTATTTTCGTTCGGAAATAACCAGCAAATATTCTCCAATACTCAAGCGTCGGCCGGCTAAGTTGGCCTGAACGGGGAACCTGATAGTCTATTGTGTAGTAAGACTCGGGTAAACCGAATTTGACAATAGCCGAAGGTACCTCGTGCTATCATGGAAAGTAAAGATGCAATCAGCGTACTGCTGAGCGTCTCTTAACCCCTCAAGTGTCTGATAGTCTTCGCGCGATATATAATGCCTTCCCCCGCCAGTGTCTGGATCGAGTATTGCGCTCACTGCCATTTCCCAGGCGTAAAAAGCATGCTTTTACTCTACAGCAGCTTTCCAAGTATCTCATTTTGACTTTCTAGATGGCTGGTATTGCAATTTTAGGAGCTGGCATTTTTGCTACTGAAGGTACTTTCTACGTAGTAGCTAGCAGAGCTTAGAGGCGTGGATGCTGACCCTGTCACTAGCCCATCTACCAGCACTCGTTGCGAATAAAGCGAACCTCAAAGCGGTATATTCTCGTTCTACATCTACCGCCTCTACCCTTGTTACGGAAGCAACTAAGCTTGGAGTCGCCAATATTGACCTGTACGCGGACGACAAGCCTGGACATACGCTAGATGATCTTCTTCAGCGCAGCGATATTGACGCAGTAATTATTGTCTTGCCAATCCTTATTCAACCATCCATTGTTAGGCAATGTTTAGCTGCTGGCAAACATGTGCTCTGTGAAAAGCCGATTGCAAAAGATGTGAAAACGGCCCGCGATCTTATTGCAGACTACAATAAGCTATATGCAGATAAAGGACTCATTTTCAGCATTGCCGAGCAGTTTCGATTCATGCACGAGTTTGAGCTTGGTCGGAAATGGATCGTGGAAGAAAAGGCAATCGGTGAGATTACCCAGGCACATCTCAGAGTATGGCGCAACCAGCCACCAGTTGGCAAATGGTACGAAACGCCATGGAGAAAAGTGCCAGAGTACCAAGGCGGCTTTTTACTTGACGGTGGAGTGCATCAAACTGCTCTGCTCCGCTTCATTACGGGCCAAGAAGTCGTTGAGACGCAGGGGTTTGCTCGCCAAGTCGTACCTCACCTCCCACCCCTTGATACTCTCAATGCAGGCATCCTTCTCAGCGGTGGAGGAACTGGCACAATCTCAATGTCGTTTGCTTCGCTACGGTCTGCTGGAGAGCTCACTCTCATCGGCACTAAGGGGAGCTTCCAAATTGTTGATGGTCCCAGCGGCTTTGTGTTAACTCTTGACCTTGTCTCTGGAGAGAGTAGATCTGAGACAGTAAACAGCAAAGGCGTTGAACTCGAGATCAAGGCTTTTCTAGAAGCTATCAAAATTGGCAAGGCAGAGAAACGGTCGGGTCCAGAGGAGGCATTGAATGATCTCGCTAGTATTGAGAGCATGTGCCAAGGCGGAGGCAAGGTAGACTTATACTAGGAGAATAATGTTTCCTTTCTTTTCGTGCATTCTAAGATATAATGTCAAATTGCGCAGTTTTTAAATTGAATAAAACACCAGAAATCATTTTCGTCCGTGTTTAAGGTCAAAAGGAATACAGTGAGCAGCTGTAATAGTGGCGTCGAATCGCTTCATCCCTCTATCTGGCCCGAGTCGCATAGTCAGCGCGCCACTACGAGTTTTATGTTGCATGAGGCTCATGTATCTCACAATCAATTCCGCAGCATAAAGGATCTAGGAGAGCTACTTGTACGAGACCAATGAACCTTCAATCCGTGCCAATGACGACAGTTTCAACCGTAGACCCTCTTGTCAATCCGAGCTGTAGCACTAATGTGGGGGAGTAGTGCGGAGAATTCACTTGGCAAGCTTGGGCAATCGGGCTCGCTATAGCTGCAGCCGATTGAGTCAGTTGTTGGTTGCAGGCTAATATACAGCCATGAAATTAGGCTAAAAGCAACGATGGTATGCACAACGGTTTGCTTGTAGATCTCCGAAATGTCTGAACTAATAGGTCACAGTCAGCACATGTACCTATAGTAAATATGCAGTACCACGCGCATGCCTTTGAACAACATCTCCTGATGATCAGGCGATAAAGAATCATATCCCTGCTTCGGAAGAGCTGTGGCCTCAGCTCACAGCTAAGAATATAACCGTCGACCGTAGAGCCATGTCCTTGGTACTTGTAAACGATGGATCATGCCTCCTTATAGAAGGATATAATCAACTTGCTTGTATACGCTCTTCATATACCTATCTCGTCTTCTTTACCTTTTTCTAAAATTTCCGATGCCGAAGATGGTGTACGAATTACTCCATTGACTATACCAAGCTCAGATGCCATGCATGACGATCTTGAGGCCTATATGCCTTTCTTACATGCCGGAGAATGTGGAGACTGACAGCCCATTAAAGTCTCCATTTCTCCGAGTATCTCGCAGATCTTGGCTTGTTTTAAGAAGCATTGTACATGTATAGATATTCTCCAGAAGCAGTTTCTTGATGCTAATACGTGCGCTTCTATAACCGCGCCGGTAAAGGCTCCACCATTACATCTGTTGTTCGCTATCCATCGATTACTTGACAAGTTATAAGAACTTCATACCGTAGACATGTTGAGCTTCTGCCCGAATCGTACTGGGTGGGCTGTCCAGAAAGTTTAGACAGCAGTGAAGAGTTCACCTATGTGGAAAACCTGTCAAGATGTATCGCATTTGGAACATCTACGGTACGCATGGTCTTTCAAACTGCTGCCCATCGGTCTTAATGAATCCAATATCATCAAATACCGCTACTGATACGGCTTCCTCATAGTTCTTGCTGCCTTTGGCACCATTGGTGGCATGATCTTCGGCTTCGAGATCAGCTCCATGAGTGCTTGGATTGGCTCTGAACAATATCTCGACTACTTCAACCACCCAGGGTCATCTCAGCAAGGCGGCATCACTGCGTCCATGTCCGCTGGATCATTTATTGGATCTCTCTTATCTGGATGGCTTGCTGATCGCCTGGGTCGCCGATTAGCCATCCAAATTGCTTCTGTGGACTGGATTATAGGTGCTGTGCTGCAGTGCTCTTCTCAAAATGTGGCTCACCTCGTAGTGGGCCGCATTGTCAGTGGGCTTGCAATCGGCATAACTAGTTCTCAGTGCATCGTCTATCTTTCCGAGCTTGCTCCTTCTCGTATTCGCGGCCGAGTTGTTGGCATTCAACAGTGGTCTATTGACTGGGGTAAGAGCTGATTCTGCGTTTATAATGACTCTAATGGACAGGCAGCTAAAACAAGGTTTAGGTATTCTGATCATGTACCTTATTTCTTACGGCTGTTCTGTTTCTATCCAAAAACCGGCAGCTTTCCGAATAGCATGGGGCCTGCAAGCCGTACCTGGAGCAATTCTATTTGTTTCCCTCTTCTTCTTCCCAGAATCTCCCAGGTGGCTCGCATCCAAGGATCGCTGGGAAGAATGTCACGAAATCCTGGCAAATCTGCATGCCAAAGGCGACCGAAGTAATATCGAGGTCCTTGCTGAGCTTGAGGAGGTTAGGGAAGCGGCGAGGATTGCTGCTGAGTCAAAAGAGATCGGCTACTTGGGCTTATTCGCTCCCAAGATGTGGAAGCGAACACTGGTCGGTGTCAGTGCACAGGTTTGGCAGCAACTTCTCGGCGGCAATGTTATGCTCTATTATCTTGTTTACATCTTCAACATGGCTGGCATGGTGAGCCTTCCACACCTCCCCATACCACCGAAATCTTTTATTAACCAATGAAACAGTCGGGGAATGCCGCTCTTACATCGTCCATCATCCAATACGTCATTTTCCTCGTAACTACCGGAGGAGTTCTTTTTGTCATCGATCGTATGGGCCGCCGATGGCTGCTCATTGTTGGAGCGATCATATGTGGTGTTATTCATTTCACTGTCGGTGCCGTAATGGCTGTCTATGGACATCATGTGGATAGTGTAGATGGTAGGCGCGCAACCTTTCCCTTTCAACAATCTTAACTAATCGACGATGCAGGGATTGATATACTCAAGTGGCAGATCAGTGGCCCTCCAGCTAAAGCCGTCATTGCTCTTTGTTATATCTTTGTTGGAGTTTGTAAGTCAAACATTTACCCCATCAGGCAGCAAAAACTACAGCTAACATAATGAATAGATGGTATGGGGAAACGCTTGATTACTTCCTCGCATATTGCTATATGTGCAACTGGCTGACTCTTTATCTAGGAATTACATGGGCTCCAGGAGCATGGATTTACTGCGGAGAAGTCTTTCCATTGAAGTATCGCGCAAAGGGCGTTGGCCTAGCGGCCGCAGGTAACTGGGCGTATGTGGCCGCCATTCGATGTCTGCTGTTTACCCAAAGATCAATTGTACTAACATCTGTGGCAGTTTCAACCTGGCTTTGGCATTCTTTGTCCCTCCTGCGTTCACAAATATCCAGTGGAAAGCGTACATGATATTCGGCACGTTCTGCATAGCTATGGTGTTCCACGTTTACTTCATGTATCCCGAAACGGTGAAGAAGTCGCTCGAAGAAATTGACGTGCTCTTCGATGGGAATATTCCCGCATGGCGCAGTGCAAGCGCTGTGAGCACGTTTGAAGAGAAAGTAGTTCGTGTGAAGGAGATGGGAGGACTTGAGGAGGCCAAGCAGCGAGCCGATGTCGATCATGAAGAGAAGGTTTGATAAACTCGTTCTCTTGGCGTTCTCATGATGTTCTCATGAAATATACAGAAACTGCTCAGATGCGACGTAGATTTATAGCGCGGAGTGGCTTTATTTACAGAATGAAAACTTGCTCTCCAATTCTTCATAACAGTCGTCCATACACACTTTATAGCTATTTTTTAGAGTTTCCAAGTCATATTTCAACAACTAAAGAACTGACGCTCAGATTTATTATGATGTTTTAATTATCTTTTATTTCTTCTTTCAATCGGACAATGCTTTCTCTGCAGCACCTCTAGCGTGCAGTTCCAAAGTATTAAACATCGGAATATTTGGCCGATCCTTCTGTTCAATGAGCAACGGGATCTCTGTGCAGCCCAAAATAACGCCCTGAGCTCCTCGAGAAACCAAGCTGTCGACGATTTTGAGGTATCCCTGTCTAGATTCCTCGGTGAATTGTGATTTGGCGAGTTCGTTGAAAATCACGTCGTCCACATATTTCTGCTCTTCTTCCGTGGGCACAATGACGTTTATTCCAAAGCGGGTTAAGAATTCGTTGGGCAAGTAAGTTGACGCCATCGTAGCTTTAGTACCCAGCAAGGCGACGGTTTGTAGTTTTTGGTCCAAGATTGACTGAGCCGTGGGATCGACAATGTGATAGAGGGGGATCTTGATATCCTTCATGAACGCTTCTGAAACCTTGTGCCAAGTATTCGAAACGCAGATGATGAAATCGGCTCCGGCTCTCTCCAAACTGAGCGCCTTTCCATGCAAGTACTCTGCTCCCTCATCCCAAAGGTCGTTGGTCACAAAATGAGCGCTGCGCTCAAAATTCATTGAGTTAATAATGATTTCGCCAGTGTGGAACCCGCCCAGTTTTGAGCGGATGTGGGCATTTATCAGCTTGTAGTATTCGGCCGTGGCCAGGTCGGTGCTGCCGCCAATGATCCCGACTGTCTTCATGGCTGCTTGAATATTCGGAGTTGAAAATTATGTTTAAATGCAGGTTTGGACAGTATCTACAGCAACTCAAATAAAGAACATGGAGCACAGATAAATACTTTTTGCCAGCATCTGTTCACAACGGCTAGAGACGGACTGCTTGATTCAAGCATCCTAAGTGGGCCAGCTATCTCCAGGCTCCCAATGTCATGGAACGCCCTACAAGCCGAAGGGCGCAGAACCGGGGAAATTGATCGATCTGCTTTGAGCGCTAAACAAACTACGCAGAACAGTGGAAGCCTTTTTTGTGGCGTCTTTCCACTTGTAGCATTACATGCAAAGTGTGTTGTACTCGATAAGGCATGACATGTAAAACGACGATACGCCTGCATCTACAAGCAACTTTAAAGCCAGCTTTATCTTCCATCTGTTGATGCGGCCCTTCTAGTGCAGAGTACACAGCAACTACACGCACTGACTTGAATGTAGGGAAATTATATGTAGCGTGGGCCTTTAGATAGAAAGCGAGACCTATAGTTTGAAAGCAACACATCAAGTTAGAGAGCAACAGACACCTAAGCTAGCTGATCGCCATAATTTAGCAAGCAAAGTCTCCGTTACCATGGACCGTATATCGGACTGGATTTCGGCGTCTTCCAGTTGAGAAGATGAGTCACGATTAAACCCGCAATCACTATTCTATCTCAACAAATAACACGACTGCCTTTCCTCATATTTCCGCCGAAGCTAGCCCTTCTTCTCTATTGGAAATTGATATATGCCAAAACGGACGTATCTATCCTCTTCTCCAAATCCAGGAATGTCAACCATTTTCTCTTCGTTAATATCCATCGACACGCGCCAACGAGTCCCCGTTTTCGCCCCAACCTCGTTCCACAGTCTCTGCAGGCTTTCCTCGTTATGTAAGAATGACTTTCTTCTTCCCTGCCTCTCTCGTGGACTGTGGGTCCCAATCTGTCTGCCGAAGATTATTGCATCAACGGTTTCTGGATGCATGAAGCGCACTATTCGCATTCCGATGACAACTTGCTCTTCCCACGTGAATAAATGGAAGAAATTCCCAGCATGCACAAGCGTGATTTTGCCGTTTAAAATGCCGAGAGCCTCATCGTCGGGATTCAACATATCGCCGGCCGCAAAAGTCAACCCGCTGGCTTCATCGCGGAATAGCTCTGCGCCAATGGAAATAAATTCAGGGTGCAAGTCTGTACCAAAGAGGCGCGTCGGGTCGATTCCATCTTGCACCAGCTTTCGCAGTAGCTGGCCAACGCAGCACCCAATATCAAGGAGCGCCTCTGGGTAGCTTGATGCGGCACCAGAATCAGCCGAGCGTCTCAACCGCTCGACTACAGTGTAGAAATGAGGGTCGCGTACACTTTGTAGGTTGAGAAAGCTCCATCGGCCAATGCACGGGTACATGGCCACTTCCCAGAGTCTCTCACGCTGCCGAAAGACATTAGAAGGTCATTTCCATCTAGGATAACGAATCGACGCACTCCTTACCGTTCTAAGAAGTAAGCCGTCAACTTCCTCAGGTGGTATGTTGCTATATTCTTCTAGCAGCTTCCGAAAAGGGCCAATGTCTTCTGGGAGATTATCCACATAGGTGAAGCGCTTCCACCGCTCCAGAGCCGATTCATCGTTCATCTCTACTGAGCCAGTTATGTAAACTTACCTTCTACAAACCCGCACAATCCCAGAGCTTCACTGGATATCCGTCTCAGATTTGAGATTTGTCCAAGTATGAAGGCGCTGAGGTGAAATATTTCGTTTTGCGAAGAGTATCATGGATATATCTTTGAATCCGGCCGCTTGACATAAAACAATTTGAGAAAATTTATTTCTCATTAGTTCATCGAGGAAAACAAGACTCTTTCCCCCTCCACGCTATGATGGATGAGTTTTAGGCACGAAGTTCGGATATCGGTGCTTCTAAGATCCGACATGAATGACATTGGATGATAGAGGTCTAGAACGTGAAAATTGTCTTCAGGAGCTCTACATAGCAGCTCTGGGTTAATTTTAACGACTGAATTAAATAATTGGTGCAGCCGTTATTTGTTTGCGGTATGTCTTTTCTTCTCTTGAGATAGTACTCTCGAGACAGTAACAGCCTATGCAAAGCATTCCTATGATTCAGTTAGGCAACTGCAAAGAGTGTCACCTGAAAACCGTCTTCACAAATGCACTCTTAGATACTCACCGCTTATACCCAATGGATAACATATGGACATCCTACCATTGCTAAAGCCAATCACAATGCCATTTTACCGCGGTTTGGTGTGCTGAGGCAATGATTCGGCTATTTGAGTAAGCAATTGTATCATTCACCAAGCATACTATATCAACCGCGATTGATACGATAACGATACATCCGTAGCCCAATTGGGAATCGAATAGTCCTTTTATTATCCTATTCTAGCAAAGCGGGCAAATACCAAATGGTCCAGTTGGCTATAGAATATGGACTGATCGGAGAATATATGATGCAAGTATTGATCGCGATGTCACATCTCGTATTCCTTGACCACTCAACGCGCTTTTGAACATACTTTGATGAGAAATCTGGTCGGATAGCGGCACTAAATCCATTCACCTTCCTATTTGAGGCCTACAGATAGTTATCTTTGATCGCCATATTCTTGCATCGACCCCGCGTCCCTATTGTGCGATTGTGATTGCATAGAGCGTAGACACAGGTACCTATATAAGGAGTCAATTCTACTCAACGCCCTACCAAGTAGTCATGGATAGAGACTACCATCGGCCATCTCACGAAAATGTGGTTCAAGGCTGAGCTCATTAATATCCTCTTTCTCGGCTTGCCCGTTGCTGTAGTATCGAAGCCGGAAGTTGGCGGAGATGGATATCTAAGATCGAGCCAAAGTACGGCTCCGAACACCACATACATTCCCAACACCTATATCGTGGAGCTTGACCAAGCCTCTGGCATCAATGCCGCGGCTCGATTTGCTCAGAAGCAGGGTGGAAAAATAAAGTATCAAGTCCGCAAAGAGTTCAACAGTGCCAAATATTTCTACGGGCTATCTCTGACCCTAGCGGATGATGCATCTCACAAAGCTGATCTGCTCAAGGTCAGCGGCGTCAAAAATGTCTGGCCGGTTCGAGTTGTGCCGCGGCCAAATCCCTTTGTTGCCGCTCCGCCAGCACCGCTAAGCAATGGCACTCTGCCGCATATCAAGGGCAGTTCGGATGTTAATAGACCACTCAAGATGGCTGGTGTAGATAAAGTACACAGCCAAGGAATCAAAGGCAAAGGTGTAAAGATTGGCATCATTGACACCGGAGTGGATTATCTTCATCCTTCTCTTGGAGGCGGATTTGGGCCTGGGTACAAGGTATCTTTTGGCTACGACTTTGTTGGAGATGATTATACCGGATATAATACGCCAGTTCCAGACAGTGATCCATTGGCTTCATGTGCGACTGGAGGACACGGCACCCATGTAGCGGGTAAGGAGTTGGCAGCCTTCATCTCAAGTATATCAGGATACAGCTAACACTTGGTATAGGTATTATTGGAATGACTGACGCCGCCAACCAAGGATTTGGCCTTGTTGGGGTAGCTCCTGAAGCAAGTCTCGGCATGTACAGGGTGTTTGGATGCGAGGGTGACTCTGGCGACGATGTCATCATGGCAGCTATGCAGCAAGCCGCAGAGGATGGCGTCGATGTCATCTCAATGTCGCTCGGCGGCCTCACATACTGGGAACAGGCATCACCGTATGTTCCACTGGCTCAGAGTATTGTGGAAAGTGGTGTAGCAATTGTTGCTGCTCTTGGAAACGACGGCGACCTTGGCCCGTACGCAGTATCAGCTCCAGGCTTGGCTCCGGAAGTTTTGGCAGTGGGCTCTGCAGAGAGCGAAATCTATCCAACCATTTACAAGGCAGAAAACAATCTCGGCAAGGCTTTGGAGTACATTTCAGTCTTACCCTTCATCTCTGACCAGCCCATTACCATTTTCGAGGCTGGCAGTGGGCTAGACATACCTATCACGGAGGAGCAGACCGGTGGGTGTGATCCCAGCGTATGGACAGCCGCACAGAGTGCCATTACAGATGGAGCACACACGGCGGTTTTGATCTACAATACGATATACTGTGGGCTTGGGACTTATTCAGATCAGCTGTTGGCACTAAACGTGACAACTGTCATATACTACACCGATGACCCAAACACTCCGATTCTCCTGGACGAGCCGGGGACAACGGATCCATTCAATATTCTCTTCCTTGCATATGACCAATCGCAACAGATTGTCAAGGATATTGCCAGTCTTGGTTCTGGTAAAAAGTACACGCTGAGCTTCAAGTCTTCTGTTGTTCAAGACTTGCCTAATCCAGCTGGCCACACCATTGACTATTTCTCTTCCATCGGTCCGACGGTTGAGATGACAGTAAAGCCCCAGCTTTCTTCTCCAGGAGGAAATATTCTCTCAACATTCCCGCTTTCAGCCGGAGGCTATGCCGTGTTGTCAGGTACCTCAATGGCTACGCCCTTTACTGCTGGAGTTTATGCCTTGATCAAGTCTCAATCGCCAAAACTCAGCATCGCGGAGATCACTTCTCTTATGCAGTCAACCGCAGTGCCCATGAAAGCACAAAATCTGAACATTATTTCTTCCGTCACACAGCAAGGAGGTGGATTAATTAATGCGTATGCAGCAGTTGCTGCCGACTCTCAGATATCGCCGTCTCAGCTGAGTTTGCTCGACTCGCCAAAGCCAGCAAAGCAATCCATCACTATCAAAAATACCTCCAAGAAAGCCAAGACCTATTCCATCTCCCATTCGGGTGCTTCATATATCCGCACTTTGACTAATTTCACGGGAGGGACGGAAGCGTCATTCCTGAGATTCACTCTCGGCCACGAGGCGAAATACGCTACCGCTCAATTTTCCAAGTCGAGGCTATCCCTACAGCCTGGTCAGTCAACGACGGTAGAGGTTCAGTTTACGGCTCCCGACGAACCTCACCCAGAGTCAGAGCCTGTTTACTCAGGCTATGTCAAGATTGCTACCGACAGCAGCAGCTACGTCGTGCCATATCTTGGTGTGCCGTATACCAGAAATGATGTGGATTACCTTGGGCATAATACGACGGCATGGGTAGGAAACGACACACCATTCGTGGGGTCAGATGTAACAGAGCCGGGTGAAGTCAACATCGGCAATTACAGCATCTTGGGCCGCGATGGCTCAGTACCAGCCGACCTGCTTGTGCCCGTCACTGGCTTTACCGTCGTGCAGCCCACCAACCTGGTTCGCCTGGATGCTGTGCCTGTGAATACCAGTTTTGTGCCGACATTTTACGGCTTTGATCCGTCTGTCAAGTTTGATGTTTCAGATGTAGATGTACCACTATATGAGGGCTTCCTGGGCGTTCCAACGTATGGGGTCTTGTCCGTGTGGGGTATTGGCGACATCCCTCCTGGAATAGACCCCCGGACCGTTGTAGCTTGGCCCAACCCGAACGTTGTAAGTGGCTTCATCTTGGAATGGCCGCTTTTCATGTACGAGAACGGCACGGACTTCAACATCACGTCTGGAGCTTTCCGGCCATTGCTGCGCGTTTTGCGCTATGGAAACAATGGCACGGCCCCTGAAGATTATGAATCGTGGCTGGGTCCCATCACCAACGTATACACGACATAGAGGGGATGGATTACCTGTATTAACAGAGGACCCCTTCTCAGCAACTAGGCTATGTAACGTGCGGGAGATGAATGCAGAGCGGTTTCTTATGCTACACCACTTGTACTTGGCCCCTCGTGAAACTTGCAGATTTATGACCTGTAAGATCTCTCTCCTTTTCTGTTTATTTTACGATAAGACAACAACTAGCACAAGCTACTACCCAGTAACATACTCTACAACCCACATGTCTCTAGTCGCAGTACTAGTGTCTACAAGTCCACAACCCATGAGCTGCCTTTAATGCCGATGCGCCAGCGTTGCCATCTATCAAGCCGCGGCTGAGAAGAGCCGAATCTTAACCTTTGTGATTTGGGACTAGCACTATCGGACTTGACGGCCCTCCGCAAGCAAAGGCGTCTCCGCATTCCTCCATCTCGACGCCGCAGTCCGTGCCTCGTTCTCCGTATTTCGTGACCCTCCATCAAGGGCCGAGTTCGCCCCTGTCAAGCTGCCCTGATCTGATCTGATCCGCCAGTCTGGAGCTCGCCCTGCCGTCATTGTCACAGGCCGCATCGAGCTGCATACATGTAGCTGCATCTGCATCAGACAGCCCACCCTTCAGCTCCTAACAACTGCTGCAGACAATTGCGCGGTGGGAGCAGCTGGTTTTGAAAAATTGCCACTGTTCCCGGCGTGCTCCCGTAGCAGACACGGCCAGTTTGATGCCACCCGCGTCATCATGTCGCTCGCAAAGAGAAACGACGGTACGTGATACGCTCCTTGTAAAGCGCTTTCGCCAATCCTCAACGCGTGAAATTTAACTCTGGACAAGGTTGTCTCGAGTGTCGCACGCGCCGAGTGCGCTGCGACAAGACGGAGCCCGAATGCTTCAAGTGCTATAAAAAGGGGATCAAGTGCTCGGGCCAGGGTATCGAGTGCCGCTTCAGCTCCCACATGAAATACGGCAGCTCGCCACGGCCCTCACAACCCGCAACTCGCACTGCTGCAGATGGTCCTAAAGCCTCGCTGCGTGCCCCAAATCGACTACGATGGGTCACTGTAAACAGCAAACAGCCAGGATCGTCGGATACAGCGCGACTGGCTTCTCGCCGAGCTTCCACCACCGCATCCAAGACTTCAAATAAACGCCCCATCGTTGGCCCTGCTCTTCCCAACATACCCGCATCTGACACAGATTCTTCGGCCGAGAGCTTGGAAGATGACGTGGAAGAAGTTCCGTCAAGAGAGATGCAACTCTCCCGCCCGCAGACTGCTCTTCAAGCTCTATCTCCCCAAGCCAGACAGTTCTTCAACTATTGTAAGCTGATGCTTCTCCATCTATTTTGCACAAACTAGCTCCATTGAAAGGGATTGACTGACCACAATCTCCTCGCATTGCAGTTTCAGAGACCATCGCACCCAAAATGGTCGTCTTTGACTTTAGTGGCAACGGCTATCGCAACATCTTGCTTCCTCTAGCATGCGAAGATGAGCTTGTTGGTCAGGCCATCTCCGTTATTGCAGCTTTCCACCTATCGCAACAGGCGCCGCATATGCGAATGGCAGCCGAAGTAGGCCAACAAGCAATTTTATCGAAATTATTCCGCGACTCGCTTCAACTCGAGCCAAAGAGACTTTTCAGCCTCTCCACATGGGCGACCATTCTAGTTTTGCTTGTGGGGGACACGATTACGGGCGCGAACAACTACGTGCATCTGCTGGAGATTCTTTCAAATCTGGCAAAGATGTCCGATTCGGTAGACGCTCTATCAATGACTACAAGGGAATTCATCAGAGAGCAAACACGAATGTAAGTTGTTCAGAGTAATTTTCCTGTGCAATACAAGCGTAAGCTGACGCATCAAAACTCCCAGGTTCGAACTCTTTGGATTTCCGCTGTCCAGTGAAACCAAAGGACTGCAAATGTTGTCAAAACGCCCCGACTATTACCTGGACTTTATGTCTTCAAGTCCATCACTCAACCAAGACCCGGAGCAATATGCCAATGTTTCTGTCATGAAGGAAGCCATTCGGCAGGCCTGCGACTTGTACCGAAATCGCGCCCTCCACCTCATCACCGACGAAGAGTCTATCAAATCAGTAGAACGGCTCCGAGAGACGGTTCTCGATCTAGACCCAAGCGTTGATGGGTCCCACGCTTTGGTTTGGACATATTTTGTGGCTGCTGCAGAGAGCATCACACCCGAGCATCGAGAATTCTTCTCACATCGACTCCAAAGCCTCTACAGCTGCACCCACTTTGGAACCATTCCCATTGCCGTCCAGACTCTTGAGCACATATGGGCGAATCAAGGCTCTCAGAGATGGACCCAAGTCGTGACCCGACACCGCCCAATCTTAATCATGTGAAGATATATAACGCCATCAACGCATGCAATATTTCTCGCTATATGCAAATCTTATTTGTACATTCGGCTTTTTACAGCCCGTGCCTCCGCTATTCTACAGCCACCCGCCCGCATGCCTCTGCTATAGCTTGGATCGACCAGCGAAATCGGCTCGTACAGTAATGGCAGCGCGGGTTCCCTCTTCAATAGCACCGTCTATAAAGCTACGCCATCCCAGTGCCCAGTCGGAACATGCGAATACAATGTTGTGCTCTCTTGCTCTCATATCCTTCAAATGTGTGGATATCAAGCCCGGTGCTGGGAAGAACCTTTATTTACAAATCACAACGTTAGCAATAGGCTCGACTCAAACAAAGGAGAAAAGGAGGAGAGAATTCAGTGCTTACCAGGCTCCTTTTGCAAACTCATCCTTGGACCAGTTGTGGAAGACCAATCTCTCGATACTCATAGGTGCGAAGCCTTCGAACGCGGCCTTGGTGTGATCAACGTTTTCTTCCGGATGGAAGTGATTGTGCTGTCCACCAAAGGCTACAACATGCGTATTACCAGCCGGCGTTGTCCCATCGCCAAAGCCGTAGATGAGCCCGTTGTGCGGATAGCTGATGCCCGTAAACGAACGAAGATCTCGATCACTGATTTCAGCATGAACCTTGACGCATTGGTTGACGTGGCCAGTGGTGGCGGCTGCTTTTCTCCCCGTCGCCAAGGGTGGATCAAACTTGACATCATTCAGGACATTCAAGGGAATAGCACAGATCATCTTGGTTCCCCGGAAAGTCTTGCCAGCACGTGTCGTGATCTGAACGCTCTCGTCTCCATGCTGGACGCTTGCAACAGGACTGTTGAAAGAATAAGTCAAGTTTCCAGAGGCCAGGGCCTCGCGGAAGAACCGGATCGCAAATGACGACTGGCCACCGCGGAACTTGTACTTGACGAGGTAGTCAATGCATCCCTCGTAAGAGTAGCCGCTGAGTGCCCACCAGTGGAGGAACTCGTAGAAACTCGTCGTCTCAAGAGTGCCTCCGCTGCACAACAGGACGAATGCTTCTGCGCAGAGGCGCTCGTTAGGAGTGAGGTCGTTTTTTATTTCTGCAATCCGGTCGGCGACGGACATGTGGTCGTACTTGCGAGCTTCGGGGCTGAGAACTCCGCTGTGAGGGAAAGGGACAACGTTTCGACCATAGCATCCATCGACGTTGACGAGTTTGGCAAGCGATGATTGCATGAGTTCATCCTGGTCATTGTTAGCTTCCTTTGAAATTGTCTTCTACGGCTATAGCAATCCAGCGGCAGAACAAAAGCTATGTTTGCATTACCTCTTCTTCGTGGCTGAAACTCTGTACGCCTTGTGGTGTTGATAGTAAATATTTATTGATTCCTCTGGAAAAGTCGTAAGAAATCTCGAGTTCATCCTGCATGCCGTATCTCGCAATCTCGCGCCACACGTTGGCTTGTCCCCAGTATACCCATGTGCCGCCCATTTCGTACGGGTATCCCTCAATGTTGGATGACCACGATCGACCGCCGATTCTGTCGCGGGCTTCAAGTAGCAGCACTTTCAGGCCTAATTGGAAAAAGAAAAATGTCAGATTTCTCTCATCGTTTGTTTCTTCATGATGGTTTGACTTGAGATGATATTACCTGCTAAGCTAGCATCACGAGCTGCTGTGAGGCCACAATAGCCCGCGCCTACAACAATAACATCGTAGACTGTATCGGTGCTCTTGACATTTGAGGGTGGTTCAATGACACCAATAGATGGAACCCCAGCCCGGAGGCCTTGGGCTTTTGTCCACGAGTAGCCGTCCTTGGATGTCATTGAGTGCTGCGATCACGGAAGGATAGGAGGCAAGTTGCGAGCGAATAGCACAGTCCGGCGCGATTTACACATTTCTGCAAAGCTCAGGGCGCGCTTCAGCTATTAATACATACGTCTGTGTAAACTATTTTGGACGATCCTCGAGAAAACTCAATGTCGGGCCATAAATCGTTCAGACTGGCTCTAGATTTCGCCTCAAGTGGCAATATTTTGAGAATCGGCGCCCTGCTCCAGAGGGGTCAAAATGCCAAAGTGCTGCCACTCGCTGCCTTCTCATAGAATTGCCCAATGTGGTAGGCGGGCCGGCATTCCGTACCAAAAAGATAGACGGCGGTCCACTCAGTAAAAAGAACTGTAGCAAGCGCAACACCAATTACGATACAGCTAAAAGTTATCATCTACTATCTATCGTTCACAAGAATGAATCCACAAGCTGTTGGTGGAGCGGATTGATCCACTTCCCCAGATACTGAATCATAAACCGAGCCTCGTTTCAGCGTCAGGGAACAAGATACTGGAGATAGCTTGTAGATAGCAGCTGTATCTGCCGATAAGACGGAGTCAACTCCAAGAATAGCCTCAATGCAACATGGCGTTGGTTGACAGCGGCCAGTAACTGCAGCTCTTATCTTCTCCGGCCCCTGAAGCACGCGCGCCCGGGGTGTTTGCTTATGTATGTGCATATAAGAGTGACTGCTAGCATGTATAAAAGCAACCCTCAGCGCACGCGTAGGGGGCTTCTATGTCATCTTTCTTCACCACCAACAAAAGTCCAACAAGAAGCTCTCGGTTCTAGGCCTGGTTGTGGCGCCCTCCACATCATTCAGAGCCGCATAAACAGATCTCCGCGTGTCACCATCTTATCCAGACAACGGGAAGAGAAATAACGTCTCGGTCCGCGCTCCACGCGCAGCTCCGCCTGCAGAATATTAGCTGAGAGCTCGGTACGGATCTTCCCCACGCTATCTAGGCCTTATCCACAGCTGTCTTGAGGCTATCCGGACCGCAGCGATAGGACCACACTTGCTATCTTTTCCGTTCAACCAACATACTCATTTTATCCTATTTAGGCAAGATTCTGAGAAAAGGGCCGTGATCAGTTCTCGATTCTTCAGGGACTTATCTAGATAGCACCCTTCTACCCCGCGTTTTTTAGTGGCTTGTCTGAATTGATCTGGGGAAGCACTTTCGAGTTTCTCGGGAAATTGCCTGTTTGGGATACTCTCCCACGCTTCGTATCAACTTGTTCGAGACAACTGAGGCTTCATCGCCACCGACTGTCACTGAACAAGCCTCAACATTTGCTCTACCGATATCAAAGGACATTGCTGCGAGATAACCCGGCTAGCCAAACTATGACAATCGGCCAAAGCCTTTAATGAAATAGGGACGCACGAGACACGGCTATAATGTCCTTTCCGCGGTTTCCAGAGAGCCCGCTTTCTTGACCGAGAACTCAAGGCAATCGGTGAATACAAATCAGGCCCATCACCGCCTCGAATTTCTTGCTATTCATTCTTTGTCTTTTTCTTTTTCCTCATCTACACTTTCGCCTGGTTTATGCAACAATGGCGCTTTTCGGGTCCAATGCCGCTGCAGCGGGTGACGGGGCTCTTCAGCCCCGGTTGTCAACTCTATCAACAATGGCCATGGCTTTTGCCATTCTCAAGTACGTTCATCATGTCTTTACCTTTAATTGAATGATACAAGATGGCTAATGATCAACAAACTACATAGCACATGGATAGCACTTGCCGGTTCAATAGGCCTTGTCTTGCCCTCCGGCAGCTCCGTGGCTCTATTATATGGATTCATCTTCTGTGTCATGTGCTGCTTTTGCGTAGCCGCAAGCCTTGGAGAGCTCAGTGCCATCTGGCCAACCGCCGGAGGACAGTACCACTTTGTATACGCCCTCTGCACAGAACGATGGAGAAAGCCAATGGTGAGTTGTGCGACTCAATTTCCAATCCTAGCAGTCTTGCATCTTGCATCTTGTACTCTAACCACCAATACTATTCCAGAGCTTTGTAGTCGGATGGGCCAATATTGTAGGCTGGCTTGTCGTTGTAACTGTACAGGACTATTTCGGATGTAAGAATCAAACTTCACCACCCGACTTACACGGACACTGCTAATCTGAGATGACACAGCCCAGTTTATTTCTGCCGCAGCAGTTGTGGCCTCGAACGGATCCTATCAAATCACCGCGGCGAAGACTTACGGAATATTTGTTGCCATCCTCGTCTTTACGACTGTGGCAAATATCTGGGGTAACAGGATCCTAGGCAGATGGAACGATGCTGCTTGTAAGTCGAGTCAATAAAGTGCTTCAACAAGGCTTTTTCAACCTGATGGCTAATGCATCAACATAGTGTACTGGTCCATCTTTGGATTCGTCATCATCAGCATTGTTCTGCTCTCCATGTCAGACAAGACTAGCGCAGAGTTTGTCTTTACAGACTTCAACAATGAGACTGGTTGGTCCGACGGCATGGCCTGGATCTTGGGCCTATTGCAGTCCGCTCTCTCTCTCATTGCATTCGATGTCGTTCTCCACATGACAGAGGAGATGCCAAATCCATCTAGGGATGCCCCAAGAGCTATGATGTACTCCATTGTCATTGGTGGTGTCACGTAAGTCGAATGCCATCATCTTAATCGTATATAACCTCGAAACATGACTAACACACTGCTCTCAGGGGTTTCGGTTTCATTCTAGTCATCCTTTTCTGCCTTGTCGACGCCGAGACTGTCCTTGCCACATCGACAGGTATGCCTATTGTCGAACTCATCCTTCAGGCCACGAAGAGCCGAGCTGCCGCCACCATTCTCAGCTTAATGCTCGCTGTGTGCTTCATCAACGGCACAAATGCCAGTATCACAAGTGTCAGCAGACTGCTTTACGCCATGGCTCGTGACCGTGGCATCGTGTTTCACAATTACTTTGCTCATATTCAGGCTGGCTTGAACGTGCCAGTCCGAACCATCATGTTCTGCTTCGTCTTCAACATCCTGTTTGGTCTTCTATATCTAGGACCGGCAGTAGCTTTCAGCGCATACGTCGCGTCTTGCACCATTTTCTTGAACGTCTCTTACTCGGTTCCCATCATTGTCCTCCTCATCCGTGGACGCAAGGTGCTTGACCTTTACCAGACTCCAAAGACTCATTTCAAGTTGGGTAGAGTCTTTGGTTACATCTTGAATGTTATTGGAGCACTCTACGTGGTTATTACTTCGATTGTAAGTTGGAACTAATCAGCAAGTTCTAAATCAGTCAACTAACGCCGTGTACAGTTCTTCTGCTTTCCTACGTCACTTCCCGCCACCACGAATACTATGAGTAAGTGTTCATATTGGCTCGCAGTATTGAGAACAGCATAATGACCATCAGCAGATTATGTATGCGCTGTGATTGGCATTTGGGCGATAGTCGTTGCGGGATACTGGTTTTTGTTTGGCAAAACGTTTTTGGGTCCGGTAAGTGAAGCTTGAGATCCATCCTACGTTAATCAATGACCATTGTTTCTAACAGACGATTATAGCAAGATTTAGTTGTGGCAGATTACGAGGATGTTGTTGGTCGCCGTATTTCTACCCAGACCTCGAGCCATGAGGATAAGGCTGAGAAGGGGAGTCACTGATATTTACTGGTTTGATTTGATCCTCAGCGTTTATTAATGAGGTTGCTTCGTTTTTGTTTGATTCCTAAGAGTTCTCACTCAATACCCTGAGAAATGAAGTCAAGATAGCTTTTATTATCTCTTATCTTTTCCATCTATGACTTTCCCAATTCGGCAGATCGATCTGTGGCGGCCTTGACAGCCTTGTTAACAATCTCGGCAAAGCCCGATGACTCAAAACTCTGTAAAGCAGCATAAGTCGTTCCATTGGGGCTTGTGACATTCTTGCGTAGCTGGGCTGGCTCTTCTGAAGATGAAACAAGCATTTGACCGGCTCCCAGGCATGTCTGCTTGGCCAGTCGAGTAGCCTGCTCCTTTGGAAGTCCCAGAGCAGTTGCACTAGCGATGAGGTGTTCGACCATGGCGAAGAAATATGCGGGTCCAGAACCTGATGCTCGTGTTAGCCAAATCCTTCACGACAATGCATATGGGCAACTTACCAGATAATCCGGTGACAACGTCGAGCAGCTCCTCCTTCTCTACCCACTCAGTGGCCTTGCTTACACTACCTAGCAGTGCATCGACAAGCTGCTTCTCGTTCTCCTTGACGTCCTCGCTTGCATAGGCCCCAGATGCACCCTCTCCAACCAGAGCAGGCGTGTTTGGCATCACACGAACAACTGGCGCAGTCTTGCCCTCGCTGGTCTTCAGCCACTCTCTCAGGCTGTCCAGGGTGATGCCAGCAGCAATGCTGACGACAATTGGCAGAGTGGTGCGGTGAGACCACGATCCGCCAAGCTCCTGGCAGACCGTCTTGGCAATCTGAGGCTTTACGGCAATGATGATGAGATCGGCATCCTGGCCAGCCTCGACGTTGGACGTTGTGGTTCGCACGCCGGTGGCGGCAATCTTGTCTCTGTTGACATCCCACGGCTCAGATACAATGATGTTCTGCTTGTTGATACCCTGGCTGGCTAGTCCCCCAATGATGGCAGAGGCCATGTTGCCCCCTCCAATAAAGGCCAACTTGCTGTTCTGTAGTGACGCCATGACTGTATGTGCTTGAGGTATGAAATTGGTTGAAAGGAATGACCAGTTGCCAAATTAGGGGAATCGAGCCTCAGAATGCTGCAACAGCCAACACTTATGAGAAGCCCCGGACGCTTGAAGTCGGTGCAATCTCGACGATGGATGAATCATCAAACAATAGCTGTGCTGCTAGTTGGCCAACTGTGGGGAAGGCCCAGTCCCGTGACCGGCTTCCATCGGCAGAGCACAGAGGCCGGTGTCGGAAGGAGAGAAACATTGGCAGCGATGTTAGGCCTCAACTAGAGTCGAGATCGATCTTTTGGCTGTATGGTGCAGTAGAGTATATGTTGTCCGCATGTACAGCTCACTCTAAAAGCAATTATTATCTCAAAGCGTTAAGTTTCGCTGTTCATGCTAAAGAGTCCATCCTGTATCGGCTTCTAGCGATTTCGCTTGGCCTTTTTTAAACTAGTGCGCTAAGCTGTATACATCGTTAATAGACGGCCAACACTTTTGGTATTGCAGGTCTAATTTTTAGACCAAGGTTTCCAGGTTATATTACAGCGACGTTTACAATAGAGGATTCATGAATATGGAGTTAATATTCCGTTGAATGACATCAAATTAAAATGTAACATGCTTAACCTACCGTAAATAATATATGAGGTCATGTATATGTTCTGCAATCACTAGCCGCAAAGAGTCTTTTTTTTCTTCTATTCCAGGGTACGTGTAATCAGAAACTGCTGCATACTAGTACTAGTAGTAGTAAGTAAGCCCCCTAAGCTTGTCATGCTTGCCATCTCGTAACCCGCTGCAGTATAAGAAAAAGGGGTATTGGTAGAAGTTGTGGCATTTAGAATAGTGATGAATTTTGATGATTAGTCTTTTGAGTGTCTTTTCAGCAGTTGGAACTCGCCTGCTCACCAGGAAATCGATCCTTTGCGCTTGCGAAAACTCATCGAGGCCATTGCCGGATCTGCAGGGCTCTACCGCGTCCCTGGAGATACCCGGATCGACAAGACGTTAGCATCCGGGCCAATTTGCCTATACGGGCGGAAGATTGAAATACGAACTTTCCCCTTTTCGTATTGCTCACCAGAAGCAAATAACTCGCCCGTCCATGAACTTTGAGCCTAAACGCATCAAATATTTGCAGCATGACCCGCGTTACTGCTAGTATCGTCGTCCCGATTGTAGGTTCAAACATCTATTGATGTTTTACCTGACGTGAGTAATGCTAGCGAGTCCGCCCTGAGTCATGACCGCACGAGACAAACGAGCTGGGGTGGTGGGTAATCCGGAATACTCAACCGCTAACATGGGCGTTAAATTCCAAGGTTACGGTTTCTTGGAGGCCTTGGATGTGGCAGCCTGCCGGTACCCTGCAAGAAATATATTACGCACCTTTGTGCTAGGCCTGCAATGCCAGAAAGATCAATTGCCCTGCATCGTGCATGCAGCCAAGCATCGCTTCATGCAGGGGATCCTTAGAAACGTAGGAATCGGAGTTTGAGCTAATGAGGCCGCTTCTATTTTGAGGCACGGAAAATGTGTTGTTTTTTCCATTCTATGAACTGCTTGACCACGACTGTTTCCGTCAAGTGTCTCTGCCACCACGCTGCATGTAGTCATTGTAGGCTTCTTCTTCTGTGAGTTCTTGCATTTCCGTATATCCGTAATCGTGCCATGTATTGAGTTGCCTATTTCCTCGGCAGCACTCGGCCAATATATCTCTTCATCCGTACTAGGCACGAATCTCATGGAAAAATTGTCGTCTGGAGAAAGACCTCGGACGTCGGGTTTACTATTGAGCTCCTATGGTAATAGAATCCAAGAGCTTTGTAGTCTGAAGATTGTTTGCTACAATATTACATGAGATGACGATGACTTACGTTTTATCCAAGTGAAACTCGAACATTATCATTAAGCTCAGAAATCCGAGACCATACAAGCAAAAATAGACTATCTTGTCATTGATCAAAGGAAGCCAGGCGAACGGAGCGCGCTCTGCATCAAGAATGTGTGGGGATACCTTCCAGGCAGCCGTCTCAAGTCAGACCATCTTTGACGCATTGCTTTCAATATTGGTGACTGCCTTCTTGACTGAGATATTGCAGTTTACTAAAAACAATTTTGAAGAGAAAAAATTACATAGTGGAAATACAAGCGAGCAGAGCACGCTAATGTGCAGGAGATCTTACAGGCAGCCGTCTCAAGTCAGACCATTTTTCATGCATTGCGTCTAATATTTGCAACTGCCTTCTTGACTGGGATACTGCAACTTACTAAAACCAAAATAAATCATATAAAAGAAATGGATAAAATGCGTCGTGGAATTTCATGTGTCAGAGTTGGCTAGTACCGTTGTTTAGTCTTAGATTAACGTACAGAGCTAGTTGATCGAGTTGCGTTTACAATGCTGCCCAAGTACAACAAGTGCCTTCTATAATTTAGCAGCGCTATTCGCCTTTGGTAAATTAATAAATTAAATGCAGGCACAGCCCGTCAGCCTCAAGCCCTTGGCGCACCTGAATAGGAAACATTAAACTGCGCTTCCAAGGCGAGAAAATCCACCAGTAAGCTTTGCCCCTTAACCCATGGGCGTCCCATGGCGATCAAGATCTGTGGTTCACAAACCCACGTGCCCCCTGCAAAAAAAGCGACAAAATGGAGAGATATTATTCATACGGGCATTTTTAGTCAAGGGGCACGGCCTAGAATCGATTTGTTTCGTCTGATCTAGTTTGTCAGGCAACCTGCGCCTTACAAGAAACAGGCCTTAGTCAAGTCTATTTTTTAACGACCTTCCCAAAACACCATCGCCCAACCAACCAGCTGCTGTTTACAGAAAAATTGATAAGTCCTGCTTACTTGGCTAAGACAACTGAGACTTGATTGATTCGAGCGTATGACATGCTGAATCGCGGCAGCGGAAAAATTGCACGTCTTACACCGAATGAATGCATGATGAGTGTTGAAGCCAGGTACCGGGCTCGCCGAGCTTGGCCTGGACTATACGAAGTGCAATATCCAAGGGTTGGCGATACCCGAAAAAGCCTTTGTTGTCGATCGTGATGATGAATCAATAGCTAGGCTGAGCAATAGTAGTCAGAAACGGCAGAGAGCATCGAGTATATATAGAGCTGGCGATCTCTTCCTTCTTCGTCCCAATCATCTCACACTTCACTTGCAATAACAACTCAGTTCGAGACATTACAGCTCAACATCTTTGATATCACAAACACGAGTTTATAAACAAACTACAAACTCTTCAAAATGTTCGCCAAGACCGCCGTTGTTATTCTGGCCGCTGTTGCCAGCGTTGTCAGCGCTCTCCCCAGCTCCGAGCCTCCGTCTCGTGTTGAGTCTGCTCCCCGAGCCAAGCGAACCACGTGAGTTTTGTAGATGAGAGATGAGTAGATGCTTTCGGATCGCTAACATCTACCATCAGTCACTCCGGTCTCGCTACCGTTTACGACCAGTTCGGTGCCGCTGGATCTTGCGGCCAAGTGCACGCTGACAGCGACTTCATTGGCGCTCTTACTCCCACCTGGCAGGGTTCTTCATGGCCCCCCCAAGTACTGTGGCCGCAAGGTTTTCATCACCAACACTGGCAGCGGTGATGGTGTTGGTGGCAAGGGCAACAGCGTCACCATCGCTGTTGCGGATACCTGCCCTGGCTGCCCTTCTGCCGACAGCATTGATCTGTCTCGCGGAGCTTTCAGCTCGCTCACCAACGGTGCCACCACCGGAAACGTCAACATTGACTGGTAAGTATCCGCGCATGCTGGTTCGAGACATCTGTACTGACAAGATTTAGGCATTTCTGCAACACCAACGGCCAGTGCTAAATGTCCATCACGAAGCCTACCAGCTGGATCAGCATGACTGATCTGTTACAATTTTGCTTGCCTTCGATTCTCTCTATATATTGATGTACATACTCTTTCAATGACCTCATGCACATAGTTGAATATTGATGAATATACATCAACTTTACATACTATTCCTTATGCGTCTTATGTGATCTTTCGTCTACAATATTTGGCACGGATCAGGGGGAAGCGAGGCGTAGAGGATTTTCTAGGGCGGTATATATCACAAGCTGCAATACGTTGTATGTCTGTTGATTACTCTAGTCCTATTGTATATTTGTAGAGTTCTTTAATACGTCAACGCAGTAGACTATCGTAGAGAAGTTGTCGTCCATGCCGTTCAACAAGGTAGAATCACAATGATGAATACTACTAATCTATATGCACTCCTGAATACGTTTAAATGCATTGCATGTTGATTAGCAATATACGAAGAAGGCGTATTTAATATGACAAGTATTGACATAATGTCTAGCATGAATGCCCAAGCCACGCCACGTGCGTTTAATTTATTCAAGTCGATACTCTATCCATTCATGACCTGCTAAAGGTACCGCTAATCGCACTCCAAACACCCCGGTATGCCTTGACAATTGCATGTCTTCCGTCATATAAAGGATATATGACCACCGCGAAGAATGCTAGAAACTGCCATATAATCGCAACCGTCGTCCAGCCGGAAAAGAAGGATTTGGTGAAGATGTAGTTTCGGTATAATGGCATTGGCCATGCGACAAAAGTGACGAGAACGACTACGACAAAGAAGATCCAAGCTATGCGGTACCAACGATGCAGTTCTTGTAACGTCGCCTCATCAAATGGATGCTGCACATTGTCAAGGTCGAGTGTGCTTGGATCGCTATTTATCGACACGCTCGTATTACCTTTTTCTCCAATGTCAAGAGTCTTGGCATTCTCTGGATCGGAAGCTGTAACTGATATATTCTCGCTTGGTGAATTTGAAGCCCCAATACCATGGCTATTTGACTCGCTGGTATCTTTATCAGTTATGGCATCCTTTTCCCTGTTGCTCGAAAGTGATGGTTCAGGTCCATCGAGCTTTGGTGCTTCTGCAAGCTCAATGAGCAAGAATCGTCGCCAATCAAATGTCTCTGGCTTGTAAAGAGAAATGACAACTGAGTAAAGAGCAGGAGAGAAGAAGGACGCAATAGCTCCATACAAGGCAGGGAAACTGGCCTCCGTCGTTGCGATGTTGATAGTGCCGTAGAGCGACTTGGCTGTAGCCAGCCAAACACTGAGGCCCGTGAGGAATCCGAGAATTGGCGATGCGACGGCCGCTAGTCTCGTCTGCTTCGACCACGCAAGGGTCAGACCCAGGGGAATGATGCCGGGGCAGGAGAGGATTGGCCTGAAGTAGCCGATCCATGTCATGTCAGCTCCACCATAGTTGAGTGCCAGTGAGATGCCGGTAATGAAAATGGCATGGAAAACAACGGCAAGGTGGCTGACTCTCATAATCTTCTTATCCGATGCCTTTGGGTCAATGTACGTTTTATAAACGTCGAATGATAGAATGCTGCTGACGGCAATCATGGAAGAAGAGACGGTGCTAGTAAGAGCCATGAATAAGAGAACAAAGAAGGCCACAATTCCCTTATCTCCGATGAGAGCCTTGATTGTGTACGGCATCACCAAGCCTGCATTAACAAGGTCTGGAGAGAACTCGCCGGGGTATGTCGGGAAAATCGGAGTGTTATGAATGGCCCTGGCAGTGAGACCAATAACGGTGCCGAGGCCCCATGGAATCCCGAATATAGCAATTGCTGCAAGGTTATAGCCAGGCACGGTAGCTTTGACCTCAGTAGCAAATGACTTTTGCCAGAATGCCGTATCCTGTCGGGCGAAGAATCAGCAAAGTTACGCATCAAAAGAACTTGAAGCACAGGCTCATTCTTACCATGACCACGAGAGCAAGGTTTCCGAACTTGAGAATCAGTCCCCAAATAATCGAGTCAAGGGACTTCATTGTAAGCAGGGATCCCTCGTAATTTCCTGCAATAATATTTTCCGAGGCCGTCGCCATGACCTTGTCATACAAACCTCCAAGGCCTCCCACTGCATCGTGAGTTAACGTTGTTAGGGTGAAGTAAATGATTAGGATCAAAGCAATAGTCGTGTGAAGGTAGTCTGTCAAAAAGGTCGCCTTAAGGCCTCCCACTGCCGTATACAAGACCACTGCCGCATAATGTCAGCAGGCGTGTTCTGTTTAAATCCATTTCAGGTGCAAATTAGTGACACTTACCTCCGAGAGGAATGAGAATGGTGGCTGCAACAAAATGCATGCCAGACACACCATAGATCAGTTGCGACCCAGTTAAGATCATGGATGCGCATCCAAAGACGTTGTTTGTGATATTCAAGACAATGAACACAAGATGACCAAGTTTGCCATAACGCATCCGGATAATTTCCAATGATGTGTGTGCATATGGTACGCGAATTTTGGCCAGCACGCCAAGAGCTGCCATCAAAGCAATCTGAAAGCACAGCCCTGTAGCCCACCACTACAAAACAACATACGTCTGTTAATATGTGATGAACCTGACTATAGAATAGTACAAGTCAAAAAAAAAGAGACTTACAAAAGGAACAGCCATCCCGAATTTATAGCAGAATGCAGCTGAAAACACCGTTTCGTTGATCCACATCCAGGATGAAAACACCGCCGACGCTGTTAATCCTGTCCCTACTGATCTATTGGCGACCATGAACATTTCTGAAGTCGATGAATCTTCTGAAAGGTAAGCCCGCTGGATTTTTATGGCCACCAGAACGATGCCGCAAAAGCCAACACCCAATCCTATCAGGAGGCCATATGCCGTTCCCTGAGGGATCACAGGCACCCCGGATACGCCCAGTTGGACCGACATGATGAAGGCCAGATACAGTGGGCTTTTTAAATCGTCGCTAAGTTCCTCGAGCCTCAATGAAAGGATGCCTCTCAAATTATGGGAGATCTGTTGAGACTTTTAAACATATCAACGAGGCAAGTATACCCAAGAGACTTTTTATCTGCCGTTCATCGACCACTGCCGTCTTCTTATCTCGCACTTGTAGATCTTACTATCTTGAGTCTGCACCGTTTCGGGGAATCGTGGAACTCGTAGGCCCATAAACACAGCACGTTGCATTGGGAAGCAATGACGTTATTTTGTCTTCTCAACTAGCTTGTATATATGATCCGTAATAACACAGAAGCCTCTCATAATCTCACCCGCAAGCGTGGTGTTGCGATGAAGCAATACAGGGCCTCTTCAGCGGCCGACAAACGGACTTCGGTAGTTGCCCGTAGATGTTTGCCGACAAAACAAATAATCAGAAAACGATTCGGCTAAATGAGATGAAGTTTGCAAGTCGATTTAATTCGACATTTTACTGGAAATCGATTGTATCAAGTATGCGAGATCGGCCGTTGATGTGAGATCATGGTGGGAATTGCGTGCTATGTGCGTAGTGTGACGACTTTATAGCGGCACATCAACGATGCTAGGTATTGCTCCATGCACAAAATACTAGCGAGATATTATTTATGACTTGAACCAATCTAATATGATTCAATGCGACCAATTGGGTGATTTGAGTAGCTGAGATAATTTATTGGGGTATTTAATATATGCTATTTCTACTTCTGATTCAAAAGCCCTCCGATCTTCAAATAAACCAGTCTTGCATCTTAACTCTGCTATGATATACGCATCACAGAGTAATATCCGTCTCTTCTGAAGATATTGCTGTACAATAATATTGAAGCAACCATGGGCGATAAAATACCAGCCGCGGCCGATGGCCTACAAGCCAAAGGCAAGAAACAAATCATCCTGAACGCATTCGTCATGAATACTCCAGGCCACTTATCTCCTGGCTTCTGGCGACATCCGAAAAACAAGACGGACCAGTACACAAAACTCTCATTCTGGACAGACCTTGCGCAACTCTTGGATAAAGCGCAGTTTCATGCCATGTTCATCGCAGATACTCTGGGGCCATACGACGTATACAAGGGACCTGCCAACGTCGTGCCAGCTTTGGCGTCTGGCGCTCAGTATCCAGTCAACGACCCGTTGTACCTTGTTCCTGCAATGGCAGCTGTAACAAAAAACCTGATCTTTGGCGTTACAGCCAGTTTGACCTATGAGAAGCCTTATGCACTTGCTCGACGTCTGTCTACCGTAGACCATTTGAGCGAGGGCCGTGTTGCTTGGAACATTGTCACATCATATCTCGACAGCGCAGCTCGCAACCACGGGCTCAAGGAGCAAATTCCTCATGATGAAAGATATGCCATTGCTCACGAGTACATGGAAGTGCTCTATAAACTGTGGGAAGGGAGTTTCCGGGATGGCGCAGTTCTTCGAGACCGTGAAAGCGGCACATACATTGCAAGTGACGGCGTTGTTCAGATCCTGCACAAGGGCAAATATTTCGAAGTGCCTGGGCCCCATTTCTGCGAGCCGTCTCCTCAGCGCACTCCATTCCTCTTCCAAGCAGGCGTGTCGGAGGCAGGCAACGGTTTCGGAGGAAAGCATGGAGAGGCCATCTTTGTTGGTGGCCAGACGCCAGAGGGAGTAAGAAAGACTGTGGATAACATACGAGATGTAGCGCGACAGGAAGGGCGGAACCCAGACCATATCAAAGTCATTGTTGGTATGCTCATCATCGTTGCTGCAACAGACGAAGAAGCTCAAGCCAAAAGGGAAAGCTATCTCCAGTACGCCGACCAAGAAGGTGCTTTAGCTCTATTCGGTGGATGGACTGGCGTCGATCTTTCTGGCTACTCCGACGATGAAGATTTTCGCTTCACAGAGTCTCCAAGATTGCAGTCAATTGTCAGAAGGTGGTCAGACACTGTTCCAGGTACTGACAATCTTCCATGGACAAAGAGAAGAATTGTGGAATATCTCAGCCTGGGCGGCCTTGGTGCAAAGGCAGTCGGAAGCCCAACAACAGTAGCGGATGAGCTAGAGAGGTGGATTGAGGTATCTGGAGTAGATGGATTCAACCTAGCTCACGTTACAAATCCGGGTAGTTTCGAGGACATCATCGAGTTTCTTCTTCCTGAGCTGAGGAAGCGAGGTGTCTTCCGAAGCGATGTTGAGAAGGAGGGCGCAACGGCAAGAGAAGTGTTTATTGGGTCGAAGAGGCTGCCAGAGGATCACCCAGGCAGTCAGTACAAGTGGCGGGCCGGCGAGGCTCTGCCAGAATATCGCCAGAGAGAAATCGGGAAGACGGCTAGCGATTAGTAGAAGATATCGCGATATCGACGTGCCCTAGCGTGCCATGATGCATGGCTTTTGTATATATTTTTATAGGCAGTTTGAGTCTCTCGGTTCATCTGATGTATCAGAGCATTAACAGGGCATTTTTGAATAGATTTCATGCTCAGTCAATCGCATGCATTTAATGACTGTCGAAGCAGTCGTAATGCATTTTGGTATGAAGGTACATTGGGAAAAATATTTGCTTGAGAGAAAGTCTCCAAAAACTCATATAGAAACGTCTTATCGGAAACATCTTCCTGCGTGTTCGCAGCCAACGCGAGCGTCAGGGCACAGCTGAGCGTGACGTGAACAAAAACCCACGATCTCCGAATCGGGCAATCGAGCCTGAGCAGTTCCAGATACGTGCGAAGAACAGAGCGGCAGCGCTCCAGATGGGTGTCTGTGAGTTCTTTGCTGTACTCATCGCCATACGAGAGCATGACTGGACGGTAGAGACAGAGCACCACCGAATCCACAAATTCGCGGAAGAAATGATGCTGGATACAATCGTCTCGGTTTCTGCATACCGAGGCATTCTGAAGGTGAGAAGCAGACCGCGCGACAATTTGATCAACTACTTTCTTGAAATCGCGAATCTCAAGAAGAGAGAGCTGCCGTTTGGAGAACTTGGCCTTATTGGTAGCTTGGCTTATCTTATTGGCCGTTATGAAGAGGTGATTGCAGCTGTGCGTGAAGGGATACTGCCGAGATGACTCTTGGGCTGGCGAGATATCATCCAGAACCGTAATACAAGACGGCCGCCCGTACCAAAGAGAGACCAGCGTGTCTTGCCATATTAGTGACCGCCTACCCAGTTGTTAATGGAAGCCATTATAAGTTGACATTTAAATAAATTAAATGTATCACTTACCAGATGTAGTAATTTACAGTCGCCTCGCCTTTCTGTTTTATGGCAACATCGTCGGGGTCTGGAGAACAATGAAGGCCGAGTGTTTGCGCAAGACGTATAGTCAGCCCTGGAGTACATTCACGTATAATTAGCACCATATTCTTAACGCATTAAATCAGATTTTGCCAAAGAGTATTCACCTAAAATGGACCAAGAGGCCCCAGCATTCGCTTGGTTCTGCAAAAAGTTGACGAGCAGTATGAGGGCCTGGATGGTGTGGGTATCAGGAAAAGAAATGAAGTTGTTCAGTCGCAAGCACTGCATAGAGCAGCATGCTATGAGTTTCGGCATCCGTCAGAAATAGTGACTCGCATAATGACCAACAAAAAGAGACTTACCAAACACGCCGGCTTTGAGCAGCTCAGATTCTTGGTCGTAGCGAAGCTGCGCGCTACATGCGAGAATACCAAATAGTAATCCGAACCAGGTCAAGGTGCATTCAGCTGGTGGAGTTTGCAACGCTGCATCCGGATTATTTCTTCTAGCGCAAAGAAAACGAGACAATGCAGCTTCAAATTGAACGAAATTGATGGTAAAGGGCAAAATACGGAATAGCGATGTCTGAAAGTACTGAACGTAGCTTTCTGCGTATTAGTTGGGAGGCACCCAGACGGAGATGTTGCGATTAGGACTCACCTCTTTATCTGCTCATCTTCAGGCAAAGCACTATAAATTACTTCAGGGCCGTCTGTCGGTTTCCATAGATTGGCAAATGGCATCAAAGCCCCGGAGTCCTGAAGACACAAAAGTTCGAATATGGTCTGCGGATTCGTTGAGGGCTTAAAAGCAGCTATTGGCGGGCTACTTCCTCCCTGAAGCCGTTGAAGAGAGCTGAGATTCTGAAACGTCGTAAGAAGGCTGGGAAGAGACTCCGGGCCCAGATGAACCCTAGTATTATACGGGGCAATCGGGTTCACATAAAGTCCTTGAGATATATCGTTGGCAAGGCTAGCGGCCGTGACATCGCTTTCGCTGGGTGCGGATGAGCCCGGATTAGAGACGTTACTAGCTCTAGACGGGTGGTTGACATCCGGAGCTAGAGTATAACTGCAAAGATCGGGGTGTCCACGGATGGCGCAACTCTCGCAAGGCTGGCCAAAGTTGCACTTGACTTTGCGTCGCCTGCACGGATAACACGCCTTTGCTGCTCGGAACCTTCGCCGCTTCGTGATGACCAAGTCGAATTCATGGGTGGAGAGCTTTGGCGCCTTGTCTTGGGACATTGACACGGTTCAATGTTTTGTTAGCGATGGTGGCGAATGCTTAATTCGGCGCGTTTCCGTTACTACATTTGTAGATTGCTTTCATTCTTTAGTTTGCACGTGGTCAAGTCTCGTGCGAATTTCAGTGAAGTCCTGCTTAGCAAACAACATGAATGGCAGATGGGATAAAAACTCCTCGAGCATAGTCCATCCTAAATGACAACCTAGGCAGTTCCATTCTAGGTGGTTAAGCTTTGTTATCGAATGGGTTCGTCCTATCAGCAGGCTTGATACTGCCGATGCCGATGCCGCAAAGAACCGCACATGATCTGTCACCCCTCTTATTAATCATGACCCTAGCCTGCTACTTGAGTGGATCAACCATTGATGGTGGCTGATGCCTATCTACAAATGCCTAATGTAGTAGGCCGTTAAGTAACGTGCCAAACAAAGCATAAACGATTTGCGGCAAATCTTTGTCCGAGGCCTATAGCTTGCGGCATGTAGGCCTATGCCAAGACTCTTAGAAGTGATGGGGATAGGAAATGGAGAAACAGCGTCACATGCCGAAGTTGGCGGAGGAGGGTCAAGAAAAAAAATTGATGAAAATATTGATAACTCAATAAGAATTGACTATGTTGGAGACGTAGAAAATATGAACAGTTCAAGTCCTAATCGTATCTACCAATTGGTGATGCCCAATTCTGTCTCTTTTGTTCGCGCAAACGGCAGCCTCATCGTGCACCGCCACCACCCAGCCACATATGGTGGGGTTATTGTGGCTGATCCTCAGCCTTGCGCAGCTCCAGTCTTGCTCTCCCAACCAAAGCAGCCCCTCCAAGCCATTCAACGATTCTCATCCCGTCTGCTGTTTTGAAGCCTAAACGATCCAGAACGTGTGGTTGAGAAACATCAGCGCCACACTCCTCATGAATCGCCAACGACCGCGCCTTAAGAATGGGGTTGATCTCCAGCTTCAATCAGCCTTTCAGGATGGCAACTGGCCAGTCGTGATCCGCCTTGCCGAGAAGCGAGCCAAGATCTCAAACGACCAGTACTATGAGGTGAGCTTTACAACTCATAGATTCAACTTTCTGAAGCTGACTGAGCATCTTGCTACTGAAGTTTCTCAAAATATGTGCCGAGAGCCAGCTTGATGATCCCAGCACCAAATTTGCTGCCGTTGCTGCTGTCTGGAAGCATGTCAAGGACGGCAGCACCATCAAGGATGTAGAGGCAATTGAGCTGATGGAGTGGGCCACGACAAACTTGATTGATGCAGATGATTTTGCCGAGACTCTGGGGCCGCTGAGAGTGCGCGCCGTCAAGGCCTCGCCAAAGGACAAGTTTGCTGCTACACGCTGTCTGGAATCGTGCTTGCTTCACTGGGATTTGGCCAGTGCTCAACAGGTAAACCCGCCGCGTATCCAGTTTTGAGATTAGTATCGACGCTGACCAGATCAAGATTGCGGCCATCATCGATCGCTCGTTCCCGCAGGAGAGGGACTGGCTATTCTGGAATATTGTCATCACGCATCTTCTTTCTGTGAGTGTCATACTCGAGCCACTATCCATGTGCCCAACTCTAGCTTGCTAATATTGCCATAGACAAGTCCACTGACCACGCCCGACAAACGGAAGCTGTACGGTACTTTGGCTCAAAAGCAGATCGAGAGAGCTGCTCAAGCCGCAGAACAGGTATTACACTCTTCAAATGCGATCTGGCCCATTGCAATACTAATGCCGACTCTCTATCTAGGCTCAAGACTCAAATGAGGCATCTAGCAAAGCCCCATCTAGGCGTGTGAAGACGGAAGAAGAGGTTCTATTGCTCTATGACATTGTTGAGACACACGGTACACCCGAAGACTTCCGCAAACTCATCTCTAGCTCTATTTTCTCTCCGGTTGTTCAGTTTCGCCGAGGTCGAAAGGAGGTAGTAATGCGCGCCATTGCCAAGTTTAGTCGAGATGGTGACTGGCCGGCGGTATTCAACCTCTGCAACGACTGTCTCTCCGACTGCGATGCCGATGGACAATTGACCCTACTGGCATCAGACATTGCCATGTGGCGGCATATAATCACTGCTGCTAGCCATATGAAGGAAACAAATCCAGAGTGAGTGATGCGCCACGTCCTTCGTCAGAACACTGCCTAGAACTCTGCTAACTTCGGCATCCTAGCTCTACGAATGTTGTCCAGAAGTTGCTGGCAAAGCTACTATCGTCTAGCCACATGCGACCCATGTACCGGCGCAACATCTTACTAGCCAGAGTTTTGGCCGTATTTAGCCTTGGCCCAAGTGACGAATCTGATTTGACAGATGGTCAGCCTTCTTCATTACGGCTAAGAGAGCTGATCCGCTACATTGATGATCAGTATACTAGCCCAGCATGCTTCAGCGACGTGAAGTCTCTAATGGAAAGCCTCGATGCTGCCGGACTAAAGTATCTGGCGTTTGATCATTTGCCCAAATTGGCAGAAGTTGACTCAAACGACTTCAAGGCAGCCAGCACGCGACTGCTGGCTCATAAAACGCAGTATCTACTATTGACGCACCGAAAGACAAAGTATCGCGACCAAAACCAACAGCTCAAATGCACAGTTTGTGATTCTACAGTGGAGTCAACGCTGTGCCAAACATGCCTGTCTCAACTATCACAGGCATGTGTAACCTTTTACAGCTCCGTCATAAAATCTGAGGGTGAAAAACCCAAGATCAACGCCGAGATCATGCCAGAACTCGCAATATTGATTGCATTTTGCAGCTTAAACTTGGCTTTCAGCGAGGACCAGGCCAGACAGTCTCTTAAACCACAAGCAACGCGCCATCTCATCCGCGCTCTTCTCTTGCTCGACGACCAACTCGCTCAGAATTCAGGTCATAGCCAGCTGTCTCTTGTTCTGACACAACTACACATACGCCTTGGTTCAGGCGCTAGAGCCAGCGACATTTGGGATGTCATTGGTGTAAAGCGTACCATAATCGACTCGCTCGGCCCCATCTTTTACGATCGCCTATCGACAATCTCCCCTGCTCTATTGTCAACTTATGACAGCTGGGGTAGCCATCTTATGGATCTTTTGCAATCGCATTACGTGAATTCCCTGAAGCTAAGGATGCATCAACGCTTAATAGACGCTTTTGAATCAGGAAGCTACAGTAGCGTGGTGGGTATTCCACAGTATATTGAGAGCCTTCGATCGAGCGGTACAAGAGCAATGAGTCTAGCGGAAGCGCGAAGAATCGAGAGACTCCTAGGACAGCCCTCACGCGAGCTGGAATCAGATCCGCGATTCAGTAAGATTTCGAGCGGTGAAATTTGACTCTGAAATTGAACTAACAATCGGATAGATGAGGTGAACGATGATACGGACCTCACTCAGACAATTGATTACGGATCATTTCCATCCTGGAACAGCAGGACAGTTCAGCCAATGCACCTCAACCTTCGGCTTGGGCCAGGGCCATCCGTAAGTCAAATTTCATCTCCCTTTCTCTAGATAGTATTTGTGCTAACTGTATTAAACTCGCAGAACCGCCGGTGCCATCTGTCCATGTTAGCCGAGGCGTTCCACGAGCTGCTGACTTACAAATCTCCGGCTAGCTACAAGGCCTCAGCGGGGAGCTCGGAATACGACCATGTCTTCATCACTGAAACCTTGGCCCGCCTTAGTAACTCTTTCCCCAGGTTCTTGGCCGGTCCAGATGATGAGATGACTCAGCCAGAGCTCTGCTATTTTGAGACCATTAGCCTGCTCTGCACTCTCATGTCTCTGTGCATCGATTTTGATCGGTCTTCCGATATTACCGATGCATTACATCAGACAACAGATGCCTTGAGCTCATCTCTTGAGAACCAGCAAAGTCAGATACTACACAGTGAGAAACCCTCGATTGAGCGCACGCTAACCATGCTTGGGTCAATGCACAACATTGCAATGCTTCGAGATTCAACGGTGGCAATCAAGCTGGCTGCTCAATGGATCTTGAGCCACAACGAGAAAGAAAAAGCCCGGGATAGATCAGGAAAGTCTAGCCTTCCTAAGGAACTGGCGTCTAAGATTAAAGATCTGCAGACGGCAGCCGAAAAGAGCATTAAAGAGGGCCAGGCGTGGATTGCAGAGCTCAAGACGGAGACCGTGTCACGAGACTTTGAGCCGAAGCTTAAGAAATGGGTACTAGAAGATGAGGATGCAATCAAGAGCATCCTCACGATGGACTCGCTGCCCGGGCTGATTGATAGCTGGCAGTTGAACGTCAAGGGGTGGCTGCAGGTCAAGTGGGCATAGATGTACATTTAGGCGGTGGAGCAGATGATGATGCTACAGGTATATATGATGTGTCGATAACGGGTCAGTGCATATGCCTGAGGAAGCGTTCCATAGATTCTAGAGCAAACGGCTTTACAAGGTCTTTCGCCTCTTTGTGTGGATAGAGGCTTGACAACGCCTGGCATACCAACGCAAACAAACCATCTCAAAGAGAATGGAATTCACAACGACAATGCGCGTTTGAGACTGGACAACCCCAGAAACCTCCATACAACTGCAGCAACCAAAATTCTCAATCGGCAAAAGGAGAAAAGTTGCCAAGTGCAATAAAATGTCTTGGGCTCATGAAACAGGCTTCGCCATTGGATGTGGAGTGAACATCGCAATTGAGGCGGGTCCCCCTTTTCGGCGCTGTGCCTTGAATGATTGCGCGTACATGCACGTCACCACCGGCGGTTTTGTCCTTCATTTTGCGACTTTTATAGCTGAGAATCTTGACGATAGGGTCCATTGCCGGTACAGACGGCAGTTTTATTACCCACTTATCTGTGAATAGGCCTGGCCTGGCCGCTGCGATTCCGCGTACAGAGTTGATGGTTTTGCGCTGAAACAGTGGCCCGCACGCGACCGATCACGATAACGGCGCTCCGGATATCAATCTATGGGCCATCAAAGACCAACAGCCCCCAGCCAGGATCAACTCTTTTCCCCGGCGTCTTCCTCCCTTTTGTTCCTCTTGGCTTCATTGCCCGTTATTGCTGTCCCAATTTTATCCCACTAATCTTTAACATCTTGGCAGCGCCAAGCGCTCGGCTAAGACGGCTCTGCTCCTCCCAGCACGCGCGTCCATCTCGGGTTGTGGGCAATTCATACTTGGCTGCATTGCTGCTAGGCGGCATCATGGCCTGTATCATCTTGTTTCTGCCGGCTTAGTGGAGGGCATCTGGCGTTAGTGGTAGCCGACAGGATCTAATTTGCAGACGAGATGCTCCGGCTTGCGTTGACAGCGCGGCGTCAGTTGGGCGCAGCCCTGGGGGTCTCCCCTGATACGCCGGGATCAAGGAGGGCGATGAAGGTATAACGTCCAGCTCTGCTGTGATGCAGAATTGTTGCTTTTCGATTCTATGGAGCGGGATTGCTTCTACAACAACTGCAGAACAAAAAAAAAAAAAGAGAGGTTATACTTGGACGACAAAGCCAGCCCGTGTTTGAGCGAAGATCATGAATGGTAGATGATCCATAATGCTAATTAGACGCTGCCACTCGCCCGTCTCAAATAGGAGTCTCACAATCATCATCATTGTGGTAACGGTGTTTCTTCTTACTCTCTTGGCTAAGAAAGAACATAGCAACGGGACAAGGCAATATGAGCTGCCCTTTGGCTTGGGTATTGGAATCTCAGCACAGGACGGGTTTCAAGCAATCAAATCATGTCCCTCAGATCTGGACCATCTGAGGCGCAAGCAGTATGGTTTAACTCGCAATGTTGTCTACCAGAAGCGTTGTTTTCGTGGCGTATATAGCAACGAGACCAGCCCGCGTGAGTCTGTCGCCGACATCGACGAGCCATTGCTGGGATCGAGAGCAGATATCCTGGATCTCGACGATGAGTGCAGCATCATTTCCTCCTCAGCGCCATTAGACCAGGCTAGATCATGCGAGCCCATTCCGTTTCCGATATCAGAGCCATTCCCAGCGGCCAATCTTTCCAACGTCATCTTTGGCGTGGCGACGACTCTCTCTCGTCTGCAAGACTCGGTTCCCCAGATCTCGCACTGGATGTCCGGAACGGGAGCTCTCTTTTTGGCAATTGTCGTTGACAAATCGGTTAGCGACAATAGTCTTGCCTCGTTGGAACAGCTGTACGACAGCCACGACATCAACCTAACGGCCATTCGACCATGGAACTGCACATTTGATGTCAACGAGCAGCACTTTGCAATCATCCGAGACCTCCATGACTATTCAAGCGAAGAAACTCAATGGGCTGCCATCATTGACGACGACACATTCTTCCCCTCGCCATATTCCATCACTCAGCTCCTGGCCTCACACGATTCGACTGTGCCAGCCTACATCGGCGGCCTCACCGAAAGCCAGGGAGCAATAGACTACTTTGGCGTCATGGCTTACGGAGGCGCTGGCGTCTTCATGAGCATGCCATTAATACGACAGCTAGACTCCCACGTCGACGAATGTCTAGCCGCGAGCCTCACCAGAGAAGGAGACGGCCTGTTGAGCGGCTGCATATACAACCACACGCAGACGGCATTAACCGCCGTCCCGGGCCTCTACCAACTCGACATGCGAGGCGACCTCGGCGGGTTTTACGAATCGGGCGTCTTCCCCCTTAGCCTCCACCACTGGAAGTCGTGGCACCAGGCCCCCGTCGACAAGATGGCCAAGATTGCCGACTTCTGCGGCGAGTGCTTCTTGCAGCGGTGGCGGTTCAACGGCGACACCGTCCTCGCCAACGGATACAGCATCAGCGTCTACGAGGGCGGCATCACCCAGCCCGAACTAGACCTCATCGAGGCCACTTGGGATGCAGCGAGGGCATACGAGGACACAATGGGCGCGATGAGAGACAAGGTGGATGACAGCAAGAAGAAGAGCTATCGACTTATTGACGCCGAGGAGATTGATGGGAAGCTGCGGCAGGTGTTTGTGCGTCATGGGGCTTCGGATTTGGATGGAGATGGCGAGACGGAGGCGATGGATGAGGTTGTGGAGCTTTGGTGGGAGTGGCCGCAGGACGACGAGTATTGAAGAGAGTGTAAATTTTGGTTTTTTGTTACGCATAATTGATGAACCGAGGGGCCGGGATATCATGGGACACTGGCAATGAGATGGGATGGGATAATTTGTGTTTTTTTTTTGCATGGAGTTTTTGGTCCCTGCCAGCTAGATATGTTGCAATATTCATAGAAATGAAATACTAAACAAGATTAGACAAATCTTGCCATTTGACTCGACAAATAAGTGGTCATGTCGAAACGTGTACATGATGCTCGTCTTGGCCGCTTCAAGTCTTATCTGGATACACGCACGCTAGGCAAGACTAAGCAGTAGACATGAAAGATTCACGTCTCTGAACAACATCCCGTTTGCGATACTGGATGGTGTAAGAGTTGCATTCTCGCTGTATATGAACTGATTATGCGGAGAAGCGGAGGGCGTCGTAAAGAACAGACTCTATCGAGCAGTTGTCCAAAAAGGGTAAAAATTATCTGCTGGATTCCTAGCGCAGAGGCGGTTGGATTGGCCGAACAAGTGCGGAGAGAGATCTGTGGAGATTGTGGTGGCGTTTAATCTGTCGCGGTATTGCCTGTTTTTGGCAGAACCTGAGAGAAGAGACGCATTACGAATTGCCGGCAAGGGTACAGACGTGCTGCGTTTCAACACCATACATGGGCTTTGGTGACGGTATAGGTGCATGCAATACATGTCGGAGGAAGCATGCTTGAGAGCGTATAAAAGCTAGCAACTACGTTCTTTGAGAAGCATTCTGCGAGCGGCTTTTTCTCATCGCTTCTCACTTGATCATTTTTCCTTTTCAATTTCTGAGCGCACTTTGTCGGTCTGATTGCTTCTTAACTGCAGCGGCGCTTTGAAGATGGACAGGCTTCGGGAGTTGTCTGTTGGCAGACTGCTGGAGACGTCCACGACTCACCCGCTTATGGCTCTGGGGGCTGCTGTGCTCTGCCTGAGTGTGATGTATACACTCGTAAGTATTATTACGAGCGAAACAATCAAAGAGTTATTTTGACTAACCACTGCGTCAATGTTTAGATGTCATCAAGCCGCCGTAATGTCCCTATTTCCAGCCCTCAACGGCCTGAAAAGCAGTCCAAGGATCCTCTCAAAATCGATCCATTAAATGACTTGGACTGGAAGGCCGTTGAGCCTGCCAAGTACCGACCGTTCAAGCCCATTTACCACATCACCATGGGTAAGTTTTTCTAATAGCCCTATCTCACTTATATGCCCCCAACCACATGTATCGAATGTGATGATACACTCAACTACAACTCCACAACTAACAAAACACAACAAGCACTCAAAGCAGACACGCCTTCAGAGCTCATCACCATCGACACAGACTACCTCGACAGAGTCTCCCTCCGCCGCCAAATCATCTCCCAACACGGATCCTTGGTCCACGGCTGCCTCCCCGCCGGCGTCGAAGCCGTCCGCGAGCTCTACCAGTTCCTCCTCCAAGACCATCTCCCCAGCCGCTTCCCAACCATGTTCCAGCTCCAAGACAAAGGCCGTCGTTTCGCAAATCTCGTGACCGGCCAGTCATCCCCCACGGCCGTGCCGGACGATCCAGCCGCAGCCCTGCGGATTCTCGCAGAGACGGTCGAAGAAGACATGTTTCTGCTGGTTGGCGAGCCGGAGGGCCATCGCGCAGTGGCTTTTCAGTGCTGTTTCCCGTCGGGGTTTGATCCGTCGTCAAAGGTGGGCAAGTTGCTAAAGGAGATTCACGCGCCGGTGCCTTCGTATGACAAGATTGGGCCGAGCATGGAGAGGTTCTTTGGCAAGATTGAGGTGGGCAAGAATGTGAAGCGAACAAATGTGAGTTCTCTCTTGCCCTTCTTTTTCTCTTTTTTTTAATCGTCTTCTTCTATTCTTCTATTTACCTTTTGCTGGGGCTGAAGCTGAGGTCAAGGCTGAAGCTCAGATTGAAGTCCATGTTTGTACATGAACGGGTCAATATTGCTCTTGGACTAATCAACTTCCTTTGTAGTGGGGCATACAGACAGATGGAAACTTGTTTCATTACGAAAGACACGATGGACCAACCAGCGATGCTCCATCGACAGTTGAGGCAGAGACAGACATGAGCCAGGTGAGAGCCCTTTTTCTTCACTTTATCAGATGAACGTTCAACGCCGTTGGTGGTGTTACCCTTATCACGCACAGGCATGTATGTGGCCGTACACTATCTGTACCACCCACTACATGTACATGTATAATAATCGCCAACTTACACGCTTCACAATATACTGACTTGAATCTCCCCAGGCCTATGCCCGCGTCGAGCTGCAGACTCTAAGCCGCCTGCCCAAGACTCGGGCCGTCCTCTTCTCCTTCAAGACATATCTGTATTCGCTGCGGCAACTCAGAGAGGAAGGGCTGGGCCCGCAGGTGGCGGATGCCATTGAGGGCCTCAAGACGGGCAACGCACCGGGCATGTGGAATTACAAGGGCGCTCCGCAGTGGGGAGAGCCGGTCTGCAGGTACTTACGGGCGTGATGCAAAGGGACGATGCCTTGTGAAGCCAAAGATATCATGTCATGTCATGTTCTGTCTAGATGTTGTAATCGATTACATAGCAGAGAATCAGACGGCAGCAGCAATAGTAACAGCTGTGCCAAGTCAGTTGACAATGGAGAAAAAGATGCCTGCCCTGCTTTTATACAGTCACAGAATAAATTTCTCATTGTCGCCATTGTTGGCCATCGCTTTGTGAAACATGGGTGGATACATGAACTGGCTTGTTCGCGGCTAGCGGTGCTATACGAAAATGTCAACATCTCGGAGCAAAGCAGCATAAGCTAAATACACCAAGATGGAAACACGGGCCTATAGGTGTCTATGCGGACGACATTATTCCGTGATGAATATGAAAACTCGTAGACTATAGCAGTGTAATTCCCTCACTCACCTTTATCCACCCGTTTTATAAGAAAGTGCCAATTCCCCTCTTCCGCATGAGTCTAGAACCTGTAGATCCAACTCACTTACACCCAAGATGAAGTCGTCTCTCCTTCTCGCCGCTCTCCCCTTGGCTCTCGCCGTGCCGCGGCCTATACTACCGCCGATATCTTTCGGCGTACCTTCTCCTCCCCCTGCCCCGACTTTGGCCTCACCAAACACACCGAAGCATAACGGTGTGCCCAACTCACCTCCGTCTTATGGCGCACCGGACTTTCCTGCAGTGACAGCAACAGTGACAACGACGACTCAATACATCATCATCGCCCAGCTTTCGGACACGACTTTTGTTTCCACGCTTGGCAATTATCCGACTGCACTTCCGTGGAATCACAATCCGGCGACGACTGCTAATTCGTCGTCGACTGCTGTTCTACCGACTGTTATTCTACCGACTGTTGTTCCACAGCCTGGTGTTCCACCGCCTGGGATTCCATCGCATGTTGTTCCACCGATTGTTACTTCATCGTCTCACACTTTATCGTCTCTTACTTCGTCGTCTCTGACGTCGTCGTCTCTGACGTCGTCGTCTCTTACTTCATCAAGTGTCTCTTCATCAAGTGTCTCTTCATCATCTGTCTCTTCATCATCTGTTTCTTCATCATCTGTCTCTTCATCATCTGTTTCTTCATCATCTGTTTCTTCATCATCTGTTTCTTCATCATCTGTTTCTTCATCATCTGTCTCTTCATCATCTGTTTCTTCATCATCTGTCTCTTCATCATCTGTTTCTTCATCATCTGTTTCTTCATCAACTCGTCTTCCATTAACCGCTTCTGTATCGACCACGTATGTTCTCACGCCCGTCACTACAACGGCTACTACTCCATCAACTATTGCTCCCGCTCCGACAACCACTATTATTCCGACAACCACTATTACTCCGACAACTGTTTCAGTAGATGTTTCGACAAAAGTTGTTATACAAACTGTCACAACGGCTAATCCTACGACGCATTGGACTACTATAACAAAGACTGGGTTTGAACCAGTCGGATTTATAGATACACTCTGCGTAGATCTTGATTGGGCCCATGTAAGTTGATTTATTTTCCAATTTTTTTCTTCTCTCTTGATTTTCTCCCCTTCTTTATAAGTTTCGAGGTATATTAATACTTTTACCAGACAAAATGTTATGCTACAATTACCGAGCAATGGCAGCTTATCAAAGGCCCCCCCGCCGAGTACACTCGCCCCGTGGACCTTTCATTACCCGACCACTACCGCCGCGTCAAGCTCTACATAGGTTGGTGTTGAGCTTTTGGGCTTGGTATTTAGAAGTGAAATGAAAGAGTAAATAAATGCCTCTACACATATAGACACGCAGTACCAAGTGCATTGCCCATGCTGCCGTGACCTCGCGCGTTGTATCTTGTTTCACATGTCTCTTGTCTCACACGTCGTACACGGTACCTGTAAACAGACCAAATCAATTTTACTTGATTAATTTAATCGACATGCACGCTGCAGCCAGCCACATGCACCTTGCATTCACCGAAGCCACCACCTGCATCAACCGCATCAACCGCCTCAGCTCGTGCGACGCCGTTGCTGTGCCGGCGATTCGAGCAGCGGCCTTTAGCGCTGCTGCAGCCAATGGAACATGCTGTGAACAACAAGTAACCTCCAGCTTCCAGGGCCTGGCCGCCAATCTGGGCCTCCGCTGCAAGCAACCACCACGGGACGCTGGACATGCGCCCAAGCAGCGCTGCAGCTGACCCGGCCCGGCGCCTTATAAATCGTGCCTCTCGCTGCTGACTCTCTTCTCTTCTCTCTCTGTTTCTCTTTCTTTGTCTCTCTCTATTTAAACGTCGACTCTTCTCTCCCTTCTTCTCCTTCTCTCGTCACGCCCATCGACTGCGCCCCAGCAATCAAATCAAATCAAATCAAATCAAATCCCATCTCAGCTACCGCCCAAGTGCCGGCGGTGCCTTATCGCCCTCGCTAGCAGCTCCCAGAAGACTCCCCTGTAAAACAGGCCCGCCGCCCAATCACAGCGCCCTCCCCGTCCCTTCCAGAGGGCTGAAGTGCCGCTAAAATCGCCAGCCAGCGAGCCTCGTGATCCACCTTTATCCGTCGTCGCACGGGGAACGTCACCGCAACGTACCGACCCGAAAAACCGCCAGCTGCGAAGCTTCAGAGACGGTCCTGACAAAAACTCTTTTTTTCTCTCCCCATCGATCCGGCATCAGCCTCGCGAGCTCGCCCCGACGCCGTGCCCCGTCCAGCTGCCGAACCTGCTGCTGACCCTGCAGCTGCTGCTTGATCTGCGTCGTGCCGTCCTCTCGACGAATCACCCCATCGGCGACGAGCCGCCGGATTCTACTTGAACCTTGGCCAAGAGCCCAGAGACAGAGACAGAGACAGAGACAGAGACACTGTCCGACGCCCACCGGATCCTCTCGCGCTCCGCATCGCAGGCTATGCTCTGAGGCCGCAGAGCTGCTGCGCGCTCCCGTCCATTTTTCCAACGCCTCAGCTGTTCTGTTGGCAGCTGCCTGCGTTTGCCGGGCTCTGAAGCTGCCCGTCTCCGTTGGCGTGTAGCGCGCGCCGATCCACCTCGTTTCGCGCGACAAAGCCCGAATCTGCGGACGACGCTCATCACGCGGCCAACATGAGTGTCCCATGTGCGTTTTTTCTTTTCTGTCCTCGTTTGCGTTTCCTGCCTTGCCTTGCCTTTGGCTATCGTTCGTCTCTTGCCCGTTCATGTCTTTGCTTCTTTCCTCCCTTGAACCATCGACCCCGGTGAGCCAATGCCCAGTGATTCGATTCGATGCGATTCGATGCAACCTGCCATCGGCGCCATTCCTAGCCGGAGACGACGATGACTAAGATGGCGAGACGGCAGTGGCAGTGGCAATGGCAATGGCAATGGCAATGGCAATTCTACGACGTGTGGCTGACAAAATCCTCCTCTTGCTCCCATCACAGTGTCTTCCGACGACAAGAAGCGCTACACCGCCCTCATTGATGAGATCCTCTCCACCGCCGACCTCGAGACCATCTCGCGCAAAAAGGTCCGCCAGGCCCTGGAAGCTGCGCTGGGCGGCAAGGACTTGAGCGAGCAAAAGGCAAGCATGACGCGCCAGGAGCAGAAAATCCACGTCTTGGCCCCCAAAAACTAACCCGCCGGGCGTGTTGTAGGATGCCATCAAGAAGCTTATAGAAGAACGCTTCGATGCCGTCTCTGGCGCTGATGCCGGAGATGCTCCTCCCTCGCCCCTGCCCGACGCATCGAGCAACAAGCGGCCGGCCGCCAACGGTGCCTCCGACTACGACGACGCCTCCGCCTCTCCCGAGCCGGCCAAGAAAAAGGCCAAGCGGTCCTCGTCTATAGAAGATGCCGACGCCCGCCTGGCCGCCCAGCTCCAAGCGCAGGAAAACAGACTCGCAAGGAGCCGCACCACACGTGGCGGTGGGGACAAGGCGCGGATGGCAAAGAAGAAGAAGGCTCCCCGTAAGAAGAGCGCCAAGAAGGTTGGAGGCGATGACGACAGCGAGGTGGATGCCAGCGGAGACTCCATCAAGAAGCGTAAGGCCGGCGGTGGTTTCCAGAAGCCTTTCAACTTGAGCGAGACCTTGTCAGCGCTGTGCGGTGAAACTCAGGTAAGGAGGGAGCTAGCCTGGCAATGCGGTTCTGCTGTCTTTTTGGAACATTTTTGCTAACACGGCCATGGCAACAGCTTTCCCGTCCTCAAGTCGTCAAGAAGCTGTGGGAGCACATCAAGGCCAACGATCTCCAAGATCCCGCAGACAAGCGCCAGATCCGCTGCGACGAGAAGATGCAGGCTGTGTTCAAGCAGGCCAAGGTCGACATGTTCCGAATGAACAAGGATATCGGAAGCCATCTCTACCCCGTTGAGGAGTAAAGGGGGGGAGAAGCTTCGAGAGGCGGAGGGAAGCGACAAGACACGTTTTACAAAAACAGCAATACCAGCATCACTTATACCGGTAGCGGCCAAAGATGAAGCAAACGACTTGATCGATTTGCAGTGAGGGTTTTTCTTGGCGCCCGGCGGCGTAATTTGGGGTTTATATAACAAAGGCTGGGTTTATCAATCATCGTTATTTCATTTTACAGTCATCCGTATAGGAGGGAAAGAAGGAGGGATGGAAGGAGAGGAGTATTCAGCGAAGAGTGGCTTTTGGAATTTTCTTTGGTGTAAATGGAAATTTGGGCGGTGGAGGGAACGGGCCAGGTCAGAGGGGACTTACTGGATTCATCTGGTGTTTTTAGCCGTGACATCTTTTTTTATCCTTATTTTTACTTTTGGCGGATTTCTTTGGGAGAATCCTGAATAAAGAGGAAATAAATAAGAGTGAAGAGCTTACAATGGTCTTGCCGAGTGGTGAATGGTGCCAAGATTGCATGTGCTTCGTTGGTCTTTTACAATATGGCAAGGAAAGATACAAAAGCAAGGCGATGGACTAATGGAACAGAATAAATAAGTGAATGGTAATGGAATAGCCGTGTTGCGAAAAGACCAAGTAGCTACGTCTTTGGCAGTATTTTATGTCTTGTTCATTACAATGTAAAGTTATATCAAACGATTTCAGTTGAAGTAAATGATTCCATATACAGGCATCATAACACTCTACCCTGTTACCGCTAGCACATTCTTTGCGCCGTTGATGCTTTGATAATCCTATTCCACGACCGGAATGCCCGTACAGTGCAAACGCAAATGAATCACACGCAATCAAACGCAGTAATACATTCATCTCATCAGCCACATTGATTTACAGCACCAGTGCAACAACAGGGCTGTAAAGTCACCCCTATTTGTTCTGTCCTTTGCCGAATGACTCCCACCTACCCGGCATTTGGAATAAAACGCCAGCAGCAGCTGAGTCATCAGGGCGGACTGTGCGGGTAAAAAATTACAGCCTTGCAAGGTTTGAATTCTGCGCTGCTGATTGGCTGCTCCAGGCCTTGTCCCTCGCTTTTTTGGCGCTCCCAGGGCTTTAGAGCAGACAAGGCAAACGGCTTGCCTCATTTCGTTCGGTACAAAACCCCGGCGGTGGCCCTGCTGGAGGGGTCCTGCAACGAAAGAGGCCAAAAAATCCGCAATCAGCTTCTGGGGAAGGAGGCAGCAAAGACGCCTTCTTTCTTCGCCATCATTCTTTGGTCTTTTGTAATTCTGCCACATCATTTTGTCTTGTTACACTCTACTTCTTTTCTGCATACTACATTCATACATACTTATACTTGCCTCTGCGTAGATTGTGCATCCGTGGAGCAGCAGCTAAACGATAAGCAATCGCTCTGCTCGCGGGGGCTCAGCCGCACCGTTTCTTCAACTACACCCAAGCCGAACCCACCGAGGCTGCCTCTCCGGAGAGCCTCACATCCCGAATCTCCATCTGCAGCGTTATTTCATTTCCGAGCCAACCATGACGGCCCCAGAGGGAGCAGCTCAGACCGGCCGCGGCGACGGCAGCTCTAGAGGACGAGGCCGTGGCGGAAGAGGAGGCGGCGGGGGAGCCAAGCGAGGGCGAGGCGGCAACAATCGAGGACAGGGACGGGGCCAAAAGGGAACACAAGATGCTGCTGCTGCTGCTGCGACGTCGACGGGCTCAGAGGCGGCAGCCAAAGAGAACAAGGCCATGGCCGCCACCAGGCCCGACGTCGACGACGACGACGACGATGCCGACGTCTGCTTCATCTGCGCCAACCCCGTGGCCCACCACTCGATTGCGCCCTGCAACCACAAGACGTGCCACATCTGCGGCCTGCGCATGAGGGCCCTGTACAAGACCAAGGACTGCGCCCACTGCCGAGTATGTCTGAAACATCCCGCGGTCGCTGATGTGTGCTGATGCTAACAATTGTATCCCAGACACCGGCATCCTATGTCATCTTCACCGACGACGCCGAGAAGCGCTTCGAAGACTACGCCGACAGGGACTTCACCTCGACCGACACCAACATCGGCATCAAGTACACAAACGAGGACATTGTCGGCGACACCGTGCTCCTGCTGCGCTACAACTGCCCCGACGAGTCCTGCGACTTTGCCGGCCTTGGCTGGGCCGATCTCCATCGCCACGTCAAGTCGGCCCATCACAAGCGCATGTGCGACCTCTGCACCCGCAACAAAAAGGTCTTCACCCACGAGCACGAGCTCTTTGGCGACAAGGAGCTGGAGAAGCACATGCGCCACGGCGACGACAAGCCCGGCGCCGCCGACCAGACGGGCTTCAAGGGCCACCCGCTGTGCGGCTTCTGCGGCCAGCGCTTCTACGACGACGACAAGCTGTTTGAGCACTGCCGCATGAAGCACGAGCGCTGCTTCATCTGCGACAGACGGGACTCGCGACAGCCGCACTACTTCCTCAACTACGAGGAGCTCGAGAGGCACTTCCAAAAGGACCACTTCCTGTGCTCGGACCGCGGATGCATGGAGAAGAAGTTTGTCGTCTTCGAGTCGGAGCTGGACATGCAGGCACACAACCTCGCCGAGCACGCCGGCAAACATGTGGGCAGGGACGCCAGACTGGTCGACATTTCTGCTTTTGACATTCGCCAATCCTATCAGCCGGAACGACGCGGTGGCCAGCGAGAAGGACGGGCTCAGGGACAGGGACAGGGACGACGAGGGGGCAACAGGGGAAGAGACCCCAACGAGGACAGCATTCTGCCAACTGTGAGCTCGACTGTCCCCTTGCGGAGAGACGAACTGGCGTTTCAGCGACAAATGGCCATTGCCTCGGCGCCTTCGGGCTCGAACCGCACGTTCCGAGGACAGCTGTCGACTCCAACGCCCGCCACCGCTCCGGTGACCCCTACGCTCACACCCTCGCCAGCTCAAGCATCTTCAGCAGCCCGGAATGCCGCAGCGACGCCCCCTTCAAGGCCCCGAAGCGTTGGCCCAGGCGCCGGTCCTGCAGCCGCTACCAACGCCATCGAGGCCCTCAGCCTCGCTGACACAGCCAATCTCTCGCCCGAAGAAAGAGCTCGCCTCGTCCGCCATGGCAGCGTCATTGAGCGGGCTGCGAACCTCCTGGGCAACGACTCGCACAAGATGGCTGCTTTCCGGAGCCACATCTCGACATACCGCCAGGACGGCTTCACTGCTCCTCAGCTCATCGAAGCTTTCTTTGCCCTCTTCTCAAATGCCTCATCAAATGCCCTGGCTACTCTCGTGAGAGAGCTGGCAGATCTCTTTGAAGACAAGGCCAAAGCTGATGGCCTGAGAAAGGCCTGGCAGGATTGGCGGGCCATCAACGAGGACTACCCGAGCTTACCGGGCCTCGGCGGCATGCAAGGGGCAACCTCCAGTTCTAGCGGATGGGCGAGCGCCGCGGCTGCCAACACGGGATTCACCGTTGTTGCGCCTTCGCAGCGCAACTCGAACAGAGTCTTGAAACTTAAGAACAGCACTCGACTCGGCGGCCCAGCGCCCACCGCTTCACGAGGCCCTCCCGGCTGGGTGGCAGCATCGTCATCGTCATCTTCCACATCCAGAGCTCCAGCAGCATCAGCATTTCCTTCTCTGCCCACGCCGTCTGCATCCTCATCATCCCGCGTATCGACGACCGCCTCCGCACCCTCATGGACCGCCTCGTCCTCCTCCTCCTCACAATCTCGAGGCCGAGGCCCAGCACCGCCAAACGTTCGTGCCGAAGACGCTTTCCCTTCACTTCCCGCAGCGCCGAAACCCCAAACCACCATTTTCGGCTATGGCGGAGGCCGCGGCGTGAGACGCGACTTTGGCCAGCGGGAGTCTGACTTCCAATGGGGAGCTGCTGCTGCTGCCCCCGCCGCTGCGTCGTCCGCGGTGGAGGAAGCAGATGATGCTGGGACGGGAGGAAAAGGCAAAAAGGGGAAGAAGAATAAAAAGCAGATTCTGGTACAGTGGGGATAAAGGAACAAAAGAGAAAGAAACAAGACTTGGAAAAAAGGGGGGTTAGAGACAACTCGCGTTCTTTTGTCTCACTCTGTTTCTTCATTACGGAATAATGTTGTTTCCATGTATCCCTTCCCTAACTTGTTGCTATTTTTGCTATTGATAAAAGGGACTGTGACGAATTGTGACGGATATTCATTGGCTAGGCTAGGCGTTGGATTTGGTTGATTACATTTTAATGCAGCGTATTAAAGTGTAAAATGGGCTAATTGCAAAAGATATCTTTTTGTAAAAGCGAATTGTTGGAATAAATCAACATTAAATAAAAGAGAAAAGCAAATAAAATCACCATATAGAGAGACATGTTAAATGACAGTTACTAGACCATGTATGATACATACCTATGCTAGTGCTGTCACATTGTGAAATAAAAAAGTTGAAGCTACTATTGAAACATGTAAAACTAAAATACATTCAAAAAAGAAAAAAGAAAAAAACATCAAAACGCTTTTATGCTGTCCTATTCATCTTGATAAATGACAGGAATCGCTATCCACCATGCAAGACACCCTCTCACCATCTTTCTCTCTTCATTTCCCCCCTTCTTTTACAGTCCCGCAGGCTCATAATACTCCCTGAACCGATCCGACGTCTCCCAATGCAGATTATACACCACGTTCCAGCACGTAAGCAGCAGCATCGGGAACTTGACCGTCCAGTACACGAGATACCCATCCGGCAAGGACCCCACGCTCCGCTTCAACGAGTCCGACATGTCCTCGTAGTGATTGCGCTTGTTCCTCAGGGCGCGCAGCAGGTCGAGCAGTTTCGATCCAGTGTACTTGCGCTGCTTGCCCAGGGAATCGACAAACTCGCGAGTGAGGAGCTTCAAAAAGTCGCCCCGAATGACGTCTGGGGCATGTCTCTCCAGTTCCATTAGCGCATCCGAAGGCGGATCCCGGATTTCCTTTTCAAGCGAGTCCGATACGTCGCAGAGGAAAGCCAGACGCTTCTTCGGGGACCAGAAGAAAGGATGGGCCATGACTTCTACGGAAGTAGGCCGTAGCTTGGGATCCGCTTGCAACATGGACGAAATTAGATCCTTGGCTTCGTATGAGAAATCGCCTAGCGAATCCAGGGGATCGAGGTTGTAGTTGCCCTTTCGAATGTTGACCTCGCGCATATATCTATCACCACAGTCGAATGGATGTGAGCCGTTTGTGAGCACATAGAAGAAGACAAGTCCCAGGGAGAAAATGTCAATGGCTCGCGTTGCGCGTCGGCCATTGAGGAGCGTAGGATCGCCAACGAGAATGGTACCGGAGCCACTATGCGTGCTTCCATCCTGGGCCGCGGGATTCTGTCCATCGTCATCGAGAAGAAGCTCGGGTGCACGCCATCCAGTTGTTCCAGCTGCTCGGCCTGTCGTTGCTCCAAAGGAAGATTGAGTACCATCCAGTTTCTTACACAGCCCAAAGTCAGAGACCAACAGCCTCGGTCTGCCGTCTTTGTCCAAATTGACCAAGATATTCTGAGGCTTGAGATCGCGATGGACAATGCGCAGAGAGTGTAGATGAGTGATACCGTTGGTGATTTGGTACAGAACGGCAGGCAAATCTTTCTGCCCGGCATTGGCCAAGTTACGGAAGTGGTTGGGCTTCTCAATCACATCTGCAAGTGAGGCAGCGCAGCGTTCCAATGCAATGTACAGAAAATCTCCTCGCATCTCCTGTGAGTAATATCGGATAACTGCGAGTGTCTTGTTAGTATGTATCTCATTTGATTCCCCCCCCCAAAAAAAATGATAACTCACCATTAGGATGATCGTCACTCTCGCGCAACAACCGAGTCTCCCGCGTAGCAATGTCGTAGAATTGGATAGTCATTCTCTTGACAGCAACATCTCTGCCATCAAATCGGCCGGCAAAGACGACTGTGCCGTTGCTGCCCATGCCGAGTTCTACATCCGTGTCCACTTCAATGTTGCCGATGCTAATGATGGAGCCTGTGACGGCTTGCATGTCGTTGTAGATCATCCGGAAGTCAGGCTCAAGGCTGGGGCGATCGCCTAGCTTTTTGGCATTGCTGACGGCCTCATCCACGGCCTCGTCCACGGTGCTGAGTCCTCCGTCGTCGTCTCGAGACGATTGGCCCTCGGCGCGGTTCTTTTTGTGCTTAACACCACCCCGACGACCTCTATGGGCTTTCTTTTTCTTCTCAGGAGCGGCGCCATTGGCAGAGTCTTGCGCCTGTGTGTCTAGAGCCGTATCGATCACCTTGTCGTCTGTATTCTGGGCGCGCTCTGACGACTCGGAAGAATCTCTATCTCTATCCTTGTCTTTATCTTCATCCCCAGTGGTTGACTCTAATTTAGGTTTGGAAATCTCTTCCACTTTTTGGTTGTCAAGTTGAGAGAGCGGAGTAGTGGAAGAGGAGGAGGAAAATGTGGCATCTTTTTCATCGCCCGATTCGTCTCCAGCACTATGATCTAGGGTGAGGAACGGATATATATCTTTGAGACTGCCTTCGGTCCTGAATCGGTGGTATGCTCGTCGGAGCTTCTTTTCATTGTATATCAACGAGCCCACGAAGAGAATAATCAGAACGGGGTTGCTGACAAAATCAATGACGCTGTTGGCGGCATTTTGCGGAAGAGCCTTGACTTTTGTTATGATGGTGGGCTCTTCATGAACAGCAGGGGCTACCGCATGAGCATTATTCGAGCCATTCTCCAATTCATCGAGAAAATCGTCCAGGAGGCCAGGGGGCAGTGTCAGATGCTGCTGTTGGTAGCTGCCACTCCGCAGTGCGTCCAAGAAGTGGGTGCCCACCAGTGCCTTTGAGATTTTGGAACGATTAATTGTATCAAACGCGGGGGCCGTATCCCACCAGTCAGGTCGCGATATCTGAGCCACCGGTGCATCGATAATGAGAGGATAGGCCCGGCCAGACAGCGCATACCAGCTGCCGTTTTCGGTTTGGTTGAGGAAGATGCTGTTGCTTCGCATTTTGGCAACACCTTCATCCTGTGATGGCATTGGTGGCTGAGGAAGGACAACAAGGTCAGGGTTGCTGCCCGCAGCAGCGTCCCATGGACGGCACACATCAAAAACCCGTGCCACCGGGGAGGAGAATTTGTGGCTAAACAGGGGCAAATGGTTATCAGACCGGGACTGATCAAAGGCATAAACCTTGCCGTCGTGCTGGCTGGTGATGTAGCGGCTATCTAGCGAGGCATGGTATTGCTGATAGAGGTCACTGTCAAAAGTGTTTGGTCCCCATTCTGCGTATTTGAGAGTTGCGATTGGGCGGCCATCACGTCTTTGGATTCCCACGGTATACTCTGTTCTCCCCAGAGTGATGGTGCCCATGGAGCTGCACTCTTCGTTGTCTGCATCGCCAAAAGCATTGGGTCGGAGGCAGCTTTCCCCTTCATTGACGAGGGAGCCGCCAGATCCAAACCACTTGAGCACACGTCCGGTGGCCACATCCAACGTGACCATGGTCGTTTTCTTGTCTCCTGTATACACGACCGGGGGCTCATCGCCCGCATATGGGGCAAGCTCTTCCACGAGCCGCTTCATGGTGAATCCAGTTCGGATGAGGCCTGCGCCGGCATCTGGAATCCATACATAAAGGCCTCCATCGCGGCTGGGCTCGACAGCCCATATGTAATGATCAACGGGGCTGTAATCGTCGTCGAGGACGGAGTTGTTTGTTCGGTAGTGTGTTGTTTCTACCACTGGCTGGTCGACCTCGAGGTGCCAGCGTTGCCGACCGGTTTTCCGGTCGCTGGCATAGAGGTCTCCATCGACGGTCGCCAGAAGAACAAAGTCTTCAACTTCCCAGTCCTCCAGACTCCGCGCATTTTGCGGCGATGCCAGCCCAGAAGCGCTACTGCTGGGCCAGAGATGTCGTGAAGTGTGTGGTGCTCGAACGGGCTGAGCCGGAGCTAAAGTTGCGAGGGCGCTCGCATCGCTAGGGACTTTTACGTATTTTGATTTATCGGATTCCTGCTTGGATTCCTGCTTGGGTTGCTGGGAACGATTCGGGGCCTTGTTGGCGTAATCGTACGGGGCACGTCGAGCTCGTTGACGCTGCTGCGGCAGAGGCGTCGGCTGCTGTTGCTGTTGACGTGGTTGTTTTTGTTTCTTGTTGATGGTATCGAAGTCCGCCTCATCTCGCACATCGTCGACTTGTGCGGCGTACCACTGGCTGTTGGTGGCGTCTTCGGATACTGAGTCAAGAGGACTGTCGCCTCTCTGAGAGTGAATTTGGACTTGGGGCTGCACGGGCTGCTGCTGAGCGTCGACAAGCTGAATCCAGGGGATGAGGATGATGGCAAAAGCCAGCAAGAGCTTCTGATGCTGCGAGGACCATCGTCCTTGGCCGGGGGGTCGTCGAAGCATTTTGTGAGACGAAAGAGTCGGCTGTCGGAGGATGGATCACATGGATGCTAGAGCTCTACCAAGAGAGAGGTAGAGGCTGTTGCGGTGCCAGAGTAGCCAGAGTAGCCATCCCCAGGCAAGAATCGGGGTAGATGTCGCGCGTCCTCGATCTCAGGGGGGGGCGATGAAAGAAAACAAGAGCTGGGGGCTGGGCACAAACCGGTCCCCGCTCAAAGAACCAGGCACAAAAACCGCCGAAGGACCCGTGGCACGGCCAGATGCGAGTCGAGAGCGCTGAAGAAGCGCTGCGTAACGGCCTGGGGCCTCGTTTGTGACGGACAGGAGGCGTGACGCAGACTGCGGGTTCCGGATCGGGTTGCTGTGGTTTGAAACCGTTGGAGCTGTGTAGATACTCTATTAGGGCGGATTTCGCTTCAGGTCGGCAGATATTTGCGCGTCCAGGTCCAGAGGTAGCTCCTTCGTATTTGCTGCTCTGCTGGTAGACAAATCCTGCAGCTCCAGCCCGGAGATTCAGGAGCAAGCAATGGCGATGGCGAGGGTGAGGAGGCCGGACCCAGGAGGGAGAGGGAGAGGCCAGTGGCTCATACGCAAGATGGTGTGGTGCGGGTTTGTGGGTTGGCCCGAAACTACTGGGTACGCGGAGCTCGTCGCTGATCGGGTTCCTCGCCAGCGCTGATACCCCCTCAGCGGCGGCGCGCTGCGGGCCCGCGAGGTACTGCTACGGCAGCGGTACGAGTCAGCAGGTAGCCCCGCGTATCAGCACCTCGCAAACCCCAACACCCCAGGCCTGTGTCTTTGCCGCTTCGCCAGGGCTGGATCCTCGAGCGCGCCGCAGCCAATTGCAGGCCGCTCACGGGCGAGGATCGCGAGATATTTTGGTGCCATTTGCCGTAATACCACTGCGACCAGCCATGTGTGCCGCGCCGCCAGAGCCTGTCTTGCATTCCCTGCAGCCCACCAAAACAACTTTTGCGCAGCCTGTAAAATTGCATCGCCGTGTCGCCGGGGCAGGCGGACGAGTTACGGCATACGTGTGCACTTCTGCTGGCACCGGCTGTATTACGAAGCACTGCAATAAACGAGTGCCTGTACAGTATGAAGTCGGTGGTTTGATAATAGAATAACAATAATAAAATACTAATGGTGACACAATAAGCTGTATGGTCTGTTGCTAATGACCAGACATAGGTACATACACACACACATCATCGTCTCTCCATAGGCCAATGAGACTGTCCAGCTCTCTCCAAGAAAAAAAAAAGTGTCATTATTTTGTGCCATTTTCCGTAAAAAAAATCCGGTGGAAAATCTACCCATACATACACGCAAAGCACTCCCGGAATGCCTACCCATGCTAGACAAAAGAGAGAGAGACACACCCCGTATCCATCTATGCCACAATCTCCTCGCTCTCCTCCAAAACATCCTCGACAATCTCCTCAATCACCCGGTCGTCTTCGGTGCTGGCGCCGTCGAGCGCCTCCACTTCCTTTGTCTTTGCCTCTAGAAGGGCAGCATGTGGATCTTGCGGCAGGCCCAGGACCTCCCGCTCTTCAGCGACCTCAGCCTCCACCTCCGCACGCCAAGCATGCCACTCATCCAGGACGCGGCGGCGGGCCTCGACAACGGCGAGATCGGCAGACGCACCACGGTCGGCGTCTTCCTGCTCGAATACTCTGCTGTACTCACGCAGGTTCTTGCGGATCTGCTTCTGCTCATCTTTTGAGAGCATGGTGGGCGGTCGTGGACGCCACTGGAACTGCTTGAATTTCTCAATGGGCTCTTCGCGGAGCGCCTCACCCTTGAAGTCGTAAATGTGGTATCCATTTTCCATCTGTGATTTTGGTGTTAGTCTCATCTTATCCCGCAATTACCAATGCCATCTTGAATGTAATAAATACGTACCGCATGCTTCCATGCCGATGCCCACGTGGCGACAAATCGGCCTGAGGGATCCCACTCGACATCCGTGACACCGTAGTGGTCGGCTGTGTTCATGAGCTGCAGGTTAGCAGTCAGGTCCTTGGCGGACTCTGGCTTCTCGCCTTCAAAGTCGACGTCGTAAAAGTCGAGATCCGAGCTCTGCTGGTTGGCGATTGTGGCAATGACCACAAATCGTCCCTTTGGTGACCAGTAAATGGCGTTGCTGTTCTTCTTGTCGAGGGTACGCAGCAGCTTGAAGTTGCCGGCGTATGAGCCCTTGGCCTTTTCGGGGCAGAAGAAGGAGACGGATGTCTTGGGAGGGACGGCGGTGGGGCCGACGGGCTCGGTGGTGGTGATGAGGGCAAACCGGTCACCCTTGGGCTCCCATGCAAAGTTGATGACGGTGTCCTTGATGATGTCGACAACCTCCACGGGGATTCCCTTTTCCTTAACTCGGAAAATCTCCAGAGTTGTGGCTTGTGACTTCTTTGACTTGGAGTGTCGGTCGACCTTGACACAGAGGTAGGCCGCATCCGACTGCCAGTGCAGCTTGGCGTCGCTGACGTTGAAAAGGTTGAGACTGCGGACAATCTCCTTGGAGGGGATGCTCATCAATCCGACCTTGGCAGGGTTGCTACCCGTGCCAGGCTGCCAGTAGGTGAACAGCTGCTCGTATGTCTTGATGCCCTCACGCTGAGGTGTTGCCGGAGCCCAGTCAAAGTCGACCACGCCTTCAATCTTGATGCTGGTCTTGTCGAGAAGGTTCATTCGGGGCAGTTCATAGACGGAGATGGAAGCACCGGGGGTCAGACGAGCGACGTACTTGTCATCCGAAGACCACTTGAATGCAGGCCACTGCATCTTTGGCGGAGGCTTGCCCTCCTCTCCCTTGGGAGCATCTAGGTTGGCGAATGATCGCAGAGGGGCAGCCGTCTCGATATCCCAGATGACATAGTTCTTGCCCTCGTCGTCAACTGAAAGAGCAGGGTGGCCAGTTTCGGGGATGGAGATGGGTCGGTTGGACCAAGTGACAATGTACTTTTCATTCGGAGAAAAGGCAACCAGGTTGACAAAGGGGTGGGCGAACCTGGCCTGTCGTGACCAAGAGGCGCCACCCCAGAGCTGCACACCCTGCTGGTGAACCGACGCCAAGTATGTGCCCAGAGGTGACCACTGGAGGAAAGCCTCGGTCCAGTGCTGGCGGTCGACAATGTTCTCGGGCTGCTCCTTTTCGTTGTTCCAGAAGACGCCGACGGATTCACCACGGTACATGACAAATTGGTCTCTGCCGCGGCCGGAGGGGTCCTTCAGCCACCATCTCAAGTGCTCCTTCTCGGTGAACTCTTCAATTTCAGGGGCCACGTATTTCTCGTCAACTCGACCTTCTCGGCCATATCTCTCAATGTCGGTGATTTTGTTGACGCGGAGGGTGTGCTTCTTATCCAAAGGAACGCCGTCTAGCTGACGAGTGGCAGCCTGAGCTTCAGCCGGTGAGGAGTACTCAACAAAGGCAAAGCTAAACCAGGGAAAGAGAATGAGTTAGATATCTTTGTCTCCTGGCGTGACGATATAGACAGCTGGGAAGAAATGGAGATTGCGAAAAGAGAAATGGCCCTGCTTACCGCTGAGACTTTCCATCCTCGCCCATGGGCATGTAAATCAGCTCCTCCCTGGTCTTTCCAACACTGTTGAGCTTCTTGAGCAGAAACTTGACCAGCTTGGGCTTCTGGTCCTCCGTGACCTCGGGGAGGCCATCGATGACCACAAAGGTGTCGTAGCCCTGGTCCAACTGGACCTCGAACTTCTCGCGCAGGTCGGACACATCAATTTCATCTTCGTTGAACTCGTCGTCGTCGAGGTCAGCCTCGCGCAGCTGGTCGAAAGAGGGCGCCATGATTGCTTTTGGGGGGAGGGGTGCCGAGATTGCCCCGCTTCGGCGCGGCAAAAGCTGAGGATTGGGAGGCGGCTCAGGGGCAGATGGACGCTGAATCTCCAAGGACGGAGCGGCGATGAGGTTTGTTTGAGATGCGTTCGCGACCCGGGGCGTGGGTGTTTGCGTAACGAGCGAGGGCGTGGACACTCCAGACGTGTGTTTTTTTTCGGCGGCGATAACCCAAACTAGCACAAATTTGTTGTTCCAACTTTGCAAAGTGTGCGGCGGAGAAGCGATGTTCCTGGGCCGCGAATTATCCGACAGAGGGGCAAGTCACGTGGCCGCTTTTTTGGGATGGTGGGGGTTTGCGATGGGAACTGCGTCGAGGTTCAGGAGAGCTTGGCGGCGTCGTCAGAAAAACAGGCACCGAGGCGTTGCTAGCAGTGGCCAGCTCGATCCATACAGCCTCCTTTTACCTTTTTGTCTTTTGATTCCGTTGTCTTGGCTAGAACACTCACATCATGGTACGTCTTGCCGTTTACCGCGTTTTGAATGGCTCGTGACCATAAATCGTATCTGTTGCCCAACTGACTTATCAAACCTCCCCGCCATACAGTCTTTCTTTCCGACCCAGATTTTTGCAGAGGGCACCACCGAGGAGAAGGGTGAGAATGCGCGTCTGGCTGCCTTTGTTGGTGCCATCGCGGTGGGAGATTTGGTGAAGAGCACTCTTGGCCCGAAAGGAATGGACAAGATTCTCCAATCTGCGTGAGTGCCTGTCCTGTCTTGCCTATTACAAATGCCAGCCCCTGACCTATCCTTCCATGCAGTTCCACCGGCGATATCATGGTCACAAACGACGGTGCCACAATCCTCAAGTCAATAGCCCTCGACAATGCCGCCGCCAAGGTGCTGGTCAACATCTCAAAGGTCCAGGATGACGAAGTCGGTGACGGCACCACGTCCGTTGCTGTGTTGGCTGCCGAGCTCCTCAGAGAGGCCGAGAAGCTGGTTGACAAGAAGATCCACCCTCAGACCATCATCGAGGGTTACCGGATAGCCAGCCAGGCTGCTCTCAAGGCCCTGGAGGAGTCTGCCGTCGACCACAGCAAGAGCCCCGAGGCCTTCCGCAAGGACCTCGTCGCCATTGCACGAACAACCCTGAGCTCCAAGGTTCTATCACAGGACCGGGACCAGTTCTCCCAGCTCGCCGTCGATGCGGTCCTTCGACTGAAGAAATCTTCCGATCTCAGCCACATCCAAATCATCAAGAAGGCCGGAGGAAAGCTGAGCGACTCCTATCTGGATGAGGGCTTCATCCTGGACAAGAAGATTGGTGTGAACCAGCCCAAGAGACTGGAGAAGGCCAAGATCCTGGTCGCAAACACATCAATGGACACAGACAAGGTCAAGATCTTTGGCGCACGTGTCAAGGTGGCCTCGACTGGAAAGTTGGCCGAGCTGGAGAAGGCTGAAAAGGAGAAGATGAAGGCCAAGGTGGACAAGATCAAGGCCCACGGCATCAACTGCTTCATCAACCGCCAACTCATCTACAACTGGCCCGAGCAGCTCTTTACTGATGCCGGCATCATGTCCATCGAGCACGCCGACTTTGACGGCATTGAGAGGCTGGCGCTGGTCACGGGAGGTGAGATTACCTCCACCTTTGACCACCCCGACCAGGTCAAGCTCGGTCACTGCGATTTGATCGAGGAGGTCATCATTGGCGAGGACACACTGATCAAGTTCTCGGGAGTGGCGGCTGGTGAGGCCTGCACCATTGTGCTGCGCGGTGCTACACAGCAGCTGCTCGACGAGGCCGAGCGAAGTCTTCACGACGCCTTGGCTGTCCTGTCCCAGACGGTCATTGAGCCCAGAACAACGCTTGGCGGCGGATGTGCTGAGATGCTCATGGCCAAGGCCGTTGAGGGTGCGGCCACACGAGTGGAGGGCAAGAAGCAAGTGGCCGTCTCTAGCTTTGCGACTGCCCTTCGACAACTGCCCACTATCCTGGCTGACAACGCTGGATTGGATTCTGGTGAGCTGGTTGCGCGCCTGCGAAAGGCCATCTATGACGGTCTGACCACTTATGGCCTTGACCTGATGACTCCTGGCGGCGGTATTGCGGACATGCGAGAGGTTGGAGTTATTGAGAGCTACAAGCTGAAGAAGGCGGTTGTATCATCTGCCAGCGAGGCAGCAGAGGTAAGACATTCACTCCTACTCGTACCAACACTTTTCCATCTTTCCATGATGAAAGGCTAATACTATGAAACAGCTTCTCCTGAGAGTGGACGATATTATTCGGTCCGCCCCTCGGAGACGGGAGCGCATGTAAGATGACAGGGTAGGGCCGGGAAGAAAATAAATGAAAAGTTCAGGGCGCCACGGATCTCGACGAGTTAGAGGCCTACATAATATGGATTGTAGCGATATGATAGACGCATGAACATGGACAAAAAATGCAATGCCATGAACAACAAACTTTTTGGGAGCCTTTTTTAGGCTGTAGTGACGGTGGAGTGAATTTGGCTGCTGCGCACTGGTGATTTGTTTGCACATCAGAAAGGTCACTCTTGCTTCACATTTGGCTCGTCTCTGGTTATTGCATGCTATTTCTTTTTCGCTCCTGCTTTCCCTTTTTCCTTTCAAAACTTTGTGGAACACCACACACTCTTTGACGTTTATCTAATTACTACACAACCAGCTTTTCCTTTCATCTAGCCTGAGCTACAACAGTAGACATGGCTGAAGCAACACACGATGTCATATCTATTTCCTCGTCTGATGATGACTCGGACTGTCAAATCGTGAAAGTCAGACCGTCGCTTGGTGGTCGAATCAAGAGCAAAATGAGGTGGCAGTACCAGCCTTACAAGTTGCCAAGGCGCAGAAGGAGCAATAATATTCCACGCCAGCGAAACGAAGACGTTGATGACGATCTCCAAGGCGAGAAACCGACATCGAATCGGCACACTCAACATTATGAGGCAGATTTGACTGCAGTGGGTGGCGATGCCGCTCGCAACGGTTGTTCCCAAAGCATGGACCAGAGCATTGATACATTGCGCTTTGGCTCCATGGCCGATCTTTCAGTTGTTAATGAGACGAGTGATGCCAAGACGGAAAGGTCTGTGACGACGCGTGTCGATCCGACAGATTCCTTGGCGAACCGACATGATACCGCCGATCTGGAGCCGACGAGCATGTTGCCTCCACCATTTCCGTCACAAATGCCAGATGCCAGCAACCCGATATCAACTCTAGACAACAAAGACAAGCAGCGAGAGAGTCGTTCTAGGTCGTGCTCTGTAGCGACTCTCGATTTTCCTTTGGAAAGGGCTGATGCTCAACGGGGGGGCATTCAGGGGTTTGAGAGAGATGTTCAGGGGATTGATTCTGATGTGCTTGATGAGCAACGCCGGCTTGTACTTGGAGAACCGACAGTTTTAGCCGATTGTGCCAATCATCCGCATCAGTTCGCTTGCACGGCTGTCTTGCCAAATGAAGATTGTTCTGTAGTAGCCCTGAGATTGGCGCCAGAAGAATCTGTCCAAGCTGCTATCAAGACAGAGGAATCTCAAGATGTCGCGGCCAGTTCACTACAGCTAATCAGAAGGGTATCAACCACGTCTCGTGGCCGACTGCCTCGGGTTGGGAAGCGACGGGCATGGAGCTCGATTATCAACTTTGGGGCATACGAAACATTGCTTGGGCCGCTGTTTACGCAGCAGAAGGACATGATTCGTTCTGTGACTTATGACGATATGATGGAAGACAGAGCAGAGATGAATAAGAAGCAAGGATGGCAATAATGGGCATTGGCTGCATTGCGCTGTGAAGCGTTTACCGAGAGCTGAGCATGTGGACAGGGATGATTTTGAGAAATATGGATATACATTGTACTGCTATTAGGAGTGACGCTGCCAACAGTGAAGATCTGTTGATGCTACTTTACAGTCAGTGTCTTTTGTTCTTCTTCACACATGGCATAAAATGTAGGTAAACGCTCCATATGAAATACATGTCTGGTTGTCCCAAATTGCAAGTCCTTGAGCTGTCCAAATCGGCATCGCTGCAGAATGAAGGGGCCGCCTCCATCGCAGCCAAATGGCTGTGGGGCGGGCAAGGCCGATTTATTTCCCAATGGCAAGGGGAACTCTGGCCTGGACATGCCGAAGGATTCTAGAACGTGGTTTGGCCCGCCAGATGGAACAGCTGAAGAAGAGATGATTTGTAGGATTCATCGGGAATCTTTATATAGCAGTAGAGCATGGGGGTGCCATGTTGGATGTAAGTCATTTGGGCGCATCACAATCAGACAATGTGCTATTTTGGGCAGCCGAGAGAAGTTGCAGACAAGCGAGTGTATGCTATAATTGTGGCAGCAGTGGCCCGTGGCGAATTGAGATTTTTGGCCTGGATGACTCGATGACTATGTACAGCATGTGCAAGGGGCCGTGCATGAAGAAAATGACGGTAGCGGTCAAGTTATTCCCGTTGCTGGTAGGGCTGACTGGACTCTTGTTGTTTTGGGTTGGTGTCTGAATACAGCAAGTAGCATGTGCTTGTATACACTGAAGATGCTGAATACATCAGCGTGCCTACAGCATCAGGTATAGGCGGTTGCTACCGCTATTCCTCACTTACATGCAAAGACTGCTACGGCATCTGCACCATTGTCTACAAGTATACTGCACCGATGCCTTCCCAGGCAAAACAAGCACCGAACCAGCCGAGATTGATCATCTCCACCCATCAGGGGCTGCTGATGCGACACTGTGCAGAGCAACTGAGATTGATGGCAGGGATGATGCTTAATTGCATGTGGTCCTGTATCAGATACAGTGCAGAAAAGCTTAGGCTTGCCTGGCACGACGCTTTGGGCAAGCTGCGGTGCCTCCCTGTTTGCAGAAGTCGAGGGCTTTTGCGAGTAGAGATGAGAGATGAGCAGATTCCAGGTGTAAATGCGCATGTGGTGCAACCTCGATAAGAAACTTGGTGTTGCACAGTATCCTCGGAAAATACCTATTAGTAGTCAGCCACATGGGATGCCACCCTCGTCTTTGCCAAACGTCAGAGGTGCGCAGCCGTGCGTTTGATTGCTGCAGCATCTGCATTTGTCCAGGCACATGTACCGGTTCCTGCGAGTGACGGCGGTGGCGCCAGTTCACGGCGCCATCATGTACAAACGGCGCTTGTATCCGCTACATGTCCCCCAGGCACGCACGCCGATGCCACGCTGCAGCAAATCCACAGCGTGCACAGCCCGGGGCGCCTTGCAGCCCTCAACTGCCCTGTAGCAGCGCACCAATGCCCGCTAGCGCCCAGCAATCAAGGCCTGAATCAAACCAAGGAGGGGATGGCGCTGGGTACCCGGTACCTGATGCCTGCCACTCCCGCAGTACCCGGTACCGGCGCACAGGTGGCAGCGCCAGCACTTGCGCAAGTACCGCGTCCCCTCCTGGTTTGGAGCTTCGATTTAGGCGCCTCCTGGGCTTTTCCGTCTCTCCAGATCCTCCGCAACTCTTCTCTTCTTGTTCTTCTCCCCATTCCTTGCTTGTTTCTTGTATCAACACACACTCGTTATATTATCTACACCCTTTGAGGGCCCAAGCCTTCAGTTCAGTCGCTTTGCTTATTCTTAAACGCTCTTTACTTCAAGTTGTTCTTCTCTCTTCTCGGTCCTCACTTTTTACGCAGTGGCCTCCCACTAATAAACAAACACCCCCTCAAACCGTTCCGGGCATATCAGAGCGCCTGGCTGTTTCAGACCACGAGACACCTTGTCTAGGCGAATTGCGCCAGCACAAGAGGCTCAAGTCTGCCGCGTTGGACGCGGTAAACAAAAGACGAGCCCATCGTCCCCTTGGACCGTTACTTTTCCTCTGTAAACTCGACGACTCACGGCAGCTGGTTGCCCTGCGGATGCGACGATGCTTCGAGACCATGGCGTCGGAATCGGCATCATCAACGGCCTCGACACTGCCGTCTCGCTCCACGGCCGCATGAGCCCAGACTCGGACTCGCCCCCCGGCATGACGGCGTCCAAGAGCTCCAAGTCGTCGTCCTTCCACTCGCTCAACAGCGACGACGGCAGCGTCATGGCGGATGTCGGGCACTTTGAAGACATTGGCCTCGACGACCGTGTCACCCCAAAGGCTGCGCCACAGCCCATCCGGCAGCCTCGAGATCTCGCCTCGGCCAAACGAGCGCCGCACCCCAAGCGATCCTTGACCAACCTTGACGGTGCCTCTCAGGGCTCGAACCCGCGCAGCCCAAACTTCCCGACGCTGTCCGACCCGCGGCCCATCTCGACGCTGACCAAGGGCTATTCCACCTCGTCGGTGCCGCAGTCTCGCCGCCATCGCAGCACCAGCCCGGGCCTTGCGCTGAATCCTCGCGATCCGAATCTTCCTGGCCGGCCGCGTCGAGGCAGCTGGCAGGTGAGCCGAGACCGCAAGTCCATTTCCGAGCTGGAGCAAGAATGCGACGACGACGACGATGACGACGATATCCCCGACGGCCTCTTCCTCGATAACGTTCCCATTTCTCCACGCCCACAGCATGAACGACCCGCAAGCCGGCCCTCGTCCTTGAAATCACCCTCGCCCTCTCCCAGCCGCCGACAAAAGAGCCCCCGAGTTCGCAGCGTCGGCGCCGGCACGCCGCCTGTCGCCCAGGCACAAGGCTCACTGCGGTCACCGAGACAGCCTCCTAGCCCTCTCAGAGGCAAAGCCCAGACCTGGAACATTGCGCTCTCGGAATTGAATGCCGACACAAAGGCTCTGACGGAGAAACTCGAGGAGCACGCCGACGAGCAACATGTAATCGAAGCCAAGCGACATGGCGCCGTGGCAAGGCCCAACACATGGGATCCGAACCAGTCGGTAAAGATTGATGGCATCCACGATATCAAAAAGGGCCGCGTCAAGTCTTCCTTCGCTGAGCTCCCGCCTCTGCGTCGTTCCAACATCATGATTGATCCGCTGCCCATTTCCAAGGAAAAGGAAGCCGTTCTAAGCCGCACAAGGCCATCATGGCTGCCTCCCAAGGATCCCGCCGAAGAACGCCGCCATTTACGCGAATACCAGAAACTGATGCTGGCCAGTGTCAAGGCCGAGGAGCGCCGTGAAGCAGCGCGAAAGAGCAAGGCAAACGCGAGGGACACCAATGCGGACAGAGCCATGCATGTCTGGGAAGACGACATTCTTCCACGGTGGAACCAGGCTATACGCGAGAAGAAGACGAGAGAGCTGTGGTGGAAGGGAGTGGCGCCCCGTAGTCGACGAGCTGTGTGGGCCAAGGCAATTGGAAACGAGCTTGGCCTTACAGAAGCATCTTTCAAGGCAGCACTGGCCCGGTCAGACGAGCTGGAGAAGAGGGTCAAGACTGACAGGGGAGATGCCGAGGACCTGAGGCGAGTCAAGTGGTTTGAGCAGATTCGCAAAGACGTTGCCGAGAAGACGTGGAGGGATCTGCGCATCTTTGAAGTGACGGGTCCTCTGCACCAGGGCCTGGTGGATGTGCTGAGAGCCTATGCCATGTATAGGAACGATATCGGCTATGTGTCTGGGTGTAATGTGAGTAGCGCGTCTCTTTTTTCTTTGTTTCTTCTTTCGCTCCCGAGTGATTCAATTCTCATTACGTATGTTGACTGACATCGCCAAACAGACCATAGCCGCCCTGCTTTTACTGAATCTACCAAACCCCGAAACAACCTTTATTGCCCTCGCAAACGTACTCAACCGTCCCCTACCGTTGTCCTTTTATACTTTTGATCGCGGCGCGCAAGCATCAGCATACAATTTGGTACTTGAATCGCTCAAGGCCAAGTCGGATACCCTGTGGCACCACCTGACTAGGGCGGTCCCCGGCGTCCAGCTTGACCACTACCTCGCAAACATCTTCACCAGCCTCTTCACGGGACATTTGGCCATTGATGAAGCAGCCAGATTGTGGGATGTATACGTCTTCGAAGGCGATACGCTACTGGTTCGAGCAGTCGTTGCCATACTCCTCAACCGAGAGCCGGATTTGTTGGTGTGCAAGACTGCTGAAGAAGTCAAAGCTGTCATCTCACGAACCAGCGCCGGTGCTTCATCAACACGAGCAGTGAGCGAAGTTGGTGCCGAAGACCGCTTCATGCAGAGCATCCGCGATGCTGGGAAACAGTAGACGATGCTATATTCTTTCTTTTTCAAAGACACGGCAGCAGCAGCGAGCTCTGCGTCACTTTATTTCTTTTATTTTCTTTGCATATCAAGACGATATCTAGGGGCCTCACCTGCCCTGTCAGACATATGGATGCCCATGACATGGTCTGAAACCCGGTGGTAATGTATATCAAGACATATAGACATGGAGACAATAAGGGTTGGCTATGTGAGGTCGGGCGTTGGTCAGGTTACACACACACACACACATCTCAGACATTTGGTCGAGCAACGTTGAGCACGTTTCTTCTTTCTTCTTTGTTTTGTTTATTTTTTTATCTGAAGAAAACTGGCGTGAAATTTTCATTGAAACCTTTCTATAGCAAGCAAGGGATTTTATCATATGGGCATGACTGGAGCTAGCCAATCTTCATCCTAAATCTATTTGTATAGTGTCTATTCAGCTCGCTTTTGACAAAACTGATGGCTCTACAATATGCGTCTTTCTCCTTTTTGATTTGTCTGCTCTTTTTACATGGACGAATACTGTATATGAGATGCTTGGCAGTGAAGAATTTAGTATGCGAGAATGTGAAATGGCGGACACTGCTGCAATGTTTACAAATCATGGATGATGAAGCATGTATAAATGGAGATTTACATACCATCTGTATGCTCAATTTTATGCATCCCGAAATGTATCTATGAAGACATGGATCGGGTTGAAGTGACGGAATAAGATCACGTGAGGGCATGTGTGGGCAATATTTACGTCAGGACCCCGTTTTGCGCGATAAGCTGGCGTCATCAACGCTGCCGGACAAAAATAGCCCAACACACCGATTCTGCGATCATCCGCCTCATCTTTTCTGCTTCCTCTGCTACCTCTGCTTGTTTTCATCAGGTGCTGCGAGAGCAACTTTGAAAGCCTTGCCCGGCATTGATAGTGCTGGAGCTGTTGTTGGAGGCAGTCCTCGTTAACATTTAATATGCCTGCTGGGTATAAACATGGCGACACTCCGGCAAAAGCCATGGTGCGCGGCACCATCTCATATCTCGAATCCCAGGGGCTGCCAGTGAACAAATCTGCCATTTTTCGGCACTTTGAGCTCTCACGGTCTCAGGGATATGCCGCGCTGAGCGCATCGCCGAAGCCGAAGCGTGAGGATCCCGAATGGGGCGAGACGCGAGGGCGGCCAAGCAAAATCTCCGACTCGGACCAGCAGAAGATGGAGGAGATCCTGTGGGACGACAAGTTTGAAGACGTGAGCCTCAACTGGAACGGGCTGGCCAAGGCTGCGGGCCTGGAGATGAACTGCAACCGGAGGACGCTGCACCGGACGCTGGGGACGCTGGCGTACCGACGGTGTCTTGCGTGTGGGCGGACTCATACGCACAAGAGGCATCGGGAGAAGCGCTGCGACTATGCGAGGAAGGCGTTGATGGCGTATCCCCTGCTGGAGGACTGGCGGCGCATGCGGTTCAGCGCGGAGCTGCACTTTGCCTTTGGGCTCGACGGCAAGATGCGCCTCACGCCGAGGGCGGGCGAGAAGCTGTGCAGCTCGTGTGCGCAGCAGCCCGGCCTGGACTGGCCGCGGGACATTCGGCGCCTGCACGCCTGGGTCGCCGTCGGGCACGGCTTCAAGAGCGAGCTCGTCTTCTACGACTCGTCGACCAGCCCCAAGGACAGCGGCACCATGTCCATGGCGGACTACTGCGACAAGGTGCTCGACAAGGTGGTCAAGCCGTGGCTCACGGCGGGCGGGCCGGGATCCTTCATCCTGGAGGAGGACGCCGACGTGTTTGCGCACGGCAGCGCCAGCAAGGTCAACCTGGCGCAGCAGTGGAAGGACACGCACGGGCTGCGGTGCACGTTTAGCTGCGGCGAGAGCCCGGACCTGAGCCCGCTGGACTCGCTGGTGTGGCCGGCGGGCAAGCAGTGGACGTCGGCGGTGCTGACGGACTGGCAGGACGAGACGCTGCGGCGGGCGGCGAGGGAGGCGTGGGCGGGGGTTGGGCAGGACAAGATTGACATGTGGGTGGATGTGATGCCGCAGCGGTTACAGCAGGTGGTGGAGAGTGAGGGGAGGATGGTGGCGTGGTGAGAGCGAGTGTCTGTGTAGAGTGAGGTTGCGAGCTTCAAGGGCGTGTTATGATGGTTGATGGCATTTTATATGGAGTTTGTTGGAGAGTATGCGTTTTATTGTTTTACTTGGCGTGTATGGTTTTTGTTTGCTGGCGAGAAGCATTGGTAGATGGGATCAAATTGAAATAAACGGCATTTATGTGAATTCACAGATGGAATCAGTTGCGTCGTTCTGGTATATGTGTGACATGGCATGATGTTGAAAAGCTGGAGAGCTTGTGGAAGTAGACTAGTCTGCTTTACTCATAGAGCAATATCGAGGGTAAGCGTTGTACTGCAACCTGATGGGGAATTGAATGTGATGCTACCAAGGAATATTGCCATTTCAGCCATTTTGATTAAGCAGCATTTATTAGAATTAAAAGGTGGTTTTTAGGTTGTGCCACTTTTGTTGTGTCACTTGAGATTACAGCTTGGAGAGTAGTTGAGCTTGCATCGGAAGCAAACTAGGTACGCATCAATGCTATGCTTTTGCCAAATATATGAGGAAGAGACTGCATTTCTGTTTTGGGTCTACCATGAAGAAATACTGCTAATCCGTGGCAATTGTTTAAACTACTAGGTGGAATTTAAGCTGTGTCTTTTTGTTATAATAGTATGATGTTTACAGGCTGGAGAGTAGCTTGCATTGGAAGTGAACTACTTGAGGTACATGTAACTCAACGCTGTGCTCTCGTGTACAAACACCCAATGAGGAAAAGACTGCATTTCTACTTGATTCCATGGACAAATACTGCCAATTCGAGCCATCTTTTTCAGAAATCAACATGTCAGAATACCTATACATGCCCAGGCTGTCACGGACATATTCCAAGTGGATATTCCCCGTCTCGGCAAATGCTACAGCAAACGCACGTCAAGTAGGACTGTTGGGCGGCAACGTACGATGTGACACGCGAGAGCCCAATCAAGAGCACCTGATGCATCGAGAGCTATGCAACTGGCAATTCCTTGTTTGCGGGGGAAAAACACAAATCCCAACTCGGTATATTTCCCTTATCAGCTCCCATCTAGTATTCTCCGTGTGGAGAATGAACAAGCCAATCAAAGCTGCATCCATTACTAAGCCTGCGGCATCCAAACACGTGGGTTTGTTTGCGGGTTTGCGGCGCATCGGCCCCACGCCCAGATCGACGGGGCAAAGGGAGGGAAAAAAAAAAAAAGGAAGAAGCGAGAGAGCCCTTGGCCTCAACAAAAATCCCAACAGATGTGGGGGAGAGACAGGTGAGAGGGTTGCTTTTTTGTACTGCAGAGATGTACTCCTTACTGCTGCTGGCAGTGTTACAGATGCGGTGTCTCTTTGTTTGAGATATTGTTTTATTTTATTTTTTTACTTTTTGACAGAGCATTTATAGCTGTTTGTGTTGAAAAGTGCTTGTATTGCTGTGCTTGTTGAAAAGATGGAAAAGTCAATTGCAGACATCTCCACAAGCATCTACAAGTAATAGTGGAGAGAAGTCTCCAGTTACTGCCAAGTACTCGCTGGTAGATCATCTACATAAGCACAGCGAGAGTCGATACCTGGCAGTACCTATCCATCCAGCTGAGACATGTACACCCAGGTAAGCACCGTCTCGCCACCTGCAGGTCCACGAAGTAAACAAGACAAGTATCTACATACATGAATTTCTCTCTCTTTTTGTTGGTCCTTGTGGCCTGATGAGGGTACCTCGTTGCGTGACATGACACGGCTGTGCGAGATTCCGAGAAATCGCAGAGCCCATCAGGAGAAATCGTGGCATCATGAAATCTGCTGCTAGCGGTTCCAACAGAAGAGTGGAGGGGGCCCAAGAGCAGAGGTGAGATTCACATGGCCCGAGGCTGAAGATGAAAAAAAAATGTCGTCTGCTCATCTGTTTAAGCGTTTTGCAAGAGGGCATGCCTAATCTGCTTCAGAGGCAACTTCTGGGGAAGGCGAGTGAACTACCGGGACGCTACCAATGCATCGGGCGTAGATACGACGCTGCAACGGGCATCAATTGCAAAGTACCTCTGCTTGTACCGCTGCAGCGCCCAGCAAAACTCGGCTTCACATGCCTGGCTGCCTCTCCTGACCATCTGCTGTGTGCATCAATTGCAGATCGCATCGCCCATGGTGCGTTTTAGGCTCGCTCAGCCAGCCACCCCGGCACGGCCGTGTCTCGCTTCCCCGCCGCACCTGGTACGTGTCTTTTGGTTTGTTGGAAGAGACATGAAGGGCTTGATGTGCTTGTAAGTCCGGTGCGGGCGAGCATCAGGCAGTGTGTGCTGCCTGCAGTGAAGCACCTACACTGGGAGATGCAGCTCAACCATGGATGGAATGTAGTGATGCGGCGTAAAAAGGTCTTCTACCTGTACAGCTGCTCAAATCACCTGGACGCAGTGACGGCTGTCGATGATGCATTTCCACCGTCAAATGTCTTGTGCGAGGGAATTTGAGTCAGCCTAGTGCGCCATGGGAGCGTTATATCGGACATGGCTTATCTATTCCGCCATCTGCCTGTCCTTTTTTTTTTTTTACATGTGACGGTGGCGTGGGCGAGGCTCTGCGTGTAGCTTTTTCAGTCTCCAAGATGCGACGAAGCCGGATTTACATCAGATGCACACTGCAGCTTGCAATGCCCAATGCCCAATATTTCCAAAGCTATAGCTGCAGCGTAGAAATTACAGTGGTTCGAATAGCATCGCAGCTAATTCCCGAGACGACGCTGCAACCACCCAGACCCTGGCCAAAAAAAGTTGGAAGAGCCTAGAGAAAAAAAAAAGAGTGGCGCTAGGGGTAAGTTGACCCGAGTAGGCAGTTCAGGCTGTCCATCCAGGGTCCAGTTAATGAGGGGGGGAGCGCCAGATCTGGCGTTAAGCTCGCCTCCAATTGGCAACGCAGGCTTTAATTTTTCCAACGACGCGGAGGTTTACGAATTGATGGAAGAGGAATTGTTTGCAAATGATACAGATGGCAATCAATTGAGTAGACAAAAACAGACAAGATACAAACAAGCAGAATGAATAATCATACAGGTCAAGTCTTTATTTGCCTCCAATGTTCCCAAAAGCGAAAAGGCGCAGCCCCACGGTGGGCGGAAGGAAACGCCCCCCAACAAAAAATTCAACTCGCATCTGCACCTCCGGCTGGATCTGCCACTCCCGGAGCGAGCCTGACAAGAAAGAAGGGGCCAGGCTCGGCGTGTGCGAGTGTACTTTTGATGTACATTGTCAGAGCACAGACACCAGGCTGTTGAGTGTGTATCTTTTCGTAGTGACATGCAGCTTGTGGATTGGGCTTCTGTGCAACTCGGGCTGGCCTTTTGCTTCTCGCCTCCATTCCTGTTTGTACCCTGTGAAACGGGACTATCCCTATCGGATCTCTCCTCTTTCTTCTTCTCTGCTTGTTTGCTTCATAAAGGACAAAAGGAAGGCGGCCCCGGTCCCGGCACTCTCTGCTTTTCCCTTCTCTGTTGGAGGTCCCGTAAACCACACGCCGCCTATCTTATCTGATAGTGAGCTGTGCTCGTGTCACTTGGTGGTCTTTTTCTTCATCTCTCGCTCTTCCTTTCAAGCCTTGTCTTTTTCTGTTCCTCTTTTCCTCTTTTCCAATTCACCGCTACCGCATCCATCTTCATTCTCCTCTTCCGCTGCCAGCCATGGCCTCCACTGCCATGCCTCTGCCTGCAAAGGCCTCGCTGCGGCGCAACATCACCGACTCGACCGAGTCCTCTGCGGCCGTCTCGCCCATGGACTCGCCCAGGCCCTCGGCCTCGTCCACGTCGCTGTCGTCCATGTCGTCGGTCGACGTCAACGCCGCCAAGCCCAACTTTGGCCGCATGATTGACACGTACGGCAACGAGTTCACGGTGCCCGACTTCACCATCAAGGACATCCGCGACGCCATCCCCAAGCACTGCTTCCAGCGGTCCGCGCTCAAGGGCTACGCCTACATCCTGCGCGACATGGCCTGCCTGGCCACCACCTTCTTCGTCTTCCACAACTACGTCACGCCGGAGCTGATCCCCTCGACGCCCGTCCGCGCGGGCCTCTGGGCGCTGTACACGGTGCTGCAGGGCCTCTTCGGCACCGGCCTCTGGGTCATTGCCCACGAGTGCGGCCACGGCGCCTTCTCCGACTCCAAGACGCTCAACGACTTCACCGGCTGGGTGCTGCACTCGGCGCTGCTGGTGCCCTACTTCAGCTGGCAAATCTCGCACCGCAAGCACCACGCCGCCACCGGCAACATGGAGCGCGACATGGTCTTTGTGCCCCGGACCCGCGAGGAGCAGGCCACCCGTCTGGGCAAGCTGGCCCACGAGCTGTCGGAGCTCGCCGAGGACGCGCCCGCCTACACGCTCTTCATGCTGGTCATGCAGCAGCTCATCGGATGGCCCAACTACCTGCTGACCAACGTCACCGGCCACAACTACCACGAGCGCCAGCGCGAGGGCCGCGGCAAGGGCAAGCACAACGGCGCCGGCGGCGGCGTCAACCACTTCAACCCCTTTAGCCCGCTGTACGAGCACCGCGACGCCCTCCTCATCGTCTACAGCGACATTGGCCTCGCCCTGGCCGGCACCGCGCTCTACTACCTCGGCAGCACCTTTGGCTGGTCCAACCTGGCCGTCTGGTACTTTATCCCGTACCTCTGGGTCAACCACTGGCTCGGTTAGTCTCAATCGCTCGCTTCTCTTGATAACCACATACTGACCTTGTTTAGTTGCCATCACCTTCCTCCAGCACACCGACCCGACCCTCCCCCACTACACCGGCGAGCAGTGGAACTTTGTCCGAGGCGCGGCCGCCACCATTGACCGCGAGATGGGCTTCGTCGGCCGCCAGCTGCTGCACGGCATCGTCGAGACCCACGTGCTGCACCACTACGTCGCCACCATCCCCTTCTACAACGCCGACGAGGCCTCGGATGCCATCCGCCCCGTCATGGGCAAGCACTACCGCTCCGACACAAAGGACGGCGCCCTGGGCTTCATCCGCGCCATGTACCGCAGCGCTCGCATGTGCCAGTGGGTTGAGCCCAGCAAGGATGCCGAGGACGCCGGCAAGGGCGTTCTCTTCTTCCGCAACCGCAACGGCCTGGGAACCAAGCCCCTGGTGATGCCCAAGCCCGAGTAAGGGAATGGAATGGGTAATGGAAAATGGAAAATGATGGAAATTTGAGACTGTGAAGAATAAAAAGTAGACTCTTCTAAAGTGGACTTGTATTCGCTTCTCTGGCCAGTGGAGAAGGAGTCGCGTGATCGCGTGAGCCCTATCCCTGCAGAGTCTTGAGAGCTGGTTGAAAGAAGATGAATTCATTAAAGCTAGAGCTTAGACGTATATGAAAGAATACCAATAGACACGATCCAAAGACGAGTGCCAAGATGTAATGTCTCCATTTTGCTGTTGTTTCCTCTCGTGGCTGGTTTGTTGATGAGATGCAGTCAATAGTCAGGTTCTAGAAAAGATAAAAGAAGAGTCGGTTGGAATGTAAAACGAACCAGGTCCGTATGCGGGGATGTGAACCTTGAGCAATAACCCCACTTGTTTTGGACGTCAAATCCCCAACACCGACGAAACATCAATTCAACAGCAAGTGCAAAAACACCACTGTTCGTCTCGGGAAGCTCTTTTGGGTGAGATCAAGATCCATCTCCGGACAGCTGAAAGGTTTCGCAGCGGCATGCCTTGCTGACGTCTGGTATAAATTTGGACATTTCGCCCAGAGAGGAAATTATTGGAGATGGATGCCGATAAGCCATGATCCGAATCCGATTTGGCCCCGATGCATGGTCCTTGCTCGCGACTTTTTTAGTATTCGGAGGGTTTTTGGATCGATTTCATGGATGTGGAGAGGAGCCAAATGCATGACTGCCGGATGATGGATTATGCATTTATACGTTGTATTAGACAGCCGTCTATCTCGTAATTTTGTGAATTGATTTCTTTGTTTTATTTATAACCTAATCTAAATTGTAAAAACCGAGATGGATGATTGAATGGTTTTTTAACCAGACTGTAGATATTCTATCAAAATTGTAGTTTTGTGAGAACTGAGCGCCTCAAGTAACCCCTAGACAAATGCACAACTTCCACTCTACAGACTCTTGCTCTTCCTCCGCCCAACAACAATCACACCCTTCAGAACCCTCGTCCGATCAAACCAATCATACACCCTCCCAACTGCACTGTACCCCGTCAGCGATATCCCATACGGCTTCAGCGCAGCATCCTGTCTTTGCAGAAAGCCCGCCAGGCCAGCAAACACATGGTCCGAAACATCTTGTATCTCGATACCCCCCCCTGTCGTAGCCGCATTCGACCAGTTGCTCGCGGTACTGCGCCTCTGTTAAGAAGGTCTGCCATGGACAGAGCAGGATGAAGCCTAGCAGCCGGACGGCCAGTGTTTGCCACAGGGTTGTGTTGTCGCCGAGGATGAGGTCAAAGGCCATGACGTTTGCGTCGAGGGTCTGGGAGGCGTGCTGGAAGATGGGCTTTCGGGAGGGCGAGAAGTGGTAGAGGCAGTCTAGGCCGAGGAGCCAGCGCTCCGAGGCCTTGTCCGAGAGGGTGTCGACGGCGGTGGTGATTGCCTTGTCCCAGGACTGTGGCTTTGCGGCATCTGCTTGAAAGAGCTTGATTGACAGGTTGTCAACGTGTTTGCTGTCGGCTGCCACTAGGGAGGCATCGAGTCTCTGCTGCGCTGCCTGCCGCTGCGTCTCGTTCAGCGTAAGGCCGACGTAGCGGAGAGGCCGTGATGGAGCCTGGATGAGCTCTGCAAGTGCTACGGTCTGGTCACCGCATCCAAAGCCCACGTCTAGGACGGCAACCGAGTTTCGGGCCGTCTTGTTGGATACAAGGCCAGCGGCTTTCAGGATGTGGAGGAGCATGTTGCGCGCAGCCTCGTCGAGGTGCTGGATGGATGAGCCGTCGTCATTTGTCCTGTCCGGCTGAGTTAGATGTACATTTCTTTTTATTGATGAGTTATGTATCTGTAATGAAACAAAAACTTGCCAGTATCCCAGATTCATCCACATTGACGGAAATGGTGCCTTGACATTCAACTTCCAGTGGCCAAGCCCGTATACATCACCAGACTTGATTAGCGAAAAGGCCACCAAGGCGAGCACGACGATGATGGCCGCACATCCTGCCAGAAACCCAAGGATGAAGTCTCCAGCGGCCATTTGATGAGATTGGCCAGACTAAAGTTGTTAGTATGCGGGTGGGTGTAAGATTTCAAAACGTCACTCTAAATTGTATTGAGTGCTCCCGTATATCGTCATACATTCATTTTGGCTCCGACGTTGCCTTACGTCGCCCTGCTTTTAGATGCTGATGGTGCGCAGCCACCCGCCGCCAAGATCCGATTTGACAGCAACGAGCGAAAGTGCTGTAAATACAACTCTGACAGACACCAGCCAACTTCTTTTGGCAGCAATTCAAAAGTGGCAAACCCGGTGGATTCACTTTATTCATTAGCACGTGCTAGTCAATCTTAGTAGAGTAGGGGACCAAGTAAGATAAAAAAAAAAAACTCGCACTCGCTTCTGGTCCCTCGGCCTGTGCTGCAAAGAAAATGGCCGTCGGGGGGTCTGAAACGCCCTAGTCAGCCCAATCACAGCGGACGATTTGCAACTTTGTTGGGGACTCTGGCTGCCAAAGCTGGCGCCGAACTGCCAGGGGGGTTGCAGCCTCGTCCGACTTGATTACTTGTGCTGTAGATTGTCGCGCCATTAAAATGTCCAGACGTGGCATGTATTGGAATCGGTGTTGGACGCGCTTGCTGTGATGCGTTGATGGGGCGTTGCTTTTGCTTTTGATTCTCAACTTTTACTTGAGCCCTTTATCAAGGTTGTTGTTCCAATCTCTACTTTAATTATTGGCGACTACGAATAGGCATTTCAGCGGTCTTGGCTGCTGTAAGGACTGCATGAATAGGTACCTCAGCAACATTCAAGATACTCGGGATGCATCAGAATCACAGCAAAAGCCGAGTTGCCATCATCGGCACCGGATTGGCTGGCCTCACAACGGCATATCTGCTGCATCACGACAAGCAGAAGCGCTACGAGGTGACGCTCTTTGAACAGGTACTCACTCACTCACTCACTCACCCGTAAAACCCCCAACATGTAAATACCAACATCCATCCCAGGCCCCCAAATTCTCCCTCGACGCCGCCTCAGTCACGCTCAGAAATGAAGCCACAAACTCGCTCGAGCGCATCGACATCCCCCCCGCGCAGCTTCTGCCGCGGCTACTACGCCAACCTCTGCCGCATGTACGACCACCTGGGCGTGCCCTTCCAGCGCATCCAGCTCATCTGGGTCTTTGCCAAAGTCTCTGCCGCAGCGCAGGCCCAGATCCCCAGCGCTGATGCCGCAGAGGCCATGCCGGGCAGCTACTTTGTCTACGGCAAGCGGCTGCACGAGCTGCTGCTGGTCTCGCCGCACTTCTGGCTCAGGGGGTCGCTGCAGAACGTGCTGCTGACCTTTTACCTGGCCCTCTGCCACGCCTGGTTCTTTGCCGCGTGCTTCTTCTTGCCGCCGCGCATGATCCGGCCCGAGCGGTATTTGGATGTCAAGGTGAAGGGCTCTGCGGCCAAGAGCGGCCAGAACTGCGAGTCGTTGCGCCAGTACCTGGACCGCATATGGCTGCCGCAGTACTATGTGCTGTACTTTCTGCTGCCCATCCTGAGCATCATCTGCAGCTGCTCCCACGCCGAGATGCTGGACTTTCCCGCCAGCGACGTCACCAGCTTCATGAAGGGGTCCTTTCTGCGCAAGACGTATGTGGCCAAGGGGGGGCATCAACCGGGTGCAGGCGACGCTGGCGGGAGGCATCAAGGACGTGAGGCTGCAGACTCGAGTGAACAAGGTCGAGCGAGTTGATGGCGGTGTTTTGATCCGCTATGAAAGCCAGGACGAGAAACGCTCTGCTGAGGAGGTGTTTGATCGCGTGGTGCTTGCCGTATCGCCAAACGTTGCCGCAGCCATCTTCAACCCGTCCAAGCCGCTGCTCGGCGTCATCCCCACCGTGCCCGTCACAAGCACCGTGCTGGCGTCTCCAAACACCAAAATCTCTCTGGTCGATGAGAAGACGCACGTTCCGTCGGGCGGATGCTCATACCGGCGCGGCGAGGCCCAGATCATGGCCTTTCGGACCACCTTTTCCGACAGCATCGTCCAGACCGAGTCGCTGCACTATCTTGAAGGCGGGCTGGTGGTCCGGACGAGTCCCACGGGTGATGTCGCTGAAGTAAAGGGCACGCTGGACACGGCGAGATTCACCAGGACGCTGCGCACCACGGAGAGCAGAAACATGGTGCGCAAGGCCATGGAGGCGGGTGATGCGGGATGGGTGAATGGCAAGGATGATGTGTGGATCGTGGGCTCGTGGTGCTGGGATGGGATGGTGCTGTTGGAGGGATGTGTCGTTTCTGCGATGCGCGTGGCCAGGGATCTCGGGGTGAATGTGCCGTGGTAGGTGTTGTTTGATTGTTGGCATTGCGATATCCAAGTTTTCGATTGTTAGAGTTTTGATAGAAGCGGGCTGGTGGTAGTAATAAGCATTTGCATCTTGAGCGCTCAGTCTTTGCATCTAGATAATACACGATACCTTATTCCTCCAATACCTTTACTCTGCAAATGGTATAGATGTGAGTATTCGGGCGGTACTGGAGTTGGCTATACGCGTTACCGTAGCGAAGAGCCATGATTCTTGCTGTACATAAAGAGCCTGCTAGTAGCTGTCAATTGAAAGGATTGATGCTTCTTAATCAGATTCCACTCACGGCTATATACCTAGGTAGGTACTAGTAGGTATAGTGAACAGCTCTACCAGCCTTGACAAGTACCATGTTTTGGGTCTTTTAGGTGCTGACTGCGCATGCTTCAACACGACTGTTAAAGTTCAGTTAGTCCCCATCACGAAAAGATGATGGAGCTTAAGCAATGTGACAGAAGACGATGAAACGTGCTCACGTCGAGAAGAAACAACGGCACTCTGTCTACACCTCTAATATGAAGCCATCGTGTATCCGGCAAATCACCCCAGCTCCCCGCCATCTTGCTTCTCCGCCACATTACGAATCCCTACAGCAACTTACTCATCAACCCAAAATTGCAATTTTGACAAACCAAGCCCGTGGCGTCTTGGGCAACCCAGGCACAGCCCCTCGAAACAAAGCCAAGAAAGCATATTTGGGGCAGAATCAGTAAAGACGGCCTTGGCGAGAATCGCAACCATGACGCCTTGGCTGGAAGGGCATGCGTCCGCAGGTAGACGGTACTTGTTCTTTTTTTTTTGTTCCCAACCTAAAGTTACTAGCCCTTATTTTTTCTTCGTTTCTTTTGTTTTTCCCGTCATCCCGCAAAAAAAGGGAAAAATGATTCCATTCTCACGCCCAAATGCATCAGAACCCGGGCTTTGACAAAACTGCGAGCTCTAATGCATGCGTGCATGTCACGGTGGACCAGAAAACCATCAGCTGCGTGAGAGTAACTTTTTACCTATTAGCATCTGCATCGACTCACAATAGTGTAATCGAGGGAAAAACTAGAGACAAGACCAGAGATAAAGAGGCCCGTTTTCAGTGCACTACGTAATGCAGCAGGGCCAACAACTCGGGCTGGACTTGGCTGCCTCGGATGTGGAGACGCCAATTCGTGGACGCCTGCAGGTTGTTAGCAGTAGTTAGTTGATGCAGTAGTGGTTTAGCTGTCTAGCTGTGGTATGTTGGGGATATGCAGCTTCTGCAGCGTAAATGACTCGAGTTGAGGAGTAGACTGGGCAGGGTATAACCAGGCATATCATATCAGATCATCACACTTGGCCTAGCATAGCCACAGCCGCAGTCTGACGCGGGGTCAGCAGATGCAGATGAGATGCTACAGCTATTGATAGCACTGTATGCTGCAGCGGACTCGACACAATGACAGTCATGATGAGCAGTGTAAAATAACAACAAGCATTATCATTAACCCTAGAGGCGGGCCTCCCATTTGGTATTGTCGGTAATATTCTCTATCAATACACCAAAACTGCAATGCGGGGTTTTCCTTCCTTTCTCTCCCCTCCCGCTCTTGCTGTAGCATAGAATGCCTCATAATCCCTATAGATAGATTTCACCGTGACCCGTGACGCCGAGCTGATAGCCAAAGCCAAGATGCCGTTCCGTCTGTACCATCCGTTCCGTATATCGTCGGTCCCTCCAGGAAACCGTTTGTGGAGGGGGGAAAAAAGTGTAGTAAAAAGGAAAATTCGTTTAAAAAAAAGTCGAATGGAAAATCATCGCCCGCGGTGTTCCGCTTCGCCCTTTTATCGTAAATAGCCCGTGGGATGAGCTGGTGTAAAAACAAGAAGAAGAAGCAAAAGTTGTGTTAAAAAAAAGAACCATAATGACAAGCGAGTATCCTTCTCTTTCTAGAAAAAAAAAAAAAAAGCAAGCGGCTGAGTCGAAACAAGTATGCAGGTACGGTACTACTGGTGGTTAAGTAGAATTATTAGTGAATCGCGCCTACGGAGCGTATTCTTTTGATATAACGATGTGATGAGATGGCCCAGATAAGTGTAGAATAAAGGAATCAAGAAATCGTCAAAGCCGGCTTCGCTCTATACCATCGACTGGCTGATGCTGGGCTTTCGCTGTCTTGTGGGTGACCAGCTGTTGCGGGCTGCGGCCACACCGCCAAAGCCAAACAGGCGACATCTGCGGCGGTACGATCTCCTAGACGTTGTGCAGATGTAGGCGGCGCCAAAGATGACGGTCAGGGCGACAAACAGGAGGCCCAGGTAAAAGGTGTAGTGCTCGCCAATCGTCAGGAACAGCGCGGCGTCCCAGCCGTGCCAGCTGCTGGCGCCGGCGTGCACAAAGATGGGCGTCGTGACCTTGCCTCGCAGCATGTGCGGCGCCATGTCGCCGTGCTCGTCGGACAGAATATGGACCTTTGTGCTCTGGCGGCCGGCGTTGAAGTCGCGGACGTAGGACATCCACTGGTTGGAGTAGAACATGCAGCCGGTGCTCAGCATGTTCTCGACGTAGGGGATGCGCATCGGCAGCGCCCAGTGCAGGTCGTGGCTGGGCACCTTCTCCAGCAGCTGCGTCAGGAACGGATGCCCGGGCTGGGTGGCGATGAAGGCGTTGTTGACTCCCGCGGGATGCGCGCCGGGCGAGACGTACGGCAGACGCACAATGGGCGTCGAGTCGAGGGGCACGCGACAGGTGACGTCGAGGTCGACGTAGATGCCGCCCGAGTGGTGCAGCAGGGCATATCGCAGGATGTTTGCGCGCTGGATGTTCTGGGCGTAGCCGGTGTAGTGCGGCAGGATGTCGGGGTAGAACTCGGCGATAAAGGCCGTGGCGTTGACGTCGGTCCACAGCTGGTGCTTCCAGTCGGGATGCAGCGCCGTGCAGCTGGAGATGGCGGCCTGGTACTTGGAGACGCTGGCGTTGCCCAGGGCGATCTGGTGGATGATCTTGGGCACGACGACGGGGTTGAGCGTGGACGAGGCCGACGTTGGGTCCTGCAGCGATTCGAGCAGCGTCGACGACGAGTTCTCGGGGTGTCGGTACAGCAGGTCGGGGTGGCTGTTGAGCAGCGGGTAAAAGGTGCTGTAGGTGACGACGATCTCGCCCAGCTCGTGGATGTGACGGCGGAAGAAGACGACCAGCCAGAAGACGGCGATGGCGGCCAGGGCCACGATACTTCGGGTCCGCATCGTGGACGGGAGAGAGAGGCCAAGATTCGACTCGGCTCGATTCGATTGTCTCGTGCGGACGGCAAATGCGGATGCGGATAAGGAATGAGACGCTGTGAGAGGTGAAGAATAGACGAGAGGAAGAAGAGATGGAGGAGAGAAGAGCAGAGTAGAGGTTGGTGGAGCTTCGCGGCGCTACGTTATAGGCAGTTGAGCACCTGTAGGATGGAATACTGTAGGTACATGTACTTGTAGTGCTCGTAGGGTACTGGTAGCATAACAGGGACGGGATTCAGCGTGCGCAGATAAGAATAGAATAGCGGCGTGATCTGCTGTTCCCCTTAACCCTTTTTCTCCAGCCAGCTCCTTTACTTTTTAATCCTTGCGCAGGTTTCCTGCCAAGCGAGGCCATCGCAGCAGAAATACTCGTACCTAGCACCATACTATCGCTCGGACTCCGTCACCACGAATTAATTATGGGGCCCGGCACACCCCCCTTTTTTCTTTTTTTCGCTTGCATTTTTTCGCCGTGGAGGTTTGTTTTTGCCGTGGAAGCGCAAGCCTCGCTCGAATCGAAATACCTACTTACATGGTCCAGTTTTTAGCTGGTGGGTAGCCCCCGGTCTGGCGCCAAAGCACTTGTCCATCCCTTGTCCCCTTGTCCTCGGGGCTTGCTGATGTGCCGCTGCGGTGGGGAGTACCGCATACTTGGGCGGTACCTGAAGCAGCGGCACATTTGCCGTGCGTACCGTCTACTTGGCGGCGTCTAGACCCAAAGTGAAGCCTCGGAACCGGCATCTTTCCAAGTCCAAGTTGGCTGATGACGCTCAGCCTGGCTGTCTGACAGAGGCTGCTGCACGAACCAAACTGGCTGAGCGCGCCTCTACAGTAGAGTCCAGTCCAAAACGGCTTCACGGCAGAGCTGCAGGGAGAGCGCGGACCAGGCGCATCGTGATTGGCGCAGGTGCCTGGCTGAGGTCTCAGCGGATCGGCGCATCCTGGCACGACGAGCGGCGGAGACGAATGAGCGTGAGCAGTGTACGAGTATCGCTGGGGCTGCGTCTCTGCGCCGTTGTTTTCCCTCTGTGGTGATGGATAATGCCAAGACAGGCTGCTGCTGAGCAACATGACGGCGCATAGGCACGATTCCTTTGAGTCTTGGCAGAGCTCGACGCCGGGGTTCGGACCCGTTGCTGCTCCCGGCAGATGGAGGAATAGGCGCTGTCCTTGCGAGAAAGTTCCTATACTCCGATTACATACGCAGGTTCAGCGCCAGTGTACTACGGAGTGCTGGTACAACACAACCTCCGTGGACGGAGACCGATTGGGGCAATGGAGCATCCCGGAGAAGGATTAGGCTCTCACGACTACACGGTGCCACGGCCGGCACACGGGGTCCAGCATTTGCCAACTCCGCATCACCTGAGGGGTGGCTGATTCACAGGCGAAAAGTCTGGAAGAAAATTAGGAGAGACCGATAGCGAGTCCGAGGGCACTACGGCTGGTCCGCAGCATACCTATTCCGCCGCTTGCAGAAGTGGGCGTGGTGTGATGGATTCGATTTTTTGTGTCGAGCTGCTTGGCATCAGCAGTCGCCTCAAGACACAACGTCTGATTTCAGATGCTTGACAAGCAGGGCGTTGTATTATTACTGGATCCCTCCACCAGAGAGAGACAGAAGCCTCGGCCTCGGCCGCTGTGCATGTCTCCTGAGCCTGAGCCTGGCAGACCAGAAGCCGAGCGAGGCGGGTCCGCGTTGCTCCTCGGGTCCGATTATTCTAGAAAACCCTCCCGTGCCTGGCCCGAATGCTGGGAAAGCAAAATAGAGTTAAACGCTGCCTCGGTGCGGACAGCTCCGGACAAGGTCACATCCAGAGATGTGAGATTGAGTGAATCGGCGTCCTCGGCAGCGTTTGAGATGGCGAGATTCTGCATTTGCCGCAGCTACGTCATTCCAATTTGCATTTTTACCCGTTTCGTGAAGTGTAGTTTTTAGGCATCGGCCCCCGATTAGCGGGAAAAATGTATATCCCGAGTTCACGTGACCCTGCTTCCCCTGCATCTTGGTTATCATTATCAGCATCACAAGCGATCCGTCGGTGCAGGCTAGTCCGAATCGCTTGAAGATGCCGCTTTCGAGCTGCTTTGTACATGCAGCAGCTGTTACCTGAGCTGCCCCAATCGCCGTCTGAGAGGAGCCAATCAAGCCAAGCGCAACAACTGAAATGCTCGCCTCAATGGCGTCGTGCTTCAACTGGCTGCTGGCGCGCCGTTTCAGGAGAGTTACAACCATCTTGGCCGGCCTGATACTCTCCATCGCCACCATTGTGTTCCTTGTCAACAACCTGGGCCCGGCTCCGGCTTTGCCCAAAGGCAGGCCGAAGGCATCATCTTCCGGCGATGAAGCATTAAGCTCTGGATATCCTCTCTGCAGCGATCACACAAACCCCAATGTCACTTACCCCCTGGAATCATGGCGGGCTGCAGCTGAGACCAAGTATGGCGGGCATCTGGATGACAAGTTTACGTATGTTGGATATGCTGCTACCCTACTATATGTAGAGATGTACTAATAGCAAAATCTTGCTTCAGAATCGCCATGTCGACTTTCCATCGCCCCAAGGAGCTCCATCGCACATTGACTACTCTCCTGTCCGCCGAGATCCCATCACTACTCGAAATAGTCGTTATATGGAACAATTTTGACGAAAAGGAGCCCGACAGCTTTGTCTCCGAGTCCGGTGTCTCTGTGCGATACCGTAAACCGACTCGCGACAGCCTCAACGAGAAACTCTGGCCGGATCCCACATATCGCACAAAGGCCATTCTTCTCACCGACGACGATGTCTTTTACCGCCCTGACGATCTCGAGTTCGTGTTCCAGATGTGGCGCAAATTTGGAAAAGATCGGATGACGGGAGCCCTTGCGCGCTGTGTTTCGGCTCTCCCGTCTGGCGAGTGGGATTACAACTTTTGCTCTCAGAGGGAGCACGAGGACGTTTACTCCATCGTCTTGACCAATCTGGCTTTTACACACATTGCGTTCCTGGACTATTACTTTTCCGACGATGCTGCTGTCACAAAGATCCGCAAATACGTGGACGATGCCTTCAACTGCGAGGATATTGGCCTCAACTTTGTCTCTTCCATGTTGACCGGTTCAGGGCCCCTTTTGGTCCGCGGCCGCCATCAGTACGTCAATCTGGATCCTGCAGGCGGCATCAGCAGGAAACCAGGCCACATGGAAGCTCGCAGCAAATGCCTCAACGTCTTTTCCGAAGCCTTTCAGTGCATGCCGCTGGTCAACGAAACGGGACGGATAGAACATGGAGTCAAACACAATGTATGGTACAAGTCTCTGTGGGACGTGATTCACGGCTAGCGAAAGCGCTCAGGCAGCGTCTCCATTTTAAGCTCTTTTATTTGTTCAACGTTAATATTAATGATAATGGGATCGATACACGCACATATACTATATATACATGCACAACAGCAGATGGCACGCCCTCAAGACAGGAGGCCTGATTCATTATACTAGAGGGAAAAACAACAAGACGCAATACTGCAATGGGATAGAAAAAATAAGGAAAGAGTACCTCCTCGGTCATACAGGATATGGTACCGTATCAACTTTAATGAACACCGCCAGATGAAATCGTTTCGATATAGTCCCCACCCTTAGTCCATGTCACTATTGAGATGGCCAGCGTTAGCAAACTCTAGTTCCAGGATGAGTTGGGCTGAAAAGATTAATAGAGAATTCACCTACAGCAAAGCCAGTGTCAAGTCTCCGTGGATCTTTGCCTTGAGCTCAATCTGAATATCTAGATTCAGGTCGAGTCGCAGCTTGAGAGGATCCTTCTTGCCGCCATCCTTTTGGGGCTGCTGCATCTGCTGCTGCTGCTGCATCATCTGTTGCTGCTGTTGCTGGTACAACATCTGCTGTTTCTGCTGGTCCTGGCGAGGGACCATCTGTCCCTGGTCGTCCTCGTCGTCCAGGTCCTCTACTTGGCGCTGCAAGGGCCTTCTCCTCCGACGAGGCTTGGTCTTGGTCTGGGTCTCGGTCTGCGGCTTCTCGCGCTTGCGCTCTGGCTGTGGTGGTGGTGTTGCGGGCTCATTGTCGTCCTGGTCATGGTCGTCTGACTTGTCTTCACTCAGATCGCCGTTTTGATCACCGTTTTGCTGCTGGTCTGCGTCTTCATCTTCGGCGCCAGAGTGCTCTTCTTGGTCTTCGTGCTCTTCAGGTGGGGGGCTGTTGTTGTCCAGGTCCTTGGGCTTCTACAAGTTGGATTAGTTCATACATCATTGGTAATATGAATCAGCTCTGGAGAGACAAACCTCATCTGAAGACATGATTGCTAATTTTTATGAGTCTTACTTGGGAGTTGAGAGGAGTGAAAAAGTGAGGTTGAACAATGAAGAGTTGTAAAGACAAAACAAGCCAGAAGCCTTCTTTTGTCAATTGGTCTTGAACAATGCCAGATGTTGTCTCGAGTTCTTCAGTCTTTTGGCATGTCAAAATGAGGCGTAGGTCCTCGACGCTCGCTTTTGTGGCTCTGGTTCAACTTTTTGATCCAGGTTCCACTACGGCATTTCTTTGATATTGAGTGACGCAACAGCGATGTGTCTACTCGTTCTTTTGCGAAACTAAAAAAACAACAGCAAACAAACCCGGGTAACAAGGTGCTGGCCAAGCTTTCTTCACTCCCCCCCTGTTGAGTTAGTGGCGCTTATGACGTGCCAACATTTATGCTCCAGAAACTTGAAGCAGAGATACAGGAAGAGGTGTCATCTGGGACAGGCCTCCAGCGCTCCAAGGCTCACGCCATGGGCGTCGACTTTATGTGAGGTGAAGTCATCCTGTGCGGGTTGCATGCTTGCTTACAGTACAGCTAGCCGGGAACTTTAGCTAGGACATGGGTCATGAGTCCCCACCGCAAGCTGGAGGATCTCGATCGCTTTATGCAGGGCCCTCCTAAATAACGACTACTGGACTGGAGTCACTCGGAACAAACAATATACACAAGAAGATTGCCAGAAAAACGTCATTCAGATGGAAAACTTTCTATAGTCTGTTTGTTTTGTTCATGCCAGAGCCGTACACTCAAGCGCCGATTACACAATGGTCATTGGGCTTCTTGCCATCACGGCCATACCTACTGTTACGGGCGTGGGCCAAGCCGTCAGTGCCCAGAAGAAGGCAAACGCAGCAAACAAGGAAAAGGAAAAGTTTCACTTGACGGCAGTAGTCCAAGACGGGGAAGAGGAAGACGACGACTACGAGACGGATTTCTGCGTGCTCAAAGACGGAAAGGTATGCCACAAGAACTACAAACAACAAAAAACGTCTAGCGGCTGACTTTTGACGACAATGGCTTGGGAAAAAAAAACAGTTGCTTGTCAACATCCCGCTCGATGCCGGCTTCCCTGGCTACGCCTTTTGTGGCTACTACTTCACATACCCCAGCGAGGAGCAGCATCTGGGGCTGGTGAGCACCATCTCGGACGATCCCCCAATGCTCAACTGGCTGTACATCAACAAGGACACGCACGCGGTGGAGTACGGCGCTCGCAAGGACACCCTGGGCCACGTCATTGGGCCCTGGGGCTGGAGCGCGGACGAGCAGTTTCTGACGATTCAGGGCAGCGACGATGTCTTTGTGGCGAAGCTGGAGCGCGATGAGAGTGGCTCGCAGCGGTGGGTGGTGTACTGGGACCCGGAGAGCGAGATTCTAGCCACGACGGAGGTGCAGGAGGAGTGCAAGCCCGTGAGGCTGAGGAGGGCCATGTTATTGGGCATGCAGAGCAAGTATGTGAGGGATTAGCCACAGGTGGAAAAATTAAATTGCAATTGAATGTTATGTAAAGCCTGTTTGGAAAGAACAACAGGGGTTTAGTTTCGTTTTGCTTCATCAACGATGCGGTGGCTGCTGATTTGATAGAAAAGGGTATAAAGTAGGGCATGCTTGGAATGGGAATAGCCGCCGCGGAATGAATGGTCACAACGTGGTGCGCTTGGCTCCGCAATGGTGGCTTCTGGGACTTTTAGCCCGAAATAGTACATACAGTATGATGCTGATCCCTGTCTATTTGATACAGAGAATTAATTAATTTATATTAACCGTATTGGCTCATGATGACTTCATAGATTCTATTCGTAAACGGTGAGGGCGTGTAGAAGAGAACGCAAAATCACGAAATAGCAGCAATGGAACAAAGTGGAGATTGCCTGAAGAAAAAAGATGGAAACCGGTTCGGCCGACGACGTAAGGTGTCTGATGCCAAACGTATTGAATGAATGGGGGTATATCATTATGATGCTCCGGGAATTGAATGGAGGGATGCGAATGTTGGATATACTAGAAAGGCAATAGCCAAGAGGATACCCTGCTCTAATTCCTGTCTTCATATTCGACTTACACACATACCCACTAAGAGACTTTTATCTTTGAGAAACTCTTTTCTTCTTCTCCCATCTCATCTCACAGCTCGTCTTGTCTTGTTTTCCTTTCAGATAAGATAGCAACACAAACACCACAACCGCCAACATGTCAAATGCTACTGAAAAGGATCGCACTACTGACTCTGCCGAAGAGTACGGCTCCGACTCTGCCCCCGAGTCACCGCCTCCCCAGCCTCCCCGCCGTGAGAGAAGACAAATGACGAGGACCCAGCGCCGCGGAAAGTCCCAAGCCGGCGGCGGCCAGCTCGCCGGGCTGGACAACCTGCCCGTGGCCGGAGATTTGGGAAACCAAGTCGGGCAAGTAGGGCAGACGGCACAGGGAGCAGTCGGCGGCGTGACGAACGCGCTGGGAGGCGTCGCGGGCAATGCGGTGCAGCAGCAGGGCGGTGGTGAGGACAAGAAGAGCGACACGTTGAGGCTACGGCTGGATTTGAACCTGGATATCGAGATTCAGCTCAAGGCCAAGATTCACGGCGACTTGGAGCTGGCGTTGTTGTAAGTTCTTGAAAAAACCCCCTCAATTTCCTTTCTGTTTCCTGATCATACACGCACTCAACCTTTTAAGTTTTATGTAACCCCCAATTCTCCGAGTCGCGATTACACACATATTGGGTTCTATAACATTATCTTACAAGTGCGGCCTCTCTTCCAGGACTGGCTAGTTATGGGGCCCTACCATATCACCCGCATATGAAAAATGATGCAAAAAACTTCAAAACTAGAAAGAAAAAAAATATATTCTCAAAGGCAAGATCGGCTAATGGCGTTGCGCTCTTTGTTCACGTCACCAGGAACTGAGAAAAAAAGATCACAAAGCGATTTTGAAACATCACTTGTCAACGACGACGACGACGATACCGGCGCTTCTACTTTTCCTTATAATGAGAGAGATTTGATCCGAAATCAGATCTCGAGGCGTATAACCGGGATGGCTCTTGCCTCTTTTTCTTTTTTTTTTTTTGTTTTTACCGACTATTTCTTTTTTGACGCTTTCTTTTGTTATTGCTTAATTTGTCTACATGAGCCTCACACTAGGAGGAGAATTAGTTATAGCGTGGAGAGGGCGAGGATAACTTGTCCTGGGTTGTTACGATTATCACACGCATGTACTGTTAAATAAAGATGGGGGTGAACGAGCAAGATGATAGCTCTGCCTCTAGTTAATGACACTATTACTTGGATTCTGAATAGAATCACCTCGTGCCGAACGTGAAGATGAGCATATGAGAACAGTATCAGCCACAGAGTCACCAGCCACACTAGCGAGCCGCAGTCACGCAATCAAGCCATGGTGGTCAAAAGCCACAGCAACATGGGGAAAAGCCACAACCTTGTGACATGCTGTGGCTGCTTGCCTTTTTCGACCGTGTCTCGATTCGGCATCCGACCGAGACTGACGTTTAACTGCGATGATGCGGAGGAAACGTTCCACGACAGCAGGTTTGAGCTGAGTCTTTTTGCTCAGAAAAACAGGTATCGTGAGGGCTTTTTTTCTCTTTTTTCCAATATGGAAAAGTACCATGCAAGTCCGTAACATCTACAGTTTGCGGCACAGTATTAGACGGCCCTACTGGCGCCGGCGTGGAGAACCCCTGTCTCGGCGCGATATTCTTGGAACGATCGGCGATGCGGATGATGTGGGAGTGTGTCATTGCCCCATGCCGGGCCTTGCGTAAGGCTCCTTTGCACACGATGACGCAGTTGCTACTGCTTGTTTACTAGAAGAGCTGCCTAGGGGGAATCTTGAGCTGCGATTGGGCTTTGCGGGTAGAGGAGCGCATTAAGCTAATCGTGGTCGCTGCTCTTTACTGACCTTTTCAGTACAATTTCTGTATGAGAAACTCACATTCTTAATAATTGACTCGTATACTTTATACGTTACTTAGATACTTGGCGCTTCAGCTGGAAACAATGCCGCATCAGCAGTCGTCTCCGGACAGCCCCAACTTGCCGCCATCCGACGGTGATCGTCAGGGACCACCACGACGCTCTTCCAGCCATAGACTTGTCATGCTGCCCCGAACAACAGAAGACAACAACAAGTCAGATTCACCAAACGGTGACAAGAAAAAAAACCCAGACATCAAGATCCCCAAGATCCAGCCCGTGGAGCAAGGCGAGCCGCTCGCCGAGCTGGCCCAGGGCTTAGTGGGCAAGTTTGTCGATGAGTTCGGCAACATCCTGGACTGGGATGGCACGGTGCTGGGGTCGGTGGAGGGCGATCTGCCTTCCATGGTGGGACGGCCGGTGTCCGAGTCGGGGGGAGATTTTGGACGCCGCCGGAGAGGTGGTGGGATATGTCTCCGACAATCATTCGAGGCCGAAGCTGAAGGATCTGGAGGGGGGCTTGAGGATAGATGGTGACGGTAACATTTACAACAAACAGGGCAAGGTTGTTGGCAAGATGAATCCGTCAACGGAGGAGGGAGAAGGATCCGGGCAGCAGCAGCAGCAGCAGCAGCAGCAGAAGAACGCGAGTGAGGACAAGAAGTCTCAAGATACTGCTGGCAAAGCGAAAGAGGCACCGCCGGGCCCGTCAGACGTGTACTTGGATGTCAAATCAACACATGACGGCATCCAACTGATTATCAGGATACCCACGGTTTTTAGAAATGGTTAATTGCGTCTTTTACTGGCAAGACAAGGATCGTAGGATAGGGGGCAGTTCAGGCGTTGGCTCAATAACTGGTCTGGGAATCTGGCGATGGCATCATTTCATAAAACATAGAATAGTTACAATTTCACGAGCTTCTCACAACTTTCCTCACATCTTTGATAAGCTCGAGATATCATCGTCATAGCCAAGCCGTCAACGAAAGCTTTAATCTATCTCCTACAGCACTAATTCAAGGGGTGCAGCAAATCCACCGCCACACTTCCTCTATTCATACTCCCCTATCAGAAACCTGTTTGAACAACGATAGAAAAACCCAACGCCACATGATAAATGAATACGACACCTTCTCAGTTAGCCTGTGGCGAGTGTGGCTTGTCCCGTGCAGAAGAAGATCTCGGGCTCGGGTCTCGCTCGCATGGGACATCCCTGTTTGGCGACACGCACTACTATAAGCATCAGAGAGCTCTTGAGCCTATGCTAGAGCTCGAGAGACAGTTTTGTGGCTTGTCTGATATCATTGTGATATGATGTTCCCCTTGAATATATGGGATCTTATGTTCTAGTGGTTGAAGCTATTCAATCGGGGGTTTATCCATGTTGGCAAGACGTAATTGACGTCCGAGTCTGCGTCATGCTGCAGCTGAGATGTGTGGTATTGGAATGCTTTTTTTCTTTCTCATCGAGATGCGTGCAAGTGATGGATTTATGGTAAGTGACGCTATTGGACAAGCAGGGAGATTTGCATGTGCCAAGTTGACAGAATGTTGCGTATGCAGATGTTGAAAAGTTGGATGATGAAAAGGCGCAACTTTAATTCCCGTCAGCATTTGTGTATATATAGCAGGAAATGGCAAGAACAAGTCAATTGCAATCCAAATCACTCTGATGAAAAACGTAAAATTCAACTATTAACAACCAAAGACACTCGCCCAATTTTGTGAATACAATTTTTATTTTTTATTTTTAATGAGTTACTGAGCCCAAAATGCCGTTCCCAAAGCCTGTCAAAGTCCAAGGGGGGTGGCAAGCCAAAGATAGTCCTACCACAGAGCAGAGAGATCCAGGTAGCGTACTCATCTTTAAATTGTAACTGGCAATCGCACATCTAACAGCTTACTACTTGCTACAGTTGAAATGCTGCGGTCCATCCCTCGATCTGCTGCTGGTGTTGTGACCGACACGGGAGACATTCTTGATAGATCTGGCAAGCCCATCGGACATATTACCGAGTCCGGAGAATCCTCTGATCTTGTGGGCAACGCTGTCATGGCTTCTGGAGACATTCTTGACTCGTCTGGAAAGGTCCTTGCCAAGGCCGACATCAACACCGAGGAACTGGGCGACGAGGAAGAAGGTGAGGAGGGAGATGAGGAGAATGAAGAAGGCGACGAGGGTGAATACACCACTGGATCTGGCCAAAAGAGTCCTCAAAAGTCCGGCGGCTGGAACCTATTGGGAAAGACCAAATCGGCCTACAACACCGCCAGTAATCTCCAAAAGCCCGTTTCGCAGGGCCTTGACCTGGTCAGTAGTAGGGCGCAGAAGCCAAGCGAAGACGAACAAAGTTCAGCTGACTATTCGATCCAGGCCAGTGACCAGGACAAGCAGCCCCAGGAACAGGGTAGTGACCAGGGGCAGGAGGAGCTGAAGGAGCAAGAGCCCATTGCCATGGAAGACAAGTCGGAGGAAGCTGGCATGGAGCTCGACAAGACCGAGGCACCTGAGGCTGATACCAAGGACTTGGAAGAAAAGACGGAAGAGGCCAAAGAGGGCGAGCCAGAGACCAAGGATCTGGAGGAAGCCAAAGACAGTGAGATGCCCCAGCCAGACACCGAGGACTTGGAAGAAAAGAAATCTGACGTCGCCGAAGAGGGAGAAAAGCCAGAAGAAGAAGAAGAAGAGGAGCCAATTAATTTCTCCGACCTCGAGGGATGCAAGGTCAACAAGGCTGGCAAACTGGTCAACAAGGACGGAGATGTCCTCGGAGTCCTTCTTGAAGGCGACCCCAAGCAGCTCATCGGCATGAAGGCAGACGGGGAGGGAAACATCTGGAATGACTCTGGCAAAAAGGTCGGAAAATGCCGTCCATTGAACCACGCGGAGCGTGGCGATGAAAAGGAGTTTGCCCCCTTTGAGAACTTCCCCGACGCTGTCGTTGAGGCTGACGGTCGCGTCATGTTTGAGGGAAAGCAGGTAGGTGTCGTCGTGGACGGTGACCCAAAGCGTCTCAAGGGCGCCAAGGTCGATGAAGATGGTGACATCCTCGATCGACGAGGCAATGTCATTGGCAAGGCCGAGGCTTGGGATGAGCCCGAGGCTGAACCCGAGGCTGAAGTCGACATGTCTTCATTGGCTGGCAAGAGGGTCAACAAGGCTGGCAACATCGTCGACGGATCGGGTACCATCTACGGCAGAGTCATTGAGGGCAATGTCAAGTCTCTCGTCGGCCGCATGTGTGACAAGAACGGGAACATCCTGAGTGAGTCTGGAGACATCCTTGGCAAGGCCGAACTCGTTGGCGAAGGCGAACGTGAGGGCATGAAAGAGGGCATCTTCGCCGAGCTCTCTGGCTGCACTGTCGCAAAGGACGGCACAGTTGTCACGCCTTCAGGTGACATTGTTGGAAGACTCACCGAAGGAGACCCCAAAAAGCTGTTTGGCCGCCAAGTCGACGAGGATGGAGATGTTGTCGACGGCAACGGAAACGTCCTGGGCAAGGCTGAGCGCTGGGAAGAGCCCGAGCCCGAAGAGAGGAAGAAGGCTCCCTATGCAGGCCGCCACGTCAACCGCGAAGGCAACGTCCTGGACGAAGAAGGAAACCTCATCGCCAAGCTCGTCAGCGGTGACGTTTCTGCCTGCTCCGGCAAGGAGGTCGACGAAGACGGCGATGTGATCAACTACAAGGGCGACACTGTCGGACACGTTGCTCTGCTTGAGGACATTCCCAAGGAGACCGAGGAGGACATCAAGAAGCGCGAAGAGGCTGAGAAAGATCGTATTCTGGCCGGCAAGCTGGCTGGGTGCATCGAGCAGTCTCTCGACAAGATGCGTCCCATCTGCAAGATGATCACCGACAAGATCAACACGGCGGAGAGGACGCCTAAGGAGGAGCTTGACGAGGAGGCGCTGGTGCGGGAGGTGAAGCCGCTGATTGAAGAGGGCGGCAAGATCCTCACCGAGACCAACGGCACTATTCGTGGCCTTGATCCCGACGGCCGTATCCAGCGGAACGCAAAGCACAAGGCGGGCACGAAGGAGGCTACGGCAGAGGAGCATCATCTGGCCGAGGTGCTCTCAGAGGTGAGTGACATGTCAAGTTCATTTATTATACATCAAGTTTGTGAGAGCTAACAAGTGAATGATGTTAGCTCACGGGTACTATTACTGAAACCATTGACAACGCCAAGAGCAAGATCGAGGGTATGCCCCATGCCAAGAAGGAACTCAACCCTCTTTGGGGCCTCTTGGCGGAGCCCTTGTTCCAGATCGTTGCCGCTGTTGGGCTGTTGCTGAGCGGTGTGCTCGGCCTCGTTGGCAAGCTGGTAAGTGTCTATTGATACTATAGCCCTAGAGCTTCTAATGCTAACTTTGTCATTTACAGCTGAATGGTCTCGGTCTTGGCGGAATTGTCGACAACCTCCTCGGAACGCTGGGCCTCAACAGGGTTCTCGAAGGCCTTGGACTGGGTAACATCACTGGCAAGAAGGGAGAGAAGAAGAAGGGAGGTGGCCTTTTGGGAGGCTTGGGTTTGGGTGGCTGAAGGATTCGGGATGGAGTTTTTATGATCAAGTAATAATGGTCAGAATGTGTTGGAAATTATGATGGACAAAAGGATGGTTTGGAATATGATTTTGTATGGACGATGCAACCATGCTTGGTGTTTTTTTTCTGTACGATTTAGGTAGTATCGCTGTAACGTATTTGATGCTTTTACTGAAACTTTTGCTGTCTGTGATACGAATGAGGCCATAGACTAAGCACTACTAAACCCAGTATGTTTGTCTGCCTAGGTTGCACATGCTATTCTGTGCACTGTCCATTTATCACTCCAGTCGTCATCATTATCAAATTCTTTTTATGTTTCGTCACCAACATCATTCTGTTAAGCTCACTTTGATCAATCATCATGGCAAAGGTTATCTTCTTAATGGCCGACTATGGCCATGACCCGACGGGTGAGTAAACAAACACTCAAGTCAGGACATTGGCTTAATTGGCTTGCATCCAGAAACATGCGTGCCTTACACGGCCTTTAAGAATGCCGGCTTCGACGTCAAGTTTGCAACCGAAGCGGGCAAATCGCCTCAATGCGACTCCAAGATGCTGGAAGGCCTCTCGCAGCGCCTTTTGGTGCGTTCATGTCATCTCGCGCGCATTGCATGCTCTAACACGGATGGATGAATCAATCACAGGGCGCCACGTCTTTCAACGTGAAAAGATACCACGCCATGGCCGAGTCGGAAGAATGGAGGAATCCCCTGTCATGGTCCGACGAGCAATTCTCCCTGGACGCCTTCAACCTCGCCTTCTTCCCCGGCGGCCACGATAAAGCAGTCCGGCAAGTGATTGACTCGGAGAGAGTCCACAAGCTGGTGTCCGACTTCTTCCCCGGCACCAAGAAGCCCAGCACCAAGGCAGTCGGCGCGGTCTGTCACGGCGTCATGGTGCTCTCGGAATCCAAGCATCCCGATGGGAACAGCGTCATTCGAGACTGCGCAACTACGACTCTGCCGGCGCGGTTTGAGCAGCTGGCCTTTTGGGGCACTCGCCTCTTCCTGGGGGATTACTACAAGACGTATGGAGCGGGAACCGACGATGTCGAAGTCTTGGTGCGAAAGGAGCTGGCAGACCCCGAGTTGCTCAAGATTAGCATCAAGCCCTCACCGTGAGTTTTTCCGAGAAGAGATAGTTTTGTATCGAGTTGCTGAATATCGACGGCTTTCTAGCTTTGTTGTCGAGGACGACAACTTCAATTACATCACGGCGAGATACCCCGGCGACGCAGAACTTTTGTCGCAGAAGCTAGTCAAGCTAGTGCAGGGCTTTTGATGGACTTGCGGAGAGCCGAGTCTGAGATCCGGGGAGTCGCGGAGAAAATGGACGAGGGTTGCCAAGTGAGATTTTGGACGATGGGGACTGAGAGTCTCCACCTATGGGCTGCATCAGATTTGTAACCCTTGATTTTTTGATCTTGCTTGCGGTTGCTCTGTCAAGACAGTTTGGATTGAATATTCTAATACGTTGTATGGTTTGCTATTACATCTAGTTATTGTATGGATTAATTTTTCATTGTTACAACTTACGGGGTACAAGTGGAACCAACAACGACTGGCTGCTTACACATTACAACCTACCAACCAGCTTTATGATAATTGCATGTATAATTCCAAGCCGGTACACTCAATTGTTCCTTAGTGTCTATTATGGCGTTGCACTCGGATAGCCGTAGCGAATGCCACTTTGCGAGCTGCAACTCACGTATACGCGGGATGCCAACAGAAACACAGAGGGCTAAAACACAATGCTACCATGCCATGGACCTGTTTTTGTTTTCGTGGGGTTCTCGATACCACTACAACTACCTAAATGATCATCTTTGCTCACAACTGGCAGGGCGGAGTCCCTTTTTACGGGAATTAATCCGGGCTCTAAGCCAATCTAGAGCTGCGAGCTGCGGCGAGCAACGGCATCTGGGTAGCAACCCTTGCCATGACAGCGAAAAGTATCTGCGTGCGTGGGGAAGCATCAGGGAATTCGTAGCTTTCCCCTGCAACGTCCATTGCTAGCCTGAGCTTCCCCCGCACGCCAGCAGGGAAAAGGGCCGAGTTTTGTTGTTGATGTGCCTGGCCTGGCCTGGCCGGCAAAAGGCAGAGCAGAGATGGGATGAGATTTTGCCCCTTGGACCTGAGCTGGCGGGCAGGGATGTGGAGTCGAGGCGAATATAGCATGTATGCCGAATCGGTCGGTTGACCGTGGCATGTTGTTGCGTCTACAGCCCCAATGCTACTTTCTCCGCGAACGGCGACCCGCAGACATGGATAGGACTTTGTGGTCGAGTCTAACACGACTTTGGCCGTCTGGGGTATCCGTCCATCCGTGAGCCGATTTTGCCAGAGAGCCGGGATGGGATGGGGCGAGCAGAGATGAATAATACAATATCTAGTAATGGTGAAAACAAGTATATAAGGAGATGAGAGGCCCCGATCGGCGGTGAAAGGGGAAACCTGGTTCCTCTAGCGATTGAGCTGAGGCAAAGGGAAGACGAAGCAGGTTTGAGGCTCATCTCACCTGTGATATTTGCAAGATGAGAGCCGTCTCACTCTTTCTCGGCCTTGCTGCCGTTGTAGCTGGCAACTCTCTACCATCTGAAGGCGTCGAGGCCAGACACTCGTCCGGCTACTGGTACGAGAACATTGAGCACAATGGAATCAGTCCTTTTATCCCCGATGGCAAGGACTGGACCGTCTTCCGCAACGTCAAGACGCACTTTGGTGCCAAGGGCGACGGCGTGACGGACGACTGGGCTGCTATCCAAGCGGCCTTTGACTATGCCAATGCCACGGATACTCGCAATGCCAGCGTTTGGGGCACCACGGGCGCTCCAGCCGTTGTCTATATACCCGCCGGCACATACCGTCTGAGCAAGCCTCTCCAGTCGTACATTGACACCGTCGTCATGGGAGATCCCACCAACCGGCCGGTGCTCCAGGCCTCGCCAGACTTTTCCGACCCGTTCCTCTACCTTGGCTGGGACCCCAGACTGGATCCTACCATCAACTTCTACATTGCCCTGAAGAATGTCGTTTTGGACTCAACTAAAGTGGCGCCTACCCACAACATCACGCTCCTCAACTGGGCCGTGAGCCAAGCTGTGCAGCTGACCAACGTGCTGTTCAACATGCCCAACGGTGGCGTCGCCCACACGGGACTGTCGATGCCTCAGGGCGGCTCTCCTCTGATGATCAACGATGTTGTGTTCCAAGGTGGATCTGTTGGCATTCGCATGAATGAGCAGCAGTACCATTTCAAGGGAATTACTTTCAAGAGTACGTCGTATACACTTGGCCTTGGTGTATAGCCCTGCTAACAGTTATATCTGCTAGACCAGGACATTGGTCTGAAGCTCGACAAGCTCTTTGAGGGCACCGGCCAGGGCCTGCACTTTGAGTCCTGCAAAGTCGGCATCGAGACGACCAATAACAACACTGGATTCTTTGCTCTTATCGACTCGACTGCCAAGAACGTTGGCATTCTGTGGAACGCTGCCGCCTCGCCCACAGCTCAAGGCTCTATTGTGCTTGAGAATGTCCAAGTTGACAGCACTGTCGGCTCTGTAAGTCATTATGTGCCCTTGTGAGAGGATATCATGTCGTTTCTGGAAGAAAGAGGCTGACAACATTGCCTGCTAGACCGTCACCGCCGGAGGAAAGAATGTCCTCAGGGGCTCCGTCAAGCCGGGCCAGTCCTGGATTTGGGGCAACGTCTATGAATCTTCCGGCCAGCGCGCGCAGGGCAAATTCTTCCCGGCAACTCGCCCTGCAGCGCTTGTTGATTTCACTGGAGCCTACCACGTTGCTACTCCGCCGACTTTCCAGGAGTACAGCGTGAACCAGGTCATCAATGTGAAGAGTGTTCGCGGCCTGCCCGTTGCGGGTGATGGCGTTACTGATGAGTGAGTGTTATTAGAGAGCCATTGATTGTCAAGAACGTGTGAAGCTAACCGTTTATTAGCACCAAGAACCTTCAGAAGATCATCAACAGCGCTGCTGGTAGGAGTGTTTTGTACTTCCCTCACGGAACCTATCTTGTTAGCGACACCCTTGTGATTCCTCCTGGAAGCCGGTAAGTAGTATCAAATTTCATCCTCTCTAGAACCATGGACTGATGAAACTACAGACTCCACGGAGAGGTTTGGTCTGAGATCAGCGCTACTGGGTCCAAGTTCAAAAACGCCAATCACCCCGTGCCAATGGTCCAGGTCGGATATCCTGGCCAGGTTGGCGTCGCGCAATTTGTCGACATGCTCTTCACCGTTGCCGACATCCTCCCCGGCTGCAAGCTCGTCGAGGTCAATATGGCCGGCCTCAAGGCTGGAGACGTGGGTTTCTTCAACTCCCACTTCCGCCTGGGAGGTGCTCGAGGCTCCAAGGTCCAGACCAACTGCGACGATCCCGCAACTTGCAAGGCTGCGCGAGTTTGCGCCCATCTCACGGCTCTGTCTTCCTCGTACTGGGAGAACAGCTGGTGTTGGAGTGCTGATCACGATCTTGATGATGACAACGGTGCTAACCCTTCCACTGCCGGTGGTTTCTTGGTGGAATCCATTCGATCGACCTGGATGCTGGGTATCGGCAGCGAGCACAACTCCCTGTACCAAATCAACATCCACAAGGCGCAGAACGTCTTCCTGGGCTTCCAGCAGAGCGAGACGCCATACTGGCAGGGCAACAACTCTGGTCTATTGACGCCTCTTCCTTGGACCGGCTCTCTGTTGGACAGCGACCCAGACTTTAGCTGGTGCGCAGCCGACGATGCTCAGTGCCGCATGGCCATTTTCCAGTACATCCACGACTCTAGCAACGTCAATGTATACGGCGGCGGCTACTGGGTCTTCTTCAACGGCATCAACCGCGACGGCTGCTCTGCAGAATGCCAGCAGAACGCCGTCATTTACACCGATAACAAGAAGCTGTTTAGTTACGGTGTGAGCACGCATAATGTTAGGACCATGGTGCTCGAGTCAACCGGAGGAAAGGACGTGGCTGAAGTGACGGATACCGCAAACGCGGGAGGGTGGCAGAGCCATGGTGGTGTCATGGCTGCGTACTTGGGACAGAGCAGCTATTAAGATGCCGATTTGTAGATGTTAAGATACGATGAACGAAATATGAAGAAATGCGAATCATGTTTGATGCAGCCTCTTTGGTGCTTCTGCACGTGTACTGTTCTCCAACACAAACGAAAAGAACGATTTGGCGATCCAATCTCTGATAAACAGCATACTGTCCAGTCGTAGGAGCGAGCAACCTTGGGGTTGGAGATGATTGTGGAGACGATGGAGCATTAAGCGGTGGAATGGGGAAAATTGTAGCTCGCCTGGCTGCCATATTTTGAACCGTCACATTCTCATTCTCTCGTATTAAACTCTTCAAGCAACATCTGTATATTCCTTCTCAAATTCCCTAGCCAAGCAAGAGTCACTCACAATGGCTGGCAACTCCGCAAACAAACAAATTGTGCTCATCACGGGCGGCAATCAAGGCATCGGCTTCGAAATCGTAAAGAAGCTTGTCGCAGAGCAGCCAACCTACCATGTGCTCCTCGGCTGTCGCGCTCTATCAAAGGGCGAAGAAGCCATATCAAAACTCGAGAAGCTTGCCGGCTTGGTTTCCCCCATCGAAGTGGACGTCACTTCAAATGACTCAATCGCAGCCTGTGTGGCGCAAATCGACCGCCAGCATGGAAAACTCGACGTGCTCATCAACAATGCTGGCATTGGAAGACATGCAGTGGAGGATTTGCCGAGCCTCAGGGCCAAGATGGCTGCGCTCTTTGACGTCAACGTGTTTGGCGTTATGGAGATGACAGACGCAGCCATCCCGCTGTTGAAGAAAGCCGCTGACCAGGGCTCAGTGCCGCGAATCGTTTTTATCACTTCAGAGATGGGGTCACTGGGGAACACGCTCAACTCCTCGTGGAAGTACTACAAGAGCAATACATCCGTCCCGTATAAGTCTAGCAAAGCCGCTGCCAACATGATTGGGGCATGCTATTCGACATTATTCCAGAATGAAGGCTGGAAGATCAACTGCTGCTGTCCTGGGTTCCGTAAAACTGCCTTCAATCACCACATGTCTAATGCTATGGACGTGGAGGAGGGCGCTGTAAGGGCTTTCGAGTTGGCAACTCTCGATAAAGATGGGCCGACAGGGACGTTTAGCAATATTGATGGAACCGAGCCGTGGTGAAGGAGTGTTGACAGAAACAATTATGCAGCTCTTAATCAAGGCATTCACGGACGAGTTGATAAAGCGACTTATAGCGAGCAATTTGTCGACAATAACCATTTATAAGAATCTCTCATTGCTAAACTCCCACATTAATTCAATTACAAAGTGTGTCTGATCGTATCCAACATGTCCATATACATTGCATGAAGCTCAAAAAAGATTGAACAGCAGCCTCAACATCGCCTCTGTCAAATACCGGCTACATCGCAGTCGGCGGAAGCCTTAACCAGTCAAAAGTGTCCAGCAGTCCAAAATTAAAATCGTTCATATCCTCCGGCAAGTTCGTATCCCATGCCATTTCAAATTCCTGCTGAGGTGCTGGATTTGGCGTGGGATTCAATGCCTGCTCAATTACTCTCTCAACCACCGTCCTGATACTGTTGCACAGATGAGCGCCCGGCGTGGACGGTCCAATCCACTCAAGAAAGCCGACCAGCAAGGTCAGCTGCTTGATGATCATGGATTTGGTAATCTTCGTCGTCGTCGGTGATTCTGCAGCACCAGAGCAAGTCCTCAAAAGTTCCATGCATAGAATCCCCCCTGCAGGTCCGGCATATACCATGACGAGCCACTCGTAGTCTCCCTGTAGACCATCCAGGCGATTCTGCTGCGTCCAGAACGTAACGGTAAGTGAAATCATTTCCAGACTAATCTCAAGTGTTTGTGCGCTGTAAAGACCATCTCCCTTGTACGACAGCTTCTCAATGAAGAAGAGGCTGCTTAGGTGCTCCAATCGTACTATCAATCTGCTGTAGAGGGTGATGCCGTTAATTTCGGGATCACTAAAGTCTTCGCTTCTAAGCCGTAGTCCTATTGGAAATCGTGATATGGTTTCCATTTCTCGTTTGCGCAGTTCGCTTTTCATATCTGAGTTAGTGCAGATTTAAGTGAGGAGGGCTCAAGAGTGCTCACGTACTCAATATCATAGTTGTTACTCGCGACATTGGGTGCTTGGAGCACCATCTCCAAGATTTCGCTCCGTATCTTTGAGCTCATGTGTTGAGCCCGTATAAACGTCATGGGGTAAAACTTTCCATCGAGATTCCATCCATCCTTGTCCAGACGGTAGTCCGTGATCTTGGGATCAAATAATGAAGCATTGTCGATATCGAGGGGTGGTGGTGTGGAACAAAGCCTGCTCCTAAGCAGCGGCGGCCGGCCAGTCAAAGTCGACAACATCATATCAGCATTGAAGACGGCACCAAAGATCTTTCGCTTAGCCTGGACAGCTACTGATTCTTCTGGCAGCGAGCCGGATGACTGAGGTGTGTGGAGACCGAGAAAAGTAGCCATGGCGACGGCTTCTGCATGCAGACACCAGAATTCCGCACCTGGTTTGGACAATTAGAGATTCATCATAACTGAGCATTATTGTAATATAGCATGTAATAAAGCTCACCTGTGTCACCAGTGATGAGCGAGGCTGACAGACTGCTCAGGTGTAGGAGGAATACCATCATTGTGTTGTTACAGTTGGCCAGTCGGCAGAGGTTGAGGCATTTCGTTGTGCCACTTTTGTACATCTGCATCAGGTTTCTACGGTTGTGGTCTCCAAGTTGTTTGCACTGTTCGTGGTTACCGTTTTCTAACAGTGAAGTGGCTCCAAAAGTCCAATATCCGAATAAGATGCCAATGCTTTCCCAGCGAAAATTGACCCCAGAGAAGGCGTCATACCATTCGTCAGGGTCTGTGAAATCTTCCCGAAGGGGCTTGGAACTATTTTGAAAAAGAAACAACGCCATCTGTGACAATGCCTCGTTGCTTCTCTCCCCTTCTAAAAAGTGTCCCAGCGTCTTCCACAGTGAGTCGTGGAGTCGGTCCACGGCGAGGCGGCACCAAGCGTCTGAAGGGTTCACATTCCTTGCGTATAAGAAATTGGCTCCTCCCTGTTCTGGTATTAGCCGTAGCACAGCAAAGGCAGCCTCAAAAGCAGCTGCATCTGGGACTACCGTATTAGTCGACGTCATGCCGCTGTTATTGCTGCCGGCTAAGCCATCACGGGTTGGCTCAAGGCCGGCTACACAATCGAGGTGCTTTTGAGTCTCGCGGTAGAATTCTGGGAAGCTCGTTGCCCCGAGGTAGCCACTAATTCTATCTGAAGGTGAAGCAAGATCTTTAAGAGCTGTCGGGCTTAATGTTGGTGGGCTGGGCTCTGCCGGCTGTCCATGCTGCCGGCTATCCGCCGATTGGCGTCTTATAGCACCGACTGAAGACAGAGCCGGCGTTACAAGCTGGCCCTTGATGAGGTACCGGCAGCTTTGGGGGGCGCTCTTTCGTATGCACCTCGAGCAAATAGGAAGTCTGTGGTCACAGGCGACTTTGCGCCGGCGGCATGGCTCGCAGGCCTGGGGGCGGCCGTTGCGCCTCCGGGGAATTTCAGAGGGAATAGCCAGGCTTTCACCCGTACGACTTATCATTATCGCGATAAATGGATCCGATAGAAACCGCTTTCCCTTGCTGAAGCGTCTTACAGGCGGAAATGAACTTGTGAAGACGGAGAGCCGAAGGCCTGTGATGGGAGAGAGTGAGCTTGGAGATGTGCGGCTCTCGGCTTTCGGTGATCGGCTTGGGGAGCTCGGCGTCCGGTTCCGTTTTTGATTTGCTGAGTAAAATGCCTGTTGATTCCACTTTCAACTAATTGCTGTTTGACCAGTCTTCTCTTATTGAACGACAGATGAGTTTCGCAACACACGGTCGAAAGTATAAGATAATGAAAGAATGTATAAAATATGTCATTCAAAACATTAATCTTGAGTCCGATCCTGCTTAGAAAAAACATTGAGTAATCATCAAGTATTTCCGGATGAGGTTATTGCAAAGCAACTGACTCCGTAGCCTCGCCGCATTGGGAATAGAAATTGCTGTGCAACTGCAATACCTACTGACCCTACTGACCATAGCCCAGCCTTCAAATAGGTACCTATTGAGGCGTTCATGGAACCCTTATTAGCACACATTCAGTCCAAGTTAAAATCGATATCCATTTTAGAATAAAACACGTTAAGCTAAATGAACTGTTGATACTAGTCTCACGCTCATAGGGCTGTTTAAGGAAGATGCTCATATACCAGATCTTTTGATCAAAAGTCTGTGTAAGCCGCTCAGTGACTTACAGCAAAGAGCATTATAATAATATATACAAGACAATATAATGCTAACAGAAATACCAAGACTCTGCAGAAGCCGATTTTGTTGTAGAAGGGTCACCCTGATCTAGTCATCCTCCTCGGGAATTTCTCCATCTCCCCAGAATGGAAAAATCTGCCCTTCAAACTTCTTCATTCCGGGAAGTACGTAGGCAACTTCTTTCTTGCCCTCCATCATGACATAGCCACCATCTACGTAGCCAATGCTCTCCGCAATCTTCCTGGATGGGATATTATCTTCGCTGGTGACAATGCACATCTCTTTGATGCCGAATTCATCTTTCCAATATCGCGAAATCCTCGCACTCGCTTCTGATGCGTAGCCTTTCCTTCGGTGGTCGGGAGCTACCGTCCAGCCAAGGTCCATGGGGACATCAGGAGTGCGGCGACAAAACGAGATGAGTCCAATTGGAGTGGCTGGAGCATCTTTGAGGTACATGACATATATGCATGGAGTGTCTGGCCGGCGCCCGTGGGCCTCAGACGGCTTCATCATCAACGAAAAAGAGAGCCGACGAACGTCGTTCTTCGTCCAGGCCCCATCGGTTGGTCCGGCTCCTGCTAGGATAAGACTGAAGATATCAGCTGAGAATTGCATGTGTGTGTCATTTTTCATGTCGAATATGGCGTATCTGAGCCGCTCTGACTCCAGTGTAGGGGCAAAAAGCCCCTCCGGCTTCGCATCCGTTACTGTGGACATGGGGATGTGCGATTCGGAAAATAAGAATAGAATTGAGAGGATTTGGCTATTAATGAAGGCCGTGTGGCTTTTATTATAGCAGTTCTGGTAGGAGCTGACTGTCACGGTTAGCGACTCCTTCGCGGCTATTGCGGGCATCTGTGGGCGATGCAACCTGGCTAATTTTCCCTAGCCATCAATAGATCTTATTAGAGAGGTTAGTGAGACTAGATCTTACTTTGCATATTACCCAGCAACAGCCTATTTCTAGAGTCAGTGGAGTGTCATGGCGCTAATAACAGTCCGAGTTGTTTCAATGTCTCCTTTGCGACAAAAGTTCTGACTACCTAGATTGCTCTGAAGTGAATAGCACTTATGGCATCAGCCTTATAGAGATGCCCTCCCAGAGTAGTGTCCTTACTTCTCAAAGACTATTGGAAGTATCTCTGGGTATAACTATGATTTGCGAAACAAAATGCAAGAGGCCAATATTAATACCTGTATATACCTATGTGTGTATGGAGATAGAGAGTGATATAATACACGAAGAGGTTTGAACAGAAATGGAGAATAGAGGGGTGAACAGCCACAGTGAAGACAACTTGTGAGTTCTCAATCTGGTAATTCTCCGAGTCCTTAGCTTGTACGATTCACTCATCGTTTGTACTCGCTAACGTTAGCTTAGCTGCCCGTGCTGACAACGCCACCATTCATGTTCTTTGTATGTACAGCAGAGATAAGAAGCTCTTCATAGCACTACAAATTGCTGCATTTCCGGGCCACATTGCTTGCAAAAGTAGATGTCGCCCTTCTCTCCTCATTTGGTTCAAACGACTAGAGAGCTATTCGATTCTTAGTTATTGATTACATTTAAGTAATTATTGACGATAAATGAACCATGGTGCCCATAATATTACTGATTGTCTTGAGCGACAGAATCATGAGGCAACGTTTAAAGCTATTCTGAGCAGAAATGAGCTTGTTACTTTCTCGCCAAGGTGCTGCATAGTTGTTTGGGGCTACAAGCTTCTGTTGTCATGTAGAGTCTTGCGTCCTGCTTAGTGATACAGTCGACGCTCAAATCGAATTTTTCTCTCAGTCTTCAATTCGAGATTCTTGTAAGAACGTGAAATACTGTTAATGGTAGACTAGCTTCATGTTGAATTGTCTGCTATCACCATCCTTTAAGATGACAAAGCAGGAGAGCGGTGACCAGCGTTCGGGGTTAACAGGCTGCTAAATCCAGGTCGTTGGACGCCATTCCTAAGAAGTAACTCTGTTGGCTCGCCTGAGCGATTTTATTGCATGCGCTTTGACCCGAACACGCACCAACCGTGGAATTCTAAGGCTTCGAAGAGGAGCCAGATAGAATGCGGCAGTGATAGTTTTATGTGTTGCGATGAAATGCGAAACTTAGCCCCGCTATTGGAGCACAACTCAGCCTCTTGTCTATCATGTATAACAAGTATTCTAAAGATGGCCAGTCGAGGCTAAAGTCAATACTAATTCCTTCATGAGGGAACCCTCATGTTATATGTATAACGCAACCACGAAAACAAAAAAGGTTCTTCACTGATTTCTACTGCATTGACGGCTGCGAGTCCGAGTTTCGGCACTAGTTGCAAGGTTCGCTCTACAGTAGTCGTGATATTGCCGCGAGGGCCCAACGGCTGGATTTCTCGGAGTCTCCCGGGTGGCGCTGCTTCTGGTAGCGAATACGGTCTCAGAGCTCGTCAATACCGCGAAGTTGGTTGTCTTCCATTATAAGTAATGCCTAGGCTGCGCGTCGGCCTCGGTAGCGGCCGTGGGCCGAGTCGGGTCCTAGGGCCTCCGGCATGATAGCCATTATAAATAGGATGGTCAAGTCTGTTCCCCAGCGGATTCGAACCAACATTAGCTACTACATGCCCTCATTTAAAAGATTCAAGAAAGAACAAATCGTTCAACGGTCATTATGGAGCACGCTACAGCGATTCTTGCAAGACAAGCAGCAATCGATGCTTTGCTACGATACGTAGACGGTCTCGACCGTGCCGACGAAGCCCAACTCGAATCTGCCTTTACTGAAGATGCTACTCTCGACCTCTCTGCTTTGAGCTCGCTGGGAAAGACTTTCGGGGCAATTCATGGTCTCGATAGTATTTCTGCCGTATGCATGGCAGCAGTAGGCAAGGCTCTAGAAACAACACATTCGTTGACCAACATTCTGGTCAAGCTAAACGACGAAAACGACAACGCCATTGTTACCTGTTACTGCGAAGCTCAACATATCAAGCAAGGCCAAGCGTTTGCCTCTGATTCTCAGGATAACTCACTTCTAGTGAAAAGTCGGTACAGCGCATCGGTTTCAAAGAAGGGGTCTACGTGGAGAATTGAACGATTGGATATTGTGCCACTGTGGAGCAAGGGCAACTCGAGTGTGCTGGAGCAATGAGTGAAGTGAAACTGTTTGTCGCCTGTATGAATGACTGACATGATGGCGTGAAATCAAATACAGCCAGCTTGGCACCTAGACTTGAGGTCTAGCAGACTCATAGCTTTCGAGAAGCAAGGGCGACATCCAAAAGTCTGAGCGAAGAATATGAAAGCAGCTGCATTCTCCTTTAAACACTAAAAGCATAAAAATTGTCTTTTATGCTTAAATATTGTGCTTAATTCTTCCGCGTAGGTGTCCGCTATTATCCCCCCAATCGTTTGCGCGCGCGCCGTCCCGCAGATTCGGGATCCGAGGCTCATAAAGTGTCCCAGAATGTCGGTACGGACGTCATTAATTCTCTAGTTGCCTTTCTGACTCTCAAAGCGGATTAGATAAAAGAAGTGAACCTACGAATACTGATGGTGTATGCAATAAAGATGCCCTTTCTTTATAATTCGCTACTCGTTTTTTAAGTACTGCTCTACATTACTTCACTTGGTGCGGCAGATGCCTCAAGTTGCTTCCTCTACATGCCATGTGGATAGAGGCCTTGCTGGAGCAACTGGCCAGCTCTTTGTTTACTCTCTCGACTACACGCGAACCCGACTGGCGAATGACGCAAAGAAAGGAGGGCAGCGCAAATTCAGCGGCTTCATCGACGTATATCGAAAGACATTGGCATCAGATGGCATCGTTGGTCTCTACCCCGGCTTCTTCCCTTCTGTGTTTGGCGCCGTTGTTTACCGTGGTCTTTACTTTGGCATGCATGACTCTTTTAAACCACTTGTTCTGGTGGGAGCTCCAGAGAACAATTTTTGGCCTCTTTCTGCCTAGGCTATCTTGTCACCACGGCGGCGGGTATCACTGCCTACCCCCTCGACACAATTAGGCGGCGCATGATGATGACTTCAGGAGTAGTCAAGTACAAAAGCTCTTTCCATGCAGGCAAACAAATTGTTGCCAGCAATGGGGTGCGTGCTCTCTTTAATGACGCTGGAGCTAATATTCTACGCGGCATCGCTGGTGCTGGCGCGTTGTCGATCTGCGAGCAACTACAATTAATTCTTTTCGGGAAAAGGTTCAGTCAATGTCGTGTTAGAACTAATTTGAAAATTTATAATGATGATGTGTGAAGGGGAGATTAGATAAATAATATATACAGATTGACCAAAGAGATTATCTTGAGCTAAACTTCTAAATACATCGCATACAAGGTCTTTAGCCTGCATTCTGAAGCAAGGTAGAATAGTGGCTTTGTGATTTAGAGATTCTGGTATATGGGTAACTTCCATCCCTGCGTGTTCTCCTGCAGAATCCAGTTTCCAATATTGACTCCAAACAGAGAAGCTAAACCAAGGAGCAGGTTGACCATAGCAACAGCAAGAGACGACGATACCATCTTATTCCAAAAGACAGTATTGTCACCGATTCCATCGGTCACCAGCTCGATGAAGGGTCGAAATTTGTCGTCATAGGCTTTAAGTGCCACATCGAGTCCCTCCGTAGGCTTTTGACTCCTGTCCTTTGCATTTCCGCAACAACGGCTGATTTCACCAGCCAAGACGTAAGCTCCTACAAGGCCGGAGGTAGTGCCCATGCCTGTAAGTGGTGAGGGACAGTACGCAGCATCGCCAACAAGAGCTACATTACCGTCAAACCAAGAGTCGAGTTTGACCAAGCCCAGACGCTCACAGTAAAAGTTTTTGGAATCGTACATGTCTTGTAGGATACTCTTTGCGCTCCATCCAGCATCTTGGAAAACCTCCGCCAAAGCCTTCTTTTGCTCTTCGACGCCGGCTCGGTGAGCCTTTTTCATTCGTTCCGACTCGGTATTGCAGGGCAGATAGATTTGGATCTCATCCGGAGTGTGTCTTCGAGTCATGATGGCGCGTCGTCTAGTTGCCAGATAAAACGTGCAGTTATACTCCTCTCCTTTCTCAATAGGACGAGGTATTGTAAAATAGGCTGTATAAGCACCCTTTACTGGACGTAGTGCATCTTGAACACCTGGGCCTAGCATTAATTTGCGAGTGTTTGAGCCCATGCCGTCGGCACCAACTACGAAATCGAAATGTTCCGTTTTGCCATCGGAGAAGTGAACTTCAACCAAATTGTGCTTCTGTTTGAAGCTTTCAATCGAAGTTCCGAAACGGAAAGTGACCTTTTCTTTAATGGCGTCATGCATGAGTTGACAGAGGTCACCTCTCATGATTTCATATTGGGTGGTAAAGCTCTGTCGTCCTTTACCCGAGTTGTTCACTCCAAAGTAGGCGCGTCGTCTGTTTGCGCTGTCGACTATAAGCATTCCTTGCTCCGGTACGGACTTTGCGCGGAAAGCTTCGTCGAATCCCATGAGCTTTAAGACTTCAATTCCGGGGCCGCGTAGGTCTACTTGGAGACCAGTAGTTCGGAGTTCAGGGAAACGCTCAATGACAGTGACATCGTGGCCTAGTTTCGAGAGCCAGTAAGCGAGGGCATTGCCAGTAATACCCGCGCCGCTGATTAACACCTTCATTTGTGCCATTGGGATTATGTGGAATCAGAGCTGAAAAGACGTAAGAGTGTGTATGCTTTTGGTGAGTGTCCTATGCTGACGCTTTGCTGTCGAAGTGAAAGTGATGTTGTGAACTGATGATGTCGACTGAAGAAATAGAAGGGAAGGAGATGCACATATATATATCTTATATTTGCTCATATATTCACCATCTCGGTATTTTGCAACTGGAATATGTCCGCCACTGTCGTCTCGGCCGAGCGAGCGATCGTTACAACATCGCAGTCTCCTCGCCCAACCCCCTTTTCATCAATACCGCTCATGATTCAGTCATTATGCGATGGAGTTCTTGTGCATGAATACTGCTACGTTCCGTTTCTTTAAATAGGAAATAATTCCGCTTCTCCATAGCTCTATTATCGACTGGAGCAATGTCACGCGACTCTCGTTTTGTAAGAGTACATTGAAACATCCAGTTTATTGTATAAATACACCCCAATAGCATCTCGATCTAGCGTTTCTATACAATGGCTTTTACTTCAGAAAAATGGCAGTCTACCATAGCCCACCACTAGTAGAGAGAAAGAAGAGAGTAAAAATGTTAAAATTGAAAGGCTTATGCAACGCTTGATTTCATTATACCGTGCTGCGCAAATTTATCGCAATGCTCAGTCTACTTACTATGCCGCCGCCCCTTTGTTTCCACCATGTCATGATCATACATGAAAAACAATTGTGGTTCTCGGGAATGACTTGTACTATTTTTTGACCTATCCACTCTACGGTACTTCTCCACGGCTCGAAAAACCACATTCAGTTTCATAAACATAAAGTCCAACTATTCCAACAGATATGAGCTGTATCAGCGGTCTAGGCCAGGTCCAATGGAGAGAGATATGGGAGGCTGGACAAAAGCATTCCCTACATTCTCTTAGAGCCCAAGGAACATATGACAGAACTTCAATTTGAGTAGTATCGTTTGCTGGCTCGAACAGTAGAGAATTACAAGATGTTAGCATGTTTCTTTTGAAAGAAATGCTGTCTCGAAATCATAGACAAAAGTTATTCACTGCGTCACTCAGCCTTGGGACTCTTGAAGTTGTTATTGCACAATAGACCGCTAATCTCAATCATAGGGGGGCCCGGTTTCAGCGCTCTAGATCAATTTCATGTTTCTATAGTCATACACAGCATAGTAGTAGGATCCATATATCCCAGCGACTACTCTATTCCATAACCCAAACTATATTGAGTAGCAGTACACGAGGGTCCGGCAATTCCGACTCACCAACCGTTGACGTGTCATAAACGGCATGTGAACAAGGATCGCCCGAGCCTCTGTTGTTGTTTCCGGAGATCATGCACTCGGGACCCATGAGCCGGGATTGACTCGGATTTTAAATCTCAGTTACACTTGGCGTATTTGACATGTCATTTATATGAATACGGAAGCATATACAAGTAATGTCTCATCACACAGAAATAGTATTTACGGACTATCTTGTTGTGATAAATTTGGACCCTACATACAAATTGCAGGCTTGGGTCGGATTAGACAGGTCGGTGCCTTTAACCCCCATACAAGTGGATGAGGTCGCAGCAAGGACATGGCCGCCGCATAGGTTACTCTGATGATACTTGAGCCCGTGATGCAAACATGAGACATTGGAGAGGGCCCGCTGTTGTGTTAGGGCCATATTGCCCATTGGATGGGGAAGCGCCAGCTACGTCTCGGCGGTATCGCAAAAGGAAACATTGGATTTAGCTCAGGAGACAGTCTTATTAGTTACATTCGACAAATACAAGTGACAGTGCAGTAAAACAAGGGTTACAGGACGCGTTAATGCAAGGAAGAAAAATTGTGTAAACGAGGCTCGGCCAATTCAGCTCGGATACGAGAGGTTCACCGAGACAACCTCCAAGGTTTCGTCCGACAAGCTCTCTCTTTCTTGGCATCGTTCCGATGAAGCTCATGATGTACCGAAGTAGAATTGAAGTACTACTTTGAAGAATCAGTGAAAAAATACCGTGGATACTATTTCTGATACACCGTAATACAAGTAAGCACTGTAGGATGATAGCTGCAGCATCCTGGCAATTTCCCTCACACCCATTTATCTACCATGGACTATCACCTGTTGTGTCTAAGCAGCATGGAATGGTGCGAAACGCCAAATATTGGTACAACCCTGACGTGCTCAAAACCCGTCTTAGTATACAGCGGCTTTCCGGCAGGCGTCGCAAGCAGGTAGCAATCCTTCTTGTCGCCTGCTGCTCGACTGATGCCCCAGTCCAAGAGGATCTTCCCGATCCCCTTCCGCTGCTGCTGCGGATCCACCCCGAGGTAATCAAGATCTTAGCGGGAAGAGACTCATGTTAGTTGACCCGTTTTTTGGTAACTTCTGGACTATTCACCGGAGAGTTCAGGGGGGGGCCGGGAAGTAACTTACGCCAGACATCCTTGATGCCTCTTTCTCCGAACATCTCCTGGTGGTCGGACGAGACAATTGCACGCAGCTCTGCAAACGCCTCCTGGTCAAAACAGGGCGGCGGTGGCTCTTGAGCGCTGGGCTGGGGCTGATTGGACGCCTTTTCGGAGTACACGTCCCAGAGCGCAAAGCCCACCACCTGGTCGTTTAAGGAGTCGTCGACCGCTACGACCATGAGTGCATGTGGGGAGGACAGGCTTGCCGTCTTTTTTGCATATCTCCATGAAACTATGTCATTATCTAACGTAGCATCTTGTTGTTGGGCAGGGAATATCCGCGCTGAAATGATGTCTGTTTTGGGATGAAAGGCTGCAGCCGCAATGCGAGCAATGGCGGGGAGGTCGTCCTTGGTGGACTCGCGCACACGTATCGCCATATTGAAAAGAAGAGTAAAGAGTGTCAAAGATGGCAGATAATGTAAAGCATCGAGAAGTATCAGATACCAGGAGAGGACATATACATGATCATGATATACATGGACGCAGTGTCAAAGAGTCATAGGCGAATGAGTATGCCGACGCTAGGCTTTCGCCCAAAGTGTCAATGTCAAGCAAAGGGCGACAAAGTGGGCTTTCGTAGATCCATCTTTTCACGTGTACTGGATGGAATTTTTAGATATGATTAGAAGAGAAACGGAATTAATAATCACGAATGCTCATAAGAGAGCAATTGCATTTGTTTCGGGGACACTCATTGAATTCTACTCGATATTTTAACGGCTCTCGGTTTTCGGCGTCACTAGCATGCAGCTAACACTACCACCACTTCCGGTAATAGAAGAGCAACGTAATAACCGGGCGGACAACAGATTTATATAGAATCTAACGAGCCTAAATAAAACCTCATAGAAGTTCCCAGCTACTCATCCAGGGTCTGACGCTATTAGTTGATTACAGAGATCAGACGTCCATACAGACTTGTAATTAGCCTCAAGATGTAGGGTAAATACGCAGATGGTCAACTGCCGCTCAAAATACCAAAAATGAGTGAGAGCTCCCCCCCTTACTAAGCGGAAATAAAACTCGAGCTAAGCGGTTGGCGCTATCTTAGAGACATCCGAGTTTCTGGGGCCGGTGGAACAGATACATGTCAAATTGTAGGTTGTATAATATGCTGTTAGCCGGCTCAAGGAGACTACGAATACAACAATCTGTTAAAGGAATAGAATCCCGCCTCGAGTTTCTGCAAGTCTAATATGGAATCTCCATGGCGCTGGATTTCAAAGTGCTTACTGGCGGGTACCGGGAATTGCTCTTTATCCCGAGAACTAGCGCATTGTGCCTGGCTGCGGCTCTTCGCTCCTTCGGCGTGCAACTTTAATGTTGTCTGTCAAACTAGAGCGTGTTGGAACGCATCGTCATAATGAGGAGCTCATCTTGTGCTTCCTTCCATTGCTGAATCCTCCATCTACGTATAGGGAACAAGCCATCTGTTTCACTGTTCCAGCAAATTGTTCATGACCGGGATTAGCAAATGGGAAAAGTACAGACTAACGGCATGGACAAACTTAGTCATCCGAAGCCGCTGACCGTCTCGCGGTTCGGACTCTTGTCTGGTAAGATCAGCCAAGAGGCATATACGAGTAAGAATTTTTAACACCCTGAGGCATCAACTCATCACCTCTTCTTAAAAAAGAAAGGACAGAGAAGAGAACACCAAAGGGAATGATACAAGGGAAGAAACAAGCGGCATATTTTCCATCATGATACAAAAGAGCGCCTGTCTTTCGTGCCGTACGGCCAAAATTCGCTGCGTGCTGGATACCTTTGCCCAGCATGGCAAATGCAAGCGGTGCTTCAACGCCAACAACGAATGCGTGTTCAGCACCATTGCGCCTAGGCAACGAAGAAAAAGAACTGATACGCGTGTAACGGTATTGGAGAAGCGGCTCTCAGAGCTGCAAGCAGCGGTGGATCTGCAAAGACCGGCGCAGGACGATGGTGGCGCGACGCATGTCACCGCCAGCGAGATTGCGCTTGCGCCACCGCCAGGATATCGCGATGAGAATAGGACAGCAATTGGGGCCGAAAGATGTCCGCTTGAAGCAGAAGATGAAAACTCATTTCACGATTCCCGGTACCAGCCATCTTTGGAGAGGCTTTTTGCTTCAGGATTGCTGTCAACGGACGCCGCCATACGTCTTTTCAACGACTTCATCAATAATGCCTTACCGCAATATCCCATCTTGACATTATCCCGAGCCGAGAATTTTGATTGGTTCAGAGCACACCAGCCTACGTTACTCCTTGCCATTATCGCTGCTGCCTGCAGAGCATCCAACCCATGCCTCTTCCGAAAGCTCAGTGTCCATTTACGAGGGGACCTATCAGAGCAGGTCATGGTCCAGGGGAACAGATCTATCGAACTGGTCCAGGCCATTCTGGTCATGGTGGAGTGGTACGATGTGCCTGAGGACCTGAGACGCCTAAACTTCTACGCATGGATCCAGACCGCAGGCCTCATGGTACGCGAGCTGGGCCTTTGGCCGTGGAGCGAGGACACCGATTCATCTGCGGACCTTACTATGGCTCAGTGGCGCATCTCTTTTGCGACGTATCTACCCTTGTCAACGTAAGCAACTGAAACACGACCTCTCCCTATTTCTTTCTTTGCTTCTTTTTGTTTGTCATTTGTAAACGAGATTGCTAATGGATGAGCTAGTGCTGCTGTCAGCCTACGCCGACCCATGCCTTTAGTATGGACTGAGAGCATGCGAAATGGTGTGGGTGCCTTTGAGAAGAATAGTGTGCTCGATAATGACAAACGATTGGCTGCATGGGTAAGGTTGCAGATGATAGCGGAAGAGGTCGAGGCTCTGAGGGCCAAGGCATCATTGGTGGCCAAGGTGCAAGGCGAAGCTGATCCTTCCGGCCTCGTTGACCAGCATACTCTGTCGTCTCTTGAAAGCAGGTTTAGTAGATGGCGAGACGATTCTCAGCTTGTCTTCAACGGTAAGCTGACTTGAATATTCCGTATGTACTATCGTGTGGCTGTCGGCTGACTCGTATCATGCTGCGTAGGCTCACTCCGCATGCACTTCTTTTACTGCCGCATCAAGTTTTACGAGCTGGCTGTGACCTGCAGCCCATTCCGGTCAGCATCACACCCAAAGACATGGCCACCGTCCTTGGCAATTGCTGGGGATATGACTTACGTTCGAACAATCATGTCTTTGATACAGTCCAGCCACTCCGCTCTGGACACGCTGGTGCTCTTCGACACGGCAACGTACCGCTGTTGTCCCACCGTCGTTAGTATACGGCCTCTCTACGCATTACAAGAGTTATTCACCATATGGAAGGCTGTTCGTAACCGCCAGGGATACCTATCTGAGTTTGTGACTGAGGAGGTGCTGGCCCTGAAATTCTACGCCAGACAGACGGAAGATTTTTTCAAACAGGTAGTAGGGGTAGAAGGATTTGATGTTCCCCGGATGGCGTTGAAGACGCTGCCTAATCTTTTGTTCTCTCTGGACGATATTAAAAACCACGAGAGACTGCGCCAAGCACAGCAGCCGGAACGTGTCAGCCAGAATAATTCACCCCGAGCTACAACCGAGTCGCCAAGCCCGTCGGCCAATGACCTCGAAGTAATATTGATTATTGACTTGGGCGAGATCCAAGCGCCTTCGGAGAGTCAGAGTCGAGACCGGGTCCAGGATGATACAAGAATGGATGCAGCCCTGCAGTGGCCAGCTACGGAGCCTGCTAACGACGGCTTCAACGTTACGCTGGAGGATACGCTTTTGGCGCCCGAGCTGGGGACGCTGATGGCGCCAGATTCGGTGTTGGACCCAGACTGGCTGTTTTCCGAGTGAGTTCGGATACCTGCGCGTGGCTACACGTAATAGAAACTATTGAATTAGAAAAAGAAACGCAGGGCGTCAATTGATGCTTGTATGTTGAAATACAAGCATCAATGCAAGGAAGTTCAGATGAGGAATAGACGCAGAAATAGGACGAAATTGGACCACCATGCCGGCGAATCAAACTCCATTCATCAACATTTCCATCTTCCTTTCCTTGCTTTTTGTGCTCCTTTTCAGCTGGGCTGGGCATGCCAACGCCTACGCGAAAAGCGTTCAAAAGGTCACTGGAGGGGCTTGATGTGTGTACTTGCAAGTCAAGAAAAGCCTGCCCGGTCATGCAGTGAAACCCTGTAATGTTTGCAACCCAAGCAGGGATTGGGTGGTTTAAGTGAGGCTGCAATCAGAGAAAGCAAACGCCACCGAACAAGGGCCCTATCGGCGAAATTTGTATCGGGTGGCAAACGACTTGGGATTTGTTTCGGGTTCTTGCTCTTTCGGCCTCTCTTTTCTTGTTTATGGGTGGAGTAGCGTTGCATCTTGATTGTAACGAATGAAAAGCTACAACTGCCGAGCTGTCAATGCACTTGGACCGCCGGTAGATTTTAATTTTAAACTGGCTAGGTGAGCTGAAATACCGATGCTAGTGCCCCGAAAAGTGAAAGATAGAAACAGGTAGTAGACTACATGCAGCTTCAGATGGGTAGCTACATGTAGGTATATGCCGGGTCTGCTAGACAGTGATCTCTTGTTGCCTCTTCGGGAACTGCTAGGAAACAAACAGGTTTAGCCAGTGGGTAAGACGTTGACCCGAGGTTCAGGACAGCACAAGCAAAACGCTGCCGGCATCGCCAATCTACCCGTGATTTGAGCGAAAGATGGCCAATGGTGCCGGCGTGCTGCGGCTGAAAGCAGGGGGGTAATATTTCTACTGTGTACATGGCCAGGGTCGGAGGCTGTCTTGGGTTTTGGGGGCCTGTTTAAGCAGCGACGCCAGCCAGGTTGGTGGTTCTAACGGGTGAGGTGAGACAGTTTGGAGGGGATTATTGGAGGTCCTGAGTGCCATCCATGGGATGAGACAGATGAGCAGGCGGATGCTGACAATTAGATTGCTTGCGCCTCAGTTTTACAGTGGTGATTTTGTGGCTTGATGCAGTATCACATCCTCCTTGCTCCAAGACAGATGGATAGATGATCGACACAGCCGTCTCTCTAAATAAGTCTACGCGCTATTCGCGTTGCCCAGCTGTAGAGCAAAATCTGTTAGCACTCGTACTGGTGTCCGGGAAATTGTAGCGGAAAATATAGCGCCCTCTCGTCACAGACTTTACGAGGCACTCGCTATTCGGCGTACACAGTGCGTCTCTAATTCCGAGAGCGCATCTCATCTTGATAAGGGTCCACTGTGCGGGGTAGCTGCAACGGCCGCTAAGCCACTTCTAAATGCCTATGGCCAATCACATACGCAAATGTCAACACCCACGTGACCCACCGCTCGGCCAAGACTCTTTCAGCTGCCCCACCGCGGCCACAATGGCTGCCAGATCCCTTCGCCGTTTTGAGATCTCCATCTGCGATTCTGCTTTTCGGTCCTGGCCCATCGGCACCGTTTGATTGCCGCTTTGGCAGGGTGGGAGGCTGTGATTTTCTCTTTTTTCCTCTTCAGCTTATGGTTCATCTTTTCTCTCTTTTTTTCCTTTTTTCTTTTGGTTTGGCATACCCCTTTATTTCCAAGACACTGTCTTTTCTACTCCCATCGGCCTTTTCTCCAAATATTCAGTTCCACTTCTGCCTTTCCACGACTACTTTCGGCATTCCTTCTTCCCTTTCCTCGTTTTACTTGTAAGCTACATGCTCGTTTAGCTGCGAATCAGACGGATTTGCATCCTGAAAAATGGGCAAATGAGATCAACCACCCCCAATGACTGCGCTGGAGGAATCCCTTGCCGGCCCTAAACGGCACAGAAACTCCTGTTTCCAGTGCAAGCGGAGGAAACAAAAGGTTCGTTAGCAGCCAATATAATACTGTACAGTGCCAGAGACGCTAATCTTTGACTTGTCCTTTGTTTGTGGTGCAATGTAGTGTGACCGGATATGGCCCTGCACGCCGTGCGCCACACGTACCGAGTCGATGAGCTGCTCGTTCTCTGGGACTGGTGCCGCATCACGTCGATCCATTGCGAAGAATTCAAAGGCAGCACGTAAAATTCGCCGGCGGAAACTTGTGGCTGCGGCCGAGAGAGCTTCTCTTCAGACAGAAGAAACCAGCACCACAGCCGTAGTACAGGCAGCTGATGAAGAAGGCCGTCTTGATGGAGGCCATGGCCCAAACGTGGACGGCGAATGTCATGGACAAGATATCAGCAGGAGCACTACTACCGTACAGCCAGACGACTCGCACTGCCCCGATTGTCAATTCCCTGAGCAGCATCCCGCGACACCTGAATCTGAAGCAGAGGTAAAGTCCCTTTTGCCTTTTGCATTTGCTGTTCAAAGGTTTCTTATTTTGACATGTAATATCTGATGCAGGAGAAACTGCCGCCCTTTGAAAAGCGACATGACGACCAATACTCCAGATTAGCTTCGGATTGTGAGAAGCTCCGGGAAGCCTTGGAAGCTCTCCCTCAAAAACGGGATCGTATGGGTACGCTTCGACTTTTTTTCTTTCATCGATGTGGTGGTATTTGCATTTGAGCTAACCAGCCATTGTGGCTTCAATACAGACGCGCTTGTTATGAGTTTTTTCCAAAACGTGAACCCCCACTACAGTCTGATTCACCAGGCCGAGTTCGCCGCCGAGTATGCAGCATGGTGGGAAAAGCGAGCAAAGAACGAACCGTTACCAGTACCATGGACCTGCCTCTTACTGACTCTATGTGCGTGCGCGTGCCAGCATCTGCCTGTCGACATACAAGAGAAGCTTGAAGAAATGTTCCACGCCAAGTGCCAAGACCTCACAGAAAAGTACCATTACCATGCACGAATGCTCTACGCTGTGATTCCCGAGGGTCAGTATTACCGGCATAATGTCATGTGGATGTTGCATTCAACGTACTGGTACAAAGCCGAGGCTATGTTTACTGAATGTTGCCACGTCTTCATCACGGCCGTTAGAGAGGCTCAAGAGCTCGGTATGTCTACATCGCTACCTAATCAAGGCCTAACAGTCATGGAGACGTACAATTATTGCTAACTGGTGGTAGGATTCAATAGAGAGGAGCGTGGAGAGCACCTGTCGAGCTTTGAGCGCGAGATGCGGCGGAGAGCTTGGTGTATTATCGATTCGTGGGATTGGTGAGTCCTGATAGCTGTCATATCATATGCCCTGATCCCTTCTGCTCATGCTGATATCATTCTAGGCAAATAGCTTCCGGACTCGGCCGAGATACTCTCATCGATCATAGCATGTGCAATGTACAGCGCCCATCATTAACATTGGAACTGGACGGACAATTCTCTCCCTTGATGCATATGAATATGCAGTCAGACTTGGTGCATAAATTGGCCGAACGGTTTCATTCTCCTGCCAAAATTACTACGCCTAGTGAGGTAATGGAATACAAGGAAATGATTGACGAATGGATGCGGAATTTTCCTGCCATCTTTGCGCTGGAAAGTCCCGACACATCACACGACAAAGAGCAGACCTGGATCGAATATCACCGCTACTATAATTATACCATGGGCTTTATGATGCTGCTCAATCCGTTTCGAGCGCATATGAAGCAACGTTTCGAACAGGATACTCCAGAGGAGCAACTGAAGCTGCGTACCATCGCCGTAAACCTGTCTATACGATTAGTCAAGGTGTTGGACGACTGGGTAAACTATCTTACATTTCGCGACGGACGATTCCATTTCATCATATTCTCACTTGTTGATGCGGCAACAATGCTAGCCGATGTCATCCGCAATGACAAAGCCGGGACTGCGACTCGCCGATACGAAATGTACCAGACGCTCGAAAAGGCTCGCTTGCTGCAGGGCAAACTCCAATGCCTCTCGCAATCTGCAGACAAGGGATTCAGAATCGTTTCCAAGATCTTCAAGAAATTGATGAAGGAAGCTGCCGAAGAGGACTACGTCTACCTGCCGGATGGGAAAGACGATACTGACCAAGAAGTATTACGAGCGGCGATGGAGTCAATATCACTTTCTGCGGAAAATCGTATAGATTCTGGAAAACAAAGGCGGAAAGCGAGAGAAGCTCTCACAGAGGTGTATGCTGCTAAACCCGGATTGCAGTCTTTGCCTTTCAGCCATAATGATGACTGCCATGAATGCTATGAAGGCCACGGACATGATGGGAATGGCGCGCTTGAATCTGCTCATTATGGGATAGCCACGGCCACACTCCCTGATTACGATGGGCAGAGAGTGCCTGGCAACTATGTGGCTGCATCCGAGGAGCATATTTTGCCAACGACTTCAACGTATGATCTAGCTGTGCCTGCCAACTACATTGTCACTGCACCCCCGATTGATCTTGCGACAACTTCCTCTTATGTCGAACCTTGTCGAATCACCAATTACAATGAGCCTTTACCTTTGGATTATGTCACGTCCGCGCCTCTGACCAATCTCGCAACAGCTTCGGCTTACGTTGAGCCTGTTGCTTCAGACCAAATCTTTGCCACACCTCCAGGTGATGTTGGAGTCGCATTCTCAAATAATGCCTCTATCGCACCTATTTTCTACGGGAATACCTTACCCGTGGGCTATGGCGCAATTGCCTCTTCAAATTATGATGCATCTCTCCCATTAGGCTTTTCTACAACTGTGCCTCCTTATACCAACGCTATGCTTCCCGTGTATAATGCATTTGCATACCTCGAGAATACTGAAGTCATGGCTGCAAACAACATTACTGCGAACACTCCGCTCTTTTCTGCTTCTACAGCGTACAACAATCTTGCAGCCTATCAAATGCAACCTTTTCCGGGCTTCGATGGTACTGGACTCGGCACTACGTACGTGTCTTATGATGATTCTGCGGGACCTCAAGATCTCGTGTCTAGTACTGCTCCTATGACTCATGCCACTCCTGCGACTTCTGTTTCCCAGTCATCCCCTGAAAGCTACCCGTATTCTGAGTCATATGTCGCTCCTTCGTTGTACAATACTGCCGCGCCTTATTCTGACCCCACAACTTACGTTGATTCTGCAACATGTTCCATATCTCCAGAATCGAACCCATCCTCCGCCAATTATGATGGCGCAGGAATGCACGGTTCCACGACAGCTACAGCGGTCCGTGAACCATATGCTCATTTAGAGTATAGCGAAGGCACTGCTCAGCAACACCAGCACTGTTAGATCCTGGGAGCAATTAGTTTCCTTCATTGGCTAATCCTGCTTTTATAACTGACTGGCATTCTTTGTGTATCATGCCAGAGTTTGCAAATTGGTTTATGCAGCTAGACATACTCACAGGCCAACCAACCATGGCACATTGACTTGGTTTTCTTTCATTTTCACAGGTTGCGGGCGGGTAGTGCATTGCTTAACGTTTAGGACGGATATCTTTTCACAGATGGTGTGATGGCTTGGCATCTTGGTAGTAGTCATGTCTTTCCTTTTGTTCATATACCTTCTTTTCCCTCTTTAATCTGAAATGCTCCATGTAATGTTGAGAAATTGCTGGATTTTCCCTTCATTAGATGCATCTTGGAGCTTTTCTTTCCTGTCTGTCATAAACTAATCTTTCTTTTTCATTTTGTAATAATAAATGTCCTTCCTTATACCTAGGTAGTGGACTCGGAAGAATCACTGTTATATTCATCATTTACCGATTGTGTATTACAGATAATAGCTCAAGAATGATGTATACTGCCCACGTGTATTTGACATTTCCCAAAGGGGAGAAGAGAAATGAAGAAAATACAAGAGACCCATTTTAGTATATGTAGGGGTATTTACAGTAGTAAACGTTTGCATCATTTAAAATACAATTACTGCAGGTACTTGTGTAAGATACAAAAGGTCCTCAGGCTATCAAGTTCGGTGCTCGGTTCAACGCTGGCATGCGACTCGGCCTTCCCAGAATGGCTCTTCGGTGACGCAGATGCAAAAGTTCCATCTCGGCATGGCGCGGTTTACCCCACCATGGCGGCCGCTGCAAACGGGAGCTTGGGGACTCGACCCCTCATGGCAAAACCTCGGCAGTGGCCAAGCTCTCGGGGTCTTTTGGTGGTGGTGACGATGGATGGACACAGCAACGCATGCACTTTGAGCTCTGTTGATGCATTTTAATTTTCTTCGGGCTAGTTGAATCTATGTAATAATAGCACTGCAATGCACTATATCCGTCGCGTGCTGTGTTGAAAGCTGCTGCATCATGATGCTCAGATAGAGCTGCATATGTATATGCCATGCAGCATCCTGTTAGTGGCTGGGAGAAAAAGCCCGTGCCGCGTCAGGGTTTTCTTTGTCATTCAGCACTTGTTCCTCTCTGAGCGCCAACTGAACAGAGCTCCCTCCCTGCAGTGAGACAAACGCAGCAGCTAGCAGTCAAGCGAGCACTGAGAATATTCAAGTTCTGACTGACATTGGTCCTTTGACTCATTGATCCCTCCTGGCATCAAGCACAGCATCATTTGCTGTCAAATGGGGTGGCTGCAGCCTCTCCGGGCCGTCAATGGCCCCCCACCCTCGCTGATGCGCCTGGCCTGGAGACGAACCCCGCCGTGGGAGCTCCAGAGCCAGAGCCAGAGCCAGAGACGTGCCTGTGTCGCCTGCCGCGCTTTTGCTACCTGTACTCCTACTACTACTGCTTCTTCTTCTACTTCAATCTCTCCTCCTCCGCTTCTTCTTTCTTCTTCATACTCTCCATCATCAACCACTGGCCCGAGGCTTCTTCTGTCCTCGCCAGCTTCTTCTTCTCTTCTTCATACTTCATCCTCTTCTCCATCCCCGCGCATCGCTCGTCTCACCAGCTCTCCCCCTCTCTGTCTTCCTCGTCGTCTTGCTGCCTCAGCTCGATTCTGCTCCGCCATGTGTCGCTCCAGAGCTGGCCTCGAGGGCTCGTCGGTTGCGGTCCAGAGCCGTGAGCTGCTGCCCGCCAATGTCGTGCCTCGCCACTACCATCTGACCGTCGACACCGACTTCGACAAGCTGACCTACAAGGGCACCGTCGTCATCGACCTGGACGTGGCCGAAACCTCAAACTCCGTCTCCCTCCACACCCTCGAGCTGGAAATCCACAGCGCAAAGCTCTCCTCTGGTGGCCAGGCTGTCAAGTTAGTAATTCCCGTCTTTTTCCCTTTGTGCCTTTGGGTTCAATTCTTCATTCCAGCTTGGTTTGCTAACAGCCATGATCATTCTCGTATAGCGCCACCCCCGCCATTACCTACGATGAAGCTACCCAGGTCACCAAGTTCGACTTTGGCGGATCCCACACTCTCGCAAAAGACAGCAAGGTCCAGCTGGAGATTGACTTCACTGGCCAGCTCAATGACAAGATGGCGGGCTTCTACCGCTCCACATACAAGAGACAGGATGGCACCGAGGGCATCCTGGCGAGCACCCAGATGGAGCCCACCGATGCCCGCAGAGCATTCCCCTGCTTTGACGAGCCGGCTCTCAAGGCCAAGTTCACTGTCACGCTCGTTGCCGACAAGAACTTGACGTGCTTGAGCAACATGGATGTTTCCTCCGAGACCGAGGTCCAGTCCAAGGTCACTGGTGGAACCCGAAAGGCTGTCCACTTCAACACCTCCCCTCTCATGTCCACCTACCTCGTTGCTTTCGTTGTCGGCGAGCTCAACTACATCGAGTCCAAAGATTTCCGCGTCCCCGTGCGAGTCTATGCTCCTCCTGGTCAGGATATCGAGCATGGTCGCTTCTCCGTCGACCTCGCGGCCAAGACTTTGGCCTTTTACGAAAAAGCATTCGGTGTTGACTTCCCTCTGCCCAAGATGGACCAGGTCGCCATCCCGGACTTTGCCCAGGGAGCCATGGAGAACTGGGGCCTTGTCACATACCGTGTTGTCGACCTGATGCTTGATGAAAAGGCCAGCGGCGCTGCTACTAAGCAGCGTGTTGCCGAGGTTGTCCAGCACGAGCTGGCTCACCAGTGGTTCGGTAACCTGGTTACCATGGACTGGTGGGAGGGTCTCTGGCTGAACGAGGGATTTGCTACTTGGGCTTCATGGTACTCTTGCAACATCTTCTACCCAGAATGGCGCGTTTGGCAGACCTACGTCACCGACGACCTGCAGTCTGCCCTGTCTCTAGACTCTCTCCGAAGCAGCCACCCCATTGAGGTTCCTGTGAAGCGTGCTGATGAGATCAACCAAATCTTCGACGCCATCTCCTACTCCAAGGGATCTTGCGTCCTTCGTATGATCTCCACCTATCTTGGAGAAGACAAGTTCTTGGAGGGTGTCCGCCAGTACTTGCAAAAGTACGCCTATGGCAACACCCAGACCAGCGATCTCTGGGATTCTTTGGCTGCCGTCAGCGGTAAGCCCGTGCACGAGGTCATGACTGCATGGACGAAAAAGGTCGGATACCCCGTTCTTACCGTTACCGAGAAGGGCGAGAACGCCATTCACGTAAAGCAGAACCGCTTCCTCCGAACTGCCGATGTCAAGCCTGAGGAAGATGAGACTCTCTACCCAATCTTTTTGGGTCTCAAGACCAAAGATGGTGTCGATGAGACGGTGGCTTTGAATGAGCGAGAGAAGGAGTACAAAGTGCCTAGCACCGACTTCTTCAAGCTCAACGCTAACCACACTGGAATCTTCCGAACCCTGTACTCCCCAAGCCGCTTGGAGAAGCTTGGCCAGGCTGCCAAGGAGGGTCTTTTGACCACTGAAGACAGAACTGGTATGATTGCTGATGCTGCTGCACTCGCCAGCTCCGGCTACGGAAAGACGTCTGGTGTCCTCAACCTCCTCAAGGGATTTGATTCCGAGACCGAGTTCGTTGTTTGGAACGAAATCATCTCCCGAATTGGCTCCATCCAGGCTGCTTGGATCTTTGAAGACGAGGCCGTTCGCGATGGTGTTCGAACATTCTTGAGAGAAATCGTCAGCCCCAAGGCTCACCAGCTTGGATGGCAGTTCTCCGACTCCGACGGCCACGTCGAGCAGCAGTTCAAGGCCGCGCTCTTTGGCAGCGCTGGTCTGAGCGGCGACGAGAAGATTGTTTCCGAATCCAAAGAAATGTTTGCCAAGTTTGTGGCTGGTGACAAGTCGGCTATTCACCCCAACATTCGTAAGAGCGTGTTTGCGATTGCCCTCAAGTTTGGCGGCAAGAAGGAAGTAAGTCTTTGTTTGGTCCCCCGCACCGTGTGTTGCAAGAAATCGCTATTAACATGATTTGTGTGCAGTACGATCAAATTTTGGAGCTGTACCATGCATCGACCAACAGTGACGAGCGCAACACCTGTCTCAGATCGCTTGGTCGAGCCAAGGAGCCCGAGCTTATCAAGAAAACTCTCTCCTTGCTGTTGAGCGGCGAGGTCAAGGATCAGGACATCTACATGCCTGCTTCCGGACTGCGCACCCATGCCGAGGGTATCGAGGCGCTGTTCACCTGGCTGACTGAGAACTGGGAGGAGCTCTACAAGCGACACCCACCTACCCTGCCAATGCTCAGCCACATGGTGTCTCTTCTGACGTCTGGTTTCACCACTCCAGAGCAGCTTGAGAGAATCGAAAAGTTCTTCAGCGGTAAGAACAACAACGGATACGACCAGTCGCTCGCACAGAGCAAGGACTCTATCCGATCCAAGATTTCCTGGTTGGAGCGAGACCGACAGGATGTGGCCGACTGGGTCAAGGCCAATGGATACTCCAAGTAGGTGTAAACACGACTCCTACTCTTACGTGGCATGATAGCAATGAAAATAAAAGCAACAGAAGGGAAAAACAAAAGAGAGGGGTTTGGGGCGGATGAATATTTGGTCTTGACCCACATGTAATAACAGTTTACCATTGCTAATATACCATGATGAAGATTAATCTTGCCGCACAAACTGTGACTTACTGCACGAGGAAGTGGAACTGGTCGCTGAGAGTCAGCCTTGCACATGTAGCTCATGTAAGGCTGAATTTTTGCTGTAGGCAGGACAAAGAATCCACGACCAACGAATGTCCATGCCTATACAGTGCCTCGAACCTAATTCCGACGAATCCAGGTTACATTTACATATTGGTTGGTACATAATACATTGTTAGCTGCGCAGCCAATCCAATAGATGTTACAGTGAAAATAGCATATGTTGTAAATTGATTAATTCTGATTTGAATGATGGAATTAACACTGTAACTCTATGATGTGCTGTTTTTTCTATGAGTAGACAATTGTAGGCCTAAGTAGAAGCTCGTCGAAATTATCATCTCCCGCCAGATAGTTGCGCGTATGCAAGTTGGAATCCAGCCGTCTCCTTTTGGTTTTCTCTAAATTTCGATCTTGTTACATTGTCAAAGTATCAGAGACTCATTGGCTTTACATTGCCGCCCACAAAGGCAGCTGACGCCAGCTGCGCCCCAAACCGCCAAGTGAAGGCCATTATGCAGGCCGCCCTGCTAACCGCCCAGCCTCAACGTTGGTTGGACGCCTGATGCCTAGCTCATGTACAGTGAAGTGAATGTCGTCACATGAGAAATATTGCTGCCTGAAGTCGTTTCGTTTGCTATGTTACCCAAACTTCGTTTGTACCTCTAGCTTTCCATCCAATATTTGTGCTTTCGAGTGTTACTGCAGTTTTACCCTCCGTGATTGATACGACAATTCTTGCTTTATTGATTTCGCTTGTTCAGACAGAATGAATGACAACGACCGAGACAAGCTCGGCCGCTTTTTTGCCGTCTATTGTCAATTCAATTACGACCCGCAAGAGCCATCGGCGACCGCCTACAGCCGCCTCGTTGCTTTTTACGGATGGAAGACGGATAGCAAAAAGGAACGAAAAGCCAGAAAGGGGTTTCAAAAGGCGCTTGCAGACCAATTTGAGCAGCTGTATGGTCACGACGACAACAAGCTGGACGTGCTGCAGATACTTTGCGGCAAGATTGGAATCTCTCCTGTTCCAAACACCATCACGTCGTGCAAAAAGGTATGTTTCGATTAGACACAGCAAGCCAAATGAGTTTAGCCATTCACATTTTTTACTGTTTATTAGGCCATACAAAAGTATCACGTCAATATCTACGACTTTATTGACTCCGAGCGAACTGGCGAGCCTGTTCGAAAGTTTACAAACTTGCGGAAGTTTCAAGCATACACGGAGGACAATGGCAAGGTCTTTCCAAAGAAGAAGGCGAAGAGTAACGCGCTGTTGAGGTTCCTTCTTCGTCCTGTCTTTTAGTAAGATGTGCGGAGCGAGATATTCTGGTTGTGGCTGCTTTATGAGGAAGTAAGGGATCTTGTCGGTACTAGGTTTGGGTGGAGGGGAACTGACTATGCATTGCTCGTCGTTGTTACCTTTTGGTTTGTTACGTGTTGTGGATTGATGAAGATATTATGGTATTCGATGATAGTAATGGAATAAAGTCATTCATCGGTCTAACAGAAACTCTTGTATACTTGCGGTTCTATACATAATGAACATCCTTCAATCTTCAGCTCATCTGTTACTCATGTGAGACATATCCTTGGATCAGCCCCGTTGAAGACAATCTCAAACTTGAAGCCCCCAGCATATCTAGTTCTCATTGCTCGCAGCATTTCCACAAAAAAAAAAAGGAAGAAGAAAAAAGAAACCTCCAACCCCTAACCTTCATCAATACTGAAGACATAATTGTGGAAGATTCATCAATTTCCAATAGCGTACTGACGTATAACGGGAGTTGAAGCATCGCGACTTTTGGGCTCTTGCTGTAGCAGGAATACACTGTGGATCGCTACTGCCGCAGGTGCTGTAGCGGAAGTGGGTTGCTGATGGCGGGGACGATTAGCGCCCGCTCGCTAGCAGTTCGTGCCTGGCTAGCGATCTTCAGCTGTCTCGTTTGGGAAACACCTGTAATAGGAAACATGACATTCGAAGTCATAATCTCACACCAGCTTCGTTCGTGGAATAGTTTTCGCTGCAGACTAGACGTATACTATTAGCTGTATCTTATACAGAACCATTTTTGTCCTAGTTACCTTGTGTCAAGCTACTGAGTTTGCACTCTTGTGGGCTGTGTCTCGTCGTCATCTAATGCCTCCAGCTCTGAAGAGCACTGCATATGGGCACTTGATCTGCGACTTGGAATTTCTATGCACGGCGTTATCCGCCGCCAGCACTTGAAGGTCGTGAAGAATGTTCTGCATCAAGCCCTCGACTCTATTCGCAAGGGAGATGGCCTTCATCGCCATTGCACAGCGCTTGATGAGCGAGGTATTGGCATCAGGACTAACACTTTGCAGAATGTTTTGGATAGCAGTTGCCTTGTTGCGGCAGCTCTCCAGCATCCGATATAGCCCAACGTATCGCTCAGCCGATATTGTACATGTATTGTCTTCCTCTTCAACCAACCTCCGAAGTGCTTCCTCCAGCGTGTGTTGGATTGCGGGGAGGCGATTGGCCACGTCGCGAAACGACGGCGGCAAGCCTGATACGTCGTCAACGGCTTGACATAATTGTATAGAGGCGTTGATGATGATGATGATGCCTGATATAAGGCCCCTAAGCTCGACGGTGATCATCTTTTGAGAAGAGTACACAAATGCGAGCTACTTATACGGTTGTCTTCTTGACCAAGATGAGGGTGGCGACAATATCTTTATTGTACACAGTTATCTCGGAACTAAAGAAGGAAATTGTTTCTCCTTTTATTTCAGAGTGGACGTGTAAACAATTTATACCTAGATTTACAGAGTATACATAGCTACACTATTCTGATGTATTCTACGAAGCTGCTTGATGCGCTCCGAAAGCGCTCTACGCAACTGATGATGGCATTCAGTAGACCATATGATGTATCCATGGGTGGTACAGCATTAAGGCGTTTTATAGACGGTGAAAACGGTGGGCTGTACCCGGGAAGAAAGCCCCGGGTTGTGCTCCGATAGACTCCGGTTGGCCAGGGCAGTACAATACGGACCAATGGATGCATCTCAAACACATCATGAGATAACGGTGCATTAGGCGTCGTCGATCCTCATTCGTGCCCGATAGGCGAGGTAATATATTTGTGGGCGCTGCATCTGTCAGTTTTCGCCGGCAGACGCCACATGTCTGTCCCCGCTGGTGCCAAGCATTTGGGGATTTATGGGAACTAGAACCAGACTCTTGGGGCTTATCAGAATGAGGGCAGCTCGATAAGATACTATGACGCCACGTAGTACATCCGGAAATCTACAAACTTGGGTCCAAAAGAAGAGATAAATGAGGCGGGACCCTTGGTTTGATCAGGTGATACTCTAGCTGCGGCTGAAGACAGCCTGTCGACATATACGACGCCGGCGTCGGTTCCGCCTCATTATTTGCCGGTAACATCAGACAATAGTATCTAGTGCGGTCAAGGCTACATGTACTGCCACACACCGAAATTCACACTCCTCAAGAGCTTGATCATTTGTGAAGCTATTCGCAAGCTAGTCACACCAAAGTACATGAATATTTCCTCATACTTTTACTTCGTCTTGAACCTCACCGCCACCGCCGCCTTCTGGCCAGCTCATAACCATTCAAGGCTTTCAGTCAGTTGACCACAACATAAGTTGCTGCATTCGATTAAAGAGGTCCCACTTGGCATATTATAACCGTAACTATATTCCTGCTGCCGCTGTCGGCAGTAGCCTCGTCAAAGCCCTCGTCTGTACAGCCCGGTTTTGACGTCAACCCAGTCCCCTAGCCGGTCTATGGACTGTTAATAGGTACCTAAGTAAGAACTTTGTTTCTGTGCCTAATTCATGCGATTCAAACTACTACTAATAGCAGACCCAGGCTGTATTAGAAGTTGGCACCGTAGACAATGCTATTGTCATTTTACTTAACACTGTCAACATTTCCTGGATTAAGAAAGAAAAAGTCAGGAGCCAAGTCCATTGTGTAAAGATAGCCGGCGAATAGCCTCAAATTCGGTCAAGTTCCGCGTAGCTGGCAGCCTTAATTGCATAGACACTGCTGTATTGTTTTCTTAGGACAACATAGTCAATAACCAGGCGGTGCCGACACCGGTGCTATAGGCTGTCTCCCGGAATTGGGGCGCGCTGAATGAGAATAGGGTGCTGCTTAATTAATACCAATACCCCAGAAAGATTGATGCTTAAATACGGCTCATAATTTGCGTTGGTAAGCTGCATGCAGCGCTTGCGAGTAAACAGTAGTAGTATCGAAATACGTGTGATATAAAACTCTTACACTGCGTATCGAGAATACACGTCCTATCTAATGATGTGTAGGGTTGACTGTAAACTCACTGCTCTTTTGGAGCCATTTCTTGTAAGTGGACAGAAAATACACAGCGAGCTAGACTGGGAGCGGCTGCAAGAATGGCGTTATAATCCATGCTAAAAATAAAAATAATTCCCGCTCCAAAAGCCGCTCGCGCATCTGCCAAGCAGCTTGGCAGATCATGGCTGCGATCTGCTAACTACATATAATCAGAAATATCAAGACCGCTGAAAGACAAGCAAGCGATCAGCGTAAACATAGGGACCGCAAAATGAATATATGCGAGGATAATAGGAGCAGTCTTGATGATGATGGTGGTGGTAGTGATAAGTGCATGTGAGATATTTTCGTGTGCCGATCCTTTCTCCATTCTGTGCTTTTTTGTAGAATCCTTGACAAGTAGATACTACAGGCTGCTTTGCCACCGTTGGATGCAACAAAGGATCGCCGGCAAGCTAGTGAAAGACATCGAAGAAATATATGGTTCTGCAGTTATTAAATTTAAACTTAATTCCTCTCGTTTCGCACTATTCAAAGTGCAACCCTTCATAGCTCTCAATGGCCATAACTGCATATCAAGCCCAGTCACATATGACACGACCATTAAAGAGCACACCATCTATATGTACTCAAACCGGAAGTTGCTAGCTAGCATCGCGGGGTCGAATCGCCGATTTAGATGTTTATGCTCGGAATCTCTCCGGGAGCGTGTTGAGAGAGAGTTTTACTACAAATTTGTATGGAATATGATGCCACCGGGATACGACTTCCAGAATAGGCAACTCGGTGCACTTAGACTCGGTATTCCTCATCGATCCCATAATCACAAGCTCATTTATACTTGGAAAGACGCCATCCTGTTTGATATGATATGTCGCGGCCTAATAAACCTACCGATTGTACAGGGGACCTTTGTTACTAGCGTTGTACGGGATACACCCCCTCTCTGTATGCCCCTCCGGCGCTACTGGATGTCGAATCAACCAGGGCGTCAACTATCCAAGTTTTTGATCGTATTTTTCTGAAGTCGAGCGGTTCGTATGTGCCGAAGGATCGGGAGGGGTATCTCGATTAGGAACGTAGTACTTGAGATATGTTTAGATCCCGACGGCACTCTGATAAGGCTTCTGTAATAGGCAACTCACCGCACTTGGACTCGAACTTTTGAAGGTGAGGCAGAGGATGAGGCAGATGAGGCAGAATGAGGCAGATGCTGCCAAATACATAAATAGGTGCACAATAGGCATGTTCTCAAAACTTTTCGATCCATCAAGTTCTTGCAATCGTCTCAAAGGGTTTCCAACAGCTCTATCACATCAACTAGAACACAAAAAGTCTTTAAGTGGTTTCCCAGCTTAAAACTATTTCGCAATGTCTGTGGCACCCCCTTCACAAGGCCTTGGCAGCAACTTCAACTACTTCCTTGCGGATGGAGGTAATGCCATTACTGGCCTCAACGTTGAGATCACCTTTGCCGAGCCTCTGATCTCTACCGAAAACGGTTTTGGTTTCCAGCTCAACGGTTATGCCCGTAAGTGACCCTGAGCCTTTGCTCTTGTATAGGAAAATATTAACTCTTTTCTCAGAGGAGCTTGCCGGCGCCCCAAGCACCACTCCCAACTGGCAGCAATATGTAGTCTTCTCCCAGCCCGGCGACAAGACTCTCTACGGTATCATTGACAACTGGTCCGGCACCGTTCCTGCCGGCACCTATGCCCAAATCATCAACGACGAGTCCACCATCACCACCCTGCCCAAGGCCAACCAGATCCCCGCCGGCGCCGTCATCAACATTGTCCCTACCTTCAGCTCTAGCAACGTCATCACCGGAATCACCTACATCTACACTCCTCCCGGCGGCCAAGCCGTTTCCAGCTCCGTTACTCTGACCAGCCTTGACGTCTACGACTCCAACAAGAGAATCACTTCTGCCTACGAATCTCCCATTTCTGCATTGACACTCAACATCGTCGGCGACTACAACGGAAACGATGGCGTCTTCAGCTCTGGCTCTGGCACCATCGTCTACACTGCCGCTCAACCTCTGACTGTCCTGACCAACGAGCCGAGCTACACCGCGTTCCAGGACGGAACTGGTGAGACAGCCAACACTGTTTACGGCAAGCTGCCTGCGTCAAACAGCAAGACCATCACTCAGACCTGGGGCATTGACACATCCGGACGACCCAATGTCGGCCCTGCTGTTGGCGTCAAGCTGCCACTTCCCCCCAGCGCCAAGGTAATTAATTCGTCCGAAATATCCTTCGTCTTCAAAAACTAACAACCATTGCAGAAGATCCAGCAAGACCAGTAAACAAGTTTAAAAGGATAACATGTACTGTTAATGAGACAGTACTATCTGGGTGGCTGTCTAGGGCCAGCATGTTTATGCAAAGTAAAAGGCATTTGTGCGCTGTTACGATAGTTTTCTTGGATAGAATGAATGAAAGTAAAATTGGTCCAAGTCAAGACACGTTCATCATAAAATTATCTCCCAGCTTTCGTAATAACGTCGATTAATTGACATATTGATAACACTCGTCAGCAACAATGGCCATCTCTCGGATTGATGCATATCCCCGCTTATAGGCACCCTCCGCGACTCAGCTACCATTTCGGTGGCTGCCGGCCGCGTAGAAGCGGAGCCCCGATAGCGAAAATCGATATAATGTGTCATGGCTAAATTGGTGAGAATTGAGTTTGAGTCACGCCGAGATGACGTCCCAGCCGCACGAGTATATAAAGATGGGAGAGTTTGTTTTGCTAGAGACTTTCAACTCTTAAAAAGGTTTCACAATTTGTTGCCTCAATTCGCTGCTACTACCATTGCTGTCTTTTCCTCTCCTCTATATTCATCACAAAGACTCTATTGTCTCTGGTACGTTCAGCGTTCACCTTGTTTTTTGTGGGTTTGCACTTTTTACAAACTTTTTTTCTTTTTTAGCTGTTGCTTGGAAGCCACTTTGAATATCTTGTTAAATGCCCAACGTTTTAAAATAATTTTACATAGTTGTAATTGGATAAATGCAAATTAATTAACATTACTCCCTTTCTAGAAAAGAAATTACTTCTGCAGTATAATAAAGGCTGTGTCAGCCGGGTTCCCTGCCCAAAATGTGTTCTCACCACAGAGAAGAGAGTGATAGAGAGAATACCCCTCAGTTGCCGGTAGATGCTCAAGATGACGTGCTTCCAAGAGATATTCCTCATCGCACCACCTTTTACGACTCTGTCGTTGAGCGGCAAATGTCCCAGGCAGATGCCAAGCTCTTTTACCAGCGCAGCCAGCTGGATGACTCTCGGAGTTCGGTAGCCGGTGAACCGGCGCCGTCAGCCTCGTACAACGACCCGGTTGCAGCTTTGGCAACAGGATCGGGACTCGAGCATGACGAGGATACTGAACTTCCAGGCTCTTTTGGAAAGAGTCCCAGAGCTGGTGTAGACAGCGTGAGAATCGCAGCTGAAGCTAGCAGAGGAATCTCCAACAACTTCCTGGACTCTCAGCCACAAGTGACGGCAGAGCTAAGCTCAATCTCCAAGAGCATAGAAGACATCATCGCTCTGAGACAAAAGTACTTGGCTCTCTCGCTGCAACGGCCTGAAGATGACCCGAAGAACAGTCCTGACTGGGAGATTTATCCGTACGGCGATGAATCAGGAGACGATTTCGACATGGAGCATTGCATGCCACTGCCACCCAACGACGATAGCATGACATATAAGCTCAGCGACGGTGGAGTTTATGAAATCTTTCAGAATGATGATTCCCAGGCGCTCGCTTTCTCAGCCCCAACTATTCGACAGTTTTACATGGATCTTGACAGTATCCTGCTTGCCTCCTCGGACGGGCCAAGCAAAAGTTTTGCCTTTCGCCGCCTTCAATACTTGGAAGGCAAATTTAACTTGTACGCGCTCCTTAACGAGTATCAGGAAACCGCGGATAGCAAAAAGGTTCCTCACCGAGACTTTTACAATGTCCGAAAGGTAGACACCCACGTCCACCACTCGGCGTCTATGAATCAGAAGCACCTGTTGCGCTTCATCAAGAGCCGGATGAAGAAGAATCCTGACGAGGTTGTTCTATTTCGTGACGGGAAACATTTGACGCTTGCGGAGGTTTTTGCCAGTATCAATCTCACAGCTTACGACTTGAGCATTGATACGCTGGATATGCACGTACGTATTATTAGGTTGGATTTTGCAATGATAACGAGTATAGCTGATTTTAAATAGGCCCACACAGATTCCTTCCACCGGTTCGACAAGTTCAACTTGAAATACAACCCAATTGGAGAATCCCGGCTTCGAGAGATTTTCTTAAAGACGGATAACCTCATCAAGGGCAGGTATCTAGCTGAACTCACTAAAGAGGTTATTTCGGATCTTGAAGCCAGCAAGTACCAAATGGCCGAGTGGCGTCTTTCGATTTACGGCAGGTCTCTCGATGAGTGGGATAAACTGGCAGCTTGGGTTGTTGACAATAAGCTGTTCTCACAAAATGTCCGCTGGCTCATCCAGGTTCCTCGTCTATACGATGTGTACAAAGATAACGGCCTGATGGAGTCGTTTGAACAAATTGTGACCAACGTCTTCCAGCCACTCTTTGAAGTTACCAAAGACCCCTCCAGCCACCCAAAGCTGCACATCTTCCTTCAACGCGTCGTCGGTATCGATACCGTTGATGATGAAAGCAAGATTGAGAGAAGGCTGTACAGGAAGTTTCCCGTCCCAAGAGAATGGTCCACGAAGCAAAATCCGCCATACAACTATTGGATTTACTACCTCTTCTCCAACATAGCGTCTCTCAACTTCCTGCGCAAGAAGCGAGGCTTCAACACTCTCATCTTGCGACCGCACTGTGCCGAAGCTGGAGATCCAGAGCACTTGGCGGCTGCGACGCTTTGCTGCCACAGCATTAGCCACGGAGTCTTGCTTCGCAAAGTCCCATTGCTGCAGTATGTGTTTTACCTGGAGCAGATTGGAGTTGCCATGTCTCCACTGAGCAACAACGCACTCTTCTTATCATATGATCGCAATCCGTTCCCGCAGTACTTTAAACGAGGCCTCAACGTGTCTCTCTCAACTGACGACCCACTGCAATTTGCATTTACCAAGGAGCCTTTGATGGAGGAATACGCAGTTGCCGCTCAGATCTATAAGCTTAGCCCAACAGACATGTGTGAGCTGGCCAAGAACTCGGTCCTGCAGAGTGGCTACGAGGCGGCTGTTAAACGCCATTGGCTGGGCCCCTGCTTTGACAAGCCAGGCAAGGAAGGAAACACTATGGCCAAGACCAACGTCCCTGATAGGAGGGAGGAATTCAGATATCACACGCTGCTTACAGAGCGGGAGGTGTATGTTTCGATGGCCCTAATAACAATGGAAGACTTACTGACAATGTTTGACATACAGATTGAGTCGATACGCTGCGTTCAACACCAATGCTGAACAGAGAAACGCCAAGAGTGACTTGACAGCACAGACACCAAGCGGAAATCTACCGTCTTCAAGCGCCACAGAACCTGCATCAAGCATCACGTCTCCGACTTCTACATCTGAACAAGGGCTACCTCCCCGAAGCACTTCCAACTCAGTTGCCGATGCGCACATCTCGGGCAGCGATCCGATGATATTCCCCGGCATCTGGAGCCGGGATCCCAGCCGGCGCAATCTAACCAAGATGGACAGCTGGGGCGTTCAGTCCACTGAGCTGCCTACTAGTCCAGACACTGAATAAATCACCACATTTGGCATCTAATATGGAGGGAAGGGATTTGCTTCAACACTTGATATGTGTTTTGTTTTGGTTGGTTGAAAAGATTGTATGGGATATAGTGCTTATTGTTTTTGGTACCCTAGTTGGTTGCAATGCGGCTCAACACGCGCACCCTTGCTGTTCAAATACTATCATAGATTGATGTAATACTTAGAATACGCTACTTCAAAAATGGAGTAATTGGCTCTTTGCTCAAGTTGTCATTTTCGAGCGAGCTCTTTAAACTTGAGTTGAGTCTATGCCAAGGTGAAATGGGATACCTGGTTGTAGACTGAAAGCCCAAGAAAAAAGTGCTTGTCTCAGCGTGAGACACACTCGTTCCACTTGTGAGGTTGAAATGATCCTACAGGGCTACTCTCTCCCTCTAGGATCCAAGGCGGGCAAGAAAAGTGGGAGAATCTTACATGTTTCAACGGTTCTTTACCCCTTCTATCCGTCATACTGCCAAAGGAACCTTAACATTTATTGATTAGTATACACAAGGGCTATAGCCTTCACTGAGTTAGTAGTTGTGATACATGGAAGCTTCTATTCGGAATAGTCTTCACGCCCTAATTTCGGCGCATGCACGGTTACACACTATGGCCCCTATTCACTCCACCTCTCTCGGTTGCGCTAGACGCTATCATATGCACGTAGTTAGATGTAGCTAGACTAGGCTTTCTGTGTTGTTGTGTAGCGTTGCGAAAATTATATATGAAGTGAGCTGCTGGTTGTTAAAATGGCGGGTTGAGTCTTGCTCTCAGTCATCTCATTCGCGACTTGCGCAACTACTCCAGGCCTGACAAACGATTCAAGTCTCTACAACACTTATAAGCGTTGGACATGGAGTATGAACCCATCCAGGGTCTGCCAGGCGGCGACCACATTCGAATTTTGAGCCTAGCTCCGAGCGCAAACTTGTCTGATCCGATTCACGTCGAGTTGTCAGTTGTCAAGCTGGCAGACAAGCCAGCTTTCAACGCTCTTTCATATGTATGGGGAACTAGCACTGAAAAAGTAAGGGAAACTCTTCCGCTACAACATCTTGTCATAATTTAGCTAACGCAATGAACAAAGCTGTCAATCACCTGCAACGGGAAACAATTTGATGTTACTGAAAATCTGGATTCCGCTTTGCGCCACCTGCGCAGCGAAGACAACGAGAGGATATTCTGGATTGACGCCATTTGTATCAATCAGAAAGATGATTTAGAGCGTGGTTATCAGGTCAGCCTCATGAAGGACATTTATCGCATGGCGAGTCTCGTTGTTATCTGGTTAGGAGAGGCCGATGCGGACAGCGACCTAGTTTTCCCACTATGCGAGAAGATGATTGAAACTAGACTGGACCTGCTAAAAGACTTGGACTCTGGGCTCGATGTCGTAATGGGCCCGAACCGAAAAGAGGTTTTAGAAAAGATGATGAGAGATGCAAAAAAGCGGAATGCAGAGAAGGCAAGGGAAGAAGCAAAACTTGAAAACGTCTCGGAGACAGCCTCCGATGATGCCAGCCTAGCCCTACAGACGCCTGAGGTTGATGACCATGTTGCCGACGCAGGAGATGAGGAAGTCGACGTATCTGATGCTAGCGACGAAGAAATTTCTGCCTTCTTGCGACTGATTGCTCGCCCGTGGTTTACTCGATGCTGGGTTCTCCAAGAAGTCTGCCTTGCAAAAGAGGCGATTTTAGTGTGTGGCACCCAGGCAATCGACTGGGATCTATTCTATATTGGCTTCACTATCACCATTTTTATGAGTGAAAAGGGACTCCGAGGCAGGCCAGAGCAGCTCTTTCGAACAGCTTTGATACTAATTGGCACCCTGCGGCCGAAATTAAACGATGCGAGTTCACCTTACGAAGGCGCCGGTCTTTTATGGCTCTTGAGAAGGGTAATGTCACTGAATGCGACAGATGCCCACGATAAAATTTATTCCATCCTAGGCCTTCTTGGCGAGGAAGAGTCTCTCGAGTTAAATATAGTGCCCGACTATACTCAATCGGTTGCAGAATGCTACCAGAAGACCTCGCTACTCATTATGTCTCAGATGAAGAATTTGGACATTCTCTTTACAGATCGCAATTTTAACTCTACGCTGGACGTACCATCTTGGGTCGTAGATTGGAGAAATTTGCCAGCCCCTAGCCCCGTATCTCTAGATCCGCATTCACACGATACCAAAGGAGAAGAGGAAAAGCAACCATTCAGCGCTTCGCTTTCTACCCAATGGGCGCCGATGACCGGCCCCGACGCGAAAACTCTGATGCTATCTGGATACGAATTTGATGAAATAATACAAGTGGAAGATATTCTTACAGTTCCCGCTATGGATCACAACGATATTGCGACAATGGGAAGCTCTATATCAAATCTCACAGGCTTCATGAAAAGGCTATTTCTCGGCCTTGGCTCATATTTTGACATCTTGGTTCAATGGGAGACTCTAGCCATGCCTAAAAAACACTCAAAGTACCCAACTGGCGAAGACGCAGAAACTGTATTTGCCATGACAATGTGCACCGGAAGTATAGATTCGCCTGAGCTGGCGCTTCAAAGATTTCGAAAGTGGCGCAAAACGCTTCGAGGACCTCGGAAGATGGCTTTCCTCAAGAATCTCGGCATCAATGGCGGCTTTTACAAGACAATGGTTGCGGCCGTGGGGATAGGCTCGGGGTTCAACGTTGCTGAAGACAGGGTGTATGCCACAGCAACGGAGACGACGCTATGGCGACGGTTGGCGAGGACTAAGAAGGGGTATTTGGCGGTTATTCCCAGCCAAACTGTTGTTGGCGACCATATTGCTTTATACAAAGGTGGTAGAATGCCGTTTATTGTTCGTCGAATAGGGCAAGGTGACAGGAGAGAGCTTATAGGACCGTGCTATGTTCATGGCATCATGTATGGCGAAGGGTGGGATGAGACGCTGTGCAACGACGTGGGAATTCTGTAATCAAGCGATTGAACCAAGCAGGGGATTATACAAATTTCTTTTTCCAACGATAATGACAACATCACTTTTGCTTTTTCCAAAATAGCCCGTGAAAATGCATAGAGTATTAGTAGGTCGCAGCTGATCCAAAAGCACTGGACATATTGATGCCTCCTTGATTGACGAAATCCATCAGCGTCGAAGGACTTGTTTCGTCGTCTACAAGCAGCCCCATATCATAGGCCAACTTCTCAAAAATATGCTTCAGCAGCCCATCCATCCCAAGGGACTGTAGCCCTCCGGAAAATTGTACCATTTTGGCAAGTGCACGCACATGCTGCCTGGATGCAGTAATATTTCCCGTTCGAAGCTAGAGTGATGCATGTAAGTCGGCATACATATACATGCATGTATAATATTGAGAGCGCTTATTCTCACCTCGTCTAGAGCTAGGGATATTATTGTAGCAACTACCGGGCCCCTCACGGAGCAATCTCGTGCGCCAACAGCCTCTTTGATAGCACTTATACACAGAATTTTATACTGCGTCGCTAAAGCAGCGTATTGTACGAAATGATGGCTTTCACCAATATTGTTGCACGAAAATTGCAAGGCGTAGTGTAATAGGCCCACATATGATATAGCCATCTGAATCCAGCTTGTCCTAAGCTGGTGGTGGTGAAAGCTCGTATCTCTGAGTATCACACACTGGGAGTCATACTGGGTAGTGACAACGTTTGCATCTGCAGTATAGCACACCAATTAGTACAGACTTGAATCGGTGAATACGTTACTAACGAGATTACGGATAACGCCATGTTTTAACTTACAGTGGTCAAAGAGGTAGTGCTCCAACTGTGAAAGTGGCCTCACAAAGCACCCAAAGGGATCTCTCCGGCTTGATGTAAGCGGGTCGATGGGTTCGGGAAGTAGTACCGGGACTTCTTTTGCTTCCGTTGTTGTACCAGCCTTAATCTCCTCTGTAGACGGAGCGTGTGGTTCTTTATCGTTGATCTGGCTGGTCGATTCCCGGGCAAGCTTCACTCTAGCATGGTTTACTCGAGCGGCATGTGAGTAAGCCCGTCGCCGTAAGGTTGAGGAAGATCCCTGCGAGGGATACGATAGGTTGATGAATTCAATTCTGTTTGCCATAGGCGAAGAGCCGGCTGGCAACCACCGAATCAGAATTCGTGTATCTATGAAAGCCAAGAGCCCAACAATAAGACTATCATACGGATCCCGCTGTACCCCGACAGCTTACTAGGTGACGTGGAGATCAAAGTCGAGTAGTTGGCAGACGGATGAGTATAGCAGCGTGAAATTTTGAAGAAGTAGGAAAGTGGCTTTTCGGCAATTGACTGACGAATTGTGCCTATGATGGATGCACAACCCGAGAGTCGGGAAGGCTTACAAACTAGAAAGTATGGACGAGACGTGCTGGATTTAAGTACATTGTACTCTTTCCTGATTGGGAATAGATTGCCTGTCTTGGATCTCACCAAATGCCCTGTCCCACAAAGACTGTCGCGAGGTTCTTTGACGAGAAACTAAGGCCAGCTTTGCGTTGTGTATGCATGCTTTCATTGCTCATAATTCGATAATTATTAATCATTTATACATAATACGTTGTAGCGATTTGCTGCGGATCAATGTATGTGTAATGTTGAGCGTGAAGTACTCAAGTACTCTTTCTAATTTAGGAATAGAGCCATGATGATACTTAGATAGATCACCACGTTTGGTTGGAAACCTCGGGCAATATTGGCTTTTCAAAGGCTTTTTGATGGAGATATTTCCGAAGAAAATTCTCATTTTGGCATATAGCAGTATTACAAGCCTCACATTCACAGCGGATGTTTATTCTCTGCTCGATAGCTACTAGCATTCTTCGCTCCACTGAGCAAGTTATACGGCGATCGAAAGCATACAAGTATATAGGGATCTCTCGCTTTTTCCTCTAGGAATGCTCGTTTAGCTTATACTTACAACGACTCATACTTCTTCGCTGCTCTTCTCAACTTCAAACTACAATGACAGCCTCCAAGGTCTCTCAGGCCAGCGTGGCCATCATCGTCACCAGTACTCGAACCCCCAGGGTTGGGCCCAAGATCGCAAATATCGTCAAAGACATCGTCGAAGAGGCAGATAAGAACGAAACGAAGCTCTCTTTAGTCGACCTTGCAGACTTCAAGTTGCCCATCTATGATGAGACCGTTGTTCCATACCAAGTGCCATCTCAAGCAACCTATGCAAATGAACACAGTCGTCGCTGGAGTGCCGAGATCTCCAAGCATGATGCCTATGTTCTCGTTATCCCAGAGTACAATTATGGCATGGCTGGAAGCACAAAAAATGCGATTGATTACCTGAGGAACGAGTGGATGGGCAAGCCCGCAGCCATCGTCAGCTACGGGATGACGGGTGGTAAAAATGCTTCTGAGCAAGTCAAGCTGTCACTTGAGGGAACTGAGATGCGCGTCAGTCCTACAAGGCCTCAGCTGATATTTTTCAAGAATGATGAAGTATCCGATATTTTCACGGCCATGCATGAGGGAGAGCTCGGAGAAAAGTCGCGCGAGGTTTGGACGGATAATTATAAGGAGGACATCTTGAAAGCTTTCGGCGAATTGAAGGAAGCTCTCAAGTCTCCCCTAACAAACATTGAGAATCAGGAGAGCGGTATGTATTGTTTTTAAACCTGCTTCATTCGGATGTGCGCTTACAGTTGACCTAGACTAAAGTTCTAGCCTCCGTCTCCGTGGCTACATGCAGAGTAGGTCTTGGCCAATTCACTTACTATAGTTCTAAGCTAGATGTCTATAGAATAACGTGAAGGATTTTACCTTGTTGATACACATCAGTATTCAGCCTTACCTTGCGAAATAGTCATATTGAGCTATCATCCTTTTGTATCTAAAGCTCCCAAGTAGGAATTTTTTTGGTTCAAGAGGCATGGAACCGATCACTTAGAGCACACAATTGGAAAGTGTTCTGTTTCATTCTTATCCTACTTGATAGCCAGATTCCAATTACGTTCGTTACTAGAATAGGAAGCGATTATGAACGGGTAACTATTCGGTGCTGGCGGGCTTGGAATTTTCCGCTCACAAATAGAAGCTAAATTGGTATCACATTAAGGAGTTGATGCCACAGTAACTCCAGTACCCCTGAATCTGCTCGATGCAGCACTGCCGACGGATCGGGGTTTAATTGGATGCCATGCCCGAAGCCGTCCGTGCTTGAGACATTAAGACGTATTTTTCACTGCGGAGTGCATCGATCTCGCATTCGCTTAAGAGTGGATGGAATATCGCAGGTCTTGATTTGCCACTAAGGCTTGATCACCCACCTCAATGGCACTTTTCGTGCCGATGTAGATACATGGCATGCTACGCTACATACGGCCCTTGTACTAAGCAACTATGCTGCCAGGAGGCACCTCTTAGCCACAGCAAGAGATATTTACCACCAATCACAGGACGATATTATTTCGTTTATTCAAGTTTAAGGAAATTCTTTCTAAGCTTTAACGTCAGAAGAACCAACAGTAGAGAACTAGAACATGAGCAATCTAATGCTGGCAAATAGTTCCCCACTGTCAAGTCGATCATCTTTAGCTATACTAATCACGGTTAGTAGAAGCCTGTTCCTTCGGTTGTTGCGATCCGCGTATTGTCGATTTGAAAGCTCTTGAAACAACATATATTTAGACTTAATAGCTCCCCAAGTATTATACGTGTAAACAACCCATTCCTCCTCGTTGGAACTCATGATTACTCAACTCGATTCTCAATTGCTAATCGCCCCAAGTCACAGGCAATGCCTGGTCCAGTCATATAAGTGGGACGGATGTAAAGCTTCAGCCAATTAGCATCTGGACCTCGGACTTGAGCGTGATGCTAGTCCGAGGTTTAATATCCCGAGGTTTCCATGCCTCAGCGGCTCGTCGACTCTCTTTCCTAACACGACAGATGCCCATCCAGCGCTAGTCCAATTAATACAGGGAACCAAACGCGTAAACATGTCGACTCGCCGCTATCGTTCTGCCATTGCCTGCCAGACCTGCCGAGTGCGCAAGGTTCGATGCAGCGTGTCGATGACGGGAGTTCCGTGTATAAGCTGCGAGCAGGACCAGACAGAATGCATCCTCAAGCCAAGACAAGGCAAACGGTAAGGCAAACACTCATTACTAATAAAATCAAATCGAATGATATCATCGAGCCGAATTGCTGACTACAAGCCACACGTCTCACAGGCTCCGGCAGAACACCACCGTGTTTCCGGCGCCCCGTCACTATGCTGCAAGCTCGGCTTTGCCAGACACCACTAACCAAAGCACCCAAGAGCCAAGCAATCTGTCTCCAGATTCCAGCCCAAAGGATGATCTTGGGGAGCCACGTGGTTCTCGGTCATCTTTGGATACGCCTGATACCCGAGCTTCGGCTGTATCTAGCGAACAAAGTATTGCTGCTGACGAAGAGCGAATCGGCGTTGAAATGGTAGAAGTTGCTCTGGGTTATCCACGAAGAACAGGCCAGATACCATACTATGTTGGTATGTAAGCCGTGAGCTTTAGTTAACGCTGATGACACTAAAACTCCTACAGGTGAACAAACCGGAGGCCCAACGTCTATTATGCACATATGCACAACAGATCATGCTATACCAAGACATCTCCTTTTGCCGGAAGCGAAACAAATTGCATTAACAGAGGATGAAAAAGCTTTTCTTCGCAGTAAAGGTGTCTACTCTTTCTTATCAGATACAACCATGGATTGCATGATACGAGCGTATTTTCACCATGTCCATACAATTATGCCAGTCTTGGAGGCGGATACGCTCCTTGGACACTACCGCTCCAAGCGAATGCATGAGTACAACCTGATTTTGTTGTGGTCGATGTGTTCTATAGCTTGTAATGTGAGTACATTTATCCGCCCCCCTTCATTCAATACGGTAGCTGAATTTGAACCACAGTATTTGCCTGCAGAGATATATGAAGCAGAAGGGTTTACATCTCGAAAAACTATGAAGGCCGAAATGTATTCTCGTGCAGCCGTAAGTGGTATCCTTTCGACTTAGTCTTCTTCTCCTGTGTAATGCAGGGTTATTAACTGAGCACAGTGTATATACAACAACGGTGGCGAGAAAAACAACTTTATTCTTCTACAGGGCGCACTTCTATTAGGCTTTTGGAATTCCGAAAAAGAAGACCACATGCAGCCGTGGCATTGGAGCGGCCGAGCCATCAATCTCTGCCAAATACTTGGACTCCACCGCGATATAGACTCCGCCGGATACAACACGTCCATAACCGAACGGCAGCGCTCCCTATTCCGTAGATTGTGGTGGACTTCTTTCTGGCGGGACCGTTGGCTGGCCATGGCCCTTGGAAGACCCCTCCGACTCAACCTGGACGAATCTGATACCCCGGATCCATTAGTGTCAGATATGGCGGCAGATCTGGAAGGCATTCCGGAATCCACAACTTCGGCTTTTCTGCCGAGGGACTTGCCGCAGCTGGCGGAATACTGGGTCCAGCTTATACACATGACGAAGCTGCTCGGCAAGACGCTCACAACATGCTATCAGCTCCGAAGACCAAGGCCAACCATTAGCAAGATTGACGCTTTGGAGGCGGAAATACTGCAGTTTGCTTTGCCAGACTACCCGGATCCCACCCTTTCTCCGTTAGCTACGTTCTATTATTACCATCTGCAACTCCATTACCAGTTAGTTCTCTTCCCCATAACTTCGTACCTATTGTACAGCGCATCTGATGCTAACCTCCCCCCTGAGATCCATTTTGATCACATACTATCGACCGTATAGTATAGAAACGCCTTCAGATCTCCCTCCGTACCGACAGAGAGACTGGCAACTGGAAATGCAGGCAAAGGCAATGTCTGCTGCTTCAAAAACTTGCAACATCGTCTATTCTCTCGCCCAAGGCAATTACTTCTCTTATGCCGGACCAATGACGTGAGTTGTACAAGATTACCTGTCCCTTTGCGCCACCCTTACTACCGAGGAGATATGTTTAGTAGGATGAGATGCTGACGATTGCTATGCAGCCCAACCTTATTGGTCCCAGCGATGCAAGTCTACCTCCTCAACTGTAAATTCGGTGACGCCTTATCAAGGCGTCTTGGGTTAAATATGTTAAACATGTGCATGATGATTCTGGAGGAGCTACAAAAAACATATTCAGTCGCCTCGGTTTGCCGAGGTATATTCGGCAAGGCCATTCAGCAGCTTTTCCCAGACGATGCTGCCAGCATTTCTTTGTCCCACTCCCTCCCCGAGCCGAATATCATTGCCATTCCCGAGCCAATGCCACCTACAATGTCTATTGCAGACACCCCTCTCCAACTAGAGCTATTCGGCTCAAATGCCTCCAAGGCTGAATTCATCGACGCACTGACTGCAGAGCCATCTATTTTTAGCTTTGTAGATATGCTTAATTTATAGTTCTGCAACGCATCGCTCAAGTATTGTATATAGCGCGAGGCTGGATTTTTGTTTATACGGCGTTTCCTAATGATCATGGATACTTTCAAGCTAGTACTTTAGGTTGCATCATAAAGAGTTAATGCAATATTGATGCATTGGTGTAGATGTAGCTGTGAAATGCGACATATTTGCTAATGCGGCCATGAGTCGCAGATACGGATCTCTCCGACTCAGGCATGTCATATTCGACAACAAGCTGCATACGCGAAAAGATTAGAAAGTTTCTTCTTTGACCAATAAACACCATCTACGTAGTTCTTTTTTTCCTTCTCTCTTCGCTGGCATCCCGCGTTGCATTCGTGTTGCCTTTTCGTGTAAGCGCAGCTGATCAAAAACTCCACCGGAGGCTGAGATCCTTATCTGCGAGTGGCAAATACAATTATTAACAGTATCCCAAGCTATAATGCTGCCCGATGCATCGTGAGTCACGGCGTATTACTGGCTAGTATGAAAGGCGCCACTGCAATGCTACCTTATCTTGGCAAATGAGAACAACTCCCGGTATGCATTCGGCTCAAATCAAGCGGCTTAAAAGTAAAAATAAAAGAGGCGTTGATATGCCTTGTATCTTCAATCTTGTGACCTGAGAGCTCTGCTTCAAGTGGCTGACCGCTGGGCATATCGTATATTAGATATATCCGCCCTCAACGAGAAATACTTGCGATTCGTTGGCTTCTTCTCTCCTTACATATGGATATTGATGCAAAGTCCAATGCGAGGTCGTTACCGCCCTGCGCGTATCTATGACGACCCCATTAGGCATCAAATCTGCGCACAATATGAAATATCTAGTACTTATAGCAGAAAGCCCGTGATTATATAAGAGCTAGCAGCCCTTCTGATGGCTCATACCAGAACTCAAGGAATCATATCTTTGCAGTTGTTCTGAATTACCTCAAAAAGTGCCATAAACCGCCTGAGCATTCCTTAACATGAAACCATACTTTTTTTAGTCTTCTAGCCGTGTGGCTATTAGCTCCTAACTATGCCAATGGGAGCATCCGGCGAGACCTAAGAAACATCCAAGTCGCTCAGATGGACGGCGAGTACAAAATCGATTACAACGCTAAAGAAATTGTCTTCATCGATCGAGAGTCTTCCTTTGAGGATGTGCTCCGCTGTCAAAAAGACAGCGGCAAACAGCTCACTTACACCGAAGACAAGGAATTTATCGCTTGCTGCACTAGAGATCAAAACCTTCTCGGAAGCGAAGATACTGCGTTTGATTGCTGTTACCCAGATCAGCATCTCACTGGATCGCACAAGACGGGCTACAGATGCTGTCTAAAAGGCCAAATCTATGACGGCACCTGTCATGACCCGATACCAAACTGCATTGAGGGCAAGATACTGATGAACGGCAAATGTGTCTGCCCTTCTACTATGGTTGAAACTCACGATGGTCACTGCAGACCTCTATATTCGCCAGTGAAGTGTGAGCCAGACGTCTACGAAGGTATATAACCGCATAATCCCAGTCACGCTTTTCTCATTTGTCAATAGTTGAATACTGAACTGTTGCTAACCTTGTGAATCAATAGGGAGATGTTATATCTTAAGAATGGACAACGGTCTTCTGTTAGGACAAGATAAAAACGGATATTACTCGGCCTCAGTAGACAGCTATGCGCATAGTTTCGGCAAGTTCAGATTTTGCAAAACCATGGTTTGCGATGGCAAGTCTGCCATTAACCCCGACGAGGAAATCCATATCCTTGATATGCATGGACAATACAAGAATGGCGAAATCGGTGCTTTCTGGATTGACAAGGGTGTTCGTGGCGACCCTCTTGGAACCACGTCTTCATCAAACAATGCAGGAAGTTTCTCCATAACTAAATGGGAGCTTGGCAAACACTGTATGTCGGGATTCAAGCAAGGGCTGGTTTCCAAGGCTTCGCTGCTCGCTTTTGTTAGCTCCAGCAGCCAGGCCTGTCTTCCTCTAACACTTGTCGAAGTCCCTTGCGACATCCATGATCCTACAAATAATTGCAGATGGACTAAAAATCCTGATCGTGCAGCTGAAAAACTCTATGCTCCTTTTGTAAGTCAGTTCGGCAACTAGCCCTCGCCTGGCTTGCTGCAGAATTACTATCTAATGAGAGCTTTGAGGGAAAAGCAAAATCAACATCTATTGTTTCTCATACTCAAAGCCTTTAGAAATCGGCTAATGAATATATTATTATGGCTTTGGACGGGTATTTCATGGGCTGTGTGGATGCTCGCGATGTTGTTCTAGCGTGTAGCGATGGTTCATCATGTTAAAAGCCACGTCATGCGTGGCTATTAGTGTATAGTGACAGCAATAGATGGTCTATATTCTGATCGGTTGCATCAGTGGAATACTGTTCAACTTTATTTAAGAAAGATCAACCTTTAACAGCATTAGCGTGTCCTATCTCATAGATTTACTGAGGCAGTAACATTAATAGCAAATGATTGCAGACATGTCCATGTTCATAATAGAGATGCCTTTCACATGTGTATTGTGAGTATATAGGCGTTGTTAAGCTACCAAAGGTACAAACATGCTGCCCTACCTCCACCATACCGTTATGCGGCTACGCTGTCTGCTGTCAACACCACCTTGCCCTGAGCTTTACCCTCGAAAACTAATCTCAATGCTTCTTCACCCTGAGAAAGTGGCAAGACTTTGCCAATGCAAGGCTTGATGCCTTTTGCAGCCACATACGAGATGAGATCTTGAAACTCATGGAATGATCCCGCATACACGCCATGGATGCTCAGCGAGTCAACAAATAGACGCAACGAATCCGTGGGCAGTTCAAATCCGCCATGGGCACCACAGCTGACAATCGTTCCACCTGCCTTAACGGAAGCCATCGAGTGTTTCCAGGTCACAGCTCCGCTTGTATCGAAGACGGCGTCAACTTGAGCAGGGAGTTTTGCCCCAGGTTCAAACGTCTTCTCTGCGCCAAGCGATTGAGCGAGCTGCCTCTTCTCGGCTGTGCGACCGATAGCCCAAACACGCATGCCTGCTGCCGCTCCAAGCTGGATAAGAGCTGTGCTGACGCCACCCGAGCTTCCTTGGACCAGCATCGTCTGTCCAGCTCGCAAGCCCGATTTTGTGAAGAGCATACGATAGGCAGTGAGCCAAGCAATTCCAAGCACAGCTCCTGAGGTGACATCCACTGTACTTGGCAAGGGCACCACATTCTTGGCTGGGATGATAAAGTATTGCGCAAGAGTTCCTTCAGTGAGTTCTGAAAGAGCATGGCGACCCGGATCAAGTGTTTCATCGCCGATGTAATCTGGCGCAGTCATAAACGGATAAACAACCACTTTGCTTCCATCTTCCAACATTCCAACACCTTCGCAACCGATGATGCGTGGAAATTTGATGGGATGGACACCAAAGCCTTTGAGGGTGAATATGTCATGGTAATTGGCGCTCGCTGCCAAAAGTTTAACCCGAACCCAGCCTTCTGGAGGCGTAGGCAAAGGTACTTGACCAACTTTGAGACCTGCGAGAGGAGTCTCGTCATTACCGCTGGTAGCATATACTGCAAGCATGGTTTTGGGATTTTCTTCGGAAAGTGTCATGGCGATTATTCGAGGTCTTATACGTATATGACAAAAATAGTTGCAGGAGAGTCGGTTGCAAAAGATGGAAAATCTCAGATAAGTGTATAATTGCCGAATGTTTTGTGTTGAGAAAGAGCATGTTTAGCAAAAGTTATATGGCTTTATATCATCCGAAGTAGTAATTAGATGGCTACCTTTTCATAAAGCGAGTGATTATAAACCATCTGCGTGAATTATTACTCATTGAAGAAAGTGGGACAGTATTATCAATGAGGGCATTGAAGATGCGGAATTCCGCTTCTACTAATTTATTGCTTCGTGCAATTCCGCATCGCTATCTGTGCGTGCATTTATATTATTAAAGACATCGTTAATTTGTCTTGTTGCAATTTATAATTTTTCGTACTGTCCATGCGAATCGCACATGTTCTCCGTTATTGTTGTTACTTCATTTACGCTCTGAAAGTGAATTATACAAGCCGCCCGCGGCATCTTAAGCAGAGTGCAAACTGAGGAGAATACTACAAGTCACTAGACTTTCCACAATCAATTTCTAAGCTCTTTTATCTACTTGTAAGCCGAGAATTCCTCGACATTATTCTCTTCAAGAACGATCTCACGAAATTGCGCCCCTGGAGGACAGGCTACGCACGAAGCAGTGTGATAAGGGCTGTCTTACACAGAGCGTAGAGATTTTTTTCTTCTTTTAAATTTGAATGGCAGGCTATCTTTATCCATCTTGTATAGTTTGACTCTTCATTTGTATACAGGCGTGTCCAAGTAATAACTCCGCCTCAGCCTTTGTCGCGGCTTGTTGTGAATACCTATTACAATTGGAGTCAGACTATAGCAGATCTCGAGCGATATTTCGAAGGAATATTACAAATGTTCGAGCAACAAAAACTTAGCTGTAGGCACCCTACCGTTATCATTGCATCATTGCCAATGATCTATAGATTGATCTTCATTCGCTCATGTAATTCACATATGTTGCTATTCACTTGAAGAAATAATCTCATGCAAGATGCCGCTAGACCCAAGTTCTATTCACATTGACGACTAGATTCGCGTCTCTAGCTGCAAATTCACTCTCATCATGTCACACGCAGAGCTCTTTAGATGTGCACGTTATATTTTGCAGTTATTTAATTTGATACGACAGCATTTAGAATCTTCAACCACAGCGCATCACCGAAATCTCACTGCATTACTGGAGCTTCGACGAGTTAATCTCGAAATGATCGGTCGCTTTCCATCGAAATGGAAACCTATTCTACCAACTCAGCGGTTTTCAGACCTCATTAAACGGCCCGTAAGTTTATATAATCCATAATAGAAATGATGAGAGAGAAAAATACCAACGCCACTATTAATAATTATTAGCTTACGGGTTTCTGCCATCATGGTTCTCTTCGTGCCTTCGACTCTGGTTCGGCATTGAATAGAAAGTGGAAAAAGAAACCCAGCTTTGAACCGTCTCTTGAGCAACAGAAGGTCGTGAAGCTCTGCGCCGTGCAGAATATTGTGGTATCAGCACGTCCAGGATCCGGCAAAACAGCTGTAGCAGAAGCTATTATTGCCACCTATCCAGAGTCGCGGGTCGATGTAGTGACCTTTTCAAAGTCTCTTGAACTTGCAAACTCTCGTCGACTTTATGAATATTCCAACTGCAAAACCTTTACTTTCCACAAGTTGGCCACCTTGCTCTTTGGAGACACTGTGCACAATGACGCTATCTTTGCAGAGCATATAGAAAGGGCTCGCCTTTATAATATGCTACCAGAATGGAAATTTGACCCGTTTGAGATAATAGTCTTAGACGAGTTCCAAGGCTGCACCAACAATATCTTTTGGTTGATAAACTGCTTTACCAGGGCCAACAACCAGAAGCTGGCAAGATTAGGACGCCCACCTGCTCGACTCGTCGTAGTTGGTGACGAGCGGCAGTCTATTTATGGATATCGCGGCGCCGACCAACGTTATCTTACTTTGGCTGATCAATTACTCGGCCCTGTCAGCCCTTACCCGTTTGCTAATATCCCATTAAGCGAAAGTTTTCGGCTATCAAAGCCCTCCGTCGATTTCATCAACAAGGCTTTTCTTGGTGGTGAGCCATATATCACAGGCTCCAAACCTGGCCCAAAGCCTATTGTTCTGAGATGCTACCCTGATCGCTCTAATGCGTTAGCTAAAAAGATATTTGATCTAATCAAGGTCCACGGAGCCGAGAATAGCGCAATTCTATCGCCATCAATACGCAAGAACAATTCATTGAAATATTTGACCAACAAATTAGCAGAAGATTACCGCATACCAATTGCCGTACAAACAGATGATGAGGTCCCTTTAGATAAACTGGCGACTAATGGGAAGATGCGTGTTTCGAACATACATCAGTTCAAAGGCAGCGAGCGCGATCTTGTTATTCTCTTTGGTATCGACGCGTCATATTTCAAGTATAATGGCCGCGACCTTCCAGACGACAGATGCCCTAACGACATCTTCGTGGCCTTGACTCGTGCTGCAAAGCAACTTGTGGTGATCCATGACGAGAATCAAGAGTTGATGCCCTTCGTATCTGTGGACGACTTATATGAAACGGCAGATATTGTCAACTTGACTAGAAAAGAAGGAAATATTGCACCGCCTAGCGCCCCTGGTCGATCTCCTCAGTGCGGGTTTAATTTGCCAAAATCGGTCTCTGTTCGAGATCTAACTCGCCACATGCCAGACGAACCTCTTGACCAAATTTTGAGAGACTATTTGAAGATCGAAAAACTATCACCGCCCCTACCCGAAGATGAGCATATCCGTATAGACAACGTCGTCCTTTCGAATCCAGCAAAGGGATTCTACGAAGCCGTGGGCGATATAAATGGCTTGGCAGTTACGTCAGCCTTCGAACACCATTTTACTGGAACCTTGAGCATACTGAAAGGTCACAAAACCCCAACCGACGGAAACCTTACAATGACTCAACAACAATATGTCTCATGGCTTTGTCGAGCAGCATGCAAGTATGAAGCCGACTCATCAGGCTACCGAGCGCGTTTTATCCAAATGAAAGATCATGCATTCGATTGGATGAAGCCCGAGCATCTAGCCCTCGCCCAGAGCCGGCTCCAGAGCGCATTAGGTGATCTGGCTCCAAATCTAACTTTTGAAGTTTATGCTGAGCAACAACTCAAAATTGGTAATCAAGAAACACTGTTACGGGGTCAAGCTGATATTGTAGCTTTTTCGGCCAATTCAGACTCCGTGTATAACAAAAGACTTGAATCTGTCTGGGAAATCAAGTTCGTGTCTAAGCTGTCCAATGAGCACATACTGCAAGCAAGCATATATGCCTACCTGCTTACATCATCATCGCAAGAGGCGCCGCGCATTATGCTTTTCAATTTAAAGGACGGAGAGAAGTTGGAAATTGCACCGCGCGAAGGGCGAGAAGGGCTGCGTCGTATGATAGAAAGCGTGCTGAAGCTCAAATACACGACCACACAAGAGATGACAAACGAAGAGTTTGTTGAGATGTGTGCAAAGGCGACGCTGGAAGTATCAAATTTACGCGGTTCAGATGAGTGAAAGAGGTTCCGGAGCATTAATGCCAGCAGCTTTATCGTGAACATATATCACGGTTATGTATTAAGGCGTGGATGTCATTATGAGCTATCGTTGGTCATCAAGAAGGTATTTTGGCTGAGGCTGTGGTCGAGAGTTATCAATTTGTGTAGCTATCTCGAGGGCTTTATGTATTGTTGTTTCTAAATAGAAAACTTACTTTGGGCTGTTACACACATAGTATAATACGAGCGGTATAATTTTCATTGGATAATTTTTGACAACATACCTAATTTCCATTGGACGATTATTGACTACATACGTAATTTGCAGAGAAGCACTTGCTACCCCGCAAGATACTTGTTGCCTAAACATACATACATGTATACAAATCACAGCCTGATCTCTCCCAAACACTTCTTGATCAAACAATGACAGTCTCTTTTCGCTATTATATTTCACACCTGTACGCCTTTCAACTATACGCCGGTAACTCAACGCTATTCGTTTACTATTCACCATGCCTTGCCGTTTCATTCCCAGAGACTTTTGGCGAGAAAAAAAGCAAAGTTTGAGCCCAAATCAGCACAACCGAGGGGATAACAGCCAGCATCGCAGCGTTCAAGAAGACAAACATCAAAGACAAAATGATCAAGAAAATGAAGACGATGCCAGCCAAGATGAAAATAACAATGGCCTTGTCAAAGGACCCTTACCCATTCGATCTGACAATAAAAGTCGAGACACTAAAAAAAGGGAGCCGTTATTAGGCCCCTATCCCTCGGTAACGAGCACCTTTTCAAAGCAGAGTCCTGTGGCTGAGTGGCGCGGTACCTTAGTCAGATGGCAGTAGGAAAAAAGACAACTGTCATCCCCTGTGCGTAAGCTTTAACTAAGATGTGTATGTTAAATTGAATCAATTTACAACACGGCTTTTTATGTTAACGCCGCCGGTTATGGAGTTGTTATTTAAGCTTTAATTTGAGCCATTTGACGAAGCCTGGGCTGTTTCCCTGCTAATGGGCGTTAGTCTTGTAACGGTTTAGACCATGCGTTTAGGGTTCTCAAAGGGATTATTGAGATGGTAAACGAACCTATAAAGCTCATACCCCAAGCAGCCGCGCCATGGATAGGCGTGAACATTGCTGTAAGAGTAAGTAAGTTTTATCTATACCGTAATATAAAGTGTATGAGTGACTAATTTATTTGAAGTTAATTTCCCAACCGATGATAAAACGCAAGCCATACCTGGATGGCACTCAGACAATTTTAGAAAATCTCCGTTGGTATCAAGGAACTGCTGGCAATCTCTTCCAGAACTATGAGGAGGAGCCCTCAATCTTGCGGCAGCGGGAACTGCTTCGAGAAAAAATGATTGACTACTTTCAGGGGCTTCTACTTTACCAAATCCGAAGCATATTGCTATTACACACCAAGAGTATTCTCGCAGCTTTCAGTGGAGCAGTGAAGCTTGACGACTGGGATCAATATATGAAAGAAATCCAAAATGCCGAGACATGTTTGGACAACAGAATTGAACAATTCGAAAAGAGGGAGGAGCGAGAGAGAAAAAATCAGCTTCAAACGAATAAAACTCGAAACGCATGTCTTAATGCGTTAGGAGTTCCTGATCCGAGATATGACAGAAAGCGTATCCTTCGAGACAAAGGAGGCCTAGTTACTAGCTGCTGCGACTGGATTCGACCACAACAAGAGTCAGAACAAGGAATCTTTCTTTTTTTGATTGGCTGGGCGACCCTGCTCAGAATATCTTATGGATTACGGGTAAAGCTGGCAAGGGCAAAACAATGCTCATGTGCGACCTTATCCAGTGGCTCGAAGAAACCAGCCATAACAAGTCATTATTCTATTTCTTCTGCGAAATTTGGAAAACACAGACGACAGATTACAATGCTACGGCTATCCGTGGCCTCATATATGCCATTGTGTCGGAAAATGAGCAGCTCACGCAGCTAACTGATCCATTTCTTTATCTATTAAGAATTTAGTTATAAATACAAATTGCGACTGAGAACTTAATAACCATAACAAAGCTACTGTAACAGGGTAACAGAAAACTTCCAAGCTTGATTGTAAGTGCCTGATACGTTCATTACAGGAATGAGTTGGCTGCCCTTATGCCGATGCAAAGCAGCTTTATCGCCCCCTATTGATCCCCACGTCACGTTTATTGTTGGGTATGCCCTACTCTTCGTTTTGACTGAATTTGTGTTCCGAATCCCAAGAATGTTCTCCAAAAGCAATTTGTGTTCCTTAAACTTAGAGCTCACGCTGCTTTGGGAAAAGTGAATGTCTCCGACGTCGAGATATAATCCTCTCCCAGGGCTCCCACCAGCATTTTGCAACTTCTTCGCGCCGATCAAAAGCCGCGCCATCGACCCTGGTAAAGATTTGATCCCAACAGCAAGGGCCCTGCCAGCTAGCCCACCAGTGACGCCACCAATGAAGCCGTAGAGTGCATCTGTGCCAATGCTTTTTGCAGTCGGGGCTTTGCCTGTCGATAAATCATAACCAATACCGACAATCACAGCTGAGGCCACTCCAGTAGCGATGCCCACTCCGGCAGCGATGGCAAATCCTGCACCGGCTGTTAATAACCCTACCGAGAGACCAGTAATGATACCGACTCCCATGACAGTCCAGTCCCTCTCGCTCATGCTGAGATGGCCACTAGGATCGATGCGGTTGATCGGATCGCTCAAGCAGTAGGCGTAAGTATTGATCTCCCCAGAAATGAATGGACTCCATGAATCCGGGCTATGGAAACGCATCAAGACCGGATTGTAGACGCGGTAGCCATTTCCGAGATGATACCAGCCTGTCACGGGATCACGCCATTGGCCGTTGAAGCCTATAGATGTAATTGCAGAGGACGCTGCTCCGTTACAGCCGTAAGGTGTATACTGTTGATGACGGACATTGTCTGGCCTCAGCATATCAACCTCCGCTAAGATGGATTGATTTGCGTCTGAAGCCCAGATCTGGGTCTGGCTATTTTCACTTCCCTCGTGTCGCAAGGTTCCCCAGTATGTCTTTCCATCAGAAATGTAGCTGATCTTGAAATCTCCGGTGGTTGCAATGAGGGCATCCCCACGATAGTGAAGGTATGTTGGCCTTCCATGTACTACTTGGCAAGCTAGTCTGCCCGAGGCGTCATACTGGTATTCGCTAAGAATCTGGTCGTTGGCATCGATCACAGCACTGAGGCGATCCTGGCCGTCATATCTTAGCTCCCGTCCTTGCTCATCTCGTGTCAAAAAGCCATTCTTGTTATACTCGAGCTCAATTTTATCAGTATAGCTTGAGTTCGTGTTTGTCAATTCGATAAGCTGGTTGGGGTCTGCGCTGTTGTAGGTGTAGAGAGTGACATTCTTGGTTTGGTCCTGGAAAGTCGTTGAAGTCTGAACCAAATTATCAAAGTGGTCAAATGTGAAACACTGCTCTTGGATTGCGTGCCCTTTCTCATCCACCGGTAATTGCGTGCCGTCACAGCTATAGTTGACGAGACGATTGTGATTGTCATATTGAAAGATCTCTTTCCGTAGCATTGTTCCATTACCGTCCCATGTCTGGCGTTGAGTGATGAGATCCATCAAGTTAAAGGTTTGTCTGATCTTATAAAGCTTGTTCGCTCCATGATAGATGTTGCGTTCGATTTCCCGACTGAAATCGTCATATCTTTGATGAGTCGTCAGACTCTCCTTCGTTTCCTTGTCTTCCACGCAAGTCTCACACAGGCGATCAGCTGTGTCATACTTGAATGCCACCTTCACTTTCCCTTGATCCAATAATTGAGGTCTGCCAGTGTCATCATATTGCAGGTCGTGCAATTGTCCGTGTACGTCTCTGTATGACTGAAACTTACCAGCCATTGAATAGACGTGATTGGCGGAAAATATCTTATGCTGGTTGGTTTTATAACTCTCTTTCTCCAACAGACCTGAAGGTAGATATTGCCGGATTTCTGTCCCAAAGCGATTTTGAAGCTTCACTGTGGCTGTGGTCCGCTTGTCATGGTCATATACATCCACACCATCGGTAGACCTTTGCTCTTTAAGCGCGTAATGCAGCTGGGGATCGTAAGTGAAACCACGTGTATTTCCGTCGGGCATTGTGATTTTACAGGGTTTTGGCGCACTCCCCTCATAGGTTTTGGTGGTTGTGCGTGTACCGACCGTCAAACTCGTAATGCGGCCCAATCCGTCAAGCTCCTGTTCGCCCACGGTCTTTCCACAGGCCTTGATCAACTCGGGAGAGAGTGCAGCGCTGTGGGCCGCGTACTGGGACTCTGTAGTATGGTCATCGGGCCTGATGATCTTGACGATACGGTCAAAGGAGTCGTATAGATACCGCGTCTCTTGGTCCAAACTGTCTTTATGTGTAACTCGGCGGCCCAGGCCATCATAATCGTAAGTGACTTTGCTAAAAGCAGTTCCATCTGCTTTAAGCCGTTCCAATCGTAAGGGAGAGCCGAAGGCATTAGAATACGTCTTCGTTAGCCCTTGGCCTTCTATGCCTACTGTATGGGTCAGATCGATTGGGTTGGTGAGAGAGAGCACAACGACACCATTGCCTTTGGTGACCTTGCAAACTCCTCCCCAATCGTCATATTCCAAGCATTGAATTTGTTCAGTCGGATTTTCTTCATTTTTCAGCCAGTCAAAGTCGATTGTTTTCACGCGTTGACCAAGCGTGTTGTAAGCGTGTCTTTGAACGTCGCGGAACTTTTCACTGTATGAATCTCCTTTAGATTGACTATTGTAATCTTGTTGCTCAACTAGAACCACTCTCTGTAAGCCGTCCGTAGTGTATCGCGTTTTTATCCCATTGGCGTCAGTGATCGTCAGGATGCACCCAGTACTGTCTTTTCGGAGGCTATACTCATACGCCCTAGTTGTTTCGTAGAGGGTCTTTGGAGAAATTGTTGCTTTGACTAGTCGGCCAATCTCATCATATTGAAATTGAGTCTCGACTTTTTCTTCATCTGTCTTGCTGAGAGTGAGTCCGGAAGACAGAGAACTGGTTGTCTTGGCTTCAATGACGTGCTCATCAAAGCCCCTGGCTGTGACGATTGTCGTCAGTTGGTCAGGGTTCGGATAACAATAGATCAGATCATGAGTTATAGATTTCTGCCCCGATAAGTGAATGATTTCCTGCTGTAGGCGTCCGTGATCCCTCATCTCAGGCTGGTTCACGTATGCATAACACACACTAGAAAAGCACCGGCTTTCTTCCAAGCATTCCAGCTGCTTCACGACCACGAAATAGCCTGCATCTGCCGCTGACGGCAACTCAAGATACGTGTATCTTTTGTAGCGGATTTTTGTTTCGTGTAGACTTGCAGCCGGCGTTATAGTTTCACTCCTCATATATCTCTGGAATCCATGAGGATCGGCTGGGCAAAGCACTTTGCCTGTATCTGAATCCCTCGTCTCAGCCGCGGGGTAATATGACCAATCAATGGTGATATTATTCATATCGATTGTCTGGGTTGGATTTCCCCACTCATCGAAGACATAGTTACATATTTCACTACGGGACAAGAGGCCTTTGCTGGCTTTGTCAAGATATTCCGTCCGGACGCTCTTGGGCAGCTGGTATTGCGGTGGCTGGAGTTCAAATGGTACGCTCATGGCATAATATGTGGTTGTCTGCGTGACCATCTTCGCGCCCTGCTGTCGTTCAGTTCGGAGGATGAGGTGAAATTTGTTGTAGATATACTTTGTTCTTGCGCCACCCACGACCTGAACGGTTGATGAATACTCATACTCTTGACGTGCATGATAGAGATTGTCTTCATCCTGCGTCCAGTCAAAGTTGCTTCTATAGCCGAGAAAGTTCTCAGCTGAGTATTTGAAGATAGTTTTTATTGGAGGCTGTTGATTCATGGGCTTCGATATGTGCGACACTACGTAGGGTATCGCCTGATAGGGTGCCCCATGTGGTAGTAGATGCCCATCCGCTCTATGTTCTACTTCCTCTACTAGCCCGAGAGGGCTGGTAACACCCGATAGGCAAGTAAATTGGCCGAAGTCTTCGTAGCGGAATTTCCAGGCTTGGCTGTCTCCATGCTGGAGTGGTAACTGAAGTTGAACTAATCGATTGTCTTTCAGTATCAGAGTAAACGTACTGGCCTCTTTCGTCCCCGGTGCCCGGGTAATCTCTACCTGGTGGTCCGCATAGCGGAATTCGACCAGATATTGGGAATCTTCTTGAATTTTGCTTAAACGCGGCTGTTCGTTGGAGCGGGTCCATATCAACTTCAGTGAACGGCCGTTGACAGCACGTAGCTCAACCGGGACGGTGACTTTGTACATATTGTTAAGGTTAGATAGGATTTCAACCTGTCCGCCTTTGTAAACGACTTTGTACTCGTCGTGTCCCTTTTTGCTGAAGTGGAAGCTTTTGAGTTTCTGGTCTCTGACAGATACATTGTTTCCTCTCTCTTTAACCTTATAATGCTCTCCGGTGGAAAGAGAAAGAGTCTTGGATACGCGATGGTGGTAGGAAGAGAGGTTGAATGACCAGCCTTTGCCCAAACCAATGTTCTCTGGTTTTAGGGGATTATAGCCAAGGGAAAGCTTCAGAGGAGTGCAATTGCGGGTTTCTGCCGGCGTATTGTATACATCAATAGAGCACGTATACTGGCCAGTGCGAGGGTCGACTCCATCCTGGATGAAGCTGTCAAAGTTGACGCCTTGAGAATAGAGAGTGTCCTTATCCGCCGGCATGCTGTTGTAAGAATTGATGATGAAACTAAAGTCAAAAGACTGCTCGAGACGTGTGCTAAAAGTGTGCGACTAGATTCTAGACGAGCGCTTGGTAATAAACTTTACCACTGGTATTATCAACCCCCCCTTAAAATATAGTGCACTAATGACTTAATTGACACTTCTGGTGTTAAACGTCTTCGTATGGCGTACTTCATAATCAGGCATTGAAGCGTAGGCAGGGTAGCTACCGACGAGAGTTGGGCTCTCAGTCGCTGGTTATGTTGCAGAAAGGAAGCACAGTTGCCATGGTATATATGCAGTGGATTAGGCTATAATATTTATGTACGGCAACCAAACCCAATCAGGCGTTAATGCAGCCGGTGTGCAACCTCGAGCTAAAAATATCCTCCAATGGGGTGTGCAGATAAGTCAAGGACGTGTTAATTTTGATGACGTGTATAAATTAATATATGCATGAATGCCTGAAGGAAGCGAGAAAATAAATGTGTTTGACCAGAGCGATCGAAATTGCATGAGGGTGACCTAGGGCAGAGTCATAATAAGAAACACGGCCGAAGGGAGAAGGATATTGTTGTACCTTGCAAGTATATGTATATATACCCCACCTTGTAGAGAAGCTCATAAGCGATCATCATTATTAATTATTTTGCTACTATATCTCTAGAGAGCTATAGCATGTTTAGTTAATTCATAACAACAAAGCAATCTCTCTACCACCAAATACGATGGCTGGGCACTGGATTGTGGAACACCTCAAAATACAGACGCTAACGACGGCCCTCTTTGCCAACGGCAATATGCAGGTGCCCGTATACGTCTCCATTAAAGCGAGTCTCAACGATGAGCTTTACCGTCTCAGCCAAGATGACCTTTGTCTCATTCAACTGGTTGATTTCTACAATGCGGAGAACAGGCTCTCTGGTTCCTGGAGCTACAGTACTGTAGAGAATGAGTTCTCCCACAGGCTGGATGGACCCGCCCCAACTGGTTCCGTCGAAATCAGCCCTGACTCACAGTCCATATGCTTTTGGGTCTCCACGACCAGAGTGGAAGATAGGACGATTGCCGCAGGCATTACACAACCAGACGATTCTTACATTACAACAAACGGGGGTAACTTCTATTCTCAAGTGACTCTCAGCGGAGTCTCACCCGTCGTGTATACCACGGCCCAAAATATTCAGATCAGTCGAGAAAAAACAGAAAGAGGGACTTGGGGTAACAAGACCTTTTTTGTGGAGATGGGGAGGGGAAAATTGCTATATCTCATCAGCCACTGCTATGCCGTTTATAAAGGCCGAGATGTTCGATTATGATCATGATGGCAATCAAAATGGGCAGCAGAATTATGTCCGATTGGCTAACAGCTACGCCTTCTTCTTCGGTGTTGACGGCAGCATCCGTATATTTTATATGTGGAATATCGGCTCCTCAAGTATTAAAGAAGTAGGCATAAATACCGACCACTCTTTCTGGGGAACATGGAAAATGCAGGCGAAGGGCGAAGTTCGTGTCAATCAGAGACTTCACAGCATGTGTCTGACCTGCATGTGGTTTAAGAGTGATGGTTGGCTCACAGGAAAGGACTGGTATAACAGGGGCCGGATTCGCCTTTATGATACTCACGGCAACGTTGGAAATTTTTGGGCTGACCATTCTTCAGATAGACATCGCGTTGCAATCAACGACCAGGTGTGACGGGTGCTAAACGGCATTGAAAGTCAGGCAGGGATAATTATTAGACATGATTTGACCATTCTCTTTCATAGGTAGTTGTACCTATCTTTAAATATATGAAATGCTTAGCAGTGCAAGAACTCTGAAAACAGCCTTTACTAATCTTGAGAATCATAGTTTTGACTTAATGAAGAAGTTTAAAAAGCTTATGATAATATAGCTTACCTGTATGGACAACCCAGGACCGTTAAACATAAATGCACAAGACGACTAGAAACTCATGGAAATGTTTGGGGACACTCTATCAGGCCACCACCTCTCTATAGCAGACCCCAAAAAAGAACGGGGCTTTGTAGATACAAGTTACTCACAGTAATAAATCTAGGACATCAGCGCTAAGAGCTCTGAGATGATGCAAACAACTGAACGAAAGGTTTATACGAGTGCAGGAGTTTCAAGAGTTTCCTTTTCCAGAGATGGCAAATAGCTCGCCCTCGTCTCACAAAATAAATTCGAAATCTTACCGCGGGATAAGACAAGTAACTCTGAGCGCTCTCTTACCATTAACGCAGAGGTGGAAAGCACCGAATTCTCGTCCGATGGTACAAGGCTTGCTTTCGGCATGAGCAACGGCAGCTTTGGAGTCACCAATTTACCGTCTCTGAGGTGCATTCTCTTCAAATTTGTGCTCTTAAATTCTATGACAACCAGCCGGCCGTCTCTACCCCAGACAATGGCAACATATATCTATGGAATACAATGATTGGCGTGTTTTGGAAAGGAACTTTGACAGCGCGTCCTCATATTATGTGGGGCATGTTTTCTGCTGCAATTGACAGTAGACTTTTTCAAGGGTCACTGCAAATTATTGACTTGGATCAATTTGATCTGAGCTTGGACCAGATTACATCTAAAGAAGAGAGTGTTGTCTATCAAGACTATGGAGTACACGACTATTGGATTATGAAAGATAACCGGTCTATAATATGGATGCCAGCAGAGTATCACAGAGGCAGAGGACAATGTGCTATTAGCAAACCACAGATTGTTATTGCTTGTATATCTGGACATTTGCTGCTTATTGATTTCGCTGAAGAAACCATGTCTTATTAAACAAGGCAAAATTTGAGTATTCTTTACAGTTATACTACATATCCACGTTCTATCCACGATGTATTTCAGTCAATTCTGTGATGACTACCGCTCCATCTTCCAGTGCGCACGTAACGAGCGTTAAACTAGATTCATGCCGCTCATCGCCCGTATCCTTATCTTTGACGGAAAACACTGTTAAATGCGATACCGACCCCCCAGAAGCCTTGTTGGCATCCGTGTTGGCAAGAATCTCTTGGACTTGAACAACCCGGAATGACGATTTAGCGCGGGCGGCAACAATGCTGTCCTTGAAAGAATCCCCTGGTATGCCCTTGCCGTTGATGCTGTTACTGTTAGGCTAAAGCACATGAAGGTTTTGATAATGAGGAAGTGATACGTACCGAACTTTTAAATCAGGTGAAAGATGCTCCTTTGCATATCTGGCCGATAGCTCATCGTCGGATTGGAAAAAGATGTTGTAAAAGATGCTGTCCACAAAGGATCCAAATTCGGTGACCTTCTGAGCCATTGTAACGATTTGGTAAAGTCTGATGGGTTAATGATAAGTGAAACCTTATGTGCTAGAAAAGTTACAAAGTTTAAATAGATGAACAATTTCTCCAAGGGATGTTGTTTCATATACGTAATCGCTCTGACGTTCTGCTCGTAGAATCCATCGTGACGGTATGCCCGCACATTGTTAGATTGCAAACCAATTTCGGAATTCCGCTTCATCTAACTTCTGAACATGATGTGCTTACGAAATTATCTCCTAATATCTACATTCAATGATCAAATGCGATCAGTGCGGAACTCCGCCCGTGAATTTCTTCGTGGCCGAGTAAGTGGGAACGTGGGGCTCCGCTCCATCAAAATCCTTGGATTCATTGCTTATCTATGGATCATATAACTCTAGCCTTTCAAACCCCATTTGATTCGCATGCTGGGTTGAGCGGCTGCTACCAAACGACTAAGAGCATAAACCTTTTCTTGTGGCCGCTTGTGTAGGAGAATGAATATATATTTCTAGACATCAGCAACAATTATCTATGCTGAATCAGTATTTTCCAGAATTGAACAAACTAATCAAGATACACTCAGATACCAAGCTAACACATCTCTAATATGCTGGGGGAAAATGGCTGCAAGCGTCGGGTCAAGCGTCGCGGTCATATCTGCACGAGTCACGCAGCCCTCAGCGACTCTTTTCCCATCAAGCCGATCTTGCATCCATAACAACACATTAGGTATTCCTATCAATGCATACGAGACGTGGCTTAACTTTGGCGAGCCGGCTCGCTCATAGTGAACTACGGCACCCTGCTCGCAATACCCTCGTACCAGCTCATCTATCTTGTCGATGCTGGATAAATGATCACGGACACTCTGGTATATGTACAACGGAGCCTTTGTCGTGGTTGGTGGGTGCGTATTTTCTATTTGGAAAACCATATCCAGCTCTTTGATCACTCCTGGTAGTAATGTTTCGTAAAACATGCCTAGAATATCTTGAGACGTGAGAATCAAGGTACTTTGTTGCAAACACATGTGCAACGGGGTGTAAAAGAGATCTCGAAACTGGGGCTTCAATGACGAATAAATAAGATTCTTGAGCACTGGGTACTGGTTGGACAAGCCAATCATTGCCGACGCTATGAGAGCTGAGCTCGGCGTTTTGTTGAGAGTGAAAATATCGCTCGCTTGTGAAATGCCCGGCAGGCCTCCCATAGCAGCACCAGCAATTTCGAATTCAGGCGCATAGAGCTCCTGCATGTTGATTGCTGCTTGAGTAGCAGCTGCACCCCCAGAGTAACCCCATACTCCAATCCTGGGATTCGGTGCAATGCCGGTGATGTAACCAGAGTGTTTCGCGGCTCGGATTCCGTCTAGAATGGAATAAGCCGTTATTTTGCTTGCAGTAAATGCTGCCTCGGGGCCTTCGTAATCCGGTACTATCACAATCCAGTTACGAGCAAGTGCCGATTCTGCGAAAAGCAGCTGGAGCTGAGTGATGTTGGAACTGTGAAGCAGACTCTGCTGCGCTGGACGCTGCATTGTATAAGACGGGCCGCAATTAATGGTTGCAGAGTCTTCAGCCATTTGCAAAGACAAGACCTTGTCGTAATGTGCGTTTGGCGGAATGAGAACCGTCAAGACACTGGCAGTAGGCTGCTGTAGGCTGTTGGTTGTCCGGTAGAGAATCTGGTAACCCTTCTTCAAATGCGTTGGCACCAATCCGAAGGAGGAAATTTCAGAAGGTGACTCTCTGTAGTTTATTATTTCTCCCGGTGAGAACCAGCCTATGTTGTATGGGACGGCATAGAACGGATCCTCGCTTGGAAGCAAGCCCTCCTGGTAGTCCTGCGAACGCCGTTTGCTGGAATCAGAGAACCCGGAAGCCGAAGTGGCTAGGGATATAACCAGCCAATAACTTAAACAAACCATGCTGCACAGAATTCGGCCAGCCAGATGGGAGTTCTGGTGGTTGATACGGGAGAATTAGGGTGTAAGTGTTGGGAGGCGTTCCCAGCAGAAATGCGCCGACATCACACCAAGTTTCGCATCACGTATGATTTGTGCAGCGAGCCTCATGTTTATAGCGCCATGGGTAACAGCGGAGATGAGTAATTTCCAGAACGGAAAAGGCAAGACATTGCTTTTTTTAAGTCATAACGGGAGAGGTATGTCTAGTGACTCTAGTCACACGTCCAGGTCCGTATGAGCTAAAATACCAGTCTATGTGATCAATAGTGTCTCAACTTTTCAAATGAAACTTTCCAATGCTAATGCTCCACGGCTAACAATTCATGGTCTAGTATCGTTCTGTCATTCTTATAAAAGCCGAACATGGGAAAAACTTGTACAATCTTAGTTTCGCTATCGCGAACTGTGGCTGCGCTCTTAGAACTGCCTCTCATAGCTACGCCCTCTGGCAAATTCCCACAATGTCTCACATCAAGCATTCTTCCAGCCAGGCAGAGTCACGCACGTCGTTGTCATCTCACCTTTCTTCTGCCATTACGTCAAGAAATTGGCTTGTGGTCGCCATTCCACACGTGCAAATCTACCCTTCTATCGGGCTGTTTACATCTTTGGCTTGGCTACGCGGACCTTGTGACTTTGAGACAGCCAAACATGGCATGGGAGAAGCCGCTGTTTTGTCTTGGATGCTATATATAAAGCGTTATACTTTTAGCCAATAATTGGTTAGAGCATTCTACTCAACACAAATATTGACCCTTTTTGACTAGGTATCTGCTGTCAAGCCGTGACAGTCTCATGCACACACCCGCATTCCACTTAAACCAAGTCTTACAAATTGTTCTTCAAAAGGATTCGTCATCAACGATCGAACAATCCCACATTAGCAATTACACTTGCAAACAACTTACCATTCATCCATTCACGATCCCGTCGGGTATTGGATCATGCACCTGCAGGCTGCACATGCCCTTCATCCGGCCCTATCGGAACCCAGCTTCACCCACCCACCATTATCCCATTACTGCCGACATACACACACCTGACCACGCACCCGGGACGATCAATGCAATGTGGGGGAATACGCTCAGGCAGAAAAAAAAACCCCAACTCCAACCCAAAAGCCGGTAACACCTACGATGCGATGTTGCATCAGAAACTACCGCCGAGAGGGCCATGGATGAAAGTGAGGGGTAGATGAAAGTCGGATCAGTCCAATGTGCCGCAGCAGCAGCCTAATAGTCGACTATAAAGAAGAGTCGATTCGAGCATCATGGCCTCTATATTTATTTTCATCATCTACTGTTTATGGTGATGTTCAGTAGAAAATAATGGTTTCAACAAAGCAGCTTCTCCTGCTCGCCTCGGCGCTTCTAGCCAACGCCGCTGTACTTCACCGCGTCAATGACATCAGCAACTCCCCAGTCATCGACGTAGGATATGCCAAATACCGCGGGGTAAGGCTCGATGCGGGAGTAGATCAGTTCCTCGGCATGAGATTCGCCCAAGCGCCTCTGGGTCATCTCAGGTTCAGGGCGCCGCAAGATCCAGCTCGAGAAAAGGACATTCAAGATGCCTCACAGGTAACTTTCACTCAGACAGTAAAATGAATAATTATAATAAATATTAACAAAAGACTAACCAGTTCGGCCCAATATGCGTAGGCGTTAGCCAGGCCCTCGACTCCGGCCACGCAGAAGACTGCCTCTTCGTCAACGTCTTCAAACCGTCCGGCGCAAACGAATGGTCCAATCTCCCCGTCTGGGTCTACATCCAAGGCGGCGGCTACTCGACAAACTCAAACGCAAACTACAACGGCACCGAAGTCATCCAGCAGTCCAACAATGGCCTCGTATTCGTCAACTTCAACTACCGTGTTGGTGCACTGGGATTTCTGGCGAGTGAGCATGTCCGTAGAGACGGCGATCTCAACGCAGGGCTGTTGGACCAGAGAAAGCTCCTGCACTGGGTGCAGAAGAACATCAGAAAGGTATGTTTCCCTCATCACCCTTCAACTTCCATCACTAACAGACCACAGTTCGGCGGCAATCCCAACCACGTCGTCATCCAAGGCGCCTCGGCCGGCGGCGGCTCCGTCACGCACCACCTCACAGCCTACGCCGCCAAAAAGGACAACCAGCTCTTCGTCGGCGCCATCCCCGAGAGCCCCTTCTGGCCAACCCTCCGCACCGTCGCCGACATGGAGTTCCAGTACCAGCAGCTGCTCGCCAACGCAAACTGCTCATCGCTCGACTGTCTCCGCGGCCTCGACACGCAGACTCTCATCAGCGTCACCCCCAACGCGCCCTTGACCGGAGCAGCAAGCAACAACCCCCCTACCGCTGTGGTACTGGCTGCCTGTCGTAGACGGCGACTTGATCACAGATCACCTCTACGACAACTTTGAACGCGGCCACTTCATCCGCGTGCCCGTCCTCGTCGGCGACGACACCGACGAAGGCACCTATTTCGGCTACAACGCCTCCACCGCGGACCAAGTCCAGGTCTTCATCAAGAACAACTACCCGCTACTGCAGGATTCCCAGCTCGAATCCATCAGCCAGGCCTATCCCCTCGCAGCGCCCATGGCCCAGCACGCAGCCTACTTCCCCTCCGCACAAGCAGCATACGGCGAATCGACCTTTACTTGTCCCGGAAACACCGTCGCCGCCTCCGTAGCACGCCATTTCGATCCCCGTCGCGTCTGGAACTACCACTACAACGTCTTGGACCCAGATAATCTCGCCAGCGGCCTCGGCGTGCCTCACACATTCGAGACGAGCGCCGTTTTCGGACCCGGGTACGCCGGCGGAGCAGCAGCGTCCTATTACACGACAAACGCAGCCATTGTCCCAGTAACGATGCATTATTTTATTAGTTTTGTGACAAAGCTGAATCCTAATACGGCAAAGTATGCTTCGGCGCCGAATTGGGATCCTTGGGGCCAGAGCACGGGACAGCGGATCCGACTGCAGACGAATGATACGGCCATGGAGCCTGTGCCTTCGGATCAGATAGCGAGATGTAATTTGTGGCAGAGCCTTCAAGGCTACACTCAGATGTAGTTGGAAAGTACAAAGTGATGACATGAATGACAGTTAAAAACAGTTGACAAAGTTGAAACTGAGAGTGAAGAGTAAAAGAGCATCCGCTATATGAGACGCCTATCAGCTTGTTGATTAGTATCATGTTACTATACTGATGCCGCAGAAAAGGAGTCATGTTAACAGGCTAAACGGTAAAACTCGCGTAAATTCATAGCAGTATGCAATACTCAACCCCTAACATCATGGTTTGAAAAGCTTTATACTCAGTAAAACATCATGATATACAATGCTGGTGCTTCAATCTGATACTCAACATCTACAAAGAGCCAACGTTATTCCCATCAGCAGCAGTCTCATTCTTGTCGTTCACAATCTGACTTTCCCTCATCGCAAGAACAACCGCAGTCAATTGGTCAATCTTCTGCTGCAGCTCCATAACCTGGACTTCCACCGACGACGGCGCATCAACGTCGTCCTCCCCTCTCATTCGGCTAGTCGGTAGCAACCTCGCCGCCCCAGATCTACGAGGCGATGAAAGCGCAGGACGGCCCGTAACGGCCCCCGGACCAATATCCGATCTTCGCCGCCGGCCCTTGGGCTCCTTGGGGCCTTTGAAGCCGCGAAACTCGTCGTCGTCGTCTCCCTTGTACTTGAGCCACTCGTAGAATTTAATGACTGCAACAATGGGTGCGTGGGTCACCTTGAGAAGCCAGATTCTACCTGCGCGGTACTTGTGGTACCGTGGAAAGATGTATCGCCACGGGCGGAAAAGAACCAGGGAAAGTAGGTTGAATGGTGGGTAGAAATGGGTAAGTCGGTTGCTGGTCGACGCCTCCAGCACGTAGACGCTGTACACGTAGAGATATTCCTCCTTGGCGTGGGTGACGACCCGAGAGAAGCTGTTGGAGAGCATACCGGTAAGTGATCCCATGAGGAGGAAAGAAGACAGGGTGATGAAAATGACCATCAAGGGAGGGCCGAAAATAGGATCAATCTGGTCCATGACCTCGAAGCCAACGTAGCTCGAGCCATAAAAGATCTTGGTCAGAATGCCCGTCATCTTGCTCAAGCTGAAGCTGTCTCGGCCAACGAGTGAAAATGTAGTGAGGAAGCCAAGGTAGACGATGATGATCAGTACCATGAACTTGATAAAGTCCTTGCCCATTTCCTTGAGGCAGGGGATCAAGGTTCCCCAGTAAGGGCTTAGACTGAGGATGGAGCAGATACGGGGGATCATAAAGAGGGCTTCCAGAGCCAACACGTCAAATGCTAAGTCGTTGCAGCGCGTTTCTGGCTGCAGGATGCCAATGATTCCTTTATCACGGTTAGTATTGAGATGGTTTGACATTTCCTCGTTGTCATGTACAGTTGGATAGACTCACTCAAGACAGCAAAGATGATGCCAATGAGAATCATAATCATGTCAAACAAATTCCAGATATCAGTGGCGTAAAAAATAGCTCCGGCATCCGCCCATTCACTCAACTCATCATAAAAGAAGGCGGCAATCCAGAAGAACAGAGCAATCTCAGGGCCAGTGAGACGGGTCTCGTCTCGCACGATGAGAACAGAATAGTACAAGCACAGAAACACACCAAAGAATAAGACCTCCCAGCATTTGAGGTATTTGGGCACACGGAGTCGGGAATAAGGATCCGACGTGGTCGGGTTATAGAAATGGGGATGCTTGGACGAGTTGACAGCCATGGTATCCCAAAAGACAATGTCACCGTTCCATATGCCGGATATAATCTTCTGTACGACATGCTGGCTGAGGAAACGCTTGGCGTTGGCGACGGCAGCAATCTCTAGCGCATTCAAACCTTCAAAAGCAGCGGTGGGGTCATCCTCTTCATCGTCGTCATCGTCGTCATCGAAACTGAGGTTGGTCAGGCGAGAAAGAGATGAGAGAAGCTGAATCTTCTTGGATGAACTGCCCACGGGTGCGCTGGGAGATGAACCATCAAAAGTTGCCAGCACGCGGGGCAGCAAGGGAGCTCGCTCGCCAGCTTCGGGGTCATTGGCAAGCTGCTGCTGCTGCTGAGCCTTGGTCTTCTTACGGTCCGGGATCTCGTAGAGACAGAATGTCACGGCCTCACGCTCTGAGTGGCGGGTCAGGAATCGCCAGGCTACAATCTCACAGGCGTTGGACCGAGCTTCCCCAAGGCCCTGGTTGTCACGATCCAAGGCATAATGCCACTTGAGAGCCCTATACAGGCGTTGATGATGAGTCAAGAGCAGGCAAATAAGACGCAGCTGAAACCTACAAGAGGGCATTGACAATGGCCGGGTTGGCGCATGTGTCCGTGAGGTGGTTAACCAAGAGCCGGAGACAGTCGCCGGCAGAAGTCGTGCGCAGCTGCTCAAAGGTGCTGGGCAGCTCAACGGCGTCGGTGAAGTACTGCGACAGCTTCTTGACCACCAGGCGGAACGAGTCGTCGGGGCCAATGTAGGGCAGCTCGACGGCGTCATATCGAGCAGAGAAGGGACTGCCCTCGCGTACCGGCTGGGGTTTGAGCTTGACGCGGATCGGCATCGTGCAGCTATCAGAACTATCAGAAGCCGGACTCGTTTGCGGTGTTGCTGTATGTCTCAGCGCGCCTGGAATAAGCCAACAGACAAACAAACACACAAACAATCACCTCAGAGACGGAGATGGAGATGAGACACGGATATATCCAAAGCCAAGAAGAGGGGACCGATGGTGTTTGATACGATGATGCTGCGATGGAGCTTCTGGCTTTAGCGCAGCCCCGTGGCCTGTGCGTGGGCGCAGGTGACTGTCGATTGCTGCTGCATCTGGGGCGATACCTCGCTTCACGCGCCACGGCTGGTAAACAAACACGGCGTTTGGGGCGCTGGGGCACTAACAGAGGCCCGGTATTTGCTGCAGTCGCCGCTACGGGGCTCTGATCCGCCCTTGGGTCTAGGGGTCTCGTCGGGATGCCAATGAGAGCAGCAGCCACCAAGCCATTGTTTGAGCGACCCCTGTGGCGCCTCTTTTTGGGGGGCACGGTGTGTGCCGGAGTTGGAGAAGCTGCTGGATTGGGGGTTCTCTCCACAAAATCGTCATTTGGGGATGGGTTCAATCGATATCAAAAACTGCAGTCGTACAAGATGATGAAAAGAGTCAACTTGCCATGGCGATTGAGATGCGACTTAATGCACGTCATGGACGAGTCTATCTGTTTAATCTCATCGCCATTGCTCCACAGACGGATATGCCTAGTCTGTTAGTACAGATTATTCTGAGACCACGCCACTGCAAGGCTCATCTGTACAAGTATCTCCTTGTCTATCCCATCTTTTAATCTTTCTCTAAAAAACAACACTGAAGCGCATGCAATGTCGGTGCAATCTTCAGTTCAATCCTCATAATTCGGTACTACCGCCAGTAGTGCGCCGTAGCACACAAACCTCGCCAAGGCAACACGCGCGATACCCACTCTCTGATATTAAACATCAAAAATACTCCATAATAGTGCTAATATCGCAACGGCCCAGATCAATGCATCAATCTCCATCTCTCTTGTCCCCAGCTACCCAGCTCGGCCTAGCTGCTGGCGCTACGGACCGTTTTGAACAAGGGCCACCAATCGGCTGCTGCGAAAATCAGAGACATCAATTTTGATCAAAGTTGAACAAGAACTGAACTGGGCAGACTTTTGACATTGACATCTTAGACAATAATCCCACAGCTAGCTACTTGTGCATACATTGTGAAGCAGCATTTGCATGCAAGGAGATCACCCGATAGGCGCGGAGACTGCCACGGCCGAAACGTCGAGGCCTCAGTTGGGGCCATTCAAACGTCAATAGCCGCTTCAAGCTTATTTAATTCAAAACTGCCTTGGCCTGCCTATTGTTTCTGCGCAATCCGTACACAATACCCATAGTAGTACCTAGTATATGCAGTCATTCACACAATCATCCAAGCACAGCCATCGCCTTACGCCCACCGATTCCACCAGCTTTGCGCGTATTCCTACTATTTATATCAACGTCCCTAACGAGATTCAATCGTCCCGCCGCTCCTCAATTGGCCGCATTGCACGACTAATGTATGCCAATTGGGTCCTTGCAGGGGTCAATACGAACAAGGCACACACTACCGAACAAGACTAACCAGCAAGCAGAGCAGTCTGGTACTGGTGCTACCCGACCTCGCCATATTTCCAAAACACTGTAGCATTTTCCAGAACAAAGCTTCTTCTCTGTTTGTCTCTTTTCACTCCTTCTCAGTAGCGGTTTCCAAAATACTTTGCGAAACTGTCTCCTTCTTTTCCCTTTTTCTTTCTTTTGTCTCTCTTGCGCCAAAACTCTCACCAACACCCTCCATTCAACGAAAAACGCCCGCGAAAATGATCGTGGCTGCTCTGCCGCGATCAGCAGCCCTCCTCGCCTCGTCCACGCTCCTCCAGCTCGCCTCCAGCCATGCGCTGCCCCGAGAAACAAAAACCATTTCCGTGCGCGAGCTCAACGTCGTAGCATGGCCCATCGTCGCAACAACTCCAGCGCCCAAGGCACCGTCTCCAGCGCTCGCCTCGTCGCCCGCGGACCAGCTGCTGCAGCGAGACTTCAACACCATCTGCGGCTGGATAGGGGGCGATGCCAGCCTGCCGGCCACCTGCCTCGCGGGCTCGCACTGCGCCGCCGACACCGTCAACAAGGCCATTGGCTGCTGTCCGGACTCGGGCCCCTGCACCGAGGGCATCTTCACGGGCTGCGTCGACGTCAACAGCCCGCCGCAGACGGAGCTCAACCCGTACGTCTTCACGTGCTCCGGCGCGCAGGTGTGCTACCTGAATCACTTTGAGGGGGGCTTCTCGCAGTTTGGGTGCGGCTCAGTTTCGCAGCTGGCGACGACGGTGGCGGCCACGGCGCTGAGCCAGCTTCCTCTGGACTTGAGCCGCGTGTCTGTGCACCTGACGGAAACACCAACGGTTCTATCGACGCCGACGACGATTGGATCGCGGACCGCGAGCAGGACCTCTTCGCGCCGTAAATCCAGGACCACCAGCGGATCCAGCACCTCGCAGACGGATACCTCTACAAACACGGGTACAGCCACGGCAAGCGACTCGACTTCAACCTCAACTTCAACTTCGACCCCGTCAGCGCCGACTTCCAGCGGCAGTTCCAAGGCAGGCCCAATCGCAGGAGGCGTAGTCGGAGGTCTCGCCGGCCTTGCTCTCATCGCCGCCCTCATCTTCTTCTTCTTGCGCAAGAGAAAGGCCAGACCCGCCCAATACATCACGTAAGAAACACAAAGAAACATTCACAACACTGCTCATAGATCAAGTTTTGCTGACATTGCATCCACAAACAGGCCATCGACTGAAAAGTTCGACAACCCCGATTCCCGCGCCATTCCCCCCCAACACGGCTCTCTTGACGGAAGAAAGGGGCTTTACCGGCTATGAGTCTGAACTCGCCCCAATGCCCCAGAGGCCCCCGAGACCAAGTGCAAGCGAACCCGCCCCCCAGCTTGGCGAGCTTGGCCTAGCCGTGCCCATGGACACCGGCTACGGCAGGCCCTCTGATGAGATTCCCCTCACGGAAACTGCGCCAAAACCACCGCCAGAGCCCGTTGGAGAGGATGAGGAGGATCCCCGCCCATATAACCCGCGGAGAAGAGGCGATGGCGACGGTACCTCGTTCTGGTCACAGACAAGATCAGAGAGTCGGTCTCGAGGACGGCCGTGGGTTTGAAGGAAGCGAAGCGACTCAAGACTTATTTTGATACCCCCCAGCACAAAAACAACAACAACAAAACAAACGTTCCTTTTGTATAAACCTGGAATAAAAGGCGGCGGTGGCTACTTTGAATACCACTTTTATCTTAATATTTAGATCTCGATACCTCCCCCTTTCTCCGACATTTCAACATATTCCCTTTATCCAAGTCCGTCTCCCCTTGGAAGCTTTTACAATAATTCCGGTTGGCATTGGAGGGAGTGTATTGGAAAGTGCCGTCTTTTTTGCGTTTACTTTATTTATTTTTTTCTGCGCGCTGCGTACATTTTTGTCTTGTTCATTGGACACGGCCTGAAGAGAGAGGAATCGGCATGGTACATAGGTACATAGCAGAGAGGCGTTGAAAGATACGGTTGGACAAAACTCACATAATACATCATGAATATGCTATTGCCATATCTTACAAGCTCTTTTCATCATCCAACGATGAATGTTTCCAAAACGATGGAGAGATATCAAGGGGATTGGCTCAGGCTCCTGGCTCTGGTCCGCCAATGGACCAAACTCTTAGTGAGGACTCGTCAAAGACTTGTCTATGGTGAGATTCCGCTGCATGGCCTTGTCTGCTCTCTCGCGGATACCCCCAGCCTCCAGAACAAGTTGCTGCAACAGAGCCGCTAGAGTGCACAATCGTGCTTCCTACCGGAGACTCATGCGCCTTCCACGTCCAAGAAGGCTCTACGACATCATTTCTCATACCCACCTCTTCCCATACAGCCACAGTACCGTCCTGTGTCCCAGCCCAGACCTCGAATCCAGTCTCTCCCTGGAAAACATCAAAGTGAAGCCGCTGCTGGGTAGTAGCCCTGCGACCATTCAGCACAGCCAAGAGCTGTCCAGTGCCTCGAATGTCGTAGACCAACAGCCCGTCCGCCTGGCGCTCATTCACGACCAGATACCGCCCGCAGGGGCTCCATGCCGTCTGCACAATGCCCTGGCCTCCCAGGCTGATGCGGAACGCCTTTTCATCCGCATCGGCGATCGACCAGTTCGCAACAACCCTATCAGTGCGGTGGATATCGTACGTCCCCATCCAGCGGGTCCAGGTGCCGGCGGCCAAGATGGAGCCGTGGCCGCTGGCATCGGCGGGAGGCGACGCTGCCAGGGCGGCCACGGTGCCCTTCATGCCTACGCCGCTACCCTTGGAGATGTGTCGCCGGGATGGAATCGTCGGAATGGTCAAGGTCGGCCCGTCGGCGCAGTGGCCGGATGCGTCGAAGAGATCGATGCGGTTCGCTGAGCCACAGATGAAGTGCGTCCCGGGATACTCCCACAGCAGGGAAGCGGGGGGAGATGTACTGCTCCGACTCCATGCGGATGAGCTTGTAGGTGTAGATGGGCCGACTTGCGACATCCTCAGGGGCATCAGCATCGTCGAGCTGAGGGAACGCGTGGTACAGGTGTAGGGGGTGATCTCGGCATCCCACCAGAAAGGTCTGCGAAGCTGGGTTGGCCAGGGAGAAGTAGGGCGCGCCGGCGAGGGTCTGGGTGGGTTCTGGGAGCTTGATGCTGGCCTGACGGGCCAGATGGCGAGGTTCTCCTGCAGGCTGCAGGAGGTCTGCGGGAAGAATGAAGGAGGCCACGGTCTGGTCAGAGGATGCTGCGAGGATGGAGGTGCCATCGGCTGTCCATTGGGCGGAGGTGTAAAAGCGCTGGGCTCGGGTGGTCGGATGGAGATCAGGAGAGGACGTCTGACTCTCTGGTTGACGGGCATCTTCCGCTTTGCTTTGATCCGGCACTGCGGCGATCACGCTTGTGTTGGCGTTGGCGAGTCGCTCAGCCAGAAGACCGATTGAAGGTGCCGTCTTTTCATTCTGCTGCTCATCGTGCCGGTCTACGACACAAGACTCTTCTGCGTCTCCTTGGACCATGATTCCGCTGGTGTTGGCATTGCTGCCCCGGTAGGCAAGACTTGTCCGACTCCACATTCACCGCTGCATGGTCAATGGAAGAGAAGGCGTTTCCTCTAATCGATTGGCGTATACCTGCACTGAGGTCCGGTTGAGATTGAGATCCTGGCAGCGATGCTGGATTTATATGCAAGGGGGGTTGCTTAAGATTAGCAGATGGCAAAAAACACGGACGCTAAAGATGTCGAGAGGAAAAACTGTCCAGCGCAAGTATCTAGCGCGTACTCTGTACGAATGGGCCGTGCCTAGATCTAAATTGCCCGCCGCCAAACGACGTCATCTCGGCCGTAGCGCTGGCGTCCATTTTGTACTCGATACTAGCCGCATACCGTGATCTCGCGCCTTATCGATCCCGCGCCCGGCCAGCTCTCCCTACTTTCAATGGGTAGCTACGCTGCTTCTCAATGGTCAACAAGGGCTTAGAGCTGATTAATGTCTCAAATTGATAAACTAATGCTCAACATATCCTCTGATCCCCTATGGCAGGTGGCACTTCAAAAGTGCTAATGTGTGCGCCTCCTGGGCTTCGGATACGGGGTACATTAGCTTCGGGGCTTTCAGAGGACGGAACAGCTGCCCAGTGGCTCCAGCGCAGTGCCAGCCAGCAGCATAGGGTCGCACTGCAGATGCCCTTGTCGACGACGTTGGAGCTGGCGTGATAATGATGGGTGCAGCTAGCGGTTCTTGGCTGTGCCTTTCACATGTTGGCACTTGACTTGTTGCTCAGCGTAAGATGAAGGTGCGCAATGCTGCTGCTACCACCTCCTATTACGGGCGACGGATGAGGTAAATATCTCTTGGGCAGAGTTACAGCGCGTGCCGCTGCGGGCTGAGGGCTCGCCTGGAGGACCGCCCGCAAGCAATGTCCAGGTGAGTGCTCATACGAGCAGGTACATGTGATACCAGATGTCGATAGCGAGAGGTACATGGACCCGTGAGTGGGGGTTGACCGGTGTTGCGAGAGGTTGCAGGGAGACTCTACTCAGCGATTCGTGCCCAATTCGTGTAAAAAGACGCTCAAAAGCATTCTCGTGGTTGCATGTGACGATATAAACTCAGGTACTGCATCCAATCCAATCTCTCCAGCGCTGCCACAGCGGCCACAGCTGGCGCCATCATCGCTGCTAGGCTCTAGCGCTGCCCAAGTACCCGCCCCGTACCCCGTACTCACTAGTACCGCGACGTACCGCAGTAGGTACCGCCTTACTCAGTGCTGCCCCGTCTCCAGCATCCATGCTCTGACTCTCCATCTTCTCGGTGACATTGAACCCAAGAAACCGCCTTGCTTCTGCCTCGCTTGGCTCGTCTCTCGCTGCTCACTTTTGCCTGACCCTGAGCTGAGCGCATCTCGACCCCCGACTATCACTATTACTCTCTCCTTCTCGGCCACAACGCTCCCGACAACCATGACTGCCGCATAGCCCCAACTTCCAGCCAAATCCTTGCGGCCCTGCCTGACCAAAAGACTGCCTGACCACCATCAACATCGACGTCGCGCGAGATTCGACATAAGATATCTTGTCTCCCTTTTCAGCGCCCCCTTTCCGACCTACGCGACTCCACTACGACCGACTCAAACTCGAAACCAAGAACAATCTCGAGACCTTGTGCATCACCGCTGCAAACAAACATCATGGAGGCCTCTCCCTTGGCAACGGCCACGGCCTCGTCCTGCGACAGCCTCAAGACGCCCTCCTATATCGAGCTGACTGTTTCCATGTGAGCTGCCCTCCTCCCTGTATGGCTTCTCCCTGACCCCGATACTGACAATCCACGGCAGCATCATTCTCATCGGTCTTCTGATCTCGTACCTTCCCCAGCACTATCGCATCATCTCTCGCGGCACCTCCGAAGGCATATCTCCCTATTTCGTCCTGCTGGGCACCACTTCCGCCACTGCTGGTTTCGCCAACATCCTGACTGTGGCACCGTCTCGCAACGCCATTGGCTGCTGCAGAGAGCTGGAGACATTCGAATGTGCTGCCGGCCTGCTTGGTGTTGCCCAGCTTGGAACACAATGGCTGTGCTTCACTGCCATGTGAGTCACTGCCCTTTGTCCCATGCTTTGTCCCACGTTTGTTCCAAGAACTCTCGCTAATTTTTTCTTCTTTTTTCTTTTTTTTTAATTACAGCCTTGTTCTATTCCTCATCTTCTTCCGCTATCGCGAAGCCAATGTGCCTCAAGATGAGCTTGGCGGAGAGAGCCCAAGATGGCAAACGGCTCTCGCCGTGGGCGGCCTCAGCATCCTTCACGGATTGATTGTGATTGCACTGACGGGCGTATTTGCCATTGCCTTGCCTAACAAGCTAAACATCTGGGCCAATTTCCTCGGTGTCATGTCTGCAGCTCTGGCCGCCATCCAATACGTTCCTCAGATATGGACGACCTACCACCTCAAGCACGTCGGCAGCTTGAGCATCCCCATGATGTGCATCCAGACACCGGGAGGTCTTTTATTTGCTGCCAGTCTTTTCGCAAGACTTGGCATGGAGGGCTGGAGCACATGGGCCATATACCTTCTGACGGCCTTCATGCAAGGTAGTGTTCTTGCAATGGCCATCTACTACGAAGTTGCGAGACGCAACGAAGAATACGCGCACAGCTACACCAGCAGTGCCCCTCAGTCTCCCATCGAGCATCACGCCACGCCGCAGCGTCCATACGCTCCTCGTACCTACTCTGAGGGCTGGGAACGCGGCCTACCAGGCCCCTTCACAGGCCACCCAGAACGGTATGCCGAAACTGAGGAAGACTTGGACGATATGGAAGAAAGAGAGGAACGAGCCATTGCCAGAGAGAACCAGCCGCTTCTCAAGCCGGGCGGTATTGGCAACCCTCACCGAAACTACGACTCGACTTCGCGTCATTAAAGCCTCAGCATTCTAGCGAGGGAACGCATCCGGGAAGATGCGGTAACAACAAGCTTACCTGCTTCGTTTATGATTTAGCTAACAAGGGATTTTTTTCCTCCTTTTTTTTTATTTGTGTGTGCCATTATCATCGAGATAGAAAGTCGCAAGGCACAAAGGGAATGGATGCATTGCTGCCAGGATTCGACATTAAAGCTATCAAGGGTGTTTCTTTCTTTTTATTTTTCTATTAAATAGTGTACGATATGGTATATAATAGCTACCTATGCATGGTCTATCTAGTTTTAAAGGAATCTACAGCATAAATCGACTTGATCTAATGAATTGTGATGATCTTTATCTGCGACGGTAAGATGCCAACACTGATCACCAAGGAAAAGGATTCGCTCATAACTCCATATGGTGCCACATTGACTGCATGATTCTAGCTTCCAAGACCTCCGCTCACAAAAACAACCAGAACAGCAGCGTATCTAGAACTGTTAGCAATATCCACGATAATCAGCATGCTCACTTACGCTGCAGTAGCCCCAAACACTTCTGCCTGCTTCGCATTGGTCAATAACCCAACACTAGCTGCAAACATTGTCGTGAAAAGAGCAAGCAAGCCCAGTTTCACGTCATTTGACTTTGTCCTGTACAGTATTATGATGGCGCCAACGAGCAACAGAGCGGCCAATATAGCGCTTAGATATGAGATGAAGATCGATATCTTTTTACCGGATGCGTATCCTACCAAAGGCTCCGCGGAAGCCCCATGGGTATTCTCATCCTGATATTTACTATAAGCTCAGCTCAAAGGAAAACGAATAATTCAGATTTCTTACTCTGAAAAAGAAGCCAAGATAGTCCTGTACGAAAACTGTCAACCTATCTGGAGGTTCCGTCGTGTGTAAAACCAACAAGTCATCTGGGTCTTCATAGAGGCTGGAGCTGTGTCCGCCAAGCATTGGCCAGTCTTTGCTCTCTTCAGGCCTCCCATGGAAAAAGTAAATGCGAAACGCTTTTAATATCTTTCTATCTGGAGTTGGTATTTTCGCAAGAGTACTCTCGAAAATTATGGCTTCTCCTGAGCGAGTCGTTAACATATACCTGGTCGTAAAGGTTGTATCGCATACTATACTCTTTTAACGTTGTCCGAATCTGCTCTAGTAGTTTCATCCGATCCGAGCTTTGATCATTCCTCGCCTTATAGTCTTCCCAATTCCGTAGTGATTGTAGCGCGTTGAGTCTGTCCTCTTTGTCTTGGCGATCTGCTTGGTCTTCGTGATCATATCTATCAAGTTTCGCTTCTAGCTCTGCCAGTTCACTTTGCAATACGAGCAAGTTTCTTGCTGCTAGGCGATTGAATCTTTTGAATATTGCAGATGTTCCATCTCTATCACTCGCAATAAAATCAGAAAGAGATGGGAACCCATCGACGTAGACTTGTCGACTATTCGAATTCATTTTGGTTGAATATTAATTGTAAAAAGCTTTCCACTCTTTGTCAGATTCGGGGTTAATTAGGCCGAATTGCGTCTACCCAATGAGGTGGAAATATTAATTTAAATAGCACGTCACGATCCTTCTATCTATTCCACAGAATAAAATACCCGCGAAGAGTCTAAACGTATTCTTTTCTGACAGCCTGAAAACCCTTAATTCTTCCTAAGAAGTTCAGGTTGGGCTGCATGCGCTCGCAGATGCTGTACTGACGCTGACGTGTATAAAGCCCAGCGAAATGCCTTGCAACGTGCGGACACCTGATTGGCTCGATAATCCAAGGCTGTGCTCTGATATTCCTTGCATCACCAGAGTGGCTAAGCTATCTCAAAGGGCATTTTTGTTAATTGCCCATGTTCCTGTCTCATTCTGTTCCATCTCCTTCTTTCTCATGAGTTAATATCTCTATCGCTCGGCGTCTCGACAACTGATTCTATGACGACAATACCTCAGCTACTGCCAAAGGGACAGCAAATATAGTGGAATTGCCGCTGAACACGGTGGGACTCAGCCCGCCGGCACCACAGCAACGGAAGAGTCAGAACCGATTGGCAGCTTGAGCGGCGAGGAGACAATCCCTGAAGATGCTTGACCCTGAAGATCTTGAAGATGTCATGGGCTTTCGATTTTCTGTAGATATTCACTCTTCATTTCATCTTGTACTTGTTTTACCTGCTAATCCAAGGCTGTTGTAAGAGTACAACATGGAACCGAAATTTTGAAGACCCTCAAAGTACATCGGTTCCGGGATTCTGGGTTGCGGTAGACGAGGCGGGAGGAATAGCTTCGGAAGATCCCTCCGGATTCAAACCCTATAATAGCACGATGCCTGGGATCCTAAATCTTAGACAATACACGAATAATGGTCTTATCGACTCACTGGTATCACTCAGGGCAAAAGCCCCTAGCTCTACCTCAGCTATACCGCCTTCACCTACGCCATCCCCGGGTCTGAATCGCCGTCGATCAAGAAAGAGACACAAAAGATTGGTTCTTCCTTTACTCTTAGCACATTCTTGCGGTACATTCACCGCCGTTATGGCATGCCCGGATAGCGGCTCAGATGATAACATCATATCTCTAGAGCTGGTGGATAAGCTGGGACTTGAGATAGAACAGGTCGGCTCTGATGAACCAAGGCAATTTTCAATCGCCAATGGAAATATCATCACAGCACTCGGGCAAGTCTCTACGAGTTGTATTTTTGTCAATGGCTCTCTTTCAGAACCCTCAACGCTGAAGTGCACATTCCATGTTTTCCGCACTCTTGCTGTCGAGTTGATTATGGGCGTTGAATTTTTACAAGAGACAGAGACATTAGACAAGCATAAAGACCGGCTTGTCGAGGAATTCGTACCAGCTATGCAGTCGCTGAGGGTGAACAGTGTAGGAGAGTCTAAGCGAGGTTTAATGTGTCAGCTTGGCAGATTCGTTGGCTGTGCTACTGTGGATACTGGATCGGATCTAGATCTTGTCAGTCCCGCATTCGCAAAGTCAAGAGCTTACAAGATTGAGCCAGGAGTTGAGAAGGTTGAATTTGCTGACCGTAGTGTGGGTTACACTGCTGGCGTTATCAATACTTCGTTTGTCGTGGGACGCATGAGTGCATCAGAGTTTCATCCTTGTGGAGAAGCAATTGATATTGACCTCTTCGTGCTAGACAACCTTACTGCAGACATAATTATTGGGCAAGATACTATCGAAGAGCTGGAGGTTTTTAATTTGCACAACGATTCACTTATTCCTAGCATCCCTCGGCTGAGAGAGTCGGACATCAATATTATCCGTCATATCGGAAGCATAGAAAAAGGCGCCACGACGATATGGAAGAAGATTAAGGACAGTTTTACCAATAGCACATCAGGTGCGTCTGGTGAAGAGACTTAAAATTATTCTGTGAAACTGACATACTTCAGATAATCAAGCTGTTGTTGCATCACAAAATGACATTGATCAAAGAGAAAATGCTCGGCGGGAGCAAGCGCGAGCTACGATTGCGAATTCTTCTGTGTCTGATAGAGAACGAGCACAAGAGCTTGAAAATGCGACCACCCAAGCATTTCATGAAAACATGCGTTTATCTCAATCAGGTAAGTATCTTCTTGTGATGCTAAAGACTCTTTGGAAACAGGGATTTGTTGGGGCTTGCAAGTGGTTTCTCCCCTCAACTAGTATCATCTTGGCCACGCCGCATCCTGAGTCTAACTTTCGAGTTCATTTACGTTAGTGACCAATCGTCTCAGTCGCCATTATTCGGCTTCGCCGCCTGCTGCCATCGCCGCGGTTGCCGACTGCGTGAGCATCAATGGTATAGCACGGCCGCAGGATGGTGGCTATAAATGCACCTTTGATGGGTGCACGGCTGCACCTTTTCCAACGCAATATCATCTCAACTTACATGCCAATTTGCATTCCTATGCGAGACCCCATTTTTGCCCAGTACAGGGGTGCCCAAGAGGCAAAGGAGGAAAGGGATTCAAAAGAAAGAATGAGCTGATTCGTCATGGTTTGGCACATGATTCTCCAGGCTATGCCTGTCCATTCTGCCCAGGTAGCGAGCTTAAATATCCACGACCAGACAACTTACAGCGGTAAGACTTCTCAACCGGAGCTTGATAGTCAGAAGCTAACTATTGGACGACATTGTAGACATGTTCGCGTACACCACGTCGACAAGAACAAAGATGATCCGCTCCTCCGTGACGTACTAGCGCAACGTCCCGAAGGCCCAGTCCACGGCAGAAGGAGAAGAGGCCCATAACCATAAGTTTATGTGCTTTTTTTCTGGATGCTTTTGAGATTCAATGTTGTTGGGTAGTCAAATGGCGAGGGGGAGTAGAAAAGGCTCATCACAGTATCACTGTTACGACCCTTGTGATCACTTGATGTACTTAGAATTTGAAGGCAGCTGCTTAGAAGAGAAGCAACCGCGCCTAGACGCAATCAATCGGAGCAGTACGGTGCGATATTTCGCTTTACAGTCATGTTTTATCTATGACTTTGAGGTGAACGGGGTCCAGTTGCATGCTAAATCCAAAATCAGTGTTATACATAAGAGACCCTAAAGCTCTTCATATTTATGAAGAATATATTTGTACTCTGGACCGTCGTTTTACCCGCTTCTACTGCTTCTAGTGCCTCTACTTTGAATGCACGTAGATTACATACACAACAAGCATGGCCATTCAATTCTTCATTCATCCGAAATTATGAGCTAGATTTCGAGGACACTGCTCTCTCAGGGTCCTGCAATCTCGCCAACTCAAGTAGCAGGCGATATACATACACACTCATATCCACGTTTCTCAAGGCTTGAGTAAACCACTTCCTGCCGCGGCCTGCAACCTCCTTCGCCATCTGCTGACCCTTTTCCGTTGAGGTCAAATACATGACCAACTCGGGTAGCTCCTCCATGCCGAGGCTGACTGGGATAAAATGTACCCACGGCAAGAGGCGATCGTCATGCCATTCACGGATAATAGTTTGCTTCAATGGGGCCGATTTAGAAGCCACCATCTTGTACCATCGGCCACTAATACCGTTGCCGTCGAGGTCAAATGTTAACCTTGATTGAAACGCTGCGTCTTTATCTGCCCAGGCCTTTAAGTGGTAGAAGAAGGACTGCCCATGGCACTCTGCCTTTGCACATTAGTAAATCTTGGTGAAAGCAACATCAAATAGCCGACTATTCAAAAACGAAGACGCCACCCGTTGTACAAGACCGCCCTTGTCGGCAAGATATGCAAACTGTTTCTTATCCAACATCTGAATCAGGTTTACGAACCGGTGTCTGTGATAATTCTTCCAGAGCGAGTCTGCAGCATATGCCCCAGATGTAGAACCGGCCCAGTAAACGTTGTTGCGTTTTTTAGACCAGTCTGGGTCATGGGTGTCGTTGTAGATGAACTCTGACTCAGTGTATGCTGGGCTTGGAAACAAAATGTCGCCCATAGTGGACAGGGACCCAGTGGACAGCACAGGAATCATGCCCTCAATCAATTGAAAGGAGGTTGGGCTCATTAGTAAACCGTGCATGTGTTCGTAATCAGGGTGTTTGCAAATGTCCTTGGAGGAAGCCCCATCTTGAACGAATGGCAGACCAAATGAGTTGACTGGAGGTGTGGCATCGGCGGCACTTTGAATCTCGGTATCGTCACAGTGTTGTGTTAGAGCGCTCCATGTCGGAGCTCGCGAAAGGTTCTCCAACTTGACGCCAGTCCTATGATTGGACTGTTCATGCTTTCCGGGAAACACAACTCTGGGCTCATCCAAGTGGTTGACCAGAAACTCCACATCTGGCGGGCCTTTGACGTCGCTCATGAGTTGGTTGAACAACTGACTGACATGCCGGTCAAAACTGCGCCAATTGTGAAGGCATTTTGTATGGCCTGTCTGGCCAGCAAACTTACATGACCAGAGTTCATTTCCTGAGTAGATTTGCACATCTTTCATCACCTGGTTGATCTCCTTGCCGCTATAATTCCACAGTGGCTTAATAGACTCATAAATAACATCAAAGTCATCAATGATTTGTGAGTCGTGAGATTTGGCATAGTTGAACCACTCTTCAAAGCCAGGCGGCGGCTCATAATTATATCGACGACGGTATTCGTCACAAGCGGCAGCGTAAGACTGGGATTGTCCAAGTAGCAAATCATTAAAGTTGGCGTTTGCTCGATTAATCAAGGTCTCAACGGGATGCTCATGCGCATTGGTGAATGTCACCACTCTTAAATGCGCAGTTCGGATAGCAAGTATATTAGCCAAGTAAGAAACAATAGGGATAGCCAAAATCAGCCACAGAAACTTTTGGTCGGGTACTTTTGAGGTTAACGCAATGAGTTGTCCTGGCATTAGAGCAGAGCCCACGATGGTAGCCAACGCTTGTGATGCAAAAGATTGTATGAATGGGCTGCGTGTAGCAAAAATGGCCAAAGTTTTAATAGCCGCGACGGCGGTCCATGAATATTGACGGGCCTGGGCATGTCAGAATAGAGTCGGGAACTCGGCGCAAAGACAAGACATGACGAACCGTTTCAATAGCAAGAAGCCAGGTAACAGCTTTCGCGGCACCATCAAGTAGTACCGCACCGATATCAAACGGCACAGATCCAAGAAGCACACGCTGAACGGCCAACACAACTAGCAAAGTGCTAGTGATCCGCGGAGTAAGCGCTGTAATATCGGCCTCCATATCAACAAAGGGCGTGGCAGAGGATACTGCTGCCGACTTTGGTAACAAAGCCCCATAGATGATGACAAGAGCGACGAGCTCAATGGAAGACAAGACTGAACCAAGCAAGTTCGGTAACTGCCAACCAGCCAATGAACAAACCCCAAACAAAGAAATCACCACTGAACCCCAGGCGGTAATCGCCAAACTTGTCCATCCATCAGACTGTCCCGATTGTGAGCGCCGGTGTTTGAGATTCAGCCGTCTCTCGATGAAAAATAATACTGAAATCAAAACAGGCTGACAGCAGTCAGCATAGGTTCAGACAAGTTACAGGTTATGAAAGAGTCTAACTTGTAAGAAACCGGATGCGTTATTCTCAGCAGAGCAAATAGATGCCGCAGCTATAGCCACACCGACAATCCAGCAAGAACCTGTTCTGGGCTTGGTTTCATGTTGGAACGGAAAGGTCAAGCCTTTTTCTCTGGCTCTGCCTCTAGGTCGTCGGATATACCTTGACAGGAACAAAATTAGAATCCAGCTCAAAGCATCGGATTCAATCTGAATCGATCTCGAAGAGGTCCAGAATTGGGCTGCACTGGCGGCGAACACACAACCCGCAATGGAACCCACGAAGCGATCCGGGTGGCCGAGGCGATCGATTTGAGATCGCCACATGGTCCGATGAGCCCCACAAACAGGGAGTAATATTTTGGATGACCAAATAGCTGGGTAAGATGCTGGTGTATCTTATAAAGCTAAAGAGTAGCTGGGGAGATGATGGCGGTGATGGCTTCGGAATCGGCGTTGGTTACCAGGAATTTTCTCGCAGTATACTCATCTCTTGCAGGCGGCTTCACAGGCAGCAGCGGACAAAAACGCTACAGAGCTTTTCTTATTTGCCCAACCCGTAACCTATAGACAGATGGTTGTAGATCTCGACTCAGAAAGCGTTTTGTTGTTCTGGGGCTATGCCCCCAAGTATTCTTTATAGGTATGACAGGAAAACTCATCCGTTACACAACGGAAATGAGCTCAACCTATAGCAATTTTGTTAGTGGCAAGCTCGTAACTTAACGCTGACAGCTTGCATCTGTTGGTTGTTAGTGATGATCATCCCAGTGATGTGGATACCTCCCACCACAAGAGGTTGCATTCCACCTAACATTGCAGGCTTTGTTCTTTGTTTCTTCTTTCAGAGTAAGCCACGGGCCTTTCGGAGGCGTTTGATACTGGCCTCTTTCCCCGACCTTGCATGGCTAGATCGCCATAACCCGTCCACTCATTGTTTGTCTTTGTCTTGTTCAAATTCCTGACGGCGTGGTACTACATGTGAAAGCAGCATGATATAACGCCATGCCCTTGATCATCCTAATTTAGCACCATCTGTTATGGGGGAGTTTGCAGTCTGTCAGCACCAAGTTTGGCACGCCGTAATATAAGTGAAGGCGGCTATGCACGATTTGCACAGCTGGCCAATCTGTATTGAAGCCTTTGAATTGGAAATCTTGTAGAGTAATGGTAGACACTTTGAGCCCATAAATGCTTTGTCGTGGATAGAAGTAGCTGTGAGTCGCGGAAGATGAAAGTGCGCCACGATAGCTGCTAAACCCTGAGCGTGTCTGTTTCCCCCTCAACAACGGTCTCGTCCGCAGTACAAACAAATCTAAAGCAAGAGCGCGAACAAGTCCAAGTCCAAGTAGTCTAACTCTCTGTCGTTGTAGACTATAAAGGCAAAGGTATCAAAGTCTGAATTAGATTTATAGTAGAAAAGGGTCAAGAAACGTATTCAACTCACTCGTCCCTTTCGCCACGGCTCTTCGGTGCTTGATGACGTCAAGACAGAAGTCGGGCCAGCACCAATATTGCAATGGAATTGTCAAAAGAACCAGCATTCAGTTGTCATGCTCGAACAATCATGCTCCTATTGAGCAAGTCGAGAGTCAGCCCGTTCAAGTCCAACAGATGATATGACCACATCAGACGGGATTTCAGGCACACGCTCCTTTCTCACTTGTCAGGGCGTCGTATCACAAAAAGAGTGATAGAGGATCAATTGGGGCAAATGCGATGTTGTTGATAGATGGCAGCTAGGTCTTGTGAAAGGACTGTATTCATCTCTGCCCTTCTTTCATCAAGTTGGGGCTTTGTTCCTTTACATATTCGTTTTTTGTGGCGGCTAAGTTCTAAATTGTTGCGGCACAACTTTTTCCTCTCTACCATCTGACATGTCGTGAAGAGTTGGCTAACAAGAAGGAATGTTCACATCATGAATGTGTTCAAACATTAGTAAACAGCCCTTTGGTTCAAATCATGAATATGTTCAAAACTTTAGTGAACAACCCATTGCTGACATTATCTACCCGAATATAAGGCAGTGAGACCATGGCAAAACTATAAAAGGAGGCTTCGCTTCCGAAGAATTATCTATTTTCCTCATCACCAAACACAAAACAACATTTCCACCAAGCTCTGAGTAGATATCCCAACAAACAAAAACAACATTTCCACCAAGTTCTGAAATTGATATCCCATCATACACACTTATCCGCATCAACACTCAAATCAAGCCAATATGAAGTTCTCAACCTCCATCATCGCCATTTTTGCCCTCTTTGCCTCCACAGAGGCCTGCCAGTGCATTTCTGCCGATGGCGTCAATGTGGCCTCCACCTACAATTGCTGCCGAGAGGCTGGCGGAATTCCCCGTGGTTACCAATGTCCAGCTCAACAAATCCACAAGAAACTCACCGCCTTTGCCAAGTGTTGCAAGGCATATGGTGATCGTTCGGACTGTCGCTGTCCTAGGGGTTGTAACGGTGGGCTCGACTCCCTGTTTGACCTGTTTTTCCGTGATTGAGTGCCTCTATTAAACTGATTGGGAGGTTAACGATATTCCCAAATATTCCGGTCACGTCAAGAAGGAGCAGGTAGTTGCTGCTTTCATCCCAGAGCCTATCTCAGGACAAAGTTTCCAAGTCTCATTGAACTTTGGTTACTCATATGTGTTTTACTCAGATTCAACAGCTAGTTTAATAGCAGTCCTAGTTAATTTAGTCCCTTTACTTAGTTTTGGTATAATCAACACTCGAGCTTGCGTACAAACAATGCAAGTCAGGGTAACTAGATTATAAATTCATTCATTTAGTATTTTAACAATGTCCTACTAGCTAGATAATAATAACTTACGTGTTTAGTTACAGTTGTAATAACTATTATGTGATAAAGTAATCCCTGAAATTCTATGATATAATCTACTTATTATAGAAATTCAGTAAAAGTGATAGTAATAGTAATAAAAGTAGACTTTAGTATAAACACTAGTCCTGTCATTACTGCTACCATTGCTACCATTATTCTCCTCCTTCCATTTCAACCTCTGCTGCCCATTGGTATATCTGGGCGCCATTATTTTCATATATACCTTCACTGGCTCCAATGCTAGAGCCATCATCGTTGTCACTATAATAATCGTCATTGTCACCGTCGTCATCTACATTTTCCTCTCCAACTACACCACAAATGGAAATAATGCGAAGAAGGTCCCACGATAGCTGTAGAAGATCGAAATTTGGCATGTGTGCTGAGTCGTTTGCTGTCAATGTGAAAACCTGGCCAGTTTTCAAACGTAGGCCACTTGCACGATGCGCCAACATATATCCCCATGTAGTAATACTCCCAAGGCCGGCCTTGGCGAGGATTAGATCTAAATCAACATCATTCTGCCGTTGTGCCGGCCTCAGTCTCCCAGCCTTTAGCCAGTGGAATTGAACCACTACTGATCCATCATCCAGTTTGCGTAATGGCTTGAGTCCCATTTTAGCACTGTCAAACCACGCGTGTAGCTGATGATTTAGAGATAGAAGATTCTGGGGAGATTCTATTGTGTCCCGACATTGGGCTAGCGTTAATAGTTGGTTGGCCGCATCGTCTCCCCAGCACATTGCCAATAGCGCTACAAGACGGCTCAGCGTTTGCGGATCGTTTGCTGCTGCAATGGGGAAAATATTTACGGCCTCTGGATTGTTATATTTTGTAAGAATGCATTTATCATAGTCCCGCCTTTTACACTAAGGCTTGTTAGATGCGCGTTGAATAGAATGCGGTCAATATGCTAAGCTTACTAGTCGGGCAGCAGCAGATATTCGGCTTGAGGACGGACTCGAGATGTCTGGAGATGTATGCGCGGAGATTTGGACTGGAAGAGGCGGCCCCGGCGATGTCGACTGCACAGACAAAGACTTGGCTGAGTTGGACTGCGATGTCGATCGACGTCCTCTCTTATTTACATCTAGAGATGAGGCTGTTAGTACAAGGATATGAAAAGACCGAATCCTAAACATACATCCAAGTATACTTGGCAATATTGTTTTTTCGCAGTCCGAAAAGAATTCGTGTACCATGTCTAGGTTATTGTGTCGAATATTCTCTTTTAACGCATCGAGTCTGGATTGCAGTACATCGATCGGGGCAACCATAAAAACTGCCACGAATGCCATGTCTATTTCGAAGTTCGACTGGACCTTTTGCAGGATGAATTTGATGCGAAAAAAAAAGCTTTTGTCTGACTTCCAGGTCGGTGATATAATCCAAAACAGGCTCCTCGGCTAGGTCATCGAGAGTCATATTGTTGAAAACACTCGGTTGCTTATTATATGAAGTAAGAAGGCCCTTGAAGATCTCGCCATCAAATTGGGTGCACAATGTATTTAATGCCTGTCTTTGATCATCGTCTAGGCTTGCAATGAGACGAAGCATAGCCTCTTCAGGAACCGCAGATTGGGCCATGCTAGTTCTGTTTGCGACGATTAGAGATCAGTCGACAAGGGGGGAGTCGAAAAGAGAGAAATCGAAGAGAGAGAAATTGTGGAAAGTCGACCTGGCCAAACCGTCAAGGCCGGGTGGCGTCAATATCCACACGAATAAAGGTAAACTAGAAAAGCAAGAGAAGAGGAAATAAAGCCACGACGCGTCACTATAGCGAAAAAAGCTGCATTCACCCAGGTACCGTCGCACTGTCAATTAGCGAAGAGTCACGTCAGCAGCTATCAACGAGTGACTTAGCAGTAGTACCAGCAGTACCAGCAGTACCAGCAGTAGAAGTAGAAGAAATACTAGAAATAGCAGATGTAGCAGATGTAGCAGATGTAGCAGATGTAGCAGATGTAGCAGATGTAGCAGATGTAGCAGATGTAGCAGATGTAGCAGATGTAGCAGATGTAGCAGCAGATATTTGCTGATGCCAACATTACATGTACTTTTGCTGCCTCCATCTCCGTTGCCATCACCACTACCGCTGGCCAGGTGCCATCCGCAAGTTGGATTCTCGACTATTGCTTCAGGTGAGGTATTAGACAAGGTGATATAGGCATGCTTTCTTCCGTCGGCGGTAATGAGAACAACATCGTATCAAATAAGCAGGACAGGCAACTAGCACAGTGTCAAATGGGTCTACATATGGGGGACAGGTGGGTGTATAGTTGGATCGAACTTGAAATTTTGTTAAAAAAAGAAGTCTAAATGGTCGTTAAATTGTACAAGGCTGCAATTCATAATATGCGTCTAAAAATCCATTACTCGCACGGCGTCTTTCTTGTCATGCCCCTTGACCGCCGTATCTCTCTCTTCATCATAACTTTGCTGGCTGCCCGTGTCGTACTCGGGCTGAGCATCGTCGAGATGGTCACCAACCTCCATCCATCGGTCGCTAGTAGCAGGAATAGGCGACACCTTGCAAAGCAGCCAATAGACACCAAGCGAAACCAGAAATCCGCAAAAGAAATTGAGGTTGTAAATGTATGTAGCGCCAATGGGCACTTTTGTGCCCACTGCTCCGGCGAAGCCAACCACATTGATCAAGATTCCAGAAATGTAGGCAGCATAAGCACGCCAGTGGATTCCCCAGGTATAAAAGTAAGGACCAGTTCTACGGCCATCGTATAACTCCTTGGTATCCAAGTACCCTCTCCGCACGAGGTAATAATCCGAGACTATAACGCCAGCAATGGAGCTAAGGAAGACGCTGTACGCAGACAGGTAGGTCGTGAACTGGTTGGAGCTGCTCAGCAGATTGTACGGGCACATTGCCAAACCAATGATGGCGCAAATGTATGATCCTCGGCGGATGTTGATGTAGCGCGGGAGCAGCGCAGTCATGTCGGTTCCGGCAGAGACGGAATTGGCGGCAATGTTAGTACCCAGCTGAGCCAGAGCAAATGCCAAGGCGATGATAAAGACGCCGAATCTCTGTCCAGAGCTACCATCATCAATGAATTTTCCGAGGAGATCCAGGGGGCTCCAGATTGGTTCGTTATAGATGATGGTGGATGACGAGGAAACGATAATGCCGATAAAGGAGGTAATGGCAAAGCCCAGAGGAATCGTAAAGAGTTGGGACCAGAGAGCATCCTTGGGTTTACGCGCAAATCGAGTGAAATCGCTGTCGTTTACGACAAGAGTGGCAAAGTTGGCAATGGAAGACATGACGCCATTAACAAACTGCCATCCAAGCTTGCTCCCATGAAGAGTGCTGGGCTGTCTGATGATGGGACCGACACCGCCAGCCCGGACACAGGCCCAAATGAGGAACGAGATACCTGCGACAGGCACAAAATAGGCTTTGATGGTGAATAGATGGCGAACCTTGTGCACAGGGAACCATAAAGCTGGCAAGGAGCACAGCCAGAATATGACGAAAGAAACATATTCCGGCGTATTGGTGGCGCTGGTGCCGAAGTTTCCTGGCATCTTGGAGCTGTCCCAGGATTTCCAAATCGAGCGAATCATGAGGTAGACGCAGGTACCGCCAATATAAGACTGAACACCATACCAAATACATGCTGAATGAAAAGATGTCAGCAGGTGATGTGGCAAGTAATGGACTGAAAGTGACGCAAAAGTTGGCATATTTGTAATCTTATTCACTTACCCATGGCGGCGCGATTGAAAACCGGCCATAGACTCCCCCAGATTCCAAAAGATGCACGGCCAATGACTGGAAAACCAATGTGGTACGTGGCTCCAATTCGCCCCGTCATGACAATGAAGCAGGCGGATATAGAGTAGCCTAGCCAGACACATATCCACGCCTGCCACCATGACAGACCGGCGATGATCATGGAGGAAGATATCATCCACGTGTTGATGTTGAAGGAGTCTGCAATCCAAAAGGCGACGAAATTCCAAGGCCCCCACTGCCGACGCTCTTTCTCAACGGGTTTCAGGTCATAGTTGACGAGCTAGGAAGAGAGTCAGCACCACGTCTCGCCCGTCTCATCCCACCTCGCCTGATTTGTTCTGGCGGTCTCTCGATTTCGCTGCAATTCATGGAGTATTCCTCGGGTATTTCTGGAGGACACAGCAGGATATGACAGGTGATGCGACATTACGACGAATCACGCAAAGGCGAGTTTAGGTACGAGATGATGAGAAAGGAAAAAAGCAAGGACCGCACCATCAGCTGCGTGGTCGAGAGGCCGGGCTCGGCCTCGACGGCCAGCTTATCCGCCAGGGATCTGAATCTCTGTCGCAACGACATGGTGATGAGCTGCTCAAGACGAGGAAGAATGCAGTTGCTCAATTGAGGTCATAAAGAGTCGTCTTTTTCTTTTTATCGAATATAAAGGATCGGTCGCAATAAGTCACACCAGCCAATGGAATGGCCGACGCACCAATGACGTGAGAGCCCAGAAGTTTTGGTCGTTGATCTCGAATATGGAGGGGCCGGCGATCCACCACTTTTGCGAGGATGAGCACGCGAGCCGGGTTCCTATTGACAGCTAAGAAATGCCTGTGCTCAAGAGCCAGCGCCGGTGTTTGTGCTGGACAGATCGGCGCAGAAATCGTCAGAGGCTTGAACTCTCAGCAGCGGGTGGCGCAGAAAACGGGAGAGGCCAGAGGCTTTATCTACCAGATTTCCTCATCCGGGCAGGGCGACGTTGCTCCGCAGATAAAACGAGATGCTGAGATGCGCGAAAAGCGGAGTTGCAGACCAGGCTCTGGCGAACTGCTGATGTTGATGGATGTTGGCCCTCGGAGGTGTTTGCCGCTATCAGCAGGCAGCGCCCTCTCTACCGCCACATCTTGCTGCAGGACGACAAGCAGAGGCCATGTCTGGGGAATTCTAGTACGAAAACGACGTAGTGTCGGTGGTGATACAGTCTGTTCATTGTCTTGAAAGGCGAAGGCCGGGGCTCTTGATGATGCCCTGCTTGGCCCCCATTGGATGGTGATACGCAGCGACAAGCGATAGACTAAGACGCATGGAGTGGATGATCTGAGTGGCAGATAGCGGGTGGAGGGAGAAAATTGCCGGGTTGCAAGTGTGGAGGGACCCGCCATCCCGCACAGCTAGAGGCGATGGGTTTCAATTCAATTACCCCATCTCATCGAGTCAGCAGAAGTTGGAGCAAAAATGCCGGTGCCTGGACCGATAAACCGGTGATTGAGCCGCTATCGCTATCACCACCGCCGCTATCTGCTATCTCTGGGGGGAGATACGCGGGAGATAAGTAGCCGGCACCTATAGATAGCGGAAAGATGCGCGGAGACGAACGAGGCCTGATGATTTACGGTGTACGGATACAGGAGATTGCCATCTTCTTTGTTTCTCAAATAATGGTGTGAGACAGCAATAAGCTTGTTTTAGAAGAGTCACCACCTCAATCTGTTTTACAGAGTCTGAATGAGGGGAAATGCGACACGAGAGGGAGTCAATGCAAGGGCGAATCTGACATGAAGCGAGATCTGGTCTGCACGCATTTTAGGCCCTGCAGCGTTTATCAATCATTGGGCTTGCAGAGATGCAGATGCAGAATTACCCATCTACTTACCTAGGTAGGTAATTCTAGAAGGCTAAAGGAATGCCTCAGTAGGTCGTTGGAATAGCAGCACATGCACGTACATGCACTCTACATGTTCAGATTCATCTCCTTACATGTCGGGCCAAGGCAACCCGCACAACCGACCAAAAGATACATGGAAGTCTACGTTTCTAACAAAAACCCCAGTCTCGTTTCGAAAACAAAAACATTATATATTACTCTATTTCTATTGCTCAGCATCTTTCACAAAATGGGAGATGGTCCATTGCCTGGAACATCGGAGGAAAAGTGTTTTGCCAGCCAAGCGTCTCGATATTCTCTAGATGGTAAGGCATTCCACGCCAGTATATTTAGACCATCTTCTATTAACCATTCCAGGAGCCGTCTTCGTAGTTGTATGAGCTGTAATTTAGATTGTAAGAGTTGTTGTTCTAGTTGTATTGTTGCCAAGCTTTCGCCTTCCTGTTCTTGTAGTTGTAGGAGCTGTTTTTGTAGTTGTATTATTGCCAAATTTTCGTCGTGTTCCTCAACCAGAGATTTGTGGCTTTCAAGGGCCTTTTTAAAAGCCTCACTGCTCACACGGAGCTGGTCCCTGTGCCTGCATGTAACGGTGTGCCCCCGGGGGGGCAGCTATTATCCGATTGAGTTCGGCAAGGAGCTTCTTCTTCTCTTCCCGTCTCTTTACTGCTCGTCTCTTTGCCCTCAGCCTATTGTCCGCCTTGACGATTCTGCTGACGACTCTTGATGGCAACATCATCCTCTCCATTGCCGTAAGCTTGGCTGCGCTCGACATGATTACCTGACAGTCTTCATGGTCGCCAGCCTGCAGCAGAAATTTGGCATCTTCGCCCAAGTCTTCTATACTGCCGCATAGCAAGGCCGACGCGTCGTTTTCGTCGTCACTCGTGTAACATCTTGTTCGGTTTCCGCTTGTGACACGCGTCCGACGGGAACCAAGCTGAGAGACGCGTTGACGCCGAGGTTGGTTCATATTTGTTTGGAAAGCAGCGACTGCTTTCTTACAGCGGGTATAAAAGTAAAATATTTCGTGTAGGGGAAAAGGTGTGATGGTGGTGAAAATCCCATTTATTAAAGGGACAGAAACGACAAATTTTGTCGAATTTGTAGACGTTGAAGCTGGTTGCTAATTGCATGTAGCTTGCCAGCAATCAGATAGGTTGAATCATGCTGATTAGCTGGCTGTGATCATGGATCGAGTTATGGAGCACGCCGGGCAGCTCTTTGCCGGTAACTCATGTCGACACCAAGACAACATGTGATAGTTGCTGTTACCTTCTATAAGAGGCCGTTCTTCAAAAATAAATCCTATTCCCGCCAGCAACAAGTCAAATATCGTCTTCATCATTCAGATCTCGCATGTCTAGCATACCCTGGACACGCAGATAATCAAGCCTGCAAGTACCGTGATGGACAAGCATGTCCCCTCCCACACATCTGCCCAGCCGAGATACCTCCGTTCACGCTCAAGATACACGTGTTTATCGCGAGAGCTGCGTCTTATCGCTTCTTGGCGGCGGCCAGCCAACCACAGACGCGCAGCCAGTCACCACCCCACCTTTTTCTTTTCATCCCCCACCATCAATCTCCCCTCCTAAACACCAATTTTGGCATGAAGCGTCTCTCATTTGCAGGCCCGCGTTTGGAATAATACAACAAAGACGAAGCAAATAGGCCGAAGAAAACGAGGCCCAAGGACGACGCATCCAACACCATCTTCGCGCCAGAACTGCTCGTCCTAACCATCGCCCACGCCCAACATGGAGGATCAACTGGCGCAGCTCCTGGCCAACGCTCAGCTTTCCGAACAAGCACCCCGCCAAGCTGCTGAAATCGAGATCAAGCGAGCCCAGACAAATCCTGCCTTCCCCATCTCGCTTGCTCGCATCGCCGCCCACTCGTCCATCGACACGGCCATCCGACAGTCTGCTCTCAGCACGCTGCGACTGTTTATCGAGAAGAATTGGTCTGTCGAGGAGCTGGACGAGGAGCCCCAGATCCCCATCTCCGACGAAGCGAGAGAGATCCTAAAGCAGACCTTGCTGGAGGTGGCTTTGAGCCCCGAGGACGACAGAAAAGTCAAGATCGCAGCGAGGTAAGATTCTTTCAACCACTGTGGCTTTTGCCTCGATTCAGAGCCTGTTCGAAGCCTACATCGAGTCTATATGCGGGTTTAAGAAATGGGAAGCTAAACGGTTTCTTCATACTTTAGTTATGCTGTCGGCAAGGTCGCCATCCACGATTTTCCCGAGCAATGGCCCGCCCTTCTGCCCACCATCCTCGGCGTTATCCCGACGGGCAACGATGCCCAGCTCCACGGAGCCTTGAGGGTGCTTAGCGACCTGGTCGACGAAAGCTTGAGCGAGGATCAATTCTTCTCCATGGCCCAAGACATTGCCAAGGCGCTTACCGAGGTGGCCCTCAACGAGAACCGAAAGCCCATGCTGCGCGCGCTTGCAATTTCCGTCTTCCGAGGATGCTTCGATTTGATGAACATGGTCAAGGACGAGAACAAGGAGGTCAAGTCTTTTGCAGAGGAGCTGCTGACACAGTGGAACCCTTTCTTCATTGCTGTGCTCAAGGGCCGCCTGCCGGAAGGCGACTCCAGCTCTGGCGCCCAGCCCGAGGCCTGGAATAGCATTATTGCTCTCAAGCTGCAAGTCGTCAAGACTCTCCTTCGGATTCGCAGAGTCTTTCCCAACCTCCTTCTCCCCCAGAGCACCATCTTCTTCACCGCGGTGTGGGAAGAGCTCAGCATTATGCAAGCCGCTTACGAGCAACTCTACATCATTGACGAGGTGCAGTCTCGCCTGGAAGACTCAGATAACCTCCCCTATACCCTCGACCTTCTCATCCTGGAGGAGCTTGACTTCCTGAACCAGTGCTTCCGTGCACCCCCCGTCCAAGCGGAGCTCGACAGCCATCTGCAGGCCCATGCCTCTGGCCACGAAGTCCCCTGGATGATGGACCTTATGAAGATGCTTGTTGGATATTCTCGAGTGACTCGCGAGGAGCAGGAGCTCTGGGACTTTGACTGCTCTTTGTACTTGGCAGAGGAAACATCGGTCACGGCCAACTACACTGCTCGTACTGCTGCCGGTGACCTTCTCATCAAGCTGGGCGAGTGGTTCAACGAGAAGACGGTCGATGGTCTGTTTGGATACACCAAGACTCTCTTCCCGGGCGAGGGCCCCTCGGCATGGAGAAGCCAGGAGGCGGCGCTCTACTTGTTCGTCATGCTCGTCAGCGACTTTGAGGATTTGAGCAAGCCTCTCCCCGACGTTGTCGCCAGCGCATACCTGGAGCTCGTCGACTTTTCCATCAACCAGTCCAAGCAGCCACTGTTGCGTGCTCGAGGATATCTCGTGGGTGGCATCATTGGCCGCTCGCACCAGACCCCGCCCAACCTGGTTGATCGCATCGTGCACTCCATTACCACCGAAGAGTCAGAGGTTGTGCAAGTCGCGTGTATCAAGGCCATTGAAGGTCTGATCAACTCGGGACGTGTGCCCGTTGATCGCCAAACGCCCATCATTGCCTCTATCCAGGCCTACATGAACGGCAAGGACCCGGAGGAAATGGAAGCGGCTGACGAGCTCCTCGTCACCCTGACAGAGACCCTCCGAGCCGCCATTGGCATGGACAGCCAGATTGCCATCTCTAGCGACATTCCGTCCGTGGATCTCCTTTTCCTGCTGGCGAAGCTGGGAGCCAGCAACTTCCAAGTCACAATGCTGGTCACAGAAGCATTTGAGGATATTGTCGGCAGTCTCTCAGGCGCCTCCTCATATGCTGCCTTGTGCGCTCGCATTCTGCCAACACTGACTGGTGCATTTGACGTGGCCAACCTCACAGAGGACAACCCTCTTGTCACGGTCGCAACAGAGTTGCTGGTCGTTTTGACAGAGCATGCCTCAGAGCCTCTCCCAGAGGGCTTCGTGGCTGCTGCGCTCCCCAAGCTCAACCGTCTGCTCATGGAATCGACCGAGGGTGACGTTCTGCGACCTGGATCGGAGGCAGTCAAGTGGATTCTGGTGCACGACCACCAGCAGGTCTTTAACTGGCACGACTCCAACGGCCGATCTGGCTTGGAAGTCTGCCTGCACATTATTGACCGGCTCTTGGGTCCTTCCATTGAAGACAATGCTGCCTCCGAGGTTGGAGGATTGGCTGCTGAACTGGTAGAGAAGGCTGGACAGGAACGGTTGGGACCATTCTTGCCACAGCTTCTGCAGGCTGTTGCTAATCGACTGGCCACTGCGCAGGCCGCCGCTTTCATCCAGTCTCTTATCATTGTCTTTGCGCGACTGTCCCTGGGCGGTGCGCAAGATGTTGTTGAGTTCCTAAGCCAGATCCAGATCAACGGCGAGAGCGGCCTTCAAGTTGTTTTGGCCAAGTGGCTCGAAAACTCCGTCAACTTTGCCGGCTACGATGAGATTAGACAAAAGTTCGTTGAAAAAAATCTACACACCGGGCCCTGCTTTGAATAGATGTGGAATTTGCTAACGCGTCGATAGCGTCATTGCGTTGTCGAAGCTTTACTCGCTCAACGACCCTCGAGTAGCACAAACCTCGGTCAAGGGCGATCTAATTGTCGGCGCTGACGACGGAATGATCAAGACCCGATCCCGCGCCAAGAAGAGTACGTCAACAAACTTTTTCAGTATTCACAGTACGGCCGCCATCATGGACCGACTGTACCACCAGTACACAAGTGAAGACCAAGAGACTAATAAGCCACCAACTGAAACAATAGACCCCGACAAGTACACCATCATTCCTGCGACTCTCAAGATTGTCAAGGTCTTGATCGAGGAGCTCCTGTCCGCCTCGGGCGCCCGAGCTGCTGCGAACGCCGCCTCTGCCGCTGTCACCACTTCTGCAGAGTTCGATGACGAAGACAACGAGGAGGAAGGGTGGGAAGACGAAGACGATACGCTCGACCTCTCCCTGGGCGCGACAAAGGCCGAACTCATGGCCTACGGCATGGATTCTAGCGCACGACAGCGCGACGACGAGACCCAACAATACCTTACCGAGTTCTTCATCCGCTGCGGCCGCGAGAACGTCGCCAACTTCCAGGAGTGGTACAACATGCTAACAAACGACGAAAAGGCGAAGCTGAACGAGGTGGCCAATGCTGCAAGCCAATAGGAGAGCCGCGCCATGTCCGAAACGATTCTGCTTCAGCAGAGGGTTACAAGAGTGACTGTTCGGGAGAAGGCCCTGCGGAAGATGGTGTGATGCTGATTGATTCTATATTGGGTAGGTGGGCCAGGAAAAAAAAATATTCTTTGGGAGGGGAAATTCTGTCTTTACAGCAATGCGAGAGAGAGAGAGAGAAGTTTAATCAATTCAAGAGGAAGAGAAAACAAAAAAAGCCACATGATGGGTAAAAGAGAGGAAATATAAGTTAAAAGATTACGATTGAAATGAAAGCATTAACGATGGTAGAGTGGCGGGTGGCGATAGATACCTTTGATAGTATAGAGAATAAGACATATAAGTGTTGGTTCGCTGGTAATTTGAGATGGAGCAAAAATTGTATAACTGGTTATCTGGGATAAAATAAGAATTGAGTAATTCAATTGTCCACTGTTAATTCAATGGTGGATATTCTTAGCTCTGCTGTCATTCGAACCCCTTGGGATCTTATTCAACGTTTCGTTGATACTCGTACACTCAGACTCGATTCATAACCATCATACACTTCGTTAAAGAAAATAAAAACAAACGGAAGCATAAAGCTCTGGTTTAGATAATGTCACCTCCAAAGCCTCCACCATAGCCGCCGAATCCTCCTCTTCCTCCGTTATATCCTCCCCTATTACCACCTCGTCCTCCAGAACCAGGAAATCTCGGCCCTTCACCAGGATTAACCGGGTCCCATCTAGCCCCTGGAGGAGCCTGCGGGTTGTAGCCGGCTCCGTGCGGACCATCTCCTCCCCACCCGCCTTCGCCCGTGAATAGCGGATCGTCAAACGTAGGGTGCATTCCTGAGAAGCCGCCTGGGCGGGGGAGACCTCCGCCTACGAATGAGCCTCGCAACGGATCGTGAGGCCCAAGGCCAGGAGGGTTGAGGTCGTCGTGGCCAATGTAGCTCGGAGGCATCCTCAGCCCGCCCATGACACGGCCAGGAGGGCTGTTGATTTGGTGCTCGTCTTCAAAGTCAGGAGGAGGGAAATCAGCGGGCGGAGGTCGTCGACGAGCGTTATCAGGCAGCAGTCCAGGATGAGGATAGGGCATCTGTCCTGGCATCTGTCCTGGACTGGGGCCGATTGGGGGTCTGGGTCCCCAGGGATGAAGGCTGGGATCGCCGCGAGCCTCCTGCGCGCGTCTCTCGCCTCTGGCATTTGCTTCGGCATCCTCGGTCTCGACGTAGCCCTCCCTTTGCAGCCTTGGGATCAACTTCTGCACGATTTGTACTCTAGTGTCGTTTAAGATGCGCTCGATGGCGCCGTCTGAAGTAAAGAGCTTCTTTAGCTTATCGGGGAGGTTGCTCCGGTCTTCGTTTCCGCGGGCATCGAGGGGGATGCGTAGGGGCAGATTAGAAGCTTGGACAATGTCTCGAACGGTGTACTCGAAACGATGGATGTTCTCGGCGCCGACAGCGAGGCCCCGAATCTCGACCTTTGAGCCCATGCGATCGACGCGGACGACAAATGTCATGGAGGACTGCTTGTGCTTGTAGACGAAGGATAGAGAGCCGAAGCCGTTGTTCCACTGGGGTGGCAGACGAGGGGCGAGAGAAGCGCATTCAGCTACATCAACGTGTTGGTGAGTGTCTTTGGCATTGGGTATATACGATGCCAATTAGGCTGGGTGAGAACATACGCATTTGCTTATCTTCGTCAAAGCCGCAGAGCCTGAAATCGAGAGCGGCGAAATATGCATGGACGAGCAAGGCGATGACCTCGTAGGATGACGCAAGATCGGATGATTCGTCGCCTCGGGCGTGCGTGGGCAGAGCGTCTGCCATGGCCATGAGGACGACATTGACGCTGAGAGGTGGAGGAGCTGTTGTATCACCCATGATGATGATGGTGATGATGAAGATGTGTATCAGTAAAAGGTGATTGGTAGTATGTTATAGAGAAAAGTGAAGCTTTTACGATGGATATTCTTGATGGGATGAGATGCGTAGCATGGAGCACTTTGGAGTTGATGTATATGCAGGTTCAAGTGACGCTGAGCTTGGAGAAGTCCAACCCGGGATGATATGATGCGTCATTGCCACTGCTGCCTCGGCAAGAGCTCTTTCTACAGCTAGAGCTCAGCCCTACAGGCGGGGTCGCTCGAAGCTCCAGTGGACTGTCCAGCTGTGTGCCCAGCTGTATTAGCACTGTTGGCGATTGTCGTCAGTTGAGTTCAAGGCCATCACATGACTTGGCGTCTCGCCCATCAACGCGAACACGCCCAACACGTCTCCCTCGCTTTCTTCTCCCAAAACACCACAAGCTCGGCCATCACGACGCAATGTCAGCCTCAGTCTCGCCGCCAACACACCGCCAACACCAGAACCAGCCCCATCCAGCCCATTCCACGCCCACTTCCTCTCCCTCTGCAGGCCCCTCCCCCTCCCTCTCCCTCCCCCCTCCTCGCCGCAGCGCCCCTCCTCTCCACCTTCACCTCGTTCCTCACCATCGCCATCCACTCTCTGCTCTACCACCGCAGCCTCTACCCACCGACATCCTTCCTCACCGCCCGCGCCTTCAACCTCGCCGTGCACCAGTCCCGCCACCCCGCCGTCTGCGCCTGGATCAACGACGCCGTCTCGGCAATCTCCAACCAGCTCAACGCCGGCACCGCCAGGCGCATCGTCTTTGTCGTGCACAGCAGCGACAGCAAAGTCCGCGAACGATGGGTCTTTGACGTGGAGCGCTTCCCAGCGTGGAATCTGAAAGATGAGGCCGCAGCAGCGGCAACAGCAGCGGAGTCGGGAGCACCGACTTCGCATCAGCAGCAAGACAATGACCAAGACGACGATTCCGAAGAGGGCGAGGACGAAGAAACCGCCGCCGAGGTGCAAGATGCGCTCAACTGGGCCGACATCCACGAAGCCCTCCGAGGAGCGCTGCAGAGACTTGCCTATGCCGCGCAGGCCGCCGAGAAGCTGCCGCCAGGATGCACATTTACGCTCGCCCTGGAGCTGAGAGACGAGGCTGAAGCCCCTATTGGTGTAAGCATGTACAAGTAAAACCAGGAAGACGCAGCAATGCTCGTCCTGGCAAACCGTAGCAAAAAAGGCTCCCCCCAACTAACAAATAAATCATCTCTAGCATCCCCAGCCATGGATCCCATCAGAGCCCAATCTCCAACCCCCTACCAAGCAGAAACCCCACCAAGGCGAATCTCTCAAGGGCATCGCCACAAAGCCCGTCCGCTCCGTGAGGGTAGATCCGCTGTTTTTCGAGTGCTGGCTCGAACAGGGCTCGCCGGAGCCGGAAGTTGTGCATAATTCTAATATTAGTAGTGGCGGGATTGTAACGGGCACCTCATCTGGGAGCATCCCTTGATGATAGTCATAAAGGTAATGGATAATGAATAATGGATAGAGAGGGCAATGAAAAATGATACCAAGGGAAAAGGATGGAATAGAGCAAAAACGATTAATGATTATACTCGGAAGAAATTAATGATTATACTCCACAACATCTTTCATTCAAACTTGTTCCATACCATCTACCTATCCACACTCAGAAACCACAAGCAGAAGAAGCTATCCCATTCTATAATCCCTTTCATAGGGTTAATAACAACAGAAGAATATCAAGAAATCACCTCCCCAAGACTCCCCATAAAAAAAACCCAACACGTTTTATTCATTTTCAAAATCCCCCAAACCTCTTCCCTTCTCTACCTTTCCATTCACCCCCTCCCTTCCATTCTTTATTACAGAAAAAAAAATGTAGTTATTCTCTTTTCTGTTTGTGTCAGATTAGGTATTTTATACAGCTTGTATATCCATCCATTCAGTCAATCAAGAAATCCATCATCCCATTCCATCCCGTACCTTCCATCCAACCATCCATCGTCCTGCGTCTATTACAAGAAATTTTATAAGAGAACAAGAAAAAAAAGTGTAAAAAAAAAGAAAAATACAACATCAGAAGCAAAATTATAAAAAAGGCGACATTACCATGGCCATCCATCATCATAGAAAATTAAAAGAACACCCAGAAAGAGAAGATCAAAAGCCGCCACCCTGGCAACAATTAAAAAAAAAAAAACAAGAAGCAGAAAAGAGAAATGTCACAAAATCTCATCTTCAAAAACACACACCCCTTTTTTTTTCCCCACTCACTCTGTCCCCTTCAGCGCCGCCCGTAGGCTAATCATCTCACGCTTCAACTTTGCATTCTCCTTCTTCATCCTCGCCAGCTCTTCTCCCTGGTTCTTCAGCTTGACAATGAGCTCTTCTTTGTCTTCTTTGCCCTTACCCTTTAGGGCCTTGACAATCTTCGCCAGCTCGGTATTGAATCGCTCATAGAGCAGCTCATTCTCTGCCACGGCCTCCTTGTGCAGCTGATCAATGGAGCGCATCTTGGACTCTGTCGTCTTGAGAGTGATTTCCACATCCCGCTGCAGCTCATCTTGCTTATCCTGAAGGTCCTGCATCACCACCGGCATTCGATCTTCCAGCGATGCTACTGACTGAGACAACCGTTGCAGACTGATTGTCTGGGGTTCGGACAAGGTACCACTATTGACCATGGCCATTTCCTCACCAATCTTGACCAGCTCTGACTGCAGCATGGCATCCACCTCGCCCACAGCAGTCTTCTCCGTCTGCAGCCTCTCCCGCAGCTTCTGAGGAGACTGCAGACGGAGCTTTTGTGCCGGAGTTCGCGTAGGACTGCCGTTGCCGCCGTTGCCAGATTGTCGGCTCGGCGATTCGCCGGATGAGCTTCCTGGCCGGATCGGCCGCGGCGGCAGCAGCGTTGGAATGTTGGACGTCGATAGAGTTTTGCTATGTGTCGGTCTCGGTCTCCTAGAAGGAGGTGGATCCTGCCTGTTTGGAGATTCTCCCCGCATTGCCTGTTCCAGCTTGGCCTGGATCTCCTTGATGGGTGACGCCGCTCTCAATCCCCGTATGCTGCCATATATATCTGTGGTTGAAAAGTTTTCTTTTTGTCGGGGCGACCGGAGGAGCTGTGACGCATTGGGACTGAGCATCTTGGAAGGAGAAAGCACATTGGGACTACCATTGAGCCTCTCCGACGTCTCCTTTGTGTTTTGAAGAGGCTGCAGCGCATTCTCCCTCTCCTCTCCCTCTCGATCCTCGTCAATGCTAGTCGTATCTATCAGCGACTTGAGATCAGACAGGGAGCTTCTCCTCTTGTGATGCCTCCTGGGTGTTCCGGGTGTCGACGGTTCATACGCGGGCTCTCCAATGGTGTCGAGCGGAAACTCCATGCGATGGTTGCTGGGCGGTCTCACGGGGTCCTCAAAGGCAGTAGCTACGTGAGGCCTATCCCCGGATCCCGGCCTGCCCAGAGTAAATCTCTTGTGGATGATGTTGTCATCGGTTGACCGTTGGCGCAGAGCTTGCTGCATTGTCGCCCTAGACATGCTCGCGCTCTCGCCGGTGGCCGGGTTTCGATGCTTGCCCAGACTCCGCCAGACAGAAGTGCGCTCCTCCTTGGAGTTTGAGTTTTGTCGAATCAGCATGTCAAGGCCAAACTTGCGGCGTAGCGAAGATGTGTTGGATGTCACGGAGCCCTGGTGAGATTTGTTGCCGCTCGCGACGCCGCCACTACTGCGCGTCTGGAACGACTCCATCAATTGCAGCTCGGCTAGACTAAAGCCGGCGTACGTGGCCTCTCCAAATATCCTGTCACAATCATCGACTAGACGATCCAATAAGTTGATGTAATTTGCTGCGGTGCCGTCGGTAACGAGCATCTCTGCAAACGCCAACGTCAGCGCACCACGATCGCTGTCATTGCTACAGCCATCGAGCAGGTCGGCCAGCAGCTTAATCAGTGCTGTAAACGCTCTTCGATTCTGTGGAGCCAGCTCTTTGAACAAAAAGTTGACAAAGTCGGCAAACTCGCCCGGGACACGCTTGTTGGCTCGCTCCTGCAGAGTGTCGAGCATCTTGATGGTCGTCACAGGTCCTATCTGTTCAGTCCAGGCAATGTGGAGGAAGTTTTCAAATGCCGTAAAGACGACTTCAGTTCCCACGTCGTTGGCCACTTCCACCTCTTGCGGATTCTCAATGAGCCTATTGTACAAATCATTGACAAGCAATTCGTCAGCCGAAGCGCGGTGTAACAATGTTCTGCCGTGGATGGAGCCCTTGCGGTATTGAAGAGCAGTGGTAAAGGCCTCAAACGTCTGCTCCAGTCGAACAAGAGGATTCTCCGGCATCACTTCTTCCACTGCTTGTCTGCTATTGGTGCTGTTCTTCCCTCTGATGGAGCCATACATGGAGTGATGGCTGTCGGCCCGCTGGATAGAGGCTTGGTGTGGATGTTTGGCCTCTGAAAGGGTAGTCTCGGAAGCGTTGTTGGAGCCGCTCCATAGACTGGTGAAGAGTTTGACAGGGGACGCCGCCAGGAAGGATCGTGTCTTTTCAGCGCGGTTGGATAGACACAGGGTGCGCAGCATCTTGGAGTGGTAGGAAACCATGGGAGCAGTGAGGGCCCGGTTAGAGACATTGAACTGGACGCTCAAGAGCTGCATGACTTGAGGATGGGTTAGCATGAAAAATACAAAGCAGAATGAAAAAAAAAAAAAGGGCTGATAAGAGAAAAAGGGCTTACTTCGTCTTGACATGGTGGGAAGGAAATCCTCCAGAGCCACGTCGTCTTGGTACTGCTTCCCATTCAGTCCCACCGTGAGCAGAGAAATCTTCTTCATATTCTTGCTCGTCACGTTAATCACAATCTCGATGCCATAATGTCCGACTGGAGCACCCTTGGTCCCCTTTTCATGGTCGACCACCACTCGGATAGGAGCCGGTTCGCGTCGGCCTTCGATGAGCTGATCAGCTCCTTCTTGGAATAACGCAGCGTGCAGTCCCAGGTTGTTTTCAGGCATCCGCACTGATCGCAGGGTCCAGCTAGGATCTTCTCTCTCTACCTCGGGGAAACGTGCCTCGATCCTGGCTTTGACGACATCTTCACTCCACTTTGCGGCTTTGCCCTCAAAGGCTTCTTGCAGCAGGAAACACCGTGATGTGATGGCCTTGGGAACTTTGTGCTCTCCGGGGTGCATGCCCTTCATCTCTGCGCTGGACGTCATCCAGATGAGGTGGCCATCGGCCGATTCCGTAAAACGAACATCTGCGAGATGATGCCAGCCCGTGAAAATGAACTCGTAATGGCTGGGACCGCCGGCAGCATTCGTCATGGAAATGAGCAGCTCTGCCGCCGAGGGCTTGTCGATCTCGCGAAGCAAGTCGCGCCCCGTCATGTTGTTATCGCCAGATTTCCTCAGCATGACGATGTAGTCGGAGAATAAGAGGAATATTCCAGCATCGTCGGAGTCGATTGTGGCCTGGTACGGTGGCGAGAGTTCTAAGAAGTCAGCAGCTAGGATGAGGCGGCCCTGAGGCTCAAGATCTGCGGGCCACGCCTCAACCATATTTCGAAGGCGGTTTGCGATGTGAGGTTTGTCTGGCAGGGGGTCATCCATGGAACAAATGTTGGTGATGATGTCTCGCGCCTTGAGCATGGGCTGCAGCGCCGGGTGCGTGATGGGTAATGAGGCGATGATTTGGTCGATGAGCAGGCTGTATCGCGGCAGCCTCTGGACGGGCTCAATGAGAAGCGAGCGAATCGTCTGCTCGCCGGCTCTGCTCACTCGCTGTCGGAAACTCGACTGCTGGTCTAGGAATGAATTCAGCAGTGTCGGAAAGTGCTGACTCGCCTTGATGTAGTCTTGGTAGCACTGGGTAAATTTGGGGAACCATTCGAGGAACAGCTTGGCCATGGCCAACGCGCCGAGCGGATCCTTCTTGGGGGCAGCATTGTTGCCAGCCCTCATCGAAGACGATAGACTCGTCGTCGGGTTTTCCATGTCTTTGACGGCGTCCTCCTCGGTTTCGTTCATAATCTTGCGCAGCTCCTCGATAAAGGCCGAGTTTACTTGCAGAATCCCATCTGACGACTTGGGAAACAGCTTCTCCAGCTCTTCTTCGGACGGACTCAGACTCTCGACCGACCGCTTCTTTGCGTTATTTCGGAAGTCGTTGGCCACGGTCTTGACGAGCTCCTGGACCTTGAGCACGTAGCGCTCCTCGGTGTCAACGAGCTCGCTCATCTTCATGCGCAGCTCCATCTTTTGGTCCTTGGTAAAGGTCTTGTTGCGATTCAGCGGGGTGGGTTTTGAGGGCGCGCGGCGCAGCTTGCTGGTGGGCAGGAAGACGGGCTCGCCAAACAGCTTGACCAGCGGTGTGTAGCTGCCGTACTGGCGCAGCGTCGGGTCGATGATGTCGTCCTCGTCGTCGGGCATGTCGTCGAGCTCGGCCGACTGCGGCACGATGGAGCCGGGCGGCAGGATGAAGTCGATGTCGACGTTGTTGACGTGCTGGGTCTGCAGGGCCTCGTCCAGCGTGGCGACGACGTCGGCGGTGTTTTCGCTGCGCACCATCTCCTTGACCAGGTCGGCGGCATGCTGCTCGCTGAAGAGGGCGGGCGCGCTGCTGGGCCGCTTGCCCTTGGGCGGCGGGTAGGCGGCCTTGAGGTGCGCCTTGACATTGTCGGGCAGCTCCTTGAAGTAGCGGAACAGGCCAAAGGCCAGGCCGCGGTAGACCTCGTCGCCCTGGAACTCGCGCGGCAGGTGGTTGACGACGCTGTAGAAGGGCGAGCTGGGCGAGATGGTGATGCGCGGGAAGCTCTGGAAGCCGGCGGGCGTGAAGACGTGGACCTGGACGCGCGAGCTGTTGAGCGTGTAGTTGGCCGTGGTCGAGGGCCCGTGGAAGATGAGGACGGGCAGCTGGCCCAGCAGCGGGTCGGCGGCGTGGTAGAGAGCAATGTGCTCGGGCGAGAGCGCCAGCTCGTCCGTGACACGCACCATGGCGGGCTCTGCGTTGGGGGCTGGGCCGGACCTGAGGTCTCAATCGAGGGCTCAATGGCCAGCGGCGCTCATAGCCCGGCGGTTGGCGATGCTGGTGCTGGAGTCGGGCGGTGTTCGTCGAGGCTCAAGTTGACGTGCGTGGTCGTGTCTCTTCTTCTGCGTCGAGGCTGAGAGCGTGTTTCTTTTCGTGTCCAGGGAAGGGCTGGCGGCAGGCGTTGCTGCCCTTGCAGCGTCGTCGGTGGATGGCGATGGGGGCTGCCCAGTCTCCCTCGATCCCTCGTTGCTCGCCGTAAATCGTAATCGTTAGGCTGTTTCGTGTCTTTGTCTGGGCGATTCGTCTTTGTGTGTCCGCAAAGGGAGTCGGGGATCAGCGGCAAAAAGAGCGTGTGAGTTGCGTGATGCGATGTGGGATGGAGAAAATGCGGAATTGGAGATGCGTCTTCAGAAACAGAAAAGAGTCAAGGCTTTGCGTCCTGCTTTAGCTCTGGCTCTGCTGCTCTGCTCTGCTCTTCCTTTGATTTGCATGGGGAGGGGTGAGGGAGACGAAGCCGAGGTGGGCCCAGCGCAGGCTATATTTCTTTAGGTCCCGGCAGAAAGTAAACAGAGGCTTTTTTGGGGCGCTTGTGGCTTGAGCGCTTCTTCAGTCAAAGAGTTTAAACGCGGGAGTCCAAGTAAAGAAAAAGAGTCACAAAAAGGCGTTGAGAAGTTAGTTGCAAAGCTTAGTTCCCGCACCCTAAACACGCTGGTTGCCGTGGGAATGTTTCGGGCTTGTTGAATATAGAGTTCAAATGTATGTTTGTTTTGTGGCCAAACAGATTTGTCTGGAGCCTTTTCCAGAAGGCTTCGGTGATCCCTGCGGCCGGGACCAAGCTCACGAGAAGAATGAAATAAGATTGAACATGAGAAAATGGACAAGGCCGAGTCTTACGCAAGACCTGATTAAACTATCCAGGAAGCAGCACTAGTCATTACGGCCCTATGCAGGAGGCATATGAGAAATATGTAATATGCAGGCAATATTCTATTGCTCGAGCCCGGCAGGATGAGATGAGGTGAGGTGCTCGAAAATAGATACCGCTCTCGGGCGCCTACCAAATTGTTCGACGCACGCCCCCCCCCGAAAATCCCCAGCGCCCAGTCCCCAATCTCCAATCTCCATCGCCGCAAACACGAACTGATGCCAGCTGAAAGACTGATTTGCCTAAGAAGGGGGGAGGGTCCCCTGAGCGTTTTCTGCGCCGGGGCCCCCCCAGCTGTTTTATAATGAAGGCAAGCTGCTTGTGAAACGTCCAGGGGCCCCCTTGGTCCCCTAAAGACCCCGCTGGAACGGCCGGTTGACAGCCCTGGAGAGCTGGAGAGCGCTGGGCCGTTCACTAATAACCGCTGGGGATGAGGGGCGGCACAGCACCTGAAGCTCCAGCTCAAATTTGGACCTGGAGCTATCGATTGATGGACAGGCACGAGCCCGTGATGGAGCTGCTAGCGCCTAGTACCCGTTCTGGGTAATGAAAGCCCACTGTAGCTTGCTGACTCGCAGCCTGGGCCTAAGATTTGGACCCCGCAGTTGGCGCCCTTTTTTCTGCTGCTCCAGTGCTCTCTTCAGCTCCAACGGATTGAACTGTCTGCTAGCTGTGCACGCACATTACATGACGTACATTCAGTTATCGATAATTTTTCCAAACATCTCCAACCTCATCTCATCCACCCAGCTTATGACAGACTCACTTATTCACTGATTCACATACATCCACAAATCTACCTGGAGTCTCATCTCATCGTTTTTGAATTCATCAGCACAAAATCATCATAAAATCTCCTCATCGCAACCAAACGCTAGGGCCACCAAAGATTTAAACCCTTTTTCTCACTTTCTACTAGATACCTAACTCCAACCCTACTGATCCTTGTTTCTTATTCTCTCGTGATCATACATAATAATTACAAACCTTAAACCTCAAACAATTCACAAAACATAAGTCGCAATGTCCAGCACCGACTTCAAAATCCCTCTCCGCCACCAACCAGACGACATCGGCTACCGCCTCATCGAACTCCCCCCCGAGCTCCAATCTCTCCTCGAATCCGATAATCCTCCAGTGTATGTCTCTCCCCGCTGTCTATTCTCTCACTCATCTTGAAACCTCCTATTACTCACAACTCTTTTTCTTTTCTTTCCCTTGCTCCAGCCTCACCCTAGAATCTTCCGAGACCTCAGCCCTCCTCAAGTCTCCCGACAGAACCTACTCTCTCCGCCAGAAAAACACGTCAAACTCCGTCATACTGCTCTCTCCACTGGACTCATCTACGGCATCAAATCAAGGCATAGCTGCCATCTCCACCATCCACGAGACTGTTGAGCTGGAGCTTGTGCCTGAACATGCTGCTGCTGCAAGCGGACAGCTCAAGAACACTGGGAGCAGGGGCAAATGGCACGAAATGTTTGGCAAGGGACGATAGTCAAAAAGATTAAATATATTCCCTATAGAAGCTTCCTAGATATTGCATTGAATCAAGGAATCCAAATGTGCCATATTCCATATATAAACTATCAATACCGATTCTCTTCTTCTCCATCTCGCGTATTCCATTCTCGATTCCGCAAGGCCAGTGGGCGTGCTTGATGGCGCCAATAGCGTCGTATCAGCGCCCACGTATATCCTCTTCCAGATACCAAAGGGCGATATCTGGGAAAACTTGCAAGGCCTTTTACCGATAAGCATCTCGGACACGGGCTGCAAGGCTCATGGCAAGATTTTCCGAATGCGAATTATTCCCCACTAGAAGCATCCCAAACGATTTGAGGAGTGACCATGTCATAAAAGGGTGAAATTTGCTCTTCAGTAACTTTTTGGCTGTGTTACTAGCCCCCATAAATATCCAAAAGCGAGAATTCGCGCGACGACCCCTTTGAAGGCATCATCGTTGCCAACGAAGTGCTCTTCCGCAAGCAGTTCACCGTGGCAGTTGAGTGCTCTTGAGCAATTCGTTTCTGTATGTATTCATATCGAACGTACGAATATGTGAGAAAGCCAAGTCTATGGAGCAAAAAGGAATTCGATATCTTCTGGATCTAAATTCGCAGGGCCCAACCGGAGGATGTTCATATAGAACATGTAGGCGTGGGGGATACAGTAGCGCAAGTTGAAGCAGAGGTAGACGCAGAAGAGGTAGAAGACGCATCTGATATCCCCTCTCTGCTCGGCGAGGCGTTGAATCTCGAGGCAGTAAATGAGAATGATTGATAGGTATATGATGCCGAAAACTTTCTCCGGCGTCGGTTCGGACAATGACACCAAAAAGACCAGGATAGGAGTGGACAAAGTCATGACGGACTTGGATCGGCGAATGTCACTTCTTTGGGTGACTACTACTAGAACACCGACAGTGCCCAGTAACGGTTGAGGATGTTTAAGGACTCGTATGAGAAGAATATACCAGCGAGAGAAGGCGAAAAATGAGCCATTTATATAGGAAATGCTCGCCAGACACAGAGAAATCAGCTGCAGCTTTGCGGCTTGAGGGTGGATACAAAAAAATAGCCTCGCTAGAATACATGTAAAGGAGACGAACCTTGTTCGGCCCGTCTGAAAGTAACGACATTATAGAGTTTGAAATGACCAAACTACTAGATAGGCTTTGAGAAGAAAAAATAGGCCCTTGATAGAACAGAGTGGATAGGACAAAAAGGAAAGGAAAATGGGCCAAGTGGCGTCTTGGGAGGGATACAAGGAGGAATATACTGTTGTCGACATCGATACTATTGATTTATGTATCAATGTCTATAATCCATGCCGACGGTATCGATGTCGACAATAGTATTTTCATTCTTGTAATGAAAGCTGCGCCCATGCATTCAGCTGGGGCAAAAGCAACTATAGACCCTTTCTACAGAGAAGTTTGATCCAGCCCCAGTTCTATTATGCAGCACTTCAGCCATTGCTGCTACTGATGCTACTGATGCTACTTCCAAGTCAGTTTGGCAGTAGTAATGATATTATAATGCATGGTGAAGCTACCTTGTTTAGCTACAGTTATATACAGAGCTTTTCTACTTGAGTTGTATGTGTTGGATCATAACTTCATCTCCTTGTCTGAGAGCTGAATTCCACCCATCTTTTAAGCAATCATAAGAGTTTTACATACCTTTGGCTTCTTCATTATTGTTTCTCCCCAACGTCGTTGAGTCCTCAAGGTACTTTATCTTGAACCTTAATCTTGACAAGTAATCTAGACGATCTGGCTTTGGTTGACCTTGACATGGCTAATTGGCTGACTCTTGTTACTTTTGGACATCCTTATCCATGCAGTCATGGAATTGCCTTTACAGGCTGTTTGCAGTATAAAAAAAAATCTCTCTCTATAAAGTAAAGTTCTAGAAAAAGATGGTGCTCCGCAAAGCGTGAAAGTGGAGGGTAGTACGCGTAAATTTACACCGGTGGAGCACCGCACCACGAAGCTTATAGAAAAGCCTCCTGCCATAAGATTCTCCATTTTAAGATTCTTGACGCAATTATTTGCTCTTAGCAATTTCAAGCTCGAGGTATATCAAGTCCATAGCCTGTAGCCAGAATATTCGCCAACATCGTGGCTTGACTACCAACTTTTACATGTATTGCCATTTCCGTGATAAAACCGATGCCGCGCTCCATGTCCCGTCACCATAATGTAGTTCAATATCCCAAAGCATACCCAAACATTGCAGAACTCACCATTCATCGTCCTCGCCATCATCTTCACTATCAACAACTTGCTTCTTCTGCCGTGTTGCTCGTGGCTTACGCCCCTTGGGCGCCACCGGCTTCTTCCCTTTAGCCTCCACCAGCGTCTCCGTTTCGGTCTGCGCTTCGCTAGTGCCAGCTCCGCCATCGTCTTCCATAACGAGATCTCCATCTCCGCCATGATCATCCTCTTCGAGCGAGGGAAAGAAGTTCGACGTCTCGTGCGCCCGGTGGTCCTCGCCATCTTCCTCATATCCTTCTAGAAGAAATCCTCCGGCCATTTCTTCGTCGTGAGCCGCTGGTGGTTCATCGACTTGCATTTTGCTCCGAGAATGGCCAAACACAGATACGCTTTCATCGATGTCGCCGTATTCTTCACGAATCCTCTTCACGATGCGCATTCCCATGAGAAACTTTCTCCATTTCCCAAGTGCTGCTTTGCGTCTTTTCTCATCCTCCTTTCTGACTCGTTCAGCCTCGTCTTTCTCTAGCTCGACCATCACTCTGTCGTGGTGTTCTTGCGCAATAACGACTCCCTGGATCACGGGGACAGCCATTCTGTGGCCAAATTCAAAGTCTACTACAGCTTCTGCGTAGTCGATTCCAAGCCTCTTGCAAACTTTACCGACGCCCCTGAATGGCACATGCACAGCTCCCTCAGGACACATGTGCTCAGCAAACAGATCAATGTTCCTATATCAATATTAGTACATGAGCTTGGTAGATTAAAAGGCACACATACCCGTATTCGTTCTTCGGAATCACGCCGTCCTTGATAGGCGGCGGTATGATCCAATCGGTCTGGTCGAAACTGTATAACCCCTGCAGGACTTTTTGCCCAGTCATTGCCTCGGCTTCTAATATTTCTCTTTTCCGGTTCAACGTGGCTGCTCGATACGGGACCCTCTTCAACGGCTCTTCACCAGCAAGCGGAGCTCGGCCTTGTTTATGCCAGGTTTCCGCGCTTTTGACAAGGACAACATCCAGTCGAAAATAAACATCTTCTTCCTCGGCTTTGCCGCTCTTTCCTTTATTTTTGAATATCTTGACTGGTTCCGCCCCTCGTCTTAGGGCCTCTTCGCGTTTGAGGTGCCTCTCCAGCGCAAACTCTTTTGACTGTTTATAGTATTGCAGTGTCTCCTCGCCTTCTTTTACCTCCTTCTTCTCTGCTTTCGCCGGCTTCAAGTCTACTGCGTCTTCTTGCTGATCGATTTCCGTCACGGGATGCTTCTTGTCTCCTCGCCTGTATCCGGACATGGCCGTCTTGAACCAGTCCATCATTTCGTACCTCTTTGCTTTTCCATTGCGATCGTAGATTGGAATTTTTTCCAGTGGCATCCTCACGCCTTTAGTTCGACCAGGAAGGACTTGTCGTTTCAGATAGCGTACGGTGACATCTTTCGCGGTTCCATCTCCTGAGTAGCCCACAACATAAGAAATGACTTGTCTTGCCCGATCTGCTTTGGCGCCGCGAGGTTCGAATGTCTCGACAAGGTCTCTATTTACTGCGACGGTTCCTTTTGCAATTGGATCGACTGGGAGATACTTCTTTGTAGCAGGCGATAATATTTCGGTCCAGTAATGTGGATATTCCAAGTCGTTATCGAATTTCTTCGTATACATAGATTTGGGTTTTGGGGTAAGATCTATCTCAACAAATTCGTCGTCTGTATCTTTGAATTCCAATTGTAAATCATCCTCGGCTTCTTCAGTTGGAGGAGTAGACAGCCTCGTAAATGAACGAGCTGAGCGTGACCGTGACAGGGTGATGTTGGCTGCTGATTTCTCTGCCATTTTCTTTTTCGTGGGTTTTGCTGCTGGCTTCTTCTCAAGCTTTTTCTTATTCGTAGACTTAGCAGGCGTGTTTTCTTGCTTTTCATCTTCTTCTGCATCCGCGTCTTCAAGTTTATTCCATCCAAAGCCTAGGGGCTGCAGACTGGCCACCATACGAGCATCGACTCCCAAGCCCCGAAGAAGCGCCGTAAATAGTTGAGCTCCGACGTCTCTACTTCCTTTGCAGTTGATGGCGCATTGTCGAAAATCATCTATTCCTTCCAATCGCTCTCCAAATTCCTCATAGTCGTCCTCATGATCTACATACGCCTTGGTGAGTCTATCGAGACGCTCCAGCGACATGTAGCCCCATTTCCGGAGGCCAGGTGCCGAGACTCGAAATCGCTGTTTCCACCAGGCGACTAGCGACTTCATAAATCGAAACAGAGGATCGCCGTGGCTCATGTCGATAGCCCCCTCTTCAAGCCGCTGGGCAGCCTCGCCCCAATCTCGAGACTCTTGCTTCGTGCCTCTCCTCCTTTTCGCCGATGCCTTGGGTTTCGGTGTCGGCCGGCTCTCTACCAAGCCACTATTACGCCTCCATCGGTCAACTTCATCCCAGAGCCTAGGCGGGACATGGGAAACCATGATCGCTTGCACTTCAGGATCGCAGATCCAAGAATTCCGAACCGCATTGTGCCACAAAAGACAAAGAACGTGAACACAATGGGTCGCATTCCGGACTTTCCGCTCTCGCTTTGAAGGTCCCTTCTTGTCACCAAAGGGGTTCGTCAGAGATATTCGAGTGTCCCGGATCAGAGTCAGCTCAAGGTCGCCTGACGGTACTGGCGCGTCCGTCATGGGCTGCTGAGGAGCTTCGACATCCTCAAACTCGATGTCGTCGTCCTCGTCATCCTCGTCAGCATCGCCATCATTTTTCGTCTTCAGTTGTTTCGCAATGGGGACATCTTCGAAATCGCTTTCTGACAGAGAAGACAGAGGGCTATCACTATCATCGCCCCCCAGACCGTGAAGCAGTGAATCCGAACCGTTTGGTGTGTGTGACGAATCCAGGTCGTCGTACAGCGTTCTTCTTCGGCTGCTACTCGCCCTGGATTTCACTCCGCTGGCCGTCTTTTCCTCGATGGCTGCATTTTCGGGCGTGGACACTCTTAGCCTTTTGCGAGGCACATACGGAGGCATCTCTTAATACACGCGATTCACGGGCTGCGGATTGGAGTGAGATGAGAAACAGCGATGTCGTCACTAACGCGAAAGTGTACGCGGGATCACGTGCGAGGGAGAGCTTCATTTGACTACCCTGAAGGATGACATATCAAATGAGTGGCAATTCATACGTCTATTAGTAAATTCAAAGCTTTGGCTCTGGTCAAATGGGTCAATTCCACTAAGGACGGTCTTTGCTTTGCGACAGCTAAATTATGGTGGCATCATGGGACGATTGACTAAGAATTAGAATTTAGTACTCGCTGCAATGCGTGATATTAATGCCGTCTATGTACATACACCCTCTATCCATGCCTCATTGTGCCCATTGCACAGAACCGCTATCTGTAAATTCAAGGATGAAAAAAAAAAAAAAAAGGAAAACAAAAAAAGATATATCCTGAAATCCCATCAGTCGCAGGAGTCCTCACGCCTCAATCAAATCCGGAGGCGCACCAACGCCTCTCAATAGCACCAAGGTATTCCCGCTCTGTAACGCCGTCCCAACCTTCTCGCCAAACTCCAAAAGCCTGCCGCCCTCGACATGGAAGACGCGTAACTTGTCTCGCTCATCCGAGCTCTGGTTGTTGATATTCTGTACTTGGAGACTCCGTGCCGCTGCGTCCAGCACCCTGCCAATGACCCAGTCCTTGGAATAGAAGAATTCGCCCTTGGGGAACTTGGCCTTTGCCGTCTCGGCCTCAGCCTCCACATAGACGTAGACGCGCTTCTCCGGCGCCAGTTTGTCGTCGCCCTTTGCGGATTTCTTCAGGCTGTTGACGGCCACCAGGCGGGCTGCTGCTGAGCTGGGCTTGGGCTTGGGCAGCGCCCTGCCAGCCTGTTCCTTCTTGGCCGTTCCCCATGCGCGAAGTCGATCCAGAGCAGATTTGGTCCTCTGAGCAACGTCGATTTGCATGGGCCGCGCCCCAAGCGGCGTCAAGTTCTTGCAGTTGTGGTCATCCTTGAAGCGGTGTTTCAAGCAGTAGTCCCGGTTACATGTATCGCAGTGCACGCCTGGCGTCAACGACGTGCCGACAATCGTGTCGCAGTCCGCAGCGCATGGCTTCTCCGAGATCTTATCTCGCAGCGTCCGCCCCTGGCCTATGGACGGCTTTGACAGCTGAGCCTGTCGTTTCCGCTGCGCCCACGCCCCGGGATTCGAGCACTTGTGCGCAGATTCTGAGCGGTGGTCCAAGCAAAACGTCTTTGTGCACGACTGGCAGAAAAAGGGCAGGAAATCAAGCTGGTTGCAGTATTCGTACTGGCAGTGGGTGCCGACTAGGCTGGCGTCTTCTCTGTCCTTCATGATGTAGCTCGTTTCAGGAGCATCGGAATCTGAACCTGACGCCATCTTGGGGGGGCCTGTGAAAATAAATAAGCCGCTGCAGTCTCGCTAACTGATAAAATGATGTGCTTTGCCAGGCAGAGTGAATGTCGTAGCCTTGGAAAGCAGTGAGGCTGCGCTGGAACTGTCGGCGCGGCTGAGTGATTCAGTCGGCTGACCAAACGTGGCAAGGAAGCGTCTGGAAGCCCCTATAAACGTCTGCTGGATTTGGCAATCTGTCCGCTAAAGTCCGGTGAAAGGACGTGCGCTTTGTGCTACCGCTAACAATCGCGCCTTGGCTTTTGAAATTCGAAATTTATCGATATATGCAATTAGGGAATGGAAGCAAATTATTGGTGTTGCCAAGCACAAGGGGTACAAGCGCAAGTAAGACGAGGCGAGATTAAGGCTGCAGCTGGCATCGCGGGGTTGGTTATCCATGGATGGCCCCGCTACGAGTTTGGATACCAGAATTGGTAACTAGAGCCCAATATGCGTTCCCTACCAGTATCTTAACATCAGACTACTTAAACAACAGATTGATTTTTATACATGATGTATATAACAAAGACATTCTTTTTCTTTGTGGTAATTACGAAATTATCCCATGATATAATGCTCCAAGAGTAGAGTAATGCCCCAACGCCTTATCCCATATACAGAGTAGAGAACGCTTCATTGATCCTTCTTGGCCTTGAGATCCTTGTTGATCAGCTTTTCCCGCCCGGTAGCCGGCGAGTCTCCGACGTACTTGTGGCCTCCAAACTGCGAAAAGCCCTTGTGGAACGCCCACTCGACGGCGTCTTCGACCGGCTTGTCAAAGAGACTGGGCAGGAATGGAACGACGGACAAGCCGAGGCCAATAGGGCCCCATGTTCGCAAAGCAACGTTCTTGACATTCTTCATGGCCTTTCCGGAGTATTTGACCACGCTGTGAATGGTAAAGGCAGGCAGTCCCATACTGGCCAAGCTCTGGAAGATGGCTCTCTGCACCATGACTGTTCGATAATCCTCCAGTGGAGAAACTACTCCGGGAGTAAGGCTCTGAGTCTCCTTTTCAGGGAGGCCAGAGAATCTCTGCTGGTGAGAATTGAGCAGAAGCTGCGGGTTGAGGACGCGCTGGTTGCGCCAGTACGAGCGGTATCCCTCAAACGAGACATCGCCCAGAATATAGAGCCATGAGATTCCGTAGGCAGTGCGAACGAGGCCCGGGTGCGCAACGGGGCGGAACGATTCGCCAATATCAGACGTGTAGGCGACGTATCGATGCGCAGACAGCAGAATTGTTCGAAGTCGGGTTGCATACGCGGCATATCGCAAGTTGCTCTCCGTCGAGTCGGGGGCGCTGAATGCGTTTCGTTTAGCCTCTCACTTGTAAGATCCAGATTAGGTGCAGCCCGCAATTACCTTCCCTCCTTGATGCTGTCAAAGAAACTCTCGTCTTTATCGGCCTTGTCGACAATCTTCTGCAGGCCCTTGGGCAGCTTCTCGGCCTTGGGGAGTGTGGGATCGAAAGCGCCTTCGCTCTGCGCCTGTTTGCGCTGCTGGTCCTCGGCCTTGGCCTCTGAAGATTTCCCCCACCAACCCATGATGAAATTGTGTCCAAGGGAAGAAATAAAATGCGATCAAGACAAGAAATCGACCGCTCAAAGAAATTTCACTCTCTGAACGGCAAAGTATGAAAGAACTAACAATTACGACGACGCCGAAGCTAGTCAGATGGCCGCGCTTATAGCTCAGGAACTCCCGCAAAGCTCCTTTGGGCCATGATTATAGTGACGTCGGCAGCGAAATTGAGTCGGGCATCCACCCACCCGCGATAAGCCCCGCCGAGGAATAGCCGCCAGATGCCGGGCCTGCAATTCCAGGCACAAGTCGAGTCTCCGTTTTCGTCGCCCGCCAACGATTCTCAACTCTGCAGCAATCCATTGATTCCCGTCTCGCCCTCCCGTCCACCCTTTCGACGCATATCCCGAGGTTATAATGGCTGGTATCGCAACCTACACTATTGCTGGCCGACAAGTCGGCGGCCACTACGTATGTTCCGCCGAGAAAAAAAAGTCGCACGCCGAGTTCGTTTTGGGATGCCAGTGTCTGACTTGATATCAAAAAACCACAGCTTGCCATGGGCTGGTTGGCTACCCTCTTCGGCGGTGCCTACTACGCTGCTTCTGGCCCCAAGAAGCCCGCCTCTGCCACCGCTGCTCCCCCGATCAACGCTTCCAGCTCTGACGAGGCCGACTTTATCAAGTGCGTGATATACTACTGTGGGCGACGCTGGACGAGATCCCGACTAACGGCTTGACAGGAAATTCCTTGAGGAGCAGGACAAGAAGCACTAAATTGCAAAATATGAAAAATTGGGGTTGCGGAGTGGCAGTGTATATTGTATTGTACATAATAGATGCCTGGAGAGCGAATGTCTCGAAATAGATGCGATACAATTTATTCTCCCTAGCAAGACGGCCTTCATTGCGCAATTACATGCACATTGCTACCTTGTCTTTTCCCAGCGTTGCCTTGAGTGCGACGGGAAACGACGCAATAACCAAGTGATGCCGTGACGGAGCTGTTATTGGTTTCCATTGATGTTGAATTTTCGTCATGGCGATGGCTGACTGCACGTGTTACTCTATGAGTACGCATACATATATCAGCGGTGTAATAGCTAACACAGATACCGGAGAACGCATTTGTTCTATTATTGATAGTATATACTAATTTCAAACTGCAGCTTAGACTGCCGGGAGCATAACGGAATTGGTGACTACCAAATTACAGCTCACCATATCAGCCTCACGAAACAGACCCGAAGCATCTCTAGAAGCTGACATGACTACATTGAGATCCCAAATAGAGCATAGTTGCTCATGAAGCCGTCAGCTCAGAATTGCTTTATTTCATAGTCGATCCCGCATATTCCCATGATTCCGCTAGCCATTGGCCGACTGTCTACTTGCCTAGGTAGGCAATTATTGAAGCCTCGTATTGATTGGCTGTATGTATGTAATACACCGAGTGTCCAAGACGGTCGAAGCAACTATTCCAGATGCATTTTATCTAGCATTTGATAGCATAATAAAGGGATTTGGCACATCTTTAATTACATGCCGAATCACCTACTGCTTTACTAGCGCCCAGGAGGGTGTTGATGCTCGGAGCTTCTGACTGGTGGCTTTACTTGAGCTTCAATTGGCAGGCGTCTAAGGGATATAAGCATATACAAAAGACGAGCTGTCTCGCCATCCCCGTTAATGCGAAGACGCTGCTTAGCCGGCAGAACCGCGTATCCAACGACCACAGAGCCACTTGCTGCAAACCGCCCTCCATGGCCGTGCAACAAGCAGCGCAGAGGCAGCAGCCAACAAGGCCGCCTATCAGCGGGCTGCCGCCGCTGGCAATCCAGCGCATCGCGGAGCCAACATGCAGCCTCTGCCGCCTCTGGAAACGCACAAAGGGTCGCAATGCAATCACGTGAGGCGCCGCTTCTGGGGCGTTTGGGGGCCGCCCGAATAAACGCGCCCCGCCACCGCGATTTTTTTTTGGCGCATGCACCATCTCCTTAAGCAGCACCAAATCCTGCATCCATCGGATACAACGATTGCAATTCCACGAAGCCGCCAACCTGCTAAAGGGAAAAACCACCACGAGATGGCCGCCGCTGCGACTGACCCTTCGCTGGTGGGCGCCGACGGCAGCGACCTCTCGCCGTCCGTGGCCGGGCCCAAGGAGCGGCACTCGCTGACGCTGGACCAGCGGCGGGCGCTGCGGCGATGGGCGAATAACCAGACGATCCGGCCGTCGCACAAGGCCTGCATCGAGTGGTTCTTTGCGCAGTACGGCCAGCAGATCAGCCAGTCCACCGTCTCGCACTCGCTGTCGCCCAAGTACTCGCGCCTCGACGGCGACAACCCGCAGCTGTCGGGCTCGCGCCTGCGCTTTGGCAACTGGCCCGACGTCGAGAAGCTGGTGCTGCTGTGGTACCAGCAGGTCCAGGCCGCGGGCCGCCAGCCGACCAACGAGGAGCTGGGCGAAAAGGCCAAGAGTATCTTCAGCCAGCTGCCGCGCTACAAGGAGGAGAGCCCGCCCGAGTTCTCGCCGGGCTGGATCCATCGCTTCAAGAAGAGATACGGCCTGCTGATCAGGCGCCAGCGCCGGCACGGCGACGGAGGCATCAACCCCGCCGAGGACATTGACTACCTGGCCGACTGCGTGCCGCGCTTCATGGCCATCCAGTCCGACACGAGCCCGGCCGCGATCCGGGAGCAGGTCCTGCGCGTCGTGGGCGTTGAGTCGAGCCTCAACACCTGTGCGCTGGTCAGAGACGAAATCATCCGGCGACTGGCAAACGCCCACGCGGCTCCGCTATCGGCTCTGGCCCCCGTTGAGCCCACGCTCGCCCAGCCCCCGCCCGACCAGCCAATGTACGAAGACGACGACCCCGAGGTGGTGCTCCAAAACGCCCTTCGGCAGCTGCAGCAGGAGGAACAGGCCGCCGAGGAGCAGGCCGCGGCTGTGCGCGAAGAGCGAGATCGCCAGGAACGAGCCGCGGGGCTTCAGCAGCAGGTCATGATGGCCGCACCGCCCGCTGCCCGCGCACCCTCTGATACCCGCTATGCTACGCCCGGCCACGACATTTCCCACGACTTGACTCTCACGCCGATTCATTCGTCAGAGGTGCCCATGGCTACTCACGACAGGCCGCTGCGATGCCCCTTTTGTGTCAACCAGAGAATGCTCCGTTCCATCAAGGAGGCCGTGGAACACATGTCGACACATGTCGTGGTATGATGAAAGTTGAATGGCGTTGTGATTTTAGCCAGCCAGGTATCAAATCTGATTTTGAAATGATTTGATGCCTTGTTTTTTTTCCTTCTTTAATTTATTTTCACAATCTGGGAGCTTGGCCGGCGGGGGGGGAAATGCAGGTCACGCTCACTTACGCGAACATGGAGTTTGTCAAACGACAAGAGGGAATTGTGGAGTTGTGGTGTTTCATTTTATGACTGTTTTTATTATATCCAGACGGCATCCGAGTGAAGCAACGTGTTGCCAGAAAAGCAAGAACAATTAAGGCTCTAAGCTGCTCATGTACAATATATCTCAAAATTGATGGCGCAAATTCCATCTACAACTCCAAGACAGTCCCAGTTTAAAGCATGTCCTCGTACTTCTATCACAAAGGTCATGAATTACGTCAACAGATGCAAGCACAAGCACCTATATAAGACCAGTGTCCTTCAAACGCCGCAAAATCGCATCCGCCTCTTCCTGAGCCTCCCGCTTCTGCAGCACCGCAATGTCCGTCTTGCCAATGTAATTCTTCCAAAACTTCAGCCCCTCGAGCCCTTCCTCGCGACACAAAACGCCTTGTTCCTCTGCCATGAGGAGCTCCTCCTCCGCCACACCCAAGCTCCAACCAAACCGCTCTGCCGTATCCTGCGCCGTGACGCCGCGCCCAAACTCGCGCCAGTCCCACGCAACCTCTCGATCGGGCGGGAACTCGTGCAGGTCCTGCAGCCAGGCCAGGATGGACCTGATGGTGGCGTCGTCGGTGCGGTCGCGTGCCTGGACGACCATGACGCCGCTGCGGAACGTGCGTAGCCGGACGGGCAGCTTGAGCGATTCCCACATCTGGGCGGCCTTTTCAAAGTCCATGGGGCTGACGAGCTCGACGCCGCCGCGGGCGCGGTTGAACATGGCCCAGAGGTCGACGAGGGTGAGGATGCCGCCGGCGCGCTTGAGCACGCCTCTTGCGTCGTCGGTGAGGAACTCTGCCAGGTTGCGGGCGAGTTCGGAGAAGTAGAGGGAGTCGGAGCCTCCGCCGCTGCCGACGATGTCTTTGGTGGTGATGAGGCCGAGCTGGTGGGCGGATTCGGCTAGGATTGTGTTTTCCTTGGAGGTAACGTCGGCGTTGGCCCCATTGACTTGCTGTGCAAATCTCTCTGCTAGTGCAACGACTTCCTTTGCAGAGGTCATCAAGGCCTCGAGGTCTTCAAAGGCACTGCCGATTAGAATCTCGTTATTCTTCCGCATGTTTAAGCCCAGCTGCTCCAGTCCAGCAATGCCGGCTGTTTTCGTTCTCTGGGTCGGGGTGCCTGGTGAGCCACTGGAGGAGTTATCGTCGGCCATGCGACTGCTTTTTGGAGCGGGAGGAGCATCTTGAAGCAGCCATTTCCGCTGCGTCATGGCGCTCTTCAAGCGTTCGTAAAAGATTTTCTCGCCGCCACCTCGAAAAGAGATTTTGACGCTTTCTGCAAAATCAACGGCACCTTGGCTGGTATCCTTGATTGGTCCAGGAGACTGAGATAATATCCTAATGTACTCAGCAGTGGATATGGTAGAAGGTGCATCTTGCGAGAGTAAAGGTGCTCCACACATCTCGCAAGATAACAGCGATGGATGATTGGAGAATGTGCACCGAGGACATTGAAAGACGGCCGCATCAGCCTTTCCTTGTTCGCTAGGCGTTGCAAAGGGATCGACAAGCCCCAGCGTCACTGCTGATGCTGACGAAAACGTATAGTTGTTAATATTTCCCGGTTGGCTGGGATTCAGCAAAGGTGATGGACGACTTGCACTACTAATAGCCGCCTTGAGCACCAGTGATAGCGCCGGTTTGATTCCGCACGCTAAACAAGGAGGGAGAGGAGTGTGAGCATTTGCAGCCGCGGGATCAAAGTTGGAAGGGACAGGATTCGAGAAGCTGCAAATGTTGCAGACCCAGGTGGCTGAAGCTGGCGGAGGCCCAGAAGGAGGAGCGTAGGCGTCATTGGAGGATGTCGGAGATGGCGTGCTATGTCGTGAGTTGACTCCCGTGCCGGACATTACGCGGTTGTGAAGGGCTGATCGTCTCAAAGGCTTGGGCACAATGGTGACCTTGGCCGAAGACTTGAAGAAGCCGGCATAGAACTCATACCGGTCCACCTCCTTCAGGTCGAGAGCGGCGGACTGCTTCCTCGGCTCAACTTTGTCGACATAGCAAATGCGATGAGATGTTAGGTAGACCTGGCCATTTTGCTGATTCGGAAGCTTGTACTTGCTACATTATATCTCGTCGCATCAGCATCATACTCATCCTCAAACATCCATAGGTCTTGAACCCCGCCAGATGACTTACCCCTCGTACAAGCCGACATTGTCTTGGACAAAGAGCAGTACCTCATCCGGGAGATACAAAGGCCGCAGTGCAGTAGTGAGATCAAGATGCTTCAGGAACATTCGTCCCGCGGCTGTGGCAAAGAGCCAGCCTCTTGGTGAGTGAGCGGGTGAGTCGCTGCGGGATCGATGATGCGCTGAATAGCACGTGCCAAAGGAGCTGTGGTGAATAGAGGCAGAGATACAACTTTTGGCTATGGGAGATTTTGAATAATAATAGCGTAGTGAGTGAAGGGATAATGGATGCTATAAAGGTCGAGAATTTCAGGCGGCAGTGAATATAAAGTGATGATAATGACAGATGCAAGGTTTCACCACCGCAGCTTAAGCTTCTCGTCGAGGCATGGCATCCCGCGCGCAGAGGTACGTACCGCGAGTCGCATCTGGTCTGACTCCACTATTTGCCACATCTGGGATAACGCGCAGGCTCATCACTGCCAGCGCACGAAGGGTCCAGCGAGAATAGCCGGCATATAGCCGCTGGCTTCGTCACGGGGCTTTCTCCCTCGCACATTTTCCCTCTGCGGCCCAACACGCACCTGTTGCCTCCTGATCTCTTCCCACGCATCGCAACAAACAACATCAAACTGTTGCCAGAGCTCTCGCCAGACTCTCTGTCTGCACCTGATTCATCGTTCGCACCTCGTAAAACTAACTCCAGCCAGCAATTTCCCAGCCGCCACGATGATGCCAAGTTGGTCGAGCGCCCAGCACCCGCCGGGCGTCGTCCCTCAGCACCCTCCTCCAGCGTCTTATGCCTATCCACCTAGTATGTCTCGCATCTCCCTTGCTTGCTTTGACCCGTGATCTCTAACCCTCTTCATAGACCCTGCTTTCATTCCAGTACAAGTACGACAAGGCTTTGGCCAATACACCACTCCTCCGCCACCCCCAGCATATAACATGTACGCGTCAAATGCCGCTCAGGCTCAAGCCTCTGCTCCCGGGACTACAACAAATGCATCTCCAGCACCCGTAGAACAGCCCAAAGGAGGCAAGACCGAATGGCCGGAATCAGTCCGTCGATATGTCCAGCGGTCTTTCCATCCTGAGAACGAGGATGCCTCCGTCTCCCGTGCGGAACTTGAAGCGAAATTAAAAGACACCATCGGCAGCGCCAAAGAAAACAACTCGCTCTACACCATTGATTGGGACAACATGCCCTTGCCCCAAGCTTTGGTGAGAGCTGACCGTGAGGCCCAGCTGAAGTTGCACCATCACGCTGCCTCGTTGTCCTTGACAACGCCAGTATATACCGACGACACGTTCAACCCTAGAAAGCGAAAGTCCAATGACTTTGCAAATAATGATACGTCCACGCCACCATGGCACTCTACTAACTCAGGCCGATCCCTCGAGGATCGCATTTCGTATTCCCCCGACAAGCGGGTGTCCCTCGATGACCCCAAGTCTAGTAAGTTCCAAAAAGAAGCCAACAAGCGCAAACGCCGATTCGAGAATGAGTACAAGGCGGCCAATATCTCGTCGCCCAGCCCAACTCCACCGACTGGTCCTATCGTCGGCACCTCTGAAGTTCTTGAAAAGAAGTATCTCCGCCTCACTGCCCCCCCTGTAGCGTCCAACGTGCGGCCTGAGAGAGTTCTCCGTCAAACGTTGGATTTGCTGAAGAAGAAGTGGAGAAAGGAGAGCAACTATTCCTACATTTGCGACCAGTTCAAGTCGATGCGCCAGGATCTCACGGTTCAGCGCATCAAGAACGACTTTACTGTTTCCGTCTATGAGATCCACGCCCGGATTGCCTTGGAGAAGGGGGATATTGGTGAGTATAATCAGTGCCAGACCCAGTTGCGGTCACTGTATGCAATGGGCCTGAAGGGAAACCCCATTGAATTTAAGGCGTATCGTATCCTCTATTTCATCCACACTGCCAATCGAACCGGCCTGAACGACACCCTGGCAGATCTAACCGCAGCGGAGAAGGAAGAGAAGCCGATCAAGCATGCTCTCGACGTACGGTCGACGCTGGCATTGGGCAACTATCACAAGTTCTTCCAGCTGTATCTTGACACACCCAACATGGGTGCATATCTCATGGATATGTTTGTCACGAGGGAGCGCCTTGCAGCTCTGTGCAACATCTGCAGAGGGTAAGTTGGACAACTCTTTTTTTTATTTTTATCGAGATTCTGATGCTAATGCTTCATCAACAGATATAAACCTGACGTCAAGCTGCGCTTCATCACTGAGGAGCTCGGTTTCGAATCCGATGCTGATGCTGCCCAGTTCATCATTGATTACCAGGGGCAACACCTTCTTGAAGATCGCACAGAGTACATTGCGTTCCTGACTGGCAAGGCCGGGAGCCTTTTTGAGAGCGCCAGATCCTCAGCTTTCCAGAAAGTGGACATTAAAGGCCAGATCTAACTTGGTGATGTTGCTCTCTGCCACGTCGCACCAAGTACCTTTTCCTCTCTCCCACACACCTTGCATGTGGCTCGAAGCCACCAACTTTTATTTTTTTTATTAAAAGGACCAGCCTGCCTTGACATCTAACGACAGTACTTTGCCGACCTCGGACGAGGCTAAAAGCATTCTTCTTTTTTGTTCTTCTTTTTTTGGATCTCGTCTGTAAAAAGCCACTTTCGGATCACGAGTGATTTCGTCATCCCACGCCAGACACGATTCCGTATCGGATAGTACTGTTACTCTCTGATACCTCAAGAGATGAAGCAAACTTCAGGCATTCACCTTGACACGGTACTCTCTTGAGCGATTTACTACTCTAACTTGATACACCAGATCTCTGCTTGTGTTGCAAAGCAGGATATCACTTGATTCATAGTAGCAACTCCAAAGCGGACTTGGATGTTGAGATGGATTTGGACGATGTGCGACGCGATGTTTTGGGCCAAGTTTCTCTTTTGATAGAGCAATTCCGGCATTCTCTCTTTCACGATTTCACAAGGTCATGATCATATGGAAGCTGTGGAAGGGTGCCGGAATTTTGGCGTTGGTAATAATTTTTTCGCATGGCCAGCAACGAGTTTGTCAACTTGGGTTATGACAGCTTGCATGAGGCACTTTTCGACTTTTACTGTACATATTTACATAGTCGAAGCAGCATCAATTGATTAGATTTGAGATTTCCAGCATTTCTTAATCTGGTGTTCAATAGTGCTTGATATGGGATAGACGGAAGGATCGAGTCAAAGATGGAGAAAGGGGCAATGTCGGTTTGATCTAGGTGAGTTTGACAATGATGGCGTTGCTGACAGATGCGATCTATAGCCAGTACGCATAAAAGTGTATCTACTCTGCTGATGACGAGGACTTTCATCACTCGTTCTGCCATAGGGAGGGGACGATCAGTGGGTAACAGGGTAAGTCCCGAGTGCATGTCACTGAAGTGGCCCTACGATGGGTCTGTCAGCTCTCACTTTTGACGAGCATGATTCGTTTGATCTTTTGCGACTCTCAAGAGGAGATGACGACATTGTTGAAACGAAGGAGACAAGATGTGCATTGGCGTAATCGATAAGTTGCCGGATGGTGAAACTGGTCTTGTCAATGGCCTGAATGGGTGTCTGTTTCACCATGTAGAGGTTGGCAGCAAGGCTTTGGCGAGGTGAGGCCAGGACGATCTGTGCGGATGGGGGACTTTGTGGCGGTTATTGGTGATGGGGCTAGTTGGAGGTGGTGGAGGGGGCTAACGACGTGTTGGAGTCGGCTTTGGAGGTGGAAGCAGGCCTTGAAGGTGTTGAAAATAGTACAAGTATTTGCAGTTGAATAAGGCTGGTGGTCAGGCAGAAAGGTGGGATGTATTTCTTTTTAGAAAAAATATTGAAAGGCCCCAATGGTACTCTACTGCCTTGCCAGCTTTGGATTTAATAGCGCAGACAGACTTTGATATGGGCTCCCTCCCAGAGGAGAAAAAAGCTTTGGGAGTTTGCTACATGCACCTTGTAAGTGCACAGTGGGATGTGCTAGGCGTATGCACCAACATGGGGCATCGAGTCATGCTTAAAACAAACAGCAGGGAAATAACCGCGTGGGAATGGACTCAGCAGTGATTGAAGCAAAGTGGAATAAATTTGCTGCGAGACAGATTGATGCCCGACAGAGGTGACATTCGTGTTGTGATGCCCTGTTTCAGCCTCCTCGGCGCAGGCTGGCGCTCAGCAGCATCCGGGGCTGTATGTATACAGTGTTGCTGTACCTTGACTTTTGATGATCGACCTTTTATTAATAGCAAGCCGTGAGTTTGTAGCTCAAGTGCTAGGCGTTCGTCCCATAATGCCAAGTAGCCCCAAGGCTTCAGTGGATACTGTACATACAGAGCCTGCTACAGATACTGATGTTGGGTATCACGGATGTGGTTTGCAATCACGGTGCATCGGCCTCTTTTTCGTGCAGGCGCTCACGCAACCCTTGCTGGCTGTGCCCCTCCCTTGCTCGGTCTGCAGCCTGTTTGTTTCTACAGGGCCGTCGCCAGCCTATGGATAGCGCCCTGGGCACTGGCGGACCCCACCGGCAACCCACCGGGAGCCCGTCTGGAAAGCGCCGGCCAAGCCCTGTAGGCTCTGCCATCACTCTGTAGCAGGCCCCCAGGACCCAGCAAGACGGGTCGGGGCTTGGGCTTGGGCTTACTCGTACGAAGAAGCTGGGAGTCGATACGACTCAAAAGTGGTCGCAATAATGCGATGGCAGCATACGACGGAGTACCGCACCCATGCTGTTTGTCTCATGGAGGCGAGCGCGCAGCGGTAGGGACGGCGTGGTACTTGTACTCGTGACATTGCCACGCATCAATCTTTTTTCTCTTCCATCCCATCCTTTCCATCCGCAGCCGCTTCTCCCGGTCCGTTCTACTGCCGTCGCTCATAATTGTTGCTTCAATATTAAACACTTGTCGTTATTCTTTCATTTCATCCGCGCGCGAGCGACACTGTTGAATCATCCTCACAGAAAGCAGAAGCGATTGCGCTGTCGTGAGCCTACGCATAGCACCGGATTGGTCTGAATTGGCGCAACCACGAAAAAAACGAGGCAGACGACCACAACGGGAGCTCACCCGCCGCAGCTGCACGTTTCCAGCACGGCCGCCCGCATCGCCGAAATCTGAGGTTGCAGCACGGGGCAGAGGGCGAAGAAATAAAATTAAAAATATAGAAACGCTCCCGTGAGCTCCGTTGCAGCCGCGCGCGCGAGGCTCGACCTCTTCTAGAAGAAGCACGAGGCGCAGCCGACAGACAGATTGCAGAGGAGGCTAGTATTAGTAGTCGCTACTAGTTAGTTAATAAGTGCTAGCACAGCACAGCACAGCACGCGCAGATTGTGGCGCCCGACAGCGAAGCACGACAGAACACAGGAGAAGCTGCTCTTGTGCATCAGCCCGAGCCGAGACGCTTCTTTTTGCGCTTCCTCGCCTCTTCCACCTCGTGCCACGACTCCATTGCCATCTGCCCTGCGGCCGCTTCTCGTCCTCTCCCGACGCACGAATCGAATCGAACCGAGCCTCTTGTTTTTTCCCCGTCGAGACAGGCAGGACCGAGACCCCTCCCTTGCCGCTCTCTAGTTTTTCTGCGCGACCCCTCGCGGCCCTTTCGATCCCATCGCCGAGAATACAGCTCAACTCTTGCTTGCCTCTTGTTTACCTTTTGCCCTGCGAGACGCTGCTCCCACGCCGCCGCCCGGACGAACCCGTTACACACGCTGAAAGATGAAGGTGCGTCATTGCCAACGGCGCAAGTCATGCGCTGCCAGCTGCAAACCGCTCCCCTCCCCAAAAGCCTGCCGGACCGGCGACACACCAGGCCAGGCCAATGGCCTCTTCCCGTATATCGATGCTGCCGGGCATGCCCAGCTGCCTTTGCTCTTCACACCCGTCACCATCACCGTCTCTTCACAGTCACGCGCAGAAAAGATTGCCAAAAACTCCCTTGCGACGAAGTCTTCGAACAAAGAGAGAGAGAACGCATAGAGATAGAAGGAGAAGAGGAAGAGGAAGAAGAAGAAGAAGAAGAAGCATACCCGAAAAGAAGAAGAAGAAGAAGAGGAAGAAGAAAAAGAAAAAGAAGAAAAGCGACTAACAGCCATGGGCTTGGTACAGGCTCTTCGTCGGTCTATGAAAGGCGACAAGGAGAAGCAGCACAGCATCTCCATCACCCCCAAAGCTGCAGTCGCAATCGTTCCGCCCAAGAAGGTTCGTGAAAACCAGTGTGCTGCGTCTGAATCCTTCTGTTGCCCTTGTTTGCAATTTCGACTTTTCCATGCTGTTTGCGCCGTTTGTGTTGGAATCGACAAGGTCGCATGACACCATCGCGCGCAAACAACTTGCACTTGCTTTCGTTTGTTTCTCCTCTCTGTTTCCCTTGAGCTGCGTTTGCAATATGGCTTTTCATTACGTCTTTCAAAAATGTTGTTCCGGATTTCCTAGTTGTTATAGCGTTGCCTGTTGATAATCCTCCTCTTACTCTCTATTCGCAGGTCATCCGCGCTCTCTACGACTATGAAGCTCGCTCAGCCCAGGAGCTGAGCTTCTCCAAAGGCGACTTCTTCCACGTCATCGGCCGAGAAGACGATCCGGACTGGTACGAGGCCTGCAACCCTGCGCTGCCCGATGCGCGTGGTCTTGTGCCCGTTGCCTTCTTTCAAGCGCTTGGAAAGACTGAGCGCGACAGCCAGCAGTCGGACGGAGGCCGCCCGCCAACCGCAAACAAGAACCCTGACCATGACTCTGGCTACGGCGAAGTCCAATCCCCTCCCGGCACGGCTGGAGGGCCGGGCAGCCAGCGCGCGTCAAAGGTCAAGCAGGGCGCCATGGTGTACGGTGTCGTCATGTACGACTTCAACGCCGAAAGGTCCGACGAGCTGGAGGCCAAGGCCGGTGAGGCCATCATCGTCATCGCCCAGTCCAACCCGGAGTGGTTTGTCGCTAAGCCTATTGGTCGGCTGGGCGGTCCAGGCTTGATTCCAGTGTCCTTTATTGAGCTCCGTGATATGGGCACGGGCAAGGCCATTGATAACCCTGATGCCGCCATTAGACAGGCGGGCGTCCCTAAAGTTGAGGAGTGGAAGAAGATGGCGACTGCGTACAAGAATAGCAGCATTACGCTGGGCAAGTTTGAGGGCGGAGGACCGTCGCAGCCGCTGGAGCAGGGCATGGAGCGCATGAGCATTCAGCCGGGACCTCAGGTGAGTTTTGTGCTTTTATATGCGAACCTCGTTCTTTTTACCTTGCTCTGCAGGCTCTTTTATCTCACCTCATCTCATCCCATTTCATCCGCTCCCATCTGATATCCGTCACATCTCCATCCGTTCATCAGACCCGCCTCTACTGCACTCCCTTGCTCCCCTGCCGTCATCTTCCCCAGCTTTACCCTTTGATCAGGCGTTAATAGAAACCCTCGGATAGCCTACTCAAAGCATGCCCCCTCAGCCTGCTGCCCTCCCCCAACAGAACGAGTTTGTGTCGAGCGCGACAACGGAACTCTATGCACCCATCTCTGCCCGGATACCTCGCTATTGCTTTGCAGAGGACAAGTACTGGTTTGTCATTGAAACACAGCTCGAGGACGGGCGACACTGGGAATTGTCCAGGTACTATGAGGACTTTTATGATTTCCAGATTGCCCTTCTCACCGAATTCCCCGCCGAGGCTGGCAACACTGGTACCCAGAAGCGATCACTCCCATACATGCCTGGCCCCGTGAGCTATGTGACAGATGCCATCACAGAGGGAAGGCTGCATAACCTGGATGCCTATGTCAAGAACCTACTTAACCAGCCCTCTTACATTGCTCGTTGCACGCTTGTCAAGCAATTCTTCGCCCCCCGAGAAGGCGATTATGAGATGGACCCCTCCACGATTGAAGAGGAATACCGACTGTCCCAGGGCTCTCAGTCCTCTGGGTCACATGCTAACCCTGATTCGCGACAGTCTTCGCGAAACAATCTGAGCGGCAACGGATACTCTGGTCTCTCAGCCACGCCACGCCAAGTGAGCAATCCACAGTCAGGTAAGCTTCCATGGAACCATGCCCCCTGGGTAATTATAGTCTATACAAATATTAACAGTGCACCGCCAGTTATGCAACAGCAACATATGCAGCAGCCGATGCCGTCCCAGCCACAGCAACAGGCCCAGCCTGGAGCCGCAATGAAGATTAAGATTTCCTACAACGGCGATCTCATTGCTATCCGAGTCCCCACAGACATCCAGTACCAACAGCTCTGTGACAAGATTCAAGACCGTCTCAAGGTATCGCCTTCAGAACAAATGCAGCTGTTTTACAAGGACGAGTCGACAGGAGAGAAGCCTAGCCTGTCGAACGATGCCGATCTCGACTATGCCCTTGAGCGGAACGAGAAGCTCATGTTATTTGTGGAAGTGGCATAGTCGCATTTTGGAGCCTATTAATTCTTCGATGTCTATATTTTTTTTTCTTCTACTCTTCTTTGCCGGCTGTGGAGTAGACATTATCATGATGTGATGGGCCATGTGCCATCACTTACTACTGATACCCGCCTCAACTAGCCGGGATTCCTTTTCCCCTTCTTTTTCAACTTTTTTTTTCCCCTGAGATACAACCAACATCTACAGGAACATCTTTTTCTCATGCAGATCCGAATTGACTCACGTAAACTGGACGATGCATGGAGATGGCAGGCTGACTGACGGCCCCTATCTACCTATTCTATATTCGACTACTATTATTCTCAGCATCAAGCTCATGTTGTCCTACGCCATCTAAAGTTGCGGACGAAGAAGTGCCCCCTCAAGCATGGCATTTATACGATTGTTTTTTTTTTCTCAGATACGTTTTGATTGGCCAAGCCTCGGAAAGGGCGTTTGGGAAAAGGGAGACGACCTCCATTATGGATGAGTCGGTCCCTTGCGTCGGATGTATATCGGTCTACCGAAATATTTTGTGCTTTTGTGTGTTGCTACTGTTTCTACAATTTTTTCTTTTGTTCATTTGTGTTGAGAGACGACGGGTCGGGAAACTTATACCTTGCTTTTTTTATGTTTGACAGAAGTTTTGTAGGAGAGCGAATGGGGCTGCTGGGGAGGAGAATATGAGATGCCTGGAGCGGAGTGGATGCTGCATAAAAGCCAATGGAAGATGTATTTGGGTTTGGCCCTGAATTTAAATCTAGCTTTGTGTGTTTGTTTGGTAGAAGGACGGAATGAATTGTGTATGTATGAATGAATTGACGGATGGACAGATGGACAGATGAAAAGAGACTTTTGGCAAGATGATTCGCGAGGCTGAAAATGGCGAAAACATGCATTAGGCGGATAGTTGACTGATGTGAGAGATGCAGGATGAATGAGTGCGTGTGACTGATATAGATGGCGATTGACCATAGTGCGCATTTATGTCTTGCGTGATTGTTTATGATTACTTGAGCCAAGTTTGCTGGCTACCTATTGGCAGTGATGCGTCTATATTATCTAGTCTGTCATATATATATATATGATGATGCGTCGGGTATGAGACGCACAAAACGCTAATGTCTAATGTCCCCCAACTGAGAGACAAGAAGAAAAAAAAAAGAAACAGAATTATACGTGAATTGTCGCTTCGTATGCAAAACAAAGAATGATCAAGGGAAAAGAAGAGTCGTCATTCCAGCTTTTCCATGAGATGCCGTCTCATTTTCAAGTTGACAACGCCGCCGACGCCAAAGGCCGGGATAATGCGACACATGCGCGCTGCGGTGCTAACAAGCCAACTGGACCGCACGACTTGCCAGCGTTCGCGAAAGGTGCCTCCTGGGCGGTTGTACATGTCCAGACCGAGCAGGTGTATCGGCGTCGAAAAGAGCTGCACCGACGCCGGGGCGATGAACTGCGCCGTCGTCAAGCCAGAGACATGCCGGCGCAGCGTTTCAGATGTTCTGGAATCGATCCAAGGCGCCAACAACGGCGGGAGGTTGAAGGACGCAAAAATGGTCAAGCAGTCGCGCAGCGTAAACAGGATGTAGCTGGGCAACGGCACGGGACGGGGCACCGCGCCGGGCGGGCCAAACATGCGCACAAAGACTTGGTCCTTGTAGACGCAGAGGCCGACGTTTGCGGCGGACGAGGCGGCGAATTTGGCGGGGCCGGAGGTGATGCTGGACGCGGGCCTGTTGGAGACGGTGGAGGAGAAGGTGTCGAGGGAGTTTGCGGTCATGTAGGTGCCGGAGTAGAGGGCGAAGACGAGGGCGCAGGGTTTGGAGAGGAGCAGGGCTTGGGGGCGGAGGAGGAGGGTGCGCAGGGAGGAGCGGATGGAGGAGGAGAGGGAGGCGCGGCCGGAGGCGTTTTCCATGATGGAGCTGGGAATTGTTAGCTTTGTGGTGTTTGGGAGGGTCGGTGGTGATATGTCTGGATGTGTGTATGTGACATGTGATGTGCATGTGAAGATGTAGGTGCTAGTGTGAGCATACATGTGCTGACTTACCGGTCAATTATGGTTATGATTGGCGCAATCAGTGCTCCTGCGCATGCAGCGCTCGAGGCATCCGCTCCCATGCGCCAGGAGAGGTGCTTGGAGTTCCATCTCGGCTTTGGCTGCGACTGTGAATGTGACTGGGCGGCAGAGGAAGGCGACGTCATTGCGCCGACGGAGAGGTCTGTTGGCATGATGGCGATGGCGGGGGCCAATGGCGGCGATGCAGAGTCGCTCGTCTTCATTGGTTCTTGAAAGCGTTTTGTTTTTTGTTTGTACGAGTTGAGGTGAGAAGAGAGGATATACAGGAGGCTGAGCTGGAGTTGAGGAGGGCGCGCTTATTGGCGGTTGTTGTGTGGGAATTACTGGTGGAATTGCTACTGGGGTCACTCTTCTAGCCAATTGAGGTGAAGTGCGAGGGACAAGGAAAGAGAGAAAGAGAGAAAGAGAAGAAAATCGATCTTTGAGTTTCTTTTTGAGGGGGGAAAGGGCACGCAGCCTGGCGAGATGATGCTGGTTGGAATAAGCAGCAGGTAGCAGCATCCGTAAGCATCAATCACCGTTTGAATCCTACGATAACGAAATAAGAGTCGAGAGCAAAAAGATGCAGGCTGTGATATTACAAAACAAGGCAAGTGAAAAATGTAAGCATAAACAACTTGGTCAGTAGATACAGGATACTATCGATACCGGGGGTTTTCATGGCTGACAGCGAAGTTGGTTGAGCATCGGAGGCGGTGGACGGACCTCCGGCGCTCGTCGAATGACATGCTGCGGCGTGCGCTGCGTTGCGAATGTACGGGCTGTGAGTGGCCGGACGGTGGGGATGGCCCCGATTTCGGAGGCCTGGAGAGGAGGTGAGATCTAGCGGGACGACGCGGAAGGGCTAGCTGGGAGTAGATGGCAGATCGCTTTAGGGGAGGATAAGAGATGAGCCCTGGATATCGATGGATGAAGCTCGTTCTGCCGTCTGGGGATCCGGCGCTTCGGCGGCTCGGGTCTGGGATGGGTATTTGCGGATACTGACGGTGAAGAGGCTTAGTAACCGCGTTGGAGTCTTTATCCACGATAAGAGTGATGGAGTGCATTGGTTTGACAGGGATGGATATCGATTGGCGGGAGCGGATCGTACCACAATTATGCCTTGGGTCCAGTGCATCAGGAATATTGTATCAATGGCTGGAGCTCTTTTGCCAACTGTCAAACCACCTGATATGGTTACTGAGGCTTCATACTACCGGGGCGCAGCACATGCTTCTCCAGCTTCGTCATGGCGCTGTACGGGGCCTCGTGCAAGTGATGCTACTGGCTCACAGCGGGCTCAACCGTGCTGCGTTGTCTGCGCTAAGCCAGCAACAAAGGGTCTGCTGCGACTCTGACAGTCGAGTACCTGTGGATGTACAGCTCGATACCACCACCCTCTTCTCAGGTACCGGCGCGCCTATGCTCCGTTGGGTAGCGGTGCCTGTACCGATACCTGTTCGGCGCGTGGCCAGTGCCTAGCGCAAGGTACAAGCTCGGGCGTCACGAGGTCGGGCGCCGATGAATCTCGACTCTCCCAAAACACATCAATGAATGGGCTTGACGTGGCCTGCGTTTGGTGGCTGGACGCTGCATCAGACAATCAAAATTGCGCGCGTCTGCCTATTTGTGTCTGCCTCATCTCGCCGCTCGGGCTCTTCTCTTTCAGGATGGCGTCTGTCCACTTTGCGAGGACGAGTAATGGAGAAGCCGATGTTGCTCGTGGCCATTGATTGGTAACAGCCATCAGAACTCTTCTTTGCTTCCCTCATTTTCACGTCATCTCTGATCTCTCATATGCCTCTCTTGGCCGGTTTCCTCCTTGGGTATCCAGCGTGTTGGCCGGCTTGTCCTGGGCTGTGCGTGCTTGCAGCTTCGGACGGCCGGGGCAAAATGGTGCTCGTGCCATCGTCGTCTCGGCTGAGCTGCCAGAGGGCAAACGACGATAGGCTAGGTGGATTCAGAGACAAGAGGATTACGCTATCTGAAACAAATTGACAAGACAGACCAAGACAACAGATGGGCAGCTAGATGAAGGACAACATGAGTGATGATATTGATGATGTGATTCCAACGTGTACGCGCGCGGGAGGCGCGTTGGGACAGCCTGGCTTCTTATACTCGTTCGTCTCACGCAGCACTGCAGACAGCACTCGTACCCGACAAGCAGCTTACGGGACATGCACATATCCATGAATAGATGCCCGTGACGGATCAATATCGAGATGCCAGAACATGGGGGACGGGCTATTACGAGACGCAGCAATACCTGAGCTCCGCCTCTGGTGTCTCCGGCTTATTCTCATGCCGTCAGTAAATGACTTGAGCGCTACGTCTGCGGGGTCAAGGAGATGATGCCCAAGGGAGGCTTATTTGCTTAAAGAGGATGCGTTGATTGCGCCCACGTTTCTCCAATCAGCCGCGACTCGGCTATGAAACCCGCCTCAACACGCAATCGCTTACCACGGACAACGCCTCCTGGATGCTAAATCGAGCGCTGTCGCGTGAGCTGGGCCACAGCCGTCGGAACGGGACCCGGTCGTGGCCGTGTACTGTACAGGCCAATGTCTTCACGTAAGGCTGCAATGCAGGCAGGCCGAATCGATCCGTACCAATGGAGACGCAGCAGCCAATCATGACGCTCCAGCAATATACTGTATGCATGTGCATGGCGTATTCCTGCTACGTGGCCAGGGTGCTATGGGCGACGGCATTGTAACCGTCTCTGTTTTGTCATGTCAACGATGCGGCGACAGACACCGTGGCCGTGAGGTATCGATGCAGGTGAAAAGTATGCATGGCCATGGCCGAGGCATACGAATCAGATGTGAGACGAGTCTTGATGGCTGAGATATAATGCATGGCCAGTCTTCCCATTGTCGTTGCTGGAAGGTCGAGATGTCAACCCATCTTCACGGTGACCCTACCTTGACTTGACTTGAACAATTCAACATTTCTTGTCTTTTCTTGTCTTTTTCTTTACTGGACGGCCCTGCCTCTGGTGTCTGATAGTGGGAGTCCGTTTTTTCACTAAAACGGCCCATCTTATTCGTCCCTTCGCCCAGTTTATATCCTACTATGACCCGGAGAAGTGGAAGCTCAGATGGAACTTTCTACTTTCAGGCCTGGCACATCAACCGAGTTGTGAGCGCCGAGACATGGACTCAAAATAAGGAGATTGCCGACTTTGTCGAGCAACATCTGAGCCCGGATGCGAAGAGATGGCTCTTTGTCAAGGCCTGCGTGCCTACCAAGGAACGACCTGGCCTTGTTGTGCCTGTTTCTGTAAGTGGCACTTGGGCACTAAAGTACAAGAGAGAAACAAGACTAATCAATACTCATATAGATCAGCGTCAAACTCCGTGCTGCAAAGGTCGGACAAGACCCAATGGACGCGAAGCGAGCTCTTCTCCAATTCCGTAACAAAGAGTATCCGTCCATTGCAAGGAGCTTCTTCATCACTAGACTGCGAAAGACGCTCGACTTCTTCAATGCCTATTCCGAGGGCGCAGAGTCGGACTCGTTTCTGGCCGACTTCAAGGTTGTCAAGTCTTCCAAGCAGTTGAAGGAGAGGATTCAAGGAGCGATGAAAGCCATCAAGAGAGATGCGTGGGGTGATATTGTGCAAGGATTGTACGTTATACATCTGCCTCCATCTTATACAAAACCCCCATCACCGGCATTCCGCTAACCCACGTCTTCCAGGTCTGTCAGTGCTTCTCCGGAGCCGGTGTTCAAGGCGGCCAAGTTCATCGCGAGGCGAGGTCCAGGTAAGTTCAAGGACCTAGGGGAGTGCGACAGCATTAACATATGTCTCGACTTTTCAGACCCCGCCTCCAACCCCCACCTCCTGCCTGCCACACCGCTCCAGAATCCATTGCCTCTTCCGGATATTGTCGTGACTGCTGCTGCCGAGCCCGAGCAGTCTCTCCGCCCTAGAAAGGCCTCGGATGCCTCTGACCATACCGTTGGCTCCACTGATGCGTCTGGCTCTGACGCGGGCTCCACGTGCTCCGTCGAAACCACCCAATCTTCCGTCATTGTCGAGGAGTGCTCCTCCAAGACACATGATGGAGATGCAAAGGAGCCTTCTTCTGAGTCGTCCATGACCCCGGTGGAAGATGGAGTAGTACCCACGACGACTCCGGATGCCGAAGAGGCCCCCAGTCTTGGTGCAACCGACGATACTAGTGCCGCTGTTGAGACTCCTGCTGCCAAGACCCCTGATATCGCCATTACCGCCGATTCGTCAGAAGCATTATGCCTGGAGATGATGGCGGAAGTTGCCGACACTACAAGTACTAGTATTGCTTCCTCGTCAGGCGTTGTGGCGACTCGAAGAAAGATGAACTGTGTCTTGTCTCCCGAGAACACACAGACAGCCTACTTCATCCTACAAAATAGCGGCAACTGGCTTCAGTATTTGATGACCGGCCGTGCCAAGAACGCTCAACAACTGACATCTGCCCTTTTCCACTCGCCAATCATCCTCGCTGCGACAATTTCTCCTTTCGAGGCCGCAAGGCCAGACGGGATGATGGAAGTGTTCTTTATGTCACAGGCTAGAGAGCATCAGGATGAAGCGGTTCACGACACGAATGGTAGTTTGGTTCGCACTCGCAAGGGAAGGAAACCCGTACGGGAATGGGTTGTCGGATCCGCCAGAATCTCAACCCGTGCCCTCACAATGCATCTTGGGAAACAGCTCGAGAAGAGGAAAGTCAGGCTCCTGCCAGCGGCTTCGCCCGCGGTGCGCAAGGTCGACTCGGTCGTCGGTCCCAACAACCGACTGATAGAGATGACTGTCGCGCCAGGCATTCCTCAGGCTGTATTAGTCTCAACGCCCCATCCTGTCGAGCATGTCCGGGAGGGCGACATTGTCGAGGAGGAGAGAGATGATGGCTTTGTTCATATCGAGACCAACATTGCCAACAGAATAGTAGAGGTGGCCTCGTCGGTGGATGATGCAAACGAAAACACCGAGAGGAAGACTAAGAGGGAGAGGAGAGTGAAGAAGGCTGAGAAGAAGCCGCGCTCCAAGGGCAAAGCCCCGCTCGTCAAGACCGACAAACCCAAAACGAAGACCAAGACCGGCGCCAAGACCAAGATGAAGAAGGCCGAGACGGATCAGAAGACAAATACCGGTGATTTGAATGCGAGGGCAGATGTCAAGTCTGACATCAAGGTCGATGCCAACGGCGTCCCGCCTCGCAAACCTTCCAAGGTATATACTCCTCCTTTCAGTCGCAAATCTTGGCGAGATGTGGAGCCTCAAGAGCCACAGGTAATCTACGACACCATGAGCGGATACGACTTTTTGCAAGTCGACGACGTTCAGGTCTTTTCGTTTTCGAGCTCGTCGCACGACATGATGCTGCGCACGTCTCCCGCTGCCACCCGCACCGCGGCGGTCGAAGAGAGCGAGGGCATTGGCGTTTGGGCGCCTCCTGTAGTCGGCATTTTCTCCTGGATGTGGGATCATTTGAGCCCGGGTGGGTGGTCTTCCAAGGCTACCACTGCGGCGCACTGATGGAAACCCCGTATCAAGGATTGAGAATGAAGAGTGTGGGGAGCGAACGAATCTTATGTGCACGACGAAATGAAGGCGGAACGCGCAATCTCAGCCCTGAATCCAAGGTCTTTTGCGATTTGATTTTTCAAGCATTGCGATGGCGCTTGGGTCTCTCTCTCTTTTTTGAACAACCACTTTGCCTCTAATCTCTTTCTTTTGTTCCGGTCTCGATTACTATCTCGCCCTACGGAGCTTACGAGTTCCGTAGACTAGCGACTCATCGTCTTCACGAACTACACTCGTTATTTCCTTTGTTCAGAAAATCATGATGAAAAAAAAATGTATATGAAATCACAAAAGAAAGAAATGAGAAATGACAAGCACGGAATTATGGATTATACGAATCATATACGGGAAGGGAATTACGAAGGCATATGCATAGCGTGGGAATGAACATTTGGGAAAAAAAAAGAAGTTTGCCGGAAAACAGATTGCATGCGGCTTCTTGAATAGATAGATGGCCCCCCCCTTTTACAGAGAAAGATTTCTCTGTTTCAAGCGATTTTTGCTTGATAATTGGTTTCGTTCTGTTGTATATATATTTTTATGTTGCCGCTTTGGCTTTTGGGAATTGATAGACTTGGGCTTTAATTGTTGACTTTTCGTGATGTTGGCGTTTGTGAAAGAAGGTGATGGGAGAAGAGATACTGCATTGTACAATTACAGCAAAGTATAAAGAGCAGTTCAAAATAGTCATCATTGGCTGAATTTCTTGGCAAAACCATCATCAATCCGGGTTACTTGTACAGAACACTTCAGATCATAACCTCGCCCTTACAGGCTCCTGCTCTCGCACCTCCTCCACCGCACCCTTCATCATCTCTGCCGCAATAAGCCTCAAATCAGGCTTTCTCAACTTCCCGCTCGCCGTCTTTGGCCACGCCTGAAACGCAGCATGCGACCCCAGCCAGACGATATACCGCGGCCTCTTGAAATGCGCCAACGTCTCGGCAACCCACGCGCGCAGTTCATCGTCCAAAGGCCGTTGTGTGCCCGCAGTAGGCTCGACAAATGCGCAGATTTGCTCGCCGTATTTTGCGTCGGGTACGCCTATGACGGATGCTTGCGCAATGGATGGATGGGCGACGAGGCGCTCTTCGATTTCAAGGGGGGAGATGTTTTCGCCGCCGCGGATGATCATGTCTTTGATGCGGCCGGTGATGACGAAGAAGCCGTCTGGGTCGAAGTAACCCTCGTCGCCGGTGTGGAACCACTCGAGGCCGTCTTCGGGGGGAGATGCGATGGGCCTCGGCGGTGCGTTGGGGGTTTCCGTAGTAGCCGGCCTGGATGCCGTTGCCGCGGAGGGCGATTTCGCCTCTTTGGCCTCGGGGCACGGTCTGGCCGGTGGAAGGGTCGGCGATGCGGGCGGAGAAGCCGGGGAAGAGACGGCCGGAGGTGACGGTGCGCTGGGCCATGGAGTCGGTGTCGCGGGTCATGGTGACGATGGAGGAGGCTTCGGTGAGGCCCCAGTTGGTGTGTGTCTGCGTGATGCCGAAGGCGGCCCAGACTTTGCGCATGAGCGGCTCGGGCACGGCTGATCCGGAGAGGATGGCGAAGCGCAGGCTGGAGAGGTCAAAGTCGCCGAAGCGAGGGTGGGCCATTTCGGCGACGAACATTGTCGTCACGCCGTAGAGACCCGTGCAGCGGTACTTGGGGATGCAGGCCAGCGTGGCCTCGGCGTCGAAGATGCTGGCGGGCAGGATGAGCGATGCGCCGTATGCCGTGGCCACGGCGAGGCCGATGATTAGGCCGAAGCTGTGGAAGAGCGGCACGGGGAGGCAGATGCGGTCCGAGGGCTGGAGGTACATTGTGCTGCCGATGTAGCGGCCGGCGTTGTAGATGCCGCTGTGGGTGAGGGCCGAGGCTTTGGGCAGGCCGGTTGAGCCGCTGGTGAATTGGAGGTTCATGACGTCTCTGGCGTGGATGTTTGCTTCGAGAGCGAGAAGGTCGAGGGAGGTGTTGCTGCGGCCGCGGAGGACGACGGCTTCGTAGTCTGTGTAGTCTAGCTTGACGAGGGTGGGTTCTTTGTCTGCGTTGACGACGACGATGTTTTGAAGTGAAGGGATGCCCCTTTTGAGATTGGGGATCCAGGCGCGGTAGTCGTAGCGGTCGAAGCGAGGGACCATGACCAGCATAGAGACGCCGCACGACGAAAGCACAGAATGTAATTCTTGCTCGGTGTATGCGTAGTTTGCGAGCGTGACGGGCGCGCCGAGCTTGGTGCATGCGAAGAATGTCTCAATGTACTCGATTTCGTTGCCCATGAGGATGGCGATGCGGTCGCCTTGCTTTGCGCCGAGGGCGGCCAGTCCGCGGGCGAGATCATCGGAGCGGGAGTCTGCTTCTGCGTAGGAGAGGGATTTCTGCTGGTGGTCGGAGGCGACGAGGAGGGATGACGGTTGGGAGAGGGCTTTTTCGCGGAGGAGGCGGGAGAATGTTTTGTGGATGGGGGCGGGTTGGGCTGGGCCGTGGAGGATGGAGAGGGAGGGTTTGATGGTGGGGGGATTCTTTGCGGTTTGCCATGGTGAGTGTCTATTAGAGGGAGTTGTGAGGGGAGAGAAGAGGAAGAGAAGTTTGATGAGATATGGGGAGGTATAATGTGAAGAGAAAGGATAAGAGGAGAATGGTGTTGCGCTGCCGGGGCCGGTGTGGGGCCGATTCGGGGCCGGGAGCCGATGAGGAAGTGCTGGAGGGAATGTGAGCTGCTGCATGTCGGCTATTGAGTTTACGATTTTTTTGGCATGATGATTTTTCAATAAATGTTTTCAATAGATGGGATTGGTCGTATATCGGGATTTGAAGAGTGCTGTGTGATGTGATGATTGTTGAAAGCGAAAGGCGATAGACGAGAGACGACGGGGATGTGTGGGGCAGCTTGAAGAAGCTAAACAAGGGGAATCCGGGGTTTCTCACTCAAACGGCGATGGCGGAATCTGGGGAATAGAGCCGTTAATTTTGGGGCCATTATCCAGCACCCCAGTTCTGTTATCCAACACGCCAAAAGTAAAGAGAGAAGTTATCTAGCACCCCAATTATATTATTGCTTTTTAATAAGTATTTGGAAGCTGTATATTTAATATATCAACTGGATGCCCTATTATGCTATAGTTGGGGTGCTGCATAACTTCTCCCTTGATTTTGCTTAAAGTAGGCGGGTTGCAGGCATTACATGACGGAACAAAATAGCCGTGTGAATTAACCTCGGGCATTTTGAGGTAGTATAAATGCTATTTCGCGACAAGACAAACTCTACTCAGATGAACACAACAACAACTTCAATATGAACGTTCAAGATAAAATTGTCGTCGTTACAGGAGGGTAAGTACAATTAAACAACTTTTTCAATTCGTTGAAGCTAAACTGACCAAATGGCAGCCTTTCTGGCCTCGGCGCAGCGACAGTCAAGCTTATGCGCAGCCTCGGCGCGTCAATAGCCGTGTTTGACTTGCAGCTCCCAAAGAGCGCTTCGAGCAGTGCCGTTGAATTGCAGGGCCAGAAATACTTCAAGGTTGATGTTTCGAAGACGGAGGACGTCGCTGCGGCGGTGGAGGGCGTTGTTGCTTGGAGTAAGGAGACGAAGAAGCCGATTGCTGCGGTGGTTTGCTGCGCTGGGTTTCTTGGGCCGGCAAAGGTGAGATTACTACTGCTCTTCGTTGCTATTTGTTCTTTCTTGTTCTAATGACTGCTGCAGATTCTCTCAAAGAGCGGAAAACCTCTTTTACTTGAGACGTTCAAAAAGGTCGTCGACATCAGCCTCACCGGCACAGTCGACGTCATCCGCCAAATCGTGCCTTACATGTCAACCCAACCTGCTGATCCCGACGGCTCCCGCGGCGTCGTCATAACAGTCTCCTCGGCCGCCGCTTTCGACGGCCAAGAAGGCCAAGTCTCGTACAGCGCAGCCAAGGGCGCCCTCGCATCTCTGACGCTTCCGCTGGCGAGGGATCTCTCGCGGTGGGGGATCAGAGCGGTGTGTATCGCGCCGGGCATGTTTGATACGGGCATGGTGGAGGGCATGCCGGATAAGGCGAGGGAGAGCTTGAACAAGACGCTGGAGTTTCCGGCGAGGGCGGGGAGGCCGGAGGAGTTTGCGCAGATGGTGAAGAGTGTGGTTGAGAATGGCATGTTGAATGGGACGGTGATTCGGCTGGATGGGGCGGCGAGGATGCCGAGTCGGTTGTGAATCTGAAATTTGATGGTTGGTTTATATTATAGATGAGTACCTTAATTCTTTCCTACTCAATTGCGTGTAATATTGTAAGAGATGTTCATCTTCACCGCCTCTATACTGATGTTTACTGCCTATGGTACGTTGTGGTAGTCTCGCTGTATAATCTGACCCTACATCAACAGTCGAATATGATGGTTTCTATTCACTCTTAATGATGATGACATTTCTCCATCTCAATCGCCGCAATTGACTTGATCAACAAGCGTAGAGATTCTTACCAGTCCCCTCACCGTAGGTGGGTCTCGGCTGTCGTCTATCGTCAAAGTGAGCATCAGCTACCTGCGAGGGGTTGAAGCCGCTTGGATCATATTGCCAAAATTGGAAATGCTAATACTTGACAAGTAAATCATGGAAATAGTAGCGAGATCGGAAGACTTGCCCTTCTTGAGCCATGATGATAAGCTTTGCCATTTCCAGGCTATAGCGAGAGCTTCTTTGCAAGACCATCACCTACAAGACATCATCGTATAACATTGTTTCACTTAGGACACAACAACCACAGCAAAAATGCCAAACTCGTCTTTTGTCGTCGGAGTTGGCATGACGCCGTTCCTCTCCCCCAAAAAGTCTGCCAATCTAGCAGCCAACCCGCAATCGGATTATCTCGATCTCGCTGTCGAAGCCTGCGTCAAAGCTCTACTAGACGCAGGCCTCACTTTTGACAAGGTAGATCAAGGCATAGGATGCTACGTCTTTGGCGATTCAACATGCGCACAGCGCGTCTTTTACAGCCTCGGCATGACGGGCATCCCCATTCTCAATGTTCACAATTACTGCAGCTCTGGCAGCACGGGTCTATGGCTTGCGAATCAAGCCATCCGCTCTGGCGACGCCGATTGTGTGCTGGTCGCTGGATTTGACAAGATGTATCCGGGCGTGCTGCCACAGACACATAAAGATCGCACCAATCCCCTGTCGCGTGTTCTAGACCTGTCCAAGACACAGATTCCCGAATCTGAGCGAGGCAAGCCGTCGCCGGGATGGAGCCCTCAGCTTTATGGCAATGCCCAGGCAGAGTATCTGCAGCGATATGGAGGCCCGGGTGGTGCTGAGAGGAGGGATTTTGCACAGATTACTGCTGTTAACAGAGAGCACGGTACTCGCAATCCCTACTCTCAGCTGTCCAAGGCCGTTTCGGCTGAAGATGTCTTGTCTAGCCCTGTGATAGCGGGGGATATTACGCGACTGCAATGCTGTCCTTCTTCCGTAAGCATCTGATTCCTAATAGATTGCTAGGTTTAGCTAACAATTGCTTGTACAGACCGGCGCAGCAGCAGCAGTGATTGTCTCGGAATCCTTCTTGGCTGCTCACCCTTATCTCCGCAGCACCGCCGTTCAGATCGCCGGCCAGTCTCTAGCCACTGACTCCTGCAAGCTTTATGAATCGAAAAGTGCGATTGAGCTTATAGGCTCTGACATGACACGAAACGCTGCAAAACGCGCCTATGAACAAGCGGGCATCACTCCCAAGGACGTATCAGTCATTGAGCTGCATGATTGCTTCACCACGAATGAAATGTGCGCTCTTGAGGGTTTGGGATTGGCCGAGGAAGGCAAAGGGTGGAAGTTGGTTCGTGATGGTCTCATCACTTATAATCCGAACAAGGGGAAAGGGTGGATCGTGAATCCGAGTGGAGGACTCATCTCCAAGGGGCATCCGCTGGGGGCCACTGGACTGGCACAATGTGCAGAACTGGGTAAGTTTATCACGATATACATGTGATCTGAGACAAAGGATCATGGCTAATATGAGTTTATGTAATAGTCTGGCATCTTCGCGGATGGACAAAGCGTCGATCTGTCGCCTCGACAAAGTACTGTCTGCAGCACAACATGGGCATGGGAGGCGCCACAGTCGTGACGATATACAAAAGGGTAGACGGTGAGGTAGCTCCAAGCATTGAAGACACAAAGCCAAAGGAAGATGGGCGCAGTCGCATGGGCTATAATCCTGCTGAGGAGGCCCGATCCATCAGTCGTGAAGATTGGAAGAGCGTCCTTGCTGAGGGAGAAGCAAGTTCGGCGTGGGCAGCGGCAGAGTTGCCATGGAATCTGAATCCGGGAGCGTATAGCGCCAGAGCCAAGTTGTAGTTTGAATCGCTTGTTATGACTAGATACTCATTTAAAATGATTGATATTGTATCATCTCTGGTATAGAATGGTGGAGCGATGGCATGTACTTCGATGCTTGTTCAAACTTAGAATTTGCTTACACCGACCTATCCACTAAACATGAGGAGAGAGTGCGCTATAAATGTGGCTGCGATAGTGCGTTTAGTGGCTTCTAGTGGCACGCTATGGCGCCTCTCTCCGCCCCCGCATTTCTTGGTCCATGGAAGGAGCACCCTCTTCTTACATGGATCCTCATTTGTCTCCAGAAGATCAGGTTATCAACTGTTACTCATCATCAGTAAATCAAGGCAAACATGCCATCTCGAGCAGGAATTGTTCGGCGTCAAAGCATTGCACTCGGCCGCTCTGGCCCACGGTCCAAGAATGGATGCTCGACATGTCGCCTGAGACGAGTTCGCTGTGATGAGAGGCGACCAACCTGTGGCCACTGTGATCGACTCAAACTTGAATGCGAATATCAGCCTCCTCGGCCACGACGCAGTCAGCGACGGCCTCCTTCGCCAGACGACAGCTCAGTCAGTTCTCGGCAAGATCTTGATGCTGATGCTGATTCCAACTTGGACACATCGCGAAGATTCAGCATGGTGACGGACGAGGCCAATGAGTCTTCGTCTTCTTTCTCAGGAGTGACTTCATTTCAGCCAGGAGTTGCTCTTCACGATGCCCAGACTCTTTCTACCGGCGTCAATGGCCAATTCGGAGCCATCACTGCAGATATAGATTCCAATGGACTATCTACCGGCTCAATAGCTTCTTATATAACACCTACAACAGCGGCAGCACTTGATCTTGGCTCTTCATCCATACCTCCAGCAGATCTTTCAGCAGACCTTTCACAATCGCCGTGGAGCCCCAACTGGTTTGATAGGGTGCCGCTCCCAGATTCTGCTTTTTCGTTTACTTCACTAGGATTTACTAGCGCTCTCAGCCCCAACTTCTTCACCTCTGATCAATCCTCTGGCTGGCACATGGACGGCAACGCGACCTTGGCAGCATCAAACGTGGACACCAGTCCAAAGATCCAGAGCATCACCCAAAACACAAACGACGGTCAGCTTGTCAGTATCAATAGCCAAGAGGGCACCGGACAGATCAGCACAGGATACAAACCAGCTTTTGCTTTCTCCCCACCGCTCTTATCAGATTCCCAGCAAGAGCTACTGCTTCGAACTTTTGAGTGCGCCATCCAACCTCCGGCTTCGCTCGCCGGCATCCACCCTTTGGGATGGCCCAAGATCAAGCAATATGTGCTTCAAATGGCCAATGGAAAACACAATTCGATCGAATACGGGGCCGTCATGCATGCCCTTGCGGCTCTCAGTGCCATGCTATTCGAGCCTAGCCGACCAGCTGCTCTGGCTGCACTGGGGAGTCGCGTATCTACCTGCCGGGATGACTTTGGTCTCTTGTCCCTAAGATTACATGACGTGGCTTGCGCGGCACTCAAACTGAGTCTTTCGCATGCGGGATGGGAGGAACGAAGCAGCCAAGCACTATTAGTGGTCATATTTTTGCTGGCTTGGTTTGAAACCGCCTATGATGGAAACGATCAGGTCCACCCCAGCTTCCCAGAAGATATGGCGGAGCAAGTCATCGTCAACGGCCGGGGCTGGGATACCGGCTCTGCTAGTCTTTTCCAATGGCTTGATTCGTTTGACGCCAAGATGTCTCACATGGGCGGCCGCCATCTCTTATCGGAACCTGCCTTGGAGATTATCAGAAAGCGTCCAAATGTTGCCGGCTCAACTAGCATGGAAGTATCAGACAATGATCCTCTCGGCAATATCGACGGCATATCTCCTACCACGAAGTCAATAGATGAAAGGGGCACAAATGTCAGTGCAAAGTCTCGTAATGGTGGCTCTAGACTCTCAACACTACTTACCGAACCGCCTGCAATACCCAAGAATGTAGTGTGTATGGGTGTTTTCAACATATTGTTACAGCCCGCCTTCGAGTTTCATATGGCATCTCAAGCCTATTCGCGACGGGTTGGCTGCCACGATCGCCATCACCGCTCGCGCGGGACACCTGAAGATGAAATGGAGGTAATGAAAGCATGTATGGGCTTTGAAGAGGAGCTAGAGGAGCTGTGGCGACGTCGTCCTAGTATTCTTGATTTAGACGCCTCACAGCTGCGGCTCTTTGTCAGTGAGAATATTGCTCGCAGGCTTGAACAACTTTTCAGCGTCTACATTGCCACTTTCTGGGCTCATTTCATATATATACATCGTGTCGCCTACTGGACTTTACAGCACACCGCAATTGCGCGCAAGGCTCTGAAGGAGACTGGCAATATGATGCGTCGCAGCGTCGGCCAACCTATACACCAGCACGCTTTTGACGCAAGCATCTCACGCACGACATCTACCGCTATTCATCCAGGCTTGATGTGGGTATGCTTCTTGTTTGGCTGTGAAGTGTCCGACCCCGTGCAGCAGGAATGGGCGGTGTTACAGCTTCGAGCTCTCGGTCGGCTAAGTGGCATGACAGATAAACGACCAGCCTCAGCATTTGATAATGAGGAAGATGGGCTGCCTATTGGAGGACTGGACCAAAAGGGGGCGCAGACGGCTCTCAAAGTGGCGCGCCTTCTGGAAGTGATTATCGAACGCCAGACTAAGCTCGGCGCTCGTGTGGATGGCAAGTACTTGAGCCAAGAGATCTTTGGCTGCCATTTTTATATCATATAATGCTTTAATAGAACCACGTGGTTAAATCTAGCGCAAACCTATATGATAGCCACCATGTACAAACAGGCTTTTGGGTTTGCCGAGAAGAGACAGCCGACATGAGTATGAACCTATCACAAGTTCCCAGTAGCTGTAACTCAAAAGCCACTACCAGGCGTTTCCGTACCATCTCCGCAGCTGAACCGTCTACCGGATCCGAACCAGCACTAACATTTACAAGCCATCTCCACTAGCATCGTTGTCGGGTTGCTCCTATTCGCCCTCGCCTGTCGTCTACCGGCTAATCTTGATGCCACTAACGCTTCCCCATGGGGAGATGCTTCTAAGCAAAGGCGGGGAGGGGCTCGACGAGGGCCTGCATGTCTTACCTTTCTGTCAAAGGAGGGTGCTTGGCCAAGACTTCATCTCAACATTCTGGCAGGTTTGAGACTAGGTAGAGATATCGAGTCTAACATTGTCTTGCTATCCCCTCCCTTGCCGCTTTTCCGTTCAATTTGTTTATAAATGTTACTGAATTCGCTTCGCATTTAATTCACAATCTCTTTTCAGGGCTGCAGCTTAGATGCATTAGTTTATCTACCCCTACCTTTTACGCTCTGCTACAATCATTTCTTTGTATACTTCAAGTTATAATTTGTTGAAGCCATGGAGGATGAGAAGTTACCAAAGACCATTGAGGATGGTGTCAGCTCTCACTTTGAGCGCGCTCAGGACATTGATCCAGCCATTGAAAAGAGGCGAGTTACAAAAACTCGATTAGTTCATGCAAAAAGAAGCTGACAGCGTTTCCCTCTTAGAATCGTGCGCAAGATTGACACGCGGTTAATGCCTTTTACCGTCTTGATCTACCTCCTCTGTTACATGGATAGATCCAATATCGGCAAGTTTCAGCTCTCTCCTCTTTATAAAAATACATCGTATTAGCTAACCATTAAAACAGGCAATGCAAAGATTCTGAATGCCGATAAAGGCCACGATTTACTAGATTCAACGCACATGACCACCAAAGAGTATACCATTGCACTCATGGTCTTCTTAGTGGCATATTCCATCTTCGAGGCGCCGAGCAATCTCGCCGCAAAGGCTCTCCAGCCTAATTAGTGCGATGTCCCTTGTACACCATAAGTTGCTTGTTGGCTAATAAAGTCTTGTTTGTCAAATAGCTGGCTGGGCTTCTTGGTCATTGGCTTCGGAGCCTTTTGCACAGCCATTGCCGGAGCGAAGAGCTTTGCTAGCACTTCCGCACTTCGATTTTTCCTGGGTGCTTTCGAGGCCGGTATATTTCCTGGAATGGTGTTTTTCATGAGTTTCTGGTATAAAGCGGAAGAGCGGGCAACTCGGATTGCATTGTTTCTTTGTAGCGCTACGTTAGCTGGTGCATTTGGCGGGTAAGTGCATCACTACGACTTCAATCTCATGTTATGAAGATAGCTAATAGTGGCTGTGCTTCTATAGTGCCATCGCATTTGGGGTTGGACATCTGGATGGCAGAGCTGGACTAGAAGGTTGGCGATGGCTATTCATTGTCGAAGGCGTTCCCTCCAGTAAGCATCAATCCCTTTACCTCTGTCTCGTATAAATAAGCCTTCTAATATTTTATTCTCTTTATACAGTTGCTCTTGGAATCTTGACATTCTTATTCATGCCAAGTTATCCGGAAAAGGCCAACTGGCTTACCGAAGAGGAAAAGGCCATCCAAGTGCTACGCCTCGGTGTAAATTCGTCTCACGGGTATGCACATTTCTTCTCATCACTGAATAAAGACTAATATTTTACAGTGCCGCAAAACTCAACTGGGAAGACGCAAAGGCGACCCTCAAAGACGTCAGATTATACGTGCACTACGTAACATATTTGTGCATCGGTGTTGGCGTCTCTTCGCTATCACTCTTTGCCCCTACAATTGTCGCTGGTCTTGGGTACAAGAACCTTCAGGCCCAACTCTTTACTATCCCTCCCTATGCAGTGGCTTATGTCGTCACTCTCGTCTTGGCCATGATATCTGACCGTCAGAGGACAAGAGGTCTCGTGGCGGGCGGGTGCTTTCTCTTTGGGACCATTGCTTTCATCATTCAAGGTAAGGCTGTTCTCCATCGCAACTCCGTAATGGGCTGCAAACTAACACGCATTTTACAGCTTGTTTACCAGGCCATCTCTTCGCTGCTCGTTATGCTATGCTTTGCATTAGTACCGCCGGTGTCTTTGCCGGTCTGCCTCCACTATGCGCCTGGATCTCAGACAATGTGCGGACTACCACCGCTGGGTCTCTGGCTACGGGACTCAATATTGCTTTTACGGGGCCTGGTCAGATCATAGGTGTTTGGATCTACCGAGCGCAAGATGCGCCTTTTTACCGCTTAGGACATGGAATCAATGCAGGTTTTCTAGCTGTGGGGACTGTTTTGAGTTTCTCTTTGTGGTGGCATTACACCAGATTGAACAGGAAGCTGGCGGGTACCAGTGAGCCTAGATGGGTCGCCTAGATTTACATTTTAACGTTAGGAACAATGTTTTTGAAATAGCCATCGTCATTTAAGTGTTCAAATCCTGTTCCCCAAGTCAAACGCTCCCAAATGACTCACATAGTGGAATGTAGGATATTGTAAATAGCAAATGTGAAGTTTCTATTAAATTACTGGACTTTTGAGTGCATCATAAGCATTCGTAGTCGATCATTCGCAGTTTCGTCTTTGCCCATGCATACCGTTCGACAGAAAAGAACCAATTCAAAATATAGCTTAGCAGAGTATGCGCTCTCCAGCATTCGTGATAAGGACTCGGAGCGATAGAATGGCCATTCACTTCCACCCAATAACGAAGATAAGTACACAAGCTAATATGATCGTGCAACTATACGCAGCCATTCGTTGTAAGTGACATTCGATCACGTTCTGCTGGTGTATAAGGATCCAGGCATACAATCATGCCCTGTTCTTCAGACAGGTCAAAGGCCTGAAACGTTCCAACGGCGGACAATTCTTGTGAAAGTATGCTTTGAAGTCTGTCCTTCCATGGTTTCTCGTAACCGATACCGGCAATGGCCCCTTTACTCACTGTTCTATACTTCCAGTCAATTTCCGTGGCACCTTTCCATATCTTCTGGAGCCTTACAGCCCAAACGAAGTCGGCTGTCTTTTCTGTTGATAAAGAAGTGTTGTTTTGATTCGCAAAGTTCGCTGGTACGTCAATTGATGCCGAATTGGCAACGTTTCTTATTCACAATGAATTAGCTTATTATCAGCAAAGGGACCTAAGCAAAGATGATGGACTTACGTGGCGTTTGGTGACATCGCTTCGACCATTTCGTCCTCCTCAGATTTTCCTTTGGCGCCTCTTGCAACAATAATGCCTGTGATCATGAATACGCTCCAACGGTCACCAAGCCCTTGAAGCCGAACACCCTTGATTTGTTCTATACGAGCAGCCACCGCCTCGTCATTGAGAATCCTCCTTATGAAACGTTTATCCACCTGGATGATATATTGATCCAGAGTGTCAAAGTCTCTATAGTTCTTCACGGTGCGCTCAAAAGCAAGTTTAGTTTGCCGTTTCGCAGAAGTTGGCGTCCAAGCTCCGATCGGCGCTCTTATACTTGCATCCACTTCAAGCTCCAGGCCCATGTCTCTTCGCCAGTCCCGGCTCTAAATTTCTGTGTGAAAGACTGGAGTGGCCGGCGTGAATTCTATGCCTTCTTCACTTCGGTTGATGACCCCGTCTAGATTAGTGAGATCCGGAATGATGTGCCCCAAACAAATCGCCCCGTTCCCGATACCGATGCCGAAACGGTTCTTTGGAAGCTGAGGAGGTGGATAATGACTCTGCTTCAGGACAAACCAGCATTTTTCCATTATGCTTCAATTTTGCAGGGTATTTCAGTGAGATCTCTCGCGGAACGTGTATGACTGTGGTTGCGTCCCCGTCTTGGTTCAAAACTCTCTCGACGCAGATTTCACTGAAGTTGGGCACTGCTGGCTATTAATAGTATTCGTCAATCCGTCTGTGAACACAAGGATAAATTGAACAATCAGCCGTTCAGCAAGCGAGAACCACAAATTGAAGTTCACGATTGAACAGTTTGCACCCCCCCTTATCTATCAGAGGCAGCCGGGAAATACTTTTTCTCGAGATCAAGGTATGTTCTGTGAACGCCTACACCACCCACTTATTTCTCAGGGACACGGAGATATTTTCATGATGTCATTGCATAATTAGACCGAATTATTTTCTTCTTTAAAATTGTAAGTAGCTGTTCAGTGAGGGAGAATGACAAATCAAAGTCAGCGGTTACACAGTCTACAGCACCCCCTGTATCTATGAGAGGCAGCCAGGAAAACTAGTTCCCGCGTGGGAACAATAATGTTCAATAGAGGTTGTGTTGTATAGTTGGAGTGGTTTGGACTTATTTACCAAATTCTTAGCCAGCTATGCATTACTAAGATTTCGATTAGGTTCGTATTGCCCGCGAGAAAATAGCTAGACACTCTTTGAAGCCCAGCTGCTATCCGACCCTCTTGTTCATCTATCCAACGCTCCTCTTGCGGAGCCCAGTCGTGGCATTACTGCATCAAAGCTTTCTGCTCCAGTCAATTCTGATTCGTACCACGATATTGTGCAGGACATGATTCGCTTCATCCGCCATCTTTCTGCAGCATTAACACAAAACATGCTTTGCAATTCAGATCTTTCGGGCTGCGGAATTCGTGATAGAACTGAGATATGCACGAACAAGTTTCAAGCATGCTACGCACACCCAAAGCTGAAAAATCAAAAATGCCTCGCGAGTGGGCGAAATGAATTCAACGCTTGCTCTCTGGTCCTCAACGCTTCCGTCTCGGGGGGAATCTTTATTAGGCTCTAGGGTGCGTCGAAGGACACAGTCAAGAAAATACATTACCCGCCTTCTCGATTCCTTGGCTGATTATCTTTCACAATGCTTGGACCCAGGTAAGTTCAGGCTGCTATTATATTTTCAATTACTAATATCCGCAAAAGAGCTCCTAGAGCAAATAGATGAAAAATCAACGCCCAGCCCTAAAGATGATCCGGAGAAGAACCCTCTGTATTACAAAATCTATAATGTCACAAATACCATGGACATATTACGCACTGAATGCATTAAGATTCGTGAACGCAGCGCACGATTCCGCTATCACAAAGCGGTCGCCAAATTCAAGTCCATTTTGAACAAAAATATTGATAGCCGCAGAGATGATAAAATCAAGGCGTTCTTGGCGGGGCTTGAAACTGGTAACTCGAAGGAAGGGCTTCCCAACTCTTGGAAAAATACGACTGAGCAGCGGGAAGAGGGACGTCCAAATGAAGAATCTCAAGCGCGCTTGCAGTTATCACCGTTCCATCAGGCGCGGTTATCGATCAAGTCTCTTTCGACGCTGCAGCTACCACTATCATCAGAGTTACAAGCACTTTCCACGAAAACCTTTGCCTACTAGCTCCTAAATGGCTAGAAAAATTAAATTTCAGCACTTCAATCGTGCGTATTACTCTGGGCCACTGTCTCGAAAGTATCTATTACAGTGGGCATGGTTGTAAGACTTCGCAAAACCGTTGACATTTCTTAGCTAATATATTTAGGGGCCACGCTTCTGACGCTATCTTTCCGTCCAAATGCTTCTTTGAAGACCTCAAAACTTCAAAGACCTACGTCGGACCCATTCGCTACATATTCCCGATGTTATATTTTCTTTGGTGCCGAACGAAGCACTTGTAAAGTGGTTTCACTCCTTTAGCACTCCATGACGGAGATCAAACCAAATATCGATCCGGAGATAAATCGCCATGTCCAACAGTTGATTCTGAAATTCTTGTCGTGGTAAGAGTAAGACATGGTTAGTTCCTCGAGAGCACATTCCAAAAGATGGGGGTTCTGTGGGCACAATGAGCACACATAACAGTATCTTGTGGGAACATGAGGCAGGATATTCATTGAAGATCCCTCCTACCCGAATCATCAGATGTTGCAGCTTGACGTTCTTTGCGGAGTATATTTTGACAATACCTTCAAGGCCAATTGGATATCTAGACCTTATCAATGTAGCAAGGGCTAATAGACCTATCAATGGCCAATAGGGTACAAGACTTAGGTAGACCTTCTAGCAAACCCTTGCTTTCGATTTAGTTCAAACCATTACAGCAGAGAGAAATACTAGCTTTTGAGCTTTATAGAGAACAATTGGGCAAAGACTAAGTAGATGAACTGTCATTGAAGCTGAAACTCTCCACGAACTTGGTGAAATGTCTGATCGGATAGCTTATATAACTTGTACCGAAAAAATGAAGACAATCCATTGGTTCGGATACAATGTGGAACGGGCTATTATATACACCAGAGGCTCAGCCTGCTTGAGCATGGTTCTTTTCCCGGAGATCTTCGTTTTTTTGTCTAGTTTCAGTTCAGCAGCTAAATGTTTTCGCATAGTTGACATACTAACTTGTGGTAATCTGTGTTGCATCCAGAAGAACAGAAGAAGAGGTTTCAAATGGCTTGGGTGAATAGTGGCTAGACGGAAGCATACATTACGCCATGATCATGATTACATGAACAACCTATGATGTAAGAAAAGAAAGTTCGTTTCTGTGTAAGCCAACTATTTGCTTTTCAGCATCACCGTACGACAATCCAGGGAAGGGCAGTGATGACTGATATTGCCAGCTGTACCACATCGTGGTAACGATTTGTTTAGAGATGTATCAAGACCACTGCCAAGATTTTAATTCCAAGCTAGCTGCTTAGAAGTCTACATTGGCCGACTTATCCGCCCCAAAAGAAATATTATCCGATAAGCATGCAAAGGCATTGAGGCCTGACTTGACTACGAACCCCACAACATGTCACCGAAAGGAAACCACATTGGTCCACGTTATGTTTGGTATCTGCTTCTGCATAAACTCATATGCAACTGGGTAGGAAATTTAGGCCACATGATCAGGCGACAGATTGGGCAGTAGCCAGGCCGCAACCTCAGACAGTAATTGAACCTAAACATGTTCTCGCGTGCAGAAAGGATTTGTGTCTGAAGGCGATGTATATAGCAGCAAATCCACTAGTATTATAGATAGACATTTTGTAGCAGTTTTATGCTTTCCTACTTCTTGGAGGTTCTTATAGACGAACAATTAAATATCGTCTCATTTAATATTATATTTCTTGATTAGGAGCGTATTATACATCTTCTGATCATTTACCATGGCAGCCAACAAGCCCAAGGCTGAGCCAAAGGTCAAATCCCGCGACGAGTACACTGTTGGATGGGTCTGCGCGTTGCCCAAAGAGCAGACGGCGGCCATTGCCATGTTGGATGAACTACATGCCGCCGTCCAAAAGCCTGCGAACGACCCCAACAGTTATAGCCTTGGGTCCATGGGCGATCACAATGTTGTCATTGCTTGTCTGCCCAAAGGGCAGACCGGCAACTACTCTGCAGCGACTGTTGCCACTTGGATGGTCTCTACTTTTCCACGCATCAAATTCGGCTTCATGGTCGGTATCGGCGGCGGCATTCCTGCCAAAGTTAGGCTTGGTGATGTCGTGATCAGCGCGCCCACGGGGAAATACCCTGGTGTGGTCCAGTGGGATATGGGGAAGGCAGAAAGTGGCCGATTTCAACGAACAGGATCGCTGAATAACCCGCCCACCTTGCTTCTTACGGCTTTGGCAACCCTAGAATCGTATCATGAGATGAATGAGCCTAGAATGTTCGAATACCTCGAGACGCTCAAAGAGAAATGGCCAAGGTTGGCACCAAAGTACTTACGGTCGGAATCACTCAAGGACGTGTTATTCAAAGCAGACTACAACCATGTCAAGGCGAAGAAAAGCGATGATGAGGAGGACGGCGAAGAAGAACGAGAAAATTGCAAAAATTGCAACCAGGAGAAAGTCTTGAAAAGAAGTCCCAGGGAAACTCGCGTGCACCACGGCCTGATTGCATCAGGTAGCCTGGTCGTCAAGGATGGTATTTCCAGAAACAGTCTCAATAAGTACTTTGATAACGAAGTTTATTGCATCGAGATGGAAGCAGCGGGACTGATGAACAATTTTCCTTGCCTCGTCATTCGCGGAATCAGCGACTACGCCGACTCACACAAGAACGATAGTTGGCAGGAACATGCAGCGGCTATGGCAGCAGCCTGCGCGAAGGAGCTTTTGCAGCATGTATTACCAGCTGAAGTTGAAAGACAGCCTTCGGCAAAGCTGGCGCTTGATGACAGTTAGTCAACTTTCTATCAAAATTGTACGAAGCGATTAATTAACATAGTGTAGTCGTTGAACAATTGATTACAATGGTTGACAGAAGCGAAGGAGAAAAAATCTTCAACTGGCTTACGTCGAGTGATTACAGTGTCCAGCAAAAAAAATATATTAAAATGCATGAAAAGGGAACCGGCCAATGGCTTCTAGACTCCGCCGAGTTTAAAACATGGATTAAGACTGAAAGACAGATATTATTCTGTCCAGGGATACCTGGAGCTGGAAAAACAATTATTACAGCTCTTGTTGTGCAAAATCTTGCTTCACGGTTCGCACATGATCCGAAAGTGGGAATTGCTTATACTTACTTCAACTTTTGGCAACAAGAAGAGCATTGGATCGAAGACTTATTTGCAGCGCTGCTAAAGCAATTGTCTGAAGGCTTATTTCCCTTACCAGCAAGCTTGAAGGCTCTCTATTATGATCATCAGGGAAATGGAGGCCGCCCCTCATTTGAGAAGATCTCGAAAGTTCTCCAATCCATAATCAGAATAAGCTACGAACGCGTATTCATCATTGTGGACGCCCTTGACGAATGTCAAGAATCTAACAGTTGCCGAATGCGATTTATAGAAGGCCTTTTTGTCCTTCAACAGTGTGGAGCAAATATATTAGCGACTTCGAGGCCCATCACGGATATCACGGACAGATTTAACAAGAGCACTTGGCTAGAGATACGTGCAAGCGCTGATGACATACGCACATACGTAAACGGCCAGATTTCACAGGGAAGATCAAGAATCTTACTCAAAATGCGAGCAGAGGCCTCTACAGGAATAGCGAAAGCCGCCGATGGGATGTACGTATACTTGAATTGCGCAAACTGCATCAGCTAATCCGGTGTCCAGGTTCCTTCTAGCAAAGCTGGATTTGGATTCCCTCTTGGATGCAAAATTACCCAAAGAAGTCAAAGAAAGACTAAAAAGTCTTCCCAGGGGCTCACAAGCGTATAACTATGCATACCAGGGAATTATGAAGAGGGTAGAGCATCAAGGCCCAAAATCTGTCAAATTTGCCAAGTCTGTTCTATCATGGGTCACTTGCGTCAAACGGCCATTATTTATATCAGAACTTCAGCATGCTCTTGCCATAGAGATTGGCGAGAGTAAATTTGATGAAGAATATCTTCCACAGGTCCACGACCTAATCACAGTTTGCGCCGGCTTGATCACGCTTGACGAGAACAGCAATACCATTCGGCTATTCCATTATACAGCACAGGAATACTTCGAACAGACGCAAATTGAATGGTTTCCAGATGCAGAAAACGATATTACACAGACTTGCATCACTTATCTCTCGTTTGACGTCTTCGAAACTGGAGTTTCTTCAACAGATACCGCATTCGAAATGCGGATGCAGTCAAATCAGCTCTATGATTATGCGGCCCATCATTGGGGCCATCACGCTCGGAAACCAGAAGTTCTCGACCCACTAGTTCTAGATTTTCTAAAGAGCGAGACAAAGGTGGAAGCTTCGATCCAAGCATTGTTCGTCGTCAAAGAATCGAAAAAGCCTGGCTATAGCCAGGATTTTCCGAAGAATACGAGTGGACTTCACTTGGCAGCGTACTTTGGAATCGAGAAAGCTGTCGCAGCCCTGCTTAACTCAAATCATCCAGATCTCAAGGATAGCTATGATCGGACACCGCTATCGTGGGCCGCTGAGAATGGCCATGAGGCTGTCGTGCAATTGCTGCTTAATGAGGGGGGCCGACTCCAAGGCGAAAGATCAATCAAGCCTGACACCACTTTCTTGGGCTGCTATGAGCGGACATGAGACAATCGTGCGGCTACTCGACGCAGACAATCAGACGCAGCTAGAAGTTTTGGCTGATACTTCAAGGAGAAAACTTCAAAAGTTCAATCTAATGCGGGAGTCTATACAAATGATTAGAGAAAGCGATCAAAATGACAAAGAGCGGCAACGACTGTGCCACGAAGCAGAAGCTCTCGACACCCGATTAAGTCAAATCAAAGATAGGCGAAGACAAATAGACGATGAGCTGAGAAAACTGCAAATGGAAAAGAAAAAATTAGGCGAAGAAGAAATAGATAAAGCTGGAGAAGTACATAATCTATCTCAAATGCAAGCAGACGTTGAGGGGAGGCAAGAGCAGTTATCCGAGCAATGGATATGTGCGCAAACCAAATTACGCGAACTCCGGCAGATGGATGGTAACCAAAGCGAATACGAACTAGAGCAGACAAGAAATGTGGTCCTGTTTCGATGGGCTGTCGAAGATGGCTATGCTAAGATAGTTGAATTGCTTCTTTGCGGAGGTACTGATGCAACGATTGTGAATGATGGGTGGTTCCCATTACATACAGCTACAGGCAAAGGACATGTCGATATAATTGAGCTATTAATCGACTTAGGCAGAGTGGAAGTTAATTCGAGAGATTATAATGGTCTGACGGCGTTGCAAGTGGCTGTTCAGAGGAGGCACAGAGATGCTGTGCGTTTATTGCTTAGGAAAGGTGCATCGATAAGCCTGTGGGATCAAACACTTGTCGGCCATAGCGGAAGTGTCGTCTCAGTCATCTTCTCGCATGACTCGAGGCTAATAGCATCTGGGTCAATGGATAAGACAATCAGGCTCTGGGATAGAGCAGCACGCCAATGTCGACAAACGTTCCAAGGTCACAGGGGTATAGTCTATTCAGTCGCTTTCTCGCATGACTCAACATTAATAGCATCAGGCTCAAGTGATGCGAATATTATACTCTGGGATATACCATCAAGTCGATGTCGACAAATACTTCGGGGCCATCACAGTACAACTTACTCTCTATCGTTCTCACATGACTCAAAGATGATAGCATCGGGGTCGTTAGACAAGACCGTCAAGCTGTGGGATACGGCAACAGGCCAGTGCCTTCAGACGTTCGAAGGCCACATAGATGCAGTCCGCTCGGTGGCTTTTTCTCATCACTCAAAACTAATAGCGTCAGGATCAAGAGATGCAACTATTAGGCTTTGGGATATAGCTACCGGCCAGTGCCAGCAAACTTTTGAGGGACACGGCAAAATAGTCTGTTCAATAGCTTTCTCACACAACTCAGACTTAATAGCATCAAGTTCATTAGACGAGACCGTCAAGCTATGGGATACAGCAACAGGTCAATGCCTTAAGACGTTCAAAGGCCACAGAGATACAGTTCGCTCGGTGGTTTTCTCGCATGATTCAACACTAATAGCGTCAGGATCAAGGGATTCAACTATCAAGCTTTGGGATATAGCAACTGGCCGATGCCAAAAGACACTTAATGATTCTAGTAACTATGCAATATTTGCAATAGCCTTCTCTCATGATTCGACACTCATAGCATCGGGTTCAACAGATCATACTGTTAAACTTTGGAATGCTGAGGACGCTACGGCGGCCATTACACCAAGGCCAGAGCTTCAGGTAAGTTAAGAGAAAAATGCCATCGCATTTGGAGCCAATTAGCTAACCTTTTCGGGGATTACTTGGGGCAAGGATCATATTGATATCGATCATCCTCCTAGCAACGTATGTTAACTCCTCGAGTAGAAGAGTTAGACGACTAAGATTAAGTTGTAGCCAAGCGGGCAAAGAGCTGTTACATCATGGTGCACTTTTATTTAGGGACGTGTTACCAGGCCACCATCGCAGAGTAATTATCTTCTAAATAAACAGGTTCTATAGCGTTTAGCCCCCTAAACACTAGTCCCGGCCGTTCCATATAAAAATAGCTGTCAACAAGGGAGCCATTATCCAGCACCCCAGTTCTATTATCCAACACCCTAGAAAAAAAGAGAGAAGTTATCTAGCACCCCAATTATATTATTTAGGACTCCAGCTGTAGCTTAGGCTGCTACTGCTGCTACTACTGCTACTACTGCTACTACTGCTACTACTGCTACTACTGCTACTACTGCTACTACTGCTACTACTGCTACTACTGCTACTACTGCTACTACTGCTACTACTGCTACTACTGCTATTAAAAATTTGACGCACAGCGTCTAAGTCGTTGTTTGAAATACATTCTCTTAGTAGATAGACTCTGTGTCGAAGAACATCGAGGGCAACCATAAGGACCGCTGCAAATGCCACATCAATCTGGTAAGGCGATTTGGCTTGCTTTAGAATGTGTCGAATATTAATAAGGATTCCCTCTCTGGCCTCTAGATCAGTGATATAATCTAGGACTTGCTCCTCATACAGTGTATCAAGAGCGATTTCGTTGAAAGCCAACGGTTGTTTTCTCGATCGATTAGAATATACCTCAACATACTACCATTCGCGAATTCACCCCACCGACATAATTCCTTTTGTTGACCATCGTCTAGCCTTCTAAAGTGGCGCAGCATGCTTTCTTCGCGAGCCGTTAATTGGGCCATGCTTGGTTAACTTGTTGATGGAAGGGGAGGGAGAGTTGGCAGAGAGACCGTCGGCAGAGACACCAACGGCAAGAGTCAACGATAATGAAAAGAGAGAATCCAGGTAAAGGTTATTAGAATATAAAGTTGGGCCTAGAAGAGAGAAATAAATAGACGGAAAAGAAGAAAGAAGGATGTGGCGCGTCACGTGTAACGATCAAATAGCATATATTTACAGTACTTATGTGTTATTAACTGGCGATAGGATGTGCTGACAGCTGTTAACAGAGAATTTCCAAGTGTTAACAGAGAATTGCCAAGTCTTGAGCTTTGTGTTGGATTAGTTTGCTGTTGGCATTGTATTTATCACAACGCCATCGGTAGGAGTGGGGCTCAAGGCCGAGTTACTGTTGGTACGAGGCGGTATTAACGCTGATGGAAGCTTGATATCCCAGTGAATTTGTTGTGCGGCGGAGACGAAACGGATGTGACGAGGGTTTCTTCGACTTTGACGGCTTCTTCGTCATCACCGGCCGCATCAAAGACATGATCATCCGCGGCGGCCCCCCCTCGAAATCGAAGATCGTCTTGTCGCCCATCCATCTATCGCCTAAACATCCGTCATAGGCGTACCTGACACCAAATACGGCGAGCAAATCTGCGCCTTTATCGAGCCCACTGCGGGCACCTTCCAAGATACGCCAAAGGAGAAGTTATATCGTAAATAGATATGTCATAGGTTTCCAAGGGGCCAATAGCCTAGATCCAGGATATATTGTTAGCATCATCCCAAGGTATAAGTGAACAAGCGTATCAGGAACAACTAGCACTCTCAACACTTCCCGAGCCTGCTGACACTGCGAGATATTTTATGAACTTACTCCAACGTTCAAATACAATTTATCGAGACTCTTTTGAGCAGTAGACGAGCTATCATCTAAATCAATCCAAGAGGAATAAAAATGATAGAGCAGGGCCATGGCCCATATTAAAAGAATGGCAAGTCATTGCGGCGGGCAGAAGAGGCAGATCCAGTATCATAACCAAGCGTATGGACTGAATACGTTCTTTTTTACTGCAATTTCGGTAGCGTATTTCAGAAGCTATCTGCGCCAAAATTCCAAATGTGTAAATGGCTATTCAGAACAAACAAATTACTCTGCGATACAAATAGCTCATCAAGGGGTAGATACAAAAAAAAAAAGAAATCAAGTTTGGTGCCTGGTAGGTAGTTTACTAGTGACACGCTATCATGTCAAAGAAGTACTAGTGACACGGCAAATACCTCTAAAAAAAAATAAAAAAAAAAGGCAAAAAGAAATGCCCACTATCAGAGTCGAACTGATCACCTTGTCATGTCAGAGAAATACTAGTGACACGCTATACCGCTTAGCCAAGCGGGCAGGTTTTGATTGATGCTGCTGACTTAATTATTGTATTATATAAAGAAATCGGCTCTGCTTATTTACATGAGGAGGATCATTTCCAACACGATAGATTACGAGCGAAATTTCGAACTCTATTGGCAAGTTTACATCGACACTTTGTAGATGTAATGCTTTTGATACTGTGAAAGAGGGCGAAGAGCTATTATGCCATAGCATACTTTTATTTAGCTTTATAAAACCTAATTCTCTTTCTGCAACATTTTACAAGCGTCAAAGTCTTCAAAGAAAAAGTAAATTATAATTCATTCGCACCGACGTGTTGTTTCCCATGCAATAATCTTAACCATTCAAGTATACGCTTTATAGTAGATGCAACTCTCATTTTCAAATGTCGCCTAGTTAAAATATCTGATGCTCCTTGGCGACAATGCATTTCCATCTTATCCATAAAATCTGTACAAAACGCTCCCAATTTTTAATATCCAAACGCCTCGCTCCCCATCAAATCCACGCTAAATGCTATCCCTTTTAAATCCCAATATTTAACAAGCCCATCCATCAAGCAGCAGTCTTATTTTCCTTCTCTTCATTGTCAGTCTGTTCAGCTGAATCAACAACCACGCCCGTCATCGGCTCAACTCGAGCGCCGCCAGTAGCAGACTCAGCAACAGACGACACTTCCGAAGAAGCATTGCTCATTTTTCGCAATTCTTTTTCATCAACCGTCAGGTCACCAGCGGCCTTGTCCAAGTCCATGAAGAAGCAGATGGCAAGGGCCAATCCCGCAAGCCCCACGCCGATCCAAAAGACGCTCTTGTACTGATGCTTAAGATCCATTCCGTTCAACACAAACTGCCCTTTGGCGACATCTGCAATTGCCAAGAAAAAGGCTCCTCCAAGGAAGAGCATCACACTGATGAGTGCACCAGCTAATCCTTGACGGTTCTTAGGCAGACTAGTCGTCAGGAAGACGTTGCTCACAGTCCACAAAACGTCAACACAGGCGGCCTCACAAAGCATAGCCGGGAAGATCCACGCCCAGTAGTTGGGGTTATCGGGAATAAGTGCAAACATGAGCACTGCAATAACTTTTGAAATGCCAGAGATGATGATGAGCACTTTGCCGGAAAGCATGTGAAGAATGAGGCCGCTTGTTGTGGCCAAGACTAGGCCGCCTGCTGCCCAGGGGGCAAAGTAAACCGCAGTTAACAGTGGAGATTTCTTCAAAATCGTCTCAATGCTGTTATCGCTTGTTAGTTCAAGTGCATATATATATAAGTGTTAAAAGGAAGAAACTCACTAGAAGTTGGCATAAAAGAGATAAATGTTGAACACGCCCCATGTAATAAAGAGGCAGAGCAGCATTCTCTTCATGCACTTGACGCGGAAGATGTCTGCCGGAATAAGCGGTGATTCGGCGACCCAGCCCTCAACATACACAGCCGCACCAAGGAAGATGAGTCCAAGAATGAGTGTGACCAGGATCCGAGGAGAGGCCCATCCACCAGGAGCATTGGCGCTGTCCGTCAGCGCATAAATGAGAAGCATCAACCCCGGCACGGTCGTAAACACTCCCCACCAGTCCATCTTGACATTCATCTTTCGCGCCTCCTCATAGTCGCGGGGAGCTGTCAAAATCGTCCCCACTCCAAAAACGGCTGACAGTATGCCGCCCAGCCAGAAGAACCATCTCCAGGAGAGCAAGTCCTGAGCCATGCCCCCGACAATGATACCCGCGAAGAAGCCCAGCGGGGCAAGAGCACCATAGAGGCTAAACACAATGTTCTTCCTCGGCCCGGGCCTGTAAATCCGACCAAGCAGGGAAATGCCAGCAGGGAGGAACGCCGCCGCGCCAATGCCCAGCATAGCACGGCAGATGACCAGCATGATGAAGTTGCGGGTGAAGCCACCAATGATGGACCACACCGCGAACCACGCTATGCCTCCGTTGAAAAGCAGATATCCTCCATACATGTCCGCCAGCCGCCCAAGGGGGGAACAGGAATGCACCCGCGGTCAGAGTCAAGACGCTCGAGGGCCATGTTTGTGCTTCGAGGGGGATGTCGAGTGGCTCAACCAAGTTAGGCAGAACGACTTGGAAACCGCTAATGACAAAGTCCTAAATGAATGAGGCACTGATTAGCTCTTCGTATTTCCTGCATAGGGCTGCAGAAGATCGCAAGACATGTGCAAACTCCCCGTGAACTGAGGAATGTGACTTGTCTTGCCCGCATTTGTTGATGATAGATGACCCACCGCCATAGAAAGGGAGCCCAAGATGGAAACGACGAAGGCAATTTCCATCCAAGCAGAAGAAAACGCTGCAGGACGCTGTCTTCCTAGCTTCTCAACGTCGATAGTTTGAGAAAGCTCATCGTGGGTCTCTGCAACAAGGACGACGGCATCTTGGACATTATCCTTTTCTGCCATTGCAACAAGACGAGCAGATGGACGGGGCAAAAAGAGTATGATACACTCGAGAAGTGCAAGCCAAGAGCTATTCAAGCACTCTTTAGCAGTGTATATCCATCGACTGACAGTTATACCAGTGTCTTGAGCTTTGAACCAAGAGCCATCATCCTCTTTTATAGTCTTCTCGCCTTCGTACGGACACGGGGCCGACACCAAGGAGAATTGACACGCCCCGAATCATGTTCTGCCAAATTATACGCCTTAGCTATGCGCTATCGTCATCCGCCGGCCAGTGCCATGGTGTGGACAGTCTCATTAACAACATTCCGTTGTCGGTCCGCGTAGCTTTGCTTTTCATGAGCCTGCAAATTCTCACACCTTGTCACGCTCCCTCCAGCCACAATGGTAAGAAACGCAAAAGTTGTCTGGAGGTTTCCCGTTTGAGAAAGTCCAGGACAAGAATAGGGTCTATCGATCTGACAAGGGGTCCACTCTATTCTGCCCGGGAGGAAAGCCGAGTGAACGGTAGAGAGTGGCTACCCATGGTTCCAAATCCCATCTTCGCGATGCTCATGGCTCTTTCGCATTGTCGTGCCATACGATACCGAGTCGAGCAAAGATTTCAATGTGTCATGGACCTCGTTCCAGAACCAACGCAAATTAAGTGCCGGTGGGGATGATAAGAGTTGGGCAACTGTTAATCCCGGTAGCAGCAGCCCAAATGGGTCTGTAGAAGCTAGTTTGTGAAGACATCGTGACTATTTTGCAGGGGTAATTCTGCTTTGGCGGCATGGACGGATACGGGACTCAGGAGCCGCCGGCATGGCGTCCTTTTCGCTGCTTCCTCTTCCGATCCAGAAGAAAAGAATTAAAAAATTTTCTTACAGTTGCTTTTCAGCTCCCTCCAATTCGCTGGAGATCGTTACCGTACCTGGGCGGTCATAAAAGAGTTAACAGAGTTTGCAGGGTATATACGGAGAATTTTGTTAACTGGGTAACATTAGTACTAAATGCCCAGCGTGACTGCTGAAGAGTAATACATCTTACCCTCAGTCGAACAGCTGAACCGTGGCAGGACTACTAATCATTAGTCGTAAAGGTTCAGCAGCGGCATTGTGTGTTTCCTCTTTGCAAGTCACAATCCCCATCCTGCATCCGAAATCGAGGCGCTGCACCAAGGGTAAAGGGATTTCCGTATTGGGCGCTTGTGTGACCTCTGGATGGACAGTATCCGGCAGCCCAGGCCAACAAGCTTCGGGACCTAGGACAAGGGTGGTTTCCAACGCTGACCAGTCCTGCAGGTCCCGCGTAGCGGTCGCCGCGCATCGGACGCAGAGAATGTCAAGAGCTTTCCCGTTTAGGTGCGCTTGTGCGTAATGAGAAAGCTTGTCTGTGTTATGACCCTTAGCTAGGCTCGGGGGCGGCGGCGTGGCCATTGGAGAGCCAGGAGGGGAATGCTTGGAGATGGTGCCGGGGCCAGCATCATCCTGTAACTAGCGATAATGGTGGGCCGCATGCTTTGCCCGGTGGATAGCGACTGGCTGGATTGATGGCGTGCCACATCACGCTGCCTTCAAAGACTGCCTCAGAAGCATGGAGCTCTCCAGGCATCATCTTTGCCAGCGCCGCCTCTGCCCCTTCGCCCACGTGCGCGCGTCTTCTTGCTAAGCAGACGGAGATCATCTTCTGGAGACAGCCCGAGACTCTCGCCATGTTCATGCCACCAACGGCGTAACAAGGCCCGCCTAGTGAGAACGACTCTCCACCACTGCTGCTCTCGTCCGCTGGCCTGGTTGCGCGTCGCTAGACCGCTGCTAGACCGACTAAACGCGAGCGAGTGAGTGAGGCAGGACAAAGGCTCTTTGTTCGATATCAGCTTGAAGACGTTCATCCACCGTTTCCGCCACCGGACCACTCATTATCGGCATATATGCCAAGCAATAGCAAGCCGTGTCACAACTGCCGCCGTCGACGACTGCGCTGCGATCGCTCGTGGCCGACCTGCCACAAATGTGCGGTCTCAGGGCAGGAGTGCCTTGGATACGGCAAGGTCTTTATCTGGGCCGAGGCGATTGATGCTCATGGACATCCGAAGCCATCACCAAGTCGCAGGACGCCACTTGGCGGACCTCTCAGCTCAGGCTCTGGACAGGTCTCATCGTCAGTCACAAACAGCTATTTCCCGCTCTTCCCAGATCCAACGTCTAGCCACCGCCCCGGTGGTGTTGATCCCGGTAGCCAAGCAGCACATGATGCATCCGTCAGCGAAGGCAGATCTATCCCGGTTGTTCGCCGCCCCTCGCCGCTCCTCAAACGCAACAGGAGCGCCGCAGCGATGTCGGCTACACCGGAGCCAACAAGAGATGCAGCCTCAAGCCCAATCCAGGAATCACCGCTGGAACTTCAGAAGTGGAGGCCGGCAGCACTCGGCAGCCTGACAGATCCCATTTTCCAGGACCTCGATCGCAACTCGCGATACTATCTATTTCATTGTAAGAGACCTCCAGACCCGAAACGATACAGGCTAGTAGGTCGAAAACTGGAGCGAGATTTTGTGCTAATGCATCCCAAGTTGCCGATCGTGTCTGTAAAGACTTGGTGGCCCGAGACGGGCCAGGGGTCAATCCTTTTCGAGATCTTATCCCGTTAACCAACCGACATCCTCTGCTGCTTCAAATCCTCGTTGCCACCTCAGCGATACACTGGGCCAACATCTTTCGCCCAATCACTGCCATTCCCACTGGTCTTAGTGATCCTGGAGGATATCTCGCCCAGCTGCGATCAAAAGACCTGGTTTCCAGGCAAGCACTTATCGATGCTTTGACTGCGAAGCAAAAGGCCATGGGCCACCTGCAGGAGGTGCTTGACTCCTTGGATCCTGGCGGAAGTGAAGTTGCTCTTGCCGCCATGCATTTCTTCATCAAATTTGACTTGATCGACTTGGAAAAGAATGATGCAAAGGGGTGGAGGACGCATCTGGAGGGGGCAAGCAATATCCTGGCATTACTCACACAAGGAACCGGTGGAAGCGAGGCCAATAGGATGTTGCGTGACTGCGTTGTGGCTGATTGTTTCATGTGAGTGATGGCTGTCTGGTCTCACTAGGATGCCAGCGAACAAATCACTGCATCCTGGATTCTTGTGCAGAACACGACTGACACTGTTTGTTTCACTAATCCACAGATACCACATCTTAGGATCGACGCTTGCCTCGGGTAGTCTTGCCGCCAATATCGCACGCTACGCTTTCGAATTACTACCGGTCATGAAACGCGTCGAAGTCAATAGTTACCTCTCATGTCCTCCGGAGATCCTTCGCATCATTCTAGTGGCATCCAAGCTTTCTTACGAAACACCATTCACTGATTGGTCATTGTCCGCCGCGAACGAGGCTCTCACGCTCATTGATGAGGCGCTTGCTTTTGATATACCCGCTTGGGCTGACAAACTGCGGCAAAACCCCCAGGTCCAGGATATTGAGAGCCGTATACACATCGCTTCTGCGCATAGGTCCGCCGTTTGCCTGTACATTCTGCAGGCATTGCCGCTGGTGCGGGCCGTCCGCCCTGTGGATACCGAATTCCTGGTTGGGGACATTCTTGGCAATCTGGGTCAGATTAGTGTGGATGATCCGTACTACAAGGCCACGTCTTGGCCTACCTTTATTGCTGGAGCAGAAACTCGTGACACCGAGAAGCGCACGTGGGCGATGAAGCGTCTGCTGGGCATCTGGGAGACTTGCCCTTGGGGCTATCTGTTCACAGCCATTGAGCTGTTGAAAGCGGCCTGGGAGCTGCAAGACACCCGGGGCTCCAATGGCGAGATCAGCTCCAACTGGCTGCAGGGCTTGAAGGAGAGAGGCTTTGAGTATCTTATTGTGTGATTGTTGAAGCTGATGCGATGTTTAGACGAAGCTCTTCAGAAGGTCGTGGCTGTGCATTATCTGTCTGCCTCAGGTACCGAGCGTCTTGGGGCAACTGCCACGCTTTTCCATTTTTGTACCTGCACTTTATTGGCCCGGCATGTATTATTTCCCATGTGTGCTCTTTTTTCCTTCTTTTTGTTTGTCTTTCTCATCAAATAGCGAGCTGTGTTGATTTGAAGCGACATTTGGTTTTGATTTGGATTCTTTTTGATAGCAGCGTCCTGTATGTACAACCACGAACCATAGCAGTAGCAGTAATAGCTCAGGAACCTAGCAAATTAACTATTGGGTCAAATTGTGTCAAGAGTTGTAAAAACTATCAACAATAGGGCACAGTCGAGTAGAGTCCAATGAATAGTAAACTCTTAATAGCTGTGTTGTAGTCGTACCTCTTCTCCCGGGCGAGCTATTCCCGTCATGTAGCCTAACCCAAACGGCTCAAAGAAATAGACTTGTATCTACATGCATTCTTGCTATAAAAAGAAGAATACCCAGCAAACTCGCCCCTTCAGGCATCCACATATCAATGAAACGCTGCGACTACAATCGACTCCAAAGGACGCGACGGCGTGCTGCAACATAAAGCGGGAACTACTGCACCCTCTAGCGCTAAAATATATGAAATCCTCCCCCTCGAATACGACCCTAATGCCGGGCCTAAAAACCACCCCCCAGCCTGCATCTGCGCCTAAACACCGACCCTTGACCAGAATAGCGGCTCTCAACTGCCGATCACTGACTCAACCGCAAAAAAAAGCTTTTTACGTTTCACCAATTAATGCCAAGCATCTGTACGTCCGGTGTGGCAGCATTGTTCAAGGGTATTCTGCATGGACTGCTGCAATGCAGCTATTACATGCTACATACATGTAGTATGTGCATACTTGTAAAATACTACAATGCCCCATAGCGGCGACTGTTCCAGGCACGAAGGCGTGAAAAGTGTGCTGTATTGCGCATTGCCGCATCGGGTGTGATAAGTGAGCCATCTCTTGCATCGGCATCACGCGACATGCAAATATTTCAATGGGGTCGTCCTGTCCAACCAGGTTGTCTCATCTTTTCATCGGATGTTATTGATCGACGGCTAAGAGGAGACCTGGTTGTTGTTTCATTTACAACTCGCCGATAGCTAGGCCTAGAATGCAGGGTAGCGGTGTGTGCAAGAGCTTCATAACAATATTAGTTACAGAATCATTTGTCTTCATCTTGATAGAACTTCTTGCATTAGATTTTTTGTATATCTACACATTATTTATGAACCACAAAAGAAACTCAAGTGGAGTGGCCTGTGAGTCTACGACTCTGAACAATATTGAATCAAGAGCTTTGGCTAATCGTGATCCCAACACAAGTTCATGAAGAGAAATCCTGACAGTCAATCACAAACTCAACATAGAGCGTACAAATTAATATGAAATAGAGGAAAGACATTGACAAGGTTTCAAGTATCTTCAAGCAAGTGTTGCACTTTTCTCTAATTTAACGAGACAAACATTATCCAGGACCAGATTTTTCTACAGAACAAAGGTTTCGAGGCTTCTTGTGAAAAAAGAAGGAGAAACGATTCGATGATAACTCACTCATTCCTCGTAGATTCTAACAAAACGCCAACCATGCAAACTAATAAGTAGCCTTACTAGTAGTAATACGAAAAGAAAATAGAAGCCAGCAATACTTCACCGCGGCTATTCTGACAAAAGTCTACAGTCCCATGCAGATCTGGAAGTAAAAAGGAAGAAGAAAGTAGGAAGAAAATACGGCGTATCGCCTCTGGAAGTAGTACGAGGTAGAGTTTCTGGAGACAATAAGCATGCCTTATTGACATTGAAATCGAGAAGAAACGTCTCTAATTTCAGTTCAGAAAGGAGATGGGCAGTTATAAATGAGCCAATAGACATGTTGCTCTTTGCTACAGCTGTCATTCGGGTGAATGGCAAGGTGCATCACCAGCGGCGACTACATTCATGTTAGGACTCATATCATGTCAACCCGTAGAGCAAGTTCTCGGCTCTTACCTATATGCAGAATCTGCATTCCGTTGGCGGCGTCGTTGCGTCTTTGGTATCGTCAAGCTATCCCGCCGTTGACGGGGGCTTGGTTCTGCAGAGGACCTCTTATCTGGTCGCCCTAAAAGCTCAGCTTCGAGAGAATTCAAGTCGGAGGATCGACTAGAGACCGACGAATTCCTCGATTTGGACCCAGGTTTCTGATGTTGTTCCCTTGAGCGAGAGCGAGAGCGAGAACGAGAACGAGATTCTAGCGTGGGCAAAGTTTGATCATCCTCTTCATCTCGCCCTGGTGGGCTATTATCGCCCTGAGCTTGTCTTGCATCATCACGTGTTTCTTTCCGACTGCCTTTTTGAGCGCCATTCTGACCATCCGTCAAGGAGTCCGAAGACTTTGCTTTCTTTGGCCGTTTCTCATCTCCTGACTCGTCATCCAAGCGCTTGTGTTTACCGTTTGGACGGGGCTTGTCAGACTGATGACTACTTGGAGTTGAGATATTGTCATATCCGCTGTCTTGAGGATTCTGAGAAAATGGTTCGTCATCGCCTGCTGACACTGCTCCAGTCTTGGTTACAAGTCCCTGAGCCGTATTCTCCGACTCGTCTCCTGTGTGATTCTCGAAATGCTGTAATTCGGTATAATTAGCATTCGTTCAAAGGAGAGTGTGGCAGTTTCAATGTCACAATTAGTTCATTGTACTTACCTCTTCGGCAACTACAGATTCTTCATCAAGCTCCCTAGCATGAGATTCGGGAGACTGGCCATCATCCTGGTGAGACTCCTCTCTATTGTTGAGTGGTGGCATCTCAACTGTGTTTGTTGATGCTTCGGATTCAGCCCTAGCATTCTTTTCCAAGCCAGATGCTGATGAAAGGTTGGGATCTTTGGAGCCGTTTGTGTTAGCCGGCGCCGGTGCCTTCCGTGAAGATCCAGCAGCTGAGCCAGAATGATTGGCCTTGTTTTGCATCTTCTGCTGAGAGCGACGCCGGCCCCCTTGATCTTTACGTCTGTTGTCACGATGCTTGTTGTTTTGGCGGTCGTGTTTTCGTTTATTCCTATGATCACGTTGTGGCTCATGTTGTGTATGGATGCTTTTGGGGGGTTTGGGTGGAAGAGAGGCATTCATGGGCTCTTTCAATGCAGAGTGCGGCGTATGAGAAGAACGCGGCGGCTTGGGAGGCGTTGCTGCCGGGGGGAGGATGATGTATAGGCGCACCACGAGGAGGATAATGAACAGGGGGCGGTCCATATGGCGGCTGCGGATAAGAAGGGGGATACGCAGCCGGGGGAGGGTAGCCAGGCGAGCCAGCTGGCCCAACATGTGGTGGATATGAGCCATAGGAGGGAGGATATGAAGCGGGCGCTGGTGCTGGTGGCACAGGAGGGTGAGCCGAGTATCCTACTGGGGCAGCAGGAGGAGCACCGTAAGACGATGGAAGGTACTGCGGCGGTGCATATGTTGGAGGACCATAGCTGGCTGAGTAGTGAATAGGAGGCGGATGATGAGGATAAGAGTTCTGGAACTGAGGGCTCGGCTGCTGATATGCTGGCCCAGCGGGTGGTGGGTATGGCGGCGCACCATGTCCTATGGATGAATGAGGCAGCGAAGGTGGTGGCGGAGGAGGGGGTGCATATTTTGTGATGATGGGCCCCTTATTTGACCTCTTTGGGCCTCTGTGAGAATGTTGGACATTACCTTGAGGGGTGTTTGGAGAGTTCCTCAAGGCATTGGCTCTGGCAAGGCCACTGTAGATTGCACATGTTAGAGACACGGTAATTGGAATCAAGAAGAGGAATATGTCGAAATTGAAAAAGTAACGTCAAATCAGAACAAGGGGCAGTGAGCTTACGCAGGAGTCCTTCTTGTCGGTTCCGGACAAGCAACAGCCCAGTGGCCGCTGAGACCGCAGTTGTAGCATGACGGGTCATCAGACCCTGAATAGCCCTGCGCAGGCTCAGCCATTTCTTTGGCGATGGAGGGCGATGAGTATTAGAATGGGGGGAGTTGGTTAGGCTGTGAGGTAAGTTGTCGGCCGTAGACGCTTTAGATGGACGGCGGAACCGACAACGACTGGAGGAGGTTGTATAGTTGGTGACAAAAAGAGAGGGTTGAAACCAAGGAAATGGGAGCTCTCACTGATCCCTCGCCAAGGACTCACACACAGAATGAGATTCCTTGTCGCTTGAGCGCCAAACCAGATCAGAATCTCGTCACATTACACAAGGCGCAGGCGAGGCACCATACCTGGATGACCTTGTATTGGACAAGACGGCCCAGATGCCTTGAACCCCCCTTTATGAACAGAACCCCCTCCCCAAGCCGTTTCGAGACGCACGGATAAAATGTCTCATCCACAGCGTCAGAGGCCCGAGGCTCCTGCAGAAACAAAAGAGAGTACCGAATGATCAGCCTGGAAAAGAGCGCCGCTGAGCCAGCCGTTTAGCAGACAGGCAAACGGAATCGAGAGAGTCGCGTTGGATCAGCCGCCACGTGAGGCTGCGCACAGGCCACCGATCTTGCAGATGGAGCTGGATTTCCGAATTTTAGCCGCGGCTATATCAACGTAGAGTTGAGAGGCGAGATGGGATGCTTCAGCTTTGCGTCCTGTTGCATGAGGATGTTCTGAAAGAGCGGTTGTGTTGCGTCGTGTTTGAACAGGAGATGGGACGGGATGGAAAATGTGTATGGAAGAGAAGAACCAAAACTGGGTGCTGCAAGAGACTGCCATCGCGATTGGGACTTACCTGTGTTGCGCATGAAACTTAATTCAGTGGCTTAGAAGGACGCCAGCACTGCTCCTAGCAGGCCGCAGAGGCCTCAAAACAAGTACCCGAGACGATTAGTCGGTTTGGGCGGCGCGCAAAGGGCGCCAAATGGGTGGATAATTCGCTTCCTCAGAGAGACATGACCCCAACCTTGCTCAGGTGTCTGCTGAGGCGCATAAAAAGAGACGAGTTTTCTCAGCTTTGGGCCATTGCCTTGTATCGATTAGAAGAAAATCCGTGGCTTTGTTCAGTGTAACTCGGGCATTGGCAGTGGACATTACACAGCATGAACAGTGCGACGTTCAAGCCAGGCAACTGCTGATGAATCGTGTTGGATTAGGCGAGAGACACGAAGAAACGTTTTTGCCGAGCAGATTGTTGGTAAAAAGAGTTAACCGCCAATACCAGCGACGGCAATCTTGCTGAATGAAGTGTCTCGATGCATGTTTCCCCCTTGCAGCTGTACCAGCAAGTGTCAAGCTCAAGATACCGAGATACCGAGCATCTGTATGCGAACCCCTACGTAATCCCAAGTACCGCCAACACCAACCGCTGTAAAATCGGCAGCGCTAGCGGCGGGAAGCGCTGTCAATCCGCAATTTCTCAGCAAGGCAAGGCTGCTAAATGCCAACGGGCCGCATTTTCATTTGCCTGGCTGCGAACCAAACCTCGTCATTGTGGCCACCTTCGCATCGCCGTCGCCATCGCCAACCTGCGCTGCACGGAGCCATCGCCCGTTGCCCTGGCCCAGCCTTGCATCTGGAAAGATCGCGTGCGGTTTAAACTCCCCCTCGATCATGTTGGTGCAGCACCTGGCCACTGCCCCTCCATCCACCACCATTGCACGGCGCCGACTATTACCTGGATGAGCTTCAAGAGTGCCGGCCCCGTATAGTCGACGTGCAGCCTGGTGCGACCATCCGCTTAATTGTCAAAACAGCTTCTGCGACTTCAGTTTGTCTATCGATATAACTCTACCACCACCATGCCGTCTTTACCAGGTGAGATTCAAGTCCCTGGCAGCCTTCTTTTGTCTCTCTAGCCATCTCGCAAGCGACAGCGGCTCTGACACATCATGACTCCCCCCCTCATAGCCTCCGTCGACCTGGACGAGTGCATCTCGCGCCTCTATAAGAAAGAACTGCTGGCCGAGTCCGTCATCGAGGCAGTATGTGCCAAGACAAAGGAGCTTCTCATGCGCGAGAGCAACGTGGTGCACGTCAAGGCCCCAATCACCGTTGTCGGCGACATCCACGGCCAGTTCTACGACCTCATTGAGATATTCAAAATCGGCGGCTACTGCCCTGACACAAACTACCTTTTCCTAGGTTCGTACACACAAAGACTGCATAGGTATAGGGATAACAAGGTCTTGGACTGACAGACGGGAAATAGGCGATTATGTCGACCGCGGCATGTTCAGCGTAGAGACGATATCGCTGCTCGTGTGCCTCAAATTACGATACCCCGAACGTGTACACCTGATCCGCGGCAACCACGAGTCGCGCGGCGTCACCCAATCCTATGGATTCTACACCGAATGCTCACGCAAATACGGCAATGCCAATGTATGGCATTATTTCACAGACATGTTTGACTTTTTGACGCTGAGCGTCGTCATCGACAACCAGATCTTCTGCGTACACGGAGGTAAGTCTCAGAACCAGAGCCCCGTCAAAACGTGGAAAAAACGTTTGAGATTACTAACGGCGAGAGTTGTATAAACAGGTCTCTCCCCTTCCATTCACTCCATCGACCAGATCAAAATCATAGACCGATTCCGAGAAATTCCCCACGAGGGCCCCATGGCTGATCTCGTCTGGTCTGATCCAGATCCCGACCGAGACGAATTCTCCCTCTCCCCGCGAGGCGCGGGATATACCTTTGGCGCACAAGTCGTCAAGAAGTTCCTGGCCGTAAACAACATGTCTCACATCCTCCGGGCCCACCAGCTCTGCCAGGAAGGATACCAGGTGCTCTACGACGATCGTCTGAGCACCGTCTGGAGCGCCCCTAATTACTGCTACAGATGTGGCAACATGGCCAGCGTGTTGGAGGTCAATACGCAAGGCGAGAGATTCTTCAACGTCTTTGCTGCGGCCCCCGAGAATGACCAGCACAAGGATATGCAGCAGGGGCTCGAGAAAGCCGCGGATGGAAATTCGCTACCCGACTACTTCTTATAACAGAAAGAGAAAGTCGTTGGATCTTTCACAGCCGTCCTCGCCATAATCCATCATATCCATCGTCATAATGCCGCCAAATACATGTACCACTAATATACCATTCATTGTACCATGCAACCAATTGCATTCAGTTTCTGTCATCATATATAGAATTGCGTGTTGCACTAGAGCATGAAGGCAGATGTCACAGCATCTACCGGTCCCATGTTCAAAATGTTATGTATTTGATTGAGAATTTATGCTAAGCTCTCTTTTTTTCCACCAGGGAACCGCAGCTTCGGTATCCTGCATTTTGATGTGTGTAAAATGTGTGTTGTTTTTTATAGGTAGATCGGATGTCTTCATATCTCGTGAGATAGCAGAGGTAAGATGAGGGGCGGGGTAAAAATGAAAAAACGAATGCAAAAAACCAGGAGACGGCGACAACAACAAATGCCCATTTTCAAACTCTTTCGAAATGCTGATAAACCAAAGATTTACCAGTCCTTGCCGATATCGAAACTCCACTCAAACTCGAGGTGCTTCTTCTTGTCGTCATCAACGAAGCTGGAGATGGCGTTGTAGTGGCCACGGGCGAGCATTCCGGAAGGAGCCTCCTCCTCTTGGACTGTCGGATATTGTAAGCAAAATATCTTTTTCCTTTCATGTCAAGGATGGGCTGATACGTACACTTCTTGACGTAGGTGGTCTGCTTGTCGGTGTTGGGAGCGTAGCTTCCCTGCATTCGTCTGTCAGCACTCTATTCCAACAAAAAGCCCCTTTTAAAGGCTTGGGCGTGTTCCAACTAACAATCATCTCCGAATCCTTGGAAACCTTGATGCCCTTTCGCTTGACGACCTGGACGTAGTGCAGACCGCTGAGAATCTCGTGCTGGACCTTGAACTCGGCGCTCATGGTGAACTTGGCGCCCTCCTTGATCTGGAAGGGCTTGTCCTTGAGCGTCTTCTCGCTGCCAGGGGTAGAGAGCTCGATGGTGACGGGATCGCGGCCGGGAGAGCTCATGGTCAGGGAGAGGATGATGCAGACTCGGGGATCGCTGGGGTCGGAGAGATCGGTGCCGCCGCCGAGGCCAAGGGACTGCTTGTATCGCTGGAGGGACTCGTCACCGGCATCTTTTGAATTTGAAAGTAAGTACACGCGGCGACAATGATGGTGGAGATGTTTGAGGGCAAAGAGGGCAAGAGAGGTGGAATCTGCATTTAGGAGATGCTGCTTCTGAGGTATGTTTCGTCATACAAAGCCATCCTTGCGCACCCAGACCTGACTGAAGCAACGCAACAGAACAGTTCCCAAAAAGCAGCAAGCTCTTGGAGCTTGTCCATCTCCCTCAACCTCCTTCTCCACCTCAAGGCAGCTACAACAAAGGAAAAGAAGAGCTCAACCTACCCATCTGGTGGTACTCCGCTAAGCTCTGCTTGGGCTGGGAGAGCTTGTAGCCCTCCGTCTGCTCGGGCATGGTATCATCGTCGTGGTGGGAAGCCATCTTGATATTTCAAAGGCTGCGCGGAAACGGTCAAAGAGAAGCAAAGAAACGAAACAGAGAGGAAAAGAATGCTGTTCTACACGGCGCTGCTGATGGGGATCGAAAGGAGAAGAAAACATGTCGGTCAAGTGGTGATAGTGGCACTGCCATAATGGAGGGGCAGCCCGGGCGGCAGGTGGGGTCGACGGCGATGGCTGGCGGCTGATTGGCCGCAGCGGCTCGGCGACAGCTCTAGGGAATTTTGAGGGGGGGTCGTCGTCAGGGGTTGAGGCGCTGGGCTTGGGAGACGCTTCAGCGGGCGAGGCCAGGCGATGGCATTACCCTGGAAACAGGCCAGACGGGGTTGTCAAGTGATGTTATTGCCAGGCACTAGCGCGGTACACCAAGGGCACACTATTGCGCCGGCAAAATTGCTCGTACCGGGTTATCGAGCCGTGTTAGCAGCAGCGGCACTTGCTGTGGCTTTTCGCTGATGTGCCGGGCTGCAGGGAGAAGAGCAGCGAGCTGGAGCTCAGCTGTTTCTGGCCGCAGAACTGCAGTGCCGCTGCTCGCCAACCAGAACGCCTCATTGTTTACAATGTACAAAACACACGGCTCGGTACTCACATTCGCCCATCCACGCCACGCCACTAACCGACGGCTAGCACTCCCAACAAGTTGAAGCGGGCTGTCAGCGGTTCCAGCACCGTGGCTTCTAGCGGCCCTCTCTGGTGGTGCGGTGGCCGGCTCTAGTGCACGGCGGGCAGCTACGCTCAAGTGCTTGCGCCTGTGCTGGGCGCTACCGTGTTCTCAGCGAGGGCCCCTCACGCAAGACCCCTACCGATGTACCCGACCGAGCAAAAAGTGGTACCCTGTACATGCCTTAGCAGCGGAGGCGCACCCCGGGGCCAGGCCAGATCAGGCGCACCTGGCAATTTGCGCGACGTCTGGCCTCACCCACCATCGCGAGGGAATCTTTCTCTTCACCCTTTTTCATTTGCTAGCCCGACCAGCACCATCCCGCTCATTGGCCTCTCCGCGCTGCCTCTGCGTCTTGATCAGGCTTCAATCGCCGAGGCCCTCCCCCGGCTTTCGACTTCATCTCTTGTCTTGTCTTTTTTCCCTAGGTGCATTGACCTTTGTGACCCAACGCGCCGCGCGCATCTGTCTGCTGTTAGTAGCTGCTTTTTTTTTCATGTATGCGAAACTCTCGTCCTGCGCGACGTTGGGCAAAAAAAAAAAAAAAACCACCCCCCATCCAACGGCTCGGGCTTTTGAGGACTGACAGATATTCGTCGCATCAGACCGTCGACTTGCAGCAGCTTTCCGCGCGCCTAATTGTCTTGCATTGACTCTAGCGGCCTGTAAGGAGTTGCCTCTGGTTTCGAAGGCATTGCGCCGTGACAATCGACACAAGGCTTATCTGTTCTGGCTCGCAGCGCCCAAAGCGGAAATCTCACAATGGCCCCCGCCGCAGGAAGATCATTACCAGCGCAGCGCAACCCGCTTCTCATCGACGATGTGCCTCCGTGTATGTAGATCCAAGACTCCGGCTGCCGATGCGCCCGAGGAGAAGTTGACGACTAACGTGCAACATGCAGATTCCGAGCTCGTGTCGCGCCGCCGTCTCGGCCAGACCAAGCTGACTCCTAAGATGGTCGGCAGCGAAGAGGCCGACTCGGGCGCGCTGGGCTTCTTTGACTACGCCCATCTGCGCGCGCCGCTGCCCAAGGGCATTGTGTCGGGCATCTTCAAGTCCAGCCCCAACAGCTACTTCCTGATGCGCCGCAGCTTTGACGGATACATCTCCGCCACCGGCATGTTCAAGGCCACGTTTCCCTACGCCACGGCCGCGGAGGAAGAGACGGAGCGTAAATACATCAAGGCCCAGGCGACGACGAGCCCCGAGGAGACTGCCGGCAACATCTGGATCCCCCCGGAAGCTGCTCTCACCCTCGCGGAAGAGTACAACATTGGCATCTGGATCCAGGCCCTGCTCGACGCGGCCAAGATTTCCACCACCCAGCCCGCTGATGCCTCGCCCAAGACCATTACTGCACCGCCCAAGTTCGATCGTCTAAAGGCGCCTGCGCAGCTTATTTCTCCCACTCCGACCACGCGAAGCGGTCGTAGCCGTCGGTCGGCCAGCCCAACAAAGACCACGACTACCCGACGCTCAACTGCGTCTCCTCGAAAGCGCTCCTCCAGGCAAAAGGCTACGCCTGTTGAGACAACACCAATTCCAGAAGTGATCGCGGGTGAGGTTGTAGAAGAGACGGAAGAAGCGGTTTTGAAGTCGACAGAGTTTGAGCCGGCCTTGGCCAAGGCCGAGATTGCCGATGCCTCTGCTCAGCTCCCCTTCACGGCAGGCCAGCCCCCCAGCGCAGATGAGATTGCACAGATGATGGCCACCGCCAAGGCGATGGTGCAGGAAGATAAGGATCTGGCGGCCAAGGCTGATGAAGCTGCTAAGGAAGCGGCTGCTCAGACCAAGGCTCTCTCAAAGAGCAAGCGGAAGGCTACCGACACTGGCGAAGAGGACGGAGCTGCCGAAGGAGACGACAAGGCTGGAGACGCTCCCCGATCAAAGAAAATCAAGACCGAGGTCGAGGTTCGCAAGGGCAGGATACAGAAGAGGGCCCTGTTTGGCATTGGCGCCACAGTAGCAGTTGGGTATGTTTTTTCCTTCTCCTCGCACCTTGTCCGTCTTACTTGTCATTTACTAACGATGTTGCAGCGCGCTTGTGCCTTGGCTTGCAAACTTCCTATAAAACAACGGAAAGAAATGTGGCCATGTGTTTTTGTGTCCTGTGAAATCTGACTCTGAAAGAACGATAAATTGATCTTTATGGCGGCTGAATGAGGATGGGAACGGCGCGGTTTTGGTTTTTTCTTTTATAACGTTTTTGTTCCTTTTTTTTTTTACCTGTCATCCTTTAATCTGTCTGTGATTATCTTTTTTTTTTCCTTTTTTCTTCTACTCTTTTTTCCACACCACAGGGGGAAGAGATGATCTTTCCCCAAAGCCGAAACATATTTCCTTACCTCCTTATCATTTTTATGTTTTTCCTTGTGCGAGACTTCTCTTTCGTTGGACATAACGTTATTCTCTACAATTCTCGTTGGAATTCGACCCTTGTTGAAAGCTATTCTTCTTCTCTGCCATCCGATTGGCAGAGTATGATAAAACGCGAGATTATAAACCTCTTTATTCTTCTGTTTGAGAGTAAAGAAAGAAACAAAGAAACAGAAAGGAATCGAAGAAAGAAGGAAAGAAAGAAAGATTGACGATATTTCGCTTCTTGATTGAGCAGACGGTATAACGAACGGTGGGTGTATGTGTGTGGTGTGTGTGTGGATCTGATGATGGATTTGTCTGTCTTTTTTTATATGACAGAGTCTTTTGTCGTCCCACGAGGGTTTTCTGTGTTGCTCACATATATGGCGGATGGATAAATGCATGGGAAGTTTATGGGAAGAATGGAGGAATTGAGAGAGAGGAGGAGGGAGGGAGGGAGGGAGGAGGGGATGGTTTGAAAGAGGGAATGGCTGGTGTAATACAGAATTAAAGAGGAAATGGAAATCTCACGTTAAAGGAAGCATGCTTGTGTGGGTTAATCTTTGCTGGGGTCTTGTGTTACCTCGGTGCTCTGAAGAAGCTTGGCGATGGCTTGACTTGGCCCGACTCGGTGAAGTATTGTGGCGTTTCTACGAGTATCAAGATGGCGAGTTTGACATTATCCAACTCAACAGCCTGTTCTTTCTACATCCTAGATACAATAGTACCGAGCATACTGCTATTCATGCTACTGTTCATCGTCCAAGTTGTACTGGTTGAAAAAGGTATTCATCTCTTTCTCTTCTTTTCATGCTGCGTTCATAGGGTAGCGTTCGGGCTGGAATGCAGCAAGTTAGCGCTCCTGCGCATAAGCAGCGTAACAAGGGAGTACCCAGGCCATGCATCTCTTCCCCATACCGACCGCAGGTACTCGGAACTAGGCATCCCCGGAATGGCTGGCACCGGCAATGTGCGGCTTTCGCGGGGGAGCTTGATCCACCCCCACATTGTTCCTGCTTCGGATGTGTTATCCTCGGCCTTTGACCTTTTGCCCTGGGATCTGTCTCATCCCATTTAATGCTGCGGCTTGTTTTCATCTTTTTTCTGTTTCCGCTTACTTTGCTTGATTCTACCTTTACGCGAGGAATTTTGTTGTTATCAATTGGCCCAGTATGAGAGTCGCCGTCACACGTTTGGGAGGTCTGGTGCAGAGGAGGGGGTTTGCGAGCACGTCGAGGCGGTTGGACAATTATGCCTTTATTGGGCTTGGCCAGATGGTGAGCTTCTCATTGAGCCTTCATGACTTGTTTGGCGCCGCTCAGCTATAAGCCATGGCATTCATTGTCCATGGTAGAATGATATACTAACATCCGCTGCTTATAGGGCTACCAAATGGCCAAGAATCTACAGTCCAAGCTCAAGCCTTCAGACAAAGTCGCCATCTTTGACGTCAATCCGACGGCTTTGGAGAGTCTTTCGGCAGAGATGAAGGCTGCGTCGTCGGGAGCTGCTGTTGATATTGCAGCAAGCGCGCATGATGCGTCTAAAGAAGCTGTAAGTCATCGCCAATGGCTCTAGGAATCTTCACCGCATTCCGATGGCAGCAGAGGTTGAGCGGCTTCTGTCGGCCCCTTGGCTGCCACGACGTAGCACACAGCCCATTGGTTATTGATAATGCCACTGCTCACCATTTACTTCTTGCTGCTTTCATTTCCGTGTTTATAATTCATGTCCCATAGACCTATGCTGACATGAGATCCAACAATAGGACACAGTCATCACCTGTCTGCCAGAACCTCAGCACGTACGAGGCGTCTACGATTCCATCCTGACGAGCTCCCTCCCCAAGAAGGACCGCCTCTTCATCGACTGCTCCACAATTGACCCGACAACATCACGGCAAGTAGCCCAAACCGTTACAGATGCTGGACAGGGCACGTTTGTGGACGCGCCCATGTCCGGAGGCGTTGTCGGTGCCACAGCCGGTACTCTGACCTTTATGCTCGGCGCCGAATCCAGCATCTTGCCTCGCGTCGAACCTACGCTGTTCCTCATGGGCAAAAAGGTGCTGCATTGCGGTGGCCAAGGCGCCGGTCTGTCAGCAAAGCTGGCCAACAACTACCTCCTAGCCCTCAACAACATTGCCACAGCAGAGGCGATGAACCTGGGAATTCGATGCGGCCTGGATCCCAAAGTTCTCGCCAACGTGCTGAATGTGAGCACGGGTAGATGCTGGCCGAGCGAGATCAACAACCCCGTCAAGGGCGTTCTCGAGAATGCTCCCGCCAGCCGCGACTATCGCGGTGGATTTGGCATATCGTTGATGCGAAAGGATCTTCGGTTGGCGCTGGTGGCTGCTGAGGCGGCTCAGGCCAAGACGGAGCTTGGAACGGTGGGCTTTGGCATGTATGATAAGGCAGCGGAGAGGGAGGATTGCAAGAACCGGGACTTTTCGGTTGTTTATAGATATATGGGAGGCAAGGAGGAGTAAAGATAAAAAAGAACAAGTAACGAATTAATGAAACTTAATTTGGAAGAACTATGTTGTGTTGAGAATGGCGTGCTTGATAGCACGAACTGGGGAATAAAGGGTTGCGCAATGACCCAACAAAAGCATTGCTCGAGCCCATGCCAAGGTGACCTTTATCTCTCGGATGCATAATCGGTTCGGAGATGAGAAAGACGCGGTGGACATTTCGCTGGTATGGGATTCATGCATTTGCTCTGCTGGCGAAACTGCAGATCCTGGCTAGATCGAGATTCGCACATGGACGGATCGCACAGCCTCATTATCGGGGCCATACACGTACTTGAGCGCAGATGATGTGCAGCATTATTGCTGGCAACTAAGGCTGGAAAAGGCTCATTTTTCAAAAGTCGGCGCAGGATTCCGGATTCAGCTGAATCCTTTTGTGTTTTCCAATCTTCTTTGATCACTACTGTACATTCTCGGATTCAATGTCTCAGCCGCCTGCTTAGTCACCTCTTGGCGACCGTATTGCTGCACTTCTTATAGGTGGCCGTATTCACTTCTCCTGGTGGCCGTATTCACTTCTTACAGGTGGCTGTATAGCTGTAGTTCTTATAGGTGGTCGTATTGCTCTACTTCTTATAGGTGGCCGTATTCACCTTCTAGGTGGCCGTATTGCTGCACTTCTTACAGGTGGACTCTAGAATTAGCCCGAACCCGAACCCCTGCGGACTTGGCAATCTCTCTAGCATCTCTTCCCAAGCAACATGCTAGTCATTCGCGAGTGCTTACTTTTTGCAGGGCGGCCGCTGTGGCCCTCCACACGCGTATATGGGCGGTTTTGCCTCTGTGGAGCCTCGTTTTTTTTACCTCTTCGCTACCAACGGGTGGCGTCTGGACCTGATTGCGACGGTTCGGCGCACGGGATGACTTGCGGCTTGTGGCTTTTTGCCGCCGTTTCGCTTGGTGATCCGTGACGAAGATGCTGACAGGCACGCACAAGCCTGGCCTTATTGTTGACCTCCATGATGGACGCTCAACAATGGCTATTCGGACGTGCCGTCATCGATGCTCGAGCGCTCTGGGGAAAGCTGAAGGATGACGGGGTCTGTGAGGCGATAAACACGGGGGTATACGAATGATGGCATCTAGGCACGCAATCCTTCATTGGGGGTATGCCGGCTCGATACGATATCTCGAGAGGCTCTACACTACACCGGGAATGGAAAAAGCTGCGGTCTAGCAGACTAGGCAGCTCTGTTTAAGGTTTGTGCAGCCCTGCCGGTGAAGCAACCAAGCAACGCTGCCATGTGGGCTCCTCAAAGAAGGCAAAAAAGAAAGACACGAAAGAAGAAAAAAGAAGGTTGGTCCGGAAGGGGGACCATCCGAACGAATTAGCATCAAACAAGCAGGCAAAGCCGATCCTCTTGTCTTGCTCTCGGCCAATCTATCCGCCCTCTTCTAGCGCGGCTCAAGGAGCTAAAAAAATTTGGCTGACGATTGCAGCAGGCAAGGATCGTTTGTTGGATGGATTCGATTGGAGGGAGGGGGGCGGTTGCATGCGAAATCCCTCTGCCCTTGTTTTTTAGCTGTTTTGGAAGTGGATGGAGCCGCTGATTGGGAATTCGGGGTTGGCCTGAACCCCATGGTTAATAAGGCGCGCGGGTGCATAATCCGTATATATCGGATTCAGCCCATTCCCCATGCTCATTCTTTTTCTCTTTCCTTCTTTCCTGGTTGCTTTTTGTCTTGGTCAAAGTCACTGATTGTTTGTTGGATATTTTGACCTTGGTCGACATCTCCAGCTCTTGACCGGCTCATAACGGGAAACGCCTAAAGGAACCGACGCTTCCGGATTCCGAAACCCGACGACAAAAAGAGGTCCATCATAGGGGGAAAGCAGGCCGAAGGACAGAAGAGAGAAAAAAGAGGGTTACTAATCCGATTACTCCATCTGGAAACGGCATCCATCGTATCGTCGAGAGAGCGCGTACATCGACTCGCACACAATGGCGCACGGAGACTGCACAGAGATATCGGCGCTGTGCCCGGTCGGCGCCACAGTGCTGGGATATTATCCCAATCTGGGATCGGGCATCTTTTTCGCCATTGTGTTTGGCATCTTGACAGTCGGCTCTCTTGTTCTGGGAATATGGAAGAAGACGTATACATATGCGATCGGCCTGTCCATCGGTCTACTACTTGAAATGCTTGGTACGTGATACATCTCTCCAATTACACAGCATTGTTATCCCGCCATTTCTTCTTCATATTCTTCACTTATATACACACATATACAAGCCAACTCACTTACACTCTCAATAGGCTACATTGGTCGCATCCAGCTCAACTCCAACCCCTGGAACAGCGGTGCTTTCCAACTGCAGATCTGCGCCATCATCCTCGCACCCACCTTCATCTGCGTCTCCATCTATCTCACCCTCAAGCACGTCGCCCTCAACCTCAACTCCGCCGTCTCCCGCATCAAGCCCCGCTGGTACCCCATCATCTTCCTCCCCGCCGACCTGAGCTGCCTCATCGTCCAGGCCATCGGTGGCGGCATCGCAGCTGCTGGCGGCGACACCAACCCCAAGCTGACCGAGTCCGGAAACCGTGCCATCATTGCCGGCGTTGCGCTGCAGGTCGTCGTGCTCATCGCCTTTGGAGTCCTCAGCACGGATTACTATGTTCGCGTGAGGAAGTACATGACTCTCCCGGAGGCCCAGAACACGGATGGATGGAAGCTGTGGCACGACGGCAACTTTAAGAAATTCCGCTATGCCATCTCTACTGCTTACTTTGTCATCTTGATCCGATGCATCTACCGGTATGATTTTCCTCTCCTCATTCTTGCCATCATACAATGAATACTTCAGAATAAACAACTAACGAGTATCTCATCACAGTATTGCTGAAATGGCCGGCGGCTGGGGCAACAAAATCATGCAAGACCAGCCCAGCTTCCTCGTCCTCGACAGCACCCTCATCTTCGTCGCCACTTTCCTGCTCGTCGTCTTCCACCCAGGCATTTACTTTCCGCACATGCGCCGAGACCGCCAAAAGTCCCTGCGACCCGCCGAGGAGATTAAGCTGGAAAACGGCTTGTCGTCCACCGAGGGCATCAAAGTGGCTGCGTAAAACTAGTTTCCCTCTCTCGTTACGTTGGGTGAAGAAAAAGAGGTTGAAATGATCATGGCGGAACGATGATGATGGACGGTTAGAAGATACCATTTTTTCCGGGACGCCTTTTCATAATTCGTTCCAGTACTTGCATCTTGGTTTTTAGATTTGGCGTTTGCTTTTACTTTGATTGCCTCACTTTGGCTCATGATAATACGGCAAAAGGGCTTTATTCATACAATATACGAATTTTATCTGCTTGCAAAATATATCATAGATTCCCCTTAGTAGAAAGTATTCTTTCACTCTGCATTGTAGTATATACAAACGTAGTTGCTGAGATAACTGACAATGTTGATCCACCCTGCTTTATACAAGAACACATGCCTTCTATTCAAATATGTGTCTAGTTTGATTGATCATCATGCCTTGACTAATCTGTCCGCCTCCCCATCATCATCGCTTTCCTCTTCCTCTTCTTCCTCTTCATCGTCGTCCTCCTCTTCATCACCCTCTTCTTCCTCACTTTCTTCCTCTTCAGTCTCTTCCTCCTCCTCCTCTCCTTCCTCCTCAGCTAGCCAATCATCCAATGTCTTCGTTCTAAGGTTTTCTCCAAACCCATTCGACCTGCCAGCGGGTGCCGACCTAACGGCCTCATCCAGCTTATCAGCTGCCGCTGCCGCAGGCCTATCACTATCATAGCGTGACGCCGCAGCATCCCTATCAGGCTCACGTAGACGGGGATCCGGCTCTTTGCCAGGTTCAACCCAGTCCGGGAGAGTCTCATAACCTCTTAAACCGTGTAGGCCACCACCTCCAGCCAAGACAAGGGTCGAAGAGCCCAGCAAAAATCCTTTTCGAGACTCGGACGGACTTGGAGCTTGGGGAGCCGGCTTCGGTGCGAGCAGCATCAGGGTAGCAAGCTGTGGCACAGCGAGGACGGCGCGGTACATGCGTGCTCGGTCTCTCAGGTCAAACGACACATCGTATCTGACAAGGAGTAGGACATAATCCCATAGTCGTTCAATGGGGTGCTTCTCTTCCTCCATAGGAGCATCATCTTCTCCTACTCTGTTCTTCTCCGCCTCGCTCTTACGATTCAAATGATGAAGATAGACCTTTGCACCTAGTAGTAGAATCTGACGCTTCGCAGCCTCGGATTCGCTCGCAAAGTCTTTAAGGAGAATACGGAAAACGTCCGGCGCGATATTATCTTCCCCGTTTAGGCCGGAGAATTCGCCGACCAGCCAGATGATTGTTGCTCTCGCTTGAGGGTCAGTTGCCGAATCGAGATTCTTAGCCAGGCGCACTACAGTCCCGGCGTGTGCCTCCGCATCTTGTTGAATCAAGTGCCGAATGACCGTCAAAGATCCTGCGGCTAGCGTTCCGTCCAAGCTGGTGATCTGACTCAAGAGTAATTTCAAGCATCTGGGGGCAGTGGTGGCGTCGCCTTGTGCGCAGCGGCCAATAGCTCGAACCGCTTCCAGAACAAGAGCTTTGTTGGATCCCTGGGAGAAATGCTCCAGTTCCTTTAGAATGAGGCTCTTGACATGGACTGGGCTATGCGGGAAGATGAGTGTCAACACCTCAAGCTTTAGCTCCCAGATCGGAGCACTGTCTGTCGCTCTAACTAAAAAGTGGCTTGCATACTTGACAAAATCAAGTGGCCGCACGAGACAAACCGAAACAATGTTGTATAGGGCGATTTGTTGAATGTCTTGAGCTCCCCTCAAGAGGGCAACTAGTGGGCCAATGGCGTGTTTGAGGTGATCTGGAGTTCCAACGTCGACATAACACCTTGTGACTGCAACAACAACGCCCGAGTTTCGACTCTGCAGCAGAGGCCTGATACCGTTCAACAACAAAGCCAGATCAGGATCGAGTGATGTCGGTTGGGTTGAAGGCTTTGATGAAGTAGATTCGGCGTAAAAGTCGTCAATATTACTACTTTGCGTCTGGGTTTGGGAGGCATCAGATGCGGCAACTGGCTGAGCGCGTCGAGGGAAGCATTTCCGTGCATAGTACGTCATCAACTTCAGCGTTGCCAGCTGGCTCCACTCATCCATATCAACAATCTTCTTGACCAGTCCGCGGTAATGTTTGTGTATCAGATCGATTCTCTCGGGGCAAATTTCTAAAAAGGCCGACACCGCGGCACCAGCAACGTAGTATTGCTTGTCGCCTAGTAGCGTAGCCAGGTATTCTAGTAGCTGAGGAGACTGGCTTGGATCCAGCCTGTAGCATTTGGGAATCGAAAGAGCGGCGGCTTTGCGCACCAGAGGGCTCATGTCGGCGACGCCCTTTTTGATGGCAAGCGACACAATCTGGCTGATGACAGGCACACGGATGCCCGACATTGTTTTGAGGGCGAGAGCTCGGACTTGGGGATTCGTATCCGAGAGCGACTTTTGGATTGTGTTGATGGAAAGCAGAGCAAGGTCGGGCTCCTGTTCGGCATGGCGGATGAGGTAGATGTAGACGAGCTTCTTGATTTCGAGATTCGGCGAGGCGACGTTTTTGACGACGGAGGAGAAGAAGGGTAGCGTTTTGTGGTTTCGGTACATCATCTGCAGCACCAGCTCGTCAGTAAACGTCCACGAGGAGCTTCAAACAGCGAGCGAAACGCACCGCGATGACACGCCGCAGCCCCTCCAGCACCTCTCGCTCATTGCGGCTGTCGAGCAGCTTGCGCATCTGGTTGCGATCCAGCAGCTTGGAGCTTGTCCGCATGCCGCGCGTGGCCTGGGCCGCATCGAGCGTGAGCTCTCTGGCTGCGAGTTGGGCAGATTTCGGTCAGCTCTTTCGTTCAGTCGAATCGCAATCGGCGCGGGGCTTGGGACTCACCAGCCTCCAGCAGGCCGGAGATTCTCGATATTGACTCCATTGTGCCTAGCAGGGCCTAAGGACGAGGTGAAGTGGCCCCTTGCAGCTCTTCTTGAAGCCGGCGATGGATGAGTCTCGTGGTTGATCGCGTGGGTTGGTGAGAAGAAGCAGTAGATGCGAGGATTTAGCATGCAGCTGGGAAGACGGCCGAGATGACGTGGTTGGCGCTGGATCTACAGAAGGGCCAGCTGAGGTTTAGCGCGGGCAGCACTAACGGCGTTTGCTGCGTATTAGCCGCTATAAACCACCAAACACCGGATATTCGAACTGGCGGATGGCGAATTACCTCTCAAGTAAGAGATATAATTGGTAGCAAGCGATATAATTGGTAGCGTTGCGGTAAGCTGAAAGATAATGCTGGCCAAAAGTCCCCTATACGAGATAATTTCAAGCATTAGTACTAAGCTCTTCGAAGCTCAACACTACCTAGGTACATGTACTTGTTCATAGCATTTGTCTCAGCTTCTTCTACGTCTACCTGTAAGTAGCAAAATTGGGCAAGCCATAATAAATATCTACTTCAATAAGCATCTCCTCCAAAATGCAGTCTCTCATATTTCGAGGGAAAATTTAGACATGCTGGCTACATACCGAATCCATTATAGCCGGGCCCAGGCTGTCTTGAGTGCCACGGCACCCATTTTAGTAAATGGCATGAGAGCCCACCATAATAGTTGAGTATAATATGTTCGCCAATGACGCTTGCAAAAGGAAAATATTAATAAAAAATGAGAATAATTAGATTTTATATATGCTGTATAAAAGTTGTTCGGAATTAATTCTCGTAATTTGCCATTTCACGCTCCAATTGTATACTTGAAGCCTCCTCAATTCTCATCGTTTCCGTATATACTTGTGTATTAGCCAAATGCAATCATAGCACAGACCTATGTTTTTAGTATTAGCAATTGAATTTATTGAATGCTAGCCGAATCTCATTCATGTCACAGAAAGGTAGGCGGAAATGAAGAATGCGAGATGATTGATTCATATGTAGACATTTTTATATTGTTGAACTATTCATGTCTAGTGGCAGTGTTTACCCTGTCCATTCTTGCAAGGTAAACACTGAAAATCTCTCAAGTTTCTTGGCATAGATGATTTCATCCGGAGCACGTAATGAATGGAGTGCAAAAATACGGATTTTCTTGTGTGAATGCTGCCCTTCCGTGCAAGTAGCTTCAGACCACACAGCTTAGTCGCACAGGCTGGATAAGCAGTTTGAGAACAGCAGCGAAATAGATAAATAAGAGTGCTCCATTCTTATCGCAGTTTGAATACATTTTCTCTCTTCTGCATCTGCAGCGACCTTGGCTGCTGTTGAGTGTCAGGTGACCTTGGATGGCAGTTGGCAAGCCAACTCCCACAGCCTTTGCAGTGTCACTCCGTTTGTTGTGCCCTCAAGGCTTGGAAGAGACATCACGAAGAAAGAGATGGCTAGTGAGCTGTATTGATCTTCATATCTTTGTTGCCAGAACTGTAACCTTGCCATACCGGCTGGCTGGCGGAGATGGCATCATTCACGCATTCTCATGGATCAGACGCAGCGCAAGATGTCCTGCAAACCTCTTCTGCCAATCCTGAAGTCTCAGCTAGCCGTCGTTCTTCAAACCCACTGCGGTGAGTACATGTGTGTTCTCTTCCAACAGATGCTCAGCTGATTAACAGCAGCCAAGGCCCTTGTCGGAGATGTTGCTATCATTTAGGCCGTTGGAAGGAGGGCATGGAAAAGCCCTCTTGCACCACAACCCCGAGTATATACATACATCTTCTCCCATAGATTGATACCATCATTTTCTGACATCATCATAGCGGCTAGCAATAAGTGCAGTCGCTGCGTTCGCGAGAATAAAAACTATGAGGGTGGAAAGCCTTGCCTCTATATGGATCCTGGCCATAGATCCATATGTCGACGATTGGAAACAGAGATTGCTAAGCCATCCCCGAATATGGCGAGTTATTCGATTCAGTTTCTCAAAAGCTTATTGCTAATCGACTTTTAGGCTGTGGTACGACGTTTGCAAGTCCAGTGTCGCAAGTTTCTGCAAGAATACAAAGGCCGAGAGAAGAAACAGAGCGAGAAAGGAAAGTCCAAGGCAGATTCAACAGCTCGAGAGAATACGTCTCCGACTGCTTCTGATTCCTCTCCGGGAGTAACCCAGCTTCGCGCCCGAGAGTTTCTTTCTTCTCAAATCAAGCTTGATATTGCAAACTCTCTTCACTCCTTGTCATTGAACTTCGCGGCGATGGCTGTAGGTTTTCCCTTCATTTCTTTCAACTTATATCCTTTCTGACTTTCTTCTAGCAACACTTTGGAGTTGGAGGCACCGTCACAGTTCCGGCTAGAGAGTGTCCTTCTACTTGGGATGGAGTTTTGCAGGCTGAACATGACTTGGTTCATGGCATTTCTGAAGAAGTAGAATACGATGAAGAAGACGAGGAGAGCCTTTTTTGCGGAGGAGGAAGAAAATGAAATGGACATTAGTAGTTAGCTGCTGTTTTTTCTCTACATAATTTCGATTCAAAGATGACGATAATTTTGAACGTGGCTAGACTGCCAACTTAGAAATTCCATTTATTATACGGCTCATTTACAAAAGAGAAAATGTTGAATTGACCTATAAATCTAAGTACTTGGAAGTAGCACTAATAGCTCTAGAAGCGGTAGAAACGACGAAAACAATAACAACAGTAACAAAAATAACAACAGTAACAAAAATAGCAGCAGTAACAAATGACAGCAGTAACAAATGACAGCAGTAACAAAAATAAAAACAGTGTTGGCGGTATCAGCGGTATCAGCAGTAGAAAATATCACGATTTGCGTCGCAAAAGTTTATCCATGCATGCTTGCCCCTCCAAGAAGCGGTTATGATAAGTTGGAACAAAGCTGACTTTAATAGTCTCGCTGCCGTCTCGAGTGTGTCCAAAGAGGATCGCTGTTTCGTTCTTCTCACCGTCGATAGTGGACAAGCTTTCTTCCTGTTTTCTGAACTGATTTGCAATCATGGCTTCTGTGGATGTGTCGCAAGAAGTGTACCGCATAACGATCATGGCAAAGCCAGAGTAGAAATGATAGCATACCCAGACTTTTTGGACCGCAATGGGCATCCAAATGACGGAAAAGAACAGACCAAAGAGAAAAAGCAAACCAAAGAGAACCACCATTGCGAGCTGTACTGCTTCTCGAAACCGGTTGCGCACTGGGTGCCCGTAATGGACGAAAAACTGTTGGACGACAGACTTGGGGCCTGTGAGAAGCATAAAGTTTCCTTCTGACTGAGGACAGTGGATCTCGTAATCGCAAATGTCTTCGTTTGGAGATGCGAGATCCAGAGGCTCCAGAGGTTTCCGGTCTATCGCAAGCAAGGCACTGACAAGGCGTAGAAGCAGGGGAGCGAGCCACCATAGCGCCCATGGTGATTTGAAATGGACAGCTACGCCAATGGTTGTGAGTATTGCTGACAATTCTGTGACGAATATTGCTAGAAAGACTTGGAACGCCGGTCTTCCAACGTCTGCTTCAACAAACGGCATCTTGGACTCGACGTCTTGCTTTGTGGCTCTGGTCAAGGTGAGATGACTGACAGCCACCTTGGCCCGGACCTGGTCCGATCTGGCAGCGGCCTTTCCAGGAGCCTGATCGGTTGCCTGTTGCATATCGCAGCCGAGCTTGGGAATCGGAACGTAGCTCAGAGCGCGAACCCAGAGACAGTTGCGCACCGACTCCGTCTTGATCTTTTGGCCATTGCTCGTCCAGCTGGTGTAAGTCCAGTCTTGATCGGGAAAGAAACAAGTTCCAAGCATGTGGCCAACTCGTGCCCCCTTGAATAAGCCATGAGCGAATATGATATCCAAGGTCTTGAGCGCGATGATGTGTAGCGGTCCGCCCATGGGCATCAAAATGGCCAGGATAGGGATCGATTTCAGCGTGACGTTTGCGTAGGAGCGTTGGGGCCATAGCAGACGCTCAAAGATTTGGCCGGTAGCTGCCTCAGCACCGACATATCCGAGAACAGCGCCGAGAGCACCAAAGACTCCCGTGTCAGGGTTGGCCATTTTGCTGGCATATGACGAAGCAGACAGTGAGGCAAATGGCGATTCTAGAAGCGAGAGGAGCGTCTGGGGATGAAAGAAACCCCAGACGCTGGCTAGTGAGCGTTCCATGGCTGTATTTGAGTGCAATGAATGCCGTGTAGAGTTGTTGCGTTTGTTGCAGAGAAGATGAGATGAGGGTAATGAAAAGTGGAAGTGTAGGGAATGTGGCCACACAGCGACGGGACTGGGTTCAATATATGGACGCGAAGCTCATGTACTTTGTACTAGTTTACCATGTTTACTACCTGTGCTTTTAGCTGGAGTTGTTAGGCAGAACAAACATGAAAGGCGTCAGGCATACGTTGACAGGACGAAAGTTGTTCAACGCCCCAATTCTGTTTACATTGATGTGTATTGCTACTGCTTCTACTGTTGCGGCTGCTGCGAGGTAGCTACATCGCGTAGTTTTACATGTATCTAATAGGCATAGGCATATGCATTTGTACATTTGCATACGGATCAACTACATGTACGGCATGTCGGATGACAGGATGTGCCTTGGATAGCTTTCCCCCATAATACTTGTAGGTAGGGATTCATCATCAGCCCCATAAGAGGTATGTGCGTGTAACTGCATGTATCCAGCTCTGCTTCACAGCCAGATGGCAGGAACCAGGGGTAAACAAAGACATTCTTGGTCCCGCTCCCCCCTAAAAATAGGTTGATGCCCCATGGGACGGATATCTTTCGTTCGTCTGAAACTTAGCAAAAGCGGGATCGGAACCAGCGGCTTCTGCTGCCCTCTTCCGCAGTCATGGCGTTCAATATACCACTGAATCAGTGAGCGTCAGCAGCAAAACGGACAAGTAAACAAACGACACCACGCTAAAGTCACACAATGGCTGGACTGGTTGGCTCACGCCGTTTGACAAGAGTGGCGGGGCAACGCTGCTCAATGCGCGGTTGCGGATTACAGGATACAGGGGAGAGACCAGGCCGATACGCGTGCATTGATTCAGTGCAATGTACCTGGAATCAAAGACCATCGGCCAACCGCCTATCTGTGCCTCTTGGAAAGGCATAGAATACATGTGGGCAAAAGGCAAGATGTACCATGCGCGTACTGCGCAGCCTAATAGCCCACGCATATTCTCTCTAGATTCCTCCCACATGAGCTATAAGGAATTCCGATATACTCCAAAAGGAGTACGCTATGTAGCTCACTAGGCAACGTCAAATATAGAAGATATGAAGTGTATGTGTACCATCGAATTTGACTTGAAAAGAGAGCGTCTGTCGAGCGCGAATGCGAGATGATAGGGGTAGATGTTGGGACTAAAAGAGGATCAAGTGGCGTTGAAGCGTCTTTACTGCTACATTCAGATAACACATGTGGATAGCAGCTAGATCAGATCAAAGGACTAAATTTAGCTCTGCCCTCATGTGGATAATCGGAAGCCTTTGTCGCTTTACATTTTCTCCCCTTGTGGCAACTATGTATGTGATTCTGACTAGATGCAGTTCAGACTCTCTATCATCATCTAATAATAGATGCAATCGGAAATCTATTGTCTCAAAGTATTCTTTTCGTTTTGGACGTCCTTTCGCATCTTTCTACCGCCTTGGCCCTTTCATTATTGTAACGATTTGCAGTAGAGAGCCTGGAAACGTCTCATCCCGTCCTGAAGGAATACTAGCAGGGAGTTCTCCGAGCAAAAAACAAAAAAAAAAAAAAACAAGGAGTCTTCCATGTCTAGACATTGTTGCGCAACACCGAATCCCAATGGCCGGAAAATGAATGGATCTGTGCCTGGGGCATATAAGGAGGCAAGGACTTTTACTCTCGCAGCTGGTCTTCTCGCAGATACATCGACTGGGCTTATTACTGCTCGCTTCCTAGAACACGCAGAAGCCATCGCTGACCGGTGGCCAGAAAGATTGTGATTAAAGTCACTGCCGATATAAACAAAGAAAATGCATTTGTACTATAGTACGAATCCAAGCTATCGTTCGCTTGCGTAGGCGATGAAGTGTGAACCAGATTCTGCTCAATAGTTATCCAAACTGATTTACTGTGACGTGACGCATAGTAGGCGGAGTTTTCTTTGTTCTTTGAAAGGGTCCTCCCGAGAGTGTCTGAGGGCGCAGTTCGGGAACGGGATCGCCACATGCATGTTCAAAGACCACAGCAAGCAAAGTGTTCAAAGAACCCAAAGTGTCCCAAGTGTTCAAGGTGTTCAAAATAGGCAATAACAGGGATTCTAGTCTATTTATATAAAAACTGACTTTGTTCAAATGGCTGCCTTGAATTTTTTCCCTCTTCTTCAACACACTCGTGAACTAACAAAGATGCACGATCCAATACGCTTCTACTCTCTTCGCTCATCACCTGCGTATACCGCCCGTTCGCCGCATGAACAAAGTCTGTACAATAAATGTACAGTACAAAGGACACACTATTTGAACATATTTCACCTGAAACAAGCGACATTCGTGACCGTCTACACGCCCCTGTTGGTGGCCAAAAGTGGTACGTTGGTGGTGGACATTTCTTTGTGCGCCTCATCCTTGGTGAAGACGAGTGACATTCATGATGAAAGTACTTACTATATCCGGCGTCTTTAGATAATGCAACAAAGAATATTCGAAATAGTTTTGAACCCCGAAGCGCTCAAGGGAAAGCCGAAAGCCCGCCCGCTAATGTCACTGGTTGAAGACGTCTACGCACCTCTAGACTGGAAAGTGACATCAAGGCCAGGAGCCCCGAAATGTTATATAATGCAGACTTCCCGATCGTTGATCAACTGGTTTCGTCTCCAGCACCTCGTCTTCATCGGCTGGGCTGATCTACTAGGGGAAGAGCAGCGAAACTCATACCGGCTGCTCTTCGACTGGTGGACAGCAGCTTCCGATCGCCACTCGACTCCTCTCTCATACTGCTCTCAGTTACAGTCTCTTGTTCACCAGAATCCACGCTCCAAACGCTTTACCGACGACTACGAAGAGCTGTGGATCTGCATACAGAACAGTCTTTTGGAGACACTGAGCGACTTGCAGTCCAGAGAGGCAGGACATTCCGATTACGACAAGGCCCTGTATCAACTCTTCATGGCTGAATTTGCCGACTTCCGAACATGCATCGATGAGGCCCGCGAAGACTACTCTTTGCTGCGCGCTCAAAGAATACATGCGGCAAGAGAGGCCTATTACCGGCAAGCCTCGTTGCATTGTTCGCAAATCAGCCATGGGAGTTCTGATATTCGGCATGGATCCTTTGGTCCCATACTTGCAGGTAGAAATGGGACCGGATTCACACACGAATGTTCCTGGGCTCGTCCAGTCGAAGCGTCCGATCCATACTGCCCCCAGACACTTGATTGTGGCCCTCGTATCGCAGCCTGTCCATGGCTTGAGGACAAGCATGAAGATCCCTTTGGCCTTGGAGGATGGCCCGAGTACCTGTGGCATCTAAACGACAGATGCTTGGTCCGGACTCGGGACCTGGGGCCAAAGCGACCTGCCTACACCGCGATCAGCCACACATGGGGCAGATGGATGAGCGAAAACGATGGATACTTGATACCAAACGGTATGAAGTATCGCGTCCCTCACAATGCCATGTTCGATATAAAGTCACTACCGCAAAGCCTACAGCACCTTGGTACCAAGATCGATACCGATTACGCCTGGTTAGATCTGGTCTGTATACCACAAGGATGCAAGGGCGAAGCGTTGGATGAAGAACATGACATTCTAAAACGGCAAGAAATATCGCGACAAGGCTCAATATTCCGTAATGCCAAGCGAGCAATTGCTTGGTTTCACGACGTCGATGATTTTTCTTGCCTTGGGGGGCTCATGGAATTCGCTGCCTTGTCAAGGATCGGCATAGGCGAGACGCTCACGCGGGAGTCGCAGCATGAACGAGAGCGGAGAATGGCTCGAGCGCTAACAAAGATGGAGGATGGGTTAGCAGAGCTCTTTTCGAAGCCGGAGGATACGCCCAAGGGGCCGGGGTTCCAGCAATGGAGCAAGCAACAGATGGGGCACGGGGAAGAAATGAGCCAACCTATCAACTTCTGGTTCACTTCCCTATGGACACTGCAAGAACTGTGTCTAAGACCCGACATGTGGCTTGCGACGTCGGACTGGAAGTTTCTTTGTTTGCAAGGAAACACTCGGATCCCCTTGAATGGGGCTCTATGTATCCTCCAAAAGTACGAAAAGAGCCTGACTCCCGGGAGCATCACGGAACGACGCCTGCTTGACGCGATATAGGAATTGCGCAGGTGGGAAACGTTGACCGGCCTCGGCGAGCTGCTGACCCTCCGACAGATTGACATTATCCGGCTTGGAGACCTGCGGTACTGCAACGAAGCAAGGTCAGAGGCCATAATGTCAGTTGTTGGCGCCACCCGGTGGTATGAGAGAGTTGCTGCGGGCCAGTACAATCCAGAGTCAGACCTGATTCTGAACAAGTACTGCAGAGCGTTCATCAGCGAGGTAAAGCGCTTGATTCCGACCGAGTTCTACACAGGCTACAGCAAACATTGCCTGATACGTGAAGACGGTCGGATCAAGGCAATACACCCCTTTACCTGCCTCGATGGACACGACTATTCAGGCCCGAGCTCGTCCGACACAAGCGGCTCTCTCATGCCATTTGGAATAACGGGTCAATGCTATGGGAGGAATGCAGATCTTGAGCTAGGCAATACACAAGCACATAACTCGGTTTCATCGTGGACCATCGATGAACTCGGCCGAGTTATCATAAAAAGAGCTTGTATACTAGCCCCAAGCTGCATTGCTATCTCAACGGCCCGCTCCGCTCTCGACGATGGCAGTCCGGCGATGATCGAACGACGACGAGGAGAACAAGAACAAACAAATAAAAAAAATAAGCCTTTCAACTTGGCAAACCTGCCTCACTTTCGCACAGGGGCTCGAGCAGGAGATTCCGGGACATATTTTGTCGTTTTGTCAAGCCATTTCGAAAACGCAAACTATGCTCCTGGATTCGGTGTACCCTTCTCCCGAGCGCGGATCCGAGGTATGGTGCTCCGCGCTGTGGAGCAAGAGTCTGAAGAAACGCGAGGATCACGACGGCTGGTTTCGGAAGGATCTTTTCATCTGACGTTTCAGACAAGGGCCGGTACCCGATTCGAGCTTCCGGAAGAGTGCCAAGTTGACTGGATTGTACTATAATCTTGACAACTTTTACCCAAGTACATATTTTAGTTTTTATATATGGGGTTTTCTGAAGGACATTATAGAGGGACTGGAATCATATCATATACCCAAAACTTAATCTACTTACCAAGAATAATATACTATACAATAAATCTCATATAGACAATAAAAACAAATTTTCATCTACTACCTATTTGTTCAACAGTATCTGTATTTGTGGGTTCAAATAACCGCACCTACTGCGCTCAGGCATGTCCATATAACAGCCTTCTTTGGAGCATCTTTCAACGAAGCGATCAAAATGGATCTGGAGAAAAATGGCAATACCGCAATTCGTGTAAGCAGATGCCGTATCATTATTAATATTGAACATTCAAAATAAATGTCATCATTCTGGTCGTAATGAATCATGATAACATAAAGGTAGGAGATGTGTGCTACGGGAAAACGTCGGGAAAATTAACCGCCGCCATAAACCGCAATTCACATCACTTACATGACTGATGCTCTTCACAGCTCACAACCACATCAATAACTCATCATGCCATCTTCTTCTTCAAACCCCATCATACTCTCTCCATTAACTCCATCCGAACTCCTCCAATACATTGTCACTCGCCACAGATACCCAACCACGGTCCTCATCGGATGGCCCAAACACACATTCGTCGACGCTCTCATCGAGGACGTCAACCTGCAGCTCCATCTCCAGGCACAAACAGCAGCCGAAAAGGACGACAGGATTAACAAGGAAGAAGGAGAAGAAGAAGAAGAATTATTATCAGACAAACCTCCAACTCACCCTCTGCAGCGCAAGACTCTGCTTCAAACCGCCGTCTCACGCCACATCCGCCTCTTATTCGTCCCCAGCAGCACTCATCTCCGCGCATTCCTCGGTACCTTTTCCGCCTCAGATTCCAAAATTCCATCTCCACCGCCATCATCATCGCCAGACACGAATGATTCTGGTCCGCCAATGCTCATTGTCTACGGCCTGCTGGAACTCCACCGTGACAGCGTCGAGTGGTCGGCCCAAGGCATCGGCACCACGGCAACATATCTTATCGAGGCCGCGGCGAGAAACGCCCTTAGAGCGGCGGTGGTAGAACCCAGAGGGGCAATGGGATTTGAAGCTCTGGACGAGTTTCTAGCGGAAAAGCTGCCCGTTTTGAGTGGCACTGCTATGAAGAGTGATGGAACGTGGAGTGGACGCACAGTTGCTGTGGAAAGAGTGCTTGCTCGCTGGTTCGAATTTGAGCGGCAGGAGAAAAGATGATTATAGCGCTTGATGGCTGGAAGCACGCTCAAACGCATCACAAGGCTTTAAAATTGTAGATGCATGTAGAAATTTAATATCATCTTTATTAAGATAGTACACTAGCGTACATCATAAGTTTATATAGTCTACTCTTCTTTCATTACTGGTTATATATCTAGGCATCTGTATAAAATATACCAAGGCGCAAAGGCGTTGATGCTAATGGCTAGTCACGAAAATGATAATAATGTGTATCATCCCACGAAAGCCAGGCTCGAGTATGGTGTTCGATGCGCTCTTGCAATAGCTCGGCCCGATGTTTTCTGGCTTCTTCCTCCATCATCGGCAGAAAGGACTCGTTATTGTATAAGTGGGCTCGTACCATGTCCAAGATTTCAACAGGCAGCTCTCCACCAGAGACATATTTCTGTTCCAGTATCGCGACAAGATCAGGCGGCAGGTTTGCTAGCGTAGAGCCGTCGGAGTAAAGAGGTTGTCTCGAAACTGCGTCAAGCCACCAGTTACGCTGCTGTGGCGGAACGTTGGCCGTAGAAATGATTCGCATACTGGGGTCAACAAGTCGTAGCGAGATGAGATGTCTGGTTCCTGGCTTGCTGGGGTCTTTTAGCTTGATTGAAGATTCTTTATGCTGGCTGAACTATTTGTTAGCATCAATGAAGATGGATAGCGATAAAGGAGATTCCCCATCGGGAAGATATCGTTATTCTGACTCACAATACGTTTGGATATGTCAACAGACGACCCTCCTGCATTTGTACGGCTCCGTACATCTGAAGACATTGTGCCCCCCCGAATATCCTGAGTCTCGTTCCGTGAGTGCGCTCCAACCAGGAGCAAGTATTGTTTGTAATGGTCTTATAGTCATTGCCAATGTATGGCAACGTTTGCATTCGGAAATGGATATCGCTAGGCGCAATATTTTCGCTATCCACACAATATAGCGCTGTAGCGCAGATGTGTTCGTTCATCTGTCCATCAACCTAACGTTTGCCATGTCAGTATAGACGTCGAGGGTCGAGCATCTCAAGCGAGTTGGCAGCAAACGCGAGCGACCACTCCGTACTTACGTGCCACTCCCCAGCGGGAAATTCTGGTTTCTCTGGTGTGAGCTCAATAGAAACCATTTTGACTATGACTTGAAGGCCCGTCTTCCTGAATTTATTGGCGAGGCGAATATTGTCACGCGGGGTATAGTCAATATCCTCGAACTCAGGCACACGGGGATGCACTGGGTTTCGCGTTTCTTTCCATTCGCGAATAGCCGGATCTTCATCATCATCTTCTTCTTCCTCTTCTTCCTCTTCTTCTTCTTCGGATTCATCATCGGATTCATCATCGTCTTCATTGCCGTCTTCGCCATCGTCTTCATCAACATCATCTAGCGGCGGAGGGCTAGAGGGGTCCCAGATACCCGAGACCTCGTCACTAGATAGACTGTTAGTCGTGTGAAAAGGCAACATACGAAGAGTATGCGACAGCTTACCACAGATCCTGCTTCGGGAACCGAGGCTCAGTGCGTCCAGCACCACTTTTTGTTCCACCTTTGAGTGGTAGTAACAGACACTGATCCCAGGCCGGAAGGGCGGCTTCAACAAGCTTCTCAATGGTGCGGTATATTTGCGGGTACTTTTGAGGATGCAAGTTATTGATGTAGCTCGTAAACTTGACAGTCCCGTCCTCCATGAATTTCACATTGGCGGGAAGCCATTGGTACGTGTTGGACCAATACGGGACCGGCGGTAAATATCGATGCTCTTCGAGACTAGGATTCCTGGTGTCCTTGGCGATGGCTTCTCCTTTTCCCGCCCACTTGTTGATCGCATCAGTAGTACCGACAACCTCGTCTTGAAGCACTCTGGTCCGTCCGTATACCAGAGGATACATGGACGGATGCACAAGATCCAACAATTGGTCGTTGGGTTTTGGGTGCCAGTTGGGTCTCGAGCTTTGATCCAGCTTGAGCTTATTGAAGGCTTTCTGTAATTCAGCCTGGAGGCTTACTGAAACCAGTACGTCTGACTTTGCAACGGCTGCAGATGCCTCAAGAGTAGGAATTATGCCAGTCTCTACATAGTACTTTGCCTTATTCCGAAGCTCTTTGACGCACTTGTGCGGTTAGCAAATTGTACATTAGAGTTTTCAAAACGAGACAAACATAGTCGAAAGTAGGAACATCCATGATCCCAGGCGGCCGTGGTAGGTAGTCAATACAAGCATCTGCTCCTTTATTATCAGTAGCTTGCTTCCAGTAAACCCGATTCGGCTGCTCGAGCGCTTCTTTCCGCCACTGATTCACAATCTCGTCGTTGAAGATCATATTGTGCCAGTTCTCCTTGTCAGTCAACTGTTCCATAATATTCATCATCGCAACCTCGCGCACAGGAAGCAGAGCGGAGTGCGAGTCATAGCAATTCACGTGTAGACCCAGCGGGTAAAACCTGGCATCTTCCTGAGGAGCATATTCTCGAGGATAATACCTCAGGGGCAGGCCCAGTCCGGGATAAAGCGTCATCTTCTCGTTGCAGAGGTAATCAACTTGTGGCTTGACTCGGTAACTTTAACAGATTCACTGTTTCCAAATGAGAGAATTAAAGAAGCGTGTGTGTTTCTAGAACATGGCATTTTAAAGAAGAAAAAATATTCCCGTTGATTCTGGCGCCAAATTAGCCCCCTTTACAAAAAAGGCAATGGCCGGTTCCAATTAAATCCTTTACAAAAAGGAAATGGCCGATTCCCATCGAATCAATAATCATGCCCACATCATCGTCAAAATAACCATCCCACATATAAATACTAGATTCCCATGATAAACCGCAACGCCCTAACCGTGGTATCTCTATCTCTGTCGCTTATACGCCTGTGAACCAGCCATTTTGTCACCACATTCCAACATATACATATACATTCAGCCCATCGGGCCTCAAAATAAAAAGGGTCAAATGTTTCTCTCTCTGTGAGACTCGTTTAGCCGACTGTTTGCTCCATCTCAGTAATGTATAGTTTGATGTGGGATTCCATTTTGAGATATTCGTCATATGCTGAATGAACCTCATTCTCGATATTTTCCTTCAAGTCAAGCATCTAGCCGCTGTTAGTATCTCGATCCAGCACTGAACCCAGCACAAAGGGTTGCATACCTTCTTCTCCGTCTGTTCGATCCTCACTCTTCGAATTTCCATTTCCTTGCCCTTGTTTGTTTGTTCCTCCGTGAGCTTCTTGTGCGTGGCTCGCAGCTCGTGCATCTTCTCCTTGGCATCTTGCGCCTTTTGGTTGCTCTGCTCGCGCAGCTTCTCTGTCCGCTCGTTCCATTTGGCAAGCTGTCGTTTCAACATTTGCTCTGCCCGCTCCACCTCGCGCGCATTATTTCCTCGTTCTGATAGGGCCTCGCGCTGTTTTGTGTTTTTGGCCATTTCTTCATCCTCTTTGGCCATTTCCATGGCAATTTCTTCCAGGATCTTGATGCAAGATGCGACATCGCTCCCCACTACGCCAAAGGAATCTGCCGACGTTTGCAGCGCTCGTGCCCGTCGGTCTAGCGCATCAATGCGGGTCTTGTCGTTGTTGAGAATATCTCGTAATTCTGTGAGGTTCTGTTGGAGAGCGGACGGGCTTTGTAGCACATACGGCCGTAGTTTGGCGCTCTCTTGCTTCATCGTGATCTTCTCCTGCGTCCTCTGCTCCAGCAACGTTGTCAACTCGCCCTTTTTCTGCTTCGCTTCTTCTAACCGTGCTGCAACTTTCTCTTGGCTTCGTCGCAGCTCCAGCAAACGCCTCTTTAGCTCCTCGTTTCGCATCGTCTTCTCCCGCACTTGTGCCTCCATGGCCTGTCGGTTGTTCTTCATGTCCTCCAACCTCGACTCGTTATCCTGGTTCTGGCCGTACAGAGCCTCTATTCTCGTCTTTGTCGATTCAGCCTTGTTATAGTGCTCGTCAATGACGCTTGTCTGAGATTCTCGAAACCGGACAAAGTTGATGAGGTAGCTAAAGATTTTGACCAGGCGCTCGTATGTGGGCTTGTATAAGTCGTTGAAGCTGAAATCCTGGATGCCGCACTCCACCAGCAGCCGTCGCAGCGAGACAAAAAAGCCCATCAGGTTGCGCGTGTCTGGTGAAACAACATCGGCAAACTCGCCGCAAATGTCCTCGGCCGCGGCGCGCATCGCCGGCTCGACCGTCTCGCGGGTCGCATTCAGAAGCAGCTCGGCGAACCACTCAAAGATCTGCTGGACATGCGCCGGGTTCGGTTTCTGGAGGTCGGCGATGGTGAAGTTGATGCCAATGTCGGTGATGCATCCCACGATCTCGCGGTCGGGCAGTCGCATAAACGCGTCGGCCTCTTCTTCCTTTTTCCTCGACCGCGATTGTTGCTGCGAGGGGGGGGATGATGCTCATTCGAGGATTGTACGCCATTGCGATGGTTGAGAGCGCAACATGCGCGGATCGAACTTGTCGCTGTTGAAAATGCAATCAATCGGCGGCTTGTACAAAAATCGTAATCCGTGTCGTGGGGTAAATGTGCGAATATGCAGTCATGTAAATACGCCAAATGGGGTTGCCGCAGAAACTCTATGCAAGTCACGTGATGCTACTTCTACGATGAGTCGACCTCGACAATCTTTATACAGCATTAATCACTGGCATTCCAGTTTTTCTATTCAATGTTCTGAAGAATTGATTTTCAAACATCTGAGATAGTTTTGAGTTACAGTTATATGAAGAAACAGGCGTAAAGCAGGCAAATTCGCAGCCGCTTACATAAAGCGGAATCGACACTCCTTATCAATTTCAACAATGTCTTCTATGACGAAGTAAGCCTGCGATACGCAACATGATATCGGAAGATTTCTACGCATATCAGCTGTTGTACAACTCATTGTAACATAATATTACGTCTTATCGGAAGAGAAAAAGTATAATAAATGAAATCCTACATAAACAGCCTCATCACGGCCCGGTATCGCCCCTTTCAATCCACAATTCGCGGATGAGTGCATTTCCGCGGCTGATGAGCCAACACGTGGAGCGGGATGGTAAACCAATATTTATATCAAAGCGAATTCTCTTTTTAATTCTTTCTTCTTGTTCTTCTTTTCATTTTCTTTGTCTCGTTACATTGTTACAGTTCTTATGACTGTTGATACTGCCATGGATCATCCATACAACTTGAACGTGTTGGACCCATGTAATACTACGGTAATGGCTACGCTCGTTTTATGTCGGCTATAACCACAAGGATCAATTTGAGATACCAGCATGGAGTATGTTGGCATGACTTACACGAATCGTGACTGTTGCTGACGGTTGGCAGCGTTCATTTATCGACTCACGGCCAACATCGCTATTTCCTCTCGCGACCCCTGCTCTTTTATCTGTTACTACAGAGTTTTTCATACAGAGTAAGTCAATGATATACTCTCTCTTTTGGCTTATGGGGCTAATATTCCCTGTTTAGCAGCCACTGGTTGGCTGCTTATTATGGCGTCTCCAATTGTAGCCACTGCCGGCTCCCAATACCACCTTGTTGTGGTGTAGATCATCCCGAGAATTTATTATTTCTTTCTTCCCTTCAAAGCCTCTTGTATTACTGCAGGTAAGTCTCTACAAATACCGTTAAGTCCTTAGATGCACTTCACCGAGCTGACACAATGGCACTAAAGGCCCAGTGGGACCACTTCAACTCCGACAGGATATTCGCCGAGAAACTCATTTATCACATCTTCAACTGTACATGGCCATGCTATCAGCCATAGAAATGGCATTTTCCAAACTACTGGCGGTGTGCCCATCTGAAAGACCAGTTGATTCGATCACGGGCATAAAAGCATCTTGTACGGACCTGAACAAAAGGTGACTGAAAGAAGAAGCTCTTATTCGCGTTGTTTTCACAGTCACTGTTTGCCCCCCGCCAGACAACAGTGACCATTTTGAGCCATTTAAGTCTCTAACGCCTTTGCCAACCCATACGCTGCCATGTTATCGCACCGGATCACTGAGAGAGATGATACATATGACGGAGGAGGCCACCGGCCTAGTCATGCAGTTGGCGAGATTTATTAGCGTTCGTCGAGCCTAATGGAACAGTTAAACGTCACCTCTTTGGGACACAGGGAGCTGTGTGGCATCTTGACCATGCCACACTCTTGTGTGACTGGCAGAATTGGATATAACATCGCCTCCTTCGCCTGTGCCGTGACGGGCAACAATGACCATCGTCGAAAACATATGCCGCTGGGCAACAAACATCATGAGCAGCATACCAAATATACCCTGGATAATGCTCGAATGACACAACACAATATCTCGCAACAGATATCAAATTTACAGAATTATCATCATATAAACAAAACTTATTGCAGATAGCCAACACCCGGATGAAGCACCTTCACCCACAACTCGCACCCACTGGAGTCGCTCCGCACATCCTTCGTTGTTGTCGACGAAGCAGGAAGACGCACTAAAGCAATGGCACACTCCAACCCCTCAGCACGGCGATGTGGCCGCCCTCTTCATTGGCGATACTAAGCCATTTACCACATAGTTTGATCAACAATTTCTTGACAATATTTGCAAGACCTGCCAACAAAAGGATGCTGCACTTGGTCGGACATGCCGTTCTTCTATAGCTCAGGCAACAACCTTGAATTGCGGGATATACTCTCCCCCCGGAATTGGCACAAGTGGACGGGATGCTTATCTCGCGTCCTCATGTGCACATGCAGATCTTCCAGTATCGAGGCTAGCAATACAAATACCGCGGACATGTTGTAAATACTCGTCGAGGTACCGGGAGCGTATATTACCAACTCTTTCTTCTCGCTCCGGAATTAGACGTTATAATTTCCCAATGTCCATCACCAGCACTGATACGTCCTCTACATCTCATTTCCAAGGACGAACAGAAACGAAAACGGACCTGTGATGTAGGTAAAACAGCCAGCGGAGGTCGCATAGCGCAAAAGGATTCAAGCACCTAAAGGAACTAAAGGAACTGAAATATACATGGTCGTCGATTGGCTGCGCAAGAATTACAAGGTCTTTTTCGATGTCAAGTTTGAAGAGCTCTCAACGGACGATCAGAGGAAGTCCATTGTGTTTGTCTCGACACATGCGGTCGGCCGTGGCTGTGACTGGATAAATATAAACCAACAACATTTCAAGGATCCAATAACGAGGGAATGCTGTCAAGTGGCAGGGCCTAATTACAGACGAGGACGCGATCAATGTGGTCAACAATTTGAACAGCAAACGGATTATCAAAGCTGACTATTGTCAAGACCCGTCTCAACATAATTGACTTCGCCATAAATACTCCCAGTTACCGCTTCTCCCCCGACCTGGACATCATAGTCTTGCGGCCCCGCTAATGAAACCAATCAGCCTCAATGCGCGGCACCTGTTTGGGCCACCTGATGATAAGGACGGACATCTAATGGCAGCAAAGAACGGCATACCAACGTACGAGACATATGAAAAGGCGTTCGATGACGGACGTCTAGTCAATGAATCTGATACAATCCAAGAAAATTTTCCATGTTAGACACAACACCATTAGACAATGATTTCTTTTCCTCTAGAACAATCACCCCGTTTACAGAGACATCTCTATCAACGAGGATAGACTACAAGAACAAGGGCCCACAGATTACGGATTATTATAACTATGGGCGAGAGAAGTCTGCTACGCATCGATGGGGATGCATCCCAGCAAGTGTTCAATCACTGTCAGCCAGACGCTATTATTGACGATGGGATTTCTGATGAGGATATGCTGGAGGAGGGAGACTTTGACGGAGCAGCAGTTCTAAGCCTCATTACAGCGCAGGGATATCTTGACGAACTCCTAGATTAACTTTACGATTAGAAAATGACGATAGAACTAGGCAAAGGCGGACGCAGAGACGACTAGGAAGCTGCGTAAGGCACAGATGGATAGCCGTCGCGTACAGAGCTGGCCCTGATGGCGAGGACTCGCTAAGCGTTGGCCGAATGTCCAGGTCTTCTCCACGGATGGGTAAGTTATTTCCAGGTCTTTATTAATTTCTTGCTAATTTATTCTGCATAGAATGGAAAAATCATCATTACGACGGTCGAGTGTTTTTGTTAATACGTGAACGAAGATGGAGAGATGTGCAATACGTATGGATAATACGCTGTCTATTGATTGCTGATTCATTGCTCATGTCTCGGATATACTAGGATGGACTATTTTCGAGCTTGGTAAACCTCCAGACTTACATCAGAGGCTTTCATTAGGCCCTTGGAGGTTGAAACCCGCGTCGTCGCTCGGCTAAGGAGAGTTCGAGACTTACTCTGTCTCTCTCCTTTTCGATCCTCGGCTGAGCGACTTGGAGCGCAAAGTCAATGCAGCCAATCAATATTGCAGTCCCCCATCGCATCTTGGTGGCATCGAGTTACTCGAAAGTGGTGGTATTCTTCAAGAGCTTAAAATCCGAACGGTGTCGCATCTCGCCTTTTAGCAGAGGCCAGATGTTGCTGAGGTCCACATGAGTTCATGATTGGTGGCAGAGATAGATGCAACAGCCCATGGGTATTTAAAGATAGCTATGAAATGTTCAATGAACTTGGTGGTGGCAACAGAGGGTAAGACATCAACATCTCCCCCCCTGCTAAACAACGCTGGGCTAATAAACACCGGGTTATCACACGGCAGTCCCGACAACAATCTTTCCAGAACCTGACCTATGGCACCTTCTTCCTGAGGGTAGTCAAGAAACAGCACAAGGGGAGGCTGGTCAAACTCGCCGGATATATATTTGGAAGCTGGGAACTTCAAATTATATTGGAAACAAGGAGATTCTGACATGCCGAATAATGGCGGCACTCAAACTCCAAAAAAAAATATGGAATGGCAGCAAAAGAAATGACAAAGATATCAACATCTCCAAGATAGTTGCTTTTATTATCTTCTTCTCCTACTGCGGCTTCCCTTTAGGAGAGCACACTGTGGATACATCGATACACCCTGGATACACCACGGATACAGTTGTAAGTGAATCCCTGTGCCGTATTTCACTAGACTTCTGCGGAAATTGGCGAAGTCTCTGATGAAATGAACCTTTATTGGGTGAGGAATCTGTACTAATCTATGTGTAGTACCGTGTATGCATCTATAACAACGGCTGGTTTCCGAATCTCATTATCTGATCTACGGACAAGGCCAACGCAACGATCGAGTGCCTTTGGCAAGCTATAGTATCCAAGATTCTCGGGCTCTTGGCTTCGAAGCGAACATACATGAACAGTACGCGACTGCATTATGCTGCCGGACGGGATTTCATCGTTCTTTGCGGCTGACCTGCTGCCAATGACGGTCACATCGGAAGAGCTGACCTTCCACGACTCGTGTCAGACTTCTCTTACACAACGATATCAGCTCCTGTCCCATCACTCTGCAGGCATTCTTCAAGCTCGCTTCTATATAGTGGGAAGTCAACACCCCAACAAATGGATGAATCCATTATTGACAGCGTTACTCCTATTTATAAAAAAAACATTACTGCTTCTACTGTCGAAGCACCCGTCGCTACCGCAGCCTCGCCGAAAGCGTAGAGCCCGCGGAAAGCGCGACAAGAAAGCAAACGCGAATGGCCCGGAGAATGATGCCACCGACAGGGAGACTGAAAACACTTAGAAGAACGTGAATTCTCCGAAGAGCACCGCGACAGCAACCCAGAGAATAGAAAGTTATCCCTGGAGAGGTTACGGGAACTTCGGGCACAGATGGAGACTTTGCCCGGAACGACGGAAAGCCTCGAATCGACATGCAAATGGCTTGGAATTCCTGACTGGAGGGAACCCAAAGTTCCAGGCATCAGACCAGAGGCCAAGGTCCCCAAGCCGCACCAATTGTCGATCAATTGACAGGGCGAAAGCTCCCACCACACCGTCAGTCGGTCGGGCCAAGCTTCGCGGAACATCTGCAGAGTTTGCTTGACAAAAATTGCAGCATAGCTGAGCTCAGGTCACCTAGGCGGCCCGTCAGTAATTGCTTATCATGTCCTCCTCTCACCGTGTATCAGCGCGGGCCTGGTGACCGGCAACACGAGTAGTACCAGGCTTCAATTGGGCGCCTCCAAGCCTCAGATATTAATATCAAACGGATTTGTGTATTCGAGGAGAAGGCGTGGGACAAATAGGAGGAAACCAATAGCCATGTCCAGTCTCATCACAAGCTACGGATTTTCAACGAGTATCCATCACGCCTCGGGGCCATGGTCCTCGTGAAAGCTTATCGGTATGCTTTCAGATCACAAAATAAACGGGAAACGCACTTTCGGCCGGAAATTACAGCCGCTGGGGAACTCGTAATGGATAGTTGCGAAGCGGTTATCAAGGGTTGAACTCTTGAGCGTCCCAAAAATAGTAAAACCAAGAGCTCTGATAAAGAGCTATTATAGAGTCTTTCAACAACCGAACATGGTATTCCAAAAGCACTATGGCTACGAAAAGAACCAAACCACTCACGACTCTGAGAACTTCTGGTAACCTTACAATAGTTGCTCTATAACATCACAGTCAAATTCTATCCAACAATCATCGTTAATCCGGTTAATACGATTGTTCAAACGTTTCAAGAATCCAAGCAACACCCCACTGTAAACATTTGGGTCTACTACGGCACACAGGTACAGTTTCATTAACAGAATACGCGGGTTATCAAACCTAAACACTTGGTCAATACACAGCGATCATACCAGCCAGGGTGAGAGGTTTCAAGATCGCGCGATTCGCTTTATGCATCTTCCAGGAACCCGATTGTGCTTTATAGCAAAGTAATCAGTGTGGCGCGAGGCGAGTACTTGGCAAACTATTTCGACTTTTAGCTGTCTTGTCAATCCGGCCAGCACGGCGCCGATCCGCCGCATGGAGTCTGTCCCCTTGCCTGGCGAGGCAGATAGTCACCAGATTCAGCTCGACAGAAACCCTGTGGAATACAAGATCACCCACAAGGAACTAGGCGCTGTCCGATAGGCGATGCTGATAGTCGATGGAGCGCACATGGCACAACATGAAGATGGAATCTTCAATAATACACTCAGACTCTTAAACTGGGATCACCTTATCTGGGTCACAGGCACTCCTGTTATGAGCAGCTCAAGAGACATCATGTCTCCTCTTGGACTCATGTGGAGAAAGGTTGATATCGACTTGGAGGGTATTAGTGAGAAGGTTGGTCGCCCGGATGGTCTGTGGCGAAGCGAATATGACCCAACTTTGGAAGATAACAAACTCCCTGGCGACGTCAAGGCGTGCGGAATATTCTCAATGACATTGGGTCTATAAAAGTGCGAGAGGACTTACTCCCCTGTTTCTGCTGAATAAATGGGAATATTAGCATACACAGAGGGTGACGGTGAGCCCATTGACGATGCACACGATTATTTTGGCGCACGCAGAGCATCTTTGCTTGTCACAAGGTCATTGAGTCTCAACTACCATACGGCCAGTTTGTTGAAGGTTCAACAAACAAAGAAACTAAGCATTTCCCTCTTGTGGTAATCAATATTGGGCTTCTTTAGACTGATACAACAAGCTTGACATATACCACCTGATCAAGACCTAGAATTGGGAACTTACTTGAAGAATTATGTCGAAAATAAACAAGTGGCAGATCGACGGAGAGCCCATTCCCACAATTCTCCAGCTTGGGAAACCTCCGAGCCCATATTCGAGGCTTCCATCGGTTGGAAATTGCCACGGTACACAGTGGTCGTCGCCAGTGGCAGAACGAGAGGCAGCAGCTCGTAGGTATTTAATCAACTTATTGACAACCACTTGCTAATGTATTATTCATTTATCTAGGACCGCCGAATACAGTTCATCTGCGGCAAAATCAATGAGTGACCTGCAAGTGCAGTATAGACAGCCGAGGCCCAGCCTCTCTACAGCCGCACATCCCAAGCAAATCAAGGATCAGGGACAGCGACCCCTTCTCGTCAATTGATTTGCAATAAATCGGTGGATATGCCTAATAGATAACGCCATTAACCAACAACTTACCAATGACTTGTCAACGAATTTCCCCCCTTATTACAAGTGTGACATAGAAATCATTTCACAAAGGCCCTCTTGCAGCTCTAAAATCTGATGCGATAAAGGATCGTTGGTCTTCTAAAAAAATCCGGTTCGTGTCCCAGGCCTGCTCCTCTCGCCCGATCTGCTAACAATAGTAAGGCAAGGACAAGTTCAATCCGCTCATCATCGACTCGGACTCGGATGTAGAGGACGACCTCACAACCGCGCGAGTCGAAGAACAAGAAGCCCGCACCACTCTCGAGGATTCGGGTCGGGCACTCGACGGCGCTGAGATGGCATCATCGCCGTTGACTGAGGCAAATGAATGGCTTTTCGCTAGCGGAAATGGCGATGTTACAGATCTAAACAGCCAGATAAAGTCTATCATCGATCATATTACTCACAAGTTGCCCTTTCTCATATCCTTGCCAAACACCCAGTCCATCGTGGGAACCAACCACAACCACGATGGAAAACATTGCTTTAACATGAGCACTACGGTCCTAGCACACATAGCGCAGTTGCCCTTGTTGTCTCCTACCAAACGGCACAAAGATATCAAGTACAGCTGAAGTCTAGATGAACATGACCAGAAAATATCAGGCTTTGCACGAGGCCGGCGAAGAGGAATGAATAGCTATATAGCGGAAGGGGTGAATATAAAAGCAGACGTGTTTATAAGGCTACGTTGACAAAGAGGAAGGAGGAAGGAGGAAGACACCGCATGGTGTATAGCATGAAGAAATTGATGCATCAAACTCGGACTGTGCTTATATTGATACAGCAATAGCACATCCTCATGTATCCCATATCTAGCATAGTCACCATATCTTACAAGCATTTAAACTGCCTCCATTAATCTTTTTACAATGCATTGTATATCTCTAGACATTGAGCTTCTTCAAGTTCTGCAGCAGCATGGGCGGGTTCGCGCCAATCAGCTCGTCAACCTTTTGTCCGTCCTTGTAGAACAGAAACGTCGGCATGGCGCGGATGCCCAGCTCCTGGCTCAACTCTGGCAGCTCATCCACGTCAAACTTGACAAAGTGGACCTTGTCCTTGAACTCTGCTTCCTCAGAGGCTCTAAAATTTGATTGCCTTGATTAGTATCTTCAGGATTCTCTTTTGATGCCGAGTTCAACGCACTTTTCCAGGATGGGAGCAATGGCCTTGCATGGCCCGCACCAGGTTGCAAAGCAGTCCACAATGACCTTGTCCTGCGCCTTGATGACTTGCTTGTACTCCTCGGCGCTTCATTTTATTCCATTAGCATGTGTTGCGTTTATACAGCTTCAACGATGTTTCCATAGGGACGCAACTAACGTCTTGACAAAGTGAATGGCTTGAGCAGCGCGGCTGGCGTGGAAGAGGCGCTGAGATGCGACGCCTTGGCGGGCGATTGAGAGGGCCGGGCGGAATGTGCGTGTTGAGAGCATGTTTTCGGTATTAATTCCACTAAAGAACTGGTTATAATGAGTGAGAGAGAGAAGTTGTTGGATATGCGATTTATAAGATGAAGTTGTGCTGTATTTGTTAGTGGCAATCTGGATGAGTAAAATATTCTGGGTCGCCATATGAGGTAAGCCGGCATCGCTGTATCGATAAAATGCACTGACGGCTTAAATTGACCTCATGACTAAGGCTCCTCGACTTGTATTCAACACCATGGCTATCAACATGTTTCAAAAGAGCTCTTCTCTGGTAATCCTGGCTCTTCAATTCAATCGTAATGTCTAATCTTGGTGATTCATTCAGGCCTGTTGGTTACACCCATGCATACATGTATAGTGGCGCAGTCAGCGTTCCTTCAGCCGCCGGCCTGTTTGGGAGGCCCTTCAAGGCTGCAACAGCGACAGGGGCATGAAGCTACATAAACACAATCTGTTACAGATGATGCAGGAGTTGACTTTTGCTTTTAGATATACAATGAATCATTTTTAGCAAGATTTGCAATTTATTATTTACTGCATACCACCTTCGAACAACTCAATTTAAACCTGTGAAACGCCATGGCCGCATCAAGAAAGCGCCGCTCTCCACCAACTTCATCTCAGCCAAACTATACCAAAAGAACAAAAAGAATCACTCAGTTTCATCATTATGAGCCTCTCGACCACCTCCAACAGCAAATCAGACTCCTGGAACTCCTGCCAGGAAAGCCCGGCAGCCGCATCTCCATCAAACTGCACACCGTCTCCCTCAACGACAACCCCGAATATGAAGCCCTGAGCTACTGCTGGGGCCCTCCCAAGCCCTCATACGACATCTTCATCCACGTCAACAACAACAAAGACAGCAATACAGACCAACTCGCCTCATTCCCCGTCGGCCGCAACCTCCGCAAAGCCCTCGACGACCTCCGCCTCCAATCCCGGCCCCGCCTCGTCTGGAACGACGCCATCTGCATCAACCAAAAGGACAACGTCGAAAAGGGCCACCAGATCCAGCTCATGCACCAAATCTACTCCCGCGCCGCCGTCGTCTGCGCCTGGCTCGACCACAACGTCCGTCCCAAGACCTCCGTCTTTGACGACCTGGAGAGTCTCGGCAGGGGCGTCGAGCTGGACGACTTTGCCGATCCGGAGTACTGGTACCCCGTGGCGGACATCTTCCGGAACGAGTACTGGCGAAGGCTGTGGGTTCAGCAGGAGCTCATTCTGGCGGCCAAAGTGGATGTGTATTGTCGGAGCGACGTCTTCTCGGGCGAGCAGCTGCTGGAGTTTCAGCAAAAGGTCAATGTGGTCAAGTCGCAGCGCACGAGGCTGGGCGGGCCCGAGTTTGTGCTTTCGCGGTATATCGATGGGAATACCAGCGCTGATCCTACGCCCGAGATCTTTGGTAGTGGCGTCATCCAGGCGAGAATCAACATGCGTGAAGGACGGGAAGCCCAAGAAGCCTACTCATTATCGCTGTCATCATCATCAGCATCTTCTACTTCACCACCATCTCCCTCTCAAGGCTTCAAAATCACCAGAGGCCTACTCGCCTCCTCCCTCCTCAACCTCTTCCTCCAATCCTCCAGCGTCAGAATGACCGATCCCCGCGACCGCCTCTACGGCATCCTCGGCCTCGCCACAGACATTGCCCACGACTCCAATCTCGAAATCACCTACGAAGCCTCCCCCATCTGGGTCTACGCCCAAATCTTCCGCCACTTCATCCACCGCTACAAGAGCCTCAGCTTCCTCTGCTTCAACAAGAGCAATCCCAGAGGCAGTTACACTCCCCGCAAAGGATTTCCCAGCTGGATGCCCCACGCCGACGTCTGCTGGAGCTACGTCAACGCCAGCAGAGCATGCGGCGAAGTGCTCGCAACGCCTCACGTTGCCTCTATCGACCTAGAAACACAATGTCTTCACGCACAGGGCATCAAGGTCGACGCCATAAAGCACATTTGCTTAATCAACGGTGACGGCCGTGGCTGGACGCCCATCCCCGAATGGCTCGACCAGATAGAATCCTTCTGCCGCAAAACATGGCCTGACGCAGATGATTCAACCCCCCTGTACGAAAGAGACAACGTCACCTCCTTAATGTTCCCCTGCCTCAGCCCCAAACGCTACAAAAACATGTGGAAGCTCGACAAACCCGACCCCCAACGCCGCATCCACCTCATCCGCAGCCTCCTCGCCGCCGCCCAAAAAGCCGATCAAAAGGATCTGTCGACAGGGGACATAATCCGCGGCGGATACACGCCCACGGACATCATCCCGGCAGACGTGCGCGAAGAGTGCCACCCACTGCACGTAGAGAGCAATGCCGTGGTGCTATTTGGCACCGAGGGCTCGCGCGTGGGCAGCATGGCGCGGACGAGCGATATCCAGGCCGGGGATGAGATTTGGATCCTATTTGGGTGTCGGATGCCGATTATGATGAGGCCGAAGAGGGAAGAGGGCAAGGGGTTGAGATATCAGGTTATTGGGCCGGCGATTATTCCGGGACTTATGAAGGGGGAGGCGATTAAGGATGCTGAACATCATGGGAGTACGGTTATACTTGAATAGATGCTGTTGAAACGAGAAAACTCTGTAGATGATCTCAGTCAGTAGAAGCTGAACCCAAGTACACATGTATATATGGGTATATGTCTATAACAAATAAAATACATACTTACGGGTAACATTCGCGACACAGCATAGCAAAAAGACAAAGCTCAGATATTACGGCACAATAATGCATCATCTCACTACAATCCTCATCCATCTCGCTCGTCACATGCTCAACAATATGACTTTAAACTATATACAAATCCCCCTTCATCGACCAAGAAATCTCCAGATTCCATAGGCTGCGAACTGGGGTAAAAAGAATTTGATGAAAAGAGCAAAATCATATCAAATCCCGCGCCACAATGAGGCCTCTATAAGTTAAAAACTCTTCTCTTTTTCTTTTCTTTTCTCATGTCAGTTTTCTTTTCCCTCTTGCTTCAGCAAACGATTCAAATCAAGACCAAATGACTCTACTTCAGCCTCATGCTTGAAGAATAAGCAAAGTAAATCACGCCTCCTCAAAATCCACCCTTTTTCGTCTTTTAAAACCATCATCCATCCTCTTCGCCAGATACTGGGTATAAATACTTTTTTCCCGGCACGATGCAACCTCGCCTCCCTGAAACACACAAGACAAGCTGCGAAAAGAGGTCAAACAGCAAAGACCTCTCTTCGACAGAGTGGGTATCAAATCTGGTATATGTGCCTGTAACAAAAATGAGAGTAAAAAGATTTTTTACTCTGGGGAATCAAAAAAAGGGAAAATAAAAATCAATCCAACGCCAGTCATGTTCGTCAAAAGGTTGTAATATACAACAAAGACGTTTGCCGAGAGAGAGCAAAAGTCCAAAGGAGCATAATCCGCCGCATCAAATTCCAGCGATTCAAAGTCAAAAGAGCCTCCCGATTTAGTCGTTAATTTTGCGTCATTTTTTTAGTTTGTTTTCCGCTTTTTGGTACTATATCTTGTAGATGAATGTGTTTTTCGGTTTTTTTTTTCGTAGATTTTTGTTGATTTTCCGTCATCAAATTGAAGAGTGTGATAAGGAAATAAATGAGTGACTCGGGTCAGTTTCGGGTAGCTAGAAACAAAGGAAATTCGTCAATAAAGCACCATCGCGACATGGACCACGAAGAATGCTCTTTTATATTTTCCTTTTCCTTGTTTTTTTCTCTTCGGGGGGCTCTTTCGGTTGTTGTAATCGTAGTATCAATCATGCGTCAAATTTATGCGCCGTTTGGGTTCTCTTGGCTCTTTCTCTTGTCATCGGTAGATGCCCGCGGCTGTATCTTCAGCAACTTTACGCTTGACGGACGGTTCACGCGCACACTTGAGGCCCGCTGCAAATCAGCCTTCTCAATGCTCGGGGCAATCTGAGAAATGGGAGAAATGGGAGGCTCTTGGTCTTCCTCGTCTCCCGAGTCGATATTGAGCAGACCTTCGCGACTGCGGACAGTATCCCGATTCTGGTTGCGTTGGACAAACTGCGCTTGGGCGCCAACAGCACCCCACCTGACTTCTCCTTCGCGCATTAGCTCGTCCTCATCGCTGCTTGGACGGCCCTCGCCCGAAAGGCGAGTGTTGAAGTGCAGAGTGGTGGGGTCAGGGCTGAGGCGTGACATGTAGTCGTCTTCGGTGATTTCAAGGTCGTCGTGGGCGCTATTGGAGGGAGAATCCGCTCTGCGTTCGTGATCCTGTTGTCGAGATCGTGTCCTGTCGCGTACGGATGACATCCGCTTGCTCCGTTGGCTGCCAACTCTTCCTGAGAGCCAGGAGCCTTCTGAGTCGACAGACGCCAAAGACATTGATAGTTGCGGCTCGGCCGAGTGGCTGCCGTACATCTTGTCTCGCGACACATGCGCTTGAGGAATGTCTATTGAAATGGAACGATGGCCTGAAGTTGGTGTATCGTCTCGCAGAGTGGGAGGATTGGTGTTGGGCTCAGCGCTGGGAGACCTATACTCTGCCGCACTGGGCAGCGGGGCCTCTGCTTCGGGCGACTGAACGCGGGACTCGGGTGGTGATATTGGGAGTTCTGGAAGGTCTTCTCGGAAGCGAGATCGCATCCGTTTCGGTGGGACTGATGCCGGCTTGGATAGGTAGTTGCCAGTAAATGACGGAGCGGGGGAGTCGGCGGTGCTTCTAGCTTGCGCCTGTACTGCCCCCATTTCTTCGCGCGAAGTGTTTGCGAATGACGAGGGACCGCTGGGGCTGCGGCGACTCTTTCCCCATCTAAGCAAGGTAGAGAAGGAGATGCGGTTAGACCTGTTGCTGGACTCGGAATCCTTGCGCGTTGTGCCATCATCTTCCATGGCAGAAGATGTCTTTTCCTTGTCGTAATCAAAAGTCGACCCGGATGTCGATATCTTCGGTACAAAGTTGCCTTCACGCTTGATAGCAGGCGGAATGGCTGGAAGACGCTCCTGTGGTTTCTGAGAAGCCTGGGGTTGGTTCCCAGAAGCTGTGGACAACTCTGCATCACGCGGTGCTGTATCGATTCTGTGAAACGTCTGCAAAGGTTCTGGAGATTCCCTCGTTTTGCCCTTGTCGGGCGTCTGTGGATATTCCTCTACGTCAGACATTGGTTCTGGAGAAGTGCGCTGTTTGGAGGATGTCACTACAGTAGACGGGGGGATCTATGCCTAGACCGACCTCTCGTCCCATGACACCGCGATCTAGATTTTCTGGCGGCGGTGTTCCTGTTTGCCTGGCATTTTCCTCCTCTCTCTTCTGCTTCTCGGCCTTGCGTGCTAGCCTCCTCTCGGCCTTGTCTCGCTCGCTTTGCCGGTTCCTCTCGCGCCGTCTTTTGTCTCTTTCCATGAGCTCACGCAGCTCGCTGGCGTCGAAATCATCAGCCAGGTCATCGATGCGTTTGTGCGCTCGGACGGTCTCCTCGTCAAAGGCATCGAGCCTCTTCTTTTGGGACTCGGACCGTGTCGGCACAGAGGCGTGTGACGGAAGCAATCGTGCGCTGCCCTGATACTTCAGGGTCGGTCTCGGTGCCAGGGCATCGAGGGCGGTTACTCGATATGACGAGTAATTGGAGTCGGACGAGAGGCGGGAGGTGATTGAGATGGGCATCGGCGGCGATGCGTCAGAGGTAGGACTGTCCCATGGGGCTCTGGCGCCCAGAGTCTTTGCGCGCTTGTTGTCGTGCTTGACGCTGCGAGCCGTGGCCAATGTGTCGGTGGTTGCTCGCGCCGGCGTGAAGACGGTCATGGCCCTGATCTCGGCCTCTCTGGTGGGATCCTGCCTCTTCCGTTTGCTGCTCTTGCGCCTCGAGGGCTGGTTGCCGCTTCGTTTGTGGTGTAGAGTTGGGACTCGGGTCTCCAAGGAGCGGATTGGCGCAGGCACAGGGTCGTTGGGGGTGGCCCGATTGGCCCGGCCGACGTGGATGGCATCTGGGCCATCGGGCGAGAAGCTGTATCTCGGCGCAGCATCGCGGCTGGGCCTGGAGGCAGCCGGCCTGGCGGCATTGCTCGCTCCAGCGTCGCCGGCAGCGGAGAGGGCCGCGCCAGAGCCGCTAGAACGCTTGTCGTGGCCCCTGGTGCGAAAGGGCCACAGGGCCATTGTTGCTAGCTGCTTCACCTCGCGGGTGAGATGCCCCCCCCTTTTTGCTTTACTGGCGAGTCGTCTTAATCCCTAAGTGCAGATCCAGTGAGGCGTGAAGCAGCATGGTGGTCGTTTAAGTCTCCGCCGGCAGCCGCGCATGAAGCAGTAAGGGGTCTGGATGCGAAACACATGCCACGAGGCGCGTCGACCGAGGGCGTGGAGTTTATGCGGCGGCGCCCTGTGAAGAAGCGGACGGACCAGGGCTGTTGTGAATGTGAAATGCTAATGCGAATCCAAGTGGCATTCGACGATGGAGGAATTGGAATGAGATGAGATGCCGGACCCGCCGCAGCTAGGCATGTAAGAGAGAAGAAGCCCGTCCCCCTCTATTGGCCAAATCAGGCACTGTTCAGGCGAAGATGAAAAGACAAAGTTTTTTTCCTGTTCGTTTGTTGGAAGGCGTCAGACTATTGTTTTGCACTTGGCCAGCATCTTTGCACAAGAAGGAAATCAACTGGGGTCAAGAGAGAGAAAAAGGAAAAAGACGTCAAGTGGTAGGGTTGAAAAAAAAAGCAGAAAAGCAGGGAGCAGAGTGGGCGGCAGCGACGTAATTTAGCGGATGGCACACACTTGCAGAGGGTCCCTGTGGGCGCTGATCCGGCCGCTAAAAGGGCCAGGTACAGGTACAAGGCCGTGGCCTGGAGTACGCAGTGGCACCCGCCGGCCTGTGCGCTGGTTGCTGCCGGGGCCTGGTTTAGCGCCACTGGACGAAAACTCGGAGTCGAGGGTCCCAGTTGGGCAAGTCGGCAGAGCGCTGCTAGGACGAGAGCATACACAAGAATAGAAGCAAATGGAGCGCATCGAGGCGATTCATTCCAGGCCGATGGAGAGGCCCCTATGGGGTTCCCCAGCGACATTCATGCCCACAGCGCCATTTGCTGGCGTGGGTACCGGTACCGCCGCACACACGTGGTGGCTGTACCTGAGCACCTTGGCCACACAGATGTGTACATGGAGGCGCAAGTACCGAGACGGAATATTCGCTGTCCACGCCGCGTATGTGTGTGCGTGTGCGTGTGCGCAGTGCCAAGTCGAGTCGGCGTAGGGTCTGGTGCTAAACTGGTGCTTGTACAAGTTGGCTGGCGGCGATTCCTGCGGCCAAGTGCTGGCATCAAACTGCACGATGCTGGCAAATTCAATCAATCAACCATGGATTTCACCTCCAATCAATCCTTCCACTATTAGCGCTGCAATCAAGAGCCGGCCACGGGCGCATTGGCGCACATGTACCTCGCTTGCTGCATGGACTGCACGACATGTACTTTGGTCCTGCTGACTGCTGTGCAGTGCCTACAGCGCTCCATACTCGACTTGTACCATGTACGTACGTGTAGGTGCGTCTGCATCTGCGTCTGCGCTGCACGTGCTGGGGAGCGGCGGCTAGCTGTGGCATCGCTAATGTTGCATTCATGCTGCTTTCTTTTCTCGGTTTGGAGCAGAGATCAATTCAATTGTGTCGTGGTCGCGGGCTTGAGTCACTTGCTTGTTCCGCTGATTCAGAAGGCCGCTAGAAGTCGGGTTTACCGTCCATTCTCATGGCGTCCCCACGTACAGGCGCATGTACAACTACATGTACTCATACAGCACTCAGGGCTACAGTATATACGCCCCAAATAGCGCATCGTATTCCACACTCATAGTGGGACAGATTAGAAAATAGAATGGCAGAAAGAGAAGAGAGAAAAGAACCAGACAATCAAATGTGGCGGGGTGGCAGGGGCTCAACTGCAAGGCAAAGCACAAGCACCAAACACCAGGTCCCCTGTTGCTCGTCTGGTAACAATAGACCGCCGGGCCAGGCCCCAGCATATCGCCCTCCCTGGAGCCCCCTAGAGCCCCCAAAGGCCCCGGGGCTTAGAGGGGTCGAGGGGTCAGTGCTACATGGACGGTTTATAGTGCAGCGCAGTTTCTGCCCTACCCGCGCTCGACCGTTGCGGCCGCAGCGACTCTTGACAGGCTCCAAGGCGACTCCAGTTGGACTCCATCGTATTGATTCCATTCGTGACTGTGCCTTTTTCGCCCAACAGCAGCATCGACTGCGACTTGTGTTATTCTAAGGCAGCCTGTTGTTGGTTGTTTGCATCGCTCTTTGCTTTTGCCTTGCCCCTGATCATATCAATCTCAGCCACCTTCCAGTACAGGTACGCCAATCTCTCGAACGGTACTACACCGAGGCGCGTCGAGCCGACTTCCAGCCCACCATTCAGGCTCCTTCTTCTCTCATGTATCCAGGCCTGGCATGTCACCTCCAAAGCCAAGTGGCTAATGACAGCCGGTCATGCCCGCGCCTTGCCCTGCGAATGGCTCCGGCAAGCCGAGCATTTCTGCCACTAGCATGCATGGACAGGCGAAAAAAGAAATCAGATGGCCTGGCGCTGTCCATTCACAGCGACGCCCGCCTGGCTCTCGCTTGGGGATTAAGAGAAAAAGGTGTGCTGCGTACATGTACCAGTCGCGGGCATAATGGAGGAGCAGTCTCGTGGACAACGGCTTGCCACCGCGCAGCCACACTGGTTCCAAGACAAGAGATGTGATGTCGTTGATTATATTGGTCTGGTACGAGTACATGCCGCGGTGCTTCTCCAGGGCTCGGAAAATCAGCCCGGCTGCTCCTTGCTCCGTGTTCCGCGCTGGTCTCATGCCACGATCCAGCCCTCCAGATTGCGTCCACACCACATCGCAGGCTTCTTCTCGTCTCCAGGCCGTGTTGCGTCGGCCAGAAATTTGAGCGCCGTTGACAGACTTGCTGCTCGTCTTTATTGTGAGCAAACTACCAACTGCTACTCCTCGCACAAGCACAACGTCCCGCCATTGGCTCCGCTTGTGAGACCTGGCATAGCTTGTCCCGATCCCCAAACGAGACATGTTCTTGTCTGGCCTGGATCCACCTCTCAATCCGTTCCATTCTTTGGTGGCTCGACTGACGTCTGGCCTCGACGAACAGGTACCGGCCGAGTGGGGACGCCAGGTCTCTTAGCAGAGTGCGCTCACAAGAATAGCCCGATCTCGACGCCATCCCGATCATCAGACGCTCAGATGCAGCTCCCTACATGCTCAATACATCACGTATCCTACACGTCTTGACGTCCATGTGCGCAGGCAGGTCAGATTGAATATCGCCGCCGCTAATCGCCTTGATTACGCTGATTCGGCTTGACTGATGGCTTGGCCAATTGAGTGATTCCGGGGTCTGATGCCCAAGAGACGGCGTCAAACTCCAATGCCACCCGCTGACAAAGGCCAGCCACCATTGCCTAGCACACGCTACAGGCCCGCGATCCCAGGTAAAGCAAACCTCGACGCCGCAATGGAGCAGACCCCTAGTCATTGTCGTTAAGCCTCCCATGCAAGCCGGTGGTCTGTCCGCCCATCGCCAGCACGGGTCGCCTCTCCATATCGGTTTACCTCTGCGTGCGCTACGGCATGACTACATGTACATGCATGGGCGAGATTGCGAGATGCCCAGTCTGTCTCTTGGTTATGCGCGCGTCTTCGTATCACTGAGGAACCAGGAATTGCCCCCGCAGTAGACTTCGTATTCGTCAGATGGCAGCTATGACCTGCGATACTGAGATAGCTACCCGAAGCTACCTGGCCGGTCAATTCTAAGCAAATAGGAGAGAGACGATACAAAACGACGAGGCGGGAGAATAGGAGAGCCAGCGAGCAAGAGGCGTCGATTGCCTCGAGCAAATGTCACCGTTTGTCACCGATCCTTCTCTGACCACCATCAAGTCCTTGTACCTTGCATGTACTCGGCCGTTGAGAGCAGTTGGGAGTCGCCCAGAGACTAGAATATACCCGCGACAGGCCGCCCCACGCCAAGTGCCCGCTCATCAGCTAGACCAAGGAATAGGAAAACAGGTTCCGGCCGGGAGAGCTTGTACTGTATGTATAGTGAGCCGTCCCCCCATCCAACCCCAACGGAGAGCGTTAAGGGCATGCTTCCCTTTTGGACAGGGATTGCCGCTCAAAGCTTCCCCTGCTGCTCGATTCCTTGGGCGTCCTTGCGTCATGACCTGATGGCATCCTGGCAAGATCGGCCCTTCAGGCTTGATAAAGCTCTCGGGCCTTGCAACCCAAACCAGCTTCATCGACGGACGCTCAATCCTTGAAAACATCTGCCAGATTTTGGTTTCGGCCAGACGTCATCGCGGCTGAGTCTGGCCTGGGTCTCGAAAGGGCTGAGACGGGCTCGCCAGGCAGGTTGAGCGAGCCTTGCAGAGCGTGCTAATTGATCCATGTGCTGTTTATGTGTGTTTGTCTTCTGGAACTTGTCCCCTCTTTACCGTCCATGTCTGGGACGATGCTGAAAGTCGGCATGTCTGTGCCTGTCCTGTCAACTTGGCCGACTTCACCAACTTGATACTACCGACTTCGACCCGATACAGCAAAGGCCTGGGAGCCTCGCCCACATACGTTCCGAGATTGCAGGCGACAAGTCATCGCTGCATTGGTGCTGTAACTCCCCTCATTGCATTGCTCCGTGCTGAGCTGTACGACGACACGTTGGACATGCCCTGCCCGTGTCATGTTGTGCCTGGAAGGTGACAAGCTCTTCTGCCTCTTTGGCTCAAGCCAGCACCACCGGCCGCCTTCTCAACTCTTTGCCTCCGTGCTCGGAATTCAAAGAGACGATGAAGCCGATGTGCATGTATCCTTGCTGTGAGCTATCCTATGAGTGCAGCTTTCGCTAGCCACTGTTTGCCTGCTTTGGATAAGCAACATGCAAGCAACCTAACCAAGCTGCTCTTCGCCAATCCTTGAGTTGCCATGCCGAGCATCCATATACTACTGCGACTCCTTGTATGCTGCGAGCTCGGGAAGATGGCCGTGCCACCACATATGGCCGTAAATGCAATTGCCCCCGTCATCCCAACGTTGTGCAACCAGTTAAACGCCCAGGCGGGAGATTTGCTTAGCTCCAAGGGGTGGCCAACAAACACTCGTGGTAGCGGTACATTCTCATCCTCTCTCACAGACACAGAGTACATGTAGGTACTTGTCCTCTGCATCCCAATACGGCTGCGTCACATTGTCATTTGCTATCATCGCAACCACTCTGCAAGTACAAGTACGTTGTACAAGCGTCGGTGATGCAATGTGCCTCGCCTTTTCTTGGGCATACTTGGCACTAATAAGCATGGATGTGAACAGCAAACAATACGGGAAATTCAGGCGAGTAGCATTCAATCTGCATGCTCCCTACCCGCCTTGCAGGGACAAGCAAAAATTTCCATCTCGCAACCATCTCGGCGGATGATGGGTGACCACGTGGACGGGATGGCACTTTCTATTAGGGCCCGACTTAATCTCAACTGTGTCTCGACGACGCCACATCAACCATCTGGCCAGGCTAAGGCCCGTCTTACAGCACGCGGGAGACGGGGAGAAGCCGTAGATGATTCACCATCTATCAAGTATCCCCTTTTTTGTCCCCATCTTGTTTTTGAATCAACTACCTTGAATCCTTTTTGAGGGAAATCTTGCGGAAGGGGTACCGAATTATATCGGTTTTGGAATTACCTCAACGGGACGCCGTACGCCACAGATGCAATTGGTGCCAAGGCGTGTAATGAGTGTGCAACGGCGTCGTGAAACGATCTGATTTCTTGAAGGGGCCTTGTCCTACAACCTCTTTTTTGTGCAGACCTCGCCATTGGCCAGCAAGGAGAGGATCAACGACCCAGCAGATCCAACGGAGGCCACAAAGCATCTGTGCTTGGCATATCGACATTACCACAAATAGCTAATGGGCTGTGCTGTTGAATAAGTGGCTATTCTCTCAATTAAACATGAAAGCCGTCAATGAGAAATGGATGTTGGAATAACTCGCCACGGCAGCGTCATCGATGAGTGAATTGGTTGGTTGCAGCACTGGAAGGCGCTGCTGCTCTCAAACACAAACCCCATCTTTCTGCGTCAAGATGCTTGGTGCCCGACAACTACCTACTTGCAACGGAACAAGCCCACTAATCGAAAGTACTCTCCGTATCTGTTCTAGCATCAGGGCGGCAATCTGGAAGAGTGCTCCGGGATGCAAGGATCCAGGATCAATCCTGCATCTCGGAATGGCTGGAAGGATTTGTTGGGCTGAGCCTAGAATTCCGACGGCGGTAGAAATTTTCATCCAATCGCTGACTGATTGTTTCACCAGCTGTTATCAATCCTTTTCGTTAAAAAGGAACGAGGAACTAAAGACGAAGAGGACAAGGCACCTGCTGAAACGACGCTTGCATAGACTGCGTCCGTTTGCTGTCCACTTACACGCAAAGCTCGTGTGTGCTTTGTAGAGAAACTTTTATCATTTCCATTGGCACCACAGGCCGAGCTTGTTCTGTGCCCATGACAAAAGCAGGAGCCAAATGCTTGGCATTTTAGACGTTAAAATCCAAAGATAACATTATAGACTGTGTAGATTGGGTAATCTTGACTAGACTAATGGAGCATGTCGATGGTTCGCCGAGTGCGGGGAGACGCCGCTGGAGTCACGCCGTTCCGCAATCGCTTATACGCGGTCCGACTGCTGCGAAACCTTGCGTTTGATGAGAATACACGAGTATATCTTGACAACAATCTTGATAGGCTGGAGCGTTTGAATGCTTATATGCTCGATAAGTCAAGCAACGTCTAAGCTATTCATTGTACGACTCTTTAAATATGGCGAATGTAATTGTCGTTGCAGGGTGAGATGATAAACCAAGCCTCAAGCCTCAAGCTTTTCGCAGTAGATGCATTGACTAACAAAGAAGATGTCTATTATAGAGCTGGCGTGAGTGGCCTCACTTCGGCGCTCCTGCTTTCCAGGAACAAGGCCAATAAGATTACTGTCGTTGCGAAACATATGCCTGGCGACTATGATATTGAATATGCCTCGCCTTGGGCTGGGGCCAATGTGTTGCCGTGAGTTCAGCTTACATGATCTATCAAACTTTGGTTTCTTGGTAATGGTTTTAACAAAGTGTGGATTAGAATGGCCGACGAAGAGAATAGCAGATGGGAGCGCCGTACATGGCCCGAGTTGAAGCGTTTGACGGAAGAAGTGCCTGAAGCAGGAATCCACTTTCAGAGTATGGACACCCCGTCCCCCCCTTTATTCAATTTGGTAACCAGCTTCTGAGTTTTCATTTTATAGAAGCCCGTGTTTATAGAAGAGTGAAGGATGAGGAAGCTAATTATTCTGATACTCTATTCCACTCGAATCCCTGGTACAAGTCTGTGCTCCCAGATTATCGCGAGCTGAGCCAAGAAGAAGTCATCCCAGGCCATGATTCGGGATGCGAATTCACAAGTGTGTGCATCAACACGGTCATCTATCTACCCTGGCTCCTCAGCCAGTGTGTCAAAAACGGCGTCGTCTTCAAAAGAGCCGTCTTGTCGAATATCCAGGATGCAAAGCTGTTGAGCCACACAGGCCAGCCAGCAGACATCATCATCAACGCCACAGCCCTAGGCTCTCTCAAACTCGGAGGCGTCAAAGACATGGCTATGATTCCCGCCCGTGGACAAGTAGTCGTCGTACGAAACGAGTGTTCTCCCATGGTAGCGACGTCGGGCACTGACGACGGCGAGACGGAGATGGCGTACATTATGCAGCGAGCTCTTGGCGGAGGGACCATCTTGGGGGGGCACATACGACATGGGCAACTGGGAATCGGTGCCGGATCCGAATATCGCGGTTCGGATTATGCAGAGGGCGGTGCGAGTTGCGCCGGAGTTGGCGGGGGGAAAGGGCATTGAGGGATTGAGCGTGATTAGACATGGTGTTGGGCTGAGGCCGAATAGGAAGGGCGGGGTGAGGATTGAAGACGAGGTTTTGGAGGATGGGACGAGTGTTGTGCATAACTATGGGCATGCGGGTTGGGGATATCAGGGATCGTATGGATGTGCTGAGAGGGTTGTGGAGTTGGTGGATGAGATTCAGAGGAGGAATTGAGAGTATTGTGAAGCACTGATTCCTTCAACTGATTGTTTCATAATATGCTTACTGATTGTCTTATAATATAGTTTCTCGATTCTTAATTTGTTACTATAGAATTATGACGAGACTGGTGTTGAGATGATGTCTCACGGCTCATTTCATGATGCTGGAACTTACAAGGTCGTTGAGGACGATAAGCGGGGCTATGCAATTTCCGGGGCTTGCTTCACGCAACTTTTCATTTCACACGTTGCAGATGGCGCTATATATCAAAACACACAACAAGGGCGTTTTCACGTGTTCTTGACCAGAGAAAGGCTCGAACAACATGCCTAGTTATTGAAACAATTATCGAGAGACTAAACTCAAAAGTTGCAAAGGTTCATCTTCAATAGTCATCTTTGGTATAGAGAGAGCCATGGCTTCTCTCATCAAATTCGCATCCGACGTGGCCACCGGCCGCCATGCGCTCTCAAAGCTGATCCCCGTGGGACTCTTTCTGGCAGATGCTATTCTCTGCGGGCTGGTTATATGGAAAGTGCCATGTTAGTCGAAATCCATGTGTGATCCCTATAGAAGTGGACGCAACTATAAATATAAAAAAAAAGCTGCATCATTCCAAGGCTGACGAATTTTTAGATACAGAGATTGACTGGACAGCGTACATGGAGCAAGTCACGCAATTCGTCAACGGGGAGCGGGATTATCCCAAGATGGAGGGCGGCACGGGCCCGTTGGTCTATCCGGCTGCGCATGTGTACATTTACACGGGGCTGTACTATCTGACGAATAGGGGAACGGACATTTTGCTTGCGCAGCAGCTGTTTGCCGTCTTGTACATGGCTACGCTGGGAGTGGTCATGTTGAGCTACTGGAAGGCCAGGGTGAGTCTTTGCCTTTGTTTAAGGGGGGGGTTGATTTGCTAAATTCGGGATGATGCAGGTTCCGCCGTACATTTTCCCACTCTTGATTCTATCAAAGCGTCTTCACAGCGTCTTCGTTCTGCGATGCTTCAACGACTGCTTTGCGGCTTTCTTCCTATGGCTGTGCATCTACAGCTTCCAGAACAGAGCCTGGACCTTTGGTGCTCTGGCATACACCCTCGGTCTGGGTGTCAAAATGTCACTGCTCCTCGTCCTACCAGCCGTCGTCATCATCCTATTCCTCGGCCGTGGATTCAAGGGAGCTCTGCGACTGGTGTGGCTAATGGCACAGGTTCAACTGGTTCTTGCGATTCCATTCATCACGACAAACTGGGCCGGCTATCTAGGACGCGCGTTCGAGCTATCGAGGCAGTTCAAGTTTGAATGGACAGTCAATTGGCGGATGATGGGCGAGGAGACGTTCCTCAGCCGGGGTTTCTCTATCACGCTACTGACATTCCATGTTGTCACCCTCCTGGTGTTCATCGCGGCTCGATGGCTGAAGCTCCAGGAACGATCTCTCCTTGGAATCATCACGTACGCCGTCCGATTCCAGTCGCCCTTTACTGAGCAAGAAGAAGCCAAAGTCTCCAAAAAGGTCGTCACGCCCAGATACGTCCTTGCCACCATCTTGTCGGCCAATGTGATTGGTCTGCTATTCGCCAGATCTCTGCATTACCAATTCTATGCGTATCTGGCATGGGCAACTCCGTTCCTCTTGTGGACGGCGTATCCAAACCTCCTGGTCGTGGTGCCGCTGTGGCTGGCGCAGGAGTGGGCGTGGAATGTCTTTCCCAGCACGCCTCTCAGCTCAAGCGTCGTCGTGAGTATTTTGGCCGTTACGGTTGCCGCGGCGTTTGTCGGCTCTCAAGCGAGTTCACCTGCGTACCAACCAGGAACAGCAAAACCAAAGCAGTTGTAATTCGTGGCTTGTCTTGATAGAAGCGCTGTTTTTCACTCTTCCTCTTCTTCGTCGTCGCTGGGCGGCAGTTTTCCGACGTTGGAATCACTCTCCTCGTCGCTGAATTCCTCGACCACTTTGGCAAACTCTTTGGGCCTAGAATATCTCATTAATACATAGACTATACAACATTGAGGCAGACAGATCTCTCTCGTACCAGTATGCCTGCTTTCGCCACAATTTCTCGTCTCGCACGACATTTATAATTTCGCCAATTGCTCTGCTATCCTGCGTCCCCGCGGGATAGCTTTCGGCCAGGACATATCCGCCACGCTTAATCCAGATGGTGTTGCGAAACCGCTGGGCGAGCTCGAGAACGACGGGCTTCGTGTTTGGCATCTCGCAAGCGTACAGGTTGTTTCCTTCGGGCTTCACCACGCGCACAATGAGCTGGGTGGGCTCCAGTTCGGCTGGTGGAGAGAGCGCTTCTTGCGCGGCGGCGAGGACGTTGCGCTTTGGTTTGCCCATGGCGGCTTTGAATTTCGATTCTTCTCAGAACTTTTGGTTCGACTAGCTGACACCTCTGATATCAAAAAAAGTTTCTAGATTTGGTGGATGGAAATAAACCGGGGCTTGGATGGAGGGGCACCATGTACGATAAGATTCCCGCGATAAGGATCGGATTTGGGCGCTTGGATTTGGGGCATCTTTATCCGCCGCGGAATTCCCCTATTGGGCGTGGCCGATTTCAGGGTCCATAGGCTATTACCTACCTACTGCTCAATACGAAGTGTTTAATCGCCCCAATGGGAGAAACACCGGGCCAATATGAGAAAAAAAGCTTTTATTGCGTAATTGCTATTTTGGCGTTTATCAATCCTTGACTCACAGGGCATGGGAGCTAAACACGGCTGCAGGTGAAGCGCCAATCTCGTCCGGATCACGCACACCACCACCGCGACAAACTCAAGCCACCCGTGTAAGCCCGTCCTCCTACACCGGGGACGAGTTTTGGCGGGGGATTCGTCGGCGGAGAATTTCCATGCTAGACCAGGATCCTGGCAAGCTAGAAAAAGGGCAGCATCCTCTCACATAGCCGATCCGGCTCGCGGAGGACAACAGCCGATATCGTCTCGACCCGCATATTTCTGCCTTTTTTCTTTTTTCTTATTCAATCGCCATTCCCCGATGCCAATATGGGTTAATTATTCATCAGCCGGAACTGGACATTCCACTAGTCCAAGCTTATCGGTCCACGAGACCTGGAAAATTGGGCCTTGGAGTTGCGGGAGTCTGGGTTCCTGGGCGGGAGGGAGTGTTTAGCTGGCGGAGCTTTGCCGAGCTGTCCTGAATGTCTTATCAGTTGATCGACTTGGGAAGCTTTCTCTTGATCTCTCTGGAGCCCATGATTCATTCATTCATAAACATCATCAGATATATAGTTGAAACTTTGAATCTGCTGCCCCCCCATTGGCGAGTCTACTCTGTGTTGACAACGTCCACCTTTTCACAATGGACGCAATCCTCCTGCGTAACCTTGTCGAGATCGAATCCCAGCCCTCTCCGGGCGAACCATCCAGACCACCTACAGCACCTCAAAAGGCCTACCAGAGAACATATTCTTACCAAGGCCAGGAAGAACCCTCCAACGCTAGAAGGCCATCGCTGCCCCGAGATGACAGCTATGTTTCTGGCGGTGTAGCCACTCCTGGGACAGAAGATGTACTACTGGATCCGGATCTCGAGAGAAGCCGCCCGGCCAGTCCTGCGCTCGAGGTTGACGCCGTGGAAGTGGTGCCCAGCGTATGGGATCCGTACATGAACCGGTTCCGACTGCTGGCTGTTTGCCTGTCGAATTTCAGCAATGCCTTGAGTGACAGCGCTGCTGGTGCTTTGATTCCTTACATGGAGAAGTGAGTTTCTCTTGCCTCTTGTCACTTACACAGAAAAGTAACAAATCTCAGACACTATGACATTGGCTACGCCGTCGTCTCCCTCATCTTCGTCGGCCAGGCCCTCGGCTTCGTCTTCGCCGCCTTCGTCCTCGACTCGCTGCGCGCCAAGCTCGGCCGCGCAAAGCTCATCGGCCTCGGCCAGCTGGGCATGGCCTGCGCCTACATCCCGCTCGTGGCCGCGGCGCCCTTTGGCGTCGTCATCGCAGCCTTCTTCTTCGTCGGCTTCGGCATCGCGGTCAACGTGGCCATGGGCAACATCTTCTGCGGCAGCCTGCAGAACAGCACGTTCCTGCTGGGGATGCTGCACGGCAGCTACGGCATCGGGGGCACGGCGGGCCCGCTGATTGCCACGGCGCTGGTGACGGTTGCGCACACGGCGTGGAGCAACTACTACACGCTGACGCTGGGCATGTGCGTCGTGACCATGGCGCTGGCGGCGTGGGCGTTCTGGCGCTTCGAGCGCGAGCAGAGCCCTGCGGTGAGGGAGCGCGAGGCCATGCCCGACAACTCCGCCTTCCTGGGCATGTTTGCCGCCGTCAAGCTGCGCATCGTGCTGCTCGGGTCGACCTTCATCTTCACCTACCAGGGCGCCGAGGTGTCCATCTCCGGCTGGGTCATTTCCTTCCTCATCAACTCCCGCGGCGGCGCCCCGTCGTCGGTGGGCTACGTCTCGGCCGGCTTCTGGGCGGGCATCACGCTGGGCCGCTTCTTCCTGACGGCGCCGGCGCAGCGCATCGGCGAAAAGGCGTTTGTGTACGGCCTCGTCGTCGGCGCCATTGCCTTCCAGCTGCTGGTGTGGTTCGTGCCCAACGTCGTGGGCGATGCCGTGGCCGTGTCCATTGTCGGGCTGCTGCTGGGGCCCATCTACCCGTGCGCGGTCGCCGTGTTCATGAGAGGCCTGTCTCACCGCGACACGCTCAGCGGCATGGGGGCCATTACGGCGTTTGGCAGCTTGGGCGGCGCGGTGTGGCCGTTTGTGACGGGTTTGCTGGCGCAGGCGGTGGGCACGTGGGTGCTGCATCCGATTGTCATTGGGCTGTTTGTGGTGATGCTGCTGTGCTGGTATGGCATTCCGACGGATTCGAAGAAGAAGCAGTGATGGATGCCGATTGATGATATCTGGGAGACGGTGTTATTTGGTTGTTGCGTGGGGACATGATGTTAAAAATGGCGTAAATGTATTGATTGTATTCATGGGAAAAGTAAGAGTATAGCGTGAGCTTGAATTGAAAAAAAGATTAAAACGTTCGTTTTATATGCTTTGTTGTCTATCCGTCTTGCTTTCTATACAGGATATAAGCCAGCCTTTTACCTTAAGATAGATCTATACCTCTAGAGGATACCCAAAATTAGCTGTCCCAAGATCCGTCATTATCCATTAGTCCTCCTCTTTAACACAATTATCCAAGCGGGCCTCTCTAGTACCCCGTTTTTTCGTATCATGGTCATGTAAATCGTAAATTAAATGCGGCCCTTGGCCTCCTCTTGGACAGTGGTCTTGCCAGCGACAATATCCTTGACCGTCTGGGTGATGCTTGTCCAGTCGTTGAATGTGACAAAGGGAACTTTTTCGTTTTCGCACCAAGTAACCAGGTCTATATATTACGCACGCATCAAGTCAGCATCGCAATCAAGTATATATCAGGAGCAGCAGGTTTCCTTACCCTTTCCAGCCTTTGCAAACAGCAGATCCGTCTCCTTGGCGGCTGAAAGGTCTGAGACGCCGTCGCCAGCGTAGAACATGGTTGGTCTGTTGGGAAGGCTGGAGTACTTGCGGATCTCGATGGACTTGTCATGGCCGTGGATGCTGCGTAGTTGTGTTAGTGCCCAAAGATATACAGCCAAGAGAAGTATATGGGCCTACCTGTCGTCGCGAAAGATTATCTCCCAGCCGCCCTTGTCGTTGAGGCTCTTGCCCTCTCGCGCCCGCACAAAGTTGCTCACAATCTGAATGTCCCAGCCCTTGCCCAGCAGCTTGTCCAGCAGCGCCCTGATGACGGGCTCCATGCCGCCGCTGAGAATCACAATCGGCACGTTGTTGTCCTGCGCCCAGTTGTAAAAGTCCCTGAAGCCGGGGTCGAGCTTGATGTTCTCCAGCAAAATGTCGACGCACTCGTTCAGGGGCGTCGTGACGCTGTCGAGCATGTCGCGGAACGAGTCGCGGAAGTGGATGCGGCCGTAGAGCGTGTCGGCGTTGCCCTGCTTGCGCTTCTCGGCGCCGTAGCCCAGGTTGTCCGTCATGTAGTCGTTGGAGTCGGCCGTGGTGACGGTGCCGTCGAAGTCGGTGAAGAAGATGAACTTGGGGTTGGTGGCCATGGCCGGCGTGTCGTTTGATACGGATCCCATCTTGGCTGGAGTTTGTGAGGAAATGTGCGCTGAAGGGTGTTACAAGATGGAGGAGTGCGTCTTTGAGATGGACGAGGAGAAAAAGATTAAAATTGTTGGAGGGGCAGATTGATGGAGGGGCAAAAGTCGATGGCGATCAAGATCCGATTGCGACAGCGGAGATGGATAAGATAACGAGACGAAATAAGATGCGGTCGTCAAAAAGATGCTAATTGCTTAGTGAGAAATCTAAATAGAACAGAATAGAAGAAAAGAGCAGCCAATTGCACAAATTGAATTAGGAAAAGATTCGCAATCGCCCAGCATCCAGCAAATCCCTTCCTGGCACGGCGCCGATCAGGGAGTCAAAACCGGCGTGTCGTCACCCACGCGGTTTCGTTGGCGGCTTCAGTCGCTGAGGTGCCCCGCCACAGCGGCCTGGCAACAGGGGCCGGCATGCCCCGCCACAGCACTAGAACCGGCGCCTCAGCGGCTGCTAGACTGGAAGCTGGTGTCTCTTTGCCGAGGACAATGAAGCGTCGAGATGCAAAGTCAGCCACAGCAAGCCTCGCAGAATGGAGGCAAGCCATGGGTATAATCAGATCCAATTGCTTTATAGATGGCTTCAATGTTTGCGTCAAATTGTATATTTAGGTCCATATTGCTCCCAATATATCCGTCTCGGCCGTACTTTTGGCTCCCGCATGTGCTCTTCACTAAGCCGCCGTGATGCGGGCACCGCTCTGCCAGCGCGCGAATTTTGGCAAAGGCGGTCTACCTGGACAAGAAAAATCCTCGCAGCTGGAGCCCCAAGATGCCGTCGAGATCGGCCCAACGACCCGGGCTCAACCGACGGGGAAGCTCTCTTTTTTCTTCTCTTTTTTTCTAGCACAAAATGTGGAGGTTCGGGTACATTATCGCTCACGCTTGCTAGGCGGCCCTGGGCAATTGGCACTACTGGTGCGACGCGGCTTATTTTTCTCCCTCCAGTTTACAGGTGACCAACGGCTTCGGGTGCCAAAAGAGACCAGGGCCACGCTACGAACAACCTCGAGCCATTGCATCTCGACAACGCAAACCGCAGCCCCCGAGACGCTGCTGCTCGCTTTGCACAGGCCCGGCGGTCCAGGCCCGTGAGAACAGCAACCGCCCGCAGCGCAGAGGCTGCCTGGGCAGAGATGCAGCCCTTTGGCCGCGCAGTCTGGAGGCATGGCAGGATAGGCCTGGAGCTCGCTGTGAGGCCGCGGCCAGCACCGAAAAGCGGCATCACGGCCGCAGCCCGATGGCCCTCGACGGCCGCCTGCGTGCGGTGCCAGGTCCAGGCCATTGCCTATCCCGCACGCTTCTATTCCTCCAAGCCGCCGTCGGACAATGCTGAGAAGCCCGTCAGCCCGCCCCAATCCGAACCCAACGCCGCCGAGCCCAAGGTCGACGAGCCGGCCTCGACCACGGCAAAAAGCGACAATGCCGAGCCGGCCGCCTCGTGGTCCCGGCCAAGCTGGCTGGAGCTGCCGTCCATATCAGAGGAGCGACGCAGTGCCCTGAATAAAAAATTCAGCGACGTCATGGATAACATGCAGTCACGGATCCTCAATGCCTCGCAGAAGCTCAACGAGATCACCGGATACACCAGCATCGAGACCATCAAAATGGTCAACGAGCAGCTCGAGCGTGACTTGGCCTCGGCCCAGGCCCGGGTGCGGTCCGCAAGACAGGCGTACAAGACATCGAATAACAAGCGAGCGTCGACCCAGAGGGAGGTGACGACGCTGCTCGCCCGCAAGGATACATGGACGCCGCTGGATCTGGAACGCTTCACAGAACTGTACCGCACAGACCATGTGCTCGAGGGCGAGGTCGTCTCGGCGCAGGAAAACTTGACCGAGGCCGAGTCGGACGAGCAGAAGCTCAGCCAGAAGCTCAACGCCGGCATCCTGAAGCGCTATCACGAAGAGCAGATTTGGAGCGACCGCATCCGGAGGGCCTCGACGTGGGGCACCTGGGGCCTGATGGGCATGAACTTTGTCCTCTTTGTCGTCTTCCAGTTCGTTGCCGAGCCCTGGCGGAGGAAGAGACTCATCAAGGGCGTCGTGGCCGAAGAGGAGCGAGTCCTGGAAAAGGTCCAGGCCGAGATGGCCCTCATCAAGGCCGACCTGCACCTCATGGCCGAGGCCGCCGCCACCGTGGCCGCCCGGACGCCGGACCGCGACGCCGAGCGGCTCTTCAACGTGCAGCGCATCAAGGAGGCGTGGCGCTTTGCCCTGTCCGGCGCCTGGATCCGCAACTTTGAAGAATGCAAGCAACTCTTTTCACAATGGAAGGCCCTCATCACCGACCCGGAGGTGTGGAAGGCCGGGTTCGAGGACCTGCTGAGCGTGCGCCCGCTGGAGATGCGCATGCGGGACGCCTCGGCCCTGGTGCTCGAGGGCCTCCTTACTGGCATAGCAATCACTTGGAGCATGGGAGCGCTGTTTGGACGAAAATGATTTTGGCATGGCAGAGAGCGGCGACTTAGACGTGCGTGTGTATGGATGTATTGTAACGATTCGACTATGATGTAATATAGACACTACCTAAACAGTACCATATTGGACCTTGAGGGATATACAAGGAGAAACATTAGACGCATATAACACGATGAATGAAGATGCCGGGGCAAAAGAATTAGTACTTTTTAGTCATCTTATGTATACATATGATTCAGATTGGAGTCTTGTCTGCTGTTGATGCTGTTGAAACGATAGGGAGCTCGCCTAGATTTTGTCTTGTTTCATAATCTTTACCACATAACTTGATTCTCCTACTCGATAATTGAAGCTTGTCTAAGCCTCAGGAGGTGGCGGTGGCAGAGATTCATTCATGTCAATACGCTTCTCTTTTGAAAGACGATGCGCAATACGCTCACCGACGGCATAACCAAGCCCGCCGCTCCCCAGACTTGCCGCTGCCACATTTTTCAATCTCCGGATCTCGTTTGGATCAAGAAATTCACAAATAATAGCAAGGCAGCAAATGCGACAAAGCCAATGAGGCAAATCACTCCGATCAGCCGATGTAGCCATTGATATCCTAGCCCAAGTGGCAGGGGGAGCATCCCTAGATCTAGGACTTCGTTACCTGTTCAAAGTACATTACCGAAGCAGAGGTGAAAGGAAGCTAGGACTTTTTTTTTTTTCTTTTCTCACTCGGTACCGGAACCGAGGAAGCTTTGCCTTTTTCTTGCCAACGAGTCGTACAAAGGAAACCCACACCGTTTTTGGAGCCCGTCTGTTGGTTGCTTTGTGATGGGACGGAGGTTGTGGCGGGTAAATAAACTTTTGGGTCAAGCTTTTTGTGCTCTCACGAGCCGAGAATTCCCTTGTTCCCTCATCTCGATTGGTTGTGTTTGAGTTGGGTCGAGGGATTCTATATGTAAGTGTTTAATATTACGGGAGTTGCGGGTGTGGAATGTGGGTGGTTGGTTTCGCATTTGTTTATACGAGAGGTCTTCTTGAGGAGATAGGATGGGGTGCTATCATTTGGCCCGCTGTCGATACGTGTATTGGTTATATGAATGTTGAAAGGGCCGCGTTGATATTGACGTCTACAGTATCCAGTCCATCGTGAATACACGGGTGGTGCTTGGTTGCGGCCTGATCGTAGCCTCTTTCATAACGACCGATACGGCGTTGGACAAGGGTACAGACGGTGGCACCCAGCACCAAATATTTGGCTGAGCACAATCAGAGATGTCACAAAATATGAATCTCGTTGTCTTGGCTACAGCTGGTGTAGAGCTTGGGGCCCAGCATCATCTCGTATAAAGGGAAATTGCAACTTCTGTTCACTACATGTATATAGGGTAGGTCTATGTGACCGGCAAACGCCCGCCTGGCGATGAATGAGATGATGTGGAATCACGCATAAAGTCCGACTCATTGCTTATTGAGCACTGAACAAGAGTTCCGTATGTACAAGAGCTTGTGATATTCGGCTGAGCAGATACTTACAAACCATGTGCTCGCCCAGAGAATCGCTGCAACATGGAGTGTTGATCTGTTGACAACAAGATTTCTGGTAGCACTGTAGCATACCGACTAGGCACCAGTATCAACAAGCCTCGGAGCTGAAAACTGGCCTAGCCCACGGAAGCTGCACGACGATCCTGGCCGTAAATCCTGAAAGCCAAACCACCCCACGCTGTGATTGTTACGCATCCCTACATTAAATCGTAAAAGTGCTCCTAGCATTTGATCCATGCTGTGTGGGTGGTATGTGGCTGGCTCTGGAGGATCGCAGCTGGCTCTAGAGCCCTGGGGACGGCCGTGCTTTAGTGCTAGTGTCGGCGTGTGCCCCCTAAACCTACAGCGCCCTGTATTACTCGTCTGCAAAACACCCGACTCTCGACAACAAACCCCGCCACAGGCCTAGCGACTCTCCCCCCCCATCACTGACGACATCCACCAACCCCAAAACACCACCTTTTGGCCACGGACAGGCTCTTATTATTTTATTGCACTCTCCCCTTCCCACCGCCAGAGACGCTCCCAGCCCTTTGCTTCCGGTCATCGCCAGCAGCTTCGTATCGCCCGCCTCTCTGGCCACGCTCGTGGAGTCCGTTGCTCGTGGAGCCGCTTGTTTTTTTTCTCTCCGCCAGCCGTGCTCCTCTCCTCACCACCTCCCCTCATTCTTACTAGTAGTAGCTTCGGCTTCTTGGATTCTTTCCCTCCTCCTCACCTCCCACCACCCAACCAGACAAAGACCGTCTTGCGCGTACGCAACGCGCTCCCCCCACCGGCACCATGAATGAGGACGAGGCTATCCAGAACATCACCAAGAAGATTGAGCGGGAGAAGGCGCTCATCAACGCCGCCAATGCCATGCGGTCACAGACCAACAACGAGGCCGTCCGCTCCCGACTCGACTCCCAGATGCGCGATGGCCGCCGAAACCTGCAGTTCTTCGAGGAGAAGCTGCGGGACATTCAGCTGCGAAAGGTCGGCCAGGGCGTCGAGGGCATGTCGCTGGGCGGCGACGATGGCGCCCCTCCTCCGCCGCCAAAGGACTCGTCGTCGTTTGGAGACCAGGGCTACGGCTCAATGAGTCGAGACGGCCCTCCCAGCGACTTGCCGCCTCCGAATCCCAAGTTTGGTGCTCCGGGCCCAGGAGCAGCCTCCAAGACTCGCCCCAACTTCACCAAGCTAGGTATGTCTGCGATGATGATGCCCACCGCCTCGCTCTTAATTGCTGCCACCCCCCACCCCTGTCCGGTGTTCTCCCCATCTGGATCTTCTATCCCTTCCTGCCTACAAGATGGCAAGCTGTTGCTAACCTGATTCACCCGCTCATAGACTTGATCAAATACGATACCCCCTACCTTGGCCCTCGAATCCAGCACATGCTCTCGCAGATCCAGTTCAAGCTCAACGTCGAAGAGCAGTATCTCAAGGGCGTTGAGAAAATGGTTCAGCTGTATGGCATGGAAGGCGACCGGAAGAGTAAAGCCGATGCCGCTGCTCGTAGAGTGGAAAGCAAGCAGAAGATTCTTCTCTTGAAGCAGGCACTGAAGAGATACGAGGAGCTGCATGTCGACATGGACACTAGCGACGCCCAAGATGGTAAGTAACGCATGGCAATCTACTTTGAGCTTCCTCGTACTAAACAAGTTACTCCCAGACGACTCCATCAACACTCCCAACCTTCGCAAGCCCCTAAGCGGTCAGCTTTCCATTCGTGTCGTGGCCATCAAGGACGTGGATCACGCCACTACCGGGCGATTTGCTCGAGGGCCAGAAACTTTCGTTGCCGTCAAGGTCGAAGACACTGTCATGGCCCGAACAAGGACGTCGAGAAATGACCGCTGGGAAGCCGAGTATCACAACATAGAGGTTGACAAGGCCAACGAGATTGAGCTTACCATCTACGACAAGCCTGCCGAGCACCCTATGCCCATCGGCTTGCTCTGGGTCCGGATATCGGATATCGTCGAGGAGATGCGTCGCAAGAGGATCGAGGCCGAGATGAACAGCTCCGGCTGGGTGTCCGCCGACAGAATGGGTAGCTCTGGACCTGGCCAGTTCCCAATGAGCCCAACGTCTGGCTCTTTTGGAGCATCACCCCAAACTCCCGGGGGCGGCCAGGGCCAAGGAGCTGCGCCCTTTGGCGATCCGGGCCCCCAGCCGCAGGTTGTTACTGGCCCTGTGGATGGGTGGTTCAACCTTGAGCCGGCTGGACAGATTCAGCTCGAGTTCAGCTTCGTCAAAGAAAACCGACAGAGGCAGGTGGATCTTGGTCTGGGACGAAAGGGCGCTGTTCGACAGCGCAAGGAAGAGGTTCACGAGATGTACGGTCACAAGTTTGTCCAGCACCAGTTCTACAACATCATGCGCTGTGCGCTTTGCGGAGATTTTCTCAAATATTCTGCTGGCATGCAGTGCGAAGACTGCAAGTATACCTGCCACAACAAATGCTATCCTAGCGTCGTCACCAAGTGTATCAGCAAGAGCAACGCCGAAACCGATCCGGACGAAGAAAAGATCAACCACCGCATTCCGCACAGGTTCCAGCCTTTCTCCAACGTCACGGCCAATTGGTGCTGCCACTGCGGCTACATACTTCCGTTTGGAAAGAAGAATTGCAGAAAGTGTTCAGGTAAGTCGCCGTGCTCGTTGTATTCACTTTTCTTTCACTTTCAAAGCATGCTTGTCTGACTTGTTCGATAGAATGTGGCCTCACATGTCACGCCGCATGTGTTCACTTGGTCCCAGATTTCTGTGGCATGTCCATGGCTGTGGCCAATCAAATTCTCGAAGGCATGAGAGTTCAGAAGCAGCGCATGTCAGAAAAGACGCTGCGATCAGGCCCCAGCAAGAGCCCCATCACCGGCCACGCTTCATCAGGCTCTTTCTCGAGCGCCGGAGCAGGCTCGACTCCTGGAACTCCCTCTGCTGAAGCCACAGAGGCAGCACGACTCATGTATGCCAGCCAAACGTCGCCTCAGCGGCCAGACCACCCAGGCCGCGCGCCTTCCGACCTTTCTGCTGCCGCTGCAGCTTCTGCAGCCATGGCCGCTGCCCAGAACCGTACTGGATATGACTCGGCACAGCAGGATTCTTATGCTCAAGGAGGACAATATGGCGGTGCCCCTCAGACGCCAGCGCACCACAGGTACAACCCGGCCGATTATGCCAATGTAGACCAGGGTTTCGCTGCTTCTCAGCAGCCAGCTCAGCAACGACCTCCGCCCCAACAGCAGCAGCAGCAGACGATGCCTCCCCCCCCAGATGCCTCCCCAGCAGCCTCCTCCCCAGCAGCCGCTGCCAGCGCAGCCGAGCCAGCCCCAGTACCAGCAGCAGCAGCAGCAACCCGCTGCCCCCAAGCCGCAATCCCCTGCCCCCTCGGCTGCTTCCCAGGGAACTGCTGCCACAGGACCCGGAGGCGCTCAGCGCAAGGCTCTGCCGTCTGCTACTGATCCAGGTACCGGAGCGCGTATTGGTCTTGATCACTTCAATTTCCTTGCTGTTCTTGGAAAGGGTAACTTTGGAAAGGTCATGTTGGCGGAGACCAAGCGATCCAGACGATTGTTTGCCATCAAGGTACTTAAGAAGGAATTCATTATTGAAAACGACGAGGTGGAGAGTATCAAGTCGGAGAAGAGAGTGTTCCTCATTGCCAACCGGGAAAGGCACCCATTCTTGACCAACCTGCACGCCTGTTTCCAGACGGAGACGCGTGTTTACTTTGTTATGGAGTACATCAGCGGTGGTGATCTCATGCTTCATATTCAGCGCGGCCAGTTTGGCACTAAGCGAGCACAGTGAGTCAATCCAGCGTGTTGTTTCTTTCACCCCCCTTTCTGCGAGCAGGCGAACTGATACGTTTTGATTCTAGGTTTTATGCCGCCGAAGTCTGCTTGGCTCTTAAGTATTTCCATGAGAATGGTGTCATCTACCGTGATCTGAAGCTGGACAACATCATGTTGACGCTTGATGGACACATCAAGATTGCCGATTACGGTCTTTGCAAGGAGGACATGTGGTACGGATCAACAACGAGCACTTTCTGTGGAACTCCCGAGTTCATGGCCCCAGAGGTATGTCAACCAAATCTTGGAGAGGCCAGGATGTTCTTTCAGCACCGCAAACGCTAACAGTGATGAATCAGATTCTCCTAGACAAAAAGTACGGAAGAGCGGTTGACTGGTGGGCATTTGGCGTCTTGATTTATCAGATGCTTTTGCAGCAGTCTCCGTTCAGAGGTGAAGATGAAGACGAGATTTACGATGCTATTCTCGCCGATGAGCCGCTGTATCCTATCCACATGCCTAGGGATTCGGTGTCTATTCTGCAGAAGCTCCTCACCCGAGAGCCTGACCAGCGTCTTGGAAGCGGACCTACGGATGCCCAGGAAATCATGAGCCAGCCCTTCTTCCGCAACATCAACTGGGATGACATTTATCACAAGAAAGTGCAGCCCCCTTTCCTGCCGCAGATCAAGAGCGCCACGGATACGAGCAACTTTGACTCTGAGTTTACGAGCGTTACTCCCGTTCTCACACCAGTTCAGTCTGGTAAGTTTAACAGACCTTACTCTTGTCACCTTTTATCTACGCATACTAACGATGTTACTATTATAGTCCTGTCTCAAGCTATGCAAGAAGAGTTCCGCGGATTTAGTTACACGGCAGATTTGGAGTAGGATGAAGAAGAAGATGTGAGCGATTCTGAAGATGTGTTCCGGGTTGTATTTCATGTAAGCGACGATGTGGCCTCGGTTGAACAAGATGAGCTTACTACGGCAATGCAATGGATGCGGCTGAATTGATGGAAGCTCCATATCAAACGACCCTTGCCCTAGCTATTCGGGCAACCAGCATGATACGGCGCGGCAGATGCGTCTGGCGGATTCTTTTTCTTTCTTACTGGCTAAGGCGACGAGACGATATGACAGTCAACTGGTGATACCTACAGGATGGGGTAGAGAGGATAAAAATCGGCGAGCTTTTGAGTGTCTTTTATTTTTGGGAAAGGGGCATAATATCAAAGGACCCCTCACTTTTTAGGCTACGGTTTGTGCGCCTTTTACCGTTCATTTCTTTCTGCAACTCTTTTAAAGCAGCGACTGTTTTTTCATTTTTTCATTTTCGAAAAGCAAAATCTCTTTTTGGGGGATTGGGATACATCTTGTCTCTGTACTTTCTTTTTGAAAAGATTGTTGCGGTTTGACTTTTTTTTCATATTGCTTTCGTTTAGTTTGATATGTGGAAGCCGGGGTTGAAAATACGAGGGGATGTTTTGCAGCGAAAAGAGTTTTATACAGAGCTACTAATAGAGAATTTGATGCCATGATTCAAAAAGGGTTGCAAGAATGAGTTGAAGTCATGTTTGCAAGACTGTATGTTGAATGAATGTTGATAAATATGCGGCTGATATTACAGTTCTGGTGGGAGAGTAGACGACTTTTTATCGTTTGTGATTAAAAGGTGGTAGTGAGACTGGCATCTATATGAGGATATTTACAAAACATAGACTCCCCATCCCTTTCTATCTTTTATTACTTTTTTTTTTATTCATTTATTTCTTTTCTTATCATTGCTTTTTACAGTTTGTTTTAGTTGGTGTACTCCTTTTGCAGCAGCTTGGCAATGGTGTTGAGCCTGTCATATCATGTCAGTCACCATATAATCATGCAAAAAAAATCGATTTTCATGCTAGGAAAAGAAACTTACTGGATGTTGCTGGTGCCCTCGTAAATGGCACCAATCTTGCTGTCGCGGAAGAACTTCTCGGCCAGACCCTCGCGGACAAAGCCCATGCCGCCCATCCACTCGACGCCGAGACCACTTACACGGCCGGCAACCTGGGAGGCGTAGAGCTTGGCCATGGCGGCGTCCTTGATAAAGTCCTCGCCGGCCTCCTTCTTGCGGGCGGCGTTGAAGACGAGGGCGCGGGCGGCGGCGATTTCGGTGTAGGCCTGGGCGAATTGGTGCTGCATGCCCTGGAACTCGCCGATGAGGGAGCCGAACTGCTTGCGGTCGTTCCAGCAGTACTTGACGGCGTTTTCCCAGGCGCCGAGGGCGAGGCCGGTCATCTGGGCGGCGATGCCGATGCGGCCCTCGTTGAGGATGCTGATGGCGTACTTGTAGCCCTGGCCGCGCTCGCCGAGGATGTTCTCCTTGGGGATGTGGACGTCGTCAAAGTTGAGGACGCAGGTGCTGCTGGCGCGGATGCCGAGCTTCTTTTCCTTCTTGGCAATGGAGAAGCCGTCGGTGCCCTTTTCGACGATGAAGGCGGTGATGCCCTTGTAGCCCTTTGAGGGGTCGAGGTTGGCAAAGACGAGGAAGACGCCGGCCTCCATGGAGTTTGTGATCCACATCTTGGAGCCGTTGAGGACGAAGCCGTCGGCGGTCTCGGTGGCGCGGGCGGCCATGGCAAAGGCGTCGGAGCCGGACACGGGCTCGGAGAGGCAGAAGGAGGCGACGGTGTCGGTGGCCAGGCGCGGCAGGTAGGTGCGCTTGACGTGCTCGGAGCCCCATTTGAGAATGGCCGTGTTGCACAGCGTGTTGTGCACGTCGACCATGACGCTGACGCTGGGGTCGGCGCGGGCGAGCTCCTCGATGGCGATGATGGCCGAGGTGAAGTTCATGCCCGCGCCGCCGTAGTCCTCAGGGATCTCGATGCCCATGAGGCCCTGCTCGAAGAGCTGCTCGACGAGGGCCGGGTCCATGGTTTCGGCCTCGTCCATGTCGCGGGCCTTGGGGAGGACGACGTCGGCGGCGAATTTGGAGACGGACTCGGTCATGGCGGCCTCGATTTCGGAGAGGTGGGTGATTGGCGTGGGGGGGGATGTCGGAGATGTCGATGGGGGGAGTGTTTGACGGCTGTGGTGGAGAGGTGGCGGAGGGGGCTGTCATGATGTTAGCTGTGTTGGATACAGAATATGAAGACGTATACTCTTACATGCTGCTTCGGATGGCTGGACGGGCAATGCCAGCTGCGGCGCGCTGGGCGAGGGTCCGGCCGCTGCTGAGGGCAGGGCGGAGAGCTCGTGTAAATGACGATGACATGGTGTAGCTGTGAGGGAGCTCGAGAAACACTAAGACAGAAGAGCCGAGCTGCAAGAAGGAGCAGAAATGAAGAAGAAGAGAATAAACAAAGACGAGAAGAAAGAAGAGAGGGAAAAAAAAGAAAGATTCACGATCCAATCCCTTTATTCCTTAGCTTTGGTCTATTCCTTCGGTCTTCTGCTTTCCTTACCCCCAGAACGTTTCTTAATGCCGGTGGAGTGTCGACCATCAAGCCGAGGGTAACCATTTTTACCGCTGGACCTTGGTATGGACCGTTCGGTGTGCGGGGCCGAATCGAAAGACATAGGACAAGAACAGTCAGCAGAGAAATTGAATTGAATGGATTACGCGGGGGGAGATGGTTTCCGAGGCAGAAGAGCCGGTGTTTAGCCGTTGCTGGCTGGGCGAGCTCATGGCGGGGTCTGGATTATCACATGCTGGACGAGGGAAGCAGCTTAAAGTTCGGGATGCGGTAGATGTGCGGTTCCGAGATTGTAGATATCACGTGACTGTTTTCAGCCAGCCCACTTGCCTTGTTGGAAGATTTGGTGATGGGCCTCGAGATATTGATATCGAGCGACTCAGTTATCCATCGCAGCATCGCGCATCGTCCAGACTGCCAAAAGCAGTCCAATTGCGCTGCCCACAATGGCCGCCTCAATCCTCCGCAGCTTCTTCTCGCCAGCCCTCCGCCAATCCCTCACAGCCACCGCGCCATCATCCTCAATATCGCCCATCTCTCGACTCCTCCAATCTCAATCCTCCTCACCCTCATCAATCCTCTCGCCATTCCGTGCCGCCGCAGCCTTCTCAACAACTCCCGCACCGCAAGCCACCCTCAACCAAGTCCTGCGCGGCATCCGCAAGGGCAAGCGCGCGCGCCACGCCGTCTCCCCCCGCGCTGTCCAACACGCACTGCCCGGCTCTGAAAGGCGTTTGTCTGCGTGTCGGTGTCGTGAGGCCCAAGAAGCCCAACTCTGGCGAGCGCAAGACGGCGCGTGTGAAGCTTTCGTCTGGGGCGGTGGTTACGGCGTATATCCCTGGCGAGGGACATAATATCCAGCAGCATAGTGTGGTGCTTGTGAGGGGAGGGAGGGCGCAGGACTGTCCTGGTGTGAGATATCATTTGGTTAGAGGAGCGTTGGATTTGGTATGTTTTTCCATTTTCTCTACAACGAGTTGTTGAAGCAAGACTTAATACTGACATTTTTGGCTTTAGGGTGGTGTTGCGTCTAGAACGACGAGCAGGAGTAAATACGGAACCAAGAAGCCCAAGAAGGCCACCGTGGGTTAAAGGGAATTCAAGCGAAAACAACAAGAAGAATATCTCCGTTTTCATCTCCCGGAGCTGAGCAGAGTATTGGTTAGACACTGTATAAACAACCATAGATTAAAGACGGATGAGAACTGTACAATACCAACAAAAGCAATATCAATCACATATTTTACGTTTTGAAAAAGGAGCAAGCCATTATCAATCACATGTTTCACGTTTTACAAAGGAACAAGTAAACTTTTCACGTCAAAACATACGCGTACATCTCTTCGAATTTCACCATATATTTACATGAGCAATGATTGTCCAAATCGTGTCAAGCCAGTCAGACGCCCCTTTATAATCCTTCCTTTCCTCCCGGCAGTGTAAAAAAAAAACAATTCATTTCCCTTTTTTCTCTGTTCGTTGCCTCCTATCTTATCCGTTCCATGCAGCTTAAAATATGCCGGCACTGCCTGCCAATTAAACCCAAGTATACCGAATAAAACCAAGTAGAAACTGACTCAAGCCATTGAAAGCTTGATGAATGGTCAAGTGTGAATAATTTTCGTTTTTATCTCTCTAATCTTTTTGGTTCTCCCAACCCTCGGGCTTTGACATGCCGTTTGCCTCGAAGAACTTGGATGTGCCTATGAAAAAAAAAAAAAAAAAGAGTTAGTTATGCTCATAGTCATTAGAGGGTCACCAGCAGGAGCCTTACAAGAGTAGCCCTTCCAATCAAAGTTCTCCTTGGGGTCACAGTGGCAGCGCAGGTCGAGTCTCGTCTTCTCTCCGGTGGGGCAGTGTGTAAAGGGCACATGCCAGTAAGCAATGTCGTTGAAGAAGTGAATCTCGCTCTTGTTGAGCATGAGGCCTGCCGCAATGGAGTGGACAGGCGCATCTCCCCAACGCTCGTAGAAGAAACCACCGTCCTTGTCCAGAGACTCGAAATAATCAATGTACTGCTTGCTGCGCAGCCAATCCAAGCTGCCAATCTCAAAGTTGGACCACTGTCATCTCCGGTTAGTCATTTTCTCGCTCAGGCTGTGCAAGGGAGGGGAGTGCGTACGAAATGGCAGTTGTTGTACGTGTCACCACCGTCGTCACTAAGGAACTTCATCGTGTTGTCGGCAGCAATATGCTCGGGGTGGTTCTTGATGAACTTCTTGGTGCTTTCCCACAGAGTAGGAATGGTAGCCGGGTACTCGTACAGGCTGAGAACGAAGCTGTACTTTTTGCCTTGCTCGGCCATCAGGCGGAAGGGGTCGTAGTGGATGTCGCAGTAGAGCTCGACGGAGGGCTCGACTCGCCAGTAGTATTCGTAGTTCATCATCAGTGGCTGGCGGAAGAAGAAGCCAGACTCGAAGCGGCACATGTGGCGATAGGGAATCGAGTCGCCGTAGATGATTTTGCGCTCAGCCATGTCCTCGCGAACCTTTTTGGCCTTGTCCTGGTCAATCCATTCAGGGAACGACCAGTGCTCCTTGGGGATCTCGCCATAGAACGTCTTGCCGGAAACGAGAGATGTGGTGACCTTTTTGAACGTGTCATCGAAGGGATTGTCGTTCAAAAAGACCCAGTCGTAGTTGTATCGTCGGTTGAAGCGGTCCTCAACCTGACGGATCGAGCGAGCAATCTCCCAGACATCGCTATTCCGGGCGAGAGTGACGAAAGTGGCATTCATTCGAGGACCGGGGGCGAGGCCGACGAGATCGTTGAATCCGGCATCGTTGGGCGTCATGGCAAGAGGGAAATCTTTGGCATCGCCGGTCAGAGCCTTTTGCGTCGAAGGCTTGGTGTCTTTGGATCCATCTTGGGCCTGTTGATTGGAGCCTGGGGCAAATGTGCCTTTGCTGATGTCGACGCCCTCGTACTTGGAATTGGTGACGAAATAGAAGATCAAAACAGTCTTTGCCCACAAATTGATTAGCACACCCATGCGTCAACGACAATTTCCATCCTGGCAGAGCCACGTACAAAGAATGCGATGAGCAGGTAGCGCACGTAGCGCGCATTCCCAGACGCCATGATGGTGACTGGGCGGCAGCGATTGCCAAGAGAATGAAAAAGAGGAAGAAGGAAGAGAAATGTGCAAGAGGCGAGATGGAGACGATCGAAAAAGGAGGAGGGCGATCTGTTTATATGTTTATAGGATCGAGGAAACAATGCAAATGGGACAGGGGTGATGGGCAGCGACTGGAATCGGGGACAAGTGCCGTCAGACGCCCATGGCCGATTTCGTCAATTCGGTTCGTGACAGAAGGGAAGCTCGAGTGCGGCGAGAGATTGGCGCCACCCGCTGCAGTAGGTTTGGGTCGGATCAGCCACGGAGCCGTGCGGTGCAGCGCAAGCGATGAATGCCGGAGTGCACAATATGAAGACTCTGAAACACAAGATGATGAAAAAGGAGGCGCTGCTTGGGCTGAGGCGGGTATCCGTCCAGAATTGTGGGAAGGGCAGCGGGAGGACGAGGAAAAAGGATGGCCAGTCGTTTGATCCTCCAGTGCTTTTTGCGTGTCTCGTATTGTGGTTTATACCAGGAGCAGGCTAGCAGCTGCAGGAGATGCAGGATGGCGTACGCAGCATTACGCAGCTGAGCCCAGGGCTGGGAGCAGGGAAGAGTTGCGGGTACGCGGCGTTGGGCGGTTGCAGGCGCTGGTGCGAGGTATCTACTACTTGTGTCGGTGCCGGCATCATTGCGCATCATTTGACAGCACCGCGGAAGCGAGTATTGCAGTACGTCGTAGCACCACATATCTGCGTATTCTTAGCCCCTCGGCCACTATCAGATCCCTACTACTAGTACTACTACTATGCGTAAGTACCTAGTATGCAGTACATAGCCTTGAAGGCAGATTAAAATGACAGTTGGGCCTTGCTAATCTGTTAGCGGCATCAGACAGATGGAATGTCGCTATACTGCGATTAGAAGGCTTCTCGATCCAGCACTGGCCGAAGGGAGCCCCGCCTGTGATTCAGGAGACGGATAGGCGGGATCTTGGAGAGATAAGGCTGGCTGCTGGTGCAGAGGGCAAAGGGGGCTGACGAATTGATTGTACAGTAAATACGGCTCGAGAAAGGAGAAGTATATACGAGGTGAGGCTATGTATATGTACAGTTACCTAAACACACCAGGTCTCGAGATATGTGTTTTCCCATCATTTTTTGTCTTGATCCATGTCCGCCCTGTAACCACTAGCGCACAGCTGTTTCGCAGCTCTTCAGCGCTGATCTTCGCTAATCCACTCCCTTGTCAACTCGTCTGATGCCTCGTATTTGGTAGGATTTACGAATGGATACCAAGTTAGATAATCAACTCTTTTGATATTGATACCAACCATTCAGATCAAAACTGCAATGAGCATCACACTCTTTTGTTTCTCTTTTGAATGCAAGTGGGTGGATTTATTTGTTTGGAGCAGGGAAGCCATCCCGCCCAAAGAGATGCAGTGTTTTCCCATCTCACCAGAAGCTGGGCTTGGCTGCCGAACCGCCGCGGCTGATCGGCATTTTGACGTAAAACCACCGAGATCAATGATGATGGCAAAATCTGCGCAGTTATCGAATACTACTTACTTGTTACAACACATTTAAAACTTCATCTGATCGTCAGTAGCGGTGTGATGAGAGGGTTGAATTGTCCATCTAATAGTATAGCCCACTGCTTAAAGCAATTTGAGTCCATTGAGATAAACTACGAACGGAATGCAGAGAGGTTCATTTCTAGTTGACGAATAGCCTATCAATATCTGTGAATAGACAATTCATTTGTTTATAGATAGAGTGGATGTCTTTTCTAGTACAAAGAAAGCTCCCTGTATTTGCCTGTATTGTGTTTTACTGTACATGTCTTGCTGTAGTGCATCGTAGGAATGGCCCAGCGACCACGTGACTCAGCTCGCCGAGTGAGTCCCCGCCACCAGGCGCAAATTGCCCATGTGGGGTTGTTCGCTCAACGTCAGTCTCCCTCACCAAATCCGCACAATTGGGCTTCTTTCTCTCCAGGTGCTTTGCTTTCGCTTCATCGCCTCCGACTCTCCTCCTACGCCGCGGCCCTATTGGACAGGGCTGGTTTTTTGAAACAGCGTTTGCCGGCTTGATTACCTTGAGCTTGAGCTTGCGACCTACTTGGCTCTGACTTCCTCGGCTTTGCTGCGGGAAGACACCATGATAGGTTTGTGCGCTGTTGAAGTTCTCGCGATCCCTTCTTTATCTTAGCGGTAAGTCGCTTTCTATTCCATATCACACCTACACGAGACCGGCGAATTCGTCCTCTTCAAGCTCTGCTGGGTGCGATTGAGCGGAAGAGCTGTGTCAGGCATCGAGCTTTGTCGATTGCTCCCGCCGCCAGCCTCGCCAAGCGCAAAGACGACAGATTATGCAAACAAATGCGGAGACATCCACGTGCCAAAGACTTCACAGAGAGCTGTGCAAATATGATCTTGACGAGGTTCATGGCTCTTGGGAGAGTTTGGGTTGATAACCGAGCTGGACATGACAGCCTGCCTGGGCGAACTTGCTCGAACTCTAGAGCTGCTTTGTAGCGTCTCGATCAATGTACACGTACTCCTGGAACCACAAACTAACAATATATCTCCTAGAACGATAACGCACAATTCCTCAACAACCACCCAATATGTCTTTCTTCGGTTTCGATCCCACTGGCCCCGGCGCGCACAATTCGGCCGCCCCTGGCTTTGCCCAACCGTATGATTCATTTGCCGCCCTCTCTGGCCAACATGGCGATGGCGAAGATGCTCTCGACTTCGAAGATACCTATTACGGACTTGACGATGCTGACGATGCCAACAATGACGAAACATTTGGCCAGGAATCTTTTGACGTCGACGAGCAAGGCAAAACGGCTGGCGGAAATCCACTTTCTGCCGCCGAGCTTGACAAACTCGACTTCATTAAAAACACTGCTAAACTCGCAAATTCTGCGGAGGAGGAGCATCTCCGCTTCAGACTCCAGCACCAGGGCCAGCCTGCTGCCGCTCCCGCCCACTCGTACGCTCAGCAGCCATACGCTCAACACGGTTACGCACAGCAGTCATATGGACAGTCTTACTATACAGAGCCCGTGCCTGTTCGCACCGGTTATGAAAAGTACAATGAACCCGAGCCTCTACCTGATCTGCATGTCGACCAGAGCATTTGGGGCATCGGCCCCTCTAAGACAGCTGCTGCCCCGAAACCGGCTCCTCAACCGGCCCTATCTAGCAGTGTCGGCAGGAAGATGATGAGCTTGGAAGAGGTTGAGGCGGCCATGCGCGCGCAGGCAAAGCCATCGCCGCAGCCAGTCATCTCGGAGCTTGCTGCGCACCAGCACACTCCTGGCTACCCGCCCGCTCAGCATGCCTCTCCTCTCCCTCAACACGGCCACGCGCAACCTGTCGCCATCTTACAGCGACCCCAAGCCTCACAGGCCAAGGTTACACCCACTCCGGCGGCCAAGCTGCCTGTCCCTCCCGGGCAGCATGACCAACACAACAACTTCCAACGACAGGCCGTTCCCCCCAGTCCAGCCCATGCAGATCCTCCAAAATCCCAACCGTTTGTCGACCGATGCAACTCGTGCGGCTGTTGACCAAGAATACTCTCAATCGCCAAGCGTTGCCTCCAAGCTGGCGCAAATGAGCGCTCATCCTCAACTGGCCCACATGTCTGAGGAGGAAAAGGCAGCATATTTGGATCAAGAGACAAAGAGAGCGAAGCGCAACCATAAGATTTGGCTTCTGTCCAAGGATAACGGCGTCATGACCCGCCAAGACAAGAGCTTCATCAGTCGTATCCAGCTCCAGCAGCTTGTTTCCGCAACTGGTGATCCTACCGAGCAGAGTTCCGACGCCTCCCTCTCCGAGGACTTTTACTATCAAGTCTATAGCCACATCCGTGCCGGCCAGCATCAAGACCCTCGCCAACCGCTCAGCAATTTTGCTCAGACCTATCTTTTCCAGACTGGTGGCCGCCATGGCAACATGCGCCGCCATGGCAGACCTGCTGAGAATCATATTCAAAGAATGGAACAGCAGGTCCAACGGGCTGTTGAGGCGGCCAAGAATAAGCCCAAGAATCCTCAGCTCGTAATTGCCGGCAGTCTGGGCAAGATCTCCTTCAGCAATGCTAAAACTCCAAAGCCTTTACTCAATATCAAGCGTACCGCGGAGAACGAGGCTCACCACCACCGAGCTGGCAGTGAAAGGAAGTCACCCGCTAGCAGCCTTGACCGTAAGACCATCTTGCGCAATGCCGAGAAGGTCTACGTTACCTTGATGCAGATTGAAGACCACGTTCGACTCATGCCACCTCCTCTGACCGACCAAGCAGACCAGGCGCTGCAGGAAAAGCATCGAGAGTGGGCTACGGCACTCGAGCTTCTGAATGCCCGGCTCTGGGAAGAACTGAAGGTACACGAGCCCATAGGAGTCATCGTTCCTCACCCTTTTATTGCTTTCTTGTCCTGCGCAAAGGGCAAGAAGGCTATTCCCCGAATTTTCCCTCACCTCAGCTTCGAGCAACGGACCACGATTATGACGATGATCATTTACCACCTCGACCAGCTGGACGTCGTGAAGGGAGCGGATGTATCTGATGACGAGACTGTTTTGAACCCAAGGATGTGGGAGAATATTGATCTGTTCATGTCGACTGTCATGCCATCGCTCATGCAATTCTTCAATAATACCGGGCTTGACATTGTGGATGGCGTGTTGAATCTAATTGCTACAAACTTGAACGTTGATGCGATTGCCAAAACCAGAGTTGGAGTCTCAATGCTCACCCTGATTCTTAGCCGTGCTGTGCTTCTGAAGCAGAATGGTGACGGTACCCCTGAACAATGGGAGAAGTGGTAAGTCATAACTCTATAGCCGATCACTTCAGTTGCATGTTAGTTAACCCATCTTTTCTAGGGACCAAACATACGAGACCCTCTTTAGCCGACTGGAAGTGTCGCTGCCTTACATGTTCCCCGGCAGCATCGATTCCGGATCAGACGTTTATGTCTGGCAGCTCCTTGCAGCTCTGGGTCTGGGTGCCAGCAACGACCAACAGACTCGTTTGGTCCTTGCGGTCAAAGACCGTGTCATTGGCACCATTACTCTAGCCAAGACGCTTCCTCCGGCAACGGCAAAGGAGCGGCTGAGCAGCGTCAACTTATTCCTGCACTCCATTGGCCTGGATGCGGACATGCTGATGGGATAGTAAAGGCGACCTGAAGGTGCCCTGATTGATTTTGAAAGAGATTCAAAACAAATTACATGTTTATTTTACACCAAGAAATTCTGGAATGCGTAAAGCAAATTGGAAGGATTGGACTACAAGCAGTTTTTGTGCTTATGCTATGCTTTGGGAAGAAGAGGAAAAAAAACAAGCTTGGGCGACTGTGGAGGGAAACTTTGTCGCTCAGGATTTGTTAAAGAAGAAAAGTGAAAACATGCAGCGTTACAAGGGTAGCTAGTTTTCGTGGGCATTCAGCGGGATACTATCGTTAGGGTCATGTCAGATGTACTATTACTATACCAACGACTTGCGAGGGGCAGCAGCGATGGGAATTACATTCGGAGAGGGCTGAGCGGTAGTATAAGTAAGGAGTGGTTTATCATGGTGGGGGGGTTTCTTTTCTTTTTTTTTTTTCGTTATCATCAGCTCGAAAATTGATCCTTGGTATTGAGGATAATACTTTTTTTTTCTTGGATTAGTTTGGCGCATGTAGCCGATGATGCAAAGGCCATGATGATGAAGTAGGAAAATTGTTGTATATAATTGTAAATGTAAACAGCATCTAGCTACTGTCTCATAGTAAGACTACAGCTCAAAATGTCAAAATCCACAAGACTCCAAAAACACCGGATCCAATGCAAATAAGATGATGGTCTAGACCTAGGCCCCTGTGGCTCTTGACCTTCCGCCTCTTCGAGAAGCCAATGCCGCAGCAGCACCGGCTCTAGGGCGAGCAGTAGTTCTGGGAGGTGGTGCCTCTTCCACTGGAGCTGTGACGGCTCTAGATTCTGGTTTCTTCTCTACCGGCTGAACGGGGGCTGGCTCGGGTTTCGTGATGCCGGAAATGGATTCCAGGAACTCCGTGTCGTTCCACTTGTTGCCGAGCGTTGGGACCAGTTCCTCCAGATCATGATCCTCAGGCGCAGGCACAGATTCTCCCGCTGCTGCTGTCGGATCCGCCTTTGGTCTGAGAAACAGACTGTCGTTGTACACCTCCCAGGCCGTCTCCTCGTTTTCATCCGTGTAGCGCATCTTGCGCCAGGGCTCGGTCTGTACTGAGCGCAGGCGGTCTGCCATTGTTTCTGTTGACACGCCGTCTGCGGTGCCGTCGGCGGCGGTCTTGATGGTCATGTGGATGGCGCGGGCGGCGGCTGCTGGGGCGGGGCCGCCTTCTTTGGAGGAAGCTGCGGCGGCGGCGGAGGATTGGCGGTCTTGCTGGGTGGTGGCGTCGAGGTGGTGTAGTTGGGGGCGGAGGTGGATGAGGTTGGAGACGGGGGTGAGATGGAGGTCCTCTGGGAGAAGAATGTTAGTTATTTGGGTATAGATGAATAGATAGAGGGGTTGACGTACTGCCTTGGAACACGCCGACCATGTATTGCACTTCGTCAGCGTCGGGATACTGGCCGCCCAGCGTCTGCGTGCTGAGCACCTTGCCCTGTCGCACGGCATCGTTCCAGTCGAGGTTATCGTCCTCCTCGACATCGCTCTTCTTGCGCGGCGCGCGCTGCTGCACGGCGCCCACGCCAAAACCGCCGGCCAGGCCGTGACTGCCGCCATTCTTGATCGCCATGGAGTTTTGCAGCGCGCGGCCCCATTTGAGGCCCTTTTCGCGGTCGTAGGCCGTGGTGTTGTCCTGGGGGATGTCGACCTCGACCATGCCCGAGTGCTCCTTGAGGCGCAGCTCGGTGGGCGGCGGGCGCGGGGTGTTGTCGGTGCGGTTGGGGTGCTGGAGGACGAGGAGGCGGCGGCCGAGCGGGAGGGAGGGGTTGAGGAAGACTTGGTAGCTGGCGGTGATGGGGTCGTCGTCTTCGGTTGAGTCTTGGTGTTTGGGTTTGGGGTCGAGGGTGATGTCCATGAGGTCGGGGTCTATGGCGGACATGGCTGCGGGGGTGGAGGGGGATGAGGTTTTGGAGAGGATGATTGAGCGAGGAAGATATTTGATTGATTTGATTGAGTGAATATTACACGGAGAGAAAAGAGTGGTATGGCGGGTTGGTTGCTGTTGATGGTGAGTCTGAATCTTTTGGTTGAAAATTCATTGACGCAGCTCTTATCGGTGCTTATCGGAGGCGCTGCTGTTCTGGAAACGTGGGGCACTAGCCTCATTCTGGCCGGCCTCGGGGTAGAAAGAAATTGCTGTGAAGGTGTCGCTCACGCTAACTCGACGGACGTTTCAATAGCCGGCCTATGAATTACCAGATGATTCGCTACAGGAGACAGCCAACTACACAGGCAACATACCACTGCCAAATCGTCCAATTTATTTCGATTGTGTTCAACTAGACTTAATGCTCTCTTTCACTGCTGGGTTGGTGCGGTAAATTCTATATCAATGGTTTGCGGCGATATTCAATTGATTCTCTTACAACCCATGGGCGCTGGCCAATTTAAACTCGGGCCTGGCCTTGGGGTAGGTTAAAATCGCTGTGAAACTAACTTGACGGTGTCTGCCAAAATTGAACCCTAAGATTGCTTTGGCCTTGGGGTAGGTTAAAATCGCTGTGAAGCTAACTTGACGATGTCTGCCAAAATTGAACCCTAAGATTGCTTTGGTCTTGGGGTAGGTTGAAATCGCCGTGAAGCACTAACCGAATAATCATGGGCAAACCCTTGCAGTCGATCATTGCAGCTAGCCAATCTTCAACTATCTCTTCCCATGGATATAACCACAGGGCTGTCTCAAGTAGCTTTGAATGTACAGCCAGAATGGCTGCCGGCGGCATTATCATTAGCACCTCTCTTCAATAGCAACTTGACAATCTCCTGATGCCCTTCTGCAGCAGCAGCTTGTAGCGCAAAGCCGTAGTAGCCACCTCTGGCATTGATATCAGCGCCTCTATTCAACAGCAACTCAACAATATCTCCGTGACCTTTTACTGCAGCGGCCTGGAGCGCAAACCCGTATTCGCCCCCCTCGGCGTTTACGTCGGCGCCGTTATCCAGTAGCAGCTGAACAATCTCCTGGTGACCGTATCTTGAAGCAGCTCCGAGCGCAAATCCATCGTAGCCACCTTTGGCGTTAACATTGGCACCGTTGTCTAGCAGTAGTTGGACCATGTTCTGGCGACCTGCTGCCGAGGCACTTGCGAGCACAGAGCCAAACGAGCTTTGTCTAGCATTGATATCGGCGCCGTTATCTAGAAGTAGCTGGACAATCTCTTCATGGCCTCCTTGAGATGCGGCATTGAGCGCAACGCCGTATAAGCCGCCTTTGGCATCAACGTCGGCACCGCTATCTAACAGCAGCTGGACAATCTCCTGGTGACCACATTTCGAAGCAGCTGTAAGCGGATAGCCCTGGTGGCCGCCTGGGGCATTTGGGTTTCCGCCAATTGATAAAAGTCTCTGTGCAGTTGTTGTAAGTCCAGTGAGACATGCATAATAAAGTGGCGAGGCTGTAGGCATTTTTCTAAGACGATAGACAAGGCCATCGGGATTGAATAGATGGATCGAGCATTGGAATTGTCCCCCTTTTAGCAAGAATCCCGTGATTTTCTCAAGGGTTGGCTCTGACTTTTCCGCAACCTTGGCATGACCCATCCAGATTTGTGCTGCATATTCTGCCAATGGAAACTGTACTTTTATCGTAGCAGTTTCAACATTCGGAATGCTTCCAAGGTATGCTAAACAAGTTTCCGTAATAGCAATTCTGGGATTTGGATAAATAAAATCAGGAGAGTCATAGGTCAGGAGGTACTCTTTCACAGAGAAATGGGCTAGTTGTAACTTGGTCGCTGCAGTCGAGCCAGAGGCTTGTATAAGCGATATAAGACTGGAACAGTATCCAGTAATCTCTTCAGGGCACGGGAGTCGGTCTTGTACATCGAATTGGCCTTCGTTGGGGCGAACTGCGATTATATCCACAGCCTCCTCAAGGGCCAATGGCCGTTCAGAGTAGAGAAGGAACTGAAGCAGGCGGATTGTCTTTTTCATACGCTCCTTAGGAATATTCTGGAGAATTCGAGCGTATGTCGTGTTCAAGTCTTTGGGTAGAGATTGAAGCGCATCCTGCAGTGTCTCGCGATCAAGGCATTCTCGCAAATTATCTAGTTGGCAAGCTGCCCACCGAAACCTAAGTATGCAGGTGTTTAGTATACGCGGAATAGTGGTATTTTATCTTATGAAAAACTCACATTCCATTGGACTTGCTGCTGACTGCAACTCGTATCTGTTCCAGCACATGCGGAAAGTTGGCCCATCTCTTGAACTCTTGGCCCTCCTCGAGCCTGGCCTTGATATAAGAGCGAATATCTTTATCCACCGACTCTTTATCGAGAGGGAGGCAGTTTTTCTTTCCCAACAATGGGATAAGTTCTTGTTGTAAATCGTGCTCGGGCCGACCAGTGGCTATAACCTGGACATTTGTGATATCCTGCACTAGCTCTTTCATCCATTGCATCAGCTCTCTTCTTTCTGAACACTCATCCAGAGCATCTAATAGAATGACGAGTTTTTTATGAGGCCGCATTATGGCTCTAACGCATTCAGATAGCTCATTTGTATCTGGCCGCCTGCCAGCGCTGTCGGAAGATGCAAGTAAATTGTCAAGGGCCTTTCGAGAGTCCAAGTCGGAGGCATAGAGTTGGAATGCAAGTGAATGCAGCATGTCACTCAATTTTTGCTTCTTGGTGTCGGTGAAGTCGAAGAAGAAAGTAAGAATTAGCCAACCATCCTGGGCAAGGTGGTCGAAAATAGTTGCGCTGAGGATTGTTTTACCACAGCCTGGCATGCCGTGAAGCCACAAATGCCGACGAGAGCCACGCTTCCACTGATGAAAGTCGTGGCTATCTAAAAACCATGTCCCAGTTCCGAGATGCCGGGATTTTCTTGCATTACTGATATTCGTGGATGGATCGGCGGGTGAAAGCCAGCGCTCGATGTTTGCGACGTGGCTATCGGTTTTCATTGCGTGTACATCCGCCTTGATGTCTTGTGCCGTTTTCTGTACATTTAACAAATCTTTCTGAACTGTGGAGTGTTAGAGTAGCCGCTATTGGGATTTCGGTTCACTGACTATCGGTTAATACTTCGCTAATCTTCTTTTCAGCTTGAACCCTGGTTGGAGAGATTCGACCAAGGAGGTCTTTTGCATATGCTGCGGCTACCATGGCTGCATATCCCTGCCACTCATCATTCTTGTGTGAATCCGAATAGTCGCAGATACCACGAATGACTAGGCATGGGAAATGACTTATGAGTCCGGCTGCTTCCATTTCAAAGCATAGAACGTCCTTCTTTGATGTAAGCTTATCTCGAACTAATGCATCCTTCATGAGTGTGTTTGCTGAAGCGATTGGGCCATAATGGACCATTACTTCGTCTTCTTCATCCCGTTCGGCTCGCTTGATTAGATTGGATGATTCGTCACCACAGGCTTCCGCACAACCCATCTCGTTATTGGCATGAACAAATTGTGACTGGTAAAGTCTATCAGTATTTGCTCCAGGCCTTGAATAGCCCTTCTTTCGTAGCCTGGGTTTCTTATTCAAAGCATCATTGACTGCCTCACTCAATTGATTCCCCTCCATGTCATACTGCGCCATAAGTCCATTGACAGCTGTTCGTAAAACTGGTGGTGGCTGATATAAGAATCCAGTTTCGAGAAACTCCTGGCCCTGCATGGCCTTTCCAAAGTCATACTGGAATACAGCACTTTTCCCACTATTGTTGGAAACGCCCACTACAACATCACCAAGTCGGATATCATGCTTTCGACTTGGTGCGCCACCACCAATTCCTACGAGCAGACCGACTCTGAGGTTGGGAAAGCTATGGAGCATATCTCTTGCGACGCCCGCCGCAGACGAAAGTCCATATTCGCTGTTTGGAAGCACGGCGATAACGATGTTGTGATTTCCGATCTTGCCAAGCGTATAGTCGTTATTGTCGTTGGGAGATACATAATCAGGTCCTTCATGATTCTCGTCAAGGAAGGCTTGGGCGGCAACGTATTCGGTATGGATAGCGCATATCCACCCGACAGTGTAGTCGTGGGGATTAGTCATGATTATACTGAGTCCAAGGAGAAACCCCAGCTTGACGAGATGTAGCTTTATAAAGGCAAGCTCAGGAAACTCAGATTGAGGGCAACACGAGGCGATTCCCCGCTCCTAGTGAATCCTATCACCTATTATTACGTTACTGCCCAATAATATTTGTCCACTTAGCCAATCATGCAAGAATTCTGAAATCTCCGGCGATTGTATCCGCAGACATGATCATATTTGTTGAACTATCAGAATACACCTATTTTTTAATAATTTCCAACCTGTAATTAAGGCAATTAAGAACAATACCTACCATCTGATCATCTCTATCTAGAGGGAATATTCTTGTAGGAGGGCACCAGCTACGCTGAGATATAGCTTTGCGCATGTGTATGAAGATGAAAATGACAATATATGCGCTTTTAAACCTATCCTTCCAATGATTACTTGTTCCATAATGTTACACTTCGTTGATTTATCAGCAGAGACTTATTTAATTAAAGGCCATCAAGGCCTTTATCTGAAAATCCAATGACAAACGGGCGACCTAATTTTCGCTTAATTGCAATATTTGATCCCGATGCAAACGCGTCTTTTGGCCGATATTGCGGCGGTATCCATAGCAGCTTCTTACCATTTCTTATAATCCAAACGCCATCACGACTGATGTAGTATTTGGCTAAATAGTCTTCCCATTCCTCCAATTCTGGTGAGTCGGCGGTCTCGGTGAAATCAAGGTTGATGAAGCCTGGAGTCAGATCCCATATCGGCCTGGGTGGTTCATCATCACAGGAGAACGCCGCCAAATGGACACCCGTTACCACATCCCAAATATCTCCGCTCCAATATAGACCGATAGTTGCAAGCCGCTTTCCATTTTGAGAAAGGGCTAAATCGAAAACCCTAGAATCAAGAGAGCAAAATTCACGAAGAGCGCCAGTGCTCAAATTCTCAGCATGAATAATGCATTCATCCTCCAATTCATCCTCCAATTCATGGACTTTTTGGATAGTACAGGCAATTTGTTCACCATTCAAAGAAATAGCCCGAATCATGAAATATTCTCCACTTGGATGTTCATACTGCCGCTCTTTCAACAAGTGGCCTGTACGAGACTCCCATACCTGGATAATACCCTCATCAAAGCCTATTATAAATCTCTCACCATTCCCTGAGAGGGCTATCGAGCCTTCGGAATTTGAATAGCGACTGCACATGGTTGAATAATTGCCTGACTCCACGTGCCAGATTTCGATGCCAGTCCCGGGTCTTTCCTCATCTATTGATACAGCGGCAACAATGCGGCCATCGGCAGAGATTTTTATATCACTGTATGCTTTTTTTAATAGATGTGCAATGTAGCTGCTTGTAAAAGTATCCCACACCTGGAGGCTGCTTGAGGGAGATAAAAAAGTGAGTCGTTGACCAACCTGGGCCTCAATAGATTCTCTGGCGTCGACGTGGGGTGTATATTTCTCCTCAGAATCATGTACTGTAGCATCCCAAATTTTAACTGTGCAGTCAAAGGAGGCCGAAGCAAGCCATGCCCCGTCTGTTGAGAATGACAAGGAGAGGATTAAACTTTCATGTCCTGTAAGTGTCTGATGGCGAGGGTTGTTTTTCCAGTCCCAGATGATTATCTTCCCCCCCCAACATCCCATTCCTAGTAATCGACCATCTTGTGAGAATGCCAGCGCTTTAATTTCTTCGCTCTCATGAAAAGCCTGCAAGCATATAGCCGATGAAATATCCCAGATCTTAGCCACAGTATCATCCTGTTGCACACATGCAAGATACCGATTATCTCGTGAGAAACAAGCAACCAAGTCAAACCGGGGATCTTTAGCTCCTTCTAGTGTTTTAGGAGAAGGATTGACTTGAGAGCTCAAATCGAGGACCCTTATTTCCCCTTCAGATGCATATGCAGCCCATTGACCGTCAGATGATAGGATTATCTTTGTGTTATCAAGTAAAGGATGCAATTGTTCCTCGCATCCATGTCCCAGTTCTAGTTTGAGGACTTTAGATAAGCCCAAATCCGCCAATAGAAGTTTCTGTTCACCTATAAAAGCCATAGAACCCTTACGGTAGCCATAGGAAGACTTAATGTGTCGCTCCAGGTTTAGCTTTTGTAAACGAATATCTCGACGTATGTCCCAAACGACAATTCTTCTAGGGGTCCGGCAAGCAAGCTTACCGGCTTCGGAAAAAGCCATTACGACTCCCCAGCCGGGTCTATCATTCACACGGAAGGTCTGTAAGCAAATACCAGATATAGGATTCCATATCTTGACTATGTTATCATTATCTGCAGATGCTAGGTTGCCATCAGGAGAAAAGGCAACGGAACAAACTCCCTTGACGTGGCCTTCAAGTGTTTGTAAATATTGACCCCACTGGGAATCGACGTTTGGTGTACGAGAGATCCATTTGGCGCGATATGTATCAAAAGTTTCCCGAACAAGACTCCCAGTTGGAGCAAATGTTAAAACGGAGCTGTAGAGTTGCAATGGCGCAGCGTCAATGATGTGTCGGAAAGAGAGAATAAGTCGTTCAGCATCTTCTAAGAATGCCTTGGCTTGTATTCCATCGGAAGGCTGCTTCACTTAGCATATGAAAGCAAAGTAAGAATTGAAATACACTAACATGTATGATGGTTTTTAGTTCTTTTACCAGCGACGCACTCTCTGAAGTTCTTCCTAGCAAACTCAGTGCTTCGAGCCAGTGGAGTAGATGGGATCGTAGGAATGAATGCCAATCATCGTCATCTTTGATACTTGACTGACTCCTTTTGACATGAAAAATCCAAAACCGGCATGCGTACTGTACTTTATGCGGTAGAAATTCATTGATAGTTTCATCTGCAACTTCACGTCGATCAGTTCCAGGAGACTCCAGTTTACAGATGTTTTCCTGCAATGATTCACACAAAAATTGGCGGCAGCGCGATGCCAGGAGCTTATGAGCGCTACTTGAATCAACTTTGAACTCTTCGTCTGTATCAAGCCCAGTGAGAAAATCTCTAAATGACTCATGAAATAGTCTGATCAAAGACTGATCATCATTTTCTGTTGGAACGACCAATACTGACGCAAAGCAACGTAACTCTTGGCGAATAGCTTTCTCAGACGACCCTGTAAGCTGAGCAAGGCATCTGACATCGACAGAGTCCGCTAAGCTAATAACTGAACCAATAACTGTTTGGAACTGGGCTTTTGCGCTTTTGTAAGACTGGCCTTTGAGATTGTAGAACCTTTGTTTCAAAATAGATTCATATACCATATCTAGGTCTCCAGAAATCTGGGATTTTAGTATATCATTCAGTCTGTCTAGTGGCTCTCCCGGGATTGTAGTCTGTCCGATGAAACGACAAGCAGCGGCAGCGAATTCAAATAACGGATACGCTCGCTCCGTAAGCTCTTCGAGAATTCTGAAGTTGGAGGGGTTGGACCACGGATCTCCCGTTGGAGTTGGATCTAAAAGGCCATCGATATTTTTCAAGTGAAAACGAAAGTACAATTCAATGTCTCGCTTCATAGTCGCTAATGTGGCGGTTTCAAGCTCTTTTTTCTCACAAATCTGTTCGGGAGTTTTGTTGGAAATGGGTTGCGTATGATGGTCGAGGCGACTAGTAAGAAAGTATTTGAATGGAAGCTGAGCAGATGAACCATCTGGTAAAACAGGCTGATTAACCAGCTGAATCAGAGCAGCTAAATCTTCCTTGGAATCACATTCATCGAGAGCATCGACGACAACGATTATGGTCTTGGACTTCTCGAATTTTTGCTTTTGTATAGGTTCCTGGATGAACTTCTTGAATTGAACCTTCGGGTCTTGTTCTAGAAGCGAAGGATCCGACTCCAAAGCGTCTTGAATGGCTTTGGCAAAGCTAGGCAATTTTCTTACAAGTTGAGCTACCAAAGTTGTAAAAAATCGTTTGAGTCTAGCCCGGTCACCTTCACCTCTTTTGAAAAAGAAGTTGGCGATGATACGATTCTTTCCGGCCATTCTGCTGACAACAGTGCGGGAAATGGTAGTTTTTCCCGTTCCAGCTTTGCCTTGAAGCCAGTAGATATGCTTTTGAGATGTAGAGTCATCAAGCCAGTCGCAAATCTCTTTCAGTATCTCTTCTCTTGTTTGGGGGAGGCATTCCAGGCTGCCTCTTCCGTATTCATCTAACCCAGGATGGAATTCTGCATCAGGGACAGTGATAGGAGGCATCAAACGGTCGATAACAGCTTGCTGAAGCGTATTAATCTTAGGGGGTGTATTACTGTGATCATTAGCTGAGAGTAGCTTCTAGTTTTGAATGCTATCACTTACGGCCGTATCGCATCCAATTGTGCTGTAAGCTCTTTGTAAAGAGGATCATCTGAATTACGGCACTTATTCAGTCCGGAATGGTCTTTGTCGACCTTGACAACGTCCATAAAGTTGGTGCTGAATGTTGCCGAATGTAATGGTACAATCTATATGCGTTTAGGACATTTTCGCAGCAAATGTATCTAATATTCGAACTTACCATGCCAGCGTAAAGCCAATTCAACAGATATGTGGGCTTTTGTTCGCAAATTGAAATAATTTTGGTCCTTTTATCCAGGTTATGGTATTTCCTTTCTAAGCATTGCTGGAACGCAATACTCAAATTGACGAGCATTTCTCCATTGCTTCGTAGTAAGAATAGCAAACCAGTGTTTGAGCCAAGAAAGCCAGTCAAATAGGCAATGGCGGCTCCAAACCCGGCAATTGGGCTTCCTAGATGAGGAGTGCCCAAGAAAACTATGCCGCAGGTGTCCTCCAAGATTTTTTGAGAATCTTTTGGGTCGCTAGATAGTGCCTATGAAGAACATAAGGTACTGAAACCTGCAAACAATGTGCGAAGGAGAACAATATCTGGAAGACTAACTTACCTCTTTAATGACTATTCCACCGAAACTGTGTCCCATGAAGATCAGAGGCAAACGCTGAAAGTTGTGTTAGTGGTGTTTAACTTAAGACTGCTATAAATCTCTTACAGGATGATGGTTTCTGCTCAATGAGGGATTCTATGAGACGAAGTCCAATGTCTCGAGCTGACTCAAAGCAAGCGTCGACAAGCCAATCTGAATTGTAAGCAAAGTGAAGTATTCGCGCATCTGAAAATCTCTCGTCTTTCATGAGCAGATCTTTAAGCAAGTGAACGGGCGGTTGAATATCGCCGGCTCTGGACTTTGGGTTCGATTTGCAAGTCCAGGTGTGCTCGGGATTGGCCCCAAGGCCATGTACAGCAACGATCCTAGAATGTGAGATATTGAGACGTTAAATCAGTCGAGCGATGTGACATACTCGTATTTGACTTGATCATCATTAGATGCGTTGGAGAGAATCTGAAGGCCCACTGCGCGGCCGTCTCGTCTTTTTATTCTTGCGTAGAGACGATACAGCAGGGAGCTCAAGAAAGGAAGTAGCAAAAGAAGCGTCGTGATGGTTTCTGGCGCGGTAGGCGTTCGTGGCATTGCAACCCACTGCATCAGAGGCCACTCCATCATAGAGACTGATTATCGCGAGCGCAGTCTGTATGTGTCAAGTAAGATGTCTTGAGATGAACGTGGGGCCAGAGCTGTAATACTGGGTACACCCAGAATTACTTGGATTCCCAATGGTAGACGACGTGTCTTCTTGCGGTTGGATAAGAATGACGAGCTGAAAGGTGTGTCCCACAAATGCACAGCTCATCAAAGGCCAATCAGATCTTGTAGCATCAGACGCGCAAAACATCCCTCGCGCGTCAGGCTGTACGAACGGAAGCAGTACTAATCTGACTACGGATATGAGGGCTGGGAGCAATTCTCGACCCCTCACGGTGCCTAAACGCCGCACATTGCCAATGACTGGGCCACGACTACATGTAGGTATGACCCCAATCAGGCTGAGTCCTGCATACAGTACCATGACACTATAGGATGCGAAGTATCTGAGTATCATCAATCATGCCTGAGTGTTCGCGATTTATAGGTAGCCTGATTTGGTGTTTTTTATCTTGCCATTCATTGTCCTACTTCATCTGTTGCTATCTGATTCATAGTGCCTGATAATGCTAATTTCACCCTCATCAAATATTGTAGAGTACTGCGGTTCTATGATGACTGGGACAAAGTTACACATAAGAGGTTGCTAAATGCTACAAAGCCACTTCAGTTGCATATTCGGCGCCATGAAACACAGGCAGCCAAAAATTTGTAAAAATCGCAACGCTATCAAATATACTACCTGGCTATTTGAATAGTTGCTTCTTCGTAAAATAACTAGGATATCTCTGTTACTTTATCTGCTACTTTTGTCGATTTTCAGCGTCAGGCTGCCTAGTCTTCATCGTAGCTCGCCAATTGTAAATGAACAGGAAGAAAATGACAATAAGAACCGCCACTGTGAAGCCTGCCGGAGCAATGATAGAAAACACTGTAAACCCATAGGATGCTTGTTGGAACGCACTGTTGTTCGCCAACTGTGGAGTGGCTAACCCGACTTGTATGGCCGTCAACACGATCGCAATATATACCGTTGCTGCTCCAATTGGCGCCATATTCATGGAAAGCATCTCTCCATATGTTTGGTATGGAAACTTGTGTCCTCGGACGCGACCTTGTATCCAACAGACTTTGTTCAGTCGCGATAATCGAAGCTCGCCGTAATGGTAACGCTTGTTGACCTTCGTCGTCAAATCTCCAAGTCCGAGGAACTGATCCACAAAGTCGACCCATGCTTCCCAGGTCACATAATCTGGAATCAAGTGCTTCTCTTTGGCGATTCGAAAATCGCTCTCGTACTGAATCAAAGCAACATATGAGCGTAAGAAGCCGAGCGCAGACATGTGAGTATCTTGGCTCGTGATATGCCGCGTCCAAAAGTCATGATCCAATAAATACCGAGGGATTGGCTTCAAGAACATTCGTCCAGGGACCCAGACGAGGTGTATGTCCGCTCTCTCATCAATGATAATTTCGCGCGACGATGATTGTTGGTAGCTCAGCGATCTGGGGGTTCCAGGCCGTCCAGCAAGCCAGAGCCAATCATGAATGCTGTTCAATTTTTTGACGCTTAGTTCCTCCGCCACATAGTCGCCAACAGTAGAGGTATTGATATGGACGATATGGCATATTTTATCACTGAAGGACCGACGTGACGCAGGAAGCAGCAACCTCTCTTCCGTCGGCGGGGCGTTTACGCTTGTGGTCGATGCCGCGTCCGAAGTCGTGGTCGGCGTAGAGATTGTAGCATCTTCTGCTTTCTCATTCAAAATGATATTTGGCTGACATGTCTTGAACGTGTCTTTGCGAAATGGAGGATTCTTTGTTTTCACTTGTTAGCTATCAACTACCAAGCCTTCCCCTTCTCACTGAACCAGAGTACTCACATGTGCCATTGTACACGGCGATTAATATTAAGAGTGGACAATGTGATAGGAAGGAGTTTAAGTGGTGTGGCGGTTTTTAAAAATATGTAACATGCAAACGTATACCACAGCTTGGTGTAACACAAACAACAACACAGAGCCTGATTCTAGAATCCTACGTGACTACAAACAAGTACCTTGGCAAAAGCCGTCATCCTATTGGTATATTCCGTGGTATTAGTGGAGCGACAGAAACATCCAATTGAGAAGCCTCAGCTACTTTGTCCTTGAGAGTTCTATTAGGGTTGATGCTGTAGGCTTACATTGGCACGATAGAAGAGACATGACCTCCACAACGCCTGAAATAGAACGAACAATTACCCAAAAGAAACCTCTGCCATGTCTAAACCGCAAGCAATCCAACTCTGATACATCCGCATTGCTTATTGACCGAGGGCCGGGGGACGAGAGTACATAGTTGTGCTCTTTGGCAGTTTGAAATGGAACCTTTTTGCAGCTTCCGTAGAAGACAAAATTATGCGACTGAAGCTCAACAACGAGACGTGTATTGTCAGTGGTGAATTAATATGCCAAGTGGCGCGGATACATCAATATCCGCATGGAGGTGAGATGTTCAAAGAAAACAGCAGTCGATAAAGTGGCTTACCTATCCAGTACACCGCAGAGCATGGATACTAGATGTAAAGTCTCATCAAGGTAATAATAACGAATACCACTTCAAAGTCGAGTTGCGCCAACCAGCCATTCACTGTGGCTCGCCTTTGTACCTTCAGTTTTGCGAGATCTTTTGATACATGTAGATAAATTCGGAATGGATACATATCTATAGTGAATCCACAGTTTTTAGTGCGTCAAAAGGGAAATTGAGATACATTTTCGGAAGTGTATCTCATTTGTTTACCTTGTCTTCTTTTCTTCTTAATTTTGGGGTATTGATTATCTGATTGATGGTTACACGCCACTTACAGCTGAGCGCCTCTCTACCACCATAATTTAATATACCCTCTATGCTTGCTGAGCTATCCATTGATCTACTCTCTCGTGACCGTACGAAGCAACAAGCAGAGGTTGTACAAATGTATCGACCTCTGCTGGTTGGTTCTCATGCAGCAGCCTCTCAAGCTGCAAGCTTTGCGCCGGAGGAGCTGTATCTCGAAGAAACAGCTCCCACCACGTATGCGCAGACGGGGAGTCCCACAGGCCATTTGTGACGGTAAAGCTGACACCGCCAGGGCAAAACGCCCAGCCCTGTTTCAGCGTCTGGTACATGCCTTGGACAAAGATGATGGCAACGTATGTCCGCCGGATTGATTCGGCAACATACCATGCGTGCCAGAGAGCCGCCACACTCCCGTCAACGCGAAAGGCGTTTGAATCTGATACACCGCCGCATCTATCTGAAGCCATAGAGGAAGTCATGGAGGCCTTTTCATAAATGGCTAATTCCGCGTCCTTGCTGGCGCTCTCCCACAATTGGCCAGCCCATGACAAGAGCAGGTCCATGTTGTTCTCCGCCTGGGCTCTTGACCGAATGTCGCCGTCAAATAAACGAATAATTTGGTATATTAGTAGAGCTTGGGTTCGCGCCAGGTGGTTAAATGTGCCAGATGCAATCGTGTCTTCGGTAACATCCAGGCCATCTTCAAGCTGATCAAGGAGCTTATTGCAGTGGCCTTCGATAATGCGAAGAATGAGACCTTTGTTTGCTGCAGTCTTGGTAAAGTATGCTGCAGTGGCGGTAAAAGCATTTTGGATGCAGCTGGGCAAGTCGTCTTTATATAGATGCGCATGAATAAAGGGACATGAGCAGTCGTTTACCCACTGTTGCAGCCAGGACAAGATGCTTTCTGTAGAGTCCAGGAGACCGCCGTTTAAGGAACCAGACTGCTGATATGGAGCCGGTTGGTGAGCAATTACCCACGACTCGGGTAGTAAGAACCAGGCAGGTGGATGCAAATACGTGTCCATGTTATGAACAAGATCCCTGAAGCTCCATAAGACTTGAGATGGCGGCGGCGTTTCTACCGCAGCCAAACTCCCGTTGTTGGTTGACGTTGGCATGGCGTCGAACTCATCAGGCAGCTCGATCGTCATCTTGAGCGGCGGATATCGACAACTCAGCCCCCTCTGTGAGCAGCGTCGACATGCCGGCAGGTTCTTGGTACATCGTCTCTTGGCTTTGGCACACGCGATACACGCTGAACGCGGCGGAGACAATCGTATAGCGCTGTCTGGCATCATGGACGTGTTCAGTGGCTTGTTAGCGAGCTGTAAGTGTTGAAAGGGCGAGAATACGGTTCACGTACAAGATCGGTGAAGTTGGCGGGGTGAGCTCCGCAGACTGTCCCACTACGGCCGTAGCCACCGCTTATATGGCGGAGAGGGTTCCGCATAGAAAAGTTGACTCGCGAATTGCGAGAATCATCTTGTATAGAACAATTCCTGGTTTTATTCCCATAAAAGGAGTATTTCTGTTGATGGAATGATTTTAAGCAGCGGATGGGTTTCCGCCTTATTTCGCGAAAACTTGAGCCAGGATGGCGAAAGAGCTTCCTAGGACATAGACTATAATTAAAAGAAGTCCATACTCAACAGTATCAGATGTTGAATCCCACAAACAGAGGTCCTGAGCTGTATCTTGATACGAGTCCAACATCGCCAAAATGCTCATAATCCCTACGAAAACTTCGCATAAAAAGCCCTATCCGGCGATTTCTCCTGAGCGAGCTGAGCTGTCTCAAGCAGGCAGAACGATACTCGTAACTGGAGGCGGACTAGGCATCGGATTCGCCATATGCAGAGCCTTCATTGCCGCTGCTGCATCTCGCATCATCATTGTTGGACGCCGCACTTCTGTAATTGATGATGCTGTTACCAAGTTGGCCGATATTACCAAAAGCCAAGGCCGCGATACTATCATTCTGGGAAAACAATGCGATATTGCTAATCTAGATTCTTCCAAGGCTCTCTGGGGCCAGCTAGCAGAAGAGGGTATCATAGTTGACACGTTGGTGCTTAATGCTGCAACACAAGGTGGCCCTGGGCCGATATTGGAACGAGGAACTACCAAAGTGTGGCAAGATCTCGCCATGAATGTCCAGTCTACGATCTATTTCACGGAGCAGTTTCATAAGCAGCCTGGTAACAAAAAGGTGAGTTTTTACAACGAGAGATGATCATTTCATCCCCCCCAAGTCCAGTCCCAGAGCTATCTTGAATCGTACCAGGCTAATATCATCCGTGCCAGAAATATCTTGTCAACGTCTCGAGCGCAGTGATCCACAAGTTTGACGAACCAGTCAGACTTCTTCCTTCTTACAGCTTCACGAAGAATTCCGCCGCATTCTTCCTCCAGCAGGCCGCCCTCCACGTTACAGCCGAGGACATGCAGATTGTGAGCTTCAACCCCGGACAGATCCTCACCGATGCTGCCAGAAACGCTGGATTCGACGAGACAAGTGGTATTGACTGGGACGACGGTATGGAAACAAAATCTACAGCGTTCTTTGCCGCCGGTATAAAACTAACGTTATCCTTTATTGCAGAAAACCTCCCTGGCCACTTTGCCGTCTGGGCCGCCAGTCCAGAGGCAAACCTCTTGCACGGTCGGTTTGTTTGGGCGCACTGGGACATTGATGAGCTTCTTTCAGGAGAGAATGAGCAGAAACTGAAGACGGATGATAATTACCTGAGACTTGGCGTTATCGGGCTGGCTTAAGTGAGGTATCGATAGTTGATGTCTGACTTGGAAGAAAATGCCATTACGTTTTCATTACGTTTTCCTAAAATAGGTACGCAGTCTTCGAAGACAGATGTCGAGCATGGTACAATTCGAGAAGCAATAGTCAAATGTCAAATAACTGTAGGAGAAATAAAAAATTGGCGGCTGTCGAGGCATCTAATTCTACTAGGGCAATAGCATACGGAAGCGACAAGAAAAGCTTCCACGTCGACACTGATTAAAAACATGTTGTTCGCAGGTTAACATTCATTATAGCGGAAAAGCATGCTGAACATACCCATGTTCGTAGCGTCCAAACAACATTGAGCACAACTGAGTACTTCGTTGCCGTCAGGGAAGCATGGGCTCAGAACCCTGATAGAGTAAGCATCCTACGCCATTTATCAAATTCTCGGTATTGCATCTGCGCCAAATGGCTTGCGAAATAACGATTGACACTTTCTCATGTAATTATAGCAGCGTTGGGCCTTCAAGTCGGCCCCACTCCGCCTTATCCCGACTGAATCTATTCCAGACGGGCTGACATAAAAGTCTGGACCAGGGTCTGCGATGAAGACTAATCATTTATTACCAATCTACCAAGATACAGCAACTGCCGATATGTATGATGATCATATACGTACATTGGGAACATACTGGTCTGCTATGCCAGTGCTATGCAGGCATAAGGAGCCCAGCAAGGCGATATTCCACTTCGGCCTTTCTATAACAAGTGTGAGTCCTGGGGGGTTGAGCGTTAGTAGAAGAGCAAGAGGCATGGCCTTCTCTCAAGCTTTAACGTTAAAATACGCTTATTTGACATTGAGTTTCAGCCCCGCGGCCAAGATTTATGGTAAAAAATCTTTTTGTTTCTTCATACATGCATAAATGTTTTAGAAAAGTGTTGATCCCCATGACGGCACTCTGCAATTGTAATCATGATCACGTAAGGCGGTTTGGCAAAATATCTCCACCGTAAAGATGAGACTAAGACCTCTTTGGCCTTTGCTATGTCGGTAGCATCTGCGTCGTGGCGTGTAGCTGCCTATGTATGCTTTTCGTAGTGAAGTGCTTGATTGAAGTTTTCATCGGTACATGTGTTTACATCGAATCCAATTACATCTATACCAGTGACAGCTAAATGCGTCAGTATCCGCTACACAGCTGCATAACGATCTTGTTACGGTGGAGTCAACGGAGCATTTGTCTGCTGGGAACTGCTTTCAAAAATAGGCCCATACGTCGGTACATTGCAAGTAGAAGTTTGCAAAAGTAGCATCTGCGGCTCAAGCAACAACATGGACATTGCGAGCGAGAGTCGGATAATTATTCCTCGGATCAGACCGTCTTGCATACAGTGTCAGCGATCCAAGAAACGGTGTGACCGGGGAAAGCCACACTGCTCTGCATGTATACGGTAAGTTGAACAGCTCAATCGAAAAGAGAATTTGAGACTAGAATCCTAATGCTGCAATTCTTAGATACGGAAGAGAATGCGTATACGTCTTGAGAGATGACTCAGCATCAATGTCCAGCGTGGAAAACGCATCCTTGTCACCTGTGAAAGCCGCCCAAGAGAGTGAAGAAAGCTCCCACGCAGTCTTCTTTCTCGACTCTGTCCTATTTCGACGCTCCATGAATCGACTACCAGAGCTGGAACTTAGTTTCACAGACCCACTACTGAGCTTTATTGGAGACTTTACATCCGACAGAGACTTTGTCCACTTGTACTTCTCGACTATTCATCCATCGATGCCATTTTTATCAAAGAAGAAGTTTACAGAGAGGATACTAAATCCTCTCAGTCCTCCACGACCAGCAAGTATACTCCTCATTGCTACAATGAAGTTACTAGCAGATCAGCGTCCAGAACAGGGGCCGCGGTGCAGAGCTTATTACTCAATAAAAAGCAGTCTCTTGGAAGCAGAGAGCTCATGTAGTCTGGAGCTACGCGTATTGCAAGCCATTATTTTGATGGCCGTATTTGAAGTTGGGCATGCTATTTATCCAGCTGCATATCTCACTGTTGGCTACTGCGTACGATATGGAAATGCGCTGGGTCTCCATAAAGCTGTGGAACACTATTCTGAAGAGGGCTTCAGTGTTACAGAGTCAGAAGAGCGGCGAAGAAGCTGGTGGGCGATTCTCGTCTTAGATCGGTTAGTATACATACAACTCATCATATTCTCACCCTGCTTTTACTCCCCCATCCTTGACTATTCCATCTGGCTAATTAGAGTCTAGTTATATGAACCTAGGATGTGTTGATAGAGCATTCCTTACGGCAGACCCAAGTAAGAAGAGCATACTTCCCATTGACGACGCTATATGGGAAGAAAATGTAGGTCAAACAGCCCAGCATCAAAGATTTATTCGCTTACACCAGTTAGAGAGAGATAAATGCCCCAGTGCGCAGACTCTTTGAGCCACCAACAACGGCAATGGGTCGGTTCTCTTTGACGGCGCAATCTGCAATCCTGTTAGGAAACGTCTTTCGCAGCATACATGAGCCTCCCTTTTCCGAGGCATTCTGGCAAAACGATGTTAAAGTACTCGATAGCACGCTCGTTGCGCTGACGAGCGTGTCACTAGAGGAGGGCCGCCATCGTGGAATTGGAGTATGCAGTCCCTCTACAATCTGCTATAGGTAAGTAATATGTAAATTCCAAGCATCTCAAAGCACGTCGCTAACTTACCGATATTGCTCGTCTGCTTCTACATGATAAAGAAAGATATGCCGTGGACGAGTTTCCATTTGCCGCAACGGAGGACTTTATACCCCAAGACTTTAAACGTGATATTGCAGATGGTATGCTGCAACTAGCTGAGGCTATACACTCTGGCAGTTGCTCTCCAGATGAGATTACTCCATTGTGCCTTGAATCAATATACAGATCGGCTGTATTTTTTGGACGGGAGTATTCCCGTACAGGTACATTAAGTGAGGCAGCATCATGTGCAGCGATCAAGGGGGCTCTCGATGTTATTGGCAAGAGGTGGAAAGCTGCTTGTAAGTTTCTCATCTTGGAAACATAAAGGAGCTAAGAGCTAATCTATTTAGCTGTGTACGCTCAAATGATTGATGCACGAATGGTCACCGGAATTCTATGAGCATTTTATGATTCTTGCTCCATAGAGAAGATGATATATATATGAATGCTTCGGCAGTGATACAGAATTATTCCTGTTCATAACATCGGACTGAACTCACTAGATAAGCTGTGATAAGAACAGAGCATCCTTTCTTAATAATTTATTAACAACTGTAGAAAAAAGAATTATTCATTTAGTTGGAAGCAGTCTATGGAAGTAAAATGGAAAATCATATGGGAAATAACTGCGCGATTGATATAGACGTGCGCTCTAGATGCGGAAACTGGTCTCAGTTATAATTTCCATATGTCCCAAATGGTGGAACTTGCCCAGCGGAGAATGGCACCGTCGGCAGTTTACCGTCCAAAAACTCTCCAACCACCTTGGCGAAATAGCCTGCGTACTGGAATAGATGACCGTGCCCGCTGCTCGGAAACATGACATAGTTTGCTCGTGATAGCTGTCTCGCCAGGACAAATGAGTTTTGCGTCGGAACAATAAGATCATTGTCTCCGCTGGTCACAAGGGCATCCTTTTGTATTGTTTGCAACAAGGAGTAGGGAACTGGATCGGCATCCCAGGTCAAATAAGCCTGAGTAAGCTTCACTAGAGCTTCTCCAGAGGTAAATGATGCAATAGCAGGCTCTCCGTTTTTTCCAGCAACACCCTGTCGCGAACCGACGCTTCTATTAAGCCATGCAAGGCCCTCGTCGCCGGTTGTAAAAGGCGGAAAGAATGCTGGGAGTATTGAGGTATCTGGCGTTGGGTTGAAAACAGTGGATTGCACCTCATTCATCGGTCGTTGCAGGTCTGCTCCAAGACTTGGTCCAGTGCCCGAGAGAACCAGCTTGTTAACCACATTGGGGGCGTCGAGAGCCAACTGCTGAGCAACGTAGCCGCCCATGGAGAAACCCAAAACATCAACGTGCTGAGTATGCAGGGACGGCAAGAGGACGTTGAGAAATGCGAGCAAGTTGACGGCGAAGCCTCGGATGGAGGGTGCGACGTTGCCCTGGCTATGTCCTATTCCAGCATAATCGTATGTTATGATTTGTCGGCCAGTTGCCGTAAAGTTGTTGATGACTTGAGGATCCCACGTATCAATTGTTGCCCGGACGTGGTTGAGCATGAGCAAAGGAGGCGAGTGGCTGCCGGCAGTAGAGTTTCCAATGAGCCGGTATGCATATTTTATGCCGTCTGCATCCAGGTACAGTGTTTTGGCTGTCTCTTGAGTTGACATTTCGAAAAGGTGGTATTCGAATAATTACTTCTGTTCTTGTTTGTGTAGCTGCTGGTAGTTGTAGAAATTGTGTTGATGAGGGTAGCCGGCAGGCCTTATATAGTCTTCACCTTGCTGTTTATCTTGACTCCAAGCTGACCTTTCTCTACTTTCACACATTAGATCTCCAACCCTGGAGCCAATTGTTTTCCTCTTACTCTTTACATGCTGCGGGTTACGGAATAACAAGGGTGTATTCTTGCTGTATCCCGCAAACTCCTCTATTCCGCCTTAATCCGCCCTAATCCGATCGGTCCACTCTTCAGCGCTGCAATGCCAGTCCACCTACTCTAATAGGTAATATTTGTAATTTTTAATCCATACTAATCAGGTCCCCTTGCGAGCGAGGTTTGACCTGATGTGCTTTCTATGATTTATAAGGCCGATGTTTGATAGAATATGTATACCGAGAGCGTCAATCTACAATTCCAAATATATATGCTTAAATAAGCCGCAAAAGACGGGCGTTGTAAAGGGCTATACTACTTGGCCACATGTTCAATAATCGGATTAGTTAAGTGCAACTTCCATATACAGGAAGCCAGCGGATATTCCGTGGCTTCATTGTTTGGAAATGGACGAAGAATTTTTGGACTATCAAGGTAAGGCGAAGCTAGCAAATATTACCTTGAGCACTTCAACGACAAGGGCGATCATACCCTAGTTGACGAGGATTGCAACATCACTGCCATTATCGACTGGGAATTTGCTGTTGCTGAGGTCAAAGAGCTGACTTTCCGCACGTCCTGTATGATGTGGTCTGTCAGCGACTTCTTTAATGGGACAACCGATCTAATATCATGACTCTAACATATCTACAATTGTCAGGATCAAATTAATAGCCACATCAACACCCTCTATAATATCTTTTTCAGAGCTCTTGGCCGGTACGTGCATGAACATTACTCTCTTCTCCAAGCCTCTTCTCCAAAGCTCAGCTAATGATGAGTATAAGATATACTCGCATGAAAATCGCCCAGCGTCGGTTGACGCACGAATGAGAGTGTTCTGGGGAATGTAAATATATACAGCTGGAATGTCTTTGTGCAATGGGAGCATTATACATACCGGCATGCGCGTCTTGACCTCGGTTGTGACAACTTCCACGTCGATATCAGGCTTAAGAATAGTTGGGCAAGAGGTGAACTGCTCCTCAACCGAATCCCCTGTCGCATTCTTGATGATTGCGGGGAGCTGGTTGTCCAGGTCCCTTCTTAGGTACCCATCTCTGTTTGCAAGCTTTTCAAATGAGTAGCCCGGAAAGCTGCGCATCTGACCAAGGTGAATAACAAAATTGACTTTCAAGGCATCAGCATCATCGTACTCGATATCAGCGGCTGCTGCCGACATGGACCACGCTGCCGATTTTGGGTTCCAGATATCTTGCACTGCTTGGGAGACAGAGTCATATGTTACATGAATCTCTGGGTATTTGAGTATGTAAACCTTCTTAGCAGGGTTCTTTCGAGTTGTGATGATTGGCGGCAACGCAGCAAGGACCATATTGGACGCGTTGAAATCATGGGTCTCGGCGTAAAGCTACGTACGGACACGTTAGAGTTGGTATAGGCAAGCATACATGGGAAGTCGTTCTTCAATGGCCGGGAGTAAATACTGCTTACCCCAAATGCCGTCACACCGACAATAATGCCCTCATCTTTTGTCGTTGGCCAAACAGATCGGTTGTCCATCGTGTAGTTTATCACACTGATGATGATAGAAGTGGTTGATTATAGGTTGTAGCGTCCAAGTGAGATTCTTTCGTTTACGGCTGCTCCGATAATTGCAGAGCAGGAGGACTGTGCTACCATGTACCATGTACCATGTACAGTACATGTACATTGCTGGACCAACGTCGCTTCTAGTGTGACCCCAGGGGTGTGCTGCACAGTTAATGCCTGAAACACACACAGACACAGCCCCTTGTACATGCATGGCTGCATTCCAAATATGCTGCGGCGAGTGGGTGTGGAGGATGCGTCAAAGACTAGCTAATCAGGCTCTGTCCGAGCATCGCTTTCTCAAGCCGGGCAACAGGTCATATATACCACAATAATCAGAAGCGCGCGAGATGTGCCATGTCACATCTCCAGAGCAAGGATATGAGGTGCAGCACCCGAGCCGGTGGCAGTATAACACAGTAATATTTGCTATAACAATGCACGTTAGAATGCCCGTTGGTATTACCATGTCCAGTTGATCAGTATGGTTGGACGCCCAAATAGGAAATTTAACTTACTTCTATTAAAGATAAGTAGGGTTTAATAAATAAAAAAGGTATGAAACAAAAATATATTTACCATAAAGATATAAGTCTTTATATTTGAAGTATTTTTATTAATATTATATTCTAATTAAACAAAATCTTTATTACTATGAACCTGTTATAGTAGGGATAAAAGTGGTGTAAAAAATTACCAACAGAGCCCTTTTTATCTGTGTTCCTAGAGTTCTATTGTTATAGGCAGACTATTGCTATAGCTGGGGAGTGCAGTTCTGTCCATGCGCAGAACCCCAATGCGACAGATGGTAAAAGTCAACTATTTGCCTTTACTCGCCCTTCTCTAGCATTGAGTTCTAGTTATACCTTGCCAACGAGCTCGCAGCCCAGTGCCTGGAAATCGGTAGTGCATCAGGGACTCGTAGCTACTAGTCCTTTCAATCGTCCTAGAGAAAGATGCCGTCACAGCTGCATGACTTGATCGCCAATGGCGGTTTTTGCAAGCCAGCTAGTTTCTCCCACGTGGAGGGATCTTTCCCGCTCGACGAAGCCCTCGAGCAAGGTAATCTGCCACAATATGATACAAACGGTTGCCTAGACTGTGAAATCGCGCTGATTATAACTGACAGCTCTGCCAAAGTCGTTTACTCTGTTATCTGCGACGCCGTTTGCCAAGTCTGACTTCTCCATTACCGGCCGTCTCGACGGTAGAATATTGCCAGACAGCTCTCCAAAGAGCTACTTTGTCAAGGTAAATAAGCATACTGCCTCTTGTAGCTGGAGAAGAATGCCCAAGGCCCTTCCCAAGGCCCTTCCTGACATTTGCTGACATTTCTTTACAGTGTGCTAGCGGTGACGAGGGCAGGATGATGCTGGAAGGCGAACACGCATCCCTCCGTGCTATAGAAGCTGCATCCCCGGGCTTGGTTCCAGGCGTCGTCGGCTTTGGAGAATTCAAGAGCAGACCGTTGGGCCATAGCATCTACTTTCCTGTCGAGGACTTCCTCGAGCTCCGCAAGCCTTCAGTGCCCGATCCTGACGAGTTCGCCGCCCGCATTGTGGGCATGCACCTCGGCGGAAAGTCCCCAGAAGGCAAGTTTGGCTTTCCTATTCCCACATGCGACGGCCCTCTTCCCCATCCGGTAGCGTGGCAAGAGAGCTGGTCGGCATTTTACGCAACCCTCCTTCGCAGCCGTGTCCGTTTGGATGCCGAAGCATGCGGGTCTTGGCCGGAGCTGGAGCGGGCAGCGGAGCAGATTGTATCCAAGGTCGTGCCGAGACTGCTCGGATCGTTGACCTGGCGCGGCAAACCGATCCAGCCGAGTCTGATTCATGGCGATCTATGGGATGCCAACGTCGGCACGCTCCAGACAGGAGAGACTATCATTTACGACGCAGGCTCATACTATGCTCACAATGAGATGGAGCTTGGGATATGGAGGGTAATCTATGCTGAAACCCTGGGCGCGAGCGCTTATAAAGAGGCGTATTTACGGTTATGCCCACCTGCTGAGCCAGCGAATGAATGGGATGATCGCAACAGGTTATACAGCCTCAAATGCAATCTAAACTGGTCAGCTACAGATCCGGGTATCATAACAAGGACCATGTGAGTACATATACATACCAATCGCAGGTTTCGCTACTAAATACTGGCCCTAACTAGAGCATACAATGATATGTGTTATCTTTGCGAAAAATATGCCCCCTTGGATGGGATAGCAAAGTATGATCCTAGCAAGGATCCGACGGTTAACCCTATCGCACAATGAAAGGGTTATAAATAGCCATGATGAATAAGAATCTCCAGGCTTTCTTCTTTTGCAACACATATTTTCTGAGATATTCTTTCCTCTTGTGTGTGGTGTCCCTGAGTAATGCTTTGGCCTTGCTAGATTTATGTGTATAGTAACGGTGCCTTCTAAACATGTTGTTCAAGATAATCTTCTACTACTTATCTCGCGTCTATCCCTGTAGTAAAAATGGCTTTACTGTTCATTTCGTATGAACCTTTCTGGCTCTTCTAGGGATGGGTCGTGCCACCATGTAAGATATGTGCTTCCCGGGCCAAAATTGATCTTAAAATACTCGGCATTGTTCAAACTCCTCATGAGAAAGCGTCCTCGTCGAGCAAACTCATTCCTTGTTACCAGCCAAGTGAATACATCGTGATGACAATGCGTCAATGGGTATATCTCGGACTGGAGGCCTTGAAATGCGAGTTTAAGGGCAGGTTCGCTGCCACTGTCGAGGAAGATCTCGATCATCATAGTTCCGGCCTCGTTAGAATATCTACCAGTATACTCGGACAGATTTCGTGGCACAGGCCCTGGGATCCGATCTTTCTCAAGTTCGGTCAAGACATTGGGATACCAGCTGAGGGTGGCTTTCGCTGTCTCTTCTGACAAAGCGACGTAGTCGTTCCTATCAGCCACACCGAGATAGGCCTCTAGGTATAGCTGACCAAGCCAGTCTGCAGTGTCGTTGAGCGCCAGAGAATTTGTGAGTACGATAACTACGCCTTTGGTAGAAGGAACGAGGTTGACAGCTGCCAAGTTCCCTGGCATCATGCCTTGGTGATAGAGGATCAGCTCAGATGGATGACCACGCGCGACTTCCGGGACTGGTTTGGGCTTCAGGAGATCAGGATTGAGACCTATAGCACCCATAGGCCCTGGAGTTTGGACTCGAGCCCACCCAAGGGCATAGGAAGTCTCGCGGCGAGAGATCGGATTCATACTTATCTGGGGCGAGAAGAGAAACGGAACCTGCTTCAAGGGAGAGCCTGGGGTGGATGTAGTGTGGTTCTCGAATTGATGTTCGCCGGACTCGATGAATGCTGTGTAGAGTTTGACCAGATCTCTGATGCAACTGCGCATTGCTGATCCCGGCCCCCCAACAGTATCACCTCCTGATAGCATCGGGACAACTTCCACCACTGAAGCGTCGTCCAGTGCTTCATAAGTTTTGGCTACATCATCATCCGCTTGGCTGAAAGAATGCCGGGTTCCAGTTCTTGACATGCAAAGCGGTTGAAATATTCGGGAGTGCAAGATTTGGTCCCAAGGCTCCCCAGTGACCTGCTCTAGCACATGTGAGGCGATTTCGTATCCTAGGTTGTTGTATAGATAGCCGTTTCGAAACGGCTTTACTTGCTTCAGGTCGTTGATCAAGTTCATGCTGTTTTCCTTGGAGATGAGCACGTTGTTCATGCTGCCCAGCCAATATAAAGAGCTTTGCATCCCAGCTCGATGGGAGAGGCAATCCACAGCTGTCATATGGTTGCGTAAGATGTCGCTTTTCGTGCTAAAACCGGGAAGAATATCCTTGATTGGAGTGTCCCATCCAAGCTTTCCGTCTTCGACGCAGATGGCCATGGCGGCAGAAACAACAGCCTTGGTCAAAGACGCACAGGGGAAGATGGTCGCGTCAGTTACCGGCAGCTTGAGCTCTTGGTCACGGTAACCGATGTATTCGCTGTGGATGTGCTTGCCATTGTGAATTATGGCAATCGCTGCTCCCGGCGTGCCTGCAATCTGCATGAGTCGCTTCGCAGTCGGCAAGACACTCTCGACTCTGGCTTTCACGATATCAGAAGGCTCCATGTTGTATGCTGCGCTCGGTGGACTTTGAAATAAATCTTGTCGATTTCCAGGTAGGGGTTTCAACGTGAGATGTCCGAATATGAAATTGGCAGGGGAAAGCCAAGGGGGGATTTAAGTATTATTTGAAAGACACATCTATGGGCAGCTTCACTGAATGAATGGCTCTCAGAACGCCTTCCAAAAAGCCCACAGCAGGGCAATCTCTCGAAACAAAGGGGTGCTCCTGGATGTCACAACCAACAGCATCCGATCTCGGTCCCGATGGTACACCCCGCTACGTGTCTATATCAACTACTTATCGAAAGACCTCTCTTCTTCTTTTTTAACGCGCCGGTGGATTGCAGATAAAGGTACCCGTCCAACAAGCATTGACCTAACATATCTCAGGATGCCCTCATGCGGCCTCTAACCTAGACAGCGACAAGCAGTTGCCTGTACGTTAAAGTATAGAAGTTAGGGCCTTTGTTTTCTCTTAAATTGTAGCTAGTTGCCTCTTCATTAATAAATAACCCATTTAAAAAACAAACTTACACTTTATCCCTTATAGGGCGGTTGGAACTCGCTTGATGACTTCCTTCATGGTACTAGCGGGGCTATGGGCATTCACGGGTTCGCGGTGGGCTTCATCCGAGACCTTATTGTCGTCATTACAGCTGGTGGCTTAGACAACACATCCGAGAACGAGTGCCATGAGATGGCAAAGCAGCCAAGGTACCTTTCCAGCTGTACCAATTTAGAAAGGCTGGCTATCGAATTTACTGGAAGAGGGGCAGTTGTGAAAGACTTAGTGAGCTGGTTTAGAATTCGGCTTTGCCAACTGCGGAATCAACATTTAAGAATTGGGCAAATGCCGGGGGCAGAGGTTGACAGCTTTGCTATATTAGCTATAGAGAACTGAGGAGAAATTGATATGGTATTATTGGCCATTGGAAAAATAGGATGGTCCATCATTTCTTTCATTGCTCTACTAGGCAAAGAATTAATCTTAGTTTTAGCAACCAATTCAAGGGAATAAACTGCCTGGGAGATCAACCACGCCGGAACAAAACAAACAGCTAAACTACAATATGTAGTTACATAGGTAGACTTTCACAATAATATAGCCCAATCATGCAACAAGTCAACATAATGCCAGACACTGTCGCCAAAGATCTCTTGCACAAAGGGAACACTGCCTCGGTGACGGTTGGCAGGATCCTTGAGAAACTGGTTTCCAGATGGCAGCACCCCATGGCTTCAATATGACCGAGTCGTCAGTCACATTTGCCGTGTAACCCATCAGGATTCGTAGGAAATGGTAAATCGCCCTCTTTCGCGTAAAACAACCGGGCGATGGATGTGGAAATTTCTGGCTTGGCAGTCCCCGCTATAAGAGCTAAAACGGGTGGAACAAAACATCAAGGGCAGAATCGCTCTATATGCCACAAACGACCATGAAAAGTTTTGCCGCATTCAATAGACATTTACTTGCGACGTGAACTATTAAAATTGTGTCTTGGCATGTAACTGTGTGCCATCTCAATTACCAAGAGCATATCCCTGTGTAGCTATAATGACTTTTTATAGACTCACACCTAATGCGGCTGACTTTTCGTTCCTGGATTAAAGGAGGATCTGCAATCTGCGGCTGAAAAGCTGAACCAGCCCGGCGCTATCGATTTGATAGCTTCAGCGCCTAAGATACAGCTAGACACCAATCTGGAAACGCCCTTTTCGATATTGAAGCCATAATATGTTGTGTAACTTTTTTCTTCTCTTCTTTTTTCTCCTCTCCTTTTCTTCTTGTTTGACTTTTGATAGGCGTTTTACGCTGAGATCGCTTTAGTCAGAGGTAACTGCCAGCATTAGCTGGGTGTGATGACGGTGCTTCTCTACACTCTTTTCACGTTTGTCACTCTTTTGAACGGTATTTTTACGATTCACTCTTTTATGATTTGATTAAGCTTAAATTCGCCCGCGCTCTTTTATTTCTCACACTCGTTAATAATGTTGAATTTATTATTGTTCCGAGGCCGGCGTCCTGCGACGTTGGTCGGAATCGCCTTCATCCTTAGTACTTTCTTGTTGATAGTGATAACGCCTGTAAGTCGTCTGTGAAGCCGGTACGCCCTGTATATCAACTCATTCCGTGAGAAGCACAATATCGGACAGCCTGGTTCAGAGACCATCAAGCAGCCATGGACAACAAGTCGCATTCTTCAGTCGCCATTGAACCAGAACCAGAATCAGAACGGTACAACGGCGAATGTCTCTCTTACTGCGGATAGAAAGATACATATTCTGCTCCCAGCCACAAAGAGCAATGTCAACTTCTGCAAGACGCTCCTCACCATGACGATTCTCGGCTATCCTAGCCCTACAATTATTGCTTGGGAAGACAAGGACAAAGCCAAAGGCCTATTAGGAGGCGGTTCGCATTTTGCAAAGATTACGCGGACGTTGGACTATATCAATGACCCCGTGCGCCGCAGTCATCCTGGATTTGATGATGAGCTTGTTTTCATGCTTGACGCCTACGATATCTGGTTCCAGCTACCGTTGAATATGCTTTTATCTCGTTACGACGCCATTATCGAGGAAGAAAATGCCCGTGTAGCCCACCGCATGGGACGGGCCTACAACAACGAAGGCATCAACTCCAAAATAGTCTTTGGTGCAGGAAAACGGTGTGCGCCCAACTTGCTCAACTCTGTCTCCTGCTATCCCGTACCTGAATCACCGCTCCCGAATGACATTTACGGAGGCAACACGGACACCCTCATCGGAATCAATGGATGGGCCAGTTTCCGCACTCGTTATCTCAACTCGGGATACACGATTGGTCCAGTTGGTGAGATGCGTCGCGTTCTAGAGCGAGCGCTGGAGAAGTTGAAGGAGTGCCAGAACCGAAAAGATGCGTCGTTTGATGACGAGTCAGGAGCTTCCGATTTCTGCTATCATGGTAGCGATCAGAGCATCTTTGTTGAGATGTTTGGCGAGCAGGAGTATTACAGAGAGGTTATGCGACGACATCACCGAACCGGAATGGACGACATGCTCGACAAAGTCGTTCCAGGACGAGCTGGATCGAAGCCTCCTCCAACTGACGTTCAACAAGCCCCTATTATTGACCGTCTGGAGCCAGGGTTTACTCACCAAAAGTACAACAAGACGCATCTCCCTGACAAGCCTTTCGAATTCGGCATCGCCCTAGACTATTGGTCTCTGCTCGGCCACCAGACTTCGAATGCTCTCACTGACGCAAGATACATTCGTCACAGCCGCCTTTTGAAGCCACAGATTGGCAAACAGGGCAAATTTGAATGCGTGCCCAAAACCGACAGGCTGCCTCTCCCACTGGATTTGCCTGGAAGTCAGCAACTGCCATGGCTCGCGGGGTCTTATCCCAATGAATGGGAGACCATGCCACTCTACACAGAAATTTGCATCGGCACCGTTCCTGTGATGATACACCACAACTCTGTGGAAAAGTATCACCGAGAGGAGCAGTGGAACCAGACCTGGTGGCATGGCAGATCGAGGATGCTGCTGGAGGAAAGACGCAAAGAGGGCGCGCCTCAGCTCCATGAGGGTATTCCTACCGATAAAGGGAGCGTTGTCTTATGGGAAGACCTGTGCCCCAAGAAGATGGAGAAGGAGTTGTTTAGAGAGCCCGAGCCTAAGAAAGTTGAGGCTTTACAAACCGAGTCGAAGATAACTGATGCTACAAAACCTGGAGCTGTACAGCCCGAGATTAAGGTACCCGAGCCTATAAAACCCGAGCCTATCATATCTGAGGTTGTACAGCCAGAGGCCATCAAACATGAGGGTATAAAGCCTGAGGATACGGCACCCGAGGCCAAAGCCCTCGAGGTCAAGTAAAAGGATTGGTATCTGGTATAGAATTAATTGCACAAGAGGCGCATTTATGCGGACATGATGATATTTGTAGTTTCAAGACATTCATTGTATAATATTTAGGGACAGCATAGCTAGGCAGGGATATAATGCAATCATCATACCATTGAACCTTGATAATCCTCCATACAACTCTTTTATAACCCAAAACGCCATGTATGAATACGCACACAGATATTGCGCCATTACAATGTGATATCTCGCCTCTATTTCCTTCCCTTGCCTCTGCTTCCCCGTCCAATATCCAACAGCCTCGCCTTCTTGTGGAATCTGTCTCCCATCTGGTGTCCACTCCCTCTCGGGCCATCCTCCGTCTCGGCTCCACGTTTCCGGCTCTTCTCCAGCATGGCTCTCACGCCAGAGCCAGCACCGCCCTCCTTTCGCTTCGTCAGGCGATCAATGCGATCAATGCCCTCGCCGAGGTTATGCCACTCCTCGCCACCAAACTGCATCCGACCGCTTCGGTTAGCCTGCTTCGCCTTCTTGGCACGGTCCTTCTTGCTCTCTTGAGGCAGACGAGTAAAATTTGCTTCTTCGTACTCGGTTCGCTCGGCCTCGTCTCTGCGTTCTTGAGTCGTCTTCATTCTGCGGCCGCCTTGGACGATGGTTGTACCGATGCTAGGCTCGGCAATGGGTGCGGATGAGAGCTCGGAAGCAACGAACTCCTCCATGGTGTGTGAGCGCATGGGGCGACGAGCGGCCTTTTCGCGGGTCTCTGTCGTTTCCATGACTTGGCGCTCGCGACGAGGCGGGCGGTATACGCCGGCAGGGGCGCCGTCATCTTCGCCGCGTTTGGCGGGACGGATGGCGACATCGTCAATGAGAGAGCCCATGTTGGGGGCGGCAGAGACGGCTCCTTTCTTGGTCTGTGGCTTGGAGTGGCCGGTCTCTTCGGCTTCGGAGTCGTCTTCATCCTCGTCGTCTTCCTCAGAGTCGGAGCCTGATTCATCTGTGCTGGAGCCGGTCTTGGCGCTATCCTTGATCTCCTTCATCTTGTCTCGCCGCTGCGCATCTTCCGCCGTTCGTAGGAATCTGTCAATGGAGAATCGCAGCTTCTCTTCCAGCGGTCGGGCTCCCTTTTCGAGATAGAGGCGCAGCTCGACAAGTTTCGATCGCACCACTTCGTCTAAATCTTCGTCCTTCTCTTTCGATTCGCCCTTTCCGTCAGACTTTGCATTTCGTAACTTGACGAGTATCAGGAAGACGAGGTTCTGGAGATATGAGAGCAGCAGCTCGTTCTTGACGTCGAGGAGCGAGATTCCATCTTTGGGGTGCTCAATTGTCGAGATTTTGGATGTTCCTTCTTGCGCGAGGGACAGCGACTGCGTTAGTGAGGCCAATAAGGCGGGTAATGTTGTTGCGGCGGCCATGATGTGGTGGAAGCTGATACTGGTGCACAGCAAAAGCAACTTTTAGGCTGGTGGTAAAATTTGGATGTTGAGAAATCGATATCGATTGAACTTTTTAGCGGGGCATGTGGCGCATCCTTGCTGTTCCTGCGCCTTGCTGAATCGGGGCTAGTGCATTCTGCATGCTACCCTGCATTTGATGGGGATGAAGCTGGGATTCTGTTGAAGGAACAAGACAGAACATTTCCATCATGCCTGGGTACAAATCATCCAATTGCTTTTGAGTTGATGCAGTCTTCGGCATGCATCATAGGTACTCATTAGAATATACAGCCACCTAACGTTGATATTGGATCAAGTGCCACTTCCTCCCAGTTTCTGCAGATATAAATAATTCTTGAAAGCATCATCCATAATCAGGTGCTCAAGACATTCCGAATCGTTGCGTCAATAAAGTCTAGACTTTTGCCAAACAAGCAATCCGCATAGAGACTTAAATCAATAAAATAATATCCATCCCTTACCGTCTGTCCCCGCTCTTTCTCTGCTATCTGTCTCAGTAGCGCCTGCATCTTCTGTCGATTCTTCAGCGCGCTGGCTTTGTCTGGCAAGTATATTCTCGAATATAGCAGAAGAAATCCTGCAATCCCAGCCGCTATGGGTGTCGCGTATGACGTGCCAGACTTGTATTTAACAAAATTAGGGTTCGAAGTCTCATCTGATAAATACACAGGCCATGCCGACTCAACAGCTTCACCAACTGTCGCCAAGTTAATGTCGTGGTCCATGGCCGTGGGACTTAATGCCGATCTATTACCATTCGTATCAGTCGAATGTATGGCAATAACATGCTGGTCGCGAGCTGGGTACGCGTGCCCCAGCTTGCCTCCGCTATTCGAGGCTGCGGCAAATAGTAACACGCGATTTGCATGAGCATGTGCGAGGGCGGCTTCCAGTTCGTGATAGTCGGCCGTATTGCAAGTAGGAAAGCCAAATGACATGGAGATGATGTCGACTTCCCAGGTAGAAACCGCATGATTAATGGCCTATGTCAAGACTGTTAGAGTGTGATCAACTCATGGCGACTCAATGACTTACCTTGGCGATAATACCAGCGCTGGACGGCTCGCTTTCAGCTATTTTTGCAATGTAAAGCTGAGCGTCAGGAGCATAGTCGAGAATCAAGCTCGCCGCAAACGTGCCGTGACCATTGCGGTCAGTGATTACATGTGGCTTGTTACTGTTCGGGCTAAGCCAGTTGTATTTGCCTTTGATGTTATCAACACGCGCTTCAAAATCCGGATGCGATAAGTCGACACCCGTATCGAGAATTGCAATCTTCACAGATGATACTGCATTGAGCGAGCTGGGTTTGATGAATTTCTCGTAAACATCCTGATAGATACGTTTCCAATTCCGATAGTTCAAGCGTCTGCAATATAGCTCATGTTAGTAAATGAGTTTGTTAAACGTAATGTCATAAATAATAACCCTAATCTGGTCTATGCCAGACACAGGTAACGCGTAATACCTCTCTCTACTTACGCTTCATCGGTATGAGCTTCGGAAGGCATTTCATCGTCAAAAAAACGAGAGGCTTGATATCTGATACTTCCGACGTCTTTCAGTATTTTTTGTGATGCATCGTACGTTGGTGGAGGGGTCCCATTGACATAAAGGTTCCATTGGGGCGATCCAAGGTGTCGATGTGATGATCCAGTTGAAGAAACCTGTTGAGAATGGCCAAGTGGTGTAATTTTTATTTCCTGAGCAGCATGAGTTTGTACATAACCATTCAAGTGGTCAGATGAAGTCATAGCTGTCTCTTGATGACCCCAAAGCTGCACATCTTGGTCCCAGTTTGGGAAATTGAGTCCCTGAGCGATTCTGTCAAGTTCATCAATAGGCATTGAGGTAAAAGCCTGACCCAACTCAGTTTCCAAAGGCAAGACAATTTCTTGATAAATTCTCAAGGTCAGTGCTTCATTATCCAATTTGTTTCCACTCTCATCTTCCCAGGCCGCGGGATCCAAGCACTTATCCACGGCACAGTGAAACTGGTAGTTTTCAGGAATCTCTTGCCTACATGCTTTGAACACTAGTTCGACATCGACACATCTCCGCGTGGAAACAGAAGATTCCGCGTCTGACGCGATGTCGTAACCGTATCGCTTAGCCAGCACATTGAAAGGAACGGCAAAATAAATTTCCATGAGCATAACTGCTAACGTAACCAGAAATGGGCAGTGATGCATTATCAAATCAAATCATCCGGATCCAGATTCTCAAGTTCAAGGTCGTCTGGGTCTAGATCATCCGGGCCGTCGTAGCTAAGCCCTACCATTTGACCCTGTCTAGATTCTTGGTATTGCCCCAGCTGGGTTTGGATAAATGGCCGAAGCGGGATTGTAGAAGAGGTTGTGGGGAAAAATAGGATGTGAGAAGAGCTCCATGTATGCTGTAGCCATGGAGTATCGTGCAGGTAAAGCACAGCATAGCTGAGGATCACAGCAAGAATGCGCCTTGTTCTTTCAGTGAAAGATCGTGACCCGATTTTAAGAAACTGCTCCAAAGTTATGGGGCTCCTCGTGGTATCAACGAGGGAAGTACTTCTTTCGGACCGTAGCTTAAAGAGCTGATCTCGCATGACCTTGAGCTCAAGACGATGTGCTGCCATAGTTTTCATTTTGGCAATTGGCTCGCATAGTCTTTTTACCCGCATTTGTTTCGTTTTGGCAATTGGCTTCCTTGTCTGAGGTTGTTTTACCTCGTTATCATCCTGAAATACTACAGCTCTTTCCTTTACTTCTTTTGATATGAGAATGTGAGCCTCTTGCCAATCCTGCTTCATCGAAAGGAACATGTCGAAGTCGAGACCACTGTCCATATCGATCTCCTCGTTTGGACTTGCTTTTCGATATGTACCTAAGCCAAGCTGAGCCCACATCTCATGGGAGGGTGTACACTGGCAATCGCTACAAGCCACCAGAGCCTTGAAGATGGATTGTGCTGCGTTCCACACCGCATAAGATGGCTGTCTTATACTTGTCTTGACTAGAAGATCCTCAGATATCCAGTCTGGTTGACACTCAGGGTATCGCGCTTGAAGTTCATCTTCGTGCTCATTCAGCCGCTGTATGAATCGATTGCGCTCCTCTAGAGTTTCCCCAAAGTTCGTGCAGGATCTGACGTGCTGAATCCTCACACTTTTATCAGTCTGCTTTTGAATAAGATTCCATTCTTGATTAAATGCTCTCATTCCTCCATAACATGTGGCACTGGAGATTGATCCCTGAAGCGGTTTGAGGCTGCTTGTCGTGATTATGGATCCCAGGTGGCTCAGTGTCCTTGAAACAAGGTCCTCATCGATTCCATATGCTGACTTGCTTATGCGGCTCCAATCGCGCGCCATCAAAGTACAGTTGGCGTTGACATTAGCATAGAACGCTTTAAGCTCATTGTCTAGTTCCTCTGTCCGCAAGAGTCTGGTGACATCCCGTATCGTGGCAAATGTTGTTACCAGCAATTGAATAACAGCAAGAGTATTGGCCCTAGGCGATGAAGTCATTTCTATTTTTAGGGGCGCCCTATTGGCGTATGTTTTCGTGGTGCGATTTGAAGTGATCTGTAATTGGTAAGCCTGTTAATGCTTTGACGGTGTCCCAGAGTTGGCGATGGTGCGTACGTTTGTATTGGTATACCCTTGCAGAAGGTTTTATAGGTAAAAAACCGTATTCAGGAACGGTCTGAGATTAGTATGGTATCGACAGTCATTCATTCATCAGCTTCTTCACGGCTACCGTCTATGGAGGCCTGCCCTGATGAATGTCTGTATGTAAGGCAACAATGCTTTGTAAATGTCGTGCGGGGAAAAATGGCATGGGACGATACATGCTCATTCTCTTATCTGCCATCTTCTTTGGCTGCCCAATGAATGCCTGCATGTAAAGCATCAATAATTTGCGCACCGCGTGCGGGGAAGACGGAATGATACATATTTACAATGGTTTCACAGCTTCTCTTTTGATCACGTCATATGTCGGAATCATCATGTCCATATACCAAGACTGTTTTGCATTGCAGTCACTCATTATGCGGAATGGGAGTACATGTACTCCGTACTTGAAGCGGGAAATGAATAAATCTTACCAATTAGCATTACTAACGGCCAACCTCAGGGCGGCATCGTCGTAATGCCAGTCATCTTCATACAATTTACTCTTCCACTGCATCGCCATCATGTTAGAACAAAGAACTACCTGATCAGATGGCAAATATGTCTTATTTGGGCCAGGATTTACCTGAAATTACTATTGCTGATTGCGCCTCTCGGTGTATCGAATCGTTCAAGGCGTGGCTCCATGAAGCAGCATCCGTTCATGCTCGAGAATTAGCGTTAGTAGACAACCAGCTTGCACGGTTCTCGCTCTGGACCGCAAATGTCAGAGTGCTTGATCCAGGCCGAGGATGTTTAGATTTCCGTTTGCGAGACGCATTTGATGTACAGGACGCCATTGTGGGAGTGGTGGAAGCATTGAACTATCGTATCCTGAGTTGTATGTCTATACCTAATCAACTAGAGTCGGTCAATCTTTACACACAGAGGCAATATCACAGAGACCTGAGTTACTAAAAAGTAAGTTTTTAAGGCACCTCGATTCTCAAGACTCTCGGTCAAGTGCCATCCAACAGAGTATTACCTGCTATCAATGAGAGGTTCGATTCAGCCCTTCAGGAAATCGTGAAACAAATTACTATCCTCCACAAATTTTCAAATGTTATTCGCAGAGCGAGTAGAGAGTCTCAAAATCTCAAAGCTGCAACAATATTTAAGATCGAAGATGATGAGGGTAATGATTTGGAGCCTTGTTTAAAAAGCGTCTTTGCTCATCACATACGCGATCGATTCCCAGAGGTTAGCGATGCGATCCAAGAACGCCTCGTTAATACTATGTTATTACGCCGCAAAAGAGTCTTTTATCGGAGATCTCGTTATGGTCAATCTCCCACCAAAGTCGCAGAACGACCGATACTTGCCGGCCCAACGCGGCCTTCGATCCAAATCAACTCATTAGCAGCTGATCAACATCATGATGAGAGTCCATCGACAGATACCTTACCGCCTCGAACCATTGTGCAATCGGTAACACAAACAGCGACGACATTCTCTCCCTCAAATTTTCAAAGAGCCTCAACTCCATCTATTGTCTCAGCGTCAAGGAGTATTGCGATAAGCGATTACGGGAATGCTCTTCCGTTTCCGCCCGCGCCATGTGGCAATATTATGCGAAAGTACAAAAGGTTGAAGAAACAACGAGGAGCTGGATACAGCTCTTCCAAGGACCGACTTCTACAAAATCACGATGAGCATATTAGTCAGGAGTACAATGAAACTCTAGAGGCAGACTGGAACGATATTCTTAAAGAGGCTGGAGAAATCAATTGTCCTTTCTGCTTCTTGAGCTTACCAGCTCGAGATGTTGTTGACGAGAAGAAATGGAAGTAAGTAACATCTCTAAGCTTAAAAAATTGCTCCATGAATCCTGGAACAAGCCTCCAACTACCAATGATGAATTGGAACAACTTACTCATTGGCGTAGGCTACATGTGAAAAACGATCTAGACCTATATGTCTGCTTATTCGAGGATTGCGATTCGCCTGGAGAATTATATAGCCATAGCAGTACATGGCTTAAACATATGTGTTCACATAATTTGCGATGGCGCTGCATATCAAAGTCTCATTCGAATTTTCAATGCAATACTAAAGGTGAATATATCAACCACATAAAAGTTTGCCATGCCGACAAATTTACCGATGAGCAACTCGATATCTTGGCTATTAAGAACGCTCGGACGGCTAGCCCTATGTTCAAGTCTTGTCCATTATGCAATAGCGAAGACGTTACCAGTAAGATGGAAGACCACATTGTGGGACACTTGCTTCTCCTTGCGCTCAAGTCTCTGCCTAGCTACGAGGAGCCCACAGAGGAGCAGACTCAGTCAGAAGGCGGGCAATGTGAGCTTTCTTCATCAAGTGCGCGCACCAGAAGCACAATCGAGCAGATGTCGGAATGTTCTTCAAGTGCCTGTAGCAGCACAATCGAAACGGCATATGAAAAGCATGTTCTTATGGATTTGAAGGATACCGGTAAACAGCAATCATCTAGTCATCGGAGTGATGGCTCGTCGAAATATAAAGCCTGGGGTGGATTCCGTAACTACGTCTCCCAATTTGCTAACGGCGCGACACTCCCCCCGCCAAACTCACGACTCATCTTCGCCAGCAATCCCACGCTTTGCCCCACCGCCTGAAATCGCGGACACACCTAATCACTATGATCCGTCTATAGAGTTTGTTGAGGATCGCTTATTTGACAACATTGATAAGGCACACCATCGTGTCTATGAATGGGGATTCTTGCCCAATATTCATCAAGCATACATAAATCCGGACGATCCAATCATATCAACATTTGCGTTTCGGCAATCTGATATGCGAGAGACGGTGATCACGATGGACCCAGACTGTGCCATATGCCACTCTCCGGCCAGCCTTGCATGCGATTGCGAGGAAAGGGTACTTGAAATGGATATCAAACACGCCGAAGAAAGAATTATGGCGACAATTTACCGAGATATAAGGATGTGGGCATCTAGTCATGCACAAGATCTGATGCTGAAACATTTCGAAGAATATCTGAAGCAGCCATTGAATCCTGAGAATTCACTGCAAGAGCAAGAACAAAAGGTTGAACTACAAGAGACCCCCAAACACCACGAACAAGACTATCGAGAGCAGGATCATGATGAACAGGATCATCCAAAACAAGATCATCAAGAGAAGGGTCATCAAGAAAAGAACCGCGGTGAAAAGGTCCATACGCAAGGCTATCAAGAGAAAGACCGCACATCTCCGGAATGCCCTGAACAGGTTCAACAGCATTCACAACGGGATATAAATGAAGCGTGGCAGGCTGTGCTTCAAGGCTTACCTGAAGCTTTAGAATATTACTTTTCGAAAGCCATGTTCACGGTTCCTTCTGGCGATGAAGTTGCAGTACGAGATCCACCGTCCCTTCGCGGAAAACAATCAGGAGAAGAGTCCAGAAAAGTTAGTAAAGATTAAAGCAATAAATTACGGCTTACTTGATGATATTTCCAAGTGCGACTTTTAATACAACTTGATAAAAGATAAGTACTCATATAAGTGTAAGGAAAAGTATAGCTTATATTTAGAATTATTACGAATTAAAAACCAGAGACGAAAAAAAAGAGGGTCAACATACAAAATCTACGAATTAAGAGCAACAATAAATATTGTCAGTCTCGTCAAGTATGTACAATACTCGACGGATGACTATAATTTCAAGATCTATACAATTGCAGCAATAGAAGGTTGCTATCTGGCTTTTGGTTATAAATACAAGTTACTGGTAGTATATCATGTCTCCCCTTTTAATGCTTCTAACACGCTCCTCCAAATTTTTACATACAAACATTCCGGCCGCCAATTCAAATAAAATCTCTCTATAGAGCCTCACGCATCTCCTGCTTCATCCTCGTAACCGTTCCAACGCCTCCGTAGACCAGCCCAGTGTACACCATCGCTACGCTTGCGCCGGCATTCAGCACCTTGAGCGCCTGTTCTCCATTTGTGATACCTCCAGTCGCAAAAAGGACCTTTTGCTCTCCCTTACCGACGTCGGGCTGCGCGTCAAGCAGCTTACGGTATCGCCCAACAAGATCCAAGGTTCGTTCAAACATGGCTGGGCCGGAGAAACCACCCACCTCCATCAAAGCCTTTTGTTCTCTGACAGAGAGTCGGGCACCCTTGGGGTTCAGGCCGGTTCTCCTTTTTGTGGTGTTTCCGACAATGATGCCGTCAACGCCGCTCTTCTGCACAGCCTGGACGATGCCTTCCATCTGGGAGTCCTCGTCTTCGTCGGGTGAAACCTTGACCATCACTTTGGGGCGGGTCTTTCTGTCGGTTTGAGAGGCTGCATCGACGACCGCTGAGAGGAGTCGTGATAGGGGCTCCGTGGCTTGCAGATCTCGAAGGCCAGGGGTGTTGGGGCTGCTGACATTGACGACCAGAACATCGGCATAGCGAGCCAGCCGCTTTGTGCAGTAGACGTAGTCCGAAGCAATGGCTTGCTCATCTTTCTCGTTTGTCTCCTTGTTCTTGGCGATTTGCACCGCAAGTACCCGTCCAGGCTTCAAGCTGCCCACAGGAACACCGGCTTCGCCACTGATGATTTCCTCCTCGCTAACTCCTATCGAGCGCGCGAATCGTCGCAGTCGGTCGCGCAGGCGGATCGCCATGTCGTCTGCCCCCCTCGAGTTGAGGCCGTATCGGTTGATCATTCCGTCCAAAATAGGCACCCGGAAGACACGAGGCTTGGGGTTTCCCTCCTGAGGCAGCGGCGTGCAGCCTCCGATTTCAACAACGCCAGCTCCTAGTGCAAACAGCGCATCGGGAATCTCGCCGTCCTTGTCGAGACCCGCAGAGATGCCGATGGGATTTGCCAATTGGTGCCCAAAGACGGAGGCTGAGAGACTGGAGTCGTTGGCCGTAGAGTCGCGCTCTCGAGGATGCAAGCCCGCCTCATACAGGAACCTCAGCGCATTGACACCCACGTGGTGCGCATCCTCAGCGTCGGGAACGACGGTTCGAAGCAGCGGCGGGACGACATATCGGTGGACAAACGCTCGCGTATCGGTCGCATAGAGGTAAGAGACGTAGAGGGCTGCAGCGAGCGCTCCGCTGTAGGCCGCGACCTTGAGTCCGCTGCCGGAGCTGCTGCCGGTGCTTGTCGAGCTCGAGTTGTGGCGCCGGGGGATGGATTTATGCGAATGCGGGCATATCGTCGGTCGGGGAGCGGCTCTGAGGCCTGTGGCGGCCAAGCGCGGTCGGAGAAGTGAGGCAGACATGATTGGCGCAACACGGCGCCGCGTCAGCTTCCAATGGCTTGTAGTTTGGCGTTTGGAAGGAGATCGTGAAGCAGCGATCTGAGATGAAGCTGCAAGTGGATCAGGCGAGGTCGGGAAATCGGGAGGGATCATCCGGCGTACTGTGTTGCTGTACAGTGCACACTGTGTCATCACTACATGCCCACAAACCACTTCGCACCCGGCGAAAGAAGGAGAGAGAACGTGCGAGATGTTGTAATAGGTGTAGTATTTTATTATTTACATATGATGGTTGTAGGGCTCTTCAATGTGAGAAGGACCATGTGCATGAATATTCACAGAGATATCTCAGGCTACATGTTCTAGGAAAAGGTGGGTGTTGAAAGCTTGTGTAAGTGGTGATATCGTGACTACTATCGCTATCGAAACAAAATAGAATTTGTTCGATTTACGCCCATACGCCTCAAACCGATAATGCACCCACAAAAGATCATCCACATTATCGCATAATGAAGTTAATATCTAGATCGTAGGAGCCAGGTACATGTATGCCTTTACTCTTCTGTGTACCACTTGCCCTGGGCCGTAGAGAGCTTTGGAGTTTGGGACTTTTCTAGATGTATTTGCTCGTCACCGATGAACAGATGGACGTCGAAGTTTATTGTAGGAGACCAAACTCAATTGTTTCCCACATAGGGACGCCTCGCGGCGTTGAATCTAAAGATAGGCCAGATTCGGTCCATATATATGTATCTACGGGTCTTTTCCACCGCCAACTATAAGAGCTTCCCAGCGCGGAATAAGTACTTTAATGTATACGATAACTGGGCAAGCGTTTGCCACAAAGTATATCAATATCCAAATAAAAGACTCATATCCCTGAAATGGGGACGTACTCGGAGCACCATGAAGTGTATAAAATGCCCGTTCTTGGAAAGTTCGTTTGCATCCTGTTTATTCACATCACCACAGAACAGAATAGCCAAGAGACGACCAATATATTCACATTGATTTGAAGTATCTTGTATCCAACAATCAAATAAATACCAAGCTGGTCGTCACACTGCTCTGAAGCGTCATCTATCCAACAACCAAATCAATACCCAACTGATCATCACAATGTTCAGGTTACATAACAACAATCATTGGCTTCCAATGAGTGTCAACGTCAATGCGTCTGAGAAACGTACAGAGCCGGAAGATACCACCATGAGCTCCGCGCAAGATGAATCATCCCCAGTCCCATTCTCGCCATCGCCATCGACATCGCTATGCATTCTCGCAGATTGCCCACTGGATATTTTGGCCAAGATCACAGACTATTTGCCAAAATCCAGCATCATGTCTCTAGCCATGACTCGCAAGGACCTTTACCAGGCAGTGGATGGTCTTTTCCCGAGGGGAAAGCTAGCCCTCAAGCATAGCGACGTTGCTGAGTTCACAAGGGCTCTGCAAAGAGATTTCCCCAACACCTTTTGCTGTGCCGCATGCAATAAACTATGCCCCTTGAACCCCAGCGGCACATGGAGAGATCAGAACCATCAAAATTGCAGCGGCTTCTCCTCCTGGGCTTGGTGGGATTGGTGTTCGGCCCAAAGACGGTATTCGGGTTGGATCATCAGGTCAGTTCTCTGGCATCCCGCTTCGAAAGAGGCCAAACTCGCCTTCATGGACGCGCGCCTAGTTATGGACCAGCATTTTCTTGGCAGTCGCTATGGTTTGCCGTTGAAGAATCTGGAACGACACGCTGCGTTCGAAAAATATATTGTCCTACATGACTATATGGATTTCGGACAGGTTGATTGGGATAACTATCGTGAAATGACGCGGAGGCGCCGGCGTCTGGACTCGTTCAATCGAGGTGTTTTCGACCAAAGACCAACGTCAAATCATGCCAGCCTGGAGAAGCCTTGGAGGTTTTCCTTTGACTACGTCCCCAAAATCATCAACGACGAGCTCTACATTGGAAGATTCAACAGGATTGACGGACCTTTGGTATCTTTCAAAAAGTGTGCAGCGCTCCTGGGCAGCATCCACTTGCCAATCTGCCACCACCTGGAAATTGTTGCGGAGCCGTACGGCGACATCCTCATTCAACACACCGACAGGCCGATCAACGTCCTGTATGCCGTGTTTGACAAAGAGATGGACGAGCAATACGGTTCATGTCCAGACTGCTTCGCGGATTATGACTTTCTTCTGAAGAGAGACGAAGACAAGCAGGAGTGGAGTCTGAGGCTGTCCACGTACCATTGTCTCGGGGCCTGTCGCTCTCCATACGATACGAAATGGAGTCGTCTTCGCAACAACTACTCGACAAGGCATCAGGATCCTCATGAGAATTTGATGGAATCTGATCATCCCCTTGGAGGAGAAGCGGAGCAAACGTGGTACAAAAGACTCGATGAGGAATTTGCCGCCAGAAACCTTGTGCTCGGATGATTTCGATGCTTTTTCATCAAAGAGCGATTGGAAAGAGGAGATTTTGTTTGACATACATATTACTGCGATAGATCCTGTTATTATTTAGTGCATATCACCATAGCGATTAATTCTGTCATTAGTTGGCGTATTATTACCACGGAGATCAATACATTTTCAGTTAGTATTCTACAACATTGTTCATAAATTGCAAGTCACGATGCCTATATCGGTTTTGGTCTCAATGTGTATTTGCCTATCGCCTCCAGTGCATGCCATTCTCTTCCTCCCTGGACGCCGCTTGACGATGAATCAGATACGCGTATAGCTCTCCTGAGAGCTAGAGGATTCTTATGTAAAACCCTGTATAACAAAAGCCCAAGGCCCCAGTATGAACTCAGCATAGGAAAGAGGCACCGCTCGTTCGCTCGGAGCAAAGTGGACTGGGTGGTTCCCGGGCTGATCGGACCGGATAAGCAAGGTTGGCGCTGGGGTTCAACCGTATCAAAGTTTTCGGCCGAGAGAGCCTCGTACTACAGAGCTTGCTTCCTTGACAACCTCCCCTGTCTTGACGTAGAGCTTTGGATATAACAGTCTTGGGGGATTCATAAAATACTACATCCTTTGTTCCAACTCAAGAAATGCATCGTCTAGACTTACAAGGCACATCAAGGGTCTAGCTTCTGGAAAGAGGCTAGAATCATGTACCATGTTAAAGTTTCCTGGCAGACAACTACGGATGCTTTTGGCTTGTTTGTGGCGGTGGAGTCGAGTTTAAAACATGGACTCAATCCATGTACGTGAGAATTAGGCGTCTCACCCATTTACGGGGGGCTTGCCGCGGCATAGCAGTAGCCTTTGCCCTATACCGGTCCCCACTAAGCGCGCCGGCGGCAGAATTATATAATTTACAGGCGTTATTTGTCCGTGGTTTGCAGCCAGCGCAGCCTCCCAGCGCAGCCCTCCGGACGAGCTCGGACAAGCCCTGCGCGATACCATATCATGTCATATCGACGGGCTGTTCAGCAGCACCGAATAACCGCCTGACCCAGCCCAACGGGCCATTTTCCTCCCGAGCCCGATTGATGTCATGATCCCGTGTAAGATCTAGCACCGTGAAAGGGACGAAATGACTGGAGCTCGAGCAGGCTGCTGGGTGTAAGCCTCGGCTCTTTGACAGCCGCATTCGGGTACGTGCCCTTTTTTACACGTATCGTGCCACTAATGTTTACTGACTGCATCGCTGCGACCGAGGAATTTCAGAATTTGGAATTTTCCAAACGGCTGCTGTCGCCACTAGGGACCTAACGCCGATTAGCATTGATCGTTTTCTCACCGGCCCCTGGACGCTGACAAAGGGAAGCATCCGAGATAGGTCTTCCAGGAAATAATTTGAGTTGCAGATGAGACGGATTCAGCGTCTCGGTGCATGGCCCGGGTGCTTAAATAGCGGCCGCGTCGCATCGTCGCCAGTCTTGCGTCATGGACTCGGAAGCAATAACATCATCACAAAGACTGTTCTCCTCAGCTATTTCACGCCTCAACACACAACTCTAGCAGCGACACGACATCTTCACGTTTCACCCAGCACTTCAATCTCGCACAAAATGTCTGCAAGCTTGATCCCGGCCAACCCGGCTGATCTCATGGTCATCCGCAATGTCACGCCCAACGTCGTGACCTTCTCCGTGCCCTTTGCGCGATTCGGCAGAATCCAGATTGGCGGCCGTGGAACGCTAGGTATGCATTCATTCAATGTTTAATGTCTCGCCATTCCCACATAATAAGGGCTTAGCGCCCAGAATGTCTCACCAGTACATGCACCTGTGCTAATCGCATCGTCCAACAGTGAGGCTCACTTCCGGCAACCTCGCCGTCTTCTCTCCCGTCGCCCTCACAGAAGAGACCAAGGCCAAGGCCGCAGAGCTGGGCGGCAACGTCGCGTACATCGTCGCGCTTGACTTTGAGCACCACATCTTCATCTCTGAATGGGCCAAGCAGTGGCCTGAAGCCAAGATCATCGGCCCAGAGGGCCTTCCCGAGAAGCGCGCAAAGCAGACCAAGGACCCGAAAATCAACGACGACAAGTTTGCCGTCGTCTTCACAAAGGAGGGAAAGCGCGACATTCGAATCAGCCAAGAGTTTGACGCCGACTTTGACTATGAGTACGTCGATGGCCACGCCAACAAGGAGCTCGTCTTCAACTACAGGCCGGACAAGGTCCTGATCGAGGCGGATCTGATGTTCAATCTGCCGGCGACCGAGCAGTACAGCAAGGTGCCCGAGTCGGACAGGCCCAGCGGGTTCCTCAACAAAATCTTCCACAGCGTGCAGAACACCAGCGGAGAAGCCACCTGGTCCAAGCGGTTCAACTGGCATCTCGCCAAGGATCGCAACAGCATGAGCGACAGCCTGAAGGTTATTGACCAGTGGGACTTCACCACGTTGATTCCTTGCCACGGAGATGTCCTCGAGGGAAATGGAAAGGACATCTTTAGGAAGATATTCCAGTGGCACTTGCAGGGGAAGATGTAATTTCGGCAAAGGGCTGCTTGTAACGGTTGTAAAGGAGTTTGATGATACCTGTAATTAATTTGGCAAACGCACGCGGAAGTTATAGACATTCGCAGTCTCTAGTGTAACTAACCAACTGGATTCTTTCTTGATCACATGAATAAGTGGTGTTTCAAATGAATCTCTCGTTATAGGCAAGGGAGAGTTGTGAGTGTAGTTGAGTGACCGTTACCTTGTCTGCGTATTTGACCTCATGAGGATACTTTGAAGCAGGCGACTGCTAATAGATTGCATGTCTCAAGCGATATTAGCTTCGAATATTGCATTGCTGGATGCGTGCAGCTGCTGCGTCGCAATTGGACAGAATCATCTGGATGGGGGCCAAAACGCAACGGCGGCAAGGCGGCTTCGGCAATTTTGTCTGCATCAACGGGACATGAAGTTCCACTATGCAGGTTTGCACAATGAATCGTATCAGCATGATATTTGCATCATGGCCATTTTCGTGTTCTGAACTAGATGTCTCGCAACGCCTTGAACGTCAATCAGACTCGTCAGGTAAACTCAAGTCATGCAATTAATTTCCTATCTAATCTACAATTCTAATGCACTCTTGCAGGCTATGACATGCAGCTGCTCAATAATCTGCTCCATGCAGGCCACAGTCGTAAGCGGATTGATGGAACAAACTCGCAGACTAGTCTGGCCATGAACCTGCGTAGTTTGGATCATGGCAATATTCTGCTCCAATGCATCTCTAGAAATGATGCCATTCAACTGATCCGCAGTATCCTCATCCATCCCTTCTGGGCAGAATCGGAAAGTAATGGTGCTTAGTCTAGCCGGCGACGTAATCTTCCAATGTTCAAGGGTCGCCAACTTGGCTTCTGCAGCTGCAGCGACTAGAAATCCATGATCAATCATCTGCGCAACGGTGTCCGCTCCAAGCACTCGTAACGAGAACCAGAGTCTCATGTGGCGAGCCGGCCGTGTAAGCTCAATGCCGTAGTTGAAGAGGTTCGGCTGATCCTCTCCGGATACAGTATCTTGCAGATAGTCGCCGCTGAGGGTAAAGCTCTCTGCTAGATGCTTTCTGTCACGAACAAGTGTAATAGCACAGCCAAACGTCTGGAATAGCCATTTGTGAGCGTCCCATGCAACGCTGTCGGCGCGTCTAAGCCCTGCTACCAACGAACGGTATTGTCCCGATAACGCAACAGAGGCGCCATAGGCACCGTCTACATGCAGCCACATGTTGTGCTCCTGAGCCAAGTCTGCAATTTCATCCATGGGGTCGATGGCTCCCGTATTAGTTGTGCCACAGTTGGCAACAATGAGGAATGGGACCAGGCCTTGGCTTTTATCTGCAACAATGGCCTCCTCAAGCTTGGCCACGTCCATGCTGAACTTCTTATCGGATGGTATCTTTCGCATTTGGTGGTCGAAAAAGCCTAGAATCCGGAGGGCTTTGGGTACACAGAAATGGGTTTCGTCGGAGAAGTAGATGATGCCCTTGCCTCGATCATCCTGTTTCAAGCGTTGGTCGCGCGCAGCCGTCATAGCCGTCAAATTGGCCACGGAACCTCCAGAGACGAAGATTCCACCGGCCGAAGCGGGCAGACCAATTTGGGCCGCCAGCCAGGCAATAAGCTCTAGCTCAATGGTTGCGATTCCAGGTCCTCCCAGCCACACCCCAGAAAAGGCGTTGAATGCGGATGCAAGAATGTCACCAAGCCAAGATGCAGGAGTTGCAACGGATGGAATTGCTGTGAGGAAGCGCGGGTGGCCAACACGCGCCCTAAAGGAATAGATGTCGTTCATTTCACCAATGACTTCTTCAACTGTGCGTGTTTGTGTTGGAAGCGCCAGCTCTCGAATTCTGGCTAGGTCTTCTTCGCCGGCCGGGCGAAAGATTGGACTGGTCTCGTCATGGTTCAGATCACTGAAATGGGGCAGTTGGCCAATCGCATCTCGTACTTGAGCTGAAATAGATTCCAACGTTTTGGTGTAATCTTCTCCCGTGTAGGAACCCATTTCGAAGGTGTTTGCTAAGACGTAGGAAAGAACAAGAAAAAAATCACAGAGGCGGCCTTGAAGTATAAATAGGCACTATGAGTTGAACACGGAAAGCGAATATGCTCTTTTGTCGCACTGACGATGGATCCCTTCTCCACGGAGTCTTAGTTCTAGCCATATACATTTTCTGATTGGACGCAGAAACGTCCAGATCGGACAACTCCAAGGCGAAACAACACATTGTGTCAAGAAAGGCCTAAGCGTGTAAGAATTTAGCTGGCAGAGTAAATGCCTATATGAGGCTACGTTGAAGCTTACCTTTTCGAAAGTGGAATTTTCGCACCAATAGTTTCAGTGGTATGGTTGGCGATGTGGAGCTGCGGAGGCTTGACTATAGCTCCAAAATAGACTTCCCCGTTGCCTTGTCCAGTATTATATACATTGCGATCTTTTCAACGACTTGGTTTTGGTGAGCTTTTTGTGAAGAAGAGACAACTGAGTCATTTGCGGAATGATTCCATACACTACTAATTCGAGCTAGAGACAGTTGCGGGCGTCTCTTGTCTTTTGGGGTCGTTAGGTTCATATTTGGCCGTTAGCTAAATTCTATATGTGGTGTTATTAGTGTGCTGACACGCCTCTAGATTGATGATTGTGTATGGCCCGCCTATACGCGGAAAAAGCCGCCTACTGGCAGATACTATGCAAGAGATTCTACTGGTTCGTATGTTATAGTAACTTCCCCATCTTATCTCATATAACTGCCTCGACAGTCAGTCACAGGCTTGCTCTAGCAGTCATTCTACGAGACCGAAATTCCACCACCAAACTCATCGTTTTCTATAAGGCGTGTTAACGTGATAATCGATAGCTGAACTGATTACATGTATATACATAGCAGCCTCAAGCACACGACCAATTCTTCGCATCATTTACAGAACCCGAACCGCTATATCTTGCTTTCTGCGGCCAAGGGCAAAGAGGTCGTTGCGCATGTACACCCGAGTTGGGATCTATCAAGCTGTTCCAACTCGTCGCAACAATTTGGTCCACGGCATTCCCGTTTTCCACCCAGTCCACCAGCGCCAGCAGCGCATCATGCTGCTTGTCCTTGAAGCCCGGAACTGACCACTGGTTCGTGGCCATGGTCGTAGGCTGGAACGTAGCTCCAATGTTCCACGGCGCGCCCACCGTTGTCAAGGCGCAGTGCTGCATTCCTGGAATGAGGAAAAGACGGAAAAAATCTTGGGTGCTCTGCAGGCTCCCAAAGTAGTCGATGGTGCGGTTATAGTACGTCTCCGAAATTCTCGTGGGTACAATGCCGTCGGCTTGACCGTGGTACATGATGATTTTTCCTCCACGGTTTTTGAAGGGGGAGATGTTGACCTGATCAGCTGTTGGATTGCCAGGATCGTTTTGTTCTGCATAAGTGACGAGGCTCTCGTTGAATGTCCTCCAGTCCCAGTTGGGATCGTTGAGGAGGAAGTCTTGCACGTATTCCACTCCAAAGGCGTGCGGGGCAGTTCCATTAAGGTAGAGGGACCATTGGTCCTCCGAGCTGTAAGTGAGACCATTGGCGAGCCACCTGCCGTCCACTGAGGAGTACCAGTCGTTGTAGATCTTCTTGGCAGTTCCAATCTGAGCATCTGTAAGACAGTTTGAGGAAGCGGAACCCTTGCAGCGTATTTGGGTATAGTCAAAGTTGCATAGCTCGGGACTGCTCACGATGCCGTCAACAACCCCATCAACTCCATCGCATTGGCGGATAACTTCGGCCCCAAGGACTGAAAAGAGCGCGAGTGGAATATGTTTCGGATCGGTCACGGGCAAGTTGTACATACCCAGCTGGACTACATAGGTGTTGAGGTGGCTCGTGTACCAAGCTGCAGCACCGATAAGGGCGCCGTCGAAAGTGTCAGGAGACGTTTGTATTTCCTTGAGCCCTTGACGGCCACCAGTCGAGCATCCGCTGTAGTATGAGTACTTGATGGATGCTCCGTAGTAAGCCTGAGTTAGTGTTTTCGCGAGCTGTACGCTTCCATGTATCGCACGCCAGCCCCAGTCTGACTTGGTATCGATATTGTTCAACGCCCAGGTGACGTCTGCTGTCGCTGAGTTATGGCCTGTGTCTGTGGAAACAGTTGCGAAGCCGAGATGCGTCCCGGGACCCCTAGCAGAACGATGTAAGTTGGACGAAGATAAACAAAGATGCGGCTATCAGCAGAGCTGCTACATACATATCAAGCCAGTTGATTCCTCCGCCAAACCCCCCATTTCCAATGGCCAAGAGTCTGCCTGTCCATTGACTAGAAGAGGGCAAAAACAGCCCGAACCGGTAACTGGACTCGTTGGAGCTGACTACCTTGACAGTTACTGCGCATAAAGCAGGCAGGCCGGTTGGATTATACGGATAATTGAGGTCTGCCGCTCCTTCGCCATATTGTCCGTTTTGCGGTACGGATGCGACCTTTTCAATGCTCGCTCCTTGGGGGAGGACCTTTGTAAACGTCGATGAGCTACATGATGCTTGCGCACTTTCGTCTGAATCCGGGCGGATTGGTAGTGAAGTGGCAGCAACTGAGTGAAGCGCGTACGCAAAGGTGAATAGCAGAGCCTTCATCACGGGAGATGACGATGGTGACTGATGGATAGAGGTGAATAGTTGTTTGACTCTTATGCTCTGGGTTCAGAAGCTACCGGAAAGGCTGAGGATGCTGTCTTTTTATAAAGAACATGTCTAATAAAAAGATCAATATCTCCCCCCCTGGTTCAATATTCTTGTCTGCTAGTTATTGTCATATCTCCTAAAACTATTGAATTGACAGGCTGGTTTGACAACAAACATGGTTACACCTCATACGGGTCCGGCAATTGCAAGCAACTAAACAATTGGCCAGATTGGACCGGCCTCATGCCCCCCAAGAAGCGCGCAAATAGTAATGTCACAACCCCTGGCATAGGGTTCCCATGACAGCTTCAGACACTTGAGCTCCTGAAGAAACAACCGAAACACCCTGGCTTCCCCCGCGTTTTCCCCGCGTTCTCCATCTGTCAAAAAATTGCTTGTTTCTTTAGCTTGATATAACATGTGAATATATGATCCAAGTCTAATAGTAATAATTTTTGGGAATGTTTATTGTAGCATGTCTTTGCAATTGCTTCATTATTGAGGCAACTCTTTCAGACTATCCACTCTAATTGATGTTTACACTTCTGACCCGTCTTACGGCAGCAAAACCTGGCATGCAATCTTGAGCGGGTAGTTTAAATCGGGCAATTTCGTCCCCCCCGCAATCTTCTAGTTTAGTGTCTCCGCTAATCTTCTTCCTCTGGCATTCTGTCATACCAGATATTAGGCAGATTCTTTAAATACTACTCGAAATCCCTCCTGGACCGGGTGCGTTCGGTTATTTCGGCAAACCATTGCCATTATTGAGCCATTTTTGGCATTCTATTGACGCTCTAGGCATACACGTACATGCTCAGTCCGTCTCATGGGTGGCCAAACCTAGCATTGAACAGGATGCTTATGGCGTGGCTTGCCACACTCAATACTACCATCCAGCACATCTCACTTTCTTGCCCTTGTTCACCCCTGCCAAGTCGAGAACATCTTGTAGGTCAACCTGAAGGGCCAAAGCGACTTCGGGGTCCGCAAATCAAGGACGGTGAAGGTATATGAGCCCCTATACATCTATCTTCGCTGCTGCCTGCATCTGATGCAACCGAATACGCCCCAATTGTGGACTGGCGGGTAGTCTCGCCAAGCCTGATCATCCCAGCCACTGTACCCCTATTTTCAAGAGAGACAAGACATCAATCCATCTCACTGAGCATTTTAACTTCAAGCTTCTACAGTCTCGACCTCTCAAATCATCTGCAGGAACTATAGTCCGAGATCCGTGGCGCATGTACGTCTCTCAACCAAGTTTCCCAAGCGAATTTGTCATCCACGGAATCCTCCCACTTGCTGGCCTTTACATTGACCGCTTCGATTCATATCGGCAGAACATGTACATATCAGAAACAGTGGAGCGTCATGATGCTTCTTATGGAAATGGACATTTTGAGTTCCTTTTGACCTTAATGATCGGAGAAAACCGAAATTCTCCAAGTAGCTATGAACTATGTTAGACAACATGATGAAACGATTCCTTACTCGTCTGTAAAGAGCGAATTTCGGACCACGTAGACCATGACGTGGCTTCATAATGTAATTGAACTGATACATCATATTGCTGACGGTACTGATGATGACATGTTATCCACCTTAAGTTCTTTGACACCCTTTTCTTCCACCAGAGCGAACCTAATGGGAAGCCAGAGAGCGATATACTCGGACCGATCGCGTAGCTCAGACTACCAGACGTGGATAATTGCTAAATCGATATCCTAGCAATGCAGCAAGGGTGTAAGGTTAAGGCCTGGTTACCTAAAATAGACATCACCACATGGATTTACATTGTAACGTAAGTCTTACTAGGAATACTATGATGGAAGTCCTGTGTAGTGATTTGTGTACAAGAAACGCATATCTCACAAGTACATCGACAAGAAGAGCAAAGGCCAAGGAATAGTATAGTTGTGAAAGGGCTAGGAAACGCAGGATATTTCGTGTAGGTTATTTGTTCTGAGATGTAAATGATGCTGCTGGCTATTGCATTTAAACAGAAAAAGTATAATGTCATCATAATAGCATGAAATAAGAAGATGTATCATTACCAAAGTAATTACTTAGTAATATTACTCAAGTTTTAGACAAAATCAACAAACATCCAATCACCACACGCCCGCTACATGTGTATTTCTAATCTGACGCGGCCGTGCATAATCGCGCGGTTGTTCAAATCCTACATAGTAACTGGCATAGGACATTTAAGAACTCCTCGGAGATATATGCAGCGCCCTCTTTATAACATTATCGCCAAGGCCTTGTAGACTAACCTACATGTAGATTGTATTACACAAAGCCCGGATTGCTATTGAGAAATGATTCCATGTAGGGTAACACTTGCAATAAGTAAATTTATAATAACGATTAGTAGAGAGAGTTGAAATCGCTATTGTTAATATTCTTTTATCATTTAAGTCAACCTGAGGTTACTCTATTCCATTGTACAACAATACACCAAAATTGATATCCAATAGGCGGAATTATTTATAAATAAGATCGCTATAGCTCATACCAACCCCGGACAGACTGAACGATTGACTCTATCTGGAATACTACCCACCGATTTACCACTACTAGGATGCTACTTTTTATGCTACTACTCTTTATAGAAGGCCTTACTATGGCAAGCAAGGCTATATTAGACACAGGATCACACATTGATGACAAGTCAAATGTGCCAACGAGGTAAAAAGTGGTATGTTACAACTGTCAATGCACCGTATCGAAATGGGTAAATCAAATTTTCTTAGTTGTAAAACATAACATCAGCCCGAAGTCATACGATGTGGCTTCTGCGACGTAAAAAGCAGCGCCAAGTCTTGAATATAGCTTAGACTTGTGCATCCAGTTTCCGGTTTCCTACCAATAGAATGCAAATGCTCTGTCCCCACATGACACTTATAGTCAACAAAGAAGATGAGACAGTCAGTCGAATATATTATTCCATTCAACGACTGGCGTTACAAAGTTGGAGCAGCCAAGAATATGAGCAGACAAATTAAGAGATATCAAATACTATAGGTATTCTTCACATGCAAAGCTAAACTAAATGTTAGTCTCTTATGTATTAATCTGCCGTGTTTCGCATTCCCGACACTCGCTTTCACTGAGGCGTGTGCTTTTATAGCATCAGTGGGGAAATGTAGATATATAAACAGCTAAACAGGAGATGAGTTCTTTGCTTAATTAGTGTGTTGCCTCGCTTTGTGATATTATCACAAGCTTCGTAAGTAATGGCAAGTCATATTTGCCACCTGACCGTTATACAGCGAAGGAATTACTGCAATATAGCTCAAACTCCGTATTTGCACAGATGCAACCAAGTGTGCTGCCATCGTCGAATAGACTTTCTTGTAAAGGCCACGACTTGTTCTGCCAAGCTATCGTGAGACATTAATTTGATGATTTATATAGGTTGGCTGGATTCATTGAACTCAAAGCTGCTCAATTGAGATATTCGAGGCGGAAATGCAAAGCCATCCAGTCATCTAATTCGATAAACTTTCCGATCGGTGTGTGACACAGGCGCAGCACACGTATTGCGTGATATGCAGCAAAGCTAATTCGGGAAAAAGTTAACAAACATTATATCATACTATCCATGTAAGAGAGTTGTAGGGAAAATAGCGAATAATGACGATTCTAACTATGACAAATAGAAATAGCCAGAAGAATAGACATGCAAGATATGGCAGGGACTTGAAAAGTATATATAATGAGACAGGACACCTCTGTCTAAATCTTTTCTTCATCGCCTCATTCATCTCTATATTAGTCTTTCCAAAGCTACTTATCTATCCTGTGCTGTCAAACAGCTGTCATCAAAAGCATCAAAAGCTGATAACGTACGATACCATGCCTTCTATCAAATACGAAGCAAAGGTTGCCTCGGGTGCGACCCCATTTTACGGCCAATTGGTTGTCTCCAATCTTCACTATGACGATGACTCAGCAGTGACCATCAATGACTTCTTTGGCACTGTCTTCAAGTCGCCTGCTAGACTTGGAAAAAACGATATCGTTGTGGGGACCAACCCCTGGCAGGAAGTCACACCAGACGTCACGGTCAATCAGATTGGCGATTCGACCTTTCTCGTCATAGTGAGGCTTGAATTCAAGGGTCCTTATACATTCAACCTTTCTGATACCATATCATTTGGTATCAATGGTGATTTGACCGATGACCCTGATTTCTATCAGAATTCTTTTTCCTTCGAGGCCGATCAGATGCCTTACGCAACCGGGATAGTTGAAATCCATGTCCCACCCGCTCCTACTCCTGCCCTTGCATCTAGCAAGCTGTCTATTGTTCTCCAGTCAAAATTTGCAAAGTTTCCTTTCAATCTCCCTCTTGTGGGCACCATCTTGGAAAATATACCACCGGGCGATTACAATGTTTCAGTCATGGACCTCGCTACGGAAGACCAAACTACTGTTGCTGATACTCAGGCCTCACCCACATTCCTGGATGTCAATATTGGAGAGTATACTGGTGTCAGCATTACCTTTGGCCCCGTGTCAAAGTACAGTGCCTTAGATTTGGGTTTTGGAGACATTCCACCGCTCCAGGGAGAAACCTTTCACGTGCAGTTGCTCATTGACGGCGCGCCGTTCACAGATTTCTATAGCTCTACAAACCACACGACTCCGGTGCGACGCCTTCCGGAAACAGGATCTTTCGCAGTGATCGTTGATAATATTACTTTGAATAATGTCGATTATACGTTCCGTGTGTGGAATGAGGGTCTTCCGCGCAAGCTATTCACTATTATATACCGTGAAGATGATGTAAAGTCTTCGCCTATTGACATTTCAGGCTTTGTCCAGCTACCTATCGTCATAGAATCTGATTTTGAGGTCGACCAAGATATTCTGATACGCCTCACCTCGGATGATTTGATCTATACCGAAAAGGTCCCTGCTCAAGCTGGCACTACGCCGTTCTCCGTGCTGGTAGCTCCAGGAGAGTACTCGATTCGTAGCGCAAGCTTTGTCAACAGTGGAACAGTGTATGTGGTTGAAACCGCAACCAATATTACTGTATTACCAGATAGTAGCACGGAGCTCAACCTTAAGCTGCTGAAGGGAGCTTCGCTTCAAGTCAAAGGCTTTCCTGACCAGTTGAGCTTCGGTGCCATCGCTGATTTGACACCTGACAATGCTAAAGATCTTGTTGCGGCTCGAGTGTCGTCCATCTTCAAGTACGCCGGCACTGATGGCGCCGGAGACAAGGAAAAGTTCTTGGACAATGACTCTTCCACTAGCAGAACAATCCAACTTGCGCTCGAGGTTGAAAATGAGCTCGCAGATGGCAGTAAAGTTTTGCCAGTAATGATCTCCTATACCTGCAATCTCTCTCAAGGAGACATATATGAGCAGCTTCGAAGAAAAGATTGGCTGACCCACAGCTTTGCAAATCTGATCTTGGCTCTCAACATTGCGAAAAGTGCAGTTGATGAGGACCACCCAGTACCGGCTGGTTTCATTGTTAACCCCGACTTCTTGGGAGAAGGCCAAAAGGCGAACCTCGTTGACTATGGCGTGCCGGTCAGAGAGCCATTACAAGATGCCCTTGATCACTGGCAGATCGAAGCGGAGATTCCTGACTCCATTGTCGATACCTTTGCAGGGTATACTCATGCCGTCAACTGGCTTATCCGAACAGTGGCCCCCAGCGTTACTTTTGGCTGGCAAGTTAATATTTGGGGCGGCGGTACTTCCACCTGGATTTACAACACTGGCTCGGATGACGACGGTGGTTCGGATAACAATGAGCCATACGCCGAAGCAAATAAACTTGCAGAGTACATCAAGTCGCTCGGCACTTATGACGGCGAGTATGCGCCCGATTTCCTTGCTATAGACCGCTACGAAGCCGATGACTGGACTCTGCGTGCCTATAGCAACGGCTATTTCTACGGCCCATACGAGTGGCGTCGCTTTTACGACTTTGTCCGAGATGTTAGTATAAGTTTGCAGGTGCCCGTGATGCCTTGGCAGATTCCTGCGAGTCGCGCACCACTGGTGGCGGATATCGTCTCGAGCGAGTATGATTCTGAGCACTGGGGTACGGGAGGCAGCTATTTATTGGGAGATGTCGATATCAACTCTGATTATCAGAACATCAATCCTACAGTCTTGTCTCTTAAGCTCGACTCTTCTCTGATCAAGGCCGATACTGCAGCCGAGGTTTGGCGGCGCGGCGAGCCGTTTGACTTGTCGCAGCCGGCGTATCAGGATTTCCCATTGCGTGGCATATTTACGGTTTTGTTGGGAGGAGGATCCACCACTGGAGTCATTTCGACGGTTGGAAATGCTGGGCCTTGGGTAACTGACAGGTTGAGTGCATACGCAGATGACCCGATCAAGTTTGATGACACTTCTTCTGATGGCTCCAATACCAAGGCTAAATGCCGTCAGTCTACAGGTACACAGTGGTGGTCGAGACTATGGGAGGAATGGCGACGCACAGGAAATGCTCGAGTTTGAGGCCTATAGCAGTACAAGTTTAGCTTTATAAAGGATCCTAGTGAAGCTTTAGCTGCCAAAGTATCGCTGCAGAAAGCTAAATACAAGAGCTATAATGCTTAAATTTGTTGAATTATACACATGTACCCAGCCATGGTTACAACTATTTGCCTCCATGTATTCGGGAACATAGAATTACTAGCCTGCTACGTATGAGTTCCAGTATTCAATACTTTGTACCTGCCCAGAGACTCGAACTTTATTATGTGTATCTACGTTGAGAAACTTTCCTAGTAAACGCTATAGGCCAGTATGACGGTCATATACTAAAAATACACCGAAGGAATATAAAGACTCCCATTCCTTCCATTGTCTTGGAGAGATTTTGATGTAGTCGAACTCCAGTGCAGTCGAAATTCGAATTTACGATAATCTCATATTCTACATCGAATCTCCCAAGATGCGTAACACCGAAGAACAAGGGCGCCAAAACCAGGTCTTGCCAGAAGCCGAAGCTTCTACGAGCATACAGCGGCGGGCAGAGAGCCAGGTTCCGGCGAACCAAGAGACATCTTCTCTATCTCCCCTGAAACTTCCGAATGAGGTCCTGTGTGGTATAACGGGCTATTTGGACTTACCAGAGCGTATGCTTTTGGCATTAACCTGCAAATTCCTCATGTCGCTCGCTTCCCCCGAACGCAGCCTACCACGTCTTGATCCCCCCCGACAAAAGGAGATTCCTTCTCGCTCTGCAGAGGGACATTCCGAAAACCTTTCTCTGCCCTTGGTGTTCGAAATTGCAGAGATTAAACCCCGAGCTTAACTGGAGGAGCCAAGATCATTATATACGGACTGTCTGCCACTTTAGCTCAGGCTTTCCGAATTCTATGTGGCGAAACTACCATTTTGAACCCGACATAAACATCGTCTTGCCGAACGAGTGGCCGGCCTTCAGGAGTCATGGCTATATTCGCTTCATGGATGCACACTTGATCATGAATCGGCATTTCTACGGCCCTCTGCACGGCATATCCCTCCGACACCTAACGCGTTGCTTATCGTTTGAGACTGAGCTCGAGCTGGATAGATGCTTACACGGCTTGCCCCCTGCTATAGAAATTAGACGGAGAGCCAATCCCAATGCTGAAGAACCTACTTTCGACTGGATCCCTGCAGAGCAGCCGCGAAGAAACGGGGTGTGGAGATTTTCCCTCCGATATAGCCCCAAGATCATCAACGATAAACTGTACTTGGCCCGTTCATTTACATTTGTTGGCCCTAATGTACCTTGGGATTATCTCGCACGGCTAATGAACCGTATAAAGCCAAAAGTCTGCAACCACATTCGCTACATCATTGTAACGCACCCGGTAGATCCCATGGATTCTCAGACTATTCCATGTGGTCGCGCCGGAGAATTTGACTTTGAATTTTCTCCTGCAATAAAAAGCAACTGGAAAGCATGCGGCTTCAACCCAGGAACGGGATCATGCTTGATCTGTAAGACAGACTACGATGTTTCGCTCACACAGCATTTTCTTGAAGGAGAGTGGAGATTTAGTTGCAACACGTATCACTGCCTCGGGCAATGTCGAGTTATAACGGACCCTCTTTGAGTTTGGTTTGCGTTTACTGAAGGTGATAGGGATCAGCCCTTGCCGTCTACCTTTTCGCCGTATAATGAAGTTCGAGCTTTTACGGATGATGGTAATGAGTTGGTATTCGGACATTCCTCAACGAATGGCGAAGCTCGGCGGAAATGGCTAGAAAACACTACAGAAGCAGAAATCTTGTAATTTAATGTCGAGCTTATGGAAATGGATCTTTGAAAATACAGAATAGAATTTATAAAAGGCCATGTGTAAGCACGACATGCTAACAATAAATCTAGAGTTTGATTGAATTGTTAACAGCTAATACATGCTTCACATGTATCCGCATAAATAGTCACTTTGGTTTAATAATGCATTCTAGTCACAAAATCACTTCTTCATGCAATTCTTTAATCGCATAAACTTCCCCTAGCATTCACCAAATTACATGTAGTCTCTCCTATTTGCTGCCTCTTGCTGCCACTGTACCCATGCATCATACTGTGCATCTTTCAACGCTTCAAGCTGGGGCAGAGTCAGCACGCTCTTCCATGCGTACCAATCACTGCACTCTGCCACGTTGGTGGCGTTGGCAAAATGCGTTGCTAGATCACGACTTCCAGTGAGCAGGCCCATGTTTATGAACCTGTACTCTCCCCATATTGAGAAGCCGAGAGCCCGGTAGGGTCCGATTGGGGCGGCTCTGATCGCCGACCAAGGCGTTTCACGCGCGTCGCCCAGAAATTGCTTGCCCCTGGATGTGATCTGGAGATGTTCAGGACCTGGAAACCACTTTCGTGCTATCGAACAGCCACTCTCGCTACATGAAGGTGCCCATGGGAAAAAGGTCGATAATGGTCGATGTAGTATGGGCGCAGTTGGCGTTGCCAACCTGCCTAAGAGCACTTGTGGCATCTCTATTGCTCTCACGCTTTTCTCTAATTGCAACGCTTTTATATGCCCGGCTGTCGATCCAGGTGGAGGCCAGATGTATGGCTCAGGCGTGTCACGCACAACAGCGTAAAGAGCAAGCAGCCAGGCACCGTAGACGACGTTCTGCTCCTCGAACCATTCCAACGGACCTGCTGCCGCTTTGAGATTGATCCCAACCAGTTGGCCTTCCCGCTCTGGAGGGAGCCGGAAGGGGGTGTTTGGAGAATATCTCCAGAACCCCATGTTTTTGAGATTGCATTTGGCGTTTTCTGGACGCCATGGTCGCAGCGCGATGAAGCGTTGCAAAAGAGTATGGAGGCACCGATGAGCAGCCTCGTGGACCGTCTTGCCTAATACCAAGATGCGAAGCGTAGATTCGGTTGTCGGCGTCGAAGAACCGAGCCAGCTTCTAGTAACATACATTGGTGAGATTTTAAAAGGCCGTCCGAGGGGTATCGGCCAATTTGATTCGGGGTATTGCAGCAGTGCCCAGATGTAGCCAAATACCTTTTGGTTCATATAGTCCAAGTTTTTTCTGGCTACCAATTCGACGATTTTGGCTCCCATCTTTGGTTCCATAAACACAGCGGCACACGCGGATGAAATGAGGCGAAAGCTATGCAGAGATGCCAGATCGGGCATGCCCTTTGCAATGGCGATACGAGCCGACAAAGGCAGCCTGCTGAAAGGATCTGTTTGGTATGGGTACGGCATTGAGAAGAGGCGTCCAAGAAGGATGTTCGATGAACATAACAGATTGCTGTAGCTGACCTGGAGGAGTGTGTACGAAAAGCCTCTCGACCAAAAATCAGCGTGGTTTATATATAGATAAGGTAACATTCGTGGACAATGTCAATTAACCCCTGCAGCGGCCCCCATCCTGTTGTCCCGTGTCATGTATAGGAAAGTTCTCGATCGGCTAGACTTCCCATAGCCATATTGATCGCAATTGCGGAGCAATACATGTAAATAATGGGTCATATCAAATCTTATGGGGGCGATCAGGCATCTTGGCATCCCGTTGAGATCTTGAACCGGTTCCAGCCGTATTATTTTACCAAACTATTGCATCTTAAAGGGCTGGTCTGTATACTGTACGTGTTGCGATACTGATGCAATATGTAGCCACCCGCGTCTATCATTGGTGCCCTCTTTTCGCGTACGTATTGATCAGGCTTGATACATGTACTCCGTGGGGGCGGCGCCTCTGCATAATTTCTGCTTAAATCAGGCTCGGCAAACATAATTGAGCGTTAGTGATAGAAAACGCGTATGCCTAACCTCAGGATCAATGACGCGTACATGGAGAAATTGTAAATAAAGAAATCTTCAAAAATACATCCTCCGCGCCCAGGAAACTGGCAGTCGCAAGGATATTGATGATGAGCAATTAATACCAACGATGACAATGATTAAGAACAGCTGTATAGTAGTTGCCCTTATTAGCTTTGTGCAACGGCAACACTTAGATGCCCATGTATGTAGATACATGTACTTATAGTCGAAGCAGCGATAGATACATGTGCATTTAATCTGCGATCTTCATTATCTTTCTCATATTCCAAAGTCTAGCAGAGATTTTGACTATCAATGCTTTACGGCACTAACAAATTTTCGTGAGCCAATTTATATCTGCATCTTGCAGTCTTTGTACTGTACACTATCTCCTGGATACGTTGTAACCCTTCGAAATCATTCTTTTCACCTCATATTAGATGTATAGCCCGAAGAGCCGTTGATACAGCCATCAAGCTTGCTCCTCATAGTTGGTATAGTCGAGAGCTAAATGTCACTCTTCACCCATTACATGTGCTCAATTCATAAATGGTCGCTCATGTCCTTCCACCGCAGCTGAACGGTTTTCAACCTACTGTCTGGACCTTGAATTTAGACAACTAAATGACCAAACGAGGCAATTACTACTTGATCAACGTCTTCTTCCTTTCCATAAAGATTGCCGGGCAAGAAAGCAACTGTTGGCAATATAGGCAATCAATCTTACACAATACACGTGATTATTGCGAGGGGAAAGTTGGGTGTGCAATAGCCAACCAGGGTTCCAGTCGTCCATCCATACCCCACATCCAGGCTGGCATGCATCTCGATTATCATTGGTGAATGGCCTATTGTTGCAAACTCCCCGCATCAAACATCTATGTACTATACTGCGTTTCTAGACACCACAACTTCCTTTGAATACATTTGAATATCTGTAGTTATGGATCGAATTTTGGGACGCATACCTCGGCACGGCTCAAGAGATATAAGCCTTGTTTCACCCGAAACCGATCCAGATGTTGACCAACCCCTCTCGCTTGCAGCAAGTGACGGGGACACTTCCAGTGATGATCATGATTACGGACTTTTTGAGCTCTGGCCGCCAAAAGTCGACCATTATTGGGACGACAACACTCGAATAGAGTTTGCTTACCCTTGTCTTGTACAAAACAGGCCTCAGACATATTTGCTGACGAACCCGACAGTATCGTTGCGATACACGGCTTAAATGGGCATGCTACTAGGACATGGTCTGAGAACGGTCGCTTGTGGCTCACGGATCTGCTGCCAGCGGACCTTCCCAATGCTCGCATATTCGCCTATGGCTATAACTCCAAGGCTGCATTTACAGGATCTGTGTCGAGGATTGACGACTTTGCTAGAACTCTGTTGGAAAGGCTGATAGCCAAACGAAGACAACTTTCCGGGCCGGAAAAGAGGCCCTTAATATTCATATGCCATAGTCTGGGCGGGATCGTCTTGAAGAAAGCCCTCATTATTGCCCATGAAAGAAGCGATCGATACAGTTCTATCAGCCGTGACACATTTGGTGTGATGTTTCTGGGAACTCCTCATCGAGGCTCAGATAACGCCTTCTGGGGGAAGCTTTTTGGGTCTTTGGCGGATGTGTTCACTCTTGGCGCCGTGCGGACGCAACTCTTGGATGATCTCAAGCCAAGGTCTGAGTGTCTGGGTTCGATATGCTCGCAGTTTGTCGAACGAGGAAAGTCTTTGCACCGAATATTCTCCATTTACGAGAGGCTCAAAATCAAGGGCATACCCGGCTTGGTGGGTTAGAATCTCGGATCATTGACGCAAAGGCTGATCAATCTCTGCAGATTGTTGATGAGAACTCTGCTGTTCTTAACATCCCAAACGAGATCCCCATCCCGATCGAAGCTGACCATAGAAGCATGTGTAAATTTTCCAGCAACAAAACTGAGAAATACCATATGATAGTCGACTGTCTCAAGGAGCTAGTGGATGACGCCTTGCATGAGAGACAATCCTGTTAGTCGTCTATTATAGCGATTTCTGGCGAAAAATACTAAATGCTCTAGACGATACTACAACACGAAATGAGTTTCTTCTCGGTATTAAAAAGCTGGACGCAGAAGACATCCTTCGCAAGGTACCACGAGCAAGTCCTGGAACTTGTAACTGGATCCTTGAAGTCAAACAGTTTCAGGAATGGCTCGAATTTGATGAAAAGAGACTTCTATGGCTCTCTGGCATCCCTGGTGCTGGAAAGACAACCATGATGCGATTTCTTGTCGAGAACTTACGACGCCGCCTACAAAGAAACCAGCAGCCAACGAGCAAGGAGTCTCATGTTTTATTCTTCTTCTGTGATTCCAAAGACTGGCTTCGCAATACCCAAGGCCAATTGGTTAGCTCTTTGCTATATCAGATTCTATCGCAGTCCAATTACTTGTTTCGCTATCTAAACGAGGCAGAAATCGACTACTATGTATCTATCATCAAGCAATATCCTGGAAACTCAGTTGAGGACGGTCTGGACTTCCTATGGAGCTCTTTACGGACGATTCTTCAGCGAAGTACGGACAGCAAATACTGGATATTCCTTGATGCTATAGACGAACTTGAACCACAATCCAAGACCGAATTGCTTCGTCAATGTTGTCGTATAACTGAGCACGATCTTGGGCGGAAGATTAAAATTGTGATATCAGATCGCAATCCGCCGACCTCTCGTGATATTAGGCAACAGGCTGTTCACATCGACTTGAATAACCAGAGCGCAATCAGCAATGATGTGCGTCAGTTTATCTCTACTCAACTAGAAGATCTTTGCTCAAGCGGAGCTATTCCCTGGCAATACCAAACCTCAATCGAGGACACGCTGGTCGACATATCCGAGGGCAACTTTCTCCAGTCAACGCTAGCATGGACACATTTTCGATCCGGGGTATCATATTGGTCCCCTCAAGTCATCAAGTCCAAGCTGGAAGGTCTTCAAAGCATATCAAAAGAAGCGGCGGCTTATTACTGCTCCCTTCTCGAGCGCATACCTGAAGATTCGCGAGAAATTGCCAAAAGCGGATTCACCTGGGTCCTAGGATCACGGAAGCCGCTCAACGTCGCAGAACTACAACACGCTGTCGCAATAAGCGCAGGCCAGAGTACTTGGGTCGACCTCGTGAATTCGCTTGGATTCAACTTTGAGACTCAGTTTGGGCAAACATTCGGATACATGCTCCGTGTAGACCAAGACGACCACGTTAGATTTGCACATGCTACGGTGAAGGAGCTGTTGACGTCTTCGGCGGAAACGTTGTCTCCGCACAATTCCGCTGTATTGTCAAATTTTCTCATCCATCAAGACAAGATTGATGCGGAATTGGCGAAAGGCTGCATCATCATGCTCAGCTTTCGCGATTTTGTGCGTTTGAGAGATATTGCGCGGGAAGCGCTATCTGAGCGCATGAAAGACTTTTTGGTAACGGCATTGCAATCTGGAGAAGATGTGATGTCGCTCAAGTTCAGAAAATACGACGACAACGACCGGGAGGAGGAAGCCCTCATACAGGCCAAAAAAGTGCTGGGCAAAGCGGATCTTGATGAGCGTACTCATACCTTGTTTTCTTATTGCGTGTCCTACTGGAACTATCACTGTAATCAAGCAACATCTGATCCAGATGTGGTTGAATCGCTCACACGCTTTGCACTGTTACGGCAGTCACATTTCTTCCATCTTGTGGCATTGCTCTTGGGTATGGCGAAATATCACCGAGGCGCCTTTTGGGATGATATTGATCAATACGCCCGGTCACCTCCGTTGCATTTCATACTTCGTTGTGGCGATCACCCAACCGTTGTCCAAAGCCTTCTTCAACGCGGAGAGGATATCAACGGAATGGATAGCCATGGATGGTTACCATTGACATGGGCCATGCACGAGGGAAGACGAGACTCATTGGAAGTCCTTTTATCCCACGAGGAGACTAGCCTTGGCTCAACAAGGAAATGCAAAGACAACCCAGTCCATCTTGCATGCAAAGCTGGTGTCAATGGAGACTTGATCCAACGCCTCTTGGATGACCCTAGAGCTGACGTCAATGCTCGAAGTAAGGAAGGCTGGGCAGTTCTCCACTGGTGTGTGTCCAGGACGGAAATGAAGCCGATTGCAATCAACCTCCTGCAACGTAGCGATCTAGACATCAACACGCCAAATGCAAATGACATGACATGTCTTGAGCAAATATTCCTAGAAGGTTTGTATGAAGACCTTGCGCTCAAAGTTATAGGAAGACGGGATGTGCCGTACAATTGGTACCTGAGAGCACCGCGTCAGCTACCTCAGCCGGTAATTGACTACAAGACATTTTGGGTAGAGAGCGACCCAATTCCGGTTTCTTATCTCTACCGATCGAGCTATTTGCAATGGCAGTCGGTGGAGGACCTGATTTTGACCCGCGACCCTACCCAAGCTCTGGTCAAGGACCACGATCATTTGACGCTTCTGGAGAGATATGCTTACCATGGTATGGAGAAGAGTCTTTCTCGAATCTTGGAGCTTCTGCCTGCAAATATATTCAACAAGGATATCGATCAGGGCACAAAGCTGTTATTGTTGTGTGCACAGCAAGATTGGGAAGCCATCGTGAACAAGCTCTTGTTGAAGTATGAGCTTGATTCCATGGCAATCGACGCCGACGGCAGAACACTCGCACACTGGGCATCTGAATTCCATTGGAGAAGCATCAGCTCTCTGGTCGAGTCGAAGCCATTGCGCTGGCTGGACCATGCCAGCAACGATGGCCGCACCGCACTCCACGTCGCAGCAGAGAGTCGCAACCAAATGGCAGCCGAGTGTCTATTACAGGCTGGAGCCAACTATCATCTCAACGATGCATCAGGTAGACGGCCGATCCACATAGCGGCTGAATGCGGGCACCGATCCATAACGTATCTCCTCCTCAAGCAACCGGTTCATAATTACGGCAAGGATCAACACGGGCGAAGCTTGTTGCACTTGTTGGTGATGTGGCATAGCGATACCTTTGTACGAAAATGCATGGGAGTGCTGCACGGGAAAGTGGATGTGAAGGACCAGTTTGGCCGGACTCCCTTGCACTACGCCTCGATTTTCCAAAATAGCCCAGCAGTCGGCGTCTTACTCGAGCTGGGCGCAGATCCGAACCTGCGAGACAAGGCAGAATCTACGCCTCTCCACTATGCGGCAGCCTCTGGCTCGCCGAAGAGCGTGGAACTTCTCATCAGGGCCGGGGCTGATATACATGCACTAAACAAGTTCCGGCGCAGCGCATTGTACTTGGCTCTTTCGAGTGAGAGTCCGCAGCTCGTCGACTATATATTGAAGAACATTCCTTCTGGCTCAGCGACGCTGAAGCGCCAGATTCGCGATGTAGACTCTTTTGGTCAAACGGTTCTGCATCGAATGGCAAGGTGGCAGGCCAGAGAATTACAGGGCCGTGGCGGAGGGGATGCTGAGACCGGTTCAGATTTATACGACTCGGACGATGAGAGTTATGGAACAGGAGATTTCCATCATGCTCTTGCTTTTAAGCTTGAGAAATATGTTCGTCGGCTTGAATCCCTCGGAGCAGACGTCAATGCAAAGGACCACTATGGCTGTACTCCTCTTCACGTTGCTGTCAAATCTGGCAATAGGGTTACAGCCGAGGCGTTTTTGGGGTCCTCGAAGATCAAGCCATCGATAGAAGATGAAAGAGGCCTAACGGCATTGGACTGGGCTGTGGTTGATGAACATGAGGCAATTGCGGATGCTATCCGTTATCGAGGGGGTGAGCATTCAGTTGACTGGAAGTCTCGTTTGAGGCCGCTATATCAACCCTGGCAGGAGGATCTTGACGATAGCGAGCTGATACTGGAAATGATGCTGTGTGTAAAGGTTTAGACGAAAGACACTTGCCATCATAAACCCTCAATCAAGGATTTTAGGGGTTGGATATGGTCCAGAGTGTGTTTGAAGACGTGACTTGAAGTAACCAGATGACGGATATAAAACACGAGTGGTACATGTAGTTGACGGTTTGGCGCAATACTACAGTACTGCTAAGCCATTGATGTAGATAAACACATGTAACAGACATGTGCGACATAGTTGCTGCTTTCGATTCATTTTATTCATAACATAAAGGTAGCTAAATATGGGATTGCTCGACAAAAATAGCATTAGCGGCCGCTATTTGAACACAATACGCTGTTTTTAGCCAGTTATCCGACAGTAATTGTACGGGTAATATCAGTGCTTATTGACAAGAAGTGAGGGATATCTTTGGAATAGTACCCGTACACACATGCACGTTATAACAGCCGCAGCCATCTTGCTGCAGCTATCTTTATGATTGGACTTGTCAAAGAGGTGCTACTCTTGTCTGTCTACCTGGGTACTTCATAAGATCTTTTCAATTTTTTTCTTGCTTCGCCAGTCAATACACAGCTGTGGTCAGAATATCCGTTTATACGCAACACCAATCAGGGATTGTTTTAATCGTAGACTTATCGTTTCGTAGCCAAACGATCAGCAGATCGCAAACCAGGCATTGGCCATTGATAGGGTCAAAAACTGCTGCTACGTAACGTGGTAGGGACATGCAGCCCATTCAAACACGCAGCACGCATTTTAAGCGAATCAAATCGAATGATGCGTGTCCAACTTGTGTGACAGACGCAGGGCAGCTGAAACGGCGCGCGCAGTATCAGCGTCTGAGAAGCTCGGCCCCTGGACCGGCTCTAGCCTCGCGGCGTTTACGGGGTACATGATCTGCATTGGAGCTGTAGGCGCCGATGCAGGTACCTGCGTATCAATTTACGGGGCGGTCTAAGGGCGGGGGCTGCTTCACATTGCCCGAGGCTTTGTGGGCGGTTGGTTAGGGGAAGCGCCCTGTAGCGACGGAGGGTGAATTCACAGGATTGCAAAAATAGCTGTGCAAAAGATCCAAAGAAGAGCATATGCTTGAAGATTGCTTATAACGTGGAATGATTCCAGCTCCATGGTGGCTAGTGACGCAGTCAGCTCAGCTGAGAGAAGAAACCCCAGTATAAAACATCGAATACACGGACATGGGTAGAGGCAGCCCGCGGGAACAAGAAATGACAGGCATATCGGTATCAAACAATTGGCCTTGATGATTGAATCTTATCTGCTAAAAAAGACAAGGAGCCTCTACAATGACGGGCTGGAAGGTAACATTGAGACGTGCCCAGGATGCAGGGGCGCTTGGCGCTAGGCTAGGGCTTAAAAACTGGACATGGACAAAATTAGCAGCAGCGTTTTTGGGGACGGCAAACCAGATCAATGGAATCAACAGATACGTATGTAGGTACCTGTACGGAGTGCGAAGAAAAGGCGATGAAGAGGACGGTGGAAAGGACGGACGGACCGGCCAAACGTTGGACGCGATGGGCCAACCGAGGCTTGGCAGATGCAGCACACTGAACGTGTTCTTCGTCGCCTCCAGCATTCTCTGGCATTGCTGAAGCCATTGGTGGGTTATCATCCAGCAACTGTCGGCCCAGTCCCAAAAGGCCCATAAAGGCGTCATGATGCTTGCCGGTACGAGGAAGCCACAGCGAGGCTGTGCTGGGACGGATGCATTTCGTAGCCGTTGCGTCAGCCGGTGCTGATCGGCGGCGGATCTTTTCTCGCACCCCAGCCTCTCAAGTGCCCTCCAAACCAGACTCTGGCCTCTTCAAGAGCACGTTAGCACACAGAAGAAACAGGGGGGGCCCCTCGTCGTATTCGTACAGCGTGGTACCTGCGGGCACAGCTAGGCGTTGCCCGCAGATGGAGTAGCAGTACATGCACTTTATTTAGAAAGCCTGGATGGCTTTTTTTCGCACATGTTGAGATGGGGAGCACAGGAAATGCTCCATTGGGGTACACAGAAACTGCGTGCTCTGCTCAAATTTGGCTCCAGTGTGTAACAGATTTCGTGGTTGGTTGGCTCGTTGCCCCGTACGCGTATTTCGAGAGGGTGGCGTTGTGCGCAGCTTATTTATAGACACGCAAATGCAAAGACAATAAGCTCGCAGTAATTGCGGCCTTGCTACTCCCTAAATCTGCAAGTAAAAACCAGCTGCTGTCGAGTGCATTTACCAGCTTAAATCCTCCTGCAGGGACGAGATTAGCTTCAATTACTCGCCCAGTGCATCTCACATGCATGCGGCTCGCCATCAACTGCTGCTTACAGCATGCCGCCGCTGTCCTCTCGGCCTCAGCAGGTCTCAGCAGGTCTCAGCAGGCCTCGGGCGCTGTCACACGCCTCTCGCCGCCCGCCCAGGGGCCCCCTTATAGCGCCCAGCCCAGCAGCTCTAGCTCCCTGTTAGCGTCTTCCCCAGCCTGCTTTTAGTGGATGATGCCAAGTGGGCTGGGCCAACACGCCCAATCTCCAGAGCGTGCACGTTGCAGTTGAGCCCCTTCGGCCACTCGCTGTCTCAGCCCGCATCTCCAACAACACCCTGCTGCGTAGCTCCCTTTCCTATTCCTATTCCTAGGCCTCGCAGCCCTCTTCTCTTCTTGTCAAATTCTTTTTAGCATAACCATTCGCTGCTTTCTCGACGATTTATCCTTTTAGTGATTGTCCTTTTTCATTTTACGCTTCAAGCTCGACATTATCCTTTTCCACGGCCGAACGAACCCTATCTCCCACGCCATCCTCTCGATTGGTGCCCGGTTCTCAGCCTCATTTTACCGCCACTTGGATCGTCCCGTCGCATCATCAATCGCTCCCACAGCTCCCACAAAACCATAATCCGCCTTTCCGTCGATCCCGCAACTCGCCCATGGAATAAGCTCGACAATAGAAACGACATTTCTCACCTCTCTTTCCTCGCTTCCTCTCCTACGCTCCCCTCGACTCGCCCTCTCCAGGGCTGCTAGTCGACATCCGCCATGGACGATGATTTCCTCTTCCCACGAGGCATCGTGCCGGGAGGCGAAGGCTCTGTGCGGCCGGGATACTACAAGGCCATCGGCATTGGCCTGGCGATTGGCTCGGGTCTCTTTATTGGAACGTCCTTTGTGCTCAAAAAGGTCGGCCTGCTAAAGGCAAACACAAAGTACAACGAAGCTGCCGGCGAAGGCTACAGCTACCTCAAAAACGCCTACTGGTGGGCGGGCATGATTCTCATGATCATCGGCGAGGTCTGCAACTTTGTCGCATACGCCTTCACCGACGCCATCCTGGTTACACCGCTTGGTGCGCTCTCCGTCGTCATCACCACCATCCTGTCTGCCATCTTCCTCAAGGAGCGACTCAGCCTGGTCGGCAAAGTGGCATGCTTTCTCTGCATCGTGGGGTCCGTCGTCATCGTCATGAACGCGCCGCAGGAATCCTCCGTCGCCAACATTGAAGAGATGCAAAAGTACGTCATCACGCCCGGCTTTTTATCCTACACGGGCGTCATCATTGTCGGATCCGTCATCGTCGCCTTCTTCGTCGGACCAAAATATGGTAAGAAGAATATGCTGGTCTACATCTCCATCTGCAGCTGGATTGGAGGCTTGAGTGTCGTGTCGACCCAGGGCCTGGGCGCCGCCATCATCGCATGGGCCGGCGGGCAGCCCGAGTACAAGCAGTGGTTCTTGTGGGTGCTGCTTGTTTTCGTTGTGGGCACTCTGCTTACCGAAATTATCTTCCTCAACGTGAGTTTTCATGATGGATCTGTGAAACAAGAGCGAAATGAAAAACTAACCGAGATCGGTTTTTTAGAAAGCTCTCAATCTCTTCAACGCCGCTATTGTTACGCCCACATATTATGTCTATTTTACTAGCACAACCATCATTACGTCTGCAGTCTTATTTCAAGGTTTCAAGGGCACCGCTCAATCCATTGTTACCGTCGTGCTGGGATTCCTTACTATTTGCTCCGGCGTGGTCCTGCTACAGCTCTCCAAGTCTGCCAAGGATGTCCCCGACGCTGCCGTATTCAATGGCGATCTCGACCAGATTCACACCATTGCCGAACAGGCGCAGCCCGAGACGGAACCCAAAGCTGACGCAATCCGAGGCGCAGCTGCTATTATCAGGCGCATTTCCAACGCGCGACTTAGGATGGAAGCCGAGGAGCTCAGGCGTCTTCACGAAGAGAAGATGGCCGAGAGCATGGCTCCCATCAGCGAAGACGGGCAGCCGATGTACGAGTGGGACGGTATAAGGCGAAGACGAACTATTGCGTCCAGTATGCACACCAGGTCGACTAGGCTTTCAACGCCGATTCCCCCTTCTCCAGCCCCGCCGAGAACTCCTCATCCGCCGCTGGGCATGTCCCATTTCCCTACGGAATCAGAGCTCGCAGAACATGAACGCTCTCCCGGTGTCTTCTCCAGCATAGCAGGAACAATCCGTGGCCGTCGGGGCCACAACCAGCATCACGTCCTCAGCGTCAGCGAAATGGACGAGGATGAAGAGGCGCAGTATGGTACCGACAAGATTCCCAGTCCGATGCATCCGCTGGCTCTTAAGCATATTACGTTACCCCAGCAGAAGCCTGATGACGAAGCCGGTGCTTACTATGGCCCGACCCGCGAGCACATGTACTTTGGCCACGCAAACACCGACACCGAGTATCGCGGCGCCGAATCCGGCAGCGCCCCCCATTTCCTCGCTCCGACCCCACCACCTCACGGAACACGGCGTCAGTTCTCTTTCAACAGGGTCTTCCGACGGACACCCCAGCCTTCTGAAGAGGAACGCGTAGGGCTTGTCAAGGAACCCAGCGCCGACGGCAGTGAAAGATCACCAGATCGCTCAGCAGGAGCATCTCACGGAACATCGCCTGGAGGGTCGCCTGATCCAGCGGCAGGCGGAGGAGGAGTTGGACACCCTCCAGCCCCAGCTTTTGTCTAGATAAGAAAGTGCAGGTCACAACCGGTGAAGCGATGATAATATCTTGCATTCGGTCGGCGTTTTTCGGTCTTTGTTTGATGAAATTTCAATTTTTCTGAATGACTTATGTTGCTTGTTTCATTATGCCTTTTTATCCATGACGGCTTCATGCTTTTTTTTGCTGGTCTCACACATTCACTATTCAATGATGTACGCTTTAGAAGCGAGCTGTTGGTTTGATTTGAAAACGGATGGTCATGACGGGACGATACCCTCCTTAACTGTGCATGAGCAAGGTGAAGACAACTAGAGATGTATGCGTTTTTGGCTCTGGATGTGTAAAAAAGAAGAAGAAGAAAGGTGGTAGCGGTGGCAACGTGCTTGTGCAAATAAAAATAAATGATGGCAAGGCATTATGTCTTTTGTATATAGTGGTCTAGAAAAGGAGAGAATGGCTCATGATGGGCTTTGCGCTTGGACAGCAATACACGATGTATATGATTGGGCTCTATGTTTCACTATCTGGTCTTTGATTTGGGGAAAGTTATCCAGTCTCAGCTTCATTATTGAACACCCCAGCTGTAGCTTGGTAAAGCAGCCAGTCCAAGTATTAAGATGTATGCATGCAACTACTAAACACGCTTGAACGGAGCAGCATTAGCAACATCAGTAGCATACAGGTAGGTAGCAGGTGTATAACTGAAGTGCTGGATAATAGAACGGGGTGGTGGATAGCTTTCCGCTTCTTCTACGGCAAGCATTCATGATACAAGAAATAATGATCCATTTTTTGTGTTTAAAATCCGCATTGCTGAAGAACTGTGAGAAAGCCTTTTCATGAAGGAAGTCCTGAAACGCCATGCGATGCCTATATCACATCGATTCCATGCCACATCCGGCCATAATACAACGAAGCTAAAAGGAAGCAATATATCGAAGAGCCGGTACATCCCATACATGGACTAAATAGTTTTAATCAAGAAAACGTCGCGGCTAATACGTAGCTAGTGGAAGAGAAAGTCGCTCGCTTGTCAAAGACGGGGGGAGATGAAGATTGAGAATGAACACATGTAAAGTCAGAGAGAGTGAGCAGGGGGGCTACCAGTCCACAGCCCAGCCGTTTTCTTCCAAAAAGTCAGCGCAGGCCTGGCGCAACGAGAGATTGGGCCGAAGCTCGGCGTCGCTGAGCGGTTCGCGGGTGAGAGGATCGGAAGGATGGCGGCGGAGATGCTCCATGATGGTGGCGCGCTCGTATGATTTGCCAGTTTTTGTCTATTTTTTTTTTATAATGTTAATAAAGAGAGAACTCGAATTCTTGGTTCAAGGGGAACATGACTTACCACGACGGGATCAACCATGATGGCGAAGCTGATGTCGTCAATCGCCCAGTCAGGGACTTCACGTCGCTTCAGGCTCTGTTGTCTGGCATTCTCAAAGACCTTGCTGAGAGTCTTCATCTTTTCATCTGCCTCATCCGCAATGATGCTCCGCTCAGTTTCATCGCTCTCCGCCTTGAGCATGTCGTTGCGGTCCCTGACCAGCATCGCCAGCATCTCCTCCTCCAGCTCCCGCTCCTGCCGCAGCCTCTTCTTCTCCCTGTCCTCCCAGCGATCCTTTTTGCAGCGCAGGACAATGTTTGTGATTGCGCCGAGCGACTTGTCATTCATGGTTGCACAAATCTTGTGCGCGGCCAGGGCGTTGTTGAGGGCGCTGTCAAAGTCGCCAATGGAGAGCTGTGCTTGGGCGAGATAGTAGTGGGCCTTCATGTTCTGGGGGGCGAGGCCGAGGCAGGTCTGGCAGTCGGTGATGACGGATTCCCAGTCGCCGAGCTTGAGGCGGGCCATGGCGCGGTTGGTGTAGAGCGCTGGGTTTTTGGGGTCGACGATGATGCTGTATATATGTGAGATTTATGCGGGACGATTGGTTTTGGGGAAAGTCATCCAGCAGTCCAGCTGTAGCTCAAGGCAGCCAGGCTACATGTAAATGCATAATTGTTAAATACACGTTGAAGTAGCAGCAGTAGCAGAGGCAGCAGTCTGCTATAGCGGGAGTGCTGGACAACTTTCCCTGGTTTCGGTCTGTTGGGGGAGAGAGAGAGAGAGAGAGAGAGCTTACGCCTTAGAGTAGACGCCATCTGCGCCGATATAGTTGCCGGCCTGGAACAAGTGATTGCCTTCTTCCTTGAGCTGCAGGGACAGTTGCAGGGACCTGGACATGGTGGCGGCGATTGATGGCGATGACGCTATAGAAGATGGATGAGGAGGGATGGGTGGTTTGCTGGGAAAGAGCAGTTTAGGTACCGAAATGTGCCCAGCCGAGGGATTTCGACGGCCCTATTGCTCCGCCCAAAAAAAGGCTGTGAAATTGTGTACTCTTGTGTTTTTTTGTACGGCACGCTGATGTATGTATCACTTTGGATGAGAAAGTGGTGTGGCGCCCGATGCGACGTGAGAGGCGGGACGTGGGAGAAGTAATGGGTGGTATTAGGGGATAATAATAGGTACCATGTAGTACGGGAACAATTTACAAAGACATTGAAAAAAAGGTGGAAATTTGAGCTTATCGTAGATTTGAACGCGACATGGGAATAGTGAACAAGGAGGGGAAAGAGAGCTACGATTTGTGACAAGCTGGTGATATTTCGTCGGATGTCCGAAAAGAATCCATGGAATCGGTAGCAGATTCAAAGCGGAAGGACCCTGAATTTCTGTGGCGGGGCATCGCCGGAGCGGAATTTACGGCGGATTTTTAATGCTGGGGGGATGGAACATTCGAGAATGGCGGTTAAAATGGAAGACAGGTGCTCTGTCTGCTGGTGGTTTTTTACTTTAATTTTGTTTGAACAACGGTGATTGTAGGGAATTTGATGCGGCATAATAGTTCGGTTGGTGTTACAAGAGACACAAATTGAACTTGTTGTGAATAGCATGTTTCATAATGTACAGGACCCTGTAGATGTCGCCGCCACAATGCGCATTGTTCACATTTTAGACTTCGATGACGCCTCTAGTCTATCTAGTACCTAGTCCATCTGATAACCTCTACTAGTAGCTAATCCGTCCCTCGCATATAACAAGCCATACAACAAAGAATAAAGCTCCAACTCATCCACCCAGCTCACTGGTTCATCACCAACACGTTCCTGAACCGAGGCTTGCCGGCAAGCAAGTCGTCCACCGCCTGCTGCGCCTCCTCCAGCGGATATCTCTGAATCATGCAGCGAACACCGTGTGTAAGTGCAAATCGAATCGCATCCTCGCTGTCCGATGCGTGTCCGCTCGGCCAGCCGTGAACACTGGCGCCCTTGGCAACCAGAGCAATCGTGTCAATGGGAACCTCTCCAATGGGGCAGAGGTTGAGCAGCTTGCCGCCGGGGCCCAGAGCCTTGACGAGCTTGCTGATGGTGTCGGGGTTGGGCGCCGTCTGGACAATCATGTCGGCGCCGCCCAGCTTGACGAGCTCGGCGACAGCATCGGCCTTCTTGGCGTTGATGTAGTGGTTGGCTCCCAGCTCCTTGGCCAGCGCCTCCTTGTCGTCTCCGGACGAGATGGCGACGACCTCGTAGCCCATCTTGCTGGCGTATTGCACCGCCAAGTGGCCCAATCCGCCCAGTCCATTCACCGCCACCAGGCCTCCTTGCTCAACACGCAGCTTGCGCATCCCGTTGAAGACGGTCACGCCAGCACACAAGAAGGGAGCAATTTCTGCAGGGTCGACTTCCTTGGGCACGCGCACCGCGGCCTCGGCTCGCAGAAGCACATACTCGGCATATCCGCCGTCAAAGCTGACGCCGTTGACTTTCTGGTTGCTGCAGAACTGGAACTGCGCGTGCTGGCAGGCACGGCAGGTTCCATCGTGGCCGCCGTGCCAGGGACCGCCGACACGCTCGCCGACAGAGACGCGAGTGACGTCTTCACCGACGGCGACGACATCGCCGACAATCTCGTGGCCGGTGACGCGCGGGTAGGTTGTGCCCATGTGGCCGCTGATGATGGCGACGTCGGACAGGCAGACGCCGCAGGCGAGGACTTTGACGAGGACTTGGCCGGGCTCGGGAAGCTTTAGGGGGGAGCTCTTGCAGGGTGAAGGGCTTGCTGGCCTCGAGCGTGACCATGGCCTTGTAGGTCTTGGGGAGAGACATTGTGGTGTTTGGTTGTATGAAGCACAGTAAGTCAGAGGGTATCAAGTCGAGGGTGAAGAGTGAAATGGAGCAAAGTGAAGTGATGTAATGATGTGACTGACGAGGCCAGGCTGTACATTATATATGTGGGCTTTCATCATGTCATCGAGTGTTGCACCCGCAAATACAACATCAGATCCATAATAATGCGCTTCAGAGTCACAGTCAATCGGAAATGGATTTCTCTGAAAGGTAGGAATTCCGAAGATAGACCCATCTCACGGCTGAAAAAGAGCATCTCCCGTATGTTGGATATGCTGAATTAGCGATATATCCGGGGAGATTTTTGCAAAAAGCAGCATGGCTCCAATCAGGTTGTAAATCGGGACCCTTCCGACTACCTGCAGTAGAAGAGCTAGTGGGGCGATCGTCTTTTTCCCTACGAAAGAACGCAAAGTCCGGGCTGGTAGTCTGAAAGCGGTATCTGCATCAATCCCATAGCGCAGTAGCTCGCCCCATTTGCCTGTTCCTCTTTCTAGCTAATTTATCCTTTGTACAGCTTGCATGGGTGTGATGGGCAGAAGTCTACAGTGTAGTGTTGCATACGAGGCCAATGAGGTATACCTATGAAGGCGGCAGAGATACGAGCCGGGGTGCTGCTGCAAATCCTATAACAATGTTGCATTTATAGCAAACATGGTAAGGTGCGCGAAATTCTCCTCTCTCAAGGAACTTCTATGATGTCATGCACTCCGAAAGAACCCATGGTCAAAGACCTGTATAAGGAAGAAAGGGTAACGTAAAGTTGACCCTATCCGTAGTACCAGCCATACAATCACTTCCAGCCGGCTATTGCTTTGCTTTGCAGTGGATCAAACGACCCATTGCCATTCTTGCAGTGTGACTAAACTGTGGTTTAACTGGATTCTAACACTATTTTCTTCTGATGCCCTGTGGAGATTGTTAACTCCGAAACGCGAGCTAGCTAATACCAAGAACACACATGCCATGTCTATTAATGGCATTGATCAAATCATTCTTTTTGTGGTGATAGTAATGTATTCCTGCAGTCACAAAAAGAAACCAAGTGTAGCATCTGATACTTTGTATGTGGCATGCCGCGAAATCAAGATGAGTGGCTTGGGCTACAGCTTCCCAGCCCATTAATATGAGCGACTACCAAATACAGCCTACCCATTATTTGCAATATACCTAGGGTAGTATAGCTGTAATAACTTCAATGGCTTTTGACACCGCCACTGTGTCTTTATAATATTGAATTGAAGCAACGAGGCCAGTTTTGCGTCCAGCTCCTGCTCTCCATACCATACCTCCGTCTCTAGCTTGAGAGACTTCACAACGGAATAAGCTTTAGCATAATTACTGTAAATGGCTTAGTTGCTAGAACAGCTATCCCAAAGAAACCTCGTGAAAATACCAATAATAGCAGCAGGCTCTCGAATTGTTATCCACTAGATCTAAAACCCTATTAACTCTAAAAGCTTGGCATTACAAAAGAGGCAATGGGATCGTCTTTGCTTAATCATGTTGAATAATGCCTAACACCGAATACGCAAGCCTGACTAATGCTGTGAGCCACTTTTGAAGCTGAAACTGGCGACTCGGCGGTTCGAGTTGCGGTTTAACCTTAATTCCGACAGGCCTTATCCCGATCACCTTCCACCATGTACTCGGGGATAGATGTCTCGGTATATCGTTGTGAACATTGTTCAATGCTCCGACAAACGAATCAATAGAGTCGCATTCACGTAGAGTAGCAAAGTGTATAAATACAATTGTTCGATGAGCTCGATTGACAATGTTTCCCAACCACGATCGAGTATTCAGTTACAATCTCAGCTGTCTGCATTCAAATTCTATCGCTTATAATTAATCCACATCGCCAATTCCAAGCATGTCTGTATATCTCATCTCAGGAGCTTCCACTGGCTTCGGAGCTCTGGCAGCCCGTGCCATTGCCAAAAGAGGCCACACCGTCTTCGCGGGCATGTACTCACACAGCGGGAACACCAAACAATATGAAGACGACCTCTCAAAATACGCAACAGAACACAAGGTAGATCTCCGAGCTGTGCCTCTAGATCTTCTGTCTCAAGACTCTGTTGATGCAGCTGTGAAAACCGTCGTCGGATCTACCGGACGGATCGATGCTGTCGTCCACAACGCAGGCCATATGTGCTGGGGCCCTTCTGAAAGCTTTAGCCCAAAGCAATTACTCGATCAATACGATGTCAATGTCGTTGGATGCCAGAGGCTGAATCAAGCAGCACTCCCTCATATGCGCAGGGCGCGCTCCGGACACTTGATTTGGGTCTGCAGCAGCTCGACGTATGGCGGCAAGTCTCCCATGATTGGACCATATTTCGCCGCCAAAGCCGCACAGGATAATCTTGCACAGGCATACGCTCACGAATTGGCGCCTTGGGGGATTGAAACAACTCTAGTGTCCCCCGGCGTCTTTACAAAGGGCACCAACCATTTCGCCGATGCTGCAAAGCCCGCATTTGCAAACATCGCAGCAGAGTATGAGGATGGCCCCACGAAAGGCATGGGGGAAGACTCCATGACAGGCACGATGAATGTGTGTCCGCCTGATGCTGATCCGTCCATGGTGGCTGATGTACTAGCGGAGCTGTCAGACATTCCGAGGGGGAAGAAGCCCTTTAGAATGTTTGCTGATCCTGTCATGGACGGTTCAGAATCGGCTGCTTTGGTGGTTGATAACAACAAAGTCAACTTTTATCGCCGAATGGGAATGGAAAAGTATTTGAAAGTTCAGCTATGAGTATTTTGGCAAATGTCTGAAGATGTTATGATTGCAAGCTGTCATTTAATCCATTGTAAATAGCAGATGTACCAATAATAGCGTTGATTTATTTTCATCTAAAGCAATCTATCTATGCGCCGCTTACATGAATGTTTGGCCTAGTCGGTCCTTTAGATTGCCCATATGCATCGAGACTCTCGTTGATCTTGTTTTCATCCAAGCCCTTGATTACTTCATAAGGAGTTGGCCTGAGAATTCCCTTTTCGATAAGATCTGGGAAAGATTTCCAGAAGAGCGTTGCCATCTCACGCTTCTCCTCTGCATGCGGGCGACAGAGGAATCCGCGCACCTCATACCCAGCCTTTTTATCGCCCAGCTTTGATTCATCGACTGTGCCCCTAGTCACTGTAACTAAAGTCCCTTTTTTGCTGTTTGACAGAAGGCGGGCACCCAGTGTCTGATCCTTTGCAAAGACTGCAGTGCAAACATGCAGAAGATCATCTCCCACAATGTTTCGTACCTCGGACTCGATTTGATCGTCGGTCAAGGTTCTGTCAACTATATGTGTAGCACCGAGCTCGACAAGATAATCGGCTTTTGTTTTGCCAGCGATTGCAATAATGGTACCGAACCCGGCCCATTTGGCAAGCTGAATGGCAAATTTCCCACAGTTGGAGCCGCCTCCGAGGATGACAAGTGGCGTATTCTTGTAGTCGAATGACTTTCCGGCCGGAGTCAACGGAGAGGGAAAGCCGTGCGTGGATGCATCGAAAAGAGCAATGTACATTGTAAGTGCGTTCAAAGGCAGGGTAGCAGCCTCATCTTGCGTGATGGACGATGGCACATGTCCCAGGAAATCGATATCCATCAGTGCGTACTCTTGGGTGCCCATGTAATCTCCATCAAAAGGGTCTCCAATTCCAAACACCAAATCGCCAGCTTTGAAGTTGGCGACATCTTTTCCAAGGGCATGTACTGTTCCAACAATATCTATACCGATGGGTGCAGGCACGTTGTTACCGATGAAAAATCCCACATCACGCATTAGTTGATCATGGGGATTCACTACATGTAGTCAAGTTAGTGGTAGTAACAAAACATTAGAATATCATGGCACGTACATCCGGCTATTGCTACCTTCACTAGGACTTCATTTGGTCCTGGGGTAGGTATGTGTCTGGTTCCCAGCACAATTCGATCGCCAGGCCCTGTAACCAATAGTGCTTTTTGTTCCGCCATTGTTCTGAACTTGTAAGACTTTTTTATTGACAAGATTGGTTGGGAGGTGTTTGTTGATTGCATTATCATGGGGCGTTGTCGATATTTATACTGATATTCGTGTACATATAAATGAAGCAGTTGTATGTTCCAGATTGTTGATTAATCAATAAAGATGATTCCAAATCTGCACCCAAATGAATTACTGGTATGATTGTACATCTCAGAATCAAGATTCACGCCATAATGCCGCAGACGTATTTATAATCACGGCAAGCGAGTATTACTATGTCTTAATTCTATCCCCTTGCGAAAGCGAATGTAACTATGCTCACTAAAGTCTTTATCGCACGTCATTTGTATTATAAACTTTGATAGCCTGCTAAATATGAGCAAGCAAGGGCAGTGCTATATTCGCTGTTCGGTGTGGTCTTGGAATTACATAATTTTCCCGCTCACCGTAGGATTCGGTATTGTAGGTGAATGCTTCTACTAATCATTTATTCCGTAAAGTCATTCAATTGGTTATTTGCTTAACAATTCAAATGGATGATGGAATTGATTCAACCAATGGGCATTAGAGTACCAGTATAAAGTCTTGTCTGTTTTCGCTCCCTTTATTTCTTTTCATGCTTGTTTTCCCTTTCTCTTCGTTCCAGGTGAATTACCAATTGTTCATCTGTCGGTGTTTTGATACATTTTCTTCTTAAATACAACCTCGTACATAAATTATCGAATTGTTCATTGATAACGTATTCACACGTCGTTGGAGAGGCACATCATCTCGGTTACCTCGTATTTCGTGCTCTACTGGCGTAATCATTGGTTGCTAAGCCGCAGCGCTAGCCAAGGGCAATACAGATGCTCTTCGACAACTAGGAGCTATCTAACGTTTACATGTAACGAATGAAATGATGAATTCTTCTATGAAGCCAAAAATGATATTCAACACAGGACATCTGCGCCCAAGTCTTGGCGCTAGATCTATATTTGCATACGAGCATTTGACTCTGACAGTAAATAACGTCAGCATCAAGCATTAGAGCGACCAATCATCAGGGGACGTTCGCTGGAAATGGTCTAGATAAGCTATTGGAGTGGATCAGGTTTAGGCAGTTGTTTCGTCTCTGACTCAATGCAAGTCTTACATTTCGGTCGTGACTTGAGCCTCAAAAAGTGGTCAACCAGCGTCACCTACCCCGCAGTAGGATACTAGAATCTATATCTTATAATTTAATCTTTAGCATAGCCTAGTTTCTCACTCTCTTTGAAGCTCAACTCCATCACCAATTCACTAGCACCGGAGCTCTAAACATCTCCGCGGTCCCAGCACTATGATACCAAACCAAACAAGTGGCCGTGAAAGTAGGGTCAGTGATGAGGATATCGATGTTGTTTTAGTCGGTCGCGACGATATCAGCGACTACAACCCCGAACAAATACTACCGGAGCTTCCCAATGTCATAGAGAAGATCCGAGATTGGCTGCAGCCAACTGCATACGATATCGCTGGAGGAGAATACCGCAAGCACATATCCTCCCATGTTGCTGGTACAGGGGCCTGGCTCACCTCGAGTGATGCGTATCAGAAATGGCTGCAAAGTGATGAGCATGGGCTGCTCTGGATCAAGGGGATCCCAGGATCGGGCAAATCGGTCATGGCAGCAAAATTGATCCATGACCTTGCCCAATCAAATCCAACGTCTCCAGTGTTATTCTTCTTCTTCCGCCAAATCATTGATGCGAATCATGAGCCCCGAGCTCTCTTGCGAGATTGGTTTGACCAAATACTAAGTTACAGTCCGCCTCTGCAGAAACAGCTCAAGGCTTATGTAGAAGCGGGTCGGTCTCTTGAGAGTATATCGATGGAAGATTTATGGAAGCACTTGCGCCTAGCCTTTGCCAGCTTGCCTGACAAGGTCTTTTGTGTCGCTGATGCACTCGATGAAATAGATCGAGGCCATGAAGAATTTATACAAACGCTTGGAAAGCTGGGCCTCTGGCGGCCAAAGACAGTCAAAGTGTTGATCACCAGCCGCCCAGTTCCCAGTGTCGAAGTGCCTCTGAGAACGGTTCACGGCCTCCAAATTCGGTTGCAAGAAACCTTGGTGGATATGGATATCTCAACATATGTGCACTTCGTGTTAGCAAAGTCTGCTATCCCAAAAACCGAGTGGGATACTATTGCAAATGCCGTGCCAGGTCGTGCAAATGGCCTCTTTCTCTACGCTAAGCTGGCTATGGATGCTTTCATCGAGCCAGGCGCAAATATCGCTACAGTGCTTTCGAAGCTTCCATCAGACTTGAACAGCTTGTATACCAATCTACTGAATGAGCATGCCACAAGGTCCGGGGTGCCAGAGGTTATCCAGCATCTCATCTTACAAGCCGTCACCCACGCCACTCGTCCACTGCGGCTGCTTGAACTTGCTGAAATGATTAGGGTCAGCCGTCCTGACGGTGCCGTGCGAGATATAAAAGCCACCAAAGAGCTTATTAGGGCTGCCTGTGGGCCACTCTTGGAAATCCTGCCAGATGAGACAATCTCAGTGATTCACCACTCCTTTACTGAGTATCTTAAAGGAAATACCCGATCAGATGAGAGTCATCCTGCAGGATACCCCGTGCTAGAACCGGGATCGACACATGCTCAGCTTGCGCTTCAATGTCTCCTCTATCTACAATCTGGGTGCCTAGACATGGTTATAATCGACACCCGTGACGATCCTTCGCATATGTACTGGAGAGACTGGGGGCTTGTCAGCAAATATGGACCAGGAACAGGCACAAGCAAAGTATCCGACGAAGAAATCCAGTTGAGGCTTAAATATCCGCTGTTTGAGTATGCAGTCAACAATTGGCACCTGCATATCGTAAAGTCAGAGGCTGCTGGCCAAGACCAAACCGAAATCAACGCCAGGCTTCATCAGCTGTTCGAGCAGGGGAATAACTTGGCGGGATGGCTTCAGATGAGGTGGCCCGGCAGAGGCTTAGGAGCCAAAAAAGTTACGCAGCTCCACGTTGCTGCTAAAACAGGTCTGATATCATATACCAAAGAGCTATTGGCCAGTTTTGACCCAAATGTGCGCGATTTTTACGATAGGACACCAGTGTAAGTCTCTCTACCCATCTCGTTTCAGCCGATGATTCTAACATTCTCAAAATTCGTAGCTGGTGGGCTGCTGTGGAAGGACACGCAAAAGTCATTTCCATCTTGGTGGACGCCGGCGCGGATCCAGATGTGCCAGATAACGTCACCGGAATAAAACCTCTGCATAGGGCAGCTCACAGCAACCACTCCGCGGCTGTAACGGCATTATTAAAGGCCGGCGTCGATCCTCTAACACCAAAAATTATTGATAACAAATGGCTTGTGTCCTTTTACTATTCAGAAACTGGGGTGACGCCGTTAATGTTTGCCTGCGGTGGTCATTTAGAGGCAGTAGAAGCGTTTCTGCCATTTATTGGAGAAAATATTAATCTTGTGCATCGAGCATTGACGTGGGCAGTGGAAAAGGGATCATCAGCAGTCGTTTCGAGGCTTCTCCAGCATCCGGGAGTAGATGTCAATGCAGTTGTCGAAGGCAAAACGGCGTTATATATAGCTTGCAGGGAATTACACACCGCGGTGGTGGCAATCCTTTTGCAGGCTGGCGCACTCCCTTCCATCCATTACACTGCTGGAAGTGATGGGGCTCTTCATCGGACATATGAAGAGGATAATTCCACAGAACTGAATTGCCTTTATGCTCTATGTGGCCATACACACGTTATTTATGGCGTCAAAGATTATAAAGAACAGCAACGAGCAATATTTACACTATTGAGAGAGGCTGGAGTTGATATCAGCTTTCGAAATAGAATAGGTGAAACTCTTTTGCATATCGCAACCGGGTCTCCAGTTCTTGTGCGGTTACTACTTGAGGCTGGGGCCGATGCAAATGCTGTCAATCAATTTGGCCAAACACCTCTTCACATCATGTCTAACCATAGAAATTCGTCACTCGATTCGATGGTCTTGCTAATTGAGGAAGGGCATGCAAATATTAATGCGGTGCAAACAGATGGAGCGACACCTCTTCACTCTCTGTTGGGGTTGTATATCAAGGACATTGTGAAGAAATTCCTGGGATATGGACCAAACTGCAACATTACAGACAAAGAAGGCAACAGCCCGCTACATGTTTTCATGCAACACTATATGACAGACATTGATGTTCTCAAAATGTTGCTTGAAAAGGGCGCAAATCCAAATGCAAAGAACCACGAAGGGCTAACCCCTCTGCTCTGCCTTCACAACGCCAACTTGGCGTTTACTGAAGTTATCGAGTTATTTCAAGACGCTGGTGCTGATATTCATGAAGTGGACAGAGATGGGAATAATCTTCTTTTTCGCCTTCTCGCCCACCGTACCGACATATTCGGGGAAGAGTCACACAAAGAGTTTATATATCTACTCGACCAAGGGCTTTCACCGTCTCAGCGCAACTACCGAGGCCAAACGGCTCTTCATAGGGCAATCATGCTTTATACAACTGCGGAACCGTACGGAGGGCCGAAACAGCTCAATAAAAATAGGCTCGATTTCTTGATCAACTTAAATCTTGACGTCAAGGCTGTCGACTACAAGGGAAATAACCTACTCCATACACTTGCTATGCGTTACGACATCCACAGCTCCTACACAGGGGGCTATAAACTGATTTCGCTGTGGAAAAAACTCATTAACATCGGCTTAAATCTAGAGCAGAAAAATCATGCTGGACGCACGCCGCTGCATATTTTGTGCACAAGCACAGTCCCTCAAGGCGTTATTCCGGAAGTGCCTACTCAAAGTGAAGTCATGCCACTGAGTTTTGTCATGTCGCGAGTCAAAAATCTTGATGTCCCCGATAACGATGGGGTTACACCTCTCCATATAGCTGTTACTCGAAGCGAGACATTCTCAAAGCAGCTCCTTGACGCTGGTGCAAATCCTCTGGTTTACACTCATGAAGGGCTGACACCACTCCATCTCGCTGCACTAAGCAGGCAGAGTAATATAGTCGGTCTACTTCTGAGTGCAATGCAGAACCGTCAAAATAAAGCACCAACTTTGATACCGCCAGGAGAGGTTGAAGGCATCGCTTTGGACAAGAAGGCTACGGAATCAGAGGCAGCAGTGGGAGTAAATGCTCAAATGCTTGATGGTGACAAAGTTTTCACGCCACTGTTCTACGCAGTTATGTCGGGAAGACCAGAAACTGTTACACTTCTTCTTGATGCTGGAGCTGATGTTAAAATGGGCAACATCTTTGAAGCTTGTCTTGAGTTTGAAGAAGAGATTCATATCCAGAATCAACGCCAATCAGCACGGAGCATTCGGAAAATAAGCCAGATGCATCGTTGGAAGTCTTCCGAACTGTTTCTTGGCGCCGAGCCTAGCTCATCTCACCAAGAAGCTCTTGATTTACGGTTAGACGACACAGCAAGGCTTGAAGAAATAATGGATATGCTCACCAACTCTGGAGCTGATCCCTCTCTCATCGAGAGTGGCAGAGAAAGCTACCATGGTAGCATTATTAAAAGAGCCATCAATCAGAACAAATACTACACGGCTGGTTGTTTGATACGTGTTCTGAGGAAAAAGTCCCCCAGCTTAGAGACTGACAGATACGAGGATGACCTCGCAAGGTTAACTGAAACTATGCACCAATATCGAAAACAGGGTTCAGTGCAAGCTTTGAGACTATTGAAATCCCATATTGTCAAGAGTCAGGGCGAATACGAGACAATATCATCAAAAGTCCTCACTTGGTGTTTGGCGCAGAGGGAGTACCACCTTATCGAAGAAATTTCTCAGTTAGGGGTCAGCTTCCTCCCAATTTCCACGGAAGATGAACACTGTAATTTATATCATCTCATACGCCTTGGCTTGGTATCACTCTTTGAAAGCATAGCGTCCCGTGAAGCGGAGCTGGTGTTAAGCAAGGGTGACTGGCATGCTTTCGGAGACTCAACACGACCTGGACTATGGCACGCAAAGAGGGACGACACAACTTCTCAACTCACGCCTTTTATCCTTGTTGCAGTTCAGCGAGCGTCGCCTAACATGGGCATTGTGAGGCTACTAGTTGAAAAATTCGCAGTGGACATCGCCGAAAGCGACTCTTTGGGCGAATGTGCTCTATTTCACGTCGTGCGAGGAAATCACTGGTGGCATGTCCACCAAGCACTGCCATACCTGCTTGATATGGGTGCCGATATTAGCATGCGTGATGAAAAGGGTCAGACGCCATTGCATATGGCTCTTCAAGGAGACGCCAAAGTTCCTGGTCCTTACAATTGGGACGCAGCCAAGATATTGATTCAAAGAGGGGCCGATGTCAACGCAGTTGATAGCAAAGGTCAGAGTTGTCTCGCATATGCACGACACAACGCTGATATGATTAAATTTCTTATCGAACACGGCGCAACTGTGATGGTAGATTCCATCTTTGCTGCAATTGACTCTCGCAATGCTGAAGTGCTTCGCGCACTTTTATCCGGAGGCCTGGATCCAAATACACGTCGAGATAAGCTACCGCTCGAGACAGATGAGGGGTCTCAGAATAATCCCATAGAGCCTCATGAAGAATTTCCGCTCTATTATGCCGCCAGCAAACTACGGCCGCATTATAGTCCGTCAGACAAAAGCTATCGGGATGCTTCAGAAGCAATGGAAGTCGTTCAAGTGTTACTAGACCATGGTGCCGATCCGTTTGCAAAGTTTTTGAAGCCTGTTATACACGTGGAAAAAAGGTCGGATTTCCCAGCGGCAATCGATACTTCCGTACAAGTACCGGAGGGCTATGTGGAGTGTACTCTTCTGCATGAAGTGCTCTTGAATGGCTATATAGCGGATACATTTCTTCAGTTCCCCAGCTTGGATGTCCACCATCGGGATGCGAAAGGACGCACTCTTCTTCATATGGTATGCGAAAGTAGCAAAGGCCCAGACCACATCATCGGGTCACATGTCGAAGATGTGAATCACATGCCCGAAGAGCGCGTTCATTCTTTTCAACAACTGCTGTCTCTGGGCTCGGACTTGACAGCCCAAGATAACTTTGGCCACAATGTTTTACATTACATGCTTGTTGGCGAAAAAAAGATTGAGCACCGGGTATTCGCGAAATTTTTGGCTTATACCTTACAAAATGCTCCCGAATTGTTGAATCAAGGAAATTGTAATGGTGAAACTCCCTTACACCATGCCATGATCCGCGCCGTGGACAGAAGTGATAGAAATGATACTAGTGAAGCAGAAATTTTACTGGAAGCCGGAGCAGATCCTATGATTATCAGCAAGAGGGGAGACACCATGCTACACATACTAGGTAAAGGTATTGCCATGGCAGGCTTACGTACGCTCTTCGAGTCTCTAGCTGAACGTGGCATCGACATAAACGCTCGCAACGCTCGTGGCGAAACAGCATTATTCTCGTTCTATGACAATCCCAAGACCTTCGAAGATATGTGGATTTTGAATGAGGAAGATGGTGCTACTGGACAATATGTCAAACCCTTGCTAGAAAGGTTTGGAGGCGACTTTTTTGTGAGAGATAATAAAGGCAGAGGGCTGCTACACGCTGCTGCGAGAGGGGATGTTGAGCGGTTCCAGGAGCTTTTGGAGATGGGCCTTGATCCAATGATGGAAGACGATGCTCAACAAACAGCAATTGATGCAGCTGCTGCGTGTGGTAACCGAGATATTCTAGAGCTGTTTGAGAAGAAGAAGTAAATGCTCTAGTAGATTACGAACGGTATGTGCGGTAAACACTACGCGCTTTATTACACATTGACGTTCAATATGCTGATTTGGTATGATAGAGCCTCAACAAGCGTGAAACGAGTGAAATACTGTGGATATGTGTTGCATCCCCTCAAAGGCCGGCTTTTCTCATCATTTGCCATGTATTTTAAATTAGTGCTTCTTACACGGCTACCTTGATCGTTCACAGTCCAAAATATGGTTCGACTGAGCTGCGCAAGTCCTATTACTACTTCGCTTTATACTACTAGCTCTTTCTAGTAAATGATGGTAAGCAGAGGGCGAAAAGTTGGCTAAGATAAACAATTCAGAGATTATATATGGATGTATCAGATAAATATTTCTTCGGAATGACATGTAACGTATCTACGTGCTTATGGCTAACTATCGGAGAGCGTAACCTAGAGAACCACTACGTTTAAAGATCATGTCTAAGCGAGGAAAGTATCATCAAGCAACAAATCAGAAGTTAGCAGCTCCTGAAAGGGACATGCCAGATAAAATTTCCAATAATTCTAATCTTTAATTCTCAACTCAATAAGATGAGTCTTCAATAACAATATACGGAATTCAGGTGGAGCATAACATGCTAGCAGACGGAGTTCCGATGGGTCGGCGATCTTACGTTCGGCGGAGTTGTGGCGGGTCTCGGGGCTCCAAGCGACGGTATTGGTGGTTTTGTAAGTAAGATTTGTCAACATACCTATATCGCGACGGTCTTAGTGAATTGCCTATCTGTAGTGGATAATCAGTAAACTCCGTGACGATATCCTTCAAAAGATACTTCTTCGTATATTCTCACGGACTTGAGGATAGGTGGAATTCCGATACAGCTATGAATCAAATATAAGTTGAAAGGCTTCTGACATCGTTAACTCTTCTCTCCTTTCTCTTCATCTGTGCTCCTTCAAAGTCTTCATCTTCGATCTTCATATCATACCAAATGTCTCCCATTCGTGTTGGTCTCATTGGCCTCACCTCTGAGCCTGCTGGCTTAGGCCAAGGAAAATGGGGAGTGTCAGCACACTTAGCCTCCCTCCATCCTTCTCCCCATTACGAAATCGTAGCTGTGTGCAACTCATCTGTTGAATCAGCTCGCCGGTCAATCGAGTTCCACAAGCTGCCTGCCTCTGTCAAGGCCTATGGCCGTGCCGAGGACTTGGCCAATGACCCCAATGTCGAACTCGTTGACGTGTCAGTTGAGGTTGGGAAGCACCTGCTTGCAGCCAAGCCGGCCTTGTTAGCCAAGAAGCAGGTCTTTGTGGAATGGCCGCTGGGGGCTAGTACAGCAGAGGCAGAAGAGATGCTCCAGCTAGCAAAAGAAGCCAACTTGAAGACTTTAGTTGGCACTCAACTTTGCGCAGATCCATGGATTGCAAAGGCCAAGCAACTAGTTGAGAGTGGAGCAATTGGCAGAGTCACCAGTTCTGACGTCCAAATTTCTTCTCCTTTTGGACCGATAGATACCTGGACTGCCGAAGCTGAGTATTATTTGGATTTTGAGAGTGGCGGGAACGAATTTCACATCTTCTTTGCTCATTGTAAGTTTGTTCATTGCATTTACGATTTATGTTATGCTGACATGCACCTGTGGACAGTCTTGAGCGGTTTCACTTATGTACTTGGAGAGCTTGCGAGCCTCAAGTCCACATTCGCTGTCCAAAACCCAGTGGTGAAACTAGTCAGCGGCAAAACCGGCGAAGTAGTCAACCCAGAAAAACGCAGAACAGCCCCTGACCACATATTGGTTCAAGGAGCGCTGGAAAGCGGTGCGATGGTCAGCATTAGCACGCGTACACCGCCGCAGCCGATTGACGGGCACAGTTTGCGATGGCTCATTACCGGCTCAGAGGGAGAGTTGGAGCTTACAACGAGTGGTAGAGGGTATCAAGTTGGCTCTAATCCAAGAACCCTGCGAGTTATTTCAAAAGACGGAGAAACCCGAACGATTGCTTGGGAACAGGATGAGCCGAGTCATATCAAGAACGTCGCTCCGCCCGGTGTCAACACGGCAAGACTGTTTGAAGCTTATGCGCTGGATAAGGATTGCTATTCGGATTTTGAGAAAGCTGTGAAGCTCCATAAAATTTTGGATAGAATTGCAAAAGATGCAGGTTATATGTAGAGATGTCACGTCAAAGACGTTTATTATATACTGTTTTCAATAACAACGCTCGCTAAACGTTAAAAGACTATTGTGTAAGATTTGAACGCCCTTATTCCTCATGTTTACTGCATGGCTTGCATTATTTCTTGCCGGGATAATAGAGAGATGTATGAGTCTGTGTACTTGGTTAGCATATAATGAAGAAAAGATGGATACAGACACGTACGAGCGGCGTGATATCGGCGTCCGAGAATCTCAAGCCCTTGCTTGATAAGGTGCAGCTTATCAGTAAGAGACTCGCTAGGACTAGCTCTCGAAGCCTTCAAGTAGAGCATGGCCACCCTATACATCATATGCAGGAGGAATGGAGACGCGCGAGCATGTATTTCTTGTTCAGTTAGTTGCGTGATGTACAAGGATATTTGCAAAACTGTCTGCGATATCAGGCTGCTCTCCACAGACAGGTGGTCGAGGGATATGATGGGAGAGTTCAACTCTCTTTCCCGTTGAGAGCAATCGAGCAAAAGTATTCCACTGTTATGTTTCAGTATGTGCAGGATTTGACGTAATGGATCCCACTTACCAATAGCACACAGATGATTGTGAGCAGAATTCTAGCCGTCTGAATTCCGCTTCCAAGGTGGAAACATTAACCAGTGAGAAGATTGTCCGTCTCAACTGTGCGGTTTCGCTCTCTGGGGACTTTACAGCAACGTGATGTAAAACCTGGCCGAGTAATTGGGCAGCTTGCGCAAAGCGAGCAAATCGGCCGAGATTGAGAGCATTAGCCGAAGCCAAAGTAAATGCATCTTCAGGCCGGGATGTCTAGAGTTTCATGTTAAAACCAATGACTCGTAATTGGCATTTTGCACAAAGTTACTCACCCCATCATTGAATGTTGCATCATCAACTGGAAGCCAATTCTCTATGTGCGGGTCAGGAGTCACCAGGTGGCGACTCGGATCGGACAAGTTCAGGTACCTAAAGCACCGTTTAGTGTGTGTCTTTGTATCTTTGCATAGTAGATGGATCTCTCCATGGGATATATAGGGAGGGATAACACGCACCTATCCAGGACAAGCAGTGACCACCAAGCTCGACGACGTTCCTCCAACTCCGGCCATGAGATGCCGCTAATTTCGCGATACAGAATCGACTTGTCGAGATCAACCGCACTTGCATATCGAGCAGCACTAGCAATGGATAAAAAAGCCGATGGATATATACCATTGCCCAGTTCGTAGATGATAATGAGGACCGACGCTTGAACTACTCGAAGAGATAAAACTCCAGAATTTCCAATTTGATGTTGTAACCGCTTCGTTACTTGATAAAGCGGTGTTCTTGAACTTGAACCTGGCTCGCAAACCAGTTTCATAGCGAGGATGAGGAAAAAGAGCTCGGCGCGCTTGTGAGTCAAGGAGCTGACCAAGTTGGCCAGAAACTGGATCTTGGATACAATCGGCATCCACTCGTGGACAGAATCAAAGAACTTGTCCGATATGGCTTTGATGTTTGCAACATCGCCAACAAAGTCAGATACATCCTTTGTAATTAGGTAATCCACATCCAACTCGGGCACTTTCAGCTGGGCGCTGCGGAAGCCTTCAGGGTCCAGGAACCGCTCGGTGAGGAAATTGGCACCGGTTGGATGCAAAGGCGCGAGATGGAGGCTTTCATAATAGCCCGGGCTTGCTTGAGAGTTTTCCGCTGAGCCGGAACCCGGAGAACGGTCTGTGAGAAGACCTGAAATGGGAGAGATTGCAGAATTGTTGGATGGTCGCTTTCGCTCTCGCTTCTTACGGCGGTACGGATAGTCGCACACAATTCGTTTCCTGACAGGGCATTGTCACTGATTAATACCAGTCCTCTATAGTGCATGTGGTCTGTGGACACTGCAATGCAAGGGGGGATGGGGAAAGGCTCACTGGATGCAGCCTTTGCACTGCGGAATGGAGCGATCGCATCGGCGCTTAGAATCCCGGCAGGCCAGGCACGCAAAGGGCGCCGGAGTAGTCGCCAGAGTTTCGTACCGGCGGCTCATGATGGATAGCGACGCGCTGGATGGGCGATTGGATGGGCCTCGGGTTGATTAATCGGTGCGGTATATTGCGGACACATGGGGGTGATATTGCCGCAGAAAGTGCGGATCCAGCACTTGAACGAGGCTGACAAATTTGCTTTCGAGGCTCTTACAGGGTTGCGTCGATGTGGCTTAGTTGCACGTTGCTTACATCACGGCGTTGACGATGGGAAGAAGAGAGAAGGAAGGGATGTATATTCCTTATTGCTCTTATACTCAAAGACCCAAGTCTTGTAGCATGAACATGCTCATAATATTGAGCATGTAAAATCATCTAGTAACTGGAGTCAAGCGTCACTCTAGGGATGATTGGCAACATGTAAGTCGCACACAATCCAGCAGCGCGCCCAATCTGCAAGCATCTTCTACATCTATGCCTTTGAAGCGTTTGCCCTCGCCAAAATCTCATTCAGAATTGCCTCTCCAAACCCATTCGTCGTCCCTTTACCGCCAACGTCCGGCGTAAGCACATTTACTTCGGCGCGAGCCATGACAGTCTCAATCGCCCGAAGTAGCTCATCTGCAGCCTCTTTATGCCCAAAGTGCTGCAACAGCATCTGGCCGGCCCAAATCATGCCCACCGGATTTGCGACGCCCTTTCCAGCAATGTCCGGAGCGCTGCCGTGGACGGGCTCAAAGAGACTCGGGAATTTGCCATCGGGGTTGATGTTTGCCGATGGGGCAATTCCGATGGTGCCTGTGCAAGCTGGGCCCAGATCAGATAGAATGTCGCCGAATAGATTGCTGCCGACTACCACGTCGAATATGTTGGGCCGTTGCACAAAATGAGCCGTCAAGATGTCGATGTGATACTTGTCGACGCTGACATCTGGGTACTTGGTGGCCATATCCTGTACCCTAGAGTCCCAGTAAGGCATGGTAATGCTGATTCCATTGCTCTTTGTCGCGCTGGTCAGCTTCTTGCGCGGCCGACTTTGTGCAAGATCAAAGGCATATCGAAGCACGCGATCAACCCCCGTTCGCGTCATCACCGTCTCTTGAATGACAACCTCGCGGTCCGTTCCCTCAAACATCTTTCCTCCAATGCTGCTGTACTCTCCTTCGGTGTTCTCCCGCACAATCCAAAAGTCAATGTCGCCCGGCTTGCGGTTGGCTAAAGGGCATGGCACTCCCGGCATCAAGCGGCATGGCCGAAGGTTGATGTACTGATCAAATTCGCGACGGAACTTGATCAGGCTCCCCCACAGTGAGACGTCGTCTGGCACGATATCGGGCATGCCCACGGCGCCAAAGTAGATGGCGTCGAACTGAAGCAGCTTTTCCTTCCAGTCGGCAGGCATCATGTCGCCATGCTTCTGGTAGTAATCACAGCTCGCAAAGTCGAACCACTCAAATTGCATCGGAATATTGTAAATTTTGGAGAGAGATTCCAAGCATGCCACGCCTGCTGGCATCACTTCCTTGCCGATGCCATCGCCTGGGATGACTGCGATCTTGAGAGGCTTGGGCGCCATGTTTGTTTTGCTGCAGTAGTGAGAGATGCTTCAAAGAATAGGTCGAACAGTTCGAAACACGTATATGATGGAATGATGAAAGCGAGATAATTAAGGTGCGTAGCAAATGATCAACAGAGGCACTTGTACGCTTGTTCTTTGTGCCGCATGTTTCGCATACAAAAGCAGCCGGCGATTGGCGGGGTATAAGACATCACTGTGTACTCCGAAGCGTCCAAGCACCGCAAAGAGCGCATATAAAGAGGCCAGCCGCGAGTGTTGATTGTATAGTTTGTCTATTTAAAGTAGAGGCTGAATTTTCTGCCATATTTATCAGTACTGCTCTCTACACACAATTGCGCGGCAATGAATAGCTCAAACTCCAAATGACGTAGCTAGAAAGCTCACCCAAGTCAATCTTCCTATTTGAGTAATTCGCCAAGTCGGGCATCTACCTGCCAAGACGTCAAAAAATGGAACATTGTAGCATCAAATTGTACAATAATAAAAATGGCCCACGGGGTTTAAACCACCATATACATTATAATGACTTGTTCTCCGTACTTAGATTGCGTCCTACGTAGAGCTAGTATTGTGCCTCATACTCCATGTCCCTGTGCATCCCTAGACTCATTGGGACATTCGGAACTGCGCTTAATTACGTAGATGTACTCGTTGCAACATCATATAATCGGAATTGTAACGAAGACTAAATACAATTTTCGGTGAAAGTTTCTCTATAAACATACAGTGGCAGATGATTCATTGTAAAAACTCCAAAATGTTAGATACGACCTCATCTGGCACATTCTCCGGAAGATAATGTCCAGAATCAACATCATGTCCATCAACCTCAGCATCGCTTACAGCCTTCCACTCCTGGATCGCATGAAAATGCTTTCCAATCACTCCATGCCTAGCCCATAAAACCCTCAACGGGTTTTTGATCAACCTCCCCAGCTTGATATCCTCTCGTGCCTCGTCCAGGTCCAAGTTAGCGCTCGCTCGATAGTCTTGACACATTGAATGTATCGTCTCTGGATCTCCGAGATGAGAAACGTAGTGACCTAGACTCTCTTTATCAAATATTGCAAGTCCACTCGCTTGCCGTCCTCCCATGAACAATTCCGCGAACTGCCGAGAACTTGCGGATATGAGTGTCTCAGGCAGTGGCGATGGTTGAATCAAAAAATACCAGTGCCAGTACATCTTTGCAAAGTTCGGATTTTTCACCGTATACATTGCAAGAGTAGGACATATATCGAGGAATATAGCCTTCCGCACACGATCCGGGTAATCAACACACAGCTTATGCGCCACTCTTGCGCCGCGATCATGAGCGCAGATGAAGAATGGACCAGTGATGTCAAGCTCATCCATCACTTTTATACAGTCCCGAGCCATGAAACTCTTTGCATACTGCGATACATCTTCCGGTTTAGACGAATTTCCATATCCCCGCAAGTCGATAATGACAATGTTGTATTTGTCTCTTAATTGCATTGCAACTTGGTGCCATATATGGTGGCTTTGGGGAAAGCCGTGAAGGAGTAGTAACGGTGGGCGCTTCGCTGACGAGGCATCGCCGCTTCTAACGCCGAAGATTGAGACAGGCGGCTCAGCCTGCGTTGTTATGGCGAATGTGTCGAATCCGTCAAACATGGCGGCCAAGTGCATGGATGTTCAATGAAAAAAAAAAAAAATCCAAAAAAAAAAAAAAAATCATTTGCGCAAACAATGAACATTTACGTCAGTCTTGAAGCTTAAATGTGGCCATCTAAGCTCGCCGATAGTTTGGCTTACATAGCTCATATGTAAAACGTTTTGGCGATACTGCCGTCTAGCATCGGTAGAATTATTAAGCGTTGCAAGAAACCGCACTCTACGTCGGCTGAATGTACTCTTAAAAGCGCTTGTGTCGCGAACATTAACGTCGAATTTATTTTCTTCTTCATTCATCTCATTCTAAAGATTAAATACTATCGTACTCACATGCGGCTGAATTTAAGACCACCTTGCTGTTGGCAGTCTGGCTAAGAAGCATAACAGCTTTAATACACTTCATCGCACAAATTCACGAATGCGGCCTATCTGAACCTCTATTAGTTAAGATATAATTAAGTATTGCTCAATGCAATACTTGAAAGATACGGAATTCTTCATCCATCTTTGCTTCAATTTGATAAGAAGTTGATCCTCGTGGCCCCTAAGGTTGCAATGCGTTCATCGTCTTCTCAACATTGCCATCATAGGGAAGCTTATCATAATTGAAAGCGTTTAGCTGAGCATTTCGAGGCATCAGCTCCAAAGAAATCGCTCTTTATTTGCCCGATCGTTCGTCTCTTCCTGACTCGTCGTATGAAAGTGTTTTCGGGCCATATGGTAGCTTCACCCTTGTCATTAAGTTAACATCGGGTTTTAGTTATAAAAAGCAAAAAGAAAAAGCTGTTCATCTTCGAGCTTGAACTCGAAGTCACGGTCCACTAAATCCCGTCTTATACAGCCCGAAATTGTAAAGGCCACATCCATAATCAGGGACAATCACGAAAGAGGCAAAAGGTGCTCCGAATTCGCATGCGATGTAGCAATCTTTGTATTTGGTCGGATGTTAAAGAGGATGGTTAGGCGCCCTGTACTGCACAATGACGTCTTTCTACTCTTTTATGTCGCCGGCAGCAAAGATTACAAGCAGCTATTCAAGAAACAGACAGTATTGGTCTGAGACAAATCGATAAGCAAAAAAATTAGCAAAAGCGTTGCTGATATTGTAAGAGGCCCAAAGAGCCTCTATCTGAACTTGTACTATGTCAACTCCGGTTGCCACCAGCTCTGTCGGCTTTTGTGCGCAGTGGAGACTGGTGCGAATTCACAATCGGACGGTCAAACGATCTATATCGATTCATCTCTTCAAGAACATTAATAAGCTAATGTCTTGCAATATCATCTGCAGAAATATTATTAATTGGATAAACAAAGGCTGGAGACATCGAAATAGTCAATACTAATCATTCTCTCAGACCGAGGCACTCTCCACAAAACTAGCCAAGTGTTGGTGGACTTTTCGGCTTTTTGCGGGAAAATGATCTTTCCCGCCAATTAACGTGCGCCATTATAGCACCATCTGCAGACCTTTATGCGCATTCGGAAAGCAGCTGGATCTTTCGTTGGGTCACCCACTAATAATTCCATAGGCGGCCGAAATGCAATCTGGGCTTGCACATAGCGATATCATGGCGTGCGTGAATGGTTGATTCATTCTAATTTGTATTACAAATCTTTATTTATTGACTCCAAGACACAACATTGGATGAACTACAACTGAAGGATTGAAACATAGGATGGATTCGACCGAACACCGCCGTGTCCGAGGCTCCGAGTGTTGTGGCGTTTCTTTAGCCTCAACTGGCTTTGAAATAAATCCTTCAACTATATTTATATATACAGAGTTTCACTAATATCAAGACCAGTTCCAGCTCCTATAGCAAAACTCATAACTAATTTTCTTTGACTTGTGTCTCATAAATAATTATATTTATCAACATCCTTTCTTCAACACTCACCTTTTGCCATTCATATTATACCCAAGTTAATAAAGTAATTCAGTTCACAACAATCACCATGGCGGGCGAACTCGTATTAGTCAGTATTAAGCATTCTGTTCATGATAAAGCTTCATCACTAACCATTTACAGCTTACCGGCGGCACTGGCATGATTGGCTTCCGAGTTTTGACTCTCCTCCTCGAAGCAGGCTACAAAGTCCGGGCTGCAGTGCGAAACCAAGCCGGCTTTGACAGAGTATCAAAACTCAAGCCTGTTGCACCATACTCTTCAGAGCTGACCAGCGTAATTGTGCCGGATATCACCGTTGTAGGAGCATATGACGAAGCTGTCAAGGGCGTCGAATACATTGTGCACGTTGCTTCTCCATTAGCAAGCAACACTCCTCCCGGGGCTGACTATGAGAGCTACCTGATCCAACCAGCTATTCAAGGTACTGTGGGCATCCTGGAGTCCGCAGCCAAGACCACCGGTATTAAGAGAGTTGTCATTACTGGGTCTATCCTTTCTATCGTCACTCCACAAGTCCTTGGCTCAGGTCAATACATCAATGGTGAGCCATCTAGCCGAATTTTCTAATCCTATGCGCCTAAAATGCCTTGTTAGCTCCTTTTACTAATTCGAGCAGAGGAAACACGTACCCCAACAGTTCACGGTCCATTTGAAAACCTCTTTAACGCCTACGGTGCATCCAAATCCGCAGCATTCAACAAAGCAAAAGAGTTTATCGCTGAGAGAAAGCCATCTTTTGACCTCATTCACATCTTCCCTCTCTTCGTCCTCGGACGCGACGAGACTGTCACGACCGCCGAACAGATTGTCAAGGGCACCAACAACATGCTAATGGGCCCGCTGCTCGGCACACCGCGACCAACCCCCATTGCAGGTGCTCCCGTCCACGTCGATGACGTTGCTAAACTTCACGTCTTGTCCCTGGATCCTAAAGTGGAGGGCAACCAGGACTTTTTGGCCGGATCACATCATCTCGAGCACTTTGACTGGCGAAAATCCGCCGACATTATCAAGAAGCATTTTCCACAGGCAGCTGCCGAAGGTATATTCAGCTTTGAGACTGTTGAGAAGCTGGTGACGCTCAAAACGCAGGTGGATGGTACCAAGGCGGAGAAGGTTTTTGGATTCAAGGCAAAGGGATTCGAGGAACAAGTGGTGTCGGTTGTGGGCCATTACTTGGAGCTGCTCGGTAAGAACTAAACGGCGGGCACTACAGATTACGGGAAGGCATATCGGTCAGATGTTTGTTACTGAAGAAAAATAGTATATACTATTATTTATGTAAGCTTGGTAGATGAGCAACGCTGCCAACGTGAATACCATTGGTATACATTTGAAGAATCGAGATGAGAAATACAAAGGAGCCAGTCAGATGGTTGTGAAGCGTTGCGTAGGTCATAATTTTGTGAACTAAGCTGCAACGTAATTTTATATTCTTGTTTGCACATTGATATATTCAAGTAAGTCGTGAAAAAGCTTCCAATTCAATACAATAACGAAAACAAACGTCCAATCCAATCCTCCAAGTATCCTGTTCATATGCCACTCCATCTTACTGAGGAGATAAATCCTTTCAAGTTCAAACATCTCTGACCCAAGCTCTACAATCTTACATCATACGCCTTTACCTAATTCTAGCCACCTTACCATTTTATCCACGGCTTCTCTGGCTTCTGGTATAAACTGTATCAATGGCCACACATGCATCAAGCCCTCTCCCTCCACATACTCAATCTCTCGTCCCTGCTCTACAACCTTGGCCACAAACTTCCTGATATCCGGTGTCAACATTTCTGTTGATCCAGCAAATATCAATGTTGGCGGAAGCTTGCTAACATCGCCGTACAACGGGCTCACTCGCGAGTCATCGGGCGATACGTCTGGGCAAAGATATCGTACCGCCTCTTCAAAGCCGGGGATATCCAGCCACGGATCCGTCTTGGCGGCTTCCCGCGTCTCAGGATTTAGAAAAGTAAACTCCACGCAAGGAGACATGAAAGCGAGCCGCGACGCCGTTGGACGGCCTGCCTTCAGAGCGTCTTGTGTAAGAGAAAGGCCCAAGCTCGCGCCGGTAGAATCGCCCACCACAAAAAAGGGCGTCTTTTCCTGTGACGGCAGAGCAAAGTCTTCGTACACCGGCCTCACGGCATCAAAAATCTCCATCAGGGTGTGCTCCGGCGCCAGCGGGAACATCGCCATCGTCACCACGGCCTGGAGTCGCTCTGCAAGCATTCCCACCAGCTGCCAGTGCACCGCGTCTAGTTCGAATAACAAGCAGCCGCCGTGAAGATACAAGATGCGAGCCTGGTTCGGCATTTCAGATTTCGGTGCTACATCGTAGAGGGTACAACCGCCGAGATGGCGCTCCTCGATGATGAACTGCGCTTCTAGATGCGCTGGCGGGCGCGTGCTCTTGGTCTGGCGATCATTTTCGATGCGCTGGCGGAGGGCCTTGGTGGATTGGAGCGAGGCTTTGAATCGCCACCAGACCATCCACGAGCCGAGATATGCTTGCCAGCTGCCCATGATTAAGTTTGCGTGAAATTGCTGCGATGTAAGATGCGCGTTTGGGGAATGAGTGAATAAGCGGGAGAGCATGTGATTATGGCTCTTTCTAGACACTGTCATCGCCACATATATCCAACTGCAGCTCGCACATGTAGGCGAACAATCATTATACTTTGTACTTACTTGGAGACCTTTGATGACTTTTCAAACATATCATTTTATTTTACATGGCATTTTATTACTACCCAAGTATCTGGTACTATTTTGCAGATACTAGTAGTATATCGCGGTTATAGATGAAGCTGCAGGATTAAGTGATTGCAGCTAAAGTGGAGCGCCTAGAGGATTGTGGAGAGCTTGACATCAACGACATGCGCATATTATAAGCGTACTCAAACAGCTGGAAAAAAATCAAGCTGATAAATGCCATGTATGCCTTCATGACCAGCGTTACTACTAGGCATATGAGATATACAGAGCATATATCTTTTTCGCAAGACTGGCCAGTGGATTGCCCAACTAAAGTGCTCCTAGTCCGATAAAACTCGGAACTTTGTGATGAGATGGCCATCACCATTCACTGACTTCACAGCATTTTTAACTCTTCCCAGAGCATCAAGCATTCCATGGAAGCGTTATGCAGTTACCCAGTCCACAGCATTTTTAACCCCTCCTGTGACTCACTCTACCATTGTTTTCTCTTCTCTCGGAATAAACTTTGATAGAAATGTTTATTGACGAATATTCACGTTACTCTGGCAGTAAAGCGAAAGCCGAGGCGATTAGCGCCATCGGATTTATAGGCTCTCGCCTTGATCCTCTACGCCCGATGCGCCAGTCCCGGAAATGCACCGGGGCCGCGAGCTCTCGATTTTACAGCTTTCGATTTTACAGCTCTCGAATTTACAGCTCGGGAGTTTCTTCGACGGCCTCAAATCCGGTGCGGCTGCAATCATGTTGTTTTCGCTGGTCCGGGATGGCGTCATAAACGCTCGATTTGAAAACTGGCCACAAATGTAGAGCAAATTCCATTATAGGTATTTGTATATATATGGACAGTCTCTTCCGGGATTTTGCAAGTGTCTCATCAATAACAGCAAATCATCAACAATAGCAATATACACTCCAACAAAAATTCTTAATCCCATCTTCCATCGACCATCACTGGAGTATCTAAACATAAAAAAAAAGACACAGATAATGTCTCTCCAAGACAAAGTCATCCTCATCACCGGCGCCTCCAGCGGCATCGGCAAGGCCTGCGCCCAGCGCCTCTACCAAGAAGGCGCCCGCATCGTCGTCAACTACCGAAACGATGCCTCAGCCGCCAACGCCCTCGTCGACTCCTTTGGCGCAGACCGTGCAATTGCCGTGCAGGCTGATGCCTCCAACATCAACGACATTGAACGCCTCGTCCAGGCAACCGTCGACAAGTTCGGCCGCATCGACACCATCGTGGCAAATGCGGGCCTGATGCTGATGCGAGACGTCGAAGACACCACCGAGGACGACTTTGCCAAGAGTTTCGATCTCAACGTCAAGGGCCCGTACTTTTTGGCTCAAAAGGCTGTTCCTCACATGCCACCCGGCTCGCACGTCATCTTCATCTCTACGGGCGTCTGCCATCATTCATCCGTCTCGCCCAAGTATCTCCTCTACGCGGCTACAAAGGGAGCTATCGAGCAGATGACTCGGGTCATGGCCAAGGGACTGGCTGCAAAGGGCATCATCGTCAACGCTGTGGCTCCCGGCCCAACTGCCACGGAGCTGTTCTACAAGGGCAAGCCTGAGGGCCTGGTCAACACGATCAAGGCGTGGAGCCCCTTTAACAGGCTTGGCGAACCGGAGGATATCGCCAACACGGTCAAGTTCCTGGCTAGCGGAGACAGTTCATGGGTTGTGGGCCAGACGGTGCTGGTGAATGGGGGTATCATGGTGTAGTTGAGGAATTGTGATTTTAAATTTGGCGGCATGATTTGGCGTACAAAAAATATCCAGTTATTCGATAGAAATAGACTATTCGTTGATTTAAACCATAAGTCTTTGATTTCGTGTTGGTAGTTCGATCTGCAAGTCCTACCTCACAATCGTATTAAGCCTCGGACATGTCCATCTTTCCAACGCTTATTCCCATTTAGCAATGCAGATTCGAACGCGCTGATGCAGGTAATACGGGGTAGTTATGCTCAGATACGGCGAAGGATCCCTGCACTTGCAAACTGCCGTAGGCGTGTTTGATAGTGCTTGCAGAGGGCAAAAGCAAAGCGTTTTGCTGCGGCTTGTGATTCTTAGAGACGTATGGACTGCCGAGCACATCTCTTGCTGCTTCTGGTTTAGCCTGTTTCTCACCCAGCAAACGCGCATGAATAGGGCATCCTTGAATCATTCGGCAGTCAAGTCCAATATTCACTGTGTTGGCATTTAGCATTCAATAGACAGTATCCCAGACTTCAGCTGAATCCCCCATGTCCCCGAGCACAGTTGTGTGATGTTCTCACTCTTCCTTTAAGCCGCGAGTCCCTGCCGCATCCATCCTGCTCCTTTTTTTCCCGAGGAAAAGCAGAGCACATGACTCCCGTCCCAACCCATTTCGCTTCCCGCATGCACTCAGTGATCCCTCGTTAGTAACCATTACAGCAAGTACAATAGCATCGAGTACAAAAAACAGCTCAAAACCAAAAGGAGCCCCATCAGGCACTGCACAACGTGATCACTTGATTATCGGCGTCGACGCTCTGGGCACCCTGGAATGCAACCCCCCGAGATTCGACTCCAGAGCTGCCGCACAATGAATGCGGAGAATCGAATGAATCTGCATCAATAGCCTCATGGATGCGACCAACGGCGTCTTGCGCGTGCATGAAGAAATGCAGGTCAGATCTGCCGGCCGAAAGCTCACGCCATGTTGTGTCAAGGGCAGGCCAAAGTTTTACGCCGGGCGACGCCCCGTTTATGAGCCGGGCCAGTCATTTTAGGACTCCCTCCTTGATCGTGTTCGCGATCCATCCACGCATCCCACGCATCCAAACGGCATCAAGATATAAAGCCCGTGTGTCTGCATTTATAGAAAAGTCCACCTGCCAAGTCCGCAGATATCAAGTCCCAGATCGATCAATGAATGCCACCTTCATCTTCTCTTGCACGTGCACAGTGTGACTTGCAGGCTGGGGCATGATCCCCAGATTTCTTCTAGCAGCCCCTACTAGGCTATTAGCGGCTCCAGGCGCCTTCTCCAGGCTCCTCCAGGCTCCTCCAGGCCCTCCAGCCTATCACGGCCCCGCCATTAGCCACTGGCCGCCGCCTGCTGCCCTGGTCGCCAGAGCCCGAGTTTTGCCGACCTCGACGTCAGAATCTCGGTCTCAGAAACATCGGACCACCAGCGACCATCTTGCCAGCTCCATCTCCGGACGACCGGCCCTTACCCTCCAGCTCTGCCTTGCGTCTTCGATAATCTCGCCGAGGCCTCTCCTGAACGTTGCTCGTCCTATTCAACTCTCCCGACGCTGTGCGACCCGCCATTTCTCTTCCGTCTCATCTCTCCCTTGGCAGCCTCTGACGGTGACGCCTCTCATCTCCTCGGCTTTTTCCTCTCAACACGAGACGGCCTATCCGCCACAGACACGACTCTTTGCGCCGTCTCTGCATCACCGCTGGGCCTCACCGCGTCGCAGCCCAACCGCGACGACCTTTTGTCTTGATCGATAGGCTCTGGGCATCTGCAGCGGCAGCCACTCTGCATTAAAATCTGCAGCCCGGGAACGTCCACAAGCGGCATACCGTGCCATCTCAACCCTACCTACGGGCACACAAAGACACAAGCGCGCACGCACAAGCACGCGCGAAATCAGAATAAAAAAACTTTGATACTACCTATAATCAGCTCGCATCAGTCATCGGTATCTATTCAACTACGTCAAATTATACATCGCCACGCAGGGAGAAGAGGAACACAAAAACGATGCCGTCACAGCGTCCATTCTTCCTCTCTTCCTTCTTCAATTCCTTCCGACAACAAGCGCCCGCCCTCTCTCAACAGGCCACCAAACACACATCGCAGGCCGCTTCTGCATCTGCTGCTGCTGCTGCTGCTGCCGCCGCCTCCACATCAGCCGCCGCAGCATCTTCCACCACATCCTCGGCCGCCCGCGCAATCTCCACAAACGCCGCCACAACATCGTCCACCAACGTCGCCATCCACACGCCGCGCGGCTCTCCTGGCGGGCCCATTCCTATTCCCAACTCTCGCAGAAGGGGCAGCGACAGCAGTAGTGAAGGCTTTCGCGATGCGCTCGGCGCGGATAAGTGGTATATCGGCGGCAGGACGGCGGCGGGAGAGGAGAAGTTCTTCAAGATGGGCGTCATTCGAAGGGTGAGGAGTAATGATGGCCTGAGTCTTGATCGCCTAAGTTTATAGGCTGGTGACGACATCATCATGAAAACACTTTCAGAATGACTGCATCATCTTTTCTTCTTCTTTTACTCACTCTTTCTTACTTCACCATCAGCATGGGGAAAAAAAGTATATAAATGACTAGAGCGAGTTTTTGGACATGGGCAACATGAGGATGTAAATCATCAAAACAATGCCTACAGGAAAGGCCTTGACTTGGGAACCTTGGGCTTTGGATATTGGGAACATGGGCGCGGCGTTGTTTTGCACTTGGGCTCGGAATATTGTTTATCTGCAAACCTTTTTTACAACTGAAACTTTTACAACTGAAGCTTTTACCATCATACTCTATCTGGCATAAGAAATGGGGCTTTATTACAGCCTCTGAGCAAATACAATTCTTTGTCTATAACTTTTTGGTCTACCACATAAAGCGCTGTAATCTGCCTCCGTCAAGAATACTTCCATCTTCGGCCTTCCAAACATATGGCTTGGATAAGAATATGTATCCCGTGATGGCATTAATCAAAATGAACCAGATTGTTTCCAGAATCAGCCGGACGTCGTAACCACGACAAAATTTGATGAGTTTCCCCCAGGGGGATGTTGAACTGGCGCCGTCAAACAGACTATTCTCTTCTTCCTGATGGTCGTGCAGTCTCCAGGCAGGCACCAAAAGTCTCCATATGACCCACGGAATGATGAAGTAGCGAGGTTCGACCAATGGCGCCGTAATGAGCGAAAGGCTGGTGGCGAGCAGGAAAATGAGCCCGGTGGATGTTGGGGCGGGCTCTGTTGAGAATAAGAGAGGATCCTGCTCGGTGTTTTTCTTTGTCTCTTCTTGAGGATTTTTGGAAGTAGGTGCGCCAACATCTGCTACGACAAAGGGGTCGCAGGTAAATGGCGACGGGCGAGATGAGTAGTAATATGCCGAACAGGCGTCCTTGTGAGCTCCCGAGATCCAATTCGTACAGCCGGACAGAGTGCCCCAGACGAGCCAGCGACTGAGCGTATACGGTAGGATGAGGAAATAGCGAATCCAAGGCGCACGGCGAATGGTGTATCGGAAGACGTAGAACATGTAGTGGCGATTGTCGGCGAGAGTAAACGGGTGGATGATGGTGTTGAAGCGAACAACGAGGCCAGACAAGACAAACGTAGCGGCCAAGTAGAGTGGCCAGAGAAGTCGATTGTTGAAGATGAAGGTGAAGAGTTTCAGTGGGAGTGACAGCGCCGGCTGGGATGCTGTTTTGCTCTTTCTGGGTACGGCCTTGTCTTTACGTGAAATGAAGACGCTCCGTATAGCATCGATTGCGAGGAATGCATACGGGACGAATAGCGGGAGTGAGAAGAAGCCGAAAAAAGCCCAGATGTAGAGCATTTGGGGGGCATGTATGGTAGCAACGTGGTTGGACTTGTCGCCAAGGACCACGCCGCCGTTCCATGCTACGAATCCTGCAAAGGCGGCGAGGACGGTGACATAGGGCCATATCTGCCTGATGAGCCGTAAGGGGTTGCAGAGTGCTGCGACTATGAGACTGACGGCGGTGAATAGCATATCTGGAGTTTCTTGATTAGCATTTGACTCTGAGCTGGACTAGGTATCATTTTTTACCTTCGGGGTATGCCATGTTCAATGGTAGATCATGTACATGCCCAAGAGACCATCTCTTGAAGAAAAACAACAACTGCTCCGACAGCGACGTCATGTATGGCTGGACAACCGCCTTTGGTCGCAAGCTCTTGACAGCATGAACAGCCTCTAAACCCCCCATGAAGACAACAACCCAAAACACGTTCGTCTGTCTCATGGTTAGGCTACATAGCCCTAGGACTATAGTTGTGACATCGCTCAAGAAGGAACTCTGATCACGACCAATGCGATGGAGATGGTTCAAGAAGGATACGAGGACAACAGCCGTAGATACAACGTCTGTGTAGTAAAGGCCTGAAAAGAAAAATAGTAGAGGGAACAGAGCAATGTTCAAAGCTGTGTGAGTCGCATACTGAGATGCGGAGCTGATGCTGGTGGATGAATGCGCTTGGTGAAGACGAGCTTCGATTGCTTTTCGACAGAGCAGGGCTATGTAGCTCAGCACGATGATGCCGACTGCGTTGGTTGCCCGAAGAGTCTTGGCATCACAAGCATAAGAAGCAATCAGACCGCTGCTTTTGGCTGCTTGAGGGATCAAGATTGATATCCAGTATCTGGCCGCATCGTTAGTCAGTCTCCCTTGTATATTGATATCGGCAGCCTAACTTACAATCCCGGGGGCGTAGTAATCTTGTCATCCCACTCCAAGAATCTGCCCTCGCAATACCTCTGCGCCTGAGGAATATGGAATACTTCATCCTGTTTTCACCAATCCGATTAGCATACTGTGCACTTTACAGATTCTCCCCTAATTATACTCACCAGATAGGGCTCGGGAACAGTTTCAGACACCACACCTAGCCAGAGAAACGCTGCCGCCGCGAGGAAAACGGTAAATCCAAGACCCAAATTCCCGGCACTGTTTCCACTGGTTCTGAAAAGGAACACATGGAGGACGAAGGCGATTGGGACAGCGCCGGCAGCCCAGGATGCGAATTTGAAGGTTCCAAGGGCGTCAGGGGCGCCGCTTATTGGCGATGCCATGTTGGGGAAAGGAGACTTTGCTCAATTTTCAAAGTAATTCAGAAAAGAGAAAAGGTGAATATTTTTAAAAAAACAATTATAATGAGCGTTCCATTTCGAAAAATTTGCATGGGCTGAGGCGCGTCACGGCGTTGAATTGGCAGCAGGTCGGAATGAGATGAGCTGGCAAGATGAATGAGACGCAGACAGTGAGAACCGTATAGAAGCACTGTGCTGTCTGTCAAGAGTGGCCTACTTTTAGACAAGATTAAGTCGCCTATTCACATACAAACATATGTGGTTTTAAGAAAAAGATGTTACAGTCTATTTATGAACAAATCACTTTCTCTAGATGATAATTACTGTGGTTTAGAATATGTCTATTGTGTATCTCTTATACAAAGGCAAGCTACCGCAATCGCTGCGCAAAGCCTTACAGTTTTCACCAAACACCAATCCATTAATAAATACATTTAGAAAGGCTATCAAAACAGTAGTTAGCAATCCAACCTCCTGACAAAATCAAGCAGGACAGAACTTACGTTGTCAGCAGGGTGAATCTCCTTCTTCTCCCAGGTGCTGCCGATAATAGGGATTTTCTTAAGCCTCCCCGTTAGTATATATTCTCTAGCATTTTAGCAGCAAACAACTTACTGAGAGGACGTCGGCACGGAAACGAGGAAGGCTGGAGGCGAAGAGGACCAGAGCCATACCGAGGCCGGCACCGATAGTGGCAGATCGGAAGCCGCTGTTGACGAGTTAGCAAGCCCACGGCCATATATATCTATGCCAAAAGTCGAATTTGCAGGGCAAGTTTTGAAGAGACGGCTCTCAGATTCTGGGACAATCGCATAATGTAGCCAAGATATCCATGACAACTCCCTGTATCAATCACCCCACTATGCAGACCCCCAGACTTCTTCCCGCTACTCCTCTTCAAATCCTCTTCCAACCGTGGAATTGAAACAAACAAAAAGTCCGTTGACTTACTATCGGGTAGCGGACTGGACGCTGATGCCCTTGAAGTTGGGCTGGAAAGCGTATCTTTGCGAAAATGTTAGCCCGCTTGAACCATCCAAGCTGCACGAGAAACCCCTGGAAAGCCTCTCCAACACAGGGCGGATCCCAAAAATCGCAGAATATTCCTTCTTCAGGATCGTATAGTTCGAACGTACTTGGGGCCGAAAGCGCTCTTGAATTCCGCAGCGCGGAAGGGAGTCTATTCGCAGCAAAAAAAGTTAGCTTTCATCGCTTCGATTGTCCGAAAAAGGCCATTCTGCCGGCCGTACGAGGGGTAACAGTTTGGGAAAAACAAGTCGGGACGCACTTGAGAGACCATCTTGACTGTAGGTAGCGAGTAAAGCCGCAAAATTCGTTCAATTGCTCGTCAATTCCGTCGTGGGGGGAATGCGCCGTCACTCAAAAATGCGCGAGTTTGGAGATGGTATGCCGGCGATTCTCGGGCGAGATTTTGGCCTGAGGCCCTGACTAAGCCAATCTTGAATTGCGGCGCCCAATCATACGAGCCCATCTGTTTGGCCCCACACAAGCTGTGATCCAATACCTTTTCAGGCAATGAAACCAGCCTCGTTTCTTTCTCTCAAGATGTCCCGTTTCGCGCTTCAAGTGCCGAGCCATCAACGAAATGGACACGTACATCGACACCCGCTTTGAGCGCCTGGAAAAGGCTCTTGCTAATCTAATCGACTCGGTCACCAAGTACCACCCCTCTACTGTTCAAGCCGAGGAGCTCAAGACTGCCGACGATGAGCTCTGCAAAGGACTGGAAGAAGGTATGCTGAAGCAGTCTCGCATTTCACCCATGATTAACCACTCTGACCATCTCCCAGTGCAAACGCATCAAAACAACCACCTCAAAATCCAACAACTTCGCCAGCTCTCCACGTCCCTAGACACCCAAATCCGCGAAACCCTCACCAGCCTCGCGACAACCCGCAAAGACATCGTCACCACCCAAGTCACCGTCTATCCCTCCGAGCCAAACTACCCCATCGTCTACGAAGAGCTCCTCAGCTATGCCCGCCGCATCAGCAAGACGTCCATGCCGCCCTCTGCAATCTTAAACGCCCTAGCCTCGACGACGCAAGAGAGCCAAACGCCCTTGCCCGACTCTCAGACTCAAGCAGGCATGACGCCCTCTGCTCAGACCCCGAATCCCACGCAAAGCCCCGCTCCTGTCAATGGCGTGTTACCGTCTGGCCTGCCCGACCAAAGCCAAACCTCTCAGCTAACCAGCCTGCCGGAGAACATGAGCCAGTTCCTCAACCCGCTCTCGGGACAGCTCTTCTTCCCCTGGCCCTTGGAAGACAAGATCCGCTCCGGGGCCCTGGCATCCAACCAAATCCTCCTAGAACAAGGCATCGATCCCAAAGGCTACGACCCCGTCGCAGAAGAGGAGCGCAAACGCAAAGAAGAAGAAGAGCGCAAGGAGAAGGAAGAAAAAGAAAAGCTAGAGCGTGCCGAGCGCGAGCGCGAGAGGCGAGAAGAGCTGGAACGCCTCCGCAAGGAAGATTTGCTGCGGAGAGAAAAAGAACAAGCTGCTTTTCGAAGAGCGAGTACCGCTGCTGGTATCTCTGGAGATGCGGCTGTCAACGCACCTCCGAGCGCGAGGCCCGAGAAGAAGCAGTTTCAATTTACGAATTTGGATGATTTGGATGACGATGACGACGAGGATTAATTGCCTTGTTTGATCAACTCATGCAACGCACGTTGATAGCTATGCTTAGAATTGGATAATAGAGCATCAATATGATGGAAATTATCAATACAACAAACAGTACCAAAATCACATTATTTAATTTAAAAGTCAATATTCTTCGATTAGAAACATGTCTATCCCGCAAAATGTTCTTTTCCCGCCCAATCCCTCTCACTTTTCTCCATAGTTGCACCAAAAAAAGAAAAAAAGAAGACAATGTCGCCTTGAATGTGCAAAATAGAAAGATCGCTGATTTTCCTTCCTTTGTCCGTTTTCAATCAACGAGAAATCGTTGTGCACACCATGTTCATACATGTACTTTACAAGTTGCTGAAGAATCTTTTCAAAGCACCCTTCTTGAACCCTCGCCGCCACCGCGTATAGCTCTATATCGTTTAATCAATCTTGATTGAAGAGTAAATCTTTCTTACAAACCACCAAGAAGAGAAGTAGCCAATGGTGCCTAATAGCTTGTTAGTCTTTGGTCATTTTTGATACAAGGGGACATGGCCTTGCAACATACCAGCAAGAATAAAGAACAGGAAGGAAATCAAAGCACTGTAACCAATGTACAGGACTACTCCCGCAAAACCACCAAGCTTCACCTTGGTAATCAGATACAAGAGGCAGTTGAGGAAGACGTAACCTCCGCTCATTCCAGCAGCCAGGAAAGATCTCCATTGCCAGTTGTAGTTCTCGGCACACAGGAGGAAATATGTCATGAGAATGGTGACGGCGCCGCAGACTGCAATCATGAGGCCGTAGCAGAGGAAGAGGAAGCCGAACATGTAGTAGATACGGCTGAACCAGATTGAGCTCATGATGAAGTACAGCTCAACGAAGATGGCACCAAATGGCAGCAGACCAACAATGAGCATGCTAGGAATGGGCTTGAGGTATGTCGTAACAGGAGGAATTTGGCGGGGAATTTGATTGGTGCGGACGGGAGCCTCGATCTGAACGGCCTTGAAACCGAGCCAAGAGCCCGTAAAGGAGAGAGGGATTGAGATGACGAACCAGATACCGACAATGACGAGCATAGTTGTGAAAGGAACGGCGCCAGAGGACTGCTTGGCCCAGAGGAAAAGGTTCAAGAGGAAGAAGGCGGTAAATACGATACCGGGGACAAGCAGAGGGGTAAGAGCAATGTTAACCTTCCACTGCTCGCCACCCATGGATTTGTAAGTTCTGGCAGAGACGTAGCCTCCAACAATTCCGAGAATGGTATAAAGAATGATGGAGATGCTGCCCAAGGACCCTCGGTTAGAGGGCGAGAGGAAACCAAGCAGGGCAAACAGAATGGTGAATCCAGTCATGACAAACAGCTGGGCTCCGTTACCCAAAAGTACAGAGAGCAGCAGCGGACGCGAGGGAGATCGGAACACGTCGCCATGGACCAGCTTCCATCCCGAGTCCTCCTGAACTCCATCTTCAAGCACCGAAGTGCCGCTCAGGTCGTCCAGATTGATCTGGTCCAGGCGATTGTATCGCGCAATATCCTTCTTCAACGTTCGGACCAAAATAGACATGACGGTAAGCACAAGGATGACGACGATGATGGCCGTGTCGACGAGCCAGAACCAGTGGATCTTGGGGTCGAAGACGTGCAGGTACTTGTCCCATCGGGTGGCCCAGGCAGTGGGCGACTTGACCCAGTACACGCTGTAGCTAAACTTGACATCCTGCGGCCCGCCGCCGTGAGCGAAGATGAGCGACTGGTGGTTGTCGCCGCAATCGGCATCTCCCTCGTACTTTTTGGAGCTGGGCTGGACAACAACGCCGACAACTCGAAGCTGGTTCGGGTTCTTATTGACCTCGTGGTACTCGACCCAGATCTCGTAGTGGTTGTTGAAAATGATGTTGCTCGCCTCGTCGTCCTGTCCCAGCAGGAATCCAGGGCTGTAAAAGGTCGTGCCCGTGAGCTGGTCCTGGATCTGCTGGCCGGCAGGAAGTCCATCCACAAGCCAGTTCAAGCTGTAACCCTGCTCAATCCTCGTCGTGACAAATTCAACCGACTTCTCCTGGTACTTGACCGCGCACAGCGACTTGCACGTCTCGTTCTGGCCCATCTTGAGGTCGAAGGGCGAAGTCATGATCCTGTCGCCAAACAGGATGCTCCCCAGGCTCTCCGACACATATTTCGGGCCGCCCTCTGGCTTGCAGAACTGGAAGGCGGGATGGTAGTAGTCGTAGGACACGACCGAGTGCAGTCGGGCATCTTGCGGCGCGGCCACGGGGCGGATGCTGTTGACGTAGAGAGGGACATCGTCGCCGGGCTTGTACGAGGTCGGGGCGACGCCGGGCAGGTAAAAGGCCGATGCCAGCTGCGGCGCCGCAAGGAGGGTCGCCAGGAGCGCTGCTGGCGCATTATGTGGGAGCTGCATCGTCGAGTTGTGGTTGTATCATGCCACGCAGAGGTTGAAGAGGCTGAGGTGTTCGTAACGAGGTGGTCGTAATGGCGGCCGGCCCTGGGATCCGCCGAAGCTCAGGCCAGGTCGGAAGGGGTTATGATGGACGCAGCCAGGCGTCGCTCGCAGTGGTCCGCGCTGCTCGCTGCGCAATGGGAGCAGCTTCTGTAGAGGGCGCTGGAATTGGCGATTCGGCAGTGTCGCAGGCGGGAAATTGCAGACGTCGAGGCCAGTTTCGAGGCGCAGCTTCAGGAGCCTGGATGGACTCGCGTCCCACGCAGCGCAGTCGCCAGCTGTACAGTACAGGATCAAAGACTGGCTTAGTCAGCCGTTTGCGGATGAGTGACGATTCGTGCTTGAGCCCACTTGCCGCCTTGGGCAGTAGCCAGGATAATGGCCGTGGTCTAGATATGGCACTTACAGCGGCGCTGCATATACGAGATGTGTGGTTCGTATAAGTGCGAGCTGCGGCGGGCATGAGAGATTAATTCCTCGAATTGCCTGCCAAGATGCGAGACGGCACTAGCCTCGTGCGATTGACGAGGTGGAACGGTGCAGAGGGTTGAAACAGGTCTTATATCAGCTGTTGGACATTGGCTCTGTTATGCACCTGTGGCGACATTTCGCTGGTGGGCATTACCGGTGTGCCGTCAATAGGCACTCCATCATGGTATTGAATTCAACCTTGATCAACTAGTAACTCTCATTCATTCAAATGCCATCCCATCTATAGGAATCAGTCATATACAGGAGGCAGTGTCCGCAATCGACATCTTTCAGGTCACCCAGACACATGCCACAGCATATCCTCAGCAGATGCCTAGCCCCACGTGATCGCGTGTTTCGATCGCGAATCTGAGCCGCGGGCTGGGCTTCTTAATCACGGTCACCCCGCCATTGCATGCATTCGCCTCCACGCGCAGATGCAACGGCAGCATCATGCCCCAGTTTCTGCGGCAACCATGAGCGACGATGAGTTTGGCTACGATTTCGAAACAGACGACGAGGAGCTCTTGATCCAACTTGCTTCCAATGCGCAGTCGACAGACGCTGTGGCGCTCATCGCAGCTGCAAGCACCGCAGAGAAGACCGTAGCAGGCCTCAAGGCATCGCAAGAGGTAAAGGCGTTCCACGAGCGTGTATATCCTCACGATGCACTGGCGCTTGGTCCTGGTAACAAGGGAAAAGCGCCAGAGGTGTTTGCCAGGGGCGCAGAGCAGAAACGGGCTTTCTCATCTGCCTCATCAGCTCACGACCCTGTCGCATATCCCGACTGTGAGCAGGAACTCAATCTCACCTTTCTATATCGAGTGATGAAATGCTGATTCTTGCTGTAGTAACTAGCGCTCTACAAGCGATTGGGTCCGTCCAGTTACCGCCACCTACAGAGCTCAGCGACGATGGCGAGGCCGAATCCGAAGCTGATCTCTCACCTCTGCAAAGATTTCGGGCGTTCCCCAAGAGACCTCTGACTGTAACCGACCTGACTGCCGGAGCATGGTGCGAGCTTCAGTACTGGTACACGCTCACGCAACTGCCTGGCGGGCGCAGAACCCGGACACCGGCCATGAAGCAGGGATCCAAGGTGCACAAGAAGCTTGAAGATGAGGTCCACACAACTGTCAAGATTGAGATTGTGCAGAAGGAAGACGGGTTTGCGCTGAGGCTGTGGAACTTGGTTCAGGGGCTGAGAACGCTGCGGGATACGGGCTTGACGAGAGAGCTGGAAGTTTGGGGCTTCGTCGACGGCAATCTGGTCAGCGGCGTCATTGACGATATAAGCTACGACAACCCGAATCCGGATTTTGAGAATGAACTGTCCAACCAAGAATTGCAGCCCGGCGAGGGCCAGTCGATGATTTCTGACTATTTCCCACCTCCCAGTTCTACTAACAAATCCAAGGGCAGCCATCGCAAGATCTTTCTAGCGGATGTCAAAACACGGGGTACTTTGTCGCCTATATCGCCAGCAATAATACGCCCCGCAAAGATCCAACTGTTGTTATACCATCGCTTCTTGTCCGTCATGGCTGCCGGTCAATTAGACTTTTTCAAAATATTCAGGCGATATGGGCTGGATGCCGACGTGCGCTTCTCCGACACATTCATGTCTCAAATCGGAGAACTTCATGACGAAATCTTTTTCGATTCACCAACGAGTTCAGCAGAGGAATTCAGGGAGATGCCAACAACAGCGTCACAAGGAGGCGAAATCCAAGACGATAGTCGCACTGCTCTTGAATCGGATTCAGCTCCTGGCACACCCGACCTTCTCAAATACGGAACCCTCCGCGAGCTTCTCCCCCTCGTGAAGCATGAAATCAGCCTCACTTTCCCTCGCGGCGCAGAATCCCTAGGCCACATCCTCTGCGTAAAATACGTCTACCGCGAAGACGGCCGTGAGCTCAACGCGCACGACTTCCCTGTTTCCCCACAGACGCTGGATGCGTATCTCGCCGGCGACATGAGCTGGTGGCGTGGTGACAGAAAGCCCAAGGGAGTGGCTATTGAGGAGGCGTTTAAATGCTCGACGTGTGAATTCGCGGCGGGCTGTTCTTGGAGGATGGGTATGGACCAGGAGCGGGTTAAGAGGACGCAGGAGAGGGTGAATAAGGCCAAGAAGGCTGTTGAGACGCGGTTTTGAAATTTTGGCAACGGAGTTGATTTGATGGGCAAATTTGCTTCTTGTTATGTATGATTCATGGTGAAATAGCGGAGCATGTCATGGAGTGGCTTTTTCTTGTTCTATATATCCCTGTTAACTTACACGATTTGACCTTGTTCTCATTGCACACATCATATACGGCCATGTCATTTGAAGTGCTACACCCACTTTTTTTTTTTTTTTTTTTTTTTTTCAAAAGAAAGAAAATTCTATTACTTGGACATCATCATAAATATTAAGACGTCTTCGGCACATAAAAACATTCAACCCATTCCTCCACCCGCAAATGACACAACTTTGTCGCTCAATTCTCCACGCCACGCTTTTAGAGAGAACAATAAGAAACATTTTACCCAAAAATAAAGGAGTGCTGAAAAAGAATTAACATTCCTCGCAAAAAAGTTAAGAAAAAAAAAGTAGTGTAGAAAAAAAAGAGAAAGAGAAAATTGATATCCTTCTACTTCCAACAAACATATAAAAAGTTCAAGCATGCCGCTTCTTGCTCTTGTCTCCGCTACTTGACGCTGTAGAACTAGACGAAAAAGACCTCTCCCGAGAAGAACCCTACTTCTTCAGGCCCAGGAAATTCCTCCTCTTCTTCTCCTTGTGCAGTTTGCCATCGTCATGTGAGCTGCTTGACGTCGTGGGCCTGTGGTTAGGCGGGTTACTAATGCTCATGTTCGCCATGGCCTGCGTTGGAACAGTGCCGCTGGGAACTGGTCTGCTGGGAAGACCACCCGGACGAGCCATCGGTTGGCTTGGAAGACCACCTGGTCGAGGTCCTCCGGCAGGCACTGGCTGCCTCGGCGGTGGCGGCTGAGCCTGAGGTGGTGGCGCCGGGCGCTCGAAGAGATGAGCGGGTGCGTGCTTCTTGCGTTCCGCAGGAAGATCCAGCTGCCTTTTATCGCGACTCAAGTCTCCAATTTGACGAAGGAAGAGCTGGGGCGTAAGCATGTGAGAAGTTGCCAAGATGACATCTCGACTGCGCTCGTTGCCAATTTCATAGCATACTCTACTCTCGCTGTACGTTGCACCACCGGCCATGAAAACGATCAGCCTCTGGCGGTTTTCAGGGGGGGCGGCGTCCCGCTGCTGCCCAGTTCGGCCGTCCAGCAGCACGAAGTGACCCGGCTTGAGCTGCAACAAGGTCCTCGTTGGGATCGAGCGGTGGTTTGACATAGGGAAAGCTAGTCTGATCCAGAGATCCCTTGGTCAATCCGTCCAAGACTTGTTTTAGAACAGGCTCATAGCGCGATAGAGTATACTCGTCTTCGTTCTGCGCATTCTTCAGGTCAACCGGAAATAGGGGAACGGTTGGTTGCTGAGGGTCTTTGAGCCCTTGTTTCATGGTTCTTCCGCCAATGTGCTCAAAATTGACGACGGTTTCTACATCTTGAGGTGGTAGACCCGAGTGTGCCAGCAGCTTTTTGACGTCGTCCAAAATCATACCACCGCGGTATAGCGCGTACATGGCAATGAGTCGTAGTCGGTCTCCAGTAGATACCGCATCATCGTCCAACAGCCGCACCACGGAATCGAGGGTGTTCTTTGGCTTCTTATAATCCTCGTCCAATCCAGTGGCCAAGGTCTGCTCCACGATAGCAGTGTCAGAAAGTTTGTGGTGTTGGAATATGTTCATACACTCTTGTGCCATGGTAAGATGCAGCGAGTAAGCCTGCTTCATCTCCTGAAATTGGGGCAATCCTGCCATCATATCTCGAATGGCACTCAGGCTTGTCGGATCCGCGCTTTCTTTCGTAAAATGAGGATTTTGATCCAAAAACTTTTGGAAATCACCCATGAGCTTGTCAATGGTGTCTTTCATGTGTCGATGGCGGTTTTCAACCCAGATTTTGTCCTTCTCGGCCAACTCCATGTCCTTCTCCTCGGCTTCTTGGGTCCCTTCGTTGATAGTTGTGTGAAAAGTTACCTTGTCGCCATCTTTGATAGGGAGCAGATCGTGTGCCATGGCTTGGTAGGTGAACTCGTGTACTAGAGGTGCCATGAGATCCATCGATCGGTCCGTAATGAGCAGCGTTGACTGAGGTCTGGTTGACGGAGGCGGGAAATTGGAGTCCCATTGAGCATACCCGTCCAGTTCTTCTTGTACGAATCTCGCCAGGTGTGTGCATAGTACGGAAGCCTCGTGGATGGCATTTTTCGGTCGGTAATACCTTACCTTTGGATACTCCCCCAGCGTAATGCAAATTCCTGCAATCTGGCGCAATAATTCAGCATCTCCAGTCTATTTAGCGTAAATGCATTCGATCCGGCTTACCCTTTGCGCAAGAAGCTGCATGTGTTTGGGCACTAGAGCATTACATGACGGGTGGTATAGCATCGGGAAACTCCACGGGTCGCGGAACGTCACAAGGTGGGTTTCTCGTGGGTAAAAGTCGATGAAGAGCGTTCGAGAGCTTACACGCAGCTGGCGGATATTGGGGTAATCATCGAGGCGTCTTCGCAGCCCTGGCTCCAGCAGATTCGTCCAGACTAAGTATCCCCTTCGGTAGCGCCGGCGCTCGAAGTCAGCCAGGAGGCAGTCGACAATGTGCGGCTCGGGACTGAGGAGATAGATGGCATCCATTTCGGGATTGGGTTCTCGACGGTCTTCGATTCGCTCGATAGCTGCAAAGTAGCCAAGTTAGCCGAAAAGCTTCGTGGTGATGTGGTGGTGTCCCTGGCAGACGAAGACGAGGACTGACTCGCAATATTGCTGTTGAGGATGTCATCTGCCTTGACAGCATTGTCTACAATCTTTTTGGAGTTTTCGTCCACGATCAAGCACTTCCACTGTCGTTTGCAGCGATCTGCGTCAGTATCTCGGTCCATCGTAGGGGATAAACAGGGGCGGGCGGTCTCGTACGTCGTTCTGGGTGATGTTCTTGATTTCCTGTAGAATGACTATAGCTAGAGTCAGTAATTCCGTTCATAACAACTCTCGAGCTCAAAAAATGGAGTCCATACCATTGTGCTGCTCTTCAATGACGGACAACCCCATCTTGGCGGTGGTGGACGGAGCTGTCCCGTCAGGCGGTGATGGTGGAAGAGGCCGGCGGCGATGGCCTGAGAGGGTGCAGGCTACAAGCAGAGGACGTTATTCGGATAACGAGTTCGACTTTGACTATACGCAGTTCCCAGCAGCACGCGAGCCGGCGTCCAAAACAGCTGCTGCAAGCTCAAGCGGTCCCGAGGCTAAGGAGGTCAAGTTTGTTTTGTGAAGCATCACCAACAAGCTTGCGGTTTTGGCGGGGTTGGGAAATGCAGAGGCTGAAACTCCGGGCGACCCAGGCTGCTTCAGGCTCGTCTTTAGCGCCTGGCCCCTAACTTTAGCGCTAGCGGGGCCGATGAGGTCACTACAAGTTCAGTAAAGAATGCGCAGCTCTAGCAGCTTAGCGGTGGCTTGACGAGAAGTAGAGCTACCGCCTTTGTACTCCGAGGTGCAGATTCAGGGTCCAGTTCATCTCAGGGACGATCATCATTGATGCTATACTAAATCTTCTTGTCGATATAATTTCGACGTAGTGTACATGGAGTGTTCAGTATGGAATCATGCAATGCAAATTAATTCATGTTTAAGACAACACATCACGCGACCATTCATTCAGCCACAAAGGTGCACGAACTTCCGGCTAGAAGTGCTTCTACTGGTTTGATGTTTGCTGCAGCCATATTCCGTGTACGATATATATCTTGTATATCTTGTCCAAACATGGTCAACTTCACACTTATAAGCCATCCTCACCTCCATTCCCCCTAAGATACTTTTCCACATCCACCCGGCCATACATCTCAGCCTGCAGCCGCTCTCCTTTCCTCTTCTCCTTCTCCGCCAGAGCGCGCATCTCCTTGGCAGTCAGTGGCCGTGGTTTCTCTTCCACCTTTTGCTTTGCCGGCTGCTTCGCCCCAACGCCCAGCGTATCCTTTTTCGGGAGTATCTTGATGGGGAACCGGGTCCCCTCGCCCTCACGGCCCAGGCCCAGGCGGGAATCGGGATCCCAGCCCTGAGACTCCAGGGCTCGCAAACCCATGCGCGATCGATCCAGCGCAGATGGCGGGTGGGAGTGTTCCAGGCTCACTTGATGCGCAAGCGAGGCTTCGTGCTTCTGCAGCGTCGTAGTGATGGGGAGCGAGCAGACAGGACACAACGGAGGCTCAGCCTGCTTTTCTGGCAGTGACGTCGTGTCTTCCTTTGCATCGCTGACGAGTTCGGATTTTGACGCAGTATCCGTAGCGCTGCTGCCCAGAACAATGCTGGCGTAGACATCGCCGATGGATGCGGACTGCGCACCGACGGCCTTGACCGTGTTGCTGGCATCTGGATCTGTTGCCTTGACAAACTCGATTTTCGTGCGCTTCAGCCCAGCGCCAAAGGGGCGTTTATGATGCAGCGGAATGTCTTCATCGTCTGAGTCATCCCGCTCACGCCGCATGACCGTGTGTAGAGATGAAAGACGAGACGTCGTCGCCAAATGGTTGCGCTGCCCGTATTATTCGTTACAACATGCCGACGTTTGCGTGAGACGTACAAGGAGTGTTGAACTCGCTGTTTAGGAGATTAGAGGTTAACATGTCTCGGCACGTGATTACGTAAGAGCACCTGCAGCATGACTTCAACATGCGGGCACATTGACCAAGTAGTTTTACTTGTTTAATTTCTTCATTATGATTATCTCTATTTGATGCATCTAATCATTTGGCTCGGCTTCCAATGCATAAGCTCTATATATAAAAACAGGTCCGATATCGCCAATTGTATTAAGGAGACAGAAAAGCCCCAAGTCTGTTTCATCCGTTAGCAAAATCTGTATAAAAGAGAATATCACAGGTTCGACTCACCCAATAATCACATAACATGCACACATCAGGCCACCCTTCAGCCCACTGGACCGCAGCGGACCACTGACGCCTTCGCCCAAAATCAAAAAGTTCACCAACAAGACCGATCCAAACAGCGTGGCGATCTCAAACAGGTTGAAGGTCAACATCAACGGACGATCCATGATCCAGCCCGCAATAATCGTCAAGGGGGTCACACACAATGCAATCTGGATAGACGAGCCCACAGAAACCGCCAGTGCAAGACCCATGTTGTCTCTTGCGGCGACAATAACCACAGTGGCGTACTCGGCGACGTTTCCGATAATTGGCATGATGATCAGACCAATGAGAGACTCTGAGAGGTGGCCCTGTCGAATCACATCGTCGATGGCGCTGGCGAGGAACTCGGCGGACACGGACATGAGCGCTGACGTGATGATGAGCATCACGTAGGAGATGATGCGATCGATCCTGGGTCCAAACGAGACTCGCTTCGGCTTGGCGACGATACGGTCGAGGTTGACGTGGCTGTCGCGAAGAATCTGTCTCGTCGTGAGATATGGCGCCATCAGTTCCGTTCGGTCTCCTCCTTCCGACGTCTCGCTCAGTGCTCCCCTGCTTGAGCCCAACGATAATGAGCGGCCTCGTGTCCTGGCTCGTCGAGAGTTTTGGAAGCCCTCTCCTGCTTCTTCCTTTGGCTCTCCGTTTTCGAGATAGTCTTCGTTTTCCAGCTCAGTCTCGTGGTCTAGACCGTCCAAGCTATCCCGCTCGCCATCTTTCAGAGGAGCATGTTCTGATATGGGGCTAACGTCGACGAATCTGACGACTCTGTGGGTGGCTTGCGAAGCGTGTAGGGTTTCTGAAGAAAGAGGCATAGGTCGAAGAGGGACCTGATCAGCGTCGTGTATCAACGTAACGTCGTCGGCGTCTTCGTCGTGGGGTACGGCTTCGAGGTCGTGAGGGGGCGTGCGAGATTTGATTTCGTGGAAAAAGTAAAGGATGTAAATGAGCAGGATCATGACAGCAGATATTCTGCTCATCTTCAGGCTCATGCCCTCAGCGCCTTCTTGTCCTCTGAATGTGTGGTCAAAGGCAGTCTATTTCAAACGGTCAACGGTCTACTCCGGCAATAGACAATATGAAGCGGGACAGCCACTCACAGGCATCAAGAAAGTAAACACCGACACAAACAGCAGCGATCCGAGTAGCTGTGTGCCGGCGGCATCGTGGAGGAACTCTTGGTCGGGGAGCTTGGTCGTTAGAAGCGCCGAGCCCAGAATCAAGAGCAGATTCACAAGAATAGATCCAAGAATGGACGCTTGGACGACTCGGATTTGGTCATTCTTGAGGGCGACACTGGTTGGATTAGTATGGCAATCATCGAGCGGAACAGTACGTTGCTCGCGTGAGGTTGATTCGACTTACATGCTACAGAAACAAGTTAGCTTGGAGGGGTAACGAGGGCAAGTACCAAGGGCGTCAATGCTCAAGAAAAGAATAAAGAGAGACAACAAAAAGAGACAACTCGCGGTACTTACAATAATATCAGCTCGACAAGGTTGCCGAGGCTGATGTTGAGGATGGCACCAATGGTATCGCCAGCATCGCTGGCAATCTTCTCCGTGACGTCGGTAAGTAAAGACGATAAAGGTACAATAGCGAGAGCGTTGAAGACGAAGATTATCGTAGAGTTGAGGCCGATGAAATAAGAAACATATCCGACAGGAACAAAGACAAGCAAAAGGTTAAGCCACGACGTGCACAGGACCGATCGCACAATATCCACAATGAGAGCCATCTAGCTACGGGGACTAGGCGCCGCTCCAGCCAGGCCGCGATCTGTCGATGAAGGGCACGGCCAGCTATTCCAGCAGAAGAGACAAAAGATATGGATTATTCGGTACTACCAGACCTGGTCTACGTCGGATAGGGCGTATGCTACCTAATACTAGGGCAGAGTAAAGTGAGGGAGGCAGTGTAGATTAGTCCAGAAGCACGTGTACAACTCGTGTCAAACAAAGAGCGTCGAGAAAAAGAGACGTCTATAAAACGTGTTGCGCGTTTTGAAAGTATAGAAAAGAAGAGGAGGAGGAAGAAAAGAGTGAAAAGGTCAGACAAACTGCGTCAGGCGCACGCGACCGCTTGTGACAAGCAGAAGCGGCGAAACTCACGATGAAGAGGGACAAGAGGACTGGGGGTAGCCCATTCTTCTGCGAGAGAGAGAAAAGAAGAGCTGCCAAACGGCTATTAGGGGCACGAAAAAGACGACGGAAAACAAGGGGCTAAATGAAGCCCAGCACAGAGGCCCACTCCTTTGAACCGGGATCCGGGACCTGGCGCCACTTATCGGGGGAGACAAACCCAGGGCGCGATTTTGGCGGCATCGTGAGTTTTTTATTTTTCGAGCCTTGAAGAGGGGAATTGTCTCGTGCTGAGAGGCTGCTGACAGAAGCCAGTACTTTGTGGCTGTAATGAGGGCCTATGACGACTGATCTGATGGTGCCACAGAGGAAAGTGAAGATATGTGTGTTCAGTGTCAGCTTTCAAAGAGAAGCTGAAAAAAAGGAGGCCTTTTACATCATCTCATTTCACTTATTTCCTACATTCGATAGACTGCAGCTTTCAGCGGCTATTGAGGCTCCAGTCCCGGCATTGGACCAACTAAACTAGCTGAAAATGGCGATAGTTTCAAAGCAGCGCATTGCTAACAGCCAATCTACTCCGTACAAATGCTACTTAGCAGATGCTACTCCAAACCCAAACCCCGTATTCCGTTACAGGGCAGGGGATAGTTTATGTGAAATCGGATCGACTGCGTTATAACCGGGCATAATGCCATCTGCCTCTTACACGATGCTACTGCCGGGTGCTTTACTTTCTGAGTGAGCTGATGTCTACCGAGGCCGAAACGTTGTGCCAATAGCTCTGCTTACCAGGAGCGTGTTATTATACTCTATCCTTTGCAGCGTAACAAAGCCTATATTACATGGCGCCAAAGCGGCCTCCCGCGATACAATCAGCCCGCCAATACGCAAGATTCAATACATGAGAAATAAGCCAACGCAAGAACAAATGCCGCTCCCTTTCAAGAACATGAACGCTAATACATTACGTGGGCGATGGAGCCGAGCTAATTTTAGCGCCTTTAAAAGACCCGACTGTAATATTTGATGCGAAATGGCCATCGACGGGGACGTGATTCTAAACCGTTTCTTGGCGCCGCAGTTTAGCGGTGACGATAATGCGCATAACAGCTCACGGGGCGCCGGTGTGCTTGGAGGGCCCGGGATTACACGATGCAGAAGTGAAATGAAACTCTTGGCTTGGAAAAAGTCCAAAACATGGCCTGGCCCAGGAGAGACAGCAGAAGAGACAGAATAGGCAGGTAAGTCTTCACAACTACTACTGCTGTAGCACTTCAACAGGCTATCAATCTTTTGCCCTCTTTATTCGTTTCACAGCAGTGAAATCCGTGCGCGCGGCTTTTCAGGGGGGGATTGGCGTTTTTTTTCCCCGTCTTTTTTTTTTTCTGGAGATCGCCCTGGACCCTGCAATTGGGGCTGCAAGCGAGATCTCCAGCCACGTAAGTCTATGTACCTGTAAGGGTCTTTGGATGCGATGCTACGTGTATCCGTGCTCTTGTTGCCCATGATGCGGTGACAAATGCCCCGAGCTTTATTCCCGCGGGAGATGTTGTAGCGATTCTAGATAGGTACTTGGCATTACGGAGGAGTTTTGTTGTAAGACTACGGGCAGCGGTATGCATACCAGGATTATCATATAACGTATTCAAACGCACAATCAGATCACTAGACTCAGTCAAGATTCCACTGGTTAATGGACTTTCAGAGTTTGCTTTTCCGTAAGTTGTGTGAATTGACAGTGAATTAGTACATGTATCGTTGAGCTAGGTGACTTGTGTAAGCGAGTCGATCATCACGACGACATAGCTAACAGCCTACCCGGAAATTTTGGCTGTCTCCCATGTAAATTACCAAGTCCTTATCCCAAACACAAGTTGTTATAAAAGGTTATTTTTTGGTCCCATTGAGCAATGCCGTGATGCTTTTTGTATTAGTAGCCTTTTAAAAAGAGTAAATAAAAAGTATGATTCATTCCTGAACAGTAGGTACACACATGTACTTCTAATGGAATTATTTCTTCCTGCATCCCGTGTTGATAACTCAGATCCTTTGTTCAGTTTATGTTCCTCTGTAGCAACACGGCTCTCGCCAGTTGTGGCAAAGATTCATGTCACCTGACAAGAAGGTGGTAATTGCGACTGTTCAACTTTTAATAGCTATGCCTTGGCCTATTGTTCAAAACACTTTGAGCCACTGTTCAAAACTCGTTGAGCTACTGTTAGCAGTTCCTGAATATATAACTACGGCATATATTCACTACACAATAATGGAACTATTTACGCCAAGATTCAGACCAAGAGGAACCGTATGGACTTTTAGACGCTTCCTACAAGGCAAAATTTAACGTTGTCCGTCAAAACAAAGGCAAACTCTTTCTCAACGCTTCCTCCAGCCAATTCATTCACCGCAAGCAGCACCTCGACCACTATTCCATCTATCTGTGCAATTAGAAAAGGCCAGCTTCTTCAAGGACTGAGCATGAAGCCGGATTTCCATTCTCTCATCCGTGGCCCTTGGGGCCGTCTTTGGAGACACCATCTTGGGAGACGCCTGTCCCGGCTCTGGAAACGTCTGCGCTCTCATCAGCCGTCTTTGGAGACTCTTCCAATCGAAATTATGCTGGATATCATGTGCGAGCTGACAGATCTGGATGCCCTCTACAACCTCATCAGAGCATCGCCGGTTTCATCACGCATTTTTGATCGCTATGCCAATGAAGTAATAGAGGCTGTACTTCCAATGTGCCCTCTCAAAATAGAAATCCAGCACTTGGTCCGGGCCGTGATACTGACCCGTTCTTCTGCTCTGCCTTTCGATAATCTGCGTGATTTCAAGACGCTGTTCGAGCAACAGGATCCGTGGATGAGTGGTGGCTATCGCTCCCCACCTCTTACACTGCCATCGGATAGCTTGAAGGCTGCTGGTCTTGAATCTTTACGCTCCTGCCTAGCGACAGCGTGTCGAATCTCTGTCTTGACATATACCTGCTTGGAGTTCTATCTGGAGCGCCTGCGTAACAAGAGTATATGTAACCCATACCACTGCGATAATCGGGACTTCAGTCTGGATGACTTTTTGCAAAACACCACGCATTCATGGACTCGTGCTTTTGGAGAGCCAGTCACGGAAAACTATGGTTGGTCTCCCAGCTGGGTTGAAGAAATGCGAGTCGCGAGGGCCTTATGGAAGATGCAACTGGTTGGAGAAGTACAGCGTTTGGCAATAAGAGACCCAAATGGTTTGGGCTGGTCGGCAGAAGATATGGCAGAAATCGCGAATATTACACCAGAAGATTTTGTGACTTCTCCCGACCTTTATCTTAATGGCATGGAACAAGAAGCCATGACCGTTGGCGGGTATTTACGCCGGCTCGGTGGTGAAGATGGTGAATCCCCGCAGAGATCACTGGCAGATTACTATCGACTCCCCCGCCCCCCAGCTATTGAGATCCGGAGTTGGATAACTGAGATGCCAAAGCCAAATATCAGGAAAACTAAGTTTGCCAAATATTACGACCTTGGTAACAGACTTATCCCTGCCGATCCTCCCATCGAAAGCTTGGAGCTGCTCGTCAAGAAACCCTATCCGCTATATTACATCATTCAGGGTCTAGTCTGCGGACAAAAACCAATAGACGCGGATAAAAATAGTTTTGGAGTCGTCCGCTATATGGATCTTGCGTTTAGGGACGCATATTCACCCTTACCTGAAGTCCCGTTCGACACTTTCGGTTTGCTTGGTATTGCGTTATGGGACAATGCGAGATTAAGGAAGATGTGCCTTGTGGAGAATGCTTACTACTCTCGGGTTACGACGAAGTGCTACTTTGTGTGGCGAAGCCTGCTTCCTGAAGAGCAGATTGAGCAAGCGGCGCAACTCATACGGGATCAGGATCGAATGGCTTAGTCTGAGTGAAGCATGAATGTTCAAGTTGGGCTACTTGTACGTTGAGATGCTGGCTTTGTATTGCTGCGAAGCTGCCTGTTTTACTGGAGCTGGTATTAATATGACAATATCTTAAACTGTCTTTTGTAGCTGCTTCACAAGTCTAGCTTCTCTCTTGTAGCTTTCTTGTGACCAGTCTACTTTTGGAGGAGTTCACCATTAGGCCACGCGTGCAAGAGATTTGTGGATTCAGAAATATGCGTGAAATAAAAATAATATGCTATTATGTAGAGTTAATATTTTGAGAGATAATGCTTATGCGATGAAGTTGCTGATGCTCACTTTGAAACCTCAGGCTTCATTGTATCTGACTAAAATGAAACACTACATTGCTGTTGCAGCATCATAAAGATGATTGTCGGTTGACAAAAATGGAAATAAAACACAGCTTCTCTTTTTCAGCTGCATAGGCAGCATCGTCACTTGTAAACAGCCAAACTGCATCTGCCGAATCGGGTTATGCTGCCACATTGGGACATTTCGGCAGCGGACCCCCGGGGCTGTGGAGATGGGTCGACCGAAGACACGGGGCGAGTGGTTCGGCATTGCGGCAGTCAGAATAGAGATGATATTACCATATGCTTGCTAAGTGAAAGACGGCACTTTGAAGTGGGTATAAGTCAGTGGAATTAGAAAAAGCCGTGTTCCAATGTGGCTACTGTTCCCGATGCATATGGTTTTCGGCAGTCCCTGAATATCATCCTACCTTATACAAACGGCATAACGAGATTCCCGCGATCGGTCTCTGCGGCGGCGCCACTTAAGCCACATGATGCAATTTAGGTAACAATATTTTTAAGGTTTTTGTAGCCAAGCCTGGCATTTCGCGACTCGGCGATTCGTGGGTAGATCATGGATACCCGGCTGGGAGAGGCTGAACAAGCGGAAAGGCTACCCGATGGATTTACTCATTCGCACTATGAGCTTCCTGAGTGTGGCAATGACGTGAACTGGGAAAAGGAAAAGTATAAAGGCATTTGGACTTTCGGAATGTTAGATAACTTATATTTGTTATACAAATTCTTTTTTCTTATTGTTTTCTTCTGTCTGAAGTAATGCGAAACCTGTTGACTATTGCCAACCAATACGTCAAGATGGCCACAACCAATCTCCCCACAACCATCAAGGCTGTTTACCAGCAAGATCCCAAGCTCACAACATTGAAACTTTTACAAACACCCATTCCTAAAGCTTCTGGCCCAGAAGAGCATCTCGTCAAGATCAAAGCTACAGCACCGTGCCTCGGCGAATTAGGCTGGGAGGTCAACTTCCCCAGTCTCTTCCCCCCGAACCGAGAGCGTGTCCCCGGAACTGAAGCTGCTGGTATCATCGCTACTTCGCCACCCTCCAGCCCTTTCAAGCCTGGAGACGAGGTATACTTTCGCCTCCATGCTAGGTTTCCAGGATGTTTACGAGAATATACGATCATTCACACAGAAGAATTGGCATTGAAGCCCAAGACACTAGATTGGATTGAGGCATCCGCAACGCCATTGAGTACCTTGACTGCTTGGCAAGGACTCTTTACGCAGGGAATTTTGGACAAGAAGGGGATTAGCGGAGATGCCGACGCAAGAGCCCACAACAGCAAGTTGAGAGTCCTCATCACGGGCGCAAGTGGCAGCGTGGGAGCTTGGGCGCTTCATTTTGCCGCTGCCGCTGGCGCAGGCGCTGTGGTTGCGCAGTGCGGTAGTTTCAGCATCGAGGAGGCTAAGAAGGCCGGAGCCACAGAGATTATCGATTACAAGAAACAATCTATCGCAGACTGGGCTCAAGAAGACGCTTCTCGTGAAGTGGACTTGGTCCTCGACTGCGTTGGTGGACCAACTCTAGCGGAATGCTGGTCCGCGGTGAAGAAGAACGGCGTCTTGCTGAGTGTTGTTGGCAGCCCGGACGAGTTGAAACCTGGGTCTGTTACAAAGGATTTGGCAAAGAGCACTTGGTTCCTTATGGATTGCAAGGGCGATGATTTGAAGGAGATTGCCGACTTTATTGATGAGCGAGGATTGAAGCCGCAGATTGACAGCGTGGTTGAGTTTGAGGACTTTCAGGCTGCCTATGACAAAGTTGAGCAGAAGAAGGCAAAGGGCAAGGTAGTCATCAAGGTCGATATCTAAGTGGAACGAAGCTATGATGAGACGAGATTGTATGCATGAAAAAGTTGGCGATATAATATAGATGGGCTACCGTCTCTTAGTGCTATGAGAACTATATAATGAGAGCATCAATTTCATAAAACATTGGCAAGAATGACTGTTGACAACTATAATGATGATAATATATAGCAATTTACAACTTGGAAAATACCTATTTGCTTGTTTGAGAGTTCTTATACTGTTGAGAGGCGAGGTGACTCTACATTCCTAGGTAGCAGTTCATTACATCTGAAACCTTGTTCTTCATAGCGGTTGCGAGAATTATGTGCTGCCTGGTTAACACTCAAAAGGCCAATATTGATAACTAAATTCTTCTTGTTTAGAGAATAGATAGATAGAATCGTCTTGATTTAGAAACGTTGATTTTGCAGCCGCAGTGTTTAGCCGCAGTGTATAGCCTCATAAGCTGCAATGCAGCCGCTTCACAGCATTTTTCACCTCCCTCGAGGCAGTGAAGGCGCTTATAATGCACCCATCTTCTCATCATAGGTACATGTACTTTAAGCGCATGCAACTACTCTGGCGAAGCTGCTCTTGTTACTGCTGTCATAAACCTATGGTATCCTCAACTTGCTACTCAGGTATCATAATGAACCAGAATGTCCAAACTTATGGGCTACTCTATTGTTTCAATGCAAAAGGCCATATTGACTGGAACCCCGCAAAAAGTGGACGATCGACGCTTCTACCGCCGGAATGGACCGAAAAGGTGGCTGCATGGAGGTACATGTAGAATATCGCGACTACTGCCTCGGCGTTGTATTTTGCAAGCTACAAATCGCAGGCCGAATTGCATATCAACTCAAGTTGGGTAACATTTGTGTTTTTGAGTCCTTGTCTGTAGGTCAGGTGGCCAGCACGAGATCTTAGTCATTTGCGCGCTCTGCTTTACCGCCGCTCTATATCTTGACTATTTATCTGCTCCGTCTCATTCCTCTCAAATGTGAGCTTCAGCGAATGCTGTTGCTGTAAAACGCCTGCAACAATGAAGTATCTACCATCACGATTGGCCCTCTCATCTTTGGCCTCATATGCGATAGTTCTATCTTTGTCACCAGAGTCAGCTTCACAGCCCGTAAGCAGTGACTATCACGCCAACGCAGGTGTCTTGAAATATGTCAACCCTCTCGTCGGCACCCGGGGCTACGATCCCAACGATCTCGGCGGCATGATTCCGTCCGTATCGCCGCCATTTGGAATGACGCGATGGACGCCTCAGACGCGCGAAAACTTCATCTCACAAGTCCCCTACAACGACCGCGACCGCCGCATGCACGGCTTTCAAGCGACTCACCAGCCGGCCATCTGGATAGGCGAAAACGGCCATGTAGCGCTTATGCCAGGGCTTGGAGATGAAATACACCACCAGTTCCAGCACCGGGGACTGGCATTCAAAAAGGGAGATGAGAGGAGCACGCCCTACGTATACGAAGTGACGCTTGATGCAGACTCGGGGGGCGAATTCGGGTGGAATCTCACCGAACAAGCAACATCAGATCTTCTCGGAGATGCCTGTCCTCCATGCCCAGGAGGCGCCAACTTTATCCCAAATAAGGACGTGATTGAGGGCGCCAACGGTCGTGTAAGGAGACGGGATTATGTCTTTGAGCCAGAGGCCCAATATACTGTGCAAAGCTCATCTGCGAATGCTTCCAATTACCTGGAGGAAACCAAGTACGAAAACTCCATACAAGTAGCGATGAGTGCATCGGCCCATGTTGGCCATCTTCGCGTTGATTTCCAAGATACCCAGTCACGACAGCCTTATTTTATTATACAGGCCAGCCGCCTCAATTGGACGGGCCACGTCGAGATTGACCCCGAGACTCAGGAGGTATCTGGAAGTAATAGCCAGCGACAGGAATACTTGCTGGGCCCAGATAAGCCGGAGTCATTTAGACTCTACTTTGTATCGCGCTTTTCTGCACCGTTTGCCTCCTACGGGGTTACTAGAGCGGGTGAGTTGTACAAAGGGCGAAAATACATTGAGGATAAGTTTGTCGGTGCATATGTCACCTTCGATGAGTCGGTTCAGAGAGTTGAGGTGAGGACTGGAGTCTCGTATGTAAGCGTGGAGCAAGCAAGGAAGAATCTCGATATCGACATACCAGATGGGACAACATTCGAAACGACAGTCGACAACGTCAAGTCCGCCTGGTTAGAAAGACTCGGCCGCATCAAAATCTCTGGAGTGAACGAGACCGATGCAGACCACGACCCCCAAACCATCTTTTACACGGGCCTTTTCCACGCTCTTCAGTATCCTAGCGACTATTCCGAGCCTACAACTTCGTCTGAGGGTGGTTTGCGCCGCTTCTATAGTGGATACACAGACAGCGTTCATGAAGCAAATGATTCATATTACCAGTCGTGGTCGATCTGGGATACGTACCGAGCAGAGCACTCGCTGCTTACCATCTTTGCTCCGGATCGGGTCGATTCCATGATGCGCTCTCTATTACGGATATTCGACTGGTCTGGTCGATTGCCCCTGTGGAACAACATGATTGAGAATAACGAAATGATTGCAACTCACGTTGACGCTGTGATTGCAAATGCCTTGATCCGAGGATTTGACGACTTTGATGTCGCTAAAGCGTGGGATGCCGTCTATGTAGACGCTTACGTGCCACCTGAGAATGACACCGACTTGCTTTATTACTCCAGAGAACCAAGCACTCCTTACGAATGTCGAGCTGGGCTAACAAGCTACCTCGAACACGGATGGGTCGACAATGATCGCTGGGCCGAGTCTGGTAGCCGCACTCTTGATTATTCTTTCGATGACTATGCTGCTGCTGTAGTTGCCGAACATGCTGGAGATCTCGAACATGCAAAGGAGCTGAGAGAGCGTTCGCAAAACTACAGGAAGCTCTGGAACCCAGAAACCGAGTTTATGCAGGCCCGCAACGCAAACGGTTCGTGGGCGAATGATACTTGGGGATGGACCGAAGGCGATAAATGGATCTACACGCTGAATGTAATGCACGATGTTGGTGGCCTGGCTTCGCTATTCAAAGGCGGCAAGAAGGCCATGAAGGCTCGCATGGACGAATATTTCGCGGGAGGCCATAATATGCACAGCAACGAACCTTCGCATCACGCTCCTTATTTATACTCTGCTATCGGGTATCCTGCCGATGCGGCACGACAAGTTCGCGAACTTGCGTGGGAGAACTACAACGCAACGGCGTCAGGGCTCAGCGGCAATGAGGATTTGGGGCAAATGAGTGCGTGGTACGTTTTGTCGGCGCTGGGCTTCTATCCTGTCAACCCGGCGAGCGACGAGTATGTTGTCGCCACCCCATTCTTTGACAAGGTGGAGATTCAACTACCTCCGGGGCCGGGAGATGATGGAAAAGAGCACACGCTGGTTATTTCAGCACCGGGAGCGGGCTCTGAAGGGAAGGCATTTGTGAAGAGTTTAAAGGTTGATGGAGAGGAAGTCAAGACACCATTGTTGAAACATGGGCAGTTTGTAAAGGCGAAGAAGATTGAGTTTGAGATGAGCAGTGAGCCAACAGATTGGGGACGAGAGGGGACGGTGTAAGCTGAATATTTATGGATGCTCTGTTACTTGACTCTATGAGGGTATTACATTTTTCTAGCTGATGATGAATTATATTACAAATGAATAGCATATTATGGACAACCGAATCACTTGCCAGCAGCCGCTCTTATTCTCGATAGTGGCCACTCCATAACACCATCCCACTCTGGTCCAATCTGTGGAATCACGGGCCGAGAAACATTTTCAGCCCATCCTTCCATAAACCACTTTTTCGGCGAAGATTTCATCACCGCGCACCAGTGGACGAGAATGACCATCGCCATTTGGTCTTTCCGCGCCAGAAGGTCCAGATATTCCTGGTCGACAGCCCCCGGCCACCAGACAAAGTGCAGCCAAGTTCGCGGTTTGCACGATGAAAGTCGCAACCAAAACTGTAGCTTGTTTAGGGTATCTCGGTAGATTGCACGCGTTTGAAGCGGCGACAATGTCTCGTTTGCTAATTGTAGATTCGAGATGGCTTGTTCTGCGAGATCATCCCAAGGTGGTTTTTCACCCTCGACACGCCGTTTAATAGCAGCGAGTAGTCTACTCTTCATCAGCCATGGACCAAGCTCCATACCTAGAAGTGCAGCTCCTCGTAGTGCCAAGATGGGCTCCATGAATTCATCATCTGAGAGTCCACGCTTTGCTCTTCTGTGGATGTCAAAGTGGAAGATGAGGACGGAGATGGCGAAGAGGAGGACCTTGAACCAGTTGCGATCGTTGATGGCGCCTACTGACTGTCGAAATTTGCTGGATGCTGTACTGTGGTGCTGATACGCAGCGAGGTCTAGGTTGTTACCACCATCATCGGGAAGTAATAAGTCGGTGGATTTGTCGTGGAGTGTGGAAATTGCTGCCATATTATGTTCAACGTACTCGCTGGGATCTGCTTGATCAGCGAGCTGACTCTGAATAAGGTCCTTTTCGTCTTCTCGCATGGAGCTCAACGCCAGGCTATGAACTCCAAAAGGAGATGCCGGTTTTATAGACTCAGCACCCGCGCTTGACTGTGTCGTTGGAGCTAGAGATGTGGACGGCAGCACAGACCCAGCCGGCGGTGGCGTCCTTGAGGAGACAGTTGAGTGTCGGCGCCTCCTCATATATGAAGTATGACTATTGGGCGCAAATACATGGTCCTGCGGGCCTATGCCGAGAAACCGGTAGTCGCAAACTTCACCTCTCCTAGTGCAGTTGGCACAGCTTGGCGCTTGTAAATTACACTATTTGATGAAAGGATGCAAGTATGAGCAATCAATGCTGGATGATTCTAATAGACAAGATGTGGAATAAACGAACCCTGACGCGTCGCTTCTTGCAACGGCTGCAGCCATTCCTCGACTTGTGGTGAAATGTTCGGGAACCTCCACCCATGTTTCCCTCTATTTACTTGGGCTTTGATAGACTCTTCTCTGGGTCTTTCAATTAAATTGCTCCGCATTCAGGTGGCGCCGCGTCCGATGCATTTATGGAGCATGGGTATCGCAAAGATGGAGACGAGAGACAGCTGGAGGCCGTTTCGCAATGAGGCAAAGTCAGGCGAGGCGCATTTGCACAAGTGCTGCGAAACTCCACAGCCCGGCGAGGCTTTACAGGACGAGAATAGCAGAGGCAGACCTGAAGATAGTTGGACCCCTAGGCTATCCTTCTCTGACTTAGTGTACGAGCCCGATCCCTGTAAGTTTTGCAGGATGCAGTGGTGGTGGCTCCTCCAATCAGCATCTCGATGGGCGTCATCCTACGCTGTTGGGGGAGAGGTCAACTAATGCAATGGAGATTGATGACTTCGTACGCTAAACTAAACACATACATCGTCACTTCGTCCAGAACGTGTCCGAGCTCTGTTCGTTTAATCCTCAACATAGCCCCGTAGCAATAAGACGATTTCTCCAGGAAACGTTTCATACTTGTGAATGCATAAGCCCTATGGAAGCGTAGAAATCCCTGTACATGAGGTGTTGTCTCTGGTAGAAGTTTAGTGTACGAATATGCAGGAGAATTCAAGGAAGCCTGAAATTAGGATGGAATTGGGGACACAAAGTAAGAATTGTAATGATCAGATATAAATCTGTGAGTCCCTCTTGGCAATTAATATAGACTGCAGTATCAAGACAACCTTTATAACATTTAATAATTGAGAGTTGCACTTTCGATCCTATTCGACAGCCAACTTTCTAACACCTATCATTTATCCAACTTTCTAACATCTATCATTTATCCTTCTTCTCAAAATGAAACCAGCTCAGCTCTTTACACTCGCTGGAGTATTTTTACCAGGCAGTCTTGCTTGTCTCGAGCATCTATTGCACGAGCGAACACCAGACCCCAATGACATGGTCCGAAGACAAGAGTCTGCACCACGAACAAAGACTGCTATCAAAAATGTTCGCGTATTTGATGGCGTCAAACTCACTGCTCTTCAAACTGTCATTATCGATGGCGAGAATATCAGCAACGACACAAGCAATATCGTGACCACAGTTGACGGCAATGGAGGCGTACTAATTCCTGGTCTGATTGACAGCCATGTCCATATATCTAGTATCGCTGGCTTAGAGATATTGGCTTCTTATGGAGTCACCACCGCCATCAACATGGCATGTCGAAACTACACTCAATGCGCCCCTCTCCGTGATGTAGAGGGCGTGGCATCGTTCATCTCAGCCGGTATACCAGCTACTGGACCCGGCAGTCAGCACTCCAAGACATTCAATCTTACTGCGCCGTACCTCATTTATCCCGACCAAAATGCCACAGAGGTCGTATCCTACACCTTTGGCAACAACTCCGACTTTTACAAGATCACTGCCGAGACTAATGGTCCCAGCCAGAGCATGCAAAATGCTCTTGTTGACGCTGTTCACAATCTTGGCAAATTGTCCATGACTCATGCTTCTGATCTCAATGCTTGGACACAAGCTGCCATCTCGGGCACAAACGGCATTCAACATATTCCTACAAATGGCCGTATCAACGCTTCCAATATTCTGACCGTTCGGAAGTCTTCCACTACCTGGAGCACTCCGACTATGAATATTGCTCGATACGCCTTTTCCAACGTCGAATTATTGACTTTTACAGGCCACAAGGTTGGTGGGCCAGATAACTATCAAAATGTTTACGACAACGTCAAAGCCATTCATGCTGCCGGCATACCCATCTTGGCTGGCACAGACTCCGTCGGAACAGTCACCGCCAACATCTCTATACCGTGGGGACTAACTCTCCATTTTGAGTTGGAAAATCTGGTCGAGGCCGGATTAACTCCACTCGAAGCTCTTCGAGCAGCAACCATACTCCCTGCTCAGCATCACCAGTTGACGGACCGCGGCCAGATTACACCTGGTATGCGGGCTGACTTGGTTTTACTTAACAGCAACCCGCTGGTCAACATCTCCAACACTAGAGATATTGCGAGGGTCTGGGTCGGAGGAATTGAGTACAAGGATGTTGCCAACAGTACCGGGCAGTCGAATCCTCCAGCCAACTTTACTGACAACGACGGCCCTTCTAATAGCCCTGGCTCTGGCTCAGGTTCAGGCTCTGGGTCTCGCAACAGTGCAGTTACATCTGCTGCGCTTAGTGGAACTTTTCTTGTGAGCTTACAGATTTTCACGATGCTTTTTTTCTTTATGTAATGTCAGTTTGAGCTCTCTGGTTCTTTAGGGGTAGTTATGCTCGATGTAAGATGGCAGATTGATTACATGTAGAAAACGAGTCCCACAGGTCAATTAGTTGTCTTATCAGGGCACGTCAAGACAAGTGTTAATATATATTTGCTAAATGCACACTCTTCTTCATAGTTTCTTCGCCAGTCGAAAGAAGACTGGATAACTAAAAAGTTTGTAAATTTCTAAGCTCGTCGCATCTTGTTACTATGGAGGCGAGGGAGTGTGTCATGCCCTGCGTTTCATTGGTTACTTCAATTGCAGCTCCACCCTCCTCACAGTTCACCTAATTCTTACTACTAGGGATGTTGGTATAAAGACTTTGGACATGATCGCAATGCTATAGCATCAGATTCTCTCTAAACCATCAAGAAAGACTTTATTTAAGATTTTGAATCATTAAATTTTGTTATTACTGTTGCCGGGTATATTTACCACCGAATAATTGTCCCCAAATAGTGCGAGATACGCCCTTGTCGAAGCCCACTAAGAACCCATATTCGGTCGATTTTCAGCACATTTTCGGCCAAACAATGGAGATACAGCCAGAGAAAATAACGGTACAAACAGAAGGTCAAGAGGAGAACAACAATGAATTGCAGCGGAAGAGGAATTTCTCTGCTTTTGCGTCCCTGGGCCTGCTGGATCGTTTCCTCGCCGTCTGGATCTTCCTGGCAATGGCTGTTGGCATTATTCTTGGCAACTTTGTCCCGTCAATGTCACCAGCTCTAGAAAAGGGGACATTTGTTGGTGTATCCATCCCAATAGGTAGGTCTTTACTTCCTAAACCTGTTTTACAATCTGCATACTTACGGTAATGTAGCTATTGGGCTGTTGGTAATGATGTATCCGATTCTATGCAAAGTCCAATACGAGTCGTTACACAAAGTGTTGTCCAAAAAAGAGTTATGGAAGCAAATAGGTTTCAGTGTCTTCATCAATTGGATCATAGCCCCCTTTTTGATGGTTAGTTTCTGTTCTTCCGCTTCCACCCCCATCCGAACGGCCAATACTTATAATCTACCAGCTTGCTCTTTCATGGGCATTTCTTCCTGATAAAAGTGCTCTTCGCAGCGGCCTCATTCTCGTAGGTCTAGGGAGATGTATTGCCATGGTTTGTTCATCCAGTTTGCCCTAATGGAAGCACCCCTAGGATAATGCTAACACGCATGGGACCAGGTCTTGATCTGGAATGCCCTCGCTGGCGGCAACAATGACTACTGCGCCATCCTAGTTGCGGTCAATTCTATTCTTCAGATGGTTCTCTTCGCGCCACTCGCCATCTTCTTCATCCGTGTCATCAGCCACGAAGATGTTGGCTCCATCTCTTATTCCGTCGTTGCAACTAGTGTGGCCGCTTTTCTGGGCATCCCCCTTGGCGCAGCTGTATTCACAAGATTCACGCTGCGGTTTCTCGCAGGACCAGCATGGTATGACCGTGTCTTTATTCGCTTTGCCTCGCCCTGGTCGCTCATTGGGCTCTTGTACACCATTTTGGTCCTCTTTGCTGCTCAAGGCCACCAGGTAGTGCATCAGGTTGTTTCCGTCATTCGTGTTGCAGCTCCCCTCATTGTATATTTCACCATTGTATTCTTTACGACCGTAAGCATTTGCCGGATGCTGGGCTTCGAATACCAGTTTCTTGTTACGCAAAGCTTTACAGCAGCAAGTAACAACTTCGAGTTGGCCATCGCGGTGGCGGTAGCGACGTTTGGTCCGAATAGTGATCAGGCATTGGCCTCCACTGTAGGACCGTTGATTGAAGTGCCGGTGTTGCTGGGATTGGTGTATGCCCTTCGATGGATTGCTGCTAGATGGGGTTGGAAATGAGGTATTTGAGATGCTCTGTGAGAGATGCTATGTATGGTAGAAAGCCAGATGTTATTTGAGGAGTAATAGCTAGTGTTGATGTTGAAAAGGTATCAAGAAAAGTTTTCTAGTAATTGAAATATCTTGATGTTGTTGACAGTACAACTGTTTGGCCCCTTGCAGCCGAGAGCAGCACGAGCACGCTGAGTATCTGCATGGTGATGAAGATCCACGAGAATGGATGCCGCCGTATCACAAGAAGTTTCCATAACGTCGGAATGATCCTTTCTCGTAGATGCGTAATGGGGATCGCGTGGCATTGAGAGAGGAGCCTCAACGTCCAAGGATGTCTGACCATTGCAATTCTTGTCTTTGTCTTTGCTTGTGTAAGATGTGCGATTTTGAGATTGGTGTCCATAATTTGACTCTTCTTGGCTGCGCTTGCCGCTAACTTGATGAGAAATATTGGATCGTGGTGGTAAAGCGACTGCCGTTGGGACAGTCTCTATTGCGATGTTCTTGTCCGGTAGAATCGGCATGGATCGTACGGAAGTTGAAGGCTGTGGATAAGTATCTTCCTGTGAGATGTTTGAACCCACACGGGATTGATCAGCTAGTAATGCAACCGGAAGCTTTTCTGCCACAATAGATGTGCTGCCACATGCTCTGCACCTGAGGGAGCCAGGCTCATGTGAACTGGCCTGTGTATCAGAAAGGGGAGCTGACGGCATTGCAATGTATCGTTCAACATCGTCTTGTGATACTCCATGTATTTTGAGCAAATTCCTCAAGCGCCGGTTCTCAAATGCGACTGCTTGAGCAACTTTTTGCATCTCCAAAGACGCCGTTGCACCCTGCTGCTGATAGGCTTCCACCTGTTTCTTGAGATCGTTCATTACTTCAGCGCGCCGGGCTCTGGAACGCCGTTGGATTTCACGGTTTTGGTCTTTAACATCTTGTGTGATGAACTAGAAGGGAATAAAATGGTTAGAGCAGACTCATGATGGAAGATAAATCATGCGGACATGACGCACTTTTCGAGGCATCGCGGCGATCCGAAATATTCGGACTCTGGCAGCTAATTACACTCGCTTCGTTTGCAACAGAAGAGATTGAATGATCTAGGATGCAGATGGCGCCCTGTGTCAGTATCTGATGGCAGAAAACGATGAGGATGCAGCTGCTAAAAGTTGATGAGAAATACCAAACTGTAGCACCAACTTTTATGTGGCTTGGAGCAAGAGTTGGCGGGAGTATGTCTCCACATTGCGCTCTCGAGTGGCGTAGGGGCCCTCACTAGAAGTTCACATACAGTATTTTCACTCTTCCGCACTCGTACCAATTGTATGCAGGTAACCTGTTTATCCACAGACACTATCGGTATTCATATTATTTCATAAGTCTATCACACTTCGCTATTCAGGCCTCATGCCGTATTAAATGTTGATCGAGGTCCAACGTGAATAGCTGTTTCTTTGCTGGGCCAGTGTAGACCCACCAAAAACGTGGTCAAAATGTATCTGGTTGTAGACTGGAGATCAATATAACTCAGTCAAAGATGGGTAGGACAATTTTCTTGACATAAAAGTGAAAAGGTGTCGGAAGACTTATTGTTGCAACACTGCCTTTATTGCCTTGTCAATTATTTTCAGCATTATTAGGCGCGAAACAGTCGATGTGAAGCACACCAACCGCTCTTCTGGGCTGCGTATGTACTTTGTACTCTGCCCTGAAACTCTGTACACTTTCTCATAAAAGTGAACACCACCTGTCACCAAGCCGCTATAAAAATAGAAAGATTGCCACCGTTGGCGGGGCTGTCATTTATATTCCGGCGAGGGATGCTGTTAGTAGTCAGCCGCATCGCAGGGATATGAGTCCTTGCACATCTCAGGGACCACGTAGGACTGTGTTCCAGATGTCGGCAGGACTCGCCAACAGCATCCAGAACAGTCCCTCCATATTCTCTGGTTGGCCCGTTGACGTCAAGCTCATGTGCCTCTTTCTAGATGCGGCCTCTGCCCCTTTCGACCATGCCACAACCAAACTAGCACAAAGCCACGTTTCTCCAAGCACCGCGCTCCGATACTCGACAGCAAAACAAACAAACAAACCAGACATCTGAGATCGACGTCCAGGCCTGTTATCCGGCCTCTATAGGGACCGGCGGGCCGAGATCAGGCACCCGTAAAGACTCCATCGCTGCCTGTCCTAGCGGACCCTAGTGAGTGTGTCAGTCCAGCAGCCTCCACTAGACGCAGGTCCCAGCCACCCAAGAGGCGCCGCGGCCCTTGTAAATGGTGCTGCCTTGCAGCTCCAACACGTTTGACCTTCTGCCGTGCCTGGAGTCCTGCATCATCCGAGCAGCCTTTCCGCGTGTCCGCCGTTTCGGTTTCCGTCACATGAGGGAACCGGCGACTCGTATTGGAGGCCAGCCCGTTGTTGTGGTGGCTTGCCAGCCCTGGATCAGGCTCAGACATTCACTAACAGCGAAGGCAGCCGCCAAAGGACATGCACAAAAGCAGACATCTTGGCCTTCTTCAAACCTCCCTCTCCTTTATGCGGCCATCCCCTGTTTCTTGCTGAAAAGCAGCATCTGGACTCGTTCTGCTCATTTCACCCTCCGGCTCTTCCGCTATGAGCTCCACCGTCTCGCAATGCAGCTCCGAGAAGGACCGCGGGGCTCTTCCGGAAATGGACAGCAAGTCACGAGCTTCGTTCCTCAGCCTGCCGACAGAAATTCATCTACAAATCTCGGAGATGCTGATATATCCCGACGCACTGTCTCTCAAGTATACCAGCCGATATTTCCACAGCTTTGTCGATACGGGTATCGAGCTCAAGGTGGAGTGGCTGGTTGAGCGCCGACGCCTTCATCTGGAGTGTCCCAATTCCAAACGCTGCGACTTGGGAACAGACTTGAGGTTTTGCAGAGGCAGCGTACCGTATGCCACATCCCACTCCTACATCTAGCTATGAATAAATGCTAATATGAAACAGGCTGCTGATGAAGCGCCGGCGAGAGCACATCGAGTGTGAATCACGGCCTGGGCTGGGCTGCATCATCTACGGCACTCCCACTTGTCCCAACCGCAAACGGGGCATGAAAGCATGGCAACGCTGGCTTGAAACAAAGTTTACCATTGAACTGCGCTGGGTTTTGGTGGCGCTACTTGTGGTTTTATGCAGCTGGCTCTGCACATTCTTATGGCAATGATGGGAATTGGATGCGCTGCGCTGGATCGCAAGGCTTTAAATACGGATACGCTCCAAAATATTTAACTAATGTTTAATAACACAACTATGGCGAATAGCCCACGAATATGAAAGCCTGATATGACTTTATTCCCACATCAGCATCACTCAGTACATATATTCATCAATCAGCTACTGTCCACTAGTTTAAAGACCAAGATTTCGAAGTGAAGTATGGAAGAGCGAAACAGTTTTATCTAAACTGATTTCGAACAAAACTGTAGAATCCGCATACTGGGTTTATGAGCATTCAGAATTTGAAGCTTCATTCTACCAAAAGTCTCCTGTTATCGGGATCTCACACCTACTGCCGCCAAAGGCCCTCCGCGACGACCGAGAACATATCCTGTTTAAGACTCTGCGAGACAGGTAAAAGAAGACGAGGCAGCGACAATTAAAGATAACTGACAATGACTATACATCTGAGAATCTCGGGTTGAAGCTAAGTTAGCTTTGCTGAGACTCCAGAGTGGGCGCAGACGGCAATGGCCATTCTGTCAAGGGACGTATTTGACAAATGCTGTCCTTTGCCTCCTCTAACGTTGGTATAATGGGTATAGATTGTTTTTCTTTACGTGACCTACTGCGGCACACCTAGTTGTTTCCTGCTCCTCAGCTCGTCTTCAGTTTAGTTCTTCTTCATTACTATTGCATTCTAGTTTCTAGTCACCTCTCCTAGATCGTAACTGAGTTTTAGTGCCTTTAGTGTTCTAGATTACTCTCTTTGCTCCTTTTCTCATTCCCCGCGATGTCTTTTTCGTAATTCTTCACACAAGTAAGACTTGTGTTAAAAATGAGCGATTTATCTACTGTACTACAATTCATGATTTCTGCTCTAAACTGGCTTGTTATTGAACAGCCTCATTTTTTTTGTCACGTTATGCTCCAAGTACTTTAGGGAGTTGCTTTTATGGAATTTAATATTTAGTCTATCTAAATCTCATCGTTCGCTTGCAAGGGGCCCTTCAGCTCCTTCAACCCTCCGTAGTCAACTATCTGATCGTTGATAGTACAAACCGCCCCTTACGTTGATATAGCCTTTCTGGTTATTATTCCAACTCTTCGCGCCTTAGAGAGGCTATAAGCGGCTTAAACTGCTGTTCACCAAAACAAGTCAGAGGATCAATCTTAGCGGCAATGGAGAATTATGTTGAAGATTTCCGTCAAGATACATCCGCCCGACATAATACTGTTGCGAGAAGGATTGTTAATAAATATAAATGTACTAAGAGATTTTTTCTTTCTTTTTCCCCTTTGACTTACGCTGTAACGATTGATAGATCAAAGTTGGCCACCTGCATGCCACATGAATCTCGGACACTGGGCAATCCTTCCACTCCCATAACATCTCCAAACGGTGTATCAGCATAACCTTTGCAATCCCCAAGAGCTGACTTGTACGCCGTGGCTATAAATATGTAGCACCCTGTCAAAAAGACTTCTCCAGGAATGATGAGAAGTGAGAGAGCCCATATTTTCTTACGGCCGCCGGAAAATGTACCAAGGCCCAAGAACAAAGTAACGAGGTTCCCCGCAGTACCTACGGCCACAAGCTCTTGGGCGATGGTTATGCTCCGAGTGGCATGAAGATGATGAGAATTCATCATACCCAGGAAAATAGAATTCATTATAAGAATGCCCAAGGTTAATGTCAGCCGACAGGAGCGCACAAGTACCTGAACGAGTCCGAGTGCGCTGCTTGCTTTATCATGCTCTGCCATAGTAGATGTCTGCGTGGCGAGAATGTATTGCTGCCAAGGCCAGTATGTAGATGGCGTGAAGGGAATATGCAAAAGGATAAGATGCGTGGGGAGGATCAAACCGAAGTTGGCTGAAGAGAGAGAGCGACTAGAAATCTTTTTGCTCTTTATATATTTGAATACGACTGAGGTAATTCCGCAACGAAACTGTTCATATAATGTGTTGAAGTGGCACAGAAAAGGTGTTTTTGGTTGGCGATACTACCTAGTGGCAAAACCCGTCGAAACATCTTCTCATATATCCACGGATCCCGTTTTTGAACTTCATGTTCCTACTGTATATCTACCGTTCAAAGGAATGGGGCGTGTTCCGGTTTAGTTAGACTACCAGTACTTCATTGTTCAACGTATCCATAGCCAGCGTTCGTTGGTCTTTGTTCAAACGCTTCATAGTAACTACCTATGTTCAAAGACCGTTTTAGAATATATTTCTTGTACTGTGATTGGCAAAGTAGCGAAGCAGAATCCCCCCCTTTTTTTTGTATTAAAGATATTTATGTAAAAAACGCGTCCAAAATGATATTAACTTTGCAAAGGCACAATGGCGATCTATAGCCGGTCTGATGGTCATCAAGACTTTTGAAGCCCTAGAGTGACTATAAGTGGCGTAAACTCTCGCTCGCAAAGAAAAGCTACTGTTAAAACGTGGAAAAGCGTTTATCGCGACGCAAACTCAAGATTTCAAGTAGCATATAATAAGCTGACATTATACTATTTCGGGAAAGATTGTTAGCAAGCATAAAGGTAAAAGTAGATGTTTTGGACTTACACCGTAACAATTGATAGGGCGAAGGTGGCCTCCTGCATGCGACATGACTCTCGAACACTAGGCAATCCGCATCGGGGCGTGATATCCCCAAAAGGAGTATCAGCATAACCTCTGCATTTTCTAGCAGCTTGTTTATACACGGTAGCAATGAATATGTTGGATGCTATATGAAAAGCTTCACGAATGATCCAAAAAAAAGTTATTTCGGGCCTCTGGATCGTTACTAAACGAGTCAAAGCGACTGATCACAACACATGCAATCGCAAAACCTTCGGCGACAACAATGCTTCGGTTGACGTGAAGGTCATGAGAATTCATATAACCCAAAAAAATAGAGTTCATTGTAAGAATACCCAACATGATATGGCATTTCGCCTCGTGTGTTACCCATCTAATAAACATTTTGCAGTCTCTGAACTTGGCGCTTGCTTTCTTATGCTTTGTAATGGTACGATTCTGCAGAGTGAAGTTGGACTGCTGCTCAGGCTAATATGTAGATGGCGCAGGCGGACGAGTAGTAAGAGATGTAGAGGAGGATTAAACGCAGGTTGGTTGAAGAGAGAAAAGTGGCTGGAGAGCCTTTTGTGCCGGAACAAAAATTGTTGAAGGCTGTGTAACTAATGGTGTGTTTTCCGATTGAAGAAATACGCCTCTATAAATAGTTGAAGGTGCCAGAAGTAATTCCGTAACGGAACAGTTCGTTTAATGTGCGGGAGGTGGGATCGAAAAGTTGTTTTCGTTTGGCGATACTGTAAAGTGGCGAAACTTGTTAAGAGGCTGTTCAAAAATTAGGCTACCAACTGTTCGCCGCCTGGTTTATACGTGGTCGGAGTTCTTTGATCCTTGCTCATACGCTTCTTAGTAGACATGTATCTTCAAAGAATGTGTTGGAACCCACTTACTGCACAACAAGTTGGAATTAGCGAAGCAGAGTGTTCTTTCATGTCCGTATAAAAATCATCTCTATAGTGGAACTCGTTTTACCAAGGCATACTAGCGATCTGCGCAACTCAAAGACACGTCTAATATCTACTATTCATTTCTTCATAACAAAGCCTTTGCCGGGAAAGAACTCCGTTCTAATTTTGAATTCTTTGTTCTTTGCAATAGGCTGGCATGTTGCGACATCGCCATCAAGGTTAGCGTCCAGTCAAAGCTCCGGTGATTAGGGCAGTCAAACAGCCATTTGGCTGTTTCCGGAATTTTAGTTTGCAAATAACTAATCCTTTGTTTCTTCATCAGAAATACACTTGTTCCAAATGCCTATGGAGAGATGAGCTTCTGAATGGAACAAGTCGGCCCCAGTAACTCTGCATCCCATCTCTCCATCACAAAACAAGTCATCACCACCAAGCCGTCCACCATCGATGCACCGATGGGATACCTATCCGGACAAGATTCTAGTTGTTGATGCTGCGTTGCTTTATTAAAAAGACAAAAGGTTATTCTAGCTTGGCTTTGTATATAACGCTCTCCAGAGCAAACATTCATATCCGCTCATACGTCCCATGAATTGTATAATCCTTCTTTGGCCCATTGACCGTATACTCTATGCTCCACTTCTTCAAATTCACCTTGTTAAACGCAAATTCGTACTTGACATTGTAGTAGTCATCAATGCAAAGATGCCCAGCCTTTGCCTTCCACCCCTCGTTTTCGCGTCTCCTATTATCCCCGGACGGCGGAGACTCGAATTCAATCTCATGAAAGAGATAGTCTGCTCGCTTCTGGTCGTCGGGCTTAGCAAACCATACGCTGATGGCATCTTTCTTGGAGTCGTAGCGCCAGATGTAGCGTCGAGTTGCTCTAAATCCGAAACCAGCGGCTGTTTTAAACTCTCCGTCTTCGACGTAAAGGTACTCTAGGTCCTCGCCGCCATCTTCATCACAACTAACAGTGCTGTTGGGATCTGCGGCGCATTGGAGGCCCTCAGAAGTTCGCTCACGGAGCAAAAATTGCGCTGTGCCAACAAACTTTCCGCTCGGGTGAGAAGGTAGACGACTGGTAAGATCTCGTTCAAGGCGCCATTCTCCAAGCAGGCTTCTAAAGACACCGCGCGCAACAAACCGTTGAGTCGTGAGGCATTCGATAGAAAGGTCTCGAGTCTGCTTCAGCGACTTTTCGGCCTCCTCTTTCGCTGCAGCATCGTCGCTTGGAGAAGGATATCTTGCAGGCGTGAGTGTATCTAGTGGAAGGTTGTTTCGGGAGAGCGTAGGTGTATCCGGCATGATTGATTCGTGCATGGGTATCGACAAAGCTTCAGAAAATTCTTGCATCAAGTACATATAGTCTCCCATAGGGAACTGTGAGAGCCTGGGGTTATCCCGCAAACTGAGAGTTCGCCTGATTGAGTCATCGGCTTGAAGCTTGCGCCGGAGTGCATCTGGCAGGCCGTCCGTCTGATTCGACCACAGGTCCGCAATGAATCGGGCATGCATCTGCATGGCTCCCCAGTATGGGGACCTATAAAATCCCACAAATCCGAGATTTGGGACATCTGGATGGTGGGTGCCGTGAAACGCCAAGGCAAGAGCTTGGTTATAGTGTCGCGGAGAGTGTTGAAGCGTAGCAAGGACATCTTGCGGCAGGAAATCGACACAGGGTGACGGGTCAAAGCCAGTAGCAAGGATAACAGCAGCAATATCATCGATCTGAGCATCATTGTCATCCAATGTCACAAGATCATTCTCCAGAGAGATGACCTTGCCGAAAGACAAAGTGATCATTCCGGATCTTACAAACTCGGTGTACCAATCGCTGACAGCTAGGTAGGCCGGCTGGTTTCTTTCTTCATCATTGGGCATCAACAAGGAAGAGAATTGCTCTTGGTCACCGAGTGAGGCCTCAAAGATGGTGTGCACCATATTGGCATGCTCTTCGCTTATATGACCCTGCGTATTCTCCAATGGCCGAGGACGGTTGTTGATATTATAAGAACCTAGGTCCAAGGGCGCGAAAGGAGCTGATGAAAACGTCGGCTGGTGTCTGTCAGTAATCTGCTAGATGGCGGAGGAGAGACAAGGCATTTTACCTCTGGAGAAGTAAATAGAGGAAACACCCATATAGGACGCTGAATTGCATGATAAATAGAATATTTATCAGTCCCAGCAATTTCCGACTCTTTTGGAGAGTTGACAGCAGCTGAGAGATGGCTTGCAACAGTACCCGCAATCTCGACGCCGGACATTTGACCTCCGACAATGAGAATCTTGCCTCCCTTTTCCCTGCCCTCGCCCAAAAGCCCTTTCAAATCCCGGTACTGGCTGCTGTGGATGATAGGAATCGACGTGTTTGCGTTCTTGAAGCACTCGGGAATGATGGGCCTGCCGAAGTATCCAGTAGCCACGATGAGGTGGTCAAAGTCTCTCGATTCCTCGCTGCCCTCCGATTGGATGTGTACCTTCCAGCCCTCTGATCCATCATTTCGCTTCTCAGCTTTTGCAACACGGCTCTTCAGCTGAAGTTCAAAGTCGGGATGGCCGTCGAGATATCTGCTCTGATACTGCTCCAGGTACTTGCCAACCTGCCACGCGCGAGGGAATTGAGGCGCGCTGTCCTCCCAAGCCAAGTCGCTGAACTGCACCGTGTGTCTGCTCTGGTTTGCAACCATCAACGGATGGACTAGACGGCCTGAATCGGTCTTTGAGGTTGGCCATAGACCACCGATGGCGGCCTGGCTGTCAAAGACGCTGACCTTGAAGTGGCCCTTGGGAGCATTGTGAAGAAGCGTCTTGGCAGCGACGAGGCCGGAGGGCCCAGCACCTGCAGGTCATTAGAACTGATCAAAAGAGACGGAGATTTTGGTTTGTAGCTTACCCACAATGCAAACAGTTTTGGACATGACTCGACGGAGACCCCTGCACGAGCTCAAGCCCATGTAACTCTGATCTTGACAAAATGCAGGCAAGGATGAGACGCGAATGCGGGTGAGGGGCAGCCAAGGTGCGATGTGAATGAGCGCTTTGCACTATGTAAACAAAGACTGCCTGCTGCAGCCAAGTAACTGATTGTTATAATCAATTGAGACTATGAAGTCATCAATCTCTTCGCAACGCGTGAAACCGTCCCGCGTTGCACAAGCTTCAGACAGAGCTCCCGCGTGTCAGAGTGCCGCTGAGATCAGAGGCTGCATGCTGACATAAGACAGGCTCATTCCTTGCTAAAGTTCACAGAATTTTCAAACTCCGATCGAGAAAACTTCACAGCATTTTTGACCTGCCCCAAGGCAAGGCATGGGTCTTGTCAAATGATCCCTTTTCGGATACTCTGCGGGCAGGGCACTTCACAGCATTTTTAACCTGCCCCGAACCAAGTCACAATGTCTTGTCGAATGATCCCTTTTCAGAGATATTAGCGAGGGCGGACACTGCACAGCATTTTTAACCTGCCCCAAACCAAGTCACGTCTTGTATAGGCACAGAGGGTGTTATTGTTCAACTACTAGTAGCTTCATCACAATACGCAACACCATTAATGTTACCGTTTATGATTCTCGTCAGCAGTGAGATATGTCTGACTGACTACCATCCTTTTTCCTAAACCCCGCGCGTGCAGCACTGGTACTACAATTTGTACTCGTTGTACCCTATATGTCCTCGGCATATAGTCCTTCACAGCATTCTTAACTCTTTCCAAAGCTATAAACTAGGTAATCTTTTCAGGGCAAAACATCCAGGCCTTCACAGCATTTTGAAGCTCGCCCGAGGTTTGGTCCCTTGACTTATTCAAAACCTGGGCAGCCTACTGTAACTGGCTTATTTTTCCGATTTCACAGCATTCGCAAGTCTTCTTGAGATGTTTATTAGCACCTACTTAGGTACTAGCAGAATGCAGCATCTAGCCCCTTGATATATTGCTGTCCTGCATGCGTACTCCACACGCTTCAGTACCTATGTATTCACAGCATTTTTAATCTCTATCGAACGCCGAAGAGTCTGTTTACGTATTCCACTGCTAAAGGCCGCCAGCAGCCACAAGCCCGCACCTCTCCAACCGTCTTTTCATACCTCGGTAGAACAAGTACCCAGCCGATGCTTTTCAATCTTCAATCGCCTCAACCACTCTCCTTCGGCTTTAACAAGGCTCCCATTCATCTCACTCGGGAAGTGCCGTGCAACTCTAAATGCTTCCATGCCCCGCCCCCGCACTAACCCCGAAAATGAAGCCATCAGTGTCGTCATCTGCGTCTTGCGTGATCCCATTCCGACGGAATAGCTATCATGAAGCTTTATTGGCGTCATTCTACTGGATTTGATCTTGGTATATAACATCTAGAGTCTTTACCTTTATAACAATTCGAGCTACTATAGAGACCAAATATACATCACTTTACTTTCCCAACCACCTGTCAATCCACATATCCAATTCATCTACAGACGTCCAAAATGGCTTCTCCCCGCCACGTCCTCATCCTAGGCGGCCACGGCAAAATCGCCCAGCTCCTCACCCCCCTCCTCCTCAAGCGCTCCTGGGCCGTAACCAGCGTCATCCGCAAAGAAGAGCAAGTCCCCGCCGTCAAGAAGCTCGGCGCCGGCCTCCCCGGCAAACTGCAAGTGCTCGTGCGCAGCATCGAGGCCGTCGACACGCAGGAAAAGGCAGCAAGCATCCTGGACGAGGTCAACGCCGATTACGTTGCCTGGAGTGCCGGTCAGTAAACAAGAACAAAATTCTATTTCTCGGTTCATGCTAACCAATGCATACTCAAACACAGGCGCTGGAGGTAAATACGGCACCGAAGGCACATTCCGCATCGACCGCGACGCCGCCATCCACTTCATCAACGCCGCCGCCGCCAAGCCCTCCATCAGCCGCTTCCTCCTCGTCTCCTATAGCGGCTCCCGCCGCAAAAGCCGCTCCCTGGTGGCCCGCCAGCGACTGGCAAGAGTACAACGAAAAGGTCAACAACGGCCCCTTGGCGACGTACTACCAGGCCAAGCTCGCCGCCGACGAGGTCCTGTACGAGGTTTCCAAGACGAGCCGGACGCTGGTGGGCATCGACTTGCGTCCTGGCGCATTGACAGAGGACCCCGTGGGCAAGGTCGAACTGGGTAAGACTAAAACAGTCAAAGGAAATATTCCCAGAGAGTCGGTAGCGCACGTAATAGACAGGGTACTTGCGGCGGAGGGTGTCAAGAGCGGGTGGTTGGATTTGCACGAGGGCGAAGTTGATATTGATGAAGCTGTCGCTGCTGCAGTCCGCGATGGCGTCGATGCGGCCGAGGGTGAAGATATATACGCCAAGTATAACTAGGAACAAGATACTAGAAAGCCTGAACAATCAAATGTTTAAAAAGACGATGAGATCAAATTCTATCGGTATTGATTGCAACTAACATCCCTTTCTACCGATTCCCTAATATGCTGCAATCGAATACCACAATCTGAAAGAAGCTACTTTCCCATAAACATCGACATCTACCCTCGCGGAGACAACTTGCTAAATGCTGAATAGTAATACGTGACAAGTATACCACAAGTATCTCACTTCATAGCTTGGAGTGTTGTCGCCTAAGAACCTAGATGGAACCGCTTCTATAAAGCTGCTCTGACAACTCTATTTCGTCACAATCGTAAGCTCGCGACGTCTGGCTTCGTGAAATCATGGGTAACTCGATCGTGTTTCTGTTACCGTAAGCCATGGGGTCCACGCTGTCGCTCATCTCTGTAGCATTCTGGTAGTTTCGATGCCGCTTTGTCCAAACCTTTGCGGTCAAAGCCTTCAGCTCTTCACAAACGGTCTTCTAGCTCGTGGTGAAGTAAATCAAGGCGTTCCATACTCCCTGTAGCGGCAACACGCAACCGCTGGCAACACTGAGCTGAAAGTTGACGCGGCCATGATATGTGAGGCTATAGAGCCGGTTGACAGAGCTCGGGATCCAGGTGATCAGAATCGCAAACCCAAATATGAAACTCGTGCGTAAATAAGCCATCTTGACCGGATCCAATCGCTTCAACTTGAGAGATGCATTTGATCTGACGTGTCGCAAACGTGAGAAAAATGTACTTTGTGGCTCTGGTTGTCTAGCGGTTATTGTTGCATATCGCTGGGGCGTGTTACCAAATGCTTCTGGAGAATAATAGCCCAATCCGTGTACTGGTACCCACGATTGGCCGTATGATACAATAGTAGGACCATGAGCATATATGGCTGGAGGAATCGCAGGTAGGCCAGGGTAGTCATTCTCAGGGGTGATGGATGTGACCTGGACTTCAGTAGTGGCAGTGCCATAATGGTCTATTTTTCGCGTGAGGCTCTAGAGAAGGGATCAGCATGTCGAAGCACAAAGATGGTGGAGAGTGAAGGTGTGTACTTCTTCGGCAGAGTCTCCGGCATCACTAGCTGCACGCATATTGCTCATTTTTCTTATTCTTGTAATCGGCCTTGTAAGCTTTCGCAAGCGGTTGCGGTGGTGAAATACCTGATATCCCACAGCGACGTAGATCAAGATGGATCCGAAGATGCAGATCCAGATGGGGATATAGTATGCATAGAGGCGGACCAGGCTCCAGTTAGAATCAATCCAACACCAAAGCTAGCGAAACATTAGCATCTACATGGATGGCATCGGTTGGATCCGATTGTCATACCGCTGCATTCCCAAAGACAGGGCCCTTTGTATCGTCGTGGATAGAGACCAAGACTACGGCAGGGATCAGGGGGCCGCCAAAACAGATGATACAGTAGATCCAGATGCGCTTTCGAAAGACGGCCGGGTTAGCATTGTTGAAGAAGACGAGGAAGACGTTGAAAGCCATGGCGAAAGACCACCATGGATCAGATTGCATGAACCTATATGCGGCAAAGTTCGTTAATCATCCGGCTCCTATACGTCAGGATAGCAAGAGTTACAACGCACCACTCGAAGATGAAGCCTTGTCCCTGGCAGAGAGTCGACTCCTCTCCTTTATCCAAGCCATCATATCCAATCATCGATGCGATGCTCGCGCCAGCGTTGGCAATGGATGCCAAGACGATGAAGAGGTTGGGAGTAGTTCGCAATCTCTTGAACAGCAAGAAGGAGAGCAGAGTCAGCGTGATTGCTACCATCGAGAGGCCTGCGCCAGTTCGCTCGATGGTGATGAGGATCTCGATCTGCGTAGCGCTCAGCTCCGATCCGCTGGTATCGTGGGGAGGAGGATGCATCTTGTATGATATCAACGATATTCGAGCATAGATAAGGGGGTAATGAGAATAAAGTGCGTATGTTGTAACCCTAAGCTGAAAGGCTACAATGGTGAAGTCGAAGAAAATTTGGAGAGCAGACGACGGGGTCGAGTGCTTTATAGGGGAAGAGAGTAGCCTGAGGAACTGGTGCAATACAGCTGGGGCAAGAAGTGCCATCTGTACAGCGAGGGAAGGAGCTCTTGTCGTGACAGCTGCCAAAGCTGAGCGTCATGTGAGCAACAACTCAAACCTTGTTCCGCTTTTGTGTCTTCTGTAATTCGCCATGACTGATCTAGAGTTTTGAATATTGGAGATTCACCATTTGATTATTTGCTCTGATGCCTTTGCTCCGATGCCTTTGCTCCGATGCCTCGAAATCACTCTCGAAGCTGGCGCATGGCTATCCTGTGACTGTGTGCATTTCTTTTTCTGCCAGCTCTTCACTCTCCATCAGCAAGACCAAGACGCTATTCAGCGCCCTAGGATGAGAGCACCTCAGTGTCGTTGAAACAGATACATCAAGCTCATCTCCGCATTTATTCCTCATTCTCATCTGCTCATGTATTCCATCCATACTTGCATCAGAGCAAATGTCGCCTTCACCCAGCCCTCCTATATAAGCATCCTACCAATGGCCTCTTCGCCAGTGATGGGTTCAAGTCTACAACTGGCTTCATGGTCTAGTGGTATGATTCCTGCTTCGGGAAAATAACCTGAAGTCCCCGATTCTTCAGAATCGCCTTTGCAGGAGGCCCCGGGTTCGAATCCCGGTGAAGCCCCATCTTTTGCTCGCAGGAGCTCCTTTTTTGCTGATAGTATCCCGGTCATCATTTGGAGAGAAGTCTTGGGCTGTGAGAGCGATTCAAGGCACGAGTGTTGGTGGCAACAAAGTGGCTGCAGCCGCACTTTATTTCAATTTAGGTGCACTCAGAGCGCCTCAGCTCCAGGTCCAGCCTCCAGCAGCCCAGCGGGTAAAAGTGGACGACCTCGGCAATCTCAACTCAACTGGGAGATTGATGCTCAATCAAAACACCACATGCAAATCCACACCGTCGCATCTACGCCCAACACCGGCTGATTCATCCCAATGTCGCGATCTTTGTCCAGCCATCATCCTCAATCTCATCCTCAATTCCATCCTCACTCTCAGGATCCCACAATGACGCAGCAAAACGAATCCGCCACAGCCTCTCCCCTGGCAATCACGCTGCGCAACCGCGTCCTCAGCCCCCCCTCTCGGCTTCAACCCGCCAAACACCTCTCCAACGCTCTACACCTCAGCAGTCGCCCATTTCCTCTCAATCCCGTGGTGTGCATGCCTGATTCAGACGCCAAACACCGTCCCATTCGTTCCTCAATGCTTCAATCCCCTCAGCCCATCTCACGACCAGCTCCTCGGCGCCACGCTGGCCACGCCGCGCGGAGTGCAGCAGGTGCTTTCCTTCTTCCACACAGAAGATGAAACGCATATTCAGGACCCCTCGCGTCCCATCATGCACGTGAGCACCCTGTTTGCCCTGGGCGAGGGCTTGTGCGGATACGAGGGCGTGTTACACGGGGGGCATGATTATGACCATGGCGGATGAGTCCATGGGAGTCCTGCACGACATCAACAATGCTCTGGGCAAAAGGGGGACCACGTTTGGCGCGGCAAATGTAACGGCCGGTCTTGAGATCAAGTTCTTGAAGCCGGGCCCAATCAACGAGACGGTATTGGTTAATGCATGGGTGGACAGCGTGGAGGGGAGAAGGACGAATATCAAGTGCGAGATTCGGGATGGAAGAGGCATCGAGATTGCAAAGTGCTCGAGCACGTGGGTGTCAGTGAGGCCCAAGATATAAGTCATCGCCAGAGCACGCATGCACCATGGATTTATCAGGGATATTTACAATTACAAGGTTCAAAGATTATATTAACGGCAACGGGTGGTACTACTGATAATCGAAAGGAAAGAGCGGTGGTATCATATCATATCATATCCATACAGTCATAGAGATTCTCAACAGTCCTCCTTTAATAAACTCTTTTTTTCAAGTTCCCTCTCTTGTTTCCATCACTCCCCCCTTGTCTTCTTTTCACTCCTGCTTCTCAGTCCACCTTCTTCTCGCGATGTGGCAGCATTATGTCTGCAGCCTCTTTGAAATGCTCAGAGTTGGGATTCCTCAAGACCGCATGAGCCGCCTCCTTCTTGCTCTTCCTTCCCGTCTCCAGACTGTAGTTTTCGTCGTTGAGCTCGCTCTCTACAGAGCTGAGGCTGTCGGTACTGCTATTCATTACGACGTGCATCATGCGGCCCTCGCTCTTCTTGATGGCTCGCTGCTCGTCCTTGAGCTTCTGCAGCTTCTCGTCTTCGACGCTCATGGTGACAATGCCCATGTCAGGAAAGTTCCTCTCCAGAAACTCTTTAAGATCTGGCAAGACGGACTTTTCAGGACGGTATGTTCCCGACTCGTTGTCAATGAAGAGCTGGTAAAAGGCAGGATTTGGAGGGGGAGGCTGGTTTGGCGGACCGCCGGGGATAGAGTCACCCGGGTGCGTCTTCTCATTCGGCTCCGCGCTGTCACTGGCATCCGGGTGCTGCAGTCTGCGAATGAAGAATTCTCCCGAGTAGGCAATGTACCTCTCAGCATCCGCGTGCATGGTGTGCTTGCTCAAAAAGTCGATGCCGAATTCTTTACCCGTCTCGGTGAAGCGCATGAGGCCGTCCAGAGTGAGCACGTACGTGAAGATGCGGCCGCCTTCGTCGAAATGCACCATGCGGAGGAACTGGAGCGAGGCTTCCTTGGAGCAAGGCTTGTAAGTGCCGTATTCGGTGCTGCTGTCGTAGTTGTAGATGCGGTGGTGCTGCTTGTGCAGAGCCTTGTTGAGGATTTTCCCCCTGAGCCCGGTCGATGAGAAGAGCGAGCCGATGACGGGACGAAACTCCACGTAGCGGTGGTAGAGCGTGGGTGGCACAGGACCCTGTAGCTGTATCTCGTTTGCCTGGAAGCTAAATCACGATGATTGTCAGTGGATGCATAAAGGCGTATTTTCAAATCAGTGTGGCTTACTCGTATTTCGTCGACTTGGGATCGTTGCTATCGCTCTGGTGGTGTTTCTCGTCATCAGACTCATTCGCATTCACCTTTTGTCCGATGAGGCGCCCAATCATGGGACTGTTGTGCTTGATCCATCGCGTCGGGGCCAAGGTGTACATCTGCGCAAAGGGAGGGTCCGACTTGCCCAGCACCTCCATGCTGATGCGCAGACGAGGAGCGATGTGAGTCCCGTGGCTGATGGCGCTGGCGATGCCCTTGAGTATAAACGCCCGCTTGCTCATGACCCGCTTCTTGGCCTCAAACTCCTGTCCCGGCGGAGGAATGCCCGGCCAGTCCTCAGAGATGGAGCCGACATTGACCGTCACGTTGCCCAGCCTGTCGTCCTTGTCTGCGACGTCTTCGTCGTACATTCTGCACTTGAGGGTGAAGCCGCCGGGGGGGCACATTGGCCACGACCCATTCCTCGTCCCATACTGGCGTGGTGGTTCGGTGGATGGTCCTCGTCCTGTACTTGAGATCGGGGTCCTCCTTGTGGCGCTTTGGCTGCGTGCCCTTGAGCGTGGCTACCAGGAAGGGATCTGACGATGCCGTGTGTAGATCCGCAACGGGGACATTCGACGCCGAATGGAAGATGAAGCGGACGGTGTATCCCTGAGGGGCGTCTGGGAGGGGCGTCTTGTCGTAGCCGCCGGGAGGGCCTTTGTGCTCTTCATCGTGGTCGCTGGACCCGGAGGACGAGGTGTCGTCGTGATGCGTCGTGATGTCTCCCGGCATCGTGTGAAAAAGACGTGAAATATTTTCAAAATAGAAAATAATAATAAGCGACTATAGTTATATGAGAATGGTTACAGAAGCGGAAAGTATTGTTGATCAACAAGGCTGCCAAGACTTTTGATTGCCCGCGACTCAGCCTCGCAGAGAGCCGGAGAGATGACGTTGTGAGGGGTCGCTGGCGATTTTTGTATCTGAGCTGAGCTGAGCTGAGCTCTTGTATATAGCTGCGAAACTAGAGCCGATCAGTCAGGTCCGTTGCTAGGAGGGAAAAGAGTAAAAAGGCCTCCAATAGACGATGACCAACAGTCAGTAAGCACATACCTATCAGGAACCAACGCGCAGCATTCCAGCAGCAGCCGTTATCAGTTTCCAAAATTAAGACCAAAAAGAGGCTGTACCGAGCATCTAATAAAACAGAAAAAGAAAAAAAAAGCAAAGCCACATGCGAACCGCTGCAGGGGATCTAGAACCAAAACCCGCATCTGCGCCCCTCCATCGCATTCCTCGCAGGATCATCGTCGGAGACGTCCCACCTACGTCAGTTGCCTTGCCGGTTACCCGAGACGCGGCAGCGGTTTTGTTTCGATTTCTGCCCTCTAGCTGGTTTTATTTGGTGATTTGCCTGTTAGTGCTGCAGCGTTTTCTCTGCGCCATATGCTCCTCTGCTGGCATCACAAGTCCGTCTATTCCCACAGCTGATGTCATTCCCGCTGTCCCTTCAAAATGCAGCGGATCCCTTTTCAGGGCACATGGGGAGCTCCAGGCCGCTAACGCTGCGCCAAGGCAGGCCGCTGCAGGGCGTCCATCATTCTTGGCACACAGGGCCACGGGGGCTGAGCAAATGAGATGCAGCGGCGATACCCGAGACTAGGAGGCTTGGATCAACCCTCGAGTTATTTGTGAATTATATATGAGATGGTGTTGCAGAATATGCAGTGCATACAAGTTCATTCGACAGCATGGCTTCGGAATCTGTCCGTGGATACTGGAGTCTGGACCAAAACACCGGCAAGCTGCATCGTGGGACCAACCACTGCGAGGATTGCCAAGTGCACTGCCACTGCGCCAAGATGAATTCAACGAGAATAACTGGATCAAATACCACAGTGAAAACAATACCCGACGTAGCCACAACCAAAATAAAGAATTTATTCTCAAGAGCGCTATTGACTTTAGCTTGCAAGAACTTCAGTTACTCTCGATCGCCTAGGATCCGGAGAAGTAATACTTACAAAGGAGAACTTCCAGCAAGCTCTACTCATGTGAATCCCTATTGCCTGCTTTCCATACACAAAAGTAAATATTCCGGTTACTCGCAGGAAAATCAAATAAACCTGGCGAATAAATTACATCTCCAAGGTACATGGAAACATCTTCTTGCTTTCTTACGTACACACATCTTCACATCGCGACAGCTGTAATTCACTCCATGTCCTCAAATCCGCAAAACTTGTTATTGAATTCATAAAACTCTTTGTACCATACATAGTTGCTTATACACATATCCACGAATCAATCCATCTGTAAAGCCAGATCAGCATAATGTCAGCCCATCCCATCCAACCCGTGTGACATAGTAATCCGGCCTTTTCATAACGGCAAATAATCAACAATTCTGTTGTCCTAGCAAAATCTTGAAATTCAATGTGGCAGCCAATATTCGATCCCAATTCCAAGCTTCCTACAACAAACATTCTGAATTGTGTCCTTTACCACCCTACAAAGAGGGCGAGCGGGACATCTCTGCACGCTTGTCTGGTGAGACAGACGGCGAGCGGACAAATGGCATGGAGACCGACCTCGCCTTTCCTTTGGCAATCACTTGCTTCTTGGTGGCGGTAGTGGCCTCCTCGCTCAAAAAGCGTCTCTTCATGGATGAAGTGTTGGCGTTGATTTTGGTTGGAGTGCCAACCGTTTGAGCCCGCTTAGGAGTGGACTTGATGGGAGTAGACTTGAAAGCAGTGGACTTGAAAGGAGTAGACTTGGTAGGAGTAGACTCGACGCTCTGTTTGCCTGAATCTTTTCCAAAGCTTGGACTTCGCATCTAGCTAGGTTTAAACTTGGTCTTCAAGGCAGTTGGGAAGACGCGACGCGTAGTAGCGCTGCGAGCGTCATCTTCTTCAGCGGCGTTTCGGGGCACCTTGTTTCTGGCATTGTCCTCCGCAGTGGCGCGTTTCTGAGCGCGACGCACTTCTGCAAGACGATGCGAGATCAAAGACTGAACAGCTTCGGCAGGCGTGATCTTCTCGACAGAGCTGTCGATCATGCCGAGGCGGTTGGTCTCTGGCTGCGGAATACTGGCAAGCTGTCCAATGGGATACAATCCCTGCGGAGCGGCGAATGATAGAGCAATTCTGCCTCGAGAAATGCGCTTGCCAGGACCCATCAGGTGAGCCTTGGTGATAACTCTCTTCTCTCTTTCAGTCAGCTTCCATTCGTTGTCTTTGAGGGAAACGTCGATTGCGGGATTCTTGTCTCGCTCCTCAAAGTGCTCCAGGAGGCGCTGTAGGCCGGCGGAGAAATGAGTCTTGACATTGCTCTTGGTCACTTCTGGGTCTCTTTGGCGGAGAATCCAGCGCTGTCTGGCTCGCAAAAGGGCAAAAGCCACAGCTCTGGCCATACCAGGCGACAGATCAATGTTTTGACTTTGAGAGGTGGTAGTAGCGACCACCGCCCAATACATGTCAAAGTCTCGCTCTTCGATGACGGGAATCCACTTGTTGCACTGAACGAATAGCTTGCTCAGGTGCGCAATACCAGCGTCCGTTGCCTTGAACCCCTCCTGTGGGCACAGCACAGCGAGGAGTTCTTTATCCGAGGCTTTGTCTTGCAAGATGGAAGCGCCAGACAGGAAGTAGACTCCTTCAGTGGTGTTGGTGATGGTGTGGAAGAGATCCTTGCGCAGGGACTCCAAGCTGCGGCTTCGGCGAAGTGCTCCGAACACCATGGTGAAAGATTGATGGAAAGCACTGTTTTGAAACTATATGCAGGTTAGTACATGAAGCTATTATTTTATATCACCTGTAGGTACTTACTAAGGTGTAGCTGAAGTGTTGTGATGCCCAAAGGGCTGGAAGCTGGTGTTGACTGTAACGTAACCAAACAACGCGCTCAGGTTCGCGTAGTTGAGGAAAAGAAAACAAAACAATGTTTACTGGCCGGGCAGAAATTGGCATTATAAACAAATGGTAGCTGGGTAACCAGCTGGCAACGATGAGGGTCGGTGCAATCTTCGCTGGCCTGTGGCCAGTTGGCACTCGGTCCTGGCAGCTGTATATGCAACCACAGTGCACCGCCAAGCAAAGGTATAGCTAATAATAGAAGATTCCAGAAAGAAAAGTGTAGCTATGGTATCCAGAAACAATTGGTCGAAATTGTAAGGGTTGTTGAGATCTGTGGCGCTTTAGGAGGTTGTCTGGGGTGTAGGAGTTGAAGAACTGCAAGAATTGTTTACTTGGATATATACTCAATTGCAGTAGGGTATCCTTATCTGGTACAAAACTATAAATTCTATCCTGAAATCCTGAAATCCTCTTTCAAAAAGGCTCCTGTGTAGCTTTCTTCTATTGCCTTTTTCTCTTTCCTCCTGTGCGCTGGTTGCTACTGTGACGCTTCAATGTTTGTTTACATGCGGGCAACTTTATGAATCCAGCACCCCGAGCCAGAATTGTACATTTTCAACTAGAAAATAAGAAAAGAGCCATATTTGTAAGTAATTCTATTTGTATACATGGTTTTATCGTGGTCCTACTAAATATAATTCTTTCTCTCAGTTGGCGTCCCTCAGGGTTCCAGCTCTCTCTTTGCAGCGCACTCCCATCAGAGAGTCGGCAGTACTAGGAAACAACGCATATCAGTCCTGTATTTGGCAATACCATCTGCCTGCTCTTGGGAATGATTTCCATCATCCCAATTACAGCCCACTTTTCTCATCCTACAGCCTTTTGCAAATTCCATCACGGCCCCTGCGCGGCTCGGCGCTTCGAGTGGGCGCTTAGTAGCGCATTCCGTGATAGGTGAGTGAATACGCACAGTATTCAATCAACTAACAACCAACAACGAAAAAAGGCCGACTCCGCCGTGGGTATCTGCAACAATGTGTTGGTTGTATGTTCTCGGTAAATCGATAAATAATACGTGATTCATCCAAACCCTCGTCCGAACAGGCCATTATCACATAAACCCCGCCCACACCTGGTTTCATAACCGCTGCCTCTCTTGCCTCCTCATCCGCATCTGCATGTGCATCGCCTGCTGTTCCCGGCCTCGTGTTCCACAAGATTCTCTTTTCGGACAGGTATGTATGACAGGTTTCTCTCATGTCTTCCAGCCTTCTTTTTTCTTCCTTTCGTCTGGTTCTCTATGTTTCTTGGTAGCTCCCGTTCCACCCTAGCTGTGATTTCTTCCCTAGATGCGATCTCTTTGCTAGATGCGATCTCTTTGTTAGCTACAGTTCCTGTCTTGGATGCGATTTCTTTCCTAGCGCTCATTTCTTGCCTGGCTGCAATCTATCCCGCTGTATTTTTTTATACCCATTTGCCCTTTTCGCGCATATATGGCGTTATCATGGACGTGTTGGGCCTTTTATCCAACATCTCACAGGTCGTTGACCTCCTTGTCAAAATCGGCGTCATGTGCTCAATATACTGCTTCGACGTTAAAAACGCCCCCAAAGAAGTGCGGCTGCTCTTGAGGGAGGTCGATCGGCTAACAGTTGTTATCAAAGAGCTCGAAATCTTACTCAATGGATCGAAAGGGGCCACCAAGATAGAATCGCCCGTCTTACGGCAAACCGTTTTCGACCTCCGCAAGCTGCTAGCAGAGCTAGTAGCGAAACTAGATCTAGGAGCGAAGAATACTTCTACTAGGGCTATGTGGCCGTTTAAGAAACGAGAAATTCACGATATTTTAGCTACCATTGATAGGCAAAAGGCCAATATTGTGCTAAATATGAGCATTGAGCAAACGTTTGTTTATCCCCCTCTCCGAGCGAGTAGCATCTTTCTGACAAATATGTTATAGATCAATCCTCGTCGACGTGCATCAAGAATTTGTTCTATCGAAACTCAGAGTCGCAGAAGCCGCTACCTTCGACTCCAGCGTAGATGGAGAGCAGTCGTACTGCCTTCCAGGCACGCGGACTGAAGTCATCGCACAGATCCGACATTGGAGCACCGAGCAGAATGGCCAGTCTATCTTCTGGTTGAACGGTATGGCGGGCACTGGCAAATCGACTATTTCTCGAACAGTGGCCCAGCTATCAGGCAATAATGATGTTTTTGGAGCGAGCTTCTTCTTCAAAAGAGGTGAAGGAAATCGTGGGAGGGCAACATTTCTCTTCACCACAATAGCCGCCCAGCTTGTCCGCCGACTGCCGTGCCTCGCTCCTCATGTCCGCGAAGTTTTGGTTCTTGAACCTTTTATTCATGAAAAACCTCTGAATGACCAATTCCAAAAGTTGATTGTAGACCCACTAAGCAAGAATCCGCGATGCTGGGGGCCAAACTTGCTTATTGTTATTGACGCTCTGGATGAATGTGGCTCAGAGGATGATATGAGAGCATTGATCGGCGTCTTCTCAAAGGCACAGGATACGATCAGTCCTCGGGTCAAATTTTTTCTCACAAGTAGGCCAGAGCTGCCAATCCGGCTTGGGTTCGAGAAAATTGGTGGAAAATATGATAATTTGCTTCTCGCGGCAGTTCCTGCCACTACTATCGCACTCGATATTGAGCTGTTTATGCGAAATAAACTTCAGACAATCAAGGCAGATTATAACATGTCCGTTTCCGAGCATCGCAAAATAGCATCCGACTGGCCTGGAACAGATTCACTGCAAAAGCTCATTACTACAGCTATTCCTCTGTTCATCGCCGCAGCAACAATCTGCCGTTTCCTGAGCGACCGAAGATTAGGAAGCCCTCACCATCAACTCAACAGACTTCTCGAGTATCAAACAATAAAGATATCGGGCATGGATATGACGTATCTTCCAGTCTTGGATCGCCTGACTGCTGGTCTTTTGCCTAGCAAAAGACAAGAAGTCCTGCAAAGATTCCGATATTTAATCGGCTCCATCATCAATTTGGCTCGGCCTCTATCCATTAGAAGCCTTTCTAATCTCCTTGGGATTTCAACAGATGTTATTGAAGATCAGCTCGATCTTTTGCATTCAGTTCTTAGCGTCCCTACGGATTTAGATACTCCTGTGAGACTGCTGCATCTCTCTTTTCGGGATTTCTTGGTTGACGCTGAAGAAACACACTCCAAAAATGACTTCTGGGTAGATGAACAAGCATCTCACTCAAAGTTATTCTCGCAGTGTCTTGAGCTGCTATCTCATAATCTCAAGGAAGACGTCTGTTGTCTTCAATCTCCAGAAACACTCCATTCAGATATAAGCCAAGCGGTCATTGACGAATGTTTGCCCGCCGAAATTCGATATGCTTGCATACATTGGGCCTATCATCGCAAATTTAGCAATCGCAGAATATGTGATAATGACGAAACGCACAAATTCTTGGCAAAGTACTTACTCAATTGGCTTGAGGCGCTTAGTATTCTGAAGCAAAGCGCCGAGAGTATTCATATACTGGATGTTTTACTGAGTAAACTTGACGTACGTGATAATCAAGTTGCTAACTACATCCACTACATCCATGTCCGCTGGATTATAATACTTTGATCTGTATAACTGACAGCTAATTTAACAATAGACAACAGACGCTCAAGCGGTTGGAAACCTTTTGCGAGATGCACGGCGCTTTGTCTTCGCGAATCTAGACACAATGAATAAAGTGCCGCTGCAAATATATTCTTCTGCACTCATATTTGCTCCAGAACAGAGCATCGTTCGAGAGCTGTTCGACACAAGCATTCCGTTATGGGTGACTACTCGGCCTATAATGCAAAAGAACTGGGACCCTTGTCTGGCAACATTCAAGACACAATTTACACAAGGAGCCAAAATTCTATCTTTTCCTACCAGTGATAAATTTCTCTTTCTGATTGGAGGGACGATGGAAATTTGGGATATGAGAACGATTTCTTGCATCGCAGTGTACAATGGAGTACTATCCGAATCTGTTCGTTTCTCACCTGATGGCAACGATCTCTTCTATCTTACTTGGCGCAAAACTCTTCAGATTATGAGTACGGCTACAAGAAGCTGTGTCGCTGAGTTCAGAGGCCATACAGACACAATTACATTCGCCATGTTTTCTCCAGATGGTCAACAGCTTGCTTCATCGTCCAGTGATGGAAGCCTAAAAATATGGAACAAGATAACCGGCAGGTGTACCGCAACTTATCAATTCAATCGTGACGACAAAATGATTGGATTTTCACCGGATGGGGCATTATTTATAATAATCTCGAACAAAACTTTGCAATTTCTCGGTTCAAAAGCCACTGGTCGTAAGCTAACGTACGACAACCACTGTCACCGCGCCAGCAGAGCTTTTCTTTCTTATGAAAGCCAAAAATTGGTATCCATTGAAGCACGCGACACTATCAGGTTTACAGATATATCGACTGGTATTAGCTTGGATGCTGAAGGCGTGGATGGGAGCAGTCGCATACCCTTGATCTTCTTGTCTGGCGGCCAACGATTAATTTGCCCTTTGCAGAGCATGGCTGGGTCGGGACGTCGGACTATTGGAATCTGGAATACAATGACAGCCATTTGCGAGATTGTACTGGAAGGCCATAGGGCCCATATATCCGACATTATTCTATCAAGCGACGAAAAGAGAATTGCATCAGCTTCGTTCGATAAAAGTATAAGAGTATGGGACGCACAAAATGGGTCTTGCATAGCCACATACATCGGCCACAGCGAGCCATTATACAACATTGCTTACTCTTCGGACGGAACTTTACTTATATCGTTGGATCACCAGGGTAACTCAAAAGTCTGGGATACTAACTCAGAAATACAGCCACAAAAAATAGAAAGTCACGGAAGCGCAGTCCTCGAAGTTGTTCTTTCTCCAGACAAGAAAAGGGCCGTAACTACCGCTGGGGAGCGCACCATCAAGCTCTGGGATACTGCCACTGGCGAGTGTATCACGACGGGTGAAAGGCACATACTTTTGGCCAAGGTGCCTTTGGTGGTACCTCACGATATTCTTTCGGCTCCTTATGATCACATTATTGAATATAGTGATCTATATGGCTGGCCAAGGTCAATTCAATTTTCCCAAGACGGCTCTAATTTTGTTTCTACAAGTGAAGATTTGGGACCTAAGCTTTGGGACACAGACACCGGTGGCTACGAGCTGTTATATGAAAGGAAGCACGGTCCCACCATATCCGTCTCAAATTCACAAAACGATACGGCAGTTTCGTTCGCGTCCAGAGAAGGTACGGTGATGTATTGGGATATTGCATCGAAAAAACTCCTTGGTTCCTTCGGCACTGAAACAGACGCTTTGTCATATCTCACGTTTTCACCTGATGGCAATTATCTTATGCTTGGCTATGAGGATGGAGCTGTTCGGTTATATCATTTACCAACTGGAAAGTGGAGGAAAATGAGCGAGGCGCATGAGAGGCTGGTAAATCTTATCACAATGTCAGCAGATGGTACGACATTGGCTTCTTACGGCGTTGGGGAAGTCATAATTTGGGAAACAGACACATGTGCGTCCATTGCCAAGCATGAATTAGCTTCCCATACTTCAGGAATAAGCCAAATTCTGTTTTCTCCCGACACCCGATACCTCATCGCCCTCTATACAACAGATAAAGTCAAGGTTGAGTTTCTTTGTGCCTCAACGGGACACAGCATTGCTCAACTAGAGATGTGTGGGCTTGCCAACCATATGGAATTCGACTCTGCCGGATCTAGTCTGCTTATTACTACCAATGTGGGCACACTTACAGTCGACCCGCCTACCCTTCAGGAGGCAAAAGCCATAGGGCTTGGCTTGAGCAACGACGGCGAGTGGATTACATGGGATTCTCGCAATTTGCTCTGGCTGCCGCCCACATTCAAAATATCGGCATCGGATATTGATGTCGCGGCATCCCTGGTTGCTCTCGGGACTCGCCTCGGGCGGCTGCTCTTGATTGGCATTGATGCCTCCAAAATTCCTTCACCTACGGATACTGTCGCGCTGAACCTTTTGGACGCCACGAATGTGCCTTGAGCTAGCCACATACTTGACACCGCCGCCCGAGGCTGCAGCGCGTGTGGAAGCTTTACCGCCAAGCACATTGCAGGCTTTAGCGGGGCGAGCTCGTAAGCAGCAGTCCAATGTGGACTTTGAGGATGTTAGAGTGCCCCTTAGAACAGTTTAGGGATAGCAACGTGGCGTTGCCACCCTCCTATCCTTACGGCAAAGTCGTCATCGTGGATCAGCTCGGAAGAGACGCTGTATTATTACCCCGCCGACAAGATAATGGAGGGGTTGAGCCGTCCTGTTTGAAGCTATAAAAACTTCGCTTGCACGGATAGCATCTTGACTTGTTTATTCTTGTCGAAACAATTGCCATCGCTTAATTACCAGCTACAATGAGTGTCACAGTTACTACTTTGCAACAAGGCTCTGGCGAGAGTCCTCTGAAGGGAGACAAGATCGTCATGCACTACACCGGCTGGCTGAAGGACACCTCTCAGCCGGAGAATAAGGGGAAACAGTAAACAACACAACTAAACTGCGGTATCGGCTACATTACTCATACTTTATCCTAGATTTGACTCTTCTATTGGGCGAGGAACTTTCGAGACCGCAATTGGAGTAGGAAGCGTCATTGGAGGTATAGTGTCCAATTTTACTTTGTGTAAACGACGGCTTTACTCACATTTTCTGCCTCATAGGATGGGATCATGGTGTTCCCACCATGAAGGTTGGTGGGAAGGCAAGGCTTGAAATTACAAGGTATGGTTCGGTAACATTGAAATCTACATCTTCGAGTACCATACTAACAGAGGTTGGTCATAGCGACTGGGCATACGGTGCCAGGGGTTATCCACCTATCATTCCTGCCAGATCAGACCTCATCTTGTAAGTTCCAGCCAAGGCAGATTGGTGTTAATATCGAGCATAGCGACTAACAGTTACGATAGTGACGTTGAGCTATTGAATTTCATCCCGGCGCCGGCGGACCAAAGAAAACCATGGCCCGCGAATTGGTTTGATAACGTTACTTTGAATTGATGATAGCTGGTTAGAAAAAGCATCGTCGAAGTAACGCCCGTTATCTATACTGTCATTCATCCGAGCAAGATCTTGCCTACATATCTGGTTTCTAGTAGTACTTGCCTACCTATGTAGAGGACTTTTGGATATCTAGGTAGTGTCAATACAGAAATGCGCTATGCGTACCAGCTATCAGCACATGTAGCTTGCGTCCCGAAGCATTTGCGCGGTTGTAGACACAGCTACATGTATTCTATGCCGTAAAAGGACCTGTCGGGGAGAAACAGTCAATTATTTGACTTGACGGTTATGCCTAAAATTATACAATATTCATGACATGTATCGAGACCAGACGCGCAGCCGCCAAAACTGGCGTTGGTGGGAGCTTCCATGGCGGTCCGAGAGCTTCCACCGGGTACCTGCCGGCTGTCATTCGAGCTGCTTCCAACAGCTTCACAGCGCCCAACGGCGCTTCTCTGCCTGGGCCAATCGCCGTCAATAATTTTTTAGCAGGCAGTGCCCCGCTCCTGTTGCCCCGCCTGCCCCTCTTCTCGGTACATGCTCGTTGTACCTTGAATGTTGCTCGCACTGGTGCCGTGACAACGATTGGCCACATTACCTCATCAAAAGAACTGGAGCCTTGCTGGAATCAACCAACGCCTTGCCAAGCAGACGGCCGTGATTCTCGCATCTCCATTACAAACCAAGCACTTGCTGTCACGACCTCCTCCTCTTGCGAGCATCATCTTGCATTTCTTCGGGAACAGACTCTCTCTGGCATATCTCAGCCAGCCTCGCATAAACCCTCCCCTCAGGCTCCCTCTACCTCGTCTGCAGCATCTAGGTGGGGTCTCGCTCGACCTAGGTGCTGGATTACCATATCCAAGATTTCGTCACAGGCCAGCTCCGGAGCGCTGGCGAAGCGAAGACTCTCCGAAGGGGAGTCTCGACCAGATCACAAGAGGACCATGGCTGTGAGTTTTGCTCTCTACAAACCTTCTACGTCGCGCTGGCTGCCTCTTTGTTCTCGGCGACAAGTGACATAACATGACGTGATTTGGCAAGAGAAGCAAGCTGACCAGACTTCCGTTTCAAAAGGCCTCCAAGCTTCCCGAGGTCGATCTTGCGACCAGAATGCAAGTCGACGAGTCTGTTATTGGAACCACAGACATCGACGAATCTCTCTACAGCCGACAGCTCTATGTCCTGGGACACGAGGCCATGCGCCGCATGGGCGCCTCCAACGTCCTCGTTGTTGGTCTCAAGGGTCTTGGTGTAGAGATTGCGAAGAATATTGCCCTGGCCGGTGTCAAGAGCTTGACCGTCTACGACCCTGCTCCAGTCAAGATTGCGGATCTCTCGGCTCAGTTCTTTTTGACCCCAGCGGATGTTGGCAAGCCCAGGGACGAGGTCACAGCCCCGCGTGTCGCTGAACTGAACGCCTATACTCCCGTCAAGGTCCACCAATCTCCTGGGTATGATCAATTATTATAAAATTTCATAATTTTGGTTATCTAAGCTAACTAATTTTCCATCACAGAATCGAGGATAACCTTTCACAGTTCGACAAGTACCAGGTCGTGGTGCTGACCAATTCACCAATCTCCATACAAAAGACTGTGGGTGATTACTGCCACTCCAAGGGAATCTTCGTTGTAGTTGTCGACACATTTGGCCTGTTTGGCTCCATCTTCTGCGATTTTGGCGATAAGTTTACCATCATCGATCCGACCGGCGAGGCTCCTGTGAGCGGCATTATTGCTGGTATTGATGAGGAGGGTTTGGTGTCGGCACTCGACGAAACACGACATGGCCTTGAAGATGGCGACTTTGTCACATTTTCCGAAGTTGAGGGCATGGAGAAGCTGAACGGCTGCGAGCCACGCAAAGTTACAGTTAAGGGGCCGTATACTTTCTCTATTGGCGATGTCTCAGGCCTCGGACAGTATCTGCGTGGAGGCATCTACCAGCAGGTCAAGATGCCCAAGGTGGTCGATTTCAAGAGCTTCACAGCTGCTCTCAAGGAGCCTGATTTCCTCATTTCTGACTATGCCAAATTCGATCGCCCTCAGCAGCTTCATCTGGGATTCCAGGCTCTTCATGCCTTCCAGGTCGCCAATGGACGACTGCCCAACCCCATGGATGAGAAGGATGCCATTGTAGTCCTCGAGGCTGCCAAAACATTTGCCGCCGATGAAAAGCTCGAGATCGACATTGATGAAAAGCTTTTGAAAGAGCTGAGTTTCCAAGCTCTTGGTGATCTTAGCCCCATGGCAGCATTGTTTGGTGGCATTGCTGCTCAGGAGGTCCTCAAGGCCGTGTCTGGCAAGTTCAACCCCATCCAGCAATGGATGTACTTTGACTCGCTAGAGTCCCTTCCAACCTCTACCAAGCGAAGCCCAGAGCTTTGCAAGCCAATTGGCAGCCGTTATGATGGTCAGATCGCCGTCTTCGGAACTGAATACCAAGAGAAGATTGCCAACCTCAAGCAATTTCTCGTTGGCGCTGGTGCCATTGGTTGTGAAATGCTCAAGAACTGGGCAATGATTGGCCTGGGAACAGGTCCCAACGGCAAGATTTACGTGACCGACATGGACTCTATCGAGAAGAGCAACCTCAACCGACAATTCCTTTTCCGAGCCGCCGATGTTGGCAGCATGAAGAGCGACTGCGCTGCCAAGGCTGTGCAGCGCATGAACCCGGAGCTGGTAGGCCACATTGAGACGCTGCGAGAGCGCGTTAGTCCCGAGACTGAGCACGTCTTCAACGAGGAATTCTGGCGAAGCCTAGATGGTGTCACCAACGCTCTGGACAATGTCGAAGCAAGAACTTATGTCGACCGACGATGCGTCTTCTTCCGAAAGCCGTTGCTTGAGAGCGGAACTCTGGGTACCAAGGGCAACACACAAGTTGTCCTGCCCCACCTGACAGAGTCGTACTCCTCTTCTCAGGATCCTCCCGAGAAAGAGTTTCCCATGTGTACCATTCGAAGCTTCCCCAACAAGATTGAGCACACGATTGCTTGGTCCAAGGAGTACATGTTTGAGAAGTTCTTTGTCAAGTCTCCCCAGACTGTCAACCTGTACCTGACGCAGCCCAACTTCATCGAGGCTACGCTCAAGCAGGGCGGCAACCACAAGGAAACTCTAGAGACCATCCGCAACTATCTGACCACAGAGCGGCCTCGCACTTTTGAGGATTGTATTGCGTGGGCCCGTCTGCTCTTTGAGGCGGAGTTTGCGAACAAGGTCCAACAGCTTCTGTACAACTTCCCCAAGGACTCTACCACCTCCGGCGGCACCCCATTCTGGTCTGGCCCGAAGAGAGCCCCAGATGCGCTCAAATTTGACCCCAACAATGCAACTCACTTTGGATTCATTGTTTCTGCGGCCAACCTCCATGCATTCAACTTCAACATCAAGTCTCCTGGCACTGATAGGTCCATCTATCTGAAGGAACTCGAAAATGTCATTGTGCCCGACTTTTCCCCTGACGCAAACGTCAAGATTCAAGCTGATGACAAGGAGCCTGTAAGTTTTTATAATCTACTTTCCCGTTTTCTAATTCTAACTTTGTCTCCAGGATCCCAATGCCAGCACCTTTGATGACACTGATGAGCTTAGTTCTCTCAGCGCAAGTCTTCCATCGGCTAGCACTTTGGCTGGCTTCCAGCTGCAGCCTGTTGAGTTTGAAAAGGACGATGATACCAACCACCACATTGACTTCATCACTGCTTGCAGCAACCTAAGAGCAGAGAATTACAAGATTGAGCCTGCCGATCGACACAAGACCAAGTTCATTGCGGGCAAAATTATCCCAGCCATTGCCACCACTACTGCCCTTGTCACAGGCCTCGTCGTCCTTGAGCTTTACAAGGTCATCGATGGCAAGGATGACATTGAGCAGTTCAAGAACGGCTTCATCAACCTGGCTTTGCCATTCTTCGGATTTAGTGAGCCCATTGCCAGCCCCAAGGTAGAGTACAAGGGACCCGACGGCAAGGTCAAGCTGGACAAAATTTGGGACCGATTTGAGGTCGACAATATCACGTTGAAGGAGCTTCTTGATCACTTTGAAGCAAAGGGCCTCAGCATTAGCATGCTCAGCTCGGGCGTCAGCTTGCTGTATGCAAGCTTCTTCCCTCCGTCCAAGTTGAAGGATCGCTATGGCTTGAAGCTCAGCGAGCTGGTGGAGACCATTTCAAAGAAGCCCGTTCCTTCGCATCAGAAGGAGCTGATCTTTGAGATGGTAGCCGAGGATCTGGACGAAGAGGATGTGGAGGTTCCGTACATCAAGGTAAATATCAAATAAGTGGGATTAGTTTTCAATAGACATGGCGCGGATCATTAGTAGCTATTACTAAATGAGTAGATATTTGAAACAAAAATGAAGTATTCACCGAGAATTTTCATATCATGCCGTCATTGTGTATTGCTTTATTTACTTTTGTAGATTGATACTCAGCGATCCTACAGTCCCATTGATTCTATGCTGGCTATGCTCAATCGAGAGGGCAAATGAATAAGCATCGGACAAACCGCCGCACTCAAAAGGCTATTCGATGGATCTCGACGCTCTACGTCTTTATTTGCATTAAGTAATATTCGCATCCCGCCCAGTAATATTGACTTCAGCGATGACTAAAGGAGAGTCATGGCTGAGTGATGCAGGCGCTAATGCGTTTCAAGGCACTATTACGTCACACTTCACAGGCGCGCTAATAGTTTCCGTACAACATGTGGATTGGTAAAGGGCATAACTGTTTGCCCAGCGCCTTTAGCAATGCTTAAGTCAGAAGAAGGTTGTGAAGCAGCTGGAAGCGCTAGAGGGGCTATTTGCATTTTCGTAGAGCTAACAGTTAGCCACAACAAGTTGTATATATAGACGTCAGGGCTCCTTTGCGGCGAGTGAGGGGTCAGATATCAATTCGATAAATGGGAGCAGCAGTTCAGCAACAGTTGAAGATCGGATTCAATCGTGGTACTATCTTGAATATTACGAGGAGTTTGACATATCAGGCATTGCCCCAAAGAGGAAATCCAAATACAAATACGCGAAGCAATTTTACGACTTATAACCCCTCTACCTCTACGAAACGTTTGTTCACTTCACAGCGGTCTTTAAATCAAAGCAACATGGTTAGTAGTCTTCACCAAGGGCTCACACAACTATATATACTAATTAGTGTTTTGTCAGGCCGCCAAAATTACTGACTGGGCCGACAAGTCTGGCGAGTTCAAGCGACAAGTCAGCTCGTTCCGCAACTGGATCTCTCGAGAGTCTGGTGCAGAGTTTCCCCCCTGAGAAGGGCAGGTATCACCTCTATGTCAGCTATGCCTGTCCATGGGCGCACCGCACCCTGATTGCACGAAAGCTCAAGGGCTTGGAGGACTTCATCACCTTCTCAGTGGTACACTGGCATCTGGGAGAGGGAGGATGGCGATTTGCCACCAAGGAGGACAAGCCGGAGGATATTCCAGGCGAGAATGTCATTCCCGACCCGCTGCACGACTACACACACCTGCGCCAGGTATACTTTGCTTCGAACAAGGATTACAGTGGGCGATTTACTGTTCCGGTGTTGTATGACAAGAAGACAAACCAGATTGTTAGCAACGAGAGCAGTGAGATCCTCCGCATGTTTGGATCAGAGGTGAGTGTCTAATATTCCAGAGAGGCCTGTGAATGGACAAAGGACTAACAACTTTGCCAGTTTGACGACTTGATTGAGGAGAAATACCGCGCTATTACCCTGTACCCAGAGAGCCTGCAGAGCCAGATCGAAGAAGCCAACGCGTGGACATACGACAGCATCAACAACGGCGTCTACAAGGCCGGCTTCGCCACCTCCAGCGAGGCCTACGAAAAGGGCGTCATCGGCGTCTTCGAGGCCCTCGACCGCGCCGAGAAGCACCTCGCCTCGCAGACCGACGGCCCCTACTTCTTCGGCAAGACGCTCACCGAGACGGACATCCGGCTGTACGTGACGCTGGCGCGCTTCGACCCGGTGTACGTGCAGCACTTCAAGTGCAACATTCGCGACATTCGCAGCGGCTACCCGCGCCTGCACAAGTGGATGCGGAACTTGTACTGGAACCACGCGGCGTTTAAGGAGACGACGCAGTTTGATCACATCAAGTGGCATTATACACGGAGCCATACGCAGATTAACCCGTATAGCATTACGCCTTTGGGGCCGCTGCCGCATATTTTGCCGCTGGAGGAGGAGGTTGCTGCGGCGAGGGCATGAAGTGCCTACTCATAAGTGGTTAATTTGATTTTTTTTCCTACTTGGAAGGATTGTGTTGGTGAGATTGGGAAAGGGGGTGTATTGGAAAGGGATTTGACTGGATGGAGTGTTTTGGAGGATGAAAGAGACAATGGTGAGAGCTGAGGATGGATTGTCTTACATGTACTGGGCTTACCCTAAGATGTGAGCACTTTGACGTGAATATGAAACCAACGATTTAATGCACCATGATCCTTCTGTAAATTGGTGAATTGAGTGGTATGTGCTTGATTCAAGTGAATTAATTCTATCTATTGATTTTCTGCGTTGATTGAACTACTAATGAAGGCTGGTGCTGTACTTATTCGACTTTCCATGTAGTCAATAGTCACCTGATGATGCCCAAAAGGTGGATTTTGGATTTGGCAGCCAACGCCACCTCATGTTTCTTTGTTTGTTGCGTATTCAAGCTTGAATAAAGTCACCAGACTAGACAACTTTACTCTCCACGAGCAAGGCTAGTATGTACTCTTTAATCAGACATCCTGTAATTCACCTCCGCTAATACAGCCAAGTGCGTGCATCCAGCCTTTAGCCTACGTCCTTGGGCTTCCAGCCTGACAGCTCCCCCTGCAGCCCCAGTCTGCCTACCGCCCGCCAGGCGCTGAAGCCCTACTCCTTGCCACTGAAGACGCTGCTAGCCGCCACTACCACCTGGCAATTTCCCTGGGTCCTTGCTCTCTTGCCGCTCCTAAAAAGCTGTCCCCACCAAAACGCAATCTGCTCCCATCATCATCACCAATTTCCCGAATCAACCAGACAGCCGACCTCTTCTCGCCCTCCTCGCCGCCTCGCTTCGCCAACCACAAACAATCGAGCAATCCCAGCGACTATCCGCACTGGCACAGACCGCAATCAGCCTCCCTTTCCAGCTCCCTCGGCGCGCAGCCACCCTGACGCAGCGTCCTCTTGTTTCCGCCCGACCGCCAAACTCTTCCCCGCGCACAAACAAATCCATTCCTCGACGCTCAGAATTGTCCCTTTTCCTCGTCCCGTCCCTTTCACGTCCTTGCTAGTTTTGTCCTCTTGTTAAATCATCTTCGTCGTTACATACTTTTGCAGCCATTCTCCTCCTTTTTCTCTTTGTTCCACCTTCTCCTTTCATTTTGCCTCTTAGTGGCAACCCCAGCTGTCTAGCTCCGCGGTCGGCTTCAGCCTCCTCCTCGAAATTGCAACGCGTCCTTTACAATCTCTACTCGTTATAGCTCTTCTACGGCCGATTCGACTGCTAGATATATACTTGCGCGGCATTCTGAGCTGGACGCCGTGCCCAGCCCCTCGATTGACACATATACGCTGCGCTACTTCACCCCACCACAAGCCAAATACTCGACACTCTCATCTTCCCTTTGCGGCTCTCGGCCGACTAGCCCTCTTTTTCTGTGACAGGGTCACCACTTTGTTGAGCGATTAGTCGAGACATTCGCCGGATGAGCGTCGCAAATTCCTCGCCTTGATATGGCCGTTCGATACACCGTAGAGCATTTGCTCTTCCTGAGAGACTCGCCGCTATGTACGAAACCTGAGAAGCTTCCTCCAGCAGAGGAATGGATGGGGTAAGTGCAGCTATGCTGAAGATGCTCTTCAAAGCCTACAATTTACTGATTTCAACTTTGTATAGGGCGCCTCCTGAAGTTCGAGTGCAGAACAAAACTACCAACGATCGGCCTCGGCCCTCTGATAATCCACTCCTCGACCAGAACAATCGCCGCACTGGCATCGGCCATGCCTCGCGGAATAGTACAAGTTGGTTCTATCTCATGTGTGAATGGGAGTATTTCTGCGGTGCTAACAATATAAATTATTAAGACCCCGAGGATATTGTCTTTGCCCCTCCTCGGATGGCATTTGCTTCCTCTGGCCGAAGCAGCAAGACGCTAGAAAGCGACAAAGCGACCAAAGACATCGATCCAGTAGGCCGTTTTGGCTTGCGCAATCGAACCAGCGAAGCAGACGGAGACCGTCTGGCAGACCGTCTGCGCGCACCTAATGCCCTTCGACGCCGCGGAGAGAACGATTTAGATGGCGAGGGGTGGAGCACTGTTAAACCCCGCAAGAGTTTTGGAGCTGAGGGTGCTGAGCGCTTCCATGGCCGCATGGGTGGCAATTTTCGAGACGAGAAGAAGCCAGTGCGGGAGAACGACCGTGATGCCACGCGCGATCGTTTGACGAGAACGTCTGACACTTTGGCCAGAGACAAAGATGCCGAGAATGACAATCGCACGCGCATTAGCGCTGGCAGAAGCAAAATCGAGTCTTGGCACAAGACCGAGCTAGTGGCGGCAGACACTCCGGCGACTGATCGAAAAGAGCGAGATCGGACAAAGAGCTGGAGAGACCGAGACACTTCTGAAACGATAGATGATCGTGCAAACGGACGAGGGGCAGCACCCGACCGGCGTTGGAACCGCGATCGCGAGCAGCGTGTAGAACGTGACCCCGAGTGGTTTGATGAGCCCGCCGAAGCACTCCGTGAAGCACACACACAGCAAGATTTCCAGAAATGGATGGAGCAGATGAAGAAGGGCAGAGGAGGCGGAGACGCTCCACCAGCATCAGCTCCTGTTCCTGAACAGGCTGCAGAGCCCGAGAGGCCTCATCTTCCCCATCAGCCCATGTCAGCTATCGAGAGTGGCCCTGACAAGTTTTTCCTTGCTTTCGGCCGCCAGAGCTCTCTTGAGCCTAATTCCCCGCCTAGTGAAGCAAATGAAGCACCTGCTAAGCCCAAGGCTGCAGGCAAGTCGTCGAGATTTACATCCTTCTTCCACCAGCCCCAAGAAGAACAGCGGAGTAGGGTAGAACAGTCGACGAGTGTACCGCCTCAGGCCACCCAGTATCCCCCCTGGCTTTGGCCCCATCCCCATGCAAGCAGCTCCTCCTGAAGAAGAGAAGCAAGCTTTCCAGCAGCTACTTCTTAAGCTCCAGAAGCAGAGCATGAGTGCTACTCCTCCGGCCCCCTCGCCTTTTGCTCCGCCGCCTATGGGAAATCACCCTGATATGGGAAAGAAGAGTAATTTGGCATCCCCAGAGCCATTCCAACAATATGGCGGAGAGAGAGCTAACGGCATGGCTCGTCCGCCGCCACAACATGTGCAAGAAATTCTTGCCCCTCGGCCTCAGCAGCAATCTGCTCGGCCAGACCAGCTTCTCCAAGATCTTGTGGGCCACCACCAACGCCTCTCTAGTCAAAGCTCAGGAATCCCTGATCAGGCTCGCAACAACAACAACACTGAGTTCTTAATGAATCTCATGAGAATGGGACCCGGTGTTCCTCCTTTAAGCATGCCCCAGTCCCAGCCTCAGCCGCAGAAGCAGCAAGCACCAATGCTGGAATCAGACTTTTCACCAAGAGAGAATCGGGGACCACAGCGCCAGATGCGCCCCCAGCCGCCCCCAGGGTTCCCTCTCGACGAATCTTTCCACAATGTCGAACGTGAGCCGCGTCTCGGCCAGCCCACACAGATTTTGCAACGACCTCCTCCTCCCATGGATCAAATGCCACCAAACTGGATGGCAACCGGTGGTCAGATGCCACCACCCCAGCAGCGTGGCCCTATGATGCCTCCTCCTGGATTACCTGGAGGTTTGAGCCGCAACGTTCCCATGCCGCACATGTTCCCGCCCAACTTTCCCCCTGGTGGAATGCCACCACCTCCAGAGGCCTTGGCTGGTATGCCTCCGCGTAACATGCCTCCGCCTCCGCCTGGCTTCTTTAATGGACCCCCTCACGGATTCATGCCTCCTGGACTTGGCGGTTTCAATGGACCTCCAGGACCCCCCGAAGCATTCGGTGGATCGCCCTTTGAGGCCCGTGGAATGCCTCCTGGCGCCGCTGGCCGAGGGGCTGCTTTTGGCCGACCCTAGTATGACGAGGCTTCAAGCATTTACGGTCCAATGATTTGATCGGATCATCTGTCAAAAGCACAAAATTGGCTTTCCGTGTCGAAACTTTTGTAGTCATTTTCAAACACATATTTCTTTTTTTTTATCATGCTTAGTATGACTTTTGGAAGTTACAAAGGCTCGAAGTCAAAAGATCCAATAGGGGATAATGGATCTCGATGACTGCTCTTTTTTTCTCTTTTTTCAAAGCCTTTGTCATATGATTTTTTTTTGTCCTGGGAATTGCTTTATGGGGGGAAGTAGTCTCGGACACGAGGAAAAAAAGACTCTAAAGTGCACGGTTTGCTAGTTACGTATAGGAGGGAAAGGGGTAAAGGGGGAGATGTAATGCTGATAGTAGGAATGGAAAACGAAAAAGATGTTGCAAATGGCTCTTTGTAAATGTTGTGATGTGGTATGATGTGTCTAAAATGACCTTGCCTGTAAGATAAAGACGGGTATAGGAAGGCTATTTTTGACCTCTTCAGCTTGAGATGAGAATATGCGAAGATGGCTTTTGTAGCTTCACATGTCACCGGATGTTTGAAGTTGTCTATCTATACTAGTCTGCTAATTCGCCTTGCTTTTATTACAGTAGGTGAGTATGTTTACACAGGCTGCAGTATTCTATAAGAAGATCCCCAGCAACTGCCAATTTGCTATAGTAGGTACACCCAGCGTTAAGTTGAAGCATGTGAATGTCCGCTTGCAGGTCGTAGCTGCTAGCATGGACGAATCATTGGCGGAAACCTTAATGAGTGCATAACCTCCTCATTCTGTGCCAAGCCAATTGGGTGCCCCCTCAATTGAATAAAACGCCCTTCTCCTCTTTTCCCTCTTTTCAATTGCGTTTGGAAGAAATAAGAACCTAATCTTGAAAATCAATCAATCTGATTTACGACAGTTTTGACAATGAAGCTCGCCGTGTTTAGCACCAAGCCGTACGATAAGCGCTATATTGAAGCAGCTCGTAGCGCTGCCGCTGCGAAAGCCAAAGAATCGCCTGCGAGTCGTCCTGCTTCTGCAGATATCGAGATTGTCTATCATGAGTTTGCACTTGAGGAAGATACAGTGGCACTTGCGAAAGGAGCCGATGCCATCTGTGCTTTTGTCAACGATTCTTTGAGTGCGCCTGTGGTGGAGGCGTTGGGTCGGGAGGGCGTCAAAGCGATTCTCCTACGATGCGCTGGCTTCAATCACGTTGATCTTGTTGCGGCTGAGAAGGCTGGCATCATGGTTGCCAATGTGCCGTCGTATTCGCCTGAGGCGGTTGCTGAGTTTGCGGTTGCGCTGATTCAGACGCTGAATCGGAACACGCACCGGGCGTATAATCGGGCGCGAGAGGGCAATTTCGCGTTGGATGGGTTGTTGGGCAGGACGCTGCATGGCAAGACGGTTGGGATTATAGGCACGGGCAAGATTGGAATTGCGACGGCACGGATTATGAAGGGCTTTGGGTGTCGCATTCTGGCGTATGATCCGTATCCGTCGCCGGCGTTGGAGGGCATTGGGGAGTATAGGGGCTTGGAGGAGGTTCTCCCAGAGTCTGATATTATCAGCCTGCACTGTCCTTTGATGGATAGCACTCGGCGGATTATCGATGAAGATGCTCTCGCAAAGATGAAGCCCGGCGCGATGCTCATCAATACTTCTCGTGGGGGGGCTTGTCGACACGCGAGCCGTCATCAGGGCGCTCAAGACGCAGCACCTCAGCGGCGTGGCGCTGGACGTGTACGAGGGCGAAGGCGCGCTGTTTTACGACGACCATTCGGGGGGAGATTATCCATGACGATGTGTTGATGCGGCTGATGACGTTTCATAATGTGATTGTGACGGGCCATCAGGCGTTTTTCACGCAGGAGGCGCTGGGGGAGATTGCGGAGTGTACGTTGAGGAATATTGACGAGTTTGTGGTGACGGGGACGTGTGGGAATTCGTTGACGAAGGATTTGAAGCTTGTGAGGAGGGATTCGCTGCCGGTGAGGGGGGGTGTGAGGGTTGAAGGCTTGATCTGTACAAGTGAATGTGGTATTCAAACATGCGAGGAAATATAATCATATTCATGCCTTTGCCTCCCTCCTGCTAGCTATATCTAAACAGATATCCAACCCAAATGTCGCTAGTGTCTCGTTCTTTCACCATTTCCTCGACTTCAATAGTTTCTCTACTGCTTCGACTTCCTTCTTGAACTCGCTGAAGCCGGCCCGAAGTTCGTTGAGCGTGTTGCTTCGCCTTTGGACGCCGTGATGAATCTGCCCCCAACCATCCTCTAGAGAGCGGAGCTTTTCAATGTACTCCTTGCCAGAGCCCATGGTCATTGGTTGATGTAGACGAAGATTCTCTATGGCGGGGAGCTGCTCGTCGGTCAAATCTTTGGGCGCTGGTTCAGGCTTTGTAGCTTGAGGCTTGGCTGCTTGGGAATCCATGGTGGATGATTCAATTGGGTCTGATTTGTTTGAAGAAGAATTTATATCGCATGAGATGCAGTGAATGTGGCAGTAGTTCTGTCTGTATTATTAGTATGGATCGCAATTGAGTGTAGCGGTTTTGGAAAAGTTACTATTGATTGCTTCTCACTTATTGATCAGATGGTGGGCAATGAGAAATGATGTGGAAGTCAGGAATGGTGGGAACAGCTCAGATTTAAATAGATTGTTGCCAGACAAAAAAAAGCAATTATAACAGGGATTGTATGCAGCTTTTAGGTGGCAGGGGCTGCAATGGTTGTGTTCCTATTTGCCTTGTGTGTGGCGTATTGCGGAGTGACGAATTACAACACAGAGCCTTACAACCAGAGATGTCGTGTAACACATAATCAAGGCTCAGGTGAGTAGTCGCCCTAGATGCAAGTAGCAGCTTTTAGGTATCCAACATCTGCGTGCAGGTGAATGAAAAATAATGCACTAGCAAAAGCAGGAGCGTTGGAGGTCTGCAGGGCGCATGCAACTGTATCCTTCCTTCTGCCAACTGCCAGCTAAAATTCCATAGAGCACTTCCCACTGCGGATTGGTCCGCTTCTCTTTCTACTCTTTCATCACCACCTTCGCTTTCTCTGCTCCTCGAATATCTGTTACATTAGGTGCCTTGACGGCCATGGATAGTTTAACTTTGGCGGACGATTCAACGGGAATATTCCCCGAAGGCTACACTGCTCCTCGAACCACAGAGCAGCTGATGCAGTATCACAAAGACCACTTAACCTATGCTAGCATCGACTCAATGATCCCGATGCACAATATTGAAGGGAGGCTCAGGATGATCGAGGAGATCCGAGCTGGAGTATTAAAAGACCAACGCAACAAATCGAAAGGCTTTCGGTTTACTTACTTGGAACTGGCGTATTTTCTGCTGTGTCCTGAACCGTCTCTTCGAAAAGTCATTAGCGACCGTTTTCATAAGAGCTATCTACAAGCACAAATCGAGTATATAGGATCGTTTTTACTAGGCAGTAGGCATTATATCCGCTGTGTTTTCTGAGTTCAATGACGTACGTTTGCTGATGCAGCTTCTAGTGTTGAACGAGAGTCCCATTAGAGATAATGCATACCGAAAGGAGAATTCACGAGAACAGAATCAAGAATGTGACGAGCGCTTAACACAGCTAGAGAGAGGAAAGAAGAATCTTCCACAGAAGAATGCTGAGAAAGAAAAGGTACTTGGTGATACCTTGTCCTGGCGCCTTGTAGAATGCAGCAACGCTAATATGTAATTTCAGTGCCTCGTCAGGGATAATTTTCGCTGCGTACTCACGAAAAACGGCTCGCCCAAAGTATACCAAATCTTGCCTTTCATTGCGAGCTATGGTAGCTGGACGTCTATCCAGAAATCAGACGCTGCTTATTGTTTCAATACGGTTCTTGACCCTGAGTCCTGGTCAGAGCTAAACTCCTTCGTTTTGTCTGGGCCTGATCGCTGCGATAAGAGTTGGAATATGATAAGTCTAGGCCCTGACCTACGCGAATTATGGAAAGGGCACTTTTTCGGAATTCAATGCCTTGGGATCCTCCCCATCGATCGCCAAGCTTCTGCCATTTGGCTTCAGTTCCATTGGATGCCTCGAAACCAGCTCGATTATACGCACCGCTCAGAGCTAAATATGGACACTATTCAAAGAATGTTGCAGAATATTCCTCCGGAAGAGAGCGATGCTGTTGAGAGATATCGCAGCTGCACTGGCCGTCCGCTTGAGACGGGGTACATATTTAGTATTCGCATGGGAAAGCAAGAGGCACTCAGCATGAAGCGGGTGATTGATCTCCGATGGGTCATTTCTAGAATTGCGGCAATCTCTGGCCTTGCTAGGAGCCTTTATAAGTGAATATGAGTACAGCACCACGCTTGGGAAAGCTCAAAAAGTGTTACATGGATTCCAGCTGTTGTTTGTTGCATTGCGCAGCCTTTGTTATATCCAGCTAAGTTGTTTTGAGGATGCTACTGTTAGATGACTGGCCTGCATTGTCTTGAATGGCATTAGGCTTGCTATAGGGTTTTATACAGCAATATGCATCCTATTGGAGATTTGATTCTCCCGTATAGGCTCAAAGACTACTCTCTTAAAGAGTTACTAAGGATCGAATATGGCATAATAAAATATCTTACACATCAAAGAGCTGTTGACGATGAGAGATTCGGTGACGCGTGATGCTGTTCCATAGACGATGCGTTATGCAATGGGGACATGGGCTCTTTGCTTCTGTAAGATAAATATCCGCTCTTCCTCAGTAGAAGATGGCAACCAGTGGGTAAATTGCTGCTCAATAAACCTCGCGACTGCAGGCACAGTTCCGTTGGAGGGCTTGAAGCCACCTCGACGCCGGCTGCGGACAGTGTAGGAGCTGTGATTGTCTTTCTCCCTCGCTTCCTTGGTACGTGTAGCAAAGTACGTACGTGTAACTGGTAACCGATTATGTGTATCGTCACTATAGTAGGAGGCTCAAGCTTCAGACGTTCCAGAGAACATGTCATGCCGCATAGAGTGTCGTATAGAGTGGAGAGCACATGGTGTAACACAGAAACTAGGCAGTCATGCAGTCATTGATTTCATAACCAGAGCAGTGATGAATCTTTTTGCCATGAACAATTGAAGATTGCTTGCATATCGACTTCCATCTGACCTGTGGTCTCGTCTAAAGCGCCCAATAGATATCAATCTGAACAGACTCAACCGTGTTTATCCACCCGCGATGCATGGCTCTTCCCCATACGGTAACGACGTCTCCCAGCTTGAGATTCCTCACAAACCGGCCATCGCCAACCCTCCTCCCTTTCCCCTCCCTCATCAACTCGAACGCCTCTGGAGAGTCTGGCGTGATGACGTCCCAGCATGTCCAAGTGACTTCGTAGTCTGTAAATTCAGAAGATGCCATTCTGTTGCGCTGGATTTCGTACGGGCCCTTCCAGTGTGTATAGGGGAATTGATAATCCCAGCCTTGGTGGGCGTCTTTTGCTTCTTTGACTTGTGGCTCGATTGTGCCTAGTTTGCGCGCAGTCCACTGTTTCATGTCATTGCCGTCTGCTTCATCTGCTGCGAGCGAGTTGTTATTCTTAGCAAAGTAGATTTTCCGCCGTCCACTGTAAAGAATACTCACTGGAGCTACTAGCATCGAATCTCTCGATGCCGGCGTCAAACCAAGTTTTGGCGGCCATAAACGGGCCCGGCACATCGTCTGTTGTCCAGCCTTGATCGTGGCTGCGGATGCGAAAGACAATCTTGCGCGCTGGGCTGCTAAAAGTAGAGGCATTCTTAATTGCTCGCTGGAAAAAATCTCGATCAAATTCTTTGAAGACGGGTAGAGGATCGGGGATTATAGTTGAGAATCGCTCCTCACGAGAGCTGCTGTCGTCGTCGTCGGCGTTGCCGTCTTCTTCTGCTTCATAAGCGCGCTCCGTCAGGCCGACGGGGTAAGATCGAAGCTATAGCGGTATTAGTCGTTGAAATACAATTGATGGATTCTTCCTCATCTTAAACTTGGCTTTTTCTTACCAGAAATCGGGTTTCCTCGTAATCGAATTCTCCCCGTCCAACGAAGCGCGCGGCAATAACTTCATTCAGCTGAGCTTTGGCAGATGATCGTGCCCAATATTCGGCGTAGTCCAGGATGGTGCCCACAAGCTCTGGGAGGATCGTGGTTTTGGCCAGCATGGCGCGCACGACTAGGACGTCGCTTAGAGTGGGCTCGAAGGGTTTATCGGAACTCATTTTGGTTGAATAGTAATAACCAAATCAAGATGCTGGTATATATGAAATGGCTGATTTTTTCTCCCCTTTGTGACGAGATGGAATGGTGGATTAAAGAGTGCAATAGCGGTTGGAGTAGATCAGCCCAAATGTTAGCTGTGAGCTGATGTCATTCAAATTTCAGGTTATTTATAGCGTTGTCACCCTGATCTGAACCTTCACATGTGATTGGGTCTGGATCAAGCACAGGCACATATAAAAACCAGCGTGTTCAATCATATCGAATAAATGCAGCGAATCGCATAGCTGTAATGCGCGAATTATTTATTCTATTATAATTTGTGTATCTTTGCAACTTGGTGAAATGGAATTATAATGCAAGTTTGTATGTTCTCTTTACATCTATTATACTGTTCCCCGGATTCCTCTTTTACGGAGCGCTCGTCACAGGCGGCGGAGGCGCCACAGCACCAACGTAGGAAACACCAACTTTAGCCAAAAACCAGGAATTGATCGGTGCAACGCCAGAGTGGAAGATAATCTGCGCTTGACAGTGACTCAGTTGCTGCAAGACCTGTGGATCTGTGCTTGTGAGTGTGTTGAAAGTGGTGGAGCTGAATAAATAATTGTTGGATCCGGGTGTTGCCTGGGTCATATCTGCTATGCCGTAACTATATGAGCCGCAGGCAATTTGAGCCCCCAATTTGCTGGGCCAAGAGGCATCAGTGGCGGTATTTGACACGTAAAACGTAAAAGTATAAGTAGAGCTGCTTTGAAGGGTAAAGGTCGAGCTGGCGAGGAAGAATAGCCCGGAATTTAGTGTATTGGTGACCTGGAAATCGGGTGATGTGCCGTCAGGGCTGTTGTTGTTGTTGACATTCGGGTTGACCCATGCCGCTGGGTTGGTGTTGATCTGGGACCAGGGGCCTAGACCAGATGAGAAGTCGCCGTCGGGAATGACGTTTTGCGCCGCAGGTGAGGTGGTGGCAGCGGCAGTGGTGGTGGAGGTGGTAGCAGGAGTAGTGGCGGGCGTGGTGACGGGAGTAGTTGGGGGAGTGGTTGGCTGGGTTGTAGGAGGAGTAGTAGGAGGAGTAGTAGGAGGAGTAGTAGGAGGAGTAGTAGGAGTAGTAGTAGGAGGAGTAGTAGGAGGAGTAGTAGGAGTAGTAGTAGTAGGAGTTGTAGGAGTAGTAGGAGTAGTAGTAGGAGGAGTAGTAGGAGTAGTAGTAGTAGGAGTTGTAGGAGTAGTAGGAGTAGTAGTAGGAGGAGTAGTAGGAGTAGTAGTAGTAGGAGTTGTATATGGCAGTGTTACAGGAATTGCAGTAGTCGTGGTAGTGGTCGTGGTAACAGTTGTAGTGACAGTTGTCGTCGTGCATGTAGTCGTGACGCCATTAGTCAATGCTGTAGCAACCGTATGCCATGATGTTGCTGTAACTTTAGGTGTTGTCGTGGACGTAGATGTCTAAACAATCAGTATTGTTAGCCTCAACGGAGGATAAAAAGCAATGTCTGAGAAAAGACCTACCACTGTCTTGGTGCTGCTGCAGGCCGTATGCGTAGCTGTAATTGTCTTGGGTGGGACGTTGATGCATCTGCAGGCGGCAGTAATGCGATCAGGAGTGTATGCGAAGCACTTGTTGAGCATACACCTTGGTGGCTGTGGTTTTCCTCCTCCAACAGCTCTCTTGAATACCTCAGTTGCTTGACTGCTGGCCGTGACTGTCTTTGTAGCCGTCGATGTCTTCGTCACTACCTGTGTTGCTGTCTTGACTACCGTGGACGATGGGACTGTTCTTGTGTAGACAGTCTTTGTAGACTGGATGAGGCAAGTCGACGTCGGCGCGGTATGTGTGTGCCACACAGTTTTCGTCCTGTTATCCAGTCTTCGTTAGCAGTTGTTTCTTGCGAATCTAGAATATCAGGAGCAAACTTACACCGTGGGCTTCGCTACCGTGACTGTTTTGGTGCATGGTGCGAGGGCAGAGCAGTATAAAGAAGCCGAATGAGAGTATTCGTAGTCAGCAAAGCACTTGTATAGACTGTCGTCCCTACAGGAGCTGCGCTCGACAAGCTCCAAAGGAGTTGCAGCTACACTGGCGCTGAGGCCAAGGGCACCGACTATGATCTTCAGCATCATCTTCGCTGCTCAGAGCTCAATAGGCTACAGAGACATCAATGAATGAACGAAAGTCTGTCATGACCATAATAACAAGAAAGATTAGGTATATATTACTCTATGTGCTATACGAGAGCTTGCCACGCTCACCGGAAAACAACAATTTGCCAATGCAGTCTAGCTGAGTCTCGAATATAGCCATCACTGGTCTGCTAGTTTAGGCACTGTTTTTGCCCTAAAATACGCCACTAGCAGCTCAAATCGAGTGTTGGCCATGGAGTATCCCTGTCGAAATCTGGCTGCGGCTGAGATGTAGTGCGATTTCGTCGTTGATGCCCCTGAGTAGTGCCTGGAACTATTTGCACTAGCGACGTTAGCTTTGCTTTTCTCAAGGATTTTCTTCTCAGCTTGCGTCTCTTGCTCCTGGATTTGATTGGCTTTGTTGGCATGTATATTGGTCGAGCGCTTAGGAATCGATCTTAAATTCGGGAAGTGGCGGCAAGATGGAGAGAAGGCAATCTCGGAGTTCCGCTCCGGTTGTCCATCTCAATATGCCTAAAAACTGAAAGCATGGTGATATCGTGGTGATGGAAAACGATCTTGACCTGACTCGATAATTCGATACTTGACGCATCAGATCTCTTTTATCTGAGAGCGTGGGGCATCGTTGCAGTGACGCTTGGTCGAATGTAGCGAGAACACCGGTTACACGTGGATGAGGTTGAAAAGGCGAACTCCCTAATGTTCTTAGCTATACTTGACGCATATAAGCGACTTACCAACGCCGTACGGATTCGAGGCTTACGGTGGCACCTTAGGCAAAGTGTGCAGAGGCGCGATAACTCCAAATTTTAAAAAAACAAAAAAAAATAAAAAATAAAAATCTAAAATTCTATATATATATATGTAATATAAGTATTATATTTATTTAGCTATAAGGCCTCTATATAAATTTTTATTTTTTATCTTTTAATTTTTTTAAAAATTAGGGTTTTTGCACCTCTGCATACTCTACCTGAGGTGCCACTGTAGAGGCTACATTCATTACATATCGAACAACTCTTTTCCCTTACTTTTAGTCCATTGGTGCCTAACTACTAGCACATGCAGTGTGACCGTGTGACTGTGGCTATGTTTGCGACATGCATGCAGCCTTTGTGGTTGGTCGACAGAGTGTCAGAGCTGAAAACTGCCAACATCGACGTCAAGATTCTACCATGCGCACTTGGCATAGCTGTCTTTCACCAGCTCCATACCGAAAACAGGGATCGGAATAATCACATCATTGATTAGACGAAATGAAAGACACTACCATGAGCGAATAATCCTATGAACCGATCGACTTTAGTGGCCCTGCGATTCGACTTCTTCGTCTCTGCAGAGGAGTTGGTAGCGAGATATCCTGCGAACTCTTTCAGGCCAGCCTATGTGAGCGAGATGATTCGATATCATACGAGGCTCTGTCCTACACCTGGGGCGAACCCGATGTTCGAGAACATATTGTCGTAAATGGCAGACCACTGAGCGTCACGATAAATCTTTATTTTGCGCTCCAGCAGCTTCGCCAGCCAGATAAAGACCGAATATTATGGATAGATGCAGTTTGCATTAATCAGAAAATTTTGAAGGAGCGAAGTCATCAAGTTCAGCAGATGGGAGAGATCTATAAGCAGGCCGACCGCGTGGTAGTTTGGCTCGGCCCTGGGACGGATGAGACCGATGTCTTTATAAAGTCTATGGAGCTCTTGCAAAAAAAGAGCATCCGCCAACAATGCAGATCCTGGGCGCGAGAAGACGACCGGTGGAAGACGCTCTGGGGCGAGATTCAGCTGGAGCTCAGCTTTTCTTATGAAAAGTCAACCTTGGAAGATCAACAACGCCAAGGGCTGAATATTCTCCTGGACAGGCCCTGGTTCCGAAGAGTTTGGATATTACAAGAAGTGGCAAATGCCAAATCCGCATTGCTATGTTGCGGTACACGATCTGTCTCGACCCGTGTCTTCGCCATCGCCCCGCTGATGTTGGGCGTTTCTCCCAGCGCGCATTGCCAGGCAGTTTTAGACATTATGCCGGGACTATGGAGAGAGACTACCTGGTGGAACAAAAACAACAGTCTGTATACCCTGCTGAAAATGTTTGGCACAAGCGAGGCTACGGAGTCGCGGGATCTTATATATGCACTAAGAGGAATTTCTTCGGACGCAAGAGATTCGAATGCTTTGTTACCGGATTACGAAAAATCTGAGGAACAGCTCACCCGAGATGTCATTCGCTTTATCTATTACTGCGACTTGGACGACTTTGGGAGGTATGAGCAGCAATACATACCATCAGATGTCCGAGCTCTTGCAGCAAATCTAAACTACCTAAACTCCAAGAGTTGTTCAGCACTCGCAGGGAGCTCCAAGACAAACAATATGAGGTTATTTTTGAGACGGCCAGGCTTCAACATTGATACGAGTTTGATCGTCACGCTGGTTTCCAACGATTCAAGCGGAAAAGCAACGGAGTTACTGTACCGATATCGAGCAAGAGAATTTGAAACGACTCGGGAAATGGTCATGGGGGCAGTAAGAAATGAATCTGCAGCTAGACAAGTCGTTGAAGTCATTTTTCGCAATCAACGTCATCAATACGCCATAACAGAGGAAATGCTAGTAGCTGCAGCAGGAAATGAAGGCTGTGGGCATGCAGTGCTGGGGTTCCTTTTACGATTCGCCACAGCTATCAATGTCCATGAATTATCCAAAGCCGCATCGAGAAACAGTGGCTGTGGAGATAAAGTTCTACGATTACTATTACCTTATGTGAACGATATGGATATCTCAAAGATAGCCGAAGCCGCAGCTTGGAACAAGGGCTGCGGCGATCAAATGATCGAACTGCTTTTGCCATTTGCGAAAGGCAGGGAAATCACCACGCTAGCAGAAGTGGCAGCTGGTATGAATGAAAAAGCTGAAAAATTGATAAATTTGCTATTCAACCGGTTTGAGAAAGACATCATTGTCACACCAAAACTCTTGGAAAATGCTGCGCGGAATGAACAATGCAAGGAACGCTTGGTAGCATTTCTTTTTGAGAAAAGGCAAAAAGGCTTGGAATTCTCGCATGAAATGACGCGTGCAGTCATTTACAATAAAACCAATGGAATTAAATTATTCAGATTGATTCTTAATTACCGACGACCTGACGTTAAAGTCATGAAACAAGTGGCCAAATACGCGGATTCACAGACTGCACCATGGGGTAAAGAAGTCTTTCAAATGTATCTGGAATATCAAGCTGTTCAAAGCCCTACAATTACGGCCCAAGAGTTTGAAATATTCGTCAGATGGTGTAGCACAACAGGCATGAAACGGTTTCTTCAGTCGAGGAGATCCAAGGTTACTATAACCTGCGAGGTAGCCAAGGCCATGGCTCGCAACAAATCAAGTGGAGAATTGATCCTTCGACAGCTTTTACGAGAACGGGAACTCGGCGTCGAGGTGGAACACAATGCGGCAATTGAGCTTGTTAGGAGGGTTGGCAGCCCTGCTTTGGATTGGCTATTGCTTTACCGACGGGAGCAGTTTCCAGATAAGATGCTCATCCTGGGTGAAGCATTGGATCAATTAGTACCAGAAGCAGAGCTTCAAATCCGAAATCCACTTCCCTTTGCCGCTGAAAGAGGCTACAAAGGAGCAATACAACTTTTGATCGAGCGCGGTATAAGCATAGACCAAACCTCTAATGTTGATGCCACCGGCCCAACTGCATTAGTGCTCGCCACAACCTCGGGCCATAAAGATATGGCATCTTTTCTTATTGAACATGGCGCTAATATTGAAGCAGTGGATGAGCATTTCCACTAGTTTCGAAGATTCGATTCGTGAAGCGGCCATGAGAGGTGTTCTTCCATTGTTATCCGTTGCATCGATGTGTGATCCTGCATACAAGAGCAATTCAGACAATCTCAATGCCTGATCATCCCCTGCAGCCGAAGGAGAGGGATTCGCCCATTTCCATCAACCTAGGAGCCCGAATTGACTCGACGGATAAAGATGGAAGGACGGCTCTAATGGATGCTGCACTTGGAGGCTACTACGATGTTGTACAGCGGCTCCTCAGGGGGGGCGCCAATAAGGCTCCTGTGGATCGGCATGGAGAGACTGCGTTGGCTATGACGACTAAAGAAGACATGCTCAGGCGATTCGGGCATTTGAAGATTATAACAAGAAGAACCGACAGTTTGGTGGTCTCTCTGGCTTGGGCAAACAAGACTCTTTGAAGAGTCTGAGCAATATCTCAAACTCAATGCCCAAAGCTACCTCATTAAGTAGTGAAGGTGTCTACTTTTAGCAAAACTTGCAGAATAAAGATGAAATCTCAGATAAATCGTCCCAGATTTACATAGACATCCATACTTGCACAAGTACTCAAGCAGTGCACCTCAAAATCATTCGCACTATCTCTAACCTTCAAATGCCTTGACGCTTCCTTCGCTTCTAGTTACACACTCTGTCGTCTGTACAATCTTCATCTCTCCGTCATCATCTTTTCGTATATCGAGAATCATTACAACATGGCCAGTCTGCTCTTCTCCGGTCTTTTTGTCGGTATAATTGAGCGCGCCGTCAAACACAAGTGAACCGCCACCGTTGGGAGATTCCCAAACCTTGACTTCTTTACTGTGTGTAAGGGTTAATTTGTAGGCAGCACGGGTGCTGGTAATGTATCCGAAATAATCTTCGCGAGAGACATGATCGTGGTTGATCCTATCACAGAATGCGAGTCAGCCATCGATAAAGCAAGGATTTTGTAAAAGCGGCTAACTTGATGACTATATCTTTTGCGAAATATTTTTGGAATGTATTAACCGCGATCTCATCGTCTGGTTGGAATAAAGTCTTTTCCCAGACTTCCGATACCCAATTAAATAGGTCGCTGTTTTTGCCGTCTTGAGAAGCTGCCATGTTTCGATGTGTAGAAAATCCGTATGTGACAAAGAAGATAGGTCGAGAAGTGTACAGGATAGTAGTTAAATAGGAACACTCGGCCTGACTAGAATATTGAAAGGCGAAGTCATTATATAGGTAGGATTTTACGTATGTACGTAGCTAAACTCTAAAGCAAGGATATACACTGTCCAATGTATGAATTGTATATTGTGAAGCTATAAGCTGACGTCTATGCTTTGGAATTAAATATTGAAGCTAGGCGCTGAATAATATGTCTTTGTATTACGCTTTGCGGGCAATGTTAACAAGAGTTAACTGTAAGCAGAAATAATGGTTAAAATCTTACTGCCCCCTCATGAGAGGATAGTAGTCTAGATGATCAAGGCTCTGACTTCTATTAGCGGTTTGGCCTAGTATGTACAAATCAATCAACGGCCTTGGATTCCTGGTCACCCCATTCCTCAAATAGCAATTGTATAGTACCATAAACCGTGACTTCGATTGACGTTGTGACTTTGCATGTGGATAGTTGAAGCTGCTTCGAGTCGATATACATCGTCTACGAAATTTTTTATATGCTACTAGATCTGGAAACCTCTTTTCTACCCTTGTAAATACTCGCGCCCCAACTGCGCGTTCCCATACCAATAAGTCCTTGGGATGAACTTTCCATAACCCTGATCTTTCGCTAAATGCATTAATTACATAATTTTGCACTCTTACAGAAAATTCTAAGCCGCCTCTAAGCCAGTATCGTTGACCAAGATCCTTAAGAGCCTCATCTTAAAATGAAGTTCAGCGCTACGAGAGCTCCCTGCTTTCCAACAATTGTACTCTTCCTTAGCCACCTTCATTTTTAACCCATATGAGGCAAAAGTATCTTGTAAACTGGACTATCTTGCAAATTAGCTGGGCTGTCAAGATTGCTATCTCGACAAGTGCTTTAGGTGACAGTTTGTGCCGTGAAAAGATGCCGCTGCGCCCACGCTTGCACATTTCTTGGACTTGGTCTTCGAATAGAGCACATGTACTTTGCCATTTATCTCGCTACTTGCAAGCGACTGCTTTCTCAAGCTGCTCAAGGAAAAAGAGAAACCTTTAATGCTATTCTCTTCATGTAAGCCCGTGTTAGTGAAGAGTATTTACTTGTAGGCAGAAGTGCCAGGGAGAAGAACCAAGGTGCGGGGCTCTCCGCATCCTTCGATGGCGAGCTCTTAGACTACTTTCGAAGAGGTTTAAGAACACACTTTGCAAATTGGCTATTCATGATTTCTGTTCTGTAATTCTCATCATACTTGGTGCTAAATCTAGTTGCGTCACTGAACTACGTTTCAATATCTAAAAATGGCCACTCTGGCGATCGCTCCATGTAGTCTTGCTGACAGCGCGGCTCTCAGTCGCAACAACATGTCGGCTTTCTGGGAAATCCCGAATTGGGTTCTGGCATGGCGCCACACCACGCTGGAGGAACACATTGACACAATGACCAAGCGATATCCGCGCAGGCTGATAAGCGATCCTGAGACCTCACGCCACCAAAAGGTGGTTGATCCCGAGACCGGCCGTCTGTTAGGTTATGCTCGCTGGGTCTTGCCGGAATCATATACTGTTCTCGCGAATGGTGAACCGGTCTGGCCGGAAGCAATGGCTCCGGCAGTGAGCCCCGAGGAAGAAGCTGAGATCAAACGAGTCGCTGCAGCAACCCAATTTAATCCGGATAACGCCACCGACCCGCTGGATGAAGAAGTCCGGATTATTAAGGAGAAGATAATGGCGAGAAAGCCGTATTTGTGTAAGCACATCGAGGACTAAAATTAAGGAAAACGTCAATTGCTAATAAATCGACAGGTCTAGACTATTTAGCTGTGCATCCAGAGAATAAAGGCAAAGGAGTCGCAACCCTTTTAGTAGAGAGCGGCATGAAAGAAGCAGAGAGGCTAGGTCTGGATATCTTTATCCTTGCTTGTAAATCTGCATGGGGATTGTATTCCCGACTTGGATTCCGCGTGGAGGAAGAGCTTGTCCAGGACGATTCCGTGTATGGAGGGGATGGTGAATTTGCCATGCGCTACTATGTTTACGAACAGTCTCGTAAATCCGAAGCATGATGGATATCCAGTCCGGAAATGTAATGTCTGCATTTTCAAGGCTGTGACATAGAATTAATATAGAACCAAGACTCATACAGGACGCATAACGTATAGACTTCTAGCATAGTTAGCTCTCTACTCAAATTGACTTTGCGACTGCATTGCTGACCTGAGAAATTACAGTATGCTCCTAGGGTCCTAGGAATATCGTTGGTCCCTCCCGGCAGAGCCTAGCTCGCTTTAAATCTATCTCGGCCTTCTATTCGGCCTTTCCACCAACATTCACGGTCTACTTCAAATTCACTCCAAGGACAAAAGAGGACAACGAAGTCACCCACAATGATCCAAGTCTTCCATAAAATTGACTGCATAAGACATATCTTGTTTGTGGATGATTAAATTGAAAATTGCATTCTAAAGATACGATCAGCTCTCACTCGAAGCCATGGTCAATATTCCAGGCTCTTCTAAAAGTTGTAAAGAGTGCAAGGCACGGCGAGTCAAGGTATGTCCCAAGTTCATCCTGAAATGCCCAAGCACGAAACAGTTTAACAGCGAATATACGGTAGTGCGGTCTTGAACAACCGAATTGTACAAGATGTGTCAAAAGCGGAATGAAATGCAGTGGCCCGAGAACTGGCTCAATATTCATTCACCGAGACGTGAATAATATCCAGGGACTATCGGATAGGAAGTTGTTGAATAACGCAATCCAAAGCCCGAATAACAAGCTCTCGACCCAATCCAAAAACTCTGCAGAGGGCTTTTATACAAACGATAGATCTAACAAAAATACAACTCGTCATCCAATAACCGCCTCTCTCGGCTGTTCTATGGACCTATATCGCTCTGTTATAGCGGACTTATGGACTGCAACGTATGCATCAAATTCTAATTCGCCAGAACAAAGCGGATCCCCATTGTCGACAAGCAGTCGAGCGATACTTCCGCTAGCATTCAGAAATAAAGCACTTGATACTGCTCTTTTCTCAGTATCGGCAATGTATGTTGGGAAGCTAAGAGGAGATTCTAAACTACAAGATTTGGCCCTGGCAGCCTATCCTCAGGCGATGGGTCGGTTTCGTTCCGAGCTTGCCTTTGTTCTTAACTCTGAGACCTGCCAAACGAGCCAAAAGGTTTTGGCAATCGCCATCTCATTATCGTTGCTCTTTTTCGAGGTGAATATGCCAATTGAACCGTTTTCAGCAACTAGCACTCTACTTCGCTCTTCTAATGTCGGGTACTGACGGTAAATTTAGTGGTTAGCCAACGGCGAGGATGGAGAAGGATACCGTTTCCATCTTGATGGAGCTCTTGAGCTAATAAAACATTCTGGATCAGAAGCTTTAGAGTCTTCCGTAGTGAGGGCAGCATACGTGGATCTTCAAACCACTGCTGTAAGTCTAATAGCATGACGCATTTGAGGTTTTCTTTAACTGGTACTGATATACTTTGACGCACAGCTAGGCCAATCTCTAAAGTTTCGGAAGGAAACGTTTCTTGTTTCCGGCCATTGGCTCGCCCTTACTAGAAGATTGTCCACTCAAGATTATCGACAATCTTTGTTAGACATCATCGCTTATATACCTGGTCTCCTTGAGCAGGGTGAACAGATGAAGCTCCTCGCATCCTCGTTGAGCAAGAATACTGAATATCAGGATCTTCCGGATTACTTGAGCTTCCCCAACGTCAAAAAGCGCCAGATTCTGGATTATTTCCAAGACTGTGATTCCCTCATTCACAAGCTTCATCTTTGGCTGAAGTCAGTGGAGAATGCGGAAGGAGGCCGCCTCTGGTGGCATTCAGTCACAACACTTGGAGACGAATATCTTCAACAACGGAACTTGACAAGTGGAAGACATCATCTGCCTAGGATACATTTCTCAAACAATCGGATACCAGGTATAATAGTATACTATTGGTCTGGATTGCTTGAGCTTTCAGCTACAGTCCTCGACATCCGTCAACTATTTGTTCACAATACGCTCTATGCGGCCTTATTAGACCTACTAGATGCCGATTCTCCTTGTTTATCGATGGACCTCGATACTCCAAATCAGTTAGCAGTGCTCATTTGCGAGACTGTGATACACCTTAGCTCATCTCTAGAGGGATGTACAATGTCTCATATCCCGGCGACACTAGCAGAGAAATATTTTATACGCTTGCTCTCTGATAGTTGCCGAAGCCATCTGGAAGACGATATTGCCTGCTCAAAGGATTATGAAACGGCTTGCATGGGGTTAGATCTTTGTATGAAAGGGCAGGAAATTATACGAAGCACCCTCAACCGTTGATCAAAACGGCGATTAATAAGGACGATTTATTTGCTGCGTGCACTTATAACCTTTTTAAATAGGTCGATTCAAGACTCTTTTTTCGCATATAAAGACAATTTCCAATTCCAAGGAACACATAATCGGTCACAAGATCTCGCCTGGAAGAATTTCTGGAACTGCTTCTGGAACGGCCAGTAATTAAGAGCCGATTCCGAAGCCTAGTCGGTCACTAAAAGTGGGACTAGCGGGTAGATCTCACTCTGCTGGGGCAATAGAGCTTGGAAGGCCTAAAGTGGCATTAATCACAGCCTCATTACTAATTGCACGATGAACTTCAACTCACGATTCAGTTTGTCTTTTATGGATTGTCCTTTGTCAAAATATGAGGGCCAACTGTCTTTGAGAGGTGCTGGAATTTCTTTTTACGATTGTCATTTAAACCAAGGTGTCTTTCAAATAGCATAACTAGCGCTGAATGAACATGATAACGTATAAATAGGAAAGAAATCTAGCGCCCATGTTTCACTAACACTCCCAAAGGCAAGCAAATGTGGCGCGACTAGAAGCCTTCAATGGTTATAAGCATTTATTACGGACTTAGGAGTTAGTTATCACTTATTGCCTTGGACGGGAGCTAAGCATGCCGCAATATAGCCAACGATCTTTTAATAGGCATGCATGTAAATAAAGCTAGCAGCGGGAGACCATTTAACCGAAAGGATCGCTGTCCAGAGCTTTTCTTGGGGATATTTATGACCTAATCGAACGTGTAGGCCAGAGCGAATTAAACTGGAACTACTTGTTGACTCTTAAAGTCACCTCATTGCCATTGTAGCCAATCATGTGTAGCATAATAAAGACTCGAGATTTTCCCACTGTAGTATTGCTTTTCATGCTTCACTTGCCTGGAGTGTTTACAAAAAGTTCTACTTTCATTGTGACATTAGGGACGGCTCTGTAGGATTTCGCCTATGGCGCTGCTTTGTTGTCAGCAGATAGAGTTCAAATGCTGTGGACTTGGTCCCAGGAGTGGACCCAGAGCACACCCCATTGAGTAAGCGACTCATATTGCCTATTAAACCAGCTTAGAAATCCATTTTCTCTTACATAGAAAGGACTTGTCTTTTACTATCCTATTCCTACAGGTTTAATGTTAGATCCATGAATATCTCACATCTATATAAAGAAGACTTTTTCGCTGATCTTTACAATGCCGCCAATAAAATAGTGTCTTTTGCGGCAGCACTACAAATTCGGCTATAACTGCTATTGTTATCCATCTATCTCATCATGGCCAGCTCTCTTCCCGAAAGTATTCCAGAAACTCATCCCGCTGTGGTTATTGTCGCTGCTAGGGCTCCTCTCGAAATTCTCAATCAGCAGACTGAGGCGCCTGGTGCAGGCGAGGTTCTTGTTCATGTCGAATGGACTTCCTCCACTCCTCTGGACCTCCATCAGGCTGATGGTGGGCTATTAGTGAAGCCGCCCCAGGTTATGGGCTCTTCGTTTGGCGGCACTGTCGCGGCCGTCGGTCCTATCGATCCCGCCAATCCAGATTCCCACAACCCCAAGCTACAGGTGGGCGACAAAGTATTCGGATTCGCCTTTCGTAATGCTAGGGAGAAAAGCCACCAGACTTACTCGACAACCTCAACTTATTTATGCAGCCGCCTGCCAGCAAATCTCACTCTTGAACAAGCTGTTGCTGTACCCGCGAATCTAGTCACGGCCTTTCACACCATTACAGCAGACCTTGAGCTGCCGCTCCCGTGGCCGGTCCAGGAACCAAGCAAAGAGAGCCGTAATGCTCCTATCCTTCTATGGGGAGCAGCAAGTAGCGTCGGGGATTATGCGCTGCAAGTCCTTCACCATTGGGGCTATGAGAATGTGCTTGCTGTTGCAAGTGGAAGACACCACGAACGACTCAAGGCGCTGGGTGCCAAGGCGACTTTCGATTACAATGATTCGAATGTGGTAGAACAAATCCTTAGTTTTGCTGGCACGATCTCAGATGCTGAACCTCGAATTCCCTATATCTTGGACTGTATTGGCTCGCTGGAAAGCACATTGCGGCCACTCACCAAGATTGCGGAACCAGGAGCCAAAGTGGCCGTTATGCTGCCTGTTATAAACGTCCATGCGACTAAAGATACGCCACCAGAATACGAAATGGACGTTTCCAAGTCGCTGCCAGACGAGTGGAGGGAAGGTGTCAAGGTTATGGGAACGCGAACACATTTTTACCTGCGCAACGAAGTCTTCAAGGAGCTTTTACAATCTGAGATTGTGCCAACTTTACTGGAAAAGGGCATTATCCAGCCAAACAAAATCCGTATAGTGGAAGGCAAGACGTTGCTGGAACGAGCTGAGAATGCTTTGAGCTTGTTAAGGGATCAAGCTCCGAGTGGAGAGAAACTGGTCTGGAGAGTTGCGGATGAGAATGAGTAAGAGCTGGAATGCAAACCTTTAATACCATCTCACAGGAGCATATGCATATTGTTGGCCTTTTCTCATAAATAGTTCTCAATATTGACACACAGATATTCAACCTGAAAGAACGTATCATTGCGACCTATGCTGTGCATTACCATGCTGCCAGGCTACTCCTTTGTGCTGTCTAAGGTGAGGGTAGCCAGTCAGCTAATTCACGACCAATTACATGTGGATGATCTTCTTGTATATAATGAATGCCGTCGCCCACACACACACTGCGAGTATTTTTCAGTTTCTCCGCCAGCTCATTGACTTTCTCTTCCCATATAAGCCCTCCTGGCTTGGCCCAAAAGAACAGCTTCGGTATCTCACTGTCTAGTAGCCACGCCATATAGTCCTGTGCGATTTTCCACGTATGCTCTGGCTGACCTTCAACCGGAAGCTCGTTTGGCAGCCGAAAGAGGGGCTCACGCCATTCAGGTCGCAGAAATGGCCTGCGATAAACTTTCATCTCTTCACTATTCATCCTTCTCATTACACCCCCAGGTAGAATCTCTTCGATAAAGTTGTTTTGCTCAATCAAGAGCTTTCGACCAACTTGGGGATCTGGGTCTCGAAATCTTTTCCAGTTGTACACCATGATAGATGGTAAATTGCTCCAGTCTGCCACGGGATGGATGAACTCCATAAATGCGATTCCGGCAACGCGGTGTTCATTGCGACAGGCCCAGTGAAATCCAAGAGCAGATCCCCAGTCATGGATGACCAGCGTAATCATCTGATTTGGTATGACGGCATCTAAGAAGGCATCCATGTACCGCTGGTGATCTGCGAAGTGATATGCCCCCGACACCTTGTCAGAGTCACCGAAACCAATCAAGTCTGGGGCAATGCAGCGGCTCTTTGTTGCTGCGTAAGGGATAATATTCCGCCATAGATATGAAGATGTCGGCACTCCGTGCAGAAACACGGTCACTGGTGTCTCGGGACCAGAAGAACCAACATCTATATATGCTATTTCAGAGTCCAAGACTCGTATTCTTTTCTTGTCTAGTGAAATGTCCTCAGAGGCAGAAGACGACATATTTGCCATTGCGAAAAGAGATATAAGAAGTTCGTCGCCAAGATTATGAGAGCCTTGTCTGCAATGGTAGAATGGTTGCTGAGACAGTTTGCTTTCAATTTGCCAGACTTGGGTCGATTTATATAGTATTTCAGTTTCGTGGTATTGTACCAATGTTAGGTATAAGTCATGATCGATCTCTCTGTTAAGTTATTATAGATACATGTGAACGCAAGTGAACGCTGCCATTAATTGTGGCAACCGGCACTGCCGCTTGCGTGTAGCCTATCATCATTGCTTATTCAACATCTAATTCGAGGAATATGGAGATCGCTGCTACTGCCTATTATAGACTAGAGAGCTTATATGTATCCACTTGGTAAATTTTGAGCATTCTTTACAGAATTCAAGTCGCTTGACACCGGTTCCCCCCCTAGTTAATAATAGCTCCAGTTCAAAAAAACAACAGCGCCGTTACTTCCGCATTCAGCCTGGCACACACGTATGGCTACAAACTATAGGAGATTCAGAACGCAAGTGATATAGAGGTATGATTACAGTATAATGTGGTTAAATTTCCCATGATACTAGACTTGTAAGCCAGCTGAAACTCAAGCTTACCACCATTTGCTATTTCAAGCTAATCTTCGGCAGTTGGGTACATTTTGTAACGCAAATTGTCGAATTCGTTCCAAAAAGAGAAGTAGCAGCGCGATTCAGCTGAGAAATTAAGATGAGTATTATTATGATGACGTGAATTAGTATGACGGCATTCTTATAGAGCTGCTGGGAGAGTGTGGCTATGTTTGAGCATAGGATACTGAGCTATAGCCGAAATGAAACGCATATAAACTCTTCATTGAATCGTTTGAACTGCCTAGTATCCTGGGATTGGTAGCACTCAACATCCTCAATCCTTAAAACTTCTCATTTTAGACAATTTAAGATGGCTATGACAACAGAAGATTTGATGCAGTAAGTGCGACGTGATGCAATATTTGGCATTTGCTGACACTTTTCATGCTTGTCTTATAGGCAATCTTTCACCGTCCCAACGGCCCAGCAATATGAGATCTTTGTCCAAGCTCATGGTATACCTTCTGTAAGAGAAGACATGCCAGACGGTGGCTCTGCCTTGTGGTTTGGCTCTCCGTCAGCCAAAAGAGTGATAGCACACGTTCACGGTGGCGGGCTAGTGATGTACGCAACTCCTTTCCACATGGCCTTGGCTTATAACGTGTACAAAGCGGCCGCCTCAAAAGATGAAGACGTCGCCGTGGCTGTGCTAAGCTATGGTGAGCATCTTCGAACAACTAGTGTATCCCTCGTCCTTGTCTGCTAATTAATCTAGATACGTGCCCTTCTGGTGTCTATCCAATCCAGCTTCGCCAGTTGGTCGCGTCCATCGTGTATCTCATGCGTGAGCGAGACGCAAAAAACGTGAGACATAAGCTTCCAATCCCGATCCATTATTACTTATTAACGGATATGCCGCCCACAGATCGACCTCTATGGCGATAGTGTTGGCGCAATCCTCATTCTCGCTATCTTGCATCACATCACGCACCCGCATCCAAAGGTTCCTCTGCTATCAATCCCATCTGGGGACTGTTTCGGTCGAGTCTTGTTACTCTCACCCGCCGTGCCCATTGTTACGCCAGCGCTACAGAAGAGTAAAAATATCGGCCGAGATTTGGTTGGAGTGGACGATATTGCTCAGATGTGGAACATCATAGAGAGTAATCATGATCCTGAGGTTGATCTGATTAACCCCTGGTTAACACCGATATCTGAAATGCGTGAAGAATGGTATGAAACACTACCAGCCGGGGCTATTACAATTATATCTGGTGGTTTTGAGTTATTTGAAGAAGATACTGTTACGCTTTCTCAAGTAATCAAGGTACGTGCTAGGCTATATCTCATCAAATCCTATAGAGCTACAATGCTAATGAAGCACAGGCTAAACACCACAACCAAGTGGAGATTTATGTGGATGAAACCGCGACTCACATTGCGTTTGTTAAAGAAGGTTTGACGAATAGTCCGCCGTCAGAGTACACCCGCCGCGTTATAGAATGGGCAAAGAGTTAAACATACATTAACCAGGATCGTGAGAAGGAGAATACACAATATATTACTTCGTTAGTCAATTAGTGCAGTTGGTATTTTTCTTATTAGGCTGGCCAGCCTATCTTATGAGACAGAATATATGATAACTGTCACTTCGAAATATCAGGTTTATTTTCTTCAATTAGGTAGGTAACGATAGGACAAATTCACTATTAATAAAGTCTTTTGTTACTTCTGTTTCTAACCTGAAATGGATTTTTTTCTTACGAACTCATATCCCTAAGCACAAGTCAAGCTCTAAATAAATGACCAAGATTCTCTAATCCGGAAAATGTCACCAAAAAAAAAAAAAAAAAAAAAAAAAAAAAAAGACACGAGGAAATCGATTCCGGGAATAAATCACTTGCTTGCTTATGCCTTTCTCGAGGAAACGCCGCCGGCCATTCTTGATTTTTTTTTTTTTTTTCAGGAACGATTATCGAGCGCTGAGCATCCATCATATGTGATTAGGGTCTTGATGTACGAGTATCTTTTCTGCGGAGGCAGCAGCGGCTTTGTTGGTCTCAGAGATGCTTGTCTTGAATGCAGTCTGACCAATGTCGACAGTGGCTGGAAGCTTTGCGGCCTTCACTGTGTCCTTTATAAAATTTGTAAAGGCAGCATCTGTGCCTCTCGCGCCCATTAGCCCAATAGCCACTGGGAGCCACTCTTGCCTCTTTGTCAAGCGAGAGTGATATGGCGTTTGTCCAACTAAAAGGAGTCAGTGATTGCATCACGGTGTGGAATTCAATGAGGAGGACGTACTGGGCAAAATAATCTCGGGAGTGCCTGCATATACCGCAATAAAGTAAAAGAACCACCCTTCACCAGTCCAATTTGGGCGACTGTAAAATGTCAGCGACATCGAAATGTACCTAGCCAGAAAACAAGATACATACTCTCCGTATTCGTCTCTATAGCTGGGTTCACCTTGTGTCCACGGTAGTACCAAGATGGTGTCGGAGCAGCCGTCTTCATCTGCTTGCAGCACGTATTTCTCAAACCATGCACGAAAGACTTCAATTTCCTTTTCTCCTTGTTTCTGTTCCTCGACTGTTTGGGTTGGTAAAAATTCCCTTTGAGACTGTCAGTATATACTCCTGTGCAAGTCAAGGATGAGAAACAAGGCATCTCACATTTTCCATTGAAGTTGGGGGTTTAGTGGAGGGGCATGCCCAAATGCGCTCTCGTATTCTGCATGGAATGTCTTGAGCATAGCCCACTGATCAGGAGAAGATGCAGTGACAAATGTCGTGTTGAAATAATCATCAATCGAGAGCTCGGTTCCGATGGTGTTTGTGTCCGACCAAAGTTTGCCCAGGCTGAGCTCAGTTCGTTTTATACCAAGAGTCTTCTCGAGTTGTCGGATAGTGCTTTCAAAGATTGCTGAGCTTGCTTCATCTTCAACTGGCCAATATTCGCTAAGATATAATATCCTAGTGGGACTCTGTCGGCATGTCAGCATAATCATCCTGTAGTGCGTGTAAGTTGGAGTATCTGACCTTGAAACATGCAGGAATCTCTTCCTTTTGATTGTAAAGGACTGATGATGCTGATGCAAGAATCTCTACATCTCTCGTGAAAATGCCAAAAGTATCAAAGTTTTTCGAGAATGGGATGACGCCTTGGTTATCAATCGCATCTGTGGATGGTCGGATCGCAAATAAGCCATGGATCGCGGCAGGAGCTCGAACACTTCCACTACCTGTATTCATTTCATCAGTGATCGGAATCATTGCGCATTAGAGCTGGATATGACGCAGATGCAACCTACAATCTGTACCCGTCGACAAATCTAACCATTCATAGGCGGCCACAGAGGCGGCACTACCAGAGCTACTCGCACTGGGAGTTTGATAGCCATCAGCGCGTGGATTCCACGGCGCATGGTAGTCCACCCAGTCGCGGGTAGCCCATTCACTCTCGCCAAACTGTGTTGACTTCAGCTTGCCGACCACGATGGCGCCGTGGTCTAGCAGGCGTTGTACTCCAGTGGCGCTCTTCTCCTGGGGCCCATACAGTCGAGCCCAGGCTCGAGAGGAGCCTGTTGTCTTGACTCCACGGACGTTTTGAGTGTCTTTGACTGCGATGCGCAGTCCGGCTAACGGCTTTTCCTTGGTAGGCGTAAAGTACAGGCGAGATGGCACGCCTATGGTCAAGGCTGAGGGGTACTCTTCTGTGAAAACAGACACATTGAAAGACTTGTAGCTATCGAGCTGTCAATAACCGACCATACGGCACCATCGCATTTGCTCTGCTTACAGATATGGGTCATTCGGTGACTGAATCGTCGCACTTATGAATGCCCCAGCTGTATCGGGATATAATCGGTACACCTCATGTAACTGGACTCCATTGCAGTAATAAGGCCCAGATGGCGCACCTGGGTCTTCTGAGACATCTATAGATATAGCTTGGCTTCCCCAACTTTCGAGAGTCTTGTGGGCAGCGGCGCTGAATTGGACGGTTTGGTGAGTATTCTGGGAGTGGAAAATGAGGGTTGGCAAAAAGTCGGTGGTCCAAACGTCGTCTTGAGAAAACCGTTCTCGAACTTCAACGAGGTCCTCCGATGTGACATAAGGACTGGAGAGGCGGATGACGGTACATGGCCCAAAAATCGATAGATTGTTGGAAAGCGTGCTTTTGTGCTGGGAAAATGGAAAACGTTACTCTTCAATTGCGTCCAAGGGCGTTGAGATGAAGTATATACATACCTTGGACGATGGCGATACGAAATAAACTGCTTCGCCTAAATTCAATACCGACGGAGGTTGCTGGATGGGCATGGCCATCTCATGCGATTTTCCCACAGCTATAGAGCCAAGACAGAGGAGACAGACGATGGCGATGACGAGAATGCTTGTGCAGTATTGGCGTTTGGATCGGGCCATCTTGAAGCTACTTCTTCGTTTGAGCCTCGCCCATACCGCGGTAGCTGCTGTGAAACTGTCGGTGCAGGCCCAAAAATATCTGGAGAGGTGTTGGACGGGACAAGAAGCTCCAAGATGAGGCGTAAACAAAGAGTTTATGCGCATGCGAAGTGTGATTCTGTGATCGCACAGGGTCCTTTGAGCACAGTGCTATTCTATTTGTGGCGCGCTTATTCGAGGTTTCTCACACGGTATGCCAAACGTGACCAAGTCCCAACACAAAGAGCTGCACAGTACGAGCCCGAGCCTGGGATGGATGAAAGTCACAGGGACCTTGCTGTAACGGCACGAGAAAGTCACTATCCGTACCGTTACTGGGTGTGATACACATGCATGTATCTCTTGGACACGGCACATTAGAGTTACTGTGACTTTATTATAGAAGTTTTGAATGGTAGGATTATGCAGTTATAAATAAGGTAGCTATTTCTAGTAATAATATTGTTATTAAACGACTCTCGTTTTCTTCTTCTTATTATTCCATCCTACCTATGTAATAAATTAAATGTTAAACTGTATAACACCCAATGTACTTTAAGCCTCGAGATACCTTCGTGCAAATGTAATAAATAGCTACATGTATCACTGAAGACGCTAGCGCCAACCCAACACGGGAGCCTATTGGGCACTATATGCAGTTGGCCACACCTTTAATCCTTCGACGCTCTCTTACCTGTAAAGGCTGCCTCCATGCTTGTACGTTGCTCAAGCCTTGCAAAGGAGTGGCATGATATCTAATTCTCGGTGTGATGTGATGCCGACCGCTTATTTACACGATGCATGCATCTTGGCTTCCGAGCGGGGTAGGCCTTGAACAGAGACTGGGTATGGATTGACGTCAGACACGAAGCGGCTCTGCTACAGCGGATGAACAGCTTGAAGGGTATTCCTCGTTTCCCATGTCGCTGAATCGTCTGTACTCCGTCTATCTCTTGTAGCTTAAATCATCACATAACTTTCTCCGAGCTTGAAGACTCTAATAGTGACAGTTATCTGTACTCAAAGCAACACAATGTCTACAGCTACCGCCCCTGATATCACCTTCTCAGCTCTTGTCAGCCTCAGTGACGGCGTTGACCCGTGGGATCTTGAAGGCAGTCCAGAGTTGGGCCCATCCAATCAACCTTGGAGGGCCTACTGGCCGCCAGACTTATCTACCGTCACTGAATGCGAGCTGGCTTCTAAACCATGGCTCACCTGGAAGAATGACCCTACAAAGATGAACAACAAGCCCTGGTATCAATGGGTACGTCCAGAGCTGGAGCCAGCACCGGTTGATGGATGGTGTCCCGTCACTTGTAGCTATTGCAATGGGCGGGGTTGTGTAAGTTCCATCCCTCATTAAATCAGACCAACCTGTTGGAAGGAAAAGTTGATTCCTAATGATGCGACAAAATAGGGCCCATTTTCGACTGGTGCTGAGGGGGCTTGAGATTTACTCTACTTGAGATATTGCGGGCGTTAACGATGATGAATATCTTTTATGCCATCTTAAATTTCTTCCACAGCTTTATTAATATCGTGCTACAATCACAATCAAGCATTTCAGTTGTTCAAGAAGCCTTGTTGGGAAAAATTTGACGTATATTGACTGACTACTTCCTGCACGGAGAAATATGAACATTGTGTGATTGTTATTCATTCCTTGTAGAAAACGTAGGTTCTGACCTCAATACTCTCTCTAAAGAATGTGTTTTCGGGATCTCTGTTTGGGTAAAGAAATGATACATGAGGACAGACTTTAGGCTTGTTAGTTCCTAGCTTTTGAGACGGGGTCTTCATACTAACACTTGGCAATACTGTCATTTTTGAAGGCTTCCGAATCAAAATTCTTGAAGATCAAAGCTTCCGTGGCAAGTTGGCCTTCCATATAATACCATCGGTGCTGTGGATTAGCCCAAAAATTGTAAGTCTCGCCGAGATAGTCTGGGAAGACAATGTCTGTCGGTACTCGATCGTCTGGTGCTACGGTGCGATAGTCACAAAGAGCAAGCGGGGCGTCCTGGACTGGGCCAACAAGTGGCTTCCAGAAACTGGAGATTTGGCCTTAGTAGGTCATATTTGGACAGGCAAATTGAGATATGAGACACCAACTCACTTTAACAGCTGGATACGACAGCCCCGATACTTTTCTGCCAATTCAGGGTAGAAGTGGCCCAGCCTTCGCATTGCGGCTCTAGCACTCTCATCTGTATATATCTCTTATTAAAATCCATTAGTCTATTGCCTGAGGACAAATCTTACCGCAGTGAACAGACCTGAAAGGCTGTGCTTTTCCTGGCTGTCCTCGATGGTTGGTGGGCAATGTCGGGTCCCTTCGTCGAACCTTCAACACTCAATTAGCAAGCCACCAGCGATTAGGAGCTTGGAATCAGAGGAGCATACCTGATAGTCCCAGGCTAGTGCATAGTCGGCTTTGAGATGTGTCACTAGAAAAGCTTCCACCTCTTTGAGAAAGATTCCTTCAATGGCGGCCGGTGAAGCGAAATTCTCGTACTCCAGTGTTGTATCAAAGTGTTTGTATTCGAAGCCAGTGGTGTCAAGAGAGAAAAGGTCTTCATGGCTTCGAATATTAGTGAAGCCAACTTCGTGCCGACTATGAGTTACGTTTGACTGTCTTTGTCCTGGACCGGAGACAGGGAAGTTGAGGAAGAATGGCTTCTCCTTCTCATATAGAGGTAGTTTATCAATGTAGAATATCAGGGAGACAACTTTTGAAGGATTAAATTGGTCAATCTCTGCGGCCTCAGCCTGCGTTTCCGGTTTTATCTTGGGCTCCTCTTGTATACTACCCATTGTGCTATCGTTTCAGCTGTAAGGCGTGAATATATGACAGTAGAGTTGCTTCAATGTTCAAGAAGAATAGACAAATGCAAAAAGGTTGGTAATTGAACCAAATAGTGCATATACTATCCTAATCTTGTCTACTACCTCTAGAGCATTACTACATATTCGAAAGGCCGGAAGGCGTAACCTGCAATGATTGTAAGGATCGCTATCCAGTGAAGCATGCATGCAACAGGGTATTACAATCCTGCACCAAAGCGAGTGCGGGGTTTGCTGTGAATTTCACCCGCCTCGCCTCAATACACACAGCTTTCGCTGATCCCATTCATTATCTGGGAAATCGACAAATGACATTGCGGTATGGCTGGCAATGTGACTGCGTCTGTTACCATGTAGGACACCCTTCGCGGTGCCCCTCGTCTGACTGGTGCCACGACAACTTCGTAAAGTGCAGGAAGATAGTGGTGTAACAGCATTGAAGCCACTATTGGCGAGATAGTTTGGCTCACCGATGCATGTAAGCCCTGGTCTTGGCGAATTTCATCTGCCTGTATTGGTCGTGGTAGGCATTGCGTGATTGAATGTATTGTAAGTACACTCTACCAGTGTTACAAGACTTGGATAGGGGAGAGATATATACACTGTGAACATTTATTACCTATTCTGGTATGGAACCCCAACCGGCGATGCTGGCAGAGTGCAAAGTGGCATGATTTCCATGTGTTCAAAGTCCCACGAACCAACCACAGCCGGTCATTACCCCCTGTTCAATGCTAGAGCCAGTATCCTCGTCATATGGCCGCCAATATGTGTACACAGTTTGAAAGCTGTGGCTAGGCTTCAAGATGGGCCACAGCCATGGTAGAGTGTAACATGTTCGACCATGTATCTCCATGTACATTATACGAGATTGGAGTAATCGTAACAATTTACATGTGATTGTTCATTACTTTAAAGAAACAGAACGTTACCTAATTGAAGAACACACTTACCTCATCTTAGCGACTTGAAGTTAAATATAGGTTATTGTAAGACAAAAATGTGCTTTTTATTAAAAAAAAAAAAAAAAAAAAAAAATTTAAGAATCATAAGATAAAATTAGAGAATAATGTAAAAAAGAAAAACTAAATATAGTAATGTTGCCATTTGCGAAAATACATGGGCGGCTAGCTATGGTGGCCGACTTCAAACGAGAAGGATGCTACATGCACTATCCTGCATGGTTTGCCTTCACATTTTGCCCTAGTATTGGTTTTCCGCCTCACCTTTCGTAAGGTGACTTCACATCATAGTCGGCGTAGACCAGTTCTCTACTCAACATCATTTTCAATGATGGCTTTGCGTCTACAAGAAAGATACGTCATCTAGCACATCAGCGAATCGAGCCAATACCCCAGGTTTCAACACACTTATTCCCTATTCATCTCCATTTTTGCAGTTGAGTTTACATCGTGAGAGTCACTACTCAGACAATGTCACCAAATGGTTCTCCAGATGCAAACGAGTACACCATAGGATGGATTTGCGCTCTCCCAGATGAATTAGTTGTCGCAGGAGCCATGCTAGATGAGCATTATTACTGTCCACCGCAACCACGCAGTGATCATAACAAATACACCGTCGGCCGAATAGCAACGCACAACATTGCCATAGCTTGTTTACCTGCAGGCCTCTATGGCACAACATCGGCAACAAGAGTGGCCGAACAAATGCAGTCTACATTCCAGGCTCTGAGATTCACACTTATGGTAGGGATCGGGGGAGGAGCTCCAAGTAACGAGAATGATGTGCGACTCGGAGATGTAGTTGTCAGTCAGCCTACCAATGGCCACGGTGGTGTTATCAACTATACATTTGGCAAAACACTCAGTGGCGAGGGATTTCAGCATACCGGCTTCTTGGGTAAGCCGCCGCAAATATTGCTCAATGCGATGGCTCATCTCAAGTCGAAGCACCGCTTACATGACCCTGACTTACTCGGCCATTTAGACCAAATGGTCCAACAGCACAACAAGCTTAAAGGTACCTTTGAGTACCAGGGGGGAGGAAAATGATCACTTATATCTCGCGGAATATGCTCACGCTGGTGGCCAAGGAGATTGTGACAAGTGTGACCCCGCCAAGATCAAAATTCGGCCAGTACGGCAGAGCCAACGTCCGGTTATTCATTATGGGCTTATTGCATCGGCAGATATAGTCATGAAAGATGCTATTGTGCGAGACAAGTTACAGCAGCAGCACGGCATTCTGTGCTTCGAGATGGAGGCTGCCGGGTTGATGAATGGACTAGATTGCTTGGTCATCCGTGGCATCTGTGACTATTCTGATTCCCATAAGAATAAACGATGGCAGCCCTACGCAGCAGCTGCTTCTGCTGCATACGCAAAGGAGCTGATCTACTCTCTCCCACTCTACAGCCCACCAGTGGGCATTATGTCACTATTACAGAGTGCGTCTACCATTTCAAAACAAAAGGCCTCAAATGTATCAGGATGGTATGTGTGCTAACGACTTCATTCACCAATCTATAGGCAACGGTTTGTCCCATTTCGATCAAAGAGTTGGATCCATGAACGACCCTCTTTCCACGTCTGTAGGTTTGGTGATAGTTGACAGACAGAAAGCGCTATTCGCTGCAAACAGTGGACTTGAAGCCGCAAAGTCATCAACGATGCTCAACAATAGTGGTAATCTTGGCCGATCAGTATACTTGAACATATATCCTCGCAACAACCGATTTTTTGGGCGTAATGATGTTTTACAGATTATTTCGGAGCATTTACTCCCATCAATGCAAGACACGCTAAGACTGCGATCATTCGCCCTGTATGGACTTGCCGGTATTGGTAAATCACAGATTGCAACCGAGTTTGTGTATCGGAATATGCGAAGTTTCAAGGCAGTGTTTTGGGTCTCGGCAAGTAGCGAGGAGAAACTTTTTCAAGGGTTCACCGAGATAGCGAGGGAGCTGAACTTGAACAACGGGACAACCATCAACGATCAACAAGTAATTGTTCAGCTGGTCAAAGAATGGTTACAGAAAACACGTTGGTCTCTCTCTCCCCCTCATTCTTAGTAGGTAGAAGAGATGATGACACTAACATATCAATCTAGCTGAGGCCTGGCTACTTGTACTTGACAACGCAGATGATCTGACCATAATCCCATCTTTTTGGCCAACCTCTGAGCATGGCGCGGTGCTTGTGACCAGCCAGAATCCTGCATCCGAGTACCAGCTTGCCAATAATGGCATGGAGGTCAAACCCTTCTCTCCAGAAGAAAGTACGGCCTGGTTCTGCCAGCAACTTGGCCGGAACACAGTTCTGAACGAAGAAGCGAAAAACATTACCGAGTCTTTCGGACACCATACCCTCACCATCAAGCAAATGGCTTCCTATATAAGGGAATCTCAATGTACCATTTCCCAGTTCCAGGAAGCATATGCGGATTCTACAAAGCGACAACAACTTCTCGCGACGCCTAATGAACTCTCAGCTCCGGGCTATGCGCACACCACATCCACAGCGTTCGCAGTCACATTCTCAAAACTTGGCATAAATGCTCTACAAACATTGGGCATACTATCATTTTTGGACCCAGATAGAATTCCAGAAAAATTGCTTGAGGACACAGAAAATCGTGTGCCCTTTCTCGCCAGCATTGTGGACCGTAATACAATTATGCGAGACCTGGGCCGTTACTCTCTCATTGATAAATTGGAAAATGAAGCCAACCTACGGCTCCATAGAATAGTTGTGCATACTGTCTCTGAGGAGATTGACTCTGACGAAGCCAAAGCACAAGCTGCGTTCCGAGGCGCTGTTGCCCTGCTCCACCAACGGTTTCCGCTCCAAAGCGAAGCACGGAGCCATATGAATGAGAAATGGACTGAGTGCGAGAAATACATATCGCACGTAATCGCATTTAATGAGAGATTTTGCAGATTATCAGCTCAGATCAGATTGACACTGTCTTACGACTTTATTGAACTGCTTTACTGCTCTGCATGGTGAGTTAATTACATGTTTATATAGCCTTTCACACTGACTTTCACCTAGGTATCTGTATGAGAGAGGTCGACTCGATCTGAGCTCCTCCATAGTTGGCTCTGCGGAGTTAGCTTATCATCGGGCGGACCTTCAAGATCATGGGTTACTCCTAGCTGATCTATATAGCTTACAATCTGACCTACACAATGAGTTGACTCAAGCAAATAAGGCAGTTGAATTAGCCAAAAAGTCGCTGGAGATTAAACAGGCCGCAGTCAAAGCCAAGGTTCTAGACCGAAATCACCCACAAATAGCCAATTCTTATATGGATATTGGCGTGTTCATTGGAGGTGCAAATCCGCAAGCTGCAATTCGCTTACATGAGAAGGCCATTCGAATTAGAGAACAGTCGCCCAAGTACGCAGACCAACAGATGCAGCTGTTGTCTTTGAACTACATGAATCTTGGTCGATGCTGGTGGATGATCAAGGAGCTAGATAAGGCCACGGCAGCTTATCAGAAAAGCCTCCATATCATCAAAAGACTGGAAGATTTGATGGGAACTCCTTTTGCACAGTATGTTCAACCAATCGTCATCTAAAATGCAAGCTTTAACATGGGCATATAGAACAGCTTGGACAATGTCAGCACTTGCGAATGTCCTCATCGACCAGGGAAAAATTGACGCCGCCTTTGATCTTTATACACAAAGCATGAATGTTCATCTCAAAGTCCTCGGCCCGACACACCATAAAACAGCGGCCTGCTATAACAAGCTTGCCTGGTTTCTGCAGAAGCAAGGAGAGTACAAAATGGCAATGTACGCGCTGGGTAATATGCTTATTGTTTTAATTTCATCTCTGACTCTAAATATTCGTTCAGTGAATACCTCCGATTGTCGCTCAAGGTCCATACGCAAAAGCAGTCAGTGGCCACTCGCCCAGAGATTGCACGAACGAAATACCAACTCTCTCAAGTGCTGCATGAGTTTGGTGAAACTAAGGAGGGTGATGAACTCAAGGCCGAGGCCCAGCAGCTGCGATTCCAGTTGACCGGTAAGAAGCCGGGAGAAGACGAGTCGCAGGAAGCATATGATGAACTCATTGCCTATTTCTATCGGTGATGGCTAAGGACCTACCTTGGTTGCTTGAAAGAACACGCTTAGTAACGTTTGAGCTGAGCTTTAAATAGTTTTCATGCGTTGTAGCGACTGGTAATCTTCTATATCACCAAAGTCAGCAGAAAGTTCACCAACGCTAAATATCAGTGCCCGCCGGGCTTGAAGCGGAAAAATGATATGTTTCGTTATATACACTTGTATACTAATCGATGGCGTTTGTCTCTTCTATCGTTTTTATCTCGGCTATTAGTACCTATTTAGTAGAAGATTTTGCGAGAACTAACATGAAAGCGGGGCAGAGCGTATTTACGGAAGTAATCTCCTTTGACACATTGGCTATGAAGATGTATAAAATATTTAAATAGTAGCTTTGCCCAAGTGCCAAACGAAGTTATTTGCTGATCTACATATTGCTTCCAAGTTACAATCACAAAGTGGCACAATTCGTCAATCATGTTGTCGCCAATTCGTTCTGCGTGCTCGGCTTTTGCTAGGAGATGTTCAACTAAACCAATCTCCATCTCAAAGCCCATATTCGCTACACAGCCAGCTTCTTCGAGATACAATTCTTCAACATCGCGTCAGACTATTGTACATACTAAGAATGCTGCCCCTGGTTAGTGTTATACAGCCAACTCTAGTATACCCTTTGTACTAATCCACCATGTATAGCCCAAGCGCCCTATGTAAGCTTTTATAATCTCTAATATACACGCTATACGAGAACTCATTCTTGCCTCTAGTCTCAAGCTATCAAAACTCCATCAGCTATTTACTGTTCTGGCCAAGTCCACCTCACTTCCGACGGTGTCTTAATTGATGGTTCTATTGCTGAGAAGACAAGAAAATGCTGTGAAAATATTGAGGCGATTTTAAAAGCGGCAGATTCGTCGCTTTCTAACGTTGTAAAAACCACAGTTTTCATCTCCGACGTTGGATATTTTGCGGTGAGCTATATCACAAAACTTTACTCTAGTCAAGTCGCTAATTATTCTAGGAAATGAATGCCGAATATGAAAAGTGGTTTTCTCACAAACCTGCGCGCAGCTGTGTTGTAGTTAAAGGGCTTCCGTTAAATGCTAGCGTTGAGATTGAAGTAATTGCGCTGCCTTGAGCTACTATAGTGAGTAGATGATTATTTAAACAAGCAATTAGCTATTCCTTGAGACAAAATTTGTGTCTTGTGTTCAACACGCAACTCTGTAAAGAACATCTCCTCAGCTGCATCGTTATCAACAAGTATCTAGATTTGAAACGGAAAATTGGCTGGGAATATTGAGGATATAGGTAAGCTGAGCTAGCAAGAACACCATCGCCTTCTAGGTAGTTCATCAATACTATGCTATTCTAAGATATTATCTACATGTTTGGTTCATGGTTACTTGGAACTGTGTGATCCTCAGATTCATGCAGCTCATCGAAACCCAAAGCAGCAAGTTGCTTTTTGTATCGCTGTTGGGATCTCATTTCCTAAGAGCAGTTAGCAAAAGCAGAGATGAGAGGGATTATCCGAGACAAACCTCTTCAACAGTGCCCTTAATCAGGTAGCGCGTCACCTTTACTTCGCACTTCTGTCCCAGCCGAATAGCGCGCGCGATGGCCTGGCTTTCTACACCGGGATTCCACTGTAATTCTACAATGAAGATGCGATTGGCACAGGTAAGATTGAGTCTGGTAATTGATCAGTAACTTGCAATCGTACTGGCATCAGATATGCAGCTAACGCACCCGAAGCCCCCTGTGCCCGTAGTCATGATGAGTACTCGCTTTTGATCATCCTTTGCAAATTGTTTTAGTTTCTTTTGCCGCTGTGAAAGTGAAGAGGTACCATCAATACAGAAGTATTGAATATTAGCTTCTTCCAAGTAGCGTGACAGTAGCTTCAGCGTTCTGGTCCAACAAGAAAATATGATACTATGCTTATTAGTATCGAAGATTTATGCGGTTCTGCACCATAGAATAAGTTACCTTTTTGTCTCATTCAAGTCCTTTTCAACATCCTTAATTAGCGCTTTCATCTTTGTTGAATGGCCCACCATGTTGAAGTAATGGTCGTCACTGTTTCCAGCTGCCTCATTGGCGGGCCAATCTGGAACGTCTTCACCATTTGTCGATGCGTTGTTTCTCATCATATCTGGCCCAAGACTTGACAGGCATACAGGACACTCTGCTTTTTTGCCGGATTCCTCGATGCACTCAGAGCATAATACATGGTTACATCGCTTGTTGTAGTCGCTACGCAGCCAGCTAGAACCCAAAATTGGCATTGGCAACTGGCAGCCTGAGCAACAAATTTCATGGTTCTGACCGAGAGCTCCAGCGGCAGCTTCTCGTTCATCTTGATAGCTTCGGCGACGCCAAGAGAAGGGCTGCTGATAAGTGCCGTGGTTGCACAAGAGGCGCATTTGCAAGTTCATCTGAAAGGTCCCAAAGTGAGAGGCCTTATCAATCTCACCTACACGATGGAGGATCATGCGTGTCAAAATTTTCTTCGTATTCTCATATTGTTCGCGCTCTTCAGGAGTAAAAGTAAGTTCGCGCAAACAAGTCCGCACATTTGGTAGGTCGATCGATTCCTTTGTACGTCTTAAACAGAGAGCTTCAATAAGCATAACAAGACGGTCTTTAACAGCAGTAGCTGCAATGGAGTCATCGGTGCTCTGTTCAAAGGGAACTTCGATCCATTTGCGAAATATTGCGGCTTTGGAGAAAGGTTCCGCGCGGATGAAAGCAAATAGCGTGCCAATATCCGTAAGCTTGTTCTGAATAGGCGTTCCTGTCAGACACCAGCGAAAGCTGGCATGAAGTTCGTCGCAGGAGCGATAGAATAGTGTGGCTCGACGTCGTATAATGTGCGCTGAAGAGTGAGCATTCGCCTGAAACTTGAGATGGGGTACAGGGAACTAACCTTCATCCAAAACGATTCTGTACCAGTCAACACGATGGAGAAGAGACTTTTTTGATTTGTTCTGAAACTCTGCTTTAAGAGTGCTGTAAGTGGTCACAACAACATCAGAATCCAAGATTTCCTCGAGCTCAGTAGGTCTATCAGACCCGTGATATTTAATCTTCTTGACTTCCTTTTTAAGGTAGCTACAGTTTGGTAAGTTAATACAGATATTGCTGTAAGTGGGAAGAACCTTACCTGTTGATTTCGTCTATCCAATTGTATACCAAAACTGTCCAATGAAGTCAGCCGCAAGACCCATACGATAGATTCGAGGGTGAGGATCAACAAACGTGCAGATGGAACGATCACGAGAGTTGATCGTGATCTCTGGATTTCGTCTTCAACAGTAGCGCTACTCTCTTGCTTCTGAGCCCACTCTGTAGCGACACCCAGAGTTTTCACGATGAGAGCCAGGATGGATAAAGTCTTGCCCATGCCCATCTCATCAGCTAGGATGCCGCCTCCACTTTCGTCTGGTCGTATACCATTTTTAATCTTCTGTTTGGTGATTCTGTGGCAATATCTGATGATTCAAATTAGTTACTGGCAATACGATGTGCGAAATTTCATGGTTGTCATACTCCTCAGTCCCATTGTCCAGTGTTTTCGTCTCCCAAAGCCGGTATCTATCATTTATATCGCCAGATTCCCTCTCCACCATAAAGCCGAGGGCTTCTTGTTGATGTCTAACAGCCATATGTTAGCAACTATTCATAACGGAATTGAGATATATTTACGAGAGTAGCTCTTGGGTGACCAATCCTCCGACATTCACCTTGTCCAGGTTCCGAGAACGGTCGATGGAGTTGTATACTTCTCTAACCAACTTTTGTAACCGTTCTTGTCGTTTTTGCTTACCCGCTGAGCCCTCGTTACGACTTTGGGTTGCTGGCTGCGTAGGTTGTATTGAAACACCACTCAATTCGAGACGAAGGAAGTGGGGGTTGTCGTATATGACATCGCGCTTCATATGATTCGATTTCTGTAACCACAGCTTGCCGTGGGATAGCGTGTCACCAACTTCCTTTGCAGCACAACGCGGTCCATACAAGTTGATGTCAATTTTCGCAATAGCATCAGCCGCCTTGTTGGCTCGCCCTATTATATCTTTGAGGTTTGACGCTTGCCCGATGGGTTCAAGGTAAACAAGAGGCATAGCTAGGAGCGGCATAAGCGTCTTGCCAACAGCAGAGCGCAGGTAACCGAATTTCCCGTCTTTATCATCATCATCGGCGTCGTGGAATGATAACAATACGTGATCATCTTTTTTCTTGATCTTAAAACGCTCATACGTGATCTCTATTTGGCTGAGCTTAGAGTGAATGACTTCCATTTCGCCAAGCAATTTGACATCAACATTGTGCAGCTGATGTATCGTGGGTCAGCAACTGCCGAGGTGGATAATGTCTCTTACTTACCATCCCGTAGCATATTTCATCTTGATCATTCAGCATAATTACATCTTCCGATGTTGATGCTGGACTCAAAGATGATAATTGCAACGCCTCTTGAGACGAAAATGGTGCTGACCCCGTGGATGTTGACCCTGGACTTGGAGATGACAGCTGTGACGCCTCTTGAGACGAAAATGGTGCTGATCCCGTTGACCCTGGACTCTGTGATGAGAGCTGAGACGCTTGTTCAGACGAAAATGAAGCTGATCCCGTGAGATCGGTATCAGATAAGACAAATTGATTTTGCCAATCTTGAAGCTCTCCGCCAAAGTTGTAAGACGGTTCATTGATATTCAAGGTCGACATCTGCTCGCCAACAGTTGGGTCAAGAAACATGCCGCTGAATATATCATCCATAGAACCCAGTTGTGGTATAACGGGAACATCGCTGCTTCAATTAATTACCGTCATGTTGAGTTTGACAGTTACTATCGCCATACCTTGCTGGATTCATGTAGCCCGGCCCGTGGTATTGACTCTGCCGGGGCATGTCAAGCATGCCGTAATCTTGAGTTTGCCACGGCCCGGTATCGTAAGGCTGTGGCATAGTTGCATGAGGCGCAATACCAGTGACTGAATACAAATATGCATCGTCGTCACCATCGTCATTTAATTCCCTGACAGGATCGAATCGCCGCTTCAATGGGTTAGACATGGCGGCTATTTTGTGGCGCTTGGTCGCGCAAATCTCAAGTCGCCGACAAGGTGCCTCTGCTGTTTACATCCATTTTATCGCTAGGGAGATTTGGGAGTATATAAGATGCCGCTTCCCATCCGTCCAGTTGTTGAATTTCCGTCTCTTCGGGCAGCTATGAGTGGATCCTAGGCGAACGAGGCAGAGACTATTTGCCACCGAAAGTGAGGCTGAAATCGCATATGTTGGGTGGTTGTGGTGGCGGAGCCCCTGGCAAGGCAACCAGGCTGTACCTGTGCGCACAATGCATTTTTTTGGTGTTATTCGTTTGCCTGGGCACTCAGTTGACGAATTGATTGAAAGAGCTCGGGCTCCTTTCAGGGGCTTAGGCACTTGTTGCCTGGATTATATTGCTGCATGCACTAATGCGTCTACGTGCACCTATCACAGCTTGGCTCGGTGTTGAGCCAGAAAGCCCTGGGCTGCAAGGCGAACTTTGCCTTTATTGACTTGAGGCATTGCCGATAATGCACGAGTCGTGTGTAAAGGCGTTCTTGATTTGATCTATTTGTCGGGTTCTAGTTGACAGGTTCCTTTCCGACAATAAGCCCGAGTGTCATAGCACCCCAATTTCTATGTTCCGTGTACATAAAGTATAGGCGCGAATTCTCCGAGACGCTCATTTCATAGAACTCAATCTGACAAGCACACCGAATCCTTTCTCAGTTTGACGTTATACATGTAACGAAAACCCATTCTCAGCATAAGTTTGAAGTATACCATGGAGCTCCAAGGACAAGGACGGCGGCGTCCTGCACCCGAGATAGATGGCCGGTCGCTACCCAGGAGAACTCGAAGACGTACCGAGGCTGTTTCATGCAAATTATGCACGCTGATGTTTTCTCGCAAAGGCCTGCAGAGTTTGAATTCAGCTGATGGGCTACGGCACTACACCCGAGCCGGCTGTATCGCCTCTCGAGATGAGGGTTGCAGAATCTGCAAGTTCATCTTGCTAGCGATTTGCAAGGATCATGATCGAGATTGGGATGAAAATAGCCATCTTATATTCCGCAATAATGACCCACAAAAGCCAATTACTGACTCTCGCCTCTACGGTCTTCAATGCACATTCAAACGCGGGCTTACCGACCAAGTAATTACGTGTACTATAGATACATTTGCTAAAGAAGGTTTGCGCTCTTCCGTTTATCGTTGAAGCAATCAATTATCTGACAACTCTTAGACAATGCTATGGGGAAAATTGTACAACGACGGCCTTTACATCGAAATGTGAAGAGTGCTAGTGTGCTTTCAGCGGCAAAGTCTTTGCTAGAAAGTTGCATGCATCCTACAGAGCCGCACAGGCATTGCCAGTATTCGCGAGACACCGTACTTCCATCACGGGTTCTTGACGTTGGGAACTCTGGAGACTCTCGGCCCACACTCAACTTGAAACTCAACGAGACAGAGACCCACGCGTCTTACCTGGCTTTGAGTTATTGCTGGGGAGGTCCGCAACCACTCCGGTTACTGCTTGAGAATATTGATATGTTGACGGCTGGTATCGATTTCGAGTATCTTCCACGGTCTATACAAGATGCTGTATCTGTCACTCGCGAACTTGGCTTTCGTTACCTTTGGGTCGACGCGCTTTGCATTATCCAAAACTGTGCCACCGACAAGAAGAGGGAGATTACTCGTATGTCATCCATCTACAAAAATGCTGCAGTAACCATAGCAGCGTCTTCCTCTAAGAGCGCAACAGAAGGGTTTCTCTCGAATGAGACAGAGCCCTACTGTCCGGAATTCGATTTTCAGGTCCCAATGTCAGGTAACAGGGTGGGCACTGTATACATGTCCGCAGAACCATACGAGCCAGAGCACCATCTAGACACGAGAGGCTGGACATTCCAAGAGTTCATGTTATCGTCACGGATACTCTTTTTCTCAGATTATGAGCTTTTGTGGCAGTGCAAAGAAGTAGATCTAAAGAGCGTTTCTGAGAAAGGTCTCGAGTATACGCAGCGTCTGGAAGATCTCCCATGGGTCGTGTTTGATGATGATTCAGAGCCTCACTTCGGAAGCGATGACACTGACAAGATCTACCTTTGGAAGACGGTTGTTGAGCAGTATACTGAGCGCGACCTGACGGTGCCGGACGACAGACTCGACGCTATTATGGGCATAGTCTGTGAGCTAGAGACTCTGTGGCGACAGGAATGCATATATGGATTATGGAAAAACTGGTTTATAGGGCTCTTGGCGTGGTACAAGCCTTATAGTGAGAGAGAAAAGATGCGACATATTGAGCGGGCGCCCAGTTGGTCTTGGGCATCTTTGAATGGCGCGGTTAAATACAAAGGATCTATTTCAACCGAGGACGCCAAGGTCACTTCATTAACCGTGTCCGCTGTGGAACTAGCATGCCGTATTCTCAACGCAGACGGTATAGATGAGGCTGATGGTTCTACCATACAGGAAGAGCCAGATCTCATTGACGCGGCCATGGAAATTGGCCAAAATGGACAACTAATTGGAATGGCAAAATACTTGCTTTTGGGCATGATGAAGTTGGAAGGAGGTCTTGAGCATGGCATCGGCCTGATTGTGGTGAAAGTAGGCAGGAGGCTATATAGAAGAGTTGGGTTGGCTACTTTCAGGGATATGAAACTGTGGGAGGACGTTGAGAGGCAAGATATCATGTTAGAGAGCAGAATTGAGCGGCAGAATCAAGAAGTCGTTAAAAAGAATAACACTTATATAGTCTTAGACTAAAAACAAAGAATGAGAACCTGGTTTACCTCCCTTGTCTCCTCGTATGTATCTTCCAATGCCTTTGGTTATCACTCAATCTCGCAAATGCCCTGGTGCAGCCCTCAAACGAGCACTTAAAAGGACGCTCACCAAAGTGACTCCTTTCGTGACCCTGCTGGGTGATTTTCCGCGTAAACTCCTTGCCGCACAGGCTGCATTGGAATCCGTTTTGCCCGGGCCTGGATCGCAAAGCCTCAAATACCGATGGTCCTTCGCTCAAGTGTGAGTGATAATGTCGCAAATGCCTTTCCCAGTCTTTCTTGTTAGAGAAGCCAAGAGGTGCCAGATTGCATTGTGCTGGACACTGGTATGGCCTGTCGTGGCGACTGTTGTGAGCTTCGCGATCGTCCTTCTTTTCGTAGCCTATGTAAAAGAATTTACATAGCACGCGCTTACACTTGAACAGATTGGTACCATAATAGTCCGCTACTGTGTCGTTGATGTGGACCTTCATATCGGGAGTGAATTTTTCCAGAGAGGTCCTATTCCTCAGTAGAGCTTCTTCTATCCGAGTAATACCAACTGTATTTCGGATATCATATGCACTCTTTTGATGCGTATAAATGTGATTCCACAATAAGCAAAGATTATTGTAAAATGGGAGTTCTGAGTACTGTTTTAATTCAGAGGGTAAGTCTCTCGCAAAATCCGAGTGCCAGTCCACTGTGAGGTCTGGACGGTGTGCGTCGATAAAGTCCTGTAAAGCAGAGCCAAAACTTCCCATATACTCGGTCTGGGTGCTTTGAGGGTCGCAGAAGAGAGTTTTGCATGTCTTTATTACCGTATCGACATGACTATGCCACTGAGAACAAGCGTAATCTTGGAAAGCGAACCATCCACCCCTCACTTTCTCCAAGTGCTTCTCTTCATCTTGCTCTGCGTTAGAAGTAGTAAGAAGACATAAATATTTGAGACAACGTATAGTAAGCTGGCACTGCGTTTCTTCTGCGTTTATATGTGCATTATTGACGATATAGCTATCTCTTGTCAGATTTGGAGCAGATTTTAGTAGCAAATAACATTTTTGACGTACCGTCGTGCTGTGGAGTGAACAATGCGAATGTCGCCGCCATCCAAGATGTAGACTAATGATCCCAGGTATTTCTCGGCTGCTTGTCGTAGCATTTTGTTGTCAAAATCCACTTCTTGCTTCTCTGGCGCATACGAAAGAATGGCCTGCATTTCGTTCCATTTCAGGTGTCGTTTTGCGCAAACCAACCAGCCGAGAAGTTGCTTGGCCATATTCCAGTGCATCTCGCCCTCTTCAAGCTGCAATAGCTCGTCTTTCACTGCTCCCAAAAGTTTTTCGTAGCTAGCACCGGCTGTTAGCAAATCATTAACTTTCGACCATCAATTTCATTACTGTATAAGCATACATTTGTTCAAGCTTTTTTGGTAGCATCTCTCCTTTAGCCTTCATTAGGAGCATAGCTTTTGTTGGCAGCTGTAGCAGATACTCAATAGCCAAATGAGCATAGAGAAACATTTCTTCCATAACCATTAGCACAAATCATTCTAGCTTTTTATACCGATATATCGTTATATAGTAAAGACGCACCTTCGCTCCGACTGCAAATAATGCTTAGAATTTGGTCTTTATCGGCTCCAGAGAGATTAAAGCCGCCCCTCGTACCGCGCGGCAATGAGAACTCTGGGATCCTCGCCTTCACATAGGCTCGGATGTCCTCTGCATTATCAGTCGACTTAAGCTGTATGCGGCCATCTTCTTCCGGCATGATATGGTCTTTTTCTATCTCTGGTATCATTTGGCTCATGAAAAGTAATCTCAATTGGCCTGCCTTGATATCATTGTCGCATTTAGAAACCTGTTTCATGAAGAAGGTTGCTATTTTGCGCATCTCTTCAGATGTTTCACACTCATCAAGTCCATCAATCACGACATATTGCCTGGGATTGTATTCAAAGAATGCTTCGATGAGAGCTTGGGCAACTTCGACGTGCGCCAAAGTAGTGCTTCCACCAGATTCAGCTTTGTCGGCGCAGTAGGGTATAAGGTACTCGTTAGAATCAACCATCTGGTAGAGAATTCCTTTGAGAACACCAAGATGAGTGCGGTGATCAGCGTCTGCTTCCTGGCAATAGAAATAATAGACCTTGCTTTCTGGGTCAATGTCGTTGCGATTTTTCCGTTGATTCAACTCATCTATTAGAATCGAAGCCAATATAGTCTTGCCTGGGAATTATCAGCAAATGACGCTCTCAAAATCGAGCGTCATTCTTACCATATCCTCGGCTACCGTGGAGCCAAATGGCAGACTCTGGAGGCAAATCTTCTTTCATCCAATCAGTGACTTCGCTATATCTTCTGAATAACCAGCGACCGGAATCTGGACATTTCTTTGTGTCTTGAAACTTTTTGTGAAGAGATTCTGTCTCTTTTGAAGCTGAGATCCATTCCAACACTCTTGTTTTCATGCTTTCTCTCCTCGATGTCTGTTCCTCATCAAAATTCTTTTGACGTTTTGCAACTTCACTGTCATACTCCTGCAGCTTCAGACTCACAAAACCCCAATCCTGGGTAATGTGAGGCTGAGACTCTTCAATATTCAGACCTGCTGGAGAATTTTGCAAGGGTGATCCATAACGTTTAATGATTTGTCCATGTTTTTCTAGAGATGCCACTAAGAATTTGGTTGTATCATTTAATGCTTTCCAAGTAGGTTTATATAGTCTTTGAGATACTAGGGAGGGGATATTAGTATGCGTCGCATTTCTAAAGCCGCAAGATTGACCTTACAGCTAGGCCGAAGCGAAAAGAGCTTGTATAAATGCTGATGGAAGGTCGATACATCACGATAGATGTGTAGCAAGCATATTTCGGTCTCTCTAGCCCCGGTGAAAAAGGGCGTATATTCATCCAAGGGGAGTATTTTGTCTCCTAATTCCTCATACGCATCGAGTAAGTTGTCAATCTCTCGATCGTTGAGATTTGTCGCCTGATCCAAAATATCAGCCACTCTCATTGTTTCTAGGCCAAGAGTTCGGAGAGCCTGTTACCTTTAAGAGGAATCGGATCGAGCCCCAAACGCACGCCATGACATTAGAGACCTGCGGAAAGTTGATGGCAATAAATACTTTTTCTAGGCTGGCCATGCCCGTGAGAAAAGGGTGTATCCTTTTCATATTTATCATTGTTTTGGTCAATTCACGCTGTGATTGGACATCATTAACATCTTGTAGTACGTGGCCGTAGCTACTCGATTCAAAGAATTCCTTGTCTTGTGGCCGTAGAGTTGTTGAAAACTCTCTAGCAATTTTAAGAATATCATTCGTGCTCATTTTCGCGATTGCATTTGCTACTGTACGCACCGCTCTTGATCGATTTGAAGGGCACAGAGGGGAAAAGCAAGGGGACCAGATGAGCAGGCAAGTTAATACCTTTCTCAACTGATGAGCACAATGAAGAGGGGGACATGCCTGGTGCCGTATTGATTGGGCTGCAAGGCAGAGTTGGGCGGAACGCGCAAAAAAAAAAGGCAACCACTGTTGAGGGGCGAAGGATTCAGTGTACATGTACATGAAACATGTTGCTGTCTGCCTCATGCACCTCGCCTCGCAAATTCGCTGGCATCTCTTTACTGGATGGACGGGCAGACTCGCCGCAATGCAACATTAATGCCGCCTCCATTTACAGAGTTGTACACAACGATTCACTGTGACCAGATCATTTCGTTGTTCCGCGCCGCTCATAAACACATCGCAGAGCGAAGACTCGGTTGGTACAACAGCGGAAAACCTTCATCACGGTCGAATCCGCTGTAACACAGCTTGGAAGATGAGCTCCGCCACCCCCATGGAAGTTCAGCTATGCAGTTCGCGCGAAACGCCGTGTGCCTGCACAAAGTGTGCCAGATAGGCCAGCAAGTCAAATAGCTGAATAGTTCTCATGCTCTGCCATAAATTGATATCTTTTACCTCTACCATCACTGAAGCGCGGCGTGGAGACCCAGCTGGCTATTGGCACGTGTATCGGCTTAGACCCACGTCGTTTATGCGATCTCGGGCGAACTTCAAACGTTATGGATGCCTTCGCTGATGCAACCGCCACGGCTTTAGCGGCATGGCCTTGGGGGAGGTTAAAAATGCTGTGAAGTGAGCTGGCAGACAAGGCATTTGGCCTGCAAACTATGTCGTATCCTCTAGTCTAATCGCTTGATTAATCGGCATATGATGTTTTTAAGTGGCAAGGCCTCGGGGGGAGGTTGAAAATGCTGTGCAAACTGGTGATGCCTCTGGCAATTTGCGCACTTACCTCACTTGCTATCGTCAAGTTGCGAAGATGTGCGCAAAAGAGGTCAATGAGGTTTCTAATTTGCGCGGTATCCTCCAAGGCTATATACCGTCGTTAATCTCTCAGAGAAGTACATGTAGATGACTATCATCCCATTAAGAGATTCAATTGACAATTAGTAAGATATGGAGACAACAAATGGTGAAAAACAATGAGCTCCGCTAGATTTGGCACTCAAACTAATAATTTATATTGTGCAAACGGGTTTGTAATGATTTATTCATTACTGGGGCAATGGATTTAAACTAGACGTTTGGACGTATTTGATACCGTTATTCAACTTCAAGTTGCAGAGAACTGGCGGTCGCTTTGGCTGTCTTCGGAAATTGTTTCCAGCGATGAACAATGGACCCATCGCTTTTCATATTGCTGCATCAGCTCTCCACAATGGATCGCCGAGGGTTTCAGAGCACACGCGCCTTTATCCTCCAACTCATGCGAGTGAAGGCATACAGCTTACATATAGTTACAAATTCTATGAACTACAAGTACGGGTAGCTGATAAATCGAAATTGCTTCATATTAGCAAATTACATCTCATTGACTCGGAGAATATCCACAAGTAATATTGCGAATCAATGGCGAGAAGAACTAACGCGTATATCGGGTTCCATGAATATAAAAGCTCCGAATTGTATATATTGCCATGATTACAATCGCATTGCTTTGAATTGAACTTCCAATGCCACATAGATTGAAACTTCACTCCAACGAATATTCGACAAACAAACCTCATCATGAGCTTCCCAAGTCCGACTACCATATACCATAACAATCCCTCTCCAATTATTGATCCAACGCAACAGCATCTTTCTGCAACAGGCAGGATTGTTTTGGTCACTGGCGGAGGCACAGCCATCGGTAAAGCTACAGTTGAGGCATTTGCCAAAGCAAAAGCCGATCACATCTTTTTAGTTGGAAGAAGGCTCAACCTTCTTACAGAGGTAGAGGAAAAGGTCTGCTATTGAACATTGTTCGCCTGTAAAGCCTAAATCTGACAGGCATCATAGCTCTCAGAAACTTACCCTCAGACAAAGTTCCATGCCATTCAAACCGACATTACTCAGGAGAATGAAGTTGAAAGCCTCTTCCAAGAGATCAACAAAATCGGATTTCTGGACATTCTAGTGGCCAACGCTGGGTACTTGCCAGAGCCGGGCAAAATTGCTGCTACCGAAACAAGCGAGTGGTGGAAGGGCTATGAGATCAATGTCCTGGGAACTTATCTTCTCGCCAAATACTTCATCAACCAGTCCCAGGCCCCAAGGGGAAAGCCTGTATTTATCGGCGTAAACACTGGTGCGAACCATTTAGGTCCGGCTGCAGGCCCCATGAGCGGGTATTTGACATCCAAGCTTGCGACGGCTTCGGTGGTGGAGTTTTTTCAGGCCGAATATCCCAACATCAAAGCCTTTAATGTTAGTCCCGGCATGGTACAGACCGACATGAGCGCCAAGGCCAACGTCAAAGGATATGCAATTCATGATTCACCAAGTTTGATGGCCAATTTTGCCGTCTGGCTTGCTGGTCCTGATTCAGATTTCCTCAATGGACGTTTTCTTTGGGCCAACTGGGACGTGGGAGAATTGATTGCCGCCAAAGATAAGATCGCAGCGAACCCAGAGCAACTACGTGTAAACTTTGGAGGCTGGCAGGAGAACTATGCAAAATTGAAGTGAAATAGACACACCTTTTGTTTATATTGTAGATGCATTCTTTTTCTATTCTCATAGCATAATACATGCATCATTCTCGCTCATGCATCCAAGTGAAGAAGACTACCGGATACCAAAAGTTATCTTCCGTACCGGTGATGTTTACCTATAAAGCTGCGCAGTGCCACATTATAAGTTGCTTAAGCTGAACAAGCATGGTTCATTCTTTGTTTTAATTGCTTACCGAATCATCTAGCTTAAAGAACAATGAAAGCGAAACACAAAGCAGGGCAACAATAAATCCTATGAGAAGCAAGTATCTGCCGTTCAATCACATTTGCCTTTTATACGCACAGCTGTGGATACCTCGCATAGTTAATGCTATTACTTGGAAGAAGATGTATTGTTAGCAGCTGCTGTAACGGTACCGGATCAAAGATGGGCAGCACTCTTCTCATATTTAGGCCCTCTCAAGGCTGACTGGGTAGTTTATACAAACTCAACGTTGACATCCTCAACGCATGCAAGAGTGTTCTTCGGTATCCAGTCTGGCTCTGCAGCGATGCAGCCTATAACAAGGCTTCAATGTAACACCAATCCGCCCCTTGCATCGGAAAAACGTATTTCGAGTATAGAATTTAATTGGCGAAGACGGGCTACGCCTTATCGTTGTACATAAATACCCAACGCACACCTGGGGGCCTAGATTTACTTATGTTTTATTTTTTTGGGCAGCAATTAAACACAGTATTCAGAGCTGTCGTCGCCCTTTTGTTTGCATTCCTTGAACCTGCACCGAATATTCCTTCTACCGCCCATATATCTACGCTTACCCATAAGCTTGCCAAACGCCAAATCTTGATCTAGAATACTCTACTAGCCATGGCACCCGTGCTTTTCGACTGGAACAATGGCTCCCAGCTGTTAGAGCTGATGGATTCTTTCACCCAATGGCTCTCTCAGCCTCGTGAGTCCTGATCTTCTATATTTTCCAGCGTATTACTGATAGAATGTAACGACAGATGTCCTTGCGGTTATCATGGCATGGGCCGTTACGTTTACGGCCGTTTGCACACTTATACTCTGCTTGGGCTTTGGGCCTGCCGGGATCGGCGCAGGTAGGCGATCGTCCCTCATACAAATATCTACAAATAGCATCAAACAAGTGCGGTGTACAGTCGGCTAATCAGGCATCAAGGAACTATGGCTGCTGCGTTTCAATCGTTCATGTATGGGGCCTTCACCCCAGCAGGCGGCATTTTCGCGACTCTGACGAGCATGGCGATGCTGGGCACAATGATGCCGCCGGCTGCTATTCTCGCTGCGGTAATCGCCACAGTCGTGGCTATATTCGTAGGGGTCTCGGGCATCGGCAGATGAATTCATAGCTGCAGGTATTCTGGGTCTCAGCAATCTCACGGGCGGCTGGCGTTAGCTTCTATGCTATTCACGCCCTCATGCAGTGCGTCCTTGCGAGTTCAATACTTGTATTTGCCCGCGGCAGGTGTGTCGAGGTATTGGATGGCAGTCTTAGGCTAAAATACTGGCAATGCCTATTAGAGACCCATGATTATACAAGGCTTGATTACGGACTAAACACGCCCCATAGTATCGGATTGCTCCATCATCTATCCACAGAGCATCCACGTTGTTTTTGCATAATGCCTTATTTCCAAGCACATCTTCCAGTAGAGTCGTAACCACGGTACACTCGCAGAGTCGGTAAATATAGATGTGAATCTTAGCAAGAAAGCTGCAAGAATTCGGGCACTGCTAGCATATTGATCTACGATACACATTACGTGTTAGTGGTAGCTTGAATGGGCCAAATATCGACAAGTGAATTGAATGCGTCAATCTGAAGAGCTTGAAAGCTCTGCTCCATGCCAAGGAGAGAATAATATTCCCGATCGTGGGTAACCCCAGCATTCACTAGGACCGGGATACCGTGACGGAGTAATAAATTCACCGATTGCTACACATACCTGCAAACGGCCGCTCGCCGCTGAGCTCACCAGCGAACCTATTCGTGGAAGTTGTTGTTCTAGTATTCGAAATAGTCCCGGATTCCGGTACTAACAAGGCATAAGACTACTTGCCGCATCGCGGGCGCCATCGTGGGGCCGTCAGCATTCGAGCCATCACTGAACTAGTGCGTAATATGGCCAGAAGTAGACACTACGAGTTACTTGAATTATCCGTCCTCTCACCGCAGGTATCTGGGCAAAGGCTCTTTTGCATGGCTTGGAGGATGTCCGATCCCTACACACTATGCCAACTGCCGAAATGGGAAAGCCATGGTGATGATCTCGAGGTATAAATATAGAGCATCAAGCTTCTTCTCGCTATGAGGAAAACAATCATCAGTTGTTCCATTATACTCCGTCAAGAACCAATAGCACATACACAACTTCCTAGTAAAGTCTTTGACAAAATCGCCTACAATGAAGGCACAGGCAGCCGCGGCGCTGGTTGCTGGGCTTTTCGCCTACACCACAGCCGCGCAATCTACAGTGGCCCTGGGCGACTTGACTTTTGCAGCTCCCGAATGTGACGACGGCGGCTCTGGTGCTAATCTCGCCGACTGCAACACGGCAATTCCACAGCTACTGGCCGCGAACTGCTCTGGAGGAGTATGCAGCATCCCAGCAGCACAGGACGGCGCTCAGGAGTCAGTTATTTCTCAGCTGGTGGGACAATGCGAGGTATTCATCGGCGCCTTTGCCAATGGAGATGCCGTCACATTCAGCCAAGAGTCTGTGGAGAGCGCATTCCCAGCTTTTATCAACCAATGCTTTGGCCATACCGGAGGCTTTGGCAACCCGCTTCAACTCACTACTGACGGAGTGATCCGCCTTGGATTCTTCAACGGCATCCAGGGTGGAGGCGGTTAATGCGGTGGTACGAAGGATAAGAACGGGTTGGCAACTAAATGGAACGGGGAGAGAGGCAAGAGGATGCGAAATGTATTTTGCTCGCTAGATGTTGCACTAGAAGAGATCGAATCCAGCAATTCTTGGATGCCCTTATACAGTGCACCATATGAAATATGAATTCATCTATGGTACTAAATAGAATCACAGCTTATGCTGAACCTCGTACAAAAATATAACTGTATAAGTGAAGTCATACACCAAGCCCTCCCAATTCGTCGGAGCGAGGCCCGGCTGGCGCTTTTCACAGCACTTTTAACTCTCTCCAAGGCTTTGGTATAATAGACATGGGCAATTCGCAGTCTACAGGGATTTAGATCTCGTCAACCCTATGGGCGAAAAGGCTTAAACACCAGAAAAGGTCTGGATCAGCTGAAGCAAGATCCTAGACCCATTGTTTAAAGGCAACAACAATCACGACCTTTGTAGTTCTCCAAGTGTAAATTGAAACAAAAAGTGCTCGTCTATATTTATATAAGCCTTGGTCGTCTGCAAAGGATCATTGTACTGTCATACAAGACTTGTCTGGATATAGCTAGGCCAAGACATTGACATCACTCCGTTCAGATACAACACTGACTTGTTCTGTTAAGTCAAAGCTAATCGATTCGATTCCTTCATGCCAAAATGTCATCCAGGCCATGCTTGCTAGCCTCTTCCCATTCCTTGCTAAAATTGTAGTCCAGGTACCCCTCCTTTGTTTTGAACGTGTAGAACAAGTCGCGTTTGTACTTGTTTGGCTCAAGGCCTCGTCTGATCCTAAACGGCAAGTCGGGTGTGGCCAAGAAGTATCGACCAAAAACAAGAGCGACATTCTTGTCTTTGTACTGACCATTCATAGCTTCCAGAGCACCATCAGGCTTCCAACCACCGGCAATCAGAAAGGGGGCATCGTCTCCCCAGATGTCCAGCAAGAAATCAAGCTTTTCGGTGCCTCCACCTTCGTTATCACCTGCAATGCGCGACTCGACTGCATGGATATACGCCAAGTTCAGGGCCTTGAGACCTTTGGCCAGCGCAGAGAACTGGGGATACGGATCGGCCATCTTCATGCTCTGAAAGGTAGAGAAGGGGCTGATTCGAAACCCAACCTTATCAGCACCGATAGCATCGACCGCCGCCTTTGCAACCTCCAAAGCAAACCTGTTCCTCTTATCAACGGAACCACCGTACTCGTCAGTTCTTTGATTGGCAACATCCTGGATGAACTGGTCGACAAGATAGCCGTTTGCGCCGTGAATCTCAATGCCGTCGAATCCGGCTTCAATAGCGTTTTTAGCCGCTTGACCAAAATCCGCCACAAGAGTCTGTATCTCCTCATAACTCAAAGCCTCGGGCTCCGAGTGTTCGCTGTCCACGGGTATGTTGCTTGGTGAAACGATCTTCATGCCCTCTTTCTCGGCGACCTCTTTCTTTGCCACGCGGCCCAGAGCCCATAGTTGTAGGAATATGTAGCTCTTCTTGGCGTGTACAGCATCCGTAACTCGTTTCCATGATGCGATTTGATCTTTGTTCCAGATTCCAGGGAGATGGGAGTATCCCGCCGCACGGGGCGAGACGGCAGTCGCTTCGGCGATGAGGAATGTGCCCGGAACAGAGGCCCGTTCAGCATAGTAATCTGCCACAAAGGGTAGAGGGACGTGGTTCTCGTCGTTGCGGTAGCGAGTCAAGGGGGCCATGACAATACGGTGTTTTAGTTCCAGGCCGCCGATTTTGAAAGGTGAGAAGAGCCGTGAAGGGGCGGTCGCATCTGGAGAAATTGATCCCATTATGACTGTATTAGACTTGACTCAAGGCTGTGGTTTTGGTAGTTGACTAGATTGTTAGAGGAGCACTAGATGCTGGAAAGTCTGATCGCTGTGTAGTATATTGTAGTAATCGCAGAAAAGGATAAACGCAAAAGACGAGAAACGTCGTTTTTTAAATAAGATAATCTCTGTTATCAGATCGAATAGTTTAATGGGCCTAAATACCCATAGACCATGGATATTGAATCCGTGATGTCGTGTCATAGAGAGGAAGCTTTCACCGCCTGATTGATCATCACTATTTTCACTCAGCAATGTCCTTGATTATCAATCATTATTCAGCGCTCTCCCTAGAATCCATAGCCTAATTGACCAATGCCTTCTTTTGGATAGAAAATTCCAAAGGATTTGAAGTAGTTGGGTTTCTCAACTCGTTTCTCGAGTCCCACTATCCAGGTCTAAAGCGAGCAGACAAGGACATGGTAGGGTAATTCAAGGATTGGGAGGCCCACCTCTTCGCACAATCATCCCGTGTGGGCCGCAAATTGAGAACGCCAAATGATGGCGAGTAGAAGATATCGGTATGTCGGCATATCCTAAAGTATGAATAGTGGACTTGTTTCACATCATTCGTCGTCTTGGTTTGGCTATGTGAAATATTGTGTACGTTATGGGGGCAGAAGCCAAACAACCTGTCCCAAAATAGACATAGGTCCCTAGTTGATCTCTTAAAGTGGTTCTAAAGCGGTTCCAGAGTAGTGGAGAAAATAGCAGGATGCGATCTGAGATGCCGTGTATAATAGAAGGCAGAAGCTAAAGGCTCTATACCTTAAATGGACATTGGTCCCTGGTCGATCACTCAACAATATCAAGAAATACAAGATAAGGTTTAAGGCACTTTGTCAGACCAAAAGGCATGTCCCGTCGAAGTGACAAGGGTCGAATCGGCTTAGCCTCTTGACAGGCAGCGATGGCGTTGGGCTGTGCGGCAAGGTAAATCGAGACATGTTTATAATAAACGTATATCTGGGTGTGTGACAAATCCAGTGATTTCCAACCTTGAATCGCGTGATTCCGCAAAACAAAAATAGGCGATGACGCTATCTAAGCCCTCGTATCACTATGAGAGCTGTCTCTATCTGACATTGCGCTATTTTGGTCCAAGTCATCTTCATCCTCTAAATCCTCATTATTCCACAGATCATCGGGCATATCAAGGTATTCATTGATGTTTGGAAGTCCCGACATTGATATAAAGGACATTTCACTACTGCCATCCATATCCTCAAACACTCCTTGAATGGCATCTGTAGTAAACGGATCAGTGATTAGGACCTTGATATCTCCGCGCAAAAGTCCTTCATCATCGTCTTCCCGCAAGGTTTCTTCGGAGAGTCGTAGCAACATTTTCATAATGACTACCACATCGGATTCGAACTCATCCGTCTCGTAGTACCCAATTCCATCAATCATACACACCAAGGTATGCTCCCTACTCAGCTGCTGATGAACCAGCCAAACAAAGAGATCACATAGCTTGGATACACTGCAGTTGCTTTCGCTAAGGCAGTTCAATTCCACACTTTTATCCAAGGTCAAAGCCTCAAATGGAATCTGCCGTAGTAGCTGTGCTAAAAGGCTCTTCATCATTGCCGCAGCGCCAATGTTGCCGTCTTCCGGCTCAACGTGGCATCCGCAGAAAAACACCAAAGGTATGTAATTCTCTCTCGCGCTTAGCATGTGCATCAGCATGGCACAAAAATGCGACAGAGGAGAAACATGCCACGTCGCGAGAGATTGTCGTGATAGTTCGCCATGAATGAGCAACCGACGCGAGCTTGGCGCGACGATCCAATCGCGGAACTGCAATGTTCGTGTCACTTGTTCCGCATGGGCACGCAGTTTCCTTGGAATCCTATAACTGCCATCTTGTACGACATCAAGATCTGTCTTGTCGAGATCGAGTGGAATATTGAGAAGATCGAGAAGGCGAGAAGAACTGACAATCTTTGGCGGTTGTGGAGGCGGTGGTGACACTGTGTGATATTGATGCGAAAGGTTGATCGGCAAATTACTATATGAACTTGCGTTAAACGAAGGCCCTGTAATCATTTCTGGTGGTGAAAAAGCACCAGGCCATGGGTTATGATAAGCTGGCAAGTATGAACCAAACTGGGGTGGATAGCCCAACCAAGGAGTTTGTTGATTTGGCCAAACTTGGGTATGTTCTGGAGTTCCAGGAGTCGATGCTCTAGATGAGCCTTCAAGGCTGGCAATCTTCTCTTCTAAGCTGGCGATTTTGTTTTGGAGACTTTGATCTCTTGCTTTTTTACTCTCTTCAGCGTCCAGCAGTAGCCTATGCACAGTGTTATAGAACTGGGCTCCCTCTCGATAACCGCGATCGACTTTATCGATCAAGTATTCCATTGCTTGGCCCGTCATGCGCTGGGACATGACAAGTCGTCCAGTGTCTATCAGAGTTTGCTGTTAGACACACAACACTAGATGGTAAACACAGCTGCCACTTACCGTTCCAGATGGCATTCAGCCCAATCTGGGTAGAAACAAAATGGGCATTTTGTGCCTGATGAATGAGTTTCTGACTGCTCTTTTGAATTGCTCCTAGACTTTCAAGGAGCGGTTTCTGATACCCAGTTTTCCCACGACCTATAGCAGAGGCTGCTCTAATTACTAGATGATACAAGTTGTAAGTTATAAACTGAGCGTAAAACCCCTCATGTCAACACATAAACTCACTTTGGTTAGATATGAAGAATCCTATAGCATCTTCGATTGCTTTCATAACTGAGACTACCAGGGACACAGCAGCGTCTTTGACTTTGCTCATGTCCGGGAAAGTTATCAAGAACACCTCAACATCGGCAAAGAGATCGTCAAGGTTCCGATCCTCGAGACCCGAAGCAACTGTCTCTCGCACGCTGGAAGCTATTGTAAAAGCCTAAAAAGATTAAATTAGCGACAATGCCTCTATAGAGCTGCAGCCTTTCCAGCAAATTGTCAATTCTTACACTGAGAAGCAATTGCACCGCACCCAAAACCGGTGAAACGTAATCAATATCCGGGACCAATTTAATAATGTTTTGCGCTGGCTCAACGGTATTATCTCCGATTTTGCGGAATACCCGCTTACACCGGCCCCGGAAGCCTTGTTTTGTGCCATCGTAGACTTCTCGCGCCTTGTGGAGCTGTTCATTAACACCGTCCCACGTTGTCTGCGTTCGAATGCTGTACCCAGACTTGTCGCGCTGTTTAGGCTCATTTGGATACTCTTGGGTGAACTTTTTCATCGCATCTGGAAAGATGAGGCCCCAGAACTTTTCGGAATCTCCAACATCGCCAAACGAGTAGCTGGGCTGAACCAGAGCTTGGTTATTGTCCTGGCTCTCGCCAGCATCTGACACACTTCCGTCGGTAATGGTTCGATTTTCTACATATCTTCGTAATACAGGGTCATAATGTACATCTCTATCCCTGAAAACATCGTGAATAGCGGGGAGCCGGTTGTCAATGAAGTCGACCGATGGGGGCTGGAGATGGATCGAAGGAATAGTAGGATGCGCCATGCTCGTCAAGCCCTGCTAACTCTTAACGTTGCAATAACGTTTCAAAGCAGGGTGCTTCAAAGAATGATTAATGATAGATTACAGACTCAAGTATTTGATGGGAGAAAACTCGGGGACAGGAGGGCGCAGCTGATCACTTTGTTGGTTTCAGAGCCTCAAGGGTCCCCGCTTTGACAGGGGTTGCTGCGTGCTCCAGTCAAGTAATATCCAGCTCATTGACTCAACTGTGTACAAAGTTTCCGAATCAATTATTGCTAGTTATATCATTAGTTATTTGAAGCACTGTAGGAAACTTATAGTCTCTTTCTACGGCAAATCCTATCTATAAGACTGTTAGGTTGTACTACTAGCTAGCAAAGGACCTGAAGCTATACATTCAGAAGGGCATAAGTTATATCTTTCAAGTTGATAAAGTAGGTAGTATCAGAAACCTATAGTATAGAAACTTCTTGCTAGCTTTTTACCATCTTTTATTTTATTTCTCATCAACTGAGGGGCTCCATACGTTTATGGACAGATCCTTCAGAGGTGCCACTTTACGCAGCTGAAACTGATAGCTCGTTGGACACACTAGTGGCATCACTGCAGCAGGCCTGTCAAGGTGGTCAGCTATTGTGTTCTATATTTACTTCTCTGCCGCGCCATCCATATGGCCTAGTTTAGGATCACTGACGCCTTCTAGGTGTCTTGTTTTTCGTGCGAAAATGACGCATTGAAGCGGGGTTTTCACAGGAGATCAAATAGGCAGCAGAGGTCTATCAACAAGTATTAGCACCATACAGTTTCTCAGGAAGTACTAGTTGCCGCACTCTTCACACTTGGACAACAGGCAACGAAAACCCTCCAGCAATTCGCCTTCAATGGTCTAAAAGTTAGCTACCATGGCTGAAATACTAGCTAATTCAATTGTTGCCTCTACAGACAGCCAAGATGTTCCTGCTAGCCCAAGTACTACAGGCCCTCTGCTTTCAAGCTCCGTCATATCCGATGGAGTGAATGGAAAACCACAAGGAATTGAAGAGGAGCTGCTTAAGCTGAAAGAGAAGCTTGCGCTTGCAGAGGCAAACGCTGAGAAAGAAAAGCAGCAACGAGAAAGCCTTGAGACGCAGCTCAAGGAGAATACAAAACAAGCTTCTGGCGATGACATAAAAGGCCTGCTCCTGCAAGTGAAAAATCACTTTACTGGGGTGGATGAGAGAACCCAGGACGAAACTTATTCACTGAGGCGCAAGATATACGAGATCGGCGGGGAGCTCGAGTATATCGAGGCTCTCACCGGAATTGTGGACACTGCCTCAGAAGAGCGCGACAATCTACGTAATACCACGGCAAAGTTGCAGAGTTATTGTAACATGCTGAGAGACGAGCTTCAAAATGCACGCCCTGGAGATCGAATCCTGACCTTTGAAGAGATTACTGAAAACGAGGATCAGGAAGAAAATGCCAAAACGGGTGTGTTCAATGACGGGCTGATGGTCGATCTGAACCCCATGGACTGGAAAATGTTCAAGTTTCCGCACACCCCCAATCAGCTAGAAAGCCGATACTTTGTCATTGATATCTCGATAGAGGAGCCGGTTATCACTTTTGATGACTACACCAATCCCTGGTTTGCGCGCCGTACGTTGCCACCACAAGAAAGCACAGTAGGCGTTGTGGCAACGGCCGAGAAAAGCCTGTCTACGTGGAAAGAGATGATTGATGGTTCAGATCCGAGCAAGCAAGTTGTGCCCGAGCGAATCCGAATAAGATCAAAGTATATCATCGACATACTTCGAGAAATCTTCCAAGTGAAGCCTAAGCCATACGACGGCAACAGTGGAGTCGTCATGGTCCGGCCCTACCGAGCACTTGTGCACTATGACAAGGAGATTCGGACCAAGTATCGTGAACTAGGAGAGGCCATTCTGGCCAAATCCAAGGAGGAGCCCGAGGGCGAAAACCCGGAGGAAAATGAGAATGAAAAGCAAGATGCCTCTGAGACAAAGGATGCAGCTGAAGATGGATCGAAAGATGAACATGCATCTTCCCTGACTGCTTATCAACATCTCGGCTGCCTCATTCAATTCATGGATCGCGTTGTCCAGGCCAAGATAAACTACCTATCACAACCCTCCGGCCTGCGAACAATAGCATTCAAACACATCTGGTACCTCTTCAAGCCAGGAGACACCGTAGTCGGCCAAGGACAACAGCAAGTATACAGAGTCATGAACGTCACCAGCACAGGCCACTTGGTCACTCCGCCCTGGCGAAACTGGAAAAAGGACGAAAACTCGCCAGTGGAAACCATCACGCTTCACTGCGTCTACATTGACTTTGACGGCAAACAGCTGGGCCCCGTGACTCAAACCTTTACCATTGAAAAGTTTGACGGCGAAAAGGCCATCACTGCTCTCGACGCCTATCCCATCCGGTTCGCAGTCGCGGGTCATCACATCCGCAATGGAGACACGGAAACTGGTGAGATGTATTACACAAGAAAACTAGTCGAGCGCGGCAAAGTATTTGTCGATGTCGCACATATTAAACACATGCACTACAACGGCTTTGCGCTCGAGACGCGCGACGAGGTCGACAGCCAAGTCATGATTGACTTTGCAGAGGCCTTTGCAGTCAAGGATGCAGAAACCGCCGCGGCAAACGCCATGAACGAGTCGGCCCAGGTGAATTCCTGGCAGCCAAGGGTGGAATCCATCATCGGACGAGATTTGGGGCAAAGTTCTTCATCAGACGACAAGGACGCGCACTCGTGCCTGGGAGCGTGCTGCAAAGGCGACTATGTCTATGCCGACGCCTACATTGAGAAGAAGAGATATGAAGAATACGCGGCAAGCATCATGCCCGATCCCGAGGAGCTGAATGTTGAGCCGCCCGTGGCTATTCATCCCCGTTCACTAAAGGAATTGACAGCAGCCAAGGACTCGCTGACAGATGACGACTTCTTGATCATGCCGTATCGGGTATTTGGATTCGTCTTGCGAAGCCGTAAATGGGGTGCGCTAATATATCTCAACGTTGCTTTCTTCTCTCTCAGTTACTGACCATCTGAAAAAAACAGCAAAACTCGATCTTAAATACTTGACTCCCGTGGACGAAGTCCTAAAGAAGAAGACAGCTTTTGACCAGCTCGTCCTCCCAACGGGCCACAAGGATATAGTTCACTGCTTAGTCGCCCAACACTTTCGCGACAAGGCAGCTAGAGTCAGTGATAACGAAGAAGTGGATATCGTACGAGGAAAGGGTATATTGCAAGCAAAGATGCCAAGGGCCCAACGATTTTTACTGACTGCTTCATAGGAAAGGGTCTTATCATCCTCCTCCACGGAGCTCCTGGAGTGGGCAAGACAACCACCGCCGGTAGGCTCTATGCAACCCCCATCTTTGCAGCCACCCACTCACAGTATCATAGAGGGCGTTGCTGAACGCTTCAACAAGCCATTGTTCCAAATCACATGTGGTACGCATTCCCAACATGAAAACATCAATACCCAGAACAACCTTTACTGACCCAACATGTCTACCACAGGAGATCTCGGCACCACAGCCAGCGAAGTCGAAACCGCTCTCGAGCGCAACTTCAGCCTCGCCAACCGCTGGGGCAGCATCCTCCTCCTCGACGAAGCCGACGTCTTCCTCGCCCAACGATCCCCAAAGAACTTTATCCGCAACGGCCTTGTAGCCGGTACATCTCTCCTCTCCTTCAATATCCAAACTTACAACTAACTTGCCCACCCACAACCAGTCTTCCTCCGCGTCCTAGAATACTACGCCGGCATCCTCTTCCTCACAACCAACCGCATCGGCGACTTCGACGAAGCCTTTGCCTCCCGCATCCACGTCAGCCTCTACTACCCGCCGCTCGACCTCAAATCCACCCGCAAAATCTTCAAGCTCAACCTGCGCCTCATCAAGGAGCGCTTCCAAGAGAAGAACCGCTCCATCACCATCAACAAGAAGCAAATCCTAAACTATGCAAGCGACTACTGGCAAAACAACGAAAAGATGCGCTGGAACGGCCGCCAGATCCGAAACGCCTGCCAGACCGCCCTGGCCATTGCCGAGTTCGACGCTCAAAGGGATGCCGCCGGCGACGACGACGCAAAGGACGCGCAGGTCACGCTGTCCGACGGCCACATCAACACCGTCTTCTCGGCCTATCTCGAGTTCATGCGCTACCTCAAGAACATCTACGGCAAGGACGCCGACAGAGTCGCCAAAGACATGGGCATCCGCGCGCGAGAAGCCGCCATCGCGAGGTTAGCAGACGACGACGACTCCTCCAGCGACAGCGACGACGACGACAAGCCCAAGAACAAGGGCAAAGAAGAAGCTCAACCACCATCAACTCCTCCACAAGCCCTTACTTCACCCACCATCCCATTTCTCGACAACAAAATCCCAGCCATGGCAGAAACCACTCCCAGTCCCAACATGCCCGCCACCACAAACGGATCCCCAACTCCTTCCTCCTCAGCAGCAGCCGGACACTACCAACTCTCCTCCGGCCAGCCTCACCCTCACCCTCAAGCTCCAAATCCATACATGGTCCCCAACGGCTACCCAGCAAACGGACCACCACCCACCTTCTACCCCCCCCTACATGAACATGATGTACAACCCCCAAGCATTCATGCAAGCCCAACCCCAAGGCCAATACCCAAACATGCCCTCCCAGCAACCCCAAATGCAAGCACAGACGCAAACGCAAACGCAAACGCAAACGCAAGCATCCTTGGCACCAGGCAGCCCTCCACTGATGCCCAACATGATGCAGCAAATGTCTCACATGACACCGCAAATGGCCGCTCAGATGTGGCCAAACATGAACTGGCAGGGCATGCAAGGAGGAGGGCCAATGGTCTATCCCAGTATGGCCATGGGCAATGGTAACGAGAGCACTCCTCCAGTATCACAACCTGGAGCTTGATATTGAGAAGCAAGGTGGCTCGGTGATTTTCTCTTTATTACTGATATTTAGAGAAAGAGACAGCATGTCACTGTATGAGTAGTCAAGATGCATTAACAGCGAAATAACATACATTTACAGTAACAAGTATAAGGGTTATCATGATGTATCAACAGTGAACTCAAACACACTTGCAGTAAAAAGCGTACAATATGTAAAGGAAATGCATTATCAGCGAAGACAATATCAGCGGATTATATGCGTTCATACTATTGACACACCTCTTATTTCGCACAGAAATACTCAACTGGTTCATTAACAATATTACACTATTCTATCCAGTAACCATACTAGCATAACTATAATCGTCATCTCGAACCCAGTTGGACAAGAGCTCAAGCCCTCCAAGGCAAAGCCATGCCCACGTCTAAGACAACTAGGTCAAGAGCTCAATATCCAGCCTCGTAATGCTGCCCACCTCCTCCACCAAATCTATACTCAGGGTATCGTCCATGTGGTCTTGCATCTCCCAAATATCCCCCCCGCACATGATGTCTCTTGCCATGGCAGCGCCGTACCGTCGTCGTCTTGCCCCTTACCGGCTCGCCATCCGTGTCGCTGATCGGAGCGCCATCAAAGAGGTTAAAGTCCAGGGAACTCATCTCAGAAGACGAACCCGTCGAGGGCATAGAGTCAACCATGATGACATCGCCATCAGCATCGACTTGTCTGATACTCCCGTCTCGTTGAGCAGCAGACCGCACGATAGTCTCACGTCTCCCCGTATCCAACACCCAAGTCTTGGCCCATCCTTCCGCAGCAAAAGCCCAAATAATCAAGTTTGGACAAGAGTTCAACGCAATTTCTGTCAGATTCCCACAAGTTGCCATCACATGTCCAGCTATTTCCAGTGGATAAACCGAGTTCTCTCCAAAGGGGTCGCCAAATATGTCAATGGGGCCGTATCTCGAATCGGAGCGCCTTGTTTCTAGGATTTCAGGAGAATAATGTCCAGTAAATCTAGTCTCAGAATCCTTGCGGCGCAAATCGTAAAAGATGTCCGGTGGAACTGTATAAAAAACAATAAGCTGTCGTTTGGAGTCCCCATGTTCAAGACCTCTTGGGCCTATATCGGACAACTCAAACTCTCCTTCTTGTCGCCTGGCCGCAAAAGTCGCAACCACGCGAACCCCATGTCTTATATCAGCCCCAACAGCATACAATAGGGGTACAGGTGAGTATGCTTGTGGGGGAGGGCGAAACCAGATCTTGCGAAGGAGACGAGTAAGAGAGCCCACAGGAGCATCAGATCCCAAACATAGGTTTCCGGTACGAGGGTCGGTAAAGAGGATGTGATGGCCATCACTCAATGGCACCGCGCGGAAATGGTCCGCGCTCGCAGCAGCAAGCCGCCGAAGAGGGCTATCTCGCGGCACATTCGTACTCAGGAGAGCTTCGTCCGGATCCATATCGGCATCTTGGCTCGATCCGCTGGTCGCAAATGGCATTTCATATCCACGCCGCGCATGCCAAGGCTCAGGATCCAGAGATGATACCGTCGCTGTAATCCCGGAGCCCAATAACGATGTACTGAAGCCATGAAGAATACCATCTAGCAAGTCCATAGCATCTCCCAAGCCGGCGGCCGAGCTAATCAGCCTCAGTTTCCTCGGCGTGTCTACTCCCCTTCGTGGCGGCAGGAAATAGAGAAAGTCGCTTGGAGATGTAAGCGGAAACCATCTGCTGAGATTCTGGCCAGTCATGGCGTCAACCCAGTGTAGCTCAATTCCCGAACCACATCCAAAAGCCACGCATTTTCTCTGAGGACATATGGCAACTGCGCGCGGAGGATCATCTGAATGGCAGATGTTGCGATATACTGATCTTGGGCCATCTTCCAACGGCACTGGGCGGCATACCAGTCGCTCATGACAGATACATTGTGTCGACGATGATAGCGACGATGCTGATGCAGACGATACTCGAGATCCAGACCCAGACCTAGATCTAGATGCAGATTCTGCGGCTGCCGGTGATTCATTTGCCTTGGCCGAGCTCGACGCAGGACTCGAAGTGCCCGTCCTCTCAGTCAAGATATCGCAAACCATGCCAACCCGGCCCTCCATCAGAAACGCCACAGCATATCTCTCCGACGAGGTATCCATACTGCAATAAATCACCCTCTTCGGACACAAGATCCTCGCCACCGGCCGCAGCAGTCCCAGCGGCAGCCCCTGTCTGCGTCGAATCGGAAGCGACCACAACAGCCTCTCTGGAAAACACACATGATTAAGCTCATATATATAAACAATCCGGCCATGCACCGCCATCAAGAACTTGCCGCACAGGCTGACTGTAAAACTCATCGCTCCACGCATATCGCCCGGCAGCGACCTGGGCACCGCAGCGCTAAAGTCTGTATGGCCGACTTCAACAAAGGCAGGCTTCTCCGAGCTCAAGAGGCTGCACTCTCTCGAAAGCCACTTGCTCATGATGGTCTCGCGGCTTAGGTTCGACATGGTTGTAGATCTCATAGGCGATAGGATATTCATCATGCTGCTCCACCATCCACCTTGCTTCAGCATGCTCGTGAGCAGTGGGCGATCCAGAGATGCGAAATACTATACTCGACATGTATGTCTCGCTGAATGAAAGTCCATTGGCGATAGATGTTGGTAGATTTTCTGAAGCACTTCGACAGGGAGCTGCATAGCGGCAGACAACTCTATATCAAATCAGCATCACATTGAGGAAAACCCAAAACAGCGAGTACCGCTCACCAGGCTCCTCCTCATCTTCGTCTTGATATCCCCCTCCATACACCGTCTCCACGTCAGCCGGCTGTCCAGGAAGCGCGTATATCCTCCTGTCGCCGCTCGTCACCAGCGCTATAACCGCCATCCTTTCGCTAGGCCTATTCGCTGGGCGTCGAGAAGTTTCACTCGATCTCGTTGACCGGGCTCCCGCAACGCCCCTTGAGACAAAGATTTGAGAGGACGTTTTGTCAGATTAGCCTCCAGGGCAGGAGGCGTTTCTATTTTTAATATCTCAAAAGAATGTCAGTTATGGAGAAAAAGAAGTGTAGATGGATTCTTAGGGCAGTCGTCCAAGCAGAGAATGATGTTGAAGATAGCCAGGCGCTGTCATCACATGCAGTGGGAAATGACGATTCGGCGAATATAGGCATTGTTGTTATTTTTAGCTTAAACTCTCCCTCGGGCTCTCCTTCACCATCCGTCTTAGCTCCTCCTCCAGATACATAATTTGATAAAGAAAGGCGCTGTCTAAATAGAATGATCAATGGTATCGTTCTTGCCATATATATAATAGCGGCAAAGAGCAAGGCATAAAAATGTAATCGCGGCCAACGCAGAAAAAATACATCGTGTATCAGTCATCAATCAAAAACGCCCTCGTATGAGAATAAGCAGGAATGAGAAAGAAAAGAGCAGATATCCTTCCCGTCATATTCACAGACCCCCCCTTCGTTCAATGTGCATTTTGTCACAAATTATCTTCATCTCAGCTCATCTCATCATGTACTTCGATTTCGTCCTGCTGTATTCAGCCAGACATTATCTTCTCCAATGCCCAGGGAGCTGTCTACACTGGGCAGCACCAATGTCGGCTGATCTTCAGACCCTTCTCCGCCATCCTCAGACTCCTCGTCTGTCATTGTGATTGGAGGCGGATCAGTGTAGACCCATGCTTGCTGTAGACTGAAGGAACAAGTCAGTAAATCATAATTACACGTATATAATCCATAGAGAGAATATCGCGGGACATTACTTACGGGTCGATGAGACTCGGGTTCGTAAACGTCAAACCCTTCTCCTTAAGTTCATCCAACGTACTACCTCTTCGCAACATTTCTCGTGATCGCGAACGACTTGGGCTGGCGTCATCAGACTCCTCATCATCCACAACAGCTTGCTCTTCATCAGAGCCCTCATCAGGCTTGATGGCTCGCAGGGCAATGTACTTCATCAACGGCACAAATCGCCTCTTGAAGTAGTAGGTGTACCAAATCGAAAAGGGAATGAGAGGCATAACCGCGACGGACTGCACAAACGCCGAGAGCGAAGCAATCTGTCCGACCATGACAACCTCAAAGACGATTAGTCCAATGACGATGCGGTTGCAAATAATCTGCCAAGCACCCCCAGTCGCATGCTGCGGCTGGTCCATGGCGTAGAGGAGCATATGCTTGAAAGTAAAATAGCCGATGGAGAAGTACAGCGTTCCAAACAATAGGATGGCGAATCCCCATCTCAAAACAGAGTAGATGACACAGAGGTTGAAAACGAGCAGGGAAGTCGGCAGATAGAAGCCATACTGAAACAGAGGCGGCTTCTTAAGCGCCGCGTAGTCTCGCGGAGTCTTGGCCAGAACTCGATTGATCGGAAAGAGGAATACGCTCCCAACCTCGAGAATTCGAAAGGGCATCAGGCCGATGCCTTGCAGCATGATGAAATTGATATAAAAGACGGACAAGTTTTCCACATCAGCCGCTATAGCTCTAGGGATCTTGCTCGTGTCTTTGAGAAATTCTTGAAGCACGCTCCAGAAATCAAAAGCAGATGTTGAAATAGCAAAGACAAAAAAGGTATTGAAAAAGGTGAAGAAGAAGTTCTTGGAGATTAGCGACAGCTCCACGTCGCCATGAGAGATCATTCCTTGGCGGTTTGACAGATATTCGTAGAGATACGGAACAGCAACGTTGAGCAGCGAGACAACCAAGGTAGGCACACCGTTCTGGAGGAGCGAGTGAATGATGGCGTGGTCCTTGAGCCAGAGAGAGAAGGATGGCAGGACTTTCTGGATAGTGCATATGCTGAGCCACGAAGCGAGGAAGGCCGTTGGGAAAATCCAGACAAGGGTCAGAATTGTGATGAATAGAGTAATCGTCCATGCCTTGATACGTCTTACTCCACGAGGTTCATATGTATTCTTCCACACAATATCAGCGGGCGACGGCGCAGCCTTGGTCAAGAAGCGCCCAGGCCGGGGGTCAATTCGAGCTTGGACAATCATCTGGCACGACGCAACCGAGTCCATAGTCACAAGCACCATATCGGTAGTGGCGTACTCCTTCTTGCGGGCCTCAATGACCACCTGGTCGATCCTCCGAAGCTTCTCCTCGTAATAATCAATCGCATCGACCTTGCGGCTCCGCAGTCCAAAGATGCCGTGGCGTATGGAGACTTGTGGTCGATCGCCTTCCGAGACGTGGGTCTGGCTCGAGCCGCCGCCTAGGAGCCCCCAGTTCTCGCCGGATTCTTCATCGTCTTCACTGATATGATTGTTCCGCGAAGAATTGGTGCGGCCGTTGCGATGGCGGGCATTCGCGGCCAGATATCGCTGCTGCTTCCGTAAGCGCGCCCAGGACGCCTCAAGATTACAAAGGATCTGGTGTCTTTCTTCCACAATCTTATCCAGCGCCTTCCAGTTTCTGCAGATTGACACAGTCTCGACCGTGCCAATGCGCAGCTTCTCGATGACGGCTCTGATGCGCGCTTCGGTTCTGAAGTCGGGGGGGGACGCCGGTGAGGCGAAACGTTCGGTCCGTGAGGGTCGACTGCGAGCCCAGGTAGTCCTGCCGATAGCCAATGATGCGAAACGTCTCTTTGTTAATGAAGTAGATGGTCAGTGCAACAAAAAAGTAGGTGAAGAAGACGTAGGCCCAGAGAAACGTCCTCTCGCGGCTCTTGTCCTTCTCTATCTTGTCTGCCAAGCCCATCGCAACGGAGCCCAGAGGCAGGCCAATGGGCCGGTATAGATCGTCCCAGTCGTCGGGGTCGTCAGTCGGGGGGGTTGCCTCCCAGCAGGGGCTGGAAGTTGCGGTAGCTGTAGTTGATTGGCCACAGCACGACGAAGGCAAAGAAGGTCATGATGGCGAAGATGCGAGTGGCCATTTTGAAGAAGGTCAGGAACTGCCAGCAAAGGAGTTAGTTACGAGTCTTTGCCCATTCAACAGCTCCGAATCCACGCACCACAAACGCATCGAGGCCAGCCGACGCCAGAATCTGCTCCTCCGTCACCTTGTACAGCCTGGGGATCCATCCAAAGAAAGAGTCGGTCAGCGGCGGCAGGCCAATCGTGGGATCAAGGCGCCTCTTGCGCGCAGCATAGAGCGTCGGCCATCGCGGGCGCAGAATCTGCGAATCGCCGCAAAAGCAGCGGATTAGTCTTGTGCGCGTCCAGCAGCAAACGAGAGTCGAGGCTTACACAGAACGCGATAAAGGCCCCAATGCCCAGAATCAGCGACAGCACCAGCTGCACCTCGAGATCGCGCACCGTCTTGGACGCCGGCCGGATGTAATCCTCGCCGTTGCACGTGTCGTTTTTATTGTCCCCGAGCATGGTGCTTCATCGACGCTTCATCGCCTGCGAGGTTGCTGCGGAAAGGGGGAAAGCAGCGTTTGGCGATCAGAAAATAAAGGCAACGGCATTGATGCTTTAAGTCTTGTGACGTAGCTTTAGCTTAGTGCATGATTTATGCACTTTGGAGCGCTAAGCGGCGAACTGTTTTTTTTTTGTGGCGAAAACAGCGTGGGAGACGCACGGCCATCACACCGCCGCTGCAGCCACCGATTGACAGTGGAGCGAAAGCTTGTAGCTGGAGAGCTTATAGCGGCAGAGCTTCATGTTGTCACTAACACGCGTCTTCTACAGTGCTTAACCTAGAATATCAAAATGAAGCTGCAGTAATGCTGATTTTCCAGCAATGAGTCAATCCCGACAAGTTTGTTCATTCAACTTGAAAAACATTATTGATCGCACCCATCAATGCAAATCCTTGTCCCTGTCTGAGACTAACAAGCTTCTCCTCAGTTCGACGTGGCACCATGTCTTATTATGCTGCCACTTTAGCGTCAGGCTCCTATCTCCATGCCCAAACATCGACATTGAACCCCCAATGTCCCAGCTGGGAAAGCAGAAGTGATGGACATGATTCCAACAAGACGGCGCCGATATAGGACATTGTCCCCCGCATTCTCAATTATGTTGAATGCCAATAGAAATTAATTGTCATCATTTAGCTTTTTAGAGCTTGTGATTGAGAGCTTCTGTCTCAAGCTATTACTCCTCGCTTCTGTATTTAGACCGCCACGCTGTAATGGATAATAAATGCCATCTCATGACTCATGTTTACTACGTATTGACTAACCACTGTTAATTCTCGGATTGTTCACTGTAAACATTTATTTCACCATACATTTATAACCACAGGAGCTCAAGTAAGGAGTCAAGCCATCTTCATCCATCTTCCACCGACTTACACCATTCAACACAGGTGTTTATAGCCAAAAACAGCCACTAACCAACGAATACCAGCCTTGTCCACTCTTGCATTCAGGCCTATTACATATGAATAAAATTTAATAGGGAATATACGGCTACATGGTTTCATCAATCACCAATCCTGTCATCGTAATCGCTCAAAGCCATCGCAACATCACTTCCAGTAGACAACCGAGGCCACGCACTTCGCGATAGCACCGACAACCATCCGATGTGCCACTGCCACTTCCCAACTCGATTGTTTGTCTCTTCATAAAGCCCCGTAAACCGTATCAAACATTTCCAATCGTAACGTTGCCTCAAGACAACGCAGCTTCAGCACCGCCGACGGACTCGACGCCAAAATCCAACGGCAGCCGCCAAAAGCCATTGCGGCCCAACCACGTGAAAAAACGAGACTGAGTAACACAAATTAAAAAAAAGTAGTCTGTGATACCTTCCAAATATATCCTTCAGGCTCACTTTGCTTGGGTCGAGGCACGGATCCATCATTGGCTGCAACACTAGAATCAGGGAGCGAAAGTGGCCTCATCTACATGTCTTACCGTTAACTCGTTTGAAGTTAAAAAAAAAAAAACGTCGTGGCATGTCAACGGCATATTCAGCTGCCAAGCTTTAGGCATGGATTTGTTTTAAACACCCATGTGAGAGCATGTGCCTGAGGTGCTACGGAGCACAACGTATGGATATCATCAAAGAAACATGTATTGGCACCACTTGTCATGACACCAGCCGTGAAATGATATCAAGTTACCAACGCCATCAGATCATTGCAAAAACAATGGCTATTTTGGTATGAGCTGTAAGACGCCGAGGGAGTGTAGTATTCTGTCAAGAGATACTACCTAGCCATAGCACATGGTTTCAACAACTCCCCGAATAATACGTTTCCCCCCCTTTTATTCTGTTGTTGGCATATTATTATGAGTCCGCACCATTCGTCATGCGATCTGAGGCAGTGTAAGACCCGGAAGAACCTCCGGAAATATTGCATTGTTTCACACTAAAAGAAGGGAATCAAATCGTGCTTATCGCATGCTACATGGCTATATCACTATGAAAGCCACGTAATCCTCGTCATATACTACCATCGTTGTTGCTCGTTTAAAGCTACTCATCAGGGAGAAGAGCTACGACAGAGCCACAGCCAAGTTATAGAAAACTCCAAAGGATATGCCTGTAGTGTGTCATATCATGATTCAACTTGGTGGAGTAGATCGTCTGAGAATTACAGAAATCCGAGGGATAATATATGAACATCTCACTGATAATTAAATACGAGTAAAATGCTACCGAGCTTACAACGTTTGAGTGCTCCAGTCATGAAATCAAGACAGCAAATAATCTTCAAAGCGCACTTGTAGTCCCTTTGAGAGACGGGCCGTCCGCTGCCTTTACCGAGACGACATGCTGATACAAGTAAAAGATGACCCGGATAGTTCAAAACTTAGAAACAAGCCTCGAGATTACGACCCGGCCTGGGCAAATCGTGGCTTGGCGTTTGAGTGCCCCTGCGTTAGTGCAGTACGACCCAAGAGCTCATGAGATGCTCTGATAGGAAACTCGTAGAGAGGCCCTGAGCGAGATGAAGCAATTTTGTCAGGTGCTGTGCTCCCTATGACGCTGACATCTCCTTGTTATGAAGAATAAGCTGTTGATATGTGCCACCCTGTGTGATAGACCTATAAGACTTTGTCGGATAGAGTCCTCCGTGGTTTTTGGTTCTCGTCTACCGAACAAGGGCATAACTCACCGATCCAGCGTCTGGCGGTTTAGTGGCTATTTGGCGTTGCTTCAAGCAATCAAGACTGTGAGGTAAGATTATATCCAGGTACGGCCAAAGCTGAGTATTACTTTATTGAAAGTAGGTCCCGAAATGACAACGAGGTCAGCGTGCCCGTCGTACATCACGCCATGCCAAAGGTGGCTAAGAGAGGCCTCGTCATGAACAGCTGCTGTTATCGTACTCTTACTGCCGTATTGTTACTCATCCAGGAGTCTTGATTCAACAACTGGCAGCCAGAGGCACCAGCCGAATCCTGCCTGTGCCTTGATAAGAGACCAAGGGGCGGTGAAAACGAGGGAATGGACAACTCATTCGTTGGCAATCTTTCCCTTGCACATTCGATGCTTCTGTCGCACGCTGCAGCCGCCCGTTGCAACATGCTCAAGATTATGCTCATCCAAACACGTCATTGAGAGTACCTGTCCCTGAAGTAGCGAATGGCGCTTCCCAAAGAGACTCTTGTCCTATCGCCATCTATCCACGTCGTGGCGTAAAGGGCATAGCACCGAAGATGGCGTGCCTGAGAGAAAGGAACCAAGGCTGCGGAAATCTCAAACAATGTGTGAACCGGTGGGTTACAGTCCGAACTGACTGATCTGCATAGACGAAAACGCTTGGGATAGCCGTTGGAGTCCAGATATTGAGTCATCTCACGAAAGTTCTCAGCTGCTCCCAAGTCGAGTGCAGTCCTCGGTATCATGTATGCCAAGCCCTCACACAAATCCAGACTTGCCTCATCGTTCGACTAACGATGGACTGCATGCCTGAGACATGATGTTCCGATCCCGCATGATCCCGGTGAAGCAACATTCTGTACGAAGTAGACGCGGCCATACTTATGCTGTGTATCTCTGGGTCGCATGATAAGGATAGCAGTACAAGCTAGCTCCGTGGAAGCTGGCTCATCCCTAGTAAACCATGGCAATAATGGCGATGATACGTGTATACCTCGCACACACATCCATAATGGGCCGTATGGTGAGCTGGGAAAATGATATGATATCCTAGGATTGGCTTGTGTGAGGTCCTTTTGGCCAGCTGAAAACTACAGCAACGAGATTCTGGAAGGGTTTCCCGAGGATTTCTTGAGAGTATAAAACGTGCCAATATCCCTGAGACATGGTGGTTTGTGTCTGCAATAGTCTGCTGAACAGTAAACACTCATCAACTGAAACAGAGTCACAGAACAGTATCAACCATAGCAACCAATTTCACACAGTACGATATGCCGCAAGACAATACCAGCAGTACCGTCTCTGCGCAGGCAGGGCAAGTGAAGAATAAGCCCAGTGGATCTCCTTCCAAAGCAGGCAAGATATGCGACCTCCAAATGGTTGAGAAGAGTGCTAAGAATCATGATGCATAGCCACCTCCCAAGTGCCGTATGTGATGCAGAGGTTCACCGCAGAAAGCGGCCCCTGGCACGCGCCTGGGGTGGTTGTCGGCATTGTCAAGAGCAGCCACAAGGCCCGAGACGACGACGACAGATCAACGGTGGCCACCCAGGGTTCTGGCAAATAATCTAGGCGAGAAGACGATCTTGGAGGCAGAGATGAGTCGGAACTGTCTGCGGGCAGGTCGAGCGTCATCGGCGAGGAAGATGATTCGTTCTTGGTGTGTTCTTTGGAGCAGGCTCCATAAGTCGGCAGTCTTTTGACTGAGCACTGCACTGGCTCTGTATGAAACATGGGGAGCTGAGGCTGAGCACTTGATGAGACTTCACTAGGATATAGAAGAAAATGGCGCTTTGGAAGCTGCTTTCGCTGTCAATACATGCCGTTTCCCTGGCCAAGTCTCGTATATGCACCCATCATGGCCGAGTTTGCTGTCCGTAATAGCCTGTCATGCCTTGTAAGCCGGACGTGGCCACTGAGGGCTGTGATCGGCGCAAGCCCGACTATTGCACCGAGAAATAGCGACGGGATCCATGCCATGGTAGCCGCTGGGCAATTGCTAGCTGCTCTGCTTCCCCGCTTTTGACAGATGGGAGCGGAGAATCGACGGCTTGCATCCATACGCAGATGTTGATCACGAGATGCCTGAATCGTGGTGGTGATGGCGCTGTAACTCAGTGATCTGCCGCGCTACATGGCGATAGAAAGACAATGGTCTGCGACGAAACTTTTCGTGTCCATAGCAGAGCCAAGCATAAGCGGCAGCAAGCGGCGCGAACACGAGCACGAGGCTAGAAACAGAACAACGCATGGATAATCTCGGGCGGGCCAGCTATTGCTCAGCCCCCTGTTTCGGAGATCAGAAGCCGTAGCGCAGGGGTCTTTGAGAAGAGAGAGAGAGAAAGAGAGAAGAGCAGCGCAGACGTGTATACGATACGCGATAGATGGGCGCCGGATCTGCAAGTGACTTGAAGTAGCTGCACGTACTGTAAGGCGACACCGGATGTGAAGAACGGCAACATGAGATGGATGGATTTCTTGATCATGGCGACTGACTGATGCTCGAGGCCAGTTTCCACCATCCGTAATGAGCTGCATATTGGATGCTGTGCCTAGCCCGCATGTCCAAAGTACAGAGTACACAGAGAAGGGTATCGGTACTGCCGCCTCCAAGTCTTTATAAGCACACGTGCGCCTATTGTAGCCTTACCGCAGAATGACGTCCGGCTGTAAAGGGGACGAAACAATTTGCAGGGTCCAATATACCTGCGGCAGGGGGGAGCCACTGCATCGGAGACCGGAGTTGGAGGATACCAGGAGAGAAACATGCTACATGGAGATTGTTGTTTGATAACGGCATTTGCCCTATCAATCTGGGTACTGCAGGTATGCATTTAGAGCGTTGCGAGCATTTACTTTATTGATGCCACAGCGTGGGCGTGATTGAGTCCCAATCGTCTCGTATTCAATTTGGGCGTGTACAGGTACAAATGTCCGCTGTAGCGGCGACCTGCCCTTTTAGCCGCCGCCTTCTCCGCATTGGCCTACCGGTTCTAGAAGAGCCAGCGACTGAAATCCACCAAACAGAAGCCAATGCAGCTAAAAATGGATTGATTGGGTCGCATCGATTGATGATCGATGGATGATGGGACGGATGACATTCACACTCGTCCTGTCAAAAGAGCACGGAGCCTTGACTGCATCTCTTCTCTTCTTCATATGCGTGCACCTACCTATATATGTGCTAGGCAATAGAAGGACTATACTAGTAATTAATGTTAATCCCAGCTCTTCGTAAACCACTAGCTTCGCCTCGCCAAAATAGGTAGCTCAATAGCCGCTTTCAACAACAACATTGAATGCATTCTTGACATGCAATCCCTGCCAATCAAAAAAGCCGCTTCCGTCGTCCTCCTCCTCCTAGCCTCTTTAGCCCACCCCCAGCGCCGGATTCCCGCTGACGCGCGCTGAATACGGGATTCTACAGGCCCTCGCTGCTCCCGATGGGGGCCCCTCTTGGCGCCTGTAGGCTGTGCCAGGTGCGCTGCAGCGACGAATGCACCGCTAACCCGGCCCGGATCCCTCCTGCTGGGCGTCGCGCGCTGCATTCCAGGCCGTCTTCCCCAGCATCTCGCTCGCTCCATCCACTGTGCTCTTTTTTTTTCTTCCACCTCCAGTTCTCACGAACCCGTCACTCGTCTCTCGCTGCCAACTTCGCCTTCCATCGCTCGCGTTCGCTCGCATTTCCTCTCGCTACGTTTCTCGACTTCTTCTTTTATCTGCCCGCCTCAGCCCGATCCCTCGTGCCATTTCCCGGCTCTCCCGGTTCTCCGTCTGCGCAAAGACTCGCTCTCGCTTTAGTCAGCTCCTCTCCCAGGCGACGACTCGACTCTCCCCGATCAAAGACGACAAAGACGGAAGAAGGAAGATTCGAAAAATACGAACAACACAAGACGAGCATCACGAATCGCTTAGCGTTTTGTTTTGGCGCATAACACCCGGCTATTTCTGACAGCTGTCGTTTGCGCACATCCGCGGAACTTGCATCATTGGCCGTGACTTGACTGACCCACGGGTGTTTGGTCAAGCGCCCTTTCTGAAACAAACAAAAAAAAACATCAGCGTCTTTCTCTCGCTTCTTCCATTTCTTCTGGATTGGCGCAGGCGTCAAGATTTCTCCCCAGCGACTTCACCCGTGTGCATCTCCGATTCTTTCTCAGTAAATACTTGCTTTTAATTACTCCTTTCCATCGTCATCATGGGTAAGCGCCCCCTCAAACCAGCCTCCCGCGAGGCCCGCAGACTAACAGCCGTTCGCTACAGCTAATCAACTGCCCATCACCACCATCGTGCCCTTTGGCAACATCCAAAAACTGCCAGCCTGCGCGGCTGCTTGCATCCATCTCTACGATGCCAATGGCGCCTGTGTGCCCCCGGCCGTGCCCTCCAACAATCCCAGCGCATACACGTCATGCTTCTGCTTCGACCCTCGACTCACGGCCTTTTCGACGACAACCGGCGGCGTTTGCGACACGGCCTGCACCGCGAATCCCAGCGGCCTGTCATCCATCACCAGCTGGTACCACAGCATTTGCAACGTCCAGAAAGGAGTAGCTCCCTCGACGACTTCCTCGACATCAAGCACTTCGACCAACGCAATCCCCGAGCAATCGCATCCGGCCAGCGGCGATTGGTAGGCTCTTCCCTCCATTCTGCCTCTTTTGCGACTCTTATACTAACTCTCGATTCTCCAGGATTTCCAACCACTGGCAATGGGTTGTGATGCTGGTCATTCTCGTCGTTGGCATCGCCGGCATCTGGATCGGCGCATGCATCTGGCGCCGTCGCTACCTCCGCAAGCGCGAGCTCCGAAAACAAGCTGGCATCACCGACTCTTGGGGCTCCGGTGCCCCTGCGAATGACGCTGCCGCCGGCATCCCCATGACTACGAGCGCGACGCCCGCCCTGCCCAACTTCACGTCGACATCCGAGAAGCGCAACACGACGACCAAGCTGTGGCCATTCAGCAGCAATCGATCATGAAATTTGGAAAAGGACATAACAAAAAATCAAAATCAAAACCAAAAGAGCCAAGGAAAACGATGAAAAATGAAAATACAAGCGATGGATGAAATCAAACTATCATAGGAGCCTAATTTAAAGAACGAAGCACTACGACTACCACGACGAATTGCTTCGTGCCTCGATTCTTTTTCCAAAATACCGCCTTATTTTGCACATCTGCTACGACATACAACAATTCATCTTATACTTTTCTTCGCCGCTCCCTCAACATACTCTCCATCAAATGTAGCGTTCCTTGTTCATTTTACATCTTTCTTTTCCTCTCTAGGTTCTCTATATCATTTTATCCACTTCTTGTTATTTGTTCTTTGTTTTTCCCTTCCCATTTTTTGGATCTGGCGTTGGCTGTGTTATACGTTTTTGTTGGGATATTATCATATCATGTCTTTTTTTACAAAGGTGGAGAAATTAGAGTTTGGGAGGGGCGAAACGAGGAAATCTATCATATTCTTCTTTTTCTTGCCAAATACGAAGTCTCCTTTTCTTCTATACGAAGAGAGGGGGATATTGGAGGATTAAGAGAGGGGAGCAGCGAGAAATACGTCATTACACATCAAAAGGTGGCTTTTCTTATGCCTACCAACCACTTCTTGGCAGTAACTCAAATCAAAATAAAAATGCGCTCTTGTTTTCTTCTCTTCATATATTACTAACGTGTACTTCGTAATAAACGCCCAAAACTGTCTTTTTTTTCTACATACATATATCGCGCTAATGTCATGTACTCGTGAACTTTTGTCATATCGTCCCGTCTATGATTTAAAACAATAATTCATCCATTCATTTCTTCAAAGCTTCCTGCTCTTCCATGGCATCCATGTATAGGTCAATGAGGCAGCCAGCAGACCATGCCTGTGTCGGGCTCTGAAAGTAAAGAGTTAGTATAAGTATTTGAAAAGGGGGGATTTAAAAATATGACGATATACTGCGCTAGAGGAAAGGGGAAAGAGAAAAAAAAAAAAAAACTCACGGAATCACCACAGTGCTCTCCATTCTTTTGCGTAAGCTCTGTCAGACCCGCCCACGGGCTCTCCCGAATCATCCGCTTGCACTCAGCCAGTCTTCTAGTCACTTGCTGGAACGCCTCGGTCCTGCCAGCGGGAGTCTTTCTGCGCTGAAGATCAAACTTGAGCAGTGCGCGGAGGAAGAAACCTGTTGGCCACAGCCACTCTGGCCCCTGGTGGTAGTTTCGGCCCTTGCTTGTTGCGAAATCGTGGCTGTCTTCGCTGTTGTGGTAGTACGGACGGTAGTCCTTGTCTGCTGGGTCCAATGTCGCCATACCTGTGGGCCCTCGGATCGTCGAATCTGCAAGGCACAGAGCTTGCCATGCATGCTTGGGGTCGAAAAGATCTGTCGCCACAGTCATGGCAATTGTAAAGTTTGGCCGAAGCTGATAATCCTCATACTCCTTGCCAGACTTGTACAGGTCCTTGTAAACACCTCGGCGACCAATAACATTGGGGTTAACGTCATACTTTGCGTCCTCTTCGGGAGTGCGAGGAACGTAGTAGCACTTTTCGAAATTGGCCTTGATGAGATCGGCCCATTGCGTCCATGTAACGGCTTTGTCCTCGGAATTTTTGACGCCCGATTGGGCAAACTTTCCCTGTTTGTGAAGCTTCTCTACCCATCTCAAAGTGCTGTAGAGAAGACCCGTGATTTCAATGGCGGCACCATCGCGAGGAGTGCCAGGAACACCCTTGGACCCGGCCTTGTCGCTCTCGCCCATCTTGTCCATCCAGGTGCCACAGTTGAACTGGTTGCCACCAAAGACGAGTCCATTGTTCCAGTCGACCTTGATCTCCTGGTTGAAGCCTTCGTCTCTCATCTGAGAGTCAATCTGAGGTCCGGCATTTGCCTCGCGATACTTCATTCCCGAGGCGTGCCTTTGGAGAGCCTCTTGTACAATCTCCTCAATGGTGCTCTCTTTGAAATAGGTTCGTTCATCATCCACAGGGAACCAAGTGTCATCGTATGGTAGGAAACGTCGTCTAACCTTCACCTTGAGCAAGTCGAGCCCCTCTGGTGCAAGGCGAGTGTAATCTTGAATGGTCTGAAGGAAGAACCACACCGAATCTCTCGAGTTGTATCGCGGCGCCGCGCCGCTGCTCAAAAGATTGGGTATCATGCCGTGCTTCAAGACGCTAGCGAATGCAAGAATGTGCTCCTTTGCCTCGGCAAAGCGGCTGGTTCCGAGATACAGTCCTCGAATAGAGATGAAGACGTCTCGGCCCCAGCATCTAGCCCATTGCACAGCGAAATGCGGTAGGCCAGCAGCAATGGAAGGGACTTGCTTGTCTGGCCAGAGGGAAGCTGACTTGATAAGTCCGGTTTGCTGTACGCTGACCATGGCGAGACTGCCAAGGAACCATTGACCCTTGGCAACGTGCTCGTTCATGAGCTCCAACGCCCGATCACAGCTGGCCTTGTATGCGGTGCGGATGGCGAGTGCGAAATATCGGGGTAGCAAGAAGCTTGGAATGGCCTTGACGGCCTCGAATCGTTCTCGGAGCCAGGCTGCAGGTCCTGAGAGGCCTTCACTACCCTCTGAGTGGCTTTGCTTTTGAATTCGGCCCACGATATAATCGAGAGCCCAAGAGCCGTCTCGCAGATTCTGGCAGATTGGATGTCCAAGGTTATTGTCGCGAATGACTCCTTCGAGAATGCTCCACCATCCTTGGAGACCAGCATAAATGAGCTTCCCATGGCCGGGAATATCATATACCCCGTCCTGCCCGTCACTGGCATCTCTCTCCTCTGCCTCACAGCGGTAGAGCAAAAAGTTGAGGTCAATCAGGTTTAGATTAGCCCACGCCTGTTTGGCACCAGAAGTGACATAGTTGTCCAGACCAGTAGAGTGCTCTGCTGCTGGGATCCAGGTTTCGAAGAGAGCAATGCTGCCAGGAGGGAATTTGTCGCGGACCGAAATGGTAGTGTCTTGGCCGTGATACTCCATCTTGATTCCGGCAACATCCACCACCTGGCTGGGAAGGCCCCGAAGGAATTTTGTATCCTCTAGGACGGTTTTGACAGTCTCTTCTCGATCGTCAACTTCGAGCATCCAGCTGCCCAGATGATTGGCTCGGGTTCCTGTCAGATGAACGGGGTTGAATTCTCCCCTTCCGTTGCCATATCCCGGGAACGCAGTGTGGGCAATGAGGAAGTAGCCTTTTCTGGACTCAGGATGCACTCTGTGTACGGTGATGTACTCGCCTTCATGGTGAATATGAGTTTCGTTGTACCCATCTTTGCCCATGAGAGTATGAATCTGATTCAGGAGCTTCTTGATACTAGCAATGCCCCCCCTTGCCCCTCCCAATCTTGATTGACGAAGTTCTCGACGATTCAGATGTGTAGTGACGCTTCTCGTTGACGAGATCGACCAGTCTTGGGTAGATTTCATCGTAGCCCATGACGCTTCCCGTTGCGCTTGAGCACATGCTGACGAGAGCGGCGTTGGGCAGTGTATCTCGCGCGTCACGCTTCTGAGCAGGCGGCTCGTTATCGTGGGTGCAGTCCATGAATAAGGCGTGGACCGGTGAGGGCCTGATCCTCCGAATGACCTCTCTTGTAAGATCGGTACTTCCCTTTGTGTCTGATGGCGTCGTCACATCAGACCTTGAAATGTCATCAACTTCGAAGCTGCCGATAGGGCGGCCACCGTGCCTATGAACCAGCCTGCTGAGCTCTCCCGTGCTCCACGCCTGCATGGCCTCACGGATGAGTGAGCTGATGCCGAGTCGTTTCACAAACACATAGTCCATCTCCTCGGATCCAGTAAAGAGCTCGGCAACAACGTAAAGATTTGGCCGAACTCTTCTGGCCTCATCCAAGATGTGCTCTGCAACATGGATTGGGGTTGAGTGGCAGTTGTCGATACGGAAGCCAGCAAAATACTTGGCCAGCAGTTTGGCGTACTTTGTCATGTGTTCCCATAGGAATGGACTGTCCTCTGGGCCAGATCCGTATCTCAGCTTGACACAATCTCCCCAGACAATGACTTCACGCTTCAGGTACACGCGAGAGTCTGGGCCAGCGTTGTCTACCAAGGCGTTACCACCCCAAACCCAGCCGTTATTAGCCAGAGCCCGCTCACCCGGAGTGAGCTTTGAGGTTGTTTCATTGACTGGGAGCCGAGTAAAGTAAGTCTCAATGAGGGGATTGGCCTTGTTAATCGGGCCCAGCTTCGGCCCATGCTCGTCCAGCCGAACGTACTTGATACGATTGAAAAGCTGCTCTAGAATCTGGTTCAGATCTTTATCGTATTCGGCATAAAAGTCAACGTTTATGGCATCCAAGACTTCAACCGCCCTGGCTTTGGCGGCTGCTTTGTCGGCCGACTGGGTGCCTTCGCCTTCGTATCGACCAAAGTGAAACGCCAAAGCAGTAGCCGCAATAGAGGGCTCAATTCTTCGCCTATATCGTTCTCCCAGACGGTCTGTCCCTTGGAGAGCATAGTCTCTGATAAAGGCCACATGCTCATCAATCTCTGCCGTCCTGAGGTGCTCAAAGTCCTTTACCGTAGCAGCGCCGTTCTGGGGAGGGGACGTCTTGCCGCTAGTCCAAGCCTCCACGATGGCGTCGGCGTCTCGCTCGACATTGATTGCATAATACTCCCATAGCTGAAGCGGGAGTATAACATGTTTCTTGATTCCTTCCATAACTTCCAAGAGGTCTTCTGTGCTCTTGACTTCGACAGGCAGGCCCAGCTCCTCAAGCTTGCCACTGAGCTCCATCAGCTTCGTATCAAGCTCGTAGGCAGATTCCAACCATGGGGCCGTGGTCAAATTGTAACCAGCCTCGGGATGCTCCTCCAGCCACTTTGTGTTGTTTGCAGTATGGTTGAGGACAATGTCTGTCAAGCTCAGCAGCGAGTATTTTTGCTCGAGATGCTCGACCAATTGTTCAATGTCCTTGATGCCCTTGGGGAAACAGGCGGGATCCCAGCCCAATTGATCGTACAAGCTGTAGGGCGAGTTTGACTCGCCGCGAATCTGCAGAGGGGTGAAGTGCACCATGTTGTATCCCCTCTCGCTGATGCCCCGCAGGTGTCGCTCCCAATCGCCGGGGAAGCGGCCCATGAGCTTGCTGATGATGGAGAAGAGCGACAGCGCGGGCAGAGGCAGTGGACGCCCGTCCAGCTTGAGGCGAGGAGCAACATCGATGTAGTATACCGGGGTCTTTTGCAGCGCTTCGTCCTTGTCGGTCGACTTTGGCACGTCGTCAGGGTCGAGGTTGGGCAGCTGGGCATAGGTGGTGTAAAAGGCAAAGACGCCGGACTGGTGGATGGGGATGGAGATTTCGAGCGTGCGGTTGAAGTCGGGAGTCAGCCTGCGGCGCGGAATATCATTAGAAGAGGCAACATGGCAGACATCTCTCGTTTCGCTCACTTGTACTCGCGAAACTTGTCCCGCCTGAACTCGGCCCCCTGCTCGGGGATGTTGACCCAGAGGCTGCCATTGCGGCAGATGGACGACGTGCCCTCAATGGCAAAGCGGATGGTGATGGGGTCATCGCCGCCGGCGTCGAGGTAGATGTACTCGCCCGCAACCTGCGGCGAGCCGTCGTCGTTGAGCGGCAGCAGATAAACCTCCTTGGTCGTCATGATTCCTGGGCTCATGGTGGAAAGAAGAGCGGCGGTGGATGGGCGATGCCCCGCGGCTTTGTAGCTACAGTGGCGTTAGCGGACCCAAGCCCAAGCAGCGCTCTGCAAATGGCGCTGCTGCTGCGTGTCTGCGGGGGTGTCTGGCGGCTGTCGATCCGCTGGGCCAGGGCGCTGGTGAGCTGCGCTGATCGGATCGAGCTCTGGTACGCAGCAGACGATGGCGATTGATTGCGAGGTCGAACAAGGAAGCAGCCAGGCCTTTTTCTTGATCCTTCACAGCCTCTGTTTAAGGCTGAGATGGGCAGGAACAGAAGAAGAGAAAAGGAAGAAGCGCGTCTAGCAGCTTTTTCCCGCAAGCGAGCCCGAGCAGCTGCTGGTTGGCCGACACATGGTGTGATGGATGGCCTGGCCTCAATGCTAACAGCTGCTCTGCTTTGGCCTAGGACGCAGGCGCTGCTTTGGCTTGAAGCCACCAGGAACCACCCGGCAAGCAGGGAAATGTCATCAGCAGAGCCAGAGCGAGGGGCAGCTTCAGGCCGTGGGGGACGCTAATAGGCCGTTTTTTTCTAGATGAGCCAGTCAGATGCACGGCATCGGCCGATGATGCTGGAGTGTCGAGATGGCCATGCAATCATGATCAATCATGATGCTACTGTATTCGCACCTCGCGCGCTACAGCACTGTGCTATGGGGCATCAAATATGGACACTCTGCTGCCCCTTTTTGGTCCGTAAACCACAGGCGGTCAGCGTATTGTGCCAGCTTATTGTGCCGGATTCTCCTTCTGAGAAACTGATTGTGTTTCCGACGCGGTGGCTTGGATTGCCTGTGGCAGCCACGGCGTCGTCGGGAGCTAACAAAACCCCAAGCTAAGATGAAGCTCCCACCCAATCCATTGGTGTCGAGCTTGGCCACTCATTGCCCGATGCGTCATTGTTTCTGCCGCTGGTTGTGCACACCCGCATCTATCGACTCAATTGGCATTTGACTGCTTCAATTTTCCATCCCGCGACTGTTTCCAGTTGAATAAAAGGGCAATGGTGCAGCTCCCGCTTCAGTTCCAGGCACAGACGAAGCTCTTCAGAAACCGTTGACGACCCCGCCATGATATATCATGACGTCACTAAGAAAAACATTAGCTTGTTGTGTAGCAACGCTAACATGTGCTATTTCACGATTTTCTGCCTTGCAGAGCTTGTTAGCTTCTCTCCAAAATACGTGTATCTGTTAGGCATCGTCTCTGTCTAGCTGCTGACTACACATGTCCTCAATCGAACGTCTCACAAAATGTCTTTGCCGATTCTGCATGCGCGCCACACGGCAGTTGGGACACAATAAGGCAATTGATGCGTCACATTCTTCAAGAGTAAACGGCAGTTGAATGCATTAGTACCCAGACTATAGACTAATACCTTATCCACCAATCAGCCAATCAGCCACTCTAGCTGCTGCAACTCTGTCAACACCACCAGCATCCGCTACTGATGCCCAAACAGCTGCAACTGCTTCCACTCGGATAGCTGCTTAGTGGCCTGGCTGGCCTGGCAGATCCCGTCCCCTGACCTCTGCAAGCCTGCGAGGCCCGAATCCTGCCTCAGCCATCTCAATCGCCAACTTGGTCGCCTCGTCAAAGTCCTCCTTGGGCAGCCCCAGGGGCTCATTGGCCAGACCATACTTTGCTTCAAAATTGCCGTCGCCATTGGGGAAAAAGGCTCGAGAGTACATGCCCATGCCAAAGCCGAGGAAGTTTCCAGCCTTGAGCAGCTCCATCGCTCTGCTGTAACGAGCATCCGACGCCTCGTACTGGATCTCCCAGTCGCTGTCCTTTGTACCGAGATTCCGGTGGATGCTGTCCAGCATGTCTCTTTGGGAGACGAGGAAGCTGGAAACGTATAGGGGCTTGTTTCTCCATTGTGAGACGGTGGGTGATGTGTCGTTTTCGTCGTCGGGCAGCTCCTTTAGGCTCAGAAGGTGTGCTGCAGCCCTGCCACACTGTCTCCAGGTCGACGTGTTGATGCGCGTCTTGCCGTCGTCGTAAAAGGTGACCTTTTTGTTTGGGATGTCAAAGCCATAAAATGGCTCGCCCATGGACAGCGAGTACTCGTACCAGAAGCTGCACGACATGTAGATCCAGGACAGACCGGCCTTTTCTATGGCGGCGACTCCGTCGCTGTTGCCGTCAGTCATTGTCTCCTTGAGCATCTTCTTGTTGGCAAAGTCGGCGCCGTAAGAGTTGGGCATGATCCATGGCACGCCGGCCTTTGCTGCCGCGGCAATGAGCTTTTCCTGGGTGCCTTTGGGGGCCGTCACAGCCATGGAGATGAAGAAGAACTGGTGCCCCTTGAGGCCGTCAATCAGAGACTGCTCGTTATCATAGTCCACCTCGACGACCTTGACTCCCGCGGGGAGCTTGCTCTTGCTCCCGGTGCGAGTGATGGCAGTGACGGTGTGTTTTCCGGTTTTGAGAAGCTCCTCGGCAATGTGTTTGCCAACTTGGCCTCCAGCCTGATGGGCATTTTGTTAGCAAGTTATCCGATGTGTGCTGCAGAGTAGAGATGCGGTGCAAGACTTACTCCCACAATGGCCACACGCTCGATGCGGTTGGTAAAGCCTGCAGGCTGGTCCTTTGCGTACTTGACTGACATTTTGGCTGAATTTAGTTTTTTTTTTGTGTCTCAAATCGAAATGTGAAAGTTGTTGAGGTGATGTCTTTGTTGTTTGAAGCTGTGTCTCTGTTGATGAGATATTCTTCCAACAACGAATGATATTTCCCTGACTTATATACATTTACAACGCGCCATATCCCCATCCCCCCTCTTTCGCTCTATCTCCCTTATCCGCGAGAGATTTCTCCTCATCGCACAGACGCAATGCCTATCCCCGAGCCTCGCAACATTGAAGTCGATCATCAGGCACATCTCCAGCTGGGGCGGGTTTCGAGATTTCCCGAAACAGCAATCCCATCACGCTATCGAGACCCGTCGCCGAGCTAGCTGCGGCACGCTGCCGAATCACTGATGGCCAGAATACGAAATAAGGCTAGCGCGCGTTTTGGATCCTGCGGCTACAAGAGTTACTAATCTCCGAGTGTGCTTCAACAGACTGGCTTATATAACAATCGACGCCGGCTTTTGTCAAGAATGGACTGCGCGAGTCTCGCGACGCCACAGGTCTTGGAGGATTCGCTCGGACTTTCTCGGATGTCCTGAAATGCCGTGTTGTGTTGGATGATTTATAATGTTGCGTGTTGTTGAGAACGGCTTATTGAGCAGTTGGCGGTGCGAGACTCGAGTAGAGGTGAAAAGATGAGGGCAACAACTCATTGTCGCAATGAACAATCGGTCAACCAAAGAAGAGGCTGAATAATACAATGGCGACCAATCTTTTCGATTAGTCTCTACTGCTACGTCTCGAAGATGAACGGCACTAAATTTATAATCTGTGAAGGATCATCTACCCAGAGGTAAGGCTTCATAAAAGGGCCATATAGAGAGAAGACAGCAGTGTCTCGGATTATCCAACACCGATGCAATAGAGCCTTAATCAACTGCTATCAAAAACTATACACAGTAGTAATCAATTTCTTTTCAGGATTTACAAAGATGGCTTACCCTGCACGTCGACCACTGCTGAGTTACTGTATGAATAGGAGTTTTATGCGGATACCCTGCAGTAAAACTTGTGCTGAATCATTTAGTGGTACCAAATTAACGTGTCTAAAAGAGATAACTAGCATCAGATTAATTGTATCTTCGTCCAACCATGTGTCTTAGGCTTGCACGTTATTTACAACTCAAAAAAACTATTTGCTGATCCAAAATAATACGAAACTACGTGGGCAAAATCTTTTCACGAGCAACGCTGGGATTGCGGACTCAACATGCAATTCTATTCCCAACAAGAGTAGTCATCTTCAACTAGCACTCCAAGCTTCTAAATCTAGAATGAAACATGTCAAGCAGATCAAACCTAGTGTAGATTAGATATGTGATCTACCTACTACTTGAACTCGGTAATCTTTTGACGTTACCTGAGCCGGCGCGATTTGGTGGACGATCTGCCGCGCACATCAACCTGTTTATGGAGCATGGCAAAAATTTATCCGTTATCCGCCAACGGCAGTGGAAGAACCAGATAACGGTTCCATCAATAGGTATCCTTCCATCGGGTTTGCATCGGTGTAATTTGTGTCTCATTTCAGGGTCCACCCTCTTGTCAACGGTTGAATTCGTAGCCTCGCAGTCTCCACGCCGCATATAAAAAATCTTGGAAGGGTCCTGGGAAGTTCACCTACGAGTGCGGATCAATAGATGCCTACTAGCACTAACACGGTCGTTTATCTCAAAGCTACTACTGTTGTCTCCAAATCACAGTCCCAAAGTAGCAAGTAGTTCAGCATGGAGCCATCAAAGTCGCCTAATAGCGTTTATACCGCCGAAAAAATAGCCTTGCCCAAAGAGTATCATCCCAGTATTCACGAACCAGTTGTGGACACAAGCAAGCAAAGCTTAATTTTCCACGGACAAAGACACGCTGACCCCAGTCGTTGGCGTGACCACGTCACATCCGCTTCCATTGGCCACGGCCGCATGGGGAAGAGTTTGCGGCAACCTTGAACAGCTTTTCTTTGCCAAATACCTGTTTTTTGGAATGACTAGCTGCGGGGGCTGCTTGAAATACGGATATCGTGGACCCTGGGCGATCCACAGCTAGCGCTACCCGACATTAAGGATGGACCCAATGTGACAGGCTCAAGTAGAGGTACAGTGCAAGATCGAGATGCGATGCTCTGCCAAGAATCAGGGTAAGCCTCAGGACTTTTGAGCAGGATTGGGGTCTTTTGATCTTTTCGCGCACGGCCACCAAAAAAAATGTTGGTACCTACCTACTTGTGCATACATACACACATACACGCAGAGGTGGTTGTTACTGCCATGGCAATGGATATTGCACATATTACCTGTTTGCGCTCGATTCAATATACACAATAGCAAGAAAACGTGGGACAAGACCGCTAGAAACCGCTCCCGCAGTTTGATAGAGCTAGTTTCGTCTTGGCACTTTTGCTAGGACGTTAGAAGCGTGAGCCATATTAGCAATGACGACATCGGGTCCCGTCGCAGTATCGTAGTATTATAAGTTATGGGGTTGTACGGGCACAGTCTCATGGGTCATGACGATGGAAGCTGGCAGAAATGGCTCAGACCTGTTTGTGGTCTTTCCAGCTCGCTGAAGATCCGCCGAAGCTGTCTGTGCGAACAATGCAAGCACTCAGTCGCCAGAGATAAATAGGCCTGTAGGATGCTGCCTTTGGCAGCGACTCTCAGGGCATTCATCGTAGGTTGAACGCCGTTCAGGCTATAGGCTGGCCACCGGCATGACGGCGTGGACCGCGTACGGGGTGAAATTATCGAGGAACAGAACGCGAGGTGGCTCTTCCATCTTGGCAGGCTGTTATAGCCTCGTCGTCTCTCTGCCCTTTGCTGGGGAAGTTAGCTCGACCAGCCCGCTTACGTGCATTGGACCTCGTAGGCTGGGCTGATGCAGCAAAACATGGTTGGTACTTGCAGTACCTTTGTTGAACGCGGTGTCTTGCCCTATACTCGCACGGAGTTTCGAGAAATCTTTCAAAGGTCTTCTCTTTCGCCTCGGGCCGCACTGACACTGCGCAAAAAAAAGACCTACCGTTTCCATGTAAGTCTTCGTTTCGGAGAAGATGCTCCGTGTCGTGTCCCAGCGCCTCACCAAGCCGTGCTGTGGCTTGCAGTAAACAGGCTTCTGGCGCAGCTGTGGAGAAGCAAGCGGGCTGAGCCTTGACAGGAGTCAAATGGATTTAGCCGAGACGGGCTGAGCTTCGGATGGAGATGGAAGAGTAATGGACGGAGGATGGACGAGCAATGGAGCAAGAGGCAGCACGTGCTGTATCACGTGATCCATCCCAGCCAACTCTAACTCTAAGACGCTTGGTGATCGCCATCGAGATTGCCTTCGTCCCGCATGAATAAGAAGATTACACCTGTTCAACTAGGAATGGAGCCATTGGGACCCAAGCCGCCACGCATGGTCAAACAGAAGCTATTCACACCATGATTTTCACACTGCCTGCCATCTTGGTTGGTGGTGGGTCGGGGGCGCCCACCAGATCCCACCAGATCCCACCAGATGGACGCGGAGCATTTCCTCCGGAGCATTTCCTCCGCCAACGTTCAACGACATCCCTTGCGTCCCAGCACAGACTTGTACAAGATAGTATTGGGGTTGAGATCTCGATGCTATGACGCAAACCGGACTCCTGGCCCGCGGCGCTATTCGCAGCGCTATCCGTAGCGTCTAGCGCTCTTCACAGCGACTCCGTTTATCTGGCACTTTAGGCGGCAGCTCGCTTGATGCTAGAGGACCACCGCGGACCTGTCGGGGAGACGCATCCCAGCTTTTGCTCCTTTGTCCAGCTTTTGCTCCTGAGGGGCCGGCCGGGGGTGCGACACACAAGCTTTTGACTTGCTTACCGGTGGTTCCTAGCTGAGGCTCGGCGTGGATGCGGGTGATGCCTTTGGAAAATATTGGAAGTTTCGATGTCAAGTCGCGATTCGATTCGAAGCGGCTAACCGAGGGCCTAAAGCCATGACATGTTCCATATCTTTGAAGCACATTTTTGAATCGCGCGACTGTGGTTCTTCCTCACGTACGAAAATGACGACTCACTCATCTTGTACGTAGTCTCTCGCTGACCTCTTTTGAGCAGTAACCCGTCGCCTCTCCACGAAGCATATCACCGGCGTCTTGTTTCCCAGCCTAGGAACCGCAAGCCTGCTTGCCAGGCGCCAGTTTACCATCTTATTAGCCTAGGAATGGATAGGCTCCATTCGGAACGGGGGGCCGCATGCATTCGAGGGTGGTGTGAATGATACCGAGGGCAAACATGCTTGGGTGGTGGTACAAGTACAAAGCAGCAGAGAGGCTCCGCCTACGCCATCAGGTCGAATAAGCGACCCCACAAGAGCCACCCGCTTGATGCTATGGATACTCTCCTGCATGCAGTGACCAGCAAGTGCTCAGATCTATTTCCTAGTTTGAACCTTGAGCACCCTGCCTGGCTTCCTGTCCAAGATGCTTCAGCAGTCCGAGACATGGCTCCGGCGCGCTAACTCGCATGTGCTAACCCAACGGTGCCAGGGGTAACATCTCACCATCATCTTCTGATGCGGCAATCCGCATCAAAAGCTCCCAAGTGCGCGGCGATCTGTTCACCAGGCCGTATATTTAGCAATGACGTTTCCGCCTTATTTACGAAGCGAATCCTTATTCTTCTGCCGATCTATTCGCCGCGGCTCTCTCATGACTTTTGAAACTTTCCTGCCATCATAGTCCAGACAAGCATTGTATACTACCTACTTACATTACCGCATACTACCTACGTACTGTATCATATCATATCATTGTTACCGCCTTCTCTTCAAGAAGTCAGATAAATCTTTTACAAACGGCACCATGGCTAGCATTGCCGAAGCTTCCCCATTCATCGCATGCGGTCCAGACTACGCCCATGCAGACAATCTTTCACTACCGTTCCCTCCTGCAGATCTGGAGGGCACCTTGACAGGCCTGTGCCATGGCTCCTCAGGCCCAGAATCTTCGGATGTGTTTTTGCCTGGCCTGCCCTGGCAGCAGTCGGAGTGGGATTTAACGGAAAACTTCATCAAATACCCGGAAGACGCCTTACAAAACCCCCCAACCGGGAGCGTTGTTTCTGGAAATGAAGCTGCCTTAAACGCCTCGGAATGGGACTACCCAATCCATCAGACAGCACTGAGCCGTGAATACAGCCCATCAGCAGTTTCAACCCCAACATCCGACCTCATGTCTGCTTCATCCGCCGCATCGTCAGCATCTTCTGCCCCCTTATCACCACCAGCACAGCAACTAGCAAAGGAGCCTGTCGCCAGCAAAAAGCAGACACGCACACGGAAAAACTCTTCCGAAGAGGGAGGCGTCACCAAGAGGCCTCGGCGGACCAAGACAGTCCAGGAGCAGGAGGCCAGCCGCGTGCGCATCCGCGAGAAGAACCGCATCGCGGCAGACAAGTGCCGCGGCAGGCAGCGCATTGCCATGGAGAGGCTGAACATGAAGCACGACAGCCTGGAGTACGAGAACCAGCAGCTTACCAAAATGGCCAAGGATCTGATAGCGGAGCGCATCGTGCTGAAGAACATGCTGCTGGAGCATGGCAACTGCGGGTGCGAGCTGATTGAGAATTACCTGCGCGAGTCTGCGGTGCGGTGGGTGAAGCAGGTGGAATCGCAGGCGGTTAATGTGGAAGCGGCCTGACTACTGGCAGGCGGGAAAATGGTGATGGTAAAAAGAAGAATAATTTGGAACATTCCTACGGTTGGCTATAGCGTTTTTGAGATGATATTTCAGATTCATGTATATATACCTTTAATACATTTCCAATGTTTCGGAACATTTGTGCGCCTGTAGAAATCTGCCATGTGTGTGAATATGTCAGCCACTGTGAAGCTATTCACATATGTCTTAGTACTGCATATGCATGAGCGCGGGTGCAGATTCCCCTGGTTTTAGAACTCTTGCCATTTAATTTTTCTTATTTCATTAACATCAATTTCTTTTTGAATAATGAGCTCTTGCGCCGCGCACATATTACCCTGATTATATACAAACTTTCTATCGTAGCTGGCGGTAGTTGCTTGCATGTATAAGATGCCGGCTCCCTCGGCACTCGTCGGTTTCAAATCCTGGTAATTAAAAGAACAAAACTGACAGTATAAAGATGGAGTGGTGGTACTAACATCAAATTGTGTAGTTTATGCCATCTAAAATGTCCTTTTCAGTGTAGAAAGTAATATATATACGCCACAACTCTAGCAACAAACTCCCTCCCCCATCACCAAATCACCACCAAACCGATGATGTGAAGTCGAATATGCACACTCTGTCATTCTGCAGGTCTAGTTCACTTCCCTACATCCCAGCTCTCCCTTGTCGATCTTCGGCGCACACGGAAGGAAAAAAAGAAGGGATCGGCGCTTCCCGCTACCGAGAAAAACGGCCACAGGACGGGGGGGAGGGGGGAAAGAGAAAAGCCACATCGTGGCTTGTGGACGATTATTTGCCCTTTTTGTCAATCGTATATAGGGCTTGGTGGTACCTCAGTTCTTGGCAAAATGGAGAGCCTACATGTGCATGGGCGTTGGTGTTTGATCGGCAATGGGGGCTGGGTGATTTGTCTGTGGAAGTAGACTACTGAGGAGTTGCTGGATTCGTAAGATTGTTTTTTTTTTTTCTCAATGCTCTACGGGAGCGTTTGTGTGTTTGTTGTCTGGTGATTATGTGTGTGAGATGTCTTGTGCTGTTGCGGTGTATACGTAGTTGGTACTGATCGACAATGAGGATGGGACCGCTTGACTAACAAGGCTGAGACTCCGACCGAAATCCGATTTAGCGAGAAGGAGTGATCTTCAAGGCTAATGTACAGATAAGACAACCAACCGTTATAAATAGTGGAATCATGTACTAGGAATATCTCGTTCTGGACAGCTGCTGATCGTTGAGGATGAGAGAAGATGTCGACCACCTCTTGCAAAACTGTTCTCTGTGACCAAGTGCAAACGTAAAAGAGACAGGAGTCATATTATACATTCTTAATAGCAATTGATCTCAAACTACCACTCAATGATTCTAAGAAGAAAAAAAAATGTATTAGCACCTCAATTTGAAAGCTGAGATCCCAACATGGACTCGAGGAGAGCGTCTTCTTGCGTCGCCGTCAAAACATGGACTGGAAAGCATCTGCACAAAAAGATTAAGCACAAAAAGTGTTTACAGTACGGCTTATTTCTACTAGAGCTCTCCATTGAATCATATACCTTGTTATCATGCTCATGCTGATCTTGGGTGTGGACATGATGAATGATGCTGCGCATTAATCGATCGGGTTGAAGATGCGCTATGCCACCTGAGAAACGACAGGTTACAATGGCCTGCGCTGTAGATCCTCTTACGCGTATGTACCATGTCCTGGCGATCAGCTTACAAGGGTAAAGAGCACCAATTTTAATCGTACAATCTACACAATTCTGGTGACCTTTTTACGCCGAATACAGGACAAAGAGTTCAAATAAGACAGAAGCAACAGTAACAGTTTGAACAAATCAGATTGAACCATCTCATCAATCAAAATATTTGTAAAAGGCAAAAACAAATAAAAATGCCCAGGCAAATCTACCGTTCATGACATTCAGCCTAAAACGCCTCCCCCGCCCAGTCTCTTCTCGCCTCATCGCTATGCCTAACATTGCATGCTTGTTTTTTCATTTTCATTTTTTTTTCTTTTTCGTTTTACAACATGTCCATTCATATATTCATAAACACACTCATGGAAGGGGTTGTTTTCGCTCAGTGTCGGAAACCAGGCTGGGAATGTCGTCAACGCTCGCCTTGCCCAGCAGAATAGCATTGACGGCCGTCAGCAGCGGGTAGTCCTTCTCCAGCCCACGGGCCGTGAGGAAGCTGTTGACCTCAAACGCCGTGCTGGTGCCCTGGAGCTTCTGGCCGTTTAGATCCTGCTTCTCCACCTCGTCGACGGTGATGCCCTTTTCAACCGCCTTTCTTGCGCATCGGAAGTTTCGACCTCCAGAGCAAGAGGTGATCAAGTCGGCAACACCGGCAGATGACTCGGTGAAAGTCGCAGTGTGCACAGTCTCCCCAAAGAACTCCTTGCCAAACTTGACCATTTCCATCAAGCCAATTCGCATCACAGCGGCCTTGGCATTATCACCCCAGCCGCGGCCGTCAACGAAGCCCGCAGCGAGGGCAACAATGTTCTTCAGCGCACCGCCAAGGGACACGCCAGCAACGTCAGAGACCATCTCGACGTGGAAGTAAGGGCGGTGGAAGAGCGAATGGAAGCAGGCGTGGTCGAGCGGGGGGATACTCTGCGGGCACGGGCGTCAGCTTGGTCTTGGACTTGCGGCCCCTGGCATCGCGGTGCTGCATGTCGGCAGGCGGCTCCGTGACGGTCATGGTCAGGCCGGGGCTCTGGGACCGCGGCGTGGGCGCCCTGCTGTTGTCCATTGGCGGCGGGTCGTAGGCAATGGTTGTCTCGGACCACTTCTCCGCGGCAATCTCGCTGGCGATGTTGGCCCCGCTCAGCGCGCCGACGTAGATGCTGAGGCCGTCGCCAATCCATTCGCTGAACAGGCTGACGCCGTCGTCGGACACGTTGACGCCCTTGATGCAGCTGATGCCGCGCGCAAAGGGCAGGATCTTGCCGCGGATCTGGTTGCAGACGTTGCGGATGAACTGGTGGGGGAGGTTGAAGATGAGGATCGACGAGTCTTGGACGGCGTCCACGAGGGAGGGGTTGGCGATGATGTTGCTGGGGAGGGTGATGCCGGGCAGGTACTTGACGTTTTCGTGGTACTTGTTGATGACGTGGGTCAGCTTCTGGGGAGCGTCGCCGATGGATTCGTCGTAGTGCTTGGAGTCCTTGGCGATGGTGACGTCCTCCTCAAACACCCACATCTGGACGTCCTCCTCAAAGACATCCTTGTTCGCTCGCGTGTTTTCGGCAACGATTTTTGCAATGGTAGACCCCCTGTATGATGGACAAAGCCGGTTAGAATTCTTTCATCGACACACGCATTATTTCGACACATACCAGTTACCAGATCCCACAATGGTGACCTTGTGCTTCTTCTCGTAGCCGCCGAGGAACGCCATCTTGCCCGCTGTTGTGTTGAGGGGGGAGTAGCTGCTGTTGCAACGATGCAGGGATTTGAGCTGTGAAATCCGCAGAAAGAAGCCGACGCGAGAGCCGCAGAGTCGAAGCATATACAGTCTGAGCGAAAAAAAAAAAAAAAAAGGAGGGCCTGCTATATATATATCCTGTACAGTATGCCGTATGTCTTATCTATCCTTGCTGCAAGAACAGGGAACAGGAAAAACGACCTGCAGCTCGTGTGCCAAGCTCATCTCCAATGACGCATAGCTTCGGGGGTTAAGACACCGCTTGCCGCATCGGGCGCAAATCCCCCCAACCGATGAACCGCTGGGGCGGCAGAAATCGCATGCGCCAGTCGCGTGTTTTCGCCGAGATGCGAGGGATGCAGCGCAATCACATGCAACGTCGACCCCTGGCTCGAATTGGATTTTCACATGCCAGCGCTGGATGGCGATTTTTACTTGATTGTATTGAGATGGATGTCTGCTGATATCACAAGATTGGGATTGTTATTGTCAAACGCTGTTGGCCTTGGCAGACACGGTAATAAGCGAAGCAATAATGATTTCTGACGGTGCCTGGGCCGAGGACTGTTGCATCGCATATTGACTGCATAGAATCTGAAGACATCTATGCAACAACTCTCCAACTGCACGTGTTATTGTGTGACATGATTGATTCGACATGCAATATAATTCAAAATAAAAAAATCAATGGCCATTCTATACATGGTTGCTTTGTAAATCGCTCTCTGCTCCACGTAGTGCGGAGACAGCGTCAGCACCAGTGAGACTCGTCGAGGTCTAAGTCTAAATTCAAAAAAAACGCCCGCCCCTTGTTATCACCTCTCTTCTTTCTCCTAGCTCTCTTGTTCCTCATTGTCTTGCATCAAAGACGCCTTTTCTTCATCTGTGCCGCCCGAATACGACTTGCGTCTCATCATCTTGGCCTTGTCTTCCTCCTCCATCGTCCGCTCGCCATCGCCAAAGATGAGCTTGAATACCTTGTCGTAGCTGTACCACATGACGCCAAACGATCCCGAGATTATGCTCGCGCACCATCGAGGAACTCGGCCTGTTTCGTCTGCCAAGATCCTCGTCATCGACATCATGCAAATCAGCATCGGCGCCCAAGCAAAGATGAAGACGGCGTGGCCAATCTTTTGCCTGATGCTGGTGGCTGTGTAGGGCTGGAGCGAGGCCAGGTGGTCTTGGTATGCCTGGGGGAGCTCATGTTCTCTTGCACCGTCTTTCAGGAGCTTCAGGTATCGAGCACTTGGCTGGGCATAGTCGGGGCTTGGTCTTTGGGGGCCCAGAGCAAGCCTAGCCCACCAGCTTATGTTCTTGTCTGATTCGAGAGGGATATATGGACAATAGAGTGTCCTTGCGAGGAATGGTCTAGGTATGTCTGGGAAAGTCGGCTTCTCGGGGATGCCCACATCTGCAGGCAGGGGAAGACACGGGACCTCAATCTCCTGATAGCCTGAGCCGCCGCCTTCGGTCCTCATGATGTTGCGCCAGTCCTCCTGGGTCACTTCGTATACGATTCCCATGAGGCCACCGTCCCAGCCCTGCCCGGATTTTGGCGGGCCGATGGGCGGAATGATGGGTGGGTGCAGAGGATCGGGCAGCTTGGGTTCTTTGGGGAGCTTTCTGTATCCGACGTTCGCGAAGCAAGGCTCTCGGTAGGGGAATCCGGGCAGGTCAAACGTCAGCTGCAGGATCGGCACCGAGACGTTGATCTGGGATATCGGCCGGATCTTGCGCATCCCTAAAAAGGTCTCTGCGCACATGTTGGAGCCATATGCCAGATATAGAATGGTTGCGGCAGCCTCTGCAAGTTCTCTGGGCGCACCCTCGGCGGCTTGAGCGAGGCGTTTGGGCGAGATGTCTGGAATCGACGATACGGGAGGATACGAGCCGTCTGCCGGGTGCTGCTCAGTGGCCTCGGCCTTTTCCAGCGCAGCCACGGCGGTTGAGGGTCGCTCTGGAGATTCTGATCGCTTCATGCTGGGCAAGTGTGATGAAAACAAGTTGGAACAATCAAAATCAAGTGCTGTCTCAGGATTCGCGGGGGATGGGCACAGTCGATTACTATTTATCCACGCAGGCGACACGCAGCTTGAAACGGTGACCAGGGTCCATTTCGCACCACATCCTTCGCAACGCTGCCTAGATCAATCACAACGCATAGTCAACTGCCTCTCTCTATTTTTTCCTTTCTAAGCTGCAGCTAGCTGATGCGGAATTCCTACGCTGCGGAGCATCGGACTGGACCCTCGTTGCGAAAACCGATGGCCCGGCCTATCGCAACCTTGCCCCGGCTGAATAATCACAGTCTATGACAGCATTCTCCAGCAAAGGGGGAAACTCCGCACACGATTCGATTTGATCTCTCCGCCCGGCATTCGTTTTTTAATGGATCGTTCGGATCTGATAAAAGAAGCGAGTTGAAGCATCGGATTATGGGGCAATCCAGGCACGGGTGACATACGCGTACGAGCCTTTTGCGATGCCGAAAAACAAGGTGAGGCGGGCCGTGAGACGGCATCGGGGCGTAAATTGGGCTGCATGGAGGCGAGTGATGCGGTGAGTGTATCATTGCAGAAACCAACTCAATTGCATGTTTCTGATTCGACGGGAAATTTGACAGCATGACGGTGCAAGTGTAAGTGCATTCTACTTGCCCAACTTTCCTAATGTAGATAGGATTGTATTCGTAAATGACAATCGCGACTTGATTCAACGAGCCTTCGTAAGCCACCGCATGATTGGCCGTAACACATTGCATAAGCTGCATCACCATATAGCCAATGGCGTGTTAGAAGAGCGCATAGGTAATCAATCAAGCATCGTGCTGCATCCTTGCTACGACAGGCCACATCCACAATCTAATTTTGCCTGCGGTCCACAATCCTCCAAGCACAAGACCCGCCCCCTATGATGGCTGATTCAAGACAGCACCAACATGTGCCAGACAGATTCGCCAGCAGCGCATGGAACCGCCTGTAAAAGACCCTCTCCAGAGGCGAATGAGACGCGCCAGCGCCTCCCAAATGGGTAGTCCTCGTCAGCCTCACACGGCGCTTCCAGCAGGTCCACCTTTCCAGGCCTAGCACGTCCCCTAAAAGGCCGCTCTTTCGTCCCATTGTGTCCCATTGTGGTCCATTGTAACGCCAGCTGGGTCGAAGCGCGGCTCAGGATGAGCAGAGCCAGGGTGCTAGCCTCATTTTAGGCAAAGTGTCTCAGATGGAACAACGGGGCTCGGTGAAAAAGGAGACTGGGACATGAGATTAATATGGGAATACGAGTAGATGTCGTGTCCTCTTTTAATGTCACTGCCATTGGAAAAAAAAAAAAGCTCAGGCCGATCATTTTCGCATTTGCGCCTCTTTCATTCTCTCTCCCTTACACTTCGTCCTGTGATGCTTATTGCGTGAATGAATACAAAAGTCTGAGATCAAAGTGAGTTTTAGCTTTTTGTGCTGCGCCCTTTTTGCCAACCTTGCGCTTACCTTTAGCCTCGTGGGCGTTTGCGTGTGCTTAGGATTCTTCAGACTTACGGCAAAAGTTACATCTTGCCATCCACTCGTTAAATTACTATCATCAATTCTTGTTAATCGTTGAATCCGGAACCAATGGCTGCGCCTGTGTCCGATGTGCCCAGGATGGGCGTTGAGATGATGCTGGAGCGCATCATGAGCGCGATGGAGAAGCAGGTAAGGGGGGGAGCCTTCGTCTCAAGTGAAAATGAGGCTGCGACGGATGTGTTTGCAGAGATGAGATGAGAACTGAGACTGACGAATGAGTATAGAACCTAGAGTTGACGGAGCTGCGCAAAGAATGCTCGGATCTGCGGTCCTCAAACAAGAGCATGGAGATTATGCTCCAGAACATTGCTGTACGCCATTTACCCCGTCTGCATTGTACAGTCACGGCAGCTTATGCTCTGCAATTCTGTCGCGCAAATGCAGTGCGCATTCTCTCTCATGTCCGCCATTCTAACATGTCATGATGCCCTCTAGCAGCAAGGACGCAGCCACAGCCCAGGCGGCCTCTCGCCCAGCGTCGGCCGTGAGCGCGCCCGTTCGCCTTTCCTGCCTCGCCACTCCTCCACCCTGCAGACTGTTCCTTCGCAAATCTCCATCACGTCGCCAACTCGCGACCTCTCACTTCAGTCATTCCCTTACACCGATGACCGCGAGATCCCCGGCTTCTACGTCGTCATCCCCGCAGGCGGTGCTGGTACCCGCCTCTGGCCCCTTTCTCGAGAGAACCACCCCAAGTTTCTGCTCGACGTCAACCTCTGCGGCAACAGTCTGCTGCAGTCGACCTGGGATCGACTGCTCCCGCTGGCCGGCCCTTCGCGAATGACTGTTGTCGCCGGACCTGCCCACTCCGAGGGCATCCTGGGCCAACTCCCCAACTTGACCGCGTCCAACCTCTTCACTGAGCCCGGCCCCAAGGATTCCATGGCCGCCATCGGTTTGGCTGCCGCAATCCTCGTCAAGCGCGACCCCGACGCTGTCATTGGATCGTTCGCCGCCGATCACATGATTTCCGGCGAGGATGCATTCCTGGGTGCCGTCACCGAGGCTGTCGAGGTCGCAAAGGAGGGCTATCTCGTCACAATCGGTATCGCGCCGTCTCACCCTGCCACGGGTTTTGGTTACATCCGCCTGGGCGATCGCCTCAACCTCAAGTCGGCGCCTCACTCGCGCCTGGTCAGCTCCTTCAAGGAGAAGCCTGATGCCCACACTGCTGCCAAGTACCTCGCTACTGGTCAGTACCGCTGGAATGCGGGTATGTTCGTCACCAAGGCCTCTCTCCTCATGGAGCTGATGAAGGAGAACTGCCCCTCCCTGTACGAGGGCCTGATGAACATCTCCGACGTGTGGGAGGATGAGGCCGCCCGCAAGGTCGCCTTGGAAGAGGTTTGGCCTATGCTGGAGAAGATTCCCATCGACAATGCCGTTGCAGAGCCTGCGGCTGCCGAGGGCAAGGTTGCCGTGATTCCCGCGACATTTGGTAAGAAACTTTGTATCTGACAAGACTTTGGAAGGATCATTTTTGCTGACTCGTATTATTTCAGGTTGGGATGATGTTGGTGACTTTTCTTCTCTGGCTGAGATGCTTCCCGCCGAGTCCAACAAGCCCCGCGTGCTGGGTGACCCAAGACTTGGTAAGATGCCGCATTCTTTATACTGACGATTTCTTATACTAATTTCAACATTCAGTCGTCTCCGAACAAACCGCTGGAGGAATCGTGGTTCCCGTCTCCGGCCGCCTCATCACCTGTCTCGGAGTGGACGACATCGTCATTGTCGATGCCCCCGATGCGCTCATGGTCACCACCCGAGCACGTTCCCAGGAAGTCAAGTCGCTGGTTAAGAAGTGCCGTGAAGCTGGCTGGAAGAACTTGTTGTAATTATTGTTCTTGGTGCTGTTTACGAAGATGTACATCTTTTCCGAGGCCTTCTTTTCTTTTCTTTTCTTCTTTAGCCTTTGCGAGAGAGTTGCCCCTTTACAGCCTGGGCACAAACTTAGGGCGGTATGTCGCTACGCATTTACTATGATTTTGATGCTCTTAGTTTCTATATCATTTTATATTTAAGATTCCATTAATTTCAAGTTCAATTTCAATTCTCAATTCAGGCTCCTTTGCTGGTTCTAGGACGGGACGCTAAGTCTTTGTGCCTCAGGAGCGCAGATTTTGCGGGCGACTTGCCAGCTGCGAGGTGCTCCTTCCCTCTCGACTCTTGCCCAGGTGGCAGGTCTTTTTTCCCCCGCAGCTCTCTCTTCTCCTCTCTATCTTGTCTTCCTTTTCCCTCTCCGTGCTCGTCTCGTTTAGTTTCTTCAGCGGCTTCTGTGTTCTATGACGTTCATTGCAGATATTTCTGTTGCCATTTATTGTGGTGAATAGCCTCTGTGTTTTCCACCACATTTTGCCAGAATCCCTCTGCCTACCAGGTCTGTCAAGAGTCTTTTTGTGTTCCGATCATTCGTCAAGGAATTCCACTAATCTTCCTCTCATTTGACAGAATTTGTTTGTTCGCGTTCCTGATCTCAAGCATTTGTCTGTTTTCGTCTCTATTTTCAAGATTTCATCTGTTCGCTTGGCCGTTTTTCGTCGACACCGTCTTTGTTCCATCGCTTCTCATTCACACGAAGCATTCTTCAATATGGTTCCAAAGCTTCGTGCAAAGCCTAACACCCGTGCTCGGGCCCAAAGGGCACCAACCAAGTTCAACGAACTGGATGTCACTCCCAGTCGACCTGGTGAAGAGCGTCCTCCTTCAAAGAACGACAAGGAAAATTTGCCCCCCCTCCCAAGCAAACTATCTTGATGATCACGATATTGGAGACTCTTTTTTCGATGATACCCAAGACATAACAAACACGGCCTCATTCGCATGGTCGGACGGCGGCTCCACCAATGTGACTCGTCGTAGCACTCCTGCCCCCCAAGATGACTCCCCGGTAGAAGAGCTGTGGGACTTTGACGACGAGGACGATGAAGCGTTTGCACAATTGCTTAGCCAGGATCCGAAAAACAAAAATCTGCCTGACACCGTGCCTCTCAAAGAGCCCTCACTCACTCTGGGACCCCAAATCGATTTCTCAGAAACCGCGTCGACTGTTCGTCGTAGCTCGCCGTTCTTGACGAGCGACATGCGTAAGGACATCTGGGATTTTTCCGATAGCCAGTCGGGCAGTGATTCACCACCGAACGCAGCCAAACCTGCCAATCAGACAGAAGAGCTCTCTCTCGCCCCAGATTCGAGATCACAGCACATAGCGATGGATGATATATATGATGTCACCCCGAAGAAAGACGCGCCGCCAGCTCAGGCAAAGATGGCGGCCGAGTCCAAGGCTAAAAAGTCCAAGGCTGCCAGTGTCATCAAGGATCATTCCACTACCACGGTCGTGCATTCAAAGTTGGAGACCCTTAGCCAACCATCTTCACGTGTTTCTGCAAAGAACAAAAGGCCCCATCAAAAGGCAAAAGAGCCTATTCAATTCGACCCTTTAACGCAAGAGATTGTTGACGTGCCTGCATCGAGGAAGAATAACCCCCCCCCCCTAAGCGATCTATCGTGGGTGCCTTGAAAGAATCTGCAAAGGCATTGAGCTCCCCTTTCGTCGGCACCAAAAAGGGACCTCGAAAACAAGCCCCTAAGAAAAAACAGCCAAAACTCACGCCTGCAAAGAAGCGCCAATCCAAAGCAGAGGTAGTTCAGCTTGATTCGCCCACTGTTGATATTTTGGAGAGCAGCCCTATGAAGATTGCCCAGGCCGAATCTGCACAAGTCTCTCCAGATTTGCGCCCTGTTCGCCATGAGAGCGGGGCGATGGAAAGCCAATCGATCCTCATAGAGGACATTTCTGATTCAAAGCAAAAGCAAAAAGAGCACCTTCATCAAATGTCACTCGCAGTCAACGAAGCCAGTGATGAGCTCGAACCACTCCCCATTGAGCGTGCTCAACCCAAGAGAAGACATATCTGCACAGAGGACATTTCTCATTCGAGGCAAAAGCAAAACGAGCATCTTCATCAAACGCTACTCACAATCAACAAACTCAGTGATGACGAGCTTGAACAATCCCCCATTAAGAGCGCTCAGCCCAAGAGAAGGAAACTTTCGAGACAGTTTAGCATTTCTGAAAAAGGCAGCCCAGTTGTAACAAGAGTTGCTGCGCCTACGACAAAGGTCGGCCCTACCATAACTGAGCCAGATCCATTTATAATGGGGAACACAAGCCCAGCGGTGGCAGTACAGCGTCCATCTTTTTTGAGGACTAACTCGGGGGATAGATTGTATGGACAGCAGTCGGATAACACTCTCGGAAGCAGCGAACACAACCTCCCATCAAGATGGTTTCGTGGTTTGGACGAGCAGCAGCTACGCTCAAAGAATAACCATGGCAGGGAAAGAGACATTCACGATGACATCAGAAAGAGTTTTCTGCAGAGCACCGAACCACCGCAAAGCTTTCAAGATCGCCGGCCAGATGAGATGGCAGGCCAAAGTCAAGCTCACAAGCAGATATGTCTCACTGTGAAGGTAGGTAGTATCCAAAATAGGCAGCTCAGAGACGTGGAAGGCTGACAGCATGATAGCAACTGATGATTCACTTGGAGGGCAAGAAATCTGCCGCCTCTGACATTGTGGGAGCATACCATGCTGGCGGGACTGCTTCGGTAGCGTATATGCAGCAACAGTGTTTGCACGACAGCCGCAAAGTGGTGACTGCAATTCGCAGACACGGTGCACTATTTGGCAAAAATCTACAAGCCGTCAAGGACGCCATAAAGACGCGCAAGCAGGCTCGGATTAGGATGGCGGGCTCGCTCAATGAGCTGTTGAAATGGCAAAATCAGGCACATCGCAGAGCACGTTTGAGCCTTGGAGCTGCGGTTTGATGGATGCAGTGGGTTTTGTTCAGCGTACTCAATCGGGAGTACGGGAGGCCACGGACATGTAAGGCAAAGCAGGTTTGGTCTTGGGTCGTGTTTGTCTGGCGCGGCCTGATGGTGCGCTGAAATAGCTATAAGTCGTTGTACATTCGGCAGTAGCACGACAAATTGTATCCAACAACGCAAGGGTAGAAGGAATGCAACCACGGCTGTGTTGTCAAATCCGTGAATAACCAGTCACAATTGATTGCATGGCATGTGCTTATTGGGACGAACGAATCGATTTGAGGTGATATGGCTGCATAATGCATCGTATGACTGGCCATGCAGTCTGAAGTGCCCACTCCACCAATTATGCGGCGCCGCATGATGGAGGCCTAGAACGGTGAAGCAATCAATGTCTTGTCTGAGAGGTGTTTTGCTACACAAGAATAATGCACCAAATGGATCAGTAGATGTGGAATGACGAGAGTAAGAGGCTTAAAAATGGGCAAAAAAAGGAACGAGCATGGATGACAGGGAGAGCCGGCGGTGAGAGGAGAGCGCCGCTGTTACCGGGATTTGTATCCTGGTCGTCGTATGTAGGTAATCATCATCACTGGTTGCCTGGGTGTGATGGTGATTGCGAAGGCCTGCTAAAGTTAAGCAGAAAATACTGCTAATTATTGCTAAAGTCACTTTTTGCTTGAGAGATTCTGATGGCTTCATTTGCTCCGAGCAGCCCCAAGGTTCTGACGGGAATGGAAGCCACAGACTTGAGGGTAGTGGAGCAGATACAAGTCAATCAAGTCAATTTCAGGTACAAGATCTAGAGAGATGAGCTTTAAGACCTGCCTCTACGCCTACCTGGATTGACGCATATCTGCCCGAAGCCTCTGTCTTCCTTTCACGTGGGGGTCGTCTTGGGGCCACTCGATGTGAAGGAAGCCGACATTGACTTTGGAGGCCCCAGGCGTATTCTAGTAGCAGTACCGACATATGTGTGTTAGAATGTAAGTGAGCGGCTGGGATGTTTCGGATTTTGCCAGCGAGCACTTGTAAGATGCAGGACTGCGGGGAAAGCAAGAGTGGCATGTGAGGCGGCGAGAGGTGAGAGACAAGGGTGGGTTATTTAAGTGATTTGGGGGTAGCATTTTGAATATGGGGGTGCGGTATGATTTTAAGAGAAGTGAAGTGGGTGAAAGGCGGCCATTTACTGCACCCCGAGGCTCGGATACGAAGCAATGGATGGATATTGCGTTTGCTTACTTTGTCAGAAACAGGCACATGCATGGAATCAAGAAGAGAGGAAGAAGAAGAAAGGAGGAAGAGAGGGGGGATATGAAGCAGAAAAGGGGATGATGCCGAGGCGTTGGGTATAAAATGGCACCTAGTACTGCGGTATACTTGCCGTATCCCGATTTGCCGAGACAACAAAGGTGACGTGACGTGCATGCCAGCGGGTAGCTGAAACGGAAGATGAGCGAGAGAGAGAGAGAAGAGGCGGAGAGCCTGTGGATGTGAGCTTGATTAAGAGGGGGAAGAAGCAATCCAGTAGAAGCAGGGAACAAAAAAAGGAAAGAAAAAAAAACAAGGGTGGGGGAAAAGCTGGGAAAAAAAAAGGAACCAAAAAGGCGGCGTAGCAATCCTGGATAGAAGAATAAGAAATGGGAAAATGGAAGCGTGTAAGAAAAGGGCGGGATTGTGTTTTGGTGGTGCGTGATTGTGACGGCACAGGAATTCTTTCGTGGAGGTATATATCTTTTGGGGGTGCGCCGGGACTGTTGTGTTGTTGTAACCCGTGCATCAAATCTTTTTTTGCTGGTCCTGCGATTTGACAATCTTTTGGGATTTTTTTTGTTTTGTGTTGAGTTGTTGATTGATTATTGGCTGGATCGAGGATCGACGATCGAGGACATTTTGGAGATTTTGGAGACGAGAGCGGCTCAGACATTGCTTTGGGGGGGTTTTGGTGCCTAACTGGGGATAAATATCAAGGAGTCGGCAAGACGGACACTGTCATCGATTCAAATTCAAAGTCGAATTAAAAAAAAGAAAGCAGGCGAAAAGAAAAACGATTGTCGAATCACTGCTTTACACGATGCCTTCAAGGTCTTCATCGGCGTCTTCCTCGCCCACTGGACATTGGAGGTGAGTTGCGCACTTGTTTACTTATACTTGCAATCCTGCCCAATTTCATCGGATGTCGCATTACGGCTGGCTAGGCCCAGCCTCTTCTACTCTGTTCCCTTAAACACCCGTAGTGGCGGGCGTTTATGAATTGCAGCAAAACCTTGACCTTGACCGTTGCCCGAAGGAGCTCGCGGCCACTGCCGGTGCCTCCGGCTGGTGTCAGAAGCCAAACGCCTCAGGGCTCGGTTTCGACGGCGGTTTGTGATGCTTTTCTGGAGGGGCAATGGAAAAGAATAGAGGGCAGCATGACATTGCAAATTGCCATGATGATGCGTATCGGCTCAGCTGATGCTGCGTGATTCACGCAATTTCCTGTTGCTTTTCGCCGTGGTTTGGACATGAGTGTGTTTCATAATCTGCGATTCGGGTGCATATAAGGACATGCGAATCCTCTCACGCACTCGCTCAGCTTACTTGTCACCACTGGAAACTCTTTTCTTATCGACTATTGCCTTGTTATTGTTATCACCATTGTTATCGCCGTTATTGTCACCGTCCTACCATTGTTACTATTGTCATCTCCCACCAGCCTTATTGCACCGTTTGGGGGTTTCACAGCAGCCTTGAGTTTGTCCTCAGATTTGCTGCGGCAGCCCTGCTTTCAAAACTTCAGGGCCTGGCCGGACCCCACGCCCCGCAATTCAAGTTTTCGATGCCCATTTTCTCGGCAGCAGCCCAGTCTGGCGCCACTATCGACGCTATTACCGCCAACACGGCCGCTGCCACGACCCTGTTGACTGCACTATTACTGCACCTTGTCCTGCCGCTACACTTAAACTTTTTCTACCACGGATTTTTCTCTCTTCTCATTACATTCCACCATCTTCGTCGCCGTCTTGTCTCCTCTGTCCTTTTGCCAACAGAGCTCTTTGATTCCTGACCTTGTCTCTCTCCTCTCGTTCCGCCGGTACAGCAGTCGTTTTACGGGCCTGTCTTTTGTCTACCGAAGCCGCCACAGCTCCAGCTCCAGCGACGGCACCAGCTCGTCCGAGTCCGACTCCAATCGCCTGTCGACGCCGCGCGACGATTCGCACAAGAAGAGGAAGAAGCGCAAGCACAGCGCCAGGATGCCTTTCCGACAGCGCATGGCCCGCCATTTCGGCGATTCTGTACGGCTTCACTTTCCCTGCTTGATTCCAACTTACAGCTAGTTTTTTTTCCCCTGCGACTCCACCTGTTTTTTTTCTTTATACGCACATATACACCATGTACACACAGGCTGCAGCAGTAGTGCTAACATCACGTCATTGACGCCGATCGACAGCTCTCGCCCGAAAAGCCCTTCCTCAGCTACTACGATGTGCTGCTCACCATCGAAGACATGAAGTCGCTCAAGAACGACTGGCTGACGGACAACAACATCGCCTTCTGGGAGGAGTATCTCGAGCACGAGACGCTGCCGCGATTCCCCCCAGGCCCGCATCATCCTGCTGCGCCCGAGCATGACGTTTCTGCTCATGAAGGAGCCCGACATGCGCCATGTGCGATCTGCGCTGCCCGACTTTAACAAGGTCACTCACGTCTTCCTGCCCATCAACGACAACCGCAACGTGGCCATAGCCGAGGGCGGCAGCCACTGGTCGCTGCTGCTCGTGTCGGTCCTCGACGGCATCGCCTTTCACTACGACTCGCTCGGCGGAGCCAACTATGCCGAGGCGAACCTGGCCACGCGCAAGCTCAGCGAGATTGTCCAGCGGCCCATTCGCTTTGTCAACCTGGAGGACTCGCCCCAGCAGGAAAACGGCAGCGACTGCGGCGTCTTTGTCTGTCTCTTGATGCGACACTTGCTCGTCAAGCGCCTCTTGGCGGCTAATGCTCGCGAAAAGGTCTCCATGAGCATGGCTGGCAAAATGGTCGATAGTAACGGTGGTCGCAAAGAGATGCTCCGTATTATTGAAAACCTGCGCAAGGAGGGAGAGCGCCGCCGGTCGTGAGTTTCCACCCTTTGTCTTGTTTTACTGCTTTGACATACGACGGCTAACAGAGCATCTAAGGAGAAGTGCGAGTCCCTTTGCTTCAACCAAGACACCCCCGCGAATTGAATAGAAAGCTGCTCGCTTCGGCTCTTGGGAAGATTTTGAGAAACTTATGCACCAGTCGGAAAAGGAATACAACGAGGAAACCAAGGAGCAATCGGCCAAACGACCTAAATCGAAGGAGCTGCCTGCCATACCTGATGTTCCAGAGACGGACGGCTCAAGTGAAGATGACTCAACCGAGGACAGCTCGAGTGTGGCCTCGCCGCCTGGACGGCCCATGACGAGAGCGAGAGCCGTTGCTGGTAAAGGACAATTGCCGTCTCCGGCGTCATCCAAGCGCTCTACGTCTGGAAAATCGTCTGGAAAACCTTCTCCGCGGGGTTCGACGAGTTCGACGAGTTCGACGAGTCCAAAGAGGTCAAAGAGTCCCAAAAGCTCTCAGAGCTCGAGCTCGAGCTCTCAGAGCACCCCGAGCCCGATCCGCCGAATACGCAGAATTGTCCAGCCACCTCGTGATCCCAACAAACCTACCTGGCTTGAGTTGAAGTTTGCCCACAACAAAGGTGTCAAGCGGACCAGGGGCAACGCCCAGCGACCCGCCAACGCCACGCCCATCAAGGACCGAGGTCTCAGAGCATCCTTGGAATAGTTTTTCGGCTGGTGCCTGCACAAAATCAAACCAAAGAGCGACGGCCTGTCTGGCCGCCTAGATTAATACCGCGTCTTTGATTTCACTATTTTTGCCTTTCTTTGTTTATTTTATTATTTTTCTATACTCCTTTACGTCAGCAGAGTTTTCGCTTTCTATAGCGAGCCTAGTCTTGAGTCTTTTTTTCGATGAAGACACTCTCGTATGTTTTGGAGTTGGATACACACATATGGGTATGGGTAATGCGGAAGCGGAGGAGCATACCAACAGGTCTCCGAGGAGGGGAAAGCGAAAAGGATTTTGATTTGCACGAGCTTGATGCTTGTACGCCAGAACGGATTGTGCTGTGATTAGCGACGAGATGAGAACGAAACAGAGCGAGGTGGAACGATACCAAAGTTTTCTTTTCTTTTTCCTGTTTTCTTTTTTAAATCCATCTTTTTTTCACGAGATATGACCATGACGGCTTCAAAGAGGGAAGAGGACATGGTGTTACAGGACATGGGCTTTTGAAGCCTTTGATAGCTTTGTCAAGGGCTGAGGCTAGCTTTTTTTTCCTTTTTTCTTAAACTTTTCAGGAAGGGATAGGATCGGCCTTTGTTTTAAGCATAGCAGTTTTGTTTTATGAGCATTGAATTTTCGAGTATTGATCAATAAACTGATGATTCCCATTTTTATATTCCCCTATATTAACTCCAAACGCCTTGATGTTTCCATGCCCGCCATCATCTGAAATGTTACCAAAATATGCCATCCAATTTTAGGATTGACCCATGTTCATCCGCTCGTTCTCCTTTATAGATGATTACTCTTTATTCACAAACGCCGGGTTCTGCTCCATCGTCGCAGAAATGTATCCTCTCAGGGCAGCCCATCGATTTGACACCACCGGCGCTGATGTTGGCGCTGATGTTGATGTGTTTGAAGGAGCCGAAGCAGTTGGAACCGCAGCCTTTTCAGCCAACTGGCCGCCACTCTGCGGCTGCGCAGGCATACTCGACAAGTGCGCCATGCTCACGCCAAACCTCTGCATCTCGCCCTTGAGCAGCCTCTCCTTCCTCTTCAGCGCGCCCTTTTTACTCCTCAAGCTCTGGTGTCTAATCTTGCCAGCCAGAATCTCCGCGGCACCCTCACCGGCGGCCAATTCGGGCAGCGCATCGGCCAGGCTATCGAGGGAGTTTAGCGTTGTCGACTTCTTGTTGCGCCCGCCGCGCTTGAGCGCCTTTTTGGAGACGCGCGCGGAGGTGGTGGACGTGACGCGGGAGACAAAGGACGAGTGCTTGATGGTGCGCTTGTCGCGCTTGGAGGAGAGGAAGGAGTCGCTGGTGGAGGCGTTTTCGCGAAACGTCTTTTGGGGGGCGAGGGGGGTGGATGGAGTTGGTGATGCGGGCGTGGCGGAGGGCGGTGGCGGATGGTTTTTGGGGGGCCTGGGATGGTGAGTTAGTTTAGGGTTGTATGGGAAAATATAGGGGGGGTGTTTTACCATGTTGAACGAGTTTGATATGTGAGTGCTTGGAGGGAAGCTGGTGGTGATGATTTGGAGGATGGATATATAAAAAGTTTTGGTGGGGACGCTTTTTGCGCTCGGTGAGGGTGGAGCTTTTGACCGACGGTGTGGGTGGGGTAAATTTCTGCCGGAGTTGGCTTAGAATGAAGCTGTAAGGCAGAGCAGACGTGGTATAAACTTTTACTTTTGCACCGTTTTCTTCCTTTCTCTGATGTATAAAGCAATTGATTCTTTTTTTTTTTTTTAAGTGAAGAGAGAGAAAATGGACAAGATTGAGCATCTTCGGAAGGAGATTGCGCAGAGAGAGGCTGAGCTGGCAGAGCTGCGCGCGCGGCTAGCTGCGGAGGAAACGCTGAGTGAGAAGCACGACGAAGAGTGGAAGTGGCCGCTGGAGGAGCATGACTATCAGAGGTATAGCAGGCAGATGATTGTGCCTAATTTCGGGCTGCAGGGTATGTATTCCTTTGTTTCTTTTATTGGATGATGGCTGATTTGGGTTTTAGGCCAGCTCCATGTAAAGCATGCCAAGGTCCTTGTCGTCGGCGCCGGCGGCTTGGGCTGTCCCGCAGCAGCATATCTCGCCGGTGCTGGCGTTGGGACGCTGGGCCTTGTGGATGGGGATGCGGTCGAGGTGTCGAATCTTCATAGACAAGTGGCGCATTCGACGGGCAGGGTTGGCATGATGAAGGTTGATAGCGCAGTGGCGTATCTCAAGGGGTGAGTTTTTCTCTTCTTCTACTGGAGAAGATGTTGGTTATACTGACAAATGCGAGCTACAGGCTGAATCCGGCTATTATTTACAATGCTCACGCCACTCATCTCACGCCGCTGAATGCCGAGGAAATCGTCTCGCAGTACGACCTCGTCCTCGACTGCACTGACCATCCCACCTCGCGATATCTCATCTCTGACATTTGCGTTCTTCTCTCCAAGCCGCTCGTCTCTGCCTCTGCCTTTCAGACGTCCGGCCAGCTCATTGTGCTCAACAACCCCCCCCGGAAAAGGCCCCTGCTATCGTTGCGTCTTCCCGAAGCCGCCTCCCCCGGAGAGCGTCGTTGGATGCGGAGAGGGGGGCATCATAGGACCTGTTGTGGGGACCATGGGCGTGTTGCAAGCGCTTGAGGCGATCAAACTGATTGTGAGGGGAGATCATCTGAACAAGGGTGGAATAAATGGAGAAGTAGAAGACGTGAAGCAGGTTGGCTTGCTGCTTTTCAGTGCCATGGGTGATGTGCCGTTTAGGACGGTGCGGATGAGGGGCAAGAGAAAGGGATGTTTTGCCTGTTCTGGAGATGGCACGGCTCTGACGCTCAATGAGCTCAAGACGTCAATGGACTATGTCCAGTTCTGCGGCGTCAACCAGCCAGTCAAGCTGCTCCAGCCCGAGGAGCGCATATCCGTTGCCGAGTACGAGCGCATATCACAGGAGCACAAGAGCCACGTGCTCCTCGACGTAAGAGAAAAGGAGCACTTTGGAGTCTGCAACATCAAGGGGTCGATCAACGTTCCTATAAGCCGGTTCACGGCTCACCGTGGGCAAGGGGCGGATTTGGCGGATTTGATACCGGCAGACGTCGCCCCCGATGCGCCGATCTACATTGTCTGTCGCGTGGGCAACGATTCACAGATTGCGGCCAAGAAGCTGAAGGAGCTGGGGGTAGATCGCAATGGGGAGCGCTTTGTGGGAGATATCTTGGGGGGTTTGAGGGCATGGAAGGAGACTGTCGATCCGAGTTTACCATTTATATAGCCATGAGCCAGGAAGTCATCAGATACAAGGTATAAAAGGCGTCAATTGCGAACAAGAGAGTTTTCTCATTATATATAATACACGCACAAAGTACAATCCTACACGTCCACAGTCCCAGCAAAAGGGAAAGGGCTCTTTTTTTGTTTTTCGTCCACCGGGTTTTCCGCCGTCCCAAAGCATGCTTTCAAAGGTACGAAGGATGAGAAAGCGAGTTTTTTTTTTTCTCACGCACCGTATGATTTGCTAACCATTGCACATATCCTTTGCCGAGTTTGTTTTTTTATGATTGTATACCTCTGTTTTTTTAAACAAAGGATGCCGACTTCTTCTTGTTAAACGCTCGCTGGTCCTTCAGCCACCTTCGATATCCGGCAACGCTCTGGATCTTTTCGCCGTAGAAATCGGGAACTGACAAGAGCAAGTGTTAGCAAGGATCAACTTGGAGTTAATATCATCTTGAATTCGCATTACCTGGGTTGCCTGCGCTCGAGTTTGTAGGGTCGGCGCGGTGCCGCTTGACGCGGGCAAAGAACTCGCCCTCCTTCTGCAGCATCTGCGTCTTGAAGCGGCGGTTGATGATGTAGAAGACCTGGTTGCCGAGCGTCGGCCCGACCAGCCAGCCCATGCCGGCGCACGCCATGGTCATGATGCCCAGCGTGAAGAAGGGATCCAGCGGCACCTGCGCAACCAGCGGCTCGGCAAAGCCCTCGGCTAAAACGACGGTGCCGACCGCGCCGCCCAGCAGGCCCGTGGCCACGGAGAAGAGAAGCTGGATGCGGCGGCGGCGAAGGCGCAGCTTGAAGAAGGAGTCCCAGTCGAGGGCCGGCGCAGAGGCTGGGGCGGAGGCGCTGGAGTAGGGCTGGAGACGCAGACGGAGGGCCGACGATGACGATGATGACGATGTGGGGGAGCAAGAAGCGCTTCGAGTCTTTGCGACGAGGCTGGCAATGGACGGCCGCGACGGGCTGGAGCCGGCCAGGCTGTGGTTGGCGCGGGAAAAGGTCGTTGCGGACAAGGACAAGGCGCGAGGCTGAGCGCAGAGCTGCTGCTGCGCCGAGAACGAAGCTTTAGGACCGCATCGCACGAGGCTGGCGGGCGCTGCTGCGGGGATGCGCAGGCATAGCGACTTGAGCGAGGACGACATGGTCGCGAGGAATTCTGGGAGCCGGCGGCCAAGGGCCAATTGAAAGGATTCGACAGGCTAGGATGGTGATGGCCGGATCGGTGCGTGGTGTTGTGCCGCAGGCGATATGACGGCTTGCTCTTTTTTTTTTTTTTCTCCAGCTGCTGCAAGGGTTTTGATTTTGAGGTTTTGAGATTGGATGTGCAGAGTTTCAACCCATGCTTGGTGGAGGTCGGCCCGGGTATGCTGTGGCCCCCACCTCGGGGCGCTGAGCTATAGTGGGCTGGGACGCTGTAAGGCCAAGAGCTTCTATAATTGATATCATCGAGTGACTGATTGTCGCAGCTACACCTCACGCGCCAAGCTATAGCGAGTGAAGGATTGAGGCTAAAGTCCGTTCCTTGTCGCTCGCCAGCATTCGGATGCAGGGTAATCGTCGTCTCTTATCTCTGACTTTGAATTGGTAGACGCGCAAAGGGTGTCTTTCACAGCTGTCGAAGCCGACGCTGATAACGCTTAGTCATCTTTGTCTGTCCAACTGACGTCGCGTCTGCCTTTGTCGGCCTCATCATCGGCACTCCAACACAATTTCACGCTTGATACAAACATCGCACACGACACGCCGAGCTCCAGCCGCGCCTCGACGAGAGGCTCTGCTCTCACCAACCAGCAGACGCAGACAATGAATAGGCGCGTTTGCTGCCCGAGAGCCTGCTTCTCCCTCCGCAGCGTCCTTTCATGATGTTTTTCGACCCGGAGTTCTTGGATCGCCGCCTGGCGGGCAAGGGACTGGAGCCGCTCTCGGCCGATCCAAAGCGCAAATCATCTCAGAATCAACCCTCGAGATCGCGAATCGCCGTGCCTCTCTTCTCGAAGCCTGCAGACTATGTGCCTGGCAGCGGGCCGCCGTTGCGGCCAATATCCTTGCTCCCCGCAGGCGATTCCACAGCGTACATCCTCGAACGTGTCCTGCTGCCTTCTCCTGGGCCAGCTCCGAACGGCAAGCCGCTGCCGAAGCGAATGGCCTACTTGATCGGATGGCGCGATCTGCGAGCCGCGAGCATGGTGGTTCCCGCAATGCAGGTCCTGGAATACGTGTCCCCGCGGACGTTGGAGGAGTTTGAGGCAAAGCTGGAACAGGAGGTGGACGACGAGAAGGAGAAGCTGCGAAACGAGTTCAAGTCGGGTCTGGAGGCGCCGCAGAAGAAGAAGAAGAGGGGACGGCCACCCGCTCACAGCCAGATAAAGTCTGCCGTGGTGGCAGAGCCAGAGCCCGTGGCTGAGACGCCGACACCGACGAAGCCACGGCACAAGAAGGGCGTCATCAGCCTGTCGACTCCCCAAAAGTCCAGGCTGGCGGATTTCGAGTGGCTGTCAGAAGACGATGGGAGTCCTTCGCGGCAGATTGCTGAGGAGCAGTTTCAGAGCTTGCATGGCTTTTTGCCTGAACCCGAGGAGGGTAGTAACGTTGCTGGAGACACAAACGATGCTCTTGCAACTGGAGATGTCACGCATCCCGTGCGTGCTGCTCCACAAGCAAGCCTTGTCCATATTACTAGTAGCGACCCTGCGAAACAGAAAGAACCGTCAGCATCACCTAATCCAGAATTCGCAAAGATTAAGACACCTGCTTTTGCTGATGTCGAGGCGCAGAAATTGGTGAATAATAAGCACAGCTTACCTCCAGTGGCTTTGTCTGTTGAAGGGAGCAATTGGGGCAAACTGCCTCCATACTTGCCTCCTTCGTCATCAGCCCCGTCTGTGGTACAGGCAGTACAGGCAGTACAAACACAGGCAGAGACGCAGAACCCTATAATTAACCTTGGTGAAGAGGCCAAAGTAGGTCAGAAGCAGAAGCAATCAAAGAAGAGACCCAGGCCTGAAGATGAAGGTGCCAAGACCGAGGCTCAAGAGGACAACGGCTGGGTAGTGGAAAGGATAGAAGATGTGGAATATTACGAAGTCGATGGCATTGGCTTGGTGAGATATTTCAAGGTGAGCTGGGAGGGTGACTGGCCACCAGACCAAAAGAGGACGTGGGAGCCGGAAGAAAACATTCCACCGAATCTCGTACGAAACTTTTTCAAAAACTCGCGGAATAAAAGGAGGGCATTATCGAGGCGAAGCACCCATGGCCAGGGCCACAGCCATGCCCATCCTACAGAAAAGAGCAAGCCAGCTAAACACAACGGTAGCTCTTCACAAAACACCCATACTAAGAAATCTTCTTTCAAACAAGGCACACTCTCATGGCCCGCCGTCCGTAGCCAGTACAAGAGCGTCAGCGAAGCCTTTGCCGCAGAAGACTATGACGATGGCCTCGAGATGATGGACGACGACGGCTACGAGGCCGAGGAAGAAGATGTCAGCGGGAACGGACAGAATGAGTATTTTGTCGTAACAGAAGATGGCGACGATGATTTGCATGGCCGGAGTCTATGGCCAAGCGCTGGTGCTCTTTCATCTGCATTTGGCGTACTTGGGGGGCTGCAATAAACTGTTTTATACCCCGCTGCCCCCCTTTTTCTTTTTTCCTTTTTTTTTTTTTTTTTTGAAAGATAAAAGTGCTGAATTAGAAAGAGAGAGGATGTGTATCTGGAAGAGCGTTTATTTGGGCTTATATATATTCATCAATTTCAATATTCTCTACCCAAGGTACAAACAAGACGCTTACAAGAGGAAAAATATTTTATAATCGCCGGTTGAGCTTCTTTTCCCTTTATAGCATATTTGGAGATTTTATTAAGCCTCTTAAGTTTTATCCCGGCTTTATTATAAAAAGTAGCAATAGCGCAGGATTAATTTGTTAATAGTTTTTTTTTTCTTTTGATGGCGCAGTGCTTAGGAAATGCTACGGATTGGAAGGGCTTGAAACCATTGGGGTTCTTAGAATCAAGGGCATTTTAGTATGCGAAAAAGAGAAGTTGAGATTTTTCAACTCGGTGGAATAAATTACTGTAATTGTTCTTATTTATTTTACCCTTGTAGAGTTCTTTATGCTCCTTGTCCTAGATAGTGTAGGCATTTAGGCAACGTATTTATGTGTGGTATGGTATAGTAACCGAGAGACACATAAGATATGGAAACTCCATGTTTGGGTATAATTCAATTCAATTGCCATCTGCTAATGCACCTCGGTGCTGGTATAATTTTTGAGATACTAAACTAATAAAAAGAAAAGAGAACAGCCGCTCTCCGTCTGTACGCAAATCGCCAATTTTAAAGTGCCCCTGAATGAATAAAAACTGCAAATACCTAGCAGCCCTTCGATACCAAATAGCCATCCATCCTGATACCCGCCTTAGTTTTAGAAGAAGAAAAGAAATCAAAAGAAGAAATGAAAAAATATAGGGAAAAAGGAAAAGAACCCCATTTGCCGCTGTTCAAACCAGCCATGAATGTCTCAAAAGCAATTGAAAGCAAAGCTTCATTTCAAACTCCAACCCTACCCCAAACGCTCGAAAAGAGTAGAAAAGAAGATTCCCATCTTCATTTCTTGAGCCACTTCTTTATCTCAGCAGCCACAGGCGTCTTCTTAATGTCTCGACATTCCATCTCGCATCCCGCCTCGCATTTGGGCACCGCACCCTGATCGAGGCCCTGCTTAGCGACCTTTTCTTCACGATGCTTGGCCAGCATGCCGTACGCCTCCCACGTGCGAATGTTGATCTCGCCGCGGTTCCGAAAGTACTCGTCCCAGTGGTCTGCCCAGTCGAGCTCGTGGAGGGTATTTGCCAGGAGCAGCTTGGTATGGTCTTTGTCGGTCATACTCCAACTCCACTTGCGACGCGTAATGGTAATTCTGCTGCCGATGATCTTATAATCCGTATCTTTGTGGTTTTCGAGATCATAGAGGAGATTATCGACTTCATCTTCTTCGATATCATGCTGCAGAGCAAGGCGCTTCTGCAGAGAGAGTTGCGTCGGGCCCTGTTGGGCGGCTGTCTTTTCGAGATGAGGAGGTAGGCGGTTATACGGGTGCGTGTTCCAGTGCTCGAGATTGTCTACGGGAAGGGGTTTGATTATGCCACAAGGCGGCCTGGTGGTGTAGCTGCATATCTGCGTCACGTCGGGGACGATGAGCCTGAACATGCCCTCTTCAGGACGGTATTTGTATATGTCGGAAAATTTGCCTCTCCAAATGAGCTCGTCGACTCTTCTTGTCTGCCAAATAGACGTTAGTTCAATGCATAGCGAAGTGTCTCTCACATCGAACTCGACGCGGACGATATGCTGAAGGCCAACTTTGCCAATGAAGTACCAGATGTAGTCGCTGGGGAATCCTTTCAGCATCAGTGATCGACTGTATTTCTGGGATACGGCTTCTTGGTCCGCCCAGGACAAGCCAAAGGAAGCAGTTGGAACAAGCCATGCGTCTGCTTGATATTGGCTAGAATTATCATCCTCGTAGATGGGAGGTGACGCTTGAATTGCGCGGATGAATTCTGCGGCTGGTTTTGGGTGCGCGAATTCTACCATCACCGTCTTTGTGGTGTCATTAGTGAATGGCAGTGTGGCGAGAGTAGTGATGCTGAGAATTTGTCCATGGGTTTGAATGCCTCTTGCAATCTGAGCAAGTTTTGCATTTGGGGGCAAGTTTCTAAGAATGATGCGACGACTTCGCTCCGCTGCGGGAGTGCTTGGCAGAGAAGGGACGTATAGCCGTCTACCAGGGATGGTGGTAAAATCAGAGTGGAATTCGAGACGAATTCCACCATCAGGCGTCTCAAGTCTTGCGACTACCTCTTGTGGAGCGTCGACGAAAGGGTCGATTTTGGAAGATTCTGTGTTGCGGGTCGCGGGACACTGGCGGTCTGGGGTGTTGAAATTCATGAGATCCGTATCGTTATCAGAGGGGTCGCAGTCTTGTAGGAGATCGGATGAACTGTCCTCTATCTGTGCTGCTTCAGAGACTGTGGATACGCTCAGCGCAGGCGATGCCGGAGTCAGATAGAGCGAGCTGCCAGAGGGCTGCTATGCGGCCTAGTTAGCACCTGTATAATGGATTGAAATCTTGCTGGACAGATCTTGCTGGACAGATCTTGCTTACGTCTTGTGTTCTCATCTTGGAGAGGCTTGATGGATCCTTCGCGCCCTCCATCAAGGCAATAGTTGCCGTGAAAATATGGCTGACGCTGGCGAGAGAGTTGCCAAGGGTGAAGGCGGCGAGCAGCAAATTGGTCTCTTTCTTTTCTTTGGGTAAATCTTGGAGTGCGGATTCGAGCTTCTTCTACAAATGAGAACAGAATTAGTCTCGGGCATATATGGAGGCGGACTTGTGTAGGTGAGGAATCGTAGCATGAGGATAGCTTACTGCTTTGGATTGCGTAAGCTGGAGCTGGTGAAGCTGCTTGCACAAGGCATTTTCAATGTCTTGGAAGGCTGCGAGGCACTCAGCCTGGCTCTTATAGTTTCCAAGGCCGTCATTCTGAACAAGGTTGCTGCGATTGCTCTCGACGGCGTTTGCTGTTGGAAGTTCTGGGCAGTGCTCTGACGCAGTGATGAAAGGATCCCCGTCGGCAATATCTGTCGGGCCGGGCTCCTTCATGGTTACACCTTGGGTGTTTGGCGCCATGAGCTCGGTGTGACTGCCGTGCTCTCCAGGTTGCACAAGATCTGCGCCAGGGTTCTCGCAGACACCCTTTGATGGAGATGGAGATGGAGTCATGGTGAGGAACTAGTCTGGAGTTGGAGCATTTATTGCGGCAAATGATTCAAAATAATCCCTTGTTGCAGCATTGAATGAAGAAGAGATTATGCTCAGATACGAAAAGTGAAGGAGGAAGAAGAAGAAGAAGAGCTCAGGAATTTGAGCTGCATTTATAGCTGGAGTTGAGCAGGTGCAAAGGCCAGGCGGTGAGTTGCCTTGGAGTTGACGAAGAGTTGACGAAGAGTTGACCTGGTGCACGCACTGCGAACATGTAAAGGCAGATTGAACGTCCTGGCTGCATGTTTCGTCTGCAGCGCTCAGCTGTAAAGCAAACGCCAGACCAGAATAACAGTGAGTCACAGATGAAGATGTGCTCTCCATCATGGGAAGTTGGGGCAAGGGGCGCTGAACACAGATGATGGCTGGGGCTTTGATCTGCTGCAAAAGATATAGTACCAGGACATTATAGAGCAGTTGATCGAGCCATATGCGAAGAGAGAAATAATCATGGAATAACAGTGCATTACAGATGAAGATGAGCTCTTCATCTTGGGAAGCCTGTGCAAGGGGCGCTGAACACAGATGATGGCAAGGTTTTAATTTACTGCAGAATCTATAGTACTAAGACAATATAGAGATTGATTAAGCTATATACGAAAAGAGAAATAATTATAGAATAACAGTGCATTACAGATGAACCTTTGCTCTCCATCTTGGGAAGCCAGTAAGGGGCGCTGAGCAGTAGTAGTATAACACAGGTAGTATCCAGAGATTTACTCTACCTCGGATGATATAGCGCCAGGATAATATATGGCACTTGGGAAATTTTATGTAAAAAGAGAAAATAATCATGGATGCCTCTACTTTGCAGAAAGGGCGTTTATTGAACAGATAGACTCTATGTAATACAAAGCTGGGAGTTGATATCCACCTAATTTGCATTACCAAAAAGAAAAACGTCACTTTTCAATGTCTACATCTACCGGAGCGCAATGCCGATAAATCTTTGATTGAACAAAAATCTCTTCGCCTGTGCATCATATTTCGGCACCATCCATCGTCGTGAGTCAATACGGCGTCGGCTGTCGGCGAGGCTGATGACTGGCGTAGAATAATCAGCCATTTCCCCTTTGAGAAGTTTTCTGCGACGTCTCGCTGCACAGTAAGCAAAAGCTGAAGCACAGCGCGGCGGTAAGGCTGCTGCAACCCTGGGCGAATCTGTCAGATGCCACACCACGTCATCGTGCTTGGTATTCATGCCCAGAAACAGATCTGGGCGCTAAAACATTTGCTGCGATGGGTCTAAGGGGATCAATTGAGAGCGAAGCATCCGGATCAAGGGATCGATCGCGTAGATTCGGGGAACCAGCGCGTCTACAAGACATCACAGGCAGCAGTAGAAGAGAAAAAAAATAAATGCCAGAAACGCAATTGCGCAAAAAATGCAGTTCCGAGATGGATTGCCGGACTTGGCTGCTGCTGGCTCGCTCAGCCTATCAGATCTGCCAGCGATGAAGCAGGGGTTTGGTTTTTTGGAAGAGATCCAGACCGTGATGGAGCTGGCGGGAGAAGCCCGGCGTGTGCCTTGCCGAGTCAAATCCGAAAAGTATCGTCAAGTACTGCTAGCAGCGGCTCGGAGATGTGAATTTGCTTAGTTGGCTTGTACTAATCACTTGTGGAAGCGAAAGGGAGCTGTTGGTTGACGGGAGTTGGCGGATGCACCTTGTACGTAAGAGAAATCAAAGTCGAGTTAAGCCTGGGGTCACGATGCGAGGGTGAGATGCTGCTTCAGGAAAGGATTTTTGTTGTGCATGAGGGGTTGGAGCACGCAAGCTGGGGTGCAACAGGGCATTGAGTCTTTTGCAACTCATGGAGGTATTGTAATTGGCAGGACTTGGACTGGTTCTGAAACTGTCATCGACAATTGCCATGCATTGTGCGGGATGCATTCAATGACAACAACACGATACATTCATCTACATTCCTCAACTCCCCACCGCCAAACGAAAAGCTCGCTCCCGCCTAAAGCTTGGGCCATGACAGCGCTCAAGGGCGCTGCAACCACCGGCTAGCGGCTCGTTTACCAACTAGAGCCCTGGGGGGCGCCAGTTTGCGGGAACAGAGTCCACTCGAGGTACCGGATACTCTGCTCTCAGGCTGTTTTACCCGCAAACGCAGGCAGTACAGCGTCCAATTCACCCCCAATAGCGGGCGAGTCAGCGGCATCCTGCTAGGCTCGGGGTACACGCAGGGTACGCGCAGGGTACTACCCGCCCTGCTAGTCGCTCGCCCGGCCCTTGTTCTTCCAAATTCAGTTTCTACGCAGCGCAGATGCGGATCTCCGCGGCTCTCTCAGCTCTTGTTTCGTCATTCGCTCGGCTTCTGTCTTTGCTCTGATGGAGATTTTTTCTCTCTTCTCCTTTCGGGACCCTGGATCGTGTGTTGACCGAGACCCGGCTTCATATATTATGCCGTGGACCTCACCAAGCTCTGCCATGGCCAGCAGCATTCACACCCTCTCTCTATATCTAGACAGACTCTGTATGGCTGGCTGAGCTGAGCTGAGCTTCTTATACATTACACGAACTCGCCACCAACTCCCTCCGCATTAACACCTCATCTATATCGGCGGTTTTCCCTCATTGGGCACAGTCGGCAAAGCCAAAATCAAATCGGGTCGAATCTCGCCGCAGCAGTGCTCAGTTACCGTCATCATGCCCATCCACCACCGCTGGAACTTCAACATTGACCGGTTCCTCAACCCATTCGTCCCGCCGCCGCCATGGAAATACATCCCCTACCCCGTGTCGTACTGGTTTGGATACCGCAACACGAAGCCCCAGGAGACGGGCAACTTGATGCCCATCTTCTGGGCCTTTCTGGGTGTCTTTGGTGCCATTGCCATGATTGAGGCCGTCAGCAAGCATGTAGCCTCCTTTGCGCCTCACCACGTGCCCAACGTCGTGGGCAGTTTTGTAAGCATCAGCTTCTTCATGTTTCTCAAACGAATATCCAGCTAACTGTGCGTTCAGGGTGCTGCCGCTGTGCTCGAGTTCTACGCCATCGAGTCGCCCCTTGCCCAGCCGCGAAATGCCATCATGGGCCAAGTTCTCGCCGCCGTCATTGGATGCGGTGTGGGCAAGCTCTTCCTCCTCAGCGACAACTTTGAGGAAATCAAATGGCTCGGCGGTGCCCTCGCCTGTGCCTCCGCTACGGCCGTCATGGCGCTCACCAAGACTGTGCATCCCCCCTGCCGGTGCGACGGCGCTGCTGGCCGTGGTTGATCCTACTCTGATCCAGGTCGGATGGTTCCTGATTCCCGTCATGCTGCTGGGCTGCGCTCTGATGCTCGGCGCGGCGCTGCTCATCAACAACCTCGAACGCCGCTTTCCCGTTTACTGGTGGTCTCCCGAAGACCTGCGCCAGCCCAACTCTCTCTTCCGTCGTCGACACTCCAAAAAGAAGGCTCCTGAAGCTGCTGCGGACGAGGCAAAGCCGGAGGAAGCGAGCGAGAGATATGTTTCGGACCTGGAGGCCGCTACTGATAAAGAAACCGAGAGAGAAGACGCTCAACACGCCGCCGATATCATCATCAAGCCAGGACAGGTCATTGTGCCCGAGCACGTCTATCTTACGCAGGAAGAGCAGCAATACCTGGAAACACTATGCAAGCGGCTCTAAACGAATATCATGTCCATATTGTATATCACAATCTATCTATTATATCGGCGTTGTATTGGGCATTGGGTGCATTTTTTAGGCCAGCGGATAGCATACATGGAGCATTCGACTTGGTTTACTTGTTTTAACACGCAGCATATATTTGGGTTGCATAATCATAGTCTATAGTGGATAGAATCCTGAGATACCATTTTTATAAAACAACAAACTTTACTCATCATATCATCTTTGATTTTTGCTGCCGTCGTTGCTTTCCTTTGCTACAGCGGTCGATGCGTCACAGCTAATTGCCATGATTCCCCACCAAGATCTACAGCTCTAGAAAGCTAAATTGAAACCAGCCACCACATTGAAATCCAGTTGGACATGCATTACCTTGCTGACACAATTCCTTATCGTGGGGATGTGTGCAAATCATCCGATTTGACTTTAGGCATTATCAAGAATGGCCGCTAAAGGATGCAATCGTTGCCCCAAAGGAGCTTGTCGCGCATAATTATGGCGCCTCCAAAGCTGCAGTTTGCTGCCTGATGCAGGCCGTCTGAGTCACTCCGGCAGCCTCAGCCTCAGCCCGCAGATGCATGTGCATGGCAATGATAAATGACTGTGCGTATATAGAGAGAGGGGTTGCTGCATTCATCTGCCCCCTCATCCTCGTTGCTTTGTTTTCTTTTACACGGAGCTTGCTATTTTCTTGTCTCAGGGTATACTGTAGCTTTACGCATATCATAGCTGCATATCAACATGGCCGCACTGCAAACTCAGGCCGAGGAGCTGCCGTGGTTCCTGAAGACCTCGTATCCCGTCCTCTTCCCTTCACATGAAGCCCTGTTCACGTCGCATGCGGAATATGACAGCTTCCTCGTCAATGAGCTGCGGGGCTTGCACAGAGTCGTGTCGCTAGAGTCTCTGGAAGACCCCATGGACGGCGTCACGCTCACTGCTGAAGAGAAGCAATCAATACGAAAGGACTGGAAGAATGGCGACGAAAAGTACTTCAACCTCATGTTGACGGAGAATTCGGACGTTGCCTTTCGGTCTACCCAAAGCCCCGTGGTCGACCTCTTTTACGAGCTGGAGGATGTCGTTTCCGGCCCGCGCTTGAAGGAGCTCCTCGATGCCTCTTGGGCTGAACAGCCGCTGGCCACCTTGAAGATCATCTTTAATGCACGATCTATACACTTGGGCAAGAGCTCCAAGCACGTCTTCTACCGCGCCGCTGGGTGGTTGGCGGAACATCATCCCCTTACGCTGGTCGACAATCTACGGTGGCTGAGCCGGCCGGTTATTGAGAAGAAGGTGAGAAAGGAGGGCGAGAAGAATGCTGACGAAGAGTTCGTCAAGGTGGAGAAGCGAGATGGGGTTGAGAATGCTGTGGATCGATTCGATGTTCGATATGGAGTTTCGCATGGTTATTGGAAGGATTTGCTGAATATTCTTGCCTTGGCAGCGGAGAAGAAGTTGAAGGTGCTTGAGAATCCGAAAGACGTACTGAATGTGGAAGATGTGGCTATCAAGTCAAAGACTATCAGCCGGCGACGGCAGAAACAGAATGCAACAGGCAGTGGACGGACGCGAAAGCGAATCGTCAAGACAAACAAGGGAAAAGTCGAAAAGAAGGAACAGGAGCTTGCGGAGATTGAGCATGCCCTAGAAGAAAAGACGGCACACATTGGAAATCCGAGCGTTGCCAGACATGCGGCGAGAGACTCTCGACACGAGGCTCTCAAAGACCTCTTCGACGCCAACGCCTTTTACCGGACGCTGCATATCACAGTGGCTCGACTGTTTGCCGAGCAGCTCCATGCCGACTTGGAAGCCCTTCGAAGCTCGGATCCAAAGGCCAAGAGGGGCATCTCGCTTTGTGCGAAATGGGCTCCTTCGCATGGCAACTTCCACGACCGGCATACCTGCGTCATTAGCTCCATTGCTGAGATCCTGTACCCGCGAGAGTCTCTCGGCAGCGCCGTCTCTGCCTCGACCAGCCGGGAAGTGTATCTCCGCCATGCCCGCGAGCAATACCGCAAAGACGTGTCCGCCCTGCGAAAGCACCTCGAGGTTGTGGAGTTGGATATCGGCGCAAACACGTTTGACAAGATCAAGTATGAGCGCGTGCCGTCGATTGCAATGAAGAACTACACGAATCTCTTTATCAAGAAGGACCTGGACCACTTCCGCGGGTATATCAACAAGGTGGCTGAGGGCAAGGCCAGGATTTCCGGTGCTGTGTTGATGCCTTCTACGTTGGTCAAGGCTGCATCTGGTCGCATACCTTACGCCAACAGAGACCTGGAGGGGTTGACTGCGGACGAAGTGGTCGACCGCACTGTCAAAGAGATTGAGGCAAAGGCCGTCAACGGCCAGTGGAAGGCTCTTGTCCAGCGGATCAAGGATTCCGGCACTCTGTCGTCTTGCATCGCAGTGTGCGACGTCTCCGGAAGTATGGAGAGTCCCAGATTCAGGGACAAGACGACGCCCATGGATTCTGCGGTTGGACTGTCGCTGTTAGTCGCCGAGGTGACCGAGCCTCCATTCGGCGGCAACTTCATCTTATTCCATTCTCATCCCAGAATGATATCCATTGACACGGCCCAGACGCTGTCTGAGAAAGTCGCCGCGATTAAGCAATCAGACTGGGGAGCCAACACAGACTTTGTCGCCGTCTTTGAAAAGCTGATTCTCCCAACGGCCATTGAGAATAATTTGAAGCAAGAAGACATGGTGAAGCGCGTGTTTGTCTTTAGCGACATGCAGTTTGACCAGGCGAAAGGGTATCAACACACTTATGATCAGAAGCCCGAACCGTGGTCTGCGTCTTCTTACGAGAGGATCAAGAAGAAGTACGAGGAGCACGGCTACGAGATGCCCGAGCTGGTATTTTGGAATCTTGCGGGTGGAAGGGCGGGCTATAGTGCCGGTGGCGGAGGCGATGAGACGGCGCCGAAGCCTGTGCTTGCGGAAGAGATGGGCACGGCGATGGTGAGTGGCTATTCGCAGGGCATGCTGAAGGTGTTTATGGACAATGGGATGTTTGACGAGGAGGAGGAGGAGGAAGAGGAGGAAGAGGAGGAAGAGGAGGAAGAGGAGGAAGAGGATGATTTTGAGAAGATGGACGAGGAGGGTAATGAAGAGAAGCCCGAAAAGGTGGCGAAGAAGAAGGAGAAGGTTAATCCGTTGATGTTGGTGAGGAAGGCAGTTTCGCATAAGGGATATGCCATGCTCGAGGTATTAGATTGAATGACTATAAATGCTAAGACAATATAAGAATGTGTATCCTGCTCTTGAAAGATTACATGTACTATGCAAGGTACCTATGATCTGAATAGAAGCCAAACAACAAAGAGTAGAGAAAAGCAGCCAACACTTCCAAGCCTAGCCGTAGAAAAAGAGATTTTCATAAGAACTGGACAAAAATGAAAGCTGGATCTAATATATTCATTTCTAGGAAAATATTATAACAATAATTGCAGGAAAATGCAAAAAGAAAGGTTTGGGGCCAAACCGTGGATTGAACACGGGACCTCTTGCAGTTGAGTTGGAAGCCCAAAGCAAGAATCATACCACTAGACCATTTGGCCGATTATTGGATATGATACGCTCTGTCAAATAAGACTTATAAAAGGCTACTCTGATAACAGAATTAGCGTATAAGCTAATGATTCACTTCGAGCAGCACCAACATGAACTAAATACATGTTATTTGCCTTCATTGATACCATATTACTTCCTCTTCAGTAAGAGAAAATTCAGTACAAATTCGCAATTGAAATTCCATTGCATTTTATTTCCGAAGCAGTAGTTCTTTGATTTCGTATGTGCGCTTGAGATGCATCAACATGACTAAAGTTTTGTCGTGTTTCTAGGGTAAATATCGAACCAATATCAGGGAATATCAGAGCTATGTGAGGTGCAAAGTCAGCTGGTATCAAGTCCGGATTAAAGACATGAAAAACTCGGTGAGTTTTCTCTTTTTACTGCATAATATATTATCTGGCGCTCAGAAGTTTGCCTGGCGCATTGTACCTTGTTGGATTATTATGCTTGAACGCCAAGTTGGATATCTTAAGCGTGCGATATAAACTCATCAACGTAATATAACCCATGCTATCACCAGCATCTAGTAGCATCCCCTTGTCCATTCCTCGACACTACAGAATTATACAATCTCCTTCAGCTAGCTTCCATTTGCAAGTATATCACCTACTACTATTATACCACCACTAGGACAAGCCTACAGACCTATTAGCAACAGGAGAATAGGAGTAAGGAAGAATACTTCACAAAGCGTAGAACATACCAAGACATCACAAGGCCACCGACAACCCAAAAGCGGAAGAATGGACAACCCTACAACATCACGTAATATGTAGCCAGACGCCCCCTTCTCCCCCGCGTTATACGAGATTCAACACCCTTGCTCGTATACGATGAGACATGAATGCCGGAGTGAACACATGCCAACCGTCAGTTTCCAAAAGTTCCAGATGGGGAGTTTGTGTCCCAGATTAGCTAAACCCTTCTTGCCGCGGTATCATGAGATGAAGACCCTTTGAGGCCTCCAGGTAAATCCATCAATATTATGCGTCTTTCTTATGTGTGCTTCTCCTCTCATAGCTGTATGTCCATGTCTTGTCCTATGCGTTTCTTCTTCTAGACATGCCATCGTATTCTCGATAGACTGGACAATCAGAAGCTTCACTTCCACTGGGCCGCATATGCCCCTTTGCTTTGAGCATGGTATGTCTCTTCCCCCGCATATTCGTCCCAAGTATTACATATCCTATCCCAACCTCCAGACGGCTCTGCTTCAAGTCCAGCTGATTCCTGGGGTGTCGTTTGATACACGTGGATCTGGAACTAGCCTATTTGGTCCATTCCATTCGAGTTTCCCTTGCGTAAAAAGTATATGAAAGGAGTGAGTCGAGTAGCTAAGTAGCCACGATGGTGGGAGAGAGCCAATGAATAGGCGATAGAAAGTATGAGCATGTGGCTAGTATAAGGTGCCGTGCTGCGTAATTTACATAGAAGGGCTGTCACATTTCATCGCCATATAATCTAGTGTCTAGGATACTCGCTTTAGGGAGAATTCTCCGTAGCTGGAAACATCAAAGTAGGTGTTGGTTCCCATCTATCCAAATTGTATAATGTAAAACGATATCTAGCCTCTAGATGTCTAATATCTATCTGTTTCATTGTGAGACCCCACACAATCGCTTAGAACAAGCATGCTATACCTCGCGTATGTGATCCGACTCTCTGCCCCTGCACAAAAATCGAGAGCAAAGATGATACATTTAAAAAAAAAAAACAGTGATACAATTCGCTGACGCCTTGAGCCCAAACAAAAAGAATTCTTGTATATATTTCAATTGCGCCGATACTGGGTATTAAATCGTGTTTGCAAGATATGAAACTCCTATCCTTCCCTCCCATCGTCTTGTTCCTGTACACCTTATGGAATATGTCGAATAACATTGTAGATTTCAAGTTTGCTGTGTCGAATAAAAAATTGCAAGTCGCTTAAACAAAAGTCTGCTATACTGAAAAAGGAATTTCGTTGCTTCGCTGGTGTTGCTTGCTAAAAAGGAATGAATGAAAAACAAATAGAAAAATAAAAGGAAAAAAAGGACAAGGTTTAAAAGTAAAAAAAAAAACAAAATGGCAACAATAAACAATTAGAAGCTGAATAAACCGCTTCTCCTCTTGCCAAGTGGATATACAATCAAGGCACTCAAAAAGAGGCCCACGCTGATGCCAATTGCGACTTGAATGACGCTCAATAAAACTGTAAATGCAGTACCGTCAATCTGGGAACTGGTGGAAGTTTCTGTAGTGTTTTTGTTCAAAAGATTTGCCGAGTTGATACCAGCTAACAGGGAGCCACTTGCAGCTAGACCAGAAGGCACCTGGACAAAGATGGCTGGGAGCATAGCAGCAGCAGCAAGACTATATCCCACTTTCCTGGGTAGGCGTTGCTTTTCTTCTGGAGGTGGCCCTGCGCTGGATTCCACATCAGGTAGAGGGGGCATGGTCGGCTTCCTCTTGGAGAATCGCGGCTGGACTCTTGCTTGCCACCACTCTACGAGATCCAGCCAAGCGTTTTGCACGTGCCGTCCAAGTCGTGAGTATAAGTTGGCCAAGATGCCAATGGTCAGCGCGCCAAGCATGTTGGATATTTGACTGTTGCTTTGGAAGTACTGGCTCGAGTAGCTATTGACACAGAAACCAGCCAGAGACATGATGGTCATGACGGGTGTCTGCTTCCACTTAGCCTGGTTAATGATACACAGACAGAGCGTGAAGCCCGGAACAAACAGGATGGACCATGCGCGGTTGGCGCTGAGAGGATTGTCGCAAGTCGTGGCACTAGCCGCTTCGCTGTCAAGCATGCCGTACAAGGAGGCTCCAATGGTGATGCCGTAGCCGAGAAACAGAGTGTAGATGACCGCATGCACCATACGGACACTACCGGCGACAATGTTATGGCTTTGAAGCTCCAGAGAGCCGCAGAGCACCATGTAGCCGGGGAGAATAAGGGCAATGCTGCTCTGTGCCAAGGCGCTGAAGCAAAATAGTTTCCCACCGTTGATAGAGCCAAAGCCACGGGCTAAAAATGTTGTAATGACAGCAGCAGAGACCTCGAAAACGTGGGCATAAAGCTCATTGCTGGGGGCAAACACGAGCTGAAGAAGTCCAACTAAGCAACCTAGAAGGAAGGCAACTGGCAGATCGATGAAGCGGCCCTGGAAAGCGAATGGAGCCACGCAAACTGAGGCGAGGCCATACATGAACACACGAAACCAGGTCTTGAACTTGGGCTTCCGATCCATGACCTTGTCGAGGCGCCTAGTAGCCTCCTCTACGCCAAGCTTATCATGAACGACGTCCTTGTAGATGTTATGAACATCTCGTAAGCGGCCAAGATCAACTCCCTGGGGAACCCGAACCACTTTAACTTCCGCCGTGTGGGTAGAGCTGTCATCGAAGCTGATAATCATGCAAGATGGCATGTAAAGGAACTGGCCTTCGATTTCGAGAACGCGGGAGGACATGCTCATGTACTCTTCAAGACGGTGCGTTGGAGCACCGTACATCATGAGGGCGCGACATAGCTTCAAGAGATACCTGTGACGTGCAATTGTGCCAGCGATGTGAACGGTGATTCGAATTTGCTCCTTCTTTGACTTCTTTTCCTTCTTCCTCTTTTCACCAAAATGATCGGATATTTCGCTGGAACCAGGAGCGGCAAACATGGTGGATGACTTGAATAGCTCACCCAATGCCAGTGAAGAAGTCGAACCTTTGGATTTGTGATAGCCTCTCAGACGACTAGATGATCGTGATCGAACGGTACTGACGGTAGAAGGCCGTCTGGAAGATGAGGGCGAATGTTGTGGAGACATGACGGGAGTTGATGGTGTCGTAACAGGAGTGCTGAACCCGCTGCTACTTTGGCCTCGATTGGCGCCGTTGTCATCGCGATGAAGCTTGAGCAGAGAGGAAAGGATGCCTCCACGATATCTTGATGGCCTCGGGACGTAGTCTTGGGTGTAGGCTTGCATGATGACCGGAGTTGATCTGCCGGATGAAGAAGGTTGTGGATGGAAAAGGTAGTCTTTATCATGGGAGCTCACGATCGACTCTGCTCTATCGTGTTCATGTGGCTGGTACAGGCGGGAGCTATGGGGGGTACGATGTGTGGTAGAGTACGTGCTGTGAGGCGTGTATTCCCGGAGAGTAGACGTAGGGCTAGTCGTGGTAGCAGCGTCATCATCCAAGTCTCGATCAGTATGGTCTGAGACTTTGAGGACGGGCTGGAATGATCGTTGAAGCTCAATCGAGTTTCGTCTTGAACCTGGGGCAGACCGGGAGTAAGACGAGCCCAGCGTTACAGCCAGGCGATCTGCTCGTTGCCGTGCATCCGTCATGGATCGAAGCTGCCGTTCTGTGACATGCTCCTCCGCCTTGTCTGCTTCCTCTTGTTCTTGACGGACATTGTAGCTGGTATTGCGCTTCAAGACTGGTCTTGGCACTTTTGGCGTAGTGGATTCTCCAGCTTTCGGGACGGGAGTCGATGCTTGTGCCGGTGACGCTCGTAATTCGGGTGAGTTTTGCTCCTCCGTCAGCAGCACCATGTTTAAGGCAAGTCTCAATTCCTGAGCATCTGGTGGCCCCGAGTCAGAGGGCTGTAGGTTTGGTGATGCCTGGGGCGAGTGTTCGAAATATCCAACAGGCGGGCTCTGGTCCAAGAGCCAGTCACCACTGCTAGGAGAGGCAATCTCCCTCCCGAATGGACCAACCGAGAGGTTCGCAGACGACCTCAACGACGACGGCTTCGATTCATCCTCGCTCCAGACTACACGCTTCTTGCCTTTACGGCCAGGCGTAGTGATCTCGCTAACGTCTCCATAGTCTCTGGGGTCTGTTGACATTGCTGTGGCGTGCTGCCTCTCAGTATCGTCGGCTCTGAGACCTGTTTCAGGGTTTAGGGAGGGGCTTCAAGCCAGAGAAAGGGAGATGATGCAGCATGATTTGGGAGAGACGAGCTACCACAGCTGCGTAGCACATGTAAATAAGAGAGAAAAAATTGCCATGAGTAATGGCTGGCTCTCCCGGCTCGTCTGGAATGCCCCTCCCTGGTGATCCCTGATAGCGGCTGGGTGCCGTGTCAGCGAGCAAAAGCTTGTCTGGGTCCCGGGCCTGTTAGATTTGCAATTACAGCCACGATGGCGAAACGAAGGGTGGGGGGTCTCCAGAGAGGAATCCCAACGTCCGCGAGCATGCCAGAGGCCGGTGCGGAAGCTTCTGCATGCGAGGCGTGCGCTTGGCAGGCCCAGGAACATGGCGGACGCCAGCTCTGCATCCCCGGTTTTTTTGCTTTTCCATCTGTCCACCATGCTCCATATCCCGTTGTCAGTGCCATGCCATGATTCCATCCTCAACGCAGTGGCTAATCCGTGTTTGCTTGTCATGATCGGCTGGTCTGCGGCAGCATCCATTGGCTTCCGTGATCATCGGTGGCTCTTTGTCCATCTCCATCGCATGACGGCCGTCCCGCCTGGCCCTACCGCCATATGTGCCATGCTGTCAGTATCACCAGCTTATTTCTCGTCATTCCTGGCTGCGACCTGCCGAGTTTAGTCAATCGGTAGTTTGGACGCGGCCGCCGAACGTCGGGCGCATAGTCATCGATGATACGAAATCCGCAGCAAGGAACAGGCAGGCTAGCCAAGGCAGCGGGTCAGACAAGATGCGAAGAATGAGTGCGTGATAGAGACAAGTTTTGCAGGTGGACCTGAAAAGCGGTTCTGCTGGCCAAGTTTTGGCAGCGATATGGAGGTGCAGGGGACCGTGTAGCCGCCCGGGTTGCCTCTTTGGGCTACGCCGGTGATGAGCTTATCGCTAGATAGCGCACGTGCAGCCTCAATATCAGGTTATCAGCTGCGAGGCGAGATGGTTTCTCCATCAATTCTCCATTGATTCTCCATTGACTCTACCTTGACTCTCCGCAAGCCGTGGCCAAGCACGTCGTTGTTACGATTTGCTTGCGTATTGATGGCATACTCGCAAACTCGTATTCAACTGCCACTGATGTCGATGGCAGGTAAGAACGTGCTATCTTGTGGCCACAGAGTCATATGCGCCCGTGGCGCCTCATGGCGAAAGCCTTTTGCGTTGGTGGCGAACCTGACTGGGGGTTCGTTTAAACAATACGCACCACTTTTAATTTTTTTTTTCTTTCCAGGTTTTCTTTCAGTCCCCCCTGGCCAGAGAATTCCGTGTCAATTAACCTCTTCCATCTAGTCTGGCCCTTAGCTTCTTCGATAAGAGTCTTGCTAGGATCTTCTCAACAAGGACCAACGCCAGAGGACGCCAAGCAGCTGAGCTTTGTTCTCGAATCTTTCCATCTCACTTGCAGCGGGAATCCGCCTATCGGATGAACCCCCGGCGCCTATCTACGCTGACTATTAGCGCGTAGATATCAGGAGCCAGACTTATGCAAAATCTTCATCGCCTTCACCGATCCTTGACTTTGGCCGCCAACATGCGATAGTCGAACGACCAATACGACTCGCAGTCTTGAGATTGCTGCCCAACAATCGGTTCTTTTGCGCCCAAGGGGAAATATCACCGGTTCCAAGGCCATTGCCGGCGGGACCCATCCAAGCTCTCCAGGGGTCCTCCACTGCTCATGGCCGGAAAGCTTAGCATGAAGACCCGTACTCGCAGCGGGATGAAATCCACACGGCCCACGTTGGGGCTGGAAAGCAGATCAAGAAATCTTGTTCTCGCCTAGACAGCCATGCTGCTAAGCCTGCAAGCTTGCGCGTGCATGTTTTGGTGCCATGCTATTAATATCTGTATCCACATGGCCGCACTACTTGAAGCTCGTGGTTGAGATCTACCGAGACTACTCCTGAACGGACGTGGACGGCACGATTCATTGCCGACTGAAAAAGGCGTTTCATGCACAGTTATCATGGGCGTCAGGAGCACAGCTGCTATCGCTTTGCATCTGTGAGTACGACCATGACTTGCCCTATGGGTCAAAGTTTCAGATGGGTGCCATCCCGTCAGTCCATTATAATGCACGACAAATCGAGTACCTCAAACATCTTGATACAACTTGTCTTAGCCTATCTAAACCTCAAACGTCATCTTAATCTGCTTGACACAATTCCTTTTGGTGTATCAAATCGTACATCTTGAAGGTATACAAAGATCCAGCCACCGACGGTCTGGTTTTATTTGACCCGCATAACACTGCTTCTCTCTGTTCCCCTTGCAGTCTGTAATGAACTATGCAAACCTCTTTCTCTTTTCCTATTGTTTCAACACTACTGTGTATATGAGTGTATCAATTTGTTATCGCATTTGCTATGCCATTGAGAGAACGTAGCGAAATCAGGATCTGCCGATCTTATTGACGCACTGAATCAATTCCGCTTCCGATGATCGTCAGGGCCTGAATCTTCTCCTTTTTGCGCCTCTCTCCCTTGAAAGATGATCGATCGCTTGACCAGCGTGAAAGATTTGAAACGGTGGTTCAATTCGTCAAACGAGATCAAGATCTACCCCTCATGAATTTTGACACTTAGTATTAGCACCCTCGAGTGTGATTATGAAAAATCGCCCACTGGTCAGGACACACTGAAAGGGAATGCTTTCTCTGTTTCTCTCATTAATTTTCAATTTTCTGGCTTCAAACAAAACTTCAAAAGGTAGGTATCATTTCCGAGCAACATTCCTCCATCATTGGTATTCCCTTATCCTGCACAGATGCAAGCTAAGCTTGGCCAATACTTCAAATCGCATAAATTCCTATGCAAAAGATTCCGTCTGGTTGTCGCAATATTCGAAGAATTTCCCAGCCTTGGACGTGTCTTCTCCATCTTGTGGAGACAGGGATTTTTCAACATCTGGACGGGTTGGGCCAAATCGACCCCAAGGCATGACATATTGTCCACTGTGCTCTGACTTGACATCTGGAGATAGGCCAGCAAATAACTCCGAGTATGCGCCGTAGATGGGATCATGCAGGGCTGGTGCCTACTCCAAGAATTAGCATGATATGTATTTCCCAAGGTTCTGCAAAAGCAATGGCTTACCATTGAATAGTATTCGAGCGCAGACACGTCGCGCTGCAGTGGTGTTTTGAGATTACCAGGATTGACAGTCTATCATGTCGGCACATTGTTAGAATGCTTGAGATTATCAGACATGACATCTTGGAACACATCTGCTTACCAAATGCAAAATTCCATTATCGGCATCCCGTCTAGCCCATTCACTACCGATGAAAAGATTTCCAGCCTTGCTGGCTGAGTATCTGGTATACTCATCTAGCCATTTCTTCTTGTAATCCAGGTTGTCGAGATCCATACCACCATTTGGCGCCATTAATTGGATCATAAGAGACCCCAGCCAAATAACACGGACGCTGCCTGCCGGTGACGATTTGGCTGTTGATTCGATGACTGGGTGCAGGAGCTTTGTGAAGAGGTAGGGGCCGAGACAGTTGACAGCCATCATTATTTCATGATCCTAGACGAAAAATAGGTAAGCATCTCATTGTGTGACCACATCTGTTAATAGAGAGAGAATGCGACCTACCTGTTTGGACCTGGTTGGAGCCTTTTTAGGCAAGCGCATGATTCCTGCATTATTGAAAAGAACGTCGAGTCTCGTCTCCTTTTCCAAGAAAGCGTTTGCGCCGGCTTTGATGGTGGAAAGATCGGCTAGATCAAGTAGCAGGAATTCCAGCCTTCCCTTGGAGTCGGGATGGGCTTCTTTGATGGATTTGATAGCATCTTGGCCGGCATCTTCGCGGCGCCCTGCGATATAGACAACGGCGTTTTTGGCATAAAGCAGTTTTGAGAGCTGATATCCTACGCCTGAGTATCCGCCAGTGACGATAAAGACCTGCTCGAGTGGGCATAATCGACATTAGCAGGACGAATTAAAGGGTACACGCAAAGATGCTACGTCGTGAAGATTTAACTGACCTTGTCAGATAGGTCGCCCAAGTGATTCTCTGTGAAAGTAGGCTTCGGTGGGAAACCCTGCGTCAAAATATTGCCGATTCGTTTGAACATGGCGAACAAAATTGAGACTGAGCTCAGAGTCCTTGTTTTGTATCGCGTATGAGAGGTTCAGAGCGAAGCGCTATGCTGAGAGGTCCAGACTGATTGTCGTACGTTTGCGCAGAAGGACAAAATTATGGAGAAGAATTGAGGAGTTTCATGAAACTCGGCCTCGGCAACTCTTTTATATGAGTTACCCTAGGCAAGCGGATGTCTAGAGGCAGGGATCTATCAAACAATCAGCACACAATTCCTCAACTATGCGCACCGCGTTGACGCCAATGACTATCCCCCGCTTTGCTCGATGCCCTGCCCACGATTTCGAATACTATATGTCTTTGTCCGCGGTCTCTATTTCTCGGACACTATTTGTTTGACTATCCGCTGGCCAGATGCGCTAGTGGGATTTACGCCCGCGTACATGCCAAACACAGCAATTGCAGCTTGGCGGTTCCAGCGTATTTGTCAGCGTGTATCTCTCTCCCTTTGTTAAACGGATCGTACTGATTTTGTGTGATCCTAAGTACATACTATCCTTCACGATACTTACCTTCTCCACTGTCTACTCTGAGAACGCAGCGCAAACGGATCTGGCAGGTGTCCTATCCGACTCAATACATGATACCAGCCCCAGGTTCAGGCTCTTCACGCGGACTCAATGCATCGCCCGAAGAAGCTCCACATGATTTCCGGCATCAAGAGGCCGAAGCTAGCCAAAATTGCACATACAGATGGAAGGCCTGTTCTACGATACGCGGCGCGATCTTGATCCGCAGACTAGCCGCAGATGGTAGTTACCCAAGATAGCACCAGCTTCCCAAAGAAGAATCCACGATGCCGCCGGCTTTACTAATTGCAGCCTTTGAATGGCAATGGCCACGCCAAGTTAATTTGTCTGTCTGGGCAATGGGCTGATTCCATACCTATACATGCATCTTAAATCACAGATAGAAATGTGGCAATCGCATGCTGCGACAGGTATTGTTGCGATGTTTACAGAGCATGGGTCCTATATGAATCAGGCCATTTACCTTTCGAGTAAATACGAGCGGCACAGTCGTGCTATTCGTCACAGTTTGGATTTCATAAATACCATCAAAGGGCGATCTTTTCTCTAGCATCTTTATATGAACGGCTTTGATTGTTATTCGCTAGCGCCATCGTGTACCAGATGACAATTTATGCTTACCAGACTTGCTAGAGGTATTAGGGTGTGGCGTCGAAAAGTGGCATTTACCCATTTGCTTGGCGTGGCTTGTCTAAATCATGTAAGAAGGCGTATAAATTCCTGCCCTTTCTTCATCAGCCTTTTGTACTTGGAAGAACAATTTGTGGTGTGGTAGAGCTGCTACAGCCCTGGATCCTCTTTCATACCAAAGTGAAATCAAAAGCAGTTGGTCATTTTTCACTTATTAGGCCCTTTTTTGTCTTCAGCCGTTGTAGCATCGCCACTTACCCAGTGGCGTTTTCTGCTAGTGCTAATTCCCAATACATGCAATTCGCCTCGTGTTGTATGTGGCGTTGCGCCGCTTAAAGTTGGGTGAGAAGCCGCAGAAAGCGCCGATATCGCATACAATTAACATGCGTGATTGCAGGTACAGCCCATCTATCAGGAACATCAAGCGCATGTCTACGTGATTGCTACTCAGTCAACGATTCGCTTATATTGTGATACACGACTTACCACGAGTACAGGTAGCAGAATGCGCTTTTATGGCCAATTAGCAGATCCAGCGTTAGCCTATTCTGCCTCTCGCTAATCTTGATAGGGCCTGTTAGGCAACCCATTGGTCTTACACTGGTGCCCCTCATGTTCTCCAGTTTGCTTATGGTCCCCAACAAAATTCACTTTGCAATGTGAAGCTTGCGTATTAGAGCTTATCCTGTCATCAGTTGTTGAGTTATCACAGCCATAGGATACTGCAAGCTACTTGGTTTGTCGGATAACGATCGGCAAACAGGTAACAGAGTTCGACAATGCTTAGTAGAGTAGCACACACTTGTTAAGTAATCTGCGGCTACACCGCACATCGTCGTTGCGCTGCATGTCTTGGAAGCTGCGTCATGTGATTTGCAGTCTAATGTTGATGAGTTCAATTCCTGTATATACTCACGGGCACCTTGCATTGTACGCATTCACCATACCATATCATTAACACACGCAGCCGCGATAATATTCACAGCTTCAACATGACTTCTTGGTTCCCAGACCCCAGGCGGATTGTCACCGGCCACAATTCGCAAGGCAGAGCAGTTGTTGTTGCCGACAGCCCAATTCCTTGCGTCCCAACGCCGACGGGGGCCAACTTTGCGGTGCTCTATGAGACGCACCAATTCCCAGCCTCCAACGACGAATGGGTAGATCCTACCAAGACGCGAACCACTGACTTGTCGAACAACAAGGGGATTATTCTCCGGGTTGTCGACATCCCACCAAAAGTGGAAACGGTAACAGTATTTTTTATTTCAAGATCCAGGGCCCGAGGCGGGGTATTCAGTTCAGGCGCAGATACTAAGAATGGCGGCAGTTGTTCCATCGGACGGAGTCGCTAGATTTCGGCATCCTTCTCAATGGAGAAGTTTCCTGGTACATTGCCTCTCTCTTTCTCTATTTTAATATGTAAATTAAAATTTAATTGCTAATACCATCTATTTGTAGCCATCTCGATGATGGCGTCCGCATCGATATGAAGCCTGGCGATGTGTGCGTCCAGCGCGGCACGATTCACGGATGGACAAACTACTCAGAGGAACCCGCTCGCCTCTACTTTGTCTTATCAGGTAAGAAAAGCAGCCATGAAATCTGTCGTTTGTTGAGAAGACTGTCTCACAATGAAAATTAGCTGCTACGCCTGTCAAAATTGATGGAAAGTCATTGACGGCTTATGGCTACACCAAGGAAGAGGTCGAAAGTGGAGGCGCATCACACTAGATATTTGGTTATAGTTTTTCTACCAAGCATTTTCCGAGGCTTTCATCTGTTGGATATGAGATGGGAAAAAATGATGCGTTGCACGTGCTTGCATAGATTTACGAAATGCCATGATTTCAGATGGGCGCGCTGCTTATCTCTCTATCCGCTAAACTGTCTCCTGCGCGTACTTCCAACATTATGATCCAGCTCTCGCTCCACGCCTCACGCATCTTGTTTTTTATTTATTAGGAGTACTATTGATACATGTTGAGGAGGCCAATTGGATGGATATCTAGAGCGATATCGAGTCTAGCTTTGAAAGATTATGGGTGGCAAGTCTCATGCAGCGCACGTTTCCGCACATATCCGGGTACATAGGAATTGCAACAACCTCTTTGACCCTCAGATGAAGAAAATGTTCACGTTACGTATAGTTCGATTTACCAATGGCTTTTATTTCAAGCATATTAATAAGAATAAAAAGTCCCTCTTTTCCAGACACCGCGCTAATTATCACTAAGCAGATAGTAAGAAATCCTCCATATGTTGCAAATATTTGTACAGCCCAACGTCAACGCCACTATCCATTGTCTCCTCTGCAAATCTCACCATTTGTAGTGCCTTGGGAAAGTCTTCCTCCGATGGGAAATTGCCGCTGGAGAGAGAATGTTGAATCGTTAATGCGATCCGTAGGTAGGTCCGTGGTTTTCCGGCGAATAACTTTGCCCATTTATTTTTCGGCTCGTGGGTGATGATGCTGTCTTGTGTCTTCCCATCAGGCAGGAAGCTTGACAGAAGTTCTGGCGGGAAAGAAGAATCTGCCAACAGCAGCTCATGCTGCATGATCTCGGCAGATTCTGTTGTTTGAATGTGAGCAATTAGCTGTTTTATAAATTTCAAGACGTTGTTTGCGTTTTCGTGGAGGCCTCGGAATTTGTTCATGACGTTGGTGTAGACCATGAGATCGCGCATGTTGTCTGCGGCGGGCGCGCCAGTGTTTAGTATCTTTGCATCTAGGACTTGCCAGATGAGCGGAATAGCGGTAAAGGTAACGCTAGAGATTTGAATTAGCCTTGAGTTTCGAAGCAAGGGGTTATAGTTTGCCTACAATGTGTTTGGAAGATACTGGACAAGGCCTAGACGGGCTAACTGCATAAACATGCCAGTGATTCCCTTTAATGCTGAGTCCATCTCTGCCTGGACTTGGAGATCGTTCTTCTTGGTATCTGATGCGTGGCTAGGATTGGATACGGATAGTAGCATCATGTGATAACACAAACTTGCTCTCGCAGCACTTGAGGATGTCAGTGTACGTCTTGTCTTGGGGCGGAAGCAGTCTTACAAGTAGTAGATGAATGTCATCTTGATGAACATTGTCACAGATTTGTGGACGCCAATCGATGGAGTAGAAATCTCAAATCGTTCTCTTGTTTTCTGATACCAAACGTCCAAGAGCCCGACAACTTCAGCACAGGCATCGGACTCCCTTCCAGTGTCTGTCTCTGAGGTGACGATCTTGGGGCCAGCCGCTGGGTAGAGTATCGCAAGGGCCATGCTCAAGGGGTTGACAATCTCGCAAAATGCCGATATGAAATGTGCTATAATCTGTCTTGTCGGCCGGTCATACACTGTAGAGACTCCTAGTTCGTCTGAAAAGTCGGCAAGAAGGAGTCCCGGCTGGCTAAAGTCGAATTCGTCGCATCCAATGACCAATGGTCTTCGCAAGCTCAAGGAAATGACTCTGTCTCGCAATATGCAGGTCCACCACAGTCGTTTTAGCCGTAGTTTCGCGGGATTGCCGTCGTTTAGTGTGTGATACTGGTCTGCGTGGGCGCAACGGGCAAAGTGGACTGCGTTTACCATCCAGTATGTGTTTGTGGTATCGCTCGGCGCGGGCGTGTAATAGGTCAGCAGGAGCGCTACCTGGGCGCTGACGACATTGTCTCTGTGGATGTCGAATTGGGTCAAGGTCTGAAGCGTATCGGAGATGGTTAGATGCTGCCAAGTGATGGATGGAGCAATGGCAAACTGACCTTTGCAGCCGTATATAGTTCAAGATGAGCTGCTTGTACGCTGTTATACCCAAGACTGAGAAGCGTTGATGCTGACACGTACTATTAAATGTCAGCTATATGGCTCAGAAGATTCCAATACATCATGGTGCCCTCGTTGAACTTACAGGAGATGATATGAACAGCATTGCCCGGATCAAAAGAAGAGGAATGCGAGCGTCTGCTGCCCAAAACTCCGCCTCGCTGACCAGAGGTATAATGGGATGAATATGTGAGAAATACTGATGGAAGAACTCTTCTAGTGCTGTTTCCGCAGGCAAGGTGAGACAGCCCTTTTCTGTCAAGTACGCTACATCGATATGGCTAAGTTGATAGAGGGATCCAGCATCGACAAAGTTGTAGTTGGAATAAGGTACGAGACGTGCTGGCGGCTGCAGTCCAAAGATGGTAGTTTTGTCATATCCCGTTCCCCAAGGATTGCCAATGCCGAAGCCATCTTGCTGTCCTATTTTGCTTGGGTCAATGGTACCATCTGCGAAGCTAAAGTTTGCGTTTAAAGCTTCTTTACTAAACTCCGATGCCTCTTGTTGGAACGCCGGGGTTAAGGATGGATCGATCTTGACTGATGGGCTGGACGAGCTCGAGCTGTCCATGTCTTGGTCGTTTTTAGTTGCTGCTTGGGGCTGGAGGTTTGGGTACACTGCTTGTGAAGGTTTTGCCTTTTCTACATCTATGGGTCGGGATTGCGATAGTTTCTCCTTTGCCTCTTGATCAAACACGCGCTTTACTCTTTGTTCCCTATGCAAAGTAACTTTAGTAACAGGCATTCAACAAGAGCTCTCTCCACATGACAGCAACTCACCATTTTCGCTTTCGCGGCAACACTTTGCAATTGGCAGAGTCCAACCGGCAATTTGTGCACGGAAATCCAGTCACTGCAACATCGCATCTGACTTTGCGAATTCTACAGACAGTGCAGGCATGGCTGGCACGCAGTCGCGCGCGTAGTAGCGGCGGACTTGATGAAGTCTCGCCGTCTGAATTGGAAGAGCCCATCGCTCCACTCGGCTTCTGTTCCGCGGTGTGTGAATGAGATTGTAGATAACACAAGATATGACAGCACGGCTTATCTGCCAAATCTGTCTGGGAGCTGTTGACTCGGCTCAATTAGAGTTATGTGGGGAGCCGAGATGCGAATTTCGCGGATGCGGGAATGCCAATGATGGATGGAAATACTTTTTGCAAAGGTTCCTCGAAACTGACATCTTCCTTGAACTGCGCGTGAGTCTCCCGGTTTGCTTAAGCAGTTCCCCGGCTTCGGCTCTGGGGATCGCGGAGAGCGTTTTCGGTCTTTGTGGGGGAGTTCCCCGACATTTCTGGCGAATCGGAGCAGCGCGATTTACCCTCGGCCAATTTCGATAAGCCGGTTAAGGAAGTACCGCTGTACCTCATTGCCGACGAGTGACAATTATACATGCCAGCCTGAGCATATAAAGCATGAGATTTATTCACTTATACCAACTATGAGGAGAATTGACTTGATTGCTGAGTTGCAAGTGGATGAATTATGTTCTTCAGGCTCTACGTCGCATTGGGAATATGCCATAATAGGAAATCATGCGACCCATGGGTATGAAGAAGATTGCAGTTGAGAAAAGTGAAGCTTAGTTCAACAAATCATCACTTATTATTGTCCAGATTGTTGACTATAAACGCTTTTTCTCTTCCAAGAGACTATTTAAAATTTCGCGGCATCAAAGTTGCGCACAAAGTCGTAGTAAAACTTGAGCATCTCAATGTGGCCATCCACGCGAGCGTGCTCGTCAATGGTATGGATGTTGTTTTCCGCATGAAATCGATCAGGGGTGAAGCGCCAGATGTTTTCTGAAAGTCCTGTTTGATGTTTTAGCTAAATTTACTCACGACATGGAATACGCACAACTTACCAATATAGTGACGAGTGTCAGTGTTGCCCGTCATAATCTCTCCGGTGGGAACCACGGTTCCGTTATCGAAAGCAAAGCTGTGTCGAAGAGTGCCGGCAAAGACATCCCAAGCGTGGCCACTGGTGGGAGAAATGGGGCTGGGGTGGAAATTGCCCTTGGTTGATAGAACCAAGGTGCCCTTGTAGTCGACATTGCTTGAACCAGCCTTTTCGAGAACTTCGGGTGAAACACTAGCGACGTATTTCTCATATTCTTCGTCATCTTCAAATGGCTTAAGCTTTAGGCCGTACTTGTTGATGATGCTGTCGACGCGTTGAACGGCATTGTGCTGCACTTCGGCAATACTATTCTGGTGGGCAACTCGATAGTTTACGCCCAGGATAGTCTTTTCAGGCATGGCATTAATCTTTTGCCCGCCGTTGATTATGTCCACGGCCTGCGAAGTCTGAACAATGTACTGCGTGTTTCGGCCAGCCTCGACCAGCCACTGCGCAATACCATCCAAGTCGCCTCGTTGAACCAAGCGCGTGAGATCTGGGTATGCCTCAGGCGAGTAGCGCGCCTGGCACTTCAAGTGGCCGTGAACTGGACCGTCCTCGATCAGCGCAGGCTGGAAGGGATGGGCTTCCAGCTCGCTGACGATTTCCGCAATAATACCAATACCGGTGTGAGGGAAAGGAACAGAGCTGTGGCCACCAACGACGTCCAGCTCAAAGAAAACGTCGACATGGCCCTTTTCGGTGACGGCCGGGAGGATGTACAGGACATTGTCGACTTGCGTCAATCCAAGGCCACCTTCATCCAGGATGGCGGCAAAGCTGTCTTGGCCATACTGTTTCTTGAGGTGTGCAGAGATTTCGCCAGCGCCACGGAAGCCGGAACACTCCTCATCGTATCCGAAAGCAAGTAGGAAAGTACGCTTCGGCGCCCAGTCTTTGTTTGACAAGAGGGCTTCAAACGCCGACAGAATAGCTGTAAGGCTGTTCTTGTCGTCCGAGGTTCCGCGGCCCCAGATAAACTCGCCGTCGTACACGGCTTCAAAGGGAGGGTATGTCCAAGTCGATTCGTCAGCCACTGGGACGACATCTTGGTGGGCCATCAATAGCACTGGCTTGAGGCTGTCATCTGAGCCTTGGATTGTGTAGAGAAGGCCGAGGGTGTTGATCTTCTCGAGCTTGGCCCTCTTGTGCCTAAAGCTTGTTAACAAATCCAGCCAAGACATCAATACACATACACATTTGAGAAAGGCGAGGCTCACACGTTGGGAAATGTCTTTTTCAAGACTTTGTGCAGATCGAAGAAGGGCTCCCAGCGCTTATCTTCACCAACCGGTCCATTGTCATCGTAGGAAATAGAGGGAACTTGGACAATGGCTTGAAGACGCTTAATCTGCTGGTCTCGTGCAGATTTGGACGCAAAGAGGTCATCAGCAGAGGGGAGCCCATCGCCCGTCGGATCTAAAATCGGAGGAAGATTGCACTGGGATTTAGACGACGGCGCGATGGAGCTCAGAGGCTCCTGGCCGTAGCTGGGAGCTGCGACGACGCCTGCGACTCCCGCCAGGAACAGGGCGAGCCTGGAAATTGCCATTGTGAAGATGCAAAACGTATCGCCAAATTGATTGATGGCAGGTCAGGAAAGAAGACAAAAGTACATGAGCAGACGGAAACAGCTTGGGTTATCAATGCTCCAAAGAGAGCTTCAAGCCGAGCTGCATGTCCCCGCCACCACAGAAGCCCCTTGCAGAATTACGTTTTTAGTGCAATATTGGGCGAAAATCGGATCGCAGATTGGCGGTGGTGCAATCAGTTCCCGCCTCTACGCAGTGCAGTGGAGCTTGGCTGCTCTAAGAGGAAGGCCATGCGATTGCTTCAGATGAAGCTTGGAGATACGACGAGATTAAGAAATATTCACGTCGACAGCAGTGAGGCACTATCTTGAGCTCAGCGCGGTAACACAGCGCCCAATCTATTCACTACAGTGGCCTCTCAGGACTTTGTCAGCCGCGCACCACTTTTGAGAACAAATACAGCTACCAGGCATGGGGCCACGATTAGTCACAGCCGTTATCTCGCAATGACGGGTCCCTTTAACGTGCTTTCATTCTAAACCATACTGGGGGAATATTATGGCCGTAGTATTACCTGGTAAATTCTAGTAACCCCCCCCCCCCCCCCCCCCCGGCTCGACTATTGTTGTGGAAGTATTTCCGGACGTATAGGTATTTCCGCGTATTTGTAAAGAAGCAAGCGGAGGACGAAAGAGTCTTGATATCTGCAAGCTTGACTATTATACACTAAATTTTATTCTATTGTAAAAATGACAAATAGTAGAGATGATTATACGCTGAAAACTGAGTGAAGATGCTAATAAAGTCGTGTGAGTGGTATATGAAGGCAGTAGACTCCGGCGGTATAATTGTACAAGTAATTTTCTAGGTGGACGACCAACCATGCTCAATCACGATCGACTCGGGACCGCTGGGTAGCTTATGTCGAGATTTCCAGCGAGTCTGTTGCCGGCTTTGTGATGACAGATTACTGGTTGGTTGACACAAGATACAAGTCCTTGAAGATGGAATTTTGCTGAGACAACAGCTTTCGTGGGGCGTCAAATTCCACCAACTTTCCATCGTCCAAGACGGCAACTTTGTCGTAGTCGAGAATGGCATCTAATTTATGCGCAATGGCGATGATGGTCCAGTCTTTGAACCAGGTCCGAATGCTAGTATTAATGACATTGCTGGTTGCTTCGTCCAGGCTGGAGTATAATCAGTTAGTATCATCTCCTCGCCAGTATCCGGGATGCGCTGGAATACTTGCCTGCTAGTGGCCTCGTCCAAGAGCAACACTCTGCTTTCCCCTTCTCGCAGCATTGCGCGAGCAAGCATCATCAATTGAGCCTCTCCCTGTGAAAAGAACTTTTCGTCAATAACTGCGGAAAGGCCACCTCGGGTCTCAATCTTCTTCCATAGGCCGACTCGTTCAAGGGCAGCGATGATTTGCTTGTCGCGCCTCTCAGAGTCAACTGCAGTGGACTGGACATCTTCATCGTGGCTACGATAAGGATCAGCATTCAGCCGCACTGTTCCCTCCAAGATGTATGCCTCTTGAGGCACAGCAACAATGCGAGTGCGTAGATATTCCCGGGGCAAGGTCGCCAGATCAACGCCATCAATACTAATTTTACCTGAATCTTGAGCAATAAGTCCAAGCAAGCTCAGGAATAAGGAAGATTTTCCGCTTCATAGGATTAGTGCTCTGTTGACACATGTGTACACGGCTATTTCGCCTTACCTTCCAGTTCGGCCGCAAATACCGACTTTCTCTCCAGCTTGAATGGATAAAGTGACATCGTTCAAAACGCGCCCAGATGATCTGATTATTGGAACGCAAGTTAGTAATCGCGTTTGCTGAGCTTTCATAGAGTATTACATACGGATACGAAGCACAGAGTGCCTCAATCCCAATACGACCCTTGCTCGGCCAAAATGTGCTGTCCAATGCGTTGAGATTGGGCTCTATGAGCTGCTCATTCCGCCCTTCTGCGGCCAAAGCATCAATAGCCTCGTCATCCTCACTCTTTGTCTGCATTGAAAAGCTCCTGATGCGAGCAATTGCCCCAAGAGAAACCTCGAGTTGGACCCAGCTGCTGATGGTTGCTTCCATCGTAGCACTGAATGCAAGAATATTGCTCAATGCGACACCTGCGAATCCGGGTCCAATCTTCTCCCGCAAAGTGGTCGTTAGGACGATAAGAATCACCGCAAGCAGCATAACCATGATGTTCACTGCAAACACTAGCCATCGCTGCACACAGAGGAGCAGATAATTTGGTTGCTGCGATTTATCCAGAACCTTCATGTACTTGGCTGCAGAACGCGATTCCCAGTGGAACGCCCGTATAGTTACCAGTCCGGCTACAGTTTCCATGAGCTGTGAATAGAGGGGAGCTTTGAATTCAATGTCAAGGAGACGTAGCTGCCGCGCAGTGCGCAAGTAAAAGTGCTGAACTGCGTAGAGCAGAGCCAAGAGAAATGGTAGGACGGCAGCCATGTACTTTGATGAAGCACAAACCAAAACAAACTGCGCAACACCGAAAGAGATTGCTACAAGAACCGTAAGCAATTTTTGCAAAAGAAAATCTTGCAGCTGGTGCCTGATGAATTGCCTAGTCGACTATTGCAAACTTACTTATTACCACGCCTAGAGCTGAGGCTGGCAGCTCCATATCGATCAATTGGAGATCCTGACTAAATCGATTTACAGTAATCCCGCTGTCAGTAGTCGTGTGATAGGACAAAGGAGCTCTAGATGTTAAGCGTCAGACGATTCACATGCCATATATGTAGCATCTCTTACCGTGCCACCGTGTTGACTAAGATATCGTGGAAGTAGAGACCAGATCGGTTAATGACAACGATGAACAGCTGCCTTCAAAAGGAGAGTCAGTAATTTAGATATACAAGGACCAAATGAAGCTTCCGAGTCATCTTACCAACAGGCGAATAAACATGAGGAAAAAGCCCCTATGGAAAAGACGGTATAGACACCAAGCCATTTCCCAAGGTCAGAGTTGGGATCCTCTTCATTCGATTCAGCCCACCATTTAAGCCAGACGCCTGCGTGAAAGATTTATCAGTAAGCACGTAGAAGTCTCAAATTCCAATGATTGTGACCTACTAGGGAAAGAGTCGCAAAATGCAAAGACAATAATCCCAATGGTAAAAGCAATTATTGTCGGCCAGCCAGCTGACTCAAGATAGAACTTATAGACGGCTGAGTCGCCCATTTGCCGGGCAGCATCTGTCTGAAGTGTTCCTGTAAGCTCAGCAGCGACTGCGTTTGGAGCCGAGTTTGCTAAAGGCTCTGGCTTGCGCTTGTTCTTTGTGATGCCCTCTTTTGATCTTTTGATAGCTTTGGTGGTAGAGTCTCCCAAAAGCCTCTTAAAGTCTGGATTTTTCTGGAGATCATCGACACTACCCGCATACTGAAGTTGCCCTCGCTCATTCAGTAAGATAATTTGATCCGCGTATGGGACGCGACGATCTACAAAACGGTGTCAACAGGCGTGTGAAGCCGTCAAGATGCAGACGGTTAAATGGAATGCAATGCACTCACAGTCTGAAGACGCAAGGACAATGGTCATATTTGCTTTGCGAAGAATTCCTTCTCGGCTGAGAAGATTGTCAAAGACTGTATCTTCAGTGTTCGCATCAAGTCCGCTGAAGCAATCGTCCATTACCAGTAATTCACTGCGAGCAAAGGCCGCTCGCGCCATGGACTTTTGAGCATCATTATAAGCAAAATCCAAAAGTGGAATGAAAGAGAGATACAAAATGGATGTGACATGGAGAGCTTACCAAGCGTTGTTTCTGACCTCCGCTTATTGAGATCCCCTTGGATCCTACGGATGTTTGGTCTCCTTGTGGCCACATAGCAATGTCTCTTTCTAAGGCGCATGAGGTTATAATTCGACGGTACCAATCCGAATCTTGGCTTATTTCTTTTTCTTCAAGCATATGTGTATCTTGGGCTGATCTTCCGCAAATAATGTCTCGGATCTTCTCGTTCGGCAACCAAGGACTTTGGTCACAGAAGGTCACAGCGCCAGAGAATCGAGTCTGGACTGAGCCATCAAAATCTGACAACTCCCCCAACAGGGCCTTGAGAAGAGTCGATTTCCCACAACCGACAGGACCAAGGATAAGCGTTAATGTTTGGCGACGGATGTCAATGCGAGGACTGATATCAATAACTGGCGGTTTTTCGTGATGGGCCCGATTCTCCTGATTCTCGTCACCGGATGTGTCTTGAGGCGTGGCATCACTGCTTTGAGCAGATATTGCCTCTTCAGGCCAAGAAAATCTGCCGCTGATAGAAGCGATAACATCTGGTTCCAAGACGGTCACACGGCCGGAGGATTTCTTTTTATTGATGGCAGCACCATCGGGGTTCTCTGTCGTGGCATCAGAAACAATCTGCGAAGCCTCCATCTTGGTAGTCCCATCATCCCTGTTACCATGACTAGACGAAATGCGATTATCCTTCCGTTGAGTCACGTTAAGATAGTCTTGGATTCTTTGGAAAGATGTCACGGCTCCTGCAATTGCCGGCATAGAGGCGGTAAATAGAGATAAAGGAGTATTAAGTAAAACAATGAGGGAATACGATGTAAAAATCTTTGCAATAGTCAAACCACCATTGCCACGCGAGGCTATGCCCGCAGCGGTAGCAAAAGTGAGGAGCGGACCAAAAACAGGCGTGCAAATAGCTAGCGAAAATGTCAGCAGATGTATCTCGGAGCTGATGTTGGAAAATGAGGCATGCATACAAAGCACAATGGTGATTCCAAGGAACAAGCGAAACTTGGTTGATGCAGCTAGCTCTTGGGTCCGAAGTCGTCTGATCCCGTTGAAAGCTACACCAGTAAGGCCGGAAATCTTCAGCCACTTGACACTTCCGAGGGCTTTCGAAGTCGCGGTTACTCGGCGTTGTGATGCCGCGATCCACGCTGCTTGATGTTTTCCAATGGGCCCGGCTAAGAAGCCGGAGCCAATCATGACGACTAATGGTAACATTTAGTTAGCAATGTTGTTTGCATCTGCATACTGCCAAGTAAGAGAGAGTGTACCAATTGCAAAGCCTACGCCCATTACACATGCGGCGCCCAGTTGCCTTTCCAGAAGATAGATGGCGATGCCAATTTCGAGAATGTTGCTCCATGTTTCATGAAATAGCAGGATTCCACCAGATATTGTTTCGATATCCGTGCTCACAAGCGTCAATGTGCCGCTGGGAGTAGACGTAGACGGGCTCGTCGAATCAACGCGAAGTGTTTTTTCGTAGATGAGAGGTATGAGGCTGCCACGCATCATGGTAACAGCGCGACAATTATGCCATTGGTATTGAGTTATAGATACCTGGACAGTAACAGCCCGATTAGTATACCAGGCTCCATGAGAAGGCAGATTGGAAAGTGTCTTACAGCTATACCGGTATATACGAGGATATAGGCTCCGATTAGTCCGTACCCATTGTTATTAAACTGCTGAGTCTGCGGCGTGGCTGCAAGGTTTATTGCTGCCGTGATTAGGAACGGTTGAGTGTAAGTGAAGCCAATCTGAAACAGTCGAGGGATTATTGGTATCGTTAATGGGCCTATGAATGTTTTTATCCAAGCACCGAGTAGTGCGCCGGATTTGCTCTTGTCGGATACTAAACAGTCCACGAGTAAGTATTTTAGTCAAATAATCAACAACTCTTGAACGGTGTGTAGGTGGCCATTGGAGCGGCAATGCTACTGACCCTTTCCCCAAGCCTCTGACATTTTGTTCGCTAGAGGCTCAGATCGCAACGTATCGTCAAGCTGATATAGATCCTCGTGCGCAAGAATCTTTTTATAACCCGTAAAGAATAAGGAGCAGAGCCAGTAGAATACGCCCAGATTGTAGGGTCCGCTCGCGCCCTCTTCCGAGACATTTTTGTATTCATCTGTCAAGACGGATCGTTTCTCTGTGGACTCGAATAGGAGCATCACAGCCCTCAGCGCCAAATTCGCTATGAAGACGGCGGGGATGGAGCTGCCGCCAGCATTTTCGAGCATCCATAGCGTGCGAGAGCGGGCCGCGTCAAACAGAATTGACAGGGCCAAGTATACAGATATGAGGAATGATGGTCGGAAAGACGATCGATGCTCGAGATGGGACAAAAGAGCGTATAGTAGGGATAGAACCAGGTTGAGCGAAGAGCTTGCGATCGTGGCGCGCGTGTAAGTGATGGCAGAAGAAGGCGACTTGCTGGAATTCACTACCCAGAGGCCAACGAGAGCGGCGCTCAGAGCGATGAAGCATGTCGAAGTAATCTTCAGCAAAAAGAAGACGAAGTGATTAGCCATGACGCTTCATGTTGTACAATTCACGTCGTACAGTTCAGAATAGGACGCGGTGTGACATACCTTTTTGGCCCAATCCAACGGACTTGACTTGACTCTTATTGGCGCTGCGAAAAGTGCGAGAATCCGCAACGGAGAGAGGAGGATGAAGATGCCAGAAAGCAAAATAGAGAGCATCGTTTCCTCGAAAAGCAAAGTAAAGTCGAAGCCGCCACGACACTGAGGACCTGCCCAAGGCCCGAAAGTGTCGTCCGGGCATGATGCCATCGACATCACTGAGACGCTATAGGGCTGGTCCTATGGCAATGTTTTAGTGCTTTTATACACAGGCGCATGGAACACTGCAGGAGAAGACGTCTGGCGATAATGTGTTGTTACGGGATACAGAGGCAGTAGTAAAGACAACTTGGGGAAGCTTCTTCGAGTCCCTCGGCCTGTCGATTAGCCCGCGTCTAATTTATGACTACAGGGCTTCCTATGCATCCTCAGGTATCCTTTTACATCCTCAGGTATCTGCCTATTGTTAGCGATGATCTGAGGGAAATGACCAGGCTTAATCGCATGGGGCAGTGCTGGTCACTATTGGAGAACGCTAAGCTATATGAGGCAGGGGGAATAGCTTTCTCTTATAGAATCTTGTAGAAGGTCATGATATATATATGCTGAGGTGCAATATGAATTCTATTTTGATGGCTTGTAAAATACTTTTTTATCTTCCGCTTTGTGGAAACGGCTGTGATTGAGGATTCTTTACTTAGCATGCAGTTGACCAAGCCAGGCAGGGCTACATAGGTACATATTGTCCGAACCAATAATGGGATCGTTACCTCCTCGCGTAGATTCCCAAAGACAGGATCTTGGGTATTATCGTGTGCGAGGTATTCAATTCTTGTAAAATCAGCAAATAACTCCTTCGCAGTGTTCATGAGTTGAAGTGTGAATTACGCGTAGCTGCCGCTTATGCGGTCTGCCGTGGAATGACCCAGTGCCTCTGGAATCTTCATTTTGATGCTACCAGTACCCGCACTCTAGAGCTCTTACCTGCACTCTAGCAGAGTGACATGAATTGCATTATTACGATAAAGTGAACCAGCAACAAAGCATAATTGGCCAAAGGCGTGAAGAGTATGGGTTTCGAGGAAAGGGTCTCTGTGCTTGCATGCGGGCGGTAAATGATGGAGGGAAAAGCTCCATTCTGACGGCAGCGGCTTCTACCATTTCGCAATCATCCATGTCTATCATTGTTCTTCATATTCCTGCTCCATCAACACATTTGCCTCCCCCCATGTCTTGACAATCTGCATCCCCTTCTCTTTGTGGGCCTCAACTTCTAACCTTGACCATCCTGCCTCGCCATGCACTTCCTCCTTCTCGCCATGATCTGCTTCTTGCGCCGGAATCCACCCACATTCAGCGAAGAATTGCTCTGGCCGCACCGTGATACGCCCCTTTTTGATGATGTACTTTGACAGACTAGTCGCATAGACCTTCTTTGACGTGGATATGTTGAGGAACCATGATCCGACATATATCCAGCGAGAATCCCAACCTAGGATGCGCGACTCCACGTTGTAGGAAGCAAAAGGTCGAAGCTCGCGTTTAAAAGACGTATGTGTAGCTCCCAAGATGAGAGCTGGCCGGCCTCTTACCTTTTCTTTTTTGTTGGTTCCATCTCGCCCTTTGTATTCGATTTCCATGCTGTCCATTGGCCACGCTGGCGCAATGATCCTCCCCATCAACTTGATCCGAGATATGTCAAGGTCTGTGAAGAAGGTCGAATTCGACTTGTGCAAGTTCATGTCGATTTCCAACAGCGGTACATATGTGCTAATAACGTCCGGCTTGAACAAAGGGTGCTTTTCGATGGAGTCTCCTGCGTTTTCCTTTTTGACCAGCGCAACTTTCCTTCTGCCTCCATCGGTGGATTTGACAAGTCTCTTTTGCTGGTTTTTAAAGGCGGTATTCAGATGGTAATATGTTCGCGCTGTCCATACAAATGGCAGCGCCTTGAAGTTAAACACGACAAACACCGATAGCGCAGCGCCATACCAAGTGTAGAAGAAGGGCACAACGTTTGCTTTCAGAGTCGAAAGGATCGTAGGCGCATCAAGCGCCCAAGACTTGACATCCATGAGCAGATTAGCGGAGCAGAATACGCTCCAATGCTTCAATTGAGGTGCATCAAGATGGCCCTATTAGCAACTCTATCTACCAAGCACGGAAAGGCCAAGTAGATAAATAAGTGATGAACGTTCAAAAGAATATTACTAAAAGCGTTTTACCAGAATACCAAAGGAATGACTGCGGGAGCCTTATTTATATCTCAATGCGCGATCACTTTATCGGCGATTTCCACAAACCAAGAGAATGCACCGATAGTGCGTCGGCTGCAAGTCAGCAACAGACAAGTCTAAAGCTCGCACTTTTTACACGATTGACCCCTGCAAAACAATAATCGCATAGAAAATTTGTGTTGACGGATTTTCTTCATGCAAAAAGCCCAGATGAGTAACCACCAGTTCCACTTCTTGAATCCACTGCGAGGCGAAGCTATCAAGCTGTGCTAAGCCGCGCTGATACGTGGATGTAGAGACATAGCCTGCATGTCGCGTCACATGATGAATGAGATTCATTGGCTTTGCTGCCTACACAGAATGATTAATACCAGCTCTTCAAAGTCACAATCAATTTCTCATCGCTAGTTCAGAGGGTGCAATTTGGAGTCAAAAATTTATCGAGCCTCGAGACGAATCTTTGTTGGTTTTAACCATGAGGCTAATCAACACGCGGACACTAAAGCTGCACCAGTTCCACGGCAAGCCGCCACCCTATGCCATTTTGTCCCACACTTGGGGCCAGGAGGAGGTGTCTTTCCAAGACTTTCACTCGCCAGAGCTGCGAGAAAAGCTAGCTGGATTCCCTAAAATCAGGGATACTTGCAAGAAAGCATATGCCCAAGGCTTGGATTACGCCTGGGTAGATACATGCTGCATAAACAAGAATAGTAGCTCAGAACTTAGCGAAGCAATCAATTCCATGTTCAAGTGGTACAGGAATTCAGCAATCGCTTATGCATTCCTGGAGGATTACCCGTCTCTGAACATCGAGAAAACTGCCCTAACTACAGCGGCTGTTGGCTTTGGCCAGAGCCGGTGGTTTACTCGAGGCTGGACTTTGCAAGAGCTTATTGCACCCCCTCGACTCGAATTCTACAACAAATCATGGGACAAGATTGCAGAAAAGACAGCTGTTGCAAAGCAGCTTGCGGTGATCACGGGGATTGATGCTTTTGTTCTCGACGGCTCGGGCCCCCTTCAGCAGGTCAGTGTGGGAAGGCGTCTGAGTTGGGCTGCTAATAGAGAAACAACTCGCGAGGAGGACGTTGCATATTCTTTATTCGGACTCTTTGATGTCTATATGCCCCTAATCTACGGGGAAGGAAGCAGGGCTTTTCTTCGGCTACAGGAACATATTCTTCAACAATCTGATGATCATACCATCTTCGCGTGGCGAGCCGCAACTCCGTCGACGGATCCAGACATGGCATATGGGCTGTTTGCAAAGTCTCCAAGAGATTTTCATAATTTTGTGGACTAATCATACCGCAGGGGACTGCCGCAATACAAAATCCACTCTAGATTCGATAGGTTAGTGCGTGTTTGGGGATCCAAAGTACCGCAAGATCCGATCACCATGTCCAACAAAGGCATTCACATCACTTCCCTCATCAAGAGTCTTCGCCAACCTTGGGCTTCTGGAGACGTTGTGATATTATTACTCAACTGTTGCTTTGACGCAAACCCCTCAGCTACTGCAGGCATATACCTCAAGCGCCTTGGCGCAGACCGATATGCTCGAGTCCGAGGCAATGAGTTGGCTAGGGTCCATTCCGACAATGACACTACGCTAGCTTCCATATGTGGAATCAAGAGCACCTCGGACGCCATTGGGCTATATCTTGAAGAGCCTTGGACTACGATGGCAAGAGTGCGCGAGGAGTACCTCGAGGAAGAGTTATCTCGAATGGGATCTGGATCAGTCAGAAAACGCTATCAAAACGCCTTTTATTTGAAGCCAAACCTCCTCCAAGGCAATAAACTGTTCCATGGGTCCCAGATTCGTCAGATGCTGATTATGGATTCACACGAAATTTGGCGCTCTTTTCGATTCGACGTCAAAAACCACGATGGCGATCTCGTCATAAAGACGTACCCAAACTTCAAAGCGGTGTTGGTGTTTGAGTCACCAAGACACGAGACATCATTTCTTCTCTTCTTGGCATCCAGAATGAACAACGGGAATCACGAGTATGACGTTGATGCTGTTCCCCTCACTACCGATGACGCGAGAGAGTGGCATCAGAATCTTTCCACAGTCGAAGAGTTTATACAGACAAAGACAAGGCTGCAAACTCGCCAGACGACCCCAAGCATCAAGACAACGCTGTCTCCAGTCAGTGTATATGGAATCAGTATGCAAAGCATAGCAATACTACAGCCGTCATTCACTGCATTTCGTGGTCGAGCTTCTAAAAAAATTTCTAAAGCTCTTTATTGGGCTCTATTACTCATCTTGCCAATCGAAATGTTGAGTATGCTTTCTGAACATGACAAGTAACATGACAAGTAATTAAGGTGACAATTAGAAAAGGGTATGGCAAGGAGAGGACAGTCAGATATTCCGACCGACGTATTGCTAGACTGGAGAAGTTTTATCTGTTTATATAAATGCACAATTCGATCTCCGGAGTCATACCTTTTACTAGGCCATGAAATCACGATCCCATACATATATGACTCATTCAGGTAATTTTTGCTATTTCTTTACATAGAGTATATTTAGATGCTAAAAAAAGCATCATTGTCAGACGATGGATTCTCGGATTATCTGGATGAAAGCTTTTCAGGACCAGGGTGAAACGTTGTTTCGCCTCATCCGATACCATAGGCTAAAAGAAAGCACAAAGGCGAATATCAAACGATGAATGCTAACCAATTATGGCGCATATAGAACCCCTATATCACCTCGAATGATATTGTGCAGTGTGTAGACAGCTCGATACCAACGCCGAGATGTCACATTTGTGCATTTGATCCGAACAGCACAAGAGAAGCATAATCGAAAGTGATGTATAGGTTCGTTGCTTTTGAGTTATTGTCTCATCCATACCAACAAGCGTCTCAATCAAATTCCACATCTTCGGTGACTGCAAGGGAAAGTCGGTACAATTAGCAACTCGTAGTACGTATTGAACACATTCGCTATCAACGTAGCAGGATTCGAACGGCTTACTGTATCTTGAAACACCTTGGATAGTCTCTGAAATGCTCTTGGTATCAACTCTTCTTCTCCAGAGTTATGAGCCAGCCCTACGGCCAGTGCCTTCTCCAGATCCGTAAGTGCTTCGGTATAGGTATTCTCTGTTGTGTGGTGGTCGCTCCGCTCTGCGCGAATAAGACTCTGTGCTGACTTAATTATTTCGTACTGATAACGATGGGCTTCCCACTGGGTCCATGTTTTGACGCTCTTTCGAAGTTTCGAGAGTAACTGTGGAAGCTGACTGTGTCGACTGTTGCGCTGCTCCCGCGAGATGACAGAATCATGGCTAAAGTCCGCAGTGTAATACTTCTTTGCCATATCATCAATGTTGTGGAAGCCAGCTACAGAGGCACACACCCGCATAAACTCCAAACGATCTTCTAGGCTCCTATCTTTTAATCGCTGCTCGCCGTTCTCATAACTTTGTAGCATTTGTGCTAGATTCTTATGCGGGCAATCGTATAGCGTGCTGCCAATAACTGAACTCCTAGAACTTATACTTCCTGGGTCGCTTGATTCATCTGATGATCTACCCGCTATTGTTCGGATATCTGTTTCTTGATCCATGGTTTGAATGTGGGAATATTTTGACTCGGGAGGGTGTGCCACGAATGCTGTGACATCGGGAATTATATAGGATGCGTCCGAGTTCGAATGATGATCGCCTCGTATTTGTCTGAGATTCGGAAATCCTAATAAAGGAGAAACATGTCAGTTGATATCCGCATGGCAAGAGTATTCATTGTTGGCTAACGTTGTATACACCAACAAGCAAACGAAATTTTGGCTCTCCGTACCTGAGATTGCTTGGTGATTCATCGGGTCTCTATACAAGTTTGGCGTATTCGTCCACCCCCAATCAGTCGCCAAATTGTAGGTAGGAGGTAAAGATGGCGCTGCCAAACTAAATGCTGTCAACGGGAACTGCGGAGGCATGTGAGTTCGTTGATGCTGTGGCTGAGTGAGACGCTGAGGTGGAACAGCAGCATGCGTCTGCTGAATCGCAACATTGCTCGTGGATTGTTCGGGGGTGACACTGCCTATCAATGAAGCGGCATCCTCGCGTCTGTCCATATCCATCATGTAGCCTTCACTGTTCCTACCGTCCTCTTTTTCGACATCTCCGGGGCTATTTCTACTTTTGATGCTGTTATTGCTGCTAATATTGCCCGGAGAGGTGTTATTCAGTGGCGGTGTGTTGGAGCCAACGCTGGGCAATGATTTGAGATCGACCCTTGTATCCATAACACACTCCGCTAGGAAGACAGACTTTTCGCCACTTGCATCAATGTTGATGGTGTCTCTTTCTGATTCGCCGACACTTCTGTCTTGATGCTCTGACGAGGCTTGCTGTTGCTCTCGGCGGCGATACTCGTTGACTTCTTTTTGTAGCTCTTCCATGCGCTCTTTTATGCGATTGCCTAGTATAATTTGATCGAGTCAGATACATGGCTCTGTGTCCTACTTGTTATGCTATCTCAAGGCAAATACAAGGTATCTGTAGTTTGCCACGTGCGGGATGAGCTGACTTACGATATGTTCTCTGTGCTACACGGTTCTGGATCCTCTTCTTTTGACTACGGTCTGCCACAACCGGCCATTCTTGATTGATCATTGTGTTTCTTTTTGTAAAAAAAACAAGATGAAATTTGTGCGTGAACGCCAAAGGTTGTGGTAGGAACTGTATTGTGCTCCTTTCTCGCCAGTTACTTGAACTAGACCAGTGTTGGCTAATGGTTTTATATAGCCATCAATGTCTAGTCAAGCAGTAGCAATGGCATTTAAATCGTTATCTGGCTAGAGTGGGGAAGAGTAGATCTTATTGACATTCGTTCATTCTGATTCGGAAAATCTCATGGATCCATAGTTCATTATCCTGGACACGGAGTTCTGCAGTTACCCGTATCTAACGAAATAAGGAAAGGCAGCAAGCATAGATAAAGTGACGTAGGGGGGGCAGTGCGGCGCGTAGCATTTACACATTGTCTGAATTAGTTCAGACACGTAATGATTGGACACGTAAATTGCACCCCGGAAGATTCATCAGGTATAGACTTTTACCGCGCACTTAATTCTCACTCCGCAGTGCTGCTACGGGTCATTAACGTGTCCGATCACACCACAAATCCAGCTGGAGGAACATCAAGCATATGCCACCGGTTTATTTACCAAGGTAGGTTAGCCACATGGCTGGTGGTTGGCTGTGGATCAAACTTGCTGCAGACATCCAGCCTTATGATACGTCAGAAACCAGGATGTCCTTGGAATCTGTCGACGGGTAAATGAATCTGAATCTAGAACGAACAAACAGAGGAGCTGATGGCTCAGCTGTATGCGCCAAGCTCTTTTAGCTGACGCTGTACAAACCGATTCTGCACATTGATCTGACGTAAGATCCACCCATCCATACTCGCGGGCTACTGTAGAGTCGCGTGTAAACCATTGATACGCTGTAACATATCGGTACACGATAGCTTTGGTGTTTGTATGCATTTCTGTGCCGATTAGGTAACCGTAATCGCTTACATACATTATTCCAGTAAACTCCGCAGTTTCGCCACACCAAACATGGCGCAAGTAAGCATTGTTTAGAAAATTAATGGCTCATGTCAAGGGCTAGTTATATGCATGTGTATAAGGAACAGGCGGTGGGTATTATTAGTTTTAATATACATTTCCAGATATTAACTATATTTTTAAATGTTTAGTCTTAAATTAGATAACTACCTCCTAGCTATTCAATATATTCAATACATGTTTCACTTAATGTAAATATGTTACTCAAGTGTTTAGCACAACCTTGATCCATACATAACCACATAATCAACAACACAGCTAAATCTTGAAATATACCAGCATTGCTTATTTTTATGTATTCTTCTTATTGATTACTAAATCAGGTAAACTAACATCTGTAAAGGGCCAGTTTCAGTAGGTTAACAACATTATAGCCGGCAAATGTAAGATGCACATATACTTATACCTACCTGCAAGCAAAATCTTGCAAAGATAAGCCCGGTAAATACCGGCGGATTCCAAGGATAAGAAAGGGGAGCTCGGCTCCGCGGAATCTGGGCCGCTTGCTTGGGGCTTATGGCTTGCTTATACCGACAACCGAAAAAACTCGGTACTACCCAAGCTAGGAAAACTCCATTCATTGCCAAGATTCAAGGAGGACATACAGTACCTATTAGTAGTCTATATACGGATCTCCCAAACAGTAGTACCACTCTTCCCTGAACAAGCACGACTTTGTCAACGGACTGCGCCAGCCAGGCCAATACGACTTTGTGCTGACCACAAGAGTCGCATTGCAGCCGTCAGCTATGCATATCCATCAATAGTGGTACACTTTGCCAATCTAAACTAGGATCCATTCAGCGCAGTTTGTTTCAGCTGCAAATATTGTTTCTCCATTTTCATAGAGAACCTGGTAAAGCCAAGATAAATGACTCTTATTGCTGCAGAAGGCGGCTCCATAGTCTGCATGATCCTTCGCTCAGCTCCTCACTACTTCGCAAAGTAAATACACAAACTATGCACTCCATTCGTCAATCACGAGCGATACATGAATGTTGGTCTAATTGTATGTAGCTAAAGCTTAGGGCTCTGCTTAGCGAAAATCGCGCCTGCTTTTTTAGACGTTCGGCACGGCCCGAGCAGACCTAAAAGTCCTAGCATATTCGGACATATACACGGATTCACTTCCGCTTCTCCGATCATCTACAAGATTGTCCGATGAATTGGCTGTGGGAAGCGATCGCGGCTTGTTCATAATAGCCACTGCTTTCCATGTTTCTCGTTCACAAGACTTTTGGTGTGGGCTGTCCCGAATTTCAGCTGGTCGTTGTACTTTGCCACACCACCCAATATGGGTCTTCTATTTTAGCCTTCAGATGGGCAATGTCGTGTAACTGCCCGAAACACTTTTGTGTGCGTGGAGCAGCCTGTACACTTCTAGATCGGCGACTCTGCCTTGCGTGCTTATCCGTGTAGCTACTTGCTGTGATCGAGATGGATGTGACGACAGTCTCACACGCCATCACATCAGAAGGATTCTTCTGATCCTCCACATTCTCTCTTAAAACGACTTTGGCGCCAATCAAAAAGTGCATGCCAAGTTGGCTATACTTACTCTGTGCCGTCGCCGATACTCGGTTCTGGATGCCTTGCGAGCCGCTGAACGAGCGGGTGCGACACTGGCCACGTTGTTTTCAGGATTGATGACAGCCAAGGTAACATTGCGATCGCCGCTCTCTATCCCGTATACCGCCGGAAGAGAAAATTGTTCAGATTACGAAACGTGCCTGGCTGTCTAGATGAGGTGAGGCTGAAATTTCTGGCTTTACTTGATCCATCCCATTATTGGCGGACAATTGCCACCAACCTTGCTTGGCTTTGTGCCGTGTGCCCTTGATGAAATAGCGCATAGTGAGCTTTTTGAGTAGAAAGCGATGGACTGTTGCTTCTAGATATGGGCGACTTGCTTGTTCTTTAGATCTAGCAAAGGCTGACATGCGATAATGGTCGAATATAGATGGCTTCGTTAGCATCATAGGGTTCATGAAGTTGCAATTGGTCCCTATGAATCACAGTAAGCTCTATACGCCGGGGGACGTGTTTCGCTTGAGTCAGTGGATACCGCGGGAGAAGAATGCGTGAATAACGTGCATGGCAGCCATAGCCAATGACATTAACTTTACTATGGAAGCTAATAAAGCTGCAATACACAACTTGAAGCATTTTTATTAAGACATGAGACTTTGGTGATGTTGGTGTTAGCTGAGCAAATGTCCCGAGTTTTCGCTTCGATCGCTTCGATACATTGTACTTGGTATCCTAATGGCCGTAAAGTCGCCGTCGGATGTCGAAGAAAATAAATATCTAGATAAAAATCTTCGGGCCTGTGGTAGTAACTTTCTGATGGACTACATGTGTAAAGCTTAGGCAATCTAGCCTGCTCTGTAGCGATTGAGCATATCTTGTAAACGATCGCATGATGGAGAAGATTGACTTTGAACACAAGGCAAACATGGCTAGAAAAGCTATTACACTCGTCACTCAGACTGGTCGCTAAAATTGTGTGTACATCGCTCAATATTTCATGGCCTTGGTATTATGCAGTTCTTAAGTGGCAGATCGGATTGACCCCAGCATTGTATAGTTGTGAACTAAAGAATGGACATATTCGAGAGTTCTTTTGGCAAATGTCTTTTCTTCGTGTAGCAATTCTACGCTAGTATAATTTTCGACTAGTAATTAAATCTCAATATTGGAACTTATTCGAGTTGTACAATCGACGAGTATATTCTTTGCCTTGCGCCGCGGTCGATGGGTATCGATGATAATACTAGGCTATTTGAGCAGACGACTGGAGCAGCCCTGTCAAATACAACTATTAGCTTGTTGATATGGGACAATAGGTCTTTGCACTGAAATAGGTACTTATCGATATTAAATTGCTTCTTGGATAGAATAGCAATACCTTTGCATATTCAGTGTAGGCAAATTGCAGTCGCGTTGCATGAACGTGCTCAAAGTTGTAAAAATGTCAACTGGTGAGCAGAACCGTGTAACCTGAATACTGTCTTAAAAGAGTAAGTATAGACCAAAACAAAATATGTGGCAGAATGACAAAAGATGAACATAGAGAGAGTTGAGGAATGCTGAATGTTGAAAAGCTGGATATTATTAAGGCTCTTTGAGATAATGGAGAATTTGGGAAAAGACGTCATAGAAACCAAGCCATTAAATAATAACAAAAAGGAATTTTGTAATGCCTTGTTAAAATCTGAGAGATAGCCTGCTCCCAAAGATGCAAAAATAGGCAAAGGCAATTGCACACAAAACTTGAAGTAGGTGAGTAGGTGAACCAATGGTAAACAGCCAAGCGTGAATCAATGCAAAGTAAATCAAAGAACAAACACATATCTGCATGCTGCCGTAGAGGAATAATTTCCAGAAAACAAAATCTGCTGTGCGGCAGCAGTTATTCCGCTACCCGCCCCTTATTGCTTGCCACTGGCAAACGCATGTGCAGCTGCATATACTTGCCCAGTCACAAAGCTTTCACTTTGGCCTGACTCTCTTTGTTTTCAAAACACTAGCGATTTATTTGTTTTTGTTTTGTTTTGCTTTCGCAACCCGCTCACTCACCGAATTCTTCCTCGTTGTGTCTTCATCCAGCATCTTGATTCCACCATATCATCGTCAAGTCAAGTTATCAGTTATCTTTTCGAAACACTTGGTTTGTCTGAAAGCTCAAGCAGACTTTATCTCAGACCACTTCTTGTTTCCTTCCCACCATATCATCGTCAAGTCAAGTTGTCAGTTATCTTTTTCGAAACACTTGAAAGCTCAAGCAGACTTTATCTCAAACCACTTCTCGTTTCCTCCCGAAGTTTGAAGGCATACATTTCCTCAATCAAATATTCGACAAGAGATAGTCGCCATCATGTCCGACCGCAAAGAAGAGCAGCCCCCAACTCCGGTTTCGAACGATCCCAGTCTTGCTTCTCTGGCTATTGACGATGATTCAAACTCTGAATATCAATCTGATCCGTATTATTTGTCCTTGGATGAGAGAAACCGCGCACTATATCGATGGACTCGAGATTCTATCGAAACGAACAACCCATACTTGCCCATGGAGGATTATTTCAAGAAGCTCGAAGACCCAGAAAGCTCGCAGCAGAAAGACACATCTCAAGAAGAAATCATTGATCTCGACGAAGCTGCGAATATTACCCCATCTCAAGAAGAGCTCATTGATCTCGATGAAGCTATGAATACCACTCTATCCCAAGAAGAGCCCATTGATCTCGATGAAGCTATGAATACCACTCTATCCCAAGAAGAGCCCATTGATCTCGATGAAGCTACGAATACCACTCCATCCCAAGAAGAGCTCATTGATCTCGATGAAGCTATGAATATTATCTCACGGCGACAATATCTTGTGCCATCAAATACTACAGTTACGCAAGCTTTCTTTATATCAGGGCTAAAGTATACATCCGACGATGCTCCCACGGCTTATGATAACATCGCCTACTTAATCGATTCTCTTGAGCCAGATCTACCTTCTCCTCTTCTGACTATCCTCACTCATGAGGTCGATATACACGCATATAGAAGATCGCTGGAACCACCCAAGAAGCTATCTTACCCACTCTTTGAAGACGATGAGATCGAGACAATCGCTCCACACACTGCATGCGCCCGATGCCAGCATAATCCAGTCAATAATAGTCAAGGCCTGACTCTCCTGACTTGCGAGAACTGCATCTCGGTCCAATACTGCAGCCTCGACTGCCAAGATGCCGACTGGGGCGTTCACCAGGTCATGTACTGCGTGAAACCATCTAGCATCCCCATCGAGCAGTTGATAGAGCCTCACATCCCCTCCTTCCTCCGGACTTCTCTCCCGAACCCCTTTGCTCGCTTGAGCAAGGGCCTCTGGCTTCATGATCGCCACAAGATCGACGTGTACGCCCTCCTCATCGACTCGTTCCGGCTCCGAGAAGCCGACGACTACTGGTATGCCGGCCTGAAGAAGAAGGAGAGCACCTTCAACGGAAAGGAGAGCTCAGTCTCTCCTTTCCGGGTGTTCTTGAGCTTGGCTGAGACCAAGGGACTAATGCCCCCTTGGTGGTCGCACAAGAAGCGCGTCGAGTGCCTGGACATGGGCCTCGACTCGAGCTCCGACAACTTCCACGACCTCTGTGCCATGACCAGGGACATTGAGGTCCTGGTCATCTACGAAAGCGCCATCATGCTGATGCAGCTCCGGATGTTCGCCGAGTCTGTTTTGGGAACAGGCCCGGCCAGAACAAACGGGCAGCTGATGCTGCAGAAGATGGTGGTGGAGGAGGAGGCCGCGCGGGCCGCGGCGAAGATGTAGACTTTGGCGGTTTTTTCGGGGGGGGGGGGGGGGGGGGTTAGTTTGTTATTTTATGTAGATATATGTATTTTATTTTTCCTTCAATTCCTCATTCTGGCTTTCAAATTTTATAATGATCAACAATATCTCGTGAAGTAGTTCATGTAGGCCCGCGACCCATCACTTGTCTTTTGCCTGGACGCCTCCTACAACTTTTCTGGACAATACAGTCCTTACGTGTAACGTATCAAGTTGGAATATCTTTATAGCCAGGTTTCTACCCACCCAAGATGCTCATAAGCAGCACGCTGGCTTTGAGGTGACGCGTCAATGTTTCGCTGAAGATCTGCCACAGAAGATTCGAGCGCGTCGCATCGCCTTTTGAGAAGTGCATTCTGGTTTCTGAGAGCTTCTTCTATGTTGATTCCACGCGAATTTCTCGTAGCCAATGGAGATGTCGTCGACTTGAGAGTAAAAGCTCTCTGGGTACCGTACTAAGAGCGTTGAGTTTGAGCTGTAGTGACGGTAGTCTTCTTGGCAGGCGAGTATTGAGGTGACTGCTTTTTAATAATGCGTCTGGGAGTGTCTTTGCCATGGGATGGTATCACAAGACACCAGCGTGGAGTAACCATACACCAGATAAACCGATGTGTCTTGCTACTCTACGCCGATGTCTTGTTAAACCGTCCCTCTAAAAAAAGATGTGATATGAGGGAGATATGAATTATAGTAGAATAAAGTACAAGAGACAAGGGAGCATCGGTTTGCAAGGCTGTCAAGGGTGGCCAAAAACATACACATACCAAAACTGAGGCATCTCGGATACTTCGAATTTGAAAAGTCAATTTTTCAGCGGCTTACTACGCATTATAACTAGCTAAGCATGTAATTAACAATAAATTATTAAACTTTAGCGTCTCGGCGAGTCTGGCCACTGGTTTGATACACCTGAGCACGAGCGGCTATTATCGGATCATCCGAAGGTTCGACGCCTTGAACTCCAGGAAAGACGTTGTAAACAATAGTCTCCTTTTGAGGAGGCAATTCTTCCTCACCGACAACTTTATTCAAGGTGAGTGTGCCAAGTTCAACAAGCTTACGATCTTCGGGCCAAATCTTGGTGCAGTCATTCGTAACGTCACCATCCCCAGCCACCTGAGCTACCAGCTTGAAACTAATTGGCCCCTGGGCAAAAACACCAGGTAGCTCATCAAAGAGAAAATTCGGCCCTTTTGCCTCCAACTCGCTCTGCGTCAAGTAATGTTTCCCGGACAGCGGAATCCAGCGATATCGGATAACAGCACTCTCGCCAGAAGCATTCACAAACTTGAACGCGTTGATAGAGTAGAAGGACTCTGTACCAAAGTTTTTCGGAACTTGTCGGTCTTCATGTATGAAACTAGCGGCAGCTGGATGATCTTTGGCATATTCCTCCGCAGTATTGTCCTTGAAGCTTCGGAAGACCGCGAGGACTTCTTCCCCTGTAGCTCCAGGGAAGAAGATTGAAGATTGACAGATGATGTCTGTTTTCGTGTCCTCTCCTATCAAAAATCGTACAGCAAAGCCGTGGGGAGTTGCTTGGGGAGTGTTTGATGGCAAGTCTGGGATTCCGGTAAAGAGGGAGAATCTGGCTAGGACTGGCGTCGAGGGAGCGTCGAAGTGAGGAGCGGTGGACAGTTGCTTGGCTTCGTTTGTCGGGATGAAGGAACCAGACACAAAGACGCCTCTGGCATGGGCTATTTGAAGAAGTTGAGTCATTAGACGTACACTATCTGCTTGTATTAAGATGAACTTACATGGTCTGACATGGTCGAATCGCCCAAAGAGGTCTTTGAGAGTGTTTATCAAGTCGAGGTGAAGCATGATGAGGGTCGTGTTTTCAGTACCGGTAGAGAAGGAGTGAAAGTGAATGGAAGATATCAAGTGGGAGGCATCGTAGTTTAAATAGCCTTTTTTGACTTGGAAAAGTTCGTGAGCTGACGGACAAGCATAGGGCTGAGTGGCTGAACACTATGGGGTGAGTCGCTTTATAGTAGCGTTGTATGATTCTGATTGAGGTCAATTTAAGCTTCTCCGAGGAGCATAATCCGTGTCAATCTTAGCTACAAAGCGACTTAAGCGAGGGCTTTTGTGGGAAATATAGTAGGGCTCCATTTGATGGCTGGGGTGGTGATGTTATACTATCAAGTGCATACATTACTGACAGATTTCTGGTATTGGTACCACCATTGTCAAGGTGTTAATAACAATGGACAGTCGTTTATTCATAAAGAGAATTTCATTCTCAGTATACCACTGAACCTAATTTTCTACCATTTCTTCAGACTTTCATCAGTCAGACCTAGTTGTATCGCCTCTTTGCTCGAACTTGGTTGCTTAGGTCAGTGATGTGGTCAGCGTGGTTGCGGCTCTGACCCGACACTAACTTCGGGACCCGCTCCGCTGTTATTGCTGGAGACCTTTTTAGTATTCGCTGCTGAAGACATGGAAACAAAAGTTTCTGTGGCACGGGGTCTGCAAAACAACAAGGACCGCAAAATGAATATCCGTATAAATGATGGTAATAGGAGCACTATGATTGGTGTTTACGCTACCGGCATGTGTGCGTGGCATGATTTAGTGTGCTGATACCTTCTCCAGCCCCGGTGTACACCACTTGTATGGGTATAAGCTGATGGCTTGGAGCTTTGACTTAATCTTCTGAAGATGTAGGGTAGGGTTGTCATAGCGTCTTGCTGTGTTTGTCTTTTGTCTTTTTCATTGCATCTAGTCTGAAAGGCATGCTCGGATAGGGGTGTAGTAAATTGCTGTATTCGGAAAAGATTGATAAAGATTAGTCACATGCTTCTGTCTGTTTGCCCGCAGTACAGGCTTTAGAACTACCTGAGGTAAGTACCCATCTAACGCCGTTACCAGATTACCAGCTACAGCACAGCAGTGGCCTGATCAGCTCGAGCTTCAAAGCGACAAAATGCGGAGCATTCGTATTTGTTCCATAGCATGACACAATGCTGTTATAAGAGCCAAACGGATGACTTCAATATGATCAGCAATGGGTCAAACAAGTCGATGACTCGATGACTGCGGAACGGTTACCGGAGTAAGTAAATACTGCCCAAAGAGCGCTAGCATTGCGGAGAAACGCCGAAGCAGGGTCGGCAAACTGCCTATAGGCTATACTGCAGCCCATAGAGACATGGTTTCACGATCTCGCCATCCGAAAGGTCATTTCCCTTGACCATTACTGAGCATTAATGCGTGACCAAGCACGTTTGTCAGCAGCCGCAACATAGGGCGAGTATCGATCCACAGTGCCATAAACTCTCGTCCCTGTATTGGATCCTGCGCGGGGCATGTTTTATTGCGTAAAAGGTTATTGGTAAGAATCAGCCAGTGTAATTGTCTGCAGCTTCGTACTGACCAAGGTTGGAGAAATTGGAGAAAGCTGTGGCGGCTCCTTAGCAGCATTTGAAGCGTGTCTCACGGAAACCGCACGTGGGACGACGCTGTAGATTCGCGGCTCGTGCCGGAATAAATGTCTATCCGAAGAAACAGAACCACAGGCCGACAGAATCATCGGTGAGCTTTTCCACAAGCAGGCCTAGCCGGCTCCTACAAGCGCCACACACGCACGCCGGGGCTTGTTTGCATCTCAATCTGAGTTGAAACGGATGCGGCGTGCCAAGTAAGGATAAGGATCTTACGGCCAGGAGTCTCTCGCTGACCGGCGCGGCCCCAAATCATGAACCGAGCCGCTTTTCGCAGCCTGGCCTTCTCCACACGTTCCATGGAAAGTCGCTGCTCGTCGGAGTGCGAGCTGCGCTGATGAATACAGCGAAAAGGCGCTGAATAATCGGACAATGTGGGAGCACAGGTGAGTGACCAGTTGGATTCCTCAGCCAGGCGCCTTGGGCAGCCACGGAATTAAGATGGTGGGCAGCCGGATTTACGCAGAGTCGCAGCATTTTCAGATGACTTTGCCCCTTGAGAGGGCAGCAGAAACAACAAACCGAGAACGAGACTAGCCAGGCCGAAGATACAGTCACTAGTAACATCACTAGCAGCAGAAAGAAGAAGGGGAAAACCGCCCACCGTCTCCAAGATCTCGCAATGACACCCAGATGCTACTTGTGGCTGGGGTCCCAGGCAAAATGGCTGAGGCTAGCTGAGCTGACCCGACCCGGCTGTCTTGGAAGACACCGGGTCGAGCACTCATCCGGGGTGGATCTCAGCCGCCTCAGCGAGACACCGCAAGACAGGCGTTGCGTATGCCACACAGCCTTAGAGCCGGGTATGTCAAATCGCAGATTTCTATCTCCGATTTCAAAGCTCGGCAGGCGCTTCGACTTGGGCACGGGTCCCACCATTATACGAATGGAGGCAAACACGACTGCTAGCCTGCCCTGGGATGGATCGCAACATATCAGTCTTCGGCAAATGAAACGCTTGACTGCTATCTCTCCGGTCGCTCATTTCCACAGTGCGAGGCCTCCAGACGTTGTCACTTGTGACAGATAACATACACCCAAGATGCGCTGCAACTCTGGCAAGTTCCCCATTGGCAACGTGCGTCCTCAGCTGGGGCCACTCGCAAGGGGAACAGACCGCTGGGCTGGAGCGTATTCACCGCGATCCAGCCGCTCAAAAGTTTCCTCTTTTTAGAGCAGTACCCGCAGCGGAAAGGCGACTCATAGGTCCAGTCGTATGTCGCTATTTCAACGACTTCGAGAAAAACGGAGCCGCCGGTGACCATGTGCCGACTCCGGTTTGTTATATCCGAACGGTGCCAATACTGGTAGTAGCTTCGAGTCCGCGGCCGGGGCCCAATAAACCCGACGCGCGAGGATGGGGGCAACTAGGCAAAGGACCATGCAACGCCAGCAACATGGGAGGAAAAAAAAGAATGTAAATACGGCGGTGGCGCTCTTGGTCCCCCAGTCCCATCTGGCTCCTTTTCGCCTCGTGGTACCAGGACAAAATAGCCGCCCTCTCAGCCTCGAAGGAGCTTTGAGAACGAGAGCAGCAGCAGAGACGTCGAGTTTTCCAGCTTCTATAGGAAGCCGAGTCACAGCAACAACGGAGGCGGTTTAAGTGTATCTAACCTCCAATAATACAACCCCAGCCCTGAAATGACGAAAGGATCGGATTATCCTTGACAACTCAATAATAAAACTTAAAACCTGTCCCAGAGACAACCGTTCTTCATCCACTACGAGCTCACATTTTGTGAAAAGACACAGAGAGGTGCTTCGATCTTTGCAACCACCCTCCACCCACCATGGGTGCCCTCCACCGAATCTTGTCGGTACCGGTCAACAAGCCGTATCGCACACACGAACTCCAGTACAATGAGCCTCCATTTCTAAACGAAGATGGCTACGTCGACTTTGCCCCCGGGGATATCGAGAATCCTCGGAACTGGTCCATGAAGCGCCGTTTCTTCATCACAATGTCGACCGTCTTGCTGGTCATGAACGCCACTTTCGCCTCCAGTTCTCCCAGTGGTTGTTTCCCATCCATCGCAGAATGGTTTCACGTCTCCGAGGAGGCTGCGGGCTTGACCATCACTCTCTTCCTGCTCGGTTATTGTGCCGGTCCTCTTATCTTTGCTCCCATGAGCGAACTGTATGGTCGCCGCTGGATCTTTTACATCACGTTTAGCGTATACTTGGCCTTCAACTTCCTCTGCGCCTTTGCTCCCAACTTCGGCAGTCTCCTCGTCGGTCGTTTTCTTTCGGGCACCTTCGTCTCCGCCGCCCTCAGTAACGGCCCTGGTGTCTTGGCCGATCTATGGAACCCGGTACAGCGTGCCAACGCCATGGGAGGCTTCTCCGCAACGCTCTGGATCGGACCCTCACTCGGTCCAGTTATTGCAGGCTTTCTCCAGCTCAAGAAGGACTGGCGATGGAGCTTCTACGTCCTTCTCATGCTTGGAGGTGCCTCGTTCTTTCTTATGCTGACCATCCCCGAGACCCACGGGCCGACTGTCCTGCGTCACAAGGCTCGACGAATCCGCAAGGCTCAGATTCCCGGCTATGAGAACGTCAAGGCTCAGATTGAAGACAACAACCTCGGCGTCGTCGGCGTTTACAAGGTCGCCCTAACTCGTCCATGGATCATCCTCTTCGACCCAGTCTCCTTCCTCATCGCCATCTATCTCTCCGTGGTCTACACTCTGCTCTACATGCTCTTTACAATTTATCCCATTGTCTTCCAGGAGAAGCGCGGTTGGAATGCCGGCGTTGGCGAACTTCCCTTGCTCGGCACTGTTCTAGGAGCCGTTCTCGGCGGTGTTATTGTCCTCTTCGACACTCGTCGTCAACAGAAAAAGATTGACACTGGCAAAAAGCAAATGCACGAGTTCACACCCGAAGACCGTCTCCCACTGGCCATTGTTGGCGCCCTCACTTTCGCAGGCGCCATGTTCTGGTTCGCTTGGACTGCTGAATTCAAGTACGTCTCCCCTTTACTTCCACATCACTATGCCATCTACATTCAATGAATAAAATCAACTAACAATCCTTCTCTCTTCTCTAGCTCCGTTCACTGGATCGTCCCCACCATCGCCGGAGGCTTCCTCACCACCGCCCTCCTGCTCCTCTTCGTCGGCTTCTTCAACTACCTCGTCGACACCTACCTCATGTACGCCGCCTCCGCCATCGCCGCAAACACAATCATGCGATCCGCCTGCGGTGCCGCCGCCCCTCTCTTCACCGTGCAAATGTTCCACGCCCTCGGCGTCGGCGGCGGCGGCTCCCTCGTCGGCGGTGTTGCCGTCCTCCTTTCTGTCATCCCCTTCCTCTTCTACAAGTACGGGGCCGCCATCCGAGCCCGCAGTCGCTTCAACCCCAAGAAGGCTTTCAAGCCTCCCGTCAAGACGGATGTGGAGGCAAACGCTGTTGTCCTGGAAGACCCCAACGAGGGCGAATCGGGAGATACTTCGTCAGAGTCCTCTGGCTCGAGCACTATCGGTGCTGACGAGACCGGAGAGAAGCGTTCCGAGAAAGAGCACTCTGGTCTTAAGCCAGAGGCAGCTCATACACAGACAGAAGCGTCTGCTTCTACTGAGAAGGTGAAGTCAGAAGAGGCATGAGAATAATGATACGATTAGGAGAAGAGCCAAAAAAAAGGAGAAGAGGAAACGAAAGTAAAAGTACAGCATATTGGCTTTATGAGCGTCACTTAAGAAACATTGTAATAGACAGCGGGCATCTCCATTCTTGGAAATATACGGGGGACATATAGCGGTTAATGATGTCTACTTAATTGGAATTTATGCATCATTACATCAGCATGAGCTGAACTGATTTGGTTTTGCGTCTTAGGGAAAGCATGAAGACAGCCTGTTGCTACTTCTCATCCTTTACTTATCACGACCAAGATTCATGGGCGGTATCAAAATCTAGTTATTAATTACTATTCTATAATCACTATTTGTAATCCTACCACCAACGCTCAGTCACAAAATTTAGGTGCAGATATGCAATGCTCCCAAGCACTAAACGCCATTCTTAGCCTTTAAACGTCGACTGCTTTGGGCTTCGCAACGACGTCGTTGTTCACCATGTCCACCATTTCCTGAGTGACGTTGGAAATATTAGTTGCCGCAGAAATGCTCATTCTTCGGAAATGCTCCTCGTCTCGTTCCCGGCGCGTGACGTATCCAGGTGGAACCCAACTGCGGCTCTCCCATGGATAGAGACCGTGGATGCTGTACATGATATCCACGCTTTCTAAGCTTAGTAGCGTCGACTCGTACAGGAAGAAGTAGACCAGAGCTCCGGCGATGAGGTTGGCGCTGGCTAGAACAAATCCAAACCTGTACTCTAGGCCCATGGAAGCGGGTGGAGTGAGCAGCCCAATCATGACTACAAATAATCGTTAGCCATATTGATTCTTCATTTGGAAGGTAATGAAGATGCCAATAACTTGGCAGTAGCCTTACAGTTACCGAGCCAGTTGGAGGCCGTGGTCAACGCGGCTTGTTTTGCGCGTGTCCGAAGGGCAAACGTTTCACCCATGACCAGCCAAGCAATGGGACCCCAAGTTGCTGCAAAAGACGCAATGAACATGCAAGCAGATATCATCATGAAGATTCCCGGTCCGGGTAAACCTTCGTTGGCTTTCAAAACAGTACCCCAGGAAGCAAAGACCAACAGACAAGCGGCCTGCCACAATGCACCCAAAACAAGGGGGCGTCGGCGGCCCCACCAATCGACCATCAAGACGGCAAGAAATGTCGTACAAACGTTGACGGCGCCAAGAACCAGCTGGGTCATGAAAGGGTCATTGATTCCGGCAGACTTAAAGATTGATGGGCCATAGTAGAAGAAGTAATTAATGCCCGTCCATTGTTGCAAAAAATGAATGCCCATGCCTAACAAGGTACGATACAGAGTCTTTGGGACTTTGGCTCTCCATGCGAAGCACTCACGCCACGACGCAGTACCGCTCTGGCGTTCCAACGCCAAAACCTCTCGCATTTCATGCATGTCGTTCTCAACAATGACGTTCGCAGGATCATGGGCCTTGCCCCTTAGCCGCGACAGCGATCGGCGGGCACCTTCCTAGTCTTCCCTGCCGGCAAGCCATCTCGGTGACTCTGGGACAATGAGAATGCCGAGTCCAAGGGGTAGCGAAAAGACGGCACCCATACTAATGACGAGACGCCATGCAAACCCTTGACCCTCATGGGTCCTCATCAAGAAGCATACCAAGTTGCCGACCAGTATGCCAATTGTAATGAGTAGTTGATAGGAGGTGACAACTGCTCCGCGAATCTCGCGAGGAACGCACTCTGATTGGAACATGGGAACTCCAACAGAAAGATTGCCGATACCAAGGCCCGCGATAAACCTGCCCGAACTGACGTGAATCCAGCTGTCCACTGCAGTGATTTGAACAACATCTCCTGCAATGAAGAAGAGTACACCGAGAGCAATGCTTTTTCGTCGGCCGAGCCAATCCGCAGAACTAGACGGGCGTTGGTTAGGAAAAAAACAAACTCCAGACACCATGGCACGGGGCTAACTCACTATGCACCCAGTAGAGAGCCCACAAGACAACCGACACTCATCAAAGAAACGATCAGAGACATTGCCAGGGACCCATCTAGCAAAAAGTTGTAGTTGAAGTTTTGAAAGAGCAAGATGCCAGAGATTTGCCCGATATCGTAACCAAAGAGGAAACCGGCAATAGACGTGACGACAACGAGGAGCAGGGCATCGAAGCCGCAGGTAGCGCCTTTAATGTTGATGGACCTGATGCAAGAACAAATATTTAATCAGCATGGAAAGAACAGAGAAGTGTAAAGACGGCTGCATCAGCAAAGGACCCAAGGTCCTCAGGGGCTGCATACCTGTGGCCGAACATGGCGTCAAACGTGCAATAACGAGCCAGCTAAAGCGTGACAAACAGCAAGATGATTGAAAAGAAGCAGAAGACAAAAGAAGATCAAATGCACTGAATATTGCTGACTCTGTATCTTAGCCAAAAAGCGATCGATGCTCGTGGAAGATGGGAGAGCTGGCCCGGTAGATGGAACGAGCTGTAAGAATGTCAGTTGGCGCTGCCAACAAAGACTGTACGCCGGCGAAGCGGCATCAAAATCGACAGTAAATTCGTGTGGAAAATACGGAAGAGATAGAATAGAAGCCATTCTACATATTGTTTTTCTTGCTAATTCCAGCCACATTCGCTAAGAAGGCAGGCCATTGGGTGATTTGGAAAGCAGCAAGTCGTATGGGGAAGCCGCTATAGGCGTTGATAGTGCATATCGCCTCAGGGGCTTCTTATCTAATCTCTTCGATCATTGGCAAGGTGCTGCACCGGGCACGTGGTCTTTGTTTTGTTTTCTTTTTGGCTTTGATCATCAGGTCAGCTGCACTTCACCTTCATCTACCAGGCAAGTACCTTCCCGCTGCGAGTGGCAAGGCACCATCCGACTGGCCATTTGTTCATTCAACCACATTTATTTTCTTATCAAATACTCGTAAGTTATCATTCTCTTTGCAGAATCACTCTCTAAAGATGAAGCATATACTGACTTGACAGTCTATTCTACTGTGGCATATTTTGGCATCTTTATTCTACCAGCACCTAGCACAGTCTCGAGGTTACTGGACAGAGTCACGGCACGGAAAAGCAGCACATTTGCATACCTGACCACCAAGAAAGAAGACCAGCAGCATTTCCACAACACGGACTGTCAAATCCCATCGAAATAGAAGCCAGTCTGTTTCAATAACTGGAAATCCTGCAGTACTCAAGATCCAAGATCGAATGACTGCTTCAGTTCAACCCAAAACAAGTTGAACCACCCACAGATCCCCCACATTTGTCTACTCAAGCATTCATACATCATTTCCAAGCTTCTCCCATGGAACCCATCACAGAGTTCCCGCTCTTTGGGTATCTCCCGCCGGAGATACGAATCAAGATATGGAAACTTGTGCCACAGCCCACTCGTGTGATCGGACTGTTGCCTCAAGTGTGTACTTGGTATCGGCAATATTTCCAAGAAATGGCCCCTCGCAGCGACGGCCAAGAAGTTTCTCCTGATAATAACCTCTACGACTATCGTTATGTCGTGCAGCCCAAAAGATGTAACATATCTCCGCCTCTTCACGTTAATCGAGAGGCTCGAGCGGTTTGGCTACCGCGTTTTTTTCGGCCACCTCGTCGTGTCCAAATTTCAGACCTCACTATTGAGTTTGGTACACCTTTCATCAGCTACGAAACGGATATTTTTACCGTGTTTGATGGATGGCCGCTGGACGGTCTCCAGAACGGCATCGCAACAGGTAGCAGTGTCGTCGACGGCTTTATTGGCCTCGAGCGCTCGCGCATACGCAATATTGCGGTCTGTGAATACCCAAGATTGATTGAGCGTGTGTCCAATGCCATCTCCATCAATACGCTGCCAAATCTGGAGGTGTTCACGATACTATCAATGGGTCCCTGTATCTTCAGCCCATTTAAACCAAAACTATCTCGAGATGGGCTCGGTTTAATAGCTCTTGGTGGATACGAGATGCTGGTAGCTGATGTGCAGCGGACTTCTTGCGAAATACATGACCTATCGAAAGATGTAGTCCATACCCACAGTTTCTTCAATCACGCAAGGCTGTTTCACCCAGGATCATCATTATACCCACTTTATGGACATCAAATTCATCTCAGATCTTGGTTGTGGCACGACATGCAGGAAAAGCACCTGAACCAAGCGGCTGGTCAAATTGTAGGATCGTGGTGGTCATGGATGGGGTACATGCTTGACAACGAAGAGGAAGGCGAAGAGAAGACCTGCCCTTTGACTCTAGATGGCTGCGGTGATGAAGGACATACAAAGAAAGAAATGCGAGAATAGCAACCTCCATTTCTCATGGACTACAAGATTCTCTATGTGGATTATTTGCAAGACATGTTGAAGAAAGCTGAGATTATAATTTGATAGGTAGCAGGGCCATGTTATCGCGGTAATCTACCCGTAACATCACGCATTGGACCGTGGGTGGGGTTTCGATTCAAGCTAGCTTTTTATTTACTAGAAGGTCCATCACGCAATGTTACTGCCATTTCCTAAACTCGCATCTTCCTAAGTTGTTGTTTTATACGCTCAAGTTGAAGCTGAATTTCGATAGCAAGTCCGCCAAAACTCTACTACCTATAATACAATGCCTCTTCAGCTCGGGGACATGACATTTAAAGATGGCGCAGCCTACGCCCACACGTACATCACCTCCTTCCAGAGCAACGCCTACTCCAGAGCTTCCTTCGCAGACCAGACTTTTGATCAGCGAGTAGCGGGCGTTATCCGTCGTTGGCCGAAAAACTATGGGCAAGCGCTTGTTGCTTATAAAAAGGTTGTCGACGCGGACACAGGAGAGTTGGTTGGCTGGGTTAAGATAGGATTTGAGAATACTGACATTGACCCGAAGTTGTTTGCTCCTACAGGCATGTGCTGTGTTTTATCACTTGAATACCCTAATATTAACAGTGACAGACATACCGGAGGACATTGTACCCGAATTTGTCACCCAATCAACATCAGCTCCCAAGGATCAAAATACTGCCACTCCCAGGTCTGATTTTATAAAAAGAGCCGAGGCAGCGCGGTCGCGAGATTTGGGCAGTCGACCTGCCATTGGTGCGTCTCAATCTACCTTTCCCTCATGTCTGATAAGTACTTGCCAAGCATAAGGGACTGACTTTACTCCAGTTGTATACCTGTGTGGAACACACCCCAAGGCGCAGCGACGTGGTGCCGGGAGCTTGCTGATGGCCTGGGTAACCGAGCTGGCGGATCGACAAGGCCTCGCCTGCTGGGTGACTAGTTCCGAGATGGCTGTGCCCTTGTACGAGAAGTTTGGTTTCGTTGTGGCGGAGAAGATTACCGTGCCGCTGCCTGGGGACAATGTTGATGGAGAAACTTATACACACACGTGCATGATTCGAGAGCCAAAGAAATTGGAAGTGGTTCTTTGAGCCTTCTTTTTGGCGTGTCCACCATATATATATATACCATTTGTTTCTGCTTCAAAGCCTCTTCTTGTATCTGCTAGTTTGAACACCCTTGAATTATTCTTCGAGCTTGTAGACGCGTACATGCAAAAGGATCTCGGATTTTGATATTTCATCTTTATTTGGACTATTCAGCGGACATGAGACATCTAGATCATCAAATCTAGAACGCTGTCGTGGGTTGGTTCTCGGTTAAAGATATTATTGTGTCTAGAAAGCTGAGGAACTTTAGAACAAAGACGGTTAGTAAATTTGTGGTATAAACTGTTTGTTTATGCCATGGATGCTACAGCCTCTAAGAATACTATAGATTGACTCACTTGTATAAACAATGTTCTACTGCCATTATTATCTTGCTCTTGGGTATCTTCGTTCGCTATGGGGTAACGCCTAGCCGATGGCCTTGTACAGAGAGGCTTGAGCTTTGTTGTCTGTTATAGATGCGCTACCTGCAATGTTGTAGAAGCACTTGTTGCTGATATCTATTGCGGGATCTTGAGTCAAGCTTTGGTTGTTTGTGCTAGACTATTGACATAGTACTCTTTGCCTCTCAGCTCGCGCGTAATCGTAACAGTATAATCTTCGGATTGATATCGAGGAGATGCGTTTGCTGAGTATATATCGACTGGTGTGGGACTATCATCAGTTAGTAATATGCATAAGGGATTGTAAGAGTATCCAAACTCTTTGGTTTCAGCTGGTTTAGCTTAACACAAGCCATCATAGCGACAACCAACAGCTCATTCAACTTACTGACTTTATATCACGCCAAACAACTTTGTTGATATCATACTCGCCAGGTCTTGTCCAGTCATTTAGTAGCAATGCTTGAAAAGGCAATGAACAAGTCTGAAAATGGTAGGGCAATCCATACAAAGAAAGATAAAGTATTCGTAAAAAGTATCTGCAGTATATACACAAGTACTGATGGTGATGAGAATCACCAAAATCTATTACCCGAAGCATGTTCGTGTATAAGTAAAGCCACATCGTCGGGAAACGCTTTCTCGAATCTTTGGAAATAACGGCTCTCTAGACAACTCGTTCAAACCCAGAGGCTCAGAGGCTCAATCGCAGAAGCTTGACCGTGAGCGGCTGAATGTAATGACCGCAAGATTTATCCCAATTAAAACAGCTTTTGCTGATTTTTCTTTGTAGTAAGAGTTATGGGGGGTTTCCAGAAGAAGAAAATACCAGGACCTGGTGCCCTAGCTTTGACGTGTCAACTAGAGCTGTAGAAACATCGGTTAGTCGGGCCGAGGGCACTGCCAGACTTAGCTTGAAGCTTAGAAGCTTAGCTTAGCTTATAGATTGCTTGTATGGACTAAGCTTGAAAAGACGACTCTGGTATGGCTCGCGATACGGGACTGAGAGGGCTATGCCAAGACCGAAGCTGGGGTTCGTGTTCCTTCCCGCCTACGCTAGGTTGGTAATCGACAACAAGGGGATAATATGATTCGCAAAAGGAGAAGAGTAAAGCGTTGGAGATGTCTGTTGCATGCGTTAGATAAAACATGTGAACCGAGGGCAACCGCATTAGGAACGCTTCAATAGTCACCTCGGTAGAGTTGTTGTAATCAGCATATGGCTTCGTTGAGTTTCGAATCGAACGGGCATGGTCGTCTTTGGCCTTACACTTGACATAGCCACTCGCACTTGGTTGAGTCTGAAAAGCTCGGAACAAAGAGAAAGAAAAAGATGTGTGGAGATGACAAGGTGTACGTGTTTCATGTTTCAAGTGGGTGGAGAGTGAAGCAAACGGGGCATTGAAGCCGCTGAAAAGGAATAAAATGGGTGCGCTGCCGAAGTGCGTCGGCGAGATGTGGAGTGCCGCATGGGTGCTACGGGCTTACTTTGCACCGCTATGGGTTCACAAGACGCATTGCATCAGTAAGACCAGTGAGTGCTGAGCAAAGTAACCTCGTATAGTCGGCGGCTCAGCTGCCTTGAAGAAGCGGTGTTGGTTTGATCTCCCTAGGAATCATCAGACTTGTGGCTTCGATGCTTAAATCCCCGCTTGTCTCCAATGAAGCTCCGGATTCTTGTCCGCCTTACGCGTATTTGTCGATGAAACTGCCCTTTATTCTTCTTTTTCTCGCTTAAAATAGAGTGATGCCGGGATGTCGGTCTCGTATTCTGCAGCCCGCAGCGCCCATATGCAGATATGCTTACGTTGCCCTCTGCCAAGCCACATCGGCAGATGGGCTCCAGGGTTGCAATGGAGATGATAACGGACCAAAGAAATCCCCACGTCACAACACCACCAACGGGCCTAATCAAGAAATTTTATACCAAACTGGAAGTTGTTCTCGGCGAAGAGCCGCATTCCCGCGCATTCCCGGAACTTGCCCCGTCGGATACACTCCATATACCAGCTCCCTGTCCATCGTTGCGATTCTAGAAGCTGTGATTTGGTATAATTTGAGCCGATATGGGGATACAGAGGGCCGCTTAGGGTTGCCAAGCTTGTCATGTTACAGCAAGCGATCGCTTAGTCCTGCCGGCCGTGTTATATCCCATGCTTTAAGTGAACCGAAGAAGCTTAATAAGACAAAGATAAAAAACAATAAGCATGACGATGCATCCTGCAACTTTTTCCGGAGCTTGACCTATTGGAGGAAAAACCACGCGAGAGTGGTTGGTTGGACTTTTTGTCTAATAGGAGTCTAATAGGATCCATAACCGCATCTTGGGCTTCATATAGTGTCTACGCCGAATCTTGCCTCTCCACTGGAGACAACAACAACTCTACAAACATTAAAAGTCGACTAGTATAGAAACTATCAAACACCTCGGTTAGTTGGTGGATTATACAAGGCAGAAACCTCTCTTTCATAGCCCACACAGGTACCTACTAGACATCTATGTCTAGGGTTCGAAAGTGCAGTGGGGATAATTAACTCTGTCAAACAAGTTCAAAGAAGTGTGCTTTATATGGGATAGTATTCGATAATGTTGGAGAACTATTGTAACCTGCAACGCTGGATGACTTGATAGAATACATTTCCCTAGCCGCCCTAGCTGATTGATGAACCACCATAGCTGATTGATGAAGGTGATGCAAGAACATTACCATATACAAGTTTAGGTGATAAGAAAAACAGGCAATCGGAGTTGGTATTTAGCCCAAATTCAAGCATACGAGAAAGACTGCATAAATGGACGTTGTATTCTTACATCATCGAGATCCATACTCAGCTCCAAGCGGACGGGAGGTTATCGAGAATCAGGAAAAATAAAAATAAAAATAGACTTGAAACGAATTTAGCCGCCAAAACATGAACACCAGTCGCATATGCCAAGCGTTCTGACTGCGGAATTAGGCCCATTGATATGTACTCTTCCCCCACGTTGGGGCTCATCGATACGAGTGACCTCGGGGCACTGCTCATTCGTGGAAACTACACCAGTCAGGGGGGGGGTTCTATGATTTGTTGGATGAGAGTCATGACAGTTGCCCATCCATAAGAGCCAATGATATAGGAGACAATGGTTTGGTATCAGGGGATGTACTTTGTACCGAGAGAATTTTTTCTGGCCCCATTAACAATTTGCCCTCGCCCTGTTCGTTTGCTGATGGTATATTTGTTTGCGCGTTTGCCTTGTTTTTTTTTTTTTTTTTTTTTTTTTTTTTTTCATCTTATTAATCATTTTGGAGTAAGATTGAGCGACACTCCTTTTGGCTTCTACACTCGCCATCTTTCCATCTTTTTCTAGTCAATGTGTTGTATCATCATTCATAATCAGCTCTATGCTCTTTTGATCCTTACCTATCCGGTATAGAACCAATGGGTATACTATCAGCCCTCAGCTCCTTCTTCTCGAGGATCCCGACCTTTGCTCGCAGGCCTGGGTGGATTGCTGCTCGCGCCATCTCTCTACGACTCCATCAATTCCCAACCGATGACGAGGATGGCGATGAAGAAGGCAATGGCAAACCGCGAAGGCAGCGATGCCATCCCATTTTCAAGATATTGCTCTTCATTCTTGCTCTAGCAGGTGCTGCTGCTCTGTTTGTTAGATTCTTTGAAGTCTCTCGCCTCCCCAACCTCTCTCGGCCGAGCATATCATACCCGTACTCGGTCATCCCGATGTGGTCGTCGGACAGAGAAGCAGCACCTGTTCCCGTGCTGGGAGAAGCGTCATTTGATTATGGAATGTATTTCCCAGCGCAAGGCAACAACTACTTCCCCCTTGTGGCTCCCTACAACGAGCCTCCTCGCCACCGACCGAAAACACCGCTCTTCATCGCCTTTACAAGGAACAATGCCATGATGCGGCAGACAGTGCTTGGGTATATTGCCAGCGGGTGGCCGAGAGAAGACATTGTCATCATTGACAACAGTGGCACTGCCGACGCCAACAACCTGAAACTCTTGTCGGACTCGAACCCCTTTTCCCTCGACTACGACTTGTTTCGTTACCGATACGGCGTGTCGATTCTGCAGACGTCTGTCCTTCTCAACTTTGCTCAGTTGCAAAACTTCATGTTGAGAGTGGCAATGGCGCGTCACTGGCCGTATTATTTCTGGAGCCACATGGACGTTGGCATCCTGAGCCACGAAGAAGAGACGCCCTACACATCATTCTACGAGCGCGTTCTAAACATTCTCAGCGAAGCAGAGGCATCCAGATTATCCGGCAAGGGCAAATGGGGCGTCAAATTCTTCAACTTTGACTACCTCACGCTGGTCAATGTGGATGCATGGCGCCACGCTGGAGGCTGGGACGTGTTTATCCCCTACTACACCACCGACTGCGACGCGTACGGACGCCTGAGAATGCTAGGATACGACATTGATCGCGTGGGCGCAGGTCACATATGGGATGTCGCCGACATGGTCGAAGATCCCGAAATCAGGTTCTTCCCTCCCAGCTCCCAGCCGAGATCTGACAAGGACGGCGAGTCACCCAACAATGCCACCTCTGAAGACGACAACGCGCCGAATTCGGAACGATTCAAAGCCCTGAGACAAGAGCTGCAGAAGTTTCAAGACGACAAAATAGCCAACACGAAAGGCCGAAACACATGGCAGAATATGCAAAAGGGAGGCAAGGGAGAGCCGTGGACATATGATCCCGCGGGCTTCCAAGTTGCTTGGTGGGAGACGGCAGATAGTGGAAAGAGGCTCTTTGAGCACAAATGGGGCGGAGAAGGCTGTGATGTATTCGATCTCAAGAAGACCTTGGACGATATTTGGAGAGATGCAGAGCAATAAGGATCGTGATTTACTTTGCATACGTGGCTCATGATTGGATCCGTGGTAATGGGTGGTATGCTGGGGGGGTACTTGGGGATGCAAGAGTTAATCTGTTTGCGATTATTAATTCAAAACGGCGGCTAGAAAAGCTAATATCCCCATCATATAGAGATGGAATTTATTAATTGATATGACATTTCCCTTGAAACAGAGTTACCGACTCCAGGTTGTGGCTGAGTGAATGGCTGAGCATTGGACAGGGGTTGGAATTTAGCCGCGCCAAGACGATTACGGCGGAGTGTTCCGCACATATCGGGCACAGCAAAAAGAGTTGGTGGGTCGTTTGGCAGTCTCCAAGTATTCGTCGCTAATTGTTAGATGAAGCTCTTTTGTTTGCTCGAAGATTGTACTTTGAACGACTCGCTTTTTTCAAACCTAACCCTTGCCGAATTCCTGAATCTCGTAAAAGGGGAAAAAAAAAAGAAAAAGCGACAAGTAGTCTTGGCCAAGCATCCAGAGTCGCATCCAGAAAATGGCTGGCGATGCGCCTGCAGAAATCCTTTGGTGTCACAAGCTAGCTACGGGTGGTCCGCAAGGCTGCGTCATCGCCTACGACAGCCTTTTTCTCAGCTGGAGCGTTGGAAGGGCAATAAAAGGTTATGATGGACTGCAAAAAAAAAAGGAATTCTCTTTATCTTGCAAGGAAATACTGCGGCAATTCATTGAGCAGCATTTTTTTTTCTCCCGAGTTTTGAAAAAGAGCACGTGGTAATACTACTCATCTCGAATTGAGGATACAAACCACGGGTACAGCTTCAATCTTCTCCAAAAGAGCCCCACCAGAGGCCTCCACTGCGTATCTGCTTGTACACAAACCTCATCGACAATACAATGGATGGCCGCTCTACCAATGCTCTGACAACTCTGTGCTCCACGGTAGCGCAGCGGGCAATTGCCATCGTCCATGAGGTGCAGCTCCTGACTGAGCCGCTGGGCGCAGGCCTGGACAGGCTCGAAGCGCTATTGGAATTGAAGAATTCGCTGGAGGCGCTCAAGCTCCAGGCATCTCAGCTGGATGCTTCTCTCGCTGCCTCTATTGTCTCAATGGCAGCACACGATGCCTTCAAGCAGCATCTCACAAACTGCGATAGAATCATGGCAGTCTTGTACAAGCAGGTACTGCGCCTGCAGGCAGACAACATCGAGACCATGAACAGTGAATTTTTGGCAACGTATGACCAGACTGTCAAAGCAAACAGCCAGCTTTTGACAGGCTTTCTTCAAGTTGTTGCAGCGTAAGTACATGAGCATCCTCAATTTGCGGTGAAATCTTTTCGACTGACGGTTGTTTTGCTGTTCTTTTACAGAGGAAATGCACAGCAGCAAGAAGCCAGCCTCGGCCTGTTGCGCTCCAGCGGCATCATCACACAAGTCGAGCGCGCATCAGAAGCATCAGCGGCGCAAAGAAGCATCCTACTCGATCCAATTGAATCGTCATCCGCATCAGGAAGCGGCAGCTCTTCCAATCCGCCACCAGCCCAACCAGCCAGCGCAATTGCCCAGCCTCCGCCTTATACCGCCGAGATCGAGCCACCGTCATCATCATCCTCAAGTCCTGAGCCCGCAAAGCCATCGTGGGGACAATCCCTGAAAAACTCATTCAAAGCTCTAGCCGTGGCTTTCAAGCCAAAGCCAGAGCCCTTTGTAACCGCGTTGTGTCAAGCCGCGACCATTGGCGACATTCAGCAGATAGCAGGTTTCCTCACCCAAGGAGCAAACATCAATGGGCGCAACGAAAACAACAAGACTGCCCTGCAGTGCGCCATCTTGAACGACCAAGAAGACGCTTCTCGCTTGCTTCTCGCATCAGGAGCGAGCATTTCTGGCTCCGGGTGGTCTGATATCCCGCCACTCTTCCTCGCAGCGTCTGTAGGCAGCCTCAACACTGCCAAGATGCTCATCGAAAAAGGAGCAAGCATTGACGAAAAGTCCGAATGGGGGGAGTCATACTTTGTCGGCGTGGTTTCTTCCGGCGACATGGAAGGCATCCGCTTCCTTCTCAAGCAAGGCTGCAGCGCAAAAACAGAAAACATCAGTGGCGAGGCGGTTATTGTAAAGGCAGTGCAAGGAGGGAATATGAAGCTCGTGGAGCTGCTTTTGGAATTCGGCGCCAGTCTCACCTCTACCGACCTTTCCGGTCGCAGCTTGTTAGCCGTGGCCCTCGACAAGAAGAATCACGAAATGGCAGAGCTGCTCCTGAAAATGGATGCCAAGCCCAACGACTCAACCATCTATGGTAACCCTTTGCTGGCCGACGAGATAAGCAACCGAAGAATAAAGACGGCCAAGATGCTGCTTGACTGGGGCGCAGATCCCAACACTACGAACTGGTACTCGCAGCCAGTCCTCCTCATAGCCATCAGAGACTCCAAAATGTCACAAGAAGACAAGATCGACATTGTGCGTCACCTCCTTGCCAAGGGCGCAAAAGCAGACGTTTACGATTCTTCCACCGAGGCACCCGCGATCCGCTTCGCCATGGAATCAGGCCTCCCCGAGCTCGTCTCCCTCTTGTTGCGGCACGGAGCCAAGACGACGGATCAAATGTCAAACGGCGACTCGCTCCTGAAATACGCCATCGACCAAGGTAGGAGAGACCTCGTGGAGACGCTGCTCCTCTACGGGGCCGATCCAGATTACACTCCTGCAAAGAATGGCATCAAGCCCGTTAAGCCGCTTGTACAAGCGCTCGTGAAACAAGACTTTGAGATGATTCGCCTGCTTCGCGAGGCTGGTGCGGACACGAGCGTGCCAGAGGTGAGAGACGTGGCAAGGGCATTGGGCAAGACTGAGGTTTACGAAGCGCTTGGTATTCGTCATATGCCGCCTCCAGCAGATGGAAGTCCTCCAACTTATAACATGGCAACGAAAAATTAATTGAAAGCAAATTGGAGGAAGAACCGTAGCATTTCGAACCATGTAGCGTGTCGTTGTATTTCTTGTTTCTTTATATCCATGAAGGCGTAATCTATCAAAGGTACTTCATGCGTCTATATACAAAAACATAGTGTATCTGCTTCTAAGAAAGACAATAAATTGAGAACAAAACCAGTATAAAAATGCAGCGCCGTCAACAATTTTAACCCATTTAAACACGCAAAACTTGCTTCAACCACCATGCATGAATACGAGCATCATCCGTCAATTCCGGGTGAAAGCTCGTCCCCAGAATCGACCCTTGCCGAACCGCAATGATGTCCCCCGAATCATCTTTTGTCACAGCCTGCGAAACTCCAGACTTCATCCTGTTGATTCTTCCAGGTAGCTTGGCCATGACTTCCACTTCGGGCCCTTGCTCGCTCTCGCCCTTGGAGAGAATCTCCTCTACAACGGGGGCACGGATAAAGACACCCGGGAACGGTGAAGGGTCTGCCTCGTCAGCGAGGAAGGGCAGCTGAAGCGGTGCCTCGAAGCTCTCAATCTGGCGGCCAAAGTGGTTGCGGTGTACGCGGACATTGAGGCCGCCAATGAGTTCCTGGCCACCCTTTTTGGTTGCGTTGGCTTGGTTTGAGAGGAGGATGAGGCCGGCGCAGGTTCCCCAGACGGGCTTCTTTTGGACTCTGTTGAGAAAAAGATGGTCAGTCTGACATGTAGCTTGTATGTACATGAAACTCGGATGAAAAAGAAACGGGCCTTACTTTACGAAATCTCGCAGCGGCTCCAACAGCCCCGACTGCTGCGCAACAAAAGAAATGGTCGTGCTCTCGCCGCCGGGGATGATCAAGGCATCGCACCGCGCGAGCTCTTCGGCGGTGCGCACCTCAATGGCCTCAAAGGAAGTGTCGGATTTGCTTTGTGAGAAGACGGCGCTGGCAGCCTTGCGGAGGAGGTTGAGGTGCTCGACGAAGCCGCCCTGGAGAGCCAAGACGCCGACTGTGAGGGCCATCATTTTCGGGCAGTGAGGACGAAGAGGAAGATGGGAGAAGAAGAGGGCGTTAGTCATGCATAAGCAAGCAGCAGCACTGCAATATCTTTCTTGATTATAGGCAATTAGGTACAGTTGGCGTTGTAGTTGTCGTTTGTATCCAAGATGTAAATATTGGAGCGGGTAGCTATTATCAGCCGTGGAGCCCTTTATCAGTATCGCTCGCTTTTGTCATGGATTCATCCAGAAGCGCCGGTAGCCGGCCTATGATTGATGGCTGAGCCGGCGACTGATTTTTATGATAGTGGTGGCGGGGTGACCTAGGCGATGGCGCGAACAACCCCACGTTACAAAGTACATGTGCCAGGCACTAATGCAGTCGCTTGTCGAGGCGAAAGGCTGCAAGTACTCCGTGTACAGCACAGTCACTCGGCACTTGGAATACTAATGTCCAACAATAGTTGGCTGAATGGGGATATACAGCGTGGTAAGTGCATTGTATGTGCATGTTACTATTGCTAATTTGGCAGTACATGGCACGTAGAGGTGAGAGTACAATCAGGAACATATTCGGCATGCTAAAAGCAAGACAGTGTAAGTGTACACGTCCTGGACATCGTCTACATCATCCAGACTCTCGCTCACATATCCCGGAGATGGCAACTCCTGGCAACTTCTTTCTTTTTCAGGCACATCCTGTAATAAATTACCATCCCCGGCCTTGATAACATCTCCTGTTTAGGATCCTCCTCTTCCTGCTCCGCCATCGGAAACTTTCGGATAGATTTCAAATTCCTGATTCCATCCAGCGGGACTGCCTCAATCTGATAACAGCAGCCTGATAGACTTCTGCAAAACCTCCGGCCGTGCTTCCGCCTTGCGTCTGCAGATGCAAAATGCCATGCAAGTGTCAAATCGATGCAGATTCGCAAAAGTGGTGCTACGGAGACTGGCGCCGCATCGACCTGCATGAGGCGCCCCCGGAGTCGCCCAAAGAGGTCAAGGCGCGCTGCAGGTCAGAAATACAGGGCCCCGCCGGTCCGGATGTCGCTAGAAGGAAGAGCCCTGTAGTCATGCTGAGATGCGATATGCAGCAGCAGTAGTGGTATCTTAGTGGTGATGGGGCGAAGCACTGCACTATGAGACACAACTGCATGTAGCAGTGACCGGTAAGCAGTGTACACAGGCAGACATTGCCGGGAATACGTGCTGTAAAACTCACTCCCGGCCATCTTGGATTTGCGCCTCGCAACTCAGATCCCGGGGCAGCACGAGGTGGCAATGGCGCGCCGCCAAGGCTTTTGACGGCATCCATGCGGCTTCTAGACGCTGCCAAAGGCGCTGCGCGATACTGTGGCTAATAGATGGGCCGCCAGTTGCTTGATTCGACTCTCCGGCCCTTGTCATCGCCATCTGACTTTGTGCACAAAGATTACAGACAAGTCCTCGTATGCCCTGTTCCATCCCTCCGTGTAACTCAACTGACCAGCATTGACGATACTAATGGCTGCATACAGATTGCTCCCATGCTCACTGCATTCACTGCATTCCGCCCTATTGCTCCCTAGTCCTCTGCAGTGACAGCCTTTGCTTTCCGATGATTGCCGTGCCATGCCTCCATCCTCGCCCAAGTCACAGGCGCCTTTCCCTTCTCCACCTGTCAAAGGCTACGGCCGGCTACTCCATTAAACGCCTCGTAAAAGGACGAAGAACCAGGCTCCGTTTTCGCTTGCTCCGCACAGGAGTGCGCGGCGCCCGCTGCCGCCATGCAGTAGCTCAAGTCGCTAGCTGGTGGGTTTTGGAGTCTCTCTCCAAGCCATGGGAACATGGCGAGCCGAAGTACTCCGTACAGAGCGCCATGTACCTCGCGCTAGATGCAAATCAAATGTGAAAAGGTACTTTCGTAATCTTCTAATTACCTTGCTTGTAGTAGTAGCAGTAGTAGTTTTGCGTAAGTTTTTTTTCGGGGCTTGGTATGGAACTCAGTTGCTCCGATGCTCATAAGAAAATAAAATTGACTCAGCCGGGCGACTTCTGCGTGCCCCGCGGCCAAGTCTGTCTCCCCCCACTACCAAACCTTCCGAAGACCTGCCCCGCGGCATCATATATTGAAGCCATCGCCAGCCATTTCTTCGAGACAAAGCCCTTTCTAGTCTCTCAAACCACTCAATTCGACTCTTGGATACCCTTCAAACTCTCTTCTTGTTTGTGCATACCTATACTCTCTAAACACTTGTGTCCTTCCTATACTAACCATCAGACTCGCCATAGTCTCATCTTCTAGATACCCCTCCATCTCCCTCTCCAAACCACCACAATGACCAACGACGCCTCTACCAACGGCTCTGCTGCCGCCGCAGCTCCCTCCAGCTTCGCCCTCAAGGCCGGCCTCGCCCAGATGCTCAAGGGCGGCGTCATCATGGACGTCACCAACGCCGAGCAGGCCCGCATCGCCGAAGAGGCTGGAGCCTGTGCCGTCATGGCCCTCGAGCGAGTCCCCGCCGACATTCGCAAGGACGGCGGCGTTGCGCGCATGTCCGACCCGGCCATGATCAAGGAGATCCAGGAGGCCGTCACCATCCCCGTCATGGCAAAGGCCCGTATCGGCCACTTTGTCGAGTGCCAGATCCTCGAGTCCCTGGGCGTCGACTACATTGACGAGTCCGAGGTCCTGACGCCCGCCGATGACGAGAGCCACGTCGAGAAGAGCCCCTTTAGCGTGCCCTTTGTCTGCGGCTGCCGAAACCTCGGCGAGGCCCTGCGTCGTATTGCCGAGGGTGCTGCCATGATTCGAACCAAGGGCGAGGCCGGCACTGGTGACGTCGTCGAGGCTGTCCGCCACATGAAGACTGTCAACCGCGACATTGCCCAGGCCAAGGCTGCTCTTGCCGAGGGCGGCATTGTGCGTCTCCGCGAGCTCGCCCGCAAGCTCGAGGTTGACGTTGAGCTGCTGCGCCAGACTGCCGAGCTGGGCCGTCTGCCCGTCGTCAATTTTGCTGCTGGCGGTGTTGCCACTCCTGCCGATGCCGCCCTCATGATGCAGCTCGGCTGCGACGGCGTCTTTGTCGGCAGCGGCATCTTCAAGTCTGGCGACCCTGCCAAGCGAGCCAAGGCTATTGTCCGTGCTGTCACTCACTTCCGCGATGCCAAGGTGCTCGCTGAGTGCAGCTCTGGACTCGGCGAGGCCATGGTTGGCATCAACTGCGACTCCATGAAGCCCGAGGAGAAGCTTGCCGGCCGTGGCTGGTAAACACACTGCACCATTTCACAGAACGGGATACAATAAGCAGAAAGAAAATTGGGTATATACAGAGAAAATAAGACAGGAGGATCGATCAAAGAGCTTGAAATGTATTTTACTGCCATGTTTGCTTTGGCGTTGTTGATATTTATTGCATTGGGAGGCACATAGCATGCTGAACAAGAAAAAGTCTGTACAACTTCGAGTTGTTATATTGAGTCAAGCACGAAATCCACATTTACTATTTACCATTTATCCATTCATCATCTACATCTCTTTCTTATTACATTTCTCTCTTTCTGAACTTTTCAAATACCAGCAGGGTCAGGGTTTGGGTTGTCTCCAGTTCAAGAAAAGTGAGGAACAAGAGCGCAACAATGTGAGGCAAAATGGCAACATCTCCACCACTGCAAGACTGCAGGTGACAGAAAAGTGAGTTGGTGTTTTACTTGCAGTAAAAAAAAAATGGCACTCCCCTATACCAAAAAAAAAACAGGGGGAATGGAAAAACAAAACAACGCCACCTGCAGGTTCACTTTTGCCGCGTCCGGACCACGAGGCTGACAGCTGCGGACTTGTTTACTTTCCAAAGGCACCCACCATGCGCGTAGTCATGTTCTTCATCATTCTCATCATCGAGTTCGGACTTCCTACTCTCTTCAAGACTATCCACAAAGCATACGAATCCCTCAAATCACTGTTTCGACCGTTTCGTGGTAGTAGCCATCGCACCAGGTAAGTCTCATCTCCTCCTGAGTTCCAGCCAAACTCCTCATTTCCTTCCTGTATCTGCCATTCTTTCTCCCGCTCCTTGTGCACCCAGAGGGCTTTTTGATGATGCTGTTTCTTCAACTTTTCATGCCGAACCCATCGTGAGAAGCACCATCTCAGCCCTTCAGCCCTTCAGCTCGATATCTCCTCCCCCTTTTCTTCCTCCTTCTGATATTTCAACATCGTCACCTTTCTCTTCACTTCTCCTTGCTGATATCAGGCTTTGTAGCAAAAGAAAGAACTCCGTTCACTTTGCTGAGCCCACCAGCCACGTTCGCATCGTCTACCAATCCTTCTCAAGATTCTTCTAAACCTCAAAGCCAAAGCCGCTATCGCAGCGCTATACCATCTCAAGAATTTGAAGCAAATTCGTCTTTCATCGAACCATCCAATCTTCTTCACTTTGCATCCTCCTGCTACACAGCAGCTCCAAAGACTCTTTGTCGCTCTAAAGCATAAATCTTCTTGCGCAAGACAATCACCAAGTTCCTTTCCGCAACAATGATGGTCAACGGCACTGAGCCCGTAGATGGCGGCGGTAATGACAATTGGGTCCAGAAGTTCTGGATCTGGGTCTTCATAATCTGGTTCTCTGTCAATGTCCTCCTTATCCTCATCCTGTGGCCATTTAGAGACTGGTCCGATTTCCTCTAGTCCATTTGCGCATCTACTTTGCGATGGACCCCTGATCTTTCGATCTTTTTTCATACAACATCCTTAATTTGCTTGTCATATGCTGTACACTCGGGAATTATGGGAACACATCTGCCTATTGGGATTTATTGAAACACTCCTACAATCTCTTCTGGATTATCTGGAGTAGTAGTAGCTATCTCCCCAAATTGAACAGGCCTTGTTATATTTCGCCTTCTTTTCCTAAATATGTGACTGCTCTAACTTCCAATCATTCTGTTTGTGGTTCACTACTGCCTTTTTGCTATGTAACCTTTTCATGTAGTAGACATCTTTTGGTAGAAGTCATGGGACCATCACCACTGCTGCCGATGTCAACAGGATTGCAGCTCCTGGTGTTTTGAACCAGCACATGCTTCAAATAAATGCATACCAATAATTCTATGCAGTTTTTACCTCTTCTATAGAGCCCCAGAGTATCGTCTCCATTTTGATATCCCGTCATTACTGCTATACTCTTACTTCCATCTATTTCCCGTCTCTTCCACGCGCTCTTTACTCTTCCCCATGTTGTGGTTCTCCATAGCCTTTTCTCGCTCATGGAGCTACTATTTTGTGATTTTGGTAATGGCATTCCCATTCTAGAGTTTCGTAGCCTCTATCGCCCGACTTGCTCTTCAATCGTAATGTGTGGGCTGAAACTGTCGTGTTTATCCTTTTTCTTTCCGCATATTATATTATTCTCGATCTTCGCTTCTTTAACGCCATTACCTTCGTCATTTATTCCCCTGCGTATTGTCCTTCAGGCATCTTCACCAAACTCTCATCGAGATTCTTTGCAGTTCCGCTGTCCTCATGTTCGTTGGCCGAAGAGTATTGGTTTTCCTTTTCTTCTTTCCATCGCTTTTTGCATCTCCATCTCGTGTTTTTCTCGCTCGTACTTTCAAATTTTGATTGGCCCTGTACACATCTGTGTTAGCAATCGATATTTTTGATAGCTGTGATATGTATCTCCGTGTAGTAATATGCCTTTGCTACCCACTCTAGAATTCTTACCTTTGTATCCGAAAGTATTCCAACCTAGCACCGCTCCTCTGTGGAGGCGATCTTGATGCTGCGGCCACCGTATTCGGTTACATCATGGTCGCGTATTCCTGCTCTCTCTCGCCATGGTGACTTCTTGGGTATTCGCTTCTTTTGCTTTCGTCGTAGGTATCGCAGGCGCCTGCGAGCTATTCAACGTATATGTCAGCTATCCAAGTTAAAATCACGCCAACTATCGCTACCTTCATCACGGCTTGGGAGACGGCTTTGGAGATATACCGTGAGATTGATGTGGGCATTGGTCGCACCTAATCAGCAAAACGGCGAAGCACGTCAAAGTAAAAAAAAAGAACTCTAGCACCATGCTGGAAATTAAAAGTTGAAATTTTCATCTCCACGTGTCATTTGGACAAAATTTGCAAAAGAAAAACAAGAGCACTCTCTGTTCCCCACGATACTCGAACAAGTCAAAATTTTAGCCACATTTACCAGAAGAAAAATACCACAAGAGAGTCAGAAGTATTAGCATACAGTTGGGTTACAATTATTTATTACCACTACTGCTCTAATTTTACTCAGCTACCTGATATTTACGTTTCCTAGTCCCATGAAGTGGTTAGCAATCAGAACCAAATTTTGAAGCCGATTAGAAATGCCATGAAGAAGAGCTGTGGTCAGAAGAACCCTGTTTTACCCAGAAGAGTGGAAGACTTCTTCCATTGCTTGAAAGCAGACCTAGAAGGTCGTCGTTTTTTGTTCATCATCATCCCACTAAGTGAAAGGCAAAATAGAAAAAAACTTACTAATAGAGATGGAACCAGGAGATTATGGATGAAGGCATCTGCAGAGCTGGTCAGTCCTTTGAATCAAAAGTTAATCTGCTGAAAGTGAGAGAAAGAAAGTGTGGTCAGAAGAACCATGATTGGGGAGCCACAAGAGAGTTTCCCCTCCTGCTTGAAACCACTCAATCATCGTTCTGGATTATTTTCACGCCGCAGTAGGAAAAGGGAAAGAAAACATACTTACCGCGTATCAGAATGGAGAGGTCTCGAGACTAGGTTGGAAGAGCGTCAGTAATCAGGACTGACAGTGCTGCCTCAAAGATATCAAGAAAAGAAAAATGCAGTCAGAGTAACCCTGATGTCGCACCCACTGGAGATAAAAGTTTCCTCTCTTGCCTCAAACGCGCACTTATGAGACCATCGTGTTTCCTTTTATAATCATCCCGCAGAACAAAAAACAAATAGAGAGGAACTTACCAGCATGATAGAAGAAGATAGTGAAGATCTAGGCTGAACTACTTTGGAGAAGTGTTAGTAACAAGTACAAAAGTTGGTCACTCAGAAGTAAGAAAAAAGTGAGAAGAGTGTGAAAAGGTAGTCAGAAGGAAAAAAGTTTCCATTTTAGCCTCGAACGCGTGACCATAGAGCGGGCCATCGTGTTCTTGTTGTAATCATTCTACAGCGCGTGCGGGAGAGTGAGAAAGTAAACATTACTTACCGTAGGCTGTTGAGCCCTTCGGCATCACAGAGGTCCTAGGAGGAATAAGCAGTTAGCATCTGCAACGTGACTGAAGCCATACTAATTGTAATGAAAGACTCTAGTCAGAAGAACCCTAATACCGCACCCACTGGAGACAAAAAGGTTGCACCTCTTGTCTCAAACGCGCACTCACAAGGCCATCGTGTTCTTATTTATAATCATCCTATCGCACGGGGGAGAGAAAAACGGAAGATTCTTACCGAATATTGTCGAGAAAGATGGCAAAGGCCCTGTCAGAAAAAGATAGTTAGTATCTGTACCGTAGTTCAAGTCAAAGCGATCATGAAGGAGACAAAGATGTGGTCAGAAGAACCTTGGTGCTGCGTCCACCTGAGACAAGAACCCTAATGCCTCAAGCAGACCAGGATCAACGTTCTGTTCTCATCATCCCACAGTGTAAGAGAGAAAAGAAAAATGTGGTCAGAAGAACTGCAATGCTGCGTCTGTTGGAAGCAAGAACCCGTTTGCCTCGAACAAACGCACATTCAAATTCTTTATTTTCATCATCCCAGAAAAGGAAGAGGAAGAAAAGAAATGTGTGGTCAGAAGAACCTTGATGCTGCGGTTTACAAGAGACAAGAACCCGTTTGCCTCAAACGCGCATCAACGTTCTGTGTATCATCATCCCACAAAGCGAGAGAGAGAAAAGAAATTCAGACCAACTTACCAGTGACTGTTGAACAAGCTCGTAGAACCCTGGTTGAAAGCAATCAGTATCCGCAGTGGACTTGAAGTCAAAAGATCATGGGAGGAGAAAAATATGTGGTCAGAAGAACGTTAATGCTGCGTCCAATGGATAGAGGCAAGAACCCTTGTGCCTCAAACGCACATCAACGTTCTTTGTTTTAATCATCCCACATCGCGGAAGAAGAAAATTGAGATTGCTTACCAGAGAATGATGAGGAGGATCGCAGAGGCTCTAGCAGAAAGAAAGAGTCAGCGCCCGCAGCACGATTGAAGCCACAACGATCAAAAGGAAACCAATTATAGTCAGAAGAACCCTAATTTCGCACCCACTGGAGACAAGAGAAGAAAGAGAATCTTTTTTTGTCTCAAAGCGCACTCACGAGGCCATCGTGTTCTTGTTTATAATCATCCTAGAACGAGGGAGAAAGGAAATCAAGGTAGCTTACCGGAGGTTGCTTGGTACGAAGCTTGCGGAGACTAACTGGTAGCAGAAGAAAGTAGTTAGTATCCGCAGTAAAGAAGATGAAGGCAAAGGATCGCGAAGGAAAAGGAAGGTCAGAAGAACCCTGTTTCGCATTCACTAGAAATAGTCGAGGAAATCTCTGCTATCTCAGACGCGCACTCATGAAGCCATCTTGTTTGTGTTTCTCATCATTCCAAGGGAAAAGGCAAAAAAGAAGAAGAAAGCAGTCACTTACCAAAGGCTGTCAAAGCAAAGCGTGAGAGGTTTCCTAGGAAAATAAAGCAGTTAGCACCGATAAAATAATTGCAGCCAAAGTGATCATGATGAAACCAAATGGTCAGAAGAACCCTGTTTCGCACCCACTGGAGATAGCCGAGGAGAATTCTCTGCTATCTCAAACGCGCACTCATGAAGCCATCGCGTTTGTGTTTCTCATCATTCCAAGGACAAGGCACGGTGAAAAAGAAAATATGTACTTACCAGAGGCTGCCAAAGCAAAGGGTGAGGGATCCTAGGAAAAGAAAGCAGTTAGCACCGATAAAATAATTGCAGTCAAAGTGATCATAATGAAACGATGTGGTCAGAAGAACCCTGTTTCGCACCCACTGAAGCCAAAGAGAAAAACGCTTTCGGCTCAATCGCGCACGCATATTGCCATTGTGTTTTTGTTTTTCATCATCCCAAAGAAAAGAAGAGGAGAAAATGATTACTTACTGATGGACAGTGCAGGAAAAGACGATAAAGCCCTAGGAGAGAGAGGTGGTCAGCATCCGCAAAGTGATTACAGCCAACATGATCATGAAGAAAGACTGAGGTCAGAAGAACCCTGATTTCGCACCCACTGGAGTCAAAAGAAAAAATCCGCTTTTGACTCGATCGCGCACGCATGTTGCCATTGTGTTTGTGGTTTTCATCATCCCAAGATGGAGGGGAAGAGGAGAGGGAGATTACTCACTGACAGCCGCTGTAGTAAAAGTCCGTGAAACCCTGGAAGGAAGAAGTGGTTAGCATCTGTGACTAGAAAGTTCAAGCCAAAGAGATTGTGAAAGAGGAATTTGGTGTCAGAAGAACCCTAATTTCGCGCCCACTGGAGTCGAGAGTGAAAAGTTCGCTCTCTCGTCGAACGCGCACGCATACTTCCATTGTGTTCTTGCTTTTCATCATCCCGAAGAGAGGAAGAAAAGAGAGAGATGACTCACCGATAGCTCCTGTGGAAAGAGGTCGCATATCACTAGAAGAAGAAAATAATTAGCATCTGTGACTGGAATTTGAAGTTGAAAAGACTGTGAAAAAGAGTCTGGTGTCAGAAGAACCCTGATTTCGCATCGAGTCAAGAAAAGAAGGTCTCCTCTTGGCTCGGTCGCGCATGCATATGGCTATTGTGTTCTTTTTTGTCATCACCCAGAGACAATGGAGAGAGGAAGGGAAGAAAAAAAAAGAGAAGAGACTCACCGAGGCCACGAAGAAGATTGTGACTGCCCTGGCATGAGAAAGTGATTAGCATCTACAACTGAAATTTGATGGCAAAAGTAGTTGTGAAAGAAGATGGTCAGAATAGAAGACCCAAAATATTGCACCCATGGAGGTAACAGAGCTTCCTCCGTTACCCGAGCAGACCCAGAAGGTCGTCGTATGGTTTTTGTCGTCATGCCAGCAGGCAGAAAATGATAGAAGGAAAGGGTGTAACTTACCAGACGTAGCAGAAGAAAAGCAAAAGTTAGTCTTTAGATGTTTCGGTGTCAGCGACGTCAATGCAAGATGAAGAAGATGAAGAAGATGAAGAAGATGAAGAAGATGAAGAAGATGAAGAAGATGAAGAAGATGAAGAGGTAGGCAGTGGGTGTTCAGAGATTGGCAGAAGTGCTCCAGCTGGCTTTGACCAGAAGCCAGTGGATCACTGCAGCTTTGGAGCGAAGGGAACTGAAGTGAAGTCAAACTCAGTGGTGATCCACAACCGCATGGCAATCAGGGGGGAGTGGAGAAAAACAAAGAACGGAGAAGAAGCAAAAAGACAAACGCGTACTTGTCCAAAAAGAAAAAAGAAAAGAAAAAAGAAAAAGGTAGGGGAAAAGAAAGGGGGGAAAGGCTGAGGCCCATTACTGTTCTACGAGAGAGAGAAAGCTTACATGGAAAAACAAATGAAAAAATGGAATGAGGGAGAGAGGAGGAGAGAGAAGAAGGGGGGAGAGGAGGAGAGGGGGCAGGAGAATAAAAAGAGCAAAAGGAGAAAAAAAAAAGAGAGAGAGAAGAGAGACGAGATGGAAATGGAAATGGCACAAGATCATCAGACACAAGATTGTTGCGCGCATCAGCTACTACTTAGTAGCCTACATCAAGAACCCTACTTTGTCATCATTTGAAAGCCAACGAACCAGAAAACCTAGAAGGAAAAGAAGAAAAATTAGCAGAATCATGAACTGAAGAGAAGAGGGGAGGGGAGAAAGGAAGAGGGGAGGGGAGAAAGGAAGAGGGGAGGGGGGGGGAAGAAAGAAGAAGAAAGCTCTGGGATCATAGAAGATTTGTTGTCTATCATTTGGTGCTAACTAGGCCGAAGCTCGTAGCGCGTTAGAAGAACCCTGATTCTAATCACTTCCCAAGCCCCCGGATTCCCCTCCATTAGCGAAAACTGAGAGTTCTGCTCATGGGGGACTTACCTTGGGATCCGGGATATGAAGAAGAAAGGAGGAAAAGAGGAACAGAAGGAGAGCGGGAGGGGGGAGGTCTATATAGGTGTCGAGATCACCAGGTGGGCCCCATGATCTGCTGCCAGCTGGAAAGTGAACAGAAAATAAAACAGCCTGCTCTCGAGACTGGCCTATAAGAATTCAGGATCACAGCTGTCTCAGCAACGGTGAGCAAGTTTATGCATACTGACCTGGCCAGACCGCTCCGTGATCACAACAAATACGTCACATTGGTCCAATTCATCTGAAGTTCATGCAGATGTGAGGGTCGTGATCGAATTCTCGATTTGCAATTGGCAGACGTTTGGCGAGGAGGGGGGGGATCATGAGCTTTTGCTCCGGTGAAGAAATTACTGAATGCAAGAATCTCCGCACAATCATGCAGTTCTGACCGCCCCCCCACGATGAGAGTTATTGTTGTAGCGATTCATCATATTACTGTCGATCTGCAGATGTGTGGAGTAGTATTGTATGCATGGCGTTGAAGTGGTGCAGTCAAAGTTGAATTGGCAGCTGCGTAGATATTGTAGGAAGCGCCTTGCATTGTATTCGTAGAGTGCCAGTCTCTCTGTAGCTGTTCGTAGCTGTCCCCTGGGGCGTAGACGAAGGTGCAGCTGGAGAGGTGGCATGCAGATGAAGCTATCGCCAGTTCCATATACCTTATTTGCACTCCGCACCATGTATTTCTCCGTCATTAATAGGTAGAAGAAACAATTCAGACTCTGGATTGAATGTCAAGCACACACTTTCTTTACCCCTTTATCTGGTGACACTACGTTAGATCTCGATTTTATCTGTCACTGCGCATTTGTGGTCATGATTCTTGCGGCCCTTGCGGCAGGCACTGCCTTGCTACTTTATAGATATTTACGAATCCCAGAGACGAGTATTTTGGCTACGTTATCGTCAAGAAAAATGCTACGTCCAACAGCAAACAGCTTGGATAACGTCGTTGGACTGGCGGGTGGATTCCCACGAAAATGATCGCCAACGCTGCTAAGCTAGATCTATAGTTCGTGGGGAAACCTAAATTCCAACCTAAAACTAACGACAGATAGACAGCTTGCCATTTCGCTCCAAATCGCGGCTCAATATCTCTCAGATTTCAGAATTCGAAAGATGTAACTACAGAAATATCAGGAAGCTTTGATATTCAGATTTGGAGGAGTTACATTGAGAACAGGCAGTGGCTGGTACACAATCTAGAGACGGTGATAGAAGCATTACCCTAGAGCATACGGTAGAAATCGTTGGGCGAAGCTTTGAAGGCATCCTTCTTGACCAAAGATTTCGCCAAAATGACATAAAATGAAACGAAAAATCCTGTGATTTTGTGTAACAATAGCTGGTAGCTAAAGGAGATAGGAAAGCTGATACTTTTCTCACATGGTCGCATTGTATGTAGCCGCACTCGATTATTCAGACGCTGCACTAAATGATTACTCTACTCTTCTGCCTAGACTACTGCACCACGGATTTACCTTTTCAAACACCATAGGTCACTTCTATTATTATTTGATCTCTTCCATTTCTGCTGAGAAGCAATTCCATCCAGATGTGATTATCTTTCCTACCCCCTTGGTTTTGGCTCAGGCTCAAATACCGCTCGTTGACATCGAAGTACTCTGAAAGATGGGCTCCTAACGTTTGTGCAACAAATTGACACACCGATGCCAAATTTCTTAGTCGAGAATTGTGCTACTTTCGATGCTTGCCCAATAATTGCTACGGCCATGGCGGCGTATTGCAATGATCTACGCTAGCAACTTGGTTTTTCTTCAGAAATAAGCGTCGTAAAGGTACAGTACTCCTTCGTCAGTTCCATTTCGCCATCCCACCGCTGATCCCGCCCTTGGATAGATAGTGCTAACAAGATCGGAGATTAAATAGATTGCTTTTAGCCTCCCATCATCGAACAATAGCGACGCATTACGCACACGTGTACGTTGAACGAACAAAGATACTGAGATTGAACAACTCGTCAAATAGTTCGCTATTTCCCTTTGCGTGCCGAAGAAATCATACCGCATATTTGCAGGGACCACGAGCAGCGACAGAGAGGGCTTCACCTGGGCCATCACTCGAAGAGGACGTGAAGAAGAGGAAAAAGTATTTTGGACTACGAAAGGCGAAAAGCCCCAATCCATCATGATTTTGGATAAACTTTCCGACCGATAGTTATCGAAGTTGCCATACCAATAACTACTTCGCTCAAACATTGGAGCCAGCAGCCTCCGTTCCACAGAAACCTTCTCCAATAGATACTCACATGGGCGGTCGGCGAAAGATATATTTTACCTCAAAGCACAATTCTCGCAGAACTAGAATTATCCTTATTCGTCCTCTGATAGCTGCAATAAAATAACGGGCTTAATATGCATCAACAAACAGCAAAATTAGAGGCAAACTATGGTAAAAGATTTCCATCTAAGCGATGGACAGTATTTGATGAGCCGGCTTGGCAGTTTCGATGGATTCACCAAGTAGCTTGCAATGAGCTTTTAGCGAATTAAAAGAAAACAGCGCATTTTTTGTTTATGAGCGCCCACCTAGCCATCATTCAGAAATTTTTATTGAGATCGAGGCCTCGGAAAGCTGGCAGTGCCGACGCCAATTTCTTCTCCTCTGATGGCACTTTTGCAAGGCGCGGAATCTGTCGGGAATTGTATTGGTTATAGGGCGCACGCCAAAGCCCTTCTACAACCTTCGAATCCGAAACTATCAACGGTTTTACTAATCTAGTAGCTACCTGATAGCGCAGGGTACGCATGCATTTTGTTTCCAAGTCACTAAAAGTCATGGATGAGACCAATGTCACACAGAACGTGACCGCAAACGGGGTCCGTGGCTGACGGCTCCCCATCTCCTTTGCACCAACACTGCCCATAGACTGACCCGTGGCAATGCCAGCACGGATACCAGCAAAAGCGGCTTTCTCCTTGCTACAGCGGCTAGCAAGTCGCCTGTCAAAGTTGTCAGAAAATATTCTATGGTGGACTGACCGATTTTATTCTCTTCGCAGATATGATGCTCGACTATTCTATGCATGAAATCGATATTTTGGACCTTTGAAAGCAGCAGCACTGAGCTAGCCCTATTTTCTTGCCTTGATCGTGGATCGAAGGATCACAAATGGAAATTGGGAGACGCGTTGGTAAGTTATTACAGAAAGCTGATACTCTCCTTGCACGGCTTTCAAGTCCAAAGATCTAATTGTTACTCTATTGCTAGGAATATTTTCGTGAATTTCTGATGCCATCTGCATTCCTCAACTAAAACGAAGAACGTCGACACAAACGTTTCCAACACTGGCCTCATACCCCTATCGCCGAGACAAGTCCCTCAAAAGTCGACATCTACGCTTTCTCATTATCGCTCTAAGCATTCTATATCAACAGGCTTTCATAGTGAAGAAAATGAACATTCGTGTAGGGCCAGACTTGCACGGCCCAGCTAGTTCGCTGCCCCTTTGGACTTGGTGCTGCGCCGTCGGATCTGTCTATGCAAGTTTTTGGTTCCTGGAAAATTTTGTTCTAAAGCTTTCGGTTTAGATGCAAACACTCTTGAGGCGCACTCAAGTTCTTTGGCTAGGGTGGTTGCCATAGCCAACAACTGCTCTCGCCTCCAGCCAGCGAACGAGTGATACTCTCCAGCTCACGTTCCAAAACCAAGTCGACTTGGATTCACCTGGATGCAGTTTGGACAAGATGATAATCTATTGTCGAACTTGAAGAGGATACAAGGCAAGTCCCCAGAAAGCAACCAAAAATTGGTGAGCGCACTGATAGTATCGAATATTGAGCATCTGTTTATTCTGTCTAGCATTGATGTGCTCGGTCTTGAGGCAAGGCGGCCAACCAACTAGAATTTCTTACTCTGCCGCAGAAACGTTATAGCTAATCGGAAGTAGAGCTGATCATTCGGATTTGTTAATTTTAGCCCTCGAACTCCAAGATGAGGAATAAACCACTTCGACCATACCGTATAGGCACCGTTTCTTCAGACTCTGATAGCAAGATGGCCTTGGGTTCTTTCAATTTATTGACCAAGGCACGTTTCCTTTCTCTCCTCTCTCGAGTAGCGTGTCTTTTTTACAGAGCACTATTAAGGTATAACCTACTGACAAATTTCTTGATACTACTTGTAGAACTACTGCTTACCATCAAGATAATCGATCGTCCACAACGACTCTCGCGAACCTCTGTCTTGAACAGAAAGAATACATGCTCAGCTCGACATACAGGTACTTCAATTTATGATAAGAGTATACCATCACCTCCAACAAGCCATATTCGGAGATGGGACTCAAGGAAGCGTTACTGCTTGAACCAGTCAACATCGAACTACCATTTCTCATTGAATTTACGCTTCCTTCCGACAGCGTCCTAGTTTATCGCAAAGATATTGCACCAGCTATTGCGGCAAAGAAGCTAGCTCGAAAGGCAATTTCTACCGATAACCCCCAACCCTGAAGAATTAAAGCTGAAGAAGAAATACAGCTGGATTACATGCAGTCGTATCAACGCAGAGACAACCCCCAGTCTCAAATTTCAGCGCGACCTCATGGATGCAAGATTGAACTTTGGGCTACCATTCGAGTTGGACCGTAGCCTGGTATTCAAGATATCACCGGTTCTATATTGGACAACGCATTTTGCACTCTACGGCACTCTACGCTTCCCATTAGTATGAGCATTCTTCTATCTGCCCCGAGGTTCAACCTTTGCAAGTTTACACAAATTCTCTGCTGTCTTCTATAAAAACTGCCGCTAACTTCTCCTCTGATAGTTCTAGCCCGAGTCAACTCAATTTACACCCACGTCAAATCCTCAAGCTCGACTTTGCCGATTACGCACACAAGAAGAATACAAGCTCACATAAATACCTACACATCTTCATCTGCTCACAGCATCTTATATACTCCATCATACCCACAGCCTTCAAAGCAACCCCCTCCCTAATTCCTCACAGCACTAGGAGGCCACCAAATCATCGGCGGAAACGCCAACTCCTCAACCCCCTCGCCACTATACACCTCCCACCCCAAGCTCTTATACGTCTTCATCCCCTCCTCACTCGCCTCCAAGTACGCCGGAATCCCCAGCTCAGCACACCTCTCCATCCCCCACTTCACGCACGCCGAAGCCACCCCACGCCTCCTATACGCAGGATCAACGCACATCCAGCCCAGCAGCGCAAACGGCCGCCCCTTCATGACCTTCCTCCGCATATCAACCTCTGGCTGAATCAGCTCGAGGCACTGCTGCCTCTTCTCCTCGTCCTGTATCCACTCCATGCGCAAGATGTGATTCTCCTGCATGTACTCCTCCTCGCTCCTCACCCTGTCCCAGACGAACCACTCCGCATAGCCAATAATCTTCTCCTCTCCCGTAGCTGGATCTGTGTGTACGCACTTGATGGCCGGCCACACAGAGGGATACTTTGCAGCGTGCTCTCTGAAGCCGGTCAAGTGTTGCCCGGCGGTAAATTCATAGTTCTCTAGTGTCTTGGGCCCTCCCATGATTTTCATAATAGGAAACGGCCCAAACGCTTCGAGGATGAGCTCCATGCATCGCGGCAAGTCTTCGTCCCGAGCATTTTCGACACGGAAATGGAAAGGCGTGGATGACATGATGAGATAGAGTTGGTTGGCTGATGAACAATGCCCGTTAATCTTTTTCGACAGTACAATGCGAACAATTGCAAATCTAGTCCGTCCACTCCTATAGTTTATATAGACATCTATATACCAGCTGCTCAGCGTCTATATCAAGAGGCACTTTTGCTCAAGCAAAGTAAAGTGGAACATCTCATGACTCTTCGCCGAAAAGTGCTGTTACCCCGCGACTAGGGTCCCATGACAACTAGCCTCGCTCTATCCAGCGATTCCAGCTGGCCAGAAGGATAATCGGCACGGCCTTGACATGTGAAGCATAAATGGCGCGCTCTTTGGAAGTAATAAATTGCGAAAAGGAATTTTTATCAGAGCGACTAATACAGGGCATAGAAAGGGGGATACCGTTAGTAGCCATATTATAGGTAGACAAGAAGCCTCACAAGCATAAAATCGAGACACTCCATCTAAATGCTCCCTTGTATTCTTTTCTAGATACCTGTAGATACATATAGGCATATCTGCTGTCCGCAGTGCTAAACGAAACATGCATATCCCCTCGCCATCCACAAACTATTGCCAGCCCGAAGAATGCACGTACACATGACGAGTTACTCCGCATACACGTTTTGAGACAGAGTTTTGGATGTCATACAACGACGGCTTGAAAGAAAGCAAGACTTGCAGCTGTATAGCTGGTGGAATATCAAAGTGTCAAGCTGAAAGGGAAGAGCAGCCAAAACACTAGAGGATCAGAGAAAAGAGCGTCTACCGCTGCTACCAAATCCAATAGAGAGAGTGTAGGCATGAGAGAGAGCAAGGAAAGCACTTTTGGGTAATGAAGAGAGAGAGAACGGAATTGAAAAAGAAGGGGAATAGATGGAAGGAAAAGAATAGGAAAGTTAGTTATACAAGAGAAAATTTTAATGACCAGCGCAAGTTCTAGGCTCGAGAACAGCTCTTGTCGCTATGCGCAAAGTCTGGCTTTTAAAGGCTGAGGACGAAATAAAATTGGAAATACGGAAAGAAATAATATAAAATACGGGAGATAATAAAGAGGCAAAGAAATAACAGAAGATACGAAAGAGAGATAATAAGAAATACGTAAAAGAAATAATAGAAGATACAAAGAGATAGTAGGAAATGCGTAAAAAGAAATGACAGGTAACAGGGAAAGGGAAAAGAAGAATAGAATTAAAAAAAAAGGGCAAACAAGACAAAGAGGTAAAATAGGAAGAAACAGAAACTTGGAGCCTAAACATGGGAAATTATTGCACACATCACAAAAGCGAGAGGCACAAAAACAAGAGGCAATCACACGCAACAAAGCACGGCATCAATTTTGTAAGGGGAATCATAAAATCAAGCACGTAATCAAATTTGACTGGTGACAGTTCCCCAGAGAACTGAAATCTCCAACGCCGGTCGTGATTTGAGACTCAAGAAAATGGGGGGTGCATAGTGTCGTGTCAAAGCGCAAAGCAATGGTAATTTCAACGTGAGAAAAAATGACAAAAGACGACGTGCCCGAACGACGCAAATCAGTCCAACGCCCCAATGTTGCCCCAGGTCAGCCCATCAATTTGGCTGTGAAGAATAGGAAAAGAGAGCATCAAATGGAAGTTGACAAAACCATGTCCAATTCCCTGTGACAGGTCTGGATAAAAGACGCAGCCGGTCTCTAGTAGTGTCCAGCAGCTTCTTCAAACTTTACTACAAAAAAATGGGTTCCAGTAGTCAGCTTTTCTGTTGATTTTTCAAATCGAAAATGGAGAAGGAAGGGGTAAAAGGGGGATGCAGCGTATCCTGTTACGCTTTGGGGTTGCGTACCTGAGGGGGAACAGCGGGACCTGGAGGCCCTGAAGGACCCTGGGGGCCAGGAGCAGGACCACCAAAGTGGTGAGGGCCGCCGTATGGGCTGGGACCAGGGCCGCCGTGAGCAGGGCCAGGCATGCCCATGTAGTGAGGCGGAGGGGGAGCAGGGCGGTAGGGAGTACCCACACCAGAGTTGTTCTGAGATCTGCCCCAGCTGAGACGCACGCGGGAGTTGCCGATGGGGTAACCCTGCATCTGATTGATGGCCATCTCGGCGGCGTGGCGGTGGACGAACTGGACGAAGCCGCAGCCTTTGCCGGGGGGGGATCTTGACATATGTAATCTCTCCAAAGCCCTGGAAGAAAGATCGCAGCTCGTCCTCGGTGACGTATCCTGAAAGGCCGCCGACGAAGACAGTGGTGTTGTTGGGATCAGTGAACTGGTTCATCTGCGTGGCCGGGTTGAAGTTACCACCGCCACCACCACCACCGCCGCCGCCGCCGCCGTAGGGGAAGTTTTGCACTCCACCCCACATCTGCTGCTGCTGGGGCATACCGCCGCCCATCATAGGACCTCCTTGGTGTCCGTGACCGAAGCCGTGGTTTCCGCTGTAAGGAAAAACCGTCATGTCAGCCAGATTTGCTCTTTGCAAAGAAGACAGTGCGAGAGGAGGCGTGATGGGAGAGTGTAAGCGGATAATAGCCCAGAGTTGGCCCGAAAGAAAATCAAAGGAGCGTCTCCAAGTCAAAAGTAGAGTAGAGTACGTGCACAAGTGTAAGGGTAGAAATTGCAACAAGTGAAAAAGTAGAGAAAAAAAAGGTCAGTACTAAGGCGAGGGACGTACCGATTCTTGGGAGTGGCAGTCGAAATCCTCATAGGACGGTTACCGCAGTAGACTCCCTGCATCTCAACGAGCGCACGCTGCTGGTCGTTTTCATCAGAAAAGCGCACGAACCCGTAGCCGCGGCTCTGGCCAGACATGGCGTCGGTCATGATCTTGGCAGACTTGCACGAGGGGAAACGAGCCTGGAAGAGCGAGACCAAGACATATTCGTTGACCTCGGGGCCAAGGTCGCCGACGAAGATGCTGTACTCGGGGCCGCGGTCGTCGCTATCGTTGTTGGAAGACATTAGAAACCGAATATGAAGCGGGAGCAGGAGCGGAAGTGAAGAAAAGGCAAGGATGCTGAAGCAGCGAGAGAGTGAACGAAGAAAAGAGAGAGGAGGGCGCAAATCGCAAGCGATGGACTGTTCAGGGCAGAGCAAGGCAGAGGGGAAAAAAAAAAGAAAGATGAAGCTGCGCTGAAGAGGTGGTGAAGAAAGTAAATCCGAGGCGCCAGCGTTACTGCCGCAAATCTGTGGCAAGTACCGGCCAGGCACAGGCACACGAGAAACTGCGTGGGGAGGTACAAGCACCACCGCAAGGCAGCCCTAAAAAAAAGGGCAGAAAAAGAGACGAGGCTGAACACTGCATGGCTTAATTTCACAAGGGTTACACATACCGTCGATCCACCAAGCCGCCGCCAGAGGCCCAGTTGAGCTTGAACTGGCGCTGGCTGTTGGGCACTGCCTGTCCGTTAAGGCCAAGCGCCTTGGTAGCGGAGTCGGGAGTCGGGAACTCGACGAAGCAGTAGCCGGCGTTGCTAGGAGAGACTCATGTTAGCTGAGACGGGCTTCGATAACGGATAGCATGCGCGGTGTATGGTGCGTGTGGCTTTTCGACTATAGACGCTGTAAAGGCCTCATCGTTCGTTGTGCACAGCTAGACCCAAATCCAAAAGCAGGGCAGCAAAACTTACCCAGAGTTCTTGTCGCGGATGACCTTGACGTTGACCGTCTCTCCGGCAGAAGATAGGAAGACGCCCTTGATGAAGTTCTCGTCCATCCAAGGCTCAAGCTCTCCCATCCTAGTTCATTCGTCAGTCACATATCACCCTTGCATATCCCTGGGCTGCACTTTTATCTTACCAGAGGGTAGTCTTGGCCTGGTCCTGAGTAGGACCAGCGGGAGATGGGACAGCCGACATGTCGGTAGCAGGGGGGGGTTCCGTTTTGGAAAGCCATTGGACTAGCAGCACCAATGCCGTTAGATTGCGACCCGGAAAAGGAAGTGTTGAGATCCATACTTGTCTGCACCGAAGCTCATTAGTACATGTACAATGCCGATCAAAGGCGCTATGGCGATATAGGAGAAGAGAAGATGACAACAAATGAAGTTGATCATTTGTAGCAGTGCCTCCCAGGAGGAGAAAAAAGAGGGGGGAGAATAAGCAGAAGACATCATCGCCAGTGCCTAGCTATGTTGTTGTGGCTGTTGTTCAGATTGGGGCCTGCCGCAGAGCAATCTTCTTTTTCTGCCGGTGTGGATGAAAAGGATAGAGTTGCTTGTTGCGCCAGGCCTTGTCACCAGAATCTGAAATGGGCCACTTGGCTCAAGGCGACGTTTGCCCGTGTCAAAAGAGCCTCCTTGACAACTGCGCGACCAATAGGCTTTCGTATCTCGCCAAAATTGCCAGACTGCCAGGCGTAGAGGTGCATGCAAACGAACAGAAAGTTAGGAAAAAGTCAACACGTACCAATTGCTGTATGCTTTCAAAAACAAGTTGTAATATGTTTCTCACGTCCAATTATAAATAGGCTATCTTTGCCAAAGAAGATGCTTCAAGACTATTGACCAGAGTTGTTAGTATCAAAACGCTGTCCATGACCAGCTACACGCAATTTCGGCCGCACACGAACCTAAGAAAATGGAAATAGAGATGGAGATGGAGATGGAGCGTCCGATCGAAAATGAGAATCGAGAACGAAGCAATAAAGAGCCGATATCCAGTCACAATAGCTGGACTCCAAAGAAGAGGAAGAAGGGTGTACGAGTAAAGATATGGTCAATACGCCGTCACGCCGCGTTCAAGATGGCAAGGGGGCAGAAGCGATGCTTGAAGCGGAAAAGAATATTCTCTTTGAACTGGAGTCGTAACGTGAAATCGTGGAACCGAACGTTTGTTCTACCGAAAATCCTTAAGGAGTGTGGTAAAACAGTTGGAACGCTCTCGAAATCAAGAAGAACCTAGATGAAGAGAAAATTAGTATTCTGTGCCGTGGATTGCGGCTTTTTATAGGCGCGTGATGTGCAAAACGATAACAAAGCCCTCTTGTCTCGTGTGTTGTGTATTACGTCAAAGGAACTTTTCGGGTCTTGAGGGCGACAACTCGGTGACACCATTGGTCCAGCCCATGTCCATTCCCCTGAGAGTATCCTCGGAAGTGGCCAGTCTTTGATATCCATGTTCTGTCAAAGTGTATCATCCCTCAAAATTCCAAATTCCATAGGTGGGCAGGTGGTTCCAGTGTATTCTCAGTTGCATCATCCTCGTTTTGGAGCCGTAACTGATAGACAATGGCATTTTTGACGTTGCAACCATTCAAATTACGGGCATGTGATGTATCAAAAAGTTTGCGTAGGTGTTGCTTCAGTTGATGAGACTGGCAAAAGGCTGGCCACGGTCAATGGCTATTGAAGCCCGTCATGGCGATTCGTAGAATGACGGTGCCGCATTATGTAGTCCAATTTGGAGGAGCAAACGGCGAATGCGCACCAAGCACGCACCAACGACTCAGCCGCCACAAACGAGTCGTAGCATCGCAGTCCACCGCCGTCCAACATGCCAAATATCCACTTATCAGCGACTCGGAATAACTGAGGCCCAACATGTCGATCATGCGTGGCAGCCGTCAAGGCGCATAGTTGCATTGTCAGCTGCTCGTGCAAGGAGCCGCAGCTATCCATCCCGCCAGGCATTGCGATATTGAGATTTTGCCAGCAACACCAGCATCGACAGGCTGAATCGCCGCAAGATTGATTTCTCCCACGGCCAGGCACCTCGTCGCTCCATTCCTTTTGAACATATCGACTCGCAGCATCTGAATTTTCGCGTCTGCCGCAATCGCATTGCTATGGGCCCGGCGAAGTGGGGTGAGGCCGGATGGAGATTGTGCATCGTCCCCGCGAAGACGCCCGAAGTGCTTCCGGAGAGAAAATCTGCATGGCATGGAGGCCAGGCATGGCGCTGGAGAGGCCGGACGATGCGACGGCCAGCAGCGCCCGCGATGCTCGCGATCTGGCCGTGGCAGCGCTCTTGGAGGGTTTCGGGGCCAGTCCTGACGGCGACGGCGACGGCGCAACCGGAAATACGACGCCGCACTTTTTCGCCGCATGTGCGCTGCGGACGGCGCGCACTAAAAAGGCCTGTATCGGTCGATTGCGTCGCTGCAGCGGCCTCGTCGCCGAGCGCACAAGGCCCCGGCCGTTGCTTCGGTGCCTGTCGAGGTCGAGGCTGGCGATTCTGCTGCCGTCGCCGGAGGGGCAGCGTCCAATTCGAAATTTTGATCCGTCGTCCGCGCGCAAACCACACACTATTCGACCTTCCGGGCACGGACAAGAGGGGAAAAATTCACAAGAGGCACCAAAAAAAAAAGCAAGGCTGGCAGGGTGCAGAATCTCAACTTACTTTTAGGCGCCGGCAAAAACAACCGTAACTCTCTCAGCCGATGTCCGAAACACGCGCAAGGGAAGAACCGTAGCAGCCGTGACGAAAGGAAAAGAGATGAAAGAGGAAGAATGTGTGATGGAGGAAAAGAGTCAGTCGCGGGACGCCGTGCGGCAGCGAGAGAGAGCGGGCGAGCTTTTTTTTTTCTCCCTTGTCCAAGCTTGTCCTGGCCCTCTTGTTGGACGACTTATTAGTGGGCACACACTTCCTGCTCACACAGTTTGACTCTGCACAGCCAGCTCCGGCTTGCGCGGGGATTAGTTAGGCGAGGGACAGGGGGGGCGTGAGCCTATTGCCTGTGAGACGTTCGATGTGGGCGCTGGCGTTGTGGCCAAAGACGATCTGTGTGCTCGATCTCAGACCCGTTGGTTGGCCGGCCCTGGTATGAAAGGGCGCTAGAACTACCCACACGAACGAAAATTCCACCCACACGAGCGAGCAGACGAACGCTGGAGCGCTGGAGTTCTGGAGGGAGGGGGGCTCGGCCTCACGATGGCGACGCTGCTGCTGGGACGGACGACGCTTTGCTATCGCGGCTCTGGCTCTTCCTTTCGGCTGATGGGAACAACAAAAGCTTGCGAGGCAACAGACAAGGGAGCAGTGGACAAAGAAACAAGCAGCGGTAGCAATATATGCCAAAAACAGCGAGGTAAAGAGGTGCTTTGCGGCGATATCGACAACAGATCCAAGAAACGATTAGATCGAGACAGCGGGGATCGCAGGCAATTGACGACGGGACGAAGTACACAACCAATCAATCAACAATCAATCAATTGCTGTGTAATCGCACAAGGGACGGAAAGAGTAAATAACGCTGTTGGAAGAAGCAGAAAGAGGAGAGGAAAGGAGGAAAGGAGGAAGGAAGCGACAGCCTTTGGGTATTCTTCTTCTTATTCCTATTTCCTCTTCTGACTTATTCCCATCTACCTTGGGTACTCTTCTGAAGCCCTACCGCCATCCTGCTTGGTCTGCTCTGTTCTCAGCGACTGAGCAGGTTCCTAATAAAGCCCTGGCTCACTCTTATCCGCAAAAAAAAAACCTTGTGGGCGCAGTTTCTGGGCGTGTACGGAAGAAAAACGGCGAGTGGCGCCCATAGTCTTGGTCTGGTCCAGGACGGCGAATAGGCCCAGCCGCTACAGCAGGCTCAATGGCTCTGGACATGTAAAATTGGGGACCCAAGGATCGAAACGGAGAGGTTTTCGGCCATGGAGGGCGCCACACAAGCGCGGAGTGTTGAGAGAGTGTTGGTGGCGCATCGCCAAGCTGAGTACATGTATAGAACATGGAAGCCTGATGTACCTACCAGGTATACGCGAAACGCATTGAGTCCTAGCCTCCTTGCTACTCGCCTTGTTCCGAGCAAATACGAGTATAAGAGACGCAGCTGCTTGCCGAGTTTGGCTTTGTTTGGACGATGACTTGGCCCATGAAGCAGCTAGTGTCTTCTCTTACTTTTGCTTTGACCACTGCGAGGCTCCATGCACTCCGCAAGACCGCAAAGATGAGTTCGTTCAGGCTCGTGCCAGAGGGATTTGCAGGGCATCAACTGTCGAAGAAACAAGAAACTACTTGTCCAGTACCACGATTGTCTTGTCTTCCATCGCGGAACATGCGGCAAGCGATGCACCGTTTCCATTCACGTAGCCCTACTGTCTCTCGCAGTGCCAAAAGAAGGCATCTCCACCAAGCAGCCGGAAACAGCCAAGCATCACAAGCCCTACGATTGCTCTTCTACGCTGGCTCTACGTAAAAGAAGAGGAAACTGCTATAAAAGACACTGTCCCCATACCGTGCCACGATCCTTAGCCCGTGATCTCTCGCCCTAAAGACGAAGCACTCTGAAGCTTTCTAGCGGACTGTCCGACGGCGTGTCACTAGCTACCAAAGTCGACTCCATTCACCAGGCTGGTCTTTGTCTAGTGCATCTACCCATGTGGCGATTTGGATAGTGCACGCATTGGGGCACCGGCATCTCCCTGTTTGCGGCTCTGACTGGCTGTGAGAGGAGGCACTTGTCAGTGGACCTTGGACCGCGTAGCAACATTTGGAAGCTGAAAGAAAGAGAAAACCAAACAGCACAGTTTGAATAAAGAAGAGAGTCCGGAACCGGTAAAGCCAAATTCTAGTCTGGATCCGTATGCAGGCCACAAGCGGGGGAGTTGGACTGTATCTGGCGTAACTGTCAGATCTGACAGTCAAAGACAGCAGAGCTGAACCCACGTTTACAGGTTCTACTATTATATACGAGATGTTATTGTAGCATACGCTGCTGTTTGCTGCTACTGGCACTAGGCAATGTCCTCAGACCTTGAGCGGCATTGCCATGGCCTCTGCAGAGCACAGAATGGCGTCAAATTGCAAGTCAACAAGGGTCTATTCGCAACTCTAGTCAATGCACATGCAACAGTCATGTCTCAGTATAATCTCGCAGCCTGTTTACCGAGGAACCGACTGAGGCTACGAAATACCTCGTCACTAATACCACCCAACCCATCTAGTTCACCAGGTCCCTGTCACAGAGTCTCAGATCAATATTGTAACGCGACAAAGATGCTTTGTGTAAATTAGAGTGAATCAGTTCATAGGTACGCAGATGCACGTGAATAGCTAATCAATACCCGTACCTAATGCAAGCACCCTCCAAAATGAATACCTCGGCGCTAAACGACTATTGAATTTGTGTTCATGTGTTCAATCTTTACCCCTGGTGCCTTGCAGCGGCGACGATGGCGATGCTGGTAGCCGTCTTGCTCCATGTACTTTCGGTACGTACCGATCGCCGCAAGATCAGGGCTGGCTGTCGAAAGGGAGGGAGCGAAAAAAACGTCCGCGGGCGTCTTTCAACACCACGCTCCCTTGCATAACGATATTTCTACACCAATCTGCAAAACTCTACCAGGCATTTCCTCCTTGCATTTTATGCTGATGCCCTTGGGCACGACGCTGCCCACAGAGGCATCGGCATGGAGCCAGCGGGCGTATTACAGCCTCTCGTCACATCTCTCAAACATACTGGAACCATGGGATCACCCCTAGCAGGGAAAGGATAAAAAAAAAAAAAAATATGCTACATCCCGGGCGTTCCTGTAATCGGCCAGTGCCACGGACAAGTCCTCGTCGATGCGCAGGCATGGGATTCTTCTCGTTTGCGCCGAGACTGCCGTCGCATTTCGCGACAAATGCGGTCTCTTGCTGATCGACCCGCGCCTTGTCTTGGAGACTCAAATTACATGCACGGGAAGCATCTTTCGCCATCAGCTGCGTCGGTACGGCACCCCTGCATGATTACGTGCTTCGGAAAGCTGACAAGGGAGATTGCATGCAGGCGTACAAAAGGTACGGAGTGTCTACAAGCAGCAGTGCTCCGGCACAGGTCACTTGTGACGAGAGCCAAAGGCCCAGCCAACTTTGTCTTTCGCCGAAGAACAAGCTCTTGGGACCTCCATCGCGAGCTCTCCAGCAGCTTCCTAGCTCTCCAGCAGAGCTGCTACAAGTACTACAGCGAATAGTGGTAAGCCATGCCCGAGGCAGGCCCGTCTGCCATGTGGTATCCAGCCTGTGCATCCCGCCTATGGATCTTGTTTCTGACCCGTCACGATCGTACAGGGCACCACTTCTACCCCTCCTCACCCCCGGCCGCTCAGCGCGCCAAAGAGACGCCCCCTCCCCTTGTCGCTCTCTCGAACTGCAGGGCTTTGGCGGACGCTGGTTGGGGGAGCCGGAATCAAGGAGTGGCACTCCTGCACAACACCACCTGCTCAAAGCCCCAATGAGGAACGTTTCCAGGTATCTGGATGCCCGCCGCTGGTGGATTAACCTTGCGAGGTAGGTAGAGCTGTTGGTTTGGAGGTGTATTTTGACATGGGAGCTGGCTCCTCTCCTGCAGCAGTTTGACCGTGTGGCCGCAGAGATGCTACCTCTAAGGGGGGGGGGCCACGTTCATCCTTCCAGAGGACAACAGCTTCGGCCAGTCAGCGTTTGACAATTCGAATCGATTTTTTCCCCCTCGTCCAGGAACCGCGATGATTATTACCAGCCTGTGATAATCATGACGGCATTGCATTCAAGACGATGAGTACAAACAGGCACTCGCTGCCTAATATTTGATTTTCTTTCCATCTTACGTTCCCGCGTTAAGGGGAAAAAAAACAATCTGGTACGTATGACGTACTATGTACGATACTTCAGGGCTTATTGTCGGCGGGATTCGCAGTTTTCGCTCGTTGGTGGCATGGATCGCCACCAGAAACCCCTGCAATATTTTTGCTTGCTTGTACAAGTATCCAGCTGAAAAAAAAAAAAGCCACTATAGGCGGCCAATGCTACATGTCAGCTCAGTACAAAATACTATATTCCAATTAAAGCCGCCGACTTTTCTTTTGTCACCGCGTATCGGAGAGCATTGACATGGCAATTGATGAATATGCAGCTGGACCCTCAGCTTTCCAGACAAAAGCAATAGCGAAAAGCCGACGGACGTAGCAGCCACCATCTGCCATCACCGCTAGGCCGGCATGCAACTTATTTTTCCTTCTTAATTTTTCCTTTCTTTTTTTTGTCTTCCTTTCGGATTAGAACCTTGGTGAGGCGTGTCTCTATACTGCGGGGCTCGCGACCTAATGAATGTTTAGTTAGCAAAAGCTTTTCATACACCACATCGTGAACTCGGTCGCCCGTGGGTCGTAACTGGGAAAAGAGAGAGAAAAAAGCCGCTGCCATTGGGCGGCTTGTCGTGGGTCTCTCTCGGCATCCAATGACCTCGGCCTCCTGCCCTACGCAAGCAAGATTTTTTATCAGCTTACCTGATCCGGCACTATGCACAATGCATATGATAGAGTCTAACTTGCGGTAGTGGTTTGCTTGCCGTTGAAGCGAGGTTTGCGCCGCAGATAGTATGAGGCAGGACTTTGCAAGCTGCCCTGCAAAGACTAGTAGCGGTAGTATTCGCTTTGAGAAAAATCCTACTGTACTCAGCGTCCCACTTCGTTTTGACAGTTTGCCGCCGTCACACTAGGACTTTTCGCCTCCTGTCCTATTGGTTTCACTGTCCGATTGTTCCGCCCTTTCACTTGGTCGTTTGGACGGTGTTGGAACTGTGACCTTGGGGAAAATGGGCTGACGTTACTCGCCGAATCCCGAATTGGGCTGGAAGAGGAAGAGAAGTAAGCCATACTGTAGTATAGACGCTCCATACCTACCTACTTTAGGTTTCTACCAATGCGCGTTTAAGAGAAATCTTATCCCTTAAATGACAGGTCTGCATTACTGAGTTTACTGGTGATTCCTCATGGAGATAACTGCGTTACTGGCGTGCTCGCAAGTACATGTAGATGCTGCACCTCTACGGAGCACATCTGAAGCGCAGAGGAGTGCTCAATACGGAAGCTCCGCTGCAGGAGGACGTAGGGAGAGGTTGAATAATTCAAACAGCTTGCATCACCCCTTCAGGGTGCAAAATGCCAAACATGCTGCAAGGAGGCATCATTGACGCTGTGTCTTTGCAGAACGCGCCATACCATCTCAACTACTAATGCGCTGCAGAATTCATGTGCCTAAAGCACCTGAAAGCACCTGTAATACGGCCTCTCTTTATGGCCGCATGTACGTACTCCGCACGCTACTTAGCAGGTACAGAATCGGCTTGGCTTGAAGAGATCGGTAGATCTCGCAACAACCCTGGCCTGGGACATGCTGTGGCTTGGGCCAACACATCCAGCAGTTACTAAAGCGCCATAGTTGCAATATATATGCCCAGATGCAAATAATCCTCCAAATAAGACCTGTAAAAATCATTGCAGTAGCAAGTCTCCTGCGTCTCCTTACCAACCCATGTCCAGAAATTCGAACATGCCCCTGCTGCACCTCACGTGTTCCGCAGCACCTGGCTGCTTAGTCATTGTTTACTTCGTTACGACAGCGACGTTGGCCTAAAGTGATGATGCACTGACGGGAGCCTCAAGCCCTCTACCCAAATCACCTTTTCTCCCCCCCCAGCATTTCCACCTTCTGCAACTTCCACATTCCCTTTCTTTCACCACACACGCTCCTCATCTCGCATTTCTCGAATTCCGTTTCTTACGTACTGTTAAGCCGTGATATTGATCGTTATCTGCATTTCTTTTTTTTTTTTTTTTACTCTTCTCTGTATTATCAAGCATTTGAATTTCCCCCACGCTACTAGCCCGTCTGGCCCTGCATCTCTGAGACATCTTCAGTCATGACGGCCACACCTACTCCTGAGCAGCGAGAGCTGCAGTTGATAGACAACGTTGAGTTCAAGATTCTCGGCGTTGCAAACGTCGAGGACAAGCTCTGTGATCTTTTGGGCCGCTATTTGGCGCCCATCATTCTCAAGGCGGACAGCAGTCATGCCTCTGTGCGAGTCAAAGTAAGGCTTCCTCGCTGATCATCAACCACATTGCTGGTCTAGATATGCTAACATTCTTCAGGTTATCCAAGTTCTAGCAAGGCTGAGAACATTTATCCAGCCTCCAAGGTACAGTGGCTTCTTTTTTTTCTCTTCTCCTCTTCTCCTCCGACTTCCTCCCATCTCCTCCCATCTCCTCCCTGCTGGTTTCATAACATGTCGAAACATGTTGCTAACTTCTGGCAGTGTCGTTCTACCCGTAAAAGCTCTACTTGAGCAGTACAAGTCGAATGACTCCAATGTCATCAAGCAGCTTGATCTGCCATTCATCCAGCACAGCCTTGGTCGTCTCGATGAACATGACAGGCAAGCCTTGGTTCCTATTGCACTACGAGGATGTTCAAAGGACGAGGGCCTAAGCAGAGCACCTGCTTTCTTTAACATCATTCTTCAACTTCTTATTGATGTCCGTCTACCTTCACGCGGAAGCAAGGAGGATGAAGCTTTGAGAGCTTCTATCGGATTAGAAGATGAGGCAGACGCCAAGTACCTCGCCAAGATGCTGTCCATCTTCTTGCGTTTGCGGCCTCCTACTCCAAGCAAGACGCTTGCTGAGTCAAACCCCACCTTCTCTCAGGAGGAAATCACCTTCTTCTCCGTCGAGGGCGCTGGAACCGTCAAGATATTCCAGAATATTTCTCAGCTTAGAGTCAAAGTGGTTACGTTCCTTGCTAGCGCAGCTTTCACAGACGAGGAAAAGTTTCTACCTGCATTATATGCCTCTTCCAGTCCAGATACAAGGGTAGCATCTTCAGCAGAGGAAATCATTAAGCGGACCTCGATTTCATTTGAGAACAAAGACTTGGTCAAGAGGTTGTTCGAAGCTCATGCCCGGCTTCCCGCTGCCTATCGCACGCGAATTCTTACCCTCCTCTCCAAATCGGCTATTGCTACGTCAATGTCTGAGCACATCATGAACGTTATCAAGCTGGACTTTTTGCCAGCTTTCAGGCAAGACTCTTCCACAGACGCACTCCAGCCGTCGAGCTCCCTGGAAAGAACAAAGCTGCACAAAGCTCTGTTCCAATTTCTGTCATGGGTCGCTCAAGTAGGCCCGTCCAACAAAGACTTCTCGATCGGCCCAAACCTCATTAAGAGCATGCAAAGCTATATCGAGTCACAAGGATGGCCTGTTCCTGTGCAGATATCTCACGATGAGACCCAGCTTCGCTCGAGAGGCTATGAAACCATTGGAATGCTCGCGCGCTCCGCTGCTATGCCTTTCGAAGCACGAGTTGACTTGGCTGGTTGGCTCTTCCAATCACTATCTGAAGATCCTACCAATGACGCCGTGGTGAACATTGATGGAGCACTCTCAAGCTTGACATCAAATATCCCCAAACACACTGCTGATGAAGACCCAAAGTTGAGGAACATGCTTCTCAAATACATGTCTCTTACTGAAAAAGCGCCCGCTGTACGAAGCACTCGCCATGCAGTTGTCAAGTGGGCCAATGAATGTCTGTCGTTTACAAACATTGATGCTCGCTGGATAAACTTTATGGCCATCGCCGGCCGTCCCAACGAGAGAAGTGATGTGATTGAGCAAGGACAAAAGGGTCTGGATCCCTGGACCTACTACGCCCACAGCGAGCTGGCTCCAGTTCTACCCGACTGGCGCGAGATGGTTCTCAAGTACTTCCACATTGCTTCTGAACTTCAACCCGAAGCTGATTCCGAGGCTGGTCGCGGGTCGATAGTCCGCCCTAATGACAGCGTATTTGCCAATTTCAAAGGCGATGCAATCCGTGCTTTTCCTCATGTCATTCAGTATTGCAAGCAGATGATGTTTCTTTCAGCTCTTGAGAATTTCGATATTCAGCCGGATTGGATGCAGTCGCTCAGCGCCCATATCAATACAAACGTCAATTCTCGCCAAAAGATCCGAGCTCATTTGAGATACGGAGACCCGAGTTTTCTCAAGGTCTTTCTGAGTGCTTGTCTCATTGGCTCTTCTGTCGAGGATGCTCCGATAGCAGAGGAGAGTCTTCGGTCTTTTGTCGAAGTCGCTTCTCTAGCTCCGTTCAGGGTTGTTGGAGAATTTGCCAAGAACAATATTGCTCGCCTATTGCCTCTTATTAAATCTAATAAGAGCGAGATAAGGCAATTGAGCGCGAGAGCTGTTGGTATCCTGGCAGCTCATCCGGTTGTGGACATTGACGAGGTTCAGAATTGGAGTCTAACTCTCAATGCTTTGTTTGAGAAAGCTACAACGGCAGTTGGGCCAGATCTCAACGCCGCTGAAGGAGCAATAGTTGCCTACGGCCACCTGGCATCTCGATCCGTCTTCTACAACCATGCATCCGTGGCTGATTGGAAATATCCCCTTCATATCCTTGTCGAGGACAATGTCGCGCCATCTCTGTTTGATGCAGTGATCGAGTCCTGCACTCATCTGTGGCTGGCGAGACTTGCAATCCCTCCGAAAGAAAGAGACATTTCCCTCGACAATATCATCAAGAAGCTTTCTGAGAAAGCAAAGAAGGGAAATGAGAAAGCGATCGTTGCGCTTGGAATGCTAGCTGCAAGCATCCCGGATTCAGAGCTTCCCGAATCGCCAGCTTCATGGTCAGAAGGTCCAGTCGGAGCCATCTTGACAGCGTTGTTCGCTCTTCATGAAATCAAGAGAGTTGAAGTTCAATTCGCCGTTGGCGATGCTATAACTATTGCAATTGCTCGCTGGGATTCGAATTATGTGAAGCTGATGGTGGATGTGGAATGGCGAAGCCGCAACTTCCAAGCCAAAGCCCGAAGCCATCTGCTCACGAGTGTCCTGGACAAATTGTTCGAAGATTGCAAGGCTACCAAGCCATCTCTCTTGAAAGCTTCTGGCATCTGGCTCTTCTGCATCGTCCAATACTGCTCTGATCTCACAGAGGTGACTTCCCGCCTACGGCAAGCACAGGCCGCTTTTATGCGCCTACTCAGCTCAAGGGACGAACTCGTCCAAGAAACCGCCTCGCGTGGTCTGAATCTAGTGCATGAGCGTGGAGACAATGAACTCAAGGCCGCCTTGGTTAATGACCTTGTGTCTGCATTTACAGGATCGACCACCCAGCTCAAAGTGGAACATGAAACCGAGCTATTTGAGCCTGGAGCGCTACCAACTGGTGAAGGCAGCTCAGTTTCCTCCTACAAGGACATTGTCAACCTCGCAAACGAAGTTGGTGACCAGGGTCTTGTTTACAAGTTCATGTCTTTGGCCAACAACGCGGCTACTTGGTCGACAAGATCCGCATTCGGACGCTTTGGTCTCACTAATATCCTCTCAGATTCTGCAATCGACCCCAAGATATATCCGAAGCTCTTCAGATACCGATTTGATCCGAATACCAATGTTCAACGAGCCATGAACGAGATTTGGAAAGCGTTGGTCAAAGATCCAAAGACGGTTATGGAAACCCATTTCGACGCCATCATGGAAGAGCTCCTCAAGGGCATCTTAGGACGAGAATGGAGAATGCGGGAAGCCAGCTGTGCTGCCATTTCCGACATTTTGACTGGTGTCCCATTCCACCAATACGAGAAGTTTTATGGAGATATTTGGACAAAGGCTGTCAAGGTCCTCGACGATGTGAAGGGAAGCGTCAGGGAGGCAGCTTTTAGACTTTGCAGAGGCCTTTCTACTACTCTCGTTCGACAGTTGGAAGAGGGAACTCACGAGTCATCCGCCAATGCTATGATGGAGAAGGCGCTGCCTTTCATGCTTTCTGAAAAAGCTGCAGAGAGCTCGGTCCAAGAGGTCCAGGCGTTTGCTATCATCACAATTATCAAGACTGCACGCCACGGCGGTAAGCACTTGAAGCCGTTTATCCCGGAGATGATCCCCAAGCTTCTGGGACTTTTGAGCACCATTGAACCTGAGCGAATCAATTACTACTATCAACGAGTCGGCGAGGATAGCCGAGAGCAGATTGATAAATTGCGATCCAGAATGGTCAATGCTTCTCCCATCTCGGAAGCCATCGATAACATCCTTCGCTTCGTTGATGAGGACGTGATGGCAGAGCTCGCTCCACGCCTTGAAGCAACTATCAAGACTGCCATAGGAATGCCTACCAAGATTGGCTGCAGCAGAGTCTTGACAACTCTCTTTACCCGCCATACGAACGAAATCAAATCTGTGTCTACTCGATTTTTGGAACTATTGGGCAAGCAGGTTCTGGACAAGAACGATGAAGTCAGCCAAGCCTATGCGCGTGCCGCTGCATATATCATGCGAGTCGTCTCAGACAACGCCAAGCAGCGATTCTCGGAGCGCATGTTGAATCTTTATCTCCAATCGGAAGAGGAGAGTCGCCGCCAGAAAGTTGCGGATGTTATTGTTTCTCTGGCAAAGGTGTCCCCTGACCACTTCAGCACCCAGGAGACGCTCTTACTGCCATTTTCTTATCTTGGTTCTCATGATGTTGATGAATACACCGGCAAAGTATTCAAAGAAGTGTGGGAGCAGCATTCTGGCAGCAACCGAACCGTTGTTCGCTATGTGCCAGAGATTGTCGACCTCATTGAACGCTGTCTGGCTACGACTCAGTGGTCACTGAGACACACTGGTGCCTTTACAGTGGCTGCCATGGTATCGGATGTAGCCAGCGCCAGTGACACTACGGGCGCAATTGGAGAGGCCAACTTGAAGGCCATATGGCCAGTCCTTGAAAAGGCCCTCGCTCTCAAAACCTTCCCCGGCAAGGAAAAGCTTCTGGAATCATTCCCTGATTTTGTTGAGAAGGGTCAATCTCTATGGAGATTCAACGCTGATATTGCGGCCCAAATGAAGAAAATTGTTATTCGCGAGGCGAAGCGGAACAACGACGACTACCGTGCCCATGCTTTCCGCTGCTTGTGGCGATTTGCGAAACTAGCGGATAACATTGACATGTTGCAAGACATTATCGATATTGTGACGCCTCATTTGGAGGACTTCAAGGACGAGAATAAGATGGACGTGGATTCCAAGGAAGAAACTGTCATCAAGACTGCGAAGAATGGACTGGAGGCAGTCGCACGTGGATACAGTCGCTCATCAGACAGACGAGCCTATGCCGTTGCCATTCAAATCATCAAGGCCCTTGAGCCTTTCCTTTCGGATCCGAAGTTCAACGTGATCAAGCGAGAGGTGTGGTATGAATCAGTCATTGACTTGATGAAGGATCTTGCGGCGTCTGAGCCTGCAGCAGATCCCGCTTCAACCGATGGAGATGGTATTCTGCAGGCATATCTTAGTAGCCTGGATGTCGATAAGGCGGAAGTTGGCATCGAATCTCAGCGACTCAAGAGAGCCGAGGCGGTCTCGGCGACGCTCCTGACTTATTCCAGTGGCGTGTTTGGCAAATCAACTGCACAGCTGGATGAATTTGTGGCGGCAGTGAACAAAGCCAAGATCGAAGAACGCAATCCAGAGATTCAAAAGGCTTGGCAAAGAGTATTGGTGGAATTGGAGGAAGCTCGTGTCTAAGGATACGAAGTTGAAATGAGGACGGTTGAATTGTTTGCTACATTACAAACCTTGCTACAAGATATTTTACTTTTTTTGTTAGCCTCATATACATGTATATTGAGGAGCCCGGGTATTTATGGACTCGTTATGGACTCGAATATGGCAGGAAGCCACTCAAATGGACAATTTATATCAAACCACATGAACCAATATGACTGTTGCATTTGATATGATTTCCAGGGGGGGAAAAAAGACAGACGAAGGCTCTCTTCATTGTATCTTTGATTAAAGTCAACAAGCTTCCAGACATCTGCAACTTCTACCACTGCCCAATTTTTCAGCTTCACATTTCCAGCATAGGCAAAGCACCAACGTTCAATGTCAGCTTCCTATCAAGCTAAGGCATCGCAACAACACATTGTACTCTCATCATTGGGATCACGGCTAACATTATAATAATAGGCACACTTTTAAACATAGAGCCAAAGAGAAAAGCAAATGGTATTTTCTCGACCGAAGCTAGGGACTTTCTATATTCGAAAATCGCGACGATCAGGCCTTCGAGCACAACGGACTAGGGAAGGAGGAGAAATACTACAATTGTAACGAGAGATGGCAAGATACGAAGTTTTTGATACCTCTCGTGCGAAGAGAAGAGCAAGAAATAATACAATGGAGTCGAGAGATACGGTGCCAAACAAAGGAGAATCGAAATAGGTACATGGGTTCAACATTATGGGATACTTGCAAGCAGAGCAATAGTCTCGGCGTGGCAGAGGTCGATTTATCTACAAGGATGGGTTGAATCTGGTTGTACCTGAATGACGGATGACAGGAGCCTGATGATTTCAAGCTCTTCACAGTCGCGATACGCTTTCTTGGGTTGATTGCCATGGCGTAGTGGTCAGGTCAAGAAATTTCGATGAAGGGAACAGAGGAAACACGAACTATTCAGTTCTTAATTACTATCGCCCGCCCAGGAATTTTCTAGTAACGTTTCCTGCAAGGAATTTCCTTTGGTTATTCCTCTGATGAGCCTTTCTATATCTCTAAAAGGCATACGAGGGCGAGAAAACTATTGAACGTCTTATCACAGGAGCATATACTATCACTAGAGGAGGAGTTAGTGTGTGATCAGGTGATATACATACTTGCAAGAGAAGACAAGAAATGATTTCTTTACAAAGTATAGGTAGGCAGACTTTCAGTTTGTAAATTGGTGAATGAAGAACAAAACATATTGAACCAAGGTGAACATTACTCTCAGCATATGTAGATAGACACACACTGACAATGGAATTTGATCGTCCTTTTTATCTGTAAATTAAAGCCAAATGGAATCCATACAATATATGCCAGTAATAGATACATACAGGCACTAGAACATATGCAAATCACGCTCGCTTATCTGCCTTTTCCATCAAATCGTAGGGTAAGCATCAAGTGGCGCGTTGCGGCATGACGGCGCTAGGAATGATCCGGCCGATCGGCTATTTCAGACGTACCTCCAGGTACCCGCCAGCCAGAGATCCTGCAGGAGGTACCTGCGCAAAGTCCCATGGCGGGGTGCTCCTGTTGCGTCATGTTCGCGGTGCCTGTGGCGCCGATGCAGCCTGTATTTTATCACTCCAGCTGCCTGACGGTTATCGCTATCGCGTCGACGCCTATCTGACAGTTTTCAACCCTTCTTCCTCGGTGTTCTGCGCGATTCCAACATCTGCTACTCTGAACTCCGGCTTGCCACAGTATTTTAGGGGCTCCAAGGCAGATTCACGCTTCTCAAAGCAACCAGATCCCTTTGGCTAGGGAAGCATTGCTATTCTATACGTTTATTAACTGTATCTGGGCTCTACCGCAACTTGCCCAGCGCGTGTGGGGCGGCATCTTAGTCCTATCTGACCGGCATTTCTTGCAGTCCTGACCCGTTTGGCATTCAACCATCACCTGCTACCCGCTTCTACTGGCGAGAAGACGACCGGTTCTGGCGTTTTTGTTCAAAGAGAACAATTCAACCTTGGTTCCACCAGCTGCCTTAGCACCTAACAGACCTCTTAGCCGGTTGGGGGCGTTGTGGCATCACTTGGATCAGCCATGGAGGAGAGCATTCAGCACTTCACTGACATTACCGGGGCGAGCGTCGATGTGGCTCGAGGTTTCCTAGAGATCACGGGAGGAGACTACCAGCGGGCCATCGAGCTCTTCTTCGAGAGCCCAGATTTGGTCGGAGCTGGCGTATCCAGCAACCCTCCCACTACCTCGACATCTCGCCCCCCTGTACCACGGAGAACCAACATTGGCAGAGAAGATGCCAGCGGGGTGATCCACATCCCTAGCGACGACGAGGACGAGGACGATGTCGATATGCAATTCAACGACGATGATGCCTTTGACGCCGATGAAGACGAGCGAGTTGCCGCTGCGCAGGCTGCCGCCTATGCACAGGAAGAGGAAGATGCTGCCATGGCAAAGCGTCTACAGGAAGAATTATACCAGGAATCGGGGCCAGCTGGCGGAGATGTCAGGGCTCCTATCGCTCGGACGACAGAGACGCTTGTGGCGCCAGATCCATCCTGGGGAGCAGAGGAGAGCTCAGCTATTTTGGAACAACTGAGAAGGAGGCGACAGGCGCCCCGTAAGTCTTACCGTTCCTTTGACAGAAGAGATGCCCAGCCAAAAGTCTACGATGAACGTTTCTAACGCTTTAATATAGTTGTCGCCAGCAGAGGCCCATTCGGTCATCGGATATGGGGAGATGATACGAGACGTGCCGCGCCTGCGGGCGATGACGATACTACATCCGCCCATGCCAGGCGCCTGGAAGATTTGTTCCGACCACCGTACGAACTGATGGCTCGACTATCATGGGATGAGGCCCGTACGCTGGGCAAGGAAGATAAGAAGTGGATCATGGTCAACCTACAAGACATGAGTGACTTTGGCTGCCAGATGCTCAACCGAGACATCTGGAAGGACAGGGCTGTGAAGGAGCTGGTCAACGAAAACTTCATTTTCCTGCAGTTTGATAAAGAATACCCCGATGCGGAGGAGTATATAACATTCTACTTCCCAAACCGGTCACACGAGAATCCAGACAACTACCCCCACGTCTCCATCGTTGATCCTCGAACTGGAGAACAGGTCAAAGTTTGGAGCGGGAAGCCCTTCCCCAACGCCAACGAGTTCCACGCCGAGGTGGCCGAATTTTTGGACAGATATAGCCTTGCAGCCAATAGCAAGAATCCAGTTGCTAGAGCCCAGGCTCGGAAACCTCAAGTTGTCGACGTCGATCGAATGACGGAAGACGAGATGCTGGAGATGGCGCTCAAGAACAGCTTGGCTGGAGCTCAGAGTGGCGCTTCAGGATCGGGCTCGGGATCCACGCCGAGCGTTCTTGACCCTGATGCATTGACCAAGGAGGAGGCTACAAAATCCGAAGAACAAGAGCCGCAGAGCCCATTTGCCCATATTTCTAGCGTAAACCCTCATGTTGAACCGGACAACAACCCCTCTACAACGACGCGTATCCAGTTTCGACACCCTGACGGCCGCATCATTCGGCGGTTCAACTTGCAGGACCCTGTTCGCAGGATATATGAATGGCTCAAAGCCGAGCCGCTGCCAGGCAAGGAAGGCATTGTTTTTGAGCTGAAGCAGATGCCCCAGGGACAAGATCTTATCGAGTCGCTGGATTCCACCATTGAAGAGGCAGGCCTGAAGCAAGGGACAGTCATGATTGAGTTGATTACGGACGAATAACGGCGCTGATGGCTTTTTTACTATTAAATGACGAATGACGATATATAAGATGCGGAAACGGATCAGACCTCTTGATGACGCTTATTCAGCGTAGCCAGGATGACGATGACTGCATCTGTTTGATAGACAAAATGGGATATAAATACCCGTCACGGGCGAACCGGTTCTACGATGATTTACTTGGCATTATTGCCGCTGTTATAAGGGAGGAAACCGCTGATTACGAAGTACGAGGGACTTTGTAGAATAGAGGAGCTGTTGTGCGCTTGGTTCTCCTGACCGAACGCGGAATTGCTCTTCGGGGGGCTTTCTTTTCGGCTTATTTTTTTCCTTCTTTCTCCCCTTTACCCCTTGGAAACACAACCTCTACCGCGTTGCGATGTTGTAGGTAGACAATGCAAGTGTTTTTTCACACGGGAAATTGGCGAAACAACGAGTCTCAGCCATTGTTATTGACTTGCTATTCGCCCTTTGCTGCTATTCGCCCTTTTATACCTAGTCAACTCGTAGTACTTGTATACGCTGAAGAAGGGCTAACAGAAACATTTGCTGCGCCTGTGAAGCCCCTGGTTGCGATTGGCGTTGCCCCGCAATAAACCCCACGAAATGGTGGCGTAAACAATGGCGACCAGCTGATTTGTTTTGATGCGGCGTTGGTTGTGCATTTGTTTACAGGAGATGCGACCAACGGCGAGGCCTCTGGTCAGCTTGCGCGACGTCATTGTTAATAACATGTACAACTCGAATAATCTACATGGCGCTGCCGAGTCTTGACTCTGCGCGATGTCGCCGCCTCTACAGTAAGCTGGTGGCTCTATTAATATGTACAACTGTGCAGCAAGCTGGGTTAATGGCTGATCGCTGACGGTTGATCGATAAGCAAGCTCGAGCTGTGTTGCCGGTGCGACGGCCGGGATCGCCGCTGTAAAACAGCGACAGGCACCCTACAGGCACTTGCAGGCCCCTGGGCGCAGGCACCACAGCGCCCTGCCCCTACAGCGGGAGCGCTTGTGCCGGCCCATGGTGGGGCTCACCGCCAGCTCCAAGCAACGGATACGACATTCGGCCGTTTCCAGCGCATGCCCTTTATCCCGTGCATCATCAAGCACCAACGCCCGTTGCCCGCTTCGCGCCCCGGCTTGCGACTCTCGTTTACATAAACCGAAACCTGCCTTTTCCGCTCTCTCACACCCAGGGCGCGCCGAGCCGTCATTGAGCGCATGGCTTTATGATCTCGCAGCGACGACACTGCCCTCTTGGTGGACGCGCAAGTAGCCGCTCCCATTCACATTCCCGCCCATCGGTAGCGCAGAACCGGTGACGAGAAAGTACATACCAGGACAGACGCCATGGCGGAATCGCACTCCCGCTACACGGACGAGGCCAACGAGGCTCTGGATCCGGAGCTTCTGTACACGAAGGAATACTGCATTGGTCAGTTTGCTGGTCGGGGGGGATGTCTAGTTGTCTTGGTCGTGGTCCCTAATGCTATGGTGCTTGCAGGCGGTGGTAGCTTTGGCAAGGTGTTCAAGGGGTACGTCGTGAGTTTGCATGTCCTGCGTGATCTGGCCGGGCTTTTTCTCTCGTCATCTTTTTCCCTTCTTCTCTCGCAAAGTCGAATGAGATTGCTGGCGACCTCTGCTGACTTGTTTTCCCGCGCCCTTTTAGAGTCGAAAAACGCACTGGCCACTCTGTTGCCATCAAGATCATCGACGTTGAAAATGCCGAAGACGAGGTCGAAGACATTATCCAGGAAATCGCCATCCTGTCCGAACTGCAGTCGCCATATGTGACCAAATACTACGGATCCTATGCAAAGGGCGCGGAGCTATGGATCGTCATGGAGTTTTGCGCAGGCGGCAGCTGTGCTGACCTGATGAAGCCGGGGATCATGGGCGAGGATTACATCGCAATCATCGTCAGGGAGCTGCTGATGGGTCTGGACTATCTCCACGCGGACAAGAAGCTACATCGTGACATTAAAGGTGAGGGCTCATCAAATTGTCATGAGCATTTGCAAAAAAACCTTGGGGGTCTGTTTACTGACGCTGTTACTAGCGGCCAATGTCTTGCTGGGGGCCAACGGTCAGGTCAAGCTGGCCGATTTTGGTGTCTCGGGCCAGCTCTCAGCTACCATGACAAAGAAGAATACATTCGTTGGGACTCCTTTTTGGATGGCACCGGAGGTCATTAAACAATCTGGATATGATCACAAGGCTGATATTTGGTCACTCGGTATCACCGCTCTCGAGCTCGCAAACGGCGAACCCCCCTTACGCCGATATTCACCCCATGAAAGTCTTATTCCTCATCCCCAAGAATCCACCGCCAAGGCTGGAGGGGAATTTCACAAAGGCCTTTAAAGACTTTGTCGAATTGTGTCTGCAGCGCGATCCAAAGGAACGACCGACTGCGAGAGACCTCTTGCGGCATCCTTGGATTCGAAAGGCAAAAAAGACTACATACCTCACAGAGTTGATTGAGCGGCATAGCAGATGGGCGGCGACACACAAAACTGAAGAAGAGGACTCGTGGGAGATTGCCGAGAGCGCGCCTCCAGAGCGGACGCGGGTGAATGAAGACATGTGGGACTTTGGTACCGTCAGGCTTGTTAATGATCGTGGTGGTGTTGTCAACCGGCCGAGTAAGCTCAATCCGCTCGGTGCAAGTGCTACTAACACAAGAGCCACGCGGTCTTCTGAGAACTCGGACGATTACGGCGAAAGGCGGCGCGAACCATCAAGCCCAACAAAGCTGAGACCAGAACATGTCCTTCAGCCCAGCGATACTCTCAAGGCGGCCAATGCATCCAGCGCGGGAACATCGCGGCAATCGAGCCCTCAGCGCAAACCGATCCCTCACGCGGTACAGCAGCGCGGATTTGTGTCGAAAGCAGCTCCTGCACCCCCCAGCCCTGTCGTAAAGACGTCGAGCTGGGACTTCCAAGGTGCAACACCAAAGGCGGCAAAGATTGTCCCAGTGCCAGTGATGGCCTCGGCTCCAGAACCTCCCTCGCCAGACTATGACCGAGAATTGCAGGCTCAGCTGCAGCGCGATATGGGAATACTGAATCTGAATATAGAGTTGCCCGAACCTGTACCAACACCCTCGCCCCCTCCCCCCGCAGCTCCGGTGCATCGAGTCATTTCCATACCTCCCGGATTTGAGAGACCAGTACCGCCAGCCCATGGCGTTTCACCTCGATCAACGAGCACCAAGTTGACGCATTATGATGTGCCAGAAATTCCGCCCTTTAGAGGCCCGTCCCCTAAGCCACCACCGCCTCAGGCTACCGTTGAAAAACGAACGGTGACACCGGTTATTGCGCAAACTTCAGCGTCTAGAGTATCTGCTTCGCCCAAGACCACCGAAAAACGAACGGTAACGCCGGTGCTGGCACATACTTCGGCGTCCAGAGTTTCCAACTCGTCGCCTAAGAATACTGAAAAGAGGACGGTGACACCAGTTATGTCTCATACTTCGGCATCCAGAGTGCCTGCCTCGTCGACAGCTGCACCTCCGGTTGCGCATGGGCACGGGCACGGGCAAGGGCACGGGCATGGGCCATCGGCATCAGTATCGTCATTGCGATCACAGGGTAACTCCTCAGGAATGTTGGATAACTTTCCCTCGCCCCCAGCTGCGAATCCAAACGGGGAACTTGATGCTCTCAACGACGTCATCTTTCCCGCTCTGGAAGAAGCGCTCAAGAGACGGCAGATTCGCCTTCAACAGATGTATAGATCCGTGCAGAAAGGCTCTACAATGTCAGCCAAACAACAACGAGCCGAGGCTTCTCATGAGAAAGTTCGCAAACTGGTCTATAAGCTAGCACATGTTTGCAAGGAGATTGATTATCACGACAAAGCCGAACCTGTAGGTATGGGCCGTGATGTGGGCAACTTTTTGGAGGGGCTGCTTGAGGAGATTTTGGTTCGAGTCGAGCCATTGGATGAGGAAGAGGTGTAGAAGATGTTGAAGAGACGAACGATTTTCTTGTACGGAATAGCCTTGAATGAACTAACGAACTGTACTGTTTCTGGGAACTGGGGAAAAAAAAAAAGAAATTGAGGTAAGCTTCTACGAGGGCATGGAAACAACGACGAGAGAATGATGCCCAAGAGACTTTAGCCCTAGGACACCCTTGGGCAGTAGAAGGCTGGACATGATTGATGCGAATGAGTTTGTAAGAGTGACGACGACACTGATAATTGGGTACGAAGGGAATGAATGAATGGGAAATGGCTGGAAATTACTTGTTAGAGGGGTGTGTCTTTTAGTCTACATGATTTCAATTGTTGTATAATTGAACGAGGGGTAGCCATAGAATTTCTTGTAGTTTAGGTAGCTGAGTACTAGCTCTGCAAATGCATGACTTGATGAACACGCTCGAACAATGGCTCACACGCGAATTATATATGCAGAATAGGGTGGTAGTAGTAAACGCAATTTAGAAGCATCGTGAGTGACATGACGTTGGAGCTGGAATTACCGAGTTTGGCAATGAATGCAGATACAACAGCCATCGCAGCGTTCTAGTCCCGAACAAGCAACAGCGCTAAGCCCGGAGCTGCGCTCGGAAAGACGTCGCATTCCGCACCTTGGGCCGAAGTTTCCAGCTAAAAAACGGAGCAATGGAAGGCTGAGAGGGAAAAAAAAAATTAATGAGAAAAAATGCTGCTGGCGGCGCCGCCGGCACAGGCCGAAAAAAAAAGAGCTCGGCTCAATCAATTGGCACGGAGCCTATCAAACGGTCACTGCGGTAATTTGGGGCCGCTTCTCCCCCAAGGGCGATTTTTTATGAAACCTGTTTGAACTCTTCTCCTCTTTCTTTCTTTTCTCTCTCTTTTCTGTAAGTAAAAAGCAAAAAAAGGACCTTCTCCTCTCTTCTTTCTCCTAATTTAACACTTTCTTTTCCCTTTTGGTCGAATAGGGAATTTTCTTTTTGGATCGTGCTACCTCTTTTTCTGTGTCCAAGATGTTGTCGCGAAGCTCTCTCCGGACCGCGCAGGTACGTGGTTCAACTTTTGTCCTACTTGTTTTATGAATAGGAGGCTGTGGGAATGGGATCGAATCTGGGAAGAAGAGAAAGAAAGCGGAAAGAGAATGGAATACGAGGCATTGCGAATGAGTGGTCTTGCCTTGGGGATACACCCGGATGAGGTGGAGGGGCTGGTGGCTTGAACCGAGGCGATTCCCGCGAGATTTTTTTCCCCTTCAGGATTTGAAGATGAGGGCCAGCGACTGACATGCAATCAACGCCAACAGGTCCTCCGCGCTGCTGCCCAGCCCCAGCAGCTCAGCCGATCCTTCGCCACGGTCCAGTCCGACATCTTCAAGCCCGCCAAGTTCGGCGGCAAGTACACCGTGACGCTGATCCCCGGCGACGGTATCGGTGGAGAGGTTGCCGAGTCGGTCAAGACCATCTTCAAGGCCGACAACGTGCCCATCGAGTGGGAGCAGATCGAGGTGTCCGGTGTCGAGGAGAGCGCGCTGCGGACCGAGGAGGCGTTCCGCGAGAGCGTCGCCTCGCTCAAGCGCAACAAGCTGGGCCTCAAGGGCATCCTGCACACGCCCGTCAGCCGCTCCGGCCACCAGAGCTTCAACGTGGCCATGCGCCAGGAGCTGGACATTTACGCCAGCATCTCGCTGATCAAGAACATCCCCGGCTACGAGACGCGCCACAAGGACGTCGACCTGTGCATCATCCGTGAGAACACCGAGGGCGAGTACTCGGGCCTGGAGCACCAGAGCGTGCCCGGCGTCGTCGAGTCGCTCAAGATCATCACGCGCGCAAAGTCGGAGCGCATTGCCAAGTTTGCCTTTGCCTTTGCCCTCGCCAACGGCCGCAAGAAGGTCACCTGCATCCACAAGGCCAACATCATGAAGCTGGCCGACGGTCTGTTCCGCAGCACCTTCCACCAGACCGCCAAGGAGTACCCCACGCTCGAGGTCAACGACATGATTGTCGACAACGCCTCCATGCAGGCTGTTTCCCGCCCTCAGCAGTTCGACGTCATGGTCATGCCCAACCTGTACGGAGGCATCCTGTCCAACATTGGTGCCGCCCTGGTTGGTGGCCCTGGCATCGTCCCCGGCTGCAACATGGGCCGCGAGGTTGCCGTCTTCGAGCCCGGCTGCCGTCACGTCGGCCTTGACATCAAGGGCAAGGACCAGGCCAACCCCACTGCCATGATTCTCAGCGGCAGCATGCTCCTGAGACACCTTGGCCTTGACGACCACGCCAACCGCATCTCCAAGGCTGTCTACGGCGTCATTGCCGACGGGTACGTTTTCCCTCCCCCCTTGTTTCCTTTTGTTTCATGATGCGAGATTTACTGACACCTTGTACAGCAAGGTCCGCACTCGCGACATGGGCGGCGAGTCCACCACCCACGAGTTCACCAAGGCCATCCTTGACCGCATGGAGACCATCTAAATACCACACACGGAGCCGTTAAGGCAAGAAGAACTTTTACACCCAGCACGACCACTAACAAAACCCCACACCTTTCTCACATTACCTCGACCAGGGCGTGTTTGGGGAAAAAATGATACCTCAGACTTTGAAAACCGAAGGCGATGTGGAGCGCCGCCGCTGGAATTATATACTAAAGGGCAAGAAACAAATCAAGGCTAGATAAATTGGTATGGGGGCAGGAGGGCGATATTACGGAGAAAAATGACGGTGGTGGGGAGAATGAAGGGGGAAAAAGGCGTGTACCTATGTTTTAACATGAGCGTATGGAGCAAGGCAGCAGTCTGAATACATAGACTTTTTTTTTTTTTTACAAGTACATGATTTATTGATATTGCATGTGGGCTTGGAGCATTGCGTTGTGAAGTGGCTAAAGGGATGGGCTATGTGCAGCCATATTAATCCAAGTTGAAGTTGAAATACATGAGAGTACTCTGCTAATCTATAGGTTGCTCTAGTTGGCGCTGGTATACAACTTTTATATGCATAATTGCATCTTGATTGATTGATTGTCAGTTTCGCGCAGACTCGGGGGTTGTCACTGCTGCGACGATCCGGCGGAGGCCCTCTTCTAGATATTCCTTGTCATGAGTAAAGACAATACGGAACCAGCCTGGCTTTTCGGACCCGAAACGTTCTCCCGATGCGAGGAAGACTTTGTGTTTCAGCAAGACATTCATAACGACGCTGTCGAGATCCTCGGGCTTGATGGCATTGGCAGCGATATCGTCCTGGTGTTTCAGATATGATCTTCCTAGGTCGACCCAGAGAAAGAAGCCGGCGTTGACGCCCGGCGCATAGACAATGTCGTTCTTCTTGGCCCAATTAGCGATGTAGTCGTAGTATTCTGCTAGTTTGCGCTGGTTCTCTGTGATGTAGTTCTCGACCCAGGCGTCGTCCTCTAGGACATTGGCAAATACGTGCTCTGAGAGAGAGGAGATTGTGGTGAATAAGACGGCGGGGCCTAGAGCCGTCATCAAGTCCGCGTTGTGCTGCGAGATGATTGCGCCTAGGCGGAGACCGTTTGCGCCAAAGTCTTTGGACATGCCCCAGAGGACGTGGATGAGCGAAGGGTCGATCAGGCCTGTGGGATCGATGGAAAGGACGGAGTGGAAGGGCTCTGCGGGCGGATCCGAGTCGATCTTGTTCTCGAATATGGAGAGGGCGTAGATTTCGTCGCTGATGAGGTGGAGCTTGTACTTGTTGCAGAATTTGAGCAGGTCGATGAGGACGGTGCGGGAGTAGCATCGTCCGAGGGGGTTGTGCGGATGGCAGAGGAGCAGGCCGGTGACTTTTTCACCTCTTGCTCGAGCTTCCAAGAGCGTGATTTCGTATCTTTGGACACAATTTACTCCCAGAGGATCATCGTCGCCGAAATCGACAAATGCCAGCTTGGTGCCCGTCCGGAGCGTCGCATCACTCGGGAAAGCCCCGTAATACGGCCGTCCGAGAAGGATACACTCGCCCGGATCGGCGAATGCCCACGCCAGATGCTCGACGGCAGAGGTACACCCGCTGGTGACGGCGACATGGTCCGGCTCTATAGGCCGTATGGGGTGTAGATGCTTCGAGAGGAAGCGCGCAATGGCGGTTCTGCCGCGCTTCCAGAAGTCGCCGTACGTAAAAGCCGAGGTGGGGACTTTGAGATTGGCGTGCAGGTGCTGCGAGAGGGAGTCGTGCATGAGGTAGTTTTCCGCGACGCCGAGGTTGACGTAGCCGGAAGGGTTGGAGGAGGCGTGCCAGTTGTCGAGGATGATGTTGAAGGAGGGATCGGGACTTGTGAGCTTGGAGGCGCGGGATGAGAGGGCCATGGTGGGATGAAGATGAAAGGTATGGATTTTTGGTATTATTAAAGAGGAAATGGTATATGAAAAACTGAGATTTGAATTATGAAAAGTAGAGTATCCAGTCACTATTTAGCTTGAGAGCGATGGGTGTAAGACTGAGTGGAGATGTAAGTGGTGGTTTAGAGGGAGACATGGCGATTTAGCCGATGCTAGCAGCAATACGAAGCAGTAGATCTTGGTGGCATGACCCCCAAATAAGCTAATTACTATCATGAGATTGATAACTCATATTGCTTGGCTACTCAGCTGGGTTGCATTTTCCGGAAGAAATGCTTTGGCGATGATAAGAAGCTGTCGCCTCTGAATTGGTGTGTGCGGATCGTCGGCCGACTTGCGGGCAGAGCTACGTCAATATGGAATTGAGATAAGACAGGCAGGTATCTGTAGGCGAGAAATTGCCTAGAGGGTAACTTATGGCGGGGTTTTAGGCTTTTATAAGCTGCAAGCTCTCTGTGAATTTCCATCTATCCAAGTGCTACCTGTAACTTTTAGTCCATATAAGTGAACTGACTGTCTTTACAATGAGATGTCGATTGTATACGCCAAACCGAACTACGTATAATTTATTGATATTTAATGCAAAGTTATTGAAATACTCATTTATTTGAATTTTACCATCCCAATTCACACTCAGCCCGAGCAATACATGCCAGCCAGCCCAGGCCAAGTGCTCAGCTTCTGTAAATGGCATGCAAGCGTATCGGCCGGATCGGGGAATTGAATTCCCGTCCATTTAAGGAAAAAATTACCCTGGCGCCAACCCCTCCATTGGTCGCATGGCGGGGTGACTCCGATTTCTGCTCTGACTCGAAGCCTGTGCGAAAGCGGATATTTTTTTTTTCCTGTTTCTATATATTTCAACCTCCTCACGATTATTCCGCCCATTTGACTCCGCCAACACCACTAGACGACCGCAAATCGATTCACCATGGCGGACAAGCAACCCACTGCCGGCGATGCGGCTGTCGACGCCGCCGCTGCCGCTGTTTCCAAGCTGCACCTTGACGAGGTCACTGGAGAGATGATCTCCAAGACTGAGCTCAAGAAGCGACAAAAGGCCCGCGAGAAGGAGGCCCAGAAGAAGGAGAAGGATGCTGCCAACAAGGACAAGAAGCCCGCGCAGGCCGCTGGCAAGAAGACCGCTGAGGCTTCCGAGAAGGAGCTCACTCCTAACCAGGTACGTTGATGCGATTGAATCTTGTCGCGCGAGCATTGAATTTTCTGGATTTCTTTCTTCTAACGCAGCATATCTGTAGTACTTCGAGATTCGATCAAGAGCTGTCAACGAGCTCCACGCCCAGGGCAAGGCTTACCCCCACAAGGTGCGCTCGTACTGATACCGAACGAATAACTTGTTGATTGCTCATCAATCCCACAGTTCCATGTTACCTATGACATCCGCAAGTTCGCCGAGGAGTTTTCCAACCTCAAGAACGGCGAGTCCGACACAACCAAGAAGATTGCTCTTGCTGGCAGAGTCTACGTCAAGCGATCAGCCGGCAGCAAGCTGTTCTTCTACGATATCCGCTCCGAGGTGCGCTTATACGCTTGAATATTTACATATGTCTAGGCCACGCAGTCTGACAGCTTCTAGGGCACTCGTCTTCAAGTCCTTGCCCAGGCCGACAACCGCGAGGAGGGCACTCCCGAGTTTGACGAGCAGCACATCAACCTCCGCCGTGGTGACATTATCGGTACGTAGATGGAAATACTGTGCTTCATCTGTGATCATCTGCTAATTTCTCTTCTAGGTATCCGTGGTTTCCCTACCCGAACCAACCCCAAGACCAAGCAGGGATCTGGCGACTTCTCTGGCGAGCTTTCTATTGCCGCTGTCGAGGTCGTCCTCCTGTCACCATGCTTGCACCAGGTAAGCCATTGCAATCGCGGAATCCACAAATGTTCGCCCTCTGACCCAATTTCAGATTCCCGACGACCACTACGGCTTCAAGAACCCCGAGCAGCGATTCCGCCAGCGATATCTCGACCTGATGATGAACGACAATGTCAGAAATGTCTTCCTCACCCGCGCCAAGGTTGACTCTTACATCCGTCGCTGGTTTGACGACCGGGATTTCATCTCAGTGCAAACCCCCATGCTCAATGCAATTGCTGGTGGTGCCACCGCTAAGCCATTTATTACTCACCACAATGATCTCAACATGGACATGTTCCTCCGTATCGCTCCTGAGCTTTACCTCAAGATGCTTGTTGTCGGTGGATTGAACCGAGTCTACGAGATGGGACGCCAGTTCCGAAATGAGAGCATGGATTTGACACACAACCCTGGTAAGCGTTTACCTCTTGGCTTCTCGAATTTAGAAATGAAGCTGACAATTTCTAGAATTCACTACTCTGGAGTTCTATATGGCCTATGCCGATTACTATGACCTCATGGACATGACCGAGAGCCTTGTTACCGGCCTGGTCAAGCACATCCACGGCTCTTACAAGACCAAGTACCACACCATCAACGGCGAGGAGATTGAGATCAACTGGGAGGGTCCATGGCGCCGAATTGAGATGATTTCCACTCTGGAGGAGTGCGTTGGCGAAAAGTTCCCTCCTTCTGACGAGCTCCACACCGATGAGGCCAATGTATTCCTCAGGAGAATCCTGAAGAAGACTGGCGTCGAGTGCAGCGCTCCTCTGACCAACGCCCGTATGCTGGATGCCCTTGTTGGAGAGTTTTTGGAGTCTCAATGCGTAAGTGCTTGCTAAAAATCACAAGAAACATGATTTCGTCTGGATCCTGACCAACACTAAACACAGGTTAACCCCACCTTCATCACTGGTCACCCCAAGATGATGTCCCCTCTTGCCAAGAGCTCTCGTAGCGTTCCTGGCCTTTGCGAGCGATTCGAGGCTTTCGTCTGCAAGAAGGAAATTTGCAATGCGTAAGTAATTCCGGCATGAAAAGCATCATCGAGATATTGACACAGTATAGCTACACCGAGTTGAACGTTGCCACCGAACAGCGTGAGCGATTCGAGGAGCAGGCCCGACAGAAGGCCCAGGGTGACGACGAGGCCCAGGGCGTCGATGAAACCTTTTGCAAGGCCCTTGAGCACGGCCTCCCTCCTACCGGTGGTTGGGGCATGGGTATTGACCGAATGATGATGTTCTTGACCGACAACTACAGCATTAGAGAGGTCCTGGCTTTCCCTACCATGAAGCCGGAGCAAAACAGCGCCCCATCAGATAAGCCTGCTGCCCAAGAGGCAACGACATCTGAGGTCTAAAGGGGGAAAAAAGGAGGAAAAAATGAATAACAAATGAGGCGAAATTATTTGCCAAAAGATGAGAATTTTGATGAACATGGCTAGAATGCTGATATAAAGCAGTAGCATCATATCGATGAATGAAATAAAAAACAAGAAGAATACATTTTCCACTGCGGCAAACATGTAAACGGACATAGCAATCAGTAGCAAAGCCAGACTTGGCTTGAATGATAAAAGGGTATCAACAATTCATATATATCATATGTATCTGCAAAAAGAAATTGTATAAAGCCGAATGCGCCACTAACGCCCATACCATGCAACCCAGCTCTCTTCTCCTCAAACAATCTGCTTTTAAAACTGAATGCGACGCTTGCGGCCGGTGTATTTGGACGTAGCCTTGACAATCTTTCCTTTTCGCTCCATCTGCTCCTTCTTCTTGACGATCCACGCCTTGCTGCCCTTCTTAACCTGGGTGTTGTTCGCCTTGAGTCGCTTTCTGGCGTCCAAAACATCGACGTTGTCCATACCGCTGACCACGCCAGTGATGTCCGTGTTGCCACCTTCGTTATCGTTGTTGCCCACAGTCAGGACGAGGTACAGCTTGACATTCTTGGTGCCGGGGTCGTCCTCGAGGAGACCGGCGCCGAAGCCGGCTTTGACGGCAGCCTGGGTGATCATGTTGCGCTGGGTGTCGTTCTTGGGGTAAAACTGGCACACAGCACGGCCACCCCTGCGCAGCGACGCATACAGGCCGTTGAAGAAGCGATTAAGCCGTCCCGCGGGCGACGTCTCGCTCGACTCGGCGCTGCAGAGCCACTGGATGGCGGAGATGCTGATGGCGGCGTCGAAGGAGCCCGCGCGGAAGGGCACGCCCTGGCCAATGTCGGCGAGCATCAGGTCGCCCTCGACGTCGCGCTGCAGCGCAATGTCCAGCATGGAGGGCGAGACGTCCATGCCGATCCAGGTGTGCGGCCCGCCGTCGGAAGGGTCGACGGCGGAGAGGATCTCGCCGGAGAGGCCGCTGCCGCAGCCGATGTCGAGGATGAGGGAGGGGGTTTTAAGGTCGAGCAGCTCGAGGGCGCGGCGCGTCATGGAGGCTTGGATGTTTTGGATACGGGAGCTGGTGGTGTATTTGCGGGCTTCGGTGTCGTCGTAGTGGACGTCGGCCGCGCTGGAGAGGGAGGAGAAGACGTTAGTAAAGGACGAGATGGATGATGATGGCGGGGGGGGGGGGGGGGGAAGGGGATGAGAGAGCGTACAGAGAGTCCTCGGGGCGAGACATTGTGGCGGTATTATAGTGATTTGATTCTTTTAGTGGTGAATTGAGGGAGTTCGCTTGTTGCTTCGCTTGCTGCGCCTTGGAAATGAATCGCGACGTTGAGGATGATGGTCTTTTTGCTTGGGGTCATGGAGTCTGCGCTGCGATGGGGCATCATGATCTTTTTTTGTGGGTGTTATCGATAAGCTTATCGGAGCTGACAAGGTACATTGTCTAGTAACACATGCCAAGCTTCGTACACGGGCCTTTGGAGCTCGACATGTGACGGCGTCTACTTTGCCGCACCAACCTAGCAAACAGCTGATAAAAACTTGGAAAAGAACGAAAACACTACAGACGATTCTTTAATTAATAGGATACGCTTTCATTTCTGACTTTACAGATAGCAATAGATAGCACCCTGCTGAAAACATCACGTCGTTTGCATCGATGTCGAGTTTATCGGAGCGGGAAAAGTTATAGTTCCGTATGACGACAGGCATCCCACACAAGCTCATCCCATACTTCGAGTACATGAACGTGTCCACAGCTACTGCTAACCGCATCCTTGCTTTAATCTAATCTTAAACGAGCCGCTCTTCCTCGTTCATACATTCGTTCAAATCTCAAGCTTCTTCTTCTTCTTCTTCTTTCTTCTGTTATAACCCGCACCCCTCAGCTCAACTTGACCATCTAGCCAAATACCACACCACTAATACGTCGACATGTGGATTCTACCGCTGCTGGGCTACGTCGGCGCCATCATCGGCTTCTGCTTCTTAACCTTGTCAATCGCGTCTGGGCTCTACTATCTCTCGGAACTGGTGGAGGAACATACCGTCTTGGCAAAGCGCTTACTCACGCGACTGATCCAGATCATCATTGGCGTGCAGGTTGCGCTCTTGATTGACGGCTTCCCCTTCTGGGCGACTGTCTTGGGAATTGTCTGCCATGTGGTGTACTTGGGTAACTTGAGGCGGTTCCCATATGTGCAGCTGACTGATCCGCTGTTCTTGCTCTCTTGTGGTATGATGCCCTGTCCAGTTCAGACTTCTTGGAGAGAGTACCTAATTAACATTCTTCTTAAGTCTTGGTGCTTCTCGACCACTATGTGTGGTTCCGATTCTTCTCCAACCACCAGGAGCGAGCCTACTCCCGATCTTCCTACTACGAGCATGTGGACGTCCCGACCTTTACAATGATTGCGTCCTACTTTGGCATATGCGTCTGGCTGATTCCGTTTGCGCTCTTTGTGAGCTTGTCTGCTGGCGACAATGTCCTGCCTACCATGGGCACGGAGCCGGTTCGTGGCGTGGATGGCAAGAATAAGCCCCAGGGCTTGGTCAAGGCGCTTGTTGATTGGGTGCGAGGGTTGATTGGGGATATGGCTGGCAGTGGGATGGACCGGCCGTAAGGATATGATTCTCTTTCTACAGGCGGGACGAGATTTCTTTTATTTGCGGCGAGGTCAGCCAATCTTTAATAGATGAGGCCGATGTGTCGAATTGTGTCCACGAAATCAGATGGCCCATCTACTTTGCCATCTGATACATGTCGTTACTCTTACATGGTAATTTGGTATCCGCCTGTTCTGCCCTATTTTTGCTAACAGCACTTATAGAGCCATTTTAAAGTTGACTGGGCAGGCTGCATACGATTTATTATTATGATGTTGTCTTTGATCTGGATTGTTTGAACATCAGGACAGGTGTTACGATTGTCGAATGATGAGTAGCGCATGTTGAAATGCTGCGTTGTATAATATGTATCATATGGGTAAGGGATAAGAGTGCAGCACGCGGCGTTCTCTGCTTGTGTATTTATGCATTGCCCAAATATCTTATCTAAACCTGCAGTTTATATGAACTGGTATATTTTGCTGTGGAAGATGGTCGATGTGATTCAAGTCATGGATGTTCAACTTTCTTAGTATGCTTGTCAGGAATGAACTCTTTTTGGACCTATGAGCAGCACTTTGGTGTTGACAATGAGAATGAATAGAAAGGAGGAAATAACTCGGTTAATTGGCCATGTAGGCGAATATTTCGAATCTCAATAGCTCATCCCCGATTCCTCCACACGCGCGGGTTCAATTACACGCCCACAGCGCTCTGTTGCCCATCTGCAAAGCTCAACAGTTACATTCTCGTATCGCGCGAATATTTGGTATCCTTATAAAGCTGTTGTACATCTAAAAATACAAAAAGAAAACAGAACATGTGTGTATCAAGACTTGTTACTGCCTTCGCCACCTTCCCAAAACTTCTTGTCTACCTTGTCGTCCGGCGCTGTATGACCGTGATCAAATTTTTCGTCGAATTCTTTGTTGCTATTGGTGGGAATTGTGTGTTAATTGTCTCTTCTCTTCTTTTGTACAATAGAGGATACAAGATTCTTACTGTTGCCGCACTTCCTCCTTTTGCTCTTTCGTGAGCTCATGTGCCTTATTGACACCCGGCATGCTCAGATTAGATATTTTGGGCTGCGGAGCATGGTTTCCTTGCTTCTCCTTGCTTTGGTCGGGCTTTTTATCTCCTTCGAGCTTGACGGCAGAATTGAAGCGCGGAATTGTCTGGTGAAAGGATCGGCGAAATGTGCTGGTGGGAGTGGTGCGGAGGAAGCTGGAGGAGGAAATGTGGCGGAGATGCAGCGTTGAAGCCATGATGATTGATTCGGCTTGATAGACTTTCAGTTGAATTAATTGAGTTTTAAAGTTTTTGATGAGAGTTGAAATTGAAATGTATAGCTTTTTGTATAGCTGTAATGGTTTGCGAGATTCGCCCCCTTGATGGAGTGATTTGGGGTGACGTCAAGGCTTCATGACATCACCCCCTCGCAACGGATTTTGAGTTACAGTGAGACAGAGCTATGCGAAGCGAGATGTGAGATGTGAGATGCAGACAAAGTACATGGATTTTATTATTAATTAGTGAATGTTTCAAGTTGCTGAACTAAATAATTGGGAATTAAATTGGGGAGGAGACAATAACAGAAAACCGCTGCAGATCCGACAACAATCTTTAACCAAATCAAGACACTATTAAACGAGGTATCAAAGAGAGACAAGAGCACGATTTCCACTTTAAGCGTCGCGGGCGATGCGGATAACTGGCGATCCCATTCCTGAGCCCTTGCCCCAAGCCTCATGGGCCTCTTTGATATCGTCAAACTCCCAGACGGCCTTGATCGGAGGGGTAATGATTCCATCCCTGGTCATGTTGAGCAGCAGCTGCAGTTCAGGCTCAAACGTCTTTTGGTCGCGCGTGATGAAGTAGAAAATAGCTCCCTTGTTGGACCAGAAATAGAGATTCTTGAATAGCAGCTTGGCCATGGGGATCCAAGGGCTGCGCCGCTTCGCACCAGTGAGATTGCTGAGGTTGTTTCCGTAGGCGACGACTACGCTTCTCTCCTTGGGAGTCAAGATGGAGTAGGACTCGTCGAAGCTTTCAAAGCCCAGGGCGTCAAACACAGCGTGCACGCCGCCGAGGTCCTTCATGGCCGCGATCCAGTCCTTGTTGGTGTAGAGGTACGGATGGGCGCCTGCTTCCTTGAGGGCGGCGTGGTTCCTCTCAGAGGCCGTGCCGTAGACGGTGGCGCCCTGGAGGAGCGAGAGATACATGACGGCCTGGCCAACTGCTCCGCTGATGCCGTGGATGAAGACGCGCTGGCCCTCGGACACTTTGGCAGCGCGGTGCACCATGCCGTAGGCGGTGGACCAGTCGACGGGCAGGGCAGCGGCCACCTTGGGGTCGACGCCGTCGGGGATGGCCAGGAGGTACTTTTCGGGGATGTTGATGTACTCGGCGTCGGAGTCGTACTTTGTCAGCGCCGTGACGAGGGTGCCGGGCTCGAACTTGCCGCTGCCGGGCCCGTTGACGGAGACGCGGCCGGCGAAGCAGTAGCCCGGCGTGAAGGGAGGGGCGCTCTGCATGGGGTAGACGCCGAGGCGCATGTTGACGTCGGCGCCGGCGAAGCCTGCGTAGAGGATCTTGACCTGGACGTGGTCCTTGGGCGGCGGGGGCAGGTCCTCGGTGACGAACTGGAGGGCGGTGGAGGGGGGGGCCGTAGGCGGTGATGACGACTTTGCGGTTGGGGATGGCCATTGTGGTGATGGTGTTGAAGTGCGTGTCGTGTAAGTGGGATTGTATAGGTTGATGGGGTTGATGGTGTTGAAAAGATGATGTAGAAAGACAAAGTGATGATGAAAAGACACTGTTTAGTTGTTTGTAGTTGTTTGCTGATGATGATGAACTATTGAGATGCATTCAGAAAGGCAGCGGCACATCACCCTATTTATCTCCTCCATCATCCTACTTTTTGCATTCGCCAGACGGAGCCCAATCAGTGCCCTCAATCACGGCGCAGCCCTTGTCGTCACCGCGCAGCAGCCCAAGGCACCGCGGGGCCGTGTCGCAGCCGGCTATAGCGCCATGGCGCAATTTAGCATCACCATCATGATCCCACAGGCTGCGTGTTCTCTTTTTTGAGAAATGACAAGGCTGTATGGAAGTTGTAAACGCCGTTGCTCAAGTTCAGTTGCTCCGGTTCAGTGCTTGTTTTAGTCCCAGTTGGGAAGATGCGAGAACGAAACAGGGTACTTGACGATAAGCTTAAGACGACAACCCCTGTTCGGTGTGCCCTGTGCTTTTTGCTCATTGTCTTCTTGGGCAGATCCAGGGCCGTTGGATGTCGGTGCCACGGAGCTTAGGCGGGGAGAAATTTGGGCCGTTTTGGCGCTGTGGACGTTTTTGTGGCGTTTTTTTCGGCAGCTGGTCGTGGCGGTAAAATATGGGGGACCGTTGGGTGCTTTGGTGACTAGGAGGTACCGCTTGGTGAATCGCTGCTATTGTGTGGCTTGCTAGTATTGCTGTTCAAGAGCCGACATGCAGTTAAAAAATATTTGAGAAAACATGAAGAAAATTCAGCTTAATTGTTTATATTTTGTTGCATTATTCACTAAGTTTTTAACTCTGTAGCCACCGTAAAATTGGACACATAGTCTCTGAATGCACTTATAGCCATAACACCAAGACTTTTCGGGTACCTCGCCCTTCAGTGAAGCTGTCGATGCAGCCCCGGCGGCTCGGGTAGATTCTCGCCGCGTGGCGTTCGGTGGCTTAACCAGGGCCACTCTGAAGGATCTGGTCAGCTTTCAAAGCTCGTTCTCGCTCATGCATTGCATCCTCAATTCTCCGATTCAAGCATGTCTATATCAGCAACGTACGCGTCTTTGGATTCACCCATCCTGTCATTCCTCGTCCTTCCACCAACGAGGCATCTGATAACGAGGTCTTTGAAGGATGCTTCGTCATCTCATCATTGCTTCTCTACAGCACCGCTGAGTCACTTGGTCTGGCTGTCCTCATTCATTTGATATCACGTCAAGGCATCCTGGACACGCCTTTTCTAGCTCCGCAGCGATGTCCTCCCATACTCGAACCTGCCACTCTCTTCCGTCATCGTCTGTAACCCAGTCGGGAACGATATGGCTTACGCAAACATCTCATTAGCCTCGTGTGCTTATCTCGGCATTATCTCGACCGATATAGAAGAGGCCACATTGTGAAGAAGACCGAAATTGAAAGACTCACTCGCTTATCTCACACTCTGAGAGATACCGGCCATGGGCTTCCTCACCGACCGCAAGGCCATGAAGCAACGTCCGGCTGCCCATTTCAGCGTTTCGCCCTATGAGCGATAGAACGATGCCAATTTGAAGCCGGGCGCTGGAATTAAGATGACTGGCAAGGTTGGTTTTGCAGGCACCTGGATTTACCATGGTAATTGCCACGCCGGTACGAGAAAAGGGCGCTCGTCGTGCGAATTCGAAATACGCAAAGGTGAGGAGCAGCTTGGATAGAGGGTATCTGAGATGTCCCGGTCAGCTTCGCCCTGTAGAGCTCGTGATGCAAAAGTTCAAGCGGCAGAAAGAAGATACATTGCTTACCCTGTGTTGCTGAGCTTGGGTTCCCACTTCTTGCGGTCTCTCAAATCCCCGAAAATGTTGCCAATATCCAACTTCTCCCATATTGGCTTTGCTTGAAAGGCGAGTCCGCTACCGATAATGACTAGCTGCGGTACAATACCAAATTGCCGAGCCGACTTGTGCAAATGCGGCAGCACCAAAAGGGCCATCAAGAATGTCGAAAATACATTTACCGTCATATTTGTCTCCTTTCCCTCCTTTTCAACCCAAGATCCCTCTGCGGTGCCTGCGTTCTCCACGATGCCGTCAATGCGATGGAGCTCTTCGCCAGCTTTCTTTGCAAACGCCGCGACAGACTCATAGCTTCCGAGATCGACTTCCCAAACCTGGAGAATATTGGTGTCGCACCCTGTATCTACCTCGATAGCCTTCTTAGCGGCCTCGCCTTTGTCTCTGCTCCGAACTCCCAAAATCACCCGTGAAGAGCCGAGGCGAGCAAGATGCTTGACACATTCATACCCGATGCCACTGTTGGCACCAGTGACGATATACGTATGCCCTTGACAATCAGCAGGTGCAAGTGTCAGAGGAAGAGTTTTGTACTGTGCACGAATGAAGTGGAGGAAAGACATCTTAAGACAATAACATATACGAACCAGTGTAAGACTCTGGGAGTAAAGATGCATCACTTTCATATCGAAGAGCCCTATGAACGCGCTTTATATACCCGCTTGCATTCGTCCTTCGACCATATCGTCGCCATTTTCCTCTTTCACAACTAATGATCCTGGAGGATTGGGCGTTGGCGCACATGAAGCATAGGCACCAATTAGATCAAAGCAACCTCGTTATATACGGCGACTAATCAACTGTTCCATCGCCGACCTTAGCACGATAGGCATCAAAATAGGTGCGAAAGCTTTCTGCCCATACCAGAGTTGGAATCGCTTCATGCAGATAATCCTACCTCAGCTCAGCTACACCCCGCAAAGCTTGTCAACGCCGAGTACCAATGTAGCATTGATACTGTTTTATCATAGTAAGTCACAATAATCTTCACGAAAGGCTATAGCAGTTTGAGTGGATAAATCCATAATTGCTTGAGCTAAGAATCTTCTAGACGAAATATTTCTCACATCTTTATAATGTACATTCCATGTCAAAAACAACATCGCCAGTCTAACAACGCCATGATAACCAATCACATCCAAGCTTCAACCACTTCAGCTCTGAGCATGGTGAACGCCCCCTCTGAGTGTCGAAGCCAACTTCTGCCTTACACTGTCTTTATTCCGATGCGGTGAATCATATCCATCGCGGTCCTCAAATCCCACCTTTTGAGGGCGTGGAGGAGGTGGCGGCGGCGCATGGTGAGGCGCTGACTGCGCTGTCGTGTAATATGCTTCATCCCACTCCTGAGGGGAAACCTCCTGGTGAGCTACTCCATTGGTCTGGAGATCGGGATGGCTCTGTTGAGGGATTGGCGGCGGTCGCTGTGTAGTATCTACACTAATAGATGAACGAGACCGCTCTTCGCGCTTCTTTCGACGAACCGGCGAGCTTGGCGTGACTTGCGGCTGCTGCATATTTCCATTCGGCAAGGATGTCAAATAGCGCTTAGAGCTGTAGCTGTTCCGGCGCTGGTCCTCATCATCTGTCGCAACCTCGTCATCCATGTCATCATCGTATGAGCGTAGCTCGCTTCTCATCGCCAGGCTAGCACATATGCTCCGTGCTTCCTCAATAGCCACCTTCCTCGCCTTCAGCGCCGCGCGCTTGTCGCGAGCCTCTTTGTTCTCGGCGGCGATGGCCTCAACAGTGGCATTCTGCATGCGGAGAATCTCAATGGGGTTGAATAGCCCGAGCAACCTCATAAGCAAGTGTCGCTCGACAACCTGAGTGATGGTGTTGCGGGTGAATATCCGTGCTGTCAGGTCATAGTATATGAGCATCTTCTCGAGCACTTCTTCCGCCTCAGTATAGGTGCCACCGTCTTTCAAAGCTTCTGCGCGCCATCTGACGAGACGCTGTTCATATTCGGGATCGTATGGCTGAATTTCCAACTCCAAATCGTCAGTCAGTCTCTTGAGCTCCTTTTCTGCTTCTTCCATCATCTCTTTCATCTTGTTCTCGAGGAAATGGAAACGCAAGGGGTCTCTCATCCGCAGTGGCCAGACGTAATCAATTACATCAGCGAGAAATTCGTTACAAATAACGCCAACGTTATCTTTATACTCTTGAGCCAGAACGGGCCAGGCGCGAGAAAAGTCTTGGAAAAGTATATATGGAGCTCTTGGGTTAGAGTCGAGAGGAAGCTCGTTACCGCGAATCTGTCGCAGCAGCGGCTCAACTTCTCTTTGAGCAAACTCCTTCTTGGATTGGTCGCCGACGACTCCTGCTGCCGGCAGGTTGTTCGCCCCGGAGCTAGAGGAAGAAGAAAAGTTGACCTTGCTGTTGTGCTGGCGGAAAAGGCGTGCAAACCTTTCGCTTTCTTCGCGGACGCGAGCCCGGAGCTTCTGCGCTGGTGTACCCTTGGGATGAGAGTGTCGGGCAAAAAAGGATTCTCCAACGGGATTTTTATAATTGCCATTTACAGCGGGAGTAACCAAGTTGTTAGATGCAGAGAAGAGCTCGCCCATTTCGAAGCGCATCTCTTCGATGGTTTCCTTTCCAGAACCCATGGCTTTCAGCTCCGCCTCACACTGCTCAAGGGCTTGTTGAATCTGTCTTCGAAGCGTCTTGACATGCTTTCCTACATGTCGTTGTAACTGAGAACTGAGCTTTTGTCGCAGGGCTTCTATTCCCAACATTTGAGGCGGCAAAGCTGCCCATTTGCCTCTTGCGAAGAAATCTGCCTCACGCCGTGATCTTTCTTCGAGAGATGACCAGAATTCTCCCGGGCCTGGATTAAGCAGAATATACCATCCGAGCTTAAAATTGTTTTCTTGGTCTTGATTTGTTACAAGCCCGATGAATTTGTCTTCGAGGCCGATACCTTCTGTCATATCAGGCTTTGTGAGGACGCCAATGGTTCGCGAGCCCGAAGGGTCGAAGTGACGAGCCTTCTTCAATATTGGCGCCTGTACATAATCGTTGTTGCCGCCAATAACAGCCAGAATGATTGTTCGGCTGCTCTTCATGTATCGATCAGATAGGATCTCGATGGTCTGAATGTCGGCCTCGGACTGATCTCGGTTGGCCACACGGACCAATCCGGGAAGATCGACAAGACTCAGCATGGGCATTTCCGGCCCCGTCTTTTCTACGACGAGGATATCGCGAGCAGCAAAACGTCCCGGAATATTTCGAGGGGCGATGAGTTCGGTTGCTTCTCTCATCATGGCATCAAAGGGCGTGTCGATGCCAGCGTCTCCTCCAAACTGCAACAGGCGAGCCTGTTCATTGTATGGACGGTTCTTGTCTGGGATAATAGATACTTTGAGATTAGTTTCTTTCGATCTTCTCAATCGAATCTCTGTGGCATGGCGAGTGCACGCTCCGGCATCTCGCGGGAATGGCGTGCCGCTGAGGGCTTCTAGGACGGAGCTTTTGCCGGCGGATTGGTCGCCAACGACGACAATTTGTGGAAGTTTGACATTGTCTAGCTGCGCAAACTGGAGTTTATCGATGAGATCCAACAAGCCTCTCTGCTCGTCTGCGAGCCCCTGCGCATCTAGCGAAGAGCCGAGGGTTTGAGCCATGGCGGGATTTGCGGATTGCGAGTTGAAACGAATGGATCCCATCACCTGGTGAGTCCAAATGCAAAAACGCAGAGAAAATGACGATATGATGTAAAGATATGCAGGAGTAAATTTCGCTACCGGATTGCTCTATATATACGAGAACAAAAACAAAAAGCAAACTACCTAGGTAGAACAAACAGCCACAGCAGGCAGAATGTATCGGGACATGTGAAACAGCCCTTTCGCCATACAACACGCATTGTTAATCTCACTTTCGCCACTCGTTCCGCCTCATTCCAATACTTGCGGCTGGGGGATTTGCCGCTGCGTACGTATTTGCGTACGAATGCTCTAGAGGCAACCGTTTTGAACAAGCCTCTTAGTGTAAGTGCGAATAGGACAGCCTAGAATATGTGGGGTACCGCGAATGCCGGATTACGTATTCCTTCAGCTTAGCCGCGATTCGGATGTGTGGCCAACTAACTATTGGCATTGTACTAATGTTGAACATCAATGTTGTGGCAGTACAAACGAGTGTAGAATGAGTGGTGGCTATGCTTCACAGTCATTGTTACGCATAGTACTATTGTAGGCGTATAGAGCGTATGTAGGCAGCAATAACTCTTCATAGAGAAGATGGAAGCTCAACTGCTCATATAAGACCACTCAATGGCCATTTGCCGCTAGTATCGAAGCATGGCGCCAGCGTTTCCCCGGGTCATGCGGCTTTTCGGCTATGGTTTGAACGTTACTGTTATTACCGATAAGAAGAAATTTCGATCATCCAAAGAGATGAAGCAGAGCCATTCCAGGCGTAAACACATTATTCCAAATCGACAATCTCAGATGGCCGTCGTGGCGATCCTTTTAAGATCAGGGCCTGGAGATCATTGCAAAGCGCAGCAGCCAACATGGCCAATGGGAATAGACTTGGAATGTACTAAACGTTCCTAGTCAATTAAATAAGCTTCTCTAGGCGTTGTATAAACTTGCCATTATAGGAGATTTAGAGATGTAGAAAATAGACAGAACATATGATTGTCTCAATCGGTCTAGTAGCCAGGGGTTCTAGATAACATCTGATCGCCCCGCGAACATAGAGAAGCGCCAAAAAAATACAGATTAAATTCTCCCATCCTTGAAATACGCGGATTTTTTCCACAAACACAACGAGTCACGAGCGGAGTCCAAAGTAGCTTGAAAAAGAGACGTTCTATTTCTCATGTTCTTGCTAAGCAAATCTCCTAGCGCCAGAATTCTTTCTCAACATCAAAGCATACCAAGCTTTTCGTATAATTGAAGAAAGCCAGCCGTAAAGCGAATCAAGCGTCCCAAATCGGAATCACTCTCATATCCATTGCGTGTCCACTGCGCTTCAGGCTCAAAACCATGTCCAGTTCCAAATAAAGCAGAAATCCTCGAAAAGAAATACCACTCTCGTTCTATCGCAATAATCACAAGATCCAACCAAATCCCTCCGATTTAGTATTTTCCTCTGTCCCGTCTTTCCGTTTATTGTGGCAATGAGGCAACCATGCTTTTGCATCCTTCTCAGATCCCATCTTAATCACGCAATGTATCGTTGAATCGTCCTCGGCGAGTTTTGAACACTAACGACAGCCAATTTGCCTTGGCCAGACCAGAAACTGTGCTTTTACGGTTTTAAGCAGTTCATTCATTCTGTTTCTTATCCGCCCTTTGAATAGGATACCTGCTAATTCGTCGGCGAACGGGGTCAGTAAAAGGAGTTCTTTAAGCGAAATCTCTCCTGTTTGCATCCTGTTTGCCATGTGAGAAGCTCTAAATATCTAATCGGCCAAGCTCGCGTCAATCTCGCGTAAAGCTGTTAAGGGGTCACTCTAATAGGGATCTACCCCAGCCAGTCGGTAAATGCCCTGGGAAAAACCGTCTAGGTCTAGGTCGGGAAAGAGTTTCAGGGTGTCGACGCTGTCTATAAGATGTTCAAGATGATGTCAGTCACGTTCTTCTTGGTTTGTGGCCATCTTCAGCTTAAGCATAATTGATTTCAATGTATGGGTAACCGTCGAGCTTTCGAGATCAGCCAGACATTTCTTCCAAGTTAAATGTGCAATTACAGAGTATACATCCAGGTATTGATAAAATAACACATCACCATCTTCTAACACATATATCTCTACGAACAAATCAAAATAACAATAAGTTAATAGCCATCCTATGCCAGGCCAATAACCGTTACGATAGAGAGCCCAGAGAGCCGCCACTGTCCAGGTATAACTTCCATGTCCATTATCAGCGACATCGGGAATCCACCAGGGCACATTATCACGCGCGCGCTTTTTGGACCGGCGGCAAAGGCAAGCAGGGTGGTGGGAACTTTTGTACTCCACCCTTTTCTTCTTCTTCTCTCAGGGAACCCTAAGGGTATGTATAGGAGTGCCCGGCTATGGTGAGGAAAGCTCGCGAAACCGTAGCTTATTTTCCCCATGCCACTTGGACGCATGTTGTGTAGACTCGTTTCACCATTCACGATCATGGTAGATATTAATGGGGCGGCGGTATGAGCACGTTCTAAGATTCACCCAGGTAATGATTCGAAGTGGACCAGACACCGTGTTTATGGAAGTTCTTCGTTGTCTTCCCACTTGGTATGGATAATGGAGTGTAGTTGGAGGAGGATACGTGTATTGTTACTACCTATATACATGATTTATACATTACAGATAATTTTGGTGCACTCGAACCAACTTCTTGTTGAGGAATTCGCAGATGCCCAGCTCTCCAAGCTCCCTACCAAATCCAGAATTCTTCACTCCCCCAAACGGCACATCCGCACCAGCATTGAGGGCTGAGTTAATGAATACCATGCCGGCGTCCATCTTGGCAGCCACTTCTTTAGCGTGTTCAATGTTGGAGGAGTAAATTGATGAGCCCAGACCAAACGGGGTTGCATTAGCAATCTCAACGGCCTCGTCCTCTGTGTCAACCACATAGAGGGAGGCGACCGGCCCAAAGGCCTCCTGTTGGTAGAGGGGGTTTTCTGGAGAAATGTCTGTAATGAGCGTTGGTTCCATGTAACAGCCCGGACGGTTGACTCGCTTTCCACCGCAGACAACAGTAGCACCCGCAGCCTTGGCCTGCTCGACCTGGGCTATGATATCGCGGACACCACTCTCAGCAAACAATGGCCCCAGTGTTGTAGATCGATCCATGGGGTCGCCGGCCTGCATAGCTGTGAAAGCCTTGACAATTCCTTGCTGGAACTCGGCGCCACGCTCTTTGCCAACAACGATATAACGCTTGATTGACGCGCAGGCTTGGCCCATGCAAATCATTCTCCCAGCGGCAGCCACTTGGATGGCTTCTTCAAGATTTGCGTCTTCAAGAACGATGAGCGGATCCGAGCCTCCCAACTCGAGCACAACCTTCTTCATATTGCGGCCGGCACGTTCTGCCACTGAGGCACCGGCTCGCTCACTGCCCGTCAGGGTGACTCCACGCACGAGGAAGCTATCAATTAGGGCATTCACTTGAGAAACCGAGCACAGGAGATTCGTGTAGACTCCAGCGGGCGCCCCGGCATCAACCAATAGCTTCTCAAAGGCTAAAGCGCACTGAGGCACGGTGGATGCAGGCTTGACCAGCATTGTGTTTCCGGCGACAATCTGAGGGCCGGCCACCCGCGCAATCTGGTAATAGGGGAAGTTCCAAGGCTCAATGGCCAGGATAACGCCGATGGGCTCAGAAACGACTTCGGCACCGGGTACACCAGGACAAGGCACCGTCTTGAGGAATTCTTGGCCGTTCTTGGCGTAGTATTCCAAAATATCAGCCGAGATGTCCACCTCTGCCTCCATTGCGCTGATTGTCTTGCCCATTTCCATGACAGCAATCTCGGACAGCTCTTGCTTACGCTCGCGCATCAAGGCGGCAGTCTTGCCCATTATTTCACATCGTTTGGCTACCGGAGTCTGACGCCATATTTTGATGTATGCTTCGTGGGCCTTTGCGAGCGCTGAGAAGACCTCTTCATCCGAGCAACTTGCAAAGTTTTTCACCAGCTCTCCGGTAGCAGGGTTGGTAGTATTGTAGTGCGAAGGCTTGGACATTTTTTTTTTTTTCGTAATGGTTTTGATATGGAAATCGATAACTGTGTTATTAAGAGATGAAATGGATATGATAAAACAGAGAATCAAGAGTGGGAGTGTGATATGTGTTGCGTTTGGTATGCTTGCTGTTGAAAGTGTTCGAACCTGATGAGGAATAAGAAAGATTCAAAAATATACTTGATATCATGAGCTTCTTATATACACCTAGCAACGATGCCGTGATACTCTTTTCTCTCATGCTTCGGTAGTTGTAGCGAGCAATACGTCACAAGTCTTACATAGTTCGCCGGCAATGCCGTGAGGTAGCATGGGCTAGGCGGAGTATTGAATGCATGCATAGATGATCAATGATCAATATTAACTATAGAATATATTCTATATTATGGTGTGACTCTATTAGTGCTTGGTGTTGAGCGCGCCTCGCGCGTCTCGCCTTTTAGCTTTCTTAGGTAGGCAGAGCATCGGCGTTATACGAGTCATGGCTAACGCCGCACAACCCAAAGGTGCTAAGCGTACCAGCCTATACAGCACAGTGTCTGAGATGGATTTCCTTGATAGTGGCATATACCGGCAGAATTCGTCCGCCCGATGATGCGGCAGTTCTTTGCCCTGACACTTCTACGACCTTTGTCTTTTGTCCTATCACCGATATCGCAAGGTCAATCATCACGGGTTCGCGACACGAGATGTTGAAAACTTGTGCATCGGCCTAAGAATACCAGCATCTCTGTAAGCCTTACTCAGCCCACGCAATGATCTCTATGGAACGGCGTCCTTGTATGGATTGACTCTCGGGTCATGCCGGGGTAGCCATAGATGGAAATGGGATGAGGAGGCAAATACAACAAGCATAAGTATATAATCACACATTGGTCCTATGGGGCCATATAAGAAGAGGCAGAAGACACCCACCGTTTCTTCCCATTGATGATTCGCCTGATCATTTTGGCGTTGATTTACTTTGTGACTTATTGTTCGCAAATCTGAACTGGTTGTTTTATTCTTCATATTTCAATTACTTCAACAAGCAATCCGACACAATGAATCAACCTCAGCGCCTACAGCCTATTCCTCCACCCCAACTTACAGCCGCTCAAAAGGATCTATTCGACAATATTGTTGCGTCCATTAGCAAAGACTTGGATGCTGGCCATTCTTTCATCACGCAAAATGAAGAGGGTGCCTTTGTTGGGCCATTTAATAGCTGGATTCATTCACCCATTACCGGAGCTGCAATATGGAATCTAATCAAGGAGATGAAACGGGACGAGAAGCTGCCTCAGAATCTACGACAAATTGCTATTGTCACGGCTGGGTCACATTTTAAAGCCAATTACGAAGTCTATGCTCACGCTTCAATGGCGCGACAGTACTTTTCTGAGGAGCAAGTTGATGCTCTATCCAATGGTCTACTTCCGCAGGGGCTCCTGTTAGAAGAGCAGCTAGTTTATAGGGTTACAAAGGCATTGGTCAAAGGGGGGGCCTCTAGCTGACGATTTATACGCCGAGGGGATTTCCATTCTTGGGCAAGACAAGGTCATTGAACTCATCTTTCTGATTGGGCTGTATTCGCTGGTTTCCATGTGTCTAAATGGATTTAATGTACCTGTACCAGCTACACCTCAGGACTAGGCAGTTACAAATGATAAGACAGTAGGGTATAACAAAGCTGCGTTATTGCAATTAAAGTAGTAATAATCTACGGGTTTTTTATTGCTATTATTATTATTTTATGTGTAATCTGACTTAATTGGCAAGCATCTAACTGTAGGGTGACTTCCATCCCGTTGAATTTTTCCCCCTCTTACCAGCAAGCTAACAATTTACCTTGGACTCTCTCATTCTCTCTTCCTCAAAAGAAGGGCGTAAACATGAATTTAGCCGTCAAGTAGGCTCGCCAGATTCCACGTCAGTTCCTCCTACAGCCATCGAGACCCAAGATTGCAGCCTCCATTGCGTATAAAGACAGCCCACCAATCACAGGAGAGACCCATAAAAATAACGCCCAAGGGCAAAGCCAGAAAGTGGGTTCGATAAACGCCGATGGACCTACTAACAACTTTGTCGGATGTTGAAGAGGCTTGGACTGCGGTCGGTGATTGCCAGAATGAAGGCATGTTTTATTACGCTGCGCATCCAACTCCAAAAGTTCATTGCCGGCAACTCCGCGTGTACAAGAAATCTGGTGGTATGATGTCACCAGCATCACAGAGACGGAATAGTATAAAACCGTGGCTTTGCCCAGATTAGTGACTGTTGTTTTGCTCATCACGAGAAGAAGCCTCATTATTAAAACACCTGCCCTTGCTGTAATTACCACTCCCAGCCACCAATATCTCCTTGCCATCGGTTTGTGTTGGCACATCATCCACCAGCCTACTCGCCAATTCCACCCCCAGTATTTCACGTCTCAATTATTCAAAGGACCAATCCGTCCCCATGTCATCCAACGAGACCAAGTTCGAAGGCTGGGTTGCGCTAGACAAGAATGCTGCCGAGGGTCAGATGGTCTGGCAAACCTACGAGCCCAAGCCGTGGGAAGAGACCGACATTGATATCAAAATCACGCATTGCGGAGTTTGCGGTACAGATGTTCATCAATTACGATCTGGATGGGTAAGTAGCTTCACATGAAACAAGTCTTTGTGCAGTTGTTTCAAAAGCTAAGACACCATCTTCTTTCTAGGGCCAGACAGCCTACCCCGTAGTCGTTGGCCACGAACTTGTTGGCATTGTTGTACGGGCTGGCAAGGAAGCAGCAAAAACGGGCATTCAAGTTGGCGACCGAGTTGGCGTGGGTGCGCAAAATGACTCTTGCCAGTGCCGCAAGCCGCCTCAAATTCCCACAGACCACTCCGATTGCAGCGCCTGTTCCACGGGCAATGAGGTGTATTGCCCGAATATGACGTTGACGTATGGTGCCCAGTATCTCACTGGTGGAAAAAGTATGGGGGGATACGCTCGCTATCACCGATGCCCGGCCGCGTTTGCTTTCCTGATTCCTGATGAACTGGCTAGTGAGCACGCAGCGCCAATGATGTGTGCTGGCCTGACTGTCTTCTCTCCACTCACCTACTTTGGGACTTTTGGCAAAGACCAAGGTCCTCTTGACCAGCGGCTCGAGGGGGTGAGCGTGGGCGTAATTGGAATCGGTGGTGTGGGCCACTTCGCTCTCTTATTCGCCAAGGCCATGAATGCTAAGCGAGTTGTAGCATTTTCTCGCCGTGCAGAAAAGCGAGAAGATGCTCTAGCCCTTGGAGCTGACGAGTATGTGGCTACAGCCGAAGACCAAGGCTGGGAGACCAAGTATGCCAGCTCACTGGACTTGATTCTCTGCGCTGTATCAAGTTCCAACATGCCATTGACCGACTACATCAACTTGCTCAAACGCGACGGTACCTTCTGCCAGCTTGGCCTCCCGGACGACGGCATGTTCAAAGTCGGGGCCGGGCCTATAGCTTCACAACGCCGCAAACTAACTGGAAGTTTTATGGGCTCACCACATGAAATCCGGGCCATGCTCCAGCTAGCTGCTGATAAGGGGATTAAGCCATGGGTCGAGCAGCGGCCGATGAGCGAGGCAAATCGCGCCATTGTTGACATGGAGCTCGGAAAGGCAAAATATCGATATGTGTTGGTCAATGATGATGTCTAATAGTCTGATGATGATGATGTGTATTGCCGATAGTCTCTAAAAGCTTGATATTTTTTTCATTGTTTAGTTAATTTACCTTTTGTCTCCTACATTTACAATCATGGGATGTGCTACCTTTGATCCGGACGGAACTTTCAACCCGGCAAATGATCAGCATCTTTCAGCCACGCAAACTTCAACCACTGTAGCAGCAGGCATGGTTAGGTAGATGGTGCCAATCTGGAAGAGTTGGCTATCCCTGAAAGGAGTGGTTTGTGAGAGATCTAGAACGGCATAGCTAACAGCTAATAGTGGAAACGTCCTTAGTTCATTAAATCAATCTTGTATCCACTGCGCGTTCACAGCGTTCCTATCCCAAATCCATATCCAGTTTTCTAAATAAAGCAGAAATCCTCGAATTGAAATCCCATCTCCCGTTCAGTTGCAATACCAGAAGAGCTAATTGAGCCGCTTCGTCCTAATATTCTTCTCTGTCCCATTTTTCATCTATTTCTGTAGAAAGGCGATCATGCTTGTATATTCCTTCTGGGGTCCCATCTCAATCGCGGAATATATCATAAATCATCTTCAGCGAGTTTCGAATTCCACGATAGCCAATTGCCTATGACCGACCAAAAACTTTTGCTTCCATGACTTTGAACAGTCGGTCCATTTTTCCTACCATCTTCCACTCCCAAAGTGTGTCTCGCAAGCCATTGACAAGCTCAGATAGACAAGGAAGCTGTTCTAGAGAGAGCTCTTCTGTTTGCACCCTCTTTGCCAAATTACAAAGTGTGAAGATCTCATCAGCCAAGTCCTCGTCGATCTGGCGTAACGCTATCCAAGGTTTGCTCCGATGAGCATCTACCCCGGCGATTCGGTATAAGGCTGCGGAAAGCGCGTCTAGATCTATGTCGAAAAATTCCTTCTGATCTTCACAGTTGTCAACGAAAAAGTCGAGGTGACCCCAGTCATCTTTTTCTTCGGTTATGGCTTCCTTCAACTTCTTGAACATGACCGATGTCGGTGTATGAGTAGCCGTCGAGCTTTCGAGATCAGCCAAAAGGTTCTTCCAGGTTAAATGAGTAGTGATGGGTAGATATTTGATCTCTTTCGTGACGAGATGCTCTAAAAGAGAGCCCAAAACATCCTTTTCACTTCCAGAATGTTCTTTGCCCCAACAGTGACGCGATATCGTTTTGGATTTAGATATTTGAGTCACATCAGCGTCTGATCCTGCGTGGAAGAAAGGTTTCTTCTCTCGTGGATACTTGCTGCTCATGTTTTGTGCTGTAAGAAGCCCATGCTCATCGACCCATACAAGGGAGCGACCACCAACGCAAAGATGGCCTTCGCTAATCAACTTATGAAGCCTCTGTTCTTGAAGCTCGACGAAATTAGCTCTCATCCTCTGCTGTAACGCAAGAGTCTCGCTTGAGACGGGAGAAGAAAGCTCCATCTGGTCCTGCACAGTCGCACCTTGGGTTTCTCGAGCCAAGACCAACTGTTTGTCCATTCTTCAATGTTGTATTGGACTGTTTGTTGAATTGAAATGAAACTGTTAGAACGAAGGTGTGAGAATGAAGAGAGAGGGAAGAAGATGAGAAGACGGAGAGATTGAAGATTGCAGTTTATATAGTGGCCAGCGGTGAAAGGCGGAGAAAGGTCACAGAAACTGTGCTGCTGCAGGAGAGAGAACCTTGGGAGAAAGGACTTTCTACTGGTACTTGAAAATTGGTGGAAATGGCTAGCTGCGCGATGTCACAAACAGAACTCCGAGCACCTTTGTCTCTCCAACCTTACTCCAAGCCTCAAATATTATGCCAGCTGGCAATGAAAGCGGTAAGCAATACCGAGTCTCGTCTTTGAGGCTTTACCTCTTGGCACCAAAGCACAAAGATGCATTTATATCATGGTCTTTCCTCTGTTCGGACTTCGCATACGATAAGAGGAGTCTTTCAAGATCTCATCTAGCAAACAGATGAAGTCGGAAAGAGAACTTTCTGATTAAATGAACGCAGGAGATCTTTCTCAGAAGCCCTCTCGTTACATAAGTTCATCGACTATTTTCTTCAGCAGCCATGCGTGAATAATCTTGGCGATGATTAACTGCGTATCCAAACCACATTGGTCATATTTGTACACCATATTCCAATCTTTTCGTGAGAGAAAGAAAGGGAAACACTTTTAGGCTGTATTTGATGCATTAGCACGGAAACAACGTGCTTACTCGTCTCTGCGCTATGAAAGATGACCAACATTCTATAGTCATCAGTATATGTACTTATGTGGTTCAGCACTTCTCCAGCTACCATTTCGGTTCCTCCCAGACTTTCTCTCAGCCATGCCGTATCACCATCTATATGTATAGCCATCCAAGCCCCTGCTACACATCGTCTCATAAACCCCGGTCAGCTACGTCGAGCTTTGGGTTCTTCATTTCCCAAACCCTTTTATATCTTTCTCTAGCACCTCGACCACACTTCTCCACCATTCTACAAAGCCATTCTTCATCCGGCTTCTCTGATCGATAACAGTCTGGCTCCGCACCATTATCCAGTAAGATCGTGACAATATCCCAAAATCCCCAGATGGTAGCTGCATTCAAGGCATTTTTATACCCTCCTCCCTGTGCATTGACTTTTGCTCCTTTTTGTATCAACAGCTTGACTGATTCAGGCTGACCAGCGTATGCCGCTGCCTGTAACGCAGAGCCATATTTGCCTCCCTCTGCATTGACGTTGATATCAGGGTAGTTGTCAAGGAGAAACTCCAAGCCTACATTCCGATAGAGCGGTACCCTAACGCTTTCATGATTGGCCATCACTGCTGAATGGAGGGCGAAGCCGAAAAGTTCCGCCCCAACATTAGCATCAGCGCCGCGCTCGAAGAGAAATTGAAGCCTTTCAATTAACTTTGTGGGCTCAGTGTCGTCGGTAAAGTTCTCTAAAGTGGCTTGTAAAGCTGTTTTGCCATTTATTACCTCGCAATCGTTGATATCGACGCCCAAATCCAGCAGCTGCTGGATGCTGCTATTCGGAAGGCGTAGATTTGCTGCTGCAACGTTCAAAGGGCTGCCAAACATACCACCTTTGACATGAACATCAGCACCATGGTCAAGAAGTAACTTTGCCATATCTTGTGCCTGCTCGCTGTTGGAGAGGCGATAGGCAGCTTGGAGCGCGGTTCTGTATTGGCCACCCCTTTCGTTCACATCGACTCCTCGTTCAAGTAGCTCTCGAACAAGCCATTCATGTCCATAAGCAGCGGCAGCCTCAAGCGCTGAACCATACTCTTCTTTTTCAGCATGGATATTGGCGCCATACTCGAGGAGAAGGGATATCTCATCTTTCGAACAGCCCACTCTACAAGCGTTCTGCAGAGCACTTCCTTGAAAGCTCTGAGCATTGACGTTTGCCCCGTTGCTTAGCAGCAACTTTATGATATCCAGCCTATCTCTTGGAGCCGAGAGAGAATATTGCAGCGCGTAGTTACCAAGTCTGTCCTTGGCATTGACATCAGCTCCCCTGCCCAACAACATCTTTACAAGATGAATATCGCCGCTCCGACACGCAGTATTCAGGGCATTGCCATTGTTGCCTCCTGGGGCATTGATATCTGCTCCGAGATCCAGCAGACGCTCAACGAAGTTAACTCTCTTGGTGAAATCCCCCCCTTCACGGTCAAATGATATAATTGTGCACGCTGCTTGGAGTGGGGACCCGTACATACCATTTGGATCGGAAGCATGAATGCTGGCCCCTTGATCAAGTAGCAAGTAACACAAGTCCCAGCGGCTGACTGACGCTGCCCTGATAAGCGCCGTTTCTCCGTCGTCATTCTTCAATGCACCTTTACTGAGAAGAAAATGAAAGCACTGGTCTTTAGTAGGGTGAATGGAGGAAGCAAGCACGCTGCCTTGCCAGCATAATCGAGCGTGAATATTAGCTCCACGGCCAGTAAGAAACTTGACAATGTCGAGATGACCTTCCATTGCTGCTGCGTGCAATGCCGAACCAGATACTATACCGTGACTCGCATTGATATCCGCTCCCTTGTCAACCAAAAGCTGCACAATCTCGAGGTGACCACCTAGCGCTGCAGCGTGTAATGCCGAAGCATGTTCTTTGATGGCACTGAAATTGCGCATCATATTTTCAGTACTATTAGTGCTCACAACATCTTCTTCCACCTGTACACTGGCGCCCTTGTCAAGAAGCCAACGGACCAACTCAATGCTTCCCTTATAAGCCGCATCCGCCAACGCCGAGTCTAAATCTTCTTGGGTAAAAAAGTTGTTGGTTTCAGGTCCGTTCGAGAGCAGCATCATGGTGAGATTCGAAAGACCTAGCCGAGTAGTGTAGCATATTGGTCGTGCTAAGAATTGATTCTCTTGAGGAAAATACCATGTGTCGAAAGATATCATTTTAGCCAGAGTCTTGCTACGAGCATCAAGGGCAGATGCTGCCTTTTGGACGATTTCAGAAGGCCACAGCTTGCTCGGAACCATTTCGAGATGCAGGGCCCACTGCATGCTTGTATAACTGTCCAAGTCGTCCGGTTTGTCCTTGAAACGGTCCTCCCATTTGATACGTTTATATAGACCATCATCGGCGTGCAGGATGTGGTAGGCCAAACACGAAGTTGCGATGTATAAGTGGGCGTCCATCTCATTAAGCGCAAATGCTGCTGCTGGCCCGCCAGTGATCCGTGTAGAAATCAGGTATTCTTTAATAGAAAAGTGCGCCAAGCGAACAACATCATCAGCAACTACTACCAAGCTAGAAAAATATTTTATGATGTCATTAGCATGGAATAGCTTCTCTGTTTCATCAGGAGGGTGGATGTGCTCAGCACGAAATGTGAAGATCTCTGACAACCAATCGACTGCAATGGGAGTAAGCGAAAAGGCCAGCCACTTTAGCGAATCTATGATCCGGGATTGGAATTTCGGGTTGATATTCAAGAGCATCCTGTCATAAGTTGCACCCAGGCCATCGGGAAGACTTTGAAGGGCTTCATGGACTTCAGCGACAGTTGATAAGTCACCAAGTGCATCGAACTGGCAGCGAACATATTGGAACCTTGGATACATATTAGCAAGACCATTGTATCAAGTAAGTGATAGATATTTGGCCACTTACATGCCATCCGCCTTCTCAACCAACGAGACCCTTGCTTCTTCCTTTACACTTGCAGGCCAAGATTCGTAATCGTCACTTGCAAGGATCGTATCGATAAATATACCAATGTCGTCATCAATAGTAGGCCTATAGGCCAATAAATCTAGTTCATAACTGCATGGGCGTGATAAGTAGCGCTTCATTGCTGCGCTAATATCGCTCTCTTTACGGCTGGTGAATAGGAGATGCAGATTTTCAGGTGCTTTGTCGAGAATGGCGTTTAACGCTTTAAAAAGCTTCTTCCGTTCACCACTCAGAGTCGGGCACTCATCCAGAGCGTCAATCACGATATATACCGCCGAAAACCCAAAGATAGCATCGTTTAGTGCGGTTGTTAGAGTTTGAGTGTCAGGTCGCTTGCCGCTGACTTTGTATTCTTTGAGCCTCAGAGCCGATTGCGGAATACTTGGCCGACAAGCTAAGATCTGCTTGATGATGGATGCGAGCATGATGTCTACCCCTTGTTTCTGAGGATCGGTAAAGCTAAAGTAGAAGTAGGCCACCGCAGTCAATGGATCGGATAAGTATTTATCATCAAGATGTTTTATGATTGAAGAGCTCAGTATGGACTTTCCTGAGCCAGCTATAAGCCGTTTGTTAGAATGAATTGAAGTCTCGGTGATACCAAAAGAGTGTACAGTACCTTTACCATGAATCCATAGCAGAGATTTGTCTTCTTTTTCCCAAGCCAGGAGTTGTTGGTTCGTCATCAGCCACTCGCTTGTTCCAACTTCATGTTTGTCACGAGCTGCATTATACATCTGAGAAGGATCCACTTGGCATAACCAGGATAAAAGTTTTGCACGATCATGGTCTTTTTCTGCTTCTGCTAGTGCCTTTCGTAAGCTAGAAACATCTTCGCTAATAGTAAGCCAAGCGGCAAGAGACTCTTGATGCTGTTTCTTTACCGCCGAAGAGTCTTGGCTATATTGAACATCATGCCAAAGGCTGTCCAGCGCAGCAAGCGCGTCTTCTTGTAGGCGCACATCATCGATCATCGCCTCCCAATCGTTCCACTTGACAGCATCCAAGCCAAGCCTGTACGCGGCGTTTTTTGCAAAGTGACAGAAGGTTTCAGCCTGGAATCTCAAAATCTTTCGGTACTGGGCTTCCAAAGCCCTCTTGTAAGCCAGGTGATCAAGGCTAGATGGCTGACACCCGTTGGTCGTCTTTTCTAGCGCATATCGCCTTGAGTATAAGCCCTCGCGCAGTTGGCCCCGAACAATAAGAGTCGAGATGTAATCTAGCCCTTTTGCGAGCGACCCAGCTTGTTCAGATGGATTAAGAAAAAGCTTGCTGAGTTAGTCTGTTGCCAGCCTCTTGAACAGACAGCCTGTGGCCATTACAGACACAACTTACAGGCAGCAATACGCTAATCCCTCCCCATGCAAGCGAGGCGGGCGGGCTGGCAGTCAGCGCAGTGGAGATGTATGCGTTGGCTTTGCTAGCAATGCTCGCAAAGATCGGTAATATGGCGGAGATCTGGATCTCAGAATCTCCGAATTGGAGCTTCCAAGCGTCACGCTTGACTTTGTCCATTTTGTTTTTGAGCACGATTTCCATTCGCTCGCGTGCGTTGATGTTGGGGGCCAGACCTGCATTAAAGCCGGTAGCCAGGTCTTCTTGAATCCTGGCCTCATAGTCCTGAATCAGTTTTCCATCGTCCTGGCGTAGCTTTTCGTATGCCACGTTCCACAGCTCATGAATCGGCGCATCAGCGAGGTTCAACTGTACAGGCAGCTGTGGCTAGAACAGAATTATTAGCAGTGCTCAACTCTACTTGCAGCATGGAATTGATTCACACTTCGATATGCTTGGAATCAGCATGTTCGCTGGGTGGGGTAGGAACATGACGCTTTGTCGCTGTTTCTTATTGTAACCCTGTGTCATGGCTTGAGTTGCTCTTATTCTTCCCACTAGAGAACTTTTTCCGTAGTTCGTCTCGTAAGCCCATCGTAAAACCGGCTTTTTACACGGCCGTATCTGATGTTATGATGAGATTTGGCCTTGAATGTTGTAGCCTGTTTATCGTGGGAATGAGAGGAGGCACATGTTCATGCAGCTGCAGCTCGAACTGGAATAAGTACGGGCCGGTCAGCCAATAAAGACTACATGTGCATGTGCCTGCTTACACCAATCAGTGCAGCGCTATTCTTTGAACAAATAAATGATTTGCGCATATTCAAGTGATCTTTTACGTGTCATTTGATATGTATTGAGAGAGGAACTTCGATTACGATAAACTTGACCATACCCCTGAGCAGATGGTCTAACTCGATCGACCCATTTACGATTTTCAGCTTATAAGAGAGAAAAAAAGAAATGCCAATGGTGTATCCTGCTACGGGCTTCCATTGGCGCCTGTTCCCAACATGCATGAACCATCTTTAAATTTTACCTCGGCCACTGTATTAACATCCGTAATCTTGACTAATCGAATGTAAATTTATCTCTTATATATCAAATCGTGTAGCTTGCTCTAGTTTTCATGACTTTGTAGAACTGATCAGCGAATTTCTGTTTACTCATCTTCTTTTCTGATTATTGAACATTCTCAGTCTGTGGCCGCCCCACTACTCTCAGCAAGTCGTGTATACGACTCTCATTGCTAGAAGCCATACTCTACATACCGCAATTTCATTAGCAAATTGCGTTCTAATTATTTGTCATTATCTGGGACATTTCTTGTCATTAGAGAGTCCTTTTCTGCTGTTATGTAAGACAAATATTGAGAGTGGTGAAAAGTATAAATACTTGACTCGCCAGAATGCTCGGTGAGGAAGATGGTCTATTATACACTACAGAAACAACTTTTATTATCACCTTGAAAGAAAACCATCATTATGGCACCAATTAAGCGAGTTGCTATTCTTGGTGGGACAGGGGCTCAAGGCTCGAGCGTTGTCAAGAGTAAGTAAACATCTTTCACTCATACAGCTCAAAGCTTATAAAAAGGCAGGTCTTTCGAAAGCCGGAATATTCGAAATCACCGTCCCTACCAGAAATCCATCTTCAGCCGAAGCCCAAGCTATTGAAGCCTTGCCGAATGTCAAACTGCTGCAGGCCGACTACTTGACCGAGGCCGGCCTCAGAAGCATTCTCGCCAACCAAGATGGCGTATACTTTAACATGAACTCATTTGCCGTCACTGAGCCATTCGTTTACTTTTGGACATTTCGCGCATATGAAATCGCCGTCCAAAGTGGATTGAAGCTTTTCGTTTTGCCAGCTGGGCCAAATCGATATGAAGCTCACGGATACAAAGAAGAATTCCGAAACGCACACGGCGTGATTTCCGGGCGACTTTCCGATTGGCTCTCCCACCAGCCGACAGACATTCTACCATGGTGCATTACCTATGGTGGCGTGTATGCTGAGATGCTATGGACACTACTCCAGCCACGAGTTAGGGATGATGGTGTATATGAGTTCGCCGCGCCCATTGGGGATGGCAACATCCCATTCACCCCTCTGGAGGACTACGGCACTCGCTTGCGATGGATATTCGAGCATCCAGAGGCTTCCACTGGCAAAACTCTGGGCTGGGGCGTTATGTACACAAGCTATAAAGATTTGGTGCAAGCGTTCGAGGAGACCACGGGGAAGCAAGCTGTGTTTAAAGACTTGACGCAAGACGAGTGGTTTGATAGAGTGCGGGTGTATAAAGATCCGGAAACTAAGTTTCCTGACAGCGGTCTTCCAGATGATGATACCACTTTTACGTGGAGGCAGACTTTTGGCGCTTGGTGGAACTTTTGGAAGTACAATGACCGCATTCGAGATCCGAAGAGGGAGAAGGAAACGGCGGCATATGCTGATGAGGTGTATCCCGCCAGGCACAAGACTATCAAGGAGTGGATGGTTGCGAACAATTATACTGGTACAAAATAGCTTACGTCTTCATGAGCTCATTATATACCATGCTTCATATTATGAAGCATGATAGGATAACTTTGCTTTTCACTTATTAGTACTATGACAATGATCCATTACATTGTGTCATGGCGTAGGATATAATACTTTGATATAAAAACGGGAACCAAACAAGGTTACGTATACATATCGCCTGTGATGATTAGTTGTTCAGGCGAACATGATTGTTAAACACCATTACCCGCGCTGCCAGTTCATACCATACCAATTACACCGCATTCATGTGGCCTATCCAGCTCGGATGACATCTCTTCTTCCGCTGGCTGCCCTCCTAGAGTGCTTGAGCCAGGGCCTCAATCTCCTTGGCCATGATCTCATCTGCCACAAAGTGCTGATGCTTCACCTTGTGCTTGGTAGCTATGCCAATGCTCGCATGAGCGACCACAGTACCATCGCCGTCTTTATGTCCATCTTCCAAAAGCTTGTACCTTCCAAGCACCTTCTGCGTAGACTTGGACCTCTCCTCCATGGTGTGTGGCGTCTGGATCTTATCACAGTGAAATCCCACCGTTTTGGCCCGAAAATCTGCCTCTGTAGCGAGCTCGTGAAGATTTACGGCGGCAGTCTCGACATTTTGGCCCTTGACATGCACGCCATGGTGATGGCGAGAAACATATTGTTTCCACGCAAAAGACAGTTCATATGCTGGAGGGGGTCGTGTTGGTATGTCAGGCGGGGGTCTTTCTACAAGACTAGTCTTTCCATGTTCACGCAGCCACGGATAAGTAGGCCACAAATCATCCATGATGGAGCCGAACTGTTGCAGCACCTTTGTGAGCTTGCGCCGATTGGGGAGCCACCAGCCAAATCCGTTGTAAGCCCGCTCCACGGCCATGGTTGAGCCTCCAACAGGCACGCCGAGAGGCACAAAGTTGCTGATGGCCCCTTCTACCCCGTCGTACATTGCGAGTGCCCTCCTACATATGAGTCCTCCCATTGAGTGCCCGATAAGAATGAGACGTCGGCCGGGATTGCTTTCGCGCAGCGCTAGAATGCCTTTGGCACAGGGCGCAACGTGATATTGGACGCGATGGCGCCAGTCGTAGGCGTAGTAGTAAACATCTCCATGTCCAGACAAATGTTCGAGGAACCAGCCATAGCCAGGAACTTCAATGTAGTCCAGCCCCTGGTCCAAAAGTTCTCCCACGGTTAATGGGTTCTCGATGCTCAATTCTGCGGCTTTGTACCATCCGTATTTTGCACCGGCAGCTTTTTCAATATTCCAGGCATAGTGTTTCTCGCGAACAAGTAGCTCCGTTCCCATTATCCCGGGAACAACAATAAATACTGGACGTTCCGCATCGTCTTGGGTAATTTTCGTGTCATGTCGTTCGATTGGCGCCGACCGTCCATCTTGTGCCGTTTGTCCATTGGGCACCTGTTGCCCAGTTTGCGCCATGTTTTGTGTCTAGCTGAGAGATATAATCATCCGTACTGTAGGAGCAATTGAAGATGATGAATTAGGTGGCGAACGTTGAGCACGACCGCTCAAGGTTATTATATACACGTGGGAAGAAACAGCAGCTCAGTTTAGCTAGGCTAGAGATACTGAACTCTATGAGTCTAGCTACTCTGTGGCGGCGCCATGATCCTCATGAGCATGGAAGCGCCGGATTTGGGGCATCGCTACTGTGTGGCAAGTGGATTAGAGCTGAAAAGCTACGGGCATATAGAGACTCACATAGGACGCCATTGAAAGCCACAATCTGAAGTTGCTAGAAGCTATGCAAGCGACTCTTCTTAGATAGGCACTTGCAAAAGCAAGACAAAGGTACCGGCTTATTCGGATAGCCATTAAAGTGAATGCAGTAAAGTGACATTAAGGACAAGGACGAGCTGCGATCACGTTAAAGATCTGCTCTGCCTAAGATCGCACGTGAATCTCAGCTCAGGTGAAATAGGTGAAAATGTCGAGTTACTGACAAGCTGGCTTAATAGTAGCTATTTCGCCGGGATCTAGCATTCTTTGGATAGGCCTTTGGACGTTGGTTATAGACCTCGAATCATGTATAACAACTGTCATCAACTTCCTCACAAAGTCTGATTTAGCTGCTTGACAGATGCATAATATTAAACGGTAGTTTGCATACTCCGGCGGCTGCCATTTGTGACCTCCAAGTCCAAAGCTGATAAAGCATTGTCATATATACAATAAAATAGCGCTTAATGTGAAGATGAAAAAAGAGGGGGGTGAATATCTGTAGCTTCAAAGCGCTCGGCCATCGCAGCAATCTTTCTACAGTACAATGTCAGTACGCAAAGTCTGGGAGAAGCGAATGCTCTGCACTTACACTTTGATCTTCTCTATCTTACAATACTTTGTTCCCATAAAAGTACCATCTTTGTTTATATACACTGGCCCTCGCACAGTAAATTCGTTCAAAAGGCCAATCGTCTCCATCGAGGAGAAATATACCGTCTCACCAGAGGGTTCCTCTCTCTTTCCTTCTCTTCTCCAACTGAACGGGGTATTAGCAATCTGCATCTCCCAATCAAGGTCCAAGGCAACATACCCAAGCCGATTTACAATCGCGATATGCCCTAAACCACACGTCAGCCCCAATCCCATAGCCGTACAACCGCCCCAATCCCACAAAGTCCCAAAACATACTGAAAGTATTCTCCGCACATGGCCTTGTCGCCGTTATTCCTGTAGAGGCACTTGTAGCTGCGCTGCGCCGCTTCCTGGCACGGATCGTAGAATTGGCTCTTGGATTTGCTGCGAAGGTTGGCCGATTGTCAGTTTAAAGCTACACCTAGACAGCCAGCGCGCGCGGCAATTTACCCTTCGAAAATATTCTTCGTCTCCTCGTTCCAGGGACCCTTTTCGGCAGGCTGCGGCTCTGAAGACATCTTGTCGCTGGTGTTTGACATGATGAATGTCGCTGGTTGAGGCGGATGTTGAAGAAGCCGGAAGAATATCGGCAGCTCAACTTTGCAGCATTGACTTCAATCGTGCCACTGCGTTACGTCATTCTGCTTAGCGCTGAAGCTCTTGGTGAGATTTCACGTCGGTTGTCCTGCCATAACGCAAGAATAAATTACAATTCATGATTATTAGGGGCCAAAAATCTATTTCACGTCCAAAAATCTATTTCACGCCCAAAAATCAATTGACTACCGATACCAATTTTTACATGTTAATGTCAACATCTTCATCCCACACAGGAAGCTACTGCAGCTGCCTATCAACGGCATCCTGCTCGACTTACACGACATATCCAAATCTGCCAACCGGTTGATAGCATTGCGTGTCTATTTGCTGCATCTCAATTACAAAAATGATAAATATTTACATCACTTTAACCACGTTTGCAGCCTTCCCCCAAAAGTCTTCTGCTTCCCATCCACTGCGCTGCTCACTCTGCTTCTTCAAAGACTCCAGCATCCCTTCTCTTGCCACATCAATCTTCCGGACTGTATCTGTACTGCAGCACAGTCCAGCATCGACTTCTTTCAAATCATATCCACCGATCAAACCCACCGTAGCCAGGCCAAGGTAAGAGTGATAAATATCCGGCGGTTCACCAACAGCTTTGCCGAATCCGCCAATGACGTGCTGAGTAATGTCCAGCAAGTAGTTGCCAGTCGGCACCGCATCGTAGTTATAATCAGCATCAAGTAGCTAAAAATCAAATATTCCCTTTTGTTAGTGTTTCTCTCCAACAACAAGCATTCAGAGCTGTCAGACTCACCCTAAACATGCTACAAGCCCACCATGTATAGCAGGTATCAGCTCTCTTGTTCCATCTGCCGTTGAATCCGGTATACGCGCGCTCTCCACCAAGACTCAAATCTCCAAGTTTAGCCTCGAGATAGTTTTCTGTTGAGCCCTCCTCACTGGCAATGGCCTCTGTGTTTGACAAGTATTTGAATTGCCTGTGCGCGAGGAACTTGAGCAGCATGGCACGATCTGCGATGCCGCTGTCCATTGCCCCTTTCGCATTTGCCGGTGTACCAGAGTTTCTATCAAGCATAGATAGAGCTGAAATGGCGCAATACGCATATCCAGCTATACAACATTAGTATGCAGATTCAACTTTTCCACTATGCAGCAAATACTTACCGTGAGACTCCTCAGTCGAAGATTCTGCAATGCCACCATCATAAGTCTGTCACCACACAGTCAGCATCACAATCCCAACTTTATCAACATCTCGAGGGTATCAGAATTACCTGAAGACCCCTGATATACTCCGTCATCTTCTCCACATCAATATCCTCCACCCAATTCTCATCCCCCCTCTCAACCGAGCCTCGCAGCATCCATCGTATAGAGCTCGCCAGATAGCTGTGGCGCGTATCTCTTCCACCCGTTGGCTCACCCTCCCACAGCACCTGCCCGAAGCTCCCATCACTTCTCTGCAGCTTCTTCAGCCAAAGCAGAACCGCCTTGCGATCAACCCCAGCAAACGCCGAGCGCTGCTCCTCCTCCGTCTCTGCCGCCATGCCCAGCAGGATCAGGGCAAAGAAAGTAGCCGCTATATTAGCCGAGCCTTTGGATGCATTTTCGCCTGCCAATGCGTGAGCCGGGCTGCCACAAAAGCCTCCATCAGGGTGCTGGAGACTCAGGACCCATGTTCGCACTGCTGCCCGATCTTCGGCTGTGAGCGGCACAGACAAGATGTCGAGGGCGGAGATGATGAAGAAGGCAAATGTGAGCCTTGTTGAGTCGCTTGCAGTGTAGGCAGTTGGGAGAAACGACTTGTGGCATCGCTGCCAGAACTTGACGTGCTTTGCCTTGTCCAGCGTTGGCGCGCTCATTCTGATAAATGTATCGGTTGAGAATTGGCCGTAAGTTGGCGTTTCGGTCTTATTATACAGATACTACTGCAGTAAAGAGGGGAAACAAGTAGGTATTTATAAAACTACAGTTTGCCCGACAATGTCCATTGAGCATCATTACAGTAGTGACATGTTGTATCAAACTAACACTCTCGAGCTCCTTGCCGGCCCATGCATCCAGCTGCAGTCGCGAAACAATGCAAAACAATACTTACTACATGTACCTGCTCTCCACACACGAAATGCGCCACAATCACGGCGCCACAGACCTCCGTAAAGCCTCCAATAACCCCTAAAGCTCTAATCGATAAGGAACTATTAAAGCTCCCGGCATCACCTTGAGCTGCTCGAGCATATGTTGACGCCAATCCACCACTTGATCCTCCTTTCGTTTTCACAAAGGCTGGGTTCTTTTCTGCTTCTTCTCTCTTTTTTCTCATCCTTCTTCTTTGCATCATACGAGGAAGAGCGCCAATTCCTCGCAAGACAACCTACCACAAAGCTCGGATGCTCCGCGAAACCATTCATCACCAAAGACCGCTTGTGCCACGTATACGGAGTCTCTGAAACAGCCCACGATCAACTCACATCTTCCTACATGCGCTTATAGCAAGCAAACACTCGGCCATTTCCCGAAATCTCTACAAAGTCATCAAAACCCGTCCATCATGGCTCTCATATCCTCCACCACAATCATCACCTCCATCTCCCTCCTCCACCTCACCCTCGCCTACTTCTTCCTCATGCAACCCAAAACGATTGAGGACCAGGCATTGGTCTTTGTTCTCGGTGAAAGCATGAACATGGTACGCCTCCTCCTTCTATGCCTTGCGCTTAAATCTCCTGCTGACCGTGGTGACAGCCCGCCGTCCGTGGCTTCGATGTCCCAAGCCCAGCTCTAGCCCTCGTAGCCGTCGTCCTTGGCTTCTCCGGAATCAGCGACCTCGTCTCACTATCAATGCCCGAAGACTTCAGCGCTCTATACTACTGGGGCACCCAGGGTACGTGCCCATTGACCTCTTCTCTCCCCTCCAAGACTTTATACTGAACCACCAATAGCTCCTCTCCGCTTCTTCCTCTCCATGCTCCTCGTCTTCTACTCCTACACTTTCAACCCTACCTCGCCGCTATTCTCGTCCTCGTCCTCTTCATCGACAAGACGCCCAGGTGCCTCCCACAAGGGCTCCGGATCGGGCACCGACCACCTGCACAACAGGCTGCTCTTTGCATTCGCGTTTATCGAAATGATGGCTTGGTTTTGGACCTGGATTACCCTGCGGGAAGAGCGATCGGGCATTCTCGAAAAGATGAGGAAGCAGCATGAGAAGGAAGCGCACAGCCATTAAATCGGTTAACAGCGAAATTTCCGAATATTTCTTCGAATTAGTATTCTCGCATGGCAAAAGAAGCATCAAACATCATATCACACAGCAAAGTGTTGTTAAACAGCCATTCGTGGATATATCTGTGATTAAAAAAAAAATTTCAAACAAAGAAAATAAAACAATGAAATTTGTCTATTGACTTTCAGAATTCTAGCTTTGCTCAGTCTAAGTCGTAAAAGAATACAACGTAGATATCCATGACCACGGTGGGTATAGTACATATAAGAAATAGCTTTTTTTTTTACAAACTGACAATAAAGTCGAAACAGTAAGACAAGAGGAGAAGAAAAAAGAAAGGATCTTTTGCAATATACACTAGTGATTAAGCCTATCTTTCGCCAAAGTGGTTTCATTAAAGAGATAGGATATGGGGAAAAAGGGGGGAAAGGGGGATGATATCAAAGAAACACATAAACCTTCTGAGTACCTATATATGTGTGTTCCATGTTGATGCTGTAATTACCAATCTGCTATCTTTGCAAGCAGATACACTTCGATTTTCGAGCTGTAACCAAGTTCATTAGTTGCTCTTTGTGTAGCAAAGCCACACTAAGCAAGCACTGTATTTCTAGGAGAAATCGCCGATGGACTCTGTATATCCGGGCTGTGTACCTCCGCCGTAGGAGTGGTTGCTTCTTCGTCTTCAAGGATCTGTTCTTCAATGATTTCGCCCGGGCCACCAACCAAGGGGCTAAACGCATCGACCTCCTCAATCTCCTCCTCTTCCTCCTCTTCGTCGACACCGCCCATGTGGTCTTCATCTTCTTCCTGGATGGTAATCTCTCCGGAATGTCGGCCCAGTCCCGAGGCGCTACCACTGCGGGAGTGAGAATGAGATCCGCTACCACCATTTCGATGTCCATGGGAGGAGCCTCCAAAGCTAAGACCCGGGCCCTTGAACAGATTCTTCTTTCTCTTTGCAAACATGACACCCGTGCCAAATGGGTTTGGTGACCCAGGAGCTTGCGGCTGGCTTGGCATGCCTTCGTTGTACATGTTCATTGTAGGAGCGGGAGCGGGCGGCATTCGAACAAGACGGATGTTGGAGGGGAAACCCGTGCCCGTAGGAGTCGCAGGTAGAACTTTAACAGAGTGGTGAGGCGAGTGTCCGCGAGCCAGCGGCGTTTTGGTAGTTGATACAGAGCCTGTAGAGCTGGTGGAAGACGCCTTGGAGTGGGTATGATGGTGGTGATGCATGGATCGCACTGAAGACACGGAAGATGAAGTCGATTTTCTCCCTCTCAAGCCTGCTGACGAGCGGCGGACAGTGCCCCGAGGCGTTAATGGTGATGGCGATAATGACTGGCGTTTATAGGCCTGCGACGTGGCAATTTTAGGCCTCAACGGCTGTTGAGATGGTGTCCCTACAGGCCCACTGATGCTTCCTCGAAGAGACCCATAACTAGATGATCCGTTGGCCTTAGCGACGAGACCGTTTGGAATGACTCCCTTGGGAAGAGGAGCAGTAGGATTTGCGCCTATTAAGCCGGTGTTTGGGTTTTTGCTCGTTTGCGGCCTGGGACTAACATCATTGATGCTTTTCGCGCTGCCTTCTTTATTGTGAAGATCCGGCACACTTCGACTGGTACGCCTTTCGTGCCCACGCCGTCTTCTCGTGGTATTCTCGATGAACCAATGAGTCCAATTCTTCCAGTGAGCAATTATGGCCTGGCTGGGCCTCTTCTTCGCTTTTTGTAAACTACTATCGTCCTGTTGTTGAGAACTGCTGGGAGGAGCACTGTGGTTATCAAGACCCAGCGATTCGGTGGTAGTGACGAGATGCAGAGTTGAGCCTCGAGATCTAGCACTTCGTAGAATACCCTCCTTAGGCGGCGGAATCGGTCGATAGTTGCGCGTCGTCGAGACTGAGCGGATAGAATGGCTATCGATGGAACGGTGGCGGCCATTTTCATCCGGAGTTTGCGGAGCATTCGAACGACTGCCATCGGCAGTAAAGTAAGAAACGTCGTGGATCGCCAAGTCGTAGTAGTGCGCACTCCTACGATCTGGTCTCCCTCGGGTCCTGGGCATTGCTGGTTCTCCTAATTTGATAAACTGCTTGGTTAGGCCGCCATCTTCGTCCACATCCTGCAGCATCCGCTCGAAACGACTTGACGCTACTGAGATTCGATGAAGGCTCTTGTCCATATCCTTTTCTCTCTCTTTCCTCTTTCTCTCTCTCCGGCGAAGTTTTCGTTCTTCCTTCTCAAGCAATAGCGTCCACCATCCAGCCAGGGCATTGCACTTTTGTGCCATGACGCTCTCAATAATGGCATCGGTGTCTACTCCAGCACTTCGCATACGATGTAGGCAGTCTTTCTCCAACAGGGTAGAAAATGGGGGCAGGGCTTTCGTTTCAAGAATAGCCTGTTGCGCTGGCGCATGCTCTGCTAGAAAAGGATGAGCCAGAATCTCCGGGAGTCCTGGTCGGAGTATAGGACGTTTCGAGAGAAGGGATTTGATAAGAGGAATCGCTTCAGCCGGACAGTGTTCGGGGAAGTTTGGTTCTTCAGTGAGAATCTTCGTTCGAGTTACGTTGTCGTCATCGTCGTCAAAAGGAAGCTCTCCGCAGAGCAGGGCGAAGAGAATGATGCCCAAACTCCACACGTCCACCTTTTCACCGGCATACTTCTCGCCTTTCAACATTTCCGGCGCCGAGTAGCATATTGTTCCACAAAAAGTCTGCAAATGATTTGTTCGGCCCTCGTACTCTCTCGTAAAGCCAAAATCGACCAGCTTCACGTTTTCGTGTGTATCAAAGAGAATGTTCTCGAGCTTGAGGTCGCGATGGACGCAGGACTGCATGTGCACATAGCTGACAGCGCCGACAAGCTGTGCAAAAATCTTTTGCACCTTTGGCATAGGAAGCGGGCCATGGTCGAGTAGGTAGTTGTACAGTTCGTCGCCTAGGGAAATAAACGTGTTAATTCGCTGCTCAGGAGGCGCAAAAGCAATAGAATAGAGCAGAGACCAGCTCTCGTGGTCAGTCGTAAGCTTTACCTGCACAGTACTCGAGAACCATCCACACCAAGTTCTCCGTCACAATAACTTCATACAACCTCGCAATGTGTGGGTGGACAAACTGTCGGTGGTGGTGGATTTCGCGGGCCAGATTAGAGTCGGTTCGATTCGCCGACTTCAACACGACCTAGAGTGGCATGATTAGCCAGGATCGGCATGTTACATCCGCCAATGAAAGAGGCACTCACCTTGGAGCCATTAGTGAGCTTGTGGGTGGCCAGATACACCTTGCCAAAGGATCCTTTGCCAATGAGGCGGCCGAGGGTGTAATTGCCGACTGATTTGAGATCATTGCTCGCGAATTCACTGTAGAGATTAAGGCGCTCCCGGTCAGCAAATCGGCAAGGCGAAAGGGGCGAGTGAAGCCAAGAGTCAGCTCAAACTTACTCTAAGAGCTCCTGGTAGGAATTGGCAAGCTACACAGCACCGTTCAGTTAGCCACACATGTCTCCATTGTCCAGCTCCTGCTCCTGCTCCTAGTCTGGTCTCGTCTCGTCTCGTCTCTTCCTCCAGAGCAGCGTAGAAGTCAAATCAACCTACCTTGGCCTTTCGTCCCAGCGCCTCGGCCTTCCCCTTAGCCGTCTGCATCCCTCCTCGTCCAGCGCCCGCAGCGCGAGCTCTCTTCGTCCCGGGTATAGATGGGCACAGCGACTTCAGGATCCGGGCCCTATGTCTTGTTCGTTCAGCGGCCACAGGGGACGACGACGGGCCACAACTCGGCGGTCCCCCCTTTGCGAATATGCGGCGTCGGGCTCGGGGTCAGGCTCCGGCTCGGCCTCTGGCGGCGTCAATGCATTCGACGATGGCTTCAGGATCGCGTACGAGGCAAGGTCGTCGAGAATTGGCGCGTCGGGCGGCGAGGTGGTTGAGCAGGAAAAAACGGTTCCCCGCTGGGGATCGGACGCATGAGCTCCAAGCGAGATTGTCTGCCAAAGGCGAAGATGGACTGGCAAATTTCAAGCATGGGACATGGGACATGGGGTCCGTGACGGTGACTTGGCTGGGGCGCTGGCTGACTGCTGGAAGACCTGGAAGATACGGGCGGGAACTGGGTGCTGCTAGCAGCGTTCGGAGCGCGCAAGTAGCGGTACCTGCGGCTGGAGTACCTTGCGGGTGGCTCGCCCAGCTTGCACAGCGGACATGGGTGCCGCAGGGGCTACGATTGCGAGCAGTTAGACTACCCGTAGATGCTGCTAGCACCAGGTACTGCTACCGGATTCACATTCCACAGTGAGCGTGTTGGTCCCAGGTGCCTTGTCTACTGGCACCAACCGTTATATAAATACACAGCTGCAGAAGTTGCCGTTTCTCCACGCGTTTGCTCTATATACAGCTGCTTCTACTGTTGTCGACGCTGGCCACTGCGGGATGCCCCGAGCGGAACAGGCACACGTACCCGGTACTTCCACCGCTAGTACAGACAGCCAGGTCTAGGATTTGTGTCGCCAAAGGGTGGAGCCCAGATGCGCTGTGACATCTTCTGCAGCTGGTAAAGTGGCGTGGGTCGTGGTGCTATTCTTACTTTTTTTTCGCAGGATCTGCAGCAGCAGCATTTCGTTAAAAGGGGTTTGCGATTCTGTTCAGATTTCTTTGGATGCTGCACTTTGTTGACCATAATTCAGAGTCTCCACAAAGATATCATGGTATAATGGAGACGAAACGCCTTTTAAGTTCCACGTGGGTTGGAAAAGAGTTTACCTAGAGCTTTTCGCCGCTGTTAGTGTTTAAAGGTTGGCGCTAGCAGTAATTGGATGACGCTCATATGTACCGTTTGTATAAAAAAGAATGAAGTCATGGTCGCATGATCAGGAACGAAATAAACTCGGCCAGCGTAGATTGGGCATATGTGATATATTCCTTCTAGAAGCAGTAGGAGAGCGGTTTGCTAGCTACCTTGGACTCTCTAGGTGTAATAGATATGACCTTTGTGTAAAACGATACAGGGTAATACTACTACTGATCTCCAGAGGCATCACAAACACTTTATTAGCAGCAGAAAAACGATAACTTCTTAGGAGATTATTCAGTATGCACATTTCCAATGGCCATCATCGCCAAGTCTACCTAAACATAAATAAGCACTTTGCTATCGCCCTTTTCAAAGTTTTTTGGAACCCTCCTGAACTCCCATCCTAATAACATTGAAAAATGGAACCCTTTTCGACCAAAATCTCATGCAGCCCAAGTCTCCCGCCATACTGTACAACAACAACAACAACAACAACAACAACAGCAACAGTTAAAAACAGGTATTATACACACAATATGTGATACATGCAATGGTAGTCATCTTTTGCCGTCAAGATTTTCTTCGCTTAGGACTGATAAAACCCTTCCGCCATTACCGTTTCCTTGTGTCTTTGCCCTTCTTTTTCCCCTTCTTCTTATCCTTTGGCAATTCCAATTTCGTAAATTTCAGTTCCTCAGTCATGATAGAAAGCATATAGTCATCAATATTGCCCAATCTCCCGCCCCAAGCATTGTACTCCTCGATTATGTCGATACCGTTTTCATCCGGGCCATCTAGTATACCAATGCCGCCGTCAAAGATGGACTTGCCCGCTGGCGTTCCTTGTCGTGCTGTTGATGTGCCCGAGGTAGGTCCGCCAGGCTTCTCCGTAAAGTCAGCGTCGTCGGCGAGAATCTCCTTTTCTGCAACACGAGCGGCAGCGACGTCTTCTTTGTCTTCGGCCTGCTCGAAAACGCGGCCAACGCGGCGTTGATCGTTACTGCTTTCAGATCCGCCAAGAACCAGATCAAGAGCGGCATCCGCAGCAGCAACGCCCTCGCTCATGAAATCGACCTTCTCGCCAAGGACGTCTCTGACGGAAGGGCGATCAAAAGTATCCGTAGTGAATTCTCCCTCTTGGATAACAACGTCGTCTAGCATCTGCTTTTGTGATGCCTTGCGAAGAATATTCGCTTCAATGGTATGCTCGCTAACGAGGCGGTAAATGTGCACGTCGCGTGTCTGGCCGATACGATGACATCGGTCTTGGCACTGTTTATCCATGGCCGGATTCCAGTCCTGATCGTAAAATATGACCGTATCTGCGCCCGTCAGGTTAATTCCCAGTCCTCCTGATCGAGTGGACAAGATGAAGCAAAGAATGCGCGAATCATGGTTGAAGCGATCAGTCAAAATTTGACGTTGTTCAACTTTCGTGGCACCGTCAAGTCGTAGATACTTGTGTCCATGAATGTTCAAAAACTGCTCCAGAATGTCGAGCACCTTTGTCATTTGCGTAAAGATGAGCGCGCGATGACCGCCACTTTGTAGCTTGCGGAGCAATTTGTCCAGGGCTTGCAGCTTGCCGCAGTCATACTGAAGGAGGCGCTTGTCGGGAAACTGAATAGTAAGACGCATTCGGGCTTCATGCCAGGGATCCGAGGGGGGGCTGCTTGGGCATAAAGGGCGCCCATCGCACTGGTGCTGATAGCTTGAGGTCTTCATCCGTAAACGCCTCGATGCCCTTGCGACCCAGAATGAACTGGTCGAGGTCTCGAGTCACGACCGCGGGCGTGACGCAAGAGAACTTTTCAATAGTAGTCTTGAGGCTATCGGCTCTCTGGTCGAGAGATGGAGTCAATGCTTGCACAAAGGCCGAGTCGGACTCGAACCAGCCCATGATTTTCCGGGGTACTCGAGGCCGAGGCTTGCGAAGAGGGTTATGGGCGTTGATATTTAGTAATGCAACGACATTGCTCCCATAGATTGGCCTTTGCTGGCGACGAAGGGCATTGAGATAGACACAGTGCTGCAGTTCTTCAAAGCGTCCCCATCTGGCAGCACTCTCAACATAGGCAATATTCGATTCTACCGTGCCTGGATCAAGAGTTGTGTAGGCGTTTTGCGCTCGACTCTTCTGTGCTTCTCGGAGATCCATCAGTATGCGGTGTGAGCTTAATTGGGCAATGCTATCAGCCTTCATCGTAGACAGATGCTCGTGCTTTGTTGGTACTAGATTCAGAAAGGCTAAATTGACAGAGCTCATTGGGCTTTCTGCGAGAAAAGAATGCTGCACAGCCCTCACTGCAGCCTCATAATCTGAGGTTACGGATTTGCGCATGCGGAACGAGGTCATGATAGGACGGTCGACAAACAAATCGGGATGATTGCAGACCTTACGAAGCTGCATCAGACAATTGATAATGGAGAGATAATTGCCAGACGCCAGCGTGTTCCTCGTGTCGCTGCGTGCTAAAAACCCATCGTACAGCTCACGCTGACGCTTTGAAAGCCGGCAGAACTCGACATGTTCGTACTTGGCCGGCATTTGCTTCTCTACGTCGGCTTTAAGACGCCTAAGAAGATAGGGGCGTAAAACTTTATGAAGCTTTCCGATGATGGCCTTTGCTTCATCGTCCATTTGATCTCTTCCATTCTCCAAAATTTGTGACTCAGGTTTGCGAAACCAGTCATGGAACTCTTGCAGATCTGCAAATCCTCCAACACCGTTTTCCGCAGGCATCAGGAAAAAGAGTAGCGACCACAATTCTGTCAGGTTATTTTGCAGAGGCGTTCCGGTCAGGAGGAGTCGTGAGTGTGTATTGAATCCCAGCAATGTCTGCCACCTCTGCGACTTGAAATTTTTGATGTTGTGCGCTTCATCTAGGATCATGTAGTGCCATCTACGGCGTCTAAACACCTGTTGATCTTGGAGCACCAGCTGATAGGAAGTAATACAGACGTTCCAAACATCGTCATTGTTCCATCCCTGTCGCTTTCTCTTTCGTTCTTCTTGAGAGCCATAATAGGCGAGTATCTTGAAGCCAGGACACCACTTTTTGAATTCCATTTCCCAATTCAACATGACGCTGGTGGGAACGATTACAAGATGGGGGCCCCAGACTTCGTGACGGCAGGCAAGGTGCGCCAGCAGCGCAATGGTCTGAATCGTCTTACCAAGGCCCATCTCATCTGCCAAGATGCCGTTGGTATTGTTTGCATAAAGACCAGCCAGCCAGTCGAGGCCTTGTCTTTGATATTCGCGTAGTGTTCCCCGGAGGAGAGGCGGAACTTCAACTTTGTGAGCGGAAGGCTCAAGTGTCGTGACTTCGTTAGTGGCGGCAGGTATTGATTCCGCTGGCTCAGTCTGTTTCTCTTCTAAGGATGTTTCGTTATCAGATGGCTTTGCTTCTTCCAACTTGGCTTCTACCGCCGTTGGTAGCGATGCGTCGTAAGAAGTATCAGAGTGAACATTCGTAATCTCAGTTTCAGGATGCGCGGATTTGTCTGAAGCTGTAGTGCTTTTAATCTCTTCCGATTTCGATGCGTCGGTAGCTGGCGAATGCGCCGGAGCATCAGCCATTATCGTGTCCTGATCAACATTTTCCAACTCCATGTCAGTATGGTCTGAAGGAGGAACATCCGGCTCTTTGGTTTCATTGTCAGGCTGTTCTGCGGTTTCCGTGTTGTCTGGCTTGGTATCCTTTGTAGATGGAATATCATTGGTACCATCTCCGTTTTCTTTTGCATCGTCACCGTTTATTGAATCAGGGTGACGGACAAGCGACATTTCATCCTCATCTTCAAATTCAGGGTCTGGCTGCGTCACGTCCACCTCGGATTCAGCGACTTGAGCCACTTCTTGCTCAGGACTTTCAGCCTTTGCTTCACCCTTTGACATTGCTTTAAGCTCCGACTTCCCAAAGAAAAGCCCAAGCAGCCCACCGGCTCCATCTTCGGATCCCGATTCATCGCTTGACCCTTCATCTCCGGATTCGCCACTACCGTCAAAATCAGTTGAGCCTAGGTCGTCGTCCATGTCTACTGATTCATCGCTGGTCTCGGCATCTGATCCTTCTGCATTCCCAGGGGTCTCTGCATTCTCGGCGACCGACTCTGGCTCCTCAGGGGCTTCCAACTCAGGTATATTGGCGTATTTCGCACGCAACTGTTCCTGAGTAAGGCCTTCATCTGCCGCGTCCTTGTGGTCTTCATCTTCTTCATCTTCAGAAGAAGACATCATGTCGCTATCGTCGCCTTCGTCGCCGCCATCACTACTACCACCCATCTCTGCCGAAGCCAGACGCGAATCGTCATCTTCGCCGTCGTCTCCGTTAGCGCTGTCACTTAGATCATCAAAGCCATCATCCTCGTCGTAGAGAGATTCAGAATCTACACCTCCAGCGCGCCGAGCCTGCAGCTTCTGCTCCGATAAACTAACGGCTTGGTTGAGAGCAGCCTTGACCCTTTTCTGCTCATCTGCTTCCCATTGTGCCAATCGCCGCCGATTCACTTCTGCTCGAATATTTTCCCAAGTGCCAAAGAGTGATCTGAGAACAACGCGGTAGCGCATTAGCCACACGGCTCTGGCTTCTGCTTCTATCTCTTCAGCTGACTTGGGCTGCCGGCGCAGCCATTCTTCGCGACATGCTTCGGCAAGCTTCTTAGCCACCGATCGATGTCGTTGTTGTTCTATAATCATGAGTTTTCGAAAGTGGCTTGCAGCCCTTGTCATGTGATCCTGACGAGCCCATTGTCGTGGTGGTTCCTCTTCTCCTTCAGGTACGAATAGTGAGCATCGTTGAACAGAAAGGAGCCCCCCCGGTTCGACCTCGCGCTCAATACGAAGAACCATCCGCGCATCGGTTTGCGCCATTTCGTCCGTATAAGGGGGTCCATCCTCAGACATCAAAAGGCCGCCCTCCTCTACCGGAATACTCCCAGCTCGATCCCAGAAGTCATCGAAATCTGTCCCTATTCGTGGTCGCTTGCGTACTTGGTCTGGATGAACCAAAGGAATCACTGTGAGCCGAGGCCCAACCTTGAGCTTTAATCGCGGTGATTTGCCGGAGCTCTCAAACGTATTTTGTTTGGTAACGCTGGTCGGGGTATCTGGCGCAATTGCGGCTCCTCTTCGTGTGCGTGTCGAGTGTCTGAGGGATGGCGGAGTGGGCGAAGGAGTTTTTCGACGTGAGAGTCTGGAGGATGATCTAGGTTCGGGGGCAGCACCCCTTCTAGAGCCATATCTCGAGTTCGTTTCGGAGGGAGTAGAATGAGCTGGCGTGGCCTTGCTCGTGGGTTTCTGTTTGGATGCGCCACCTCCTGCGGCCTTGTTGGACTTGCCATTAGGCAGTGGGCTTTCCTTGAGCACGTTTCCAGTCGATCCATTGGTAGAATGCCTCGTTGTGCGCTTCGTACTGGGCAGCTCGGCTGGGACAGGCTGCGAATTGATGCGGCCAGATTTGCGCCGTCCGTTCTCATGGTATGATGTTGGCCCGTCAGCCTCGATCTTCTTCCACGGTGGCGATATGGGCTTCAGCTTTCGGATGGCAGGCGGTGGAGGAGTCGAATTCCGCGTTCTCTGCCTCTTGGCCGGCCGCTCGCCGTCGTTGTCTCGATGGTCGTCCATGGCTTCGGCTGTCTGCAGCACGTGGCCATTTGCCTGAGCAGGCGTCGCGTCGTCGTGGACATGTCCATTCGCATGGGATTCCGCAGCGGCATCTCGGCCGTCTATCTCGACGGGCGGCGCGTCACTTGCGTCAACGGCGAGGGTTCTGTTTGCTGTTGGTGATGCCAGAGAGTCCGCGTCCGGAAGCACATGGTCGGGCGACGCGGTCTCGGGCATAATAGCAACGTGGAGCTAAGGGACGTCGCAGGCTTAATCTCTGTGAGGCTATCATTTGGTGGGGAGAAATGGGTGTCTACGGATTCGTGGCGATTCACCGAACATTCGGACAGAATTTGCACATGATCAGAGGCCTGGGCGGAGCGCTGCAGCGATTTTTGCGAGCAATTCCCGTTTCCTCTGCAAAACTTTTGAACGGGAAGAATCTCGACGGCGCCATGTTGGGTGGTGCGGAATGGGATCAAGGGCACTGGAGGGGTTGGTGTACCTGGAGGGTACCTGGAGCACTCATGCGGCAGCTGAAGCTCTGCGGCGCCAGCTGGGCTTTTCAGCGCTGGTGGGGCTGCTAGCTGTTGTATCCACAAGTATCTGGGTTCTCTCAGGCGGTCCGAAACAAATCCCGTCTGTTAACGGGTTTGAGCAGCAGTCACCACGGATGCCTGAGGCACAAGCGCTTGCAGTCAATCAGCAGCAACCTCAAATCTACCAATCTGGTAGTCTGTTGAGGTCATTACACGGAGAGCCATCCCGTTACGCAGCAATTGGGCGCTGAATACCGCAGTCAATTCGCCCAAGGTGAGAGCGAAGCCGATTTTACTGATTTTGCGACCGCATAAGCATTCGGGCGAACAAATGGACTGATGTTTCATCTCTGCAGATGCTCCCGCAACGACTTGTGCGAGCTTCGGCTCTGCGCAACACCCTAGCTGCCAGCCGAAGACTTCCTACGATCCAGCGACGAGGCTTTTTGCCGTCTCAGTTCTCCGACAAGAAAGTGATTGACGAAAAGTACCCCGATCCCGTGCGACCGAGCGAGGCCGAGGACCCTGGCATGGTTCGTAATGCTTGAGCGCTGTCTGAGCGATGTTTGTGCAAAGAGTTATGGGATTCTAACTGCTGGCTGTAGAACGGAGGCTACATCAACCCGCCCAAGATCAAGCGACAGTTCCGCGACCCCTATGCCACCTGGTGGGACCCTCAGGAGCGACGAAACTTTGGTGAGCCGGTTCACGAGGATAACGATACGCTGGCCATCTTCTCTCCATGGGAGTATACGTGGACGACTTCAGGCCCCGGTCTGATCATGGTTGGAACATTCATCGCCGTTTTCCTTTCAGTTTCAGGAGTTGTGTATCTCAACTACCCTGACCGGGTTGCTTACCCCAGGGAGTTTGAGAATGGCTTGGAGCGAGAGTTGGGCGGCCCGGGAGCCGTAAGAGTAAGCTCAATTTGATATTTCCTCGGCAAATGCAAGGTAGACGATACTGATCATGATGACTATAGGCACGAATGACTGGCGATGCGGAGCCGTAAGATAAATCGTCAAGTTGTATATAATAAAGAATGAAAAATGTTTCTCCTATCTGACGCATCCTTCTGAGAGAAAAACATTGGCACATGGAGATTTGGATCCCAGAATACGAAAGAAGAAATTCGACATTCGAACCTTTGCTTCAAAGTTTAATGTCCTCAGGCCGCGTCCTACTAACTGGCTTATACGACACAGCATTTATTTCCGAATGTTCGAGTAGTGCCCGTACTCGACTTGGGAGTATTGAGTCTTGGTAGCCAAAACAAGTGGAAATCAGACCCTGCTTATCAATCCTTGTTCTTGTTTTCAAGTTGAGTAGATGATGCTGATCCATACTGGTTTCCAAATGCCCGTTGTAGTACTTGCTGTGATGTACCTTGGGCACTTTTAGGCTGATATCCTCATCGATTGCTCTTATGACAATCCCGTAGGACCCATTATGAGATAATTATTACATCTTCGAAAAAATAAAGCATTTCTGCTGCGAAATACTGCTGGTACATTGCATCGACAATCGCGTTATCTGGAAAATCTCGCCACCGCATTCTGATATAAGTGCAAGTCTTCTCAGGGGGCTCCCAACTTTCTATATTGAGGGGGCGACTTCACCGTAGAACCTCCCTACGGCCGCCGCAGTAAGCTAAGTTGCTCAATATTTCTAGCTCTGTAATCTCTATCATTCACGTATTCTTCTAAACACTTTTGCCTGCTTTCCTGGCGACTAGGACGTTGCAGGAAGCAGCGAAGAGCTCCTCTTTGAAGCATAAGCGAGGTTCCGGTCAATTAGCCCGGCACTTCGGACGAGCTGTTGCCAATTCTGCAGCTGCTCGCTACTCGTCGAATTAAAACCAGCGGGCTTAATGATGGGCCGATAGCGTTGCCCTGCCACTTGATAGTCGCCTCGGTAGGTATCTTGAGCTTGATCATATTGACAAGCCTGATTCTCCCTTCTTAGCCATCCTTGGAATAGTAAACGGCACAGTTGGACTCTCCAAGGCCTTTGCTCGAGGCATCTCCTCCGCATCAGTGTGACTCTTTGCCTATATTTTTCTGGACCTACCGGCAGTGCACTCTCAATCTCGCAGTTGCAATGCGGTTCGACGATTGGGATATTCTGCTCTTCCCCAGAGACTGCAAAGTGCCAGTCAAAGAGTTCAAAGTGGCCTGTCATGCAATCCACGACCCAGGTATGTGATTTTACCCCTACTATCTTTTTTTCCTTGGACGTTGTTTTCTATATCACTTGCCTGGTGCTAATGGTGCTAGAATTCTCCAATCCGCATGGCCCATTTGGCCTGCCCACAGTCTGCGGGTTTATTCCGAGTTTAGCTGCCGGAACTCCTTTCCAAATCTCGATCCATTCCTGGTCTGCTCCGTCTGTCAGCCAGTTCACCAGATGCTACAGCAAATATGGTGAATGTGCCAATTTTGAGGCTCGGGTGTTTGTCGACGGGCAACTGGTTGCGTATGCAGATGATTTCGCGCTGTCGGCAGCCCTAGCTTGCTGACATGTACCTCCTTTTTAGTTCTGCGTCTCTTGATAGGGAAAGTGATTGGCCACACGTTATTATTCACAGTTTTGGTATGGACTAAGGCTCCCATAGATGTGTGTGTGTGCGGAAAAGCTGCTAATTTACTACCACTCTAGGAATGTCAAAGAACGGAGACTTGGAGCCTCTTCGGTTCCCCAGCTTTCGACAGGAGCTTCTGCGGCAAAACCATTGGAACCCGGCCGATGACTTTGGTCGAATCAAGATTGTAATCAGCGAAGGCTTTCCACGGGACTCTCTTTCTATGCCCATTGAACGGGTGAAGAATGTTGTCGCTTTCTCTTTCCAACATGCGCCTCTCGGTAGTTTGATCTCATCTTTCTCTTACCAAAGCTGCATACAGCGATGCTAACGATATCAATTTCCAGAGATACTTGAAGCATCTGGTATCGCGTGGCCCAATCCTTCAATGTGGAGACGGATTCCAGTTGCTACGTCGATGACTGTCCCCAGCTACCCTTCCGATGATACCGAATCGCACGCTCACTCGCCGAGAAGAAAGCATAGTCGAACCAATGCAGGCCTGACCAAATCTTCGACAGAAAATGTCCACAAGATTATCACCAACCGGTCCCTTCGGCTTGGGCAGCGGAAAACTAGTATGCAGAGCGGCAGCAGTCGCTCTACCTCTGGAAGCACTAGTACCGGCACAATGGAGACTGTCAATGATTCGGATGCATATTTCGATTGGCTGAACGGCATGGGCCTCGGAATGCCTGACATGTATCGACTTAGAGAACAAGAAAATTTCCCGGATATACGCCAAATTGGAAGAAAGTCATCCAACGTTAATGCCCAAGGCCACATGGTGGGTAAAACCTCTTACTCGGGTCAAAGATTCGGCTTGCAGGAGCTTGGAGACGAAGAAGAAAGCGACAGTCTTGGTTACTTGAGAATTCCCAGTGAAGCGCTGGATTTCAATACATCTTATAGCCAAGACATGCAAGGTACGGACGGAGAGGAGAGAGTCAAGTTTGCATTTGATAATGACCTTGACTTTGAGCGCACAGGGCTATTTCTGCCTCGGATTCCGCAAGAAAATTCGCTATCGATCGATTTCCAAAACACTCTGGCCCATTCGCTGCTTAATCAACCAATGCCTGCTCACATGCTAGCAAACAATCTTCATACCACCTCTGTTCCGGAATTAAGAGTACCCCGAGAAGATTATATCCCTCAAACGGCAGGCCCATCTCCCTCAACCACATCCTCAGTATCAGCTTCCCTGAGAGATCAATTTGAAGTGGGCAAGACTGCACAGCATCCATATACAGCACGCAAAGCGATGTTGCGAACAGAATCGTTTGACTCCAGGGTGCGTACGTCAACTCGTCCAGACGCCAAGCAGCATATATCTTCTGTTCTATCGACTCAAGAAAGTGAACCGGTAGAAGAGTTTGCTATGGAGAATGCGGCAACACACACGGGCGATAAGGGAGCTAAAAGGCGCCGCGATTCGACTTTGACACCCACAAGTGCTGCAAAGAGCGACGATAATCACAATAGATCGAGCCCAAGAGCTCGCCTCACTGCTTTGCTAGCACACAGCCCAACTGCCGACTGCCAGTAAACAAGTATATCAATAGTTGATGATTCTTGTTCTGCCATTGTATCCACCCGCACATAAGCATATGGATCAAGGGATGGGAATGTATTAGAAGAGATGTTCTGGTGGGATGTTTATTTTAAGACAACTTGTCATTTTTCAGGTAGTAAACTAGTACGCCCTTCTAATGGAACTTTTTGTCACAATTTGAACCTATCATAGGTGTATTAGTGCTTAGGTATGTGAATGCTGGTGTTCGTGCTGCATAAGCCGATATTTTCTCATAGTATCCGATTTCTGCTTATGATTCAGGCATATGCCATCAAATCATTGGAATCCAATGATTGAAATCCAATGATTGGATGAGTCATAGGCCATGAGGGCTTTTTTAAGCATATCCTCTAAATTATCAGTCTATCTGGATTATAGCAATGCTCAACCTAATACTCTCTTCCTGGCTATAAGTTGTTCTGGCATCATCCGAAGACACAGCTCTAGCATCAAAGAAGCTAAGCTTTGAATCAGATGGAATTGTTCAACGGACAAGACTCGGAACTTGGCCCAAATCCGCCACTAATTTGGCGTATGCTTCAACAAATGAATGTGAGTTTTTGTTTATACGCCACTAGCTGGAAGAGGGATAGTTGTGTCAGTCAAGTACATAAGACTGACTTTAGCGATATCAGCATTTAGATTTGGATCAGTTGCCATTTTAAGAGCCCGGTGTCAAAAACACAGGGGGGGAAACTCAAACACTACTAATACCATGTAATGAACGCGTGGCAAACTACCTATTAGCAGGTAGCAGCATATTTATTACTTTTCCGTTGTTACTCGATGTTGTTCGGACGTGTGTGTATTTTTCATGCGGATGCTGCCATTCTGGGTTCTGCTGCACTTCGCTTCTCTCGAAGCGAATTGTCCGGGTCTGCCGATTCCGCGATCCGGCTGCGAGCCGGGGAGATCTACCCAATACGGAAACCTAAAGGATACGACTAGACAGAGATGATGACTGATCTTGATTAACTGCAGTGGTATGCAGGTGAGATTTCTAGGCGCAAATCGAATGTTCTAACGGTGATGGGTTGCCGGAAGAACTGGAGAAAATAAAAGACCGGGCGGAAGCATTGCTAAGGACAACATTAGTTGAACTATACACACCCACATTTACGTAGCTGTATGTCTTGGACGACAAAGGCGTGTTGATGATTGGGCGATGGCTTGGTGGCGCTCGGCGGCGCGGAGAATCTGAAGTTTCGGCGATGCGTAATTTCTTAGGCGTGGCTTTGTAGCTGTGGTGAGCATTGCGGCTGAGAATTAGTAGAGGCGAAAAAAGGAAAATAGGGGGGCTTTCATGGGAGAGATATATGAAGATGGTGGGAGCAGTGAGTCTGACCATTGTTAGTGTTGCGCTCGGTGTCGTTGAGCTTTTGATGTTCAGTTACACGGGAAAAGACGAAGCCTGTATGGAATGTGGGAATCAAGACTGTCAAAAAGGCAGTAGCTAATAATTGTCCTGCTTGAACGGCACGCCTCATCTTCTTCGTCAGCCCTTGTTGCAGTCACCATGAACATACAACCAGGGCCGAGGCTGTCCCTCGATCTATCCAAGTATGAGAAGCTCGATGCAGAACAGGCAGGGCACTTGCGACATTATCATAACCTAGCTAGCCAGATGGACGGCGAGTGGCGTCATATGGGAACTCAGGAGCCGATGCAGGAGTTTCTAGATGCTTACCGCTACCAGCTCGCCATCATGACTTATGGTGTCGGAGTCGCTCATTACCACCGCACACCTGCACTACGAAGTACACACAAGCCCCTCATGCGCCGTCTAATACACAAGATGATGCGGCGCGAAGTCTGGTCGTACTGGTTCTCAACCAGCCTCTCGGGAAACCGGACAGATCCTGGTCGGACGCAGTTGCGAACGCCTTGGGCCGATCCTCTGGTGAAGGAAAACGTCATGTATAGCGGGCATCTCTTGATGATGACCAGTCTATACGGCATGCTCTTTGACGACGATGAGTTTGAGAAGCGGGGGTCCCTGTCGTTTGTCTGGGATCCTCTGTTTTTTGGACTTGGACCGGAGACGTTTCGCTATGATAACCGGAGCTTGCAAAATGCCATCCTTTGTGAGATGGAGAAGAATGGCTGGATTGGGGTCTGCTGCGAGCCGAATTTGGTGTTTGTTGTTTGCAATCAGTTTCCTGTAAGTTTGCCTCGATGGATACCCTGTATCAGTTGTGAGAGTGGCCAATAGCTGAGAGTCTGTATAAAACACAGATCATCGCGATGAGATACAATGACGCTAGGGATGGCACGGATGTCTCTGGAAGAGTTTTGGAAAAGTACAGGGCGGCTTGGGATGAAAAGGGCATGGTTGACCCAAGCGGTTTATATGTCGACTGGTATTTTCTTCGGCAAGACAGGACGCTGGCACCGAGCAATATTGGTTGGACTGCATGGTGAGTGCAATTCCTTTTACCCCTTGCGTGTACGTTACTTGGCTCGGCTACTGATACACATTTCCCTAGGGCAAACGCCTATATGAATACTTGGAACTCGGACAAGGTCAAGTCGTTGTATGACTCGCAGTCATACGGCTTCATCACCAAGATTGACGGAGAGGTGCAGCTTCACGAAGAGAAAATCGCTCTCGAGTACCGGAAACTCGTCGATACAGAAGACGCAGACAAAAATGACGCTGCGGTCCTTGCCCGGGCTCGAGGCAATGCCGCCGCCCTACCGCCGTCGTTTCCCTTTTCTCAGCCGACCTTTGGCTACGTTGTCCAGTGGCTATCAGAATTAGGCAAGAAGGAGGAGCTGGACGGGCTGCTCAAGTACGCCGATAAGCATCTACAGCCTACATGGGAAAACGGCGGTCTCTTCTATCCCAGAAACGACGACCGAACAAACAAGGCCGGCGAGTGGACACACATGGATCCCTTCTCCGGCAACGCGGCGATTGGATATGCGCGTCTCAACGTGGCCGACGGGCAGAAGCGGATTTGGGACAATCCCCGCAAACGAGGCCATGTGGCGACGCACACGTGGATCGACGGCATCGAGCTCGGCCAGGGCATTGACTGTCTGCGAGGCGTCTGGGACAGCGAGGAGAGCGCCCTGGTGCTGACGATGAAGACGTGGGATGGGCGGAGTGTCACTGCAACGCCGGTGGCGACGAATTTACCGGCGGGCGAGTGGGCGGCGTTTGTGGATGGGGAGCTGGTGCAGGAGGGAACGCTGGAAAGGGGCTGCGATTTGAGGGCGGCGGTGAGGGTTGGTGGTGAGGAGGTGGATGTTGTGTTTAAGTGGATTGCGGGCTTGAGTTGAAAGCGCGGCGTTGGCGATGTGTTGGATTACTTGTTACCCTGTATTATTAGTTGATGCCTTGTATGTCGATTTTAGCTATCTACTAGTAATGGAAACAATGGGAAAACAGAAATAGAATGCCCGTTAATTGATGCTATTTGCGGTGCATAACGACTTTGCATTTATCATCACTTTTATATCTCTTGAGTATAGCAACATGAATAAAATGAGTCGTCTTTTTGGTACGTCATCCGCACCTCCAATAGCTCTCTTAGCTTAGCTCCCATTGATTAGAAGCTCAGGCACCCGATATTAGCAGCTTAGCAGCTTCCCAGCAGGCTGCAGCAGGGAGACATCAACTAAGAAAAGAAAAAAACAGCTTGTTGAGCGATTGGACCATCCTCTGTAAGACATTTGCAAGGTATCACGTAATAAAGCGTCCGGGATGCGAGATACAGACACACAACTAGCAGCACGGTCACGTGGGCTACAGGTCGATCGGAACCGCGTGTAAGCGGCCGAAGCTGATCTCGATTGCTTCCATCACCGCTCCTACACTCCGAGTTGAGTTGGAGATTGCCAGGCTCGAGTCAGACAAGATGCACTGGACTTCAGCAATTGTGTTTCCGGCGCTGTTGGCGCTCGGCGCAGCGCAGCAGCAGCGCCCCCTGTCAGAGGCCAATCATTCTGGCTCATCGCAGCATGCCAGCGCTGACGCTCCGTCTTATCGGGGCGAGGTGCTCCAGCTGCTCGAGTCGCTGGTCTCCATCCCATCCATCAGTGGTGAGGAGAACGAGGTCGGCAGCTTCCTCGTCGATTTTCTCAAGCACCAGGGCTTCAAGGTCGACATTCAATTCGTCCCTCCGCCAAATGACAAGCCTGATGTGCCCGATAGGTTCAACATCTTGGCATGGCATGGAGACCGCAAGTCCAACTACAAGACACTGGTGACGAGCCATATTGACACGGTCCCTCCCCATATTCCATGGGAAATCGAAAAGGGACATGTTTCAAAGGACACCGTCATCAAGGGCCGAGGAACAACTGATGCCAAAGGCAGCGTCACTGCCCAGCTCGTGGCGGTGAACCACCTGCTTTCGACGAACAAGCATGTCAACCCCGAGGACATTATTCTGCTTTTTGTTGTTTCGGAGGAGACTTCCGGCGACGGAATGAGAGCCTTTAGCGATTCGCTCAAGCACATGAACCCTCCTCTTTCTTTCGACTCTGCCATCTTTGGCGAGCCCACGGAGAACAAGCTGGCCTGTGGCCACAAGGGCGCTCTTTTCTGCACTGCCGAGGCCAAGGGCAAGGATGCCCACAGCGGCTATCCCGAGCTGGGCAAGTCGGCCAACGAGCTGATGATTAGGGCCATGAACAAGATCTTGGATGCAGATCTGGGGTATAGCCCTCTCTTTGGCAAGACGACATTCAACGTCGGCCGATTTGACGGTGGCGTCGCTTCCAACGTCGTTCCAGCAAAAGCTTGGGTGGACATCTCGGCTCGTGTTGCTGTTGGATCGGAGAAGGAGGGCCAGAATGATGTGCGCAAGAAGATTTACGATATTCTTCAAGAAACAGACCCCGAGGCTTTCACCTTGAACTGTTCTCATGGATATGGGCCGTATGAAAGCAACTGCGATGTTGAGGGTAAGCATAGCCTTGAGATGTTAGTATGTTGCAATGGTTTGATACTAATCATCAATCTAGGATTCGAGCAAATTGTTGTCAACTACGGCACAGATATTCCCAATCTGGAGGGCGACTATGTCCGTTATTTATATGGACCAGGTAGCATTCTCGTTGCTCACGGTGACCACGAGTACGTCACCGTCGGCGATTTGGAGAAGGCGGTTGAAGACTACCAGAAGCTGATCCTTCACACGCTGGGCCAATGAGGAGATTCCAAGTCATAGTCGGGTAATTTTACGAAATTTAATCTATTGAACACTAGACGATGTGTGCGTCAAATCATTGCTAATGGAGCTGTTTACTAACGCTGCTCTTTTAAACCTGAACCGGTCAAATGGTATCTACGCTTGAGATGCCTATCCTCTATTTCTTTGCTCTCTTGTATCCCTATCCCCCTCTTTCTTCAATCTTTCTTAATTAGCCACCTTGGCCCATCGTTCAGGCAGAATCTTGCTAAAGTCAAAGGTGCCATCGGGCCCCTTCTCTACAGCACCCTTCTCCGTCACAACCACATCAATGAACTCGGCGGGAGTAACATCGAATGCAGGATTCCAAACGCCAATCCGCTGGTCAGCCGTCGCAACGCGAACCTTGCTCTCTTTATCCACCTGGCCATCAGATCCAACAACCGCACCAGTGATCTGCGTCAGCTCCTCCTTCTTTCGCTCTTCAATCTTGATGCCGTCGCCGGTCTTGGTGTCTAAGTCGATGCTTGTCGTGGGAGCGGCTACAATGAACTTGATGCCGTGGTGCTTGGCCAGAACAGCCAATTGGTAAGTGCCAATCTTGTTTGCGGTGTCGCCGTTGCGAACAACACGGTCAGCTCCTACGATGACAGCAGCAATGTTGTTTTCCGTCTTCTTGGTTCGGAATAGGGCAGCGGCCATGGAATCTGTGATGAGCGTGCTGGGAATGCCCTCGTGGACCAGCTCGAATGCTGTCAGGCGGCTGCCCTGGTTGTAGGGTCGAGTTTCGGTGCAAAAGGCATGCTTGAGGAAGCTCTTGTAGTGAAGCGTACGGATGATTCCAAGGGCTGTTCCATGTCCCGAGGTGGCGAGTGCGCCAGTGTTGCAGTGTGTCAGCACAGAAATCTGTTGCTCTGCTGAAGCGCCGGCTTGAGATTGGAGCCACTGAGTGCCAAAGTCCCCTATTGAGAGGTTGTTCTGGAGATCCTTCTTGAATATCCTCTCTGCTTCTTCGATGAACGACTCGGTAATGGCGGTCTGTCCCTTTCCTTCGGTGGTTCGGATGACTGCCTTTAGCTGGGCAATGGCGTTGGACAGATCGACAGCTGTTGGCCTGCTCTCCTTCAAGTAATCCAATGCCTCGTCAATGCGCGTAATAAGCTCAGAGTCTGAAGCAGCCGCAATGGGGTTGTTATGCAGCTCGACAGCGAGCCCCAAGCTGGCTACAATCGCAATGGCCGGGGCGCCTCGCACTCGCATGGTCGCGATGCTGTCAAAGGCCTCTTGTCGAGTCGAGACGGGGTCATAGTGGAATTCGTGGGGCAGGCGAAGCTGGTCGAGGACCTCCAGCTTGCCTCGCTGGTATTTTACAGCTTCTAGGGCCGACATCTTGAAACTTATGTTATGAATTAGAGTTATTTTCGTATTGAAACGACGAGTTGGAAGTGTTGCGCCTCAGTTTTTTTCGGTTTGTCCTTTTCACATGAAAAATGTCTGGTCCAAATGCGTCATGCCCCTCCTTCAAGAATTCTGCCGCACCCCCCTCCTTGCCACTAACATGCCTTGGAGCCGCCACGTTTGTTCCTGGATAGCTTGCGTGCTGAGCGTCTTTTATAACATCATTCCTCTGGTAGTTGGTTACATGCATGCTCTAGAAATAATTCAGAAAAATAAAACAAAAATCTAACATGAATAATTACGTAGCAGTCTACTGGAATTAGAAGCTCTGTAATTCCAGTGAGAAACACGCCTCTCTTTACTCTGTAGCAGCTGCTTCACCGCCCAGCCATCCGGAGTAACACAAATTCCGATTAGATCAAGCTCCAGAGCTGCCATTGGTAGCTGGCGATCCAGGGGTCATCCTTGTCCCTGCACCTCGACCATTGCGGCCAGCTCTCTGTCGCATTGACATCCCGCATCTCAGGCGGTCGACAATGCCAAGGACAGAGACGACCTGGTTGCCATGGAACAGCAGACCTCGACTTCAACGGTAACAGGTGAGAAGGGCATCTGTGAACACAAAATCGACGCCGTCAGCTAATTGCATTGCCCTATAATCTACGCAGTCGAGTACTTCGATCCCCACGATGTTTACAAGCTCCTGGCCCCAGGGCTAGTCCCCCGCCTGCCCCTTCATAACCTGCACTGGCAGTCTCACTCCGGGCCGCTTCGATCAATCGATACCCTGCACGTTGAGCTGGTTCGGGGAAGCCTTGAAGTCCCGGAAGCCACCTTGTCTCCCACAGCGCGACGGTCGGGTAGTGTCCCGAGGGTCGAGGATGTCTTGCGGTCACGGAGTGTTAGTGTCTCTACCGACTCGGGCAGAGCTCGAGCGCCGTCTCTTCGCTCAAAAGCAAGCGGTAATCTACGACGACATCAAATCCCAGGACTTCGCCGAACGCCATACCTCAAGCTCCTTCTAGTTCGATGCGACGACAACGACTCTTACAAGAACTCGGTGCGGGCCGAGGTCCGAGAATGGATCAGGAACCATACTGCACCAGCGACGTCTTCAAAGAAAGGGAGTGGCCAAGAGAACCATGATGCGTTTGAGTGGCTTATTGTCCATGTTGTCATCCCCAACACCGCAGCGTCGACTCAACCCAGAAGTAGCGGCAAGTCGGACAGCACGGAGAAGACTACTACGTCGAGATGGCGGACAGGGACAACGCCCCTATTAGAGAAGCTCCGATCCGATTTCAACACAACAACCAAGGGCGCCCAAGATCGTGTTACGCAGATTAGAATCGGGATCAATGACGTGCCATACGATCTTTTACCTAGAGTGGTTCCAGCTGTGCCATCGGGCTACAACGAGACAGAACAGGATGCCGAAAATGCTTGGAATGATTTGATAGGGAAGATCAAAAGCCAAATTCTGACCTCGTTCGACATGCGAGTGACCCAATACGAGGAAGATATTCGAGAAAAGGACGCCCAACGAACTCTCCCTGGCTGGAACTTTTGCACATTCTTCATCCTCAAGGAAGGGTTGGCGAGGGGCTTCGAGAGCGTTGGACTTGTCGAAGATGCGCTAGTGGGGTATGATGAACTCAACGTTGGGCTGGATACTGTTATACACGAGCAGCTTGAAACGGGCTCACCAGAGAGACACGGTGGCGAAATGGCGGCTTTCACAGAAGAGCTCAGAGATATCGCAGAGCGAGCGTTAGAAGCTGTTACTAAAGACAGTAGCGACGAGGAAGGTGATGGTGATACTGAATCGAACGCTGCAGGACCCCGTTTTGGAGAGATTGCAATCAGCTCAACCACAAAGGCATACCGAGACATGATCCTTGCGAACAAGGTGTCCATCTTCGACTTTAGATGCTACATCTTTTCTCGCCAGATCGCCCTGCTTCTGAGACTGGGAAATGCGTTATCATCCAAGGAGGAACTAATTGCGATGCTCAAGACCCAACAAAAGGATATTCTCTATGGCGAAGCACCTTTAGCAATGCCACCGCCGAACCAAAAAGATGAGCCGGAGAACCTCATCACTTTTGCCGACATATGCCAGCGCACATTGCAATTTATTCCATCAGTATCACAGATATTGCGGCAAGACATCATTGTTGGATTGACAGCAAACAAGACGCCAAGCAAGAAAGTGCCAAGGTTGAGCCCCCAAGCGGAAGAAACAATCGATAACATGGTGGCATCGTTTGCCTTTTCTGTCGCCCAGCAGATCCTTGCTCAGACCTCTACAAAAGCGCTTCCGATCCCACCCTCTTCGCTGTCTTATGGAGATGGGCTCGAGCAGAAATCTTCCATCCCGGAACCCAAGACGATGATCCACCCAGCTCGCAACTCGTCGCTCTCGCCAAGATCAGGAATACCGCCGCCTCCACTCAGCCCAGGTTTCTTTCCCGGGCCTGGTAGACAATTACCGGCCGGGGGCGACGCAAAGGGCCCGAATGGCTTTCTTAAAACTGGCTTGGAAGATTTGGCGGCTCGACGAGCCGAGTTGTACATGCTGTCTAGAAGCATCCTGTCGAGCCTCGGTAAGAAGCGCAGCTGGAGTGACGGCTGGGACGAAGCCCCTTTGGTTCGGGGAGTTGGTATTGATGACATGGAAGATGTCAATCTGGATGAAGAGGACCGTGATGGTGAATCTGAGAATACTTCTTCGTCAAAGAGCGCCTACTCTCCGTTGATGTCTGGTATTGACAATACTGTGCTGCGGACTGCAGTGGACAACAAGGATGACTTTTATCGGCTGTTTGAGATCCTCACAGATAAAGCCATGCGCCACTACACCGTGGCCAACCATGATCACGCAGTCCACTCAAGCATGGCGGATTTGGCTGTATTGAAAGTTCACCTGAAAGACTACAAGACTGCTTCATCCTTCTTTTCTCTCACTACGCCATTCTTTGGAGAGAGCGGTTGGAGCTTGCTTGAGCTGTCTATGCTTATCATGTACTGCCAGTGCCTGGATGACGTGAATCCAAAAGGCGAGCATGTTGGCGTGGCCTTGAAACTTTTGACTAAATACTGCTCTGCGGAGAAGGAGCGACTACAGAAAAAATCAGGATTCAGTAGCTTTTCGAGGGATAAGACATATCCTGATGCTTGGCCAGTCACTGGCATAGTAGAAAAGCTTACGAATCTGGCCAAGTCGTTGTCAAAAGAAGTCAAGGTTCCTTTTGAGAGCTTCTTCACTGACGTTGAGATAAGCGGATTTCCAGAGTACGAGGACAACCAAGACGGCTGCTCTCTGAATATTAGTATCAGGAGCCTACTGCCTGAAGATATCTCTTTTGACTCTGCAAAGTTGCGAATTACGTCTGTTGATGAGGGGCCAAGCAGAGAGCACATGTTTGAGGCGGCCGCTGGCTCGACTATTACACTGAAACCGGGAAAGAATAAGATACGACTGGACTGCAAAGTGAGTTGAATCAAATATATCGCAAGTACGACGTGCAAAATGCTAACACTGTTTTTCTTCTTTCAGTCTGTGGCCGCAGGACGTTACAAGATAGATCGAGTGGTCCTTTCGTCGAAAAATATCATGCTGCACTTTGAGCGTGATGCGAATGCTTCTTCATCCAGCACAACAGATATTCTGAAACATGCCGATGTTATGCTCTTCCAGCGTACCGGCACGTTTGATGTTCTCATGTCGGCTACCAAACAAACGTCGCTGGACAAGAACAACTCCCTTGACCTAGCAATACATGCAGGGTGGAATTCTATCAAGAATTGCGAGATTCGAGTGAAGCCGGCAACTGGAGGTCTACGCTTTCTGACAACAGAAGCAACGATTCTGGAGGACTCTTTGGCTGAATTTGCCAAACCACCTGAAGCTGGCGTGTTTTGTTTCGGTACCATTGCTGCCAACACTGTGGTGACAGTGCGATTCCCGTACTCTGTCGAGCAGGACGTTGCAGATGTTGTTGCCAAAATCGAAGCTACATACGTGACGGAAGCTGATGATACATATCGACTGGCCAAGTCCTTATCAGTGCCTGTGTCTTTAGCAGTCGGCGTTAATGTCCAAGACGTTTTCAAGCACCAGGCGCTTTTCTCTCGGTTTAATATTTCTACAGCATCAGCTGGCCCACTGCGGTTATACAACAGTGAGCTTCAAAGCTCAGCTCTCTTTGAGTCTACGTCTGGCGTTGCTCCAGCAAATCCCGTCGTCATATTCAACAAGCAACCCGCAAGTTTGCTGTTTAAAGTAAAGAGAAAAGAAGGCGCGAAGCCAAGCAGTAAGGGCGGTAGGACCATGTACCTGAAGCTTGACTATAGCCTTTTAGAAGTTGAGATGGAGCAACTGATGAGGCTCTCTCTAACGACAGCTTTCGAGGCAAGCCCCCTGACTCAGTATAGCAAGCTAGTCATTTCAACGGTTTGGAGCGAGTTCAAGAGCAAGCTGGTGCCACGAGACTTTGAGCAAGCTGCCATCAAGGGAGAGATGACAACCGAAAGCTTGAAAGGTGTGGCATGGGAAAAACACTTTGCTGGAATCGGCGGGGCTCCAGGGGCTAGCGAGCATGCGACCGAAGAACTGTCAAGGCTTCTTCGAACTTGGCAAAAGGACAACAGCCGTCTTGTCATACCATCGAGCGGTACAGTTGACCTGTCATCGATTCTCATTCCGGTAGAGATTCCGGCTCTGGCAGTTCTCCACACGGCAGACATTCATCTGCAGAGCCTCATCCCCAGTCCCGTACCCAGCAATGCAGGCGGGGGGCTCCCAACGGTGTGTACGAATCAGATGCTCCCGGCAACTCTACACCTCAAGTGGACGCGGATCTGGGACAACGACTCGTCAGTGCGTGACGACCAAGAGTTTAGCTATGAGGTCACGGCGCCGGCGGATACATGGCTTCTGGGCGGACGTCGAAAAGGCCATTTCGTGATCCCGGGGTCATCAGCGTCATCACCAGCGGAGACCATGACGTCAACACCAGAGACGGAGGCTGAGATTCCACTCATCATGATTCCTCTGCGCGAAGGCTGGCTCCCCTATCCGCTTATCGAGATCAGAGAGGTCGTCAACACAGACGGGGATGGCAGTGGTGGTCCAGGTGGTGGTCAGGCCATGATGGCTCCGGGATGCGAGGTGGACTTGAGGAATCTGGGCGAGACGGTGCGAGTGGTAGGGGATAGGAGCGGCATGACGGTGAGCCTTGACGCGAGCGGCCCTGGGGGGGGCCCTTTGGTGTTTGAGAGCGAGCGGTTGGCTGGGTTCAAGGGGAAGATTGTCGAGTGAAATGCCATCATAGACCTGGATGATCTCTTTCTTCTTAGACGCACAAGGTTCAAAGCTTGGCTGGCATGGAGGTTATTTTGACTAGAATTACTTCTTCTACAAGGTTTTGGCGAGGGTTGCCCGTCGTTAGAATACGTTGACCGTATTTTCCGCTCTTCTGTATGCGGTAATGCCATGGAATTTCAAGCGCAAGCAAAAGCAAGTTTTTGACGGCCGTTTTGTGGGTGCTAAGCTTCCGATCGTCCATTTGGCTCGGCCGTCGGTTATTACAACGGTATCGATTCAGTTAATGATCTTCATTAAGAAGGTTTCGAACCAATTGCTAGAGGAAACGCAGGGATATGATGGTACGTGAGAAGTCAACATGTAGGCAAGGGGTGTCGATGATCAACCCAGAGTATGACTTTTTTTCAGCTTTGCCCGGGTTTTTTTTCTTTTTCAATGAAAACTGGCGTGAAGAGGCATAACCAACACTTTCATATCAAAGGTCGGAGACTCTTACATCTCAGCACCCTGGATCCCGAAACGTTTTGACCATGCCGATCAGTTCCATTTATGGGCTGCTGTGTACTAAGCCAATCCACGCCCCCCCCCCCCCCCCCCTTGTGTGTAAATGTACGTACCCGTTGAGATGGGCGTATGTAGTTCTTGATTTAGCAGTAAGGTGAAGGTAAACGTGCACATGCTAATGCAGTCTATCGGACAAGGCCGGGGTAAGGTATAAGGAGAGAAAGGCGATTTGGCATATGCGCATTGAAGCTGCAAGCTGCAAGCCAGCTGTAAGTTACTCCATAATAAGCTTTTCCCGTGCTGCAGTAAGGGGAATAAAAAAAGGATGGTGAACTCCTAAAAGGCAAAAAGGGTATATGTAGGTTGGACGACAAAGGAAAAACGCCACAAAAACAGCTCTTGTGTGGGGGAAGAATGGCTAAGAAAGAAGAAGAAAGACAAGCTTGCATCTGCATCTGCATTGTTTTTATTTCCGGTCAAATCACACCACATATGCCTTTCCCCCCTTGCATTCTCTTTTTTTTTTTGAACTGTACTTTGTATATGTAAGGGAGTTTTTGAACCGGGGCTCGGAGATGGGGGCTACATGCAAGTTGCATCGGCAGTGGAAAGTGCCAAGGCCTTGTTTGTTGTAGAAACGTGCTGCATATGCGTGGCGTTGCGTTGTACGCGTGTTTAGTATGCGGCAGTAGAAAGCAGCGGGAATGGCTTGTGAATTGTAGTTTGAATGATGGGCATTCATCGCAATATACTTGATACGTGGGACTGAACTCGCAGAGGATCGCTTCTCCATCTGGAAATGAACCCCATGACATGCATCCAGGGCATCTCGCGCAAACACCAACGAAGCAGCTCAGCCTCAGCAAGCATTTTTTTTTCTCACACTGTCTCAAGTACAGAGTACAGCAGAGCATACAGTACGTACCGGTGCGGAACTGGCAACCTCTTGTTCCTTCGTTACGCCATTAAGCAGGGATTCTGGCCCCCCCTCCTCATTTCTCATTTTCGCTTCTTCAGACACAGCACGCACACACACACAAGATGCAGCGTCGCGTGCAGGACTAGAGGGCGGCAGAATCGGGGACACACATACACGAGAAGTGAGAAAAAAAATGAGATGCTATAGAAGAGGAGTGAGCGGGATGCGATACAAACCCGATGTGCGGGGCCAAAAGGCTGGATTCCTTATGGTGTAGTGCATGAAGAAACAAAGAAGGCTCCAGAGAGGAAATGTAAAGTTTTTTTTTCCCAGCGCCAATGATTGACCATCTTGGACAAGAAATGGTTCATCCATTGGCAAGTAGCTGAAGCATCGTGAAACGAAGCCTGACCTGCGATTGGACGTGACGGAATCCTTCCAGCAACAGACAGACCACCTGAGAGACAATCAGCCTTTCAAGGCGCTGTACATCCACTATAACCCCCCCCCCCCCCCGCATTGATACCACTAACAGTCCTAGCCCACAACCTCGCAATTACGTAGCGGTACTTGTTCATGTAGGTCCCAAGACCCCTAATCGAAGCCAGCCCGTTTCTGTCTAAAGAAAACACTGCATGTGGTCCCCTGTTTTTTTTTGTCCCTCTTTGAACGAAAGGATCTATTGTGCAACGTGAATCATCTGCAGTGCAATGTTTCAATCTCGAAATCCCTCAAAAATGTTTCCGAGTAACAAAGGGATAACGAGAAAAAAGAAAAGAAAAACCGACGTCATATTCCTAATCTTCAAGGGGGGGGCGATCCCGCCTTGCGCCTCACAGATCTTCACGAGGCAAAAAAAAAAACGCCACTCGGCCACCCAACCGTTGTTCCGACCTGAGCGCGTTACGAGATTGAAATAAAGATGCAAAATATTGTTTCCGCATAGCTCTGCGTCATAATTTGAAAAAAAGCGTCGGAGTCAGGTCCGAGAGAGTCGTCGTCACCTGTCGTTTTCCACCCAAAGCAAGCTGCCCTTACATCGCTTCATGCCCCCCCCCCCCCCTTGTTTCAGCTCCTCCAGCCCTGCTGCATGTTTTTTTTTCTTCGATACCCCTACTTTTTGTGTGTCATGTGTGTACCTACAAGTATATATGCCGGCAGTGGGCAGACACATTCTACAGGTACCGACTGGCCCTGCATCCCATCCATCCATCAGAGAGAGAGAGAGCCTGGGCCGTGTCAACTGTGAAATCTAACACATCACATTATGCGCCAGCTCTGTGGCCAGTGCTTTAGCTCCCCTCTCCTAGCTGATGGCAAAAAAATCAGAAGATTGAAAGAACAGGGAAATATTGATGTGTCACAATATACAAAAATACAACGTAGCGTGGATTCTTCTCGTAAAGGGAAAAAAAAAGACTATTTGCGACACCATGAAAAGATACAAAACGCCCCCCCTTGCCTGTTTTAGCCCCCCCTCGTCGTTGTTGTCGTACCAAACTGACGACATCTGTCTCCGTAAGAGCCTCCTGCTCATCCTCGGTGGCAAACACCATGACATCAGATTCCGTTCCCTTCACGGTTGGAATTGCCGCAGCGTGCTCCTCGTCTGTGTAATTGTAATTGCAATTGCAATTGCAAAATGTGCTGGCCTTGTGTGTTGGTTTTGGTGTAGGTATTGTACAGTCCAACTCACATCCCCCAAGCAAGATCCCACAGTCGAGCACGAAAAGTAGAAGCATCCAAGTAGTGTTTGAACAAGTGTTTTCTTGACTGTCGAGTTATAGAGACAAAAACATTTGAGACCAAGATCTTATTTCCCCTTGTACAATAAGTCAGATACATGTTTTCATTTTGAATATTTTTGATTGGTTTTTTTTTTCTTTTCGCTGCCAATTCCCTCTTCCGTCTTCCCTTTCCCGAACCTTTCCAGTATCCGTCTACGCTGCTCCATGCAAAACAAATCACAGATCCCTCAAGGACCTGCCCTTTAAACGCCCGATAGATATGATCTCCCAGTCCCAGTAAGATGAGAGCCTGTAAATTGTAAAAAGAAACAAACACAAACAATAAAAAAACACAAGACAAGACAGTTGTAAAAAATGACCAACAATTGTAAGAACAATGAAAAGAAAATTCGCAAATAAGACGCCCCATACAATGACGAGATGCTGCCATAAAAGGTGTTGGCGCTCATAAACGTTGCTCAGAATCCCCATATTTCAAGGGTAGTGTACAGTAAATGTCGCTTTTTCACAAACATGGTGTGGCCGTAACGACAAGAAAAAGAATATAAAAGTAAAAAAAAAAAAGGGAAGCATGTGGATCGTGGCGGCAAAATGCAAAAAGAAAAAAATTGTTGTTCAAAGTCTGGGTATCATGAGCCCCTCTCCTTTTCTTTCTTCAAAAAGGGGGGGCTCGGAGCGGCGCCTTTAGAAATACAATGCTCCAAAATAAAATAACTGAAGCGCCACAGTCTTTTCGTGGCGCGATGAATGGAAATAGCCCAAAATCTTGGTTTTTGCTTTAGGAAAGACGGGTCGAAATCAGCCTTGTCGTTATGGGTAGCTGTGTTGTAGGTAGCTGTTGATATGAGATGACGTCTGTTTGCGTCCATGTATTTCAGATGGTGATTAATCCAAGCGCAGAACCAGCAGGTCAACTTGACTAGAGCCACATGTAGATGATGTGTAGTTGTCAAAGGTGGCTTATTTCTTTCCTCGGCTTCCCGTCGCCGTGATCTTGCTCGTGCTCATCAAGTCACCAATGTACTTTTGAAGAAATTTGTTGTTGTTGTCGAGCTTGTCGTGCTCTTCCCGTACCGCTTCGATGCGGTTGAAGATTGTGAGGAGCGATTCTTGCAGAGCCTTGGCATGCCTACAGTCCACATTGGTTAGTGTCATATGCGACAGCTGTCCAGGTTGGCATGTACTCACTTTCTCAGCTCCTCGCGCGCCTCCTCGCCCATCTTGTTAATGTCTTCGTTGGTCCTCCGCGGGCTCATGGGTCGAATGATTTCTGGTTCAAATTGCGAGCTATCGCGAGGGCCAGGGCGAGTGGGAATGGGCTGGTGGATAACAGACTCGTTCTGATCGGAGGGAGTTGTGGACGCTGACGAGTCTGAGCGCTCGATGGGGTAGGCACGGCCGGCATGGCCAGCAGAGTGGTTATCGTGTTCGTCGGACATTGTGTATTGTGTTGGTTGATGTAAAGAGAAATATTATTGCGATATATGAGTGGTGTGATGTACGAGTGGTGTGGTCTGGTGCTGTGTCTGTTGTCGTCTAGTCTGTAGTTGGTATGGCAATGAGCCTTTTTCTTCTTCCTTGGGCTGCTGTCTAGCTACCCTCGATCTTGTAATGCTCAACACAGCTGCGATTAGAGGACAGTCAAAAGCTGGCGAAGAGCTGTTGCTACCACGTGTATGCGTATATGCGAGAATAAAAGGAGCCAAAGGCGGAGCGAAAACAAGGCGGGACAGAAGAGCCGTAAAAGTAAAGCGGCGAAACCAAGTTGCAAGGAAACAAGCTTCAATCAGCCGAGGCGGCAACGTGAGGTGGTGCAAGGTTCTAAAAAAGGGACCGGGATGGCGGAGAAGAAGGTTTGTCGGTAGTAACTCGTGTTTGGACTTTGTGCGAACTCCTCGTGACAGTCAGACGGGCCCCTCGTTTACTCGGCGGCTCAGTCAGCGTGGAGTTGTCGATGCGTTGGCGAGAAGAGGGAAGATTAGGCAACGCCGAGTGGCTGCGCTGTGTCGGGGGGGTCTTGGCTTGTCTTGTATTGTATTGGATGATGGAGGAGGGTGGGAAAAGGCAAGCGAAGCTGGCGAGGCAGAAAGAGCAGCGTCGACGGATGACGAGAAAAATCGGGTTCGTGCGCAGAGATGGGCCTGCGTGGAGAACTGATTTCAGGAAAGCCGTGGCCTTTTTAGCGGTCAGCCCCCCCCGAAGGACAAGGTGATGATGATCTGCTATAGCGTCGGGCGATGGCACCAGTACCTAGAGAGCTCTGTGTCTCCTTGGGCTGGGGGTCCCTTTTCCAGCGTGTCAGGCTGAGAGGTGAGGGCAGATCTCCGAGCTATCGCTAGTTAATTAGCTGCGACCCAGTGCCAGTCACCAATGTGGGCTTCTGTCGACTCTTACCCGTTTGCTCGACCTAGTTGATGGACGATCCGCCAAAGCGCCTCTGAGCCAGCTCGCGAATCGAGGGGAGAGGCTAGAAGGCAGAGAAGCAGAATCAAGGTTGGCGCTAGCAATCAAGGGTTCTTTTTTATTCTTGGATATTGGATATATATCCTGCAGCAGACACGAGGCTTCTAATTTCCGATCTGCTGTGCGGTCCCTGTTTGGTCTCCGGCTTCTTTGGACGGCTTGTGTGAAGAGGAGTGCGTGGGATCAACGGGTTTGACGTTTTGACGTGATGGAACTCTGCCCTCGCCCACGTACCAGTTAGCATGCAAGTACCAATATTCTGATATGCGCGTGTATCGGCAACAAGAGGGAAAAGATTCTCGGGCCCGCTGTCCTAGCTGACAGGGACGTACTTGGCAACGCAACACACACTGTCTGCGACGGAAGGGATGAAGAGAAGGAAGAAAATTCTATCTCGCCGGAGTATATGTAGCAACGGAGGCCCTTTGGGACCGGGTTTGGGAGCGAGAAAGGGGGAGTGCAGTGGCTGTGGGTGTGTATCTGGGCTGGTCGATAGCACAGCGACCGTATAGTTGCTGGAGAGCGAGCCCAGCACAGCACAGCACAGCACAGCACAGTTCGCAGAATCGCACTTCAGGCGGTGAATTGGATGAATTTGGGAGGGGTGGGGGATGCCCACCATGAGAAAAACGCGAGCAGGGGCCTGCAGAGCTCCGGCGACGGGGTCGAGACGAAAAGAGAGACAGTTGGGCTTCCATGGCCATGTCGATGGATGGGGAGGACCCTTTGCTCGAAATGAGCTACAGGACGCTGTACCGGAGACCTTGGGCATGTCGCTACGGCAAGCGTGCGCGCACTGACATGTACTGACGTATTACAGCCGCGCTGCACCCGGCTTGCATATACGCCCCGGGTCTCTTTCGTGTACACCCTCGCAGACAGTGCCTTGTGTAGGTAGGCACTTTCTGCGGTACTACTTGTACGGTACGCTGCTCGCTGCCGGCGGCGCCTCCAGGCACGCTGTAGGTGTGCTGTACGGAGCGGGCTACAGGCAGACACGCTGCTATAATGCTATACGCCCCTCTCATGCTGCACATTACAGACACCGCGTGATAGGATACCGACTGGAGCAAACAGGGACTGAAAAAAACTTTCACAAGAAAAAGAGACAGCGAGGGCGTGGGGGAAGTGCCAGATCAGCCTCTCCTTTCGCAGCGGAATCCATTCTGGCATGGATGTATCCTGGACCCTTGCGCGCTGGATCCGTTTTCCTACTCCCCGCGATATGGCGATGGACGATTTGAGAAGCGCATTGCAGCCCGCCTAACTCGTAGCGCCTAGTGCTGCTTTTTAGCCCTTCTAGCGCCCCTCTTCTGCAGAAGTATCACCGCAGTGCCGAGCTAGAAACAGCACCATGTTTTTCTTCGCAACTTGAACTCTCACGGTCAGCCACGATAGCGCTATTATGCAGCCCGCCTAGCTGCCGGGGGGAGCTGGAGAGAACAAAGAAGCATTGATACGCATTACCTAAGATTGTTGAAGAAGGAAAAGAAGACGATGAAGAGCAAAAGGGACAGAAGACCTGGCTCCAGACGTTGGCTGCGACATCAGTGGCAGTAAAGTAGTAGTACAAGTACAAGCAGTATCATCGGCTGCTGAGAGTTATCGCCGGTATTTGCCATGTGCTGGCACCAAGACGAGACCAAGACATGCGAAGTCGGCACTCACAATTTGAGAAGAGAGGCGATCAATGCCAGTGACGCCATAGCATACAACACCCCTTAAGAGGCGCCAGCGAAGACGCCCACTGTACAGTACTAGGCGGTACCGCTGAGGGGTGGACTGTATGGCACGTGTCGCTGAAGGAAGCCTGCATCTCACACTGTATCCATCGGCAGAATACAGCGGCCTGGGTACAGTTTCTTGGCGGCCAGAATGCACCGTATGATGGGTACCTGCCAGTAGCGGGCGGTAGTAGAAAAGCTCTGCTCACCACACCCTGGCCGCCTCCAAAACCCAGCAACCCATGCCTCCATCGTCAGTTTTGCCAATGCTGCTCCGGATATCACCACCATGCCCACTTTATTTATTTTTTCAGTCAGTTTTTCACCTCTCCCGGCAGATTAGCTACAAGTGCAGTATGCCACCATTCACTTTGCTTTTGCTCGTGGGGCCAGTCTGAAAGGTTGACCTGCGAGCATCGGTTGGACACATGTGCTGCCGTCCATTACGAGCTTCATCAGTGATCGGCGCCCTCCTGCGACCCGTTTTCGCAAGCGACTTACTCAGACCCCAGGCACAATGTGTTTTGCCTGGCAGCTTTTTGCCCTTTGCAACAGCAGCTCGAATCTTGCCATCCCGAAACCCCGGCGTGATCCTGTTCGGCATGGCCTTTATTATCGCTGGCCTTGACGACGGAAGAAGCGAGAAGAGAGGTGTTCCATCTGACTTGCGTCATTACTAATCTGCAAGCCTCAAGGTTCGACGGCGGATAGCCCACATGAGCTCCCTGTCGCCAAAGTACATCCTGTACAGAAGCTGCTGCTGCTAGCTCTACGGAGCGCTGCTCCGTAGCGTTTGGCAAATTTTCTCTGCTCTCCGCTTTGCACGACGCGATGCTCCGTAGTCAACCGCGGCGTCGCAGCCGGCGAAGCTACAGGCAGTCTATTCCCCAAAGAAGGGGGTGAGCGGAGCCGTCGTCTCTGCCTGCGGGATTGGACTGGCAATCAAAGGGACTCACTGATGGGCGATATCGTGAGGCGTCTCGCTCGTCGTCCGGCCACGGTGCTTCGACCCCCTGCCGTCACCCGGCTCTGATGTTGCGTCCAACGCTCTTGGAAACGAGCCTTGCCCGGACAGGCAATCTCCCAGAAAATGAGCTTGACGTCGGCCCCGCCTGATGTCATGGATCGTCCGCCTCTGTCCAACAGAAATGCGTCGAGCAGCCGCTCCACCAATCCCGCCCCAGCCGCTTTGATGGAGCACCAGCGCCAAAAGTCTGCGTGACTCGCAAGCCCCTCGCGGCTGGTGCGAGGTACTCCCTACTCGTCTTACAGTGCGTCGCCGGCTCTCCTGCACATGGCTTCTAGTGTTACTGACCAAGCCTTCCTAGCCAGGAATAACGTCCGAAATCACGATATGCTTTGCCTTCATGCCAGAGACTCAGCTGCTCGCCCCGTCTCTATCGTGTTCGCCTCATCCGAGGGCTAAAAGTGACTGATGACAGGGCGTGCCCAAGCAGCTACATGAGAAAAAAAAAAATCATTCGCCTCGGCACCTTATCGTGAACCCTTTTCGTCGTGATTCATAAGCCAGTCTCGTCAAAGCATCGTGTACGACAACAACTCATAAAGCTACGGGGCAAGTCCACTATTTGCAATCAAATGCTCTGCTTGAGACACCTTCCCAAAACCATTACCCAGAATTTCACTACTAGGGGGGAGGGGGGCGAAGAGCAAGAGAAAAGCCAAAAAAGAGAGAAGAGAAGAAAAAAGAAGGATTGAAATTTGCGGCTCTTTGATGCCTGACAACGCACTCAATTATGCCTCATGGATCCCGAGCTGCCTGCCTAGCTGCCCATCACACGGTAAACTGCTTACAGCCTCTGCTTTTTATCTCATGTGCATTGTGGCGCTGGCACCCATGTTTATAAATGTTTATTTTGTCTGCCTGCTCACGATGCTGCTGTGGCTAGTTTCGCATTTTCGCTGCCAGCCCTGTCGTTGCCATCTCGTGTTAGCCGAGGGGTTCTCTCCTGACACAGAAATGCCCATCACGTCTCACGCCTGCGTTTATCGTCACAGCTTGCCAACCGGCACTTTACAGATCGACAAGACTGCGAAACGCTGTTTCTGGCCAATGTCTGCGGCCATAATGCACTACCCGTCGCTGGCATCCAATCACGCAATCCCTTACCAAGTACGAAAGTACATACAAACGGCAATGTCTTCCTTTTCATGACCTCTGGCGATCGGCCGCCCGCCATACGCCTACCTAACACAAATTCTCAGAGCAGCCAGAGGCGCACCATGAGTTGTTTGCATTGTTCCTGTTTCTCACCGAAAACACACAGCCCTGGTCGTCTTCCCGCCTATCAAACCCTAGACTTCCCCATGACAATGAGTATACTTGCACACAGCTGGAGTCGTACAGGCCACAGGCATGGCATCCTTTTTGCCGGACAGGCCTCGTGACAACAGCCAGTCATGTTGTGGAACCCCACCTGAGAACTCTTTGTTTCACTGAAGCCGTTCATCCGTTTTGTGATTTGAGTAGTAATACCCAGCAGACTTGCTGGCTTACTAAGTCACCTTCCTTCATCCCATGTCCCTATGTCCACCATGAAGCAACATCTCAAAATTAATCTCACGACTCCTGTGAAACGAGTAACTGTATAGCTGTTTAATAATCCCTGGGCCTGTTAAGGTCCTGGCGTGACCGCCAAGGCTGCTTCGGCACCAGCTCGCCAGAGCCCTTGTGACTCTTACCAAGTAGTACTAGGTAGTTGCCGCAAGAAGTCAATCTTCCTCATGTCCAACCTAGTAAAGTCAATAGTGTCTGGGCGGCTCTCTTCCTTGGCCCCCTCACAAGACAATTGAAAAGTCAAAACTGGAGGTTTTATTCAACATCTCGGTACCGACTCATCTACCGCGACCACTTCACGGTCCGCCTCAGCCACGTACGGCCCTTGCTGGCTCTTGTTAGTGGTGGCGTCTGGGATTGGCCGAGTTCAACGCCATACGGACCGTCCCAATCCATCGTGTAACACAAAACTCTCGTCGGTTGGAAATGAGAATGTCACCCCCTCTTGGTTGCTGGAGCGCTTTTCCAGAGGCCGCCTGCATATGCCCACAGCTCTACTATCCGCGATTGGCCCTACAGGGTGGTGATGGAGAGGCACGAAGCATGCACGATGATAGCAGTCACACCAGTTCGGCCACCAAGGAAGGGCTGCTCTCAGCCAGTCAAGGGGTTCGGATGTGAAGGGTGTTCTTGGCGCGTGACAATCTTTGTGCTTCACAGCCGCTCGCTACGGCCCTATTTGGTAAAAAGAATGGGAAGCGAGAGGGAAGAAGAGGATGACGCCGTCCAGGTTGCCCCGTCCCCTTTTTTTTTGACCTACTCCTTCCAGCCATCACCAGCACCCTTCATCCAGTTTACACTGACCAACTGTAGCTGGTGCTGTTCAACAAACTTGGCAGCGTCAAAGGAGCGCCTTTGAACAAATTCCTCGCCTCCAACGTCTTCCTTTGTAAGAGCCAGGCCATGGGGCTCGCGGAAGAGCAGGAACAGATACCGGTGCGGTTTCGAGCTTGGGATGTGTCGTTTAGTAACGTGTCCAATAAGGCTTGTTCATACAGAGCTAAAAATGGCATGGAAGAGAAGAGAAAAGAAGGCTATTTTCAGGTGATGAAGAGGTGATTGGGGCCGGGTTATCAGTGCTTGGCAATGGAGGACCGCGCACCAATATCTAACTGCATGATAGGGGGCAGCAGCTCACAGCACAATCCACTCTCCTACATAATAACCACCCCCTCCTCACTCACGATTACGGAGCCATTGGAGTAGGTAGGGGAAAAAAGATGGCCAGAGCGTAAAGAGGGGGTGGATGGCAGCATGACAAGACAAGGGAAAACGGGATGGTGGAAGAGATTGAAGCGAAAAGTGTGACTTACTCATCCTTGGGACCCGGGGCAAGATACTCTGTGAGCACCGGCTTTGTCTGGGCAACGATGCCCTCAGCCGAGGCCAACGGCTTCAACCCTGGCAAGACCCAATGGCGCCAATATGCGAATTTAGGGTCGTCTGGCGTGGGTGCGTCGGGGTCGATGAGGAGGAGCATATAAGACGCCTCTCCCGATGAATCCCCAGCCTATAAAACGTACATGTATGCATGGTGAGCCCATCAGAGTTTTAGTCTTCCAACCTCGGCGCCTTATTGGAGCGATACAAGGCACACTCGCGGATTTTCAGGTTATATACGCACACAAAGACTTACTTCAGCCTCAAACGACACAAAGGGAGCAAGCTTCACCTCGCGCACTCGAAAAAGATTACCGTGCTCGACATCCCGGCCGTCGAATTGGATGCGCAGCCGCGTGGTTGGCGTAAATTCCCGAGGGATGAGCGCTTCCGCCGAGCCAGGCGCAAGGTTGGCTTCTGCCAGGGACCTTGCCAGCGTCTGAGCGAAGCTGTCAAGGGATGCTGTTGTCGACATGGCCTGCTTGTTTTCCGGTGGCGGCGAGTGGCTAAAAGTTGTAAGCGAGAAAGATGAGGGATGACTTTGACGGGGAGGAGATTCCGAGGTCCCGGGAGAGAGAGGTCTGCAAGGATTGGTGACTGCAACCGAGAAAGAAGAAATAAGAAGAGACAAGTATAGCCGGGGGATTTGATATTTGTGACGCTGGTGGTGGCTAACCAAAGAAAAGGGAAAAAGAAAGAGATGACGATGACGATTTTAGCAGCGGGGAGTTTTCTGCTTTGGGCTTTTCGAGTGTAGCCGCGCGGGCTCCTACAGTATGATATTTGGAGATGAGCGCTTGGATTTTTCAATGGGTTTTTTGGGCTTGGCGACTAATTTGACTGGTGGAATAATTGGTGGCACAGTCGATTCATCTAATGTGAATGCTAACAAACAGGTGTTAAACTTTTTTTTTTCTTTCTTCTCATGATACGCACACGTGAAATGAGCCGGAATTTTCTACGAATGAGCAGCAAGTGAAAGATGTGGTAGGTATACCTATATTGCAAAGTGCCAGAGGACTGGTTCAACTTGGAACTGCCTGCTTTGCTCCTAACAAGAGCTCATATCAAATGACGTTCTTTTAGACAGTATTAAACTATCCAGAAATGGCCCCGACGGTTTTACTGTACGAAATCGGCAAATGGCCAGTTCCCGATAACATGGCATGTGGAGTAATTTTACTTTGTATGGCACTCTTATACCCTTGTCTCACCTTTTTTTGGGATGCAGAAAGCATGCTATTTGTGGTTGTGCTGGAGGCTGTCGACTAGGGTTCAGCCTATGAATAGAACGGTTTTGTTTCTTTTTTTTTTTTTTCTTTTCTTTGGTCTATTGTGGGAATTATCCCACATTCCATTGGGGTGCATGATAGGTTGATACTTTGCGTTGTATGCTACATGCATTGCATTGCATGGGAAAGAGAGACAAAAGTATATGACATGAGCCAACGGCGCAAGGAACAAGGGGCGAGCACCGGGCGTTAGCTGATTTGGAATTGTTTTTATGTTTTTGACTGGGCTGGGCGAAAGTTTTCTGAAATGCTGGGGAGATAAATTGATGTTCGGGGTATCCGTACGGAAGTTTCGGCGTAAGGCGCGATTTGACTCTCCCCCCCGCAGGATGTCAATATGCAATAAGCTTCGGGGTAATACTACTACTGGCCTTTTTCTCTTCTCTTTTCTTACTTTGTAAAGTACTTGTCAATATTTCTGCGCTGGGTTTCTCTCTCGCCCGATTTTGGTGTTGGTTTCGGTCTGGGGAACCCCGGCTGTATGAGTGGAGACTGGTTGACTAGGTTGGCATCTTGAAGAGGTTGTTTCTGAGGATGTATGATGGGTTGTTTTGATTTGATTGGCTTTTGGTCTAGGGAGTTGTTGATCGAGGGATTTAGGGATAAATATGGGCGTTTTACGATGCGTTACTACATCTGTGTGAGAATCGAACTTTGACCGACTTGGGGCTGTGGAATGAGAAGCCTCAGAACAATGGTTGAGAACATGACCGAGACGATTCGTCGATTCATCTACTCTTATGCTTTTATACGAAGGGTACATGTCGAGTACCAACTGGGTATTATCACTCTATATTACCACTCATATATGCCTATGCTTTAGTACTTATACATTCAAGCATAGTTTTCTTCTCAAGCTCATGGCCAGCAACTCACCACGAGACTTTGTCATTTACAAGTCCTCAAACTCAAACTTGACGAGCAACGTGCAGTCAGACTCTTTCCCCGTGAGGTCATTCATCCTGACAAACGTCCATCCCACCGGAGCATACGAGAGCCTCACCGTCGCCACGGCAAACTTTGGATTCCTAGCCCAGCTGTCGTCGCTCTTGATGAGCATGCGCAGAAACACCAGCTCGTTGTCTTCATACTGCCACTCCAGGGTCTCGTCCCAGATGGGATTCGTGGCATGTGGGTTCTCGCCGTGATGAAGGAACCCCAGCGTGTGGTGCTTGTACGGCTCCGTCTTTCGCTTGGCCTCCTCCTTGACGCTCATGAGCGGGCTGTACAGCGAACACGTCAGGTACGGCTTGATCGAGTCCCGCTCCCTGTCCTCGTGGAGAGGCACGTCCGTGGCGCCAGCGACGTGGACGCGCAGCTTTCTTGAGCGACCCGTGCGAAGATCGCCGCTGCCGCCGGCTCGCAGGGCCGCGGGCTTGAGCACGTAGCCCGGCGTGCCGTTGAAGAGGGCGTCGTTGAGCTGGACGCTGGTGGTGTACGTCTGCCAGTTGAGGGCGCAGATCTGGGCGCCGACGCCCCAGTACTTTTCCGGGTGCAGATTCGTCGACGAGATGCGCGTGCCCTTGGGGAAGACGCGCATCAGGTGGCGCGAGTTGTGGGCTGCGATCTGGACGGCGTGCGCGGGCAGGTGCTTGGCCAGGCCGCTCTCGGACACGTTGATGAGGTGGTGATGCGGGCCGTTGATGAGCTGGCCCGGGTCGTACCACGAGTTGTCCTTGGGTTTCACCGACTGCGCGTAGACGCCCAGCTCCGCCAGCTCGGGGATGATGATGGCCGTCGACGGCTGCTGCTTCTGCTGCTGCTTCTGCTGCCGCTTCTGGTCGCGGTACGCCGTGCGGGCCTGGCGCCGCTGCTCGTCGTCGCTGCTGTCATCGCCATCGTCATCGTCGCCGCTGTCGCTGCTGTCCTCATCGGGCAGATGGAACTCGACAATGACGGAAATTTTGGGCCCCAGGTCCTCCAAAGTGACATGTTCACCGCTCCCCTGCTGCTCGCGCGTGCCTTTGCGGCGCACCGGCTCGCTTAGCAGGCGGTGACCAAAGACGTCCCTCATTATCTGCACCAGGCGCAGCTGGCCGTGCGGCCCGCAGTGGTTTTCCAGCGACAGCAGGATGGGCGACGCCGGATCGCCCGCCGAGCCCGCCGTGAAGCTGCCCGCCGCCACCTCGCGGTCGTAGACGCTGCGGATCGTCTCGCAGACGGCGCGGAAGGGAATGTGCGACACCAGCGTGAAGCCGTGCGTGACCTTGGGCTCGTCGGCGTCGTCGGCGTTGTCCCAGGCGTCGATTTCCACGCAGCGCGAGCCCGTCGTCAGCGCCGTCTCGTACGCCGACGGCGACGACTTGCCGTACAGCTGGTTGGCCAGCAGGTACGTGTTGTGGCTGGAGCTGACAAAGTACTCAGGCAGAGGGTGCGCCGGGTCGACGAGATGCGCCGGCGCCTCGAAGCTGCGGCGGGCCAGCAGCTCGCGCAGGGCCGGCGTCAGAGTCTTGTCGTCGAGCCCGGCGTCGCGCTCCGAGAGGACTCGGTGCTCGTGGAGGAACGCCCGAAGCGCGCGGCTGACTCTGAGCTGGTCCTTGGCCGTGTCGGACCTGCGCGAGTTGATGCCGGCGGCCGGCGCCATGACATCGCCTTTGTCGTCATCGTCGACTTTGGGCGCCGAGCCGAAGGGGTTGAGGCCTGCCAGACGGGCTGTGATGTCGGCCATGGCTGTCTTATATATGATGAATCCTTGTTACACAGAAAGCGGGATGAGCTGCTGCTTGGGTGTAACGCGGCTGGAGCTGCCAAGCTTATGCTGTGAGACCTGAAGCTCGAGTAACTTGAAGCTTTTTACTGAATTGTACCTTTGAACTCCTAAGAGGTGAGCAAAAGCAAAATAATACTGGTGGATTCAACACACCGCTGAGAATTATGTGTTCAAGAGTGAGTTACATCAGGTCAGGAGTTGAAGGCTGAGTCTGAGCTTGATGGCGGGGTAAGTGATCTTAGCAAAGCCACACTCATCATCAGACCAGCGCCTTCATCATGCGCCGCTTGGCCATGGCTTTTTTTTAGACTGACTGAAATGTATTTTTATCTGAATTGGAGCTGGTATATTGTGATTTAAATCGATACATATATATAGTTGAGCGTATAGACAAGGAGATGCGAAAGAGCTCGCTGAGAGGACAGAAAGGCTCGGCGTAGGGTAAGCCGAAAATAGACGCTGGCTTACGCCCGTAATCTTGCAATGAAAAAAAGAAAATGGTATAAACGAAATGGTATAATGAATTCCAAAACAAGGGCAGAAAAAAAAGAAACAAAAAAAGCACTTCTAAAATTTGTAAAGAACCCAATTCTCCTCTCCGACAAAGTCTCGTAACCCTCCTCCTTCTCCCATGGTGCATATAATCGGCATGGTAAAGTCCTTTTGGCCCAGCCATACCCAGTACCCTTCTCGCTCTTGGGATCCCGTCAGCGGTCGCCAATGTCGCTCGCTCTGCCCAAGGTGAGCTTGCTCCACTCGGCCATTGTTTTTGAGAGCTCGATCTCGCTGATGCATATACAGAGAGCTTGGGATGCTGAGCGAAAAGTCGTGGACGCGGGGAGCTAGTTCCAAGACAAACCTGTCCACCGGCTGCAAGATTTCGTCGGCTCTGTCAATGTTGTTGTCCCAGGTCGTTCTACCGTCGACGGTTTTCGTCGGAAAGAGCCGTCCTTGCAGTGATATATGCAGTTTTTTCACGGCGGGAAACGTTGTTGGGATGGAGTCGAGAAATGCATGGAAGCTTGCCATGTCTGACAAGGGCGGCTTGACGACTTGCGGATGGATGCTGGGGAACGGCGCAAAGTCCCACAGGAGCTCTACGGACGTGATGCTGGATAATCGTTGAGGGAGGAGAATGGAGCTGAGGCTGAGCATCATTTCCTTGCTGGCTGTGTGGAACGTGTTGGTGGAGTACAGGATGTCGATGCCCTCGATATATCTAGCAAGCTCATCAGCAACCGGATACGGCGACAGTCATGTATTTCCAACTTACGCTTGGCGACAACTACGCAGCCACCCCATTGCACCTATAAGACACTTTGTCGGGAACTCGCCGGGCCAGGTCAAACAAATCCGCTGCCATTCTGTCTGGCCAAATCGACAGTAATCCTCGGCAGGCTGGATTCCCATAGTAGGAGGACAACCCGGCCTATTTCGGTGACAGACAGAGCTTCTCCATGCCCACTCTTTCGGCCGCGAGTCGTCGAGTTTGAGGTTTCGGCTCTCGGCGGAGCAGCCTTGGCCGGCAAGAACCATATTGCCATGAGGCGGGACTCGATAGAAGCCGTCCTGATCGTTGACGGCATCTTCTTCTGGGGGCACCAATGGGTGGTCGTAGACAAGATCCATGTGCACCGTCTGGCCCCCAAAGGCCTCAATGAGGATCTTGCGACGGATCTCCAGCGGCAGCTTGGTGAAGAAGCTGCTATTCGCGGTGGCAGCATTCGGAGCCGCGACGAGGTCTTCACATGATGGCGTCGGCGTGAGGCGAGCTCGGCGCTGCGAGGGCAGCCTTGGATGCGGTGGAACGGGCAGAGCCTCGTCCAGTTTACCTGCTGACGATGCCGATGCCGATAGCGCTCGCTGCTTGCGATCCCTCCGTGCGACGCGCCGCCGCCGGAACCAAGTTATGATGGCGTTGGGCATGGTGAGTCTGAATCTGGCAGATCGATCACCATCGCTTTTACCGCGACTGGCGACTGGGGGAGTGGCGATCTGGGCGATGCGATTTGATGACGAAGGGCAAAAAGAGGACGCAGACGGGCGCTTATGCTTGAAACGGCAGACGTTTTGCGCTACATGCCATGAGGAAATTTAGATTTTAGGCTCCCCTGCATGATGCGCAGTTCATGCAATTCGCCTCTGGAGGGCGGCGTCACATGTTTTGTTCTTCAGCTCGCACTCGCTTGCAGGGGTTGCTCTGGGGTTTGCCTTTTTTATGCATAGCCGTTTGGCTTTTGTCGATGTGCACTGGGACGACCAGATTTCTTCATCTTGTTAGTCAATGTTGTTTTAAAATATCTTGTTCTTTGTGATGGGTTTGTGCTCTTTTTGCTTTTATTTTTGCATACCCGCTTCAAAAAGCGAATTCCGTTTTGTTGATATCAAATGTCTTGCTTCTTGTTTACTCTCATCAGGTACCAACAACTTACAACCCAACCTAAAGATTATTGTGGGACACGCCAAATCTGGACAAATCATCGCTGCCTCGAATCCCAGGCGCCAATCAGACCCACTCTCAACGACCCGCTGCCTATTTCAGAAAAATTTCAATTTTTTTTTCTTTTTCTTCTCTTCTTCTTTTCTTCTTCATGAACAACGCAAATATCACGTTCGGGTTCTTCCACACTTGCACAAAACGAGTACCTGGTACGAGGTTACGTCTTCGGGCGTGGGCTCACGACTGCCGGGGACCTGAGGAACGAAAACGGAGAAGAAAGCGAGCAATCTTGGGTGCGGTGCTTTCCTGGCTCAAAAGGCCACATGGAGGGGACCGCAATGATTGAGCGTACATGCATATGCCATATATCGCTAGTGACTTGATGACTTTTTATGTTGTAAATGTAGGCTGATGTATCTCGTAGAACGTCAGGATCTCTCTGACATGGGATGTTTGACCGGTTGCTCATGGCATCTGGCTGTGGCATCTTTTGCTTCCAGTCACATCCTTGACCAAGGACAATCGTTTGTCTGCTGTCTTTATGGTCCATGAACTTCAACAAGGTATACAAGTCAAAAACTTTTGACGCTGTTATCTAATCGCTGGTGCTCGTTCGACCAAGCGGCATGTTTGTCTCGATATGTCCTGCCGATGTTCACCCACAAAGTGCATCGACTTTGTCACGATTTGTCTTGCATGAAACATCTGTCACAGTTCTGCGCATGGAAACGTCTTGCCATATACAAGCTTGATATGTTTTGCAAAGTACTATACTCTTGAAGCTATACTAAAATACAAGAAGACATCCATGACTATCCTTTCTTGCCATGCCGGCATAGTCTCTGATGACTCGGGTTCTGTTTGCCCGATGAAAAATAGCGGAAAATTTTGATTGAGAAATCCCGCCTAGTTATATGAACCCGGAATATCCAAGTGGATATCGGGAGAGAAAGAAATGAAGGAGTGCATGGCTCATGAAGCGTGACCGGCGTTGCGTTTGTTTTTGTTTTTTACTGATTTGTGTTTCTATGGATGATGAATATTAGCAATCTTTGCATCCAAGCATTGACATGGCAAAGGTTGAAAAGGAAGACTAACATCTTTAGAGCCATCGTTTACTCCAGAGACTCAATGAGGCTGCGAGCCTGGTCCTGGATAAACTCAACGCTGCGCTTGGCCTTCCAGCAAGACTCGCCCACTCGCCAGCACCAGCGCTTGGCAAGAGGCTCTTCAGTTTCGACGCTTCGCTTCACATCGCCCTCGATAGTGGCATCGAGAACAGCCATGGCGACACGCTTGGCCTTCCAGCAGGACTCGCCGACACGCCAGCACCAGCGCTTGTCCTCTTGAATCTCCTCAGTTCGCTTGGCCTTCCAGCACGACTCGCCGACTCTCCAGCACCAGCGCTTCTCCTCCTGGAGGTCGCGCTTGGCGGGCTCAGTTTGGTTGCCGAAGAAGGTGGAAGGGTCCTCAGAGGCCTGGGCGACAAGGATGGCGAGGTTCTCGAGACCGCCAATGGCCTTGTAGGCGAGCTCGTTGGGGATGCCGTTGGGTGCGTCGCCGCGAGCCTCGATGCCATCGAATGATCGGACGGCAAGGGTCAGGGCCTCGTTGGCGCGCTTGGCCTTCCAACAAGACTCGCCGACGCGCCAGCACCAGGGCTCAGGGTTGGGGGCAGCCATGGCCGCAGTAGCGAAGAGGGTGATGGCGGTGAGGAACTTCATTGTGGATGAAGAGATGTTTGAATCAACTGCGGTTGAAGTTGTGAAAGAAGAGATGCGATGAAGATGAAAAAAGCAAACAATTATCGATGGGATTATGGGAAGACTATATGGCTGACGATCTTTGCCTTGGAGGTGAAGATGTTTCCATCCTTTGCATACACATGGTTGAAGCTCAAGTGGTGAATCCACTCTTTTTCGTTATTGAGCACTTGTTATTGACCATGTTTGTCAATAAGCCTCCATCTCGCTTTGCACTCAGACTACCTCTACAGAAAACCACGCGCGACTGGCTACGACCGATACATGTTCAGCTGGACTTTTTCTTGAATGTTGGTGGAAGGCACTGGCTATTGAGCGGTAGTGAAGACCGTGCTGGTCGAAGTTTATTGAAAGGAAGCCTCTATTGCTGTGCAAGATGGAGGCTAAGACATGAAGCGATTTTAAGCAATAGCGGACGGTGGGCCATGAGGAGACGGATGGCTGCGGCTGAGGTTTTGCTAGTAAATGCGGGAGGCATTCACTAGAAGCATCATTCCGAGCTGTATCATTCACTCTCGTATGGAAAGCTCAAAAAAAACTCGTCGAGGATTTTTGATACATACATACAGCCTCGCAGAAGCGAAGATAATGATCTGTAGCCTAGCGAGGTGAGAAACAATTTTTTTTTTTTTGAACACGGGACGAAAAGCGCACTACTTATTCATCTGAAGCCGCTTTCCAAAGATGGGATTAGTCGTCAGCAAAGGCTCTTATCTGCCCACTGGTGGCCGGTGCTTTGTTTGCGCAGGGACAATTGGGTGTTATTGAAGGCCCGTTCTGTCGTCTTATTGATACCCCGATCGGGCAATTCGCTGCGTTGGGACAGAAAGCCACCGGCCGGCAGACCCACTTTAAAGGCCGCATACATGAGCGCATCTGATGAAGAAATGTATGTACAGTAGGAACCGAAATGAGTGTCCGCTTTTGTCAATGTAAATTCTCTCTCCGCACGGGCCATTTGGCCAATCTGTGGCTGGTACAGTGCGAATCTTCTCTCATCATTATGTACTGTCCTATGGCGGTCCTAAGAGTTCCGTCCGTTTTTGGTTATTGGATAAGATGTTAGTTCCGGCGCCTAGTTGCGGCTACCGTCGCCATGACCTTATCAGCTGACTTGCAGTAAGAGAAAGGTAGCGACATACTACACTGTATATTACGAAACGCCCCTTCAACCCTCCATTACCAAGTTATTAAAATAATAAGTATAGTCTTGTGCAAAATACCCTTCCGCCTTTTAAATATTTCCTTTTTAAGCAAGCAATGGAAGGTACTTATGAGTATATAACCAGCATCTCAAAAGCCAAAAACTGCTGTCTTTAGTCTATATAATTTCACGTACTGTAGCTAGTTTTTTTTAGAGTATTGCTATTCCGGCGGTACTTTTTTTACTATTCGGGCGGTATTTAAAGTACCTCTAAAAAATTACTAAAAACACTATATTTTCTTTTAGTAAAAAAGTCCTAAAATTAAGTTAAAAGAATATTTTAAAAATTATTAATAAATTATTTATTAGTAAAATTAGCTAAATAACTTTTATTTTTATTTTTATTAAATTTATATAAATTTATATAGCTATTAGAAACTATAGTAATTTTTATCTAGTATTTTCTTATAAAAATATTAAGAAAATTAGGTAACTTTTTAAATAAATAAAATCTTATATATTTAAATATTATAAATATTATTAATATACTCTTTTTTATTAAGAAATATATAAAAAAATCTTATTTTAAGTTTAAATAGGTTTTTAAAGCTTAATTTTAAATAAAAATAGAAAATAATTTAAAAATATTAAAATTTATTATATAAATTATAAAACTTTTTATTTTATTTATTTTTAAATAATTTTCTTTTATATTTAAAAGCTACTTAAAGATAGGAGAGATTTTAAGCTAATAGACCCACCTTCTTAATTAGGTTAGTTACCGCCCGAATAGCAAAAAAAGTACCGCCCGAATAGCAATACTTTTTTTTTATTAGCGATTAAATACTATACAGTTCTTTATATTTATTAGTCAGCTGCGACAGTGCGACCCGCACATGCGGATACTTCCTGTCTCAGATACTTATCGACGGCTCATTGGAGGGCTGTCCAAGAAGCTGGGCCACCGCAGTGCCAGAAGGAAGTATGGCAACTGATTGGCTGAAACACCTCGTAGAGACCGGTCCAACAAGATATAGACTCATTAATCAGCTTGGCAAGTCCTAGATCCGATTACCTAATGATAGTGCTAACTTCTCAGGATTTCTTTAGTGGGCCGACTGTACCTTATATCAGCTAAAGGGCTTTTTAAGAAGACTGATGAAATACAGGATGTGAAATTGTAATTAAGGCAGCATTGGAGCAAGGAAGGCCTCCCCATTTCCGATATGGTGCCAGTACTGGAGAAGGGATTATGGCTCCCCATGGAATAAGCTGGCTCAATCGATGGCTGGGGTAATGATGACTAAAGCATGCTTTAATGGTAATTGGCATGATCTCAATCTCTAGGATATCTGCGCCAACGGTACAAGCTTCTGACTGAGAAGCAACTATGGCTTCTCTATCTACCACTTTTAGCTATTTAAGAGATAGGCATGGTTGTCGGGGTAGGCCCTTTGCGTAACTGTTGTCTCATGTATACCGCCTTGATCCTACTTATTGTAACTCTGCATATATAACTTCAAATCGGACTCCAAGGAGAGGCGCTTTTCCTCAAACACTTTACTTGGACCCTGTAGGATGTCAGGGGTTATTTGCGCATCAACAAACTTAGCGAAATGCAGCCGAGCCCTCCGTTCAATTTTCCTATCCTCCTTTTGTAATCCCGTATTCATAAAAGGAAGCTCAGCGTAGTAGTCCAGGTCTTTGGTTTCGGTCGCATCATATGTGGTACGTTCTCCCAACATCCGACATTGATGGTCTTCGAGATACCTCTTGAATGGGACCAGAACATCCTTGAACCCGTACTGACAGCCAGTTGTATCAATAATCCAAGTCTCCCCCACGAAGAGTCGGCCAATGATGATTACTGTATGGGGCACGCCGCTGGATTCAGGTGCTGGGTATAGCTTTGCTGGAAACCTTGGCTTGCCCACCTCTAGGTCCACTATTTCGAAAGTCAAAGGAACCCCTACAAGATGTTAGCCGAATGGCGAAATAGGAATGAGAAAATGGGATTAAGAGACCTGAGAGCAATTTGCGAGTCAAACGACCCAACAGTACCATAGCCGTCGTGCATTGATTGACAAGAAGGGCCGCTTCCTTATGCTCGATGTTGTTGGTGAGATGTCCAGGAAACACGCAACGCATGGGTCTTGTTTTGGGAATTTGGTGGAGCCTCAGGATGCCGTCCTTACTTTCGATATGCGTGAGATTGAGGTCATAGACCATCTCCCTGTACGCCAATAACGCAGTTTTGAGGATTTTAGCAGCACGGTGAAGCGCAATCCGCCGGGATAAATTGCGACACCTGTCCTTGTGAGTCTCTCTTGTTTTTATTTGGCAATCCCGATCACAATAAAAAGTGTCTAGAGCATCGCCAGGCAGGTAATCCGGTGCATCTTTGCAACCAGCACACCGCATCGTGGCCGGTTTGTCGCAGGTAGCACATACTCCTAAGGTTTGAGTTATCATCTCAGCTGTTCCGTCTGGATGGTTGCGTTACGGGTGTTGATACTGAGTAACTGAAATGTGGTTTCCTGGCACCGTGTAACGCGCAGGTATATTTGCGCCTAATGATCTAGGTTAGGCACGATCCTTGGCAGAGAAATGCGGGGTTGTACAGCTGGGGGGATCTCGGATCTAAGTTCTGCCGAGATGCCTAGATGGCGGCAAATGATGATATGCGTTTGTGCCTTGAACGTAAGGTATTAAGCATTAAGGTTTGACGGATGACGTGAAAGTCATTTTCCGGCTCATGTTATGGCCTCCACTTTTAGGGTACGGCCTGCCAGAAGTTGCGCACGGTATCAGCCACAGTGCGCCACATAAGTGGTCCGTGCGGACACAAACTTTACATTGACAAAAGCGGACACTCATTTCGGTCGCTACTGTATGTATTGGAAAGTCCCGATAGTTCCACGAATATAATGCTACATACAATCAAGGCCACACAGTTAAATTATACATAGCTTTCATCTTTTATTATTCTTACTCCTCATACTGTAACGTGCTATGGCACATTCAGGAATCTAAGCTACATCAATATGAGGTAAGTAGAGAGTGGCTCCACAGTGAATGTACAACATTAAAAACATACATGTACATATATATACCCCCAGAGTGATTAATCAGGCTCCATGTAGAAACAAAGCTAGGTAGCTTTATGCGCGGCCACCGGGCCAGTAAGTACCGAAACGGCCGTTGCTCGATGCAATGACTGGATTACCATGATAGTCATCGACATAAACGTAGTCAGAGCCAACCTGCTGGAGTTCCCAGTCGCGAGGGACTGTGTTAATTGAACCATCGAGCCCCTCCGTTGCCTTGAGCACCCATTGTCCATCATTCTTCATGTCATACGCTCCTGTAGGCGCACCGTCCAGAATCCATTGCGTAAATCCCTTCCAAGCCTTTGCAGCGTCAAGACCCCAAGTCAAAATACCACCATCACATCCACGAATAAGGGAGACGTCGCTCCAACCGACGCCATTTCCGTCCCAGCTAACCTCAAACCATGAACCAAGCCATTGTGCCTGGCCGTTAAGCATGTATTGGTCGACTCCGCGTTGAATACGGCCTTCAAAGCCATCAGGGAAGGAAACAAACTCAGTCTGGTTAGCTCCGACCCAGATATACTTCCAAGGAACAGTATCACAGTTATTGTGGTAAATGTAAAAGCCCCTCCAGTCAGTGTCAGCATTAGTAATGGTAATGCCCTTGCCACCAGTGTCGCTGTCACCCCAGGTCAAGATTGGTGAGGTGCTGCAAGTCCAGCCTCGCTTGGTCTTTGTTGCAGTAGACGTAAGAGTCTGGCGTTTTAAGCCACCCGTCTGATAGCTTGTAAAATGTTCTTGTGGTACGGCTTTGATGGCGTTGATATCAGGCATGGGGCGACTAGGAGGAGCTGCTCCAGCGCTTTCAGTTGCTGGCAGCGCGATGGCAGCGCCAACAAGAGCGAGAAAAGAGATGAGACGCATGATTATAGCAGATGTATGGATAGGTAGGTAACCTTTGTTTGAACAATGCTTGTGTGATGGCCAGATTGAAAGATGAGATGAAGCAATGTCTTCATTTATATATTCTCCCCCCTTACCAACATGTTAATGCGAGACGGGATAATCAACTTTGCTTCAAGTTACGCTTTGTCACCTTCATTATTCCTTGCTTTGCTTACAACTGCCGTAGCGTCGGCAATGGCCACGCGTCTGGATTTCCGAGATAAGCTCAGCGTTAGAGACAGGGTTCGCTGATTCCATAGCTTCGGTTAGAGTTGGACCGAGATATTTGAAGAAAATAGTTCCCGAATATGATTCTGCGTAAGGGAAATAGCCAAGCTCGGCAATAGTCATAAATGACCTATGATAAATACAGAAGGAGGAGAGTTGCAAAGGATGGGTTTATTGTTCTAGAATCGAAAGGACTCAATATCTTATGTGACGGCCCTGCTGCGGCTTTAAGTCGGCAGGATCCATTCGTGCCTATTTACTATACCTATTGGAAATTAAACCATCTTTGCTTTCCCTTTGTAGAAACAAGGAATATGTACCCACAGACAAAGGATTCAAGGCAGCAGTTGTCAGCGTTGTCGTGCTAAGCGATATAACCCGCCCGATGCCACATATCGTATAGCTCGGGCCCGGGTTATATTAGTTGCTATTAGTTAGTCCCACTTTTAGCAATTAGCTTGAACATGTACCTGAAAATCCTACCATGAGGCATATATTTCCTATTACAGTGAGAGTGAAAAACAAGCGTTTTATGCTTACATCTTGGTTCAAAAACAGAAAGTGAAAACAAAAACAGAAAGTGAGACGGGAAGAGGAGGAAGAAAAATCCTTCGGGAGAGTACAACCCTTCCGGAGAATAAATCACTCGATCGCCTAGAAATTATGTATATAGCAGACGGAATGCTGTTTTAATACAAAAAATCACCGACGCTACCAAGCTTGTGAGATCTAAGGTTGCATCTTAAATCTCTCTGCTCACAGGTCAAGAAGAAACTTTTTTTTTGTTCTTTTTGCTATTCCAAGATCAAAGGCTTTTATTAGCAATTTCACATACACTTACACTCATTTCGACAACTTAGATAGCCAGTTGTTAACACAGAATCAAGATTGCAACACGCTCTACGGACTTACTCTCTGGTGACATTTGTCTACTATTGCCTACATTAACCAAAGGTCTCCTAACCGCTCCGCCAACATAAACCCAGAACTGAACTCTAGGTTTGTCCCTTGGGAATTGCTCGTATTACTAACTATCTAGTGTACGGTTCGTCACAGAGGGGGGTAATTGATTTATATAGCTAATATATAATTCAACGTAACTATGTAATTTGCGTGGCTATATACATAAAGCGACTGTGAAAAAGAACAAATACTTTGGAAAATTTATAAGTGAAGGCCCGTCGTTGTTCTTTGTCTTATATTAGCCACAACTAATTGCATAAAATATACATTAATTTTAACTCACACCGCAATTGTTAAGGCTAAATAAGTTCTTGTTGCAACATTTATCCGTCGCAAGAGCAAACAATAGCAGCAAATTGACGTCACAAATAAAGGTTAGTTCCGGCTCGTATGGGCTTCGCTGAGGGAGCGCCACAAAAATGATCCGTGCGGAGAGAAACTTTACATCAACAAAGCGGACACTTATTTCGGGCGCTGCTGTATGTACGGTACTGTAATTTATCCAACCTATAATACATTCACTATCAACCCAAATAAAGTCTTCGATAGTTCACCATAGGCCTCCACAAGCGCGTGGAATTCCTCGCTCAACCATAACTTCTCAAGCTTACAGGCCGAGTATAGAGCAACAACCTCTCTTAGCGGTTCTGGAACCAAGTTTTCATAGCAATAACGTATTAACGCCACTACATCATTAATTCGTTCTTTATATAGTGTAAATCTTACCAAGGTTCCATGTAGCTCATTAAGTGAAAGATCCATTAGTCCAGTAATACCGTAGCATTCTGCAAAGACATAAATTCGTGCATGTAAGAGAAAATGATTTGTATAGTCTTCATGCGCGTAGTTGCTTCTGACACGTGAACCAAAGAGACCACCAGTAGAACGAAACGCGCCAAAATTGACAGAAGCTCGCTGTTTTCTAAATTCATTCCACTGAATCTCACGTTTTGTAAGTTCTTTTGGAGGAGTCTCGTCTTTCTTAGCAGCCGTAGTACCAAAGAAGGCTGCAAAGGTTGGTGATGGCGGACTCGGTGGTGGTGGCTCACAAGTGGCTTCGGATTCTGATTTTAGTCCAATAACCGGAGAAGCAGCAGTGTATCTCCCAGTATGCGTATACTGCCAGAAACAAATGAAAGTATCTTCATCCACGGATTTCCATTGAACACACTTTTCTGTTGATTCAGAGAAATTACCGTTTACTAATTTCTCAAAAACAGGGGACTGGTGTGCAAAGAGAGCTGAATATATGATAAATTCCCGCTGATTAGGGCCCACTAGAAATCGGAATGGGGATGATGAAGCAATGCTATGTGTAGGTATTAGCCTTTAATATTCATATCCTACATTACTTTAACTCACATTTCCGCCGGTATGGAATTCATAGTGTATATATATAGAAAATTTTCACATATACGGTGTTTCTTATAGACTCACTGTATGGAAGTTGACGATAGGGTCGAGATGCTACTCCGCATTCTAATGGTAGCATCCATAACAGCTGGGCTCCACTTGATGGGTATTTGCAAACGGTAAAACTAAATTCCGCAAGTACTCTATTAAACAAGCCTGTGGCATACAGTTGAAGGCGAAATGGGTGTCGCGGATTAGCTAAATAAAGATGATAAGAAGAATCCGTTTCTAGTTGGATTGTGACTTACAGCAACACCCCTGCCGTGTTTGTACTTTATAGGTACTGTTACAGTTCGTTTAATGACTAACTAGTGTAGCATAATCACTGTTTGGACATTCATTTATAGATATGCCCTCTTCATACATCCGTCAAAGTTGGCGTTGACGTGCAGGTCTTGAACATAGCGCCGCACCTGGATGAGCAGCGTATGCTGATGGCAACAATGTGCTGCTGAATGGGTCTACTGCTACTACAGCTGCTCTAGATAAGGCCAATCAACGTTCTTGGAAATGGCCGTATTCGAGTTCGCCCATAGAAGTGGACCAATAGCGAATGATGAAAGTAGATGGAAGATTGCTTGTAGAACACCAATCACCGGGCCATAGAAGATAGTGTCAACCCCCGCACCTTATACTCCTCTCTATGGTAACAGCCTAATCCAGTGCGACTAAATGTTCAGTGCTAACCGCTCTGAACGATGCTAATCTTAGATAACATCTGTTGATTTAGTCAAAATGACCCTTGTCAGTGTTGTTTCTGCATTCTCATCGGCCCCAAACTCTAGCGACGCTACCGAATGGCGCTTCCATCTCGATGCAGAGTCCGAGATAACCACTTTGGCAGCCTGGCGTCAGATCCAGCAACTGCAGAGGGAACCCCTGTCTTCAACCAAGGATGGCGAAGACGATCTCGATGAGTCCATTGACGATGAAGAGTGTACCAATCTTCTCGCCCCAGCATCCCTGGATGGCGATGCCAGAATTAAAAAAGGCTTTCTCGACCGACTTGCGGAGCTCCTCTGCCACAGCAAAGAGCCTTCACTGATCACTAGCACGGCGTTACTTTACAATGACGAGGAGGTGACTATCGTAGCTGCTCGGAACTCACCTACGAACGGGAAAACTTGGTCAGACAAGGACGTCATGATGCTCGAATACTTGGCCGCACTCCTCGAGCGAATTTCTTCTGACGGTTTGTGTCCGTTCCAGCAAGTTGCTACGCCTTTTAATTTAACCAACTCCTGGCACAGATATTTTCGAGTCAGACCCGCTCCCGGCGCTCCGGAGCATCTTGGTGGAATATTATAGCCAAAGAATTCGGCACCACGCCAAAGAAGCAATGTCTATCGAGGGAGGAAAGACGGGATTGAACTTCTTCAAAGACGACGACGGGTGTGGTGGAGTTGCTTCCGGCCAACAGGCTGTTTCTCAGTTTGCTAATCATGTCGAGCACCTATCGCATGACACAGACTTCTACGCCAAACTAAAGGCCAACCTGACACCAAAGAAGCTTCGTCGTGTCGTGGAAGAATTGGCGTTTATCCGCAGGCCGATGCGAGGCGCACAGGCGTTTGTTCATGTAGCTCAGCAATGCTCTGGTTTTCGTAACATCAAGATTACCTTGTTGGATAGTCTTCCACCAAGGAAGGTTGAGCAATGGCACTTGTCTGAGGAAGAGTTTCCGGCCGCAACACGCCTAGAGCCCAGATTTGGCAAATTATTCAGTAAACGCAAGCACGTCCATGCTGAGATGATGCTGATGGCATATCTTAGTTCTGGGATCCCTAGGACAGATGTTTTCCCTTATCTCGGGATCAGCAAGAAGACATGCCTTCTCTGCGGTCATATGCTTCGGGAAATGGGCTATTTTGAAACTCGAGGAAATCATGGGAAGTGTTACTCTCAATGGACACTCCCCTCTGTACTCTGGATCAACTCGGAGGACGCCAAGAAATTGAGCAAAGCTGTTCAATGTATAAGGGATAGTCTTCGGAGTATGGATGAAGCGTCTCACAGAGATGCAGAGAAGGAATCAATGATTGCAGCCGCAGTTCCGCCCGCTTATGCAAGGACGCAGACCATCTTTAATAGCGTGGTTGAGGATCCAAGACTTCTAGCGAGGGAGGCAGAGTGGTTTACCATGTCTCACAAGCGCAACATAGAAGCCAAGTACGTTGTCGGGTTTGGCTGTGAGCTTTTCTCTGGTACATGCTATAATTACTGACGCGGGCCAATTCGCCTGTTAGGGGCGAGATCAGCATTGTCACCTCCGAAGCTACATGGGATATCACAGATATGCCGAGGGTTATTGCCAGAGGTCCCAAAAGCGAGGACGCTACTCCAGCCGCCTGCGGCTTCTGCAAGAAAAGCTTGGAACTCGCCCATAGTTGTAAGAAGTGTGGGGTTGCCACCTACTGTGACCTTGATTGCCACAGCTCTGACTGGTATCGACACAAATTTTCCTGCCGCTTAGGAAGACCGACAGATCCTACGGACTATTTAGTTCTTGCTTGTCACACGAACCAATTTCCCCAGGAAGATGATGTGATCAAGCAATATGGCTTTTTGTGCTTCACCTCCGGATATTGTCGATGGAGGCTCTTTGAGCTTTACCGCCGGCTGATAACAGAGTGGAAGGTTGACGAGGAAGAGCTGCGAAGCGCGGTGGAACTGAACAGGCTGAAGGAGATGCTTACGATCCGATGCTCTCAAACCGGAGATCCAGCCATGCTGAGCGATATGAAGTGGCTAGAGAGCAACGAGGTATTCAGAGCTAACGGCAAAGGACCGGGAACTACCGCTCGCTTCGATGCGGCTCGAAAACAATTCTTAAGTCCTGAGGATAGAAAACTACCGCTCGTTGAACTTCAGCCTCCTGAAAAGCGACAAGCCCTCATCTTCTACGCCCAGATCTGCAATGGATTCATGCCGGATGTGAGTGAGGACCTCTGGATCTCATTGGGGTTTTGCACGGCGGCCGATCCTGACTCGGAACAGCGACTTGCTTCCGCATATGGGTTGCTTGTCGAGCGATGCTCGTTCGACGAGTTCTGGAATGCCATGTCAGAGTCTAGAATAGTGGAATTGTTTGGCAAATATGGGCTTGCGGACCAAATCTCGAATATGCGCAACTTTAAAATCTTAATGGCCATGGTACTTAGACGGCATCAAAGTGTGTGGGAACTTAAGCGATTCACACGTATGAACGTGGCTGATCCGTTCCGGGCGGTAATCGTGGATTACGGATTCATGAATTGCGAAGATGTACGCCATCGGATTCAGCTTCGAGAAATGTACCGGGAGTACTTTGAACGGGGCGAGGACGAGATGAGGCTTCACGAGGCATGTGTTGCCGGGGAGTTGGCCAACTTCCTTGAATCGATCTTTGGCAGCCTTGGAGTGCCTCCCCATCTTCTTTCAAATCCTTATCCGTTGGAAAATTGTCCTTTGATGGGCATGGTGACGAAACATGTCATCATGTGTCCTGAGTCTGCGTTGGATCAGGTTAGAACTCTGAAGGGCAGTGCCATGGAGGGAGCAGAGATTCTTACTATTCCAGACGCCGACGACGCAGCGATGACAAGGCTTATCCATGAGAAAGCTGCATTTCTCGGGAAAGGACTGAGGAAGCGATATTATTCCGGCTCAGATGGCAAAGTCATTACGGAGTGGGCACATGAGTACTGAAATCTGAGACTTCTGAAAGCAGCGTAACTTTTTGACATGAAACTGTCAGTCTTGGGGCTCACTAAGATAACCATCCTTGTTGACTATTGCAATTGACTATTACAAGTGTCTGAAGTGTAAAATCTTGATCCTACTTCGAGACTATAGTGGAAGACGCTACTTCTTGACCTGCCTAGGTTTCTGGATGCTATTTTCCAGCATATCAAGCTTCCTCTACACCCGCAAGCGCTCATCAGAAGACCCGGAATTCTCTGAAGCAATTAAATCCACACTCTTGTCGGCTGGATTACAAACTACCTTTGTGAAAAAGAGGTAACTTTGGGAGGAGCCACTCCTTAATGGTAAGAACGTTAACGTTATCGATGACCTTTTTGGGAGCAACCTAGTCAGCACCATTCAGTCCTATCAGGGTAAGTATATAGGGCCAAAACCTTCTCTGTTTCGTCCGCCTTGACGAGGATTTACTCACCTTGTAGTTAATATTAAAAGCTTGCTTTAAAGAGCGAAGGTCTAATGTGAATGGGCTGAACCAAAACATAGCAATAAGATATGGGATCATGGGGTTTAAGGCATTTCTTAAAAACAGGTTTCGGGACTATTCTTTCTCTTAGAAATAGAAAAGATATGGCTTTCCCCTCTGTTACTGTACCTAAGACATCGAGTGACGATACTTTGAGACTACAATCGGGTGGGGGGACCAGCTATAGGTGCCTTGAGATCGGCCAAACAAGAACAAATAAACAGCCAGAACAAGAATCGCCCCAGACAGAACCAGGATCGCCCCAGGGTATATAAATCGGTCGAAAGAGTGTCGAATTGCCATACCAGATCGTCCAACAGCCATACGAGAGAATAAAAAAGAAGCGCCAGAAGATAGTTGCAAGCTTCCAACAAAAATTGCAGGGTATAAGAAGCGGGCGAAAGAGTGTCCAAATGCCATGCCGGACCGCTTAACAGCGGTACGAGAGATTGAAAAAAGAAGCCCCAGAAGATAGCTACAAGTTGCCAACAAAGAAAGCGTTGCCACAGCAAAAATAACCAATGTAGTGCACATCATGAGTATCATCGTCGTGGGCCCAGGCTGCCCGTAAGCTTCCTTCTTCGGGTCGATAAAGTCTGTGGGTGGTTTCCGGCCCTTGTCGTGAAATCGCGAGTGATGGGCTGTCTTCTGTATATCAGCTTCATATTTCGCCTTGTTATCATCGCATGCCTTAGTCTGTTCGATGGGGCCGGTTGGTATTTTCCCGTTCTCGGTATTGAATAGCGAGGAATGAGTTGCTTTTCTAACCCCAACTTTCTCTTTCATCACGTAATGATCGAACCACCGGTTCCGGTGGAGGGATTGTGTTGATGCTTTCCGGTTCGCACTATCAAATACTGAGGAACGGACTGTCTTCTCGACATCAGGTCCATCTTTGACTTCGTCATTTTCGCACGGCTGGTTCCGGTGAGAAAAGGGTGTTGGAATTCTCCAACTCTCGTCACCATATAGCGAGAAAAACCCCATTGATTCTAGGCCGCACCCAGCTCCTCTGGTCATGGTCATGCTCTCGTTAAAAGACTTGTACATTGCCACATTAAGTTCATGCCCTTGTATTAGTGGGTGTGCTGTGAATATTGCATTAGTTGTACGAATATTGGATATTAGGGGCGGTGGAACTGACCATATGCAAGCATGTCCTCTGGTCCCCGGCACGCTTGTTCATCAAACAATGCAATGTCCTGTATTAACTCGCGGCCACTGTTTGGAATTTTTTGGGCCAGCCTCATTCGCTTTAAAAACATCCAAAACCCAGAACACGACTGTCTTTGATACCCGTCTAATAGGCAGGCAAGTTTGTTGCGGCGAATCGATTCATATTCTGGGGAACACCAGTCTAAATCCACGCACCTGGTCCAGATCTGGAGCATGGTATTGGCCATTGCCATGTCTTCATCAGAAGTTGCCACTGTCCCACCTACCACGCACGATTAGTATCTCTAGCAAAGTTATAGACAAAGAAGTGTAATACCCAATCTCTTATAGACTGCAATAAAGCCAGAGCCTATGCCGCCCTTTCCATACCTCATCTCTTCAAGGAACCGCGCTCCAGCAATGTTCTGAAGCTGGAATTGCTCCAGGTCGCGATCCTCGCTTGGCCAAATTTTCATTGTAGGATTAATCTCCCTCCCTTCGCGTAACATAAAATCAGACAAACCCTTGATGTACTCCAATTGTTTGAATGTGTTCTTTCCAATCAGATTTTTCCCCACCTCGCACGGTTCTGTTAGATACCATTCTATCAAGTCTAGGAAGACGTCTTTCCGATTGAAAATGATCTTCGAGCCATGGAATGCGTGATCAATCAGGAGACCATTGATGGTTCGGACATGGCGAGTAGATATTTTAAAGATTGTGAAGCAGAAAATGTCGTTTATACCCAGGCGCTGGTTCCATCCAGCTTTTGGCGTCAGCCTCCCGTTGACAATCTCTATGTTGCCATTCATTGCTTTATGGATACGGAGATCTTCCAGAATAGATTTAGTTCCGGTGCCAAATTGACAGTCAATCCACAGCTGCCTCTGGAGTTGCCGCCACTGCTCAACGGCCGGATCCGCATCCTCAAGTGGTTCAGGCAGATGGTTAGACCGTAGGACTATCATAAGTTTCGGAGAAATCGGTGCAAATTTGTGAAAGCAAGGACACAAGTTCATGTGTTTGCCTGTACTTTTATCATAATAAGCAGTAGTCTGCCCTTCACTTACGTTGTAGCAATTGTCTGTAAGAACAAACTCTTCGTCATGGTTTACCGGTGTGCATATGGCCATGTACATGTCGCAGATATGGTCGATGAACCAGTCGGCAATGGGGAGGTAAATGCTCTCGCGAATACGCCGTTTCCAACATCCTTCTGGGTCAATGTCCAAATCTATGATCGTCTCCAAGCTCTGGAGCCAGACATCAATTGGTTTGGTGAAGCCGTGCTTCGCCATGTAAAACTGCAAAAGTTCTTTGTCGCCTTCATCATAATCCTGTATGCTGTCCAAGTTGTACTTTCGGTGGTATTGCTCTCCACGATAGGTGAGCAAGAACATAAACTTGCGCAATACATCTTTTTCAGTTCTCTTCAGCAATATGGCCGGCTTTCCATTTTCATATGCCTTGATGATTTTGCGATAGATGCAGCTCGCCTTGTTCTCAAGGACGCCAAACTTTTCTCCAGATGGCCTTGATGCTCCAACGGTTTTGCCGTATCCACGTACATATTTTCCAAGCCACAGGCGCGCCTTACCGAGCATTCATCAAGGAAAAATTCATCAGATAGGCAAAGGCTGTTCACCGCTTGCTCTCCAGGATACATCTTCTTGCGGTCGCGCTTCTTGGGTTTCCCCGCTTTGGACTTATTGGTGGGCGCATGTTTGTGAGAGAAGTTTCTCAGTAGAAACTGAGGAATGAAATGTTGATACTCTGGCTTGTGAGCTTCCATGCTTGGTCTGACTAGAGATTCAGTCCATACATGGACAGAGGTTATGGGATTGGAATCTTAATACTGAACCTCTGCTGATGTTGGGCTGAAATCATGAGCGATGCGTGGACATTGCTGATTGGTGGTTTGGTCTGTATTTCCTCCCTTGTCCACCGTGCTAATCACTCTGCACTGTGAACAGTTACAGTGCGCGCTATGTATTAATATTAAGCGCCCTGAGACACTTAAACTGGCAATTACTGAGCGTTCGAGTTTCAAGGGATGAGTGCTATCCGATTAAAGGTTGATGGTGTCCGCCGTTTGGCAGTGCCAGACGAACTTGGTAAAGAACTACCTGGGTTAAACAACATGCTTAACAGCGAAGGTGCTATAGAAGTTGTTAAAGTCGGCTGGTTGAGTGATAGACTGCTTAAAGATTATGAGTTTAATGGTAGTCCAGCTTTAGAAAGCAGCTGAGGTAGCCCGATTTTTGCGCAAAGGATACTTTTATGCGGTGGACTACACGGACCCTTTAGAAAAACCTGCAGGAAACTTAACCTGTCTTTCTTTTACACTCGGCCCCAGGATGGAGCCGAATCTGTATGTAGGGCAACTGGCGGCCATGGCATATGCGCTGCGATGCCTACCGACAATCGCAGACCGTTAACATGGCTGTGATAACCAGCAACAAAGCGGTCGTAATAAGCCTCGGTCACCCACAGCAGCAATCAGGTCAGGTATATATGCTGTTAATCTATAAGGCTATAGAAGCGCTATGTAAAAGAGGAAACAGAGTGGCAATCGAAGAGATCCCCGTAAGCGATAGTGATGGTAGCCAAGACCGAGGTACGCGAGGCGACCAAAGACACAGCCACGCAACAGCAACAATTCCCTAGAATGCGGTCTACAACGCTGAATATTTAAAAAACAAAAGTTGAAATCAGAATAGTATATACCGGAGAAAGTCAGAGCACTTTAAGAGGTACATGTCAAAAGAAACCTTACATTAAAGGAAGCGGATACTTATTTCGGTTTCTACTGTAAGTGTCTGACTTTATTAGTAACTAGGATATGGTGCTTATGATTAGTATAGTGCGAAATAACTGTTGTCATAAGCATCACATAAACAACCCATCTCACAATTATCTATCTGTATTCTAGCTGAGTTCTGAGTAGCTTGGTAGGTGGTGGGTAATGGAAACTGGGGTTGATGCAGAGAGCAAGACCTGCGGCTCCTTTTAGTTGAGAGCTACTGTAAAGCAAAATCTCAACATGGCCTAAAATGCGGTAGTTGTGTAAGCGAGCGACGGAGGTTGTGCTAATTTCTCCCCACTATACTACCAATTGTATGCCATCGAATCCATTCCCCAAGTGTTGACGCTCTCATATACGACTCCATATGCGGCCATGAATCTTGTCGCACGGTCTTTCCGGAATTTTGGAGATGGCTACTTTAGTGTTAGAGTATCTACTCGCCGCAAGTAAGTCCAGCAGAACTGACGCATATTTTAAATTTAATAGATATCCGTATTCAATAAAAGAGCTGATAATCACCAGTATAAGAAAAGCGTGCTGCCACGGACATCCTTCTGGCCAGAGGGCAAAGTAGACGATAGTACCAGAGATTATATAAATGTAGCTTCGGACATGAGTAAAAGCATCATACTGTTCTGTGTTAAGTACCTGTTTGGTTTAGAACTTCAGTAGTGATTGTAGGACAGCTTAATAATATCTTACCTGAACGTCGCTCCCATAGTACTCTGGCAAGAGGTAACTTAGCTGTATTGCAACCCACGTCCAGTAAACAACCTCCCATCGCCAGCCTTGAATCTTGGACTCATCCCAGATTATCTGTAAGATAGATGCACCCCAGCTTGGAAAGCTAGACACTAATAACCCGTAGATGATGTCCCAAACTGAACGAAGACTAATCATCCCTTTGCTGAAGTAGATAATGCAAATACAAGTGGTGCTAATGACGTAAACGTGCCCAAAGGTAATCCAGATTGAGGAGAAGAGGTAAATTCGGGCGTAGATGGGGATAATTGGAAAAAGCACAATCCGCACGCTGTCACGGAAGGTGATGTTGGGATGAAGCCGCGTGCCAAGTGCCGGGATTGTCCTTTTAGTAGAGGATTCAGGCATCTCAGCTGATGTGGAAGCCATCTTTGCCGTTCATTAATAGAGCATAGGTTTGCAGCTTGATTCTTTCTTGAGATGGCTAGGATATGGTATTAGGTGCGGGGGTCGCTTTGACTCGAGCATGGCGGCCCGCTCCGAGCCATACTAGTACTTGTAGTATGCGGCAGCTAATGTATAAAAAAAGGTGTAGGTATCTGCTAGTAATACAGATGTTTACCTCTTAGTGTATGTAATATTCTTAGATTCGCTGTTTTTCTTGCCTTGACCCAAAATCCCTACCTAGTTTAAATCGATCATGCTCAGCTCATCATTGTCGTTGATCCATAGGCACTTTTTCGAGCTACAATAATTCACCGGCCTGTGAAATGACCCACCCTGGCAAGCAAGCTCTCCAAGCACCTCGAAAACAGTGTGAATATCGGTTCGCCAACGAATCGAAATAGAACAGCGTCACGAAGCAGCCGCCCAATCAGCCATTGTAAAAGCATCCATACACAGTAAATCCAAGCACAATTTTAGTACACTTTAATCAATGGAGAGCTTCGACTGGGCTGTGTGGACATTCACAGTGTGTACATTACTGCTTCCAGCTGGTAAGACGGTCACCGAGATGCTGTAGCCAGATAAGTTACAGGTCAGCGGCCTCCCATGAACTGGCGGCGTATATAATGCGGCCTGGTCGCTCTCCTCCTAGGTCTTGTCCTTTCCTCCTTCATCCAACTTCACTCCCAAGTGATGGCTATAGATCCGTTAACGCTATTCCCACAGGATCCCTTTACGCTGTTTGCCAAGTTCGCCACCGCGGCACGCTTTCTTCTAGATTTCGCTTCAAAGGCAAGACGTTCCTCGAGGAATACTATATAACGCTATCTCTCTTACCAGCCCTTAATTAAAGAGCTATACACAACAGCGCCCGGGCTTACACAATTTCTTGCGAAAGAAATATCACAACAACTCGATACGCTGACAGAAACCGATGAAAATGAGTCCAAAGCTCCGGAGCCTACAAGACCGCTTTACAGGTTTCCTACCACCAGCAAGGGGATATTAGCCAGTTTTACGCAAGAGAAATCGACAGCAAACGAGGTGGCAGTACGTCATCGTGCTTCTTCGTAGCGTTGATACCCGCGCAGAGTTCATGGAAGTAACTTCCTTTCAGCAATGAGTGACGTGCAAACACCGCATTCTCGGTCAAGTATAGGTGGCCGCCGACAAGTCCAGCAAATATAAGGGAACACCTTTGGCGGAGAGTAAGTTCTGCCGCCGGAGTTACTCTATAGAGAACCGGACGTGATGGGTGATGGACATTCCAGAAGCCGGGTCTGAGTAAATGGAGACTCCGTTGCCTTGATTGTATAGTCCGAATCATCTATGCCGTGAAGGAGCCGGATGTGAACACAACAGTCTTGTAAGGCATATCAATGCCAAGTGTTTAATTGCCTGTCGCGATTACTAAAGCAACAATAGCCCGGCAGAAGAGCGGCTTACCCCTAGATCGAGTATTAGCAGCAATGCAAGCCCATGTCTCAGAAACTAATCAGGTTTCTAAAAATCTGGTTGGAAATGTGTATGGTGTTTTCTCCTCCTATTGAGATTCTTCAGTTAATCTCTTTGAAGAAATTCCTGCGAAGCCTGCATGTATACATTGTCTTTGTTGGTCACCTAAGCTTGGCACGCAAATAGCAATGTGAAAAATGCTCTATTATTCATGGTCCAGTACTTTGCTTAGTGCTTCTTAGCTTGTTCTGCCAGTGTCCTCCAAATGTTGAGAGGTCTGTGGAGCGACAGAGAGCGCTTCTCAGACCCAACACTTGCCATTTCCCAGCGAGGAAGCTCCTCGTCAATAAAAGCATCTATGGAGGCCGGCGAATATGAGTCTGCCAGATGTTGTCCCAGTTTTACGGCATCAACCAAGGCATGGTTGCCTCCCTCGCCGGCGAAAATAGGCATCGCGTGGGCAGCATCTCCAATGACTGCAACACCTTTCGAAGCCATAAGTCTAAGACCGTCCTGCGGCGGACGCATGGTTCTCATGAGCCAGTGATAGAGTCGGTCTTGTCGAATCTTCTCTGGGGCCAGGGCTGTGGAAAAAGGAGGCGCCAATTGGCCAAGCGCTGCAAAAGCATCAAGTATAGCCACTTGCAGTCCAGCAGAAGACTCGCCAAGTAGGGTGGCAGGGCTTTGCGTTCGCGTAGGCTGGTGGGTGTATGTCCAAGTCAGCGTTACTTCCGTTTCGGTCTTCTCTGTAACAGTGATGGATATCATTGTATTCTCAGCGACAGCCGCATGCACATTTGTATGCGGCATATAGGGAGCAATGGTGGAGTCGAATTCTGACCGTGGAACCTGCCGCTCACCATTGTACACCACGGTAGAGGCAATCGACGGTTCAACTGTAGGGAGAAAAGTCGTGCGTACTAATGAGCGATGAGCGTCAGCATCATTCAAAAAGAAAAGGCATACCACGTGGGGAAGACCGAAAGAAGGTCAAGGGAAAGAGAAACCTTTAGAAAATACGCCATCAGCCCCTATTACCAGACTTCCAGTAACAACAGCCCCGTTTGCGAAGCGAGCATTCAGCAATTTTGCGCCTTCATCCATGTCGAGAGACACGAGCTTATAATCGAAATGACAATCAACCCCACGAAGTAGGAACTCTCTTAGGCGATTTCTGTTCGCCCGAAAGAATTCGCCCTCGGGACTTCCGGTTTGCGAAGGAGAGGCTTCAATCAATGGCTTCCCTGTGAGAGCATCATGCATCGTGGGATTGATCTCTCCGATCCCGCCAACGGAGCCATCCGTGGCAACTGCGCTGCGGAATTCGTCAGAATTGATGCGCAATTTGTCAACCAAAGGACCATATGCCCAGGATCGTAGCGTGATGCCGTAGCCCTGTGCGGCGCTTCTCGACGAAGACTCGTAGACGCTGACTTGAATGCCGTTCTCCTGGAGGACTCGGGCTAAAGACAGGCCAGCAATACCAGCTCCAATAATAATGACGGGACTCTTCGCAGCCATTTTTCTCGCTAAATGTTATGAAGAGATGATGGGATGATGAAGTTGGAAGAGGTGTATATATAGCTTGCAGAGAGGACCTGGCTTTTTATAGGCAATCATGCTGAGTCGGTGCCCCGTCATGGCAAGCCGAATGTGTGATACGATCGAGCCGGGAGACTACCTGGCAACACAAGGGGGTTTTGGTAAGTGCTATAGTAATTAATGCTTGTCTGATAACCATTACCGGGCCTTACCAAATCCCCCCCTTTGCGCTCGGAGGTAATGTCCGACTGGTGGCACTCGGAATCGCCATTTTCAGGGCGACGGGATAGTGGGGTAGTATATGATATTATATGATGTTGTTATTGATTCAAATCGGAACTTCTCCCGGTGCCGCTGGATCTGATTGGATGCCATCGGAGCTTGTTTTCCAAAAGGTCCGAAGGCTGGTCAGATCGAGCACGGCGGTCCCGCTCCGAGTCATAGTATGCGACCGATTTAAAGAATGAAGGTGCATCCGCCAGTAATGCAGATGCTTCGGTTTCAAATGTACGCGGTGCTAGTCAAGGCGTAGAATCCCGCTGAAGATGGAGCTCGGGCATAGTCCGCTGCCGTCTGTCCTTTGACGCCCGTCATGGGGTGGCTCACAACAATGGCAGCGCCTTTGAGGTCAGGGGACCCGATGGCAGGCTGATGAAGCTCGCCGCTGATGGTGAGCGTGAATGATGGAAACGTGACTTCAATCGGAAAGGACATGGCTCCAACTTAAGCTCGGAATTTCCCGATATAATAGTCGATCTAGAGCGTTGATATCGCGGAGTTTGATATGCTTGAGTGGCATTACAGTATTGTGTTTTTCAACGATTGTATGAGCGGGGACAATCATAATTATGGCTTTTCTAGTCCAAAACATGACTACGAGTCTATCAGCAATAACAAGTGACCAGACGGAATGCAACATAGCCCGAGCATATACTCACTAGAGTAGAAATTTTATTCACTAGGATGCGTCATGGATATAAATTACTTGCGTGCCCTCCTCTCGCCATCCACTTGTAGAAGATGCCAAATAGCTTCGAACAATATTCATTAACCATTACAAACGAAAATACTCAAGTTCAACATGGATCAAGTCTTCGCCCCAGCCCCAGAACCAAAAACCGAGCTTGGGAGATATCGAATCCTCTCTTCTACAGCCGGCATTCGCCTGTCTCCTCTCCAACTAGGAGCGATGTCTATTGGCACTGCGTGGTCCAACCTCATGGGCTCAATGAACAAGGAACAGTCTTTTAAGCTTCTTGATTATTTCTTTGAAGCTGAAGGTAACTTCATTGACACTGCAAATGCCTACTAAGATGACAAGTCCGAAATGTGGCTCGGTGAATGGATGGCGACATGACAAAACCGTGACCAAATAGTTATTGCGACAAAATATTCCACTGATTACAAGTCTTATGCTTATGGAAAAGGGTGGATTTCTAATTTTTGTGGTAACTCGCGACGAAGCATGTATATGAGCGTCCGCGAATTACTCCAAAAACTACAAACCGATTGGATCGACATCCTCCATGTTCATTGGTGGGACTTTACCACTTCTATCAAAGAAATCATGGATAGCTTGCACGTTCTCGTCGAGCAAGGCAAAGTTCTCTACCTAGGCGTATCGGACACTCCCTCGTGGATCGTGAGTGCGGCGAATGAGTATGCTACTGCGTTTGGCAAGACTTCGTTTAGCATCTACTAGGGTCGTTGGAATGTTATGCTACGTGATTTTGAAAGGGAAATCATTGCAATGGTCGTCAATATGGAATTAACTCTCGCGCCATAGGATGTTCTCGGCGGAGGCAGGTTTTAAATGAAGAAGGCTTTAGAAGAGCGGATGGCAAAGGGTGAAATCCTACGTGGCACGTACAGTAATGGCCAGAGTGAGGACGAGAGAAAAATCAGCGAGGCTCTAGAGAAGATTGCCAGCGGACATGGCACTGAGTTCATTACGGCGATTGCCCTCGCCTACGTACGAGCCAAGGCCATTCGGGTGTTTCCCATGGTTGGCGGCCGCAAGATTGAGCATTTGAAAGACAACATTTCGGGCGCTGAGCATCAAGTTATCGCAAGAGCAGGTAGAGTACCTGGAAAGCGTGAAGCCCTTTGAAGTTGGATTCCCCAATAACTTCATCGGGCCTGATCCCCACGTCACGGCCTAGTTCACGGGGCTGGCTGCGGCGAGCGCGGCGCTTGAAATCGAACAATTGCCCAAGCCAACGGGCCTTGCATGAATAGACTACTATCAGATTCAAGCGGAATATTGTTTGGAGACAGACTTATAATGGACATAAAACTGGCAGATTCTGATAATACGCGGCCGTGGACCGTGAGGGCTGTGTTAGTGGCAGAGTTGTATATAGGGGAAAAGGTTTTGAGCTTTTTATTATACATCCATGTATTTGCAACGACAAAAGTACTATGATGTGAACATCTAAAGTTCCTCATTTGGCTCCATGCCCTGTGTCACAATCATAAACCACTGCAAAACGATAACCACGCTCATCAACACGATCAGCGACAGGGAAATGAAGATGATCTTCAAGGAAAGAATCACCAGCCCCCACCAATGGGCCCGAGAGAAAGTATGCCATGCATCCGAAATCGTGGCATAATCCCGATCACTTCCAGTATCCGGCTGGACCCGGCCCCCGAAAGAACGGTCAAAGGGAACAATGGTGCTGTCCTCCACAGGGAGAAGAGACGCCTGGATTCGCGTCAAGACCACTTGGCTCGGCACCACAAGAAAGATGGAGCCGACGACGGTGGCAAAAATAACGGCGGCACACTTGCAGAAGAAGATGGCATCGCCGGCGACCATGTCCAGGCGAAAGCGGTAGGTATTGTCCGGCCCGAAGAAGTGGTGAGAGGGCCAATTGATGTTCATGCTCGAGGCGACCATGTTAGGAAACAGTCCCGTAAACTCCACTGCAGCCCAGTGAAGAGTAGTTGCCAGCCAGGTTGCCCGGAATGTACGCTTAAAGGGGGGATGCGGCTCTCGAACGGTCGGCCGGTTTGAGCGATGACGATGTGCAGCCACAGTGTAGAGAATTGGACTAACAAAAGGGAAAAGAACAATCTTGCGACGATGTGATATTCGTTACTCAAATACCGGCCGTGGTAAGCGATGTAAAGCGTCGTGGGAATCGTTTGCAATAGAGCAAAGGCGAGGCCGCGGCAGTTGGCCAAGACGCCACCGTTTTTCACCAGGAGTCGATAGATGGCAGATGGAGACGAGGTGTTTGTTCGTCCATGGTCATCATCGGACCGAGAGACGGGTAATGACTCGCTGGATACATCGTTGGGCTCGAGAGAATCGTCTCCAATAGGCTCCTTTTCTAGGCTCTTGTCTTCTATAATGGCAAATACTGGATAGACATTGGGCAAGGTGTAGCGCAACTACATGTAACGATGAGAAAGCACGGCGATGTCAGTGAAAGTCAAGACAAGGCTGTGTCACCAAAGCAGCCAGAGAGGCGAGAAGCCTGAAAAGAGACAGCACATACAATAACGATGATGGGCAAGAATATGGCAAAGTCAAAGAGCAATACAGTCCGCGCCCAATAGGGTACCTCGAAGGTGTGGTGCTCAGATATATCATCTGGATAAAGACTCCATTTCATCGAGCTGAATGCTGTTGAGCTAGCCATCTTCAAGCGCGTTTGTTGAAGTCTTGGAATTGGGGAGCTAGAGGTGACAAGACTGTGTTTCGTGGAGGAAAAAAAAAAAAAGAAGAAGTGCTGCATTTAGGAGTGTTGGTTACTGAACATTTAAATCTGAAGCGTGTAAGCGCCACGTAAGTTCTCGTATTCCATTAGTCCCGGCGATTTCCATTCTAGGGTGAGGCACAGCCACCAACATGATCGAGCCTCGCCCGGGACAGGTACCCGGCGAGAATTAATCTCTACCTAGATACGAAGCGAACACGGTTTTGGTCGAGAATGAACAAAAATGGTTGCGCCCCAAGGCTCAAACCTCGACTTACATGTAATCTATTCTTGTATATTTCGGTACATAAATTTGTCCCTATTTAAACATTATCTTTAGTTCATATTGCAGGTATTCAATTTAAACAACATAGCATCTCACTGAAACTTCTTTTAACCTCCCAAGTATAGCATTCTGGGCCTTTCCTGGAAGCGTATGATAGCAGAATCACTTGTTGATACGTGGCCAATACTCTGAGTTGCTGATAATAGGGTGAGTTACGGCGATGCGCCTGAGGACAGATTTCTTAATCCGGGAATGCTCTCAGGCTGCAACCCGACACGGTATGATGCTTACGAGGTGCTGGTGTCTGTATATCCGTGTAGTAAAAGTTCAATGTCAGCCAAACCGTGACTTCCTCACTCCTGCCAGTCTCAGAGATACCAATTATATCTGAACCTCTTTCGGTGAAATGAGGCCCGTCTTCAAAAACTATATTCAAGATTTCCCATGAAACAAAAATTCCCCGTGCAGTTGAATGCGCAATTAGGCCTGTAATGAACTGCTCTGTGCTGTGAGTGTATGAGTGGTGAGAAACAACTAGGGCGCGAGAGGAAAACCTGGACTTACAACCTGATGATTAATCAATGGCTACGCCTCGTATGGCAAATTACCATAGCTTGGTATTGGATAGGCATAGCTACAGCAGTGTGCTATATAAGTGAAGATGTACAAGACGAAGAGGTGAAGATTAACCTGTAGTTTATAATAAGCCGCTGAAGTTGGTATCTAGTTATAGTGTAATTTCTTTTTATGTTATTTAATAGTGTTACGACCTGGTTCCCCGTAACTGTGAATCCCTTATAGGCAGCTGGTTCCGTCAAAGCAATTGCTACAATTGCAATTATTGCCTAATCTTTTGCCCTGTTTGGCGCTACGGTATGACGGATCGTAACAAATAGCTAATTAAATAACTAGATTTTGGTGCTTGATGGACCGAAGCATGAAAACTAGAGTGGATTAAGCACTGCAGCGTCGAGCGATATACTGCAGATATAGATATAGCTTGGAACATAAAGTTAAAAAAAAAAAAGAGCATACAGATGCGTGAACATCGCACACGACATTTTCTTTTTGGAGGTATAAAGCATCACTATTTGACGCATATCTAGTTTGAATATCGTGCTAACTGTAGTGCTAGCTATAATATTCTTCTTGGCGAAAATGAGGAAGAGTTTGGGCTCCCGTGGACATCAGGTCCGCGGTTGTGGTTACCGGTGCAGCCCTCTCAGACTACTACATATAGTATACAGGTACTCGTTTTCTTCATGACTCCCTCACCTGATATTGGTAGCGCAAAATTGATCGACATAGGTTAGAGGTAATAAGCCACTACGAACGCTGATTTCAGTAAAAATTCAGGAACCGAAAGAACCAAGTATCCAAGGTTGCCCGACAGAGTGCAAATATAAAGAGACATTAATATTAATATTCTTATCTGAACTTTGGGATTCTTTGCACCGCTCTTTCGTTATATAATACTTTCAAATAAGAGACTCGCTTAAAAACTAGATAAGCATTGGTTTACAGTTCAGCAAATGATAAACTCTAGAGTAATATCTTAACATCCAACTCTGGATCACGTGGGAACAAGGAATCTCTCTATACTAGTAGTAAGCTACATTATACATACGCTGTGTCACTACTACATGAAGCAATGTAGTAATAATGACTTATGATGCCAGTCATACACATCTTATAGCGGAGTATTATTACGTTATTTCTACTTGCATCTCGAGTTCGAGATTGTCTATAAATCGGTGCATTCCCACTTCGTTCTGATCAGTAAATTCTCAACCTTCCACTACCACCTGATTCAAGAGATATACTATCTATTACAACTTTCCACTACCACCATATTCAAAAAATATACTATCTATTACAACCATTCCAAAATGCAGACCAAAAAGCTTGCAATCCTCATTGCCTACCTCGCCGGTAGCATCTTTGCTCCGCAGGCCAGTGCAGAACCAACTGAGGCCCAAGACGTCCCCAAGGTCCTCTTCTGCGACCAGACCGGCTTTAATCCTCCATGCATCACGGAAATAGCCTCAATTGGCGAATGCAGTATGTTGCCATTCTTTCAAATGAATATAACAGTGCACAATGTCCCCGTCGCTAACAGAATAAAGTTACTCTCCGTCCTCAGTGGGCTGATAAGGTGTCTTCCCTTCAACCAAACCGAGAGGCTGGTATTTGCCGTTTCTACAAGTATGTTAATTTGAAACAATATGTGTTTGTTGTTATGAGCCTTTCAAATAACAATTTTAGGGAGAAATACTGCTTTGGCGAGTATATTGACTTTGAATACCCCGGCCACGATAACCTCCCTGCTATTCCAGGTCGTTGGAATGACAACATCGAGTCTTATGAGTGCTTCGGAAACAACTAAGAGGCCTTTATATCTGGAATACTGAGCGACTATGCTAGCTGTGAACATTTGGTCTTCTCGCTCTTATGTATGAGATAACTTCGATAGTTTACTTCGATAGTTAGGCCTATTAACTTACGTTTTATATTTATTCATGCGTCCAAAGCAGTAATACACAAGTTACCTACAAACACTGTGAGAGTATAATAGAACTCAGATGACTGTTTAGTATAGGTTGTGGAAATCGAAACAAGTATCCTGCCTTGGAAACAATGTCATAAAAAGATCATAGTGCCAATCTTCATAATTAGTGTGCACTTATGTCTAGGTATGGCGGCTAGCCACAGAAAGGGCTCAAGACGGCTGACATAAGTAGGATGTCTATTAGGTAATCCGGCAATAATACATATGTCAATCGCTGGAACAAGTGTAAGCTCAACATAAGCTTGTGCAACGTACATATAAGCTCAACATAAGCTTGTACAACGTACGTGTAAGCTCAATCTTCATTCATACACCACGAGACCCCACTGCTTCCGCCTGCCTGCAAACTCTGTTCAGTAATAATGGATGAGGAACGACTCTCATCGAGACTTCTTGCCGAAAAAAACGTCGTGGCTGCATTTGTTCGCCCAGGCGTGTTGCAAGAGACTGTCGAAACTTTTGATGAGGAGTTCGCGAAAGGAAGGGATATAGGCGACACATGGGTTGTTCATCCTACACGATCCCATGGAGAATGTAGGTTCTTCTTCTCTGGCGAAACGGACTTATGGGCTGATCAATGACTAGGTGGACTTACTGAGCTTTTAAAGATAGCTACGACAAAGTTCAAAGCCGCAGACTGTGGTTACTACCCTTATTTTGTGATACTAATCGACGACCGCACAACGGAAGATGGCACCGTGTTGCTTGGGCAGCAGGATCCGTGGTATCCTCCAGTATGGGCGCTACGAATCACTCCACGAAGTTTGTCATGTTTCCTCAGCGTTGCGGACATAGGCCATACCACTATTGAAGGAGTTTTGGCCAACGATAAGCCGGAAGGTGATGATTCATGGGTTCATGATGTCCCGTTTGACTATACAGTTGCGAATAAGCATCGGAATGCGCGGCACTTGGTAAGTCTTAGCCAAGATGAAGACAAGCACCAGAACGTCGAAAGCATCAGCAGGGTCACAGTCAACGGCTTGACGATACAGTGGTACGGTGAATTACCTGAGAGTGTCCTTGTTCTCAGCGGAGTATACAACGGGAAGCGTGAAGTATGCGCATAAGAACGGTCAATTGGGATATATATATATATACATACACTATTTCTAAAGAGACCAGCCTAGTCATCATGCTGAGGGTTATTAGCAGCGTCTCTGCTCGCTCAAAGCTCAAAATTTTACGCGAGATCCTTTACGGTCAGCCCACACATTAATTGGACCAAAGATGTCTGAGTACATATGAGATTGTGCTGCGCTGTGATGCATAAGGAAGGTTTTTATATAGTCCCACGAATTGTTACGAAATATTAGCTTCTTATTCGCATAGAAGAGACATAGTCTACAGCCTACGCTCTTCTGGGATTGTTTAGTAACATAGTATTGTCTTATACCAGGCTCCCCATGACATGAATAAGTTTAGAATCATTTGATAAGTGAAGGGAGAGACAAGTGAGACATTAATCTCGGAATATGGGAGGTCTATAAAATGTTTCCTACTTTTTTGAGGCACTATACCGTAGTTCAGTCCTAGCGTATTGCTTTCTGAGACAAAATAAAGCCTTTCTACCCAATCTATCTTATTATATGGGTATCATGTGGTGCAGCGATAGACTCTTATTACTCAGTCATCACAATCCTCACGTCAGAAGTGTAAGTGATACATGCTAACAGCGTCGAGATGTTACTTATATAAAGCACTCTTCTTTCTTCTCACACTGCCATTCACTTCTCAACAGCTCCTCAATCCCACCAGATCATCCTTATCTCGTCACTTGACGGGTGTCTATATCCGCCACAGCTATCAGCTTTATACTTCAATATGCAATTCTTGACCTTGATCACTGCTGCAATGGCTGCTGCTGTTTCTGCAACCCCTGTTGCAGATTCGAGCGCCCAAGTCATTGGCGTAAATACAAAAAATCAGCAAAAAGCGTTGACAATATGCTAAATATCAGTGGTTTAGTTCACAATTTATGAACATAGCAATTATAATGGATATTCCTATGGAATACCTTCTCTTAACCAATGATGGCCACTTCCTCAGACATTGTAAGCAACACACACGGGTCAATATTGTTTGCTAAAAACCAGGGTCTAACAGTAGTAATAGATATCGCAGGGAGTCATCTATCAAGTTTACTACTCAAAAGATTAGCTGTGCATTTTTCCGGTAAGTAGAGAACCACATAGCTGCTTTGCTATCTATGGGCCGCGACTAATTAATACTAGTAATCGTGCATGCTTTCCCCCGGTACTCTACGCGGGATTGCGAAAGTCTGTGAGCAATCTTCATGACGTTGGACTCGGTGATATGGCTGGGAGCATTTACTGCATCTCAATTAATGACGGCGACTCTGACTAGATTACTGAAGAGGGCGTTGGTATTTGTTTCACTGCGTATTTAATTATGTTTGCCAATCATGCCGAGGCATCAAGGTTGATGCTCAATGATCTTCGCCCGCACACTTGAAGCTATAGCCGGGTAGACCTACCTCACACAGCAGCCAATTCGATGCAATGGGAGGCGGATTGGGTGTTGCCGAGTTGTCTACATGGTGACTGTACAAAGATTCATTTCTCGTCAGTTCGTGGTTGATGCCTGCCAACCACATCTTATAGCAAATTAATTTACTATAAAAATGGTATTTCCCGACGGTAACTCTCTTCCGGATCTAAATTGAGATGGCGTCTTTTTGAGGTCGGTATAGCATTGATGGCAATGACTTTAAGGTTCAGGTGAACTCTTACCCCTGAGCTACCCCGAGTATAGTAGCAACTATAATGCAATGATCCTGCAGTATTTAGTACGGAACCTTTGCAATAAACTTAAAGGAAATTGAGATGTTCAGCTAACGTAAACCTAATCGACCCATGTTTCATGTGCATTCCTCCCCATAAGTGAGGCATCGATGTAAGTGGATTGAGACAATGGTAAGTAGGTCTAGACTAGTTAGTGCTCTTTACAGGCCGCGATCTACTGTAGCGTGGCCCAGACCGCCAGATTAGCGACAGCGGAACAAGACCGACAAGCATTGGCTTACAACACTACAAAAGTCTAATAAACAGCTTCGCTTTAGTAATGGCCGTCGCTGAAGCAAAGAGCAGGCTATGAGAGGTTTGTTTTGAATAGTTTGAGTAGATTGACTTGTTGAACTGGGGCTAAGATAAGCTTTTATTGCAAGGTTCCCCGATTCCATGGCCCTTTGAAGAATCTCTTTCGCTCGGATACCTCTTTTACTCGTAGATGTTGATGGTGACTGGCATGTTAAAGTCAATTTCGCCGATGCAGATTTGGAACTAGACATGCTTGTCAGACAATGAATACAGTTGATACCGCAATATGAACGCACGCCGTTATTATTGTTGCAGCAAATGACCTTTTGATCGCATGCAGTAGTGTTTGCACAGACATGACCTGTAGACTGTGAGAGTTTATCCTAGATAGAAAAAGGCAATTGATCACTTACCGCCGTTACCATCACTGCTGCAGCAGTACGGGTTGCCTGCAGAACAGGCGTTCAACTGAGTGTTTGTGTCGGGGCTGCAGCCACTGGCCTCATTTTCTGTAGTCAAAATTAGAATCCAAAGTACATCAATATGCGGAAATTGGTGTAAAAACCTACTATTGTTGCCTTTATCTTTCTGGTGACGGTTGTGGCTTGGGAATCTCGGAAACGGGATATCGGCGAAAGTAGGCATGCGAGGCTCAATGGCTCGGGGCACAACCTCGTCTTGAACCGGAGACGACATGACACCGCTAAGGGCGACGAGAGTGTAGATGATGACAGAGGCGTACATGATTGAGATATAAAAGTAGTGGTGGCGACAAATTTGTAAAGAAGTATTGGACTAAGCGAAAGAAGATCCAGAAAGGCCTGAGCGTGTTGAGTAACTCAAGAGATAATGCGGGGAAAACAGGTCTATTTATACAAAAACACTTTTGCTCTAAGACCATCTCTAGATCTGCTACATAGGTAGAGGCTGGATCTAACGATACCAACGGCTGCGAATGTGCATCTCTCCAGGATCAACAACATGACCAGTCACTGATCTCTGTTACGCTTATGCATGTCTAATGCGGGCTGAAAGCTACAAACAGCGGCTTGTAAGCATAATTGAATTGTTGAAAACCTAAATTGAGTCGTCAGCATGTGAACAATGCAAATTATTGAACGCCCTCAGCAGCAACTTGTTGGACGCGTTATTATTTGACGCTTTTAACAGCGTAACCTGTCTCATGCTTTTGATCCTGCGTCAACTATAAAACTCTATACTTTATACTTTGTATCAGGGGATCCGCATTTCGTTACGTCCTATCCGATGTTCTATTGCTTTACATACCGAAACTGATCGAATACAAAGACTTCCCATGTTCAATTTTGCGTGTCGGATTTCCCAATGCTTACAAAATCTCCCACTAGATTTAGCCTATAATGTAATGTAGCCTCTCGGTTACTATATACCAGTCTCAACCTGTCTGAGCCAATAATATAGGTATCCGAACTCATAAATAGCCGTGCATAATGCATAATGTTACGTATTAAGGTTAATAATAAAACTATAATAATAAGTTTAATGGATATACATAGATATATGCTTTGTATAGTGCGGAGAGGGACAACAGGGAAATAGGTTGGCAGTCAAGCAAATGCCGGGAAGCGCTCATGCTCTGAAACACATCAGACATGATCTGTTGAGTTGATATAGTTGTATACGACATGTGGATTCCCCTGATCCTCAACCACTTTCTCCATGAGATCATTCCCACGCCACAGAAAGCACGCTGTACTGGGTTCATGTAGATAAACGACTGTTCCAAGAGTTGCTTGGCTGAACTATATGCATATTGTAGCAAGCTTGTATGTGACTTTGTTAACATATTTACAAAAGCTAGTGCGAGGCTCTCAATTTCGACATACATGTCAGTTTCTCAAGCAATCTTGGTGAGCTCTCCGACTCAAGCGACCAGAATGGACATTTATCTCCGCTGATGTCAAGGATGAAGCTGGCAGCGCGCAGCTGGACTAGACAATGACAAACTTCTTCACAGGTAATTATCACCCTTAACATTTCTTAAAAGCTTCGTCTCCCTCGTCGATGAAGAACATGAAGACACGGCCGTATTGATGTATACTAGTAATGCTGACACCAAGTCTATTGATAGACTCTTCTCCATTGTCAGAGCCCTGAACCGTCTCCAATAGCAGAAAATAGAGGCGCAGTCGCCACGAATTTTCCTCCAATGCAATGTGGCCGGCAGCGAAGCGCTGTCCGATGTATGGCATGTGTCGGAGCCGGTATTCTGCTCCAACAGAGGAGTCTGGCTTTGTAACAAGCATTGTTACACAACGTTCAAGTGGATGAGTCGTCTCCGAATGGTTCCAGCTGATGAATGGGCTGTTCCATATCATTGAGCAAAGTTCATAGCCATGGTGTGATCCATCTCGTATGCTTAAGATCGAGTCGTGGTAAGGGACTGGCTGGAATGCGATATCGCAGCCACCCGGCCTGTCATTCTGTTCCATGTTCTCTTTGAAGGTCGGCAGCAGTCGCCGAACATCGAGCGCATTGCAGCTATTCCAGAGGGCATGTATTCCGTAAATGGCACTCAGCCGAGCCTTTGAGAGAATTGAAGTGAAGTTGTGGGAAGTGGATGGCAGAGCTTAGACTCACTGTCATGTACTACTATGCGCCAATATTTTCAGCCAACGACTGTTTTCTGACTGATCCTGGCACTGATCAGACTACATCTGGCTCTAAGCTGAATCTCAAACGGTATCCACGACCCCACCACTGCCCAACCTACAAGTGCTTCATCTGCCAGATGCTCTTGTCCATTTCAAAGCTGGTATGACAGTAAAGGAAATGTCTATCTTGACAAGCAAGACATCATAGCATCGCTATCAAAGGCTGACAGAGCCAATTGCTTACACATCGTTATTTTGCATTCAGCAGCATTGTGGCGTGGTCTATTTTGAGAAGCTTGCAATGGCCGCCACCATCAAAACACTAAAATTTGACAAGGTCTTTTAAAAATCGAGTTCCAATGAGCTCTAATGGGAACAAATAATATTCCAGTCAATTTCCTGACAAGAGTCTTAAACAATTGCTTGCCTCTTGGGATGAGAGCGCAGGTTATCAGGTTACGGGATCCCTGTACAGCTGAGCAAAATAGGCCTTGGGTAAAATATAAAATATATCCTCCTGCGATTTGGACCAAGACAGCATCATCGAGCTTGCAATCAAGTTTGTGCCCCGGCACTAAACGTGAGTACGAGCACGGTGGCAAGGCTGATCGACAGGTGTTGAACATATCCAGGCCCTACAATCCTGGTAATCGAAAGCGCCAACTCAGCTAGCGACGCGACCAAGGAACCAGCCGTCTAAAATGGTAATTCTAAAGTAGAAAAGATCGACCACGGCGGCCTCTCTTGCAAACGGAACTCAAACGGATTATTATTCCACTATTGGCAAATATGTATGACGCATGAGATGCAAACAGCCTAGTAAAGAGAAATCAGGCGTCATAGGCCAATTGGGACACTGAAATGGCAGCCCAAAAGCGGCTGCTGCTTTTCCGTCCTTTTTATCTTTTTATTAAATGTTTTTGCAAAATTAGGCTGGATAATGCTTGATGGTTTAGCAATTATGACTTGAAGCTGCTGATCATGTTATAATTTACCGAGCGCCCTACATATTTCCACTCCAGAACAACGTTGAGATCAGTTGCTTTCTATTATTAGAATACTAGATCGATGTTGATATGTAGGTAAGTTTAGTTCGGCGCATTGTCACAGTACGTCTGATACATACGTTGGAGGTTCCTCGACCAGAAACCAGGCGCTTTCCTTTTACTTTACATATAGGGAAGATAGATGATTGGTAGGTGCTCCATAAGACAGGATCCCCTGTAAATAACAGTCAGCATGGTCTGCAGGCTCTCACCGTTACTGAGCCGAAGAAAGGGATGGCTTTTGTCAGACATCACAAAACTTACGGAGCAAAACTGCAGACTGAGATGAGCTGATGGAAACACCATGAGAGGCCTATGGGCGGTGAACATTGAAGACCAAGATGCGTGCCAACGCATATTGTACAGTGATGTATTCGACTCACGTACTAGTCCTCATTATGACGAGGGATCTTCAAATACTACCCAAATGTAGCCCAGCCTCAAACACTCGAAATCCCACTCCCCTTATGTTGATCAAATCGTGCATACTAGTGTCCGTATACAATTTGACTGGCTTATTCATCGGGCTTCGATAAAATAGTAATTCACTGCCGGCATACAAAGCCCATGCAGTGCCGCGTCAAAATCGCCCGGAGAAAGGGATCCGGGGAAAATGACATTCATTGGTTCGCGGCAGCGGAACACTAGCGGTAGTACCCCAGAAACTTGCATGAACAAATCAATTAACTGGAGCTGCCGTGTGCTTTGTTGTCAAAGTTGTCTGCAGTTGTCGTGTGGATGAAGCTACATGTACCCTGTAATGACCGACGTGCCGGCGGGTGAATACGAGCACTGCGGCGAATGCTGTTTATTCTCAGCTCAATTTGCTTCTTTGTTTCGGGGCAGGGGCGTGGTAGATGCCAATTGGCATCTTGGCATACGGACGTGACAAAATAAATGACCAAAGGACGCAAATGATGGCAGCAGTGTAGTGGTGTGCTAAGATCATTACCAGTACCAGTATAACGGCCGGACCATTAAGATTAGATGGAAGCATGCATAGCTGAACAAAAGAAGTCAATTGGCCTTCCTTGATGTATACCAAGGCTATGATCCCTGTAGAGGCACACGATCGGCGTGTCATTTATCACATTTGGGCGAACAAGTTCCTGCATAGCCGTTATTGGTGTAGCCGTCATCAGCTAACCTTGTGCGCCCAAAATAACACGTTATTCTCGGCTGTTATTGCTCCATCCTCACAGGTACCGGACTGCGATAGGTACTGAGCACGCGGGATGGAATAGCAAGTCGTAAATTGTTTGCTAACGGAGTATGACAGCCCATAGAGCAGTGGGTACGCCACGTCTTCAGTATACAAATCGCGGTTTGGGTTTCTGTTTCTCCTAACAAAGCTTAATATCCAAGGTCTGAGATGATATCACCATTTGACCGCCCAACTTGAAGGTCTAGGTGAGTTTCTGCCCAACAGGCTTCGAATATAACATCTAAGGGAACCGGTAATACTACCTAATAGATACACGTTGCTTGAATGCATTCTGGACCAAGTACCATGGCAGCTGAAGAAGAACTAAGGCGTAGCGCAGGGGTAAAGAAGCATACTGGCACACAAGTACCGACAGGCGTTGGTGATATGAGACCAATCTACTCAGCACGGCAAAGCAATATAAATTTCCTTGTTTTTAGTTCCTGACTTGACGTACTCTGCGTCTATAGGCCATAAATCAAGTGATTGGCAGCCCGCTAAAAATAGCACGCATGAATTCGCCTCCCTCACGGCACAGCGGCATGTATTGAGGCAGCTCATTGGGCAATTGAAACGGGGCCGAAGACCCGAGACACTGCTATAGTTGAGCCATTCAGAAAGCATCTGGGGTCGGGTTCTCGGGATGCATCCGCTAAAGTGTTTGCCACAGGGGCGTCGTAGCTAAGTGACGATTCCGCGGGAGGTAATTCTAGATGGGGCTGGGGTTAGTAGTAGTAAAACTATATCTCGTATGATAACTTCCACTGCTATTATAACCGGATTCCGAGATCCATAACCTGATGTGTAAATGAAGTACTGTATAATGCATCATTTGCCTCGACATCATCAGTCAAGAACGAGTGGCGTTGCACTGCCTTCACCTCATCGAAGGTCTCGGCATTATCCGACCATGTGAGGAAAAGTGCCAAGCAATATAACTTGGTTGAACACTTTCTACAAATAATATCCAAGAAACACCACAGGCATAGCCCTGCAACATGATACAAGGTCAACGGCTAGCTCATCATTTCCTTGTAAAGGCTGCTTGAGATCTTCCATCCCATCTACCAACCACCTTGTCGAATTGTCCACTATGCATTATTTCACAATACAGCCCAGCGGTCCTTCATTTCCTACTTGATTGATCCCCTGCATAATGACAGATACATGATGAAAGTAATTATTCTATGACCTAGCGTATCCTAGCATCCATGTCCCGGCTCAGGCACAGTTGCATAGCTGCCATTTTGTTTGGACGAGGAACAGGAAAAACAGGAATTGATGGCTGCCAAGGAAATATGATCCTGATATTCGTGGATGGGAAAGGACTCAGAATCGAATATAAATATCTCGTTGATCCCTCGCTATTCAAGTCTCTCATCATCACCAAACAGTTCAACATCAACACTCTCAAGACTCGCTTCAATCTCCACGCTACTATTCGTCAGCCTTTTTTGCTCAATACCTAATACCTAATACCTAAATCTCGTTCAAAATGCAGTTCTTCGCTGTCGCAACTCTCTTTGTCGCTGGCGTCCTCGCCGCGCCGTCTCCCAGCGGCTTAAACTCCCGCGACACTCTTTGCGCTGCTGGCCTTTACTCCACCCCACAATGCTGTGCTGTTGATGTGCTTGGAGTTGCTGATTTGAACTGTGCAGGCCGTACGTAGCCTCAAAAGCCCAGACATATTTATTGGTCCAATGATGCTGATACTGGAAATCTAGCTGTTGGCACTGTTACCACCGCCGCTGAATTTAAAGCCAACTGCGCCGCCATTGGCCAAGAGGCTCGCTGCTGTGTTCTTCCTGTTGTAAGTCATTCTACAATCTCTTGGATGCAATTGCTCTCAAGGATTGGCCATATTAATAACTATTCTTTTAGCTTGGCCAAGATGTCCTATGCCAGACTCCTCCTGGCTTGTAAATGGTCTGCAGTTAGCGGATATTGACCTTTTTATCATGTCAACGATAATGTATATCTATCGGAACTCTGTATCTGGCAACAAAGATGCTTGGAAGCTAGAAATAGTCGGAATTCTTGGGAATTAGGGCTAGATTGTGTAGATAGAGGTGCGATCTGCTATTTCGCTCTATGATTTAATATAGATAACGCATCAAATCAAGTTAAAAACCCGGGGGTTCCGTTTCCGTCCTATATCTGTGATTCCTTGTTTATCCCCACCCAATTTGCATATTATTAACATTAATTTTCTAAATTGACTTTTGATAGCCTTCGTGGAACTTGAAAGTCCACTTTAAATTCTTCAAACGCCTTGTTGTTCGAGAACGGCGGACACTTGAGCAGCTTGGAAGCTACGCAACTTTGCACCTCAGGTTCATCCATCAGCGCCCAGTATACTATGCCAAAAGGCGACGGTGGTATATATCGGTCAATTGGGGAGCTTTGCAATCGATTTGTGATGTACTGGGTGACCCTGAGTGCTTCAATGGCTAATTGACATTCGAATCGGACTTGATGAGGGAGCAAGAGACCATTTCCGTTTGCTCCATGAGCCATTTGGCAAATATATACCATATCCTCAGGTCTTACTGCATTTGGTTGCATGAATGGAAAGAGAATGTACCCTTTCAACCGCGTAAGCTGTACGAGTGCGGCGTCGCAATACAACATTTCCAGGGCCAAAGATACGGAATTGAACTCTAGAGGATTTGATAGGGTCTCGTCCAAGGAAAGAATCGAGGCAGATTTGTCAATAAAAGTTTCCCACACAGCAGTAGGATGTTCATGATGCCACGCAATACGCCATTGATGAAGCTCCGAAATATAGTCGCTTATTATGTGTTCGAATTGCGTATAGTCAAGCTGCTTGGCCATATCCTCCATCAGCCCAGGGATTTTAATTAAAATATTGAGCAGTGTGTCCTCGGTTGTATTGAGATGACGTTTCCATGGAACAGCCGCCCAGATCGGAGCTTCGAAAAGGGAGCGCCGTCGGTTTCGAACGCCCCAACAAGTCTGATAAAAAAAAGTGAGTCGCTTTGATCATCAAGATGGTCTGTTCAAACGGTGGCGTCACTTACATGCAGGATTCTACATGATCTGTATGTAGAAATCAGTGTTTCTTGCTCAAAGTACTCGGGTCCGCAGTACACCAAAATCTGGTTCAAGCCATCGATATGAGTATTCCCGGTACGATCTTGCACTGACCACTTGTATATGTTAGCAGTAATACACTCATTTCGAGTAAAAAGAGTACTCACCTCATACATGGCCATCATAAAGACTGCAGGCACCAGCCTCGCTAATGCCGTTTTATCTGTCTGCTCAATCAAATCTCGAGCTCGGTGTAGAGCTTCTGCATAAAAGGCCTGAGATTTCGCCAGCATTGTCGGAGCTTTTAGCTCCTTTCCCATGCACCCATATATAATGGCCAAACTACAAAGCCGGTTCACAGTAGGTGAGCCGGCATCAATCGCTGCCTTCAACGTCGGATACCAATAAGGCGCCCACTGATACACAGATTGGAAGTATGAATGAAGCTCCTCATCAAATCTCCCCATGGCCATTCTCGTTAAGCACCCGTCATTCGGAATGCTAAGACTTTTGGTCGCTACGCACGGCGATTTGGCGCCATCTTGATTCATAGCCACATAATGCTGCATCCGTAGGACAGGCTGGTAACCTCTGCAAAAATGGCCGGAGCGAGAACATTGGCCGCATGATGGCTTGGCTTTGTCTACATCATATAAATCCTGAATTAGAAGAGCTAGACATGTAATAGAGACTGTCAACTCTTACCGCATTTCACGCGCCTTTTTCGACACGTATGGCAGTAGCCGCTGGTTGGGTATCGCCCCATGTTTGTGACAAGCTAATCGGCCTGCTCACTAGACAACTCGGTGAATAAAGGAGAGAAAGAGAGAGAGAAATGATAAAAGTTGCCGTACGAATTGCTTGGTCGCAAATATGTGCTTACTGCGGTGCTGGGATTTGTAATCGCTTCAAGCTGTAATCCTTGCACTATAATGCTGGTCCTGACCGTCACCATCATACTATAAGCGACGCTAACAACTCGACCGATTCGCTATTACACAGTGTCTTATACTGCATATTGAACTGGCAATTATCCCCTGCTTATTTTTATAGCCATAGAACAAGGAAAGCTTTTTTAGGTGAATGATAGTATTATATGTATGTATAAAAGTATTCGTTCTGATCTACATCCTGCACTTCCAAACTGCCACCGCAAAGTTCCTTAAGAGGGCCCTTTATTACAAAAATATGGTTAGAGCATCGTTGTGCTGTAACAATAACTCGTTAAACAAGAGTTACCTTATTGTTTAGCCATGTGAGATTTGCCGGCTTCATGGTAGCTGCCGTGCTGCCAAAGAATTCCACGAGACGCTGTGCGACCCATTCAGGATTCTCATCTGCGATCCAATGACCAGCCTTTGGAACTACTTCGTAAGTTCCATTGTCGCTGAGACTACCCCACACTTGTTTAATTTGACTCGCCGGTGCAAGGCTCGCTTCACCACCCAGAGCAAGGAAAGGCATCTTGAGTGTCGAGTTTGCAAACACTTTGGTGAAGAGCGCATGGTCCGCTGTTGTTGAAGCGGTAGAGAAAGGACCCAACATACTGCGCAAGAAACCTGGCTTGCTGATGCTAGTCGCATAACGCTGGAGAACATCGTCCGGAACCGCTTCAGTACCACTGTAGCTAGCATGATAAAAGTACCAAGAAAGCATGTCCTTTTCACGACCGCGGATGAAAAACTCTGCGGCGTCCGTAATGCTAAAGAAAGCTAGCTGCCAGTTGGCGTAGAGATCCCATGTAGGAGAGGGACAAGAGTACTCCTCGTATCCGAATCCTGGAAGGAGGTATTCAGATACACCGAGCGATGTAACCGAGTCCGGAAACAGAGCTGCGAGGGCAGATGCCGCGCCGGCGCCTTTATCGTGAGAAAACACCAAGGTTTGGTTGACTTGCAGAAAGTCAAGAAGACCTTTGAGATCAGAAGCCATGGCTTCAGCACTGTAGTCGTTGTCTGCTGGAATAGAGCTATCTCCAGTGCCGCGGTTATCAGGAGCAATAATTGTATAATGAGAAGCGAGAATAGGGCCCATAACACGCCATGTATACTGCGACATAATAAAAGAATGAGTCATGGAAGGGCACAGCAGCAAAGATCAGTAAAAACTCACGCTGTGTTGCGGATTTCCGTGAACGAGCAGTAAAGGAGGTCCACTTCCTGCGTAGCGGAAATGAATGCTCACGTTACTCAACTGAACTCGACCATGGTCCCAGTCAGCGAACGGAGCTGTGTCGGCTGAGACGAAAGGGACGCAAGCGACAGTAATGATGGAAGCAAGTTGAGAAAAATTTGGAAACATGTTGAATATATGAAGAAGGTATTCGATCCGATAACGCAAGCGTGCAACGAAGTAAGGGATTGTATTGCTAGATCTCAGCGGATAGAGCGTTCGTAGACGAGTGATACAGACCTCAACTTCTGAAGCATCGATGAGAGCGATGAAACCTCATTATATAGTCTACAAATTATTTTAGACAAGAATATCCCCTTGACTTGGCTTACAAATGAACAATAAGGAGATACTGCTAGATACTCATTGCAATACCGTCATATCAATCTGGATTTACAATCATCGGGATAGGAGTCATCGGGATAGGAGTAACTTCAAGTTAGTAAACCCAAATGTAAGCAACAGTTATGGAGCTAAATACCGAGGAAATTTCCGTATCCACTCGTAGGATTCAGTTTATACTCGTCTTCGCAATCGTTGCAAGTGACGCCAATATCAGCATGGGGAGATGCGAATTTTTTTTTTTCTACTCGACAAAACAAAATTCCAAAGGCAGCGACTCTGGTTGCTTAACTACATTATAGCGAGTCACTCCAAATTCTTATCTGCACGCCGTCGCATCTTGGTCCAAGTTCCGATATATCGCGAGATACAGAGCGTTTCGCCACGAGTCGGCAGACAGAGCAGTAAGCTCATTTTAGACTATCTCATCGGGTTATGCACCTCGACAAAACTAGCCCATTTGAGAATAGACGTCGCGGCGAAAAAAACGGTCAATTTCTCCACAGTTCACCACGTTTGACCAGGCTTAGCTCTACGCCCCTTAAAAATGGAGCTTTCAAGTTCTTATACTGGGTGTTCAGCCTAGCTGTCATATACTTCGGCTCAGAAATGGCAGGCTGCTGGATATTAAATGCTGTGTTATCTATATCCACAACATTATATGCTGATTTTACATCTGCCGCGGATCATAAAGGCTTCCCGGCCGTTCCGGCTTTCCAAGAAACGTGTAAGTCAATCGTGAAAATTACCAACCACAATGCACACATCGCAAATTTAGAACAGATTAATCACTTTGCATTGCTACTCGAACTTTTTATTAAAAAGGCGTTACTTTAACCTGCGCCATGTTGTTGTTGATCCAACCTTCATGAAATCATTAGTATCTACTTCAGTCTGTAAGTGATATAGCGGCTTTACACATTTGTTACTGTGTGTCCTCCATAGCACATCCGCCTTTACCTCGTTGGAGCATAAGAAGTGGTATTTTGACGTTTCTTCTCCATCCAAGTCTGCTTCGCCTCTTCAGTGCTCAGGCTGATAATCTTCAGCATCCTCGCCTTGCCAGCCCTCAACAGTGTTCCTTTCCATCCTCACAAAAAGCAGCGCTATTACAAAGGCCATTCCCGCAAATCCTATTGCCAAGTATTCGGCTCCTCGGTAGCCTCCCACAATATCCGTCCCGTTTTTATTCACGTTGACCTCGACCGTCCCGGCAAATCCCAGTCCCGTACTCAATCCGTACGTAAAAAGGGCTCCAAGCAGAGATCCAGCAGTTCCTTGATGCTTTTTACTCACAATGCTACTGGCAATAATCTGGCCAGCGGCAAATATCATGTCTCCCGTGCATCCGGCGAAAATCATGGCAGGGAATACCTGCGCCCACCAGACTTCCTCCACTGGCATAGTGACAACAAGAACATTCATTGCTACCGCGCCAAGAGAGCCGAGACAAAGGACGACCTCGGCTTGCACTCTGCTTACGACCCATGCTGCAAAGAAAGCAGATGCCGATCCAGTAATTGCCATTGGTAGAAAGGAAAGGCCAAGCAACACCGGACCCCAGCCTCGCAGGTTGGCCAGCCAGACGGTGACGTACCAGCAATAGATACCCACGCTCATGAAGACGCAGAACAAGACCAGAATGAGAGCGCCAAAAGACGGCACTTTCCAGATACCAAAGGGGAGTATTGGGGTTGTTGCCCACTTTGCTTCCCAAACCAGGAACAGGGCGAAATGAGCAATGGCAACGATGAGTAGCACGTATTCGTATGGATTCGACCAACCGGCAATCGGAGCTTGACTATAGAACACACTCGTCAGTAACCGCATATGGATGATGGATCTCTTTCAGCTTACTTCCAAACAAAGTTGAATAGGATCAATCCTGCAACGCCGAGGTATGCTCCTATCCAGTCGACGGCTCCATCGGGGTCCAAAGGTTCGTCATCCGGAACACTGATAATCGCTGCACCAAATATCACCGCGCCTAGAACAGCCCTATCATCAACGGTTAGCCGCCGCAGCTTATATCTGTGAATACATGCAATATCGAGGACAGGACACCATACAGGAAGAAAAAGAGCCATGTCCAATCAGTCCATTCAAACAAGATACCGGCAATGGTGCATCCACCGGCGCCGCCGGCCGGCCCCATGGAAGCAAAGAGAGCCAGTGCCAAGTTTCGTTGTTTTCCAGGAGGGAATGTTGTCGTTAAGAGAGCCACGGCGTTGGGAACAAGGAGGCCGCCTCCTATCCCCGCAAGCGCTCTCATGAAGCTGATGCCGACGATATTTCGTCCGTATGCCGTGGCCAACATCCAAAAGACCCAAATGGCTGAGCCAAGCGTCATGACTCTCTTGTGTCCATAGACGGCACCCATCCGACCACTGATCAAGACAAAGGAACCTTGGGTTAGCGGATATGATGCAGCGATCCAGGTCGCCAACGAGTCTGATGCGCCCACAGCGCGGCCGACCTTGAGTGCACCGACGATACCAGCTCCATATGCAAACATTTGCACGCCCTGCGTGAGAACAACTAGTACCATGAGAGTGTAGGCTCTCTTTTTTGATATAGTCGTGGCTCGCGATACCGTGGTGTTTAGCGCAGGCAGAATCCCGGCCTCTATGTCATTTCGCACGCTCGTTTTCGTCCTGATTTTCTCGACTGTCAAATCTGGCTCCATGGGAGTGACGTCTTCGCTGATTTCGTCTTCAACGGTAGACCCAGAGTCCCGAGGAGTGGCCTCGGAACTCTGTGACTTCGACGGTGGTATCATCTGGGGCGAGGGGGAAGTCATTGTTGGCATTGCAGACTCAGAGACGCACACTCAAGACGCAACTAGGCATGACTACATTTTTCAGAGACAGGCTTTATATAACGGCGGGCTCACACGCAGTAGGCACATTATGGATGTCTATTGCAATCGATTGCTTGCATAATCGATGCCAGGGAGAAGAGTATAGTAATTCGTAGAGATAGCAGTGACATTTGTCAGGTAGGACCAAAGTTACCGTGGTAGGCATTGAAGGTTTGCCTTGTGTCGTTCGTTGTCGGATGCAATGTGGAGAGCACATCACGAACGAGTAGACCTTCTATTGAGATGTGATATATTCTATTAGGCTAAGATGTGCCATTTAATTTCCCCATTAGTACAACGCACTTGAATACCGAGTTCCGCCGTTCATTACTTGTACAATCTCCGATGTAAAGTTGAGTTTTGTATCGGAGATAATAGTACCCATATTTGTCAGCTAAGATCAAGGTTACATCGATAATCACGAAATACTACTAGTATTATCATCTTTATTCGCCCTATCGCAGAAAACTCACAGAGGGAGCTCGAATCGCAGATTGAACCCAGATCTAAGATGCAAGCTACGGCAGTTTATTCCCCTTTGAGGGAAGTCCCCTGAATAATATCGACAGTAGTATATAAGTAGCTAGCCGCCAGCTCTTAGCTCTAGGAAGAATTAAGACCTCCATGTGCATTGAACAAGAGATCCCACTCGGGATCACGGCCAGTCAGCCGCCCCGACACCTATAGAGACAAGGTGGCCAATATCTCCGTAGGTTGCTTATGAGCTCCATTCGCTCCATCGCATAGACTTTCCCTTACATGGGAGTTTTCAGCATCCACGGGCGGTCCGAGCAATCTTTGCCCTGCTGTAGGTGCGGGTAGGGCTCGGATCATGCCATTTCCCCACAAGGCCCCATGCATCGATCGTATTTCAGCGGCTTGTTAGTCGTTTTCTAGCCTCCACTTGCTACTACATGAACAGTCCTTCGGCAGCTTCCTGTATATACACATGCCGCCCCCACTGCCTGCGGCTGGGGATGAATATGAAGAGCTACGCTGACGATGCAAGATCTTATACATGGACATGAAGTGTATTACTACCTACTATATACCAGTACAGTAAAGCTTAAAGCAATGCATAAAAGTAAAGGAGTTTTAGTCATTGTGTGGATATAGATTTGGAGATACTTCATGAACGCATGTCAAAAACTACGCCAGTCATAGCAGTTGATCAAGTCAAGCACTTGTAATCCAAGAGATCAAAAATCCGATATGGGCAATTCACATGTATCTTACTACCCAGCGAAGAGCTGAATGGGCAGCTGCGTAGCGTATATACGTATCTGATATTCTAATCCGTGAGGCGAATACGCCCTGCTGCATTGTCTGTTGGCAACAGTTTGGTTGCATCGTAATGGAAACGGAGTCAAGCTATAGACAGGGGCGAGTGTAAGTTGAACAATACAGCAAAGAATTTCCTATTTTGGGATATGGTGCCAAGCCGCTATCGGCACATGCTGGGCTGGAGTCACAGCAAAGCGCTTAAGCTCTCGCGACGGCTCATAATGCGGCACGTTTTCTTTGTCAGCAAAAAGCCCCATCTATCCATGAACGCAGCGGCATTTTCTATTCTAATCATGGCTTGTTATTACCTCTATCATATGCTCTAATTGACTATTTTATAGTAAGCTTTCCAATACCTAGCTATTGGTCGAGTGTAGCACCCGCAGCTTCCAAACGCGACCACATATGTGACACAAGTTCTGAAGACGGACTAATGTCAGTAAACAGAGCAAATAGGCAATACCATCTCTATCTCTCTATCTTAGGTGTTTATCGAGCTCTCCAAGGAGTAGTCCAGCGGTCATGGCTGTTCCATCATGGTATATATCCTCTGAGCTGGCTAGGCTAGACCCGGCTCATTGGGGCAAGTGGTTGAGAAACATTCGCAAATATTCACACACGATGGGGATCTGGCAAAGAATAAATCCAGGCCTAGCAGAGCACCCTGATGATGCTTTTAATATCTATGTTGGGCTCGACGAGGTCTACGATCCCTCTCAAGCTAGAGACTACGCTGCAGGGCTCTACGACAAAGAAAAAGAGGATGTTACAGACGCCGACATCGTCTTTGCAAAAGAAATTGTGCTCATGGGCGCTGATTTCGAGCGAGAATGTCTTATGGATCGCAAGCAACGAGCGAGCGAAGTTAATGAAAAGATCCGAGATTGGATTTTGGCGACGGTCAACAGCGGCTTGCTTCAATTCATGTTCATGAGTTTCTACAGTGAGCACCCGGGTGACCAGGTTATGACTACCCGGCAGATGCTCAAGAGCTTGCAGCATCTTTCTGGCCAGCGAACAGGTCAAGTGCCAGCAGCGCAGCGCACATGTGCTTGACTCTGGATTTGGGCGGTGAACAGGCCACAGCTGGAATATTGTTACACCAGCCCCGAAGGCAGAACTCCATAGCCGTAGAATTTACAGCTGCCATCTTTTCTTCTTCTCTCATCCTTTGTCTACATTCTATCTTCCAACTGCAGTCATCATCATGCCATGCAAGAGACGGTCACAGAGCCCGGCTGAGGCCGCAGAGATCCAGATCCTCGACAAAAGACAAAAGAGCGAAGACAACAGCATATTCAAGGTCAATTTCGAACCAAGACCAGGTAGACCTAGTGCTCCATCTAGAATGACTCTCACCAGTGTAGAATGGTCGGCTGGATCGCCCTTGCCGCTGTCATTCGCCCCATGTGAATTCATACCTAGTTCTCAATTTGAGCCACAAGCTGCCATGCCACTCGACGATGACGAAAAGGAGTGCGCAGTAAAAGAGTGGATATCAACAGCATATGAATCGCGCCCACGGTTTGCACGCTTGCTGTCTCTAGAGTGGCTAGAAGAAGGGAACGACGAACTATTAGCTGCGTACTTGGGTTTCAATACAGTACCTCATCTGTACTACTTCATGCATTTTCAAGGTAAAGAACTGCTGCTACTTTTAGAAACCGAACGTTTTATTACCATTTTCTTAAAATGCTGATCCGATCAACAGTGCCGAACCAGTTGAGACGTTTAATTCAGATCTACTACCAGGAATACTGCAATCGCCTTTATATATCAATGATGGATTTATTTCCTCCTGCTTCTGGGGTATAGGAACAATTCAGAAGCCTATGGAAGAAGGATCTAAGATGGCTTAGATTGGCACTTGATACAAGTTCTACTGATCAAGTACTTGTTTCATCTAGGCAATCTCAACAGGAGCTGGTAGAATATGAACTCAACGTTACTCTGGGAGATATCAATCCGGAATTATCGTTTCTGGCCGCATCATACAAGTTAATCCGGGCATATCCTAGCCGCTTCTGTCAACGACTACCTCGGAAACAGAGCGAATATACTTGGGGTATCCACCATGAAGATTGGATGCGGGCGTATGCCATGACCACCTTTACATGTGCAAGGCACATTCTCATTGCGAATGACCTGGATAGCAAACGCGACGTGACTCTATTTGAGTTTTCTGGAGAGCCACGCAAACCGATGTTTTATGGCTATGCCACAGATGAATTGTTGGCACAGGTGATGACGGCGTCTGACGGAGACGGTTTGAAGACTGCTACAGAATTGGAAAGTGGTACAGCTAAAATGCCGAATCCATGGCAAATGGCATCAAAAGCCAGAATTACTCATGTCATCAACACTGCCGGACTTTTACAGTCCAAGACTGCCGCCGAATGCCATCGGATAATTCACAATACTGATGGCGCATTATCCGAGATCATTACGGAAACGGTCTGCACAACACTCCACACCCTTGTTCCTGGAGTTGACTTGGACCACGGGATAAACGCTTCGAAAGTCTCGCCCAAAATGCAGAGATTTACAATTACTAAGAGCGAGAGTGAATCATTGCGAAAGCTGCTCAAGTCAATGTTCCGTCGGGTAGAGTTTGATGCGCCTCAACACATAGACGCACGGCTTGGAGGCAACCAGTATACCAACGAGGGCTCGATGGGCTGGACTTTTGACGTGAGCACCTTGTCTATTAATCCATATAATTCAGTGGTAAAAGCCAATGCGCCTCAGTTCATAGGTATGCTCTTCTCCCCAGTCTTCAAATAACGTTGTTTTAGCCAGTAGATATGTTATTAGGATCAGTATCATCGTGCATCATGCTAACCATAGGTATAGATGCCGGCCAATTGGCGATATTGTTAGACGGACCTCTGCGAACTGCGATACTAAACGGCGAATCCGATACTGAAAACACATTTCTGGCATTGCTGGCCTTGAAACTGTTGATTGATCAGAGATGGCGCACAATTGACAGCGGTACACTCCCTATTGAAGAAGCTGACCGACTTTATAAACCAAGCATCATATTTGTGCCTTCGGTAATCTTACGACAGTACTTTTTAGAAATCAGATCCCTTTGGATGGGAATATTCGACATTTGGTTGCTATGTGACGCTAACGACGAACACATGAATGCAGACCAGATATCCAACACGATTAATAATACTAAAAAACTTCAAGAGCACACCAATCTCTGGACTACAGAGCATAAGAAACCCAGCACTGCGCAAACAGTCCTCTTGATGTCGTACGAAACTGGGATGAAGCTCATGCTGAGTGCTGAAACTGATCAGCCGCAACACAGCCAAGAGATACAAGGCCAGGTGACTCAGCAACATCGTGCTACTGACGTGGCTACAGATCAAACATTCGCAAAAGATCTTGGGAAGAAAATGCACGAGAGCGGCCATGGAAATAATGAAACCGATTTTCATCATCCATCCAGCCCCCAGGATGTTACCACTCGAAATTATCGCGAGAAGATGGTTATACAAAACGTCATGTGGAATGTGGTAATTCTCGAGGAGTGCCACTTGATCAAGAAAGAGACCACTAGCTACAAGCTAGCAAAGAAGCTGGACAGAGATGCTATGCTTTTAGTTTCTGAAAATCCCTTGACCACCCTGAACGATTTGTACGGTTATCTCCTATTACTATGGGACATGGCTTGGCCATTCGCCTATTCATCTGAGTTGGACTCGACTTTATGCCTGACGCTTTATGATCCAGCAACATATAAGCACTTGCTCAAGAGAGAAGACTTGCTTGGAGTCACATTAACGCAAGTAGTGGCCAGGGAAGAATTAATGGTTGATAAGCTCACCCCACGACAAAGACAGCGATGCAAGGAGTACACTAAATTCGTACTCGAGGGACGTGGACCAGCATACCTACTTCACCCAGAGCTTTATAAAGACTTTTGGCATAAGAGTGAATGCAACGTCAGCACTATAGTGCCCATTATTCGGAAGACTTTAGAAATGGTGTCCACGCGGCTAATCTCGCCCACCCCCAAGAAACCTTTAAGTGGCGATAGCACATCCATGAGCAGAGAGAATGCCGGCCTAACCGTCCAGACAGTGGAGCTCATTTCAATAGAAAGACTCTCAGCCAAGAAAAAGCTTGAGGAGCACGTATCCCAAGTCCTCAAATACCCCGAAGAATTGTATGTTGAAGCAGAAGATGTTGAAGCGATGCTAGAAAGCGCGGTCTGTCGGCATTTATCTATGGTATCGACAGATCTCAACAGCATCGCATTGACTACTCCAACCAAAGGAATGTTGAATCTTCTATCAGATGTTCAAGAAAAAGTCATCCCAACCGCGTCTACGGAAGGATCAGCAGATATTAGAAACCGACCGGGCACGTATGATACAACTGGCGGCTTAGAGTGGTTGTTCTATCAAACCAGAGATTCGCAGAGGTATACCTTCCCTAGAGACAGACAGAGTCAAGTACGTTATTCTGCTTGGGACAGTCCGAAATATAGCTATGTCCTACTGAGAGCTCTTAAGGCTAAAGAGCGGAATGAGAAACTGTTGGTGTGGGCGAACAACCCGTTGATATCTCAGTAAGTTGATTTATTATCAAAATATCGTCTCTTTTTCACATGCCCGGTTCAATCATCATGACAAAACAACCCGTTACGGTGCCCATACCTAGAAATACCAATTGGTTGACAGTGAACAGGGTTATTAACGCGCTGCTGGTGACTTGTGGGATCAAAACCCTTCACTACTCTTCGAGGCACTCTCAATCGGAGGGAAAGCAAGCTGTAGAAGCTTTTAACGACCCACAATCTCCATACACATGCCTTGTTACATGCATGCAGCTCTCTTCTTCACGGCTAAATCTTCATAAATCTTGTCACAGAGGAATTATCGTCGAGCTCCCAACGAGTCACCCGGCACTTTTAAGCACAATAGGCTGCCTTTGGCACGTTGGAAAAGAGCACAACGTGGAATGGGACATTCTCATCGCCAAAAACACCTTTGATGCCTTTATTGAAGGAAGCATCATGAAGCAGCGTTCCGCTGTCGTCGCCGTGACAGCCCAAATTGATTCCGCCATCATTGGAGAAGCGCGAATGATTTGTGCATATGAGATTCTAAAACAGCAGTTTGGGTAGGAATACTCGCGGTATCCAAGAATGAGAGCGCCATGGAACGAGATGGATGATGAGGATATGCGCCACGAGGGATACTTTTACTCGGCGCTTGCCGATTTCTTCTTCCAAAATCCGGACCAGGCGTTCTTGGTGGGTCGATACAACATTCGACAGATTGCTCTAGCTTGGAAGATGGGAATGAAGATTACCATTGGCATGGTAAAGCGGCCAGTGCCCTTGGGAGCTGGTGAAGGCCTGGCTCTTCAATTTCTGTGATGTTATCTGAATTGCAGGATTTATGTGCGTAAGCGATATAGTCAGAATGATTAGCCTCGGTTGTCGCAGAGTGTGTGAGATTGAGTACGGATATGAGAAATACAAAGAGAGCAGCTAATATGACGGAAGATGAAGGCGTGCAGAATGCAAGTTCTAGGGATGGAATAATGGACAAGCGACGTTGCTTTAGTGTAGTAAAGACTGGACCTAAAATGGGCATATTTACTGATTAGTTCACAGTGTTTATGAAGATGGCCTGTTAGCTCAGATAGTCAAGATAATTCTCATCTCCTCACATGCAAGCTTCGCAAGCTTCTGTCAATGCCAGCATCACCAATGCAACATGGACAATGCCGAACAAAACAACGTGCTTAGACGCAGATCAACTCTTCACATGCACGAAATAAAGCACGTCGCCGAGCACATGAAAAAAAAAAAAAAAAAGAATGATCAAGAGCCAAGAAAGCTGCCGCGGCACCAGCCATTAGTTCCAATTTACCCCAGATCTCACTCACTCCACTCTTGCAGCTTTTTGTTCTAGCCCCCCCCTCCGCCGGCAGCTTTCCCCGCAAAGGAGCTCAAAGATGGTGTGCGGTGCCTGGTGAGAAGCAAGAAGAAAACATTTGCGGGGAAAAGAAACGAAAACACAATACAATTGCTCAGGAGGCAAAAGGGACAAAAGAAGCTTGCTGCACTGCAACCCGCATTGTTGGAGCTTGTCCACGTCAGGCTTGGTACGGCGTTGCAGTGAGCCGGTTGAGCTGCCTGATCTGGTGATAGGGCCGGGGTATTGGGGGGAAAGCAAAATGACGGATACGACGATCACTTCTGTTGTTGATGTTAGCAGGTAGGTGTGTTTGCTTGATGGGACGTAATGCAATTTCGTGAGAGTAAGAAAATGGATATGGGGAATGAGGCTAAAAGTCGTGTGTGGTTGGGCGATGTTGTATGAATTGAGCTGTATGCGGTGTAGCAGTTGGTGCCCAGATTGGGCGGCATGTGAGGGTATATAAACCTGACGATGGACTCTCTTTTCTATTTCCTGGCTTGAAGAGACTGCTCGGATTGTCAACTGTTGCTCTTGGTGTTTTACCTCAGCTGTCTTGGTTCTTGTTTGACTATCTCATCAACAATTGACTATCTCATCAACAATTGACTTACACGTTCTTATATACACCGTCAACAACACCAAACCATCACCACAACCGCAACAATGAAGTTCCAGCTCCTCTCCCTCCTCCTCCTCCCCTCCGCCCTCGCCCAAACAGCCCCAAACCCCATCCTCACCGCCCTCGGCACAATCACCAGCGACACCACCAGCCTCAACACCACCGTCGCAAACTTCGACGGCGACCCCCTCGCCCTCATCAAAATCACCGTCCAGTCGGCCCAGCTGCTCTCCGACATCAACAAGGGCACCGACACCGCCAACAAGGCCGCCAACCTGACGCTCGACCAGACGCTCGCCATCGCCACGGCCACGCTGGCCCTCGCCACGGACGTCAACCAGACCATTACGACAATCATCAACACCAAGCCCAAGTTTGACAAGCTGCTGGTGGTGGACCCCGTGATCCTGCTCAACCTCAAGCTGGAGCAGGACGCGACGCGCAAGTTTAGCGCGGCGGTGGTGGCCAAAGTGCCCGAGGCGCTGCAGTCGGTTGCGCAGGGCTTGACGCAGGGGATTGACGATAGCTTCTCGGAGGGGATCGCGGCGTATGAGCAGTTCTTGTAGGGCTGCTGGTCGGTGATTAATGATGACGATGATGCTGGATATGTTGGCATGTCAGTACAATATATATGAGTCTGAATGCTGTAAATGAGTATATATAAAGACATCACAAACTCTTGACCTCCTGTTCATTGTCAAGCTGTCATGTATGCAAAATAATTTGAACAATAAAAAAAGCTTTTCATTTCATTTCTTTCACTTCTTTCAATCCATCTGATCCACCGTCTCTGCATCCGTCGCGCCATTCTCCGTCCCCGCAATGCCCTTCGTATCAGCCTCGCTGATCGTAAACCGCCATCCAAACTTGTCCTCCCGCTTGCCCTGCTGAATGCCCTTGAGCTCGGCCAGCACCTTCAGGCACACCGCGCCGGGCTCCTCCTGGCTCTCGGGGATGTACGTCACCGTCTCCTCGCCGCCAGAGGCCGTCACGTTCTTTGCGCTGCCGAGGCCGCTTGTGCCGCGGCGGGTGATGCTCCGGATGGGCACCAGCGCGGCGGCGGTTCCGGCAGCAAAGACCTCGCTAAAGGAGCTCAGCTCGCCGTACTTGATGGGCCGCTTCTGGACCTTCCAGCCGAAGCTCCGGGCAATGGCCAGCACGCTGTCCGAGGTGACGCTGTCGATGACGCTCTTGGAGTCGGGCACGACCAACGTGATGTCGTCGGCGCCGCCGGGGCCCGTCTGCACGCCGATGAAGGCGCTGGTGCTGAACTCGTCAATCTCCTCGTGCTTGACGCTGTCCAGGTGCAGCGTGATGCCGTAGCCCTCGGTGCGCGCCTTGTCGCTCCAGCGCAGCACCGGCGCGTAGTTTCCGCCAACCTTGACGTGGCCGGTGCCGTTGGGCGCCGCGCGGTCAAAGTCCTCGAGGATCAGGCCCTTGACGGGGTGCACGCCGTGGTAGACGCCCGTGGGGATGACAAAGACGCAAAAGGTGTACTCCTCGGGCGCCGTCAGGCCCAGCTGCGCGCTGGAGCCGTAGATCTGCGGCCGGATGTACATGGCCGCGCCCGTCTCGTGGGGAGGCACGAAGCCGGCATTCAGCGCCACGGCCGCCTTGCAGGCCTGCACAAAGAGGTCCTCGGGCACGGGCGGCATGCACACCACCTCGGCCGAGTGCTGCATGCGCACGGCGTTCTTGTCCGGGCGGAACAGCGCAATCTCGTTGTCGCCGGGCAGGCGGAAGGCCTTGAGGCCCTCGTAGGCCTGCTGGCCGTAGTTGAGGGCGGGCGCCATGCCGTGAATGCGGATGAAGGGGTCGGCGACATATTTGAGCGGCGTCCACTTGCCGGTGTGCACCGAGTAGGTCGATTCGATGTGGCCGTTGACTGGAGGGCGCTGGAGTTAGCAGAGAGCAACAATGGTCTTGAGACGGCAGAAGATGGAGATCGAGACGGGATATAGCAAGGGCTTCGAGACTCACCTTCTCGGATCCGGAATCCGACGTTGGACCAGTCAATGGTGTTGACCGGAGGCGGAGGGAAAGCACCCATTGTGAAAGAAGAGCTGTTTCTGTGTTGTAAAACGGTTGACAATGATTGGCAACTCGACAATTGCTTCCGTCACACAAGCAGAAGCAAAATCCAAAAGACAGTTGATCAATTGGTCCAAGAATGAGTGAGTCAGGGGCCCGAGGTAGCAAAGCAATGACAAGACAGCTCTATCAGATTTCAGCCGGAGTGGGTAAGGAACACCGGCGCCACGTAAATCACAGTGAGAACCCAAAAAGTTTAGAGTCAGAACAAACAACTCAACTATAACGCAAACTCGGGGGTCATCAGCACACGTATATGTATTCTTCCATCCGTCCTACTCCAAATCACACGCCCTTTCCATCCCTTCACTCCATCATACCAACCACTGTAATCTGTGTCACTGCCCATGTAAGCTCTGCCTGCACTGATTGCATCACCACCCCGATCTCGCTTGGCCCCTCCACAGCCTCCGCTTCCGGCCCTATTGGTTTTTTTTTTCTTCAACCAACTCAACTGGTCCTAGCGCCATCAATGCTAAAAAAGAAGACGGCCCGGGAGAGCCCAAACTGCAAGCTTGTAAGACGGCAAGGCGGGACGATGGGGGGAGGGGTCAAATAGCATAATCTTGCAGCGAGGTGGTATTTTTTAAAAAAAAATTCTTGGATATAACTCGGCGAGATCAGCTCGAATTGCTAGCCTGACTAATAACCACCCATTGGCTGCACGTTAATAATACATGCGCTCACATTCGATGCCCTTCTCAACTGCTGTCTTGCCGAATAGCTCTAAACCTTGCCTTGATAGCTCAACTCAAGCTACCACCTACAGTAACTAGTTAGCGAGCAATAAACTCCACAAGCTTCAACATTGAATCAATTCACCTCAAAGTCTCAATCTTCATCACAAATAAAACAGAATTTCCATCACCTCAATTGACTTCCCAACATCCCCCTCCTAAAAGTCCAAACCTCTTCTCACCCAAGCTGACGTGATCCCCAAAAGGGTCCTCTTCTCAATCCCTCCAAAGCCCCCCCCCCCCCCATCCAATCACCCCCCAGATCCCCGTCACGGAGCGTTTTGAATCTGACATACATAACGTTGTAGTATCGGGAGTCTGACATACATTTGTAACAGCAGTAGCTATCGGGCATATTGTATAGACTTACCATGGAATTCTGCAGGGACCTTACAGGGCATGGCATGGATTGAATCAAGGGTTCTACGGCGGAATGGACGTAAAAAGAAGAGAAAGGAATTAGAGAGACAGTCTCGTTAGTATCTTATACTTGATTCCTTGGTTATGACGCGCAACTCAAGTCCACTTTTCCATGTATGTGAATCGGGTGGATGCATGTCACCCTCTCTGTTCTGCCTAGAAATCATCCATGGCCATGTCCTCTCCACCATATCCATTTTCTCACCAAATCTCACCTCGACGAGATCGAGTCTTAACCAAGTGTCACTACTACTACCCTTTTCAGGCGGTGAAGCACGGAGATCGCGGGAAAATACAGCATCAAGAATGAGAAATAATGAGCAAGAGACGTAGGTAGAGTAGCACTAGTAATACAATTACTTCGTATACCCCACGGTGATGCTAATACTCGGCTTGCATGCGCTTATTTCTTCTTCTTCTCTGTATACTAGATGCTTGGTGTGTACCATCTACATACACGCGCCATCCAAAGCGTTTGTCTATAATCATCGCTGATACCATAGTGAACGAGAAAGAATAAAGAAACGAAGAAAAAGGCACTAAAAATACAAGGGTGCAAGAGTAGTCAACTATAAAAAGAGAAAAGCTGTGCTATGGAGCCAAACCAAAACGCAAATACGCAGATGTGGTAGAGACGGTCTTTATCCCCCAACCTTTTTTTTTTCTTTCCTTTATTTTTTTTCCAGACCCCAAAAACTCCACTTCACACGCGAAAATCGTGGAGGGGCTCTTCGTGTGTGTGTTATATATATGGACTTGTTCATCGCTGCAAAACGATGCTAGTGAAGCCATGTCCAGGTATAATGCAAAATTCCACTGATATCAATACGCCTCCTTTTCATGTACCTGAGACGCCTTGCATGATACCAAAACCAGATGAGCAAGGAAAGAGGAGGAAAAGAACTAGAAACCAAAAGGCCAACTATAACAACAAGATGAACGGCAAAAGTAGAGAGTGGGTGAAGAACCAAGAAAACGAAAACGCTGGACATGTTCGTATCATGAACTGGATGATGCCAGACGCTGAAGGCAGCTCAAGACACCTACGACGAAAAAAAATTAGAGGATTCTTCTACTTATTACCATCTGATAAAATTTTGGGGAGAGAAAACTTACCGCTCACGCCTTGTGTCAAGGTGGCTGCCGCTTCAGTGCTTCGGCTGCCAAGGCTAACCGTAACAACATGCTCAATCTTTGCTTCGTTACCCAGGTTGTTGGCCCATTTGAACACCTTTTCGTCTTCTCGGCCGTCACCAACAACCATGAGGAAGTCAACGGGCTTTTCGTTCACCTCATCTGCCTTTACGTTCTCGCTCAGCTGTTTGAATATACGTTGTGCCGCAGTGCACTTGGTCCAGTCCAGCGGTTCAACGAGGATGGCGCCGTCTACTGCCAAAGCATGCACCCGCTGCGATTCACAGGCGTCGTTGACGTGGCTGGCACAATCAGAAGCCTGCCGTGAGGCTGTATCAAAGTCTTCAGCGTTGTTGTAGTGGAAGAGGAGACTGCAGCGCCGCTCTTCGATCTGCGAGCCGGGCGTTCTCTCGAGATAGTACCGCATGATGGGCTTGACTGATTCCTTCCAGTTTGTAATTTGAGACGCATCAGCCATCTCCATCCACTTGTCACTACCGCAGTCCTTGAGGAAGCAACCGTTTTCAGCAATCAAGCCCAGGTTCGGCACACGTCGGAACACACGATCGAGCTCCTCCGGCCGCCGGCCCGACATGACGTAGACGGTGTTGCGTTCATCCAGCAGCAAGTCATTGAGCACGTCCAGGGTCCGCTGCGGGCTGACCGGGATAATCTGGTTGACAGGGCCCCAGCTGACAAGAGTGCCCTCGTAGTCCAGGATAAAGAGTCGTCGCTGTGCACTCGCGTACTGAGCAGAAACCGAGCTCATCGAGAGACGGGGCACATAGGTCTGGTCGCGCTTGTGCTGCTCGTCGTATGACCTGTCAAGATGGCCCAGAAGCTCGGTGAACCAGTGAGAGCCTGTCTGGTGCACAACACACTTGTAGAGGTTCTCCCATCGGCGAGTCTTTTCCTCCTCACCCATCTCGAGCGCCTGCTTGATGGCATCGGCGCACTGTCGGTAGTCCCAAGGGTTCACTGAAAGCTCATTCTTTCCGAATAGCGATGACGTGCCGGTAAACTCTGAAAGGATGAGGGAACCATGCTTCTTATCAGAAAGGATCTTCCCGTCCTGACAAAAGAGGTACTCATGCGACGTGAGATTCATGCCTTCACGCTGACTGGTGATCATGAGCGCGTCGGCGATGGAAAGAAGAGCGAGGTACTGGGCGTAGTCGATGTCCTGCTTGAGATAAACCACGGGCTGATAAGCCAGATTTGCCCACGACGAGTTGACACGCGTAACAATGTCGGAGACGGCAGCATCGAGCTCACTAGGCTCGCCCGATGAGAGGGCCACTTGAATCAGAACAGTGTTCTCACGCCATTCCGGATTCTTATTCAGGAACAGTTCGTATGCCAACAACTTTTGTCTGACTCCTCGAACATGGTCGAGCTTGTCTCGCGCAACAATGAGCCTCTTGCCTTGATAGCGCTCTCGCATGACAGACAACCACTTCATGACCTCTGGCTCGGCACGGTGCTTGTTCAGGCTGACGGGGTCAATGCCAATGGCGAGATGCACAACGTCAACGAAGCGGTCTTCCATCTGTATGCCTTCCGGTGTTGCCTCGACAGTTAGGATGCGGCTGCAAGTAAGCAAAAAGTGCCGTGTGTATTCTTGGATCTGGAAACCAATCAGGTTGGCTCCCAGCATGCCTTCGAGGAGCTCCTTGCGAACAGCAAGACAGCGGAAGACTTCGGACGAGGGAAAGGCAACGTGCAGGAAGAAGCCAATCTTGGCCTCGGGCAGCTTCTTGCGGATCATGCCAGGCACGAGCAAGAGGTGGTAGTCGTGGACCCAGATGACATCGCCGCGCTTCCAGTTCTGAACAATCTTGTCGGCAAAGGCCTGGTTGACCTTGACGTAGTATTTCCACGAGTGATCCTCGTATGCCTTGCTCTTGGGGTTGTCGGGGATCTGGTAGTGGAAGACAGGCCACAGCATCTGCTTGCAGAAGTGGCTGTAGTGGCCATCAAAGTCCTTGTCAGAGCAGAAGACGGGCAGCATGTCGTGCTGAGTGGCCAAGGTATCTTCAATGTCCTGCTTCTGCTGGGTGCCCTCGAGGGCATCAGTGGGCATACCGAGTGTGCCGACCCAAGTGTAGTCGGTCAGCTTTCCATCACGGGCAGCGGCCATGGCGGCGTTGCGAAGACCGCCATTGCCCTGGTCGGCGTTGACCACACGCCATTGAGCCGAAGCAAAGACCTTGTCGTGGCTCTCGCTGCGCATCAGAGCCCTGGGCTTGACAATGCCGCGACGGCCCAGCTCCTTTGCCTTTTGCAGCGTCCGGCGGCTCTCGAAGATGTCGGCCGGCGGCGGCGTGTTTGCGCGCGACTTGGGCTGGTCAGCGCGGCCGCCCCAGGACTTGGAGCCCTTGTCGGTGGGCGAGTTGTCGCTGTGCGGGAATTGGATGCGGAAGCCATCTTCGTTGGCGAATGGATCGGGCGTAGTGGGTTCGTCGACCGGGGTATGAGGAGGGGTGATGTCTGGCTGCCGGGTGAAGAGACTGGGCGTGACATCGATGGCGGGCACCACCGAGGGCTGTTCTGGCGCAAAGGCCCGTTGGCGCTTCGAGATTGTGTGTCGGCGGCGAGCGTTGCCCGGGAGGTTGAATTGGATGGTTTTGGGGAGGAATCTGTACGAGGGGAGAAGAAGCAGATGACGTGCATTAGCCCCGTGCCGCAGAATATGTCACAGCAGCAGCTGACAAAGAAACGAACAAGGGCAGTGGGAACAAGAGCAGCAGCATGCAATCCGTTGCCATTGCAGCCATGTTTACTTACAGAGAGCAGATAAAGACAGTCATTGTGGGCAATGGCTCGTGATTCGGCTCAAAGAACCGTAAAAGTCAAGAGAGACAGAAAAGATTGTTCTAGGTCGTCGATTGAGAGAGTCGAAAGACCTGTGGCCATGCAAGTTCGGGCAACGATGGGCAGCGAGATCAAGAGAAAGAGGCCGAAGGAAAGCGAACGAAGGTCCGTCCGTCGCCGCTGATATGGCAAGGTGAAAACTGGCTCTCGGCTATGGCAGAGACATAAGGGCAGGACGCAGCAAGCTCTCGACGGTCCGTCTTGGCGATCGGGAGGGGCGAGTAATCGGATGATTGATCTGGTCTTTGGCTTGGATGAGTAAGAAGGAGGAGGGAAGAGAAGACAAGAATGAAAGTTTAAATCAGATGAGGAGAAGTCGGAGCAGAAGCAGCGCCGGCACGGCAGAGCTAAGCAAGGCAAAGCACAGCAGATGCGGGAAGCTGGCAGAAAAAGCTGGGCAGCAGGAATAGGTCCCGTCCCGGTAGTTTTTCTTAGTTGAGAAGGGAGCAGCACTGCGGAGCTTTTTTGGAGAGCGGCAGAGACGACGATGCGGTCCACCTGCTTAGGCCCGGAGCTGTGATAGGCTGCGAGCGAGGGAGCGAGTGAGAAACGTTTATGAGCCAAAAGCTGGGAAATGGAGGCTAATAGAGGGGAGGGAAGAAGCAGAGTAGCTAATAGTGATGCTATTAAAGTTCAGGACAAAACTGGCTGGCCATGGGCGCCTAAGGCAGCGGAAGCGATCGGGTTGATTTACACGAAATCAATTGTTTCGGCTGGGCCGCAAGCCGTATCACCATTAGCCACAAAGCTCCAAGACAACGGAGCGGGGGCCCCCTGGTCAGGTCGAATTTTTTTTTCTTTCTTTCTTTGTTTTGATGTTTGCGATTTCTGGGTGCGGTTTCCCCTCGCGACCAGGGTATGGGTTTGGGATGAAACGTGGGCAGAATTGGGGAAAAAAAGAGGCAAGGATATGCTTTTTAGGCTGGACAGAGGCAAAAAAAAAAAAAAAGAAGAAGAAATGATCAACAAGAGGGAATGCGAGTAAGCTGCCGGCTGCCGCAGCTGGTGATACTGTCGCTGCATAAGACGAATAGGAAAACATTCAACTTACTTGCTGAGCACTGTGAAATTTCCGCTTGAGTTTGTTGGGCTCTTGGATTGGAATTTTGCGAGTTCAAAGCCAAGCAGGGCAGTTCAGGATGCTCCTTGTTTAAAGGCTCATGGCCTGCCGTCTCTGACGTAATCGTGCCAACACGAGTCGTCCAAGCCCGCTGGAGCTGAAGAGGAACCGCTCCAAGGTCAATTGCTCAAAGCTGACGTCCTCGACGGCGGATAAATGTGGACTGGCTGGCGATGGCAGGAGAGTTTGGTCCGTTGGCAGTTCGGGTTGCGCTGCGGATAAGCAAAAAATAGAAACTCTGAAGCAACAGCAGAGACGATCTGGTCGGATGTGATTTGATACAGGCACCGCAGATGAGCGCCTGTCTTATGCGGCTGCGTGGATGGATGGAGGGCGATGCGCGGTTGGGCCAGATATATTACGACACACGCCTCGTCCACTCGCAGCGGCCCCGAATGTCTGTCTTGTCTTATCCTGTGCCGTGTGTGCACAGCCATGCAATCACATGTCGCTGTGAGTAGGTAGGCAAGTAGGTAGAGTGCATTTCCTGATACCATCGTGAAATCACCCTTCTCTCATACCTGCCGTCGTGAGGGATTAGTTCCCTCGTCTGCGCGCACAAAATGTCTCGGCCTACCGGATACTACACGGCGCTTATTACACCACCAGCTACCCATGACCTCTTTTATTTCCCTCGCCAACCGTTGATGCGTCGTACCGACTCCGTGCCTCTGTCCTGGGTCGCTATTGGAAAGGAGGCTAGAGAAGGGTGCCTGACCGATTACACGCCTTTGCAGGACACCCACCCATAGAGGCAATCTGTATATATAGAGATACACACAGGCAGGCAAACATATGGATAGAAACAAACATACAACCACACCGCTGCAGCCTGGAATACTGTACCAAAACGACACCCTGGCGAGGCGCCGAGCTGAGCTTGGGGATGAATCACAAGAGGCAGCCCAAGGATTTCTCCGTGCCACCGACTCGGCGCATGGCCTGGCATGCCATCAACGATTTTCGACCTCTCATATTTTTGCCTTGCTGCTTGTGTCACTGCAAAGAGGGCCCCATGTCGCCCTTCGGAAGCTAAGCTTATCCCAGGCTCTTGCGCGGGCCGATGACTCGGATTCGATTGCCCCGTGCTCCAGAGAAGCTCTAATTTTTTTGCTCATATATGCTGGTGATTTCAGGTTTGGTTTGCAACGACCAACGATGAAGGATCCTTTTGGTCGAGGCCAAGCCCCGAAACGGCACTGGCTCTGGCGCTGCGGCCAGGCAGTATCAGCTAGTCTAGCTCGCCGAGAGCGCTAAGAACGAGCATTGACTCCTTGGAAGTGCTACTGACAGGCAATACCGTCATCACGATAGCACGGTACAACATCTGCCACTCCCAGCAACAAAGAGAAAAAGTTCGCACAATCATCGTGGCCCGTCGATGTAACGTGCAGAGGCACCGTCCCCTTGTCGGCCGGGTGTTTGCGGCCCGGAGGCTCCATCCCTCGGCCAAGCTGTTGCCCAAACAGGATGGACGACGTGGAATTAATGCGTCCGGCTCAAGGCGTTGCGCGTTCCGGTGTAATACGGGCTGCCGAAGCCTCATTTCACCGTGCAAAGCAAGCTCAACAGATTTGAGGATGCGGGCAAAGACAAAAGCAGACAGGCAATGATCTACTGGCTGTTGGTTCTAGGTACTACTTGTACTTGCCCTTTACGCAGGGAGAGGAATGGTCTGGGACGATCAGTAAAACATCTCTGAAAGGCACTATCGCTATAAGCCCCTTGTCAGTATCACTCTGCATATGAGCGTTTTTCGAATGCTTTCGAATGCGCAGCCTCTTCCACGATCTTCTACTTATCCCACATTCAAACAAACACTTGACATACTCTTTCATCATCGATTTGCACTCGCTCACTAAAGCCACCTTGCCCGTCAAAAACGTGTCCCCATTTCCAAAGCGTAAAAAAAAACCCTTAACAAAAAAAGACATCCCTGTTTCTGCCCAACGAGCCCCAGCCCGGCTCCATCCTCTGACCGGGTTCCCGTACCGACCAAAAAGTATGGACATGTAACAAGCATCAAGACAAGGTCATTCAGTGACAGGCTTTCGCTCTTGGCCCTTCAACTGCTCACGCGCCGGCGCTTGTGCCCGTCTTTGGCTGCTCTGTCTCATCTAATACGCCATCGTCATACTCTGACCGCGAGTGTCTTCTCCTCCTTGCTCATCATGATTACACTCGTCTCTGTACAACCAACCCCTAAATGATCGGCCTCTCTATACACCTGTTTACTTTTCACCATCTCGCGTTTGTTTCTCTCTCTCTTTCCCCCCCTCCCTCGACAAATGGTGATCGACGTCCATCAAACTTTCAGCTAGACGAAAACGCCTCCCAGAGCCAAGCCAAGCCATCAATGCCATGCCACGCCATGCCATCCCATCACATCAGCTCATCCCAGTCCCTAGCACCAGCACCGTCCAAAAGCCTATTGCTCGGCTTGGGAATGGATCCCAACCGCTGGGTAGCGGATCGACGACCGCCTGCTCCATCGGCGGGGGTGGAGCGCCTCAAAGCGAGACATTGAACTCTCCAAGCTCCGTCCGTCTCTGCATCGAAAGCTGCTGCTACTAATTTTTCCTTCTTCCTTGAACAGCCGAGAGAGCTCCGGCCGTGCCTTACGGGCGTGGCAACGCGCCCTCCCGTCGCGATACTCAGCCGCACAGTTTGCTTGAAAGATCCAGGAACACGGAGTACTTTGCGTGATAAAACATGCTTGCTTACCTGCAGTGTTGTTCCGTATATCCAAGCAAACATGCCCCGAGTACCTACATACGAAAAGTAGGCCTCCGTCTACTACCGGGGAGCTTTGCCGTCCGCCATTCCAGCAAGCCTCATTCGCTGGCCATCCCGCATCCCCCCCTGCTCTCATGCAGCAGCTTGCTTGCGTGCATGAATCAATCAAAAAACCGCCTTGCCGTGTCCTGCCCCTCCAAACAACTCAAAAATACAAGATTAAAAACTTCGCCGTCCATGGGAGGGCCAAACACGTGCAAGTCGCCAATGCCACTCAATTTGTCCGGCCGTTAGCGCTTCATGACACTATCACGGTTTTTCTAATATTAGCCCAAAGTAAAAGGAGCATGAGCGCAAAACAAGACATGCCAACTTTGGGACCCCAAACCGTTTTCCCCCTTTTTAACCAACGTCGAATGAATCACAACCGGCAGTGCCTATCTTGATAGCAAAGTAAGGTATGCTCTGGCGGGATTTTATTTCCCTCCCACGTTGTAGGGCCGACCTGTATCATTGGCCCTGACGATCCCTGCATCTCCCGTTGCGGCAAACATCACATAACTTACTTGGCCGCCTGTCATCCAATGCATTTGGAGTTTGGGGGGGGATAAGGTGCCCCTGCCCACCTTTTTGCATGTGAGCATATTTGTTTGGCCGATAGTAACTCCTTTTGCTTCCTTGATTCATTGCTTGCTTCCTCTATTACAAACCACATACTACAAGTCATCACGCCTTATCCGGGTATTATAGAGGCATCTATCCGGTGCTTCAATCCTACTCTGCTCTGCTACGCTTCTCAATACGTACCTGGACTAACAACAAACACTTTGTATAATTGGCTCATATCTGTCGTAATATCTCGTCTTTGTTGCCACTTCACTTGCCACCTATCAATATCAAGTAGGCAGCCCGTACGTGTCCATGGACAACTCGTTAGTTTGCTGCCGTGCAACCACACTCGAGGCCGAATTGATTGCCTCAAGGCCTCCTAAGGATGCCCCGACTTGCCAACAGACACATTCCTTTCATACCAGTAAGGAATATTACTCCTACTAGAAAGTAATAAGCACGAATAGTGGTCTACCGCGTATACAGTGCAACATGGCAATCAGCATCCTCCACTAGGTACCTCAAGTCGCTAGGAGCTTCTTCTTGTAGATTATTGACTCGTATTTCCAAGATAGAATGGAAGCCAAAAAAGTCACTAAAGGCACCGGCGTCATAAAGTCCATCCATCGCCACCACAATCACACAATCTTAGACCTTTCCTCCAATTTACCCCGCACCGATATCAACAACACATGCTTGCCTTTGAATGAGTCGTCAGCAGAATCACCTCAAGCATTTCCCATTCGATCTTATATGCATCATGGGCGTTATTGGGATATAATACCACATGGAGGGCGGTAATAAGCGCACATCTAGCTCATCCTTGGAATTCTCCCCATGCCAACATAATGGTTCAATGCGTCCATATGTAGTGTCACATTGACGCCCTTCTAACATCTGTCATATCGGCACTACCAGTCCCGCAAAAAAGTCCCATGTATATAGTCTAGACCTAGCGTGTACATGTAAATCAATCCTCCGGCTGGACGCCGATTCCAACACACATGCTAAACCTCGCAATATCGTTCCAACCAATCTTTATTAGTTCATCCACAGGCGTACGGCTTTGTCTTTTCCTCCGCTGCCAACTCGTTGTCCGTCAGGACTCCAGTCGACCTGGTAAAGGGCTGTTAGTCATGGGACGATACAAGTAGCAAGTCAAAAGCAATAAAGGGAGAGGTGAAACGTACTGCAAAGACTTCATCTTGGTGTCCTGGTAGGTCAACTGCCAGTTTGTACGTGGCCATGGACCACACCTTCAATGTGGTATCCTTGGACGCCGTCACAAGAAGTCGGCTATCGGCAGAAAAGGCACACTGGTATATAGGTGCTACATGGCCTCGGAGCGTATTGATAAATTTGCCATCTCTGCATTGGTCATCGTGTTAGCATTCGTCGTAGACAACGGCCTCTGGTGTCATTGAAAACACGAACCTTGCGCTCCAGATCTTTGTGTGGTTGTCCCACCCCGCGCTGGCAATGAGGCTGCCATCAGGGGAAAATGTCACATGGTTGATGGCTTTTTGGTGTCCCAGCAGTCGTGCGACCGGCTTTGTACCCTGAGAGGGATCCCAGAGGTACATGGTAAAATCATCCTGTGCATTACAAAGGGTTAGAAGAGTAAAGTAGACGACACCACAAGTTGTTTGCTAGGTGAACTTACAGAGGCTGAAACAAGTCGCTCTGCAATCTTTCCTTGGAACCTCGCTGCTTTCTCAAAGCGCTCCTTTGCCTTCTTTCGCCTCTCCTCCTCACTACTCGGCGTGGGCTGGTGATCATAAAATGAAGTTCGTAGTGCAAAATCAGTGGAAAGGGCCAGGTGATTTACCCAGTGGGCGTGGGAAGAGAGCGTGTGTACCAGTGTTCCCTTCTCAGCGTCCCACACTCTGACAGTTTTGTCGTGACTGGCTGAATAGATCAACCCGGTTCCTCCCCATTTGACGCAGCTCACACTACTCCGATGACCGGACAAGACATGCTCAGTCCGGCCCGTGTTCACAGCCCAAACTCGAATCGTTGTATCCTTGCTTGCACTCGCTAACCGAGGAGATCCATTCTCCCATAGATGATATGGTTCCCAAGCAATGTTGGTAACCCATTTGGAATGCCCTGTCAAGGCTCCGGAGCCGGCAGCTTTTCCTGTCTCGGGGTCCCAAAGTCGTACAGATTTGTCCATGCTTCCAGTGGCCAAACGCTTACCGTCGGGCGACCAAGCCACACACAAAACCCAGTGTGTGTGACCAGACAAGGTAAACTTTGGCGTTCCTGTCTCCGTATCCCATATCCGAGCTGTCTTGTCCCCAGAGCCTGTAGCCAGTCGGCTGCTGCTTGCAGGACTGAATTGAGCGGCCAATATCGCTTCTCCATGGCCGGGTATTCTATGAGACATGCGCGTGACTGCTTGGACTTTGAAAACAGCTTGAGGCTCGGCGCTCAGTGTGACTGTTGTTTCAAAGGGGTTCTCTATGCCATGGCTGCGCAGAAGTTGGAGCAAGTCGGTCGGATACTGGTCAACAATGATGTCCGTCTCCGGAATATGTATTCGAAAGCGATACGGCAGAAACTCTTCTCTTTCCTAATAGTTCAATTTGGATTAGCCAAACAAGAAGCACCCTTGAATTTTTACGAATCAACGTGAGACAAACCCTAGCCAAAAGTGTATTTAACAAAAGTGATAGATTTTTCTCCGATGCGTCTGCGAGAGGCACTTCTATAACGTCGGCCATCTGCTTTCCCTCGCTGTCGAGGAAGCGAGCCTTGAACGAGCCCGCAGGGCCGGCTGCAACAGCGCTGACATCTTGTTGTACTTGCGTTCTCTCTAGATTTTCGCGCTTTTGGCGCTTTGATGGAGGCGGTAGAACCGTAGCCATGGTAAGTTGGGAGCTTGCCTAGACTATTAATGGTATCTCGATAAATGTGTTGAAAGTTCGCGACAGAATGGAATGGTGGGGCCGATTGGCAAAAAATCTAGGAACCATGGAAAAAAAATAAGGCGGTGAGAATGTGGGGTTCTGCCCAAAAAAAAGATAAGCTCATCGCCAAGCTCTCAGGGCCCCAGCCATAAGTGATGAATAAGTCGCATTAGGAAGGCCAAATAAAGCTGCATCAGTCTGGAATAATTAGTTGTGTTGAATTTATTCGCCAACAGAATGCCTAGACATCAGGCTGATTCGCCATTGTCGGTCGATGGCCGCGAATGCGCTTGGGCGGGCCGGTAAAATGAGAAAACGCTGTGGGAATTGTGGTCATAGTTATCCCAGCAGGGAGGGGAACAGGCGTCGCGGCGGGATTCTGTGCAAGCTGGAAGTGCGGCTCTTGCATCAATGGCTGGAGATGACTATTCTGTGCTTCCTGCTGGAGTTGATGCTGAACCGCTTGCTGATCAAGACTTTGCTGATGTTGATGCTGCTGCGGTTGATCGTCTTGCCGTCTCTGGCGACGTGCACGTTGTCTCTGGGTTGATAGTTGTCTGCGGCCTTTTTCCACCAGCAAGTGCCGCTTATCTTGAGCTTCCTGTCTCCGCTGACGTTGCCAGTCCTCATTCTGGACTGCGTAAATTGCTGCAATTTGCATCTGAAACTGCGCAAGCGCATTCAGCCGGTCTGGCTGTGGCATCTTGCGGTAGTCGGACTTGAGTTGGTGAAAGGTGTCGCCTGTTAAACGAAGGTTTGATTCAGAGACGCCAGCCAGTTGAATTGCCGTTGCCGTCTGTGCATCGGGACGCGGACCGTCGTCCATGTCTATCAAATTGCCAGTTAGAATTCATCCATGGACACTCTTGAGCAATTCCATCACGAACCTGGAAGCTCGGTTAGGTCATTCTCTTCTTCGCTCATCTCAGATGGCGTTGGTGGCTCTGGAGTGCCAGGAGCATGGTTATGCTGGTCGCAAGAGATGGTCAGCACCCAGCCGCCAATGCTCTTGCGGTTGACTGCTTTGGCTTTCCAGGGACAGTCCGTCTTCTTGGTGGTTGTCTTGTGCTTGGTAGCCATGCATTTATACGGTCGGCCACCACGATCACACACGAGATCACACCGGACGATGTCATTTCCAGGGATGTCAGCACCACCCATTCTGGAGCGATGCGACCTAGCCTTGACAATCTTATAGCCCTCCTTCTCCATCCGCCCATTGAGGTCCTTGATCAGCTCCTCGTACGTGCTGAAGACGCCGGCGTGCGGCACAGCAACGGCCTCGAGGATCCCAAACATGGCTGGCAAGAGGCTGGTTCGCGCTGCTTCACTAGGGGCGTGTGGATTTGAAGCCGGACCTGTGTGTGTTAAATGTGATTCGTGGCGTCACTGCGCGGTCGAGACGTGGAGAAGAAGGTTGTTTTGGGAGAAGATTCGGGCTAAACCGCGGTACCTGGGAGCCATGACTCAGCTCCCTGGTCCCTGTGCCTGGGGGCACCTGCGCTGTGATTGGTACGCACCAGCAGCCAGTGGCAGACAAGCATCTCGCCCAGACGCCATTAATGCCGGCAGTACATACTGGCAAGGTACCGTCCATTCACCTATACGTGCAATGCCCCAGTGAATCCTACCTGCCTCTAGGTATCTGCCGATCTTGAGTACCCATCTGCAAACAGGCGATAGAACAGAGGGCAAGAGCAACAGAGGGCAAGAGCAACAGAGGGCAAGAGCAACAGCTATAAGTCTTTGATATGAGAAGCTCGTGACGCCGTATAATTTGTCCTCTTCTTCTACAATGTTAGATGATAATGAAACAAGTCATCGGTCCAGTTAGCGCGTGGATGCCATTGAAACTGCTTTTCAACACCATATTGTCCTCCAGCCGCCTCATCTCACTGTGTCTTGTTTTGATTGACTTACCTTGAATGCCAAAGCCCTTCTAGATCTTTTTCAACGAGTTGCACATACCAGACTTCCCTGGCCATCCGTCAACCATGGCGTTTTCATCTGGGGCATCTCCTCAAACGACGGGTACATATTCTTCTTACTTCTCCAGCTCAGTTCCGCCCGAATCGCCTAGCCTCCAGTCTCAGCGCAGCTATAGCCAAGCCAGTCAGGCTTATGATGAGGATGAATTCGGGGATGAATTCGAGGATGAACTCGAGGGCCCGTCCAACTATTCTCCATCTGTTTCTAGCTCAAGACCAAGTGTCACCTTAACCACAGCTTCGACAACCATTTCTCGCCCCAGCACTCCCTCGGGCCGTCGCTCTCGAAGAGGTACTACGCCTTCTATCCTTGGGCAGAGCGAATCGAATGATATCATCTGCGCAGTGAGCGAATCTCGTGGCGTCACACATACAGTAGGTATTGCCATAGTCAACATGTCGCTTGGTGAAGTTACTCTCAGCCAAATATGCGACAGTCAGTCCTATGTGAGGACAATTCATAAGCTTCAACTGGCATCGCCTTCTCGAATAGTCTTCACGCCTTCCGCGTGCCCTCCCAATCGGCCCAGTACCTTCTACTCTCTCGTTGAACAACTGATACCTGAGGCGGAGATTGCCTGTCATGAGCGCTCTGCTTGGTCCGAATCCTCCGGGATAGAGTATATGGAAGGTCTCGCTCTTGACGGCGACATTGGGCCGTTAAAGGTGGCTACCCAAGGCAAATATTATGCAGTCTGCTGTTTTTCTGCCGTAAGTCATAGAATGAGTTGTTTTGTTATGTTGAAGCTTATAGTTTGTGCTCCAGGCTATGAAATATATCGATCATCAATTCAATGTCACCTTCTCTCCTCAGTCCCTGCGCATTGGATACCAACCTTCCGAAGATACGATGATGATAGCCATACCCGCGATACAATCACTAGAAGTGATGTGCAATTTGAAGTCTGCCAAGTCCAAAGAATGCTTATTTGGGCTATTGAACCATACCCTTACACCAATGGGCGCCCGCGTACTCCGCAATAACATGCTCCAGCCATCCACCAACTTTGATGGATATATCAGAGTTCGATATGACGCGTTGGGAGAGATGGTCACCCACGAAGAGATGTTTCGTGAAATTCGTAAAGGTACATTTGAGCACACGGAGCGTATTAATCAGCTACTAAACCAGTCCTAGCCCTTAAACTTTTCCATGATGCCGAGAGAACTTTTACAAAGGTAAGTCAATTGCGCCAATACATTCCTACAGTATGGCTGACAAGTATAGCTGATTACCATTCGACCCGCCACGGGCATAACTGCGGCCGAAGAACAAATTACACACATCCTCATGGTCAAATCTTTCCTAGAATCAGTTCCAGATATCTACCGAGCGCTTTACCCAGCAAAGAGCGACCTTTTAGTCAAAATCCGCACTATATGCTGTCCCGAGACGACGGTTCCCATTTTACGCATGATCAAGGAGGTTATCGAAGCAGACGTTACATACATGAAATCACCGCTAGATTTACGTAACCAAAGAACATTCGCGGTCAAATCAGGCCTCAGCGGCCTGTTGGATATCGCTCGTCAGACTTATAAAGAACTTACCGATTATATTCACCAGTATACAAACGGTGTTAGCGGTACGTGCTAAGATTATCACAAGCTCTCTTTGGATCTCCAAAGCTCACACGGTTCTTGCCTATAGAAGAGCATCAAGCTGCAGTGACTATAAAATTCGACAATCGACGCATGTATTGGTTTCGGATACCCACCGCAGATCTTGACCCCGAATCAGTATCCCAGCATTTTATAAATGTCATCTGGAAGAAGAATCATATTGAGTGCCAGACTATGGATCTTGTTAAGCTAAATCGCAGACTATCAGATACTTCCAACGAGGTAATGCTGCGGAGTGACCAAATAATTCTCGAGTTGGTCAAAGACCTTCGAAAAGAAGTCTCCCCACTGTTCAGAGTATGCGAATCAATCGCGCTCTTGGATATGATTGCATCTTTTGGTCAAGTCACCACAACTCGGGATTATGTGAGGCCCTTGATTGAAGATACCTTGGCGCTGAAAGCAGCAAGGCATCCAATTCTCGACAAGGTGACTCTCTGCTCGTGTCGCAAAACATCATATGCTCTTTGTACTAATCCCCTGCTCACAGAAAATGGCGAGTGAATATGTGCCCAATGACTACTATGGTACAGAACACCATCGATTTCACTGTGTGACAGGTTGCAATATGAGTGGCAAGAGCACATACATCCGATCGGTTGCCTTGCTTCAGATTATGGCACAGATTGGATGTTTCGTGCCGGCCGAATTCGCCACCTTCCCCATTATACACAACATACTTGCCCGTATATCCACTCAAGATAGTATAGAGGCAAATTTGTCCAGCTTCGGAGTAGAAATGAGAGAAATGGCCTTCATTTTGAAGAATGTTGATAGCCAAAGTCTCGCCATAATTGACGAGCTTGGCCGAGGAACAGGCAACAGGGATGGTATGGCAATTGCAATGGCGATATCTGAAGCACTGATTGACACGGGAGCATATATCTGGTTTGCAACTCATTTTATCGAGCTGGCTCGAGCACTAGAAAATCGCCCAGGAGTTCTTAATCTCCATCTTGCGTCCAATACTACTATTGGTGAAGGGGGGGATCCCTCACTCAAATATGCTCTACAAAGCCACTGCGGGTACCGTCGATGACGAGCATCACTATGGAATTGTTTTGGCCCGAGCAATGGGGATGCCAAACAGCTTCATTGAAGTCGCGGAGAAGGTGGCAAATGATCTGAGAAGCAGGCGGGAGTCGAACCGACAGAATTCCGAGTCATATAAAGAGATACATCGGCAGAAGCTCATGCTAAACTTGTACGAGGCGCTAAAACAAGCTGCCAGGCCCTCGAATCCGGAAACTCGTCTAGGCCACCTCAGGTGCCTCCGAGAAGAATACCATGAACGCTTGCGGGAAATTGAAGAAATGTGAGGCGGGACCAGTTCGCTCGGCGCTTCTGTTGCGCTCGAAATAACAAGGTTATTTTTAGTGTATTCATAATAGAATGCTTGTTATTGATATCTAAGTCTACTATCTAACCACAGTGAACTCGTGCACTCTTGATCGCCGCATCCACAGCATCTTGTAAACAGTTGTGAAATGTGTCGAAACCAGCGCCTACTAGAGTCCGTCTCACCCAGAAATGCTTCACGTTCGCAATATGACACTCCGTATTTGCATCCAACGCTAACCGCAGCCCACTTAGACCTTGCGCTGATTCCAAGTCTAGATGCTCGATTTCCCTAAAATCCAAGACAATGGCATGGACAGCGGGAGACTTTTCCTGGTATTGGTCGTATACGGATGCCAGATGATGCCCTTGATTGTAAAAAGAGAAGTTGCTGTTGAAGCGATAGACTAAGACACCTGGGTTTGAGACCTGTGCCTTTGGTTTGCGGACTGAAAGTGCCTAACTCAAGAGCCATTTCGCAATCGTTCCAATATACAAGGACCATTCAAGTGTGTATACCAATCCCATTGCCACAGATGCAATCCATATCAATGAGTCAAGAGGTGACAGTTGCCAATTATTGTACAAAGCTTTTGGCCGAGGTAAGTTGGCGAACATGGAGTAAGTCACAAGACCCGCAAGTGAGGCGAGGGGAGTATATGCAAATACCCCCATGAGCAGATATAGCGCCATGACGACCATCAGGGCGGCAAATACTCCTGCCAGTTGCGATCGACTGCCAGCCATTGAGAGTATGGTGGAGGAACTGAATGAGCCCATGGTCAGGTAGCCTCCAATAGGAGGACCAAAGATGTTGGCGAATCCGAGGGCAACAAGTTCTTGCGAGTTGTTGACGGCGTAACCATTCGTCGTCGCCATCTTCTGTACCAGCGCCGCCTGCGAGACCACCATTAAGAGAACGATGGCCGGAAGTTCCGTACACAGATATCCCATCTCTTCAGCGTCGGGCAGTGTGGGAAAATGGGCGCGTAAGAAACCTGCGCAGAAACAACTCGTTAGTAACCGGAGGAGACGTGAGAAGTTTTATAGACATACCAGGTTCAATCAGTCCCACTACTTGGAACGGACCTCCGTAGTTTTCACGATGGATGAGCCAGCTGATCAAAATTGACATGCCAATGACGATTGGGAATCGTAGCGTCGACACAAAATTCCACAGGCGCCGCTGTGCAGGATACCGTGTAGCCAATGCAGTACACAATAGCGCAATGATTGCAAGAAAAAACATCACTGCGAAGCCAAAGACAGCGTCAACAGAGACCTCTCCCAGATGTCGTAAAACATGTCCAAGAACAAAAAATGAAGATCCCTGGTTTGAGACCCCCTGGAGACCAAGCAAAGCTGGAAGTTGGCCGATGATCAGCTTGAGACAGGCGGCAGTAGCATATGCCTCCGTTGCAGATTTTGGGATGATTTGAAGGAGCCATCCAAGTCTCAGGGCGCCTAGGGCCACTAGAGCCAAGCCTGCGGAAACTGCCAGCGCCTGTGCTGCCCGTTCAGGCGTATAATATCCCAAACCCGCCTTGTCGGTGATTCGACTGATGACATCCACGGTGAGGAGCGATGAAACACCAGTGGCCTTGACAGTTGAGTTAGACTTGGTTGTAAAAAGAAGGCATCCCTGAATATACCGAGATAACAACATCTTTGGACCCGCCATACAGCTAGTATAGAGCTAAGCCCGCGAAGGTTGAGTATAATCCATGCATAGGCGAGATTTGGGACATGATCCCGAAACCGATTGACTGGGGGATGATGACCAGGCTCAGAGCAATTCCAGCGACAACATCTTCCTAAAGAAAGGACCAAGTGTATGAGATCAACCAGAGAGGTAACGGCAGCAGTGTTAGAATGAACCGAAAAACCAAGGACGGGCGAGGAACATGGCCCCAAAGCCAGCCTTTGAGAGACATTTCTGAATGCATGATGCGAACAATGACAGCAAATGATGGAAATGGGTTGAACTGATGTTTGCTGAAGAGCGCTAGAGATGGAATGCGGAAGATGTGAAGCAGAGAAAGAGAAAGAAGAGGAGGAAGGAGGAGAAGAGGAAGAGGGAAAGCAAAAGGATGAGGAAGGGGGTTGCCGAGAAGAACTCGCTAACCCATCATCATCTGGCCAGGATCGACCCACATGCCGGCATTGCGGCCGCTCCCTTTGCGCTGAAGGAGGCAGTGGCGTCCCCATTTGCGCTGGTACTTTGCAGGGACAGCAGCGATATCAGGAAGCCACAGCGTGCGCGCCAAGATGTGCGTGCTGGCAGCATCGAGGAAGTCAACACACTTGAGAGGCTCCCAGTGGTGCTTGTCTGCGATGTAGTCCGGTTCCCCGGGCGACGGCGGGGCGTCCCTTCCAGGATACTGGGTGTCGACCAAGAAAGAACACATTCGAGGCTCGACGTACTTGCCCAGGTCTTCTTGGTTGCGGTCATTCAGACCGCTGGTGGGGAGCCAAGTGCCACTCCAGAAGCCGAAGCCGGTCTGAGCCTCTGAAAATTCACCAGGCAACAACCCGCGGAAGTCGGAGCGCAGGAACTTCGCGTGCATGTTGCGCGGGAGGAAGTACGAGGTTGGGAAGCGATACCATTCCTTCCCAAAGCAGACGTTGTCGTCCTCAGCGCCGTAGGTGTTTCCTCCTTCATCACCCCATAACGGAGAATAAACTTTCAGGGGGGGCAGAATACGCGGAGTAGATGCCGTAGATGCGGGCAATGGCAATATCAAGCGAGAGGAAGAGCACAAGACCGACGGCAAGCAGCTTCAGGCGACCGGGGATTTTCCCAATCAATGTCTTTGGGTTTGAGTTACCAATGGCGGACAAGATGATGTGCAGTGATAATGCGGCGTTGAGGGCCAGAAAGGGGTACGCGGGGTACATGAACCGCTCTTCTTTGTGCGGCTGTGAAGTGAAAATTACGAGCCACATGTAGAACGGTGTAATGAAAATGACAGTTCGAAGACCGCTAGTCAATCGTTGTGATGAAGATGAAGATGCTTTTTGTAACAGGAACAGCGGCAACACCAACAGGGCGAGGATGAACCAGATGTTGAAGTTCAACGTCAAGTTCTTGAAATAAAACGTCCATGGCTCTGTTCCATAAAGATCAGGGCCGCCGGTTTTCGAGAAAATGTTGTATTTGACAATGTTCCAGGAAACAACTACAGGTTTCTTGTAAAAAAACAAGTTGATCGCAAAGTCAAAGAACTATTTGGAAAATTGGCGTAAGTGAATGTTTGTCTCACAAAAGGCTTCAGTGAATGCCACTTACCAGGACAATGAGAGAGGCGATGACACCGCGAACAAGCCGTATCAAGGCTTCGATCAGAGAGTCCCTGTCGCTGAACACGGCTAAAATGAGTTCTTCGAGGACATACGGCACGCAAAGGGCGGCAGCAAAAGGCCAGCCAAGAATGCCAGCCACAGCAAACCATGTAATGCCTTGCCAAGTCTTCAGCCCGCCCCGCCAGTTCATGAAAGATGCAGCGCCAAGCATCCCCGCGTACATGGCAAAGCTGGAGGGCAAGAAGGCGGCGCTCGCGTGGAAATTCCCCGGGCTTATGATGGTGATGACGAGAAAGAAGAGGCCGATCCTGGCGTTGAGTGCGATGCTCACAGCTTGGAACATGATGGTCTGACAAATGGCACAAACAAAGGCCAAGCCGTAGCGGATGAAGTAGAATTCAGAAACCTAGCGGGCGTCAATCACTCAATCGATTCGGTATAGACATCCTACATGCCGCAGAAAGGCCTACCTTGGTGGACTGGGGCAGTATCCTTCGCACGTTGCCCACAACAGCATGAAGCGCAATGTAAAGCCAGCTGCGAATGGCATAATCTGGGGAATACTCCCAGGTCTGGAGGCCATAGCCATGGGAGAGATAATGGGCTGGCTCCCAGTAGTTGAACGTCTCGTCGCAGTCCTGGATTGGCGCAAACAGAGCAGCGATCAGGCCTGCAGCAAAGAAGAGGTAGAAGGCCGAGATGGGCTGAAAGGCCTTGGGTGCCTTGGGCGCCTTGGACGCCTTGGGCGCCATGATGGTTGATGTACGATGAGAGGAAGAAAGATCGGAGCTTGGGGCTGGCAGGGAGTGGAAATATATAGGGCCCGGATGCCTTAGGCCTCCTACAGGGCGGTGAGTTTTCTGGTGAGAAGTTTCGTGATAGCCACGGGCGGCGGTGTTGAAGTGAACAGAATGTGATGCGCTCTCAAAGAACTGAGATATAGTAATTGAAGTTCATTTCAACCATGCATGCTATATACCTAGCTACGTACCTATTTTCCGCAGTGATGGAGCTCTTATGTAATACGTGGTTCCACTTTGAGTGGGCTGAGAGGCACAATCGCCCGCTGCAAATAGCACTAATTTAACAGCTACAGGGGACTGGTCATAACAACTGAGCAGCAATTACACGCAACGCCTCTCGATATACTGTAGCACCGTTGACGCGTTTGAGCGCGTAAGGTTTATAAAGCAAGATCTGACGGAACGCTAGAACTCAAATAGATTGTTTGATACCTATCTGAGTAGATGAATATGAATCAAATGGTCAAAATATTACTGTGCCCAGCTTCGATCCAGCGCTTTGGCTGTTAGGCGCAAAACCTTTTCTCCACCAAGCAATGGTGAGAATGTGGCCACCCGCTTTTGCACAGGCATCGTCAAAAATTCAGCTAATCCCGAGGCCCCAGCTTGCTCAAAGAGCGTTTTCGACAATATCTTGGCAGCGAAAACATTCACGCCGGCACGCCTGAGGAAGATCTCCCATTCCGTTTCCTCAGAGGATAGAAGCCGCTTCATACCGTGGGATTTGAAAGAGCTCCGAGATAGGCAGGCGGAAATCCACGAGGCCATTGTTTGTTCCGCCCCTGGGACAAGCTGCACGTTTATATCCCCGTCCAGTGCAACGGTAAAGCTCACAAAGTCAGCGTAAGCTGCGATATCAGACGGAGCCAATGCTCCCGAAAATTCTCCGCTGGGGTGTGATTCCGACACAAGGACTAATAGAGTTTCGTATTTCCGACTGACTTTCTGCACACGATCGCGCAACGGCGATTGAGACTGAGAGCCAGGGAGAGGCCGCTGCCGCACTTTGAGGATATTGGTGACGATGATTCCTGTAATAGGCGACAAAGATACATCGGCTTCGAAACCTAACTCCGAGGTAGTCTCTTTGCATTGAGCAGATTCTGAGGGCCGCGATATGGCAATATGCTCGGAGTAATCGATATCAAGCAAACTTTCGGGAGACCATGCACGCTCTAATTGCCTTAATATTGGCCTTGGAAGGTCAACTGAAACAATGAAATAGGTCATCACAGAGGGTATCTCAAATTTAGGAAATACTGCTGAAACCATCGCTTCGGGTATTGTGGTAGGCAACTCTTTAGCCATATCTGTTGAATATACATCGTTTACAGATTCCAATGATAGATTTCCTGCGGTTTGGCATGCTTCTGAAGATCTTGTATCAAGCCGAGGTCTTTTTATGCCTCTCAGCTCCATAAAGTTATGGAGAAGAATACTCGTAGCGCTTGTATCGTAACATTTCGGTAAAAGTCTCATGGAGTCATCGGCTTTCCTTCGAAGCGAGCGGCTGGGGCCAGGGCTGTTTCGCTTTTTATAGTAGAACGACTCGCTTCTCTGTGGTGAGTTCATGCGATTGGTGTCCTCGTGTTGCTCCGCAACAATAACAGGCGGCATATCATCTGTCATATCAGCTGGCACATATGCTTCCTCCGGCTCGTAGACTTCTTCAAGTTCTTCATCTCCGATAATGCAAAGAACCTCTAGCTCAGGCCTTATAGTAATGAAATCCAAGCTGCTTTGATGTGATGTTAGATCTTGAGAAAGATATTTTATAGCTGCTTCATTCGAGACACCATGTTCATATGTCATTATTGATCTCCCCTGATCTGGCGGAACAACCGAATATGAGACGTTAACCTCTAATTCCAGATCTCTCGGAGAAGGCAAAAGGTTGAAAATGCTCGGCATCCTGTTTTTTAAAAACGCAAAGTGAGTCTCCGCAGTAGAGCATTGAGCTCTCCAGGTAGGAGGCTGGATACCAAAGTCGAGCAAAGGCACAGGAATGCGCGATATAGAATCTGCTGGATCTAAGCGCTCCTGGCTCACCAACTTATTGGCATAATACCGCCGGTCGTCAAGCAGAGTCATAAAGGCATCTTCGAAATGCCCTCTTTCCTGGAGCAAATCTGTAGCATCCTCTTCAAAGCCTATAAGAGGCAAGCAGATATCGGCAAGAATATTCTCCTGGCGTGGAGAATATGAACTGGTAAAGACAACAGGTAAATCTACCTTGGCTTCTTCGATAACAGCGTTGTGCGTTTCGAAGAGCTGAGGTAGCTCCCTAGTAGGCGACGAGGTCATAAAAGTATATGAGACAATTGGTTCTGAATCCTCAATTGTAGTTCGATCGGGACTATTTGGTTCAGACACGAGGTCAATAACCGTCACATTTCCATCGGGAATGAATGGGGCAGCGTCATCAGATATTGGAGAAAGAGGGGGCGAGATAGGTTCGACGCAGCTGTATTGGGACTATGATTGTATCAGCGATTAGGTCAAAAACTATAAACAAGGCAAAGTTGGCTTACAGGGCCAAATTTAGTTTGTCGCTTGATCAAATCTTGATATTGGAAGGCCGTGATCGGTTTGTCGATTTTTCGCACCAGCTCCGCAGCAGCATCTGATGTTATTGGCTTATCGGTCTCTATTTCTCGACATATTTGGGCCCAAAATCTGTTCAGAACAGGCGGGAAACCCAAACTCTCATCTCTGTCGGTCCTCGTACTGGCCAATGGAAGCCATTGTTCGAAAGGGTTGTCATATCTTTTTGCCAAAACTGGGCATATATAATCCTGAAGATCATGCTTGGGGCAAGAGCCCAGATCTAAATCTTCCACGGGAATAAACAACTCTTTGATATGAGAGCTAGCAGATGGTAGAAAATAAGCTGGTGGCGAATTACGAAGCAGATTCTCAGCGTTCAATCGATGATGTTGGTCCTGGTCAAGCACTTCTTCAGCTATCTGCGGATTCGGGAGTACTCCTGCCTTCAGCCCCGGCTGAGAGACCAATCCGTCTCTTTCTGTGGCCTCTTTTGTGCTTTGTAGATCTGTTAAATAAGATTGAAAGGTAAATGGATGCTGTCTGGAGTTTCTGAAGCAATCCTCGCGCCGGCCGTATTCGTCTGGCGTCTCTGCCTGTCCGATCGGTTCGTAATGGTGGAATGCCATTCTAGCTGCTGGTAGTATTTCTTGGCCGTCGGTATGTCTAAATTCGCATAGGAATATTGAACTATGAAGTGCCAGCATGGATAATCATAATCTTCATTCTGGCCATTGGAAGAAAACATAAAGTCAAGAATGAAAGAACTTGTGTTGGTTTGTGAGGAGTCTACAGGCCTGGAAAGAGCAAAAATAATTGCCTAATGAGGCAAAATGCCATTTATCGATTTTCGGCTTGGATCAATTTTTTTTACCTTTGCTCGACGCAGCAATTGACTTTTGTCTATATAAATTGGTGCTGGCAAATGAGGAAGCTTACACCTCTATATGCATCCAAAACAATATTCAATACTCTCAGCGAAATAGATTTCCAGTGCTGCATGGATAGCGAGCGCTTTGATTTGCCGGGAATACGCTGATGATGCTGCATAAGCCAAAGTACCCTGCAAAGCACTGAATAGAACTTGCACCAGCTCCGTAAAGACCGCTGGCGACAAGCCACCACCCCGCTAAAAGTGGCTTCCCGCCCCGCCAAATCGAACCCCCAAAGCCCCATCCAAGGTGCTAGAAGCCGCTTACATATAGCGGGCTGCCTATCTCCGATAAGTGATAAGCATGGCGGCTGCGATCCTGGCTTGACGCAATAGCTTCTAGAGGCCGCATCTTGGGCTCTCCATAGCTGTTGTGCCTTTCCATCTAGGTCGTGCTGACCTCGAATAGAGCATTCGACCCTCTTCTACTTGGCAGTATACATACACTCTTCCGCCATGGCCTACGTCGCTCCCGTCCACAAGCCAACAAGCATCAGGCATGCCCTGCGCATCCGGTTTCTGTCGCCTGATATCGAAGACCTGGTGGTCGCGTAGGTCCTTCTTGACGACTTGGAATTGCTCGTGCTCCGTTGACTTACTCGTATCGAATGAACAGAAAGGCAAACCGACTGGAGATATGGCGAGTCACCGAGGAGGGAATGACTTGTCTTCACACAAAAGTCATTCACGGCACCATAGACATGCTTCAGCGGCTGCAGCCCAAGGACTCTGCCACGGATCTTCTGTTCATCGGCACAGACAGACTCCAATACTTCAATGTAGCTTGGAATCCCGAAACAAACCAGCTAGATGCTGTCGAGCAGGCAATAGAAGATACAGCAGAGCCTTACATGCGACAGTCGCAGAGCCAGAATCGATGCCTGGTGGACCCTACGGGAAAGTTCATGGCGATGCATCTCTGGGAGGGAGTGTTGAACGTCTTTCGCCTACGGATACGCAAGGGCTCTACTACGAGACTTGAAGGGCTAGACCAGGTTCGATTGACTGAGCTTTGGATGAAGACGAGCACGTTCCTCCACAGCCGGACCGGCCACCCAAGAATTGCTTTCCTATACAAAAATCAGCTTGACCGTGAGGAAGCTCGCATAGCTGTCTATCGACTGACGGAAGACGATAAAGGCGGCGTTTCGTCCAAGTTTGATCCACAGAAGGATAGAGAGCTAGACCAGGTGATTCCCGACCCCTATGCGTCTATGCTGATACCCGTTCCCGTGTATGAGGAGAAGCGATACCATGTGCGCAACAACGAGGGAGCTAGAGCACACCTGGGCGGTCTTCTCGTGGTCGGAGAGACACTTCTCACATATTTCGATAGCCTCACATACTCAAACGTGTGCTCTACCCTTGACGACCCCAAGATTTACGTTGCCTGGGCCGAGTACGACGGCACACGCTATTTCTTGGCTGACGATTACGGCCGTCTCGACCTCTTGGAAATCAAGACTACCAACGAATCAACAGGCGTAGTAGTCACAGGCATGACAGTCCATCCGATGGCTTTTGGAGATTCAAGCCGATATACATCAAGAGCGTCGAGCCTAGTTTATATGGGAAATAACCTCTTATTCATCGGCTCACATCATGGCGACTCTCAGTTATTACACGTGGATATCGAGTCCCAGCAAATGACTCTCATTAAAGTGATATCAAACAACGCACCTATCATGGATTTTACCATCATGGATCTCGGCAACAGAGAAGGAGATGCGCAGTCCGGCAACACCTTTTCATCTGGCCAGGCGAGAATCGTGGCTGGTAGTGGTGCATACCAGGATGGAAGCCTACGGAGCATTCGCAGTGGTGTTGGCCTTGAAGATCGCGGGCTCCTCGACGAAATTGAGGGCACTAGAGGACTTTTCACGCTGCGATCGGTGGACTCAGCAAAGGCCGACACTGTTGTCATCTCTACCCTTGCTGGTACTCGAGTCCTCCGGTTTGAGCCAGACAATATTGAAGAGCTGTTTTCCTTCCAAGGCATGGACCTCGAGTCGCCCACTCTTCTAGCTGCAAATCTTCCAAGCGGCCAGATTTTGCAAATAACGCCTCAAGCGGTCAATCTTTTGGATCCCGACAGCGGAGTTTCAGTATCGTCATGGCAGGCACCTGAAGGCAAAACCATCACGGCGGCGTCTGCCAATACCAAATGGGCTCTGCTATCCGTAGACGGATCGATCTTGGTTTCTTTGAATCTCCTAGACAACTTGAAAGCGACTACTAAAGACGCTTCCCAAGACTCGGTGTCTGGGCGACCGGACCAGATATCTTGCATTCATGCAGCGCGCGACCCACAAGACTTTGGTGTTATCGGCTGGTGGACTTCAGGTACGATATCGGTCGTGGATATGGCTACCTTGACACCACTACACGGCGAGCCTCTAAGACAGACTGATGACAGCGCCTCTGTCCCGCGAGATGTGGCACTGGTTCAGCTGCATCCTCCCGAAAGCTCCGGCCCAACTATGCTGGTGGCATTAGAAGATGGAAATGTCATAAGCTTCAATGTTTCTGTTAAAGGCTTTGCGATATCTGGGCGAAAGACAGTCACCCTGGGCAGCGGCCCTGCACGGCTGCACGTTTTACCCCGAGAAGATGGAATATGCAACGTATTTGCGACTACAGAGCATGCCAGTCTGATATATAGCTCACAAGGCCGGATCGTTTACTCGGCGACAACGGCAGCTGATGCAACATTCGTTGCTCCGTTCGACTCGGAAGCCTTTCCAGATTCAATCGTTTTATCGACAGAGGATCACATTAGAATTTGCCACGTCGATAACGAAAGGCTTACACACGTTAAAGCCCTGCCAATGTATGAAACTGTTCGTCGAGTAGCATATTCACCAGGCTTGAGGGCTTTTGGGCTAGGATGCATCAAGAAAGAGCTGGTGAATAACGAAGAAGTAATCACGAGCACCGTTAAGCTCGTTGACGAAATCATCTTCCAAGAGTTGGGGACACCATTCTTGTTGAATGCGTCGTCATCTTTAGAGTTGGTTGAATGCGTAATTCGGGCCGAATTACCCGATGCCAATGGCAACTTGGCTGAGCGATTCTTGGTTGGCACGAGCTTTGTCGCAGATCAAGGCACGGCCGAATCAGGAGAAACAAAGGGCAGAATACTGGTTCTCGGTGTTGATGAATCACGGCAGCTGTATCAAATCACTTCGCATAGCCTGAAAGGAGTATGCCGCTGCCTTGTTATGATGAATAACTACATCGTTGCCGGCCTCACTAAAACAGTGGTTGCTTATAGCTATAACCAGGATACCTCGACTTCAGCCTCCCTAACAAAACTGGCGTCATTCCGACCTGCCTCATTCCCAGTCGACTTGGACGTCTCAGGCAATATCATAGGCATTGGAGATCTCATGCAGTCCCTTACCCTTGTCGAATTCACGCCACCTCAGGACGGCAAGAAGGCCAAGTTAGAGGAGAAGGCAAGGCATTATCAACAAGCGTGGACCACGTCGATTAGCGCGCTGGATGATTCTAGGTGGTTGGAAGCGGATGCTCAAGGCAATGTCATTGTGCTGAGACAGAACCTGGAAGCCCCTACAGAACAGGACCAAAGCCAGCTACAGGTCATCAGCGAGCTCAACATTGGAGAACAGATTAACCGGATTCGAAAGCTGCAAGTTGCGCCAGGAGAAAATGCTATTGTGGTTCCAAAAGCATTTCTGGGCTCGGTAAGTTTATGGATATGCTTACTTGAAGTTGGATGTTCTCAGTTGGGACTAATACGTTTGCCAGACCGAGGGCACGCTTTATCTTTACGGCGATATTGCTCCAAAATACCAAGATCTGCTCATGACATTCCAGTCAAGGCTACAGGAGTACATCAGCACTCCTGGAAACCTCTCTTTTGACCTCTGGCGAGCGTTTAGAAACCAGTCTAGAGAGGGCGAGGCTCCCTTCCGATTTGTAGACGGCGAGATGATTGAACGGTTCCTTGATCTGGACGAGGGCAAGCAAGAGCTGGTGTGCGAGGGATTAGGACCCAGCGTAGAAGATATGCGAAACTTGATTGAAGAGCTTAGAAGGATGCATTGAAAGGGAGATGTAGCCGGCTTGTTGGATTTTGATATATATGAATGATGGATATAGCGATGGTAACGTGATGGTGTTTGCTGCAGTTGGAATTTCCACATCACACAACTCATACAAAAAATTCCATGTTGTCACTAGATATACCTACTTCTTTCCTTCATCACCTACTTGTCTACACCAAATCCGAGCGCCGACACCGTTTGAAACGGATGCTCCACTTCCCCTCCGAATTTGCCTTGCCGCCGATCTTTTGGCCGGCGGGGTATTAGCCAATAATACTGATTGAGATTTTTTTTTTGTCCTTTTCTCTTTTTAATTCTCGGAATTCTGGTAGAGTCACTCGTTATTGAAGTAAAGTTTCAAACTTGTTTTCTTTTCCATGTTTTGCTTTGTGGTGAATGTTTGCCGTGTTTGGTTCCGTAAGTAGACGGCGATTGTTGACCGCTGCTTGTGAAGACACGGGAATAGGACAGACACTAACTAGTAGTCGAAGAGCAAGACTCATTTTTGCCCCGTACCATAGACAGTAGTACCTATTTGGAACATCAGAGACCAAAAGACGTTGAATCTGTGGTCTAGACTTTTGCTCGAATAACGAAAGATATTACTTGTTGATACGTTTCAAGTCTCGAAATCTAGCTTGGAAAACACCACGCGCCAGCAGCCATGTCCACCTCAGACCTGCCCTCATCCACTTCGCCAACCATCATCCTCACCAACCCAAACCCTCCGGAACGCATCCGCACCTGGACCTACAGCCAGCCAGAATGGGGAAACAGCCTCACCGTGCCGGAATATCTCAACCGCGAGGAGTATCTGCTCACCATCCCGCTCGCCCGTAACGGCGGTATCACAAACTGGATCCTCACAGACAGCGCCGCCGCCGTCGACCCGGACACCGCTGAGCGCCCCGTGCTGGCCTCGTGTGAGACGCTGCGCAAGCGTGCCCTTGTGAGAGGCAAGGATGGGGTTGTCAGAGATGTCTGGGCTCACGGCATTGCCAGTGTCTTCACGTACAGCGAGTTTCGGGGCAGAGGATACGCCAGCAAGATGATTGAGCTGCTGAGGGGGTACATGGCGGCTACGCAGCAGGAGTCCGGCGAGCCAGCCTTTTCCATTCTCTTCTCTGATATCGGCAAAGAGTTTTATGCCAAGCACGGGTGGATGCCATTAGAGAATACCCAGATCGAGTACCGCGTAAAGGAAAGCCCCGTAGAGTTCGACGCATCCATTATCAAGCTGCTTGGCGATGAGGACCTAGCCGCCCTGACTGAGAGAGACGAAGAGCTCATCCGCCGGGAGATGGCTCTTCCCAATTCCTCTGATGCGTCTAAAACCCGGGTCGCCGTCTTACCGGATATTGATACTCTGCAATGGCATTTCTACCGCCAGGCTTTCATCTGCAATACCGCTTACGGTCGCAAACCCACCGTCCATGGCGCCTTATACACTTCACCCTCGACCGGCTCTCGCGTCTGGGGCCTCTTTGAGCGGAACCACTACGGCGGCCCCAACAAGCCAGAGAAGAACGTTCTAAGTTTCCTGAGATTCGTCGTTGAAGATGGCAATATTATTGACAAGGAGCTATCTGAAGCCGTTGTGGGAATCTTCCGCGCTGCTGAAAAAGAGGCCAAGGACTGGGAGTGCTCAAAGGTTGAGATCTGGAACCCTCTTGTCAGGGTTAGAAAGATTGTCGAGAATGCAACCGAGTTTGAAAGCATCTTTGTCGTGAGAGATGCCAAGAACTTGGCAAGCTTGAATTGGTTCGGCGAAGGGAATGCGGAAGACCTAGACTGGGTTGTCAACGAGCGATTTGAGTGGTGCTAGGCTTCCATCGCCACGCAGTAGATACGATGCAGTGCAATAGACAGTATATACATGTACACAATCACATAGATAGAAGCTGAAACCAAAAAGTAAAAAGTCATTAAAGTCATTGATAAATTTATCCCTCTGCATTCCCATGTGAAGCATCATTCCGTATGTCATACCACAGGCGTGGTATACATGCCATTTCTTTTTTGTAATACGAAAAACTCCTTCTATGCACCTTCTTATTCTTCATCATTTAGTAGCTTCTGCCAAACATGGTCCAGAACTGTGCCTTGCGCTGGCACTCGGGGTTAAGACATTCAGTCTCGCCGGCAACAACGCCCTCAGGCTGCTCAAAGGGAATACACAAACTCTTCATGCCCATGGAGGGAAGCTTCTGACTCTCAGGGACATCGGGCTGGGTATCTTCGCGGGTCGTAAGCTCCTTGAGACGATCCTCACACTTGCCGTCGCCACAGAAGGGGATCAGAACAACATTCTTCTTGTCCAGGGAGGGGAGAACGTCTTCCCACTTGGTGATCTGCAGGCGGTGCTCTCGGAAGGACTGCTCGGCCTTGTTGTACATGTCCTGCTGGATAGTCTCCAGAAGCTCAGGAACCTTGGTGGCCACCTCGGCAATAGGGATAGTACCCTTCTCGCCAGTGTCTCGTCTGGCCCAGCTGACAACTTCCTTAGCGGCGTCCTTGGGTCCAAACTCAATTCGGAGGGGAACGCCCCTCAGCTCCCAGTCGTTGAACTTCCAAGCAGGGGTGTAGCCCTCTCTCCAGTCAGACTCAGATCGGACACCAGCTTTCCTGAGGGTATCCCTGATGCTATCAAGCTGCTCCTCGTGCTTCTTGCGATCCTCAGGAGTTGTGCTCTTATTGATGCCGACGGGGATCATGACCACTTGGGTCTTGGCAATTCGGGGAGGGAGGACAAGGCCCTTGTCATCACCGTGTACCATGATCATGACACCAATGACACGGGTAGACAGACCCCAAGAGTTTTGCCAGACGTGGATGTGCGAGCCCTTGTTGGCAGGGTCTTCAACGGTAATGTCGAACATCTTGCTAAAGTTCTGACCAAGGCAGTGAGAGGTGGCACCCTGGATACCGCGTCCGTTGGAAGGAATGTAGCCCTCGACGGTAGTGGTGTAGTAACCACCGGCGAACTTTTCATTCTCTGTCTTGCGTCCTCGGACAACGGGGACAGCCAGAAGCTGCTCGTAGACGCCAGCATATAGCTCCAGAATCTCTAAAACTTCCTTTCCAGCAAGCTCCTCGGTCAGGTGAGCAGTGTGGCCCTCCTGCCAGAGAAATTCTCTTGTTCGAAGGAAAGGGGTGGTCTGCTTAGCCTCCCACCGGACAACAGAGTTCCACTGGTTCAATCGAAGAGGGAGATCTCGGTGGCTACGAATCCACTTGGAATAGTAAGGGTACATGACGGCTTCGGAGGTAGGACGAATTGCGACAGGAACTTCGAGGTCCTTGTCACCGCTGCGTTGCATTTAGTACAAACATTTTGAAGATAGACGATGTATATAGCACTTACGCTTTCGTAACCCAAGCCAATTCGGGGGCAAAGCCCTCGACGTGATCCTTCTCCTTCTCCAGTGACTTGGAGGACAGGAACATGGGGAAGCTGGTCTCCTCAACACCCATAAGCTCGATGCGCTCCTGGAACCATTTTCGGATGACATTCCATATATGCATTGACAGAGGACGCAGGACAAAGAAGCCAGAGATTTCTTGGTAGTACTCGACCATCTCGCCCTTGAGGACAACCTCTTGATACCATGCTGGGAAGTTCTCTGCCTTGGTGACGGTGATACCAATGATATCGTCGGTCTTCTTTCCGCCCACAATGGGAAGGGCTGCCTGCTTGGCGGCCTTGGCAGCTTTGTCGGCGGCCATCTTGGCCTGCTTCTCGGCCTTCTTCAAGGCGCTCTTGGAGGGCTCCTTGGGCTGGTCGGCGGCGTTCTCCATGGTGTAGTTTTATAGGCAAAATGCTTTTTCGTCTACAACTTTTGGTAGGCGTCAGTCGAGGCGACAAACCCAGCTTTTTACCCATGAATTTTCCAATTTGAAAGAGAAAGAAGCATACCTTTTATCAAATGACACAGAACTTGCTCCCAAGTGCAAAGACGGTCTAATCCTGAGTCGCTATTGCAGGATGCGCAACGGAAGAGAAGGAGTCAGTCGGCCTAAAAACAGAGTCACGAGAAGAGTCAATGGCTTTCTCGAGGGAGGGCTAATCGGCTGCCCCGCTATCAATGTCCCTCCTTCAGAAAGGAGGGGCAGCGCAGGCCTTACCAGGGTAAATTTCACGGCCCCTAAACGCTTGCCCAATCAGGGCCTGCAGCGCTGTGGCTTTGGGCTCTGAGCGCTGTAAGAGCTGCGCGTTGGGTCTTATCGTAGCGCGGCGCCGGAGCTTGGAGAATCTCTGCTTCCGGCAAAAAAGTCGAGGGGCAGCGGGACAGGTGCCGCCATTACTGAGCTTCGCAGCTTTGGCTAGGTAAGCCAGGGTCGAGTCCTCAAGGCAGAACTTCTTGATATCCTCCACTCTTCCCCCCCATTCCCATTTCATTCCCTTCTCTCCTCGCAAGGCTGCACAGACGGTCAAGCGGCTTAGATCATGTCTGCTCTATTCGAACAGCCCCGGAACGGGACCCTCTTCCTTGGCGGCCAGAAGATTTCGGGATCCGATATTCGAGACCAAAATGGTGCGTTGGACCGTTTGTGATGCCTGGGATGGATCCATTAACTGATTGAGCATAGTTCTGGCAACACAAGCCATTGCTAATGTGGTGAAGAGCTCTTTTGGCCCCAGCGGCCTCGACAAGATGATGGTTGACGATATTGGCGTGAGTGCATACACCGACTACCCCTGCCCCTCGATTCGTGTTTTCGAGAGGCTTCTGCCCCTATTCCGACGGCAAAGCAAGCAATACAGACAAAATATAGAATCGCGACGCTAACTTACACTCTGCTGCGAACAGGATGTTACGGTAACAAACGACGGTGCCACAATCCTCACCCTCCTCGATGTCGAAGACCCCGCCGGAAAGATCTTGGTGGACCTGGCTCAGCAGCAGGATAAGGAGGTTGGCGATGGCACAACATCAGTTGTTCTGATCGCCGCCGAGCTGCTCCGAAGGGGTAACGAGCTGATGAAGAACCGCATCCACCCTACCACCATCATCACCGGCTACCGACTTGCCCTGCGGGAGGCCATCAAATTCCTGAGCGAAAACGTCAGCATCAAGGTCGACAACCTCGGCCGAGAATCTCTCCTGAACATTGCCAAGACATCCATGTCCAGCAAAATCATCGGTGCCGATTCCGACTTCTTCGCGGACCTGGTTGTCGACGCCATCCAGGCGGTCAAGATCACCAATAACAAGAACGAGGCCAAATATCCCGTCAAGGCCGTCAACCTCCTCAAGGCGCACGGAAAGAGCGCTCTCGAGTCAGTCCTGATTAAGGGTTACGCTTTGAACTGCACAGTTGCTTCTCAGGCTATGCCCACCCGTGTTCAAGATGCCAAGATTGCCATCCTGGATATGAATCTGCAAAAGGAGAGGATGAAGCTGGGTGTCCAGATCACAGTGGATGACCCCCAGCAGCTGGAGGCCATCCGTGCTCGGGAGTCTGGCATGATTATCGAGAGAGTGGAGATGATCCTCAAGGCCGGTGCCAACGTTATCCTTACGACCAAGGGTATCGACGACATGGTACTGAAGATGATGGTCGAAAGGGGCGCCATGGGTGTTAGAAGATGCAAGAAGGAGGATCTGAGACGAATTGCCAAGGCTACTGGCGGTACCCTCTTGAGCACACTGTCTGATCTGAATGGCGACGAGAAGTTTGAGCCATCATACTTGGGACACGCCGAAGAGGTTGTCCAGGAGCGCATCTCGGACGACGAGTGCATTCTGATCAAGGGCACCAAGGCCCAGTCCTCCGCCTCCGTCATCCTGCGAGGCCCCAACGAATACTCCCTGGACGAGATCGAGCGATCAGTCCACGACTCTCTGTGCGCCGTCAAGAGGACGCTAGAAAGTGGCAGCATCGTCCCCGGTGGCGGTGCCGTCGAGACCGCCCTGCACATCTACCTTGAGGAGTTCGCCGGCACTGTCGGATCCCGCGAGCAGCTCGCCATTGGCGAGTTCGCCCAATCTCTCCTCGTCATCCCCAAGACCCTCGCTATCAACGCCGCCAAGGACGCCGCTGAGCTTGTCGCCCAACTACGCTCCAGACACGCCCTGTCACAGCGCGTCCAAGAGGGCGACGCCAACGAGGACGAGAAGTCGATTGCCAAGAAGAAGAGCTACAAGAACTACGGTCTGGACCTCACCAAGGGCAAGGTCGTTGACGAGATCAAATTGGGCGTTTTGGAGCCTAGCATGAGCAAGGTCAGACAGCTGAAGAGTGCGGTCGAGGCTTGTATCAGCATCATGCGGATTGACACGCTAATTAAGCTGGATCCGGAGCAGATGGAGGAGGATGATGGCCATGGACACTAATCTTTGTGATTATATATGAGAAAGGATTCTTGGGGGATTATCTGGGTATGAAAGAATAGATAAAAAAGAAATAATTTTCATATGCCTCAAAATTGTAATATCTTGTCTGTAAACAAATCAGTCCCAGATTTCACTTCTCAGTCCAGCTTCCTGCTTTAGTATAATATTTTTATTTTATACAATGCTGCACATGGCTCACGTCTAAGAAACAAGGAATTTGTGTCCCATTCCCAGCAACATGAGACGCCCGTCTCTCCTTCATTCAAGCGCATCCCATCCCACTATAGACTTTGACCGCCCAGAGAGAATCTATGGTTTTTTTCTGATAAATTCCACGACGAATTATAATTTTTAATTTCCCCGGGAGCTGTCTCTCCTCGCCCATTTAGTTTTCTCGCAGGGCCTCTTCATCGATACTGTTACATCGTTTTTTTCCGCGACAGGACAGTTCCCTCCTCTCCCGTCTCTTTTCTACCCCTTCAGACTTTGCACAGAGTTCGCGCTGTTTAACCGATGATAAGCTTGTCATCCTCGGGGAAGTCGTACTCGGGGATCTCCAGGTTCAGAGGTGCGGGGCCCTTTCGTATCCGGCCAGAGATATCGTAGTGGGAGCCGTGGCAAGGGCAGAACCAGCCACCATAGTCACCAGCCTCGCCAATGGGTACACATCCCAAGTGGGTGCAGACACCCAGCATGACCAGCCACTCGGGGCGCTTGACACGGTCCTCATCGGATTGGGGGTCTCGGAGGGAAGTGATGTTGACTTTGTTGGCCTGGTCGATCTCGTCCTGGGTTCGGTGGCGGATGAAGACGGGCTTGCCTCGCCATTTGATAATGACCTAAACAAGAAAGAATTGGTCAGCTTTGGAGCACGTCAAGGTTGAAGAAATTGAAAATTGCAGGGTGTGCTCACGTTCTTGCCCTCGGGGATGGTGTTGAGGTCGACCTCGACCTTGGCCATGGCCAAAACGTCAGCAGAGGCGGACATGTTGACGAGGAATTCTACAGAGCCCCACGTGTTAGCTTCAGCTTTCAACTTGCAGCATTCAAAGCACCCAATTGCTTCCAGCCAGCTCCCAAAAGCTCCAATGGCTATTCACAGCTCAAGGTAGCTCTCCAAGGTTTCCCAATCCCTTCCAAATCCAACACCCCACCTCCCACAAATGAAAGCCTATCAAACACTCAAACCCACCTTGAACAGTGCTCTTGGCTCCAGCGGCGGTGATGGCGCCCATTGTGCCGACCATGAAGTACGAGAAGAGCTTGTTGGAGGTCTCGCTGCCCTTGGACATGTACTTGCTGAAGTCGGGGATCTTGTTGGCCTTGGACTCGCCCTTGAAGGGACTGGTGTATGAGGCTGCTCCGGGAGCAGGGGCGTCGGCCTGGCGCACAGCAGTCGAGCTCAGCGCGCGCACAGCGGGCTTGGCCACGGCGGCCGAGCGCACACACAGGCGGGAAGCAGTTGCGAGAGGCGCCATCGTGAAACACTGCGGAAGAGGACAAGGAGAGAGTCGACGGTGGTGGTTGGTTTTGAGGTCTTTTCGCCCGTTTGCTTGGCTGGGACTGTCTCTGGGGCTAAACTGGGTGCGATGAATTGCCGAAAGTTTTGGTGGTGGCCTGAGGCTGCAACGGTCCAATTGCGCAAAAAAGTGCCTGTGATGGAAATTGGGCGGCGCTGATTCGTCAAAGGCTGGATTTTTTTTAGCGGAGCCCCGGCGTCCCGGTCTGTTCCGCTAAAAATCGACTGATGCCGGCCTAGAGAGACGGAGCTGAGTAGATCACTGGGTGAAATCTATAAGCGCAGCTTATATCTGGAATAAATTCATGCTCTTGTCTTAGTATTCTAGCAAGCTTCCTATATGTAGTGTAGACTTTTCTCAATGTTTAGATTACTTATATCGAGTCCTTGTTTTCCTCTCCTTGTCGCAGTATAAAAAACTGGCACATTGTAAATCAGCACAAGCACTGAAATACAGAATGTATATTCCCAAATCTGCATATGCCTAACCAACTAATAAAACCAAATATTCACAGCCCTGCGTAGCATTCATTGATGAGGTGGCGGAGGTGGTGGGGGAGCCTGGCCATTCCACCCCGTCTGTCCGGTTTGCGCTTGAATCTGGCTCATTAACGCGGCAAAGAAAGCGGGATTGACAAATGCTCCAGGGTCAGATGCCTGGCCTTGACCTTGGGCAGATCCAGGCCAGCCTGGAGGCGGTGGCGGTACCGCAGGAATACCACTTTGTTGGCCAGGCGTGGGCTGTGGCCATCCGGGAACAGGAAATCCAAACTGAGGAAGAGAGGGTACCTGGCCGGTAGGAAGAACTGGATTGAAGTTCCATGAACTGCCTGTCGAGGCAGATGCTTGAGGAGATTGGTTGTTGTTCTGAGGAGGGAGAGAATATCCATCTCTGGGTTGGTTATAGCCTCCCCTGCCACCGCGACCTGAACCTCTCCCTCGATTGCCTCGTCCTCGAGAGTCTCCCCTCCGACCTCCTCGCTGGAAGCTTGATCTAGGAGCAGGCTCGTAATTCTCAGCCTGTGGAGCGCCGGTACCATAGCCTGCAGGTCTAGCAAGCGGCGTATATAGCCCGTCATCCTCATCATCATAGTTCAAGCCCCCATCGGCGGACATTTCCTGGCGCAGAGGATGAGGATGCTTCCCCTCCTTTCCACCGCTGCTCTTCCACTTGTCCTTCTTCTTCTGCTTCAGTGAGCGCTTGTATTCCGCTTCTTTTTCGTCGTCTGAAAATTCGATTTCTTCATCAGCAATTTCTTCATCGTGGAGATTGCTGGCGTCTGAGCCCTTGAGGTTTTTCAGAGGCTCTGTGAAAACGTATGACGCGTGGTCGACGGGATAGAAGACTTTTGCGCCAACCTCTAGTCCAAGCTCCTTTACTTCCTCTGCTGAGTTGAACATGACTGTGTACATCGGCTGCAGTACTTTTCCAATTGTTTCTGCAATAACACCAATGACTACTCTCTCTGAATTGCACAAGACAGACCCGCTGTCTAGAACTTGGTATTCTCCTGGAGTGAATGCCTTGACAAGCATGATGTTTTCGACAATGTGTTCTATAACTCCGAGCTCTTCTATAGCCATTTCGGGAGTAATCGTTACTTCTGGCTTGGGAATGATTTCCTCGGGAATCTCATTCTTTGTGCGCACGTACCCAGATCCAGATGATTTCCCTCTATCACCCTCATCATCTGAGCCACCTTCTGTCTCCATGAGTATCCTAGCTGTCTCTTCGATACCCAGAGGCTCATAGCCTTCATTATCAGAATCGTCGTCGTCGGATGATGAATCGGAACTGCTTGAGTCGGATGATTCATATGGCGAGGAATCTATCTCCCATTCTGGGTGCTCGCTCTGGTCGGGCTGTAGAGGCACTGGATCTTGCTCGCCTGCTGGCAGTTGCTGACGTGTTTCGGCATTTTCCAGGCCACCAAGGGCTGCTTCGAGAGCAGACGTTAAGGATGGTGGGCTTCCAGGCTTATCAATCGACATATCATCTGATGTAGCGTGAACGGTAGGCTGTTCGGAGCCTGTTGTCTTGGCTTCTTCGTTGTGTGTTTCTGTTGCCACTAATGCTGGTTCTTCTATAGGTGGATTTGCGTCTTGCATTTCTTTGTCTTCCTCCGCTGCGCTCGAAGCCACAGTGGGAAGATCGGTCGGCAGAGGAGGTAGAACTTCATTGAGTTTCGCCTGGCCTAGCCCAGGAATCTGGAAGCCTGACATCGTAGCGACGATGTTGCACGGCGCTTGGAAAGAGGGTGTGGAAAGTGTTGCGAGGTGCTGATGACAGAGAGGAGGGTTGTCTCAGTTGTAGACTTCGCGATATACAGGCTCGCCGTGTAAAGGTAATAAATGCTCGCCGTTCATATATAGTTCTGATAGTTTTGGCAAAGTGTCAGTGGTGTATGTAGAACAGAAGAGTTGCTCTGCGAACTGATAAAAAAAAATCCAGGTGAAGATAAGGAGTGGGGCCAGGACCGGCTCTAGCGCGGTCTTCACCGAACTTCACCGAATACTCTAGGGTAGCAGTATTCAACCAAAAAAAACCAAAAGTCGACAAAAAATCAGCACATTAATCCAGATAAGATACACGACTTGCAGTGTTTTTGAGTATTGTCTATTGATCGTGCGTAAAATGGCAGTTTTTGAGACGATTGCTATTGACACTGTACGTCTGCCCGCAGATGCAAGGTTATACAGTAATTGATTAAGAAGGCAATTGAAATAAAATATGCTGTACGCTTGGCAACTCTAGATAGCCGATCTAATATCTTTCTCCTGTTGAACTACTTGGTTGACATTCGTACCTATTAATATTATCTGAGCATGTTGAAACGCCACCATCTCCTGCACTTCTCTTTGTCGCTATTTCCGCCGCAGCCTCAAGAGTCTCGTAGTGTGTCTCAACATCGAATCCGGCGTCCACTAGTAATCGACTAACCACACAGTATTACTTGGCTTGTTCTGCTTCTACTACATCAATTGACTTATGCCGTAACCATGTCAAACCCTGCGCTGTGTCGAAGTCAACGCTATGAACCTTCCTTAGGTCTGGAACAATGGCTTCCAAGCGAACGACAGGTATTTGGAGAATAGTGTGTTCTCGGATATGCGCAGACAAAAACGATAAATAGCGCCCCTGGTTGCGTGGAAATAATTATGCCCGAAGTAATAGATAAAGACTCCTGGAGATGGGACTTCAGTCATTGTTATTCCGGCTGGAGGAAACAGAATTCGCCTCTGGTTGGCGTAGTAAAAACTATGGCCGAAATGATATACGATGACCCTAGAGATGGGACTTCGGTTATTGTTTTGCCAACTCGAGGAAACAGAATTCGCGGTAGCAGCAACAGTGTCTTCAAATGTTTTCCAACGTACAGAACCATTCAAGCGAGTATTCCAAGCCTATTACCACAGATATGGTCCATATCGCCGAGTGGATGGGTGAAAGACGCCAATTCTGGGATCTGGGACCCCGATCTTGGTTTTGCCAATTGAATTGAACAGTAGCCACGGTAGCTGCAGTAGCTGCAGTAGCCAGTTCAAACTCGTCCCAACATATAGCGACCATTTATAAGGTAGTAAAAACCGAGGTCTTTATCAATGACCGTGTCACCCAGGATGCGCATCCTAGCACAATGAACTTCTGTATTGTCCGGTGATTCGCCTCATGGATTTGCTAGGCCTTGACAAGATTCAATGTCTAGATGCTGAATTTCCTTATACAGTTGAGCATAAGGGCACGATATGTTCTCGCTGTCCCGGAAACCGGGTAGGTATTGCTATACACAACTACACAACGATTAGGGAAAAAAGAATTACTGTGATCCAAAATGCGGCGCCAACGGAGAGACATCTGCGAGAACAAGAAAAGATTCCTCATTTGATACACTAACGAGACCAATCAAAGCTGGTAGCTGTCCAGTTATTGATTTTGGGCAGGTTTCAGTAACCATACCAGGATCAGTCTGACCGACTGTCTGAAACGGACCATCGTGTTGGTCGTGATAAATCAGCCAGCTACACAATATCAACAAGGTAATAACACCTGGGAGCGCAGGGTGCTGATGAGATTCCAGAAGCATCGTTGGTAAGGATATCGTATAGCCATGAGTTTGCACAATTTATATATGCAACAATGCCGCGAACGATGATTGATGGGATTCCAAAAGCTGTGTCCACATTGGCCTCTGCAGCCATATAAGCCGGAGTACGCCTAGCATAATATGAACCAGGCATAACCAGGGCCAGGCCCGATAGAACCGCAAGCAGCTGGGCTAATTATTCTGGGGTGTAAAAGCCAAGGCCAACTTTGTTGAATATCTGGTATGTGATGTCGGCAGTGAACATCGAAGGCATACCGGTGGCCGTTGCAGCTCTTGGAATTACATGTACTCCTAGGATTCAATCCAGCCGGGCGCACCGAGCATCAGCACGACACAGCCCAAAAAGTTGGAAGCAAGCGCCTATGCCGTTTCTTCAGGCGTATAGTAGCCTCAACATTCTCGTAGTGAGTCTTGGACCCAAACCCAGCGTCCACCAGTGATCATTCCACCCAGATATCATGCATCCTGGCGCAATAAACTTCCGTACCGCCGTAATTCGCCTCGTAGATTTGCTAGGCCCAGACAGGATTCAATGCGTGGATACTGAACTTCCTTCAGGTGGAGCACAAGGGCATGAAAACTAGAGATATTCTCCTGGATATAAGTCGACAAAAAAACTACATTGTCTCCTTGATTGAAGTGAGAGAAATCGAGAGGCAAATGATAAGCGAAAACTCCGGGATATAGGACCTCGATCGTGTTTCCATCAATGGAGCGGGGGGGATTTTAGGAGCCAACTTAATCGTACTGATGTAAAGAGCCCGCTCCAGTGAGTATGTAAATGCCGTTGCCAGAGTATCATATAGATATACTAGATTCAACTAGAATAATGGCAGGAACCCCAGTTCACAAATGTCGATTTCGTCTGTCTGGAGGTCGCCATTCGACGCCACCAGTTTTTGGACCAGGGATGCCTGTGAAACTGCCATCATCGGGACAATCTCAGGAATCTCTGACCAGAAATGTCTGATCTGTTCAAGGTCGCCATTTGAAGTCGCCGGTTTATCCACAAGGGCTGCCTGCGATACTGGCATGATGAGAACGACAGCAGGGCGTGTCGGTGATGCGACTCATGACATCCACAGTGAGCAGCGAGGGGATACCGGTGGCCTTGACAGTTGAGTTAGACTTGGTGGTAAACAAAGCAGGTTTGAACATACCGAGATCACAGCGTCTTTGGACCCGCCATACTGCTAGTATAGCGCCAGGCCCGCGAAGGTTGAGTATAGTCCATGCATGGGGTATATCTGGGACATGATCCCGAAACCAATTGACTGGGGAATTACAACAAGGCTCAATGCAATTCCGGCGACAGCGTCTTCCCAAAGGTATAGCCAGTCGTATGACAAGAGCCAAAGTAGCAACGGTAGGAGTGTGAATAGGAGTTGGACGATGGCTAGCAGACTGAGGACATTGTGCTAAACCTACTTTCTGATTGACGAAGGTGTCAGGGGTGAAACCAGCCTCCACCAGTGATCGTCTGGCCTAGAAATCGTCGCTGAAGCGATGCATAAAGACACCTGGATATGGCACCAGAGTCTTTTTTTCTGCTCACTGGAGGAGCGAGACATATTTCTTGAAAACTGTCCCAACGTACGGGGACCATTCAAGCGAGTATGCTAGTCCCGTTGTGAGAGATACAATCCATATGAGTGGGCGGGCGAGGAACGGAAATTCCGGTAGAGAATTGTTGGTCGAGGCAAGCTGATGAACATTAAGTAGATCACGATACCGGCAAGTGAAGCGATGGGAGTATAGGCGAAGACCCCCATCAGGAGATGAAGGGCCATCACCACCATCAAAGCGGCGCTGGAGTGCTGGAGATGTAAAGAAGTGGAGATTGTTGGCTAACGGCAATGGAATACATTGAAAAGAAAAATGTTGGAAAGTTGGAAAAGAAAATGAGACATGTTGGTTTGAGAAAAGTTGGGGGGCCATAAGTTTGGTGGCATATCGCTTGCTGGTAACAAAAGATTGGAACTTTTACTTTGAGATTACGCAGCCGAGGCAAAAATGCCATCCACAGCAAGTCAGGCCGCAAGACAAGGATGTAAGCTTTCTACCTACACGTGAACTATATAACCGAGCGTCATATATGATATTAATCTAGCTATCTATTTAGGTTGATACCCTCGACTGACCTGGGCATCTTGGATTAGAGCTTGGACAAGTCGAATTGATACCTAATTTGATCAACTCCATGTCCGACACAGCTACAGTCAATTCAACTTCATTTTTTCGCAAAGGATGAAATGAAACTCGATTCCCAGCATATTTCGTAAGGTTGCTAGCACATTGTTCGGTTAGAAGCATTCTATATCTCCAAAAAATAAGGTTAGTTTTCTATTATTAGAGTTAAATGTAAGGTTTATGGCCTTATTTTCTCTCGCAAAAGTTTTTTTCTTATCTGGCGACGCAAAGTTTAAATAGGTAGGAGTCAAAACGCCACGGCCGCGCCCCCCTTTATTGGCTTCTTTTCCACTTCCTCTCCCTTTCCTTTCATAATACGCGCAGTGGCTTTGATGCGATAGCAAACGCTTTCACAGCCACTCGCGGGATGAGACCACGACAGGTGACCTTGATTGGCTTGTGTAAACTAAATTAGATGTAACTGGATAGGTAGAGTGAATTCACATAAATCTGTCAATCGCCTATGCAGGGTGGATAGTTTTGTGAGCGTCATGTAGGGTGAAAAAGTAGTAAGAAGAAATTAATTGGTCCCAGTAATCAGTTGCGAAATATGATGTTTGTTTATCAAGTGCAAATCTATCCTTTCTTTGCCAGTGTTCCAAACTCCCCTAGATGTACTATATACGTGCGGGCCTGTGAGATCACTTATAAAACCTTAATCAGTTTAAGAGAACGTGTCCTCACAGCTCGAATGTCTCATCATGCTCATTCGGCGATTAAGACGATTTTACCGCGCGGTGCTTTCCAAATTAAATAGCTAGACAATGGCTGATATTGGAGGACGCTGATGAGTAGATTAGACTCCCTCCTCTTTCTAGTACTCTTCTAACTTCCACCTTCCTCTTTTCCCCGAAACGCCATTCCAGGCTATACGGCAATATCCATTCAAAATGAAGTTTTTGCATACATTTATTCTGGCTGCCTTCATGCTGATGGCCCTTGTCAGTGGCCAATTCAGCAAGGAAGACAAGACCAACCACGTCATAGCTGGAGAGCCAGCTAGGTATCTCATCGCATTGAGCCCTGAGATACAAAGATGGGTAACTGACGAGGAAAAATGGGAGCTTAAGCTGGTATGTTTCTTTGCATGCCATCATCAGCCCCCTAAATCAATATTCCATTACTGACTCTTCCCCAAATCCGATATAGAGCGGGCATAAGTTCATGGATATCACCGGCGCACAAGATTCAGACTCAGCAGTGGTTAATACCCAAAGCCCATGGGATATCCCTGTCAGATTTCCTTCGAAATGTGTGATGCAAGAGCAAGTGAAAGAGCTGGCAGGCAATCTATCCAAAGATGCGCTGCGGGAAAATCTCCATAAGCTGAACGGATTTTACAACCGCTACTACAAATCCGACTATGGGCGACAGTCATCTGAATGGGTCCTAGAAAGAGTCAGGGATATCATCAAGGAGGCTGGCGCCGACGGTGCCGTGACTGCTGCCCCCTTTACCCAGCCGTGGCCTCAGATTTCGACCATTGCCAGAATCCAAGGTCGGACAAATGATACCATCATCATCGGCGCGCACCAGGACTCTCTCACTATTACCCCTTATGATACTTCCAAGCTACCGGCTGCTGGCCCTGGCGATGATGGCAGTGGCGCAGTTACCATCATGGAAGTCTTCAGGACTTTGCTCATCGCCAAGGACGTCGCTGGGGGGGCTCATGCAGAACACTGTAGAGTTCCATTGGTACAGCGCCGAATCAGTTGGACTTTTGGGCAGCCAGGCAATCTTCCGCTCGTATAGACAAGAGGGACGCAAAGTCAAAGCCATGATTCAACAAGATATGGTAGGCTACATTCATGGAGCTTTGAATGCCGGTAGTAAGCCAGAGAGCCTCGCTGTCGTCAGAGATGTCACTCATTTTGACCTCAATGCGTTTATCAAGACAGTCATCGACGAGGTAACTTCTTTTCCAAACGTCTCGTAGCATCTGCTTGACTTTCATTGCTGATATCTATCTCTAGTATTGTGATATTCCTTGGATCGATTCAAAGTGCAGTTTTGCTTGCTCTGCCCATCACGCCGCAGCGCAGGCCGGTTATCCTTCTGCATTTGTCACTGATTTCAAGGATCCAGCTTTTGATCATAAAGATGAGCATGTTGAGACTCGTCATCTTCTCAAGTATATATCATACGATCATATGCTTCAGCATGCAAAAATGTCTTTGGGCCTAGTATATGAGCTTGCGCACTTTAAATTCTCCAACGTCACATCTTAGCCAGTATCTAACCAAATAGCCACTAAACACATTTGAGAAGAAAGGTTTTTCATTCACATTATTAGTTTCTTGCGTGCCTTTTTTTATCCTTTCATTTTCTTTGTCGACAGATGTTCAAGTAATCATTACCGCTACCTACCGGTAGCTAAAATGCTGGATAACAAAATCGGGATGCTAGATGACTTTCCCCTTTGTAATTGGTGACGAAAATATCCTGACTTGATTCTTAGCATTTCCGTTTCAAGAAGTCGTAATTTGTAACTTGGAGAAATATCTCATGCTTCCAAATCTATTACAAGGACAGATTAAATTCTTTTTACTGCATTAGAGACATGGTGCATCAAACGAGGGATCTTATTTTCTTGTTCTCGCAGAAGCCTTACGCCATGCTCAGCCACGTTGGGTCCAACAACGCCAAATCATCTTAAATCGCTTATAAGTGTTTAGGAAAATGTTTTCACGCCGCTGATAGAGTTCTCCGCCGATGACTCAACAACGCAACCCTGGAGCAATGAAAAGGCCGCCTATACGGAAGGTTGTTCATACCCAAAGCTTGGCACTGCATTCAAGACCACTGGCCGAATTTACCGGGCCAGTAAATCTCCCCTCATGGCTTGCGCTTGGGATATGATTGGCTGGAGATAGGGGGGATGGAATCGCACTGTGTGAGGAGGGAGCATCAGCCTTGGACCTGATAGAGGAAGACGGGAAGAGTCAGCGTGACTGATACGGCACCGCATTGCATACATTGGCGGCATCCGAGCCTCCATCTTCCCCTAATTGACCGGCCAAGGTGCAGCTCCAACAGAGACAGACAGACTCCATCTCGCGCGGGCAAAGAATCACCTGTATCATCGACATCATCGCCATCATCACCATCATCACCCATCACCATGGCCATATACAGCGCTGTCCCGCCGCCTCCTGAATCGCCGCCTCCCAACCAGGCAACGGCCAACGACATCTTCCCTGCCACTGCAACATCCAACGCTGCCATCGACATCGAAGCCTGGACTATCTCGGCGCTCCAATCGCTCAGCGTCTCGCCCATCGCTCGCGCCACCGGATCTCCTCTGACGATTCCCCTCGATGCCCTCCAAGCGCCCTCCAAGCGCTCAATCAGCCGCCAGCAGGTCACGATAGTGGCTTCTTCGGCAGAGGCGGCCCTTGTAACGCCTCTCCGTCGACCGCCCTCTGCGCGAGACAGCCAGAAGCGCAGGGAAGCCATCCTCAAGGGCAAGGAAGGTAGCCGGCAGCGTCGGCGATGGGAGAATGGTACGCATTAAGCCACTGCCGCTGCTAAGCCCTGGTTCTCAAGGCACATGTCAAACACAGGTCGCTGATGATGAAGCTGATGCAGATCGCCTCGTGGACGTCCCCAACGTCCAGCCGCCCGAGCCCATCGATTGGGAAGTCCATCCCACGCATCCCATCCACCGAGTCCCCTACCAGCTCGCCCAGTTCTGGGATCACGGCGTCCGTCAGCGCATCCAGGACAAGACGGCCAAGCTGCAGGCCGCTCGCAAGAAGCAGCAGCTCAAGGCCGGCAGCGCCACCGGCCTTGGGATAGGGGAGGTGCCTCGCGACCTGCGAGAGTCAACCAAGCGCAGTCCGGTCATTCGGACGTGGGTCAAGGCGCTCGAGGAGCCGGTGCGGCAGTACATGGCCAACGAGCGGCAGAGGCGACGGGCCGAGGAGCAACGACGACAGGCTGGCAATGGCCGCGATGAGGACGTGGACAGCGCGGCGGAAGAGATGGACTCTGATGATGAGGAGATTGTGTTTGTGGGTCGGAATGGCAGGATGAGAGACATGCAGCAGAAGAGGGCGGCTGCGGCTGCGGCGCAGTACAGGATGGCGCACCGTGAGGTGTCACAAGAAACGGTTGATTCTGGACTGCTCTTTGATTCGTTTGGCGACGATTTAGAGACTGCTGCTTTCAAGTTAGTTGAAACCCTTTGCCCCTTTTTGCTATACATCGTATGCGTCCAAAACTAACCAAGTGCTTGCTTCCATTTAGGCGATGGCTTGCGCATGCCATTGCAGATTATTACGGCCTCACGTCCAGATCAGTTACCCTGGCCAACGCCCAAAGAGTCGTGTACGTTGGCCTAAAGCAAGCACCACGGTTGCAAAAAGCGGTTCCTCCTCTCGTACAGCTGCCACGGCCCCTGTGGGAGATTTGCTGAGCTGCAGAGAATTGTGGTTTTGAAGAGAGCAGGCTGTAGAGATTCGGGTTAAACAGGACCTCATATCTTTCATGACGCATGCTTGCTGGTGGCTTTGCCTTTTTCTTCTTCTTGGATATAATATATGACTAGACGTATATGATATTGGTCATTCATTTCTTCTAGATGATTTCGAATAGATGGGGGTGTTTAGAGGGGCTTTACATGCATTTTCTTGATTTTTTCTCAAGATTTCCTTCTTCCCTGGATGTCTATGGATATGATAACGATATCTCCTCAAGCCTACAATGTAGCCAATTTTGTTCTAGAGTGACTCCCGTAGGCCGACATCTGGAGCGGTTCAACAATAGCACATGCTAATAAAGGCAAGGCAATTTAATATGGCGCAAAATCCACAACCATCAATCGCGCAGCACGGTAAATCTTCTTTTTCTACATGTACCTAGGTACGCTGGGATGATCATTCCAGAGACCCAGATAGCTCAGCCTATAAACAGTTTTCGCTAGTATCGCAGCAAGCGGCTGGGAGGGGCAAACCAAGGCCTTTTGTTGTACTTCCCTATGATGTATCGCATATTTCCACTCGCATGCTGTAAGGATACGAGATCTAGGTGACAGGAGCAAAGCAGGGGAGAGTGAAGTGATAATACATCGAGAAAAGCAACCTAATTAGTCGTTTTAGACAGAAACATTTTTTCCAAGTTGAAAACGTTTGGAAGCCAGGGGCCAAGTACGAGGCTAGTCTCGCTACTTGGACAGTCGAACATTCGTTCTTCGTCGGCATAGTCTATCTGCCTAGATAAGTATTATAGATAGCCCTAATTTAACTTTATAGTTGTATTTTGCCAATCATGCTACACACAGATAACTACATGTATGGCTAGTTCAATATCTGCCTCTCCAAAACAACATTGAGCATCGCGATCCAAATTATAGCTTGTGAAGTAGTCGTGTTATTTGAGCGTTGTTAATATGGGATGGTTTGTGCATTCCCACGCCGGAAAGATCATGCGTTACAATCGAGCTAGACATTTCTGAGGCATCCTATACATCTCGAGTTTATCTCTATGCTAACAAGTTATCCTCCAAAAGAAAAACATCAGATCCAAGATATTATGCGCGCCAAAAAGCTCATGCTATCAGTCCTGTATTATACCGTGCTTCTAGGTTGCCTTGGGCGAGGAAGAATGGAACAGAGTTTGTTTCACATGTTATTGAATTCTATGGTTGGCTCGTAATTATACAGTAGGGAATTGCCCAAAGCGAAATGTATTGCAATGCTAGGAATCGAAACTTGTTGTTTTCTTCTTGTTCTTCGTATCTAGCCTAGGACCAGCTCGTACAGGATGATGAGCGTATTGACTATAATCAGTGGCGCTATAGACGGTATTAGCTTCGTAGCTCTGTGTGGCCCCCAAACTTTTTGGCGCAAGTAGCTGCCATTGGTAGTGTATACATGTACATGTATGTATACACAAAGAACAACAAGTAAGGGTCAGGAGAGATGGAGGAACGTACGTCTCATAACCATGCGCACACTAGCAATCAGAGCAACGAGTTTCGCCTTGACGCTGTTTGAGTCGGCGCCGGGGCCAAATGCAGGATCAAAGGTGGTCGGTGATAGGCCGATGCGCGCGAGGAAGCGGTCGTCGGAGAGGATGGCGAGGGCGTTTGTGAAGAGGCAGAGGACGTAGACGAGATTGCCTAGGAAGAACATCTTGGCGGTTACGTCTACCTGGTGTTTCCTCTCTGTGTGTGCCGCTCTCCTTTGGCTTCGGTGTTATTGCGGTTCGACCCCCTCGTTTCTTTTAACTTTCAGCAAAGTGGAGAATAGAGAATAGACGATAGATGCAAAGGCTGGGAATCGACCGTTTCAAAGGGCGGGGGCCTTGGTCGTTTTGCGATTTCAAGGAGTGGACGAAGCTGAAGCAAGCGAGTGACGGTATTGAAGCGAGTGACGATCTGATATCGCGTCCAAGCTGGCCACTTTTCGGGGGGCTGAAGCTAGTGCGATAAGGACAGCTTATCGGAGCTGGAGAGTTTGGAGTACATGTGGAGTCATGTGACTGCAATAGCTTGAGTCACAACTCGATGAGAGGTACGTACCCAACCTTGAACGGCATGTTGCTCTGGGCTTGATACACCACAAAGTAAACAAAACATCGAAATGTGTGCTTTTCACGAGATTGTAATCGCAAGGTATGATACAGCGTATATCATGCATCTTCAAGTTTCTAGTTATTTGTGAAGTATAATAAACTCGTGGTATTCGCTGGCTACAAAACAATGGATTGCTTGATATCGTGAGTCAGCTATCTATGACCATTTCCATTTCGCCTAACTCGTCCATATCACCCAATTTGACAACATCCATTGCCTCTACTTCGCCCATGTCATCGAATCTGGTATCATCCATCTCATAAACGATATCCATTTCATCTTCGGCGTCGATGATGTATACATCATCAGCGCCGTCTTCATCTCCCGTCTCATCCATCTTATCAGCCTCATCCACACTTTGTAGCCATGGCATGAGATTTGCCATTTCCGTAATAAAAGCTGCAGAATAGAATCTTGCAGCATTGTCTGAATGATTCATACAAAGTAGATGCAGTCTGTCGAGAAGATTCCGGCAGATATCAACGCCAGTCGTGTAATCGTCGACTGGCTCACTGGCTGGCTGGCCATGGAAGAAACAGGCCGCCGATCCCCCCATTGGGTACAGCATTTGTTGACCGAAACAATTCATGGCTGATAGTGCCATCTAGGAATTCCTTGGCCGTATTATTTGTAGATGGAGTAAGTGTAGCTGGGCCAGCGTATATAGCAGATTGCTGGTGGAAGAAAATCGTATGCGTGTGCTGCCGTATGATCTTGGATAAGAGCAGATGTTAGCAAAAGGCGGTGCAAATAGCAGTCTGTTTATGATATGAATTAGTCGTTGCAGGCTAAATAGAACAGTTATATTGAATAAACAAATGGAATCCTAGCTAGGCGATCTACTTTATATATGCTTCTGATCGCAAAGGTCGACTGTTCAATATTAAACTCAAGCATTTGGTCCAGAATAACATGTGTAGTAACAATGCTATGGAGTATAGCAATAATGTCTCCACTGTTCATCGTAAAACCTACACTGCGTCGAAAGGAGGCTTTGATACAGTATCATTTTAGACTTTAAGGAAAAAGCCTACCAGGTCATCGGTTTAGGTGGCCCAAGCCCGAAGTCGCATGTTGCATTGGGTAGTAAGAACATATAAAGTTCCGTTTGTACCTAGGTGGCACTTGCGAACAGCAGCCAGGTTCAGTTCTTTCTTCTTTCGCTCCATCGAACAATCCTCCCTCTCAAACGGAATCAAGCTGCGCACTCAAAAGGTATCAAAGGAAAGGGCTTCCGAGACAAAGCGCCCAAGTTTCTTTGTATTCAAAACAAATCCCATCTCTCATCTCCATTCTCGCGCTTTCTCTTGTACGTCAAATGAACAGAAAGATTCTTATGCGCCCCCAAACTAAATATCGCGCAGCTTAGATCAGAATTCTCATATCAGAAAGTATGCTCAGTCTCGCAAAAGCCTCTGCGCCGAATACCGCCAAGAAGAGGCAGTTGTATTCGAAACTTGATGCCGGCGTCGATTCTAAAAGGCGCCGATGTGAAGCCAACGACAAGGTCCGAAAATCGAACGTCAAGGCCCAAAAGTCTAACAACAAGGCCCGAAGATCTCACGCCAATACTGCAGCTCCAGCAGTCGCCTCATCCAGCTTGAAAGTAACAGAAACCCCGAGCGCCGGAAAGCAGCCCTCTGAAGAAGAGCTATGCCGCGGTCGCAGAAGATGGCGAGCTGGCAGCGAGCCGCAGGGCTGGGATGAGAAGGAGTGGCATACCGGTGATGGCATGACCGCAAGTATCGAAGACAGACCCGAGAAGCCCAAGAAGCACGATTCTAAATCTACGACAGACGCGTCGACTTCGTCTCATGATAGCGATGAGGAACATCAGCCGTTCGATTTGGCGTTTTTTGACGAATCTTCTTGCGAGAGTGAGAGAATCCAGCCATCGTCGAAAGCACTAGCGGCTAGTGTGCAAAAATTGAAAATGATCCAGCACAGCGGCAAATGAGCAGGTTCTTCACGAGCGACATTCAGTGCGGCACCCAGAAGCAGCAAAGGTGGAAAATCTCGACCATGAGGAGCGGTAGTTAGAAATCCTTGGAGTAATCGCGGGTGGAGTTTGCAGAACTTGGGATCTCAGTGTCTTCGACTCTGTGTGGGTCTATTTCGGCTGGGTATTGGGTATCATATCTTTGGTGTTTTCGGGAAAAGAGTCAGAAGCCGCATGGCGTCTTATCGGTAAAAATATCCGCATTTTTTGACGTCGTATAGCTTGGATTCATTTGTCGTAGCAGCTTTTGAAAGAGAGGCAAATATGATTTCTACCATGGCGCCTTTTTTCTTGTTATGCTTGTTGATGACTGTTGCGATTGGGTCTGCTGCGCTTAAAGTCCCATGTCGTCGTCGCTTAGATCGTCATCCATATCCTGGCCATTTTCCTCTTCCTCCTCGCGGCGCATGGTTTCAGCACTTGCACCGATTTTTCGAATGCCTTCGGCCACTCCAGTGACAAACCCCCCTGCTCTCAGCCAGCTCCATGGCCCCGACACCTCGCAGACTCGTGACGCCTTCGCCGTGGCTCTCGGGATGTGTGACTTTAGATCTCATCTTGGCAGCTCGGGCTTCTTGTAGATCTCGTAAGAGGGAGCGGACTTCAGAGGCAGATGGGATATCATCGCTGGCATGGGCGAGGAGCATCTCGGCGAATTCGAACCAGTGGTAGGGAAGAGCTCCGGCCGGAGCTGAGGAAGTGCAAGACGGTAGAAACGGCGGCGATAGTATCACGTCATCTTGGTAGGGATTGAGTCTTGTAGAATTGCCTCTGCCATCGGCTCGGACAGGCGGAGGCGGAGGGGGAGCCCAATCCTTGACGTCGACAGTCGTCTCGTATGCGACGATTTCGCGTAGGGATTCGGGATGGAGCCATGCAGGGGGCACGATGTTGGCGCGTCGCTGCTTCTTGAGGAGGATGGCGAGCCAGAGGGGCAGATCGGCTCGGTGAGGCGGCCGGAGTCGGGGAGTCGAGCCCTGGGAATTATCACAGCTGTTAGAAGGAGAAGAGCCAAGCAGTCGTAATTGGGGCTGGACAGAGCTGCCCTACCGAGAGGAGGTCAATGCTCTCGAGCCGCTGTCGTGGAACGACGGTGACGAGCTCCATTTCGCACAGAAACGCCACCTCCGAAGGCACCAGGCCCTGGGGCAGAGGCAGGGCCATTTTGCGTGTTTAGCAGCAGGCAAATGGCAATGGACAAGTACAGGCCCAACGCAGCTAATGGACGGGCGAGGTTGAAAATATCCATGCTGCCCCTCCACACTAAAAGTGCTAGAAGCTGCGGATGCTGGTTGACCCACTCGCTGTTTAGATCCAGATCCAGATCTCGCTGGGCTTTAGATCAAACGATCAAACCATACCAAGCATCTGGGGATTTTCTCTTATTGGTGAGTAAGAGCTTTTTGTATTTCGAAATCGCTTGAAGATTTCCAACATACCTAAATTATAACTTTGGCATTGATAATCGGCCCTTGGTAATTTTTTTTTTTTTTTTTTTGGCAATCCCCACGCGGGTGGCAGCTATATCTCGGGCGGCTCATTCTGATTGGATTCTACGCAAAGTATCGTCACAATGACCATATGGAGATGCAGATTAAAATTCTGAGAATCGTGAATGGATGATTGCGTTGTCTAGAACTGTCTAACATGTTTCACCACTACATGTCACGCATCTTGGAAATCACAGAGTTGCGGACTGCCATTTTTCCAACAATTGCGGGATTCTTATATGGGATTCTTGTATCTTACGTAGGCTTCTAGCATTGAGACTTTATATGATAGGTCAAATGTTTCTTGCTGGCAGATGGCCAGTCTCTCAAAACCAAATCAGAATATCCTTTTAAATCGAAACGTCATCAAAGCTGGCAACTGCGTAAAATTTGCCGTCGCGTACAGTCTCTCAGGAACGACGTCTTCTTTAGTGAAATTCGGCTCCTCAAGAGCGTCCATAACCAAGCCTCTTTTGAAAAAGGCTCCAAGAAGCTCATGTAAGGGACGGTGAAAGTAAAACTGTTACCATCTGTTAGGTTTTCTTGATGGCGTCTTCTTTTTCGAGCTGATTAGGCTTTTCACAAGCCTTCAACCTACCTGCGGCGTTTCTTGCCCAACAACGAAAACGCCTTTGCAAGGTTCGACATGTAGGTATTCATGTACAACTTTGCTAAGGAGGATTTCCTGATCGCCTGTGCGAGGGTTGATTTTGATGTCGAGGTTGCGCGAATGGGTAGAGGTGAAGAAGGCTGGATGGAGGAGGGTGGCAACGAAGCTATGAAGTTCAGCATGAAAGGAAGTTGTCTACTGGGAGAACGTTTGAAAGCAAGTTGATGAATATTCAAAACACTTACACGCCGTCCTTGTGGAGTAGTTTTAGCAGCGCATCTGCGAGGGGATCAAGAGTGGCGACATCCATAATGGCCATGTTCATGAGCACAATATCGAAACCGCCAATCTGTTTTTCTCGATTAGAACCATGGCGGTTAGCGAATGGTTCCTCAAGATGATAACCACTGCACACAGAAAAGAAAGGAAAGCAAACAGTAACGAAGACTTTAAATTATCACCTCTGCAGCCTTTTCCACGAGGGGCACAAAGTCATTCGCATCCGTCACGTCCAGCTTCCGAAAGGTAATCTTGCCAGCCCTATCTGCGTCGAGATGAGTTTTGGCCTCCTCCAGCATGTTGAATGTGCCGTCCGTGGCGATGACGCTCGCGGCGCCATTGTCTGCGAGCCAGCGCGCGCAGAGGCCGTTTCCCGTCGCCAGCTCCAGGGCAGCGCAGCCTGGTTTGCTGAGGCTGGGGCCGAGGAGGCGTCGGAGGGAGGGCTCTTGGAGGCGTTTCCAGTACTTGTTGCCGTGCTCGCCGATGCCCGAGTTCCAGAGCGACGCGTTGGTTTCCCAGAGGGAGAGGGCTTCGTTGCGGAGATGAGGGGCTGACATTGTTAATGGACAAAGATTGATGGTCAAATTTTATATCTATCTCAATTGCTTATTTTTTTTCTACGCTGATGACGGTTTGGGATTCTTAAAGAAAAGGAAAAAAGAACAGGAATTATTTCATTCGTAAGTAGGTAAAGTACATGTAAATGCGGCTAGGCATTACTGAAGGCTTTTCACGATGCTGTGTTTTTGCCGGGTGAGTCAGTCGGCGATGCAAGAGGTGATCACACTGGGAATATGCACCAATGAGGAGAAACTTGGCATCTAGATTGAGATTAGATTGCAGCGCTACTGCGGCAGCTTAAATTCTTTTTTTTTTTCCAACTCTGTCTGCCTAACAGTATTTGTCCAAGACACAAGTCGTAAGGGGAGGGGCTCGATCTCGCCATGCCAAGAGGGGCGTAGGTAGGAAACTAGCCTTGAAGAGAGACTGAAGAGATTGATGTTTGCTGCATGTGATGTTACGGAAATTAGTCCTTCTTTGAAACTGTAACTGCATTGTAGAAGAGAAGATGTTCTATACTCCTGTGCCGTATTTAGGATGAGTCCGACTATATGGCACCGGCGCCGGCCTTTATTTCCACACCCGGGGCCCGGGATGCTCTCGCTCTTTAGACCATCCGGAGCCGTATAGTATGGCAATAGGGCATCACAGCGATGAAAATAGAAAATAACAGTATTCTAGAAAGCAATATGCATCATTTCAATATTGGCTGTTCGATTCAATCTCCCGTCCGATTGAATCTTTGAGCGTCTTACAGAACCTCTACCATTTCTGCATACAGATCAAGTCGGCAATGAGATAATCCAAAGAATGCAAATTCCCCCTTCTTAAGAAGCGCTATTGAGCTAACTAGATATCTATTAATGGTATCAGTACTGGCTCTCCTACAACAAACCTTCAAATCGTCAACGGGTCCAAACAAACACCTAGCAAAGACGTTCAAAGAAAGAAACCTGATATCGCTCCAAAGCCTACTGGAGTTAGCTCGATCATTGTCTTTGTCGGCCTCTTTCTTGCCGCCCTTTGCGTTGGACTTGTACGATCTCTTTACTCCTCCTTAGCCTCCCTTATTTAAACATGCATACTTGAAATTATTCATCTCTCTAGGATCGCACCATTGGCGCCACTGCCATTCCCAAAACCACAAGCGACTTTAACAGTAGGCAGCGAAAAAAACGAGAGAACAAATTGTCGAATTACCATTAAGTCTTGAAACGTAGGCGAGAAGCATGTTTTATTTTATACAATGATAGATTTCTATCAATGAATTGACATTCGCATCTTAACTCGTTGGCTTTTTGTCATTTCTTAGCAGCGTTAGGGTAGCTCGGGTAGCAGTGGCGATGACGTTTGGTGTACATAGTTTCGTATGAGCATTCCCTTGGTGCTACGTGTAATGCTTTCCAATACAAACTCGCAAATAGATATTTATGAAAAAGCGAATAAGAAAACGGTATAATTGCTCTCTGAGAAACAGCATATTTCCACAGATGCTCGCAATCTCACTGCTACCCAAACAGAACCCCCACTCTCCGATGTCGCCTCCAACAACGGCCGCCAATCTCATGTCAAGCGTCGCATCCAGCGAATCATGGCCGCGCTGCTAGCAACCGCCATCCCGGGGAAGCGGGTCGCAGATGCGGATTACTATGGAGCGATGCTTATCGCACTAATGGCAGTGACGCGATCGCCCATCGAGGCTATCGCCATATGTCGGTCTGTTCGGGGTCGGTCCGCTGATAAGGCTGGATCATCTCGTCTTTCTGAGCGACATCGTCCTTTGTTCTTGGTGATTGGCAATCTTGCTTGGTCCATCATCGCTGCAAAAGCAGGCGACGGCTCGAAGCTGCAATCTCGACTATCCTACTATAGTGGGCTTAACGATCGAGCTGAGATAACCACAACGACATCTAGCAAAGATGGCGGACAAGGCTTCTCCTATCAAGAGTCTTCCTAGCGAAGTAAGAATGACAGACGAGTTATCAGTCGTATCAAGACTTGAATAACTAATACGTTGCATCACCACTACAGCTTCTAGCCAGTATACTGGGCGAGTTCAGCACCAAAGAGCTCCTCCCAGTCGTCACCGTCAATCGCCGCTTCTGCTCTATAGCTACCAAGATTCTACACCGACGCCTTGTCGCTTCGCCCTCACGCTCAAACCACGGCGTCATCCTCGAATGCTACCACCCAAGTGCCAAAATATCCACGCCCTATCTGCGCTGTCAATATCTCGGCAACGCCACCTGCGATGGACCCTCCATCGACGAGCGGGACCCTAGCTTTGTGGGCCTGCGTAGAATATACTCGTGCTTTCGGCCGGTTGTTTTGGAAAGTAACAGGCGCAGGAGGTTCCGCTATGGGTGGTCCGTAGAAACGATGGGAGGGAGCGTGCAGCTGCAGATTGCCGCTGACGACGAGGAAGTAGAGGACACGGCCCATCAAGAAGTCTACTTGGACGAAGGGGAGCGCTTCTCTCAGCTGTGCGCCGTGGCAAATGTCGTTGTCCACGGCTCTCGGCCGGGACTCTTTTCGCGGCACGTCAATTTCAGCGACGGCGTCATTCGCGTGTTTAGAGAGTGGCTGGCCAGCATGCTGCCCGGCCACTCACCCTCCCACGCTGAATCTGGGGCGTCCTCGTCATCGTCCGCCGCCGCAACGGAAGCCTCCATCTCGGCGGCTGGTTTGTTTTCATCAGACGATAGCCGCGTCTTGTGGGTCGACACAACAAAGAACGTTGGGATCCGATTCAGGGTGACGCCAGGGCCAGAGGCAAGGGGAACCATCTGGGAAGATGAGCCACCCATGTTTTACAATCTGACTTATGAAGGTTGGTACTAGTAGCAAATGCCCTTGTGGAGTCCACCTCTGGCTTAATGGCGTATACTGACGTTGAGTGATGAATAGAATTGGTTGTGCGGACGAGCACGCTGCTGCTGGCTATGGATGAAGCGGATGTGCAGCATGTGGCGCATTCTGGAAAAGACGTTATCATTGCTCCTTTTACGATCCTCTGAGTGTGAAGGGGAGTTGTATTTGTTACGGCGTTATTTGGTGTTGGAGTAGGATGTATGTTTGACATGTGTACTTGAAAATGGCTGACACTCACTTGAATGATGGATGCATATTCCCGTGGCAGTAACCAAAATAAAGCATTTTTCAGCCACAAAAAAAGATGAAGATCTGCACAAGGGTTAAAGTAAACAAATTTTAACCGGCGACCTATTGTCGACATGTCTTACAGCAGTATTTCTTGCTAGACATCTCAGATGCAAGAAAGCTAAATGTCTAAGGGCGGCATAGCTTACCGTATCTATTGGAACCTAAAGTTATAATTCACCTTTCTACTAGTGCTAAGAATAAATGTCTATAGTCCTAACCTTAGGCTGTATTTAGTAGTGGAAATAGTTTATATAGGGTTTTTGTTCTAGTGGTTGTATAAAGGTTTTTCCTTCAAGGGATATATAGGACGACTAGAATTAGCACCTATAGACCTGTAATTTAGGCCTTAGGCAAGTATTAAATAATTAACATTATAATTAATTATTTAATCTCAAAAGGTTATAAGAAATAGGCATTTCCTTATAGGTATCAAACCTCTCTAAGCCAGCATAGCCTTAAGAACCTTAACCTGCTCCAGGACACGTGCCCGACTAGTACCACCCTTGGATGATCTCACCTCAACACTTTTCTCATAGTCAAACGTCTGCGAAACATCCTCCTCAAACCGGCTATCAATAGCCTGTAGTTGCTCTAGTGAGAGCTCGTTCATCGGGATACCTAGCTCCTCGCTCTTGGCGACACATCGCCCAGAGATATGGTGCGTCTCACGAAAGGGTACACCCTTTCGTACAAGATAATCAGCAAGATCAGTAGCCAGCATAAATGGGTCTAGGGCAGCCCTCATCCGCTCTGGCTTAACGGTAAGGGTAGCGAGGATACCATTTGCGATCTGAAGGCTATCAGAGATAGTCTTCACATGATCCAACATGGGTTCCCAACTTTCCTGCAAGTCCTTTTGATATGTACTGGGTAGGCCCTTCTGGGTCATCATAAGGCCAGCCATGTGGCCAAATGCTCGACCAGCTTTTCCTCGCAAGCATTCTAAACCATCTGGGTTCTTCTTATGCGGCATTAAAGAACTTCCAGTGGAATAAGCATCAGCAATAGTAATAAAGCCAAACTCTGAAGAGCAATACAGGATAAGATCCTCGGCCCATCGAGATGTATGTTGCATAAGCATGCTACCCCATTGCAGAAATTCAGTGACGAAATCTCTATCACCAACAGCATTCATGGAGTTCCAGAGGAGGCCTGTAAAGCCCAGCTCCTCAGCCATCATATCGCGATCGATATTGAAGCCATTGCCAGCGAGAGCACCACAACCAAGTGGGCTCCTGTTCACACGCTTTGAAGTCTCGCGCAGCCGCTCAAGGTCGTTCGCAAAGTAAAAGCCATATGATAACAGATGCTGTGACCACAAAACCGGCATGGCACGCTGGAGGTGGGTATATCCAGGCATGATAATGCCGCTATCAAGGTCAGGAAGGTTACTAGATTTGGAGGATAATCAGACTTACACCTCGGCCTCAGCGCGGGCGGCAATAACCTCAATGAAGGCAATCAGATGGCCCTCAATCTCCTGCATCTGGTTGCGAAGCCACAGACGCATATCACAGACAACCTGCTCATTGCGACTACGACCCGTATGTAATTTGCCAGCAATATCCTTGCCAATAATCTCACTGAGCCGGCGCTCATTGGCAGTATGAATATCTTCATCATTGGGCATGATAACAAAGGTATCTGTTTCCCACTCCTTCTGAACCTCCCGGAGACCTCTCTCGATTTCAGTAAACTCGTCATTGGATATTATGCCAGATTTGGCGTTTGCGCGTGCATATGCAATGCTGCCGAGGATATCTTCCTTATATAGGAGCTTGTCGTACTGAATACTCGCATTGTATTTGTGCATGAGGGGATCGAGGCCGCCTGTCATTCTGAGGTCAGCACATTGTACTTGGACTTCCATGAAGAACTAACCTGTGAAGCGTCCACCCCAAAGCATGTTTTCTGCAGGTTTCTCAGATGCCATGATGTACTGCGTTCTTATCTGCTAGAATTGAGTACAATGATTTGAAAAGAATTAGTTCGCATCTGCTCCGATATCGTGGTCGATTTTTGCTGGATTACCTAAGAAGAGAGGAGCTCTGTGTGGTTAGGTTACGTGGGGCTTTGTGACCGGAAGAGTCAACGCGGGTAGTCACGTGATACTTGCGTCCCCGATCTCACCACCAAGTTTACTATGTAAGTGCCCAAGAAAACTTCATTTCTTTATCCGGCGCGGTCAAGGTTAGCTCTCATCTCTTCCTTGCTTTAGAATGGAAACAATTGCACCTCAGAACACTACACTTCTAGGATTATGATTCAGCGCAAAGATGACTTCTGGGTTGTTGCTAGCACCCAGAGGAGAGCACAGTCATCCTCCAATCCACCACTATAACCCCAGGGAGAAATGGAGATGCCCTGCTAGTCAGTGCAAGAGAGTAATGCCGATGAGTGAAAGGGAGACACTATTTGCGGGCCGCCACTTACGAATTGTTGGCGGTGCGGATTGCGACTTCTTAAGAGCGAACAAGTAGTACATGTAAAGATCTACAAATAGTATCGATGCAGCAAATGCAGGAAAAATGGCATTCTTCGAACAGAGACGGATAAACACTCCCTGGAATGTACCGGCCAACAATTATTTTCTTACCACAGGTGCCGCAAGTCATTCGCTAGCCTCCAAGAACATTACAAAGTCTGCGAATACTGGAGATGCTTCCGCTGTCGCAAAGACAAGATATTAGCTTCAAAAAACTCGAACACGCCAAAGCATGTTCCAAACCGCTGCCAGCTGTATGTCGTAAGCATGCAAAGTTCATGTATGCCCGCAATGCAAGATCCGTGGGAGCAAAGTCCAGATCCTGGCACATATGCGTATCTGCCGTCGGACGGTGTGTAGCTCCTGCGGCTTCAAGATCAGTCTCGATGAAGATCATTATTGCCAGTTCAAGAGGTCTAACGCATGCGGGGCATGCGTTAATAACGACTTGGTAGACAGAAATACGTCAGACTGCCCAGGATGGAGCAGGAACTGGAATAAAGTGCAATTACGTGCAGGGCCAAGTCCTCCTCTTGGCGCGATTCTGTCGCCAAAACCCGAGTTTCCTCCCTTGAGAGACTGCGTCTCTACCATGACGGCGTGGATGAAGTATCCTGCCAACACTGCGATCGCCAACTTCGAATTTATCACCTTTCCTGGCAGCTTAAGATTTCCCTGTCAGGTCGCTATCGCTGACGGCTTCGGCGAATGGATCATTGCTCCCACAACAATCAATCACGGCATCACAAAAGGTGCCCTTCTCAGCCGAATTATGAGCATAAGGGCCCGCACAGGAACCTCATATTGTATTGGAGCTGCCACAGTTCACACCTACTATCCTGGTAGGTGAGAGGAGATCACTCAGGGGTAAGAGCTGCCAAGAGATCGCGGACCTCATTGATCAATACGTCAAGGTTAGTAAGATGTCCAAGCCCCTCTTCCTACGATGATATTAATTTTTATTTATCCAGAAACACGGTGCTTTGAAAACGTTCATGGCTTGGGGCTCACAAGACTGCGATCTTAACTACTTACGGTACATACTTCGATCTGCCAAGGCAGAGCATCTGCTTCCTCCAGCATTAAGATTTGCTGCTCAGCCGCTTACATAGTGGCGGCGACTGAGGCATCAGCTGGGACTCACTGCAACTACACGTCCATTAAACCTCGCTAATCTCTATGGTACTGTCTTCCCCGAGGAAAGAGAGCTGACCTTCGAAGCCCATGACGCTGGGGCTGACGTCTCGATGGCATATCGACTCGCCATTGCATACCTCCGGCGGGCTTAGGTATGCATCTGTCTGGCAAGATTGACTCTTGGTTCTCACCGACAGTGAAGAGTGGTCAAAGCGGATGGAAGATCTGTGATGAGGAGGCCAATGACTTTCTCACACGCCTGCAGGAAGCCGGAGTTGGCAATGACCAGACTGACGAAGTCATGAACACTGGAGAAGAAGAGGAAGAAGAGATTGACCTGCGCTTCCACGAAATCTTCAGCGATGTCGAAGATGAGGAACTCCGAGACAGCAATGAGGATGGCGGAGATCTTGACAACCACTTCCACAAACTTGGGAGCGACGTCGATGATGACGAGGAAACTGAAGGATTCGACAGTGAAGAGGAAACTAGAGACTACAATAATGACAATGAGACTGGGGACTGCGATGAAATCATGAGCGATGGCGACGACGACGGCGATATTAATGGATAGTTTCATTGAGTCTTAAAATACTCCTGCTGCTAGGTTTTCTTTTTCGCGTAAAAGTATGGTTGTGGTTGTCTTATTCTATCTCAATCCATAGTAAAAGCCTAGAAGGCTTTATCAGATACGTAGCTCATGCCTGCTGTGGCTCGTTTCTATAGCTATTATAACATAATTTTCCCTCATATTATAATTTATGACTTTAAATTAAATTATATGTATTTATTGATATACTACCTTCCTTAGTCCCTAAGCATAAACGATGTTACTCCCCGCGAGACCTTTTGCCCGTTGCCAGTATCGCTAGCTCATAGACCGCGATAAAGATCACTGTAAACACGCAGTCGCAACAAAACAAATGTGAATCATAACAGTGAAAGAGATGTGGGAATACAGATCAAAGAGGACGGTTGGCAGAGAAGCCCGGCGGCAAGGGGGATTGTGCTGTCTGCAAGGTACACGTTAGTAGGATTCAGACACGGCAGCCCGTGCCCTGCAAGAAATCTCGTATGGCTGATGGTGGTGAGCACAATGGGTACGTAATGAATTAGTTTTTGGAAGAAAGGAGTGGAGTAAAAAAAAAAGAGAGAGAAGAAGAAATACAGTGCTGGCGCTGGTACCAGCCCTTTGCAGTACTTCTCTCATTGGTTAGTAGGAAACATAGACGTAAACGATCTTGTAAGCCAACAGTTGATCTGGCGGTGACGAAGCTGAGCCTCTCTGCATGTCTCACCAAAGCCACAAAGCGAGGACGAATAAGAAAATTTTCAACCAAAAAGAGAGTCTTGGAAGTGGAGCTCGATTCCAAAATCTGTCATCAACCAATGCTACATTCTCCCAGCTTTTGGAATTGCGCTGCTGGGAGGGGTGACACGGCATAGTCACCGAGATGTGATATTGGAGATGGCGGGTGATGGTGCAAGGTTGCCATGCATTAGCTTGGAAGCTAAGATGCTCAGGTGGCCTTTTTCTTGCTTCTTCTACCTAGGTTCGGAATTTTTCTCTTTCTGGCTTTCTGGACATGGGCGTGCTTGATGTTTTCGTGCAGGCGGTGTCTTACAGGTTAGTACTTGGCGCCTTTCACGGGCAACCGTATCGAGATACATACACCTACGTACGACATTATGCTTGATGCAGTGCCGGTATTCCAAATATTAGAGCGCTTAAAGAGTGTGCTGTGCTTCGTACGTGCAATCATATCAGTCGCTGATTGGCGCGATAGAGTTGAGAGCGGACGCCAATGCTGATATGCAGCGTCCTGGATTGAGTAACGGGACCCGATCTACGGCTACCTGCAAGGCAGAGGAAAAGTTGAAGACAGTGGCAGCTGGAACGCTTTGAATAGTATCCACAAGGCAAAGCAAAGACTCCAATGAATGGCCGTTGCTCGCATTTTTCCCGTTGTTGAGACGTCAGCGTGAGCAAGTTTGTGCTCTTATCGCAGGGCTGGGCGCTCTGAGCCTGGTCGATATGCAAGCCACACAACAAATACAAACTTCGCTAAGCAATCGGTGAGAGACGGGATGCATCTGCCAAGGAATAGCTGTGCCTTCGGCAATTGTATGACTCGGGACTACTCCGAAGTTAAGACTCTATTTAATCGCAGCCACAACTGGTACTGAAGCCATCAAGAGTGGCGGATTACGAAGTATGTGGGAATTGCTTATCTGAAGGATCACGAGAGCGGCGTCAAGTATGTCTTTGCTTGTCTCCATTCCTCTTGCAAAATCCATGGATCTCTATGTAGCAGCTTTTTACTCTTCCTAAAACCTCTGCAGCTCCCTAAGAGAGGCGATGACCCATGGACATATACCTACCGCATAGGTATCCGTACCGACTAGACATCTTTACCGATTGTACATCAATCCAAATCTTGGCAGTGATGGCTTGAGAGGTGCCTCGGTAGCACGGATACGTCGGTGGCGGTACAATGCAAGCAACATCACAAGTTGTTTTGTCTCGAGTACGAGGCAACGGATTTTACCGCCCCCATAATAGCTGCCAACCTCTCGGGCTCCAGTGCCGCTGCCCCCTAAAGACCCCCTGGTCTCCCTAAAGCCCCCAAAAGGCTCCGCCCGGAAGACTCCACTGTTCAGCCCGTGTCCGCGCACCCAATCACAGCGGGTGCTAGTACGCATCGGACCGTAGCTTCAGGTACTAGGTCTTTCGTACCCAGCATAAGACCTGGCGGCTTCAGCCTCTTTCGTCCATCCCTCCAGATCTGGTCCACCTCGTACCAGCATCTCCATCTCTCCCTCAACTGTGCGCAGTACGAGTGCTTGTACTTGTATTAGTTTTACTACCTGCTAACCTGTTTGTCTCTACAGACTACATCTCCGAAAATATGTCTCACCAATATGTCCCTGTCCCGGGCCTAAGACACAGGGAGGTGGAAAAGGAAAAGAAAGAAACAGGGCATCTTCAATTGAGTCGAATCCGCTTCAAAGATCGATTTCCCTCTCTGCCTCCCTGTGGCAAATGGTTCTGTTATTCTTCTCTCCTCCTGCAGAAACTGAAACGCGCTGCCATGCTACAACCCTGTTCAGCCTAGCCATGAGATCGACATCGCGGCACCCAAGAGCACTCGTCCTTTGTACCGTACATGCAAGCAGATCCACGTCTGGTCCTCGAGGGAGAAGCACATGCAAGGTCCATCGACGAGGCTATTGGTCGACGCGTCTTGCTTACAGTTATCAGCGGCGCTGCCAAGGATCAGGACCGACCGTCGTCGTCGTCATGGCGTATATGTCGGCCTTGTTCAGCTTGCACCCTGTCCATAGAACAGCCACAGCCGCCATGATCTGTGCACTTCCGGTGTCCCGGGGATGCTGAGCCATCTTCCGGCCATCAAATGATGACTGCAGAGTTAGCACCTGCTCTGCTGCCACTTCACCGGTAGATACAATCATCATTCACTCTACTCTAAAAAGGGAGAACAAATCGGTGGCTTCCACAGGCTTCATCCCTCCCTCAAGCTCGATGCTTCTATCAACCCATGTTGCCGTTTGTTGTGTCTCTTGTCTTGTCTTATGATGCCCTCCCATCCCCTTGCGATACTACTCTGCTCGTATGGATGCGTATGCCAGATCCACAGACCGTCAACTAGACCCATGCAAGGCAGCCTCACCGAACGGTGGGTGGCTTTGTACCATCACGCTCCCCCCCTGCCTCCACTTCCGACTGGCCGCCCACTTCTTTCTGCTCGCGATTAGAGCGTACATCTATCATACAAGTAGTGACACCAGAGCCGTGTTCTCGGGGCTGTCAAGACCCGATGTCGCGCTGAGTCCCCTCCTCTTGCACCACGATATAGATATACACTCGTTTTACACAAAGAAGCACATCCAAGATAATCTCGCCAGCCCGACGCTAAGTAGATGAGCTGGTATCTCATCCAACCAAGACGCTCACTCACAACTACCAACAAAGAATACCAAGTATAAGAATACCCCAGTGGGCTTGCCAAAGAAGGAAAATATTCGTGATGGAGCAGAGCAGTCCCAAGCCTGGAGGCTCCTTGAGGCGTCCACAGTCTGTCCATTCTCTCAGATCTGCACTCAAGACGCTCGATTTGCCATCCATGCCGCCCTCAGTGCCCTTACCACCTCTACCCACCTCTCCTTCGTCCACAAGATCTACCAAGTCTGTTAAATCTACAAAATCACGATCAACAACTCTCAGAGGAAGTCCTAGGCCTATGACAGGCTCGACCAAGAAACCTTCACTCACTTCGATATCCTGGCGCCCTTACAAACCGACGAAATATGGAAGCGGAAGATTTTCCCATGTTGAACTGGTGCCCCAGCCGAGCGATGATCCGCAAGATCCGCTGGTAAGTTACCCAAAACTACAGGAACCAGGACGCGACGGCTCATACCTCGATTTGCTAGAACTGGCCTCAATGGAAGAAAGAACTAAACTTGGCATCGCTGCTCTTCATGGTTTGTTTAATAGGCGCAATGAAAACTGCCCTTATTGCAAGCAATGGGGTTATGGCTGTCCGTTATAATGTCTCTTATTCCTGGGTCGCCGTTTTGACGGCTGCACCCTTGATGGTTTCGGCCCTGAGTGGGTTTATCTGCTCGGTAGTCGCGAAACTGGTTGGAAAGCGGCCAGTTTATTTGGCTTCATCGATCCTGATCTTTGCTGGATGCCTCTGGAATATGACGGCTGATTCTAGCTACGGTTCTTGTATGGGCGCTAGGGTACTACAAGGAGTCGGCTGGGGTGCTTTCGACGTTTTAGTGTTGGAGAGTATCCAGGACACCTTCTATGTGAGTCCTCTTTAATCCATTGTGTCTCGTGAAAACATTTACTGATCGCAACGAGAATAGGAACACGAGAGAAATATCCGCACCACTCTACATAGCATCGTCACGGTTTCGGCAACATGGGCATCCCCACTCTTGGGTGGTATCGTCTCTTATCAAGTCGGATCTTTTACTGCTCAGTATCGCATAATCAGCGCATTCTTTGCTATTGCCATTCCACTCATGGCCCTTACTGCACCTGAGACAGCATTTGATCGTGCTCGAGCCGCCATTGCAACAACTCCTATATTCATCTACACATTCCCCTGGGAGCCTCAGCCAGTTCAACTTGAGCTTAGCAAAGATTCTGTGCTTGACTACGTTAAGGAGATGAGACCGTGGTCGTATGAGAGCGAAAAGAATCTTTCCATCTGCATCCAATCACCACGAGCTCTTGCTGCCCCCACTACCACTCTTGTTTTTATCGTTACCGCATTACCTCATTGTGCCCTATGGGGTTTGATTGCTTCTCTATCTCTGCTATTCTCATCATCACCTATTAGCCTTCATCCCAGCAGCACTGGGACTCTCTTGACTGGGCCCTGGCTACTAGCAATATCCGTCGTTGCTGGTATCTGCTTCTACCGATCGACAAACCAGAAATTCTGCTCCTGCGTGAGTAACCTTACTTTAGCTGGCGGCGCGCTTCTGGCTATCATTGGCTTGACTTCATTTGGTCTGGGTGTCAACAGCTTCATGAGTTGGCCCACATCATCTGAACAGGGCCATCCCGTATTCTTCAAGCCTGAAGCAGCTCAAGAGCTCAACCTTCCCGTTTTATCGCTTCAACTTGGATTGCTCGCGGCTGGAGCGTATGCTCTTGAAGCCGCCGCACGTCCGCTGTTGGCTCGATCCGCATCCTTCACTGCCTCCAGTATGGCCACGGCACAGCGAAGCATAGGTGATATGCACTCTTGGGTTATTGTCCTACGAAATCTCGTCGCTGGTGCCTTTGTCTTGGCTGTTCCCCACATCATTTGCAAGGAAGGGGGACTCAAATCTCTCATCATCGGTCTAAGCGTTGCCCAAGTTGTCATTACCCTGTCCGTTCTATTGCTATGGCGTTTCTGCGAAAAGGCTATATGGAAGATGGATGGCAAGGTAATGGGACTTGTCAACTTGCGGATGCCTCATCCTGAGGCAAGCTTTTTCGATATCGACTGAGCGTCGCGAACGCCGTGTGAAGAAGAATCTCATTGAGATCATGTGACAAGGAACAAAAAAAGAAACAAATTCCAAAAAAATAATAATGTACAACAGTTATCATCGGCTGATTGCCTAAGTGGACGAACAGCAAATGAGAAAAAAAGAAGGATGAAATGGTCAAATGAATGAAGCATGAACGTCAATTACATGAATAAGGGGTAAAAACCGGAAAAAAAAGTTAAACTTCGCTATTATTTATTATCGTTTGGACTCTTTTTCGTTCCCCCCCCTCCACATACATACCCAATACTCTATTTGTTGCGGAATTTGCTTTTTCCATCTTCGTTTACAACTCCTGGATTCTCTGTCCGGGAATTGTTCTCCTTTCCTCTTTTTTACTTTCTTTATCTATACGCCTTCACGATATTTGAGATATGAAATACGCAGAGTATGAGCTTTTTGGAATATGGCAAGGGAAATGGACATGAAGAAATGAATCACGATCGGTTGGTAATAGGAGCAATAAGGGATCATGGGCTTCTTTTGTCATGCTAAGGGAGCGACAGATGGCTGTTTGTTTCTAATTTGGACTCCTTGATTTATTATCTTGAGAAATCGTGAATCATGTGCCTTGTACTGCTACGCGCTAAACATCCACCACTGTATTAAAGGTAAAGAGAAGTAAACATGGAAACATCTGCCATTTCATAGTCTTCAATAAGCTCCTAATATATAGTGTACAAGGTATACGCTTCCATGTGCCTCCAAAGAGAGGCAATCTCTGTCGCGATCCTTGATTGAAACCACATATTCATATCAATTCTCTGGTCAGCTCCCATTAAATCCGTCGCATCCATAGACTAGATGGCGTATATGCATAAAAAACACTAATGCCTCGCCCATTATCGCTTGCCAAATCCGTATCCGTATTCTTGCATAAGTTGTATTAAGAAGGAAAAAGCAGGAGAAAACAGTGACAGAGCGGGCTGAAAGATGCTTCCGCTACGTTATCACTTTCTATCCGCTCACTTCTCATAGACTGTTCGCCATCTTGATTTCCGAATTAGCTACGCGTCGTAGCTCAACATCGCTCCTCATAGTCTCGGAATAATCATCGTCGAGAGAGGAGTCACATCGTCCTGGTGGACTGGTGATTCGCTCATTCATTACAAGATCATCTGTTCTCTTGCGCTCGATGATTGAAGATCTGCTATTGAACGTCTCCAAGGCCCACGCCTTTATTCCGTGCCAACTGGTGACGAAGAAAATAATGCCGTTCCATAATCCTTGCAGCGGCAAGACTGCTGCTGTTGCGACATGGAATTCATATGGCGAGCCTCCATCAAGCCAGCCGTGAATACGATTCAGGCTGCTGGGTATCCATGTAACCAAGACGCTGAGCGCAAATAAGAAACTTGTTCGCAGATACGCTCTCTTGATGGGATCGCTAATATGAAACTTGCTACCAATATCATGGACAGCCGAAAAAAAGCGGCGAAAAAAAGAAGATTTAGGCGTAGTTACTGGCGGCGCGGAGGTTGTGACGGAAGAAAAATACTGGTTATCCACGGCAGGCAATATTTCAGGCTCTGAGCTGTCAAAAGCAACGCGAGCAGCATTTCGGTTGATACGAGTAGGCTGAGGCTCCATAGGCATAGAGCTGGCAGGAGTATGCGTCACTTGAACTTCGGTAGTGACGGTGCCGTAACAGCCACTTTCTGCTTGGCCCTGCAGTTCACAGCAGCGTTAGTTAATCAACTCGTGTATCAGGCAAACAAGGCAAACATACGGCATCCGCTTCCTTGTCTTTATCACGATTTCTCGAAGTGGAAAAGCTGCGCAAGCGGTTTCTCATGCGGAAAACATGCCAGCCGACCAGGAAGTAGCAGAGTATGGAGCCGACGATACATATCCAGATTAACATGTAGTATGTATAAATTCGAATAAAGTCCCATTCGCGATCGACCCAACACCAGATCTATGAGACGGCGGATCTCAGTCAGCTTAATAGAACTCTGGAAAGGGAACAAGACGTTGCTTACCGTAGCTCCACCGTACACGAGCCCACGTGGGCTTCTGAGGAGCAGGAGAGTGAGGGCAATGACGAAAGGTCCTCCGTAACAAATTAGGCAGTAGATCCACCAACGCTTGCGGAAAGAATCAGGGTTTGTGTGAAAGTAGAAGACGAGGAAGACGTTGATAGCCATGGCCAAAGACCACCAGGGATCAGATTGCATGAACCTGCTCAGGAAATTCCATGGTTAGCTCTTTGTTCCCTTGATCCATTCTTTCGCTTCCCGCCACATTCATTCTTTTCTTTTGAAGCCTTTTTCTTCCCTGACATTATAAATCCCAAAAGCGAGCTCAGGTTACTCACATCTCAAACATGAAGCTCTGGGCCTGGCACAGAGCTGATGCTTGTCCAGCGTTCATGCCGTCGTAGGCGATGATGGTTCCAATGCTGGCTCCGATATTTGACACACTGGCAAAGACAATGAAGGTGTTCTGCACGTTGCGTACGCGCCGCACCAGCCAGTAAGCGAGGAAAATGAGCATAACTGAAACCAGGCTGAGAGTGCCACCAATACGCTCGACGAGAACGAGCGTTTTGATCTGTTGATGCTTCAGCTGCTCATCGTCAACCGCCAAGTTTGCAGTCGTGTGTATATCCATGGCAGCTCAATCGAATATCTCAAGTTTATCGAACAAAAGCGGCATGCAAGGTGGATATCAGGTGCGGCGATGTGCAAAATAGTCCGAGAGACTATGTGGAGGAGGTGGATATCAGGAAGTGGGAGAGGATGGAGAAGGAAGAAAAGTAGAAAAACGCGGTTGATGAAACAAGTTTACGATTTCTTTCAGAAAAGAGAGAATGTAGAAATTTTAATCTTTAGGCCAGAGCGCCAAGAGGGGAGGGGAGAGCTGCCAGCTGGCGGAGGCTGTCAAAGGAAAACGCCGAAAAGAGCTGCGAGAGAGGCACAAAGAACAGAAGCGCAGCAGCGGCCTCTTGTCTTCTTTTATCTCGTCTTTTTCTCTTTTCTGGAGAGAGCGGAGGTCTTTTCTTCTCTTCTCACCCCTCATCCCCAAAAGGATCTGGCCTGTTGGAGAAAAGAGGGCTTGCCGACACCGAACGACGCTCGCCTCACTTAGAGACAGCCTGATGCTGAGACCGAGCTCCAGGACCGAGCCCAAGCCAGGATGTGCGTGGCGCTTCTCCAGCAAACCAGCCCCAGGGCACCATTAATATCAGTCGGACAGCGTGTGCTGCAGCTCGCAGTGGACGCACAGAAGAGCGATAGGACCTGCATGTGCTACAGCAGCTGCACGCGGCCGATGCGGTTGGAGGAAGCTCGGCGTTATTCCAGTTTTGAATCGTGTCTCGCTCCTGGTGGCCGTGGTTGGCTGGCCGTGGTCCAATGAGTGTTTCTTCTGGTATCTGCCTGATGGGAGTATCTCTTCCTTTCCGTCTGTGTTGTAGGTTCGTAGTTTTGGAGACTGTACGCACAACTGCTAGTTAGTATACCAGGTAGGCACAATCAGACGATCAAAGGTGCAATCTTACAGATCAAATCAGCATTCGCAGACCGGGCCGGATATATGATGGAACTGTGCCTCTGGCTGTGCAATTTCTCGCCACGACGGCAGCGTTCAGTAAGCACGACGAGCGTGGCTTCAAGCTTCAGATCTATGTCGACGGAGGCCAGTCTGACTAACCTTGGCGGACCGGCAGCCGGCAAGACACGAGGCTCGATCAAATCGATAGCCTAGAATCTGCCTATTGTTGATCGCTAATCTCGGGCTGCCCCTCATGTCAGGTGCGTCATCGCCCAAGCATCGTGAGCAGGAGCCATCGCCTAGCAGCCGGAGCGCTTTCCCACTCTCTACCGTTGAGTGCGGGTCGCCCTGCGCTGCGTCTCTGCCAATCGCCAGTGATTTGCTGCAATGTCGTGATTTGTCTCACTGATATTCTATTTCACGACGATACTTGACTTTTGTTGCTGCTGCAAGGCATTTCGCAAGTACTGCTACGCCGCCGTGCGATGACATCTACAAACAAACCTGGCCCCGGCCATTGACCTTGTGCCATCGCCACTTTCGACACACCGAGAATCCGCATCCAAGTATTCAGCCTTCTTCTTCTCCTGCTTCCTCTCAATAGCAGTCTCTCCTCCACAGCACCAAAGATCCCTCAGCGCACAATAGCCTAATCCACGGCCGTCCCGCCCCATCCGCACTCGTGATATGGGCACAGGCGCCATCCTGTCCTCTGCGCTAATACGCCACTCTCTTCTGCTTCAACCCGCCAACATGCGTCGAGCCCTCAATTGATCTGTACGGCATGCTAACTCTCACCCGCTTAGGTGCTATCGCTTTTACGACTCTTGTCTTCCTATTTGGCTCGTTTCAATCTATTCAATTCTGTGCCTCTTGGCGCTGCTGCCTACCTATTCTCCTTTTATTCTTGTTCGTTTTCTCGAGCCCCGAGCGTCACGCTTCCAGAGACAGGGACGCGGTTTTCGGCTTCTATATACGGGAGATGGAGTGGGGGAGGGGCAGTTCGGTCTACAAGTTGCATGATGGCTCAACTTCAATGGAGAAGAATAGAAAAATGATACGTCAGTACCGGCGGAAACATGTACGAAGCGACTGGCGGCGGCGTAACCACAGCACTCGTAGGTACCCGTCACGAACCTGCAGCGCCCTCTGCCTCTGCACCGGCACCCTCTCGGCGGCGAGAGACATGAGTTCGAGAGTCGAGGCAACATGCATGCCGAGAGAAGACAGTGTGATGTGAAAGGGAATTCTTGTGGCGAAGCGGCTTCTGCGTCGCACATTGTCCTCCGATGCCTCTTCGGCTCGTCTGCAAACCCGCGCAACGCTGAGAGCAGAGAACACAGCCAGAAATGCACGAGTGTTTGTGCCGGTTCAACTCTTTCGCCTCGATGCCAAGAGACGAATATAGCGACGAGGCGCTGGAGAAAAAGGACGCATCTGTCCAGTCCCGTGGGATATCTCTAGTGTGCCTATCTTTAGAGTCGGTATGGAGACCCCCAGAACTGATGGCAGGCCATTGGCACCACTTCACGATACGCGGCAAGTGGGGATTCAAGGTGGAAATCTCGTTAATAGCCTTTTACCAACTCAACCCACAGCACACTCCGGGCGCCACCAGTGGGGCGTGCCATGGACAGATTCGTCTCTAATCTGGTTAACCTTCCGAGCCACCTCGTGGGAAAACTGGGGAGACGTGGCTTTGGCCTGACTCGATCCGCTCTAACTTCAACCTCATCATAGAACAGATAGCTTCTGCCAGATTTGGGGAAATGTCAGTTCACAGTGCAGGATGAGCGGCCGGATGTTTTTTCGGTTCGCCTTCCCGATAACGGATTTTGTTTTCTCAACGTTTACGACTTCTAATTTTCCCATGTGCTCAGATCGACATGGCCAAAGCTGCTGCGACTCACACCGATATACGCTGAGGCCACTATCCGGCCACCACCCGGCGCCCAGGCACGAACTAACGGACTGCCCTTCATTCTTTTCAACCAACACGATGCCTACTAATCGTTGTGCTACTGATGCTAGATACTATTGTCGCTCAGGGTTATTCGCCTTCACTCGAACGCTCTCTTTTCCGTCCAAAGATCCAACAGCCAAATCCGACCGATGCCTCTCACAAGGCACAAAATTGAGTCAACCCCACCCACCTGCAATTTTTTAATCTGAGCACTTGGCCAACGAGCGGCCAAGCCGATCTATATGGCTTGTACGTCCTCACAGATCCATCCTACCAACACGCTGTGCGTGTGTGCCCTCTTGATTTGAGGCTACATACATCCCGAGTACCTGCATGCATTAGTTGTCTGGAAGGATTAGACCATGTTTGAGATAGGGTGGTAATGGCCCTGACTCGCGCGCTACTGATGGAAGAGAATGGCAACAATGCTCAAGCTTGCCAAAGAAGGTATCTCGCATGCGGATCGTACCACTCGTTCAGCTCAGCGATGCAAATTCTCTCACATCCAAAAAGTCCATGAAGCCTGAATATATTCGTTAGTAGTTGCCTAAGCCTTGATGCAGAGAGTAGAGGTAGGAACTGTAGTGACGTGTTGCGTATAACGAACAACGCGGTAATGTCACTGGGATGAAGTTGAAGCAATTAGCTGAAGGATGATGTCTCTCAAGACAAAGAATCATTCTTTAGTAATGTAGACCAAACTTCCATATACCCAAGAGAAACATGCAGGTGAATCTGAATGCGACAAGACCATAGCTCAAGATAAAAAGTTTATCATAACATCTTTTTGTCATTACTGCCGCCAAGAACGCTTTTGACGCACGTCTGTCTCGCCCATCGCCTATTTACAATATACATATTGTGTCCAGAAAGAAAAGTCCTTGCCTTCTATCGAGCGTGAAAAAGGCATAGAGTGCTCTAGGGATCTACTCGACGTAATCAATCCAACAATGTCCAGCCAAACAAAATAAAACAAATGGTATCCAAGGAAAACCCCCCATCCAAAACCCCCAGGTAACAGGTCTCTCATAGCCCCCCCTCTAATGGATTTCTTCACATCGTATCATCTTTCTCGTGAGATAGATGAGGCGGCCCTGATCGTATCATCTTCCAACAGACATGTCCAAGTGAAAGAGAAAATAAAGAAAGAACGCTCTCAGCCGGCTGATAGGTATACATCATAACCAATTTCCAGCGTTTTAGAGAACGTACATGAAATCAGGACGCATATCGCCCAGCTCTTGAATCTCTCGCGGTGTCTTGCCCTCAATCCAGTGGTTTCGCTCTCCGTTCAATCGCTTCTGGTTCTCTCGGTTGAGAAGCCACGCCGTCAGGATACTGCCGCAAAAGGTGGCGATGAACAAGTATCCAATAACGGTGGCATGGCCCTGGATGTAACGAGGCGCGTCGTAGTAGATGTTGCTGCTAACAACACCGTTCAAGTTGCCCCATCCGATGACTATACCCAAGACAATTCCGCGCTTGTACACGCCCTCGACGTTGTTGGCGACCCAGGCAATGGTGATGGGAATGCATGGGTAGATGCCGACTGCTCCCAAGAATGTGCCGGCATATTGTACGCCCGGGTTGGTCGATCCTATCAGCATGGCAAAGCCAGCGACGCCAAACGGGGCAATGGCAATGTTGAAAATGGCTCTCTTCTGGACTTTATCGGACCAAAGTCCGGCGACAACAGTGACTATAGCGCCCAAGGCGTACGGGGCTACACTGAGCAGCTGGTTCCTGACGACTGCGGTTTTGGTGGTGAAGCTCATGTTTTGGATGATGGAAGGCAAGAACAGACTGAATGAGTAGAGCGGCATGAGAGGACCCATGTAAAGGAGCATGCCGGCATATGTCTTCCAATCCCAGATGGCTGCCCAGAAGTACTTCATTTGGAATGTTTCATGCTCGGCGGAACTCTGCTGATCTTGGCTGAGTCGATACAAGACACGCATGCGATCCTCTTTGGACAAGAACTTGGCCTCATCAGGGAAATCCTTTACCATGAAGAAGGAGAAGAAGCCGATAAGCATGGTGAATGCACCCTCGATGATGAAGATCCAGGCCCATCCAGGAATTCCCCTCTTGCCGTCCAAATTCTCAATGGCAGCCGCAAGAAGACCTCCGAAAGAGCCGGCCAACGCAGCAGCTGAGAAAAATATGGCGGCTCGGGCGCCAAACTCGTTGCGCTTATACCAGCATGAGAGATAGTAATTCACGCCGGGGAAAAGACCTGCTTCGGCAGCGCCCAGGAACCATCGTGCAGCCATGAGACCAGACCAATTTTTAACGAAACCCATTCCAAGCATGCATGCGCCCCAAACGATACTATGATCTTGTTAACGGATCTTGATGAAACCAAGATTTGTTGCTCAGGGAGATGACTTACATGATCATGGGAATAAAGATGGCCGGGCGAGTACGCTTCAACAGAAAGTTGGCAAGAGGCTCAAAAATGGCATAGGAAATAAAGAAAATTGTGAGGGATGCATTGTATTGGCCTGTTGACATGGGAATGTCCTTCCCGAGGCCGGCAACCTTTGCATTTCCAATGTTTGTACGGTCGAGGAAGCACACGAGATACAGTAAGGTGAGCTGAGACACGTTTGTTAGCAGGTCGCCTTTGTAGGTAGCATATCCGCTACCTGAGCTTTGCTAGAATACTTACCCAAGGTACAAGAGTCCAGTCCAGCTTCCGCAGCAGCCTCCGTTCCTGTTAATCAATTATTAGCCATTCCGCGTTGACAACCTCTTCATATGGCGAAGCATCCGAGACTCACATTCGCTGCTCGCTCGGCATCGGATAAGCCCGCGTCCGGGTCTACGATCAGGGCGAGCTCCGAATTGGAGATTGTTTCTGCGGTCGGCGCTTTTTCCGTGTCGCTCATGATGGGCAGATTTTCGAACCAAAAAAAAGAAAAAAAAAAAACACAGAAAGCCTCCACAAATAGAAAATGAAAATGAAAAGAAAGGTGTGATTAAACAGAAGACAAACAGCAGCCGCCGCAACCTTTCACAGACTTGAGCGAAAGGGAGAAGAATTCAAGGGAGGGGTGGTGGCTTTGGAAGAGGGAAAACACTGATCCTGTGCTGCTGATCCGAGTCTTAGACAGACGGGCGGCAACCACCGGATGTCTGGGCCTGCTAAGCGATTTATACCAAAAAGGAGGCAGACCAGAAATAGAAGATTCTCTCAGAAAGACATGAACCGGTCCGGAGAGAGAGGGACGAAAAGATGAGGAATGTTGGAAGACGAGGCGTTCATGTACTGGCAGGCAAGTGGATATATATGTATTGTACTGGGTCTATTCGCCTGGCACGTACATGACCAGGATCCGCAAAATTGGAGATGGAAAGCCTGAATCAAGGGTCAAGACGACTGCAAGATGCAATAATAAGCCAATTGAGGCAAGGCTGGGTTAGCCAGGTGCAAGGAAAGGCTGGGTGGGTGTGACGACGACAACCAAAAATGACCCAAAACAAAGAACTAGGCAGGGATAGCGATGCGGGGAGAAAGGTCCAGAAGTTTAGCTCAAGGATGCGCGAGTAAGTGAATGCTGGAGAAGGATGATAGGACGTGCGGAGAGCTGCTCCGTACAGGCATGGCAATGACAGGGGAGCTTGGCTCGTCATGGAAGGCCGTCGTATTTTGGTCCTATCTCTCCTTGTGACGGCGGGCCAATTCGGGACATGAAGGCAGCTATGGGTGGCGTTGGATTTGCCTTGCACCGTGCGCCGGCATGTGGAAGCTCATTTATATGGTAGATGTCTCTTGTTGGTCTGGACAAAGAGCTGTCGGAAATTATAGCGATGTTTGCCGTACCGCCCTGTCTGCCAATTCCCATCTTATTGGTTGTTAACCAAACGTTGGTGCTCAGGGCTGGACAATGCTTAGGACGACGAGTATCGGCGTCGGTAAGGCCGCCACCTTGTTATGGCATTTGTGCGCATGTACCTTGGTGGCCCTTCCGAATCTGTCCCTCTGTGCGCCTTATTGCTAACAGCAGCATTTACCTGCTCTCATCACCAACTGGTGGATAACCGGGTCCATCAAGGAGAAAAGGAGGACTGCCAAGACCTCTTTCTTACCAAGGCGCTCCTCGTCATAGGTCGTCGTCGGCTGTTCTCCATCACCTCCGCATTGACCCCAACTTGATGTGCATCCTGGTCTTCAGACTAGGCTTTAGCATCTGCCTATGGAGTTTGCTTGTGGGGTTCCTAGCCGACGCCAGCTCTCTCCACTCTTGCACCTCAGTCTTTGCATGGAGTAGAGAGCGTGGAGACGGCGCGGACGAGGGGAAGTGGCGCCCAAGGTTTTCTGAGATGGGGTAAAGCGAAGACAAAGGAATGAGCTTCAAAAAGGAAACGTACACCGATAAGAGGCCAGCTTCTTTGGTTGTCTCAAATCGAAGAACTGGAATGCGCCTCAACAGTGCGAGGCTCTGGGCGCTGCTATCTGCGCAGAAGCGCGATGTAACCCGGCCACTTTCAACGCTGCAGATGCCGGTACTTTGTACACCGCACAAAGAGCATATCGTCAGTGGTTCCTACTGTAGGAGAGAGCAGCTAGGGATCTGTGCGGAGTGGTTGCCCAAATGTGAGCAAGTAGGTTTGATAGCCGACCCTTGGCTAGTTGCGCTGTAGCTCGGAAGCCTTGGAAGATTCGTTTCCATCAGGCTCAGAACTAGCGGCTGTCGGAGCGAGTCGTGATGTGCCTGGCCCTAATAAGCATGGACGACGAACTGGCTTCACCTCGGCGCCCAATCAGCGCTTTGACGGTCCGAAAGATGGCTTCCACGGGCGGTGTTGCAAGCACTAGTTGCCAGGGAGCCTCTTCACACAAGCCTTGTGCGCGATTCATGCGCAGCCGTCATATCTCAGGCCCAGAAGAGAGGCTACGACAGATCATTCAGAGCAGCTGAGATGGCCTGCTGCTTGCTTTGTCGAGTGCTTTGCTCCCGGGGCACCCGAGGACGATGGTCGGGAACGGGAATCTGGCTGATGTCACGGTGCCACAGCGATGAGAAGAGCCGCGAGAAGCTACGGGCCAACAAAAAGAAATGCCAGCAGCATCACTTGCTCACCCTCTTTGGCTGCCGAGAAGCGAAGCTGGGGTACCTACTGGCAGGTACAGATCCAGGCCCGGTCAAGAGCAGCTACAGCACGTTTCCCCCCACGCCGTCGTCTCTGCCAAGACGAGCGATGGCCTCAAGCGTAGCAATGGTCTGTTTATCCATGAGAGTCAGTAACTGAGACGGTGCCTGCTGGTGAGCTTCCTGCAGACTCGTTACCGAGCAGTGACGGCCTCTCGTGCCCAGATTGGCCCAGACGGGCGTCCCTAAAAGCGTGTGCGACCATTTCCATGCCACGTTCTGCCCGCGCTCCCGCCTGTCTGTTGGATGGCTGCAGGCAAATCTCATGGGACGGAACAAAGGCGCACAAAGATGAAATATGTCCGAGGGCCTAAGCCAGAGTGTAGATGCGCGTGTGAGCATGCGAGTACCGCACGCTGCGTGCTTCGCAGGCCTATTTCGCACAGGGCGAGATGATGGATTGTAAACGAGGTTCAACGATTGCTGCGCATGGCCGAAACGAGTCAGCCGCAAGTTGCATGATTCGAAGAATGCTCTTCTTCTTCGTCTGCTTTGAAATGCCCAAAGAATCGGCGGCGGTGGTAATCTCCGCGGCGTTTGTGTTTGCGACAGCCGGCCAGCGCTGCCAGGATTTCCAGGCGCTGAGCCAGCCCCAAGCACCGCCCGCAACGGGTGGCTGTCTTCAAGCTTAACTGGCCTTTCTTTAGCTGCGGGAGCGCACAAGTCATTGGCCTCGCCACCACGTTGCCCAGCAAGTCTAGCCACAGGCTAGGCGGCTGTTAACGCGCCGCCAGCTCCAGTTTGGAAGACGCCAGCTCGAGCCAAGAAGCGGGGAGATCTTCATCGACCATTTGCCGACACTCGGCCATTGCTCAACCGAGTCTGGAACCAGAAGCTTGATGACTTATCGCGCAACAACGGTCCGCCCGTATATCCGGCTAACGTCCAGTCCAGCCCAGTCCAGTCCAGTCCATCCATGGCTGCCCTCCCTCGGCACGAATCTTGAGCCGTGTCGCCTTGTTTGCTGCTTCCTGTCGTGTATTTGGCTGATTCAACGCTGAATAATCCAACCGCCTCACCATTTGTTGCAGCTCAAAATAGGTACACTCAATATTCACCGCATACATGTACCTACTGCGTGGTCCATGCAGTTACGCTCAGGGCATCTCAAGTATACACTCGGGGACCTGGCGAACACTGCTCGACCGACGGAAACGCACAGCAAAACGGTCCAAGGGCACCAATAACATCCACAATCGACGACAAAGGCCACTAAACTCCCCCTTGGCCATGCTCGGCGTTGCCGCATATCAGCGGCTGTTCGTCTAAATTCGGTCAATTTCGTGCCATCTTGGTCAAGTTACGAAAAACAATTGGTGTTATCAACAGCAAACACAGCATCATTGTGGATAAGGTGGCGGTTGGCGACAACCCAGAGGCTGCCCAAAGCTCCTCTGCCAAGCCAAGTTTCACTCGCCTCAGCCACGTGGATATGATGATTTTTGTTTTGTTTTGTCTAATCAAGTCTCATGATGTCTGTAGCTCCTGTAGATACCAGACCAGACCAGACCAGCTTGTGGCTTCAGTTGAAAGCTATTCCTGTCTCAGGCCGTGACTCGATCCAGGCCAAAGTCCAAATGGCGGTGATGCCCGTCCGTTCCCCGACAGCCTTGTCTGCTCTCTCCAATTACTACGAATGGCAAAGAAAGAAAGTAACTTCATCTCAAGAACCATTTATTGTGTTGCTAATTCAGTAGCGCTTCAATAGTTGGTAAGCTGCGTAGGCCGCCGCCGCCCTGGCCGTCGCACAGTCTGGGCCCTGCTTGCTTCTCCGGTTCCACAGCCTTTAATTTTTATGGCTCTATTAAACTGATACAAGGGTTTTGCCTCCGGCCTTGGACTCGAGCTTGGTGATCCCTTGTGTACTTGGCCAATTAAATGAAGCAGCAGTGGCGTAAAAATAGACATTGGAATGGAGAGACCATTCATTATACGCCCCTTTCCGATGTTTTGTTCCGGCATCAATCGTCAGTCACCAGGTAACCATTCACCATCTGCAACTGCACCATACGTGACCTCGTTCAGGTTCTCATGATACCAACGCTGCCTATCGCCAAAGTAGTTCAAGCGGTAATGTAATCTCCTCGTAACGAATCGTCCCTCATTCTCCAATTTTCGGATACGTGTATGGTAAAACTAAAAATCGAACTAGCATGAGGTTAATATCCTAGCAATTCATGTAGTAATACCTTGTAGTAATACCTTGATCCATGCACTCAGCACTAAGCGTCTATTACTATTACACAGCGGCAAACGCTTACATGTTCCATCGGTGGAGAGTTCTGTCGTGATCGCTGCCGTGGACACGGAGCAAAAGCCAGTCAAAGGCAAGAATTGATCTCTCCGGAGAAAATCGGAGGATTTACAAAATGGCCGTTATGTGTGAGCTACAGGGACTAATGCACGATTATGCTTGGACTTGAACGACTATGAGTCGAGTCCAAGTCTTTAAATGTGTACCCCATGGATGCAACTCAGCCATAGAATGAACCACCTCTGCCGTTTAGGCTCAGATGCTGTAGGAAGGTCTGTAAATAATGCATAATTTATAAACTCTGAAAACAAAAGTCCGCCCAGGATTATAGAATATGATACTGAAAATAAATAGATAGGGCGCGCCTTACGAGTTCTCATCCTGGCTTAGGGACAGAGTGCCACCCCTACACATGTAAGAATATACCGTTTTCAACATAATGTTTGCTCAGTGCGCTATGAAAATGATATACATCTTGCATGACTGTTTAATTTGACTAATCATGCAACGTAGACTGTATAAACGCCCAATTCTTGCTCTTTCCATCATCTGTTATACAAAACTTACTGGCTGACGAAGCATACATGTATATTTAGAGGAACGATTATCCAGCACCCCAGCTATATCGTAGGCTACTGATGCTACTGATGCTACTGATGCTACTGATGCTACTGATGCTACCGATGCTACTGATACGTATGTAGAGAAGCCTTCTACTCCTTTCCTACGACTCATCTAGAAACACGGAAGAAAAGGAACGATTTGTAGGCGACGCCAAACACTGAGATATATCTTGCAACGCCTGCTTCTACTAGATATTCTAGTTCAAGTCTATCAGTCTCTGATACCATTGAATCCTGACTCCCATCTGACGCAACTAAAAGTCAAACCCCCTTTTCCGACATTCTGCGCTGGTCATTCTTTATGCTTCCTTGGCTGATTCCACCACCGCCCTCAACTTACTCATCGTGGCCTGGTAGAAAAGCCTCGTCACCTCCCAGCATCCATGGCCCGGTACGCGCCAGACAGGCTGCGCAAGGCTAATATCTGCGCCAGCGGCAAGCAATAGCTTGATGCATTCATGTCGCTTCAACTCCATGGCTAATTGAATTACCCTACCGCACCCAAATTTGATATGCTTAAACATCAGACCCGCATAGAGGTCGTGGTATCCGACATTGGCATTCGCTCCGTTCCTAAGCAGCAGCCGCACCAGGCTGACATCGCCCATCTTAACGGCTCGAACAAGCGGCGGAATGAATTCTTCTTCCAAGGATATTACACCAAAACAACAGCCACCGTCAGCGCCCGGGTTAAAGGGCAAAGGCCGATCTTCCTCTTCAAAGTCACACCGGGCGCCATTTGCCAGGAGCAGTTCCACCACAGCTCTATCTTGCTGATCAACAGCGCGCCCCAGGGCTCTCGTCAAGTCCACTCGGCCTGGGCATCTCTGCAATAAGAGCTCGATGAGTTTGCGGTCTCTTGCTGCCACGGCCCTCGTTAACGCCGGTCCGTCTTCGCGATCGGATTCACGGTCCAGAAACCTTATATCGGCGCCGTTGTCAAGCATAAGACGCACCAAATACAGCTTCCTATGGTCTATTGCCCATCCCAGGGGGCTTTCAAACTTGTAACCAAAGAGGCGGACATTTAAGTCTATGCCGTATGATATAATCTGTGAGACAATGCGGTCATGTCCTGCCTTGAACGCTGCCTCGAGTGCATCCTGCTTCTGGCTTGTGCTGGGCTCGCCATTGCGTAACTCGGCAATAAGAGCATCATCGTCGTCATTCTTTTTCTTCGACAGGCTGTCTCGAGCTGGAATTGAATTTTTGTCTCCTGTAATGCGATGACGGAAATAGAACTCCCCAGGAGCACCCTCTTCCCACACGAGCTCCCAGCCGTCATCGTTCTCATCATCGGCCTCCTGATCGGACCCCTCCTGACTAGACACTGGTGTTAAAACAGCATCATCGTCACTATCAAAATCCAAATTGTGCTCCGGTTCATGATCTTTACAAAACGAGTCGCCTGTAAAGAATGTGATTCCCTCAATCTCCTCCGGCTGGGGACGCTCTTGCACCCCGTGCTGTTCAATGTACCTAAAAGTGAAGTCTGGTTTGAAAGGAGGTTCGTAATCCCGCTGGAGGAGCTTAGACCAATCAATGCCAGCGAAGAACGGATGCTTCTTAACCTCGGATGCTCCCTCCTTGGCTCCCAGACGATGATCAGGCTCGCGTTCGAGGAGCCTCATTATAATATCTCTAGCGTTTGGAGCAAGGGCTTCAGAGATTTGGATGGGTTCAGTGCTGAGTATCTTGAGACGTATCTCTCCGGTATCTTCGTCGAAGAAAAGCGGTAGCCCTGTCAACATCTCGTAGAGAAAAATCCCTAGTGTCCACCAATCGGCCGCTCTAAAATGACCTTTATTGAGAAGCACTTCGGGGCTTGGATACTCTGGCATGCCGTAGCCGCTGCGGTCGCCGTCAACGGCTGGCTTATAAACGCCAGAACCATAGAGAACGATGTGCCCAAAGCAGTCTAGAAGGACATGCCGAGGCTTTAACCAGGAGTAGATGCCGCGGACCTCGTGCAGGTATTCCAATGCGCACAGAATCTCAGCAGCGTAAAATTGAGCGCTCTCGGGATTGAAACGCTGCTGCCTCTGGAGATGGTCAAAGAGATTCCCGCCATCTATGGCTGGAGACAGAAGGTTTAAACCTTTTTCGACTGGAAAGTCAGCGTTGATCGTCCGGTTTGAATCTTCTTGTGACTGAAAAGTCAGCGTCAGTGGTGCAATGAATGGATGGTTGACATTCTGGAGTCGTTGACCCGTTGGAATTGTTCTTTTAGTATATAGTTGCCACGTATCTTTATTAAGCAGCTGATGAACGTGTCTGTGTTGAAAATCGGATGCTTTCAAGGCCCGGTCTTTCATATCCTTGTATTCAAGACTGATGCGAAGCTGGCCAGTGCCATGCTGCACGTCAATCCATTGCGACGAGGCCGCCACTATTCGAGAGGGATCTATTGCGATTCGTGCCACTCCAAGGAAAGCATGGCCTTGTATAGAAGAAGATTTATAGGGGTCTCCGAGATAGAGATAGATGGCCAACTCAGCAGGGCGGCAAACATCAAAGTCCCAAGTAGACTCGCGTAACCCCTCGATAGTAACATCCCAGTGTAATGGGCGACACAGCGATCCAGTGTCTGATGTCCATACAGGATTTTGTCTAGTTCCCCGGTGAGAGTTGGCCTTCTTTTGCGATTTATCAAAGGTCAAGATGGCATATGGTATGTTGCGCTTGTTTTGCTCTTCATCGGGGCTCTCTTCGAATCCATCCGGCACGGAGAGACCAGCCCCCTCGCGAAGAATGACTGTCAAGATTCCCGGCCGGCTTGGTGAGAGCAACGTTTCCTCAGGCCGAGGACCATCAACGCCATAACCATGCTCTGTCTTAGTCATGATGTAGTGGAAATTTTGAAGGAAAATCGTCGTTAGTCAATGAATGGCATGATGATTAATACAGCACAGCATGAAAGGGACATTGTACGCAAGTTACATACGCACCATGCAGTTATGCCGTTGTATGCGGGGTCGGACCAGCCGAAATTGCTGTACCCAACTTTCGTTACAAATCCTTCGGCAACTTCGTGAAATCAGTCCTTCGGCTTGCTACTACGCCCCCGAGCGACTTGATGGCAGGTTGCAGGGCAGCGGCTGGCAGCAACACCGTTGACGAAAGCCACGCAATCGAGCCCCTATAGTCGAGTCCGAAGAAACATTTGGACCCGGTAGTAAGAGAGAGTAGGGTCACGTTGATATGATAGCCTCGGGCATTTTCCGCTTATGAACAAAAGTATAGAGTTTTTATTACTATTACAGCTTTTCCTAAGTTATTGTTTACGCGACAGCTTTCAATTATGAAACCCACCGTTTTTTTGGATAACTAACATATTGTCAGATCCTCCCTGAATTCATTCTCTCTGGCGAGCCCATGTCCGGTGTTTGAAGCCAATATTTCGTCCAGGAGAATTTCTCGGGAAAATAATGAAAAGGATTGCTCGTGCTGTTTATTGTGAAATAGGGAGCCTAGGAATACGTAGCAGTCAACCTTTTCACTGCGATATTTATATCAGTGGTGGCCGCGCATCTTAAGACTCGTACTTCTTAGAGTTGGGCCACACGGTGTCGTTATAGATGCTGTCAATTCGATTTTAAACGCCAATGTCAAGGAGCTTGTCAAATGAGCATCATCTGTAGCAGTGGTCTGAGCAACCGGTCAAGTGTCGATCAAACGACTACCGTCACCGGATTCTGGCATGGGCCCTGATTCTGGCATTGGCGATGATTCTCGTAGACTCTCCGATCGAGGGCCCTCTTGCTCAAGCAAGATCTGAATGACGCTGCGAAGTTGGCCGATTGCTGCTTCTGGATCGTCTCTCATGAGATCGTTATAGTGCCCCTGTAGGAGGGTTACTATTCGTCGTAATGCTATCCCGTCCCCCGTAGGACTATGTACATGTACATTGAACTGCGTATACTCTACGCGCGTGCTGTGGTCTCTCTCAAAGATGTGGCATCGGTACGTGGCGGTTGACAGCACACTCAGCCCTCGACCACTGGAAAACTGGGTTGTGGTCTCGGCATAGGGTCCTGCCGCATGTGTAATCGCTCTGATCATTCTCTCAATGTGATATACGGCCTGTAAGCGATGTCTCTGCGCCAAACAATCAAGCACAGCGCCCATTCTTTTCGCAAGCAACTCGGACACCCCTTTGGTTATGTGTAGACAGCGCCGTTGTTCCGTGACCATGTCAACGCCAATGCCCAGAACCGCCAATCGGCCCGGAGCGGGAACAAATCGTGGTATAAATTGCAGGCTGACAATGTTTAAATAGCCAAGAAGCTGGGCCATGTGCTTGATGACGATTATTGTATGCCCAAACAGAAGCCTTTGGGAGTCGAGGGCCGTAGGGGAGTACAGGATGCCCGTCAACCGCACATCCAACGCTCCCTTGATGTCCGCGTCGACGGAATCGCCTATCATATACGTATTTTCGAACGAATTCATGCCGAGCCGTGCGATGGCGTATTCGAAGATGCGGTGATCCGGCTTTCGAAATCCAATCTCGTCGGACGTGATAATGAGGTCTACCAGATGCAGTACGCCGATGGCCTCGGCCTTTTCTCTCTGATCTTGGAGCTGCCCGTCGGTGACGATGCCAATGCGATATCCATTTTCACGCAGGCGGACCAAAGCCTCGACACTTCCCGCCGTAGGTCTCCGGTTCGCACTGTAAACCGGCTTGTACGTGTTGTGGAACTGCCAGACTTGTTCAAGGCTGGGTTCGGGCAAGCCAAGTGACGCAAAGAATAGGTGGACCTTTTGAGTGTCGGCCGCTTCGTAGGTAATCACCTTATCCAGGTACGCATCACGGGATTGTTGAAGAGCGGCGCTGTACTTTTCGATCAGTTCTTCGACAGTCTTCTCCGCGAGGGCATTATATGTATCGCGTATGGCTGATAAGGCTTGTCGTAGCGAATGGTCGATGTCGAATAGCGTTCCATCCATATCGAAGAAGATAACCTTGGTCCGCGTTGATTGCATGGCGATTTCCTGAGTGCGCGGTGGGAGGGATGCTGAGTGGAACAATGGCGAGGCAGACGATATAAATCAAGGAAATATATCTGTGTAAATGAAAAAAAAAAAACAAGGCTTTCGCTGGCGCACATGCTATACCCGTCGGTTTGTTCCTGACAGCTTAGTTATAATTTAGGTATTGGAAGGTGGTGATGGAAATACTCTGGAATGAAAAGGGATTCTTCTCCGTTGCAGTTTCTTGAATTCAAACGCTCCTCCTCTACATGGAATAGAATATATTCACAGCTTGCTCTCGACGCCGTCATTCTTCCGCTGCGTACCAACTGTGCAGGTCAACAGAGATTGACTGACACGTTCATGCCTTTTCTTGCATCTCGCACATTCTCAAACCATTTCGTCATATCAGGGCGTCCACGGTAAGACATGCCCAGCGCCATCAATCCTCACAGATTCACTCTCTTCCTCTACATCACAGGTAACACGGATCGCGGTATCCAGCGGCGAGCTTCTTCAGCAGCTCAGCTTCGAGCCAGGAGATATCATCGAAATGCTTGACTGTCCATAAGATGTGAATATGCCAGCTACCCTGGTTCACGATGTGTTTGTCTTTGCTGCGATGGCTGCTGGACTCGCAGTTCCAGCCGCTGCTTTAATTAAGCGGAAGCAGGAACAATACATGTCTTGTTACATGCAAATGACACATTCATCTACCCGTAACTAAATAGAAGACGAGATTACACGTTTATATTAAAGCTTGGCTTGCTTCACATGGCTACCTACGTAGGTGCCTCGTCATAGCGTGACATCTCTCGCTACAGCCACTGAGAAGCCAAATCTTCTTTTTCATTCTTCTTCTAATCCTAAAGCACTGCGGTACCATCCTTCTCCTCTTCTGTTGATCATAGCATACCAGAATGACAAGTCGTGCAGAACGAGTGCCACTCCTGCTTAACCAACTCGCGGTGGCATAGATTGATCTTGTGGAGTGGGAGCAGCAGCTCTTACGCCGACTGCGTGTTCCCATTGTGACAGATGGAGTAAGCAATCTCCTTCGTCCTCGAGCGTTGTTGCTTTGTCTAACATGTCTCAGAGTCTATTTTTCTTGGTCCCCGACGAACAGTTATACGATGCTTGCCAGGTTGCGGCCTCGTTGGGATACTATCCAGAAAGTCCCGAGTCCCTGAAAAAAGCCTACCCATCAGAGTTCTCGGGCTTAGGTGTGCGGTACAATATTGATCCCAAAACCAAAAAGACACATGACCGCTTCGACAGGCTTGTTTTCTTACCACTGTCCTGGCCGGGACTGGACTTGCACGATCTGGAACTAAAAGCGATACAGTACTCGTGGCTGCGAGACGACCCTTGGAACATCTGGACAGTACCTCTTGCGGCAGCTTGTACTGCCTGGGTGCGTCTTATTTGCGCTGAAAAACGAACAAGCTCTTTACGTGAACGGCTCTCTTCAGATTTTGTTAATCTTATTGCCTACAACTTTTATGATACAAGCTATGAAGGAGACTACGAGGAGCTCTTGGGGGATGACGTGCCGTTGTCAGAGTCCGAACTTTTGGAGATTGAGAATGCGGTTATCACGATTAACTCTTGGGAGATGAGAGATGGGGAGGAATGGATAAGGGAAAACCTCCTCAAGATTGTTTCTTGTACCATGATCGAAACCCAGTTGCCCTGGAAAGATGGCTCCAAGTTTTAGAGACTTACTACTTGCCAAATACTGATAATCCATCCTATTTGCTAACCTTGGACATCAAGGCTAATCCCGAGTCATATAATTTGAGTTAGTCTCTGATCCCAATTTCGCCATATCATAACACTAAATAAAGGCAACACCAGTTAAAAACGCCGTGGAATGAACGAGGCAGCGGTAGTCGTCCACAATTTAAGACATCAGAGCAGATTGTCCGGGAGGAAACAGGAAGCTCGAGTCTCTCATCGAACGCTGTCAGTAGATTTGCTCAACGAATTTTGTCCTTCGACCATGTGCCCTTGACCGCCAAGGAGAGATCAATCTCCATACATGTCCGTCTCTCTGTTGGCAACAATGCATCCATCTAGGTATTGGATAGATTGAGCTTGCTTTCCGTCACGGGCACCATAGATCCCCCAGCTTTGGGTTAGAGCAAGCACCTCTCTATCTCACATACTTGTAGCTTTCTCGATACCAGTCATTATACGCGGCTCAGATGTGGGAACTCTGTGACAAATGTACATAATTACTGCGTATATTTTTAATTAATTAGAAGTGTTTTACCATGCCCAGTTAAATATATTTTACAACGGATGTCTAAATGTATCGGACAAGCTCAAGCAGCTTCTTGAAGTTGGGGACACCGAATCCAGTTGTAGGATCCCAGCCCTTGGTCGCGTTCCAGAAAGCACCTGGAATAACACCCGCCTAGACAGAATTAGCTTTGATACCTACAAAGAGATTTGATGCCAAAAAAAAAAAAAAAAAGGGGGGGGGGGATACTTACACCAGGAAGAGGGCCTCCAGTTTGAGTGTTGTTGCCGTTGCAGCCGACAGCTTGGCCACTCGTGATATCGGTAAAGCCCTTGTAGGCATATCCGTAGATCAGAGGGTTCAAGAATCCGAGAGCAGGCTTGCCTGCACGGAGACGAGCATCGTTCAGGAGGGCAATAACACTGGCCACGATGGGAGAGGCCGCAGAAGTACCGCCGCTGGGGGTAAGCTCGCCGCCTTGGAACACGGGGTAACTGTTCAATCTGTCAGTGTCCGATCAAGACAATATAAAGTCTTAGGAATAAGACAATGGAGGATGAAACTTACTCGGGGCTCACGCTGTGAGCTGCAACATCGGGGAAGCCACGTCCGGAAAAGTCGACATACGACTTGTAGTATTCCTTGGTCTCCTCGCTGACATACTTGTTAAGGTATGTGCCGACTGCGGCCTCCTGGTACCAAGGTCTTGAGAAGTAGTAGCTGAAGCCTCCGGATGAGCCGTCCCAGGCAACCTCGGGGTTGAAGCTGACGGTTCCACCAACACTGGTGACATAGGGGCATGTAGCCTGACGGATGCTTTGTTAGTGAGTGTTTTTTTTTTTTGGAGACATTTGAGATTTAGAACATACCGGGAAGATGGGGTTGAACTGGGGAGTGGTGGTGCTGTTGGTAGCGAGACAAGAGGCACCAACACCCTCATCACCGGATGACTCGAGGATAGAGATACCACGAAGGCCCATCAATCCAATGAGGTTGCACACGCGGACGGCATATGCCTGGGGAACAGTCTGCTCCTCATCACCGTAGGAGTTGGTGATGACTTGGGGAAGCTCCTTGTTTGACTTGGAGAGCAGGTACTCGTAGTACTCGAGGTAAGGCTCGTTCTCATCGGGAGTTCCAGCCGGCTCAACGGGGTCTGGGAAGTACGGCGCAGTTCCTCCAGCAATAAACTCGGTGATGGGCAGAGGCTGCACAAACGACACAATGTTCTGGGCGTCCAGGTTGGCCTCGCCGTCATTGGCGTCTGTGGGCGGCTGGGGGTTTGATCCGCCATTGATGAGCTCGACGGAGAAGCCCTGGCTGGCAAAGCCAAAGTGCTTCTCGAACAGAGCGAGATCTGAGGAGCTGGCGCTCTGGTTCAGGAAAGAGCCGAAGCCAATCCTGCTACCGGACTTGGCTGAGGGCTTGTATCCGTTGACGCTGTACTCGGTCCTGAGACAGTCGGGCTGGAAGACGTTGAATGTGCGGTTCTCAAACTCAATTGTGCCCTTGCAGCTGGAGGGCTCCTGACGAGCAGCCAGGGGCGAGACGGCAGAGGCCGCGTTCTGGATCTTCAACGCCCGCATGGCCTTGGACGTGCCAAAGTAGGTTGTGGGCGAAATCAGATCGATGTGGTCGGCCAGGGTCTCGGGGACCGAGTACTGGAGAGTTCGCACTTTCTTGGCACCAACCGAGTCGGTGTAAGTGTGGAAGTTTGTGCTGAGCATCTTGTTGGCCGTGGAGACATCCGTCTGGAACCAGATGCTGCTGCCCTGCACCTTGTAGTCCACGCCGTACGACTTGAGCCAGGACTCAACAGCAGCGGTGCTGGCGCTGCTGGGAGCGAAGATTTGGTTAATCTCATCGACATCCAGGTACTTTCCATAGTTGCTGGAGTTGGGCGTGGAGACGGCAGCGAGCTTTGATTCCAACTGATCAATGTTCTGCTGCGTGAGGGCAACTTGGAGGGTGATCTTGGATGACGGGGCCGGGGCCGAAGCAGCCTGCCATCCAACAGGCACCTTGTCGAGGCTGTCCAAGAGCACGGCGGCATTTGCCTGCACGCTGGCAAGGGTCAGGAGACCGGCAAGAGCTGTCAGTTTCGCCATTGTGAGTGAGATTGGGGTGACTGGAGACCACTGGAGCACGGCGAGGAGGGATCAATTCAGATCCGGGGGGCATCTCAGGCCCTTTTATATATGCCGTGCAAAGCCCCTGACCCTGTAGACTACTTGTATATATACAGTATATACAATCCCAGCATAGACAGATGCTATTCCAAGACGCAGAGGTGATGCCTCCACCGGATGGTGTAATGCCCAGCCGCAACAGGTCCCAACAGGCAGCGATCCCGCCGTTGCACTAGCAAGTACCACGACTTGGCAGCGATGCAAGATTACGATTACCGGCTGGGCAGAAGTTCTTGTCCATCACGGTCCCCAATAGGAAGGTCGGGCAGAGCTGCGATCCATGCTAGGCGGCTGTTAGTGGCCCGGGGGCCTGTCAAGCAGTGCCGGGGTTCCGGGCCGCGATGGGCAAAAGAGGCAGTGCGGAGCAGCACTTTTGGAGTTGGCCCAGGGGTTTGTGGACAGGAACAAAAAGTGCCTGATGGAATGGTATAAACGCCCGATGGCGGCGCAATTGTTGGAGTTTGGCCGCTGCGGGAAGGGCGTGGATGGATGCCGCCACGGGTACGGCGTCCGAGTTGTTGGCAGTTGCTTGGACTCTCGTGTACAAGTAGCTGCATGTGTTTAACAATCTCACGTACAGGGCATGTCTCTACCAACGTCCCATGAACAGCTCACATTCCTTTCAAGCTCAATGGCTGTCCGAGCGCTCAACGCCATGCTTGTATCCAGAGACTGGCGGTGTGGTGCTCGATGCAACTACGTTTTAACCCTAAATAGCTTATCTCGCTCTCTCGGTCAACACCCGGTACGAGCATGAGCAGAGCAGCGCCATTGACAGCTCAGCGCTGCGCTCTCCACCTCTCGGCCGGTTCAGCTGCTCCGTAGAATATAAGACGGATTTGCCGGATCGGGCACAAACATCGGCGCCCCGGCTTTTCTTCTCCAAGACCAGCCCGCAACGAGCTTAGCACAGGGGTCTTTTTCGATTCCGCCAGCCGTAATCGCAAAAGTTCATCAGCCGTACCTATCGCTAGCAAAAGTGCACGGTGCTCGTATATACCGGTTGGTAAATCTCTTATTAATTGAATGGAATGCGGAACGAAGGAAAAGGTTGCAATGATGGGATTGGAGCTTGTAATGCCCCAGTACATGTATATTGGTAGTGGCAATGGAGCAACTAATCTCAATCTCGCCACACAAATGCAAGGCCTGCATTCAAACGGATTGGCGAATCTTGTTCTCATCCAGTTTACCTATAATTTGTACTCGGTTTATGCTCAATTCCTATGAGACCCCGATCGGAATCTTTGTTCCTGGATTTCCTGTATTAGCCTCGGAGGCAATGCGCCAATAACGCAATGGGACTTTTGTGCATGTTAAAGTCGCATCGCCACCACTATATTAACCTGCCTATCCTTTACGAGACTGGCTTCGGGCCAGCACTGAGTCACGCCGCAGGTCAACGATCCCGATCGCAGAGCCTTTCATCCGTTATATACATGCGGCAAAATATACGTTGATGCAGCCATAAGTACTGTATAATAAAAGGGAAATGCGTTACTGGAAGAACTTAAATGTTATTGCTCTTAATCTCCCGCTTTGGGAGATGGGTCCTACATCCTTTGACCAATGAAACCCCATTCTGTCTTGGTGCCATGGCCCCTCCTCCAGGATCCCTCCATAAGAGATTGCCTAGGTACATTTCAATAATACCTCAGAGTAACTCTTTTCGCGTCTATCTAAACCAGCCACTGTGCAATAATGAACTCGAGTAACGATAACAAGCTAAATGAGAACATGGATAATAATAACGAAGTACTGTTTTTAGATCAGCCATGTGAATATTGCAAGGTCCTTGAACTTGATGATACACAACATGGTGGAATCATTCAAGAAATTGAAGGCGGAAAACGATTTGTTCAATTTAAAAACCCTGTGAATCGAGAGTCGAACTGGGAGTACCAGCTAAGCCTCGGATACCGCCGAGTAGATACTCTTCCCGGCCTTCCTAATATCGCTGCTACTGCCCAGACCTGCGCGTTTTGTCGTATGCTGAGGAGCGATTTAAGTTCTTCTTACAAAAATCTCCTACGGCCACGATTCAAAGATATCTATGGTACAGGACACGAGAAAGCACAGGAGAACAACGCAGTTAAAGATGCAAAGATTGTCATTACTGATATCAACTACCTGTTTGATGACCCTCATTATGCACTTCCGAAAAAGTGGGAGGATGATGATGACTATGCGGCACCTAGACGCTTAAACCATTCAAGTTGTAATGATTGGCTCAATTTATTGATTGTGTTCGTCATGATCGATTGGGAAGAATATTCTCTTCAATATCGGATATCTGCCGATGCATGTGGTATGCTGCTGTTATGGCTTTATAAATTCTTACGGATTGATTGCGCTTACATGAGTTAGATCCATGTCGGCCCTGGCTTAGAATCCATCGCAAGCCGATTTCAAATGACTTTCCATCTGCCCAATCTCTGACACGTTTACATAAGCTGATAGGCAAGTCTCTTTGTGATGCCTCGGATTCAGCACAGAGCACGTATCTGCCTACGCGCCTCATAGACGTTGGAGCGAATAACGCCACAAAGTTGAGGCTCATAATCTCAAAGGATGAAGAGGTTGGACAGGAAACGGACCCAGTCAAAAAGAGGTACTTGACTTTGAGCTATTGTTGGGGATCTAAAGCGGAGTCGGAGAAGCAGCTGAAAACAACAGCGAATTCGTTGAATAAACGCCTGTCGCAAATCAATGTCAACGAAATGCCACAAACCGTTGCCGACGCTGTCCACGCATGCCGAGCTCTTGGAATCAGGTATCTCTGGGTAGATGTCCTATGTATTATCCAAGGTGACGACGATGACTGGGCCAGAGAATCGTTCCAAATGGCAAACGTCTATAGCAACAGCTTTCTCACGTTGTGCAATCTTCAAGGAAGCTCTTGCTCAGGCGGCTTCTTGAAAACGAAATCGAGTCGGCCGACACTCAAAATCAACTTTCACTCCAAGCTTGATACATCCATTTCGGGAGTCATCCATATTCGGATGCAAGACCCTGCTGTATTAATTCCCAAGTGGCGGACACATAACCTCCTAGGTACCTCAGGACGACAGTCGTTGTCTAACATGCAGCACAGCCCTTGGAATACCCGAGGCTGGACTTTCCAAGAGGCTCTGCTCTCACCGCGAACCGTCTTCTTTGAGGAGCAGATTTTTTCTTACGCTTGGGGAGACCAGCACATTTTCGCGGATGGGTTTCGATATCTTGGGGAGCCTTTCTTATCAAGTACCAGGCTGACACCCCACGATCCGATGAGAGGATGGTATGGATCGATGCAAGACTATAACAGAAGACGGCTTACTTATGAGACTGATAAATTCCCTGCCATTTCCGCGCTCGCCACGTTATTCTCTGAGGAGAATCCCGGCCAAGAATACCTAGCGGGGCTCTGGAAATCGGATCTTCAAAGAGGACTTCTATGAGCCACGCACTCGTCCTCGGAAGATGTTCTAGAGCCTTGCTCTGGGGGTTACAAGCTCAAACTCGTCTCCCAAGAATACATTGCGCCTTCGTGGAGCTGGGCCCGCCAACCAGATCCCGTCAGATGGATCGCAAACATCACTTCCACCGAATTCGGTGACGGAGTCTTCTTCCCCGAGTATACATTACTTAATGCCGGGGTTGTCGCTGCTGACAAGTCAAACCCGTATGGCCGTGTGTCCAGCGCATACCTTGAGCTCGAGGCGAAACTGCTTCGGATGCCACTTTGTGACAATGGCAAAGCTAAATTTGTGCAGAGCGAAACCACTGTTAGCAGTTATAAGTCTTTGTCTCTTGGCCTGAATAGTGTTTTGTTATCGCCAAGCGGTGGGTACATTGCAAACTTTCAGCTGGATTGGTACTGTCCGGCCTTGGCTCTTTCGAGCTATCCAAAGGAACCCGTAGAGCAAATGAGGATGGTGCTGATTAGCAGTCTTAAACGCAAAACATGGTCGGTAAGCCAGCCGTGGGAGGAGAATTGCTTGGGCTTGCTGTTGCTCCCAACGGGGAACGAGAGAGAGTTCATCAGAGTGGGTATCTGGTGTTACGATCCCCGGGAAAATAAGGGTAACAAGCAATGGGAGAGCATTCAGCCGCAGTCCATCAGGATTGTTTAAGTTCATAACATGACAAAAACAGAAGAGAACATTTATCGCCAAAGAGAATGCTGGAATGCAATTGTTATTCGACTGCCTCTGCAAGGCCTGCGTGGATAATCTCAGAAATAGCTTTTCATGCACCTAGTTTTTTTCCTGTCAAGCAAAAATCGATAAACAAAGGCATATTCGCAATTCAAGTATCGAGGCAAGGAAATTACAGAAATTGCTAGTTCTACTAGTAGAGTATGGGAATCAATCACATAAAGGTGGATAATAGTCAATCAAGTACTCAGAATATATAAAGATAAATTTCACACGCCGCCTAAAGTTAATACAACGCGCATTACAGAATCGCTAGATTCTACTTTTGTAGTCGTCGCAAGCTCTACCCGAGACCTCGACCAATTACACCAAAAGGCGCTACCGCATGGCCTATAATCTTCAAAAAGCCCACCTATTTCAACTTGCGGCCTTAGCTCAGCTGGGAGAGCGTCAGACTGAAGTCATTCAGTCATTCAATTGATATCTGAAGGTCGTGTGTTCGATCCACACAGGCCGCATGTTTTTTTCTTTTTGTTACTTTTTTCATCAAATTCTTTCTCCTTCTAAAGGAATAGCTTTCATCCATTTTCCAAAGCTAATCGGTGTTCCTCAACGCTGAAAGCAATCGATGAGCCAGAGCCAAGACATGGTTCGTTCATATTGCCGATAAACTCAAGTGCATTCTCTCCACTGTAAACAGACCAGAGCGCCGACTATCTTAAGTGTGGCCATCAAAAATTGACGTGCGTCAAGACAAATACTCAGCCAGAAACATGTCAAAATTATCAATATTCAATTATCGTCATCTTAATTTATATCCAATCCGCCTCTAGGGTCGCCCTTTAGGAACGGCCTAAAGCACGTTTGGTGGAAAGCATGCATGTCGTGTATATGTCCTCATGCAGCAACAGTAATGACAAAAAAAAGTGTTATATACAGAAAACCATATCATTAACCCAATCAACAAAACCCCTTGGGTAAGTATCCGAGGATAAAAGCCTAGAAGATGCGAAAAGATATTGCGCACGTCCACGAAAGTCGGAAAACCTATGTTGAAAAGTCGTAGTATATACTCAAACACTCATCTTGCGAGCATTTTGTCATATATATGGCTAGATAATATTGCAACAAGATGAGAAAGGTTTGGTGGCCTCGTCCCTCCCTTTACTGAGCAGGAGGAGGGGGAGGGGGAGGAGGTCGGACGCGCTGTCCCTTCTGGGCGGCCTGAGCACGGTGCTTTGAACGAGCGCCGTACTTGGGAAGCTGATCCAGGGCAGACGGCATGGTGACGTTTGCGGATTCGAGATCGATAGCAAGACTGGGGACGCTCTCGAGGGGGATGGTTTGACCAGAGCGCTAAAAGGTTTGTCAGTACAAGGTCGATGTTGAGTATTTTACCAAAATTGAGCAAGGGGACTTACAGTGAGAATCTCAACCTCAACATCGGAAGAGAAGGCGCTAACAGCGTTACGGTTGCCTCCGTGCAGAAGGGTCCTCATGGGAGTATCGACTGTGAATCCACCGTTGACCATGCCCTCGGCGGGAAGCTTCATGACAATCAAGCTGCCGGCTTTTTGTCCAGCAACGTAGACGTTGATTTCGGCGGGGCGAGTCTGAATCTCAGTGACGTTGACGGAAATCTGCGCAAAGTAGCGAGTCTGGACAAGGTCGGCGGCACGAGTGTTTCGCTTCGAGGAGCTCTTGGGGCCATACAGCTGGTTAATGATGGTGCTGACGCTGGATTTGATCTGAGCCTGGGTCTTCTGCCAGTACTCGATGCCCTGGTAGGAGTAGCCCATGCCTTGAATGCTCTTGACGGTGTTGGAGGTGTGGAACTGTCCGTTTGCCTGGTAGAATGGCTGCAGGGGAGAGTTGGGAGTGATGGTGGCTCCTGTTTTGCTGTTGAATCGAGACTGGCCCTTGTAGGATGCGGTGAAGACGGGCGAAGTAGGCATGATGGCCTCCCAGAACGCCCACATGCGGTCGACGTTGGAGTGGTGCATGAAGCTGTTCCAATATTAGTTATACTTGAATTCTTTTCATCTAACGCCGTGATGAACCTACAACAAGGGATCGAAGCCAGAGTAATCGGGAGCAAGGAACTGGTTGCCACAAGCACCATCCCAGTGAATGGCATTGTGAATCTGCTCGACGTTGATACCAGGGCCGCTGGTGGAAGCAAAATCGGCAAAGTTTTGAGAGTTTGTCAGGACGTCATACTGCGCTCTTGTTAGTAACCAAAATCCACTGATGGCTCACTACCAGCAATGACAGCTTACAATCCAGCCCTTATAAGGGCGCGCCTGAAGGTTGGCGTTGGCGGTGTTTGGATAATTCTCCTGAGGCGAAGGGCAGCGGATTGTGTGGTCTTGACCACCTCCAGAGAATTCTCCATACGAGCCGGTCATGGCGATGTGAGGGAAGTAATAAGTCCGGAGAGGGTTGGTGTAAGCGACCGTCTTGATGCCACTGCCGCTGGGCACATTGATATTGAGCGTGTTCGGGACCGTGCAGGCAGGGACGGTGCTATCGGCGGCCCAGTCCCAGTAGGGAGCTCGCAGGCTTGCTGCCGCTGCTTGGTACTTGGCGCGGTACTGAGCAGGGTAACCATTGGCGATGTTCTTGGCTACAGACACCAATGCTTGCTAAATGAAAAGTAAGCCACCGCATTCCTAAACGGGGGCAAGATGATGAGAGACACTAGGAATATCATACCTCGAAAAGCAGAACATAAGGGCGATGCCAAGTGAGAAAGATGTCCTCCTAAAAAACATGTCAGAGGCATTTCATAATAGCGTCGGGAGGCACAGTGAATGGACATGCGCCTTTGCGAAGACATACACCATGAGGGCAGTATCCCAGCCATCCGTCTCCCGATCGGCCGCCGGCTTTGTTGTACTCGATATACGGTGCGCCATGGATGCCTAGCCAGTGTTACTAATGGCTCCGAGAGTCATGCCATCTCAAAGAAGAAAAGAATTACCGGCAATCTGGAAGAAGCTGTAAGGGTCGTGGGAGTCCAGCTTGGACATGTTATACATGGCCTGAACATAGAGGTCCCTATTACAGACTCATTATGAGCATCACGTTCTTATTCTCCCTCTCTTGGGAGAACTAAAACACTCTTTTGGCTTCTTACCATTGCGGCCCCGATTTGACCAAGTCATTGATATTTTGTCTCAGAGGCACAGCGGAACCAGAGGAGACGGGAACACCAGTGACGGGGATGTGTGCTGTACCCTGTGCGAGTGAAACTGCGGCCAAGGCCAGCACCGAGACGGAAGCTTGCAACATCATGATGCGCTTCGGTTTAAACGAATGTGTGGTCGAAGAAAGGAAAAAGAAGAACGAAAGAAAGCTGTGAAGAGGCCAGAGACAGAAAAGGAAAAATAAAAAAAAGGACCCTAGATGAGAGACGGGTAAACGGCGCGGCTCCTGTAATTGCCCCCCTTGTGGGAACTTGAAAGTACGGAGTGAAAGCGAGCTCCCTTCCCTATACAGGCAAGTCGGTTCTTCTTCCTGCTGTAGGCGAAGGCCAAACGACTAAGAGGCTGATATAGAATATATATATACGACACCAATCTAGCTGAATGGATTATGCCATGTGACAGGGGTGGAGGAGAACGAGGATGGGAGGGATTCTCCAGGCCGGCTAGGGGAGGACAGCAGCAGCAGGCTGGCGATTTTGTATTATTTGCTTTGGCAGCTTCTTGGGATTAGCTGCCGGATCGTCCACCCCACCCACACGAGTACATACCGTTTGAGTATACACAGACACAGCTGGCTCGAATCTCAGAGCTACAGGGCGCCGGGAAGTCGGCAGCAGCGCAAGAGCAAACGGAATCGAGGAATGGCAGATCAGAGGAGCCGTCACCGACGCTGCGTGTTGTTAGTGTTAAGCATGCGTTCATTCACCATTGGCTTCTTTTCAGGGGGCTGGCCAACGCCTATCCCTGGACCACGATTTAAGCCTCTTTGTTTGGTTTATTTTTGTTCTTCCTTTCTCTTCCTTCTTCCCACGCGGCAATGCTAGTGGACAAAGTCGTACCCGCCGTGCCTGGGCAATACGGACGCCGCAAGGGAGGCAAGCGAAAGGGATGAACCTCCTTCGTGGAGACGCTCCCAAGCAGCGCCACGCCACGGCCTCGGGGGCCAAGCCCGATTGGCAGCAGTTCGGCAGCGAAAACATCTAGGCTGGGCACGATACGAGGAACTTGGGGACACGCATATCCAATCCCACACAAGGGCAGCTGCGCGGCGAGGCTACCAGTCGGCTCCAGGCTTGATTCAGCCCTAGTGTCAGGGCCGGGACCAATGGTGTCGAAACCGCCCCATGCCGCGACTGGAGATTCGACAGGCCTCGAGGAGATTTCAGGACGCTGGAGGCGTGCGGGGATGGGTCCATTATTCGCCAGGTCCGATGCGCCTTTGATAGGCTCGCGCGTGAAGATCGAGCGAAGGACGAGCGCGATGAGCGGTGCGCTGGTCTGAGACATGCTCGCCGGCGAAGCGCCGATAGCTTTTGCGCTGCTTGTAAGTTGTGCAAGGATAGACGGTAGGCGCCGCTGCTGGCTGGGAGACGTAGCATGACGTTTGCTCCCTGCGTGCGATTCTGACGATCGGCTCCTCTTTTCCTCTTGTCGTCGTCGTTGTTCTTGTTCCCAACGGAAATACCGGCTGATGGCCAAGCCACGGAGCATCAAAGGGAGGTGTACGGAGTAGTATCTAGTGTTCTCCCAATTTCTGTCATTTCCTTTTCGCCTCTGTCTCTTTGAGATACAGCCGAGTGCCGATAGACTGCTGACAGGCCAGGGATGTCGATAGCCTTTGTGGAAAGACAGGCGCATTGTGATTAAGTTTTTTTTCTAGCTTATATCCGGGCAAAGCTTGTATTGCCCACCGCGTGGAGCTATGCTTATAGCAGCAATAATGCCCAGCAAAGGGTCCGCCTGATCCAACTCTCGTAATGCTGCATGAGGAGCACGACCAGCGAACCGCCGTGGATGCAGGCGCATGTGCTGTATGCCGTGAGAGTTGCGCGCCATCCAGCCATCGCGCCACTAGCAGCCTGTTAGCAGCAGGCATGGCATTGCCCTTGACGCCCAAAGCTGGCCATCTCGTGGCTCAATCCGCGTGCCACAGCGTCAGCGCTCGCTGGCTGCCAATGGCCTCGACGGCTCTCCGCCTCACCGTCTGTCGATCCATGCGAATAGTGGGCCGGGCACGCGTTGTGTTTTGTTTTGTGCTCCCTGGGAATCTCAGCTGCTGCGAACCGGCCATTCGATGCGTGGCCTCGGCTGGGCCTTTGTCCTGTGTCTCACTGGCGATATCAATTGCTGCTACCTGGTGCTGGAGCAAAGCAACTGTCAGCATTACTCCCAGCATCAATGCTCCATAGCAGCGGTGCTACATACTGGTGCCAATGCCAGTAGTATCTGGACACTGCATTCTGGCTCCGGCGCGTGATAATTTTAGAAGCAGAATTAAAATTACGCATTTGAATAAACAAAAGAGGTGTGGCGTTTTGGACTGGTCTAGTACCTGGAACTGGAGGGTCTCGAAATCGGCTCCTTCGGCGTAGCATTTGAAAGCACCGGAGGCACCGATTTTCCTCCGCCGGAGCCTCTAGACGCACCACTGCCCAATTCAAAGAGGCCGCTCCAGACTATTGGGCAATAGTCGGAGAAAAGGATCGAGAAGCTCCAATGGAGACCGCTAGATGGCATTTTTTAATCTATTAGCCTTTGATGCCCAAGTCTATACGAAGAGCAGCTCTATGCTGATCATTGAGCGAGGAGGTTTGACGACGGGACAAGATGCGAAAAGGGATACGAAGAAGGGCTGAACATATCTCGTAATGCCAATGCTACCTGGAGCCCATTCTACCAGGTGCATGTGTTACTACAACTAACTACGGATATGGACACCAACATCTTATTACCTGAGTAAATACCGACTGTTGGCGCTAGATCGCCTGAATCTACCATTGCCAACTGAACCATGTTCTGGACAGCCTTGCATCAACTGAGATCCGTCACCGCCGCGCTAGCAGTAGTTCAGGTGTTGTTCATCTCATGTTCTTTTCATATATCACGAGCAACTCTCCCTACATGTATCGCACTTATACGAGACACACCCGACATAGGAATGTCCATACACTCTTGAGTCTTGGCTATCTGAACACATCAGTTAGTGGCTGAAAGGTCAGTCTGCTCTATCTATATGAGCCGGATGATTGCAAAGACTTGGCACAAAACTTTCATGAGCACCATTTACTACAGAGGCTGAGGGATCAATTGCCCCCTATGTTGGTTGGACTCTTGATTCTGAAAATTGACTATTGGGGTCATAACACAAGGCTTCAATCTCCAACTGCAGCTGCCCGTAAACCTCAATCAGAAACAAATTTGCTGCTATTCTTGGCCAGCCTCGGCCTCCTCACAGCGTAACGTGACCATCTGCAATTTCACGCTTGAAATAGCGCATGGTTATTTGGCTTATAGAGTATATCGCAGGTATTACAGATCGGAGACCCTGTCAGTAGCCATCCCTGGGCGTGTTAGTCGAGCTGAGCCATCTAGAAGCTCGTTGGAAATCCTCAGAGGTTGGTCACTTTGTACCGGATCGTACCATAATCTCGCAGAGTGTAAGACATTGGTGTACCAACTCTACATGTGCACGTAATCGGACATAATTACGGATCCTTCACAACTGCTAGTAGTGGTATGCCTACATATTTCGTCCAGAAATCTCGGCAAACGTCGTGTTGTCTCCTGTTTGGCGCGCTTGAAGCACCTATAGGAATACGAGCCAGCGAAATTAAATGCCTGATAGAGCAACACAAAACTAACGTCAATCCAGACAAAGCTGGAAAAAGTTTCCTTCACAACGGTTGTTTCTTTTCAGATGTTCTATTTTCGTTTGTGGCATCATTAGACTTGGCCGCGCACTTTTGGGTGTGGCGTATCTCTGTGATGTTGCAATACTCTTAATGAGGCGCACTTTGCTCAGCTCGTCATGGTCATGCTCAGCTCCAAGCCGAGATTATACTTTAAGCCTTGCAGGCTAAGCACTTAATCGTATGTTTCTTCATGCGCCCTTTAAAAGGAAAATGAGAAAAAATGGTGGCAAATGACTAAAGGAGCGGCCAACCGACGCCTTGAATCAACCTACTCAACAGCCATTGGGCGTCCAGCTCACATGGCTTTAAGCTTACTTCGTATTACCTCTGCGTGGCGTCTTACAACATTCTCTCTTTTTCCTCTGTTTCGCATCCCACCAGCTATTTCCAGGCTTGCTTGTTTGTTTTGCATAAAAGTTTCAATGCACTGCGACAGTCTACCCTGCTTAGTTCCAATTGTTCTACGGCAGATCTCAAGCTGCTAGCCGCATGTCACCCCCCAGCGCATATCTTTCCATCTTCGTCTACCCCGTTGACGTCAAAGACGATTCAGCTGTCCATCCAATCTACAAGGGGGGGGCCATTTCCTCATCGGGATATGATCATCTACCAGACTCCGGCAACTCCCACAAGACACTCGAGTCGCCTAGATTGGATGAATTGAACCCATTAGCACCATTCGTATCGAAAAAGGAGGCGGTATGACAGGCCCGTCCAGCGCCGCACGTGGTGATGTCAACCATTGCGCTGGCAATGGGCGCTAATTCGGCTGTGGCAGAGTTGGACAAGAAGAAAAAAAACGGCTGCTCACTCCGTTAGTCTGGGTTTTTTTTTTGTCTTTGACGATCGTGATCGTTCTTGTAAACCCCGTCGGAAAGAAAACAGGCAAATTGGAACGGATGACGCAAATTCCGCTGCTCAACCTTAATTCAAACCTGTGAACGGGCTACACGACATCATCGCGCGCTTCTCACTCAGCCAATGATACCATCATAGCCTCTTAGAGCTGAAAAGAGCACTGCATATCATCTAATGCAAGATTGTACAAAACATCGTATTCAAAAAGAGGAGTAGAAAAGAAAAAGAAAAAAATAGGCACTGCCGCCCCAATGCTCAATAAAATCAGACCTTTGCCGTACTCTTTCGCCTTTATCTTTACAATAGCCAACATATGGCTTGCCTCAGCCGGATTTATGACCATACCCTGCCTTCCCATTCATCTAGACAATTTCAAACAAAACAAAAGAAAAAGAAATAGTGTTTGTGGCAACTATGGTACCATTGAAGGAAAACAAAAGGGGAAAAAATATGCCCAGAAAGTTACATACACAATGCTGCTGGTGCTCACCCCCTTAAAAACCTTATCCATGCCTTTTGTTATATAGTAGTAGTCATAAAAGTCATTCATGTAGCCGCCTCAGTCTCTCATTGGCGATCTGATTTCTGCCCTAAAGCCTCAGCCTCAGCTTTGGAATCTACCCCACGATGACAAGCTCGTCATCGTCGTCGGGTAAGATCACCTGCCGGTCGGCCAGATTCCTTTCGGACAAGTTGCCAAGGCTCTCGCGGCCAGCCTCTCGGATTCCCTTTTCCGTGACAAACCGTGTCTTCTTCCGAAGCGGTGGTTGCTCTGGCTTGAGCTTCTCCCCTTCCTTCATGCTCGACAGCTTGTCCTTTAACGCGCCGCCCCAGCCAAGGCCGGGCGGCCTGCTGTGAGTAGTACTATTACTATTGCTACTGTTGCTCCGCGTAAGAGATCCAGTCTGAGAACTACCCGTCCGTTTCCTCTTCACAGGGCTGAGGTGGATGTCACGAGCCTTGTCGAGGAGGCCGAGCGAGGCCGCATCTGGCTTTTCGGGTTCAGTAAAGGGATCTGCTGTGTTGAAGAGCTGCTGGCTCGAGCTCATGCTGCTGGGTGCCAGGCCTGCATCGGTTCGAGATCTTGCGCGCTGCATGTATTCTTTCCCAGCGGCATTGCCGACTTCGCCAAGCTTCTTCATCATCTCGCGCTCCTTTTCCTTGGCTTCCATATTGCGTCGTAGAAACTCGGCCTTGTCCTTCCTGTCTGAAGGATCTCGGTCTTTGCCGTCAAGTAGCTCTGAAGCCGTATGCCCTCGCGCCGCATACCAATGCGTCTTGGTCTCCCAGTCGTAGTCGGTGTTTTTCTTCTTGGCCGGCTCAAAAACTTCTGCAGAGTTTTTGCCCTGAAAACGAGAGCGAGTGCCAAAGCCACTCGAGTTGACTTCCATTCGTGCACTTCGCTGCTTCCGGATGGCCTCGTTGGAATGAAACTCGCAGAATTGCGTTCGCTTCTTGTTCACCCAAGACCTGCACAGTTCTCCATCCTTTTTGATTGCTTGGCAGAAGCCCAAGTCGCGGGCTGACCCAACCTCGAGAATCGTGTCCTCGTCGGAATTAATGACCAGGCTAAAACGTCCAGTATCTTGTCTTCCAGGTGGTGGTGGCATAACATTGGGATTGAGAATGGCGACAACAGTGCCTTCTGTGAGCTTCCAGTATTTAGTGAAGCCCGAGTTGAATAGAAATAGATCCAGTTCGTATTCCAAGTCAACCAGAGTCAGTACCATGTACTTGCCACGGTCCTCGTCTTTCTGTCCGTTCTTCCCCGCGGCGGGCTTATGCGCTCGGGGTTCTGACTTTTTTGCTACAATCGCAAAGACGATGATGTCCTCTTCGACATCTGGCAGAGCAAAGTCTGGACCCTTGACCTCTCGCAGTAGATCTTTGATATTAAATATTTTCTTGCCAGAAACATGCCTGGCTACGACTCGATTGGGTAATATCCGTTTGGAAAGATGTATGCTAGAGTAAGGTTCAAATGATCCTTGCTCTTCCGTGGAGATGTCACTAGTCGGCAAGCTGTTTTTACGGCCTTGCGAGGACTGCTGTATGAATGGGGGGGATATTGCCATATGGGGGATTGCCGTTTCTCCCAGCGGTATCGCGCAAATCAGACACCGTACGGGTCCGTTGCAACACCACAGGTGGTTTCGATTTGCCCAGGACCTCGTCCCTGCTAAAAGTCGGGGCCTGCAAAGGCTCGTCCGGAATGTCGACGGCATTCTTCTTGTATTCTTCCATTTCCTCCTTGCCAATTCCGACGAAAGCACTGGATCTCAGCTTTGATATCCTCTCTTGCCTTTCGGTGCGAGACACCTCTTCTGATCTTACAGAGGCCAATCGCTCATTGAAGCTGAGTGACCGGAATCCTTCGGGTGATGACATTCCTGATGGACTAGCTGCCTTTGGCTTCTCTGAATAGCTTCTCTGCGCCGCCCTATCGATGCTTACCGGCCTTCGAAAGCTTGGGGCGCGTTTTAGAGAAACATCCTTTGCCCGCAGCCCCTTGTCGATGCCCAACAGCACTCTACTTGGTGATTTTGGATCCTGTGGAGGCTGTATTTTCCGGACGGGAGACGCAGGGACCTGCACCATATTTTGGGATGCAGGCCGTGGATGTTCCGGCGTTGGTGTAGTCCCGCGAGCAGCGCGCCGTGGCTGGACGCTCGACGTAACAGAGTTTGAGCGAGAGTGTCTGCCCTGGGCGGCATTCTCGCGGGCCTTTTGCAGCTTCTTCAGCTTCAATCGAGCCTGGATCTCCTGCAGCTTCAGCTGGAGCGTCTCCTCATCGTCATCGTCGTCATCGTCATCCATCTGTTCCTGAAGCGCCCCGGATCGCGCCATGACCGATGCCGTAGCCCTGCTGCTCTTGGATGGAGAGGGCGTGGGTGTCGGCGAGGTCTGATTCATCATTTCTCGGTAGCGCTGGCGACCTTTCGGGGTGCTCATGAGGGCTTCGTGGGGCGACCGAGGAGGCCAAGAGGTCTCAGACTCTTGCGGTCCTGCTGGGCGGTCAGTCGCAATTAGCAGCGGCAGCGGCCTGGGCCACTCACCGTGGGCCATGTTGGTGATGCTATGCTATGCTATGCTGATACTGATGCTGATGCTGGTGGATTGTCGGGTTCGCGGTCCTGCGCCTCTGCCCAACCACTCCAGCCACCCCCCCGGATCTATCTCAGGCACGACAACGCAGGGCACCAGCAGCTAGGCCCAGGCTCCCTTGTGATCCGTCAGCGCTCTGGGGCCATACGGAGGCGACGGGCTGAGCGGCCGCAGATGAGGTTTTCGCTTCTCGACAGGGCCTGCGACGCGGGCAGCTCGGCGGGGAAGCGCACAGATGCAGCGGCCAAGCGAGACGGGACGAGATGCGAGCGCCAATGACGGGCAGATTCCTCGTGGTCGTAGGAACAGATGGCAGTACGGCAGTGTCGATAGTAGATGAAGGAGAGAAGAAAGGCAGTCCAGGCACTGGGCGCAAGCGCTGTTGATCTCGTGCAGGCGTCGCCGCTTGGCTTGTTGATCCAGCTTTTGCTACGATAGGCCTAGCAGGTAAAAAATGATGCGCTGTTCGGGCACCGCTTGTGCCAGCCGGTAAGGCTTGGACACACAAATCGTGGGCGGTGGGGACTCGGCAGTGGCTGCACAGCTTGACTGGCTGAGGTGGAGCGCATCGCCAAAGGCTAAAACGCGGGATGGGCGCAGAACGCGTCCATCGCGTCTTTAGACTTTGGCAGGGGTCGGAATGCGACAAAACCAGGCTGTGCCTTTTTCCTTGTGCCCTTGAAAAGCGAGAGGCAGAGGAAGGCTTTTGCATGCGACAGCGCGGCTTAGGCTAGGAAAAGGTTCATTGGTCTTTTGATAGCCCTGAAACAGCTGCAAAGGAGCTGACCAGCTGCATCAATCGCGTCAATTGCGTTTGCGACACCGCCATGGCAAGGACACGATCAACGAAGCCCTCGACGGCGGCTTCGGCCACAGATTCCGACTCAGCCAAGTCAAAATCGACAATAACCCTCGTCTCCCACGTCGGCGAGGCTCCCAAAGTCTTCATTCTACCGTCAAAGGCCACTCCGGATGCCCGAATTGTCACGCTCCCGAATCCACGAAGCTCACAGCCGTCGCGATACCTCGCATGTCCCGAAACCGGCATCTATGAATTCACAAAAATAGCGACGCCGAAATCAGTGCCACGAAGTTGGCTTATTGAAGCTGCGCCCAACTCCAATGGAACAAGGACAGGCGGCCAAGGCGCAAGACCAAGCGCGCAGGTGACCATGGGATCGGAGCTCTTTGTAGCAACAGCTATTGATCCCCTCTTCTTAGTGCTGCCGGCGCTGGCCGACGCAAAGGCATCAAAGGGCTCGGATGAAGTAAAGCGGCTGTTTCTATCCAGTGATGATCACTTGGATAAACTACCACAGGAGAACTCACATTTATCTGAGATTATGCGCTGGGAGACAACACGGCGACTGATAGAAAGCCGGATGGGTGCAGTTTGCGACACTGTTGAGGCTGGTGATGAATCCATGTTTCGGCTTAATGAGAAGAAACTCTTGGACGTCATCTTTCAAAAGGCCAAGAGGATGAGCGAGAGTGGCTTGCCACTGAGCATGGAAGACAAGTTTGTGAAAAAGGTTCTTCAGGCGCCGATGATGCACAGAGTGGTGCGAACGGGAGAGAGCCAGCTGAGCGGCAACAACGTCGCCGATTCGGGATCCTCTACTCCACAGACAGAGTCGGCAACATCTCAGTCTACAGCGTCAACCACGGAGACTAGCGATGCATCGGTATCTCAAGCAAGCACAGCCGCAACATCAGTTGCCGAGGAGCCGGCAGAGGAGAATTTTGCCAGTTCTTTACAAGCTTCACCAGAAGTAGTCGAGCAGCAAAGACTGAAAGTAGCGTTTGAGTTTATCTGCTCTAGCTACGTGGGCCCCGTATTGGCTGACAATCTCCAAAAGTCATTTTCCGGAGCAGGAGGCCTCAAAGACTTTTCTCTTCTCAATGATTACATTGCCAGTCTTGAGAAGCTTCGGTCAGAGACCATGGCAGTGAGAGCACAAGACTACGGACGCAAGAGAAACCAAGATGAATTGGAAGATGAGGCCCGGATGGAGAAGAAGAGAAAAGTGGAAGAGGAAAAGAAGAAGAAGGCGGGCGAAAGTCGCGGAGTCCGAGACCTCAAAAAGGTCAATACGAGCGGTATGATGAAGCTAAGTCACTTCTTTCAGAAGAAATAGCATTTTACATACAGCTTGCACTTTTCTGGGTATCTATGGAGTATCGAATAATGAAACAAAAATGAACCCCCCTGTTATCAAGGTCCAAGGCCGGGTTCCAGCTCACACGACTATTTGGCTCTGCCATAACGACTCCTAGTCGTTCCAAGTCCTCTCCCAATACCAGACGTACCACGACTACTTGACGAAGCTGAAGCGTTGTTACTTGAGGAATATCTTGAACGGGTGGCGATCCTTGATGACCCTGGAGCTATCCTTGTTCGACCACGAGCTCCACGAGCTCCACGGCCGGAAGGAGCCCCGCGAGCGCCTCGAGCCGCAGCTGATGCAGGCAACTTTCTTCTCTGCTCGTCTTCTTCCCGCCGTTGTCGGAGCTCTTCTTTTCGCTCCTCTTCTTCGGCCGCTTTGCGCGCCTCAGCCTGTTGTTTCCGCAGCGCTTCTGCTTCAATTTCCGCCAAGTCATCGGTTGCGCCTTTCCATCTCGGGTCGAGGATGAGGCGCTGGTTGTGCTCTGTCTGTGATAGGATGCGAGTCCAGGTATTGAGAAGCGTGGAAGCATTCGAAACGGTTTTAGAGACGGACTAGAGTGTGCGTCACATGTCAACGCCTGTCACGGCACATCCCATACATACGCCTTTGAAGCTCGAGGACCTACCTCCATGTTCCCGCCGGCCCGCTGCAGGGTGCCTATGACACCTTCAATGACCTCATTGATCTTTCGTACGCCGTCCAGCTCCCTCTTTAGCATTGCATCTCGGTCGACGGGCTCGGAGTGGTGATCGTTTCCCGGTGGCGTTCGTGGGGTTCGTGGGGTTCTGGGAGTCTTTGGTGTTTTCGGACGAGGCTGATCGGGGTCGTTTTTGACTGGCGACGTCCAGAGATCTGATTCATCCAGATCCATCTCGCCAGCCATGTTTGCTTTTCTGATGGAAGATCTGATTTTTTGTGCGGTCGAGCTGAGTACAAATAGGTTAGATAGCACTCGACTGGATGTAAGATGTCGTCTGAATTGCACCGCAGATCGCAGATATAAAGTGTTGCTTCCTTCAAGATGCTTTCAGCAGGTGACGTTTACTCGCGTGTCGTTGGTCGGAGTGGGGGAGTGTTTTCCAATTTCGCCAATCGTGCATCGGGCACCAAACTGTCGAAGTGGCTGAATGGGCAGATCCAGATTGAGTTGTGCAGCATAGCACATTTTTTGCGGGCTTGCATCGCTGCCGTGGTGATGCTGTCGACAAGGTTCAAGCTTCACGGTGGATCTCTGTCGCAGCAGCCACCAATCGCAGCCACTGCAGGCTCCAGAGCCTTGGGCACCGCAAACAAGGGCTGGTGCGCTGTGATTGGCGCGATGTGGCGCGAAACCTACGCGTTGCCGCTGGCTACAGGCGGGGGTGCTCAACGCGTCTTGCCCAGGCTCTGCGCTAGCGACCTTGCAGCGGGCCAGCAAAGGGAGGGCTGGCACACCCATTCCAGCGCTGGCGGTTGCCCCAGCCCCCTCCAGTTTCATTTTGCAGTCTAGCTCCCGGAATCCTGCTCTCCTCCTCAGCCATCCATCACCAAGCATCGTCAGGCCGAGCACCACTTCGCGATATTATTTTTTCCACGCCATTGCTGAAACTTGCTCCGTCCATCGTGCCGTCGTCGCTGTCGCCCTCCGAACTGCGCATGGCCCTCCCGCCATAGTATTAATTCCCGCATCGACGCCATAGACCGCTTTTCTCCCCGTGCGACGGCTTTTTCTTTGTTTTGGCCCGGTTATTGATTTCTGGCTCGTCACGAGTTCACGTTTCCGCTGCCACGACAGCCTTGGGAGAAGACCCAGGATACACTAGAACTGCACCCGTAACCTCGCTTTGCTCCATCTCGTCGACTCGATTGGCGCCTCATCATCTGATATTTTGGTTTTCCCGGGATTTTATTTTCCCTCGTTTTCAAAATGGCCGTCGTCGACGCTACCCCCTCGACGCCTTCACCTCCATCTTCTTCCATCCGAACGCCACCAGCCCCCCCGACTTGGCTACCACGATAGCTGGGAACCGTATTCACCACCACGCAAATCAGCGAGACTGTCTGCGCAGCGTGTTTCTGCCAGAACCCCATCGCCTCAGCCTGCAACTCGCCAAGCAGTTTCATCGCCTCGCGCCGCAGCAAAGTCGGCCGCTCAAAGCTCCGCAGCAATGGCCTCACCAGTTTCCTCACCACGCAAGAAGCGCCAACCTGCCGCCGACTCGGTCCGTCGCGTCGCTGCAGCCTTGGCGGCCGGATCTGCTGCTCCATCAGGATCAAAAGACAAGTCTGTCGCCGGCCGAGCCATCGCGTCTTCTTCTCTAATGCTTCCAACGCCATCTAAAACGCCTCAGAAGCCCCCAACTTCCAAGGAGACTGCAGAGATTCAATCCTTTGCTCGCAATCTATTTCCCACCGAGGATGCTGATGTATCAAGTCCCCGTAAGAGGCGTTCAAAGAAATTTTCAAGCATCACTCTGGAGGGTTTCCGGGCTGAAGCTGAGGAGGATATCGAAATTTTCACCGATTCTCAAGAGCGCATCCCCAAGAAGGATGACAGCAAATTGAACCCTTTTGCGAGCAATGCTACCAGTGCTGAACCCTCCAAACGCCGGACCAAGCGTAAGGTGATGATCCCTGGCGAAGGAGCTCAGTCGGTTGATGAAGCCGCGCGCCGTGACGACGGCCTGATTTACGTATTGTAAGCACCCCTGCAAATTGTATGCATCACGAGAATACGCTCTAACACTCAGACTCAGCCGTGGCAAGAAATTCTTCCGCAAGTTCTCCGAATTTGATGATGAAGTAGAGGATGAAGAATTGGATTCAGATGTTGAGGCTCATTTCTCCAAGCCACTCACACGATCATCCATCAAGCCTAGACTACTCTTCCCCACCAAAGCACCCGCTCCAAAGACCAAGCAGATGCTTGAAGAGGAGGAGGCGGCAACTGATGTCGAAGATGCCAAGGATGCTACCGAGGCAGAGGAGCCCTCAGCACCTGTCGAAACACCTGTCAGAACACCTGTCAAGGCCAAGGAAGAGAGAGCCCAAACCCCAGAGGCTCCGAAATATGCACCCGCATCTCCGCCAGAAACCAGGCGAACCACTCGGTCTACCAACAAGCTGGCCGCAGCCCCAACACCCGCCAGACGCGCTGCTGGCAAGAAGAGTCCTTTCGACTCGTGGCTTCGAACCAAGGAGTCGGCAAACCGATCAGGCACGAAACGCGCTGCTGGCGAACCACTGCCCGCAGCTCCTGCCAAGAGAACCCGCTCCTAGATGCCACACGGCGGCTCTTCTCTGCTTCAGTTCGTCTCTTCTTTTTTCTTTGTTCACTATACCAATAATAGCTTCTGGTTCTTTTCTTTTGTTCTCTATTTGAGAAAGATGTGACAGAAAGGCGAGCCGACACCGCTCTGCACTACTTTCGTTGTGAATTAATTTTGGCATTCGGCAGTGTTGAATATTCTTATCCATCACAACCGGCAAGTGGATATGGATGGAATTGGTCAGTCAGTTTGGCGTTTAGCAGGCAATGTGGATATGTGTGTCATCCGAATAGCAGATGCACAACTTGAAAAGAGATGACAGGCCGTGTCACGATGGTCTGCTCTCCAATAAATCACGGTCATGGCTGTACGGTTTTTTATTTTTGTGTTGGTCTCATGTTTGTGTATTGAATGTAACTAGTGATTGTGGAAATTGATTGATGTTGTCCGAACTGATTGTAAACAAACAAACACGCTTCTCATACCTCTCATGCCCTTATGTCTGTTGCTTCCAACATGTGGTGATGCCCAATCTCCAACTGCTGACACCGACTTAACTCCAGCTTATGCCGCATGTAACCCAGCCCCATAACGGGAAGCACCCAAAGACCCCCAGAAGGCCTGAAGATGCCTCTGTATCCAATTGCATGTGCCCTGTAATAGTTGTCGGCTAGTGCCGCTGCCCCACGTCTGCCGCCCCTCACTCGCGAAAAGTGGTACTTGCGCTTTTCTTACAACCTCGCTTCTCGATCAACGACTGGAATTATTGCGTGCTTGCTTCAAAGCAGACCGACTATCGGCCACGAGCTGCCAATGGTCTAAGCGTGCCGCCGTTTACTTGTTTAAATTATCCTGGAATCCCGCTGGCCGCCCTGCCTCCTTCGATCCTCCCTCTACAGACCCCGAAAAAGCTCCCCAGTATTCACAACAAGATGCATATCCTCGTAACCAACGACGACGGACCGCCCTCGTACCACTCTCCCTACATACACACGTTTGTGCGGCACTTGGAGCGAGCCGGACACACCGTCTCCGTCTGCGTTCCGGACACACAGCGCTCCTGGATCGGCAAAGCGCATATGATCGGCCAGACGCTGAAGCCTGTCTATTACCGCCCCTCGGCCAACAGCCATGGCGACGATATCGAGGGAACAACACACGCCCGGCCGTCTCCCTCAGGCGATGCGGAAGAATGGGTCCTCATTGACGGAACGCCGGCGTCTTGCGTGCAGATTGGCACAAACCACTTCTTCCAGCACAAGGGACCAATTGACTTGGTCGTGAGCGGGCCAAACTACGGGAGGAATAGCACGGCGATATTTGCACTGAGTTCTGGAACACTGGGCGCGGCGCTGGAGGCAGCAGCCTGCAAAGATAAGGCCATTGCTCTGAGCTTCTCGCAGACTCACGACGCAAAACTCATCGATGCCGCATGCCGGCACAGTCTTCGGATCATTGAATATCTCTACAAGAACTGGCCGACTGACGGCAGCGCTGATCTGTACACAATCAACGTTCCTCTTGTTGAAAACATTGAGACGAACCCGGTAGTGTGGACAGACATTCTACAGAATTATTGGTCCAAAGAAGGCTGCTTTGAGGCTATTGAACCCCAAGATGAGGCGGAAAGGATAGGGAACGGAGCTGATGGCGCGGTTAACGGGGCTTCCAAGGGACTCACGCATAAAAACTTCAAATGGGCGCCTAAAATCATGGAAGTGCACAAGACTATCCAAGAAGGAGGGCCGGGATCCGATGGATGGGTTGTTAGAGAAGGCAACACAAGGTAAGCGTTGCCATCTATGACTGTGGAATTTTATGACGACAGCATAACCAATTTACTAACCCGACTTTTTCTCTGCTAGTGTTACACCTCTCAAGGCAAACTTTGCTAGCTGTGCGGGAGACAAAGCTCTGCAAGAGATCAAGCTGTGAGTACCTCCGCTGCGTTTATGGCATTAGAGTTTTGGATTTCTGTTGTTTGTTTTTTTACGAGTCAAAGACGGAACACGCGTTACGATTGATGATATGAACTGCATGTAGACTTGTTTTGCGTAATTGAAAGACTAAAATAGAAGATATTCTCACACCTAATTTTCTTTTCAGTCCTCCTATAACATTACCTTCTACAGCAGAATTGGCTATTCGAGAGAGCCCTAAAGATCAAGACACGTCGAATCCTGGTATTCAAGCCATAGTGGCATACGATGACCCTTACGTGCAGCCTCTTATTGTAGCCGCACTAAAGGCCGTGTTACCGAAGGAAGCATTCAATCTCATCACCGATATATCCTTGGAGAACCTCGACTTGTCGACGAAACTCTCGTCTTCCGATAACAATGTGTTGCAAATTGTTCCTTACGAAGCAATCGACTTCGAATTTGCCTCATCGCATACCAAAACCAGCCTTATTAATAGCTACATGATCCGGAAAGCGCTCATCAGGAAACACTACCTATCGGCAACGCTGGATCACTGGGCAGCCAAGAACCCCGACTCCGTTCTCAAGAAGCATCTCAGGCGCAGCGAGGCCTTTGAAGTAGACTATGCCGAGTTCCTCGATGACGCTCTCGTCGAGGCGTTTGACCTCAGGGAGAGCCTGGATCGCAACGCGGACAAGGAGGACACAAGTGAGAGAGAATGGTGGATCCTGAAGCCGGGAATGAGTGATCGTGGCCAAGGCATCCGTCTATTCAGCACCATGGATGAACTGCAAGACATTTTCGACGGATGGGAGGCTGAGCGACCTGATAGTGACGACGAAGACGAAGACGACGATGCCCAGGGAGGCGAAGCAGAGGAAGGACATGCTGGCGGTGGTGACTACATCACAGCCTCCCATCTCCGTCACTTCGTGGCTCAGCCGTACATCCATCCTCCCCTGATCCTCTCCCCTGGCGGCCACAAGTTCCACGTCCGGACATATGTCCTCTGCACGGGAAGCCTCAACGTCTACGTCTACAAGCACATGCTCGCCCTCTTCGCGGGCAAACCTTACACAGCCCCTTGGGAAGCGCCTACGGACATTGAGGCGTTCCTGACAAACACATGTTTGCAAGATTCGCCCAACGAGAACACGGTGCAGCGGTTCTGGAACCTACCTCTGGAGAAGACGACTGTGCTGGAGAAGGTGTTTGGGCAGATTTGCGAGACGACGGGAGAGGTGTTTGAGGCGGCGGCGAGGGCGATGCCGATTCATTTCCAGACGCTGCCGAATGCGTTTGAGGTGTTTGGGCTGGATTTCATGGTGGATGAGGATGGGGAGGCGTGGTTGTTGGAGATTAACGCGTTTCCGGATTTCAAGCAGACGGGAGGGGATCTGAAGGAGATTGTGGAAGGGTTTTGGAGGGGCGTGGTGAAGGTTGCGGTTGCGCCGTTTTTTGGGGTGCAGGGGATTGTGGGAGGGAGTGAGGAGGATGGGGATATGGTGCTTGTGAGGGAGGTTGATTTGGGGAGGAGGTGAGCAGGATTTGAACTTTTACTACCCGGTGGCTTTTGTTTTGGATAGATATATAGAGGGGCGGGCATTTATAGAAAAGTTTTTGCTTTTGCTTCTTGACAGATGTGTCGATGAATATTTGGTATGGATATGATGTTGGGTAAGTGTGAAGTGACTGGAAGCTGTTCGTATCAGCTCGTACTTACAGACTCAAGGTCGCCAAAAGTATTTTCGCTGTTGACTGCCGCTTTGAGTCTTTTTATTCGGGACAACCATGCATGAAATGGCCTCGTAAATATATTGTTTCCTTTGTAACCAGGAGTTTCACGTATTCTCAGGTTGAGCAAGTTGGCTACCCTGTAAATATCGTATTCGACAACGCATCTGTGGATCCACGTTATTATCGAATACGAAGTTGGAGAAGGAAATAGATTTTTTTGAATCATTTCCAGTTCTCTCTCTTTTTTTTTCCTTGTTTTCTTTCTTTTCGCTTGTTTGTGAAATACTTGGCTGTGAAATTGCTGAAAAGTGAGAATCCGCCTCGTAAAGTGCCTTGTATACAAAACTATGAAATAAAACCCACCATTGTGCGAGACTAATTTACCAGCGATTAATGTAGGTCTATGTATTTTTGTTCTATAGGACGCTACTTATTACGAGTCGAAAAGTACATGTAATTTGATTTAAATAGATATCGTATACCGATATGCGCCATGTAGTTGCAACAAGCCTCTTGCATTAGTGGAGAGCGTCGAACGGGGTATATCTCTACGCCCACCTTTGCCTTGGATAGTAGCAATACGTGTAAGGGTAAAAGCCTCATATATGGAGCTGATCTAGTCGGGAAGTAGATGGGCGGTGAAATGCTCGCTTGGTGAATAAGTTTGCGCGGTATTTTCCTAAAGGCAAGGGTATTTCCTAGTTCAAGGCAGTTGGGCATACTACAAGGCACAAAGAACGATGGGAAAGATTAGAACGTGGCAGCGTTTAGTGTTTAATAGAACTGTCCTTGAGCCTACGTGCTGCCTGGTAGTTCAGGCAACATCACACAGTCCATGCATTCCTCACTGTACCTAATCAAATGTGTATTCAAAAAGCAGCGTATGGCAACGTCATATTATAGTCTATAGGGGTATCAACGCTTTTGCCAAACCGTATCCAAACCATACGCCAACGCCAGCTTAACCATTGCTTGAAGATATGTAACAAGATAGTCCAATGATCTAATCCGATATACTCTCGGGCAATAGAAATGGATCAGCTACGCTACTAGCGGAGAGCCGTCACCATCGTATCTGCTCCCACCATAGCTGAACCAAAAGTCCATCTCGGAATCCACAGTGGAAAGCGTTGAGTATGACGACTCCGTATCGTCGTCAGTATCGTCAGAATCCATTTGGTTCAGCAGCCGTTGCTCGTCTAGCCATTCTCGTAGCAGCGGCTCAGTGTCACCCTCATGGTCTATTTGTTCGTCGTCCATTTCATCACCGCATAGGGTGGTGTCCTGGCTCCCCCATTCTTCCCAGTTCGTCTCCTGCTGGCGTGTGATGTATAGCAGCTCTTCCAATACAACTTCTGGCAAAAGGTAACGAGGCCAGGAATATTGCCGTGGGAAATCTATGTAGCTCACGTGGTGCAGCAACATACAGCCGCACATGTACGGCACCACGCAAAGATTTGCGGCGATTATTGGCAGCGTGGATGGCACTGGCTTCGATACACACCATGCGAGAATGTTGATGCAGGTGACGTCTGTACAGAAGAGAACTACGAGCAAGCTGAGTTGCGCGCACTGGTAGTATTCAAAGCCTCTTATGGAGGCTGGATATGCGTTAGGTGAATTGAAGCCAATGATGAGATGAAGGGTGTCGTACCGTTGTGTTTGTGCGTCGTCAAGTACAAGACGGTGCAGAATGGGATGATGCCAAAAATAATGGCAGATGTATAAAGGACTATACGGTATTAGGTATCTGGACTTGGTAGAATGAAAAGCCGTTGTGGGAGTCCTTACTAAATGGACAAGTTGTTGCCAATAAAACGCTTATGCCTTGTCCAATCTCTGGAGTGGAATCGTACGAATCGTACGTCATTGTGTCTGCCGTTTCGATAGATTTCTTGATCTTGAAGCTATACCGAGATGCAAAACAGATGAGAATGCAACAAGGCAGAATTTTCCAAGAGGGCCTACGAAAACGCTTCCTTTATATACCCCTTTAGTAGGAGTCTTATCCATCCTTACGTGGCCCTGCTGCAAAATTCTCTCAAAGTATAACTATAAACATGTCCATCCGGGTTGAAGTATCAGGAAAATGCAAAGATTGGCTTGCGTGTTATCAGAAAGTCAAATAGACTCGATCGAGGCGGTATAAACTGCAATGAGAAAAAACAAAAGCTTCGTTGAGATATTTTACTAGCGACTGACTCATTTCATCACCTAATGTGGTTTTCGGTCGTTTTACGGACGATGCTCTTGGAAAAAGGCGTATCGTTTGCATCTTTTCAGAATGCCTTTGTATTTTTATAGAATTTAAGGCTGGGATTGTGTCTGTATCGAAGTAGTTTGTACACTTTAATAACCTCAGTGGCACTAAATCTTTTCTAGATGTCGTCGAAGGAATTAAAGGACTACGTTTGCAGAAATATCTCGTGGTATCACGCCTCCAACACAGCGTACGGGATCAGCCTGAATGATCCGGGTGATAATGAAGGACCAGACGCCGCGTTATTCTTGGGCACTCTTATCTTCATGGAGCCCTATAATGAGAATAAGCTTCCAAGAAACTGGAAGAAGTTTGCCGCCAAGCATCCACGCCACATTCAAAAGATCAGAAAGGCGGCGTCAAGATTTATCATGATGGAAAGTTCTTCTCAGTTGCACATTGACCTGGCGCCTGACACAGCAAAGGTGAAAAAAAAAAAAAAAAACTTGGTGTTTCGTGAGATGACAGAGGCAGAGCAATGTGAGTCTGGGGACAAGACGAGGAAAACGAGGAAAGCGGGAAAAGCGAGAAAGGCGGCATCAAAGCGAAGGCGCAGTCTGGTTCCCATCATACTCTTTTTTTGTCCACTGCATGTTTTATCCATGAGAAGATAGAATTACGCGTCCATCACCAACTGTAGTCGTCACAGAATAATAGTACATATAGCGCAAGACACTATGACTTAGGTACTGCGTACAAGCTAGGTAGGAGCAGTCATTCACGATAGCTTCAGTTTTACATGGCTGATGTACCCAACTGGCCGAGCACATGACTGGCCACCCAAAGCCTTGGTGGGTTATGATTCTCAGGCAAACACCAAATTACTCGGCTAGGCAATATTCTCGAAGCTTCTTTTATCCGCCTTACGACGCCTGTGGTCCAAGGCTGGATTAAACATCAAGGCTTGTTGACACGAGCAGGTTTTCAATCGTGTAGGCTCAACCAAAGACAAATGAATTCGCCGACGAGCTTCTAAAACATAGCTCAGGCGTACAATCAAAAAGCGCCATCTGTCTGGGCTCGCATAGGCCTGTTATCCACCGCCGGAGACGGGACTTATTTTCCTGATGAGGCTGTGCACAATATTGGACAAGGTTGGCGGCTTATTCCTGCATCCATCCGGCGCAAATTAATGCCCTCGGCTTCAGGACTGCCAAGAGTGAAAAGTTTGCTCTACTTTCTACTAGTTAGCTCTTTATTCGCGGAGAAAAAGTAACAAGGCATTTAAAAGAAAAAAAAAAGGAAAACATAGAAGAAAAATAGAAGAAAAATTCCTCTACAAGTTTTGCTCATGCAACAAGTCACTCGGAGCGCGCATCACCGGGCTACCATCCGAAGGCTGCCGGCACGATATTGATTGGAACATGGTGTGATATCTCAGATGCCACAGTGACAGCCTGCAGCGGCAATATGATGAGCTTTAGCGGCCCAGAAGAAGCGGGCAGCAAAATAATTCGCTATCGATGATGTTAGGTAGCTGCTCAGCCTCAATGCGTGCCGGTGGTAGCTTGCCGAGATAGGGAACTCCAAATTAACCAATCGTGCGGAACACACAGTTTCGGCAAAGGCAATGTATGCGGGTGCCATGATTCGCTCAGAGGCGACGAATAGACTCCTTCTACACCCTTCCACCCTCTTTTGTCGGGCGGAATCCTCCATGGGAGGCAAATGGCCGGAAGCATTTGGTACAAGTATGACCATGGCTTGACGAACGAGGCAGAACAAGGTTTACAGCCACGGCAGCTAAGGACATCCACACCAGCAAAGACCATCTGAAGATCGTGAGAGCTGCTGTGCTGTAGCGGACCAGGGCCCCTTGGCCTAAGCCCCGTACAGTGCGAAGGAGAGCAAAGGCGGCAAAGGTGATGAGTCCTTGGGCTGTGCTAAAACTGCTTGTTTAAGCCAGACAACGTGCGTCCATATGTGGAGGTTGCCAGGGCGCTATGCCGTTTAGCATCTTGGAACACACCTTAACAGCAATAAGGTGTGCCGGGGTGGGCGGCTAGCCTAGCCATAGTTTGCCTGGGAATTGCGACTGGACCATGGTGAGTGACGATATTGGTGGTTTGTGATATAATGCCTGGCTCCCCTTTTCAAAATGCTTCGCCGTGTTGGTGAGCTTGGCAATGAGCTTGGCCATGAGCTTGGCGGCAGGGTCGGTGGGCAATCCAAATAACCTCGAGGCAAGATGCTGTGTTGCGTGTAATTGTGAGTTTCCAGGCCCGCAAGCGTGCTCCATACTCCCCACATCGACGAAATTTCAAGGTTTTGGCTGTCTGACTTGGCCATGTTGCCGTGTGGACTATGAAAGAGATTAGGGAGATGAGGTTCGGTCTTGTGCTCCAAGTCCAGCTAGTTGGCCATGTTGGGACAGAGTCATGCTCTTCTCCCAGCCGCTTGGTGCCTGAATACCTCTTCACCCTCCCCGGCTGTCACCGCATCTCTGGAACCCATTTCTGCAGCCGTGATGGCACTTCAATATCCACGGCCGCACGGCATAGGAATATGGTGATCGGAGGACTAAACTCCGGCAATTACGTGCGTAAATTGTGCGACCTGCCCAACAAAGATGCTGATCTTCGAATAGTGTCAGATGGCACTACGCATTTCGATGGATGGGGTCCGAGAATGTCACTTTCTGTCTTGTTAGCGCCCGTGTCAGAAATTAATCAGCATCATTATTCTGGTAGCGAGAGACAGCTGTATTTCCCTGGGTCTCAGATGCCACCTATGGCCCGTCTTGTGCCGTGCTTTGTGTATGACGGAAGCGATATCCAAGACTTGCGGTTGCACGGATGGCGACATTGTTTGGGTATCATCGGTATTGCTCGATGCCGTTCTGCTAAAACATTTCCCGGACCCCCTGAGGGGACGCGTATCCGTCAAGGCTGTGCCTCTGTGGCCGTGGCGAGTTCCTATGACGACGGGAGATGAAATGAAGCCTTGGCGAGCGAAATGGCGCCCTCGATTCCATGGCATTGAAAACTCAATGGCAGCGTATTCTCATGGGCGGCCTCACGTGGCGGGTTTGCTGGCTCCATACAGAGGCATCAGAATACGCTGGCGATGGCGAACTTTGCGCTGGCCGCCGGATCTGTGGAGAGTCGTGGCTTGTAAGATGGGACACGGCGGCTTCGATACAATGGAGGTTTGCCCGCCCGAAACGATTGTGTTGCCCGCAGCGCTCGATCGGGCTACAGAGGTGCAAAGAGGGGGAAAAGCTTGCTGGCACAGCCCCTGGAACTAGGCATTGGAGGCGCTGGAGCCTCTGACGGCCGCCCATCACATGATGATCTGATAAGGCAGGCAAGGTAGATTCTGCAACGAGATGCGCTGAGGACGAGGCACGTTGCGAGCGAAGCGACGAGATGGTGCCGCGGGCAGAGATGCGCCATTGCCACAGGCAAGGCTGTGGCCGTCTCATGATGCTGAGGGACGACTCACTGCTGGCCTATGGCGTGCTCTCCAGTGGCTGATTACGTGGACCCGACACGCGAGCAGCGATACTTTTCAGCTGGAACCAGTATTCGGCAGATACCTTTGCGGCTTAGCGAACAGAGAGGCGTGCTAGGTACCCGGACTAGGAGATTCCACAACGGAGTGTCGCTGCTTGTACCTGGCGTATGGGCCCTGGAGAGCAGCTAAACGACTCGAGCAAACGAGTTGAGGCCTCTGCTCTGTAGGGCGAGTGTTTCTGAGCACCAATCGACTCCGTGCTAAGGCCGCCAAGCCCCTGTTCCCTGTCTAGCGAGTCCGGGTATTCTCACCTAGGATTTTTCTCTATCCGGAGCAAGTATCTGCTAAGCCATCTACGTACGTGCGCTGGCATACTTGTGTATACGAATAGTATACGAGACGTGCTGAAATGTGTCGGTCAAGAGGTCGAAGAACGCCGTACCTATATCCAATAAGACTGCGGGTTGTTTTTAGGCTTGTTCCAATTCGTGCAAGTCGTCTCGTCAGGCTTCCAGTTGGCGCCTGAAGACCCTGGCATTGTGCCACTGCTAGAGATGTTTCCTCTTCCGTACCCGGGTACTTTGGAACTGGGTCAGCTTCGCTGTGTCGGCCATAGATGCTGGTATGTATCTGGTACTTTTGCAAATGCACCCAAGCTCTCTCGCTGCAGCTGTCTGTAAAGCACTCATAGAGATAACCCATGCACCGCCAAGCGAATGGAGATGCCGTTGCCAGCCTCTCAAACAGGGAGGTGGCCGATCACGATCATGCAAATGTTGCTCTCCGCAATCACCACTCCAGAGAACAGAGAGTCCGTATACTGTGCAGATGCTGCCCCGGAGCCATTGAGCCGACAAAACCATTACTCGCGCAGCTGAATACCTTATGCTTACAAGTAAGTTATACCTCGACCGCATGCTAAAGTTCTTCGGCAAGGAACGGGGCTTCCAATCAATGGCCTCCGCGGTACGGTAAGCGACCTTAACTGCCCGGGAAGGGGGGATTGGGTAAAAAAGGCCGGCTGGATTTATAGCGCCTCTGGCTGCTCTGTTCTGTTTAGTGCAGCGAGAGCAACAGGCGACACTCCCTGCACGGGCGTCGCCACGACCGTACCCGATACCTGTGCGCTGGCCTGCGATCCTATGGCCACGTCAGTAGCGACTACCCGCGCGAGCTGGCCTCCGCTGGTACCGCCGCCGGCCCACCGAGGTCCAACAGGTACCACCAGTGGCCGGCGCTCCACTGAAATGGGTTGATGCCGGTGGACCTGCTGGCTGCCGCCTGCCAATCACTCACCCTTTTCATTTAGCATAGCCTCACGCTAAACCTCAAGCACGAGACAGCAGCGATGGCAAGGTACATGTAAGTCTCTCCATTCCTTGCTTCCTTGTTTTGCTTCTGCCCAGGCGCTGTTCCTCCTCGACTTTGCGAAGCTCCGACTCCTTGGGCCATGAGCTGGTGCTAATTCGCCTCCATCAAGCCGCTAGGGCTTGCCTCGCCAGTCGTCTCCCTTGCCGCCAAAACAAAATCTAGATATTAACCTGCCTGGGCTCCGCCAAACACGCCCCCTGGCCCAGTTGCTCGAGACTGCACGAGTCGAATCTGCCTGCTCTCTTCTCTGTCCAGCCTCGCCTCATCCTTTCTCTTCCCCGACACCTCTTTTTCGCAACGGAGCCGTATCTCAGCGTGTGTGCTGCCTCGAGGCGGCTGAGTGCTGACAATGGCCGACTCCAACAAGCCTGAGCCCTCTCCAGGGCCTCCAACGAGGCGGAGGGCGTACGTATATTCCTTTGCTGCGAATCAGCCCCGTCTCCCTCTCTCAAGAGTGGTTGGCTAACCAATAGATTGCGTACCCAGGCCGACGATAACAATAGACACGACTGCCGTCAACCCCAATAGCAGCGTTGTAGAGATTACACACGACTTCAACGGCCAACAACCACCCCAACCTAGCTACACCGTCTCTCCCATCTCCCCCCCAGACGACGCCGCCAGCCCCTCTACAATGATAGAGACGCCTTTTGGCTTTTCTCAAGAGAGGTACCCCGAAGCACGGACGGAGACATCCTTCGATATCAGCAGAGAAAGCAGCCGGCCAACGAGCCCTCATAATGTGTCGACCCCTATTGGCGCGCACGGATTCTTAAATGTACCGACGAACCACAAAAGATCGCGGCAGAACTCGGTTGATTCCGAAGAGGCAAGCCGCTCGTTTGTTTCAGGAGGAGAAACGACCGTGGTTGCCTCCAACTCAACGACGACGGACAAGTACAAGACGACGCCGGTAAATGATAAAGTCATGAGCGACGAGACAGCACTGAAACCCGACGCGGGGACCGAGGCCGACTTCGAGATTGAGAACAATCCGTTTGCCTTTTCACCAGGCCAACTCAACAAGATGTTCAACCCCAAGAACCTCGCGGCCTTCTATCACCTGGGAGGTTTGAGCGGCTTGGAGCGCGGCCTGCGAACGGATCGCAAAGCTGGTTTGAGCACTGAGGAAAACAATCTGGAAGGATACGTCACATTTGGAGAGGCTACGTCAAACAAGAATGATAATAAGCAGGCTACCGCGACCATGGTGGCAGCTGGGGAACCGGCAGCTCGCACAACATCACATCCAAGTCGAGCATCACTGGGATTTCAAGATCGATACCGAGTTTTTCGAGACAATCGGCTGCCGGAGAAGAAGGGCAAGAGCTTACTGGAGCTCATGTGGATCACTTACAATGATAAAGTGCTGATTCTGTTGTCGATTGCTGCGGCCATCAGTCTTGCCGTCGGTCTGTACCAAACCTTTGGCCAGGCCCACCAGCCGGGCGAACCCAAGGTCGAATGGGTCGAAGGCGTTGCCATTATCGTTGCCATTGCCATCGTGGTCATTGTGGGATCGCTAAACGATTATCAAAAGGAAAGACAGTTTGCAAAGCTAAACAAGAAGAAGCAAGATCGAAATGTCAAGGTTGTACGCTCTGGAACGACTATGGAAGTATCCGTGTTCGACCTCATGGTTGGCGACGTCATCTATCTCGAGCCTGGAGACATGGTTCCCGCCGATGGTATCCTCATTGAAGGCTTTGACGTCAAATGCGATGAATCTCAGACGACTGGAGAATCAGACATTATACGCAAACGGGGCGCCGACGAAGTCTACGAAGCCATTGTGAATCATGAAAATCTCAAAAAGATGGATCCATTCATTCAGTCTGGAGCTCGGATTATGGAAGGTGTTGGCACTTATATGGCTACGTCAACTGGTATCTACTCTTCCTACGGAAAGACTCTCATGGCTCTCAACGACGACCCGGAAATGACTCCTCTTCAGGCGAAGCTCAACGTCATCGCCACGTACATTGCTAAGCTCGGTGGTGCTGCTGGTTTGCTTTTGTTTATTGTCCTGTTCATCGAGTTTCTGGTCCGCTTACCGCACGATGACAACTCTACTCCGGCACAAAAGGGACAGATGTTCCTCAACATCTTTATCGTGACAGTCACAATCATTGTCGTTGCTGTCCCGGAAGGCCTCCCACTCGCCGTTACTTTGGCTCTCGCTTTCGCTACAACTCGCATGTTGAGAGATGCCAACTTGGTTCGACATTTGAAAGCTTGTGAAGTCATGGGCAACGCGACGACAATTTGTTCTGACAAAACGGGAACGTTGACTCAGAATAAAATGCAGGTTGTAGCAGGAACGGTGGGAGTGAATCACGAGTTTAGCCAGTCTCGCATACAAGACACGGAGAACGCTGAAGGTGACAACAAGAAACCATTGCCCCCGTCAGATTTTGTCAATAAACTTAGCGCTCCGGTGAGAGAATTGCTCCTGGATTCTATTGCTTTGAACTCGACGGCTTTTGAAGGCGAGGTTGAAGGAGAAAAGACGTTCATTGGCTCCAAGACCGAGACAGCCCTTCTCCTGTTTGCTAGAGCTCATTTGGGCATGGGACCTGTCAGCGAGCTACGGGAAAACTCGACAACTCTACAACTGATTCCCTTTGATTCAGGTCGCAAGTGCATGGGAATTGTTGTCCAGCAACGCGATGGTGCCGCCAGATTATTCATCAAGGGCGCCTCGGAGATTCTGCTTGCCAAGTGTGACAAAGTTCTACAAAATCCAATGGCAGATGCCTCTGTGGTGCCGATGGCGCAGGGAGATGTCGATGCAATCAACCAGCTCATTGTATCTTATGCAGAGCGTTCATTACGAACCATCAGTCTGTGCTACAGAGACTTTGAGTCTTGGCCTCCGCCATCTTTGCGCCAGGGTGAAGGCAAAGGTGAAATCGTCTTTGAGGATTTATTCCAGAAAATGACGTTTGGCAGCATGGTGGGCATCCAGGATCCTCTGCGAGAGGGCGTTACCGAGGCTGTGCAGCTGTGCCAAATGGCCGGCGTCGTTGTTCGCATGGTTACCGGTGACAACAAGATTACTGCTCAGGCCATTGCCAAGGAGTGTGGAATTTTACAGGCTGATAGCTTGGTTATGGAGGGTCCCGATTTCCGCAATCTCAGCAAACTCCAGCAAAATGAAATCATCCCCAAACTTCACGTCCTTGCGAGATCCAGCCCCGAAGACAAGCGCATTCTTGTAAAGAGACTCAAGGAATTGGGAGAGACCGTTGCCGTTACTGGTGACGGCACCAATGACGCTCCCGCTCTCAAGGGGGCCGACGTTGGATTTTCCATGGGTATCGCCGGTACCGAAGTTGCCAAGGAAGCGTCAGCCATCATCCTTATGGATGACAACTTTGCCAGCATTGTCAAGGCCCTGAAATGGGGTCGTGCTGTCAATGATGCTGTCAAGCGATTCTTGCAGTTCCAGATTACAGTCAATATCACCGCCGTCATCCTCACCTTTGTTTCTGCCGTCTCCAGCGCGTCTGAGAAATCTGTCCTTACGGCTGTTCAGCTGCTTTGGGTCAACCTGATCATGGACACACTGGCAGCTCTCGCTCTCGCCACGGATCCGCCGCAGGACAGCGTTTTGGACAGGAAGCCTGAGCCCAAAGGCTCATCCATCATCTCACCAACCATGTGGAAAATGATTATCGGACAAGCGGTGTACCAATTGGCCATCACATTCCTGTTGTATTTTGGCGGCAGCAACGTGGTCCAGCCTATTGTTGGAGGCGAAGTTACCACAGCCGATATTGAGACTCTGGTCTTTAATACATTCGTCTGGATGCAAATCTTTAATCAATGGAAGTACGTATATCTCGAACGAAAAGTTTTGTATAGATTTGAGTGCTAACCTCTCTTTTTTTTCTTCTCTCTTAGCAATCGACGCTTGGATAACAAATTCAACATCTTTGAAGGCCTGACACGCAACTGGTTCTTTATCGCCATCAGCACTCTCATGATGGGTGGCCAGATTCTGATCATCTTCGTGGGCGGCGCTGCTTTCTCGATTGCCAGCAAAGACCAGTCCGGAGGAATGTGGGGCATTGCCCTTGTACTCGGATTCCTCTCCATCCCAATCGGCGTTCTTATCCGTCTTATTCCAGACAGCTTTGTTATCAAACTGATTCCAGAATTCCTCAGGCGTCGAGCGAAACAGGTGCCCGGCTTGACCATATCTGACGAGGAGATGGACATGTACCCCGAGCCATTGGTCGACGTGCGCGACGAACTTAACTTCCTCAGGCGCATGAAGGGAGGGCGTCTGAACAACCTAAAGTTTGCGATCCAGCACCCCAAAGAAATGATTACGCGGTCAAGGAGCCCGTCTCATTCTCGGTCCAACTCTGTGTTGACGACCGATACGCCGGGCCGAGAGGATAGCTTCCCGTCGCGCGTCGCCACGCCGGTATCGCGGCAGCGTTCCCGGTCAGCCCGGTCACGCTCCAACTCTGCGCTTGGAGCACCAACAGTCATGGCCGGAATCGTGGCTGCCGGAGTAGCAGCAGGATGGTCACCGATTGGCCGACCGTCAGCTGAAGACAGAGAAGCCATGATGCAGCATTATCAGCATCAATTAAACCAACAGGCAAGAACAGAAGAAAGCCCGGAGCAGGGATCACGAAAGCCCGCAGAGGGCCAGAATAGCGAGGCGCAAAAATGAGGCGTAAAAGGAGTTGAAAGGCTTGCATAATATGATTCCCCTGGTTATAACGACTGTTTATACTACTTTTTCTTTTCTTTAAACACTCCCTTTACCCTCTCTTCTTCTTTAGCATCTTTGTTCTGGAGATGCCTAAACGCATAAACACAGGGTGCCGGTAGCACTTGATTTGATATTGATAGACGGTAATTCATTTTTTTTCTCTTTGAAGGCGGTTGGGATGAGAATAAAGTGGCACGTATTATATATAATGGACTTTTTTTATTCTCTTACAGTATATCGTTATTACTACTATTATTATAATTATGGTGAGAGATGGGGGGTTTCCTATCCCTCTTTACACTTTCCTCTTCTCTTACTTTGTTTTCCCATTCTTTAATGATATAAGGGTGTATGACTTATAATGTGCAAAAGTTGTCTTTCTTCTTCTATAAGGGCGTTAGTATGTGAAGGTCTTCTGAATGGTGCATGTCCAAATTAAAAAGTTGTGATCGGTAACGGCAGCAGCAATAGCCGAGTTAGACTGGGTTTGACTCGTATGGATGTTATCAGAGTGACTCGGAGCGCCCGAATGTTTGTCTACCTGGGTTGGTTGCATGCTGGTGGGAAAAAAAAAGAGGCTTGCGGCATTATTGCTACCGTAACTTTTCCAATGGTCTCTTTGTATACAAGCTACTACTACTCGTTTACGTTATCTCTTTGCATTAACATGGCATTAGTGTTAGGTGCCTATTAGTACTATCTGCTAATCTGTATACACGCTTGTTGAGTTCTCTCCCGACAGATCAAAGTTGAGAATGTGTCAGACATGTACAAGAGAAAGATGCAGCTAATGGCGCAAGGGAGGCACAAACAAGCAAAAAAGGAAAAGGATTGGGATTGAGGGGGTGGTTGGGAGTTGGAGCCTAAAACAAAAAAAGGGCTCAGCTATCTATAGGCTGTATTGGAACGGTGTGTGCATGAATGTGTTTTTGTGTTTGCCTCTTTTTTAATTAATTCGACTGACTGATGGATGGATGGATGGATGCACTGGATGGATGTTTGTTGCCGCTGTTGAGAAAGTCTCTGATTTGTCGTAATCCTTGTTGCTTGCTTGCTTTGCTTGCTGGTTATATTACCCGAGGCGGACTAGTCGGGACGGGCGCTTTTTCTTATATACTGTACGGGAACCCGCTGATATTGGGTGGTAATGAAGAGACAAACTTTTGTAATACGGGATGTTGGATTGGGTAGTTTGTACATTTGATGGCTGTAAGACAGTTTATTTGATTTGGTTTCCTTTGCTTGGGCTGCGGGGAAGTGGTGTTAGACTACTTGGTAGAGTAGATTCGGCGAGGAGCACGGCGGTAGAAAGAAGGCTGAGTTGCTGGGCGGGTTATTCAAGTCCTGAATGCTGTTAATTAATGTGAAGTCGAAAAAGGAAGGAAAGCAAGGGCAGGATTCTTGCATGGATTGTGATCTAACACTGCTGAGGCATGAATGTACAAGCTGGTAGCGTGTAGCACCCAAACTAGCAGGTTTACAGCTTAGGCTACGAAAACGAGAGAAGGAGAAGGAGGGAGAGATAGGGAGAAGGTATCTTGGAAAGCCTCCATGTCGAAACACGTGTTGCCGCTTCTGATCTGAATCTGGGGGAGTGGGAAGAAGAAAAAAAGAGGGAGAGAGAGGGGGGTGGAAGAAAGGACGTCGGAAGAGCGCTTCCGTTAGTTTTCGTCTTTTTTTCTTTTCTTTTTATCTCGGTGTGTGTTTTTTTTAATATGGATTGAGGTGTTTTTGGCTGCATTCCTCTTGTACATGATATGCGGCATTCCGGGTCGGATGGGGAGAAGAGACTAATACGTTGCTGTGCGTTTCCGAGATTGGGGGCCTGTTTTTGTTTTTGTTTTTTTGAGTGGAGGAGGGTGGAAGAGAAGAGAGCTTATGAGTAGAGATAAGGAGGTGATAATGTTTGCTTCTTTATTTCTGCTCTCTTTTCTTTGTTTGACAAGTTCCTTTTTCTCACATGGGCGGCAAAGCGTGAAATGAAACGAAATGAGAGTGGGTGTGGAGCGACGCTGCTCAATGCGGGAAAGTGACAGATGACGAGAAGAGCTGCGCCTTTGTCTTGTGCTTTGGAAAGGCCAAAGACACACACCGTGGATTGGTATATGCAGTCCGTTTTGAGCGTTGATTTGACAACTATTATTCACCTCTTGTCTTTGTCTTTTCTAGCGAGTAATGCTCTGAATAGACATGTTAGGGAAGAAAAGATGGGGAAAAAGAGGGTGCTGGACAGTGCGTGCAACGCCATGGATGCGTCTTATAAGTACACAAGTAGTAATATGTAATGTCATGTATGTCTCTGAATGGTCACACTAGCTTGGCTCCCAAGGAGAGGAGCCGGATGGACCGCCATTTTTGTTGCTTTTTATTTTCTCACCTTGGCTGTTTTGACTATGAGTGCAGAGCAGCTGCTGATACCTAATCCCAACACCACACTACTGCTAGCACACAATACTAAGGCATCAACGTGGACGATTGTGACAAGTCAGGGATAGAGGCCAATTTAATCCAGACTGTTGTTGGCGATTCATTTCGTTGCTTGTTTCTTTTTCCTTGCTGCTCGTCTCCGTTTCGACCTTTTATTCCTCCTTCTCTTCTCATCATCATCTGCCCATCTCCATGGATAGCCCCCCCGTCCGTTTGTCGATCGATAGTCCAGTTTTTTCTTATTGCTGTTGCTATTTATTTCCTTCCTTCAACAACTCTGTGCTTACCATCATCAAAGCACCCCCGTCCATCTGCCATCATCATTGTCCATTACTATCTGTCGCCGCCGTTGTTGTTCCCATTAAGGCAACAAAAAGTCGACCTGACGTACCACTACCAAGGTACGACCATGTTAATTTAATCTATTAATACGTACTCCATACCTCCTCCCTCCACCCCCTTTGGCCTTTTTCCCTTTTTTTCTTCTAGCACCACCAAATCTCAGCCTTCTTTTTTTTTAATTCAACCCAATCTAGACCATTTTGCCTTTCCTAATCCTTCCATTCTTCTCTGCCTCCGTCTGTGCCCTTTTTCTCTTCTTCCACCTCCCAGGATCCTCACCTTTCTCTTTAGTTTGATCTCTTCGCCCGTTTCTCATCTCAGTTCCCGATTTTTTTTTTGCCCACCCCCTCCATATTTCGCTCTGACCTTATTCTGTTTTAGGGGAAGTGCGTAACTTAATCGCTTCCCTGGTCTTGATCCAATTAATCATCACGAGCAACTGGAGAGAGCAATAACCAGCCGAAAAAACGACCAAAAAAAAAAAAACAAAAAAAAAACACAGAGGGCCAGATTTGATCTGAGCTTCAACCAACCACCCCTGCCCTTTCTTTGGCATCAACTTCATCCTCGTCCTTTCAACGCGTGGCAACTCGGCATTTTCCAGCGACCTCTCGCGGCAACTTTCGGGCTCGGTTCCACAACTTTGATTCACTTGATTCACATCTCGCCGTCGTTTTTCCCTTTCTCTACTTTACATCATTCTTCTCAAAACTCTATTATAGTGTTCGTTTCCTCTGTTGCCCGCGTCCCGGCGTTTTTGGCCTTGTTTGAGGCCTGATTTGTTTCCTTCATACATCACATCATACCTCTTTTTTTCCTACATTTTTTGCCACGTTGGCTGTTTGCTCTCTTCTCACCCAACAAAGAGATTGGGAAGCAACCACATCACGCCACATTACACTAGACGCGCAGAAGGTGAAGAAGAAGAAGAGCATCACACAGAGAGAAGAAAGGAAAGGAAACTCGGGAAAAAAAATGAAACGAGCGCCTGCAGGCAAAAAGGGCGTGGCCCTCGCAAAGCGCTCTCAGGCGCGGCTGGATGCGCTGGATCGCCTGCCTGAGAATGCGACGATTGAAGAGATCAAAGAGGCGTCCGTCAACGTTTCGCTGGCCGAGCTGGAGGAGAGAGTTGCGGATGTGCGCGAGTCGTGGGAGACGGACTCGCTGTTTGAGGATGCGCTGGAGGAACTGACGGAAGAGAGTGGAGTGTATTCTGGCAGTAAGTTGCCACTGATTTCTCGTCGTTTTTCGTTTGTTGTTTGGTCTTCATTTCTACATCATCTTGTTGATCTCTTTGTTGTTTCTACGGCACGCAAGACCGCAAAACTGCATCTCATGGCAGCTTTGTCGTGCTGGCAGAATACGCGGGCGAGCAGTTTTCGTGGGTGTGGCTTCGTTTCTGCCCTCTCTAGTATGAATCAGGGCCAAGTGGCCTCAGCCAAGGCGCCTAGTTTGTGATCTTGTGCTCAGATGGCTCTACAATGACTACAAAAGGCAAAAAAACCGCTGGTGGTGATGACCAGCACCAGTGGCGAAGTGCCCGAAATCTCCAAAAGCCTCACTAACTCGTCTCCAACTCACAGAGCCCGACACTTGCACGCCTGAAGAGGCCTGCAGACTGCGTCGCGAACTGCGCGAACAGGGCCCGGCCGTCTTCTGCCAGCGCACAGTCGACGCTGGTCGCTACAGCGCCAAGAAGCTGCTCAGCGCCTTTGGGATCCGGCCACCTGCGTTTCTGGACGGCCAGCCCGACGAGGCCTACTTCAGCCTTCTCTCGCTGGCCATTACGCGTGAGCTGTCCAAGCGGGCCAAGCTGACGCGCTACAACTCCGTCCCGGACGCCGTGGAGCTCATCAACAAGTGCAGCAACATCGTCGTCATCACCGGCGCCGGCATTTCCACGTCTCTGGGCATCCCCGACTTTCGATCGGCCGGCACGGGCTTGTACTCGAAGCTGGAGCATCTGGGCCTCAACGACCCCCAAGAGGTCTTTGACATTGAGACGTTCAAGCAGGATCCAACCATCTTCTACTCGGTTGCCAAGGACATCATCCCCTCCACCGATCGATATACGCCCACCCACAAGTTCTTGGCCATGCTCCACGAGCGCGGCAAGCTGCTTACCAACTACTCCCAGAACATCGACAACCTAGAGGTCAAGGCCGGTCTGCCCAAGGAGAAGCTCATCCAGTGCCACGGCTCGTTCGGAACTGCAAGCTGCGTCCAGTGTCGCTACCAAATCCCAGGCGAGAAGATCTTCCCGGATATCAGGGCGGGCAAGATTCCCAAGTGCACGCGATGCCTCTCGACCCTCAAGGCTTCTGGTGCCGCGCCCAAGCGAAAGCGATCTGCCGGCGCTGAGAAGAAGAGAAGACGCTGGACCGACAACGACAGCTCAGACGACACGTCGGAATACGACATTCCCACCACGGGCGTCATGAAGCCCGACATCACCTTCTTTGGCGAGGCCCTGCCCGACGAGTTTTCGCGCCGCCTCACGGAAAACGACCGCGACAAGGTGGACTTAGTCATTGTCATTGGCACTTCGCTCAAGGTGACGCCAGTTTCGGAGATTGTCAGCTTCCTGCCGCCGCACATCCCCCAGATTTACGTTTCTCGCCAGGCCGTCAGCCACATCAACTTCGACATCGACCTGCTGGGCGACTGCGACGTCGTTGTGGCGGAGCTCTGCCGGCAGCTCGACTGGCCGCTTGTCCACGAGATGGTGCCCGTGGACCAGAAGATTACTGTGCGCACCGAGGACGGCTATGCAAGCCGCCATGTCTTTACCTCCAACAAGGCTGCTGAGAATGGCTCAGCCAAGGCTGAAAAGGATTCCAAGCATGTCAAGAATGGCAAAGACGTCAAGAATGCGAGGAACGGCAAAGGTAGCAGGAGCCCAAAGGTGACCAACGGCACCACCAAGAACGCCTAAAGCGGGCATAAGACTCGAAGATGCTCATTAGACACCAAACGGCAATGCTGGACCACATTCACGAAAAGAGTGGGCGAGCTTCTCTACACAAGGCGATGCCCTTTTGAGTCTTTTTTCCATCTTATATTTCTCTTGTTTCCTTGTCTCTCTCTTTGCGCGTCTCACTTTTCTTTTCCTGCTGATATACCTCGTGTTTTTTCTGCGCCTCTAAGATGAGATTTAGCGGGGCCCCATGGAGTTTAGGCCTTTGTTTTCTGATGCGCGGCCCTTTTTTATTTCTGTCAGGTTTCCTTTTTTCATCCTGCACCTGTTTTCTTAACCTCGCGGGTACCTATATCAAACGAGCTTTGATACACTTCCATCCGCAAAGACTTGTTCCCTCTTTTTCTTTTTCTTTTCTTTTACACTACCTAGGGATATACACATACAAGGGGACAGCAATGGGAATTGGTGGAGACTGTTAGACTTTCTGAGAGAAGACCAAGTGCTTTTGCTAATTTGGACGAACGACGTGACCGGAAGAGGAAGAAGGAAGACAGAAGAAAGATGTTTAGACAAAGTCAGTCATGTATTCATCCGTATAGAGAGAATTGAGCTATACTACTACTAGTAGAAATGCAAAATGGGTTCTTATTTTTTTCTTATTACTACTACCTGCTCCTTTCATCTTCCAAACTTTTTTTAAATGCCTCGGAGATTTTCTCTTTTCTCACTTTCGGGTTCAGCCATGGCCACCACAGCGGGCGATTTGGAAGTTACTTTACCGTAATGAGATGGTGCCTAGGCCTATGTGGTCTTCTGTCTTGTGTAAGACGGGGTCATGTAAGCAACAGGTTTAAAGGGGGTCAGCTTCGGGCTCTTAGTGTTGTGTGTTTAGTGTCGCTTTTGAGCACTATGATTAAGGGTATTTATTGCCTTGTTGAGATGGCGGGAAAAAAAGGCTAAAAAGAAAAAGTGAGTAGAACTAGTTTTGAGGAGGAAATATAGAGAGCGTGGGAGAAGGGAAATGATTAGATTCTTTGATCGTTTTTGAGGTTGGTTTTGCTTGTTCTTTTTTTGGAGATGGATATAGACGTTGGATCTGACACTTTGGGGTTTCTTTGTTTGAAATGGTATCTATATTTTGCTTTCCGCCTCTTTCCTTGTTTCCAAATATGTAGATTCAACGTCACCCTGTAAATACGATTTGTCCTTATACGGCTTCTTGACAACAAAACTATACAACAATCCCCTGCTCATGACTCTGTTAAGCTTCCATCTCGCTTATGATGCTTTGCTACAGATAGCTTGCCTGACAGGAAGATCCTCTTGCCTCCACCGCTTATTATAGTAAGAACTACCCTTCTTGGTTCTTCCAAGACATCTAACCAGTTCAAGAAAGATATGAAGCGCTATTGAACATATCAAGGGGGGGAAAGAGCTCGTATGCTAAATCAGGCTTTCATACTTGTCCAAGCCGGACTTTTGCTGCTGCTGCTGCTGTTGTTGGGGTTGGGCAAAAGAGCTGCCACCCATCGGGCTGCTATTACTAACCCCCCCCAAAGCCCATTGGTTTCTGCTGTTGAGACAGCGAGCTACCTGAGCCTGCTGAGCTCCACGCATTTTGAGACGCTGCCGGGGGCGGTGCGAGACTGAATCCTGATGTCCCGGAGCTGCTGCCTGGCGGTGGGGCCAGCGAGAAGGATGAGCCGCGGGAATCACTCATTGCGGGTCTCTGGGAGTTGAGCGAGTTTAGTGACATGTTGGACATGGAACTGGCCATGCCTGTGGTACCGAATGTAGCGCTGGAGTTGGACATGTTGGAGGAGTAGTTTGGTGTCAAGGGAGGCGGCGAAAAGCTCTTGTTGGTGGACGCAGTGGAAGACCAGCCAAAGTTTGGTGCAGATGGCGTAGACTGCGCTGGCGTTTGCTGGAAACTCGATTGCTGTGGTGTTGGTTGCAGGGGCTGGCTGAACTGAGTTGCGCTTGGGGTCATGACTTCGAAGCGGTTTAGGTCGGGGGTGACTGTTCGGAAAGAAGGCTGCTGGCTTTGTAGGGTGCTTGGTTGCTTCACGGGAGGGCTCATGGCGCGCGGAGTTGACCAGGAAAAGGATGGTGTCTGCGGCGTGGCCGTTGATGATCGATTGACAGAGGCAGCGGCACTCGGTGCGTCGTCCCAGCTGGGCGTCCTTGCAGCGTTGGAAGAGCCGCCGGCTGTGCCCTTGACCAGGGCTTCAAAGTCATCTTCGTTGCCGCCGTTGGTGGCATCGAAAGCAGTTCCTGTCAGACCGCCGAAAGCCATAAAGTCTTCGTTTGGAGCAGCTGTTGACCCATTGGTCGATCCTGATAGCTCTTGTAGTTTCTTCGTTTGTTCATCCTCGACCTTGCGTGACAACGTCTTGATGAGGTCCATGAATGATTGGAACTGTTTGAGGTTAAGCAGCGGTCCTAAACTCATATTCCACAAGATTGGTAGGATATCCATGGCCACAAACTCGGCATCGGCTGTTTGTCCGACCACGTACATCAAATCCCGAGCTGCCATCATGACGGCGGGTTCCTTGGTCTTGATGCTTTTGACCAAGGGCACAATCTTTTCTTGCATGGTGTACTTGTCGAGTGCACTGGACGAAGAAGTCTTCTTGTTTCCTTGCAGCCCGCTGAGGCCGCCGTCATCTGCACTGGATTCATTGGAGCCGCCGCATAGAACGACAAAGGCTTGAAGTCCACGGACTTTGATGGCGAGACTGTTTGTTCGACTAAAGACAATGGCGACTACGGGGAATAGCTCGTTCTTGATTGTGCTAAAGTCCAGAACAGGTAGCACCACAGCAAAGCTTCTCAGTGCTGCATCCACGATTGAAGGCGTGGGGCATTCTATGGCTGCAATGATGACGGGCAGCACATCTACAGCATCCGTGTCAGCAACATCGTCTTCAAGCACAAGTTAGGGGAGAACTCACCGTCTTTGAACTCCCCGCCGTTACTGTTGTTGGCTATCACTGCAATGTTCTCTAAAAAGACCATCAAACCAGCATCCCGAGCTGGGTCTTTCTCTTGGCTCTGCTTTGCGTTTTCCACAAACACGCTCTTCAAGACTGGCCGTACCCTTTCGCTGAACGCTCTTCGAGCCGTCGGCAGCAGAGTGAGTATCTTGAAGACGTTTTGCAAGATCGGAGAGAGAAGATCTTTATCCTTCATTTCATCCAACAACGCCGGCAATAGTTTCTTTTCTAGAACCGACTTTGGGAAGGAAGGCAAGACTTTGTTAAGGCCTCGCAAGAATTGTGACTTTTCGTTGGGAGTCTTTGCCGGAAAAGTATCGAGAAAGCGAATAGTAGAAACAAGGACATTGTCGAAATATTCGCTTTGTTGAAACTCTCTGGCAGTCATTCTTTGCGCAGGTCTCCTCGTGATGAGCTTCGGCAGCACATGATTGGACAAGTCTCTGGGTAATGGTCTGGAGGAAAGATAATTGTTTGTGGTAGTTGGGACGGTGGAAGATGAGGAAAAGGTTCTCTTGTATGAAGAAGGGCTCCCATGGGCCTCGATTGGTGACTGATGCGGCGAATTGTAGAGAGCAACGGACAGCAAGCCGAGCGAGAACATGTCGGCAGATGCGGTTAGGTTGTTATCCATGACAAAATCAGGAGAGGTATAGTCCAAGTTTAGCTGCACGAATTTGGGCAGCCTCGGGTCCAAGTTGAGGACTTCATGTAGGCTGATGCCCTGGATCGACGTAGGCTTTGTCGAGCCGTCTGCGGGACTGCAGAAAGAAAGTCCGCTTATCTTCCAGTCAGACTGTCGCATGGTTAGTTGTCGAAACTATACAAGAAGACATGTACGTTGAAAAAGGTGGGCTGAACGTGCCTTGGCGTTGATAAGCACTGCATCAGGCGTCAAGTTACCGTGGACAAGGCCAGCGTTGTCATGTAAAAACTCCAATGCTTTGCTGATTTGCAGCAAGCCCTTTTGAATTTCCAGCTCGTCAATCTCAATCTCTCTCCTTCTGCGCACGCCGTCGGCATCTTCCGTAACGTATCGACTCGATCGGCCGCCAGGGCCACCAGCGCGCTCTTGTTCGTCCTTTTCCTGCAACAAGCTGGCTAGAGACGCCGTCACTGCTTCTGTCACGAATTGTAAACCGCCGCCTCTGGTTTCCTCCACCGGCTCAACGAGCTCGAGAATGCTGGGATGCCGCAGCTTGGCCAAGCTGGACGCTTCTTTCTTCAGGCGCTCCACCACTTCCTCGACGCTGCGCTTATAGGATGCGGCATTGCCCTTGCCGACGGAGCTGCCGTGTGCGTCGAGAGACTTTTTGTCAAAGGCAAAGACGCTGTACGCCTTGCCGGTGGACTTCTTCTTGGCATCGTAAATCTTCCACGGCCCGGCCGTCGAGGTGGGATTCGGCGATACGGTGTAGTTGGAGGAGATGTTGGTGCTGGAGAAGGACTTGAGCGCAGAGGAGAACATGATGCGTCGTGTAGGAGAGAGCAGACTGTTGCAGCGTCGTCTACGGAAGTCTTTCAAGGCTCATTGCGGACCGGGACAGCGATAAAGGAGAGGATCTTGGAATGCGCCAAAATGGCCTGATGGCAGGTTGGTGGTGCGCCCGGCGCAATTCGAACAAGGCAGATTGGTATCTATACCAGGGCCTTTCCGCTGCTCAGCTGAATGAATTAATCTGCGTGTTGCGAATGTCCCTGACGTATCGCGGCGAGGCTGAGCGATGACACGCGTTTTTGGATCGCAGCTACAAGATATGGAGTGCGACGTGCGTTGATGCTATTCGTAGCTCCCCGCTGTCATTGGCCAAAATGATAACATGATGCATCAGAGCTTCGACCTCTGCGCCACACCAAGCCACAGTACCGTGGTGCTGCAGATTTGGTGCAGCGACTGACTAAGAAGGCCTGCTACGGAGTCAGAAGCGGCCGTCTCAAGGGCACATCGGAAAGAATTCTCTATAATCGCTGGATTGTAATTACAAGGCTGACCATCCCAGGGACATAGACGTGGTCAAGACAGTCATTCTCAAAGGCGCACGCATCTCCTATATCGGTGACGGTCCAATCTTCCTTTGCTTACTCGTCATGCTCCTTCCTGGCAGCAGCAGCAAATTAACCGACGACATTTGCTGCACAGCGGCCTGACGCGGCATCACGTAACGGGTACCTTCGGGCCTGGTGTTTTCAACTACCCCGAATAGTACAGAGCATCACAGCAGTAGCCTCGCCCAGCACCGAGTACCTACAGCGTAGATGCGCAAGAAATTGCACTGTTTCCCCCAGGCCTGTAGCGCTAATTTGCTGCTGTAAGACATAGATGGCCGTATCGCAGCGCTGTAATAAGGCAGCGGTGAATATGCACGTAATCCATCCTGCACTAAGACTAAGCCCGTAGTCCGGTACCGCTCCGGGGTCCAGGGTCCTCTCCGTGCCTTGCGCTGTCTCCGGCCTCGCGAGTTGCTTCTCTCTTTGTCAGCTGGAAGTTCTCTTGGGAATCTCAACTTATATTTGACCTGGACTCTGGCCTGGCAACTCAATTGGACGCCGCAGAGGTATAAGTATTGCTGTTTCGGCCACGATTGTCTAAAGCGAGGCGTCTGGAAATTTCTGCTTTTGGGACAACTGCCCTACTAGCAAGCACCTAGCTAGAATTTTGTTGGAGACAACACAACTCTCACAATGCGTTCGACCATCTCCAGAACAGCGCTCTTGAGCGCTTCGCGGGCTTCGCGATGCCTTCCTGCGTATCGCCCTGCTCGCTTCTACAGCCTCAAGGCTACGGCCACTTCCACCTCCGTACAGCGCCCTCTTGAGGCTTCAAGGCTTTCGGTGGAGCAGACGAAGAATCCCAAGAGCCTGACCAAGCCTGAAGACCTCGTCTTTGGCAAGGAGTTTACAGGTGAGTTTCTTTTCGACTTTATGGATCAATATCTCTTGTGTATTATTAACACTTCATCGCAGATCACATGCTCGCCATTGAGTGGAACAAGGACGAAGGATGGCTCGAGCCTCGCATCACTCCCTACCAGAACCTGTCTCTGGACCCGGCCACCTGCGTCTTCCACTATGCCTTTGAGTGCTTCGAGGGCATGAAGGCGTACAAGGACAAGAACGGCGACATTCGGCTCTTCCGCCCTGACAAGAACATGGCCCGTCTCAACAAGTCTGCCGCCCGAATTGCCCTGCCCACCTTTGAGCCTACAGCCTTTGTCGAGCTCATCTCAAAGCTCACCAAGCTCGACTCCCGCTTCATCCCTGCCCAGCGCGGCTACTCTCTCTACCTGCGACCTACGCTGATTGGCACGCAGAGCACTCTTGGCGTCGGCGCTCCCGGCTCTGCCTTGCTCTACGTCATTGCCTCTCCCGTCGGTCCTTACTATCCTACTGGTTTCAAGGCCGTCTCTCTTGAGGCGACCAACTATGCCGTCCGCGCTTGGCCCGGCGGTGTTGGCGACAAGAAGCTCGGCGCCAACTATGCTCCTTGCATTGTTCCCCAGCTGGAGGCTGCCAGCCGTGGCTACCAGCAAAACCTCTGGCTGTTCGGCGAGGAGGAGTACGTCACCGAGGTCGGCACCATGAACATGTTCGTTGCTATGAAGGACAAGGCTACTGGCCAGAAGGAACTTGTCACTGCTCCTCTTGACGGCACCATCCTCGAGGGTGTGACTCGCGACTCTATTCTCCAGCTTGCCCGGGAGAGACTTGCTCCCGAGGGCTGGAAGATCAGCGAGCGCAAGTACACCATGCAGGATCTGGCTGATGCCTCCAAGGAGGGCCGTCTGTTGGAGGCCTTTGGTGCTGGCACCGCAGCTATTGTTAGCCCTGTGAGGTCTATTGCGTGGAAGGGCGAGATTGTCGACTGTGGGCTGAAGGAGACTGAGGAATCTGGCGAGCTTGCGCTCAAGGTCAAGGAATGGATAGAGGCCATTCAGTACGGTGATATTGAGCACGAGTGGAGCGTCAAGGTCTAAGGATAACAAAAAAGGAGGATAGATGGAGAGAAATACATTAGTTAGCGTCATGTAGATATGCTGTTATAAAAAAAGAATTAATCTGCCATCTGCTGCAAACCATGCCTCCCCCCTGTACGGAGAAGATTCGGTGAAATCGTGAATCATTTTTTTCTTTTCTTTGTCCAACAACCCAGTCTAATATTTCATGCCATTGAGGGACCATATATCTCTGTAACGATAGAAAACCAAGAAAATAAAATGCCTTAAACATGTACATGTTGGCCACTCCCAACGTTTGCCCCACCGCTCGCTGCTGAACCCAAATCCTCATGTGAGATTGATTTCCTCCTCCTCTACCTTCCCCTTTGTGAACATGACACCCCAGTCTCGCTCCCCATGTCGTCGATTTAGTTCTTCTTCTCGTTTGCTGAAGGGTCAGGAAGAACACCCTCGGCTTCTAATCTTCTTCGTGCCTCCTCAAGAGCCCAGGTAGAGACGCTGTGATATCAAAGAGTCAGTAAATGCTACATAGCCAAAATGACGCAATGAAGCCGGTAGCTTCGCCACTTCCGCCGCTCCATTCCTGGTCCCAAAGGCTCCAAAATGTCAAAGGGAAATGGTCCCAGAAGCCGCAGTGCTATATGCCGAATCCCATAGACGCAATATGTCCTGCTACTTACGAAGTATCAGGCTTGAATGCCAGAGCAACACCGGTGACCAAAAAGGCGGCGCCGAACAGGTACATGGGCCACTCCCAGCCCTCGGGCTCGGGCTTCTCGCCGGGCTTGACGCCCCAGAGCCATCCGGTAGGGGGCTCAAATTGTGACTCGCTGCCGTGGCCGCCTTGTCGTCGAGTCGTCATGGAGAGGCTTCGCGCGGAGACGAGAGGCTTGCGTGCGCATCGCACCGCTCGCAGCGGGGCGACGGTATGTCGGAGGATGGCCATTTCGGGCGCTTGCAGGAGGGGAGAGGCACTCGCGAGTGGTGATTCGGGTGGTTCTGGCGATGTTTCGGGGCCGCAATGGCTGGTGGAAGTCGGTTTTGGGGGAGAGGGACGTCGTTTGGACCAGGCCGGCGGTTCAAAGTGCGGCGCTTCTCTTGGTTAGAACTCCGGATAGCGGCTTTCAGAGTCACATGACTGAAAACGTGACTGATCTGCGCCGTTTGATGCTGTGGCGTTGAATTACCCCACTATACGTTGTTTCCCTTCGTCCATCAGAGGGTATTTATTCCTTTGGTCCTTGAGCAGGATGATGGGAGACATGGATAGAAAAACAGCTGTTTCAATAACATCATCGTCAGTTTAGTCCTCCAGCTTTCCAGCCACGATTTGTGCCGCATTGCCTCAGCTGCTTGCACGTAGAGATCGCCATCAGCCCCACATATCATCACTTAGCTTGGACTTCAGCTTTCCTTGACGAATGCCACTTCTTGTCGACCAAATCTCTCGATTGGTGCCGTATGTTTTGCAGTACAGCAATATGGATTGATTTACCGTCTATTAACATGCATTCATCATTATACGTCGGTGTTGAGGGTGTCTCGAACTATAGCGGTGATATGCTTTACACTAAGATGAGTGCATGTAGCTTGGCCCATCTGCTGCTCATCTAGCTCTATACACATATAATGGAAGAGACCATATGAAGTGCATTGTCGTTCATATTGATTTGTAGATGTAAGCTGTGCGAGTTCTCATGTCTAACATTATTTCGCCATATACTGTGTATATCTGTAAATGACTCCATCATTCACATTTACACTGGATTTGCGTAGAGAAATAGAGGGTAACAGTCTAAAAGCTAGCACGTTTCATGAAGGCAGAATACATCGTTGAACACCGGCCTTTCTTCTCAATCTCAACTTTTAACTATCTAAACCATGAGTCAAAATTACGCAATCACACAGCCGTTTTGGCTCCATGACCACTGATAGAGTAGCAGGTCGCTAAAATATACGCGGCTTCCACTGTTTCAACCTGGTGACTGGAGAATTTTTCTTCAATCACATACACTTCCGCCGAGTATCTAACAATACGATCAAGATACTTACTTTCAAGTCATTTGACCATGTATTGGTTGAAAGAAGCTAGGCGTGCAACGTACTCTATAGAGTCTCTGTGGGAATAGTATATACAAACACTCTGCATTATAAGTGCCAGTTGGGCTGCCATCAAAAGCTGATTGTAGGCCCAATCAGGCAATAGGTACGTGAATGGGTTAAAATAGCGTTTCGTAAATATAAATTAAATTCCACTTCTACCATCAATGCTTTTATCCGTCCACCACTGCCGAAACGCCGCGGAGAAGCTGTCCATATTTAGCCATTGGGATGAATATAAAGGAACAGCTACATTGGGATTTTCAAATTATCCCTCAATAATGGAGTCTTTTCCCACTTTGTGTATCTGCTTTAACCATTGTAACGGACCGTCGCTGACCCGATACCCCGGTTTTTACGGACTTCCGGTATAATCCGGCTTCTACTAGACACACCAAATAATATGAGAAGGGGGAAAGACAGACTGCACTATGCTGGTATCGGTCTACATATGGTATTTTGCGTCATAAAGCAACATGAAAAGTCTAGCTTCTTTTAACTAAGATGTTGGCATAACATTGAACTTGAACAGGCCGTAGCGTCTTGCCAAGCCAAAAGAATGGAACACAATTCCCAAATGTCCGGGATACTTGGAAGAGATATCGCTAGGTGGGCCGATCAACTGCATCCTTCTTCGAGCTTCGATTGACGATGTGCAAGGGTGGCCTTTAGGACAAAAGTGGCTGCCAATATGGAATATTCGGTGCTTAAACGGCTACAGCGTAATGTTAAATCCAGCGCTGCCGTCAAATCAAATCTATCAAATAAATACGTACCGAAGTGACATCTACAACATATCAAATCAAATCAAATAACATGTACCAGAAGCTGCAAATATAAGTATTATGATACATTCATATTTGATTCGTTTGATATACCGTGCATGTCACTTCGGTACGTATTTATTTGATAGATTTGATTTAACGGCAGCGCTGGTTAAATCATGACGGGATGATCTTGTGAAGAATTATATTCGCTAAACTTTGGCATGAATCATTCATTTCATTATATGTCCTATTCTTTTATTAAAAGAACAGGTGTTGTATGAGGGGACGCAGTTGGACTGCCCTCATATCATGGATAAAAATGCCGCCAATACAGTAAGACCAATCGCTTCCTCAAAGTTTCGGTGATCAATTCTCAGAAAGTCAAGTATATGACTTTACTGAATACCGTGTCATGAAACTAGGTGCACTACGATATTCATTAGTCTTGATGAGCAGCACAAGGGCAGACACATTCTGGAGCTCACGTCATGGTTCATGCCGGCCGACCAACCAATGCATTGCGGCGGGTTAAGGTCGTTGTCGATTTCGGTGCAGGGGCAGCCACCAATCTTCACGCAGTCGCAATTGCACTCGTAGGGCTCGGTTCCGTAGTAGCAAGTCTGGCAGTTGGCAGTCTGGAGACAGCAGTCTTGGGGCTGGGTAGGGCACTGTCTCTTGAAAAGCGGTGACTTTGGGGTGGCGACAGCCAGTCCAACCAGCGTTGCGAGGACCACGGCGAAACGCATTGTCGATCGTATTGTAGGAAGATTAAGAACTTTTAAAGTGAATTATCGATGATCGGAAATCCTTTCACGACTAGTTACAAATTTTATCCCATGGGGGAATCGCGGTCTATTTAAAGGCACGCAAGCAATAGATGGTCGGGCTCGTCGCCTCTATCGGGGCCGAGATCCGACTAACCAGGTGCTTTTCTCACACTCTCCTTCTAAAATGAATCAAGAAAACAAGAATGTAACGTTACATCAGAACAAAGACGCATAGTATTGCAGGCTATAATCAGTATAAAGCCTGGATACTGCCTATTTCACGGTGTCGTACTGGCGTTGGACTGCCGGGGTAAAAGCAGCATACGAGAGGGCCGTACTGGCAGCACGGCAATGGGCTGTCACTAAATCGACGAGCCGATGCACTAGCCTTAGTAAGATCCGAAGGAAAACGCATGTAAAATAGTCAGAACTTGGTAAGCAGAATAGCGAGTTACCTGTCGAGTATGGAAATAGGTATTCTGGCTGAGAACTTGGCATGTTGTACCTGAGCCGTTTGATCCGCCTACTCCTGGCATTTGCATTGTCCTACTAACTGAACAAAGAATAGTATCAGCTAATCAGAAAACAACAGTATCCTTGTAGGGAAGTAGTACGGAGAATTCACCTCCACAAGTGGCTGGGGGACAAAAGGAACAGGATTAAGCTCAAATAAAGCTTGACGTACGACTATGACTCCACTTATAGCTGAGATCATCAAAGATAATCTACAACCAATGCTACACAAATAAGTAATCAATCTACAGCGTCATCCCACTGCAGCCCGAAAAAAGAAAAAAAGGCGCGCGGTTGGCAAGAGAGATGGATAGAACATATGTCTCAAAAGATGTTCAGTTCTGACAGTACCTGTTCCGAGGTATCAAGTTCAAGCGACTAAGTCAACAGAGGAAAAAATAGTTGCAAGTGAAACAATAAAGGTGGCCCCTTTGCTCGTGATTGTTTTCTTTCTCCGGCATATTAGCGCAGGTATTGCTATTCGGGTGGTGTTAAAGCTCACCTTCTTAAACAAGTTAACCGTCGCTCAGGCAGGAGATTTTAACCGCCCGAATAGCAAAAATATACCGTCCGAATAACACTCATCAGCGCTTCGGCTATACATGGATGTGAATACAAGCAAGATGCTGATGTCAGCTATATTCGTAGCGTCGGTTCACACGTGGATGAACATACACAAGTATATACAATAGCTATAGAAGATGAGAGCGAATGGGCACAAAACGAAAACATGTTTCTCAAATATGAGCTGAGAGAGCACAGGCGATTGTCCACTGCCCTATTGGAGATATTCTCGGGCATAGTCCGATATGGCCGGCACTTGGTAATGATCGGATCTATCCCCTGATCTTTAGAGATACTGCACTCCATACCTCGCTGGCAGATATGCGAAAACAGACAAGGGCTATGGAGTACCTAAAGGCTAGCGGGCTTGTGATTTACGATACGTAGTTCGCGAAATGACGCCGTCTTGAAGTCTTATAAACGCGAGCGCTACGCTTGAGTCCGTTGCGGATTGAGCAAGACCCTTGCTAGGGCAAACATTGAAATTTAAGACGATCTGAATAGCTATGCTCAAATAGTATCTATATACGAAAAAGGTTCGCTTGTTTCTATATTCTCATTGAAACCCCAATTTACCGAAGCAGTAGCTGCGGCTCGGACCTGATCCGCCAGCTTACCCGACGCTTCTTTTTTTTTTCGGGAAATGTGATTATGCACAAGGATTTCCCAGCTAGGGAAAGTAAAAGCCGATATTCCGGATTCCTAATGCCATCTCTTCGCTCTTGGATAATAGTTCAATAGGTCCTACTATTATACATCTACCTACTCACCCAAAAACACGTATTCGTAAACGTCTGGCTCCCTCTGTGGCTCGTCCGAGATTTTATAGCCTTCAAACTTGACCTTGCTCCCCACATAAGTAAAGGTCTTCATCAGTCCTTCAAATGCGATGCAGTCATTACTGGTGAAATCGATGTAGCCGGGATCAGGGACATGTAACTCTTCGCCCTCGCCGGTTTCGTAGCCTTCAAGACGCAGGTAGACACGGCGAGACGGGGTTGGCTGGGTGGCAGTTTTGCGCTTCTTCGCGGGTTGTTGCTGAGACGAATCTTCATCTTCTTCTTGCTTCAGTGAGGCTTTGCGCTTTTTCGCGTTGGTGGGTTCCTCTGTATCAACACCATCTCCATCATCTTCTTTGTCATCATCTTCTTTATCCTCATCTTCTTTATCCTCATTGTCTTCATCTTCTTCGTCGCTCATGGAGGCTTCAGAATCTTCATCCTCATCCTCATCCGGATCGAACATTTCTTTGAGCGTATCGTCGGACAAACAAAGCGTCATGGTTCCTCGGATGATGCCAAGATTATAAGCCGCAACCAGCATATCATCGGAGCTCGGGGCAACATCCATGGTCAGCGTATCTCCCGTGAATTCAGTGTCCCATCCGTCCAGTACCGCATCACATCGAATAACGTAAGAGCCTGCTAAGCGGCTGAGATCAAATGTTTTGGATTTCTCATCCTCTCCGTCAGCATCTCCCTCCTTTGACTGCCTGCGAGCGAGATATTGCTTGTGGGCTTCCATGTTTTCTTCCCACTTTAATCTTCGCCGGGCTTTCTCAGCCTCGCGCTGACGATCACTAAACTCTTTCCCTAATCGCATGATCTCGTCACGGTCCCATCCTATGAAGCATGTAACAGGCTCCATGACGTTATGAGTACTGTTCCAAATATGAAGACCGGGGATATCCTGGGTCTTCCATGTAAGGTCACCTATTCTGCGTTCAGTGCGTAAAACCAGCGTTTCTGGAGTCTTGGTCGGGTCTGGCTTCCCGTCTGTCAAGTAGTAATGTTCCAAAAAGCGACGGACATCAAAACATGCTCGTTCATTGGGCGTTTTACACTTCTCAAAAGCCTCATCGTCTAACCGCTCCTTTTCGGCACTCCATGCGGCGAAATCGCTCTCCCATTTGTGATACAGAGGCTCGTAGTCGCGTCGCATGGCGGCTTCTAGCTCAACTACAGATTCAGGAACGGTATCACACTATCCATGTAGATGAATCAGAAAACTAGTCCTAGGAAGAGTGGAGGGTGCTTCTTAGCCACTTACGTTGCCTTCACAAACCTCATCGCGAAGGAGAGCCCTCAGCGTTGAACCCTTGGCAGATGGCTTAAAGGGAATACCATAGTACGTCAACTGAGCCGCAAAAAAAGCTTTACTGAATAAATGAGTCGCCTCTAGTTTGGCAATCATCTTGTCGGCTGGGCTCGGGATGGTGTCAAGATGAAGCAGGTCCAGCAGACGCGGGCCGCTGACTCGCTTGATGTCGTCCACGGTGAAAGCTTCCTTGCACATTTGGAAGCCATTGCGCTTGAGAGTTGGCACTTCGGGACGGTTTGGCGGATTAGATCGTGCCGGTATTGGCATGGTGTCTCCAACTGCGTGAAATGGTGTGTGTAGATGTGTCTATTTTCTTCTTCTAATAGGTGAGGCTGTGGATGGTGCCGAAGACGCGTAGTTGTTTCAATTTACGCGACCAAACTTGGCGGTCAGACGTACGATGATGTAATGCTGACAACAGGCTGGAAGAGAAAGGATTGTCAAACAGCTGGTCAATTAGAACGCGATATTGATGATGTATGCGAAGATCTGCACTGATTTGACGTGTTATTTTACAGGTAGTGTAGTTTTGCTAACACGATTGCACGTGTGAAGTGTGGATCGCGTTTTTAACGGCCCGGGCTATCAACACAGTACCTGAGGTAGCGTTGCATCACAGCATCAGCCGCAAATGCCACTGGAATAATTTCATAAATCATATCGCAATCTAAATCGCATCCATTGGAAATTCTTTTCCCATCATTTCTCTACCCTTTCCACAGCGAATTGTACTAATTATATGATCAAACCAGCGCTATGATGTCATGGCTCATGGACAATGGCCTCTGATATGGAGCGCTGTTCTCAAGTTTCCTTATCAGTAACCTCACTGTTATCAACCGGACCTAGAGATCCCATCACTGAGACGGAAATACATACACTTGGCCGAGTAAATAAAATTCACCAAATCTGCGATTCATTGATGAATATATCTATCTATTTCAAGAGAACATCTTAGTAGACTTGGTTTCCCTCCGCATCGTAAACAATCTCTTTGCCAGGGTTAGGCTGGGGAACAAGCCCAAGCTGCTGCAGAACAGTCAACCCGCCCTCCTCAGCAATCTCGCGAACAATCTTGCCATTCTTGAGTGTAAAAATTGAAATTCCGCTGAAATGAATCTTCTTGCCAGTATTGGCTTTGTCAAGCTTTCCCACGACCAAATCGTCAAATGCACGGCCAGTATGCGTGCCGCCGCCAACCCACTGGGCTGCGACGTAGTCACCCTCTGCAATCAATGGAGTTTGGTAAGACCTAAAGGTCAGATCAGGGAAAGCCTTTTATGTAGTCAGTATTTGAAAGTGCTTTTGGGGCATATTCTAGGTTTAATTACCTCCATAAACTCGGTCAGCATCTTCTTTGCGCCCTCTTTGCCGTGACGGGGTCCGTGATTAGGGTAGCTCATGACAAAGTCATCAGAGCAGAGCTCGTCCACAATCGAGACATTTCCCTTCACCCAGTATTCCTCAAAGTACTTGGCAACAACCGCCTTGTTTCGTTGCTCGAGAGTAGCCATTTTGTTTTTGATTCAAAAATATGTGATAAAATTGGGAAGCTTGGAATGTTGTTGAGTGTGCAGCGTGTGTCCTAGATATGGTGGTAGTGTGTGAGTGATAATGTTCTGATGGAAAAGAATATCGGGATATCTTCATCTTTTATACTCATCATCTTCAGTCTTCTCCAGGATTCAATAGCAAGTTTCACGAAATTCAGTAGCAACTTTTTAATATCTGCAGTTCTAATCCGAGTCTGCATGTGTCTCTTATTTGACTAATATTAGCGCTAGCCACGTTGCTGTTGAATTGAACTTAATAAACGGGTCGGCATGATGGGAAGATGCGTGCACTAGGTATCTCGGTTGCACCGGTTGCTCATTTCAGTACCAATTATCCAAGAATGGTAGAAACTTTCCAGTATCGGGCATCAAACTTAACGTATGTACTGCACGGCGACATATAAAGCAACACTTAAATAGCGGGCCTGATCTCAAGCACCGAGCGCACTAGTATCATGATGTAGACGTGGGCATCATTCGTCCGAAACGAGCGAAGGGGCTGTTTTAGGTAATAGTTTAGACTTCAGAACGCCCAATAAAGCCGAGCCGGAGACAAACTGGTGTAGCATGACATAAGAAGACGGATGTAAGATGATTACAACGAGACCTACCCTAGGTAACCATGCGTCTATGGGCCAATTAGAACGATGAAAATAGACAAGCTCATAATAAGAACCATAATCTTTCTTATTAAACCTATTTGCCTGTAAGCATGATGTGTTACATCGCAAGTCTTTTCCTTTGTCGTGTGGCTCGCGCAGTGTGGCTAGCAGGAGAGGCGTTGTTGCAGGGCAACAGTCGTACATATACTACGGGCGTGTTTAACAAGATTTAAGAGTCAAAAGTATAGTTCAAATCCTCTCTATAGTCTATAAATGTCGTTTTGAATAAGCACTCTAAGTGCTCCCCAATTGTCTCACCAGCTGATGGCATCTATGAGATCATCTAAGCCTACGAATAGGCTCTTGTACTTCTATAGGTTTTACTCTTCGATAAATCTACGATTGCTTTGTCGACTTTTGGGAACTAGACATGAGTCTCGCAGCAAAAGGAACGGGCCAGGCAAGTTGATCGGTAGGGTCTTTGTGAACGTCGCCCGTGATGATCAAATCAACGATTGCGACACCGACATAGCCGCCAATAGCAGTGAAAACATGCCACCTGAAAATATTTAGTGCATGGTCTTCAGGAGAGAGTTAGGGAATGAGGCATACCATCCGTGTAATTCGAAAAGGAAGGCCAAAGGAATGCCAACTGTGTGCCTCACATCGGTCAAAATGTTACATGCCCAGTCGTCGATTAGCCAGACAAAATAGCCAAATACGAAAGACACTGGCGATATCCTTAGCTGTGTTTTTTATAAACATATTGGATCGTTAACCTACTCATGCCGAAGATGGAGATATTTTGCAGAGTCTTTTTGATTGCGGGATCAGGCACTTGCTGAGAGATGACCTTCAAGGTACGAGTCGCGATGACGTAAATGCTTAGACCAAAAGCGGATGCATGGAGCAGGAATTCATCCATCACCATGTGAGTGACCATGACTGTGGTGAAGAGAATAAGGAGAATTGTTCCCACCAGTTTAGTGCGCTGCGGACTGGCTTTGAAGGTAAGAAGGCGGTAGACGATAGGCGTTGTCAAAAGATGCATGGAGAGCTCGTCGGCTAGAGCATGTTAGGAGATGACGACAGGAAAGCTATAGAGACATCACTCACACATCTGGGTGTGATACTTCATCGTCATGTGGTATCCAGCGGAACATACTCCTACGCCGATGAGACCAGTGTATGAGATCAACCGAGGGCCCGTTCGCTGTTCCTTTGGAGATGTGACCAAGCCGTAGATTCCGTAGATGACTACTCAATGTCAATTCTGACCGCCACAGGAAAATTCCTGGTTCAAATATACCAAAAGTAAAACTGCTGAGAGTATTCACGAATTCAGCGATAAATCGTGTGACAACATAGTCCTATAGCGTGATGCCAATTCGTCAGAGCACCATCTAAATTGACGCAAAGGGTAGAGTGTACGTACCTCCTCACAAAAGCTGCAACACCACGTATAAGTAATTGCTCAAATTTTGCTAATTAATGCAGTACATACTTGAGATATGATGTCTGAGGCCCCCAAAAGGGTTCTACTGGATCAGCCATTTTCTCGGTATTTCGTGAAAATTGTTTCGGATGTATCTGAGGTGTAAAGAAGACAGTATGCTCTACTGTATTTTAGTGCTGTAAACACCACGTCGTTCCGGCTGCAAGGGACATGAAGCTAGGGCGGTATGCTGTGGCAGAAAAGGAGAGCTGCTAGGAAGGAGTTTGGCCAATGAAAATGCACTTGATTTCATAATGACAGTTATTATATAATCCGTGGCTTGGTGTAATTCTAGTTGCGATGCGGGACCGCATGAAGAGCTCGTCTCTTCCGAATGATACAGAAAGTTTTCTTCCATCATGTAGTAGAATGTACATATCTAGGTAATATGATATCATATGCCTTAATATGAACAAGAATACACACGGAGCTAAACGAACAACCAAAACGCTCACGCATCAAAGCTATGGCCAAATCCGTTACCAATCATCCAGACCATATCCGAAAAGAAGCCCAAGACCCAATTGATCTAGGCCATTGAGATAGCTAGGACTACTTCCAGTAAAGTAACTTGTTTCGTTTCTTCAATTAAGAAGAGGAGGTGAATCCTCTTATATAGTCTAGCCGGGCTTAAGTCCGGCATCCAAACCCGGTAGATGCCCCACTTTTCGGGTCCGGGGCAAACACCTCATCGCTACTCTAAGATGTCGCCATTCTATGCTCACATTGCCTTACACGAAATGCTCCTTTTTCATTGGCGGTTGATAAGCAAGCAATATAGCGATGGACATCAGACCGCGGGGTATCTATGCGTAACTGCAGGTGATAGCCCTCTCTTACCAGTAAAAGAAAGTCCCTCGATACTTTTTTGAAGACCGATGTCGCCACAGGGGCCAGAGAGTGGTGGGACTTAGACGAACCGTTTGCCGAGGGACCGCAACTATCGTTAGAACGGCAGGGGCATGAACAGGTTGTTTCATTGCAGTTGTGAAATGGAAAGACGTTTGCCAAGACAAGACCAAGAAACCGAAATAGAATTTAGTGTCACAGAAGAAAACAGCCGTCGACTTCACGGAGAGATTAATTATCAAAGATGAAAACGAACTTAATTCAAGTAAAGTCTAATAATAGTTCGACTGATTTCTGCACCATTACCAAGATAACGTTTTAGCCTGATTAAAGATCACTTTGTAAGGATTAGTCGTACCTGTTGTTTGCCGAATCCCTGTTTTATGTCCCCCGCTTGGGCGTCCCTCTCGGGACAACATAAAGCCCATCTAGATACTAAACAAAAACAAGCTGGCTGTATTAACTTTTAAACCGGGCACACTTGCGAAAATTTCTAAGATAGTGGAGGCACGTTTGTAAACCCTTGCCATCTTGAAAGTGATTAAGAAGTGATTGGGGTCCGCAATGATGCCATCTCGGCCTACTTTTGATCGGCAGAGAACCTATATAGTTCTCCCAAATATTCTTCCTTAAAATCCAGATTCTGATACAACCCTAGATCTGGATCAAACCTTTCAGTCTCATCATGGCTACAGTTCGCATAAGGCAGACTGGGACCGAAAAAGAGGGCGTAAATGAGTCTACACTCTCTCTGGATCAAATCCCTCCTTTGGGAGCGGAAAAACTAGAGAAGCGCTTTTGGTGGCAACGAACTCGGGCGATCGATCCGTACGCAATTGCGACTCAGGTTAGACTCTATACCCGGCATTATATCATGTCGAACCCTTTCTAACTCCGTTACAGCCCAGTGTCTTTGATGATCCCGAAACAGCAGAGAAGTACCAGCCTCCAGACAATTGGTGAGTTTCCACGTTTATCCAGATGCTAAACTGCGGACTAAAAACTAACTTTTAAAGGGAAAATGTTCATCGCTTCGATCCACTGGCGCGATGGACCTGGGCCGAAGAAGATGCTTTGATTCGAAAGATGGACTTTCGCATTACAGCCTGGGCTTGTGTCATGTTCATGGCTCTCGAAATGGATCGAACCAATCTCAGCCAGGCAAACTCTGACAACTTTCTTGAGGATCTGAATTTGACAACAAATGGTGAGATTTGCCACTGACTTTGTCAAACCTGAATCCGAAGGCAATCGCTTACTCTAAACCAAATAGACTACAACTTGGGAAATACCGTTTTCCTCATCGCATTTCTACTTGCCGAAGTTCCTTCTCAGCTGGTATCTAAATGGATAGGCCCCGATCGATGGATTCCCTCCCAGATGGTCTTGTGGAGTATAGTTGCTGGTGCCCAATTCTGGCTATCAGGTCGATCCTCATTTTTGGCTTGTCGAGCTTTATTAGGCCTTTTGCAAGGTGGATTTATTCCAGATGTGAGTTGAAAATAGTTCAGATTACGATGGATGCATTGCATACTAATACTACTACACAGATTGTCTTATATCTCTCGTACTTCTACAAACATCACGAATTGACTTTACGCCTAAGCTGGTTTTGGGGCATGATGACTGTAGCCGAGATCCTGGCCGCTTTACTAGCTTATGGCATCCTCCACATGAGAGACGTTGAAGGTCGATCAGGTTGGAGGTGGCTTTTCCTGATTGAGGTAAGAGCAATTATTAAAAGAGGATGTACGATGTTCTAGGCTAACAAGTACGTCTAGGGCCTCATGACTCTTATTGTGGGAATTCTAGCATTTGGTCTGATGCCCGCCGGCCCTTGCCAAACGAAGGGCTGGTTCCGTGGCAAAAACGGCTGGTTCTCGGAACGAGAAGAGATTATCATTGTCAACCGTGTCTTGCGAGAAGATCCTTCGAAGAGTTCGATGCACAACCGTGAACCAATTACACCGAGGTTGTTACTCAAGAGTTTGGGGGATTATGATCTTTGGTAGGTCAAGCATCACTTATCAAGGAAACTTGTCATGCTAATAGAAGCAAAAAGGCCGTTATACATTATTGGACTCTTGTTCCAGATACCCGCTGCGCCTGTGAGCAGATATCTCACGCTGGCCCTCAGGAGTATCGGCTTCAGTACTTTCCAAACCAATCTCTTAACCATACCCTCTAGCGTGTTGAATAGTAAGTCCAAATTATGCTTCATTTCGTCGTCTTCATAATAGCTGCTGATATAAAGTATAGTCATCACTATGTTCGCTTTGAGCTACTTGGCCGAGATCCGGAACGAGATGGTCTTGACAGCCATGCTTGGTCAGGTCTGGTGTCTTCCATTCTTGATTTGGCTCGAAGTTGGCTACACAGCTGAAAGCAATAAATGGGTCGTGTTCACTATAATCAGTCTCTTACTGAGCTATCCCTACGGTTAGTAGCTTCACGCTTCCATCTACCAATGCTGGGCAAAGGAAAATTGTTGACATGTATAACTAGCACACCCGATCCAAGTAGGCTTGAATAGCCGCAATTCCAATACTGTGCGATCACGAACCGTATCCGCTGCGACGTACAACATGTTCGTGCAGCTCGGCAACATCATATCGTCGAATCTCTATCGCGCCGATGACGCTCCACTTTACCGACGTGGCAACAGATACCTCCTCGCTATCACTTCGGTGAGCATTACCTGGTATCTGTTTACCAAATGCTACTACGTATACCGGAACAAGCGGAGGGATACGATATGGGATGCCATGACGCAAGAGGAGAAATTACACTACTTGGCAACAACAACTGATGAGGGTAATAAGAGATTAGATTTCCGTTTCCAACACTAGACTAGACAGTATCAGCGGCGAGATAGAAACCCGCATATTTCTAATTGAATAGTTGGAGAATGTAACACTACTTCCTATTTTTGGTCACAACGTTTTTCGGTGGATCCTATTGTTTTCGAGAACGATGCGACGAAGGGTGGCAGCTCTGTATCAGTTCTGAGGAGAAAATACAAGGGTGCTAGCAAATACCAGGAGGAAGTGACTATAGTCTGCCAAGGCGGCTGGTCGGGGCTGTACCATTATCAAATCATTAGCAATATATTGTTCGCCTTACAGATCAGCCCTACATGGTCTCCATGTGGGCAGTACTATCTTACAGCCCCCCAGCCCACATTAGCTGATTCCATCCCTGGAATCAATGCTAGTAACTAGCAAATAGGAATGTTTGCTTCGAAATAGTGTTATTTTAGAATTATGTGCCATCTCATCAAGGCCCACTGCAAGTCAAACTTAGCCGACGGCTTTGTTCTAGTGATTACGCTTTGTGGTGATTGATTCCACATCATCATTCAGAACGGCGATCTTTTTTAAGACTAACCGTCAGCACAGCCCCTATCCGAAGTGATACTGCTATTTATTGTAACGAAATGATGGAAATTGCGGATATATATCAAGCAAATGACAGCCTATATGTTGTTGTTTTTTCTTGAGCGTTTCATTTACGAATTGACTCACAGGTCTCACAGCGCTCTTCCTCGATCAAACCAGAAAATCCGTGGCTACCTTCAACATGAAATCTGCATTGGCTTATATGCTGGCCTTGGTAGGCTCAAGTACCAAGCTCGAAGAACCGATCGGAACGCCAGGACTTCTCCTTAGCGACGAATATATTAGTCTAGTTGCCAACCACTCTGCGTCATTTCACCCGAACTTTAGCAAAAACACCATCCAGGGAGTTCGAGCCAATGCAGCACTGGTCACACCAGACGTTGATAGCTTCTTTAGTGGGGTTTCTGGCCTTGGAAGAGTTCAGTTTGCCCAGGCGTTGGCTCCTCCTCCGGGAGGACTCAGAGCTCAGTTTCTCGATCGACTTATCATTGTGGAGGGAGACACTGCCGCAATTCTAAGCGCCAGCAGGATTACTACAAACACCTCGCAACTTCTTATTCAGACAACACTGGCCGAAACTATGATTTTCGATAAAGATGCTCTCTTGAGCCGGATTGTCAGTATAGGCGAATCTGGACTCGCAGTAGCGCAACAGACTGGCGAGGCTAAACTACCGTCCGTTGAGCCGATTGCACTGAATCCTATCGCGAATACATCTGCCGGATTCACTTTCAAAATTAAGGAGAAGGCCGCGCAGTTCAACATCAACTTCAATAATAAAAACTCATCAGCTAACGGACTCCTTGCCACGGAGAACGTCACTGTTGTATCTGATGGCCGCAACTCGACTGGTCGTGCATCTCTTGTCAACTTGTTCACTCGTTACAACACTTCGATCCCGGATCTCGTTCAGCACGATGAGTTCGTTCTCGGCCAAGGTAACTGGGCAGCTACCGAATACATATTCCAGGGAACGCGCAACGGCACGTTTACTATGCTTAACGGCACGGAAGTGAAGCCCAATGGCGTACAGTATCGCGCCCGAGGCATGCGATTTATGAGATTCAACGACGCTGGTTTGGTTGACCTGTTCTGGCAAGCAGCCGATAACGATGCCTTTGTCAACCCGGTATATTTGGCAAATCCAACTCTTGCCTAGAAAGCACTATGCTTAATGTGTCGTCGTTACAGAGCGGCCAGAGAAGTGGCTCACTCTACATTTCTTGATAATGTTTTTTATTCAAGGAGGACTTGTAATAATAATAGGGTAAAGGTATAGAATCAGTAGTTAAAGAGATTTAGATGGTGGGTATAATTGTGTTTAAAAAATGTCATACAAATCATGAACATAATTCACGACATTTACTGTTCCAGGTGCGAAGTTGCCACTGACGTGTGTGCATGGGGGGTTGGCGTTGACATACTCCCCGACTGTCACCCAAGCATGGGCGTCAGCGGCTTCATTGCCATTAGCAAACTACTTTTTGCGAAGAGAGTATTAGCTGAACATTCTCTACGATTCTGAAACATTTAGAGTGCACAAATCACCTGGGGCGTCATACGAGGGAGATGGCCGATACACGTTCCACCAATAAACAGCACAAACTTGGAGCCGAGATAGGCGAGCAAGGTCATAGCGTACAGGCTTTCGTCACTAAAGTGACTGAGAGGTCACCAATAGCTAAGACTACCCAGTCAGAGGAAGTCTAGTCGTCGATATTATTACGTGTGTATTGTTTCCCTTTGCCTCTTTTGTATATCAGTTTTGGGCAGTTCATGCCCAGTGCTGACGACGTGCAGCCAGCTTTTGTAGCATAAAGAAGAATTTGGTATGGAGTTCAGTCTGTCTTCTGTGTATAGGTAACTACCTGTACTTGGGTGTTTTGCATGGCAGTTGAGCACCTATCGCCGCCTGGTATCATGAGTAAGTCTGCAAATTACTAGATTTGATCTTTTTATTCAAAACTCAGCAACAATGAATTTGTTTACTAAACTTTCTGTGAAGGCGTCTTTACAGGAACAACAGATAATTGACAGACCAAAGAATAGTATAATGAAGTTTGGTTGTATGTTTTTCTTACTCGACCTCGTGTCTTGTAAGCCGACCAGACCAGATGCTTCAACCAGAAAAGATATAAGTAGCTGGAGCGGGAAGAGAATCCATCTTGCCATAAGGTGATTTTCGCCACTTCAGCTATCGCAATTATGGTAAAATAATACTCTCTCACCCTCAAATACTGCGGTCCCATGGCCATGCTGCTATCCTCATGCCAGTGGGTAAACTAGTTTCCTGCCCCGAACTCTGCCTTTTCGTAAATCATCAATACCTTCAACAAGTGCTTCTAGCCCTCCCGTACGTAGCTCCACAGGATGTGGTTTTAGCTGACCATCTGCAATCAACTTTTCGGCTATAGGAAAAAAGTGTTCCGCAAACTGGCGATCCTGCGGTCTCGCTGGTCTCCCATAAACTCCATCTAGTCGTACAGGCAAACCGGAGAGAGTTCTTCCAATTACCCAATCAGCACGAACTGTCCGCCGCGTGTATTGAATGTGCGTAGCAAGTGGCTCAAGCCCAACGTAGCGACCGCCGGCGGAACCAATCGCGTCGTAGCACATCTTCATTGTGCCCGCTTCTGTGACACAGTCCAGCGCATATTGGAGGGTATCGTTGGTGTATTTGCGAATCTCGATAGCGCAGTGGGGAGAGTTGTAGTCGAATGTCGCGTCGGCACCCAACGGCATGAGCATATCTTTATGCTGGGCAGAGCAGGTGGCAATCGCAACGAGACCAGAACTTGACGTATTAGTTAGTTGCAGCTCTAATAATGAAATATTTTTGTTTGTAATGTCATTTTGGGAAACGGGAATAGTAACTCTTACGCTTTTACTAGTTGTATTGCAATCGTGCCAGTTGCGGTTGCTCCACCGGCAATCAACACATATAGCGGCTTCTTGGGCTTCTTCTTTGTTGTCGCAATGTCATTGCTTAAAACTGGTGGCGGCAAATTGAGAGTTTGATAGAGGGCCAAAGTTGCTGTGCCTATACCAACGCCATATGTTGCTGCCTCATCGTAGGACATCCAGTCAGGAATCTTCCAGGCGCCGTGAGCATAAGTGATGGCATAGTCTGTGAATGCCCCGGTCCGCTTGTCGTCTACATCAAAGCCTATCGCTAGCCCAAAGACACGATCGCCTTTTTTCAGTCTCGTAACTGAAGTTCCAACTTCAATTACTTCTCCCGCAAAATCATGCCCACCGACTGCGCCAGGCACAACGGAGAAATCTACCATCTTCCAGTCGGTAGGATTCAATGCAATAGCGGCAACTTTGCAAACTACCTGATCGGGGCCTGGATCTGGGATTGGAACATTGTAGACCAATTCATATTGGCCTGCACTCTTTCCGACCAAGGTGTTTCGAACTGTCATTTTTTTTTTGTATGGTTCCTTATTGTTTTGGAGTTGTCTTTTTACGTCTCCGGTTCTTTAATTGGTTTGGTACAAATACGAGTTCTGGATATTCCGCTTTGGGCGGCTCGTCGCTCTGCAGATTTATCAAGATCGGACCAACACTGCGATCTGCGAATGCTCATGATTTCGGCACGTATATCGGTAAGAAAAAGAAAAGCAAACCGGTTTGTTGACATATTGAACTGCCTCATGTAGAGTAAGCCTGCATTAATTAACCGGTTAGGTGATATGATTCTGAGCCCCACTGTCAGCATATTGCACCGATCATGTAGTACAAAGAGTCGGTGGAAATAATATTATTGACAGAGTCAAGTAGGGAACATTAGCGTTCACGCTATGCTGAATTATAGCTATTAACGATGAAAGTCCTACGTCTATGCGGCAACGCCTGTTATCGCACAATAACGAATCCGCCACGAGTTCTGTTCAATTGTCCGGCTGTGGCTCTTAAGGGCATGAATTGATTACACCTTTATATAACTTTGTATCTCATGTAACCGCAAGGACTTGGAACCTCATTCGACAATTAGCAAATCCCTAGATTACGACTCTTTTCAAGACTCTCAACATGGCTCTGCCACCGTTCAAGACTGAGCCCATTGCTATTGTTGGAAGCAGTTGTCGCTTTCCTGGTGGTGCCAACTCGCCATCTAAACTGTGGCAACTTTTGAAGGACCCTAAGGATGTGCTGGTGAAGATACCTCCCAGTCGGTTCAATCCAGATGGATTTTATAATACAAATGGAGAGCATCATGGGGTAAGCAACAGTGATACTTGCTAAACTTGTCTACCTGGCTCTGTAAATATGCTAAACAAACACTCAATTGTAGAGTACAAATGTATTGCACTCCTATCTCCTGGAAGAGGATCATAGAGAGTTTGATCATAATTTCTTCAATATCCACCCCAGAGAGGCGGAGTCCATGGACCCACAGCAACGCATGCTGTTAGAGACAGTGTATGAATGTGTTGAAGCGGCAGGATACTCCATTCAGGAACTGAAGGGTTCTCAAACGGCTATTTTCGTAGGCCAGATGACGCAAGACTACTCAGATCTCATGTTGCGTGATGTGGATAGCGCGCCCCAGTACGCTGCTACAGGAATCTCAAGGGCCATCCTTTCCAACCGAGTCTCGTACTTTTTCGACTGGAAAGGCCCATCATCAACAATAGATACAGCTTGCTCATCAAGTTTAGTGGCTTTGCATCACGCTGTGCAAACTCTGAGAAGTGGAGAATCATCACTGGCTGTGGCAGCCGGTGTGAATCTGATCCTTGGCCCGGATCCATACATTCTTGAGTCCAAGGTACGCAGATGGGAGAGCCATTCAAAATGTGAAATTGGAAGATATTAACCAAGTATGCGTCTACAGCTTCACATGCTATCCCCAACTGGCAGATCTCGCATGTGGGATGCCGACGCTGACGGCTACGCTCGCGGCGAAGGTTTCGCATCAATCCTTCTGAAGACTCTTAGCCAAGCCATTAAAGACGGTGATCACATAGAATGCCTGATTCGGGAAACGGGTGTCAACCAAGATGGACACACATCAGGCATTACGATGCCCAGCTCCATATCCCAGACAGCGTTAATCAAGTCCACTTATACCAGAGCAGGCCTTGACTTTAACAAAAAGGAAGATCGCTGCCAGTATTTCGAGGCCCACGGTACAGGAACCATGGCTGGTGATCGTAAGTTCATTCATTAGCCTAAAATATACACTAAAGAGTTGCTAACATTCCACTCAATCAGCAATTGAAGCAAGGGCTGTCCGAGATGCTTTCTTCGGTGCAGAGGAAGAAGAAGACAATGCCAGTGCAGCTGAATCAGACGAACCTCTTTACGTTGGATCTGTCAAAACAGTCATCGGCCATTTGGAGGGCACGGCAGGATTGGCGGGATTGTTGAAAGCTTCACTTGCCGTTCAGCACGGTATTATCCCGCCCAATATGCTCTTCAACAGGCTCAACCCAGCAATCTCCCCGTTTTATACTCATCTTTGCGTACCAACCCAAGCCAAACCATGGCCTAAACTGCCTCCCGGAGTTCCAAGGCGTGCCAGTGTTAATAGTTTTGGCTTTGGAGGCACCAACGCTCACGCAATCTTAGAACACTGGCCGCCAGGAGGGAATGACGAAGCTCTTCAGGTCCCTTGTGGCCCATTTACTTTGTCGGCCAACACAGAAAAGGCTGTGAGGGCCAGAGCGCAGTCTCTTGCCATGGCATTGGCATCTGGAGAGCTATCAGATCTCTCAAATCTGGCATGGACGCTGCAGACTCGTCGCACGCAGTTTCCGCATAGAATATACATCTCAGCATCTACCCAAGAAGAGCTTGTAAAGAAGCTAAACAATGTGGCAAACCAAGCAGCTTCTACACCTACGAGAGCGATTCACGCGACGGAGGATCTTCCGGCAAGAATCCTTGGAATATTTACTGGTCAAGGTGCGCAGTGGCCCTCTATGGGTCGGCGTCTCTATGAGAAGTCAAAGAGGTTCAGACAGACAATTGATGAACTTGAAAAAGCACTCAGCAATCTGCCTATTCCACCCTCCTGGTCATTATCTGGCGAGCTGGTTGCATCAGATGAGAATTCTCGAATACACGAAGCTACCATTTCTCAACCACTTTGCACGGCTCTTCAAATTGCGCTGGTCGACTTGCTATATGCCTCTGGAATTACGTTCAGCGCTGTTGTGGGACACTCGTCTGGAGAAATCAGCGCGGCCTACGCTGCTGGATATCTCAAGGCTGCAGATGCGGTGGCTATCGCGTATTATCGTGGAGTATTTGCTCATCTTGCCGGCGGACCAGAGGACCGGAAAGGAAAGATGATGGCAGTTGGCATGAGCTTTGAGCAAGCTCTCTTCTTCTGTAAAGAAGCACAGTTTGCAGGCAGGATCCAGGTAGCTGCGAGCAACTCACGATCCAGCGTGACATTATCTGGAGATGAAGACGCTATTGAAGAGGCCAAGCAGCTCCTGGACCAGCAACAGACTTTTGCAAGAGTGCTGAAAGTGGAAAAGGCGTACCACTCACATCATATGCAACGTTGCGCACAGCCTTACCTTGAATCGCTCCAGAAGCTTGACATTCAGATCCGGGCCGATCATTTGAAGTGCAAATGGTATTCGAGTGTTTATGGTTCAAATGGTCGTCGCATTGATGACACCGAGGCCTTTAAGGCCTCATATTGGGTTGACAACATGGTTAAGCCGGTATTGTTTTCTCAAGCCATTGATAGAGCAGTAGTTGAAGAGCATTGCCACGATATTGCCCTAGAAGTAGGACCGCATCCTGCATTGAAAGCACCAGCGTTGGAGACACTTAAAAACTTGACAGGGTTGGATCTACCATACTCTGGCGTTCTTAAACGTGGCGAAGATGATATGGAGTCGTTCTCAGATGCTCTGGGCTTTATCTGGTCCAATTTCCACACACCAACTCCCGTCGTTGACTTTGCCGGATTTAGGAAAGCCTGTCTTGCGGGCGAGGCAGGAGAAAGTTTAACGCTGAAAGGCATTCCGCCGTATCCATGGGATCATGACGCCAAGTTGTGGAAAGAATCCCGCAAGTCTCGCAACTATCGATCTCGCAAGAATCCCATGCATGAGCTTTTGGGCTATGCAACCACACATGGCAACAACAGCGAGGTGATTTGGCGCAACGTGATGAAGATCAAAGAAATGGAGTGGCTTAGGGGCCACGTATTCCAAGGCCAAGTGCTTTTCCCTGCTGCTGGATACGTATCCATGGCTTATGAAGCGTCGATCCGACTTGCGACTGGCGAGATTGAAGTCCGGCTTGTCGAGCTTGAGGATCTTGTGATTCATCGCGCAATCACACTCGAAGATGAGTCGAGCGGTACTGAAGTTACTTTCATAATTCGAGTTAAATCTCAAACCTCAGACCAGATCACGGCTGAATATTCATGCTACAGCTGTAAAGTGGACGGGGCATCAGAGCTGCCTGACAGCACCAACTTCACAGGGCGCGCCATTATCCATCTCGGAACGCCCCGTCTGGACTCTCTGCCGGCTAGAGAAGCTCCAAAGCTGCCAATGAAGCCTGTTAGTGTCAGTCGTCTGTATTCCTACATGGAAGAGGTCGGCCTGCGTTACACTGGCGAGTTTATGGTCGAGGGCGTAGAGAGAAGACTCAACACGTCAACGGTGAAGTTACAACGCTTGGATAATTCTAAAACGAAATTACATCCTGCCACTCTTGATGCGGCGTTTCACGGAATTTTCACCGCGCTCGCATTCCCTGGAGATGGTCAACTATGGACACCATATCTGCCGACTGACATCCGTCGCGTCCGTATTAATCCTGCAGCACTGGACGCCCCTGTATCCACAAGCGATATATCAGATCTGATTGCAGACTGCTACCTTACAAACGCTAATTCGAAAACGATATGCGGCGATGTAAATGTCTCTTCGTCGACTACTGGAATCACACAGATTCAGCTGCAGTCTCTGACATGTTCGTCATTCACAAATGCAACTCCGCAGAACGACCGCAAGCTGTTTGCAAAGACAGTATGGATGAGAGATATCAGCAGTGGTATCGAACCGGATAAAATCCAGTATTTGAGCGAAGAAGAGGTCAATTATGGAGACATTTGCGAGCGTCTCGCATATTTCTATTTGAGAAGGCTTCGCAAAGAAATATCGCCCGAGGAGATTCCCCGTATGGATGAGCACTTTCAGATTCAGATTGACTGGATTCTCAATCATTTGCTTCCAAAGATCGAAGCTGGAAACCATCCTCGCATTAAAAAAGAGTGGGTAACTGATACCGAAGAAGATGCGCAGAAATGGATGGCAAAGTATCCTGGAAAGGTAGAGCTGCAGATGATATCAGCCCTAGGCGAGGTCCAACCTTCAATCTTGCGTGGACAACTACCTGCGCTTCAAGTCATGATGCAGAAGGATATGCTTACAAGGCTATATGCCGAAGCAGTTCCATTTCGCCAGACATACAGCCATCTCATCACGGTAACTAGCCAGTTGGCTCACCGTTATCCGCGTATGAGGGTATTAGAGATTGGTGCTGGCACCGGTGGTGCCAGTATTCATATGCTCAAAGGCCTCGCTGATCATTGCCATTCTTATACTTATACTGATATCTCTGCTGGTTTCTTCGAAGCCGCTCAAGAACGTTTCCGAGAGTACTCGTCCCTGATGGAGTGGGCAGTTCTGGATATTGAGCGTGATCCCTGTGAGCAAGGATTCGAGAAGCACTCGTTTGATGTCATTATGTCTTCAAATGCCCTGCACGCTACCAAGTCTTTGGCCCAGACACTGACCCACTGCCGAACTCTGTTGAAGCCCGGGGGGTTCATGATTCTCAATGAAGTAACAAATGACGGCGTTCTGCCACAATTCATCTCATCTCATTTACCGGGTTGGTGGCTTGGACGGGGAGATGGCAGACTATACCATCCTACTGTTGACGAATCGCGCTGGCATAAAGAACTGCTAGCTACTGGCTTCTCTGGAGTGGACGCTGCATACAGAGATTATCATGATCCCAAGAGATATCTTGCGTCTCTCATCGTGAGTCAAGCAGTAGACGATCGCATCAGTCTGTTACGCAATCCCATGTCTTCAAAGGAGAACATTACACAATTAGAACACTTGTTCATCGTAGGAGGAGAAACGGACAAAGTTCAAAATATGGTACGGAAAGTTGAGCCTCTTTTCCAGCACATCGCATCGACGGTGACTCTTGTTACAACTCTCGAGGAAGTTGGAGAAGTTATACCTGGATCAGCCGTGCTTATTCTTTCTGAGCTGGATAAACCAACATTCGAACAAATCACTCCTGAAAAATTCCGTGGGATACAGCTGATTCTCCAAGATGCTAAATATGTCTTGTGGATAACTCAGAAATGCCGTGATGATAATCCAATGTCAAATATGGTTGTTGGACTTGGAAGATCAGTTTTGCACGAGTTACCAGATCTTCGCCTTCAGTTTTTGGATATCAACACTGCTCAAGCAGGAGCTGTGGAGCCTTCGCTATTCGTCGAGACGATGCTGCGTACGATCTGCTTAGATTCGCCAGAATTCGACGGGATCCTATGGCATGACGAGTGGGAGTTATCAATCAATGAAAACGGGCTTTATATCCCCAGAATTGTTCCTGTTGAGTACATGAATGACCGATTAAACTCTACCAGGAGAGATATAGTCAGCCCCGTTTCCCTTGGAGAGGCATGCGTCGAGCTTGTGAGATCGAATGGTTCTCGATCCTTGCAGCAGGTCCGAAATGTAATGGAGGCAACCACATCGACCGATACGGTACGAGTTCACGTCCATTACTCATCTCTATTGCCTATCAAGACCAGAGATAACCTCTTCTTGCACTTATGCATTGGGTCTATTGGTCAAAGCAGCCAAATGGCACTTTTGTTCTCTCCCCATGCTCGATCAATTTTGAATGTGCCCAAGATAGAAATACTGCTTCTCCAGCAGCAGTTTGCTGCCTCTTCAGAAGCCGAAAGACTCATGGCGACCATAATCGCTGAGAGTATCGTTCAAAGCAGCCAAGGAAATATTTGGGTTCACGACTCCGATGCGCTACTTTCCAAGCTTATCTCTACTATTGCTGGTGCTCGAGGGCTTGATGTGTTCCTCAGTACATCATCCGAAGCAAACTCGCAGTCTTATCCTGGTCAAGCTTTTATCCATCCATATGCGACAGAAAGGGATGCGCGAAATATTATTCCAGCGGGTATCCAATCATTTGTGAACCTAGGAAAGTTCAACAGCGTACTCCATCGCATCGTCGAATCTTCTCGGTGCATTAATCAACTGGCCGTTTATGACGAAAACGCTATACATGTCAGCTTTACCAAGAAAGAGATGGCGGGTATTGCGAGTCGGCATCTTTTGTCGTTGTCGGACGATGTTGGGCATCACCAAAGCGCTATTACATTGGATCAAGTGATGGATATACCGTCTCTCCCCGATATTCCCACTGCGATGCTTAGTTGGAACAGCTCTGACACTGTGGATTTGAAGATCAGCCCCGTTGATCCGAATGATCTTTTCTCAGCAAATAAGACGTACCTCCTTGTGGGATTGGCCTCTGAGCTCGGACTGTCTCTGTGTGACTGGATGGTCACACACGGAGCACGCAACATCGTGGTGACAAGCAGAAATCCTGGCAGAGTGGACGCAGAAGTCTTGAAGTACCTTGGGCGCAAGGGTGCGAAGATCAACATCTTTGCCCTCGACATATCAGACAAGGAAGGTCTTCTCAAGATCTACAAGGAAGTATGCGACACAATGCCACCTATCGCCGGTGTTGCCAATGCTGCGATGGTATTGAATGATAAACTGTTTACCAACATGACTTTGGCCGACTTTGAGGTAGCTCTCAAGCCCAAGGTGACTGGAACTCAGAACTTGGATGAAATCTTCTACTCTACACCACTTGACTTCTTCATCTGCTTTTCGTCGCTTACTTGCGTGATGGGTAATGGAGGTCAATCCAACTATGCCGCTGCAAACATGTATATGCACTCGCTTGTACGCCAAAGAAAGAAGAGAGGCGTTTCCGCGTCCATTATTGACATTGCATTCTTGCTTGGCGTGGGTTTCGTCTCACGCAATCTCGAGCAATACGAAGATCATTTGAAGAAGGTTGGATATATGAGAATGTCCGAGCCTGAGTTTCACACGGTTTTTGCCGAGGCTATTATGGCTGGAAAATCCACTTCTAGTGAGGATCCAGAGATCATCATTGGCATTGGACAAGCAGCAAATGCGCCTTGGTATACTAACCCGCGTTTTGCTACCTATGTACCGCACGAAAATACTACAGAAAGCTCTGACCGTCAACAAGTTCAGTCTTCAGATAGCGTCCAAGGAAGACTGGCGGCTGCTGGAAGTGGAAAAGATGCTTTGACTGTCTTGCAGATTGCTTGCGCCGAGAAATTGGCCATGATCCTTCAAGTTCACGCCGATTCAATTGACCATGCGGCACCTCTCCTCAAGCTGGGAATTGACTCTCTAGTAGCAGTCGAGATCAGATCATGGTTCCTAAAAGAAGTCAACGTTGATATGCCTGTTTTGAAGATACTCAGCGGAGCTTCCCTGGCCGATATTTGTCAGGACGCTTTGGTGATGCTTCCACCAACTTTAATCTCATCAGCCAATGAAGACTTGACTTCTTCTACTGCTGCCCCCGAGGCCCGTATTCATCAAGCTCCGGCATTTGTAACAACCCCGCAGGAAACTCAGCTGTCTATACCACCAACCACAATCACCTCCAGCTCTGATCGAGAGGGAGACTCAAGTACCGAGCTATCAACAGTATCCCCCAAGCCTTCCTCAGTTTCAGAAGAAACCCCTGAAGACCGCTCATATGTGCGAAAGGGAGAAATGACTCCTGGTCAAAGCCGTCTGTACTTCCTTCATGTGTACTTGGAAGACAAGACAACGTATAACGTGACAATGTCTGGCAAGCTATCTGGTCCACTCAATATTGGCAACTTTAGCAACGCACTTGACGCTCTTTCTGAGAAACACGAAGGTCTTCGAACTTCCTTTTACTTGGATAGTCCCAGCGGAAAAGCCATGCAAGGAGTGAACAGACGATCAAGCATCATTTTGGAGCATGTAGACATCCCTGGTGCATCGAGTGCTAAGATACAGGAATATCTTGATGATATGAAACGCTTCAAGTTTGATCTGAATGGTGGTGAATGGATGAAGATTCAAAGTCTTTCTTTATCTCCAAGAGATCATCGCATCATCTTCACGTTTCATCACATTGCACTTGACGGCGTTGGCTGGAGTATATTTCTCAAAGATTTAAACGATGCTTACGCAGGCAAAGGAGTCAGAACCCCGAGACAGCAGGCAATCGATCTTTCTCAAAAGATGCAACGAGAGGCAGCAGGTAGAAAGCTTGAAGAAGATTTGCGATTCTGGAGAGACACATATGATAGCATCCCTGGGCCAATGCCCCTATTTCCAACCTCCGAGGTCCAATGTCGCCAACTGCTCAAGAGTTACGATACAGAGACTTTGGACCTCATTCTGCAGAGACCACTCGTTCACCAGATCAAGCAAGCAAGTGCAGAGCTCCAGGTTACTTCTTTTCACTTCTATCTCTCTGCCATAGCTGCATTTGTGTCTAAATGCCTCAACATCGACGATTTCGCTATTGGTATATTAGACGCAAACCGAACAAGTGCTGCGGATATGGCTACAATTGGATACTTTACAAACTTGCTACCGCTACGCTTTAAGACATACACAAGCCAAAGCTTCGGAGATCTTGCCGTCCGAACCAGAGATATCACGCTGGCCGCCCTAAGTCATTCGCGAGTTGACTTTGATCAGATTCTTGATACACTGAAGATTTCCAGATCTGGAGACCAGAATCCTCTATTCCAGATCGCTGTGAATTACCGACTAGGAGGCTCAAGAACTATGCCGCTCGGAGAGTGCGAGATCCAGTGGACTTCAACACATGATGCGCGAAATCCCTATGATCTCATTATAGACATCTCAGAGATTGCAGAGGGCACAATTATCTCATTCACCACTCAAAGCTACCTTTACAGCACTTCTGATACAGATATGCTCCTCAAGTGGTACACTCATACCCTCAAGGAGTTTGCTGCCGATACGTCAAAACAGGCGTTGGACTGTGGTCTTGCTTCTAGCACTGATATCCAGCGCGCAACCTCAGTGGGCCGTGGTAGTCGCATTGGCATAGAATGGGACGCTCCAACGCTCGCTCATAGAATCATTGAGATGGCAGAACTAAGTCCGGCGTCTGTGGCGATCAAGGATGGATATGGTCGACAACTAACTTACTCTGACATGATGCGACGCGTGCAGCAATTTGCTGAAAATCTCAGCAGCTTGTCTCCAGGATCATACGTTGGCGTTCTTCTAGATCCTGCAGCCGATACTATCTGTTCCTTGGTGGCTATCATGATTCTTGGTTTGGTGTATGTGCCACTTGACCTACGAAATCCGGAGGGGCGCCTGGCTGCCATCATCGCAGATTGCAAACCTGCAGCTATAATTTGCCAGAATGAGACGCTCGACTTGGCACAAAATCTTACACTAGCAGCGGACAATACTCTTACTACTTTACTAAACACGTCAGATGTGCCAACGGCGACAACGAGAGCTAACTCTCCGATTAATTGCCTTGCCCAGTCTCATGCCCCTGGCTTTGCCATATATACCAGTGGGTCAACTGGCACGCCCAAGGGAGTCTTGCTCACCCACAATGGCGTTTTGAATCAGATTTGGGGAATTACCAAGATATTTGAGATCAAAAGAGAGACTGTCCTCCAGCAAAGTTCTTTTGGATTCGATCTTTCTTTGGAACAAGTATTCATTGCCTTGGCAAATGGCGGTACACTTATTGTGGCTTCCAAGGAAGCTAGAGGCAATGCGCTGGAGATTGCAAATCTCATACTCTCGGAAAACATTACATACACTGTATTTGTTCCTTCCGAGTATTTGCATCTTTTGCATTATACCTCCAATATTCTCAAAACGTGCTCATCTTGGAAATTTGCATTCTCTGGAGGAGAAAAGGTTACGGCTCAGTTGCGTCGAGGATTCAATAAGCTGGATCTTCCAGATCTGCGTCTCATTAATCTCTATGGACCCGCAGAAGCCAGTCTCTCTTGCACGCGGTATGAGATTCCATACAAGACGGATAAGACAACGACAGCGAGTCCAGCTGGCTTTGTAATGCCCAACTATACGGTCATTGTGGTTGATCAAAATGGAAGCCCGCTGCCTTTTGGCTTCCCCGGAGAGATTTGTATTGCAGGTGCCGGCAATTCAGTTGGATACGTCAACCGACCTCAAGAGACAGCAACAAAGTTTACTCCGGATCGTGTCTCACCTGTAGAAGATATCAGCCGGGGATGGAACACACTCTATCATACAGGGGACAAGGGCCGAATGCTAGAGAATGGCCTTCTGGAGTTCATTGGGCGGCTCGACGGAGACTCGCAAGTAAAGATCCGCGGCATGCGCATCGAACTGGAGGAAATAGCCAAAACTATAGTGGATGCCTCCCAAGGAGCAGTCGATGATGCTTCCGTGTCTCTTCGTGGTTCCGACCTGCTTGTCGCTCATGTTGTGTTCTCGGACGGCTTCGCGGGAGATATGAACTCGGCCTTGGAGAACCTCAGGAAAGATCTGCCTTTGCCGTCGTACATGTGTCCAACGCATATCATTGCTATTGATGAAATTCCAATGAACGCCAATGGCAAAAAGGACAGATCTAAGATTGATGCTCTTCCAATTCCAGATACACTGGAAGTCAAACCGCAAACAGGCGACCTCAGCGACGTCGAAAAAGAAGTAGCAGCTGTCTGGCGAGACGTGCTCCCCACTCCAATGAAGGCTTCACAATTGAATCCAGACACAAACTTCTTCTTTGTTGGTGGAAACTCGCTTCTACTATTGAAGCTTCAAGCAGAGTTGGACATGGCATTTGGCCGCAGCTTGACGCTCTCGGAACTATTCCAAGCGAGCACAATCCGCGAAATGGCTGCACGAATACAGGCCGTTCCCGATAAGGCTCTTCGTCAGCATATTGACTGGAGCAAGGAAATCCGATCCTTATGTGATGGCTTATCACGCAGCTCCTTCACCAAGTCTACAAACGTTTCATCCAAGTCAGGGCTCTCCGTTGTCCTCACAGGCGCCACTGGATTTCTAGGGCGAAACATCCTCAAGTGTCTTGTCAATGATGACCGAGTAAGCGAGATTCATTGCATTGCCATCCGACCTGATGTCAATGGGCTACCACGACATGTAGATGTCTCGAGCTCCAAAATCATCGAATACAGCGGTGATCTTGCCGAACACGACTTGGGTCTATCTCCAGAACAGCTTGAGAGCATCGTATCTTGCGCCAATGTCATGATTCACAATGGCGCAGACGTGTCGTTCATGAAAACATATCAGTCGCTGCGACGCTCCAATGTCCTGTCAACACGGCGCTTGGCTGAAATCGCGGCTGCGGCATCTATCCCGTTCCACTTCGTATCGACAGCTTCCGTTGCGCACTTGTATCCAGGAGAACATTTAACTGAAGCTCCTATTGAACTTCAAGCAGATCTACCGGCCGATGGCCAGCAAGGCTACGCGATATCGAAGTGGATTAGCGAGGCACTTCTGGAGTATCTTGTTGACAACCATGCTCTCCAAAGCTGCGTGCATCGACCTACCAGTATCATCGGAGATGGCGCGCCCGATACAGACATTATTGCTTCACTCCGTACCTATTCTGAGATTCTTGGTTCTGTGCCCCAATTATCAGGAGTCATTGAAGGAAACTTGGATTTCGTGGACGTTGAACACGTGGCAAAGAATATTGCGACTCAGGCTCTCGCGTCAACAATTTCGAATCAAATGGACTCATCGCCAAAGGCTTCCTATGTAAATCATTGCAGCGAAGAGAAAGTGCCCATTCCAAATCTGAAAGATTACATGGAGAAGGCTAAAGGAAAGTCGTTTGACGACCTAGAGTTGAACGATTGGTTGCAAAAGGCACGCGAGGCTGGGCTTAATGAGCTTATTTGTGACTATTTGAAGGATATGGTTGAGAAGAAGGAGCCTCTACGTCTACCATCACTTGTAAAAGGCAAGGTATGAGCTACTGTTCTACCAAGTAGTTAGTATTAGTGGTAGAAGAATACAACGGATTTGTCTACAATCTGGATGGTCAATAGTAAGAGAATATGACACTATAATAAATACTTGCATGCATTTCACTTCAAAATCTCAGGTTACAGTTCATATAATCTTTGAGTGACTCATTGTCAAAGATGATAAGTAGTCACTCACTGACTGTTGATAGACATAATGTGAAAATACACAAACATGTATCTATTTCGAAGTCAAGGGTAAGCTCTACCTCCATCACATTTGTCTAGGACCCTTAATAGGAGTTAAATATACAGGCAGAGGACCTTTATCCCACAATATGTACGTGTCTTGCTTCATCCAATCATTTCCTTCATCGACCAGCTGAATGTCAAAGTTATATATGATTCGCGCAAGAATCAACTTCATTTCCGCATATGCTAGACTATAAATGTGTCAGCATGCCATATTGGGTATTCTGACCAGCAAAGAAACAAGTTGAAAGGGCTGTAAGAGACTTACTTGCGGCCAAGACAGTTCCGCGGCCCAATGGAAAAAGGCTGCAGAGCGTCCAACTTATCCCCAGCATACTTCGGATCATTCATGAAGCGCTCTGGCCGGAAAGCAAATGGCTCAGTCCATAGCCGTTCGCTATGATAGACGGCCCAATGCCAGGTGCTAACCGTCACCTAAAGGCACAAATGTTAACCTTGCCAAACAGACCATGGGAGAAAGAGACGCTTACACCTTGTGGAACGTATTCTCCTGCAACCATTGCACCGCCCTGAGGAACCGTTCGTGGAAGACCAAGAGCAACTGGTGGATATAAACGCAGAGATTCGTTTATGCAGGCGAGCATAAGAGGGAGGTTATTGACCGACAGTAGCGTTATCTCATCTTCCGAACTGTAAGCCTGGCGAACTTCGTCGACAACCCTTTGGAATATTTCTGGGTTTTTGAGAAGTAAGTACGTGATACCAGCTAATGCTGTGGCTGTCGTCTCTGAGCCAGCAATGATTAGATTGCTACTATTCTGCATTATTTGACGCATATCGAGGTTCTGCAACTCTGTTAGAAGGCAAATATGAAAAATGTGGGTGGAAACTTACCCATTCTTTGGCTTTCTGTAATAAGCCTTCTATGAAGTCTGGTCTCTCCATGTTCAACTGGCAACGCCTCTCCAGCTTCTCCATACACAGCCTATTATGCTCACGACGATACTTGTTTAGCATCTTCAATATGGGCCGTAACACCCACTCATAACCAAGCAGTTTAGCACCCAAAATGATGGGACTAAAGCGCACAGCTTTGCCAATAGCAGCTACCCAGGGGTCATATTTTGCGCGCTCAAGGCATCCAAATGGTTCACCAAACGCCAGATCGCCAATAATGTCAAAGGTTGTCCAAGCGTACCACGCAGTCATATCCATCGGCCTTTTAGCCTGCTGGCCGGTTATAGGATCCATAGAGTCACGGTCAATGCAGTATTCGTGAAGCCTCTGAATAAGAAGATTCACATAACCGCCAATAATCGGTTCTTGGTCCCTCATGCTGCGCTCACTAAATCCGAGACCCAGCTGTTTGCGTAGACGAGCATGGTTCTCTCTATCTTCGTTCATTATGCTGCGCGCTTCGCCTTTGATGTGATATGAGCGCATAGGCTTAACCATCTCATCATCTGGTGGTGCAACTCCAATTCGCCGGCAGTAAATGTCTCTGAAAGCATCTGGGCTTTCAAATGCAAGCTCATCAGGTGCCACTCGTACCACTGGCCCATACTTCTTGTGCCATTCATGCACATCAAACGACAATCTACCTTGATTGAACCGTATCACATAGAAAAGTCTCTTTGCTCGAAAAAGCCATGGCCCAGGGAAATGCCTTAGTGGGTGAAAGTAGATGTTGTAAATAATTTGGATAGTTTCGAATAGTACCAGCTATAGCATGTGTTAACCAAATCTGCTCTTCCACTCAACATGTCTAGGCGAAATGGGTGAGGATGTACCGATCCAAAAGCAAACTTGGCAATATCTCCTATACCGGCTGACGCCATTACAGCTTTAGTCTATCTGGGATGCTTGAAGAATAAGCCAAGAGTAAAAATCCAAGTATTGAGAATTATTTACAGTTTCAACAACTTTTTACATACATGGCATCGGGAAGGCTTCCAAATATGGCTATCCAATGCGATGTCAGCACGGCCCAGACCAAGTAAACAAACTAAATCCGACAATGTTCGTTTAGTTCAAGAAGTAAAGCCCTGGATGCTAAACCCGCCGGTGGCATAAACCCGCCGAGGTGGAGACCTATCTACACATGTCATCCTACGTTGCATACTAGTAGCCTTGGCTGTAAGATTCATGTAAATACTAATTACGTATTATTCTTTACCTCTCTCAAGCATGAAGAGAAAAGGAGTAGTGCGAATTACGGGATTACTCTAATCAAGGAGGCAATCATTCTTTTCATTTCGTTTATTTAGATCCCATCTTTCAGTGTCTATTTCTAAACCCTCTCAACATCATTGATTTCAACTATTTAAATTAGAGAGTATTTGCAGGTTATGAGTTGAGTTTTGGTATAACCTTTCTGTATATAATTACCACCGAAGCTGATGAAGCTTCGAGTTGAAATAGTCAAAAGCTTCTTGGCGGGAATTATCTTGGCCAATCTCTAGCCCATGATCTGTGAACTGCATCATATCTTTAGTCTCCTTTTTGTAATTTGGCCAGTTTGGAAGAGGTCGTGAGCCCCCATCAATCATGCTAATTACGTTGGGGTTCAAGTGATGAACAAAACTAATGAGGTATTGAGCCATCGCAAGGTATATTGGCTCTGGGAACCCGGTCGCGAAGAGCGCAACATCAGCTTCGTGAAATGTGCCAATAAATGGTGTCTGTCGTCCATATGAGGACATGTAACTCCACGATGGCACTAGGTCTGAAATAGCTTCGAGCACAACACGGTGTTGGAAGGCAATGCATATGTCTCCCGTGATTGCTGCATTGCGTTTATAGCCCGGGTATAACTCATTGGCATCCCCGGTATTATACGGTGATCCATAACTGGGCTCATCGGGATAGAATGAGAAAAGTTTTTCGAAGACGGACCTGGGGCAATCAGGAGCAATGCCATAAATCACATCAACAAGAGCGTCCTTGGTCTGAGCCCTGTACAGCGCTAGAGCAAACAGTGTCCCCTCATCCTCCATGGTACCGGCCAGTAGCGGTACAGAAGCAATTTTTGGCTGTTTTGCTTTGATGACTTCATCCGGAGAGAGAGGAAAGAAGTCATCAGTTGGGTCTGGTCGTGGAGAGAACGCTACAGCTATACCATCCTGATTGAACATGTTGGGTGTCACATTCGAAGCGTTCAAGAAGGCCTCATAAGGTAGCTCTCTGAGACAGCCAAGCGTATCCTTTAATGAAGAACATCCAGCTGTTTCAACAATAGTGTCGTATACTTTCTGTGCCACAGGGGCTTGGACGGGAAGTGCCGGCCCAGCAGCACCAGAGTTCAAAATAGCTCCGCGGAACAGCGGCTTCCCCTTGTAGGAATGGTCGCCGCCATTGATGAGCATGTGATCGAAGACGGACATGCTTCCGCCTGATTCGCCCCAGATGGTGACTCTGGAGGGATCTCCCCCAAAAGCCTCGATGTTTTCCGCGATCCAGTTCAAGGCAAAACGTTGATCGCGTAGTCCCAGGTTTGTGCTACCGTCCTTCTGGAGCTCTTTTCCTCCAAGAAATCCGAAAGCAGATACTCGCCAGTTCATTTGTACCACTAAAACAGGATGGTCCATGGAAACTGAGGTATTGACAAGTCGAGCAAAGTCATACCTCTGCGTAGAACCTTGTTCAAAACCTCCTCCGTAAATCCAGACTAACACTGGCAGCTTGGCATCAGCTGCTGTGGACGCGGGCCGTTGGATGTTCAAAGTCAAGCAATCTTCGCCCACATGCGTAGGCTCGTTGAAATAATTGCCCATCATTGCTGCCAACTGTTCAGGAAGCTGGGCAAGCATGTTTGGATCGCCTCGAATCTTGAGAGGCGGACATGCCTTTGGCATTGATGTTGCCTGGATTGTTCCAAATTTGTTTGTTAATGCTTGAGGTGGCTTCAGCCGTAAAGAGCCAATTGGGGGCTGGGCATAGGGGATTCCCAAGAAAGAGTCGACGCCATCTGTGCTCAATCCGATGACAGTTCCGTTCTCGATGCTGACGCGCGGTGGCCCTGATGCAGGCCATTGTGCGAAAAAGGCCCCAATGGCCGCGGCAACTGTAGCAGCTATAGCATACATGGTGCCGCTGATAACAAGAAACACATAATATCGAACCCTTTTTGCACATTCCAAACCTGTTATTTCACATTGTCCCTACCCAGCTTATAGCCTCCCTCATACTCTGAATTCGGCAAGTCAGCAAGAGAAAATAACCGGAGTTGCATACATGTAGCTTTGGCCAGAATCAGCCGCAGGGTAATACACCGTCCTCGCCGACACCGATGAACCATCCGAGCAGGCAGAACCGCAGAGTACATGTCGTGGGTATATCTTGTCAAATTGCCCGAGATCTTACGAGACACGGATACAGACTTACCCGTTATACCCTGGTGTCTTATGCATATATAGAGATAAGTATGCCGGCAAATGGAAACTAGCAGGATGACCACCCATCCAGCCCCGCTAATGTACCTAGTAAGATCAATATTGACCATCAACAGGGGTTCGGAGATCTGCACACCTAGGAAGCGTAAGTCTATCAGTAATCCGCGATCATGCCGACCATCTAGCTTATACACCGATCGTATGGTCTTTAGTCTGTATGTAAGCAGGAAATAAGAATTTTGTAACTGGGACTTTTGTAATATACAGCCTCTCACAGTTTTCATATATTCGTTCGTCGCGAGATATACGAATATGTATTAAAATATATGTGTAGCAAGGTTGTATTATGACTTTGTAGACTTACAAACTGATTGCTAAACCTGTTTGCTAACTGATTTAATAGGCGATGGTTGTTAGAACTAAAGCAGCACGTTCAAATCCAATGTATAATGAATTGAAGCAGCGGACTTCTAAAAATAAATACATTATGTAGATAAAGATAAATGTATAGGTACTATATGTATCTATAAACCCAATTAACGTCAGTTGCTATCTTAACGCCGATTGTTATCAGCGCCGATTATCAGCGCCGATTATCAGCGCCGAAGCACTATGTGTTGCGGAATCAAAACGTGCATGTTGCTCTTATACAGGCAGAGTGGTGTGGTGCAGGCTACATGTAGTGAAACCTTATAGCGGGCGTTCCATAAGAGATGTCCAATTGCTGTCAATCTACCGTAGCATTGGCCTGTGGGCTTAGTGGATTCTGAAGCCTTATTATATAGAATCTATTCTTGGGCCGTCTTGGAATAAGGAATAATGCGGATCTATTTTTCTCTTAATCAGTTACCAATTCGGTTGTCGGTCCAAGCCCCTGTAATACACAATATCTAATCACGGCCCACTAACCTTTGCTGAGTCCCGTCAACCATTTTTCCGGGGATATACAACGAGCTGAGCAACTAAAGCCGGCATTACAATACAACGTACCCTGGCCTAGGACATGGGCTCTTCCCCAGCAACACACGACGATTCGCCAAGCACAATAGAATAGCACACAGAACTCTCATTTCACACAGGTTTACTAGATCTAAAGCAGCGATTAAGAATCTCAATCCAACTTAGCGCAGTGATAGCCACAAGATTGTAGGATCAAAGACACAATTTGTAGTAATAGTGCTGATGTCACGTCTCAAGCAGCTTCATACTTCATATAACTGCGTCGTACACGTATCATGGTGTGACCTTAGTAAGAGATCGGTTAGGCTATTATTTGCCGTCATCAGACTATATTGCTCAGGTACCGATACCAGCGAGCGAGGTAACCGTCTTTAGTAGGTCTTAATTCACATGTCTACCCTTTTCCATTAACATCTCATCTCAATGCGAGCAACTCATTTCTTACAAGCTACTTTCGCAGCGCATGAATATGTCAATATCCATCTCAACAACTTCTGAAGAAACTCTTTTGCCATTTCGTCGTTCTTGCGATCGTTGTCATGATCAGAAAGTTCGATGTATACGAAGCCAGGGAGAAAGCCATCCGACAATAGCTTCGGAACAATGTGTGCGATGCAAGAAATCAGGCGCAATATGCGTTTATAGTCCACAACAAAAGCCCGGGAGACCGCCACTCTGTAGCGAAATGCGTGACACGGTTCCTTCAACTGTGAACCACAGGAAGAGACCTCCGCAATCTCCCGAACCGGCATACTTGTCTCGCCTTTCACCAGCTTCATGCCCGCCCTCGGCAAACTCGCTACACAATCCAGCTTCAGCAGACAATTCGCTACCTGTCAACCCCGCTCTGTTTTCACCATTCACAATGGCTGATGCATTGGTTGATACCAGCAGCAACGCATATGAAGCTGATTTTTTGATTGGCGTCTCAGGTATGCCGCCAATCGAATCTTTATCTCCAACGTCAAGACAGAAATGCTTTTTCCCAGAGGGGCCAACTTTAGAGTCTTTTGTAGATCAGACTGAGAGGGATACTGAAGAGTTGGGCAATTTAAGTCTCCGAGTCTGCCGTCTGAACAAAGCACTCTCTTCTTCGTATCCTTCATCCCTCTCTATATCCTCCCCATGTTTAAATGACATCTTCATCTCCAGCGAGATTCTCGTGGGCATCATCCATCGAAATGTCGGCGGCAAATACGGCAACAAAGCCGATAGTTTTGTACCCGACACTGGCCCGCATGGATTTGATCTCTCCGCAAGCTGGGAGGATGTCGATTGGCTTCAGCAGCGGATATCGGAAAGGCCAGTGGTATCGCCCCCAGCAGACCGCAGAATGCCGGATACTGGCATCGTGTTGATGATTCTTGCTTGCCATCAGCGCCTACTTACAACATTGGGGGGGATCTTGTTTTATATATCGCGGCATCTGCGACAGCAGCAGCCTTCAAAACGCCCTCTTGGGACGTCACAGTTTCTAGAAATGCCAACAACACAGGCCATCATTAATGTCAAACTCGTGAGCCATCAACTTCAACGATTGGACCATGCTGTTGGCTTACTAGGGGATAATGGAGCTTCGAAGAATCCTATCAGAAGCAATACCGCAAGAGTAGTAGCAAGTTCTAACGATTCACTACCTTCTTCAAGATCATCGGGGTCTCCTTTGTCTACTCATGGTACAGCTGGCCGTGGCTCATTGAACAAATCGAAGGATGTTTTTGATGATGAGGACAGTGAACACGAATCGGATATAAGCAGTAGCAGCGCATCGAGCGGTTCTCATAAGGCTATCAGCTCAGCGTTGACCATGATGAAACGTCGTCATGAACATTTGCAACGTCAAATAACAACTGTGAAGCAGCTCATTAGACAATTTGATTCAATTTGAATAGCTAGCCAAGATGGCGACAGCGTAGTATTACGGACTTGTATAGTTAGCACCAACGAAGAAGAGAAATCAAAGCATTTATACTTATTTCCTCTTTTTCCTTTCTTACCACCCTGTCAATAATATGAAATCTTTAGGGCGTAGCGAATGACGTTGGCGAGATCATCTGCCATATTTATCATTTATATGCTGCGAAAAGGATTATTATTAATCCAATTGACACAACAACTCCATCTGTATTGGCTTGATTTATAAACATTCAAGGTTTCTCGGCGCAGTTAGCAAGGCATGATTACTTATTCGTTTAAGCATATTTTATTATCCTTTTCGTTAATCCACGTACTCTGTCTAACAAAGGTCGTTGGTAGCCGCTACGTTGAACTATTGTGTGACATCTCGGTGGGTATGAAAAATATCCTCCGATGGGGTTCGAAAATTACGCATTTATCCGGAACCATTCCGTGACCGAGGATAATTATAGTTAGAAAGCATACCGACGATCTTCTTAAACTACAGTGAGGGGATATAACATAATCTTCGACTCTGCAAATTCCACTAGTTCGTTGTACAGAAAGGTATAGCTTATTGGACTGAGGAAAATGTCAAACTCTACAGGTGCTGAAGCAGCTTCAAATCCAGATAGATTCGTCTATCACCAGTTATTCACACCCAACTTCTACCATGACGTGTATCCGTCTATCGAACCCGAGAATCCGCAACTGAAACAAGATGGACGTATCATTCTGATTACGGGTGCCAGTGGGCCAATAGCATCAGTAGGTCCTCTACAGTCTATATGGCATAATGTGCAAATTCGAATGGCTCGAATCGGAAAACTAAAATATCAGCACATTACTCATTTGACTATAGGAACACGCAAGGTTCTTCGCAAAGGCAGGAGCAAAAGAAATTATTCTAAGTGCTCGTCGTCTCGATGTGTTGGAGTCGTTGAAAAAAGAAATCGCAAACATCAACTCAGCAGTCGAAATCGACTGCATTCAAGGGGACTTGACGTCCGAAGAAGATGTCAACAGCCTATGGAATGACTCGATAGAAAAATTCGGCACAATCAATGTCGTTATCAGCTGCGCTGCATCGCGCTCCCAAATGAAGAAAATTGGAGACACAGATATTCAGGGATGGTGGAGCGATTTTGTTTGTCAACTTGATATCCAATCACATTTACGGCACAGGAATCAACTGACAGTATTTTCCGGTATTGATGATAGGAAACCAATGTGAAGGCGCTTTACCTATTGGCCCGCCATACAGCAAACTTGAAATCAGAAAGCCCGGCTACTTTTATCAACGTTACAAGTAGCATGGCTATTGAAACTATCCCTACGAGATCGAACTATGCTATTACCAAATCAGCAGGCTGTCGACTCATAGAATATCTACACACAGGTAAGTCGTGATATCCTTTCCTTGTTTCTTCCACCTCTTTCTTACCATGACAGAACATCCAAATGTGCGAGCATTCAATCTCCACCCAGGCATTGTTCCGAATGGAGTACAGTTTACTATGCTTTCGGGCGCAAATGTAGACACTGGTATGTAAAAACACATTTCTTGATCGCTTCATGGCCAAAAACTGTACTGATCACATATTAGCTGCATTATCCGCTGGGGTGTCGTTGTATCTCACCACTCCTCAAGCTGAGTTCTTAAGGGGAAGATTTATATCGGCAAACTGGGCGATAGATGACTTGGAGGCTAAGAAGGATGAGATTGTAAAGCAAAATCTGCTTACAACATACATCAGGGCGAAATTTGGCCCAGGAGGGCATTTCGCTCAGCAGTAATAGATGTTGACATATCGTTAGTAAAGGGACTTCTCCTGATATTGAAACACATTTTCTTCTCTATACAGACTATCTACTGTATGTCTATTGGACGAAATGATGAATCAAGTGTGAATAGTAAAGCTGTATATGAACCAAGAAAGAGTTTTATTGAGAATTTTGGGCCTTCTATTTACATATAGCATATGCACCTCTTTATGTATTTCTCTCTAAATATCCAGTTGGTAGGTAACGGCGATCACGAAACAAACCCATGCGAACAAATCCACAGTTAAAGAGCGTATAGTGTGAATTTTTAACCATCGAGATAGCAGTGTCATGATATCCTCTTGTCCAGCAGACTTGTCTCCGTATTTCAGAATGGAGACGATTGTGGGTAGGATGATCGGTGCAAATAGAGCATGGCCCACTGTCATGCTTAAACCAGCCTTGTACCACCACAAAGACTGCTGTGGTGTAATGACTGAGCTCTGAGAGTAGATTGTCGCGATAGAAGTTGCCATGGTAGTGATCCATGTGACGGCAACCCGAGCCGATGCACTAGGGTAAAAGGCCTTCATGTATGATGGAAGAATCTGAGGTGATTTTAGTCGCACATTTTGAATGGTGAATAAACGAAGGTAAAAGTACTGATCCCAAGCAAACCAGATGCAAAACGAAGAGGAAATCAGTGGTGTAACGCGGAGAAGCGCGGACGTTGATAAAAGTGCTGACATTCTGAGTTCCTTCTGTTAAATTCGCCAGGTAAGTCAACTGCGAAACTGCCACAAGAACGACAGCCTATGTTGAATAAACTGGTTAATAGATTGATATTGCCCGCTTGTTTCAACCTGACTACATGTATATTCTTCTTCTCCCCGGCATCGACCGATGCTGATATAGCTGGTCCATGGGCAGACTGCCCCGCGCTACAATAATGCAAATCCGCCGTAAGACAAGGATGGATTCAGTGTACAGTGGGGTGATGAGCCTACAGTTTGGACAAACCCACCGATATCAATCAGGAGCATGCCTATCCCGGAACCCTAAGGCTGAAGAGCATACCATACGAGTTGTCATCATATTTACAACAGCGACGCAATGCAACAAGCAAAACATCAATTACATGAAAACTCTCGATTCCTCATGATTATTTACAAAGAGAAGCTTTAAATATATACTGGGGAAATATTAGTCATGGACCGTGATCGATTCCCTTTGTATCTCGAATACATCATCAAGCCAGCCAAAGGTTTTTGTATGCAACGCTGCCAGAGCTGCTACTTTCGCCTGTAATGAGCCCTGGCCAGGGCTGGAGGGAATCCATAGCTCGTGTTTCTTTCCATTGCTGCTGCTGATGCTCGTCAACTCATTGTAGATTCGCTGTGGCCCTGCCTCTACCGGGATATACATTGTATCGCGGGATCCCGTCACCAATACAGGGCACTTGATCTGACTCAAACGCGTCCCGCCATCAGGCAGCGCCATGCTGTAGTTCTTCCAGGTGCGCATTGCTGCTACGGGCGATGGAATCCCCGTCGCCAATCTCGCGTGGCCCAACTCCCACTGCTTCTGGAAGTCGAGCGCAAGAACTATCCAGAGCAGCGTATTGAATATGTTATCCGGGATGTACTGCTCTTCTATGGCCGTCATCAGGGGCCCCGATACGCGAGCTCTCGTTAAAACAGACAAGTCATAGAATCCATCAATGGAGATACAGGCGGATATACGCGGATCGAGTGCTCCGCGTAACGCAAAATAGCCGCCCATAGATGCGCCTGCGATGGCCACCCGTGAGAGGTCTAGATTCCATTCCGGGTGTTCGCCGACTATCCGTTCAAGATGGTCTAAAACATGTCCAACAACGAATTCCCAGTCTGGTCGTAGATGGAGTTTGTCGCGGCGAACAACAATTCCCTGGCCTGGTCCTTCGAAAGAAAGGGTTGCATATCCTCTTGTCCTCGCACCAGATGCTGTAAAATAATAAAGCTCTTCTTGTGTCGAGTCAAATCCCCCGGTGCTAATAACAACGGGTGTCCGAGGGAGTTTCGATGAAGATGTTGGCATGAAAAGGTAGGCAGGTAGCGTAGCACCATTTTCGTAGGGTATCTCGAGAAAATGAACCGGATCGTCAAAGAGCTGACACGCCTTCCTAAAGTTGCTAATAGATAGGCTAATTGTTGATGATAGGCGCGTATCTTCAGGTTTATGGTGCAGTAGGAACTCGCTGGCTCGACGATAGTTGGATGAGCGCAGAAAAGCCCATCGCGCAGCTTCACGATCTCCAGTCCGCAACGCGGTTTCCGCTATTTCCTCGCTTTTCAGAGCAGCTTCGGACCAAGCTCGATACCAACTCTCGGGATCATTACTTCTGATTTTATGAGCCGCTTCCAAACACTCTCCCACCTCGGCACCTTGGAAGGGAGACGTGCCGAGTACGCGAAGATACTCAAAGTTGAAGAATTCTGACGAAATTATGCGCTGCATTCTACAATCACTGCTCAACAACTCTGCTTGATGTTATTAGGCCGGTCTACATCATGCGAAATGTACATGTTTATAATAATAAGTCTGAGAAAGGGTGTATTGGCCTATGCTTGCTATTATGGGTAGTTGTTGTAGGTATGTCGGCGGGTTTTATCGGACAGTTTAGAACTATTCAACCGAGGTGCAATAAATATCAACTAAATACGGTGCAAGCAGGCGCTGTACTATAGCGCTTACTCGTGAATTAGAGGCCGAAACTTCAAGTGTTGGTCTTGCACGAGATTTACACAGTTGAAGTTTTAACACATATATAAACTATATACAATCTTTAAGCCGATTCCTCGTATCAACTAATTTTTCCACGAGAACTTACTCTTGGCCGTAATGTCCTTCGCAAAACTTGTAATAGGGATCGTAGCCGTAATGTCCGACAGAACAACGTCGGCACCGATTTCTTTCTTGATCCAGTGTGCCATATCAACCGCGATCAACGAATCTACGCCATGGGAGTAGAGCGCTTTGTTTGTATCAATTTCTCCAGTGTCCACCTGCATCAATTTAGCCACCTCGGCAACCAAAGCATCCAGTACCAGCTTGGAAGCGTCGGCTATACTTGTGACGCCTTTGAGCTGCTCCCCTAGGGACAGCGACGATGGCAGTATATCCTCGTTCTTAGCAATCAAAGGGGTCTGCTTCGCGCCCATTGATGCCAGTATGCTAAATTTAGGATCGTCAAAATAATATGGGCGTGGGATTCCAGCTTCCTTCACCATGCCAATGGTTGGAATACCCGTGATGATCTGGGCTGGTATGGAATAGCTGCTCTCAATTTGCTGCTGCCCACTGATAGCATGCTCAACGAGAGTGTGTAACTCATACTCATCGAGGCCGAATGCCTCTGCCCAGTCTCGAGCGGCGCCAACTGCCCCATTTCTCGCAATGATCCCAATGTCCTTCACAACCCCGAGATTGATAGTAACAGCTCGCAGGCCAAGAGAGCGACGGAAGTCAGCCAGACCATCTTGGTATGCGCCGCCAAAAGCGTAATTGCTTTGACTACGACCACCAATGACGCTTATAAAAGACCCAAGGGCAACGAAGAAGTCAAGATTGCGAGGCAGTAGCTCGTTTAAATTCCGACTGCCTTGAAGCTTGGGGCCCACGGCCTCAACCCACTGTGTGTAAGTCATGTTATGAAGGATGGCGTCGCGGAGTACGAGTGCAGAGTGAATAACGCCCGAGATAGGTGGCATCTCTTGAGAACAGAGAGCGAGCGTGTCTTTCAAAGCCGAAAAGCTGGCAATATCACATTTGTAAACTTGTACACCAACTCCGCTGCTTGCGAGATCGGTGACAAGCTGCTTCTGTACGTCTTGGACCGCTCCACTGCGAGAAATGAAGCATATATGTCGTGCGCCAGATCCGACCAGGAAGCGCGCAAGACTTCGTCCGAGGTCACCGAGACCTCCAACGATCAAGTAGGTTGAGTCTCCAGATAGCTTCAAGGAAGTATTTTTCGGTTTGCATAACACAGGAATCAAGTCATCCGCAGAGAAAGAGAGAGCAATGCTTTCTAAGTTCTCGTTCTCCGTGGATTTCATAAAGTGCATCGCCCTCTCTATTTGAGATACCGGATATACGGTTACAGGGACGGTGGGCTTAACTATGCCTTGTTCCATAAGCTCGAAAGTGTTTCGCAAGATGCCTGCCATGATCTCTGGGCGTTGACTTTGTATGTGCCCCATATTAACGGAAGCAAATATGTAATCCTTGAGCGGTGGTCGCATCTCTCGAAGAGTGCTTCTTGAAGTATTCTTGGTCGAGATTTCCAAAAATGTTCCACAAGATGCCAAGCAGTTCCATGTCTCTTGTAATTGGTCTCCCACACTGGAATTGAGAACGTAATCAACGCCAGTGCCGTTGGTCATACGGAGTATGCCATTTGAGAACTTTGAGTCGCGTAAGGAAAAGATGCAATCGTTGGCAATGCTGTAAACATCCTTGAGCACCTCTCTTTCACTAGCAGACCTGGTAGTTGCAAAGACGTCTAGGCCTTTATGCTTGGCCAACTGCACCGCGGCTTGCCCAACATTGCTTGCCGCATCATGGATAAGGATAGATTGCCCTTCTCGGATACACGCAATATTCACGAGAGCGTGATAGGCAGTGCAATTTGCTAGGGATAAGCAAGCAGCATCTTCAAAGTTGATACCTGTGGGTATCCGCTGGCACATGCTGGCATTGGCCCGGAGGACAGTCCTATGCGTTCCGGGAACTATAGCAAAGACGAAATCGCCTGCCTGAAACTGAGTAACCTGTTCACCCACGCGTAGAACGATTCCGCTGGCTTCTAGATCCAGTGCCGCATCGGACGCTGGGCCTATTTGATGTATAACATCTCGGCGACTGATAGAGCATTGTTAGTAACCGTGAAACAGCTCAAGAGTGGTCTGTTTAAAAATTGACGTGGAGACATACCTCAGTGCACTTGCTTTTATACCTATTTCGATCTCATCTTTGTCCAGATCATTGTTTCGTAACTCATCAACTTCAAAATATGGAGGTTCCGAGACTCCATCATTGCGGATAAAAAGCTTCTGTGAACCAGTCGTAGAGCCAAGCGGTATTAATTCAACAGTACTCAGATCTGGACTCTTTTGTGACAGTCGTTCATTTAATTCTCGATTTTCAATAACCCGTGGGACACGCAGGACTCCGTCAACCTCTCTGAACTCATTTTCTGTCGTTGTTGAACTCTCGACTTGATAAATTAACGCTGCGGCTCGATCCAGCATTGTGACACAACCAGTGTCCAGCTGGAGAGTCTGAAACCGTATTGCGGGGATTTCGTTGCGAACAACACGAGCGAACCCGAGCGAAGAAGAACGTTCGGGGTCTGGAAGAGCAGTAACCCATTGTAAGCTTGCGGCCTCGGTCGCAAGTCGCTGTAAAACTTCAAAATCACGCTGCATCAAGTTTTCCAAGAAGGGAAGCTCGAATTCTACAAGAGCGATGAATCTCTTGCCTTTATAGTCAATGTCGTCTGACCCCCAAGCGCAAACTCGACTTGAGATGCCGTCGTTTTGTAGTAGTTGTGACACTTTAGAAGCAAGCTCTTGCGCTACCTTTGAACAGTTTGCTGCCTGTAGAATCGTGACCTCATCTCTGGGTCTTGTAGCTGACGCAAATACCACAGAGGTCTGATGCAGTGGTGATGCATCGAAGTCGGAAGAGATGAAGTCAATGCCAAAATGGTGATCATTGAATACACTCTGGATAGAGTCAAGCTTTAAGGGCCGACTTGAACCGTCGTCACGCTTCCTATAATATTGTTAGACAAATTTCAATCACAAAGGTAAATCTCCAAACTTACTTCCACCATTCGTATATGCCGCCTAAAACAGGCAGTACAGTTGGTCCCGGATTTGTTAATTCGGCCAGACATATCTTTCCACCATCTTTGAGCAGACTCTTCAGATTTGCCATTGTTCTTTGAAGGCTTTTGGCGTTTGAGAATACATTGCATCCAATGATGATGTCGTAAGAAGAAGGTTCAAATCCTTGCTTCCTGATATCGAGATCGATGTCCAGGACTTTGAGCTGACTTGGTATTAGGAATGCGTGAGATGAATCCTTGACCTCTTGAAGGCCAATGACGTTGGGGCACGTATAAGTATAGTTCACTGTATCTGGGATGCCTCCAGCCGAAGCAAGAAACGGGGATGTGTAGTCAGCGCCAAGCTCTAATATGGCAAGATTCGGCTTGATTTGTGCCATTGTGGCCACGACCTAGTAAATTGTTAGAACAATTTGCTACACATGATCAAGTTATCTCAGTGGCATTACCTTAATTAGCTTCCTCTGTGAAATGCGCATGCCACAGAGCGAGTGAACAATCTTGTCGACGCTCTTCTCAGTCCCAAGGAGGCTCTCAGGATCGACTGAAGCGCCCAGAACCTCTGTCAACGATTTTCTAAGTTTGTTATTCGCAGACATATGCTTCTCAAGAGGAAATAAAGATGCATTTAGCTGCTGCTTCATCCACTTGGCAAAATTCCGAAGTTGTAAGTTAGGGATCCGCATCCCGTTAGCTTTTTCTATAGCTTCTCTGATCGCGACATACGCAATTTGTTGCTCTTTCATGAGATCTCGTACTTCTTCATCATTCGGTTTATCAATCTGATCAATCGTTTCCTGCTTTTTACCGGGCGATAATAAGTCAAATGCCGGTATCCAATGCATTTTGCAAGTGAACGGGCTCGCTCGAAGGGACATTGGGTCACCGTTTCTCTGCGTCCGACTAACAGCGTCAACAACGAAGCGTAAACCCTTGATGCTGATCACTCTCTGACCAGTCTTATCATCGAGCATAAAGATATCGGAGATGGCTTCTGAGGAATTCTGTTGTAATAGTCTCGCACACCCTTTGAAGCGAACCCCAGATTTAAAAGGAATATCTGCTTCCACCACAATTTCCTCAACAAAACTTTCGGCCAAATACCCTTTAATATTACCGTCATCTCCCTTAAAGGAAGCGACAGCAGCTTGAATCGCGCCGTGCAGGGTAGTGGTGTGGATAACGTGAGGTCTGGCTGCTGGCAGAACCGCTGGGATGGAGCCATTATCGACTATCTCAATAGTACAATAGCTTTTTCCATGCGTATCATAGCGGATGTCTTTCAGACTTTGAAACGAAGGACCATATTCAAGGCCGATAGACTGAAAGTCCTTATAGAATGTCTCCACATCTTGTGAAACTTGGCATTCTTCCTCCGCCATGAGATAAAGGTCTCTCATGGCCTGCTCTTCATGTGTGCTTTCTGCGTCCACTGCAGCATCTGTTGAATCGCCATATTCGATAGCTAAAAGACCTGAACAAAGAATCTGTAGAGAGTCATCGGGCCCGCTTGAAGTAATGCTAAACTCTAGCCATCCTTCGCTCAAACTCTCAGCGTCGGGGGGTAGAGGCTCGTAGCCGAGTAATGAACTCCGTCTGAGAACCTTCGTCTATAGTAATGCTATTACGAATGTTGATGTCTCGGAGCTTATATCGATTGACGGTGCGGCCTTGATCTGCCACCTGGTTCGCCGCTTCTAATGCCATAGCAATGTAGCTTGCCGTCGGATACCGAATGGAGCCCTGTATTTTGTGGTCACGTAACCAAGGCTCTTCTGCAATCCGTACAAATCCTCTCCACTGTTGCTCAAGTTGGGCAAAAGATGGTAGTGGAGCACCTATTAAACTAAGCCGCGGCGATGACCTCTGTTTGATTTGCCGTGTAAGTCGAGATTCATTCCAATACGACTTTGTCTTGTTCCAAGTGTATGATGGAAGATCCACTATCAGAGCTGGGGAACTGTTAAAAGAGATTGTAGAATCATCGCTGCAGGTATTGATGGCGAGGATATCTGCAGGTACATTGCGAGACACTAAATCACAAACAGCAGTCAAGATTGTATCGACAGCGTTTTTTCCTCTAGACATGACTGATCGATATTCTGTGTTGTGAGCACCAAACCCGCTCAATATTTGACGGATAGGTCCCTGAAGCGCCGAATGTGGTCCAATTTCGACCATAATGTCAACAGAACAGCCATGGCTTTGATCTTCATGGCTTTTAGGCCGTAGCAGTTCTCGCACCGCATCTGAAAATAAAACAGGAGATGTCAAGTTTGTGACCCAATGTGATGGCCCAAGTTCGCCCGCGCTGATGATGTGTCCCGTCACCGATGTAAACATTTGTGGCCCATCTGGTGGCCCTTGTCTTGTTTCCATATTTGCCAGAGCTTTGGTGTAGGGATCTTTGACAGCCAGCATGTGATGGGAGTGGTAGGCAGTGTCGACTTTCAGTTTTCTGGCAAAGATTTCGCGCTCCTTGAGCCTCGCTGCCAACTCGTCAATTCCTGCCTCATCTCCCGAAATAGTGACGCTCGATGGAGAATTGATACAGGCTACAACGCATTTCCCCTCGGTCAGCTCATCGAGCCACTTTTGTGCTTGTTCTGCTGATGCTCCGACAGCCATCATTGAGCCTGTCAAATCTGGAGATGACTTCAACAACTCTGACGAGAGTTTACCTCTCCAATAGGCCACTTTCCACGCATCTTCTCGTGATATGGCACCGATTGCAAATGCGGCCGCAATCTCTCCGCTTGAGTGGCCTACAACTGAGTGAGGAGCAATGTTCCAAGATGTAAGCAGTTGAATAATAGCAACTTGCAAGACGGTGCATATAGTTTGGCTATAAAGCGGTTGGTTAATGTTGGACACCGCATCTTCTCGTTGAAGCTCCTCCATAACGGACCATGGACAGCCAATTTTCCTAAGATATCGCTCTGCGCTCTCGACACTTTCGCGGAAAATGCGATATTGCAAGAGTTCTATCCCCATACGGGCCCACTGCGCGCCCTGGCCTGTAAATACGAATGCCAGCCGAGGTTCAATATTGGACCGAACCTCGAGTGATGTGGGAGCTTCTAGTGCCTGTGTAAGTTCAGGCACAGTCGAGGCCGTAAAAACTGTCTTCCAGGGCAAACGAGACCGTCTTTCACTCAGACTGAAAGCCAAGTCGCGAAGGAATGCTTGGCCTGACTCGTTTCTCATCTTTGCATGATCCTTCAAGTATTTGAAAAGAGCTTGTCGTTGACGATTCAAACCATTCTGGTCTGACGAGCTCAAAATCATCATGTATGGCATTTTATGCCCCTCGGGAATTTGGGGTCTAGATGAAGACAGTGAAAGCGCTTCTTTATGCAGTTTGAGTGCTTCTCTGCCTTTTGGAGACGTTTGGATAGTGTTATGATGAGCCTTGATACCTCTTGCGGTGAGGTAGTGATATGCATCGTCGAGGATAATATGTGCGTTAGATCCACCAAAGCCAAAAGAGTTGACGCTGATACGTCGGATGCCTTCTTCCGGCCAAGGAATTTCTTTTGTAGGAACAGAGATCCTCCACTCTTTGAAAGGGATGCGAGGATTGGGATTGTGGAAATGCAGGCTAGGTGGTATCAAACCATGTTCCAATATCTGAATCGATTTGATGATACCGGCTAAACCAGCCACCGATTCAAGATGCCCAATCTATAAAAAATAGTTAATTAACCAACATATTAATAACTAAAGGGCAATGAAACTTGGAGACTGACATTTGTCTTCACCGAACCAACCCAAAGGGGCTTGTCTCTCTCATGCGTGATAGTATTTGCTATTGCATTCAACTCTGCGAAGTCGCCAGCAGATGTCCCCGTACCCTAACTTGTATCAGCGAATCTTGGTCTAGCAAAGAATAAAGAGCAAGCTGCCGTTTTACTTACATGTGCTTCGAAATAGGAAGTATCTTTGAAGTCCAGTCCCGCGAAGCGATACGCTTCACGAATTAGCTCTTCCTGAGCTTCGCCGTTTGGCATTGTCATGCTTCTTGTCTTGCCGTCTTGGTTGGTTGCAGAGCCACGAATAATAGCTCGAATTGTATCACCATCTCTGATGGCCTTTTCGACTGGCTTGAGAACCAGGGCTGCGAATCCTTCGCCCCGGCCGTAGCCGTCAGCCGAAGCATCAAATGCTTTACATAACCCATCTGGAGAGAGAAACCCTTGATTGGATAGAGCATTAAACATATTGGGGCTGAGAAAAAGATTTGCTCCTCCAACAAGGGCCGTATCGCAATCACCAGAGCGTAGGCTCTGGCATGCTACGTGGAGGCCGACAAGACTTCCCGAACAAGCAGTCTCAATAGTCATGCTTGGTCCTTTCAAGTCGTAGAACCACGAGATTCTATTAGCGAGAACTTCTGTTCCGAGACCAGATACCGAATACATCGGTGCAAAGTCAGGATCTTGGAACTGCATTTCTCTCCAATCGTGTGTAAAGGCAGATATAAAGCAGCCAGTTTTGCTCTTGGCTAGCTTTTCCAAAGGAACACCAGCATTTTCAAATGCCTCGTATGAAACCTCCAGCAATAGCCGCTGTTGCGGATCCATACTTGTTGCCTCTTGCTGAGTTATGGAGAAAAATTTGGCATCAAATACCGAGACATCTTCTTTGAGGAAATGCGCTTGGGTGGTGATGCTGGTGTTTTGCCTGCCTTTACTTGCACAGTAAAAGCCATCGCTATTCCACCTGTCCCGTGGAATATGTGATATTGCAGCTACACAGAGTTAATGACGGATATCATATTATTTCTAATTTGTATACATACATCTTCCTTCGCATAGTAGCTCCCAAAATTGCTCAGAATTAGTTGCATCTCCCGGAAAGCGGCAAGAAAGTCCAACAACTGCGATTGACTTCTCGTCGTAGGTTGAGTGGTGAGCAGCATCACCATCTGACCCAGATTCGTAAAGACGCATGTTGGGTGAATATGGCTCTATTGCAACAAAGTAAAAACTTCAATTACACTTGTTAGGAGAATATATATAATAATTAATACGTGCTAATTACACCAGTCCCATGCCATCATACTCAGGTTCACCAGCGGCCGCAATTTCATTTGCATTGTCAGATAATCTTCAGTTCTAAATCACGATACAGTCCGGCCTACGCACCGCCGCTTGTACGTTTGTGCCATAGCAAAAGGATAGCTATCTAGGTATAGTACATACAAATTATGTATCTGTACATGTACCTGTAAGATAGATATCCCATTTGGAAACAGGGATTGGCAGGGTATTCGTATACCTAGGTAGAAATGTTGTGAACTGGGACGTATACGTATCAATGTATTCTTAAGCAAATTATAACTGATTACAAGTTATGTGTAATATGGCATTAAATATAGAATAATATTTAAATAAGCTACAAACAAAAGAAATAGTAAGTTTTATTATGACAATATACTAGAAATAACATCCTATCTGTCAATTATACACTTCTGCAAGCATATCAGTGCATCTGACATGGTGTACGTCTTATCTCATGCAGCCTGGTATTTCAAATAGGCATACGTTGCATGCAACCAGCAATCGTTGTATTAAAGTACATCCATAAATGGCAGTTTTCGTTACTAGCCCTACAGGGTCCAATATGCCGACAGCGGGTCCTGCTCGGTGGGTTTCTCTGATCGGAATTCGAAGCAATATCGCGATCCACACCACGCCGTAGAACACGACATCAAGATACTAGATATTGCAGATCCGTAAGCATTACTTCTCACTAGTGTATTGTCTTGGGGACGAGACACTCAAGATGTTGTGTAACATTCTAGGTACCCGGCAATTCCGTATGACGGAAGCAAAATTTGTCATTATTTCCACCAATTGCCTGACTGCCCAGTTGCATGCAGGTTCGATTACAGCAACTAGCTAAAAGCAGCCGCGGCATTGATTGAGAAAGTAAGCACAAGTAGTACATATTGAATTCCAAATGAGAAATATTGCCATTAATAAAATAGGAGCATCTAGCAATATTCAGTAACAAGAAAACATGAAAATATAAGCAGATTCAAGATCAAGCTATAGTGGACTACGAAAGCCTAGTTGATACGTCTTGCTTAGCGCAAAAAGAGCAATTTAAATTTTCCGAATGATTCACACACAATGTTCAACAAGGTGGAAGAGATGTAACAATCCGTTGTGCCGTTATCCCAAACAGAACCAGCTGCTTATAAGAGATTCGACTAGTTACAAGGGACCAGGTTGTATGGAAATAAAACCAGCGTGAAAGGCCATCATTTCTTACATTAACCTGCTCACTAAAAGGGGAACTAACAATAATTTCCGCTGCGTAATCAGGCACTAGCAACTAGTCAGCCGCTAGAGCCGGTAGAACAGGGAGCCTGCTGTCGAATTGCATCGGACATTTTACTAGGCTGATGGACAGCAGACTACGACTCGAAATACAGATGACACCCCAATGAAATAATAAAACGGGTTAAATTCGTGTACCTTTATACGTATTTGCCCCAAATCACCTCACTACGGCTTTAAAACGTAACTTGCAGGATTTCACTTCCAGTCCCAAGTTCAATAGTTGAGCATACAGAAACACAGTGTCATATTTTAATCTCATAATATCTAATTCACTAGTACCAAGACCAGTAACACTTTATTCCAACGTAGCGTTAGGTTTATGCCATTTGTATAAACATCTTATAATATTGTATCCAAGTTGCAGTACTCGTTTCGTTTGTTCTCAAAAAGATCTAAAAGCACTACTCAGGGGGTTCCGTTTGCTTTCTGCCGAGCTTTGAGGCGGACAAATAGATCAGTCTGCTTTGTAAACCACACAGTTTCCAGTTTCCAGTCCTTTTCGGGGTACGCCCATTCTAGCTGGAAATTGTGAAGAATGGCTGGGATTAGTTTCCCCATTTCCATCATAGAAAGATGTATGCCTAAACAAACTCTGGAGCCGGCGCCGAAAGCTAGGAAACATTTTTCCATGTTCTTCAACTTCTCTGCAGAGTTTTCAATCCATCTCTCGGGCCTAAAGTCTTCGTGATCTTCGCCAAAAATGCTGGGATCGTGATGTATTACCCAAGCGTGAATACCAACAACTGTTCCTTCAGGAAGATAATGTCCGGAAAGGAAATCTCCTCCTTTCGGAACGCAGCGCTCAAGAACTTGACCAACGATAGGATGTAAACGCATCCCTTCTTTCATGCATGCTTGCCTATTCAATTCCATGAGAGCAATTCATTACTCAGCTTTGAGGAGTGAACTTACAGGTACGGCATTTTCATTGAATTGTCTAGTGTTGCCATTTCAGAGACATGACCGGCGGAGATTCCGCTGTCTATCTCAGTCATTAACTTCGCGTAAACGCGTGGGTTTTTAAGAAGATAGTAAAATATTGCCCTGAGAGCGATGGCAGTCGTGTCACTACCAGCAAAGCTTTGTGTATTGTTAGCCCAGAAAATATCATAATCTGCAAACTCATTAGCTGGACTCACACGCTGCCTAAACAATGGCCGACAAGATCATCGTGATCCAAGCGAATCTTTCCAGTAACAGAATCGCCCATATAATAGGCCAGGAAATCTTCTTTTTTGCTCTGATAATACTTTCCTTCCAAATCATACTTTTTGATCTGGTTCTCGATAATCTGAAAGTAGCCGTGTTAGCTCATGAGGATGCACCGGCAAAGTGCCTGTTTTTAATTATACCTTAATGATGTTTGGGACTGGAGAAACATCGGGAAACAGTTTCTGAATTGTGGTTATAAGCTTAGCATTCCCAATCAACCAGGGATGGAGCTCCGGCAACTGTCCTACGACCCCAACATATTTGAGAGTATCTTCGATGCCAGAGATTAAGCCGCCGACATCGCTACCAGACTCTAAACAGCCAAATCGTTGACTGAAAGTGATGGCACCAATCACATCGAAGGCATACCATTGTAGCCAAGGCCCAATATCAACTACCTCTTGCTTATCCGCAAATCCGCGCAGCTTGTCAAGAAGAATTTTCGTACATCCATCAACGGAGCTCTGCATTTCTGCTAAAGAGGACATGGAAAATCTGTGTGCAACTTGAGATCTCTGAGACTTATGAAATTCTGTACTTTGTGTCGCAAAGAGATTGTCGACAATTCTTCCTTTATATGGGGCTTGGAAGGCATGATAAAAATCGCTCTATAGCCTTTGTCAGATAACTTCAAGCTTCGAAGAAGTTGTACAGCTAAAAACCTTCAAGTATTTATTATTGAAGCCATATATTTTCGGGATTGCCGCCGGATCTGCCACAGATATGTGGTTTGGACCGACCCGCACTAATTTTCCATGCTTTTCATGTAGTTGTCGAAATTTCACTGGATAGTTGCCTTGAGAACATATTCGGCGTTAATACTGAATTCTATATTTATCAATTACTATGAGAAGTAGACATGCCTGATAAAACAGCCCAGACTCTCCATAATCGAGTCCATGAAGCAATCTTTGGTCCTGGGAGCTCACGGAGCCCAGGTTTGAAACAATGATATATTTTCCGTGCGAACCAATACGAAAAGAATGCTGAAAGTAGGTAATAAGAGATAATAATGGCATTTTGCTGCACATAGCCCAGAAGCATCATTGTAGAAGCCATTTTACTTCGCTGTGCTGTGAAATTGATTGTGGAATGTAAGTGGAATTCCCAGAGTAGCATTCGAATGCGACTTGAATGTTGCTCTGAGATTGCAAATGGTTTCCATACTGATTGGTGGATAATAACGGCATGCAGCGAGATACTTTTTCATGAGCATATGAACGCTGCTCAGGAGCAACGGGCACTGAAAACGCTCCGAGCTGAGCAGCAGGGATATGAGCGATTGCCGGCCAAGAATTTTGCTTACCGAATTGGGCATCACTATCTATCCGTGTCAGAACAGGGGGGTAGGCTATTGCTTATGGCATGCTGTTACGACCTGGTTTCCCGTAACTACGAATCCCGTATAGGCAGCTGGTTCCGTTACAGTAATTGCTACAACTGCGATTATTGGCCTAATCTTTTGCCTTGTTTGGCATAACGGTATGGCGGGTCGTGGCACGTGCATATTACTTGAACAAGGATGCGTATTGCATCTCCTGTATGGGATACTAGCATTTGCTTGTTCTTTATGACAGGTATTTCTGATTGTAGGCTGGGGAGATGATTGCCTGCCGATAGCCGATCAGCCCGAGTCTCTGGTATCATGGTAGTATCATGCAAGTTCCAAAAATCACACCATTTCTTTAAATAGAATATTTATTCATCCTCAAATAATTGAGCTTAGCACTCATTTGACGAGCTATCTTGACTTCATAAGAGCGGTTGATACTTCTTGTGGAACTGTAGACGAAGAATACATGTAAGCTTATAGCCTCAACTGGGCGAACAGTTCATAGTAACTCTTTCCTTTCGGAACAATTACGCGGCCTTTACTAATGCGGTATATAATAAGAAGGCGATTAATGAACTGATATTGCATTTTTCTTATGAGTCACCTTCGACTATTGAGATCAACTTGAGATTGACGGAGTGTTCCATTCTCCACAGAATCAAACTGCGGAATGAAGTGGATCCAGATGCATCCTTTTTGGAGATTCTTATCTCATGTCATAGACTAGCTTATAGTGAGGAAAATACATATGTACAAATTACCCTCTTGAGGCTAGAGTCGCGATTTCTATACCGTTCACCGTGTGTGAGGCATTTACGTGGATTTAACAGATACTACTAGCAACGCATTAATGAAAAGCAGAGAATGTAGGATCTAATGTTGGTAATCTAGGATATCTTTCAGTGCAAGCACTGGATATGCATTCCTATATGCTTACATGGGGTATACATTATAACGTTGTATATTGATGTATAACTTATGAACTCTCGTTATTGCCTATTGAAGTCCTTGCAAGCACAACACTGTAATTAAATATATAGTATTGCTTAATCTTGAGTTTTTTCCAACAAAGGCATCTATCTAAATAAAAAGAATACACCCCTAATATACTGTTAAAACAATGTGTTATGCATCGGGTTTAATACTTGTTAAGTCCTTACATAGGTATGTATATCTCTTATAGCTTTCTGTACTTTTTTACCTGTACTATGTATTCTCTCAAACTCCACAGTTGCCAAGATGTTTGCGATGTTTTAGGTAAGAAATGCTACCGAGCTCCACTGAAGCTCACTTACGCCCGCACACTCCCTTCTCAATGTAATGTACTTCTTCCTTTGTACTCAGTACATGAGCAAGATTTGTTCGTATAGAAAAGGTTGAGCCGGTATCAGCTTTGCTTCATGATGAATTAGGGAGGTGTTGTCAGAATCTTATCATGTTCAGTAATGTTTATAGACTTCAAACATACCGAGATCATAATATTCACTTTTGCACGCCCATCGGTGGGTTTGCATACATATTGTACTGCCTTCTAACTGGATCAAGACAAACGAACCATTTCGGTAAATCTCATTAAGGAATAGTCTGTATTCAAGAATAGATCACATCAAAAAGATATAGGGGCAAACGGTAGTACATGAAGATAGTTGTTAGGGATTATCGTGTTTCACTGAAAGGCGACAGGCTTATCATAGGACGTATAAGATTTTAGATCGAGTATCAATATTGATGATTTAGCAGCTGAAGTATCTAGGCTTGAGCATCATTCTTGTTATAAGAAGGTTGTGTTGGCTGCCTCAATTGCCCTCAGAGCAAAGCATACGACCATTCTACTCAGAACAAAATGAGCGGACAAGATGCCCGAATCATCTTCTTCGGAGACCAGACTGTGGACACTCTCCAGAATATCAAGGTTCTCGCCAACCAAGCTCGAACATCGCCCATCATCGCGCGCTTTCTCCGCGAATGTGCAGATGTAGTACAGGTCAATCTTTCAGAACTTGATACTAAAGAGAAACAGCCATATTTGCGATTTGAGAGCATTCTTGAATTGGCTGAAATCTTTGCCGAACAGAATACTCCTTTTGAAGCAGTTTCAACAGTTCTGTTTTTCATCGCACAGTTTGGAGATCTTCTCTTGTACGTTTGCAAAGAATCACACATTACCAAGAGAGTTTAAAATTGCTAATGCCAACTACAGCCGTGCGGAAAATGATCCATCATTCTTCAAAGCCAGTCGTAACTCGCCGTCATATAGCATAGGGCTATGCACTGGGCTCCTCCCAGCAGCCGCAGCAGCAACTGCTAGGGATGTTGGCGAGCTTCTGACCATTGGAAGAGTCTTAATTCCTGTAGCCTATAGATTAGGCGTGCAGCAATGGAGAAGTGCGCATGAAATTGAGGGCGCGCCAGGATCTTGGGCAGTGGCAATTGTCAGTGTCGACCCACAAGAGATCGAGAACATCATTAACGCTTTCAACGATGATATGGTATTTGTCCCTCCATACTGCATTTTTTACATATGTTTCAATAGCTAACGTTTATTACCCAAAGGCCATTCCCCAACACCGTCATATTTATATCAGCACATTGGCCCACCGGTGGGCAGTCATCTCTGGACCGCCATCACTGTTCCCAGAGCTGTGGTCCTACTCAAAAACGTTGGCGTCGGCTTCCAAGATGTCTGTGCCGATAGGAACCCCTGCTCATGCTCCCCATATTCAGCCTATTGATATATCCAAAGTTCTCGGTCAATCACCTGTCTATGAATTGCCGATACGAGACAACGTACATGTGATATCAACTAGTACTTGTCAGCCATTTGAGGGCCTTACTCTGGGCGATGTACTCACTGAGGCGCTAGGGGACATCACATGTCGGATGCTGAATCTTGCTGGAGTCATCGACTACATTATCTCAGAGCTACATGATACAGAAATGGTGAACCTTGATCCGTTGGGTCCAAAGAGCCAGATTGATAGCTTCAAGAAGGCTTTAGAAAACGGCGGCATCAACTTCACAACACAGTCTGTGCAATCAGATGTAAGAAGTGGCCTTCGTGACGGTTCAGATTTGGTTGCCGTTGTCGGTATGTCTGCAAGACTACCGGGAAGCGAAGATATTGACAGCTTCTGGGAAATTCTTCAAGCCGGTCAGAAGATTGAGTCAGAGGTCCCAGCAAGCCGGTTCGACTTGGAAACCCACTATGATCCTACTGGGGTCAAGAAAAACACTATCACCACGCCATACGGAAGCTTTTTGGACAATCCTGAGCTTTTTGACAACCGACTATTCAACGTTTCGCCTCGTGAAGCCAAGCAGATGGATCCAATCCAGCGCATTCTCTTGATGTGTAGCTATGAGGCGCTACAAATGGCCGGATACACCGCAGAGGCGGCAACTCTATCCACAAATCGTGGACGGATTGCCACCTATTTTGGCCAGTCGGCTGATGACTGGCGGGAGGCTAACAATAGTCAAGACGTCGATATCTTTTTTATACAAGGAGGAGTTAGGCCATTCTCCACAGGCAGACTGAATTATCACTACAAATGGGCAGGAGGCAACTACTCAGTCGATTCCGCGTGCGCTGGTAGCTCTACTAGTGTTATACTTGCAGTCAATGCTCTTCTTTCGCGAGAATGCGACACTGCCCTGGCTGGTGGCGGCTCAATCTATACCGCCACCACTCAATATGCAGGGTTAAGCCGAGCAGGCTTCCTCTCCAAGACTCTTGGTGGCTGCAAGACTTTTAGAGAAGACGCCGACGGCTACCTTCGCGGGGAGGGCGTGGGGCTCGTTGTCCTTAAGCGCCTTGAAGATGCCATTGCCGATAACGACAACGTTTTGGCCGTCTTGAGAAGAGGGGCTAGGAACTACTCTTGGAACTCAAGCTCCATTACTCACCCAAGCGCCGATGCTCAAGTAAACTTGATTCGACAAGTGCTTCGAAATGCCGATATAGACCCCAAGGACGTGAACTTTGTTGAGGCGCATGGTACTGGCACCCAGGCAGGCGATGCCATGGAGATGGAAGCCATGACTAGAGTCTTTGGCAGCGATCGAGCAGAAGACAATCCTCTCTATATTGGTGCGGTTAAGGCCAGCGTTGGGCACGGAGAAGCAGCTTCGGGAATTACTTCTTTAATCAAGGCAATCGAGATGATTCGCAGAAAGACTATACCGAAGCAACCGGGTTTTCCAGGGCCTCTCAACCCGAAGTTTCCGCCGCTGGGCAACATGAACATTCATATCCCCGATCAAACATTTCCGTTTAACTCTAGCTCTTCCAGCAAAGATGGCAAAAGGAGAATCTTGATTAACAACTTTGATGCCTCTGGCGGCAATAATAGCATGCTTCTGGAAGACGCGCCCGAAAGACAGCACAAGTCTGACGATGACCCAAGAAAGTTTTATACGGTAGCCGTATCAGCACGAACAACATATTCTCTCCAAAATAACGCACGCCGGCTTTTGGAGTATCTAGAATCTCATCAAGATGTCCAGTTATCTGATTTGGCCTATACAACCACCGCAAGACGAATCCACGAGGACCTGCGAAAAGCATATACCGTACAGAGTGTCAGCGAGCTACAGCAGTTACTAGCTACTGATCTAAAAAAGGACTTTGGTAGCATCTCGCCTTCCAATCCTCCTTCATCGGTAGTCTTCACTTTCACTGGTCAGGGTTCACAGTATGCTGGCATGGGGAAACAGCTCTTTGCCACTTCCCCTAGATTTCGCAAGACTGTGGAGTCACTACAAGACGTGTGCACTTGGCATGGCTTCCCTTCCTTCATTGATCTGATTGCATCTGGCGATGTTGAAATTGGAGCCTATAGTGCAGTTCAAGTTCAGCTTGCCATTGCGGTTATCGAGTTGGCTTTGGCTGACTTGTGGAAGTCTTGGGGCATTGAGCCAGATGTTGTTATTGGCTACAGCCTAGGCGAATACGCCGCTTTGCATGTGGCCGGCGTTCTCTCAGTCCATGATGTGTTGTACATTGTTGGGAAACGCGCAACGCTTATTCAAGAGAAATGTACTCCAGGAACACATGCTATGTTGGCAGTCCAGGCATCTGAAAGCGACATCAAGGACAAGCTGCTTGCATACCCGTCGTGTGAAGTGTCTTGCAAAGGAGCGCCAAACTCCAACGTTGTTAGTGGGCCAGCGGATGATATCGTTAATCTTCAAAGTCAGATGAAGAAGGAAGGCTACTCAAGCACTTTACTTGAGATCCCCTATGGATTCCATAGTTCTCAAGTGGACCCGATTCTAGAGGAGTTCGGAGAGCTACTCGACGGGATCAACTTTGCTAAGCCACGCATTCCAGTAGCATCCACATTGAAGGGCGCTATCGTGACAGAGGAAGGAGTCTTTTCACCCTCCTATCTAGAAGATCAAGCTCGCCAGCCTGTTGACTTTGTCGGTGCACTCAAGGCTTGCCAGGCTGCAAATCTTATTGATGATAAGACTGTATGGATTGAGATTGGCCCAAAACCTGTCCTTTCTGCACTTACTGCCGCAAGTCTTGGCATCAGCCGAGACAAACTCCTCTATACAATCTCCAACAAGGACGACAATTGGAAGACTATCTCAGCCTCAACAACATCTGCCTATCTGTGTGCGCTACCTCTTAGCTGGACCAAATTTCACAAAGACTACACAGAGTTCCTTACGCTGCTTCAGCTACCCACTTATGCGTTTGACCTGAAGAAATACTGGGTTACAACCAAAAGTGCTACTCCGCCAGTTGAACCCGCGCCAGTACCAGAAAAGATTACAACACCATTAGTGCCAGGGTTTCCAAATGCCAGCCTTCAACGTGTTAAAGAGGAATCGATCGAGGCATCAAAAGCAACAGTTACCTTTGAGTCAATGACATGCGAACCAACGCTACTACCCATTATACAAGGACATCTCATCAACGGGGTGCCACTCTGCCCAGCTAGTGCATTCATGGATATGGCGTTTTCTGCAGCCAAATATCTTTACCTGAGGATAAACCCTGGGAGCTCAGTACCCGCAATGTCTCTTACAGGTTTAAATATCATCCATCCTTTGATACCAGATCCTAGGAAGAAGCCCGATCAAACAGTCATCATTAAGGCCGAGAAGGTGGCTAATAGCCAGACTGTAAACATCAACTTCAAGTCTCGCTGCGGTAAGTTCTCTGATGATCATGGCAGCTGCCAAGTTCATTTCAGCGACGAGAAGCAGTGGAAAGCTGAGTGGTCCAACAATGCCTATTTCATCGATTCAGCTAAAAGCAGTCTCGTTCAACGCGCCATGGCGGGAACTGGCCACCGTCTTCACAAAAAGGTGGTTTACAAGCTGTTTGCCAATCTTGTACGCTATGATGAGCCTTTCCAGGCTATGCAAGAGGTGTTTGTTGAGGAAGACTTCAGCAGTGATGCCGTTGCAATTGTGAAGCTCTCTCCAGCTAATCAGTCGCGGTTCACCTTTAGCCCTTACTGGTCTGACTCACTTATCCATGTTGCTGGATTCGTGCTGAATGGAAAGCCGAATGTTGACGATGATAACCATTGGATTGCTAGTGGCTTCGGAAGCTTTCGTGCGCTACAGAGTGTTCAGCCAGGAGTTACATATGAGAGCTATGTTCATATACGTCCGGGTGCTGGTCAAAATACAGCTCATTGCGATGTCTACATCTTTGAAGGCAACGAGATAGTTGGGTCTAGCACTGGAATAATATTCACGCGAATGTCGCGCCGGGTCTTGGAAGCTGTTATTGGAAAAGGCGACACTTACAATAGCAGTGCTCCTACGCCAGCAAAACCATCCGCCGTTCCCACCAAGGCGCTGCCTCAATCGAAAGTCGAAGTCTTCCAGAGCGGCCGAACATCTCCGTCTCTATCTGACACAGAGAGCGGAGAGACGCCTGGTACTTCTGTCGATGGTGACGATGCAGATGAGGTCATCTCTATTATTCTTGCCAAAACTGGGTTTGACGCGGCTGATGCTGAGCCGTTTACTAAAATTACGGACATGGGACTTGACTCACTCCTGACTATTGAAGTTATCAGTGAGCTTAAAAACAGCCTTGGATTGGAACTCCCGGCTTCTTTCTTTAACCACAATCCTACTATTGCGGATGTGAGAAGGGCACTTGGAAATGATGACAAGCCGGCCCCGAAGCCCAAGAAGAAAAAGGCTTCTGTTGTGGCTCCTGTGGTGACTCCTGTGGCGGCTTCTACATATGCGCCTACACCTAGTTCTTCTGAAAGCGATGCAGAGATGGCTATTTCTACTATTCTTGCTAAAACCGGATTCGATCCGGCTGACGTTGAGCCGTTTACTCGAATTACAGATATGGGTCTTGACTCCATCTTGACCATTGAGGTTATCAGCGAGCTTAAAAGTACCATCGGTTTGGAACTCCCTGCTTCCTTCTTCAATCACAATCCTACCGTTGCAGACGTGAGAAAGGCACTTAGTGATGAAGACGAGCCAAAGGCAGAAACGCCGGTAGTTTCCTCACATAGCAACCAAAGCGCGGCGGAAGAGCCTGCAGCGAAGAACACAAGACCCATTTCCAGCTATCATAGCAACGTCGTGCTTGTTCAAGGAAGATCCAAGTCAAAGAAGACTCCGCTCTTCTTAGTTACAGACGGTGCCGGATCCTCAATGTCCTATATGCATCTTCCGCCTCTATTTTCTGGCGATAACCCAGTCTATGCATGCGAATCTCCCTTCCTTGACAAGCCAGAAGACTTCACCTATACTATCGAAGAGGTGTCGGACCTCTACGCAGAGGCCATTCGCAAGATACAGCCCCATGGCCCATATCTTCTAGGCGGTTGGTCCCTTGGCGGTTTATACGCCTTTGAGGTCAGTAAGCGGTTTATAAACGCTGGTGAAGTAGTCAAGGGCCTGTTTGTCCTCGACTTCAAATTCCCGGTGTCTTCGAAAGCAAAGAATCAGATTGTGCCGTCCATGGAGATGGTGGAGATGATTGGTGTCGCAAACGGCGTCAATATTCCTGGTAAAGGGTTCATAATAGCGCCTTCATCCCCAAAGACTAAGCTGCACTCACTCCAGTCGGTGAGGGCAGCGGTCAAGTATGTCCTTGACCCGATGAAGCCTGGTCGAGCACCTTTGAATACATATGTGATATGGGCAGGACAAGGTCTCGAGACTCTCCTAGGCGGCATTCCGGCAGGAATCGAAGAGATACTCAAACAAGAAAAGCTTCATTCAGACCCGGATACCGATACCCAAGCATATACCATGTTGCTGTGGTTTTTCGGCAAGCGTAAGGAGCAAGAGGGCCCAGACGGGTGGGATGTAGCAACGCAGAGCGAGGTTCATTGTTCGTCTCTACCTTGCGACCATTTCTCGATGGTTAACAAGTCTTTTGTAAGTCCTTAATATACAACAAACTAAGAGAATGAGCACTAACAGTTACAGGCCAATCACACAGGCAAACATTTGAGTAACCTTATTTCACAATGTTTATCTTCCTAGAAAGCCTGCATAATAGACTGCACTTGGTTATATACTTTGTCATTACATGTAGCTAGTACATACATGTTCCCTAAAAGTTATTTCTTAATACAAATATTTTCAGTTTAAACTATGCTCAGTGAATTAGTAAAACGACCTGGTCGTCAGTAAGCTTATAAATGTAGAAAGCTCAGCTAGCCTTGCCTCGGAGGACTGATGTAACAATTTCGAAACGAATATCACCTCTATTTTATATAATACCGTAGAAATTACTAAGCTGTACGAGAAAGGATGTCGGTGGCCTGGTCTACCATTTCTTGCTCAGTAATCATTGAGTTAGTCCAGCCTCATCGTCATAATGCCTAGCGCCGCAATTGTAGACCTATATAAATGAGACTACTGGCTGCATCTTTCTTTTTTGAAATACATACATAGAAGTACTTTAACAGATCAATTCCGCCGATTCTCTTTGCTCATGAAGCATATCTCGACAAATTACTACAAAATGGCGTCCAACATTCTCACAGAGCTACTAAGTCGCAACGAGTGAGTAAACCACACAAAACAGAAACAACTCTTTAAAGTAGGGCCAAAACTGACAAGTTAAAAGGAAAGTTGCACAAGCATATAAACCTCCTCTCCCATTATTAGATATGGTTCCCGCAGTCCGCAAATCCGGAGCTGGCGCGATTATCTTGAGCTGTTCTGACCCACGTTTAAATCCCTACGCAATCTTTGGCATCGATCCAAGCATTAGAGGAGTCACAATGATCCGCAATGCCGGCGGACGGGCAATTGATGCTATCAGAACTATATCTATTCTTCAGACCATTGGGCAGACGAAAACGGTGATTATCATGCACCATACTGGTGAGTTAATGGACAAGAACGGCTGGGATAAACAGTAGCTGACACGACTTACATACAGATTGCGGAATGACACACTTTCACAATGCTGATATCAGAAAGGCTTTGTTGGAGTTTGCACCCCAGGAGAAGGAAACGATTAACGCAGCAAATTATGGCGAGATTACTGGATCGTAAGTCCACTCAAGATTCATAGTGATTTCACAGGCGCACTGCTAATTTTGTTCCGCAGGATTGAAGACAGCGTCAAAGAAGATGTAGAACTAGTTAGTTCTTCGCCTTTCATCCGGCCTGGGACAACAATTGTGGGATTGAAATTGGACATTTTCACTGGCGTGGTTACAAAAGTCACTGAAACTAAGCTTGCCGAGCAGTGAATTAGGCTCAAAAAGGGGACCAACAGGGATTTATAGGGCTGAGAATTATAGATTGCAGTCCAGTAATAATGCGATAAGCTCATCGCAACAATAAGAGTACACGTACTTTGTATTGAAATTTTAAAACAAAATAGGTATTAAATACTTGTGCCAGGAATGTATGCGAATTATCGCAGATATCGCCAAATATTACTTCAGTTGCTCTAACCGTGCACTAAAAGCCACCATGTGTCGCCACAGATCCAGCCACGCGGCACGGCAATACCTCTAGCCGATCTACCGCCAAGGGCCAAAATCTCAGCGTCAATGGCTCAAGGCTGCCATCGTCATCTCCACTAGACCAGCAGCAAGAATCTCATAATGGGATCCGTCGTTCTTCCGCATCTCAACTCAGGCTGGCACGTTGACCAGGCCATCTTATCCGGTTAGTTGTTTCCCTTCATGACGGCTCATAATTCTTTTCCTTTTGTGTGCTCCTTTGCACAGGATCCAAGCCACAAGTTTCGGTGCTGACCGGTTCATATAGAGGAAGATCGTCTCGTTGTCATCCGATTCGGACGTGACCATGATCGGGTAAGACGCTCTCATATACTCTGTGGAGTTCTGTCTTTAGTTCGTTATAATCTGACTATTTCTAGGACTGCATGCTGCAAGATGAAGTGCTCTACAAGATAGCTGACCGAGTCAAAAACTTCGCCGCCATCTACCTCTGCGATATCGACGAAGTGTGTATTATGCTCCCTCCATCCATAAAATTTGTTCCTAATTCGAAGCAGGTTCCTGATTTCAACGCCATGTACGAGCTGTACGACCCTTGTTCCATTCTATTCTTCTTTCGCAACAAGCACATGATGTGCGATTTCGGAACCGGTAACAACAACAAACTCAACTGGGTGCTGGAGGACAAGCAGGAGCTCATCGACATTATCGAGACAATCTACAGGGGAGCGAAGAAGGGTAGAGGTTTGGTGGTCAGCCCGAAGGATTACAGCACAAGACACAGATACTGAGTGGTGGAGGCGCTCAGGCGAGTCCCAGAGAGTGTTTTAATTATACCCCATTAGCCTTATAACTCTGGACGAAGCAGATAACGAATGATACTTTGTCGATACATTCTTCCTAGGTGCAATCATTCACCCCCAACTGTTGTCGGCCATCAAAGGTGGAATATAGCAGAACTTGGTTCAAGAGATGATGCACCAGCAGCGCTGGGCTTCAAGCCGAGGACGAATGCCTTAGAATGGCCAATGACAAGAAATTGAACGTCATGAAGTCAATCGACTGCAGAACTTCCAGCCTTGAAACAGGTACATCTCTTTGTTTAAATCGATAGCAGCATTACAATCAACAGCGAGGCCACATGCTTGAGCTATCGACTCAAATATGATGGGATAATTCTGGAGCTTCCCTCCGTGTTAGGTACCGCTCAAGCCGGGCCAATCAACGACTCGTATGCATCACTATTGGGGTTATACTCGGGCATATCACAATCCCCGTATTCTTCGTGGCACCAGTTCAGATAGAGTTTATATGAGTTGTCATTTGTGAAGATCCAGTAACCCACAAAGAGATATAATTTACCGTCGGCTTTTATTTGACAACGTCTATACCGGTGGCGAAAAAAGCAGGTAGATGTGCGCTTAGAAATAATAGCCATTGGCGGTGTATCACTAATGGCCTACAGTAGGCGACGGCGGATAGGTTTACCGGCTAAATGAAGACGTGTAAGTGTGTACACGATTAAAGAGTCTCTTACTCAACTATGGACTTGCAAGCGAGAGACTTTACTCTATTTAAATCGGCGTCGGTACTACAACAGGCAAAAGTCAGTCATCCTTCGCCTTACCAGGAACCCCAGATTCGATCAACTGCCGGTTCCCGGTACAAGTTTGCAGAAACCATGAAGGTATTGTGTCACCCCGAACTCCGCAACATCACTCAACTATACATTTACTAACCCATGCATTGAAAGTGCTCCATCACCCCAGACTTGACGTTTCTCCGGCTCAAAGATCGCCAGATTCTTCCCGCATCGGACGTAGCTTGCGGAGGAATCGTGTGCCGCTCATCCTTGGTCGCTCTGCGGGGGTGGGCCATCGTCACAGCCAGTCTCCAATGATGTTTCATCGGGGCATCGCCGTTGTGGCTGCCTGCTATGAAGAGCTCCATTGCTACCCTACCATTGCAGGACAGCAATGTCTGGCTCGACTTCTTGTTGGTGCGCTTTAACAAGATTTCGTCAAATTACCATCGCTTTCCTGAATTCGAGTCTAGGTCGGCCCGGCGGAGAATCGATCCTGCGCGAATACCTTGTGTCAATGAGGACTTTTGTCTTTGATCATGCCAATTCGGCATTAGCTGGGCCTAGGACCTGGGGTAATCTCGTACGACATGGACTATTTTGTAAAAGTCTACAAGTAAGTCTATGACATTCCAAAACCCCTCTCTTGTTGTTCAAGCAGATATTGTGGAACGTAAAGTACATATAAGTACGACCGACGGCCATTGAAGTCTTACAGGAAGTCTTACAGGTGCTTTCCCATTGCTGCAGAGAAGCACGCTCTTAACTGCCCTATATTCAGATAGACTTTCTAGGAATCGCAGCTATTAATGCAAAGATCAATTGCATTTTATAAGCATTGATAGCGGTCAAGGAGACGTCAATCTAAATTCGAATATGGGCCATTACTCGACTAGTCGTGGCATTAAGCCATTGCCTATGGCTGCACTGGCCTTCCTTCTGTCAGGCGCGGGCGCAATTGTGATGCCCAGTGGAACTGTAAGCATCCTTGTCGGACCGTGATTGATTGTATTTATACTAAGAAGCAAAAACAAAAATCTAGGGAAAGGTTCCAAGCCTCGGTTGGAACTCGTGGAATGCCTACCACTGCGATATCGATGAAAGCAAGTTTCTCTCAGCCGCCGAGCTGATTGTGAGCTCCGGTCTTCTTGACGCCGGATACAATTACGTAAATAGTAAGTTGCTCTCTTCACAGATGCTGGCGAATAAACGCTGATAATTGCTGCAGTTGACGACTGCTGGTCGCTGAAAGATGGGCGGGTCAACGGCCATATTGCTCCCAATACGACTCGCTTTCCCGACGGCATCGACGGGTTAGCTGATAAGATCCATGGTATGGGCTTGAAGTTTGGCATTTACAGCAGTGAGTCAAGTCTCTTTCCACAATCTCAAAAGAATGCTCATAACACCTATTAGCTGCTGGCACTACGACATGTGCTGGCTATCCGGCTAGTCTTGGGTACGAGGATGTCGATGCCGCGGATTTCGCCAGTTGGGGAGTAGACTGTAAGTGCACTTCCATCACAAAGATTATCGCAGTAATACTAACCAACATTCGATGAACAGATCTCAAATAGTAAGTCGAAGCTATTCATCTTCCATCATTCAAGCTTCCCATAGACTAATGTCATCTGACAGCGACAACTGCAACGTTCCATCAAATTGGACAGACCAGTATGTTGCCTGCGACCCAGACGCCGTCACAACCGGCCCAAATGGCACTTGCTCCACAGCTTCTGTTCCCAACTTGGCTCCTCCAGGATATGACTGGGGCACCTCGTTATCGGCCGATCGTTTCGACCGCATGAGAGACGCCCTGGCCAAGCAGACGCATGAAATCGTCCTCAGCCTGTGCATCTGGGGCACGGCCGATGTCTTCTCTTGGGGCAACACGACCGGCATCAGCTGGCGCATGAGCGGCGACATCTCCCCCCGAATGGGACTCTGTCACTCACATCTTAAACTTGAACTCGTTCAAGCTGAACTCTGTTGGATTCTGGGGCCATAACGATGCCGACATGCTGGAAGTTGGCAACGGCAACTTGACGACGGCCGAGACGCGCACACACTTTGCTCTGTGGGCCGCCATGAAGTCTCCGCTTCTCATCGGAACCGACATCAGTCTGTTGTCTCAGGATAACATCAACATCTTGAAGAACAAGGATCTGCTGGCTTTTAACCAAGACAATGTTTACGGAGGCCCTGCCACTCCATACAAGTGGGGAATCAACCCCGACTGGACTTACAACAGCACGTATCCCGCTGAGTTCTGGGCCGGTCCTTCGAAGAATGGCCATCTGGTGTTGATGGTCAACACTTTGAGCCAGACGACTACAAAGAAAGCAACCTGGGCAGAGATTCCTGGTCTTTCTGCTAGAAGATATCAAGTAAAGGATGTGTGGAGCGGCAAGAATCTTGGCTGCCTGAGCTCATACTCGGCATCCGTTGCTGCTCATGACACCGCCGCCATTTTGGTCGGCAAGAGGTGTTAGAGGCTGCGAAATAGCTATTTATAAAAGCGTTATCGGTTCATGTTTGTCTGCATAGCTCTCCATAGAACATTTGGCATTCTACATGAATCTCGCTAGCTAAAAGAACTAATAAAGAGTACCGATTGGTAGAAAACCCGATACATTTCAAACCACAATCATTAAATCTGGTAAAATGCCCGTATAAGCCACATGTAATGTCCCACGAACAAATTACAATGCTGATTGAGTTATTGCCCTAAAACGGAAGCGCCAAGCTGATTTCCCAAACAAGCCCCAAAAAGGAAAAGCCTTCAGCGCCACCAAGCGCTGCTAAAACTTGCTGCTTTACGCCAACAATTCTAAAGCAACAACAGCAATTGCGTCAGCAATCTCATTCATTTCCCATGTTGTTTTTCAGAATCTTAATGTGTATTGTATAACCTTCGACTTTCTCCAGCCATTGGCCTCGTATCTCATGTTCAATCGCCCCTCTTCGCAATAAGAGACCGTCACTCGATTTCCCCTCTGACGTCAGATGCCGAACGCCGGCGATGACTTCAATCTCTCCGTAGACTCACCGAAACTGCGATAACGATTTTATGGTCCGAATTTCCTCAAATTCTCCTCTACTTTCTCTTATTCTCATCTTCATTCATATTCCCTCGCCTCAGCAATGCCTCCGATAATGATCCTGGGCCTGTGATGCAGCTTCTTATCATGATAGTCTTAGTCTAGCAAATCTCAGCCGCTAGAGCCAGACACCGCAACTGCATCGCAACACCAATGGCTTCCAGCACCTCATCGCCTCCTAGAAGCCCCAGCCCCAGTCCCAGTCCATCACCAGCCCAATCCCCAACCAACATCGACACCGAAAATGAAACTCCTCAGCTCTCCCGTCCAACCTCGACAAAGCTTCGCTTCCTCGCCCAGGCTCCACCGCTCAGGACAACAACCACCTCAGCAGCCCCGTCCGAGTACGGAAGCAGACGCAGCTCTTACATAGCGCCCATTGACCAGATTCTGCCAGACGACCACATTGATCTGGAAACATTTGGCGTGGTGGAGGATCGAGATGGATTCTTTGACGCGCTGTTCCTGAAACACACGCCGCTGGTCCCGGACGGCTTCGAAGAGCGATCCAGGGCTTCGCTGCCCGCTGCTTTTGACGAAGATTCACCACTGGCTGCTCGAAGGTTTATACCAAGACAGTTTCGCGAGTTGAAGCTGGTGCTCCGAAATGTCACCACGACTCGAACCGGCCTTCGCCTCGTGAGGTCCTTTACCGCCTATTTCGCAGCTTACATCCTGTGTCTGATCCCGGCTGTAAGAGAATGGCTTGGTCGCTACCACTACATCATTGCCGTGTCCGTCATACTGAATCATCCGGCCAGGACAGTTGGTGCTCAGGTAGAAGGTGCCGTTCTCACTACCATTGGCACAGCAGCCGGCATAGGATGGGGAGTTCTCGGTCTCCTGCTATCCACGTCGACTTCCGCCGCCAGTGCCGGCTACGGCGGCGTTTTGGCTCTTTTTCTGGCGTGGTTCATGGCAGTTGTGGCGTGGATACGCTCTTACTACTCCAGGTTCTACCAAATGGTGGTCTGCGCAGGCGTTGCCATCACGTTTACTCTTCTGGCTCAGACTTCCGGCAACTCCATCGCCTGGGAAAAGCTTAGAGACTACGTCGTCCCATGGCTCCTGGGACAGGCAATCGCGCTGCTCGTCAACTGTCTCATCTTTCCTGACGCCGGTGCAAGATCGCTCGCTCTCGTCTTTCACCAATCATTTTCTCTTATGCTGGTTTGTACACATCATACATCAATACCAAATCTACTTCATATCAACTACTAACCCCTACTCCTTCATTCAGGAAGCTATAGCTATCCCACGTCCACGAAATACTAGGCTCAGGCGACGTCTAGTTCGAGCTTTCGTAGACCTATCCGCCACCTACAAAGACATGCGATCCACCCTCACCATAACACGGTTCAAGCCAGCCGACGTGAGAGAGTTGCGAAATCTCATGCAAGCCGTCATTCGTGCACTACTCGCCATGCAAACGGAGAGCGCACTCTTCAGCGAAGCCGACGACGGACATGTTCCAATCGTCGTCGAGGCCACTCAGATGTCCTCTTCATCCTCCAGCAGCAACGACGTCAACAACATGACCAGCGAAAAGCCCCCCGGTGTGATTAACGAGGTTGACGTAACCCGTATTGTGATTAAGAGACTGTCAAAGCCTACCAAGGAGATTCTCGCCTGTATGAACCAAGGCCTACAGGCAAGTCAGGCTGCATTAATGGATCTCTCAGGCTACCGACAATATCTCGGCCCTCCGAAAGACGTATCGTCCGAAATCGCACCCGCGCAAATCCGAATGAGAGCCGCAAAAACAGTCTTCGACGCCGTGGAATCAGAGCTCCTGGAATCAGGCCAACTGCCCCCAGCATCAATGGACGATTCAGCCGTAGTCCAACTCTTCATCTTCGCGCGCCACCTCCGCGAAACAGCCACCACAATCGAAAACCTCATGGGAAAAGTATGTTCCATGCATCAAGCCTCAAACTGGCCCAAAATCCACCCACCATCCTATCCGCTTCGCAAAGCCATCCACTTCGTCAACCCTCAAGTCACGCACGACCGCGGAGGCGCCACAGCCGGGTCATACCACATAACATTTCTCGAAATCGCTCGTGCTTTAGAATCGATAAAGTGCCGAGAATACAAACCCTTGGAAAAGTATGACGATGGCGTCTCCGAAACTGAGTTGAGAGCCGAGTTGTCCCATTTGACGGATCCTGGCCCCATGCCTGACATGGACACAAAGAAAAACAAGCTCGGCTACAGAATCTGGAAGATCTTGCATCTTTTGCAAGGCTATGAAAGCCGATATGCCTTCAAAGTCGTTCTCGTCACGTCTCTCCTCGCAGTTCCCTCGTATCTCAGCTGGGACAAGGTCTGGTGGGACGAGTACGAAGCTTGGTGGGCAGTCACCATGAGCTGGCTCCTAATCCATGCTCGCGTAGGCGGCAACATTCAAGATCTATTTGCCAGAGCCGCTCTGGTCATTCTCGGCGCCGTATGGGGTGGCGCTGCACATGCCGCTGGAGATGGCAGCCCCTATGTAGTTGCAGTTTTTGCAGCCATCTTCATGATCCCTATGCTTTATCGATTTACCCTTAGCTGTCATCCGGTATGATATCAAATAGCAGCTCTTCTAAGATGACGAGTCAAAGCTAATACCGTTTATAGAGATCTGGCCTTGCGGGATGTTTATCCTTTACAGTAATTTCGCTGCAGCTTCAAGCCGGCGGGCTGCCATCATCACCAGCCCTAACCGCCACACTAAGGGGTGTCATATTCCTCATTGGCACAACTGCACCCATCGTGGTTAACTGGTGTCTGTGGCCCTTTGTCGCAAGGCATGAGCTAAGGAAATCTCTATCTTCAATGCTCTTCTTTCTAAGCATCATATACCGAAGTAAGTCATCTCTTACACGGCTCATATAAACTGTCGTTTTACCTAACATTTGATAGACGTTGTCGCAAAATACATCTATTTCGAAGAAGGCAAAGAGCCCACCCCCGAAGACATTGTCCGATCCGAAATCCTCCAAGGCCGTATCAGAGAAGGCTTCGTCAGGATCAGACAACTCCTCGTAAGCATCCATCGTGCCTTGTCCACAATACATCAGAAAGTACCAACAGTTCAACTAGGTCATGACACGCCATGAAGTTCGCCTCCGCGGCCCCTTCAATCCCCTCCCATACTCCGGCCTCGCAGATTCCTGCGAACGCTTCTTCGACTATCTCATCGCCGTACGACAATCCGCCGTGTTCTACAACCCAGACTACATCCGCGATGATCCAGTCGCAGCTCAGCGTCTACTAGGATTCAGGCGAGACGCCGTGGCATCGATTCTAGCCAACTTATACGTCTTCGCCGGTGCGTTAAGAGCAGACCGCAAAGTACCCGTATGTACCGCTCTCTTTTCTTCCAACCCTCAACATTTATCAACTCTAATCCTAATCTTCTGTGAATAGCGCTATCTCCCCAGCGCCGCCGCAGCCCGTCGAAGGCTCCTCGTAGAAACAGCAGCCGTGGAAGACTCCATGGCCCATCACAGCGAAGCAAACGACGTCAGATGGCACAAGAAGTGGAGCGACATATACAGCTACTCGTACAATGAGAGCCTCACTGGGTGTGTCGCGCAGCTGGAAGAGTTGGAAAAGTTTACCAAGCTCATTGTGGGTGAACAAGGGTAATTCTCCCCCATTTCATGTCCTTCTCAATGTTGATTGCTGACTGAATCGCTGTAGGTTTGATGACGAATGGACAATACTGGAGCCGTATGAGGACGATGACGACGACGACGACGACGACGAAGACGAAGACGAAGACGAAGGCGAAGAAGACGAAGAGCACAATCATCATGACGATCACGATGAAAACAGCATTGATGAACGACACTAAACGAATTAATGACAGCTCGTAATATACTTGTCCAGAAAAAAATATAATATCCTGAATATCATGTCTCTTTATCCTATATTTACAGTATCCTGATAATCCATAATTGCGCCGTTCAACATAAAATTCCACAGCCAGTCCATCCTCCCACCCAATGAAACCAAAAACATATACCAAATAATCATCTTTAATTTCCATATGCGCCATCCGTCATTTCATTCAAGATATCTCGCGTAATTAGCTTTCCCTTAAGCAACATCCCTTCTCCCATCCGCGCCCTCCTCGGCGACGGCTTCCGGTTCTCCTTGTCCGCGTATGAAGTAGAACTTGCCTTTGCCGACACTCTCTTTGGCGATTTTCTAGGCGTTCGCTGCGTAAAACCAGTGAGCTGCGTGCTCAAATCCGCAAAACAGTGGCTTTCAAGAGCATTCTGCGGCATATGATATATCCAACTGCGATCTACCATCAGAGAAATAAACTTGCTCAGCATAGTCTCCTCTCCATTTCCCTGGAGGGTGCTCATGCTACCCACAACAAGGAGCTTCGTCTTCGCACGGGTAAATGCCACGTTAATACGTCGCCAATCTTTGAGCAAGTCTCCGATATTGCAGGCCTCGTTGCTTCGCACCAGACTCAGCACAATGACTTCTTTGTCTCGTCCCTGAAAACGATCGGTAGTATGCATTTCTATGCCAGGAAAGTACTTGAGCTTGTCTTTGAGAAGATGAAGTTGTGCACGGTAATGTGTCATTACACCGATTTCGGTAGCAGGAACTCCCACCGTGAGCAGGCTTTCAACGAGCTGTGAGACAATTCGCCCCTCGGCAGGGTTGATGATACGTTTCCCTTGAGCCTCTTCGCGGACCTGGGGCCGGATCGTATCTGTGTCAACAAATCGAACACGAGTTTCAGCGTCAAGAAGGTCGTAAAGCCAGCATCGCGACGGCACGGGTCCAGTGCAGAATGAGCGTGCCGTTCCAGATCGATGAATAGTTGTGGAGTCGTGATGATGTTGTCTCAGAGCCTCCATGCTAGGGATGTGAAGCTTCTTCTTGCGCAGCTCTTCCGTTCCACATCGAAGTCTGCCATTGTAGATGAGGGTGTTGCTCAGAGTCATAATGTCTTCACACATACGATACTGATGCTCTAAATTAACGACAGACTGCGGGTGGGTGTCTGATAAGAGCTTGAACAAGCTGACATCCAAGCCACCTTGTCTAGCCTCTTCATTCTTCACCACCGGAGGAAGCTGATTGTGGTCTCCGACAAGAACAAACGTCTTTGCCAGTCGAATCGGGCCAGCACAGATAGGCAACGTAATTTGCGAGGCTTCATCCACAATGCAATAATCGAATGAACGCTCTATGAAGACTTGGTGGTTAATTCCCAAACAGGTCGTCGCAACAATTGGGGTGCCATGCCAAGCCTCCTTTATTTCCTCAAAAGTCTTCTTCGGGTGACCCGCGAGGTGTACAAAATCCTGAACCTCGGGGTGGACCTTTGCCGGAGCACCAAGTCGTAGAATAGGAATTTTATCCGACTTTAGCTTGAGAAGAATGTTGTCAACGGCCGTGTGCGTATGAGACGTCAACAGCACCGTTTTGTTCTGTGACACCAAAGCCTTGATGATGTGGGCAATGGTGGTCGTCTTGCCGGTACCAGGCATTCCCAGTACCAGCGCATAATCTTGCGCACTCATGACCTTTTCGATAGCCCGCTGTTGATCAACGTTCAAGCTCTCCCCATCAGTGACGGTATATTGAGTCGCCACTGATTTAAATCTAGGGGGGCTCCAAATCAACAATAAGCTCGCGAATTCGGACCGCAGCCGGCACGTCATTTGCCATCATCTGGATCAAGTTGTTTCTTACAGTGGCCATGCCATTGCTAAACTCGTCTTGGTCCAGGCGGTACCGAATAGGTGGCTCTTTGATTTTCCCTTGACTCTGTTCAACCGACGCCCCTTCGGCTGCAACTTCCATGATGCTAGCAAAAACTTGGTTATCGACTTCATCAAATCCAGGCTGTCGAATTCGAGCATTGTGTAGACGTCGGTCCACGGCGACGCTTATCCTTTGCTTTCGAACAGAAGTAATGTATCCAATCGCCAAAGCATAATGTCCATCTTCATCTGACACAACAATTGGCTCGCCAACCGTCAATTCCGATCCAATAAATGTGAAGTCGGGCATCGGCTCGCGTTTGACGAAAGTGTAGTGAAATCGATTAATCCGAGGGTTGTCTTCATCAACCGATGCAGATCCTTCTTCAATGATGACGTCCGAAAAACACCGAGACTTCTTCTCGCGCTCAGAGCTCGTCATCGTCCACAGCTCTCTCTTGGTCTTTTGCCCCTCCTTCTCTTCCTTTGTCAATAAGTTTTCCCACTTGATGAAGAATTCTTGGTGTTCTTGTGTTAGATGCTTGACGACCTCAGTGAACTTTTCGTTCATGCCGCTTGTCTCCCCATCCCCTCCATCCGCTAACCGATGATAGATGAAACAAGAAGTCTTCGCATAGCATTTTCCACACATATGTTTGCTCTTCAACATTGGAGGTAGCTGAACACTCCGTTCTCGGATGTAACATGCCAGCTGGTTTCGCTGCATTATCATGTGCCGGAGCTCATGTCGAATGGCAGGAATTCGCATCGTTTTAGAAGTCTCCATGTAGTATAGAATTCCGTGCGTAATGTCAATGTCGTAACGGTCCGATAATAAGAGGGTATAAAGAGCCGTCTGCGCCATGTGGTTGCTGTTGGCATGCTTGCCTGTCTTGACCTCAAATGGCACAGTCAATACTTGACTCTGCTTGCCATCTGTCATCATTACTTCCACCGTTGCATCAATATTTCCCTTCAAGCCATACATGGGCGACCAAACGTGCTCTTCAACGTCAAGCAACTTTCTGACTGCGATGGTGGCTTTGTCTCCATTTCTCCCCTCGACAATGGCGTCGGCCTAGACGAGTGTCAGTTTTCATATCAAGGAGATAGATTTGCAGCAATTCATTTTACCTGTGGCTGAGATGACACGAAGCTCTTAGCCCAATAGCTAAGTTCCGTCATCTTGGATTGAAGATGCTCTTTGGCAGCCGCAATGCCCATCTTAATCGTATACAAGTCCTCAATGTGTTTCTCGATATTTTTATCAATCAACTCTGAGAGATATCCAAGATCAAACCTGTTGGCAAGCAATGCTTCCTGAAAGATTTCGTGAAGCATCGTTCCGTAAACCAACGGAGGCGAAGCTTCGCTGGTAGCTTTGACTCGATCTTGGAGCACAGCTCGACGCGTGCAGCCAAAAGAGTCGGCAACAACTGTTGCAGATACCAGCTGATCAGGATGCAAAATCAACAGATTCTGCGCATCATCTACAACACACTGCCCTTTGAATGAGAAGTCTCCAATAACATGGACGTAGGCATCAGCGTGCGCCGGTGTGTCGTACCAAGAGCCTCGTAGCTGTACAGTTCGGGTAGTCTTTGAGCCATCTGCTTGAATCAACAAGATCTGGTATGAGTCAGTATACTGTATCCAAGAGATAAATTCCATTAGCTCAACGTACCTTTTCGGGGGAGACGCGGTTGTACTGATCGACGTATTCGCCGTCTAAAACACTTGTTACCAAATATCGCTGAATAGTCTTGATCTTTTTCTTGTTCTGGCCTACGTTTAGCGTGTTTTCTTCCTGGATAGCGTCCTCACATACAGCTGTTGAGGCAGTGTCTTGCTGCTGGGCCGCCTGGGTCGCAGCGAATTCTACCGCTTCAAAGTCGACATCTCCGTCAAAGGCATCGTCGCCGAATTCATCTTGCAAGTCGACTAGCTTCCGCGGAGCCTTATTCTTGAGCGGCGTCTTCATCGTCTTTGAAGGCATTCTTTTTCCTGATGCCGGAGTCTTCAGTTCTAAATTTGCCAGCAAATCGTCTGCATCGTCAAAGTCGTCATCATCAAAATCGTCAAACTCGTTCAAGACAGGTTTCTTGTCCAAATTTTCGCCCTCTTCTTTGACTGCTCTTTCTGTGCTTTGCTTAGCTAGTGCTACACTCTCCGTTGTCTGAGATGCCTGAGTAGCTTGGGTCGCCAGCATGGTTTCTTCCAGCATCAAAAACTCATCATCCAAGTCATCATCATCGCCGTAGTCCGAAACGATCGGACTTGGTAACCGACCCTTTGGTTTTCTCGACGGGGAGTTACTATTCCGGGGTACAATCTGCCTCTTCTTAAGAGACGGCGAGTCCATCCCCCCCGCCTCGGTATCATCCTCCTGGCTCTGATTTTGCATACTACTGGTAACCGAATCCAGCAACGCTGTGACGAGAGAGGACTTGGACGCAGCCTCCAACTCTCGTTGGCTGGCGCTAACCTGGCTGCCTGATTTTGACTTCTCCATCCTCCTCCTCTTAGGCCACTGAAAACCACAGCTGGCGGCTCGGCGCAAATCCTCCTGGTCGATCTGGGCAGCTTGATTCCTGGATGGCCGTGGAGACGAAGACACCATCAATTGGGCCAAAATCGGATTCGCCGCACCAGAAACGGGAGACTGTCCCGGATGTCCGTTCAGCGAGTATCGGTCCCAGAGCTCCAACGTCGGATCGGGGTGAGGTGACTTCAATGCTCTGGCGAGTTTCTTGACATTGACGGTTGGGGTGGCGATTCTGTCGGCAGAGGGCGAAGAGATCGGCGAAGAGCTCCTGGCTCGTTTCCTTCCTTTGCGGGGCATCATCGGCGAGATGGTGGCGAATGCATTCGGGTCCTGCTTGTTGTTCCACAGCAGTTTGTCGTTTGGCGAGGTGGCATCTTCCTCTGGTATTTGGCTGCACGGCTCGAGGAGGTCGCTCCAATCCAACCGAGTCACCGGCGTCGCATTATTTCCAATCATCCTTAGATGGGAGGGTGTCTGTTCGTTCAAAGCAGATGTTGCTGCACCATTACCCCTCCCATTTACGCCCTTGTCTGCCGCAGACCCATCTTGAGAGTCCTTGTACAAAAATTTGTCGAGCTTCTTCTTCGTAACTTCCGATACGGGAATCAGATTCTTCGAGCTGGCTGGCTGTAAATTGTTGGGAGTGCTGTGAGACCGCTGCCAGGGCGAGCGTTGCTATCGCGCATGTAAGTGACATCGTCATAACAAAACGAAACAAAACAAACCAGCCTGTGGAAAGTAAACATACTCTTGATAGCCCAATCCGCTCAGAATAGGACTTCTGGAGCGGCATGATTCGATATGATTGAATTTTAGAGCCTTACATCGAAAAGCCTCCAGCACCGCAACGGTTTTGGCAGATGCGATAAGCAAAAATGCCAATCTGTCGTCCCAGACTATTAAACTTCAATACAAGGGCAGATCGTTTAGAACGCGCCTCTAAACCGCGACGCGCCCCGCCCAATTGCTCCAACAACCGTAACAAAAATCCGACGTGGTCAGCTTTAATGACAGCGGTCACGTGAAACGGCAACTTATCGATAAAGCTGCTCCGGCATCTCTTGCGTCACAGTGCTTCAATGGGCCTTCGACATGGCTCGATGCCGAGAGATTTCGCGGGGTCGACTTTATAACGAAACATTGAATTCCTATATTTTGGCGACACATTGCTGAGCAAACATGGACAGTCCAGGCAACAATGCCGGCAGCGGCGGCGACGGCGCCAACAAGACCCCCGATTACAAACACATGAGCCGGTCGGAATACATGCAAAAGGCCCGAGCCGCCATCGAAGAGCGCCGCCAGCTGGCCATGACGAACCGCAAGCAATTCGAGCCCCAGATCCACGAGCAGATCCAGCGCCTGTTCCAAACCTACGAGGCGCCCTTTTACGCGCAGCTCCGCGGCTTCGGCAAAGCCCAGACCCTCGCTCTGGCCGAATCCACCGTCCTGTCCCTGGCCGCCGTCAACAACCGCGCCTTTGAGGACCAAGAGACGCAGGCCCTCACGGAGCACTTTCTGTCGAGCGTGCACAACCTGCTCGCGTGGAAATGGGCAATGACCGGCTTCGCGGGCTACATGGCCTACCGCGGCCGCAAGACGTGGCGCTTCCCCTTCTTCAACCCGGAATTCAAGCGCTTCAGCCCCATCGGCGGCAGCCCGGGCCTCAAGTTCATGTGGCATAGCGCCCGCTTCGCCGCATATTACGGAACCCTCTGGGTTCTTGGCGAGCCGGTCTTTCAAGGCGCAAACTTCATGCGACAGCGTCGAGAGATGGAGGCGGATCCTAGGCTGCGAGCGCTCTTACATGATGGAGGGGCCCAGGGCGCTACGCTGCTAGGAGGCAATCCGGAAGCTCGCGAGCAGATTCGCGACGAATGGGAGTCGGCAGCGCAGTATGAGAATACGAATCAACAATATAGAGATGCCGAATCTGAACAAAAGGCTCCAGCTGCACCAACGCAATCCGCCTGGACGTCATATCGCAGCCCCGCGACACCGTCCGCACAGCCCCAACCGCAACAACAGCAATCTGATGCGTGGGATTCTTCATTTACAGACGACTTTGATGACGCCTCGCCCGTCGCACCCGCAGCAAGAAATCGCTCAGATGCCTCAAACAATTCCAGCGGCTCGGCGTGGGACCGCATCCGACAACAAGCTCAATACCAGCCTTCTCAGCAAAATCGCAAGACGTGGGAGAAGCCTCAGTCAGGAGGCGGATGGGGATCAGAGGCTGAATCAGGTGCGCAGTACCAAGGATCAGCCCCGCGAGAGAGCTATTCATTCTCGAGCGCCGACGAGGAGAAGAACTTGGCCAAAGGGCAAGCTCAGCAAGAGTTTGACCGGTTACTAGAGAGAGAGCGCGAGGGCCAGGGTCAGGAGAGGAGCTCGTGGAGCAGAAAATAGCTGAGACATTTACAAACTAGCTAGTCTTGCTTATGTATTATATGTATTCATGTGCATGTGTCATTTATAGAGTACACATCTCACTCAAATTTGCAAATTTTCTTGTTTTTCTTAAGACAGAAAAGAAGATCTTATTCATTATGTTAAAAGAGTGAAATAAAGCCCCGTATGAGTGTCATGACTTTGAAGTTTCGAGACCCTGATGTAGCTAGAATGCACAGAAACCAAGAAGCCAGTCTCATCGGTAGATCCGTGCACAAGACAAAAATAGGCCCCGGCACATCCAACACTCCTACTCTAAGCCTTCACCTCGTCTGTAACTTTAACAGGTTCTATCTCCTGTGTATCATCGTTCTGTTGTTCCACTTTGGCCTCCAAGATGCTTTCGCCAGCCATGTTTGCCGCGAGTGTTTCTTCCTTTACTGGCTCTTCCGGTTTCTTGACTTCTTCTAACTTCTCGGGCTCGCTTGGCTCCTTGATTTCTTCAGGCTCCTTGGTTATTTCGGGCTCTTTGGCGCTCTCAAGGACCTTTGGTTCTTCAGATTCAGCCAAAGGTTTGGGCTCTGACACAGTCTCGGACTGTGCAGGCTCGGTTGAAGCAGCGGGCTCAACAGGTTCCTTGGGGGCTTCAGGTTCTACCACCTTTGCGACAGGCTCCGTCTCTTTCTCCTCTTCTGCTTTAGGCTTTTCTACCTCGGCAGGCTTCTCATTCTCTATCGGAGGCAGTTTCTCTGCTTCTAGTCCGGTTTCAGAAACGTCCTTTGCAGGGACCTCGAGTGAGTCAGAAGCAACATGGACGTCGCCATGATCAGGGTCAATGTTCCAAATTGTCTGCGGCTGTGAGAAGGATAGCGTGATAGGAGCGGGCTCCTTCGTTGATGTAGCAGCAGGAGCTGGGGCCGAGCTCTTAGTCGGTGCGCGACGCTGTGGTCCTCTAGCCCGACTTTTTCTAGCATCAGACAGTAGGACTTTATCCTTATCCTCTACAGCTTCATTCTTTTCAGTCTCCTCCTTCTTCGAAGGCTGCGGTCCAAGCTGCAGACGCTTATTCAAATCGCTCATGAAGCCAGCCTGCAGAGCGGCAATCTTACCCCCAGCAGGGCGAGAGGGAACTGGGGGCTTCGGTTTGGAAAGCTCTCCATCCTTTGAGTCGGCCGAAACTTTTTTAACAGGTCGAGTAGGTATCACCGGCTTGGGCGCATCTTCCCCGCTGAGCTGTCTAGTTGACTTTGGGCGATCAGGAACGGCAGGCTTATGTGAAAGCAGTTCGGATAGCTTCTTGGAAGGTCGGGCGGGTACTTCAGGCTTGTTCTCGCTCTTTGGCTTTTCCTCCACCTCTGCCTCATGAAGAAGACTCTCTGGAGTATCTTCCCACACATCTTTACTGGGGAATCGATGACCTGTACTTGACTTGCCACCTTTCAGATGGGGTTGGTGATCGACCCAAGTAGGCTTTGGCTGCTCCAAGATGGGTAGGAAGTTGTGTTTCTTGCCGTTTGCTTCCTTTTCGGCGAGCTCTTCTTGTTGCATGGCAAACATTTGAGCCGGGGTCATGGGGCGATTCTCAGGATGCGTTGACGACTTCCTTCGTTGAGCGTCTTCCTCTGCATTTTCATCTACATTGTCAGGAGTTGAGACCTCCGCGGTGTAGTGAACGCTGGTCGGTGCATCTTCCCAAACATCTTTGCTAGGGAAATAGTGACGCGCTTTTGATCCGTCTTTGCTTTCACGCCTTTCCTCCTCCTTCTTGGCGGCTTCATCGGGGAACAAAGGCTCGTATTCGCGAACATCTTCCAAAGGAGTGTGGTCAAAGTCGAGACAGTGGGCGTTGTAAACACTCGTGGGTCGACTGGTAGGACGGCTTGTAGGACGACTTGTGCCATCATACGAACTACCGTTGCGGTCGAGGTGAGGTCGAATGGCTGGCTGCTGAGCAGGGCGCCTAGCATCCTTCTCAATCTCATCGGCAGCCAGGATCGGCGCCTCAAACTCGTCCCCGCGGGCCTCAACCGGGCTTTCAGCGCCATAGGAGTAGTGTTCGGGATGCTTGGGGTCGTCTACATGAATAGGCTTATTCTCAGATGCATCGGGGTCCTCCGATGGTGCACCTGTATCCAGAACCATCGAAGCTGGACGCGGGGTGGCCATGCGGCTGGCATATTCCTCGTGAGCTTGAAACGCAATTTCTTCGTTGGGGGTTCCATGTTGTTCATTGAAGTCTGTACAAGTCAAAATTAGCTGACACTTTTCCTAGTCATTGGAGTCAAGTGTAAATCTGCGAACCTATAGATTTACGGTTGGCCGTGTCTCGGACTAGCTTATTGAGATCACTGCTGCTCAGAGCAAAGTCGGTCTGGCGATGATCGTGCAGCGGGGTATGATGCTCTCGCTGCATCACTTCAGGATGCTTCTTGTAATAAGCCTTGTCAAGCTCATCTTGAGGCACAACCCCGTGGCCGTGCATTCCATAGCTTCCCGGGGGCAGACCACGCGAACTAAGCTTGCGGTTATGGTGTTTGCCGTTTCCATCAGTCGGAGCAGGCGATGGCGCTTGGACATCTCCGAGGTGCGGATTCATGGGAACTCGCTGCCCAATCTCGGGAATGCCATGCTCGTCATCAAGCTGCTGGTCTTGCTCGCTGGTAACAGAGAGAGTCGTGCTAGACTTCTTCCTCAGGCCGTTGCGAGAGGTTGAGCGGCCTTCAAGATATCCAGGCTTTCCGATGCCAAATGAGGCGGCCCTGTCGGAGTCGGTGCGAGTGACGTTCATAACCCGCTCTTTCGCGCTCGCTGCCGGGAGAGACGGCTTAGGGGCGTGAAGCTTGAGGTCCTGGGCAACAGTGCGAGTCTGCTCTGCATCCTCGGTGCCCTGTCCTTGCAGCTCAGAGGTGATGACGCTGTATTCCAGGCCCTCTTCTCCAACAGAGGGCATCGGCACACTCTCGGCGTGATCAATGGCATCGCCAGAGGCCCCAGGGGAGAAGCTGGGGCTAAGCTTGGACCCAAGAGGGCTCACAGTAATTGCGCCATCGGTGAAGGGCGATTGGGCGAATCGATCGGGGTTGGGGGACTTTGAGCGATCGATTCGTTTGTTTGTCGGCCGTGGCGGAATCAGGGGAGTAGGACTGGCGGCCGCGAGGTCTTTGGCCGGGCTCTTGGACGGACGAGGGGGGATGATTGGCTGCTGCATTGTCGGTGCCGTCATAGTGTGTAAATCATTTAAAGAAGTAGAAACAAAAGAGTAACAAAGTCAGAAAAGATAAACAGCGTATCAATTGTCGTATTAATTGTATAGAATCGAATCTCGAAACGGATCTGGCGCGAAACGTCAGTTATGGTGTCCAACTCGGCAGTGGAAAGTGGGATGTCACAGGACTAAGGCTGCAACGCGAAAGGGGTGCCCAAAACCAGCGTGTGAAACCCAATAAGCCCATTGATCACAGCAGCCAGTCTTGGAATTATGGCCATAAATAGCTCTTCACAAGATGGTAATTGACTGCACAGCGAAGACGGGCAACAGAGGAGTCACAGGGGAAGCTGGCGGCTATTCTCAAGCCAGTCGTACTGTATGACGACGGTGGCCATCTGTCCCTCGCAGCGTCCTGACATGGGCAGAGATCCAACTTACCAATTGCGATTGCTTCTCGAGCCGGTGCGGAATATCTCCAAAAGAACTATAAGTGTAGAAGCATGAATCGGGTTCTAGCAGCAAAAACAGCACAAACAGCAGATGGTCGAGGTTGAAGAGGCTTCCCAGAGCTGCAAGTGTCCCTCAACAATACCGACAGGTCCTCGTAGCTTATCTATGCCGACGCCGCTATTGGGAGACGGCTGGAGGCCTGTGCGCTAATTCTGGCCAGCGATAGCGCCTCATGGGGACGCGGGGCGTCTGTCAAACACTGTGTGGCTGCCGCTGAAACGGTGGCCGCCCCGCCCAATGCGACGCTGAAGATACAGTGCAGATGGCCCGTCAGCCGCACCGTCATCTGGTGACCCCTCTACGCCACACACGCTACACTGCATCGATTGATCAATCCATTGATGTCAAGATTCTACGTACCTGTTTGTAGGCTCTCTACAGAGCGCTGGTGGATGCAAAGTTAGTAGCCAGTGGTAAACACAGACGCGTGGATTGATTCATTGATTTCTCATTGCCGTGAAAACAGCGCAACCCTCGGACGGCCAAACCTCTGACGAAGAAATGTCTTCATCGCTCTCATCGTCATCCTCACCCGAGCTAGATTGCGTCACTGCGTATTAGTAGCTCAGCAGATCCCCCACCACCGAGATCACCAAATCCCTTCAAAGCTGGATAAATCCAATCGGCTGACCTGTAAAACTAATGCGCCTAAAAAACCGGCAGCACGTTGCGAGTTAAAACACAAAGCTTTGCACCATGTGCATGCCGCATGAGAATTTTTCTTCACTCGGCCGCTCACCGCCAGTAATGCCGCCAAGCACCCCAAAGTGACAGACACACCTCTTTGGGCCACTCTTCATTGGCCGAGAGATTTGTCCGTGTACATTGTTGGTAGCACGATTCCGCATGTCTGGTTTAGTTGAAGAAGTTGCCGCCCGTTGGCTGCAAGTGATTCGGCCTGCAGGGTCCCCCAACAGTGCTTCGAGATCTGCAGGCCAGTCTGTTGTATGGGCTTTGTCTTGAATCTCAACCCCTGCCTGCCTACATGAATACGGTGTCGTCACATCCCACGAGCATTTGCATTGGTCATAGCTTCTCATAATATTTACCTGCCTATATTTCCAAACATGTTGGACACTAATTGATCTGTCGCTTTCCTTGTTCTTTGTTTAGCAGAATCATCCGCCGGTACGTCTATTTGTACATCATCCGGTGCAGGGGCCGTCAGACGCCACAGGCGTATGGACAGTCCACAATTCGCAAATGTTTCACGATTCAAATGAGTGATACAATCAAGATATACTAAACTCCAGCAGAAAAAGAAAATAACAAATATGAAATGCCCTCGCCTATTTCAGTGTTCTGTGCCATCTTCGGGTGCTGAGTAAGGGTTAACGTGTGATACTAACTCAGCGTTTAGCCATTTGAACTTTTTCCCCGTTGGTACTTGTAAGCTACGTTGAAACAAGAACCAATTGATTGTGTAGTACTGATGCCTTTCATCTGCAAATCTTCTTTGGAAGTCTAGGATACAACATATCAAAGGCCTCATCTTTGACCACAGCTACTGAGCATCACGGGGTCTTCTGCTAGACTCATATTACCATGAGCCGGCTATTACAATCTCAACACCTTGCGCCAGAAGAAATTTAATAAAAAAAATCAACAGTATACCTCATTGAAAACTCTATTCCACTAAACATGGCCCTATGAGAAACGCACCGAAGCAGCTATTGAAATCAACCCGTATAGGTCATGCTTCATTCCTGACGCCGGAATACCCTTTGGATAAAAAGGCCCACAAACACCCCCAGGCAAGCAGTCAGAAGAAATACAGGCTAGAAAAAATTCAACTCTTTTGCCTTGCCTGCAAAAATTTTTTTGTCCAAGTCCCAAGTCTCATCACTCCACCCAGCTCATTCGAATCATACGTCGTTTCATGCAGTAAAACGTATCGTCAAAAGTCGTCGTCTCTACCCCTCTCCTTGTCCGCCTTTTCTTTCTTGCTCCACCATAGGCACCAGATGACAGGATCCTTTAACAAAGCCCTTTACACAATCATCTGTGCGATACCTGCGCCACCAAGGGTCTTGCTTCCAATGAATGCCTGGCCCTTGAGTCCAGCAAGGCCGTAGCAGATGGCAGTGAGCAGCAGGAAAACGGCTGCGGCGATCAAGCTCGAGCTCACAACAATGATGCTGAGAAATTGAATGATGGCCATGCCGAGGTAGGTACCTGCTCGAATATAGTTGGAGGAAACCTTGCGGATGATTTCGTCGAACTTGGAGGATGTCGGGCAGATTCTAAGCAGAAGAGGCACTTCGATGAACAGGATGACGAGAGACGAGGCCCTTGTGGTCTGATTAGCAGGCAGTTCAGCTCAGAAAGCGCGGGCCACTTACAGCGCAAGGGCGCAGAATATGATTAGGAGTGCATGCTTCGAAAATAGCGTAAAGATGTTGGCCAGCCCTGTTGCGAAACAGAGAATCATGGAAAGGATGCCGAACCTATAGGAGTTGACATTGTATTAGAAAAGGTCTCTTCTTTCAGTCCATTCTAACAAGAAAGGCCTCCAGCTCTATATCAGCGTCGCGCATCGACCCGCAAGACTGGTTCGGACACCGGTCTCACTCGCTATAATCGCATGCGAGGAGCCAAGAGCAAAGAGCGGCCGGCGCATCAGAGGCTTACCATTGTCCGTAAATACCTGTCGAGATGTAGTCAGCATCAACGCGATTCAACTCGGCGCTATTCGCAAAGGCCACGTACTGAAGTTCCGGGTCTGGAACTCTTCCTTGAGCGTCATTTTGGCGGTCTTTGGGTGAAGCTGTCCGGCAGCTATTCAGAACACTGTATTACTCGTAGTCGCCGAATGCGCGCAGCGGCCTTGCAAAGCGACAAGTCGGTTGAGAGAGACGGCAAGTCAAATGTCAAAATCGCGCGCTATGCAGCCTGAGTCGAGAATTGTCCGAGACGATTTGGCGGATTGCGGGTTTGTCGATGGCAAAGGAGGGAAGTGGAATGTCAGGAACGTTGTCCAAGAGACGAGGGTGACAAGCGCTGCTTCTGGCCAGGTAGATTTTAGGGCCCCTTGCGGTATAGCGGGAGGAACGAGTTTCCACGCGGGTACGAGAAGCGCCAGGTAGAGAATACGCGGTGCTTAGGGGTGAGACGCAGGGCTTAGTGGGGAGAAACGAGCCTGCTGCGCCCGCTGTTTTGTACCGGCGACCTGGCGCAGGTACTCCGTGCCCCAAAGCAACAGCGGGTTGAGACGGCGACAGATGCTGTATTGTGCTGTTTTGTGATATAGAGCTGGAGACTTCCGACAAAGGAGGAGATGCGGAGCAGCGTTTCAGCTGTTCTTTATACATTATGGATATATCTACGTAAGATTTCAAACAATTCACCCGTCATTTGCACCTTTTCTTTCAAACCTCCAGGCATCCCAATTCACCTCTAGGCATCTCCATTCAACTTACATCGCGGCCATCCTTTGTTACGTACGCCGGTACGTGGCAAAGAGGCTGCGGCGAAATCACTCTATTCCTTACTATTTATTGTGCACGTTGTCCAAATACTGTATACTAGGCGCTGTGGCGGAGTCAATGTCACTTAATTCGCCCTCAGCGCAGCAAACGTGCCCTTAAAGTTTGACTCGGCCATATGCCGTCTCCAATACTTGTTCGACCCAGTCCACACAATGAACTCACCATAACGCTCTCGCCACAACTTATTCCTCTGTTTCATACTCTTTTTGTCTGATTACTAAGTTTGTCGAGAGCACGGCCCGTTGATCCGGTGCCTGAGCGTTATGTCTCCAGCGCTATCTGGATGGATGGATTGGATCGTCGACTAGCAGAATCGTAAAAGACGTCGCCATGAATCGGCATCTGGACTCCGCACCCTGGAGTAGGTAATCGCCAAGCCAAGCCCAACAGCCCAGACCTTCGAATTCGCCTTCCGCCAAGAGCAACCAGCCGAATACGATAATGACTCCTTATCAGCACGTCTTGTGGGGAATCAGCCTAGAAGCATGTGAGGCTATGTTATATAACTGGGACTGAGACTGAGCTCCGGCCAGACTCGATTCCCCACCAAACTCCTCAACGCCGGACCGGTGCCGAGGGACGGTTACATCATATCACTCGTCTTATTTACCATAGCTTTTCTGCCATCACATACCAAAGAGCACTGATATCCAGCTATTCTCTTTAAGTTTAGCATTGTGATTTTCAGTTACAAGGTGCCTATTCTGTGGATCCTAACAACGATGCACCCGAAGCTAATTGAAAACAAGTCTAGTCCATCACTGGTAATAGCCGCATTGCCAACATGACTTTGACTGTTCTCTCAGATGAACAGGTCAAGGATATCCTAGAAAATCTGAGCCTGGACGAGCTGGAGGATCTCCGAAAGACGCTGGCCAGTGCTCTCCATGCCTTCTCTACCAGTCTAGGAACCGATGGCCTAGGCGTCTTCCAGCAGCCGCATCGAGTATCAACGCTGCATCCCGAGACTCAGGCCACGACCCTGTACATGCCATCATGCGGTCCAACTGGCATGGGCTGTAAAGGTATAAGCCCGCACTTGATTCATAAGACTTTCAAATATACTAACATTCAATCAGTGGTGTCTCTCACTTCTGGCGAGGCGGCCAAAGACCCCTCCATCCAGCAAATCAGCCCAACAGGCGTCGTCAACCTCTTCTCGCCCGACGGAAAGCCAATTGGCCTCGTCCACGCCAGCACGCTCACTGCGTTCCGCACAGCCCTGGCCTCGCTATGCCTCGTCTACCGCCGCAACCACGTCAAGACCATCACCGTCTTTGGCAGCGGCATGCAGGCCTACTGGCACGTCCGCCTGGCCCTCATGATGCGCGGCAGCACCGTCAAGCACGTCAACATCATCAACCACCGCTTCTCTGACAGCGCCGGCCGCATTCTGAAGAAGTTTGCCGTCATCCCTCCTGATGTAAAGGCGCGCGAGGGCTGGGAGGCGGCCAAGTTTACGATTCTGACGCCCACGTTCCACGAGTTCAACCGCCTGCAGAAGGAGTATATCCGCAACGCCGACATCATCTACTGCTGCACGCCGTCTCGGGAAGAGCTCTTTGATGCCTCGATTCTGACGAATCATGAGGGAAGAAAGAAGGGGAGGCTCATCGTCGCCGTGGGGAGTTATACGCCGGAGATGAGAGAGCTACCCGAGGGTCTCCTGCAGCTGGTCACAAAGCCCCGTGAAAAGGGCCATAGGCATTTCCACAGACACGCTGATGAAGGCGGCGTCATTGTGGTGGACACATTAGACGGGGTTCTGTCAGAAGCTGGAGAGATTATTGCCGCTAAGATTTCACCCACCCAGCTGGTCGAGTAAGTGTGCTTATATCATACACCCAGCATAACTGCATCAATATCGATATGTTAAGCTAACGATTGCCCCCCCAGACTCGGCGAACTTGTCATGCTTCACCGCATGGCCGTCGACGAGTCAGAGTCCGAAGCCTCCGACGTCATGTCACAAACGTCATCCTTCTCAGAACTAGACATCGCCGACAGGAGCCCCTCCATGAACACAGTCTATAGCGACATGCCATCGAGCCCTTCGAGTCCGACGTCTTCACGCAGCAAATCGCCCTTCCGGAAGCACTTTCGGAAATCGTCGAGCAACAACCTGTCTGACAAGGACAAGGAGAAGCAAAAGGACGACGGCCTCTCGCGCTGGCTACGGGACGGCACTGTTGTGTATAAGAGCGTCGGGGTGGGGTTGATGGACCTGGTGGTTGGAACGGAGTTGGTTGAGCTTGCGAAGCAGAAGAATATTGGCACGCAGATTGAAGGCTTTTGAATACGATGGTACGCGATGATGGATTTGCCCGGTAACAGATACAGCGTTGGATATTCATAAATGATGATAAATGGGCAGCATAATGGTTAGGCCGCGCGAATTACATAAACATGCCACGAGCTCATTTCAGTTTATATATGAAAAAGGAAAGGGTTGATAAAATGAGTCAGTGAGTTAACGGGCAACAAGAGTGTTTGAAGGAATCAATTTCCCTGTTAAATATCAGGTATCCAATAGTTTCTATATTAGATTGTTCTCCCTATAGAGGTACGAGAACTAATAACTCAAAAAACAAGAGCTCGTTTTCTATTCATACAAATTCATTCCCATGCTCCGCCGGTCTATTTTACTCGGCAACCCAGACGGCACTCATACCCATACCAGTACCAATGCACATGGAAGTGTTACCAATCTTCTTGCCCGTCCTCTTCAGCTCATACAGCAGCGTTGAAACCTGTCTCGCACCAGTGACGCCCAGAGGGTGACCAAAGGCAATAGCACCGCCCTTGGGGTTGATCTTGTCATGGGAGATGCCCAGCTGGTCGGCGCACCACAGGCACTGACTAGCAAAGGCCTCGTTGATCTCAAAGATGTCGACATCATCCTTGGAGATGCCAGCCTTCTCGAGCGCCTTGGGGATGGCCTTCCAGGGGCCTTGTCCCATGAGCAGGGGCTTGACACCGACGACAGCTCCAGCGACGTACTTGCCGATAATCTCCTGGCCGAGCTTCTGGGCGGTTGAACGGCGCATCAGCAGCACGGCGGCAGCACCGTCGGAGATCTGGCTGGCGTTACCGGCGTGGATGCTGCCGTCCTTTGCAAAAGCAGGGCGGATCTTGCCGAGCGACTCGGCGGTGATGCCGTCGCGGATGCCGTCGTCGCGATCGACAACAACCTCCTTCCACTCCTCAGTTTTGGGATCCTGGACCTTGGTCTTGATGGGGGCGATTTCATCCTTGAAAAGGCCAGCATTCTGGGCCTTGACGGCCTTTTGGTATGACTTGGCGGCGAACTCATCTTGGACCTTTCGGCTGATGCTGAGATCTTTGGCCATATCCTCAGAGAGCTTACCCATGGGGACCTTGCAGTTAACGGCCTCCTCCCACTGCTGGAATTCATCAGAGAGCTCGGACACGGCGGCAGGGCTAAGATGGCACGTCTTGTTAGCTTTTTCCCCCCCTCATTTTTTACACGAGCATAAAAACTCACCCGTAGTTCATGCTCATGCTCTCAGCACCAGCACCAATACCAATATCAATCATACCAGCCTTGATCTGGTTGGCGACATCGATAACGGCCTGCAGACCAGACGAGCACTGTCGGTTCAGCGCTCGGACAGCGGTCTCCTCCGTGAAGCCAGCAACAAAGGCGGCAGCGCGGAACTCGGTGGCGCCGGCGCCGGGAGCAAGCACGTTGCCGACGGCGATATCCTCAACGAGGGCAGGGTTGATCTTGGAGCGCTCGAGAAGGGCCTTGAGGACGCCAGCGAGGAGATCGCCTGCGGGGGTGTCCTTGAAGCCTCCCTTGCCGCCCTTGGTGAAGGCGGTGCGGCAGGCGGCGGTGACGACAATCTATTGCGAGGTATCCACGTGAGTATTTAGTTCATGTATATGGGGATTTTCGACTGCGTGGATGATGAAGAGAGCGTACATCGTCGGGGTGCTTTTCCAGCAGCTTCTCGCGGCCCCCAGCGGTGGGGTTGCCGGAGATCTGGCCTCCGATCTGAGAAATCCGTGCGACAGCTATAGCGAGGCCCGTGTTAGCTAACTACAAAGTAAAACTAGAGATGGACGTGGTTGTACAAGAATCACTTACCGCTCATGATGAAGATGTGTAGAAGCTGGAATACAGAAACCAAGGTGAGAATATGCGACACGAAAGGGATGGCCGATGGATATGCAGAGACGGAGGTGGTAAAGGACGAAAAAGGCTATAAAAGGGAAAGGAATCAAAGATGTGAGAAGAGAGAAAACGGATGCCCGCGGCGTATATAATCAAAGCAGCTGAGCTCCCGGTTGACCTCGGATGTTTTGTCCGTGTCCAGAAATGTCACAAAAACGACGTAGCCAGCGTCAGCCTCCATCTCGGCCGAGGCATCTCTGAGCGTGCGGCGAAACTAACGGCGTGGTTCTACTACCCGCATTTTCCTTAGCGCGCTTTCACATGCCGACAGCACAGGCTTCCCCAGCTTTTTGGGGGGCTTCTAAACTGATGCGCCTCTGCTCCGTCACGAGGCGCGGGATCAATAATCATAAGCAGCCCGTTCGTTATTTTGCCTCGTTGGAATTGTCAGTTGTTGGCCACAGATAGTTTGTAATGGCGACTCGAGTAATGAAAAGTCAGGTGCAAGATGCATTTACAGTCTGCTCCATATCCATGTCTAGCTGAATGCGGCAGTCCACTCTGCACCGACTCGACTCTGCCGGCACATGCTTGAGAAGCTGTTATTTGCAGGCTCCAGGTCTGGTTTGCTTGTGAAAAGGGTAAAATAAGGGTTAGTAGTCACCAAATCCATCATGCATCATCTTAGCATGACGTCTGGTTGGTGCTATTCTCAGATTCAGATCTAGATTGCCAAGCGCTTATATACACCACATACACATTCATGCACCTCCTCGTCAACATTTGTAACTGAATTATTATTTTAGATGGGTATTTCCAAATTCATATTCCACTCGCTATTATACACATTGTACATTCTTACACACACCCCAAACTCTCTCCCCAGCAGCCATCACTTATGCCTTGGTCTCATCGCTGCTCTTCTCCACCACCTTGTCCTCAGGTGAAAACTTCAGGCTGATGCTGTTCACACAATGGCGCTCATCCGTGGGCGTCGGGAACCCCTCTCCCTTGAAAACATGACCCAAGTGGCCGCCGCAGTTGGAGCAGACAATCTCGGTTCTGACGGAGCCGAAGCTTCGGTCCTCGTGCCGGGTGACGGCGCCGGGGATGCTGTCGAAATACGCCGGCCAGCCGCAGCCAGAGCTGAACTTGTGCGTTGCCTTGTAGAGCGGCGCGTCGCATGCGGCGCAAGTGTAGGCGCCCTCCTTGGGGTAGTGCTTGTCAAACTCTCCAGTGCCAGGGGCTTCAGTTCCCTTTTCTCTGAGAATCCTGAATTGCGCTGTGGTTATTGTTAGCAAACGAGTGCTTGGCTTAAGAGGGGGACAAACACATACTGGGATTCAGAATGGCGCGCCACTCGTCATCGGTTCGCTGATCGGGATAAGACATGTTGGATGATGGCTTGGATGAAGAACCGAACAGAGCGCTCAAAAAGGGGATGCTCGACATAGATTGCAATCGAAGAGGCTGCAGTGCGCGCTGTGAGATCTGATGCGGGGGCTTAATGCGGGTGAAGTTGGACAGAGTGAAGACGAATCGTGAGAATGTATGCACAAAGCGCATGAAGGCGAAAGTTGTGTTGATGGATTTAAAAAAGGCGACAGAGACGACTTCTTTATATGTATTGATGAAGGGGCCTTTGCTGTTGTTAATTGCCTTGTGAGGTAGTATTTGGAAGACGTTGAGCAGCTGGTACGAGGTTTTTGACAAATCGCTGTATAGCCGCAATGGAATCGGATCAATTGCATCATCTAAAAGAGGGTCGTGATAGGCCAAGCGCCAGCTTCTGCACTGTATTCTGCCTTCTAGGGCTCTGTGAAGCGCCGGGACATCAGCGCTAGGCCGCAATAGCGCACCTGACGCCCCGTAACGTTGGAATCTGGAAAACAGCGCTGGAGCTTTAGCGCCGCTTTTGCTTAAGTAGGAGGCACGAGCCTTATTCTCAGCTACCTGACGACTGTTTCATGTAATGAAGCGAGAACAAAGATTACAGTGATGTTTCTGGATGATATGTGTTCAATCCAGACCGCTCCACCATGGTCTCGTGCAGTCTCGCTCATACACTATGAATGAAATATTGATATCTTTAATTGAATCATCATGTTCATTTCTAAAACACATCGATGACGCAGCAGCTGAACACAAGAACTCCCGTCTACAATAGCCTGTACTGCAGAATGGGTTGCGTCGCAAAACCCGCCAAAATTGCGCCAGCTCCAGGGTAGGCCGCACGACCCAGCGCCCCGGATTTCCGAAGTCTTCCCGGCCATGTCTGATACAGGAGGCGGCCTTCGTGGGGTGCGGTCAAGTTGCAACTAACTTGGTGGAAATATCAAAGTGGCCACGACACGTTGCTCTAGGCTGCCGTTTTCCTGCTCTTACAACCACATACTTCGAAACCCGGCGACATATCGAATCTTCGTCTATAGAGTCTCTCATCTACTTTTTCACGACAAATCCGAACCGCCATGTCGAGACGAGCTCCCAATCCCGGCGCCGAGCGGGCGGCGCAGAACCAGGCGACCATCAAGAGTCTCCTGAAGCTCGAGCCCAACAAGGTCTGCGCCGATTGCAAGAAGAACAAGCGTACGTCAATCTGCCATTTTGAGTCTCGATTCTGCCATTCTATATATTCAAGAAACTAACGCATGAATCATCGTCCAGACCCGCGATGGGCCAGCTGGAATCTGGGCATCTTCATCTGCATCCGATGCTCTGGCATCCACCGTGGCATGGGAACCCACATCAGCAGAGTCAAGTCCGTCGACCTCGATTCATGGACCGACGAACAGCTCCAGAGCGTCCTGAACTGGGGCAATGCGCGCGCAAACAAGTACTGGGAAGCAAAGCTGGCAGCCGGCCACACGCCTTCCGAATCCAAGATCGAGAACTTTATCCGCACCAAATACGAGCTGAAGAGATGGGCGATGGATGGGCCGATGCCAGATCCCTCAGAATTGGACTCTGCAGCCGACGACGACGTCCCGTTGAGTATTGTCAAAGAGAAGCAGGTTGTCGAAAGGAACGAGTCGATCAGGAAAGCCTCGATTGGACAGTCCCAAGCACCTCGAAGGTCTCCTCTGCCTGCGCCCGCGGTGGGAGACCTCATCGGCAGCGATGATCCTGTGCCAGCACGGGCAACTAGCGGACCTCCCGTTGGCAGGATCACTCCCAAGGCTGAGCCCGCCCCTCCGAAGACGACTGGCACCAAAGATTCTCTACTTGGATTAGACTTCCTCGGTGAGGCCAGCGCGCCGCCCCGGCCTGCAAGCACCCCTGGAGTGAGCTCCGCCCAAGCCCAGTCAAGGCCAGACCTTAAGCAGTCTATTCTATCATTATATGCTTCCGTTCCTAAGCCGCAGCCTCCGCAACAGCAGTACCAGCAGCAGGGATTTGGAGGCCCGGCCTCCCCAACCTTTAGCCACCACTCTCAGGGCTCGATGGGCGGCTCGATGGGCGGTTTCAACGATGCTTTCGGCAGCTTGAACATTGGAAATGTCGCCGCTCCCAAGCCGGCACCAGTCGACCCCTTTGCCAGTCTGGGCACTAGGGCAGCAGCATCCCAGTCCGCCAACAGCAGTGCCTTTGGCGGTTTGAGCGGAGGCAACTTTTTCAACTCGAAGCCTGCACAGCCTGCACAGCCGTCTCACCAGTCGAAGCTGTCCAACTCCAGCTCCGGATTTGGAGGATTCGGAGACTTTTCGTCGCCCATGGCTGCTGCCACGGCCCCTGCTCCCAAGGCGTCTTCTGCCATGGACGATCTCTTTGATTTCTCTGCACCCGCCACGACCATCCAGCCGACTTCTCCGCCTGCCACGCAACCGAGTGCTCCGGTATCAAGCTCGGTTTTCAACCTCTCCTCTCCCCAGACCAAGCCCGCTGCTCCCGCCCCTGCGCCTGCACCAAGCTCGGCCGCAACCGCGCTGGGTGGAGCCAACCTATCGGGAGCTGACGTCTGGGGTGGCAACGAGTGGAGCAGCGGGCCATCCACGGCCGCGCCGATAGCTCAAAAGAGCCCTTCGCTGCCAAAGGCTTCAGCATCCAGCCTTGGATGGGAGGGAGGTGCCTTTTCCAATACGCCCATTGTCCCCGGATCCGGTGGAGGCTTTGCCCCGGCTCCCAAGGTCACGGCCGATGAGGAGTTTGGCGGCTGGGCGAGCAGCACCGGCGGAGCTAACTCTGGCGTGACACCCAACCAGGGAGGCTTTGGAGGAGCCAGTGACGATTTGTTCAACAATGTCTGGCAGTAGGGTGTCCCTCTTTTCTGATTTTTCCTTTCCATGAAGAGGAGTTGGCAAGACAAGGGGAGAAGTTTATATCATCTGTTGCACAATTGGGTAGGCGGGCATGTTAACGGGCGTTTTGCATGTTAGGAGTCTTGTAGATTGCACGAAGAAAAAAAGAGAAAGGAGGCATAGAGTTGCGCGGCCACGGCATTCATGTCTGCCTGTGGTGTTGATGAATCTTATGTGATTTATGTCTTGGAAGTATTTATTGTATAATTGATAATGTTCCCTAAATTTATTTATTGCCATAACCATACAAAAAAAATTGATATGCTCATATAAATCAAATGAGAAACAACTCCGGATAGCGCGCCAGGGGTATTCATTGTCTTTCGAAGCCGAACCGCATCTTCCCCTTATCCTAAAGGCCAGTTACCAAAGAAAAAAAGGAATTAAAAAGAAAAAAAGGAATTAAAAAGAAAAAAAATAGCTGTACACGGCTTGCTCGCCTGTCTAGTATGTATACGCCCCCATATCCCACCTTAGACCTTGTTTGTTTCGCCATCGCCTTTGCTTGCCCACCCAATGTCTCAAAAGATCAATTTGAGGCCATAGTAGAGCAGTAGAAACGCCCCGATGATGATTCCCGCAAGCTTTAATATAGCGACGTTGTTTCCGGAAGCGGCCATGCGCGTTAATCGCGACGCTGATCCCTTGAACTGGGAGGTCATGGATGTGAATGTATCAGACTAAAATAAGGGGCAAACGCTCCCCGGTTAGCAACGAAGATAATATGGAATTTGTCGGTATTCCTTCGACGAGGGAGTTGGAGAAAGCTGGCATACAGTGTTGTCGATGACATCTTGAGCACGAGCATTATCGTATATGTCGACGGTGACGCCGCGCAGGGCGGTTACTTTGGAGGAGAGCTCCTCCAGACGAGCGTTGTTCTGGCGCTCGCGCTCGTAGGCTTCGGACATGGTGGCGGTGGTTTAGGATAGGCACTTCGGTGTATTGATTCGCTTCTCTCAATGTTTTGCGCAGAGCGCTCTGCAGATATTGACAGGGCTGTGTTGTTGTTGTTGTTGTTGTTGTTGTTGTCTTGGAGTTTGGAAAGCCCAGCTTGTCTCGTAGATTGATTATTCGAAGGGAGTGGTGATGAAAGCCGATTGCGCTCGTGGAAAAAGGATTCGTCAAGGAGGTCTAAAGACGCTATTGGCTGCTGTGGCGGTAGCGCGCAAATAAAAGTCAAAGTAAAAATTAAAGGGCGAGTAAATAGGCTCGATACTGTGTGAAGAGAAGGAAATAGTCGCGATGGTTTGATTCCAAGTGGATGACGATGGCGATAGGCCGGAGGCTTGAGTTCGTGTCGGAATGAATAATGGTCCGGGGGAACAGCGAGTCGGATGGACGGTGCTCTTAGTCAGTTTTGGCCATTGGTGCAGTGGCGGGAACAAGCCCCCTTCTACGCTTTCAGGCGTTTCAGCGCTCTTCCACAGGCGCTTCTTAGTGACATGCAACCGCACGAGATTCCGCACCGCCACGCAAAACCACGCGGCGGTGGGGCCGGAAATCCGGGCTTGGAGATGCTGTGCCAATTGATGCTTCCAAAGCGCTGATCGAGCTGCGTGTCTGAGCGAAATACACGGAAGCAGTCCAAGTTGGCTTTTAAGTTGATTCGTAATGCGACGCGTTTAAGGTATAACTAGAACGAGGTTCCCGCGTATTGCTGAGGTTGCTGAGTCGATCCAGCTTCTTCTCCATTTCTATATATTTCTTCTTCTCGCCCATCGCTGTGCTTGGAATTTGGAGATGAAGATGCTCGTTTTGTGGCTGAGCGACCTCTGATCGACGGAACGCTCTCGGAAGAAAAAAAAAAAAGGACCAGACCAGCTAAAAAGGGCTGGCCTTCCATTTTTTTTCGCCTCAGCCCCAACTCCGACCAAACTCCAGCACTGTCACGATACCTGCACCCGCTGTCAAACTGCTAAAATTCCAGGGCGCTGCCCACTGTCCAGCCCGTAAACACAGCACGTCACCATCAACAAGGGTACGACAGGCAACATCCCGGCTCGCAAAAGGTACCCCATACACGCTGCATACGCCGGATCCTGCCCGCAATCGCCGGTACCTAGTACCGCGGACTTTGGCTCCCCTCATACACCCCGCCGCGGTCGCCGAGTTCCAGGCGTATTACTGACTGGATCCGTTATTTTCTTCAGTGTTTGCCTGTATGGACGTGCTGACGCAACCCACCCTCTCTCTAGGCAGTTTCCTGTGCAGCATCCAGTCCTCGCTCTATATACTTTTGTTTTATTTTTATATCCTCGTCAGCCTCTGCTTCTTCAGCCTCCGGATCGCCCTTCGCCAGCATCGCTTGCGAGACCGCCTTGCGCAGGCCACGCCAGACACGATGGGCATCAACAACCCTCTCCCCGCCTCCATGGCGTGTAAGTGACTCGATTGATGTTTAATTCGCGCGCGGCCAGCAACTTTGCGGCGCCGTGAACGCAGAAGCTATCTGTGAGCTTTGTGAAGCTTGAAACTGACTTTTTACTGTTAAACAGCCGAATGCAAAAAGTGCGGCAAGATCCTCACGTCATTCATCAACCCGCGACAGGCCTTTGGCCCGGACAAGATCATCCCGCCCTCGGTCCTCTCCAACGCAAAGGGCCTCGCCATCATCACCGTCTTCAAGGCCGGATTCCTCGGATCTGGTCGATTCGGCAGCGGCCTCGTCGTCGCTCGACTGCCCGACGGCACTTGGAGCGCCCCGAGCGCTATTGGGACGCTGGGAGGAGGTTTCGGCGGCCAGATTGGCTTCGAGCTGACCGACTTTGTCTTCATCCTCAACGACACCTCGGCCGTCAAGACGTTTGCGCAGGCCGGGTCCATCACCCTGGGCGGCAACGTGTCGCTGGCGGCGGGCCCCGTTGGGCGCAATGCCGAGGCCGCCGGCGCAGCGTCGCTCAAGAGCGTGGCCGGCATCTTCAGCTACTCCAAGACAAAGGGCCTGTTCGCCGGCGTGTCGCTCGAAGGGTCCGCCATCATCGAGCGCCGCGACGCCAACGAGAAGCTCTACGGCACGCGGTACACGGCGCAGCAGCTGCTTACGGGGTCGGTGCCGCCGCCGCCGCAGGCCGCGCCCCTCATGACTATTCTCAACTCTAGGGTCTTTGCCGGCATGAGGCAGGGCCAGTCCGACGACACCATGTACAACGACGTGCCCGTGTACGACGACAACCACGACGACGTCGTCTGGGAGGGCCGCCAGGGCGCTGCGTACGGCGAGGGCCAGCGGTCCAACCGCTCGCGATCAAACACCTGGCAGGACGATGTGTACGACAGGGACAGCTTCAATGCGCCGTCGCGCTCAAACACCGTGGGCGGTGGCACGAGAGGCTTTGGCGACGACTACAGGTGGCATGATGCGCCGGCAGCGGAGAAAAAGGTTCCCCCTGGCCGTCCTACTGCTCCAAAGCCTTCGTTTGGAAACCGACAGGCTGCCCTGAAATCAAACGAGGCCGTCGCCCTGTTCAACTTTGACGCAGACCAGCCTGGCGACTTGGCCTTCAAGAAGGGCGACATCATTACGATACTCAAGAAGACGGATAGCGATAACGACTGGTGGTGAGTACCTATTTGCTTTGCCTTGATGTCCAACTGCGCACTGTTGGTAGGGAGCATTGTACGAGAGAGAGGCTAACACCACACGTCTAGGACCGGTCAACTTGGAGCACGGCACGGCATCTTCCCGAGTAACTACGTCAAGATGAGGGAGTGAAGAGATGGAAATCGAGATACCTGTGATACCTACGATACCACAAAGACTGCTGCTTTTTTCATTTTCTTTTTGCCATCAATACTTTCTACCTTTTTCCTTGTTATTTTTTTTCTCTTCTTGGAAAAAGGGATTCCAATTGGAAGGATACCAACTTGTTTTAACACGGCTTTTTACTCGAAACGGTTTGAATTGAATCTTGTCCTCTTTTTTTTCTCTTCTCTTATACACGCCTTTTTCTGGTGCTCTTCTGGGTATATGAAGTTTCACGTTTGATGGATAGCCATATTTTTTTCTTCTTGGAACTGAGAGAAGATTGCGGTGGGTGGTGATGAGTTAGGCGTAGGGATAAGAGAAAGATTTTTTTTTGAGAAAGCAATATTACCTCCTTTGCGTTGAAATTTTGTTTTATTGCCTTTGCGAGAGCTTTTTATTGCTTGGCTATCCTGTGTCTGCTACATGTATCGCTCATGTTCGGCGTTTATGCTTTTCAAAGAGATATCCTCACTCTGCCACTCCTTCTTTCGTTTTGACAAACTCATAGGCATTTAGTCCATTCGCATTATACGATAGCAATGAATGTAGGCCATTCAATCATTCACATCATATGTTACATTCGTCATCCCGTTGATCCTCATAGTACGATAAGCGAATAATGCAAGACGTAACGCTGGCGTATGTATATTAAGATGATTGCGTACTAGTAGTACCTACCAACAATAATACCAATGCCGTATCTGACTTCCATCTCGACACACGTATTTTCCTATCCGATGTATTCTCCAAAAGCGGTTTTGAGATGCCCAAGATATAATGGATAGATGAAACACTGTATAAAGACAGTCTTGAGATGAGTTGGTTAAAGACCTTTTCAAGACCACTGCTAGCACCAACGGCCATTGGGACACAGGTTCTATACAAACGTTCACTCCTGATTTCACTTTAATCCATCGTATTTCATCTGACTTAGCTCGTTAAACCAAAACTCTGTTCGAATAGCTTGGATTTGCTCCAAGTAGAATTCAGCGTAAGAAGCAGCATTACAGCCCCGGCTGAGGTCTTCATTATATTGGTCAAACAATTGAGAAGTGGCTTTGTTCGCCCTCTCTAGTAGGATAGGGTCAGCGATCAACATAGTGGTTGGCTTAGTCTCTTCCAAAGAGGAGTGATAAATTGGGGTGTCGCTGGCTTGTGAAACTTTTGATCGGGGTGGAGTATGATGCAAAACAAGCTGAGAGTCATCGTTATTCGAGTCTGCCATTTTGGTACTTTCTTTTCTGTGTACATCCGCATTCTTGTCCATGATTTTTTTCTCCTGTGAGTTGCTGTGCCGCTGATTCTGCTTAGCCCTCGGCTTTGATTTGGCGACTTTATGATCTTTGCCTTTTAAGAATGGCAAACTGCGCGTTCGGGGCAGGAATTTGCGAAAATCTTGCCCCAGTTGCAATTGAAAATTGTCATCAGTCGTGTCTGTAGCTTGTGAGGAGCTGTCCACAGAAGTGAGACTCTCTTGGCTGCTTGAAGGGCCAAATTGGGGGTCTAGTGATGTATCGTAGCTTGTAACTGACGTTTCTGAAAGCTGTGAATGATTGAATAGTGAGTTGGGTTCAGATATAGACCGATAGCTTGATAAAGATGGCATATCCGCATAGTCGGTGCAGAACGTTGGCTGACTGTTTGGCATTGGTGAATTAGGGGCCTCATTTTGGTCATCGACAGGTAAAGCATGTCGCAAAGGAGAACTAATGAGCGGCTGATACATTATTTTTGATTGATTGATATTAAAATTTTGATGACTTGGATGTGGATTAAACACCGTTGCTGGATCACTCTGTCGGCGCGACTGCTGTGGTACGTTGTATGGTGGAGGGTGATGAAAGCACTGATCCTTCATGCCCAATGGAAGCAGTTGTGATAAAGGAATATCGGAATTCAACATGGATGTGAATGAAAAGTTCGATTGAGAGAGTTGTTGTGCTCCATTCCCCAAGGGGGTAAACGAACTCAGGCGTGGTCCGGAGTGATATGAATAAGGCCCTGGATCGGATTGAGCCGTAGTATCATTGGTGTCAATAGCATGCAATGCGGGAGGGATGCCATTTTGAGCACGGTATCCAATACGTTTGAGTATGTTTATTGCGTGATTGAAGTCTTGCTTCATTTCGAATGAAACCACTACATCCTGTTGAATTTGATGAATTTTTATGCGTATACTGAAAGACGGCTCATGGATTCTCATGATTTCTCTCTCGCTGTTTGGTGTTTCACTGAGATCTGCAAGTTGTATAGAAAACTAATGCCATTAGACGACCGCCAAATATACGAAAAGAAAAGAAAAGCATCTTCGGAAATACGAACTATTCGTTGAAGCCCTAGATGAGATTGAAACAACAGATTGCTGTGATTTCCGGTGGTACATCGCTGAGCTTCTAGGGTAGCCGTCAAGGAACTGTCCAAGTTGGCGGCGTCATACGTGCTGTGGGTGGCCCCGCCATGGATCTCCAGACGCTTGAGAGGACATCCGGACAGTGGGAGTGCCGTCATGGCTGGAAATGCAGAATTTTGTCTTTTTTTTGGTGTAGTAGCGAATGATGCTTGGCAGATACGCGGCGAAACGACTGTCGCAGTAACTCAAATTGACACGAGATTGAAAAAAGGAACCCAGACTGCAGTCCCGAATTTGTGTTGTTTTGTCGCTTTGCAGACTAAGAAAGAGCTGCTGCGGGCTTGTTCGATCTGAGATGCACCAGGAAGCTACCATGGCAAGGCTCCGATTGGCTGAAGCGGGGGGCCATCTCACGTGTAGATAAGATTGCTTGTGCGCCAGCCGATTTTCGTCGCGCCGCGCCAACCACGATGGCTGCAGCCTTGCCAGAGACCACGCGAGGCGACTTTGGTGCCGCCGATTTCTCCGTCGATAAGAGTCGCAGGAGAGAGTTTGGACGGATCCGTTGCGGAACTCGATCGTGGCGCATTTGACCGAACCATATACGACGCCTATTTGGCCCAATTCCACCGACACCGAAGACGCGCAAGGCATAAATAGCGGGAGCATCGTTTGCCAGCAGCGACCACTGCGCCTGGCATCGTCCAATTCGACAACAGCCGTCGATAAATCAATAAAGCGCAACCGAACTTCGACTGGTATTCGCCAAAATGACTTCATCTCCCCAGGAAGTGCCGCTGCACTCCATCGAGAGGACACCTGAATATGAAGACTTCATGACCAAGCTCAGGGATTACCACACCCTACGAGGCACGACGCTAGACCCAGAACCCAAGGTTGGAATGATCCATTTGGATCTGTTCAAGGTCTTCAATCATATTGTCGCGAACGGTGGATACGACAAGGTATCAGAAGAGAAGCTGGCATGGCGTCGAATGGCAGCAGAGCTTGGCCTTCATTCCAATAACGAGGCATCAACGGCTTTTGCTCTCAAGGAGAAGTTCTACAAGAACCTGGCAGCATACGAGATCAAAACAGTCCACGGAAAGGAACCGCCGCCAAAAGATATCCTTGAAGATGTCACTGCTAAGGGTGCGAGCCTCCTGACACGGACGAGAGAAAACTTCCGCGGCAAGAGAGAGAGCAATGTCGGGGCCACAGACAGCCCTGCCTCTGGTGATGATGGCACCCCGACGCGTGAACGACCGGCACCAGATCCTGTCTCAAGCGCTCGAGCTTCGCGCGGCCTTCGCGAGGCGCCTCCGCAAAGAGTCATTTTCCAGCCCGATACAGGCCCAGCCCGAGCCACAAGACAGGCGTCAAACCAACAGGGCAACAATTCAGCCTCCCCAGCCCTGAACCACGGCCAGCAAGCCCCCGCCCACCATTCAGCCGTCCATCCCATGCCGCCAATGGCAATTCACAACAACTCAAGAGGTCCCTCAATCTTACACCATCCCCCCAACTCTGAAAACACATCACACCTAGTCACTTCCTATCAACCGAAGCCGATGAAACCACTCCAACTACGTCCCGTAGCAACTCCAAGCAATGCGCCAAGCGAATTCTTTAAAGCAAGGCTACCGCACCGCTTCGCTCTGGATCCTGCCAACAGACAGCCCATGCAGCCTGGTAGTAAGTTTGAGTTTTGAAGAGACATCCTCAGAGAGATTCGCGCTGACGCTAATCGTTTGTAGCTGGCTTTGATGGCCCTAATATCTACACTCGGTGCCTGAATGCCCTTCGTTCCGGTGTTACCGCAGAGCAAGCTTTTGCGCTCAACCACTTGGTGAAGATATCATTTGAACGAGGTGATAAGTACAAGTTTGACTCTTTCCCGGGACTGGCCGAGGGGCTTGTTGAGAAGGCACTGCAGATAGGCAGCCTCTTCTACTACGTCGACTGGACTGTGTCTTGGGACTCCTTTGCCGAATCAAATGACGTTGGCTGTTTGGATGGCAACTACGGCACACCAGATATCCTAGAGAGAATCGAAAACTTGATTGAGCGAGAGATACCAGACGTTATCCAGACCGAAAAATTTGCCGATGAGATGGTCTTGACAACTGAGGCGATACTTACCATCAGAAACATGGTGACGCTGCCTGAAAATGCGCACAACATGTCGGATTTTCACCCAGTGAAAGACTTGATATGCATTCTTTTGCATCTGCCCGCGAGAGATTCCCTTACGGAAGTCAAGCAACTTGCTCTTGATATTGCGGAGCAGCTGACCCCCCTTTATGATTCTGGAATCTGACGATCCCTTATACAAGAGCCTTTTATCTCAGCTAGCATCCGAAGACCGAGGAACCATTTTGACAGCACTTCGTGCACTTGGTAGGATTTCTGTGAACCTAGAGGCTACAAACAAGCTGGGTGAAGTTCCAAGCCCGGTGCTTCAGCGGATCGTGAACTGGCTTCTGCTGAACGATGATGAGCTCATTGATGCTTGTCTCGACTTTCTGTATCAATACACTGCAGTTGTGCCGAACCTTGACAACCTAGTACGGTCCATCGTGCCCGACAACTTGGTCCAGCAACTTATTCGCCTGTTGGCTCACGGTGCTCGCAAATATACCAGGGACTACACAATTGAGCAGGAGCAGAGGCTGCCAGCCAAAGACGACATCGCTCCAATGCCCGATGACCTCTTGCAAGAAATGCTCAGACTAGAAGAGCCTGATCGAGTCCACCAGTGGGTCAAGTGCTTCTTTGAGGAAGACAACCGGTCCTTTATCACCCAGCTCGCCGCCTGGCAGGCTTACCAGTCGGCATTCGCCACCCCATTGAAGACAATTAATCAACCAATGATCACACCTGCCGATTTCATCAGGAACAGCACGTCTGTCTACAAGGACTCCAACGCCCAAGTGCTCCGAGAGCCTGGTGACCCGCAACAAAAGTTTATCATCCACGGTATTCGCGCACGACCAAGGCCCCTCGCTTTTGATGGTTCCGAATATGGCCGCTGTTTGTGGGCTACGAACAATGACAAAAAGAACGAGAAATGCGGCCATTTCTATCTAAAGCAGGAGGAGATGTGGAACCACATTCTCAACGCCCACCTGAACGAACAGAGGGGCGCCAACGGCCAGTACACTAATGCCGAGAAGGAATTCCAGTGCACATGGGGCGAGTGTACCAAGTACGAAAAGCCGATCAAGATGAACCTGCAGAGCTTTGCGCGGCACATCACTACCCACATCTCCACGATGATCCCTGGCCCGAATGCCGTGCATAGGCACCAGCGGAGCCAGTGGATCGTCCCGGCAAAGACGATGAGCATCGTGCTGGAAGAGACGCCAACCTTCCGAGATGAGCGGACGCCCGACGCCCCTCCCCAGGCTGGCGGTATCCCGCTAAGCGCCGTGCTGGTGCTCCGTAACATTGCCCGCAATGTGGTCAAGACGGAGGCTGAGGAGGAGCTTCTCAAGGAACAGTCTAGGACTCCTGAGAAGGGAGGATGGAACGAGAAGCTCTTCCGGCCGCATTTATCACAGCTATATGGCATTTTGGCGGAGAATCTTGCCATGGTACGTAGTACCTTTGTTAATCTCCTTGTTTGTTTACTATTTACTGACATGACTTGTTTTACAGAGTCCATATATTGCGTCCCTGCTGGAGCTAATCATACCGGTGCCTGAACGCGATTAGAGAGCCGCAAAACCGCTATAATCAAAGCTCGCAGCATTATGATGCACCAGGTATCTTATACCACCGGTTTAGACGAGAAGCAGTCACGAACTCAAGTTGGACGTATACAGCTGAGAGAGCTCTCCTGCTCTGCACTTTTTTTTTTGGTTTCTTTCACAAGATGTTTGGGGGGGAAATGTGACATGTAACAGTAACAGTATGATACGAGGTTTAGCCACGCGTGGTTCTAATACCCCGGCGTTTATGGATAATGATGGATGGATGGACGGAGGAGGTGGGATAGTGAAGAGGTCTAGGTACTAGTTATTTTAGGGAGCCGAGTTATGCTTGCCTTTTTGGTTTGCTCACCGTTTAGGGACTGATTTATAGCGAGCTATTGCAAGAAATCCTTCTTTTTAACAGACAAAATCTCAAAAATGGTCACACACCACTTCCATGCTGCCCTCTTATACTGGACGAAGCTGTAACAAAAAGAAAGCAGCAAATCACAAGAGGGAATACATATCACTGTGACAAACGAAACAGCCCCCTGCTTCCATTTAGCGAGAACTATGCTGCTCGTCAACGCCAATTCGGCACACAGCCATGACAATAGCGTCCTGCAAGGTTTGCCGCTTTCCCCTGTTCCTGGTAAAGCCACGCCGGTACAGGATGCCACAAAGTGAGGCTAGTAAAGTAAGGGAGGCCACCCTACCTGGTGCTGTACTGATAGCCTAACAATGGAGAGGCACGGAGAGTACATGGTGCTACTGCAGACATCAGGCGCTAGGCGCCAATGCAATGCACCACAACCTGACCAGCCAGAACGACACAATGCAGACCTTTCAGTGTGAATGCTTGGGCACTTGCATGTGATATGGGTGCTTCACAAATCAACAAACAGCCATCATTCTTTTCTCTTCAAGGGATTCGGAGGTGTGCTCCGGAAGAGGAGGGCGGAGAGGGGCCGGATCTGCATAAAGGCTGCTTGGAAGCTCTCAGACGCATCGTCGGGTCTCGCCTTTCGTCGGGTCACGATAGATCAGAACCTAAAATCTCGGGAAAAGATGATACGATACAACTGCCTCTTGAAGAGGTACCAATCCATAACTCGAATTGGCGCGGATTACCAAGTTGTCATGCGACGGGATGCGATGGGATGCGACGCGAATGCAATGCAGTAGACTGTAGATAGTCGATAGCGGCCGCGACAGTTGATGGGGCGTCGCCGCGGTCTGGACAACGTGATAATGAGCTGACCGGAGAGCAAGTGGTGTTAAGGGGGCGAGCGCCGCGTTGCCATTGAGCTTCAAGCGTACCTTCACCCTCTGCAGAGCCTGCGAATGGTCTGCTAGAAGCTAATCTTGTTCGTATTGTTGGACTGAGCTGCTCCGAGGCGCGTGGGGTAGGATTAGAGCGTCCGGGATGCACCACCACATCTTGCCCGATGTGGGGGGAGGCCGGTTTCCGCCCAAGAAGCGCCCCCCCGTCCCTCAAAACTGAAAACTGACGATACCTAAAGAACAAGCGTGAGTCGTGGGAGCCGCAGCCGCACTCTGGAGGATGTCTCCTGCGTGGTGTGTGCTTGTGTGTGGATAATCATCCAGAGACGCCAATTCAATAGATCGCGTCTCGACTGCCGGCAATGCAGCTTTGGCCACACCATCTTGCCGCTGGTGAGGAGAAGAGGGTCTAGGCAGCTACATAAAAATTTTCTGGTCACTTTTAGCATTGGAGCCCGCACCCAACTTTGCAGTCTGCTAGGACCTAGTATCTTGTGTTGGTGGTCTGAGCCTCATTATTGTGCCAACTAAACCGCTGTTAGTAAATTGGAAATTCTCTCCGGAACACTGCTCCATAGTAGAGGAGCGTCGTTCCCGAAGCCCCGAAATGAAAGCTTCATCCTAGCAAGGTCAGGAGGACACGAGGGCACCCAAAACGAAGCTGACGAGTATCGTTGGAGGTGGTGGCTCAGGGGCTGACGGTACATACCAACCGTCAGCCGGCAACCGCACGGCTCAGTCGCCAACCATCAATTGGGAAACGTGGGGAGCCGGCAACGGTGTCGTGCTCCGGCCCCCGGAAATAAACCCAGGCCAATCTCGCAGTGGTCATGCGGACAGTTTGATTTTTTCCGCATTGGTTCGCGAAATCCGGGGTGTCGGCAGGCAGAGTGAACAGGAGCTTTGACCAGCTCTTGCGGGTGCGATTGCGGATTGTTAGAGGCTCTCTCTGTATGGGATGATCAAGTAAGTCTTTGTGTGTAGTCGTCTTGATTGCTAGTTTTTGAGAGACATGGTCTGAATTCAGCCAAGTGAAATGAGCGGGTAGCATATAGAATGGCATCCTTTCGACAGAGGAGAGGCTGGAACGGTGCATTGGGCATACGAGGAATGCCAGCCATGTCTTGTCTGTTTTTGCACCTGAAGCCACACACGCCCGATGACCTGAGACAATGCAATGCATGTCAGCTACCACATGACGCCGTTTGTAGCTGGGTAGATTCTGAAAGAGGGCATCAGTACCGTAATTTACTCTCAACATTTTAAAAGAGAAAAGGGGGCCAAAAACATACCCGTATATACTTGTACATCAGTTCCACGCTCCTGGAGAGACCCTGTACTATGTAGCAGCGCTAACAAGGGTGAGCTACCCTTGCCAGACCTCCCTCGCCAAGGAGGCTTCGAACAACCTTATTAACGACCACACTGGCGTCTTCCCGTTGCGGGAAAACGGTAGAAAACTGCGCTAAAGTAAAACGGTGGGGAGACCATCCTCACGGTGTACGCGGCGAGGGCTGATCGCATCGAGGACCCTGAGAAACAAGTCCTGACGATCCGGATAAGTCACACAGTGAGATGGCTGGTTTATCCTGGTTATTCTCGCTTACAGCCTCAGTCTCGTGACACGAAGCAATGTCGCTAATACGATGTTCTCATGCTTCGTGGGATGACGATGCGACGACTCAGGGGTGATCATCCCACACATACTGTGTAGAGAAGGACAAGACAGCCTCAAGCGTTGAGATGCCAGCTTGGCTGAGCCCAATGGCCGGAGACAGATGACCGTGGCCGAGATCGCAGCAACTTTGGGCATGTGTTCCCGTTTAGCTGCAAGCAGGACGTCACGTTAGCACACCGCATTTCTTGTGTTTCAACGCTTCTCCCCATCCATCCTTTTGCAAAAAATTTCTTCATCCTAGCTCGCTTCCCCTCTTGTGTTGCTTGCTTTGATATGTTTTCCATGGACCAAAAGCACTCTGTGTCCCCAGAAGGCTTGCTGTAAGCTTGCTCCAGAGCCCCGTAAACCTCTAGGCAGACGTATTTCGATACTCCATACCATCTCCACGAGGCTGGGGGTATGGAGCCGTATAATCTCAGCGTACGGGTACCTTTTTTATCTTCTGTGGAAGCAGAGTGCTCCGCTTCTAGCAGCCAAGCTGCGTCCGGGTCCCATTGCCTGATCGGCAACCATGTTCTCTGTCAATTCGTGCGTGGGCCCTGTGGACCGCAGTCTTTACGGTCTCCACAGAAGTTTCCTCATGTTGGTGTGCCGTGCTTCCAGAAGCCGATGCAGAAGCCCCAGCCAATACCTCAGTGGCGCGCAGGACGTGGGGGGGAGGCTGGATGCCGGAGCTGACATGGGCCGCCACTTTTGTAATTAAATTCTGTGAAGCAAACAAGAAAAAAAAATGAAAATAAAAATGGGATATGTGGCTTCATCGGGATCTAACTTTTTTCCCACCTCGTGGCCTCAACGGTTGATGCTGAGAACAATCAGGAAGATTCAGGGGTCCACGGGGTCCTCTGGAGGCCCGCTGACGCCATGAAACCCACGCTGGCCGGGATCAAGGCAAGGACAACGGACAGCAACAATGCGTCATTGAGGCCTTTATCTGACTCGTTTAGATGTATCTTGGTATTCGTAAGAGTGTTTGATGCTTGATGCTTGATCTTTTTGAGTCGAGAGGTGCATGTCTAGTTCATTGATTGGAAAAATCTTTTACGGCGCCATCGGCTGCCATAGCCGAGGTTTCTTTCTTTGGAAACAAAAGAGGGCTTCGTTTGGTCGTCGCTTCTTAGAAGATGGGTGCGTCAGCCACGGTGCTTCAAGATTTCCTGTTGCAGAGACTGCCGCAATCCTTTGGCTGAGTGAGACGCATTCTCTGGGGGAAAGCTCCTGTAATATAGGTAAGCATGATTCCTTCGTAGGCTGTAGTCCGACAGGAGCTCGTCGCTCACGCCGCATCTTCTGCATGTACGACGACAGTTGCCCTGCAGTGAGGTTGTTGGTACACATGTAGCTGTAGCTGTAGCTGGCCTCTATCCCGCATTCTCCAACTTCTGCTACTAGCAGTAGCTCGACTTCACGATGCTCTGGGCGGGACCGGATTCATGCCAGGGAGGGTTGCGTTGCGCCAAAACGTTCCGGCAGCGCCACATCTACCGTCGCACCCAGGAACCACGGCTGGCTCCCTACTTTCGGGGCCAGTGGGAACCCCCACGGGCGCGCCAAAGAATGTCGATGCCTGGGAGGTCCATCAGGGCCTAGAAAGCTGAGAGGGCAGATTGGCGGACGAATTCGGATTGAGGGCGCGGATTCGACGTAGTCCAGAAAACGTTGACACAGAGATACCCATGCACGGGACTGAGTGTAGGTCGCACGGAGATGTTGAGTCGGAGGGTTGTGTTGGGCAGGGCGAACAAATTGATACAGTAACTGCGGCGCCAGAGATGCGCTGTGGGCAGTGCTATAGCGCTGCAACACAGCGGCCGGCAGCGTGGGAGTGTGGTTGTAGCAGTGCTACTGCAGCACTGGGCTCGCCGGCACTAGACCCGCTATTGCGGCGACTTTGGGCGGCAGATGCGAAGCTGTCTGCATTTGATGACCGGTAGCCTGATGCCTGTGTATTCCACTGTATGCATCTTTTGTAGGGCACTATCAGAGTGCACCTGTCAAATAATGGCGAATTGGAGATTGTCGTCAACATTCACTCGGCAGATTCGACTTCTTTTGGCGCCTTCTCGCTACAGTAATGTAAAGGGCTGAAAAAAAGGCTCCGACTGCACACCCCTCCTCGCAAGCGGAACAAGGATTCGCATGTTTTTGGCGTCTTTGGGTTTCTCCAGACGCCTTTGCACATGTCTCAACAGCGTGTCTCAGCCGCACTCGGGATGAGACTAGCTGGCCTGCATTGCATAGTGGCGGGGAGAGCTTCAAAAAAAAACCTGTCCTCTCTTCGGGGAGAGCTTTGTCCAGCCCAACCGCGATCGCTTGGTCTCGATCGTCTGGTTGCAGGTGCAGTGACAGAAGTGCAACCCCAGGTTTTGCCTCTCTGCTGTGCTCGGATCCGATGCGGCAAGAGATCTCTAGGTGAACCCCGATCAAGGGCGAAAGGCGCCCGACCAACGCCCATTGTCGCTTTTTCGCCACAACACCACAAACTCTACCAAGCCACGTTATCTGTACAGGGTCTGCGCAAAGATGAAAAAATTTCCTGTCCAATCACTGTGCAATTGGGCTCTGTAAGAAATTTGGAGAACGGCCTCGGCGAGCGACGCTGGAGGGCGGCCGAGAACGCATCTCCTGCTGCAGCCTGCAAGGCCTCGACTCTCTGGCAGCGATGCATGGGACTCGGGAGGATGCATTTCGGGTGATGTAAACGAAGCTGATTAGCAGTGCAAATCAAGGCCCGATGAGCATTGCCACGGAATGTTGTTCATCTTGGCACCGCGCAACCGCCAATAAATCTCATGTTCGATCGGCATCGCGGCTCTGGCTCACGGCGGTCGGTCTAGCAGCTGTCAGCAAATGTTAAACCAAGGCAGATTCCGAGACCCCGTGCTATCACGACCAGAGAAAGAATCGGCACTGGCTCTGCGTCACACGCCCATAAAAAACCCACACAGGAGTGCTTATCCACGGATCCGCCACCAAGAAAGCTGTCGAAAAACGAGTTGAAACAACAAGATAGCGGAAGAAGCACGGGTGGTGAAGATCCTGTACTGGTACAGGTGAGAATAGAGGGGTAATGGGCCTTTGCCCCTCCAGGTCACCCAACCGCTGCATGTACCTCTGCGCTGTACAGTACCTCTGCAAAGCAAAGCAGGTCTCTCGGTACAGACTGGCGCTGCGAACACGGAGTCTCCTGTCAATTGGAATTGGCATTGCAGTCGCAGTTGCACCTCCGAGGTGGCGCGCGTGAGCCACCATTGGGCAGCCATTGGATGTAATTTTAGAGCAATCAATGGAACCGCGTCCCGAATTTGGCTGCTAGCGACCTAAATCTCCTCGCGGCGGTACGTACCTCGCACCTGGTGCATCTTACAGGGGCCTGCGCTGCCGGACCTCCCGCCGCGCTAAGCTTTAGTCGAATGCAGCGCCCACACCCACTGAAAACCCACTCGCCATCGCTGAGACCCAGATGCACACCCACTGCAGCCCCCTGGCCGCATCCACCGAAGACCCACTGCGCTAGCTGCCCCTCGACTTTTTTTTTCTGCCAGGTATCGCCCCCACATCCTCCAGCTGTGTCTTGGCCGAAATCTATATCAAGACACGCCTCGACGGCTGTTTGCAAGCAGCCATTCTCCCTTTTCCTCTGCATACCAAGCACCTCTTCCATCCCGCAAGCAATCACAGCATATAGACAGAAGGTCATCTCTCTTTCACGGCTTTTCACACTGCAAGAGATCTTTCCATCGTTTGTTCCATCTTTCACCTCCAAACTCCTATATAACAGAGAGCCTTCGTTACACCGCCTTCGAAGAACTCCCTTCTCCATCATCTCCATCATCTCCATCTTCTTCTCTTCACACACAACAAGACACATCACATTCACAATGTCTTTCTCTACTCGAAGCATGCTGCGCGCCTCCCGCGTCGCCAACTTCTCCGCCGTTTCTCGTGTTGCCGCCCCCAGCAACGCCGTCCGCTTCTTCTCTGCCACCCGCGCCGTCCGCGTGTCTGACACCGCCAACAAGAAGAGCGTCGTCCGCGAGAAGGAGGTTCCCGTCACCGTCTACGGCGCTGGCGAGGGCGCCCACCAGACTCTGCAGGTCCCTGATGGCGCCGCCAAGGTGCCCTACGACAGCCCCGTCCCCGCCGAGCGCGAGGAGGTTGAGCCCCTGAACAAGAAGGTCTACGACCAGCTCCCCCACACCGTCAAGAGCATGACCGTCCAGGACAAGGTCATCATCATCACCGGTGGTGCCCGAGGCCTCGGCAACCACATGGCCCGCGCCTGCGCCGAGGCCGGTGCCAAGGCCATCATCATCTTCGATGCCAACCAGGAGCTCGGAGACGCCTCCGCTGCTGAGCTGCACCAGAAGTCTGGTCTGCCCGTCTCCTTCTTCAAGGTCGACGTCCGTGACGGCGCTGCTATCAACGCCGCCGTCGACTCTGTTGTCGAGATCTACGGCGCCCCTGACGTCCTCGTCAACGCCGCCGGTATTGCCGACTCCAACATCAAGGCTGAGACCTACGACCCCGCCATGTTCCGTCGTCTCATCGACATCAACCTGACTGGTTCCTTCCTGATGGCACAGTCCGTCGGCCGCGCCATGATGGCTGCTGGCAAGCCTGGCAGTTTGATCCTGGTTGCCTCCATGTCTGGTTCCATCGTCAACTACCCTCAGGAGCAGAGCTGCTACAACGCCTCCAAGGCCGGTGTCATCCAGTTCGCCAAGTCCATCGCTGCTGAGTGGGCCAAGTACAAGATCCGTGTCAACTGCATCTCCCCCCGGCTACATGGACACTGCCCTCAACCGTGTCCCCGCCCTTGAGGCCCAGAAGAAGATCTGGAAGTCCCTGACTCCTCAGGACCGTCTCGGTGCTGTTGACGAGCTCAACGGTCTCTGCGTCTTCCTTGCTTCCGACTCCTCCAGCTTCATGACTGGCTCCAACGTCATCATTGACGGTGGTTACTCTTGCTACTAAAGAGCGAAAACTCCTCTTTTTAGCATGGACACATCATATTTCACAACACATTAATATCATCACGGAAGCGACACCGTCCTAACGCCTCGAGGCTTGGACATCGGAGTTTTGGGAGATATCGATGCATGAAATTTGCAGTCGATTTTGAGGATAGCTTTAAAAATGGGGGTTTGGTTGGCCTTTGAGCCACTGCATGATCATGAAGTTTTTTATTATCGCGAGAGTTGCATCGCAGTTTTTTTTACTATTCTGATTTTCACTTGTTTGGAGTTCTTTGGGTCTGCTGTCTGCTGGTCGGGGTATACAGAGCCAGACGAGCATAGAGGGAATTAGACGTCGAGTTCAATGACGAAGATTAGAGATATTAGATGAAAATCTGGTATGCCAAAAAGGCAAATCAATTAATGAAGTGGCCTTGAGCTGTTACAATCCAAAAGACTTTTTGCTTGCGCTTGTGATTAATGCCTCTAAATCAATTATTGTAAAGAAATTATATAATTCTTCGCTAGATATCTGGTACTTGGCATTGAGACGAATAATCGATCCCATATTGGCGAGCGATAACATTCCTATTTTTTCTTAAAGCATCGCGGGTTTTCAGTTGGGACTAAGGAAAGTGTTGGAATGCTCGGATTAGCTAAATAGAGCATATGGTAGAGGTTATAAAAGAGCCTTGTATTAGTATAAAGGAAATACTGCTTAAGCTTATAATAAATAGCTAAAATAGTTAACTAATAGTAAATATAAAGTATTATTACTATCTTATAACAAACCTAAGAGCAGATATTTTATTATTATAAAGCTTATAGCTTTATTCAACAGAAAGGCATTTATTTCACAGCATTTTTAACCTCTCCCGAATCTCACTTCTCTTCTATCAGCCGTTTACTACAGCCAATCCCCACCTCAGCCTTCTTCTATTTTCAACATACATGTAAGCTATAAGAGTGATAGTCTGCGGCTGGTCCTGTACCTAGCATTTTTCTTACATCATTTTCGCTACTGGCATTCAATTGACCCAAAACTGTCGTTCGCCGCCACACGCCACCAATCCCGCATGATTTAAACGTTGCTCATGACATTTTGACAGACGCCATATTTAAACTTTTACCAAAACAAACAAAAAACATAAAAATAGCATTCACGAATCACAAACCCGACAAGCGCCATCATCTTCCTCAATTAGGAAAAAAACACAAAAAAAGGGCATACAAAGTATAAAAGTGACAGGTATCCACCATCCAAACTCTTCAAGTCTCGTCTACAAAGCAAAAAATGTGTTTTTTTTTTTCTCGAGAATGCATTTTTTATTATTTCTTTCACCTGGGTATTAACTAAAAAAAACTCTTGATTTTTCTTTTTTATAAAAAAAAAAAACGACAAGTAGGAATCGGAATAAAAAAAAAGGGGGGGGAATAAAGAAGCAAAAAAAGATTCAGCACTCAAGTTTCGTAAGAAGTGCCCCCAGAAGAATTGAAGTAAAAAAAAAAAAATGCAAAAAAAAGATCAAAAGAGTTAGATGAGGACAAGCACATGGCAAGAGAGGGAGCCCGCGGCTCTAGATACACATAGTAGCAATAACACCCCAAGTTTAAGAAATCCCCCCTTTTTCCTGGTAAAAAAAAAGACATAATGGTAGAAATATTTTGAAGAGTGAGAGGGAAAAGATGTCAAGGTGGGATGAAGAGATGCCTCTAATATTCAAAGATGGGCTTTCTTTTCTTTCTTTCTGTCCTTCCTTTCTGATGATAACAATGATGAAAAAAAGATGGAAGGTGTCTTGATGCCTCTAGCTGTTGTTGGGAGTTTGCCTCTAATAAAGGGAGAGGGAAGAAAGAAGGGGTGTATATGAGGTGGAATAATCAAACAATGCTTTATTTAGCCTTTTCGAGCCTTCTCTTGGGCTCGTTGCTCTCGTGCTGCTCTTACTAAGGGTGACAGTTGTGTTAAATCGACGCATGATTTCATGAACTCGTGCTATAGCAAAAAAAGTGTCAGCCAAATTATCAATGATTTGCAACCTGCAAAGGGAAAAGGCTTACTCTTAATAAATCATGTGCACTGGCTCGCTTCTCAGGATCCACCTTCAATGCAAAATACAAGAAATCTCTAAACACCGGGGACAGGTCGCCCTCGTTCTTGATCTGCGGCGTACCGTTGGTAGCAATCAGCCACAGCGCGCGGAGGGGCGACTCGGTCAGGTACGGCGGCTCGCCCTCAATCATCTCAATGGCCATGATGCCCAGCGACCAAATGTCGACTTTGCGGCCATACTCCTTTCGCGTGACGACTTCGGGGGCCATCCAGTACGGCGTGCCAACCATAGTGGTACGCTTGTTCTGGGCCTCGTTGATGGTCGCGCAGAAACCGAAATCGGCTGGTGTGGCGAACATGGTTAGCATTGAGTTGAAAACAAAGGCAATCGATACAAAAACTTACTCAGCTTGATGTTGCCATCGCTGGACAGCAGAATGTTGTCAGACTTGATATCTCGGTGAATAACGCCCTTGGAATGCAAATGCTGAAGTCCCCGTAATGTCTCCCTGCACACGGAAGCAATCTGTCCCTCTGTCATGATGTTGAAAGTCACAACATCGGTAAGACTGCCGCCCTCCATGTACTCCATGACCACCCAAAGCTCGCCGTCGCAGAGGTAGCTGTCGATGAAGTTGACAATGTTTGGGTGAGAGCTGTCCTTCATCACCAAGATTTCGTTGATGATGAGATCCTTCTTCGGCTGCTGCTCCAGGTTCATCTGCTTGATAGCCACCAATCTGTTGGTTCCCCTCTCATGGCCAGTGTACACGCCTCCAGAAGCACCCTGGCCGATCTTGGTGAAGCTTCTGTAGATGTTGCGTGGGTCTCCCTCGCTACATATCCGCTTGAGTGAAGCCACAACGTCCATGCCGTTGCTCTGGCGGACTCGCTGTCGCGGGCGTGCGCCTGCAGCAGCAGCTGGTGCGCCGGAACTAGGCTGCTGGCGCTGCGCAGTTTGATGGCCGTTGGCTTCGGGAGCGCGAGCGTATCCCGCACCAGCCGCCGTGTGCGGAGACTGCTGTCTTTTGCTGGGAGCTCTGGCAACCTGCCCGGTCATGGCAGCCTGGGCTTGTGCCATGGCCTGCTCCTGTTGCTGTTGCATCAACTGTTGCTGGTAAACATTGGCTTGGGTGGCGGTGCTGGGGGAGGGAGTCTGGGGAGTATAAGGTGATAGGCCATTGGTGCGAGAATTGGACCGTGATCTATGCTCTTCTGGAAGCATCGTCGGGGTGCTGTCTTTCGAACGGCTGTCGTCCACGGACTGTGCCATACCGATGCCGGAATCTTTGGTGGCATATGCGCCGGGCGGCAGTGGCCGGTTGTTCATGCTGATCGGGGGTTTCGGGGCTGGTCGACTCGGCATGATCTCCTTGACCGGGCCAGAGGGATGGCCTCTGCCGGGAGGGACTGGAGGCGGTGCCCGGGGATTCTCAAAGCTTCCTGCATTGATAAATGAGAGGTTAGAGGCCTGCTACAATAGCCACAGTGACAAAACGAAGCATATAAGGATTTAAAACAGAGAAACATGAAAAGAGAGAGGGGAAAAAAAAGAAAAGAGGAAAAGGAGAAGGGAGAAAATCGTACCAAAGTAGTTGGCAGGATATGTGTTTGGTGATGTCGGGGAGACGGCATATTGGCGAGAATCTGCCGCAGCATTGTGAAATTTCTCGAGCGACTGATCCTCGGGTGGTCGCTCGGTGGTCTCTTTGTAAAAGGTCAGGACATCAATCATGGTCTGAGGGTTCTCTCTCCTCTCCTTCTCGGAGATGCCACTTTCGTTGATGAGACGCTGCCATTCTTTTGGCAATCCCTGGGTGGACATTAGCATCAAAATCCATCAGCAACTGCATCGCCATGCGGGGTTCAGGCGGCCGCGGAACATGCCACCCAGAAAAAAAAAAAGGCTGGACAAGGACTGACGGTAAACTGGCCGGTTGTGCTGTCGTAGCCCACGTGCGTGACATGCACAGGATTCTCGGGCGCCGAGATGACGGGCTTCCTCTGCGAGCCGACCAGGCTGTTAACGAAGCCGGAGAAGCCAGACTTCTTGCGCGACGTGGTGGGCTTGGAGTCCCTGGGCTCGTCGGAGAAGCGCTTGGGGCTCATGAGGCCGGCGTCTGCCATGCGGCCAGTCTGGGACCTTTCCAGCGCGGTGGGATCCATGGCGCCGCCGTAGCTGGCTGAGGTCCTCGGCGACGGTCTGGCGAAGCGGGGGTCGGTCGCGGCCTTGACGAGCGACGGCGGCGGCGAGCTGGTGACTGCAAACTTGGTGGCCTCGATGTGGTTGAGGATGCTGGTGCCGTCAAAGGGCGCGCCGATCAGGTCCTCGTTGCCGCGGCGGTCGCTCTGGTTGGGGTCGGACAGGCGGAATCGGTTGGTGCGGGAGAAGTCGCCGTGGCCCAGGCCCGGCGATGCATTCGTTCGCTGCTGGAAGCTCGAGGGGTGCGGTCGCGGGGACGACGAGCCGTTGGACGCGTTGGAGCGCACTGGCGGAGCGCTGGGGGCCCGGCGGAGGTTGCGCGAGCTGGAGCTTTTGCCGTCGAGCGACTCGGTGTCGTAGCCAGACGAGGAGCGCGGGTAGGGCTGGTGCGAGGGGGGGCCGCTTGACGAGTTTGCGACGCTGGGAATTGCCGTTCAACGGCGGGCTCTGGCGGTCCATGATGGATCGAATGGGAGCGATGGGGTTTGCTGCTGCTGCGAGCACGCACGCACCCTTACCTAAGACTGTCTCAGCCCACACAAAAAGTGAGGGTCCCCGACTGTGGCCCGTCCAGTGGCTCGACTCAAGTGCTATCTATTTTGGCGGCAATGGCCAACCAATTAGTTGCCCAGAGTAGAGCAGGCTGGCGATTGGGGGCGAAGACAAAAAGAGCCGACCGGGATTCGACGATGGCCTGTTGCGGAAAAAAAAAAAAAAAAAGGTGAGTTGAAGTGAGGCATGGGACGACAAAGAAACAGAAACATGAAATGCGAGGTGAGATGGCGTACGGGCAGCCACTAACTAGTATTCTGGTACAGTCCATCAAACGTGCAAATATGAACGGAGCCCGAGCGAAACACCACGCTCTGGAAGGCTGCTTCCCGGGATTCTTCTCTCTATCCCGTCCACCTTCAATTTTGGCTCGTCCTGCTATTCCCTGCCTGCTCTTGTCGCGGGCCCCATATGGTGGCAGATTGTTCAAGAGATAATAGGCCGAGGAGGGGCGCCAGCGCGTGTGAGCCGGAAGTGAAAATGCACTGTGCTGCGTATGCGGGTCGGGGGGTGGGACAAGTTGCAAGTCGACCAACGGTCTTCGCGGCACTTGCAATTTTCAACGCACAGATGCAACAAATACCAAGGTAGAAGCAGAAGAAGAAAAAAAAACCTGATTCCTGTCTATTTGAGTGTGAATGTCTGTTGGATCCGCCGCATGCGCCTTTATTCGTATTCATCCGCCCAACAGGCCAAGGCTGGCAGAGCGCATAGTGAATGAGCCACGGCCCAAAATAGCAGCACAATGCGCGCGCAGTCTCGAGTTGCGCCGTCAGGTATAAGTCAATGCTCCGCCATTGGGTGAAGGCTGCCTTGCCATGGCCCTGTTCAAGGCCCGTGTTTCTCTCTTCGTTACTACGGATTGGTACACGAGCTTTCTGGCGTGCATTCCATCCATGGCCCAAGCCGAATGCAGCAACTTGTTTCTTTTCGAGCCATTCGCCGTCGACATTCGGTATATATCGAGAGCGCAGATAAGGCAGGCAATGGAAATCAAATCAAACCAAGCACTGTAGAGACCCAGTGCGGAGCCGGCGCGGGCACATGGTGGATATAGCGCAGGCAGGCTGGTGAGCATTACTGAATGAAGGAGGGGGAGGGGCCTGCGTCTAGTGGCACAGAGAAGACGTGCAGTCGGCGCTGGGCCAGGATGAAGCCTGCATGAGGCGTTTATTACTGGGGACCCGGCCGGGCTGGCCAAATAAACTGCCACGATAGACGCACCGCGATGTGACGGCTGCGTAGGAGCACGCCTGCGTTGTGACGGACAAATCGCAGCAGCTGGCCTCTATCTGCTGCATCTGCGTGAGCCGAGCACCTATTACTGTACCATTGACAGTGTACATGTACGTGTTCCCAGTTTGCCAGTGCAGTCAATCAATTCCGTTGCCCCGTATCTGGCCCCCCCTGTCGTTTGCTGGGGAAGCTCATGCTGCGCCCAGAATTTGCAGCTTGCCTGCTGCTGAAATCGTCACTGGTGCAGATCGCCGCCAAATACGGCCTTGCCAGCCCTGCTCACTTACAGGCCCAGCCGTTCATCAGGCGCTGTTCCTTGCGATTCTGGGCGGCATCATGTTGCGCGCCAACTGCAGCCGAAAATACGAAGCCTGGGGATTCGAATCTTGATGCCCAGCTAGAATCACAAGCCAGAACCAAGAAGCACCAAGAAAAAAAGCCTCTCACAAGCACAGTATCGATTCTTGATTCTGGCCTTGCTCCGTTTTTTTTCTCTTCTTTTTTTTCTCTCTCTTCTCTACTTTGTGGCCCAGTGCGATTTATACTAGCGCTGCTGTTGGTGGCTTTGCGACTTAAAATCTCCAAGAAGCTCGAGGATAACGAATGGCCAATTGATGTCAATAGTAAGCCCTACAGAAAAAGGGCAAAAAATCCACCTACCAAAATACGCCAGCGCCCATCATATGGGGAAGCTAAACGTCTACATATGGCTTTGATAAGCCAGCCGTGATACATCAAATGAGATTCAGAACCATCTCGCAGCATAACGTATACAGCAAAACGCTTATTAGGATCTGCTGCTGGCCTTGGACTTGACGACGTCAGGTTTCTATGCAGCCTAGTGCACTTTGGGCGTGGCTCGCTGAAGAGACGAGGCTGTTCCAGAGACGAGCCGCCGCTGGGTCTTTGAGCCATCCCTGCAGCATATAATATCGATCGCAAGCAGCCAGGGAAAGCGGTCACTTCTCACAATGTGTCTGGTATGCAAAAGGGGAGCTGCCAATCCGTATATACTATACGCCATACTTGCACATACGATATATACGGCATCGCATCTCAGCTCATTAATTTGCTGCAAGGCGGTGGGCAGCCGCATTGTTTCATGGTGCTGGGGCTGTTTTAAGACACCCCGCTCCCATTCCATGCAATTTCTCCATTGCTAGCCTTTCTTTTTGCATCTGTAACAAGCTGAATAACAAGCTGACTGCTGATGAAAATATTGAAGCGGAACCTTTTCTTTACTTGTTACATCTAAATATGCAGTCATTGCTTTTTAACGCCCAGTTAAGCGCAAAAAACGACTCTGTACTCTTTTCTTTGCTTCTTCTTCTCGTATAACACAGCAGTAGCTCGATCGGACCAGGGGTATCCCTTGAACTCTGCCCTCTCGTCCCAGACAAGCGAAGGGATTGTGAAGCCTAGCGCTCCCTTCACGGAGACTATTGCAACGGCACTGGCGGGCCGAACGCAGCCATTCTGATCTTGCAGGCGCCAAAGGGCTGTTTTTAGCCCGAGTTTTGGTCTCAGGTCGATGCATGGCAGAAGCGGGATCAGGCGCTTGGGCTGTCTCCCGATGAGACGCGTCTCTGATCAAAATATGCCAGTGCTACCTAGTTAGATATGAGAGGAGAACCGTCACTTGTTTATTCGACTTCTTCATCGACTAGATTCGGCAGCCGGGCCTCGGCTCTTTCAGCTGGTTTGGCGTTTTCTCTGCTCCACAGCCTGGCTGCCCTTTACAGAAGGGCAATGATGGTGAAAGCATATATGCGCAAGTATGCACCGTTGAAAGTACTGCAAACTCAAGTACAAATTCAAGGTACTGCATACTCAACATCTAATATTTAGAATGAGAAAAAAAAAGATTCAGAAGATCTGACTTTTACTTCTTTATTTAGCACCGCGAGTTCAAAGCTTATACTCGGTGGCTTTGCGGCATCTCGTACCGCCTTTAGATAAGCAGGCTCGTGCATAACGCCTCCCGCTGGAGAACGACATGATTGTGAATCGTTCATTTTCTACGCGAGAGGAGAGAAATGAGATATACGGCAGTCTAGAACAATAGCCATCTATGTAATCGGTCAGTCATATAATAAAAGCAAGGTGGATGAAGATTGAGAGGCCCAAGTCTAGACGGGGCGCATATACAGATTCTCGAGTTTAAACTTCTCCTAGGTGGATTTTCAAAATTGCAATACAGCGATATAAGAGCACTATTATACAACATAGGCATGGGCATAATAAATTCAAGACTTTTCGGATACTCTATCAAGTCATACGTGCTCCTCTACTCCAACTTAAACCGCAGTCCATATAAACTCATTCGCCGCAATCCCTCGATAAGGGCGATAAGACAACCAGGTGAGTATCACATGATCTTTAACCTTTTTTTTCTCCCAATTGGCGTCCATGTTTTGGGCTTCTGGCGGCAGGGAGCGGAGCTCTAGCACCGGTCGTGGCTCGGCGGTGGTGCCATTGGCAAGCCGCCACTTCAGAGTCCCGCTCCGAGCTTGTTGGGGTCGGTGTCGTGGCATAAGGCCAGCGAGGTACGTACCCTTTAGGGACGGAGCTCCTTGGAGAACGCTGGAGAAACTTCCACCTCACCCTCAACTTGCATCCTCATCTCTCCCCAAATTGCTTCACCGGCTCTGCTTGTCGTCGCCCGGCCGCCGCCTGTCTTCTGGTTCTCCCCTCTGGTCTCTGGTATTCGTCGTCTGTTGGCTTGTCTGCACAATGTTCTAGACACCACAGACTCTTAACAAAAAAGCATCGCCCGACTCCCCGCTATCTGGTCTCGTAACCGTCTTGTGCTGCTACCCGCAAAGCCCACAGGCTTCCTGTACTTGCCCGCACATACTGCAGTGTGGTGAGTTTGACGACGGATGCTTTGGTGCAGCCATTGGACCGGCTGCTCGCGGCATTTCTCGCCCCAACTGTCCTCAATGGCTGCCCACGAGAGTCTAGTGCCTTTTTTTTGCTGACTTGTTCTGCTGCGGGATCAGTGCTCCCATCTAGTCTCCATTCACGTGTGACGCCCCCAATCCGAGTGTTATAATGGCTTCCGAAGAAACTGTCGCTGCCGGCCTCGCCAATGCTGGCGAAGAGTCCGTCGCCCAGCGCCTCCAGCAGCACCATGTGACTGTTGAGGACGTACCGGATGCCGACCTGCCCACGCAGCCGATTGAGGATGCCTCTGCTTCTGGATCTGCTCCCACTGTCAAGGCAGCTGGCAAGCCCAAGCAAGCCGCTCTCGATACTCAGTCTCATGAGCTTTTCCCAGAGCTTGGAGCCCCCAAAGGCAAGAGCCCTAGCGTTGCCCCCATCTGGGGAGCCAAGAGCAATGCCAACGGAGGCTCCAATGGCGTTTCCCGTTCGTCCACTCCGGCATCTGGCACCTCGACTCCGTCTGCTCAGGCTCCTACTCCCTCCATGGCCATTCCTGGACGCAGGGTTGAGACTTACACCCTCGCTCCTACGCACGTTCGCCCTCGTTCCGAGCTTAGACGGCCAATCCCCGATATTCTCAAGGATATCAACCGCAAGTCTCGTGCCAACATTACCATGACTCAGTCTCCCAATGGTCACCTCAAGTTCATTGCTACTGGTCCTCAGGAAGCTGCTCAACAGGCACTCAAGGATCTGGTCGGCCAGATCGGAACAAAGGTATTGACTCAAACAATGGTTATTTTCCGGCATTTTGTCCCTTGCTAACTTTCCTAAAGGTCTCCATCAAGGTCCCTATTCCTCAGTCCAGCCGAGCATTCATCATCGGCAAGGGTGGTGCTACAATCAAGTCTCTCCAGGAAAAGACTGGTGCCAAGATCCAGTTGCCCAAGTCCGATGAGAGCCAGCCTGTTGATGATGAAGACGGCGAGGCTGAAGTCGATGTCATCGTCGAGGGCCATGCCCTCGCTGCTGCTTATGCTCGGGATGAGATTCTCAAAATCGTTGGCGAGCGTTCTGCCAACACTCAAACCAAAGTGCGGGGCATCCCTGCTGCTTTTTACCCCTTCATCGCCGGACCTGGAAACTCTCTGGCGCAGGCACTCGAAGAAGCCAATGGAGTCCAGGTTCGTGTCCCCACACAGCAGCTGTACTCATCCGCACCCCTTCCCGTTGCACCAGCCCCTGGTCAGCGACCCGTGTTTGCCCCTGCTGGTGTAGATGACGAGCATATTCTGCTTGCTGGTGACCGTGCTGCCGTGCAAAGAGCTCGAGCTGAGATTGAACGCCGTGCCGCTGAGTTGCAGAGGCAGCTGGAAGCCGAGCAGCTTTCTATCCAAAGAGGCAGGCATCAGTTCATTATTGGTCAGCGCGGTATTCCCTTGGAGAACTTCTTCAACGAGACTGGCTGTGCCATCCTGTTCCCTCAGGAAGAAGACGATGACATGATCACCGTCGTTGGACCTCCCTCCCAGGTGCAGGCCGGTCTGGAGAGAGCCATGGACCTCGCCATGGGTATGCAAATGTCAAACATTGACATTTCGAGATCTCACCGCAATGCTCCTGGCGGAGCCGCCGCTCACGCTGCCAACATCACCAGATACCTTCGCCAGCGCAGAGAGATTGAGCGTCTCGAGAAGGCCTACAACACTCACATCAACACCCCATTCTCTCAGGACGGCGCCCTGCCTTGGGAGCTGTACTCCCGTGAGGGTAAAAACGCCATCCGTGCGCAATCGGAGATTACCGCCATTCTCAACGGACACCCGCCGTCGCGTATGCAGACTGTCCCTGTTGACCCCTTCTTCCATCAACATCTGCGCAGCGATATCACGCCTAAAATCAAGAAGGATTTTGGTGTCCATGTCGTTGTACCAGAGGCTTCAGAGGCCAATCTCCCGGTGCTCCTCGTCTTCGAGGGCCCCGACCCTGCCGAGGGCGCTTACCAGCCTCCTCGTGCCAAGCCTACAGATGCTGAGGCTCGCGCGTTTAAGAAGGCCCTGGATGACGCCCAAAAGCATATCCTTAGCCTCATCAACAACCAAGAAGAGCTCAGCAGCGAGGCTCTCGACGTTCCCGCCAAGTTCCACGAGAAGCTGCGCCGCTTCATTAAGAAGGAGCAGGAGAGCCGCTCGGAAGCTCAGATCCCCGTCAGAGTGACCAAGATTGGTACTACCGTGACTCTACGAGGACCCAAGTCTGCTGTCGAATCCCTTGCCAGCAAGGCCAATGCCTTTATTGAGCAGGAGAAGATTGACGAGAAGGAGCGTGGTTACACCTTGTCTTTTGACTTCCCTCAGAAGTTTGCTAACCACCTCATCGGCAAGGGTGGCAGCAACATCAAGGAGCTTCGTGACCGATTTGACGTCGAGATCCAAGTTCAAGACGGCAAAGTGGAGCTCAAGGGACCTCAGGCCAAGGCCGAGAAGGCTCGCACCTACATCCAGAACCTTAGCCGCACCTTGGCGGACGAGACCACCCATACTCTCAAGATCGACCCCAAGTACCACCGAGAGCTGATTGGTGCTGGGGGAAGCCAGATCAACCGCCTGCAGACTCGATACAAGGTTCTCATTTTCTTCCCCCGATCAGCCAAGGGCGGAGATGACCAGCCAAACGCGGATGCGGCAAGTGACGCCGGCAAGCCCCGCCGCCAGCAAGCTCCGGACGAAGTCATCATTCGTGGCCCCAAGAAGGGAGCCGATGAGGCTCGCGACGAGATCTTCTCTCTTCACAAGTACCTGGAGGAGCATTCCCACACAGCCACTATCGGTGTGCAGCAGAAGCAGGTCGGCTCCCTGATTGGCCAAGGCGGTGCGGCTTTGGATGAGCTTCGACAGTTGACCGGTGCTCGAATTGATGTTCCTGCTGACCGGGATACTGAAATTGTCGACATTGTCATCAAGGGAACTGCAAGTCAGGTTAAGAAGGCGAAGCAGATCCTTGAAGAGAAGCGGTCAGAGTTCGATGACACTGTTGTCCAGACGATTGAGGTGGACAAGAAGCATCACAGAGCCTTGATTGGAACAAGTGGTAAGCTTCTTTCTCTTTGCTATCTGCCTACGATGAACAGGAAGAAGAATTTTGAGCTAACATGTATGATATAGGATCCGCTCTTCGTGAGATTGTTGTCGGAGCCGGCGGTTCTGATGACAGACGTGCACTTGCCCGAACTATTCAGTTCCCCAAGCAAGAAGCAGACGGCAATACTATCAAGGTGGAGGGTCGCACTCAAGTTGTTGAGAACATCATCAAGCGTATCCAGGAGATTGTAGCGGAGCGTGAAAGCCAGGTCACTGAGATTGTAGAAGTGCCCATCGACCAGCACCGAACTCTCATTGGACGAGGCGGAGATGCCAAGCGCCAGCTTGAGTCGCAGTTCAGCGTCTCCATTGACATTCCTCGCCAGGGTGACGGCAAGACGGGTGTTAAGGTTACTGGTCGACCAGAGAACGTTGCCTCGGCCAAGGAACACATTGCTGGCTTGATCAAGCAGCAGCAGGGCGAGACGCTCCAGATCCCTCGCAACGCCCACCATGCCGTGTCCAACAATGGCCAGCTGTTCCGTCAGCTCCGCAACAACTACCAGGTGACGGTTGACCATGCCGGCCAGAGCATTCCTGCCAAGCCTACGCCGTCAGACAGGGCTGTTGAGGGTTCTCTGCCCCTGATTACCGATGATGCCGATGCATCAGCCGATGTTCACTCTTGGAAGATTGTGAGCATTGACTCAGGCGAAGAGGGTGACATTCCGTGGAACCTGCGTGGAACTGCTGAAAATATCGCCAAAGCCAAAGACATTGTCCAGAAGGCCCTGGAGCAGGCCAAGGCCAATGACTCTACAGGTTATCTTATCCTGCCCGATCCTCGAACTTACCGTTACGTCATTGGCCAAAACGGAAGCAAGGTCAAGTCGATCCGAAACCAGAGCAACTGCCAGATCCAAGTGCCGCGAGACCAAGCCAAGGATGAGGCCATTGAGATTACCGGCACTCGCGAGGGTGTGGAGAAGGCCAAGGATCTGATTCTGGCTGCTGTCCGAGAGGGACAGAACAAGTCGAGAGAGTAGGCGAGTAGATGAGCAGCCTTGATGACATGTGTTTCTCTTAGAAAGCATAAAGCGAAGCGGGAGAGCATGTAAATATGGAGTAAGAGAAGTCTTGATCAAATGAGTCGAGATCTTACAAAGGGGGATGAGAAGATGACTTGTTTTTACAAAGTCCAACGTTATTTAACAAATAGGAAAATGCAATGTAGAAGGCATATGGGGTGTACAATCTTTAATTGGCAGATGATGCCGCGATGAAACTAGATTGAATCTTGATTTTACAAGTGATGGCCGTAGCAGGCCTCTTTACTAAAGTTTCTGCTCCATCAATCTTTATTTTAAAAAATCGAAGGTGGTTTTTGTTTTCATTATCAGCGTATATGCCTAGAGTTGCCTTGGTATCGCTGTCGTAGTGTAGGTAGCTAAAGGTGCGTGTATCAACGTTACTGAAACTACACGTCTGAACATATGAAATCATGGGGAAAAAACGGCATCATAAAAGTATGACTTCATGACTGCTGCTGAAGGTCCATGTACATGCGTCGGTCTCATAATTGCACCGTCCGTCCCTACTAATTGATGTCCCGGCACCCATTAGCAGCGGATTGTAGTCGAACAATAGCGGCGGGGTGAGCCCAATGCAAGGGGGGGCCCCAAATTGGGAAAAAAAAGCCACCCAGCCGCGCCACCAACTCGAAGCAACTTCAGCCAGTAAACACCAACTTGGACTAATCCAACTCCCTTATTCAAACCTCCCTCCCGTACTCGTATTGCCAAAAGCGCAAAGCGTTCTTTTGTGGCTTTTGCCAAAATTACGAAAAGCTGTTTCCGAGCGAACATTCCGCCATTTTACTTTCTTTCGCAAAGCTGTGCTAGCTGAAGTTGACAGTGACACCTCCAAGCGGGCTCTTTTTTTCTTTTTCTTTTTGCGATTTTGAATTGGCGGGCGCTTGTCTCTTTTTTCTTCCCTTTTTTTTCTTTCTTGTGCCTGGCCTGGGGAACACACACACACACACACACGATAGAATGACGATCGAGGCTCCTCTTCCCGATGCTGCAGCAGGATCGGCAGTAGCGCCGTGGGAAACAGTCGCGCCAGAGGAGCAGCTCTTTGTCCTGATTACGGGCGCAAACAGGTATAGTATTACATCTTTGCTACATAGCGGGCCGCGATTCCATTCGCCCGTCGTTTGATTCGTGGAAAAGAACAAAGATGCTAACTGGCTCGCCACGAGATACAGCGGCATCGGTCTCGGTACAGGACAGCGCCTCATTGACGACTTTTTCGCGACGCGCTCGCTGACGGCGCACCTGATTCTCATCCCGACGACGCGGTCCGCCTCCAAATCCCTGGCGGCCATTTCGGCCCTGCGAGCTCACGCCTTGTACGCGGCCAAGACCTCGACGGCGCTGCGAGCCCGATATGACGGCGAAAAGGAGGAGTACAACTGGCAGGACGCCGTGCGGCGCATCCACGTGCTGAGCCTGACGCTGGACCTGTGCGACCTGCGCGGCGTGTATGCCTTTGCCGAGACGCTGTGTCGCGGGCGCGTGAGCAATCCGCAAGGGCTGGAGGGCGAGTATCTGCGGGACGTGAGGATTCCGCGGCTGGACACGGTGATTTTCAACGCGGCGTATGGGAATTGGTCCGGGTGCAATTATCCCAAGGCTATATGGATGATTTTGAGCGAGGGGTTGGTGCAGGCGGTGACGTATCCGACGTTTAAGAATTCGTTGCCGACGAGTATTTTGAATGAGCAGGAGAGCTATGGATACGTATGTTTTGTCCTTTCCAACTACCTTTGCCGGTATGCTTTCTTCCCGGTTGTCATATGCTAACAGCGAGATACAGCCCGAAAAGCCCCTTTTGGGTGAAGTCTTTACTGCCTGCGTCTTTGGCCACTACGTCCTCGCCCACCAGCTGCTCCCGCTGCTGTCTCGCCACTCAGAATCCGAGTCCCGCGGCCGAATCGTCTGGTCCTCTAGTATAGAAGCCATAGAGGAAGTGTACGTGGCCGACGACATGCAGTGCTTCCTCAAGCCCGCCGCGTACGAATCCGCCAAGCGCCTCACCGACATCATCTCCCTCTCATACTCGCTCCCCTCTGTTCAGAAATTCTCACGGCCCTTTTTGACGATTGACCAAGAGTCCGGTGGAGACGCTGCCGAGAAGCCCGTCCCGCCAAAGATGTATCTCACGCACCCCGGCGTCGTGGCCAGCACGCTGTTCCCCGTGCCGTGGTTCTTCTTCTGGGCGTATGAGCTCGCGCTGGTGGTTGCGCGCTGGATCGGCTCGCCGTGGCACAATGTCGATGGCTACAGGGGTTCCACGTCGGCAGCTTGGCTGGCGTTGCAGGACCAGGCCGCGCTGGATGAAATGCAGGCCGACAGGATCAAATGGGGCAGTTCAACGGATCGGCATCTCGTGTCGGACGTGAAGAAGACGGAGGTGGACGGCTGGGGGTGGGAGGGCAAGGTCGAGACGAGCAAGACGATTGCGGCCGATACAGCGGCGGGGGTGCTTCATAAATCGGCGGGGAGGCGATTGGGGGTCAAGAATGCGACGGAGGAGTCGCTGGTTGAGTTTGAGGAGGCGGGGGCGAGGGCATGGGAGGAGATGGAGAGGTTGAGGCATCAGTGGGGGGAAGATTATAAAGCTGGAGAAACAGGCGTGAGCGATGTCTTTTTTGACCTTTTTCAATTTTATACCTCTTTTGCTTTGTTACGAGATTTTAATTATTATTTGTTACGGACTATATAGGAAGGGAAAAAAGGGGCACAAGGAGATTTAGAATCAAGAGATGGGGTATTATACGTGTACGATTTTCAAACAAGCAAGTGTGGTATCACCATCACTATATTATATACTAATCATCAGCACTCTTAAGTGAACATCAAAGCACATCTCTTTTGTATTGTTTGACTTTGAACATTACGTTGAGTTTTCAGTATACTCGTTATATACCCCTGCTAAAACATCAAGCAGTCATCCATATACACATTCCAGGCGTTGTCAAAAGACAAGAAAAAAAAAAAAAACTCGCAAACTATTAGAAACATTGCTTCGGGATAGAACTATCCCCAAAGTCGTCATAGGGTCATAAAACTCAGTTTGAGAAGGAAGAGTTCCTTGTACAAGGCCGTTCCGCTCTGCGGCACCAGCTCATGTCTCGTCCTCCTGCTGAGGCTGCAGTCTTCGCAAAACGACCTTGTCCTTTCGCCCAAACCAGCCCAAAACAAGGACCGGAGGCGTTGCCGCCACGGCGAGGACGGCCTGGAAGATGAGAAAGTTCTTCATATTCTCGGGAGGATTGGCGTTGTTCCCGGCCTTGAGCGGGTCGCTCACAATGACGAAGATGGCGCCGAAGAGCTGGCCGCCGGCCCAGGCCGCAGTGGATGTGAGTTCAGGGCTGATGGGGTGACTCAAGTCGGCTAGCAATTCGACGGCAATCGGCACGACGGCGAAGCACCCTGCGCCGATGATGGCGAGAATGACGTACGGACCGGCAAGGGCCTTTGTTTGGGGCATCCATATGAAGATGACGAGGCATGCCGCGACGATGGGGACGATGATCTTTAGGGAGAGGAGGAAATGCTTCGTACGGTCCAGGATGGGCGATGTTATAGCAGCTGTGACGAGACCGACGACGATGAGGACGGCGCCGCCAATGCCGGCCTGGTCATCCGTGAAGCCGTACGGCACGAGGATCTGGTTGAGAAGACTGGAGACGGCGTTGAAGATGCCGACGTAGACGGAGAAGGTGATGAAGACGAGCCAAACTTCGAGAGAGCGGACGGCGGTTCGGATGGATGGGAGGAGTGGCATCTTTGGTGTTTCTGAAGAGGCGCCGACGGGGGTGGGCGGCTTGGAGGGGATGAAGAAGGCTGTTACCGAGCAGGCCGTAGACTGAAGTGTCATTAGTTACAGCTTAGATCTGGTGTAGGGATATGTTGGAGAAATACTTACAATGATGGAGACGTAGAGGACCATTTGCGAGACGTCCTTTGGTGAGCTCACCCACAGAGGGTTAATCAACTGCCCCAACGCCGCGCCCAGCGGATTCGCCAACGTAGCCAAAGCAGTGGCCGCCACACGCCCGCGGTGGGTGAACCACAGATCCGAGTACTTGGCCGGCGTGGCAAGCACAAACGGCTGGGCAAAGCCAATCAGGATCTCGCCCACCATGGCGCAGGCGTAGATGCCGCCCGAGGCCTTTGCCGCGCCGGCGTAGCGGATCCAGTTGCCGACGATGAGCAGCGAGGCGGAACAGATGAAGCCGTACTTGAAGCCGCGGTTGACGACCCAGATGCTGACGGGGAAGATGGCGACAAAGGCGAGGAAGAAGGCGGTGCTGAGCCAGTTGATTGCCGAGGAGGTGACGTTGTAGTAGGTGGCCGAGTCGCTGACGACGGGGGCGTAGGTGAGCCACTGCAGTTATTATTAGCCGTCGAATGAAGAAGAGGCGTGGAAATCTCGAGATGTGCTGCTTGAAGTTGACTTACACCCCAGGAGACCATGATGTTCATGAGCGTCAGCTGAGCAAGGCCAAACCACCGCCGCTTATACGTCCGGTATTCGATAGAGGTGCCGTTCTCGATATCGGGACTCTGCTCGTCGCTGCTGGGCGTCTCGCGCTCCTGCAGACTAAAGTCCTGCGACGAATCCTTCTTGGAGCGCCAGAAGCGCAGGGCCTCGGTGCTGCTGGCCGAGTTGGACATTTTGTGGAAGGCGCCGCTGCGGGGGGTATCGTCGGCGAGCATGTCGGTGGTTTGGGCTGCTTGGCCGGTTTCCTTTGCGATGCTGTCCATTGTAGCTTTTTGAAACTATTTTCAAAGATAGAAAAGAAACAACCCGTTTGCTTTATATTAAATCGGTGCCCTCCAGCTCAAAACTCCCCGATTGGCCTGGGCTCGTACAGAATGTCGCACAGCTGGCCGGCGGCTGTAGCTCAGCTGTTTCGACCCGCCAGCTCAGTCAGTGCGCTTGGACACAAAAAGAGAGGCGTATAGAGGAGACAGACATCCACTGGTAGCTTTGGGTTGCGAGTCTCTTATATAAGAAAAGCTCTTCTTGTGTTTCGTTCCGTCTTGACTCTCTCTCAAGCTCCGTCAAATGTCAGTGACTCGCGTGAGCTTTTCCTGCTGCCAGCGGAGACACCAGACACGGGCAGTTTTACGGAATGCGAAACGCAGCTCTGTTTACCATGACAGTGGTAATGTCCGACGGCGAGGCAAAGACGCATGGGCCGGCCAGAAGCAGCAACCGAGGGAAAGCAGCATCCAAGAGGAAGAAGAAGAAAACAACGGCTAGAGGGCACAAGCTCCCGGGAGAACAAAGCAGCAAGACCGCAATGACGGAGGGAAATAGACCCCAGGCTAGGCTAAACGGTCCTTAACAGCTGCGGATCCCAGCCAAGAGCTGATGCAGCTACTACGACTAACAGCGTTGGCAGCAGACCCCGCGTGAATATTAGCGGGCTCTCCAACGTTTTAGGTATGTGGTTTCGGTGGTTTGGAGGGAGCAATGCCGTGAGGGGCTTAGCGGCCAGCGGCATGGCTTGCATGGCTGGGGATCGAGCTTCAGCACCCGCCAACGCCAACTCTTTTGCTTCTTACTTTTGGAAATTGATCACGGGAAGACAAAGAGGTACCTCGGCTCGAGAACTATCTACGCCATTCCCATTTCCTATCTACTAATACCAGACGCTGCTCTTCATTCTGCGGGTAGCCTCGATATCTTGTCTATCTGGCTGACGCCCCTCTGCGCTAATCGTCCGAGGCCTGCACGAGCAACGCAAATAAAATGTTGGGGGACCACAAACTGCCAGCAGCCGCAACTCGAGTCGGCCTCCTATTTCCCGTTGTCTGAGGATTGCTCGTTCGAAGAATGCCGGTACAGAGCACTGATGCTACCTGGAATAACTTGAACTCTTGGATCATCCTCTCAAGGCATTCGGGTCGAAACCACCATCACCGTATGCTACCCGTTAAAGATCTGACAAACACCAAGCAAGCTAAACTGCAAGTGTAGCTCATCTTCGGGCACGGACCGGTCTAGCTATCGCCTCGAGCTATAGCAACGGAACGTCGGGGCTCGGACACGCAACGCCAATTTCCTAGTCTTTGAGCTACTCGACATGGGATTCGCCAGAGCCAACGTCGCACTTCATTTCGGAGGATATCACACAGGCCATGGCCCAACCTCACAGGGGAGCCCAATGCTACCTACCTCCGAGGATCCTTACGCAGAAAAGAGAGCTCTATTCCTGACGAAACTGCGTCTTCACTGCGTTCCAACTGGAAACAAGCTTGTGCCGTATCTCTGCATCTAGCGCCCATTATAGTGCGAGTGGAGAAGCGGCGGCGATGGGACCAAAATCGGCGATGGAGCCGATGGAGTGTGGCTTTTGCTGTGACCATGATGTGCCCCGGCGTCCAACCGCATTAGAGAGTCTGTCTGTGTCTTGGTGAGTGGCTACTTTACCTGCTATCAGCGAAGTGATGTCCCTGTACCCACAGCCGACGTGTTGGACAGTTGGGTGAGCACCGGGTTATTGGCCAGTCGCTAATTTACGAGGGATGGAATCTGAGATTCCCGGATGCAAGGGCAGTCAAGGATTTGCCTCCAAGCTCTGGCTGTGCGCTTCTTTTTGATTGCTGTACTACGACTTCTCTCAGAATGGAAATTCTTATCTCTTCGGTCCCCACTGCAATTAGAGAGCTGTCTTTCAGTCAAGACAAAGGGAATAACTTCCTTGTGTATATTTTTCCGAACTTTCTGCAGTTAATACTGATTTGAGAGCGCAGGTTAATAGTGACACGTGCATTCATACACACGATCCAGCCGCTCACGCGAAGCCTAGTAGTGCATCTAACGACACTCATATACTCATCACAAGGTTTTCTCTCCAAAATGCCAACCTCCTTTTCCCTGGAAAAGAATCTCTATTATTATCGACTCATTAAACTTATTGATGCTGTGCGACACAATGGCAGTGCAAAGTGTCGCACAAGCTGATAAGCCCACCTGACTTGGAACTGCTGTCTCAAGCATGGGTCATTTTCCTGGATAGCCATTCCCAAAACAATCTATATGTCGCCAATATGACGGGAGTTGACTTCATTTCATGCTGTGTTCATTACGTCGATCCTATGTGTCACTACATGGCTTTCATAGATCCAAATTGATTATCGTTTAGGTGTGCTCTTGTCTCTGGCAGTATTCAGGTCTTCGGGATGATTGGAATGATGGCTCAGGGTGGCCATGATCCATTTCGTCATACCTGCCATGAAGGATGCCCACAAAAGGTAGAATTCAAATACTAAAAAGATTCTTTCATAGTTGATATAAATATATCCAGAAATCTTTTTAGTAGCTATACGTCTTGGCTATGCCTGCCGACACCAAACCATCATCCGGGCGCCCCTTATCATGTCTTGCCTCCTGAGACACAAGACAGGGAGCCATGTCTGTAGGCTGGCAAGCGATTCAAATGGCTGTACAAAGTGCAAGCCTCGCTGGTAGTAATAAATAGTAAATACCCTTCTACCTTACAACTGTGATCTTTTTTGTTCTTTATTCGCTTGGTAGCGTCGGAAGTTGATACTAGACATATCTTTGTCAGATCTTCGGTGAAGGATACTTTGATCGGGATTTCATGCAAACAAAATGGATCAGCAAGATGGAAAAGCATCCGAAAAGACGGAACTCGGGCAGTCGCTGGAATCAGCAGGCTCCGAGAGCACCCAGCAAGCAGAATTGACCCAGCTCAACCCCCAGGCTGCTCCCCGCGATATGGGAACCTTTGAGATCATTGCTCTCGGCTTCAACATCCCCAACAGCTGGTTAGCCGTCGCCGTCGCCCTTTCAGCCGCCTTGACAGCCGGAGGCCCCGTTTCCTTAATATACGGCAACTTTGTCATCACCGCCATGTACGGCGCCGCAGCCGTGACTCTCGCCGAGCTTGCCAGCGTCTATCCTACCGCCGGAGGGCAATACCACTTTGCGAGCATCATGGCGCCAAAGAGGTTCAACAGGTCGATATCGTACATTTGCGGCATGGTTGCGACGATTTCGTGGATTATATGCTCTGCCAGTATCACTAGTGTTACGAGCTTGTGTATCGCTGCCATTGCCGAGTTTTATAATGGCTTTCAGGCGAGCGCTTGGCAGTTGTTTCTCATTTCCCAAGCACTTAATGTGATTGGTTTGGTGTATAATTTGTTCTTGCTGAAGAAGACGCATTGGATACACGATGCAGCTTGTAAGTCTCTCTCTATATGGGCGTGAGAATATGGAGCCAACCGCTAATTACGATCAAACAAGTCTTTCTCACCCTGTTCTTATTCGTTTCTGTCTCTGTTCTTTGTCTCGCCCGAGGCGACAAGCAGTCTTCGGCTTGGGTCTGGACCAACTTTGAATCTTCTTCGGGCTGGACGCCTGTCGTGTCCTTCTTCACCGGCCTCACCACTCATGCGTACATGTTTGGAGGTCTCGACGCCACGCTTCATCTTGCGGAAGAAACGCTGGATCCTTCCAGAACGGTGCCAAAGGCGCTCATGTCCACCATTGGAATTGGCTTCTTTTCTGGACTAGTCTTTTCTGTGGCCATGGCATATTGTCTCCCGAGTTTAGATACTTTGGCGAATGATCTGTGAGTAATAAGAAACCCCCTTTTCTTCCTTTCTATTGCGTAAGTGAGAAAGAGAGTTGAATATATTGCTTACTCGACGTGCTTAACAGAGTACCTGTCTACAAACTATGGCGTTTGGCTACCAAATCCGATACCGCCGGCACAGTCTTTCTCGTCATTGTCATCCTCCTCACCACATACATCATAGCCGCCACCCAGCAAACCACGTCTCGCCTGCTCTGGGCCCTCGCCCGTGATCGCGGCCTCGCCTTCTCCTCTCAATTCGCCAAACTATCTCCCAAGCTGGGCGACATTCCTGTGGCGGCCCTCCTCCTCGACGCGGGGCTGATTTTTGTGTGCGGGTGTATAAGTCTGGCTTCTTCCGCTGCATTCAATGCCCTTGTTGGCGTGTTTTCCCTAATGCAAATGATTTCTTTTGCGATTCCTGCTGCGCTGCTGATATATCGTCGGAGAAGTGAAAAGGTGCTTCCGAGGAAGAGGGCGTTTAAAGTGCCCGAGGTGGTGGGCTGGGCTTGTAATATTGGGACGATTGTTGCGGCGGTTATTGAAACTGTCTTTTTCACGTTTCCGACGGTTTTGCCTGTGACGGGCGGTAACATGAGTAAGTGGATTCTCTTACGTTAGTTTTGAGACGTTGATACTGGTGAAAGATAATGCTAACCTTGAGCTTTTCCACAGATTATGCCGCGGTAGTGTTGGCGATTATCGCAATCGTCATGGCTATCAATTGGTTCGCGTTCGCAAAGAAGCATTACCAAGGCCCGAGGATAGGGCTTGCTCAGTAGATTAATCTTGGATATTTTGGTCAAACCGCCCGGAAGAGTGATTTTGGCAACAGGTCTTTGGATAGGATTGTCATCTACAACTCGCACTTACTTTGCTTTGTTGAAAGTATAAAAACTTTACTTCAATCTTTTAGAGAAATTGTTCAAGGATGTTAGACATAACTACATTGCAATAATAGTCATTAGCCTGTTCAACGTTGGTCTGTATAAACATCACTTACTGAAGCTCTATCAATCATAATAATAAGCGCAAGTGCGTAGGTATGTATAGGCAAGCTCTGGACTGCAATAGCACCGAGAACTCGATGGAAGTGAATGCATCTAAGTTAACAGCAGGATACGTGTATCACCATACTGTGGGCATCGCAGTAGTATTCCATAATATCCATAATAAATTGGTAGCTTTCATTCAGTAGTTGATACTGGAGATCAGGCTCTTGAAATAGGAAGTGCGTAGGGAAAGAGGTATAGAGGATTCCATGTGAATGGGAGCGTCACACATATCCTAAACATTCTATGACTAAAAATGCACGATAGTGTATCAAATTCATTTAATCGATTGGCTGCAGTGGGCTTTGAAATGAGGGGTTAGGCAAGTACTTATCAGTCAAATGTAATTGGTCTTGTGTGACCATATTATATCTCCTACCGCCCCAAGGCTGCATCCAAAGACACGCATCAACATTGTTTACACTTCATCTTTTATGGTCTTTCAGTCGAGATGAGTCAAGCAGATCCAGGCTTTCGAAATATCGCAAACAATCACTTTGGAGACAATGTCACAATCCATCAAGGCGATGTACATAATCACGCGTCCGATCAGGCCAGCCAGTGCCTGAAGGATTTGCGGTCAACCGATCCCCGCGACGATAAAATGCGCATCCAGAACACGAAAGGCGGATTACTTAAAGATTCGTACCGCTGGATCCTCGAACATGAAACCTTTAAGGACTGGCGTGACAATGCAGAGAACAGAATCCTTTGGATTAAAGGCGACCCAGGAAAGGGGAAAACAATGCTGCTCTGTGGCATAATCGACGAATTGATGCCAAAAACAAAACTGGCCAAGTCAGCGGATCAAACTGCGAACACTATACTCTTGTCCTACTTCTTCTGCCAGGGTACCGACAGGCGCATTAATAACGCTACCGCTGTACTGCGTGGACTGATATACCTCATCATTGCACAAGAACCCTCTCTTATCTCGCACGTTCTGGAAAAGTATAACCATGCGGGCAAAGATCTCTTTTCAGATGGGAACGCTTGGGTAGCCTTGTCGGAAATATTCGCGGCTATCCTGCAAGACCCCAAAATGAAGGAAGTGATCTTAGTTATCGACGCATTGGACGAGTGTGAGGCAGACTTGTCCAACCTCTTGGATGTCATTGTACAGCAATTCGAATTCTCTCACATCAAGTGTATCGTATCGAGTCGAAACATACTCGGCATTCAGCAGCGACTCGAGTCATACATACCTGAAGGCGTTCTGAGTCTCGAGCTGAAAGGAAATGCTTCATGTGTATCCGAGGCCGTGGATGCGTACATCGAGCACAGCATATCACGACTAACCTCGATACAGGGCGAATACAGCGTTCAAGAAAACTTACGCAAATTAGTCCAACAAAAAGCCAATGGCACATTTCTATGGGTATCTCTAGTGATGAAAGAGCTTCAAAAGGTTGAAGCCTGGGAAGTAATGGAAGTGGTTGCAGATATGCCAACGGACCTAGTTGCCCTATACAATCGGATGATGCACCAAATCAACAGCCTATCGAGAAGAAATAAAAGTCTTTGCAAAAATCTACTTTCAGCGGTATTTACAGCATATTATCCACTCAGCTTGGCTGAAGTAGGAGTTGTCGCTGGGATACCGGATCACATATCGGGGAGCCTCGAATCCATTGCCAAGCTGGTAACAATGTGTGGTTCACTTCTCACACTAAACGAAGATAAAGTCTACTTTATCCATCAGTCGGCAAAGGATTTTGTTTACACAGAGATACACTCGACTGACGCTGCTAAAAGACATTTAGATGTCTTCAAGCAATCGGTTGCTGCTATATCAAAGCTACCAAAAAACATATACGGCCTCACAGACTTTGGGCCTAGGCCGAAAGATGCGCAGCCGCCTGATCCGAATCCTCTGGCTTCAATGAGATACTCATGCTTTTATTGGGCCAATCATCTTTGCGATACATGTAATGCGAGCTCCGAAGACGAAACCCAACTGATCATCAATGAGACGTTTAAACCCTTTTTAAATAACCATGTCCTCCGTTGGATAGAGAGCTTATCTCTGCTCGACGGGCTTTTAGAAGGCATACGTTCCATGCGCAAACTTCTCCACGAGGTATGTTCCAAGAGTCTGGGACTACATATGAACAAGGATGCTAATGGCTCGTTACATGTAGCTACCACGTAATAAAAATATTCAGCTTTCGAGCACTTTAAGCAGCATAGAAATTTTCATCCTTCGCAATGCAGCGCTTATTACCAAATCGCCGCTTCAAGTATATGGTTCAGCCCTTATGTTTAGTCCAGTGCATGATCACATAAAGGCAACCCAATGGGACGAGAGACTACCTTTCATCAAAGACATTCAAGGGATTACAACAGACGGTTTCTTGAAGACACTCAAGTACCACACCCGTCGTGTTGAAGCTCTTGCAATTTCCCCCCGATGGCGAGATGCTGGTGTCAAAGTCTTGGCACGAACAACTATGTTGCTGGGACGTTGCAACAGGTGCCCTTGACTGGACAGTTCAATGCCATGACTATGGTGTCTCGGCCATTGCGTTTTCGCCAGACAACAGAATATTGCTACTTGCCACCTGTGGATATCCAATGCTGGGAAGGGACACTAAAGAAAGCGAGAAAGAAAACGCAAAATGCGATGACTATTGGATAAGATATATTACATTATCGCCAGCAAGTGGGATACCGAACGCAAGCCGTGTCGTCCGTTTGGTGGTCAAACGTGCGGTGCGATTAAATTGGCCTTCACTGACAATTGATTGCCACTATGACGTTACTGCTCTCGCGTTCTCATCAGATTGTAAGACGTTGGTATCAGGATTAACATCTGGCTTAATTCTATTGTGGGATGCAACAACTGGCGCGTGTCTACAGATCATTCAAGGCCATGATGGCGAGATACAAGCAATTGCAGTCTCGCCAGATGGTGGGAAAATAGCATCAGGAAGTAGGAAAATATTACGACTATGGGATGCAGCAACGGGTGCGCACCTAGGAGAGCTTAATACGGCAGACTATGAGTTCGCCAGGGGTTTTTTTACTACGACTGGGATAATACAAGCCATCACATTTTGTCAAGATGGTGAAAAGCTCCTACTAAGTTTGGAGGGGGTAGAAAACAGCGTATGGGATCCAAGTTCGGGCATTCTTGTACAGACTTCCGTCGGGGAAGACGATTCGGTAATAGCAATCTCACCAGACAATAAGATATTGGCGTCGGCAAGTCACAAGATACAGCTATGGGACGCGGCAATAGGCATGCAAGAGAAGGGTGAATCCAATCACTTTGTCGATGCATATAGATTATTTGCTTTTACACCCGATGGTAAAGCAGTGGCATGTGCAAAATCCAACATAGCGCAGATATGGGATACCACGGCAGGGGAGTGCTGTCGGACAATCGAGGACAATTGGCGACATAATTTCACCGACATCTGGGACAGTTGCGATTATAGCGCCATTGCAATCTCAGCGAATGGAAAGACCTTGGCATTGGGAGCATGGTATGAAAGTGGGGGACCAACAGCATTGCACTGTCAAATACAGTTATGGGACACAATGACTGGGGAATGTACCTGCCGGGAGCCCATGGACCGCAATCGGGTGCGGGGACTTGCATTCTCGTCAGATGGCACCAAGTTAGCGATGGGATTCGAACCCGGAACAGTTGTGCTATTGGACATAGTAAAGGGCGGGTGGCTCTGGGAGGTGGACTGTTATCATTCTTATCGACCAAGATGCCTCGCTTTCTCCCCAAACAATAGCATGCTGGCATCGGCGCATTATCATCTATTCGAAGCTAAGATCTACCAAATAGATTTATGGGACACAGCAACGGGAAAGCATCGGCAGGAATTCGATGTGGAAATTCCGGTGAAAATTCCGGACGAGCAGACGTATAATCATATTATGTTCTCGCCAGATGGTCAACATCTCTACTTAGAGCATCAATACAGGGTAAGATTGTTCGAGGACGATGAACGGATTGTGAGCCTAGACGCAGATCTCTCGAAGGACATACAAGGCCGAGGTATTCCAATCACTGATGGGTGGGTAACGCAAAATCGAAGACGCCTACTTTGGATTCCTGAAGAATATAGGAACCAATGTGCATTCGTTTGTGGCAGTACGGTTGTACTTGGGCATGGGGCTGGAATAACATTCATATGGTTGGATTTAGTCGATGCCAGAAGATGCGATAGGGAATAACGACGTCGCTTGCAACATGCGGTATGTTAATGGTGTTCAATCATTTCATACGTGGGACTTCAAGTAATACTCTTCTTCCAATATAAGCTAACCTTAGTTACACAGGGCACTTCTCTAGACTCAAGTCTATACCTAGAGGCAATAAACTTGACAACATGCATTTTTTATTACAATGTATGAATAACAACTACGCTATGCCTCTACCAAATGAAAAAAAAATTATATACAAGATAACCATACGCGATTGAAACTCTTAATACGGACTACAAATTGACATTATTTGGGACACTGATGAAATATAGCAGAGCCTATATTGTCTGCTTCTTCTCTTGTCGTACTCAAAACTCACTTTCCAGCCAGTTGTTGAAACGCTACCCTCTTCTTCCTTGAGCGGTAGGAAGGAGAAGCAACTTTCGCTTCTTTACCAAATGACACTCTACTATTGCTCTTGCTTGTTTTTGCGTTGGGGACAAACCAAGAGAGCAGTGAGAAGTGAATAACCAACATTTATCTTACGTACTGCTTCATTCTAGACGCTGAAGGATTTAAGAGTGTACAAGCAAAGAGGAGTCCCTAGATCTTGTTGGATTGATGGAGTTCTTGCTTGTATCAGATAGTATTCTTATAGTCCATTTAAAGACTGTCACTTGAGGCAACTTACCCAGATAACATGTGCCTAGGTAGAGACCAGCAGCCATACGGTATCACATTACTCTAAAATGGGTCTGAAAATGACGGGCATATGCAAGGGCATCGGATATTATTTGCGCTGATTGGCCGCAGGCTGAAATGCCGTTTCCCGGTGCCCTATGCTTCAATGTCTGCAACGCTAAAGCCATGTCGTAGAATTCTTCTTCAATAAGACTTGGCGAGGCCATTTGCACACCCTTGGGTATTGGTGAATCAAGAATCAACTGCCAGTTTCCTCAGGTTCACGTGTGTTATTCCCGATTTTGGACGGCTCAAAGGTCAAAGACTCTTTAGCCAGCGGCCTCTATCGCCATTGGATATGATAGAAATCTCAGAATATCGCAGTCGATTCAGCTGAGGCTCATGAAATGTGGCCGTGCAGTTCACCAAGGGTGTACTTTATGACAAGACGTACTCATGCAACAGCAGCATTACAATTCAAAGCATGGGTATAGACAGATCACAGTTTAGAGACACAGCAGGAAGTATGTCCAGCCTTCCATCCACGAATCCCGCGTCCAAAGCCATGGGAATCAGAACGAATAGAGAAACCAGTTTGCAATTATATTTTATCTGGGGCATGATTGACGCTGCGATTTATCCATTGATGAAGGGACTCGAGCAACACGGGTATAAATTTCAGATCATGCCAGCCGCACGAAGAAAAGAAAAAGAAAAAGAAGAGCTTCGCTCTAGCGCGGCGAGTGAAGAAATTTATAGGCTTGAAGGCGTGGGCCCGGAAAATTTCTGCTGTGCTTAGTCATCAGCGCGCTTGTTCAGTGTAGTCACGATGGCCCGCCCACACTTTAGTGCAGGTTTGCACTGGAAACAAGTTGAATTGCCTTATCTAGTAGCGAGATAACAAAACCAATAATATGCTGTTCAACAGTGTTCATCTGTGCTTGTTGTCTGTGCGTATCATATCATAGTATGAAACAGGATACCCATTTATCCCTAGGAGATAGATGATCGTACTTGTAAACGAAATAACGAAACGGCATCAGAAGACTATTTTTCACTTGTGACAAATTGCAACTATGTATGAAACTTGGTTTCATAATATATGGCAGTAAAAAGCACTCAGGCTGCAAATAATGGGCTTATTCTTTCTATTATACGTGACGGGCACAACAAAAGACGTTGGCAAGTACGCTCAAATGACTATAAACAAAAACGCTCAATGGGTATCTCAAAATATCAAAATATCGTAATGCTCAACCACCACAACATCTTCACATGACATCCAAGCTCACCTGGGTTGGAAGAAGAGGCTGACAAAGACTTGGCCGAGACTGTCCATGGGAAACGCCGTTGTTTTCTCTGAGCTACGCCGCTGCACCCAGCCCTGCCAGGATAACGACCATGCCCTCGGAAATTTACAACCCTATGGCGCTGCTTGAACTGCGCCGCTGCACCCGGAAACCCTGCCAGGATAACGACCATGTTCTGCGTTTAGACACGGCATCTTCCTTTCATCGAACTACGCCGCTGCACCCGGCCCTGCCAGGATAACGACCATGCCCTCAGTCAGAACACCGTGTCAATGTTTCTTTCAATCTAACCGCTGCACCCAGCCCTGCCAGGATAACGGCCATGATCTCGGAAACTCCCAACAGCCTCATACCCCAGTCTTTGCCTTCTTTTCCAATTAGTAGTTCGAACGGGGCTTGCCCGAGGCATCTAGTTCCCAAAGCGTAGACGAATTGGATCTCCTCGAAGGCCTCGTGTTCAGAGTGTTTCGAGAAGAGTTTGCACGTGAAGTTGGCGACTTGGGCTTTTATTTTCGGCGCTTTCGCCCGCCATTGTCGCTTTCCGGAACTTGCTCTTCCAATACTTTTTCTGAACTTCCCTGGGCTAGATGATTTGCCGAATCGTCTTCCGTAAAGCTAGCATTGGGGACAGGAGATGGTGGGCGTGGCAGACTCTCTATTTTCTGACGCTTATATCCGTTGTCTTCTTCATCTTCGTCAGACCTGGATCTTTTCCGTGATGCGCTCCCATGGGCAGCCTGTATAGATGACGCGCGAGTAGCCTGAGGGGTCGGGGAGGTTTCGGTATGCGCAAGACTGTTGTCTACTTTTGGACGTTTAGGCTCATGGATGCTGATATCTTCATCGTCGTCAAACCGAACCCTCTTCTTGGCCGAATTCGAACCTTGGCTTTCAGATGATATACTGGATCGTCTTCTCAGCTCATCTTGTGTCGCCAGAGACTCATTTCCCTCCTTCAGGTCCTGTGAATCGTTTGATATGAGTGATGGGACCTGCTGAATTGAAGGGGTATCGTCTTCAGAGTTGAGGGTATGTGAAGCAGCATCGTCGGATAAAAGCATCGACGATTCGAATTCCGCCCTCGCGAAAGTATTGCTTCCCCCATAGCGCATCTTATACTCCTGGTCGAGCTTATAACCATAGTCTATATCCTCAGGAAGCTGAGTGCCCCACTCATCCTCACTGGAAAACTCTTCATCTAGAGATTTTTCATATTCTGGGTCAGCAGAGGGGGCTGGGATGATTTCCCTAATAAGTTCCTCCGTCTCATCTTCCATGAGTTCGTGCCCTCTCTCTTGACGGGAATTTTCCTTTGTATGACCCTGTTTCTCCACGACTATCGTTTTAGGTTTCTTATCCGATTTTCGTTGGTAGACGTAGGTATGTAACAACTGGACAAAGTGGTCGAGGCATCTGAGCTTTTGTGCCGGGGGGGATCGCACGAGGAGCAGCGGAAGTTGGATTTTGAGCATCGAGGGCCGGATAAGTCTCTTCAATAACCCAGTATATATCTTTTAGCGCAGAATTGAGGACTTCATATTGTTGTTTGTTATGTTTCTCAAATTTCCGTTCAAAATCCGCTTTGTTTTTGGAGGCCTTTGCTATCTCCATAGCGGTTTCAAAATATTTGTTGCTGTCAAAAATCGAAATGGGATACGTATTGAAGCGCTGCCAGTATTCTTTTCAAAGATGGTCGGGGCTGCGCATGCCAGGAGGAGCAGCCTCATACCATTCGGTGTTTTTTGTCAGCTCATTGACCGGATTTGGCGCATCGAAGCGACCCATGGTCAGTATCTTTGATATATCGCTCGATTCGTGGTCGCCGTCAGGTCGCGATGATGTGCGGGTGCTATTGATCGAGCCAGGAATGATCAGGATAGTCGTTGTCGATGCCACAGTGTTATGGTTCTTTGTGCTGAGATGAGACGTGTGTCCAATTCCGAGCCTGACTCTTAGCCAGCCTGTTCAGTGATGCTGCAGTGGAGCACGTTTTGCTGTGTGTCGTACTAGTAGAACCGTTAATAAGGCGTAGCGAATCACGCATAAAAGGGCACGCTGCCTGCACGGAGTACAGAGCATTCTGCGCCTCTTTAGCGACACCCTGTTAGTGAACTGCTGTTTGTACTTCATGTGTTGTCGTTGGCATCTGAGGTCGCCACCGATTTCCGCCTGTTCATGGCATAGTACGCCACCCAGTATCGGATCCACTCATATTCACGGTGGCTTCTGGCGAGGAACTGCCCGCTTTTAGTGCCCGGCGTGGCACCAGATAGCGTCTGGTCTCTTATTGTATGGCGCATCTGAAGCTCCTCTGGCGTTTTGCTGCCTCTATTCAGCGCTCCTCTGCAGCGTGTATAAGTATGAGGCAGTGGTCGTGGTGTCATTGATTTGAACTCGCAGATGAGATACCACCGCTTAAAACCGTCAGTATTATCGATTACTACCTATACACACTGTTCTTCCTCATTCCAAACATATCCTAGACATCCTGAGCCAGCATCATGTCGGAGCTCACTAATGATTCAATCCTGTCGGCTTCTTTTGGCACAGCCCGATCGCATATCAGCGCCGTTGACTCTCATTCCTCCCAACCGCCGTCAATTCAGATAGAGCATCGCGCAATAACCGCAGCTGAAGAGCTAGGGAATCAAGGTTACGCTCTGACATGCTCTCAATCTAGTTTCGGCTCTGCGACGCAGATAGGGCCACACTTTCTTGCCAATGAAGCGGCATTAGAATTCAAAAGAATGCGTGAGGCCTTGAGATTCGCTACGAAGGCACCAACCACCACGGAGATCGATGCACTGTTTACGAAAGCTTTGCGGCGTGTGCAAGATGCTAGATTGATTATAACTTCAACAGACTTTCCTGAAGATACGCATCGGAACTCATCCATCATACCCCTCCCATACAAAGCTACGAATAGGTTGACGTTTGGTGTCACCCAGCAAGCTCAGGATGCGGACTTGGTTCTACGTTTACCGCTCGAAGATAAAGATGGCTATATTTCATTTGAAACTGGTATAACATGCCAGATTATCTACCATCCTGGGAAGGATGACTGCCTTTTGGTAAACCATGCAGAACGGCAATTACGCCTGACAAACTTCAGTTCATCTCCGGCTCTCTGTGTATCTATTGGAGAGAAGAAAAGTCACTTCCTCCAGCCCGGCATGTGGAGAATATCTATAGACGGCGACAATAAAGATTCTGGAGAATATCATCTTGCTGAGTTTTGGCTTCGTGAAAGACAATTTGACATCTCAATTCGGACAGCGGATAGCCCATCGCGAACAAAGCGAGGCATTGACGATGGCGCTGAAGAGAATGTCAACAAGAGACAAAAGCGAAACAATGATCTCACAGGAACTACCCTCATCCGACCTTTAAACAAGACGAGTATAGAGCCAAGGCCTACCGCGATTGGCACTGAGAGCACTGATGCCCGGAATCTAGCTCTCACGTCATCTGTCCAGAAGATTCCCAACAAAACAACAGTCTCCCTTCTAGATCTCGCAAATGGAGAAGAAGCCGACATCCAGGCTCTGCAAGATAGGCCCGACAGCTCTCAATCAGTGTCTACAGCAAAAGGACCAGCAAGCTATCAACTACGCCGGGTCAAGCAAATTGCAGCTACAGCATCCGCGAGTGTTTTTCATTGCATACGCTCTTCTGAGCTTGTAGCCGCCAAAGTCCTTCGATACGACAGGGAGTCACCTCTTGTTTCTTCGTCCTTGTGGAAGACAGAAAAAAAACACACTTGAGAAGTTAAAACATGTGAGTCAAACCACAGTTTCGTGCCATCGGTATACTGCAAATTTCGTTCTAACCCAACGCAGAGGAACGTTGTAGCGCTCAAGGCGTTTGATGGTCGCATGCTTGCGATATACCCAGAGCCTCTCCCAGAATCTCTTTATCGGGGAGTTAGGGCCAAATATTCACAATCGGCCATTTTTCAAATATTGCTTGATATTTCATCCGCTTTGGTGTACTTGAAGACGATCCCAATCGTCCATAACGATATCAAGCCACGCAATATTACCTACTCCTCTCAGCGTGGCGCTGTTCTTGTCGATTTTGGATTGGCAACGAGCGCCAGTAAATGGAACGCAGGAGGCACGCTTTGGTACCTCCCTCCTGATCTCCTAACCTCCAATTCGCGTGGATCACCAGGGGACATATGGGCGTTAGGTATCACCATGCTCTACTTGCTTGGCAAAATCGATTATCCGGAGGAAAAGAAGAAAAAGACTACCAGTCCGGAGAAAGACTCCGAGAGGCGCGATTGGCCCATACTCAACCTCCTTCATAACGACGAAAATCAAATTAAGATGAAAACATGGCTACAGTACATTTTTTCTGTCAGAGCCGAGTTAAGTCCAGTATACGTGGGGACTGGGATAAGCAAGCTCGAATCTATAGTGTTTAATATGCTTGAGCGTAAAAGCGAACTGCGATTCGAGGCGGAGGACATTGTTTCTGCCCTCGATAAATCGATGGCTCAATTGCTGCTGGCGGCTTGAGATGTTTATTGATTAATAGGTACATGTATATGTATAGCAGAGATATAATAACTGCTTTTTGTTATGACAGAGATTTTTTTGGGGGAAAGGATTATGAAAGCATTGATGCAATATAGATATCCACACCATGCAAGGACACTCGAGAGCTCATATAATAATTAAATCATTTTTTGAGGTTCATTAGTCAATGGATATGATAGTCGCCGCTGGTTCGGCGTTTCTTTGAGCTTTAATACAAAACGCTGGAAAAAGCTTACATGTACCCACATGGCATCCAAAATTAAACCACTAGAAGATGAAGAATGGTTCATGAATTGGCACCTCAGAGATGTAGGACACCCTGCACGGAGAAACGCTGTTCTACTAGGCAGAGCCAACCCAATGCTATCGTTACGAGCTTGTCTTATGCTCCCAGCTGAACAATTATGGATTAGTCAAACACTACTCATTCGAGTATTTGGTGAATCAACTCACATATCCAAGAAAAGCTTCCAGAGGATGGAAAACAGCAGCCCTTGAAGGCCATTGCTCAAGATGCGCGTAGGGAGTCCTCGCCCAAGCAGCCCCGAAATTCCGTCTTCTCTAATCACCAGCTGTACAGCCTCGGCTATAAATGTGTTAGGATGAAAGTTCCTCTGCAAGGATCTTGGAGAGATAACATGGAGCCACTTACTATATGAGACTTTTGTATCATTGACCTGTCGATACGTCTTTACTACTCTCAGCGAGTTGGAAACTGAGTCGGATATTATCGATGCGACGAATCCTATAAACGCCAAGCGTAGCAGCCATAGGAGAAGCTCGGACTTTGGTGGCTCTGGAATGCTCTCCGTCAACAAGTTATACTGTAGCAATGTGAGCGCCCAATTCATCTCTTGTGTTCAAGGTAGATACAAGCCTTACAGTCGCAAACCAGGGATAATGTCCAACAAATGTCGCTCCCGCAGTGGCAAAAGCTCCCCACCATAGAGTACCGACCCCGTGTTCTTTGATGCGCTGGCGGAGCAGGGCAGTTCCACTGGAACCTTGGGCCTGGAGAGTTGTTTTGAGCGTATCGACGGGAGTGAGGATCATGCGGAAAGCAGCAGCACTTGATGTAGCGCAGATTAGCAACAAGAATATTGTGAAACATTAGACGGGAACCAAGTGTGAGTATACCAAAGCGAGGCAAAAACAGTCTTTCCGAGCGAAGGCAAGTCCTTCAGATAAGAGTTGGACTGCAGAAGTGCCAAGATGCCAGCGTTGGCCGCTGTGTCTCCAAATCTTGCCAGGGGTCCTGTAGATGGCCAAACGTTAGACATTACCCAACAACATATAGACCACTTTCAGTAAAATGAGTAGATTGTTCACCTTGTATAAGTGCAGCTCCGATGCCCGAATAGTATCGGCCAAATCCACCATCAGCATAGAGCTTTTGGGTTGCAATGGTGAATGAGGTTCCAAAGCGATATTGATAGTTCATAATCGTCCTCAGCGGCTAAATGACGCGACAAAGTCTTAGTCTTGGCTAAGAGGTGGATGAAGAAGAGGGTGAGAGTAAGTGAGTTATTACCATGAGAAGCAGGACTTGTAGGAACATCGCCGCCGCACCGGACAAGCCGCCGCCAAGAGCTCTCTTGAGTGCTTTATCCAAATCAAACTATACAATGCCAGTCAGAATGCAAACTCATGGCAAAAATGCACGCAAGTGAGAAGATGTCACAAGGTAGCACCAACGTTGACATCGCCATCTGCGTCAATCCAGCCCTTGATAAAGACTGCAAGGACAAGGGCCGCAGCAATAGCCCAGAATATCCTCCACAGGTACCAGCGAGCAGACCTCTTTTGATCTTCCTGCTGCTCTGGATGAGACTGGACCGACTGCTCTCCTACCAGCAAGGGCGTGCTTTCAGTATGTCCCGCCTGGGTCTCAACATCATTCTCTCGAGTCATGGCGCTAGCTCGCACGCGCCGCAATAACCTCTGTGGCAGTTTCAGATGTGCCTGATAGATAACGAGAGTCTCTTGATAATGGTAAATGTATGCATCTCTCAAAGCAACGTAGACCTTCCCAATCTCAAGGGACAGGCAGGTGACAAATCTTGTCAGCAAGGGAGGGCGAGACTACTAGCGAATTAGACTGCCCCTCCAGATTGGTCATCACTGACACGCAAATGGAGATGAGAATTGCGAGATCACTATCGGCATTCATACCGGTCGGCCCGGCCCCGGAAATAATCTACTTGGCCATTCATTGTTTAAGCCCGCTGTGGCGGCGTGGCCATTGTTGAATCCACGTGGGTGATATTTCTGGGTTCAAATTGCATGTCTTTGTTCACATGTATTCACGATATGGGCATTGGTGCGACGAGAAGCCGTACACGATAACGAGAGGTGACTAGAGATGGCCAAGTGCTATTTCCACAGATGCAATTAATCTGGTACTATCCAGATCTTGCATAGAAGCCGCTACTAGTGGTTTTTGAACTCCATCTTAAAATCCTACAAACAGCACGACAGAATCGTGACACATGTAGGGACCCATCCAATTGGTCCAATCGAGCCTGCGTGATTCCTTTGCCCAAATTAAGCTCAGCGCATCAGGGAAGCCGTCCCTGTTTTCAATATCTACCTATTTGGTAGCAAGAATTTTGAACGCAGGACTTCTCAAGTAGCCTTGTATTACATGTAGGTGCATATAAGTATGATAGTAGGGTAGCCTGTTGAAATACGCTCACTTGACGTAGTCGATGACTTGCAATATACCCTGTATACGTGAAATAGTGCACATCATCAAAGCGCGTGTATTGGCAGCAGGATATATAATTGAATCGATTAGGGATTATGGATGCATTCATCGTTTGGGAGGCAGGCATTCTTCCGTAAAGCATCCTACACCCGCCTCAATGAGCTCCTTCACCGATCTGCACAGCAAGAGAATCGGATACGGTACCCGAGTCCACGATACCAGCCACGGCCGTGACGTATCGAAATTGTTTCAAAAGACATCGATCTGGTTATCAAGCTTTCATGGGTTAAAACTAAGCATACAGAAAATAGGCTAGAGTGGCTCAGCCTCGCCGAACTAGGAACATACCGAGGTGCTATTGGTGTCAATGCTGGCCGCTGCTCGTATACGAGTCTTACAGCATAAATGCTCATCGGAATACACATGTATCAATAGCCGAAATCCACTTTTGGCGCAATGCCAAGCTTTTCTGTAAACTGCTGGCGCCTTGGCTGCATGCAATGGATGGACGCTGGCAGGCATTCCACAGCCTTTGAGCACAGCCTTTGAGAAATTTTCAAGACAATAGTCTATTTTGGGCTTGAGCCAGCAAGTGCAATGCCTCTGATTGCCAAATTTTCCACCTATACTTGTGGTATCTTGTGGGTATTTGTCTCATAATTGATGTGCTGTGGATCAGTCTCGTGTAAGTGCTACTACTGTATACGAAGGGCATGCAGCTCGATAGTGAGCTGTAGGCGCTACTGGTGGAATTAAGTTTGAGTTGTTATGCATAAATAAGGCATGTTCAGTAAACACCCTGATCATGGAGGTAGCAAGAGTCAGTATCTGGTGGGCTTAGAGTATCGTCGTCGTCATGAAACTGAGAAGAGTATACGTGGCCGGCAAAATTATTTCTGCAGATCACAGCATTGCCTCATAGTATCTACGTGAAGGAATAAATGATATTAGATGGTTTATATTGAACCTTGATTGTGCGATGGAAGAAACGCTTGCTAAGAGTAAAAAGACACATTAACCGCTTCACGGATTAGCACCTTGTGTTACAACTAACATGGACATGGACGTTTCAGCACTCGCTCCCGTATTGTGGAAGCTATTGAGCACAGCACTTATTTTCATCTTCTTTTGCTAGTTTCTATCCACTCACTGTTCTCGCCCGCTACTCCTATCAATTTTGCAATCTGAAGCGACAGGTGCATAAAGAGCTTTATGGAGACCAATGCTCTAGATCAACGTTTGTTGTCGGCCCGTAGATCTCGGCAGACACCCAAGATCGGAATTGGTCTAAATATTAGCGGCCACCCCCCAAGATCAAATCACTGTCTTGTATTACCTAGTATGCTGTCTCATGTTACCGATTTGGCAATCATCCGTCTTATACACTATGCTAACATTACTGGCAGTAATCAGGATCTGGGATTTGATGCCGGGTGCTGCTGCGGGGAAGCTATGCGTCTTTTATATACACGCAACTTGATTAAATGTCTCTTATATGCATTCTGTACTTGAGAAACAGCCGGGAGTATGCAATCGCCCTAGACCTATGGGTGCTGCTGGCCGGCCTGCATATTGCCTATATGTACTAGGTAATTAGCTAAGATTCAATAGAGCTTCTATATGTGCTTTCAACCGGTGCAATGACCACTGTTTTAATATTTGGTATTACTCTCTTCAAACCTTCTTGACTTGTGAAAGCTCTATCTACCTGTGAACTTTGGTCATGTAACACACCACTTAGGTAGTGTCCCATCAACAGCTCAGTAGTGTTTCTATTCTTCAGCAGACATCTACAATATCTTGACTACTTCTCCGATATATTGGCCGACAAACACAATCCAGTTTTTTGTCAATCAAATCTTCCCATTTCACCTTTTCCCTCTATCAATTGAATGCCAAAACCTCACGTCATCAGCTCCTTTTTTATCCCGCCACTAAGCCGCAGCTAACTTAGCGCCCTGATTATCCATGCGGCGGGGCATTTTAGACGCGGCGGTGGGCCCCTCCATCTAGAGAAGCTGAAGCTGGTGGTCCAATTCGCGCCCAGCACACCACAAAGCCAAAGTTGCGCTGCAAGCTGCTATTTCGACGTCGCGCACTCTCGTCGCCGTTACTTGTCACTGCTCACAACAAACTGCGATTCTGCATCTTTGATCCTCACACATGGATTGATCCTCAATTCACTTTGTAACAACCCATCATTTCCGCCCTCTTGCATTGATTGGCTTTCGCGCCTCTTCCTCGTCTTTCCGTTCCCTCTTCTCTCTTCGCGACAAGCTGGCTTTCGATGCCGTGACTCGCGGTTCGTATTTTGTCGCTGTTCGCGCAGTCGCATCTGGACAGGCCATAGCATCCCGCAGTCCTCTCTGTGCATTGCGACTCGCAGAAACAAAACCGTTTATGCTAGACGAATCCCACTCGGCGAGATCGGCGACCAAGACATCATTCGTGAGACAATCGAGATCGCTGCTGGTTCTCGGCGCAACTTTGACACCACACCACGCTTCCCTCCCACGAGGCCATCATGGAACGGCCCAGAGGCCTGGCTGGCATGCCCTTTGGCGATGCCGTCATCATGGACGAGGACAGCCAAGGGCGCAGCCAAGACAGCGGAGATGTTGCCCAGCTGCGATCGCCAATGACATTCAAGACCCGCTCGCTGTCCGACAGCACCGGCACGCCGTCGAAGCTCTCGCCGAGCCCGCACATTGTCGACGCCTCGCGACGGACCTCCAAGGACGACAGCAGCCTCGACCGCCTGCAGCCTCCCGTCACGCCGCGCCGCCTGTCGATCCACGTGCCGACCCGGCAGGCCTCGCCTCCTCCCGGCACTCCCTCCGGCGCCTCGATCCGGCCAGCTCCGGTGTCGCCCAAGCTGGACCACTCGCACTCGCACACCTACGCCTCGCCCACTAGCCTGCTGCCCCGCCGCTCACGAGGCCTCGACTTCTCGCGGGCCGCGACCAGCCTCCACCACTCGATCCTGGCCGAGCAGCCGTCTCCAGACTCGTCACCCGTCATCGGGGAGCGGGGTATGAACATTCCTGCGCGGAGGGGGCCGTATGGAGGCGCAGAGCAGACATCAACGTCTCTGTGGTCCATGATGGGCGATCAGGAACGACACAATATCAGCACTTCACTTGGAAGCAACCATGTGGTCCCATCGGACTCTTCCAGCTCTTCTTCAGAAGACGAGGATATGGACGAAGAAATGGATGAGCCCTACGTGACGACGCCGCAGGTATCCAAGACAGGCATGCCTATAGGACAGGGCTCTGGGATCGGTGCTTTGGGCTCCCCCTCTATGGGTAGCCTAGCGAGCTTCCAGCACCGGCAGCGACATCGCAAACATCCGAAGAAGAAGCCACATGGTCCCCTCGGCCTAGGATTCAACCTTGCTTCGGCTGTCCTCTCAAAGTCACCGCCTAGTAACTCGGCTGCGGCGCGGGCTAGGAGGGAGAGTATAAGCTGGCAAGCGAACCAGCTCCACATTTCATCGAGAGATATTGACGAGGGCGCGCCCGCAGAAGGCAGCAGTGGCGATCAGAAGAGCGTGATACGGCGGGTTGTTACACGGCGGGGGAATCTCTTGGTAAGAGCCAACTTGAGAATCACATTGTAAAACGTCCACACAACTAACTTGCTCCTAGCCCAAAGCAAAAGCATTTGCACGCATCCGTGCCGCTCTCGCAGAAGAGGGCTCACCAGCAGAGTCCGAATTCATGCGAGAAGCTGAAATCGTCAAGCAAGTCCGCGAAAGCGATGTCGACTTTGAGCCTCGCGTTCAACCCGCGGGCGCTGACCATAGCGCCATGACGACAACCCATTCATCACCTAATCTCACCAGCACTCAAGAAGTCCTGGAGGAAATCCCTGCAGACGACCCAATGAGTGATTTGAGCGCAGGCCTAGGAAGCAGCTTCAAGCAGCAGGCCATGAAGAACTCCAAAGGCAAACAGTTTTGGGATACGTTTTCCGAATCAAGCGGAGCAAGAACGCCGCCTCCTGGGGCAACTTTTCTGCCTCGGGGTTCATCATCGGGGATAAGCGAGGATACTAACATGGATTCGCCTTCCCTGAACTCCAGTGGCTTCTACGTAAGTCAAACACCCATTAATCCATGCTTGAGTTGTTTTTAACCAGATGTTTGTAGAATGGCCAACTGCCTAGTGCCGCAGAGATTACAAGGCGAATCAACAACAAGCGTCGTCGAGACGATGACTTTGACCCAACCAGCTTCAAGCGTCGCGCCGTCAGCCCCAGCATCAGCGTGCACAACTCGCCCATCATCCAAAGCCCCATGCAGCGCGACGTGATGCCCTGGGGCTCACGACCCGGCAGCACCGGCGGCGACAGAGGTAGCAGCGGACAGAGTGAATCTGGCAGCATGGGCGGAACGCCAGCGAACCCCCCTGTGGGCTCAACAGGCCAGGTCAGGAAGGGAAGAGTCGGCCTTCAGGGAATGACGGATACGAACGATGGTATCATGCGAATGAGCATTGAGTGACTTCTCGAGCGGGAGCACTTGGAAGATTGTAAATTACGTTGTATTTTGTGACATTAACCACGCGAGCAGCTTGAGTAGAGGGGAGTAGACGGTTGGCTTTCATACTGCATTGGGACGGCGTTTGATAATCTTGCCATGGCAACATGGCAGAAGGGTACAAAGGGAAGCATGAGATGTAATCTGCTTATTTATTGAGACGAAAGAACTGGCACATGTATATATAGACATGCATACTATGAGCCCAGGCGTTTATAGTGGCCACCTTGATATGAATTCATGAGCTTTCGTAGCACTCGAAAGATGAATATTAATAGTGACTGAATGATTTATTTCCGTTGCTGTTCATCTCGATATATAATCTGAATGCCGCGAGTATTACAAGTCTTGTACTAAAAGTTTCTCCCTATTGCTTACTTTCCCTCCGAAATGATGGATGCAAAATGTACCGAATGAAAAAGCCGCATGAAAAAAATCCAAACGCCCATGATAGCATTACTCTGACAGAACGCATTTTCCCTCTTCCTCATCAGCATTCATCAGCCTTTCCCCTTATACATGCGCCGGTGCATGCAGGTCAATGACACCAATGCCCTCCTCGGGCACTCTCAACGTTCCAAGTTTCTCATCCAACCACCGCGCCAATTCTGCCGCGTGTCTCCTCATAGCAACCACCGGCGCAGCGCTCGCGCTCTCCAAGCTCGACGTCGTCAGCCCACCCGTGCTGATCAAGCTTTCCACCTCGCTGGGACTGCCGACCCCATCGCCGTTTTCATGATGCGTGTGCGACGACGAGTGATGCAGCTGGTCCTGCAGGTTAGACGCCGCAGGGCCCACGCACACAAAGAGCAGGCCGCATTTCAGACGGCGGATGAGGACTGTGCCCTCGCTGAGCTGGACAGTAATAGTGACCGGCCGGATGGTATGTCGTGACCTCGACCGCGTCGGGCCGGACGCATCGGCCGCGTCGCCCTGGCTGCTGTGCTCGTCGAGATCGTGGTAGTGGTCGCTGCCGTGGGGGCTGCCGGGGGAGCTGACGATGGGATCGGGCGTGCGCGACCCGGGCAGGGCGGTTGGGATGGCAGCCGAGGACGAGGTGTGGATGGCGAGCAGAGAGGCCGCGACGGTGGCGTGGGTTCGCAGCACGGTGACGGGCTGGGACGAGGCGTGGGCGAGGAGCTTGCCCTGGGAGGTGGTGAGGAGGAGCGTCGGCAGGTGGGCGCTCTGGTGGGAGTGCAGGAAGGCGTTGAGGCGCTTGGTGAGGAGGAGAGGCGGCGTGGCGCTGGGAGCCGCCATGGTTGAGGCGAGGCGAGGCGCGGAAGTGCTGGAATTCTGGCTGGCCTTGTTCTTGTTGCCTGCGTCGTGGTTGTGGTGTTTCGGATTGCTAAGCAGGGCGAGTGGAAATCATCGACGTGCGATGAGACGACGAGGGAAAGCAGGTGGAAGAAGTAGCGAGAAGCCGAGGACGAAAACGAAGCAAGGACGGCACCCGCGTCACGAGCCAGGCTGTTTGCTCGCTCTCCTTGAAAGGGAAAGGAGCTGGCCAGTCGGGCGAGAGAGTCAGAGCCGCCTCTTTCTACTCTTTAGTCCTCACACGAAGATGCCGTGTAACAGAGAGGGCGCTGGTCCGAGATGAGCAGCTTACTGTACTCGCTGTGAGACAGACACGCGAGACTTGTGAGGTTGGAGGAAGCGGTACAGTAAGAAGATTGAACAAGAACCAAGGAATGGCTGCCAGCAGCAGCGTTAGCTGAGCTGCGAGGTGTTTAGCGGACTTCTGGATTGGTTCTAGCGGGTGCGCGGAGGCAGGGTTCGCTAAATCCCCGCGGTTTGCGAGCTAAAGCGCATCCGTGCATGGGCTTTGGCGGGTTGGTAAATTGGACTTGAGGTGAATGCCATGTAAAGTTTGTTCAACCATTGCTGTGTTGTAGCATTCATTGGCTGTAGAGATGATGATGGCTGTGAGTATTTGTCTCAATACTGCCACCCTGACTGAATGTATTATTACATCACAGACTCTTACGAAATAATACTTGTCCCAAGCTGTTAATGCCACTGGCTTGTGGAGGAGAGTTGAGTTTACAAACACGAGGGGGCTTGTGATCAAAGTGAAGCCATTTTGTCTATTCAAAGTCTGACGGTAAAACTGCTGAAACTCTAACAAAATACGACTGTCTCTCTCCTCTCACTCCATAATCAACTCACCACACATCATTACATACGAGTCACTGCATCCTTGATCCGAGCAAATGATGCGCGAATATCGCTCCCTCGAGGCACCACCATTCTTTAGCGGCATGCAAGCTAAATGATGCCCGTTTTATTAGATCCAAAGAGAAGAGCTCCACAAACATGGACCGAGGAACCACGGCCCCCGTTTTAGCTGTGCGTCTCCATCCTTGTCTTTGCGCCGCATCTCGCCGCCATGTCGTCTTCAATGTCCTTGTACAGCCTGCCCTCTTCGCTGTGAAGCTTCCACTGCTGGTACTGCTCCGTCACGGCCATGGTTGTCGGCAGGACGCTGTCCACGTGTGTCTCGCCGGAGTGCAAGTCGAGCAGGTATCGTGCTACGGCTTTTAATTCGTTCGAGTACTGCGCCGCTGCCAGATAGCTGTCGGTGTTGATGGCTGGCTGCCGGCCGGTCATCATGGTGAATATGACGGACCCAATGGCAAACAGTTCATCGGCGACGGTATAAGGGCGGTTCTCCTATATCATAGTTAGCTTTAGCTTCCATTGCAGTATTTCGTCATATAAAAGTGTAGAGAAACATACCGCAGTGGACGTCTCAGCGCTTTCAAGCAACTGTTGGCGCGTCGCATCCAAAGCCTCCATTCCACGATACGGGGCCATTGCCCTGCTGACTTCATCTTTATCCGCGACATCTCCTCCATCATGTGTAATCACATGGTTCGTCACCACTGCGTGCTCAAAGTTGCCCAGCTTACACATCCCATACGTCTCAATGCCGCGAGGGCGCTGGAAGAAGATGTTTCTCGGCTCAATCGCCCGGTGCAGGATCGGAAGCCAATCTTGATCCACAGATGCCCACATCTTCTTTGCCCCTCCCGATGCCTCTGTATCTAGAAACAGTCTCTTTCCATCGTGGAGGTACGTGATGGCGTTGAGAAGCGACGTCAAGACATGCCAGCAGACTGACTCTGGCAGGTAAAACTCGGTAGACTCAGAGGGCTTGCTTTGGAAAAGAGCGCTGAGGTTTGAAGCATCGCAATAGTCCCATACAATGTACTCCTCAAGATGTGCGCACTCTGAACTTTTCGCCACGGGATGCGTCTTTATGTGGCCGGCGATGGAGATTATGTTTTCGTGGTTGAAGATTTGCGCGATGGCCGAGCCGATTTTCGAGCTGTGGAAGAGGTTGTAGAATGCAGATGCTTCGTCAATGGCTTTTTGCTTGTCGGCGCCTTCAACGTCGGAGCCTTTCAAAACGCCAAAGGGCTGAGCAATGTATTTCAGGCCAGGATCGTCTTTTTTGATGGCGAACAAAGTGCCTTGACCCGTCTCTTTAAGCAGCTCAAAGTCATTTTTGGGTGCCATTTTGATGATGGTCAAGATGAGAGCACATAAAGTAAACACAAGATGATGGATAAAGATAGAACAAGGTGAATGCCATTTGCTGACATTGGTTTATAAAGGAATTTTGCTTACAGTCTTAGAAGCTTAATAATGGCTAATTTTATCATCTTCATTTCCCGTTCTTTGTCCATTGCTAACAAAGGCTTGATTGGGTTATTTGTTTTGTTTGCATTGCGTTGCGTTGCGTTGCTCAAATCAGTTCTTTGTTCGAATAGCATCGTCGATGTAGCCAATTTACTAATCGTCATTTGAAAGGAAAAGAACGAGAGAAAGAAAAATACACCTTGTCGAATAAACTTCAACAATCTGAACATTTTGTGCCTTTGCCATCTTCAATTGAACAGCAGCCACACAACTCCTTTCGTAGCATCTTAATCACTCAAAATGTAAAGTATATAATTTAGTTGAGCAAAAGATGCCAACTAGAGATAAAAATATAAACCATCACATAATTCCGACTCAGCTCTCCATATTGTATCTTCTGCAGTCATTACTTTCGGGACAACTTTTCTCTTAATATAATTATCTTACAGTCAAAATTCTTCTGGCTTTGTATAAACTTATATCGCCATGGAGCCAACTTACACGATTGTTGACAACGGGGACACGCTCTTCGTACTTTGTGACCCCGATCGACCGTTTGAAGAAGTGGACCACGAAGACCTATGGTTCAACCATTTGGAGCAGTATAACGACATCACCAACGATAAAAGTCATCTACGAAATAATGTTAAAGACTATCGTTATCGCTTACAAGAATCTAGAGTCAACATTCTACCATCAGCACGGAAGAATATGGGCAGACAAGTGTCATGGCGGGTTTCTTCAGAGAAGCTGAAAAGTGCGTCTGCATACTTTCGAGGCCTTGCGACTCAAGACTGGAATGAGGGCAACATGTCCGACCAGGGCTGCAAATATACCATTACCGTCGAAGGGTGGAGCGAAAGGGCGTTGCATAAACTAATACTTGGGATTCATGGCCAGGATGCTCGTCTCAATGAACTGCAAGTCAACCCCAAGCTCTGTGCTCAGCTGGCTGTCGTTGTCGATGCCTACCAATGCCACGACCTATTTGATCTACGCTTTCCGGTAGTGCCTGGGCGTTATCCATATAATGAGAACCTTTTATTCTCGCTCTTTTCATCTTGGGTATTTCGAGACGAGGAAAACTTTAGAGTATTTTCCAAAGCCATCATAATGCAGGCGAGGGGCCGTATTCATACCTTGGGCATGCCCATTCGAGAGCCTATTATCAGTGAGTTGTTATCAAAATTACACGTTGCCTCTGACTGTTTCTGTCATTTCTAGTATGCTGGAGCTAACTCGGGTCTCAGATGCGATTGAGAAAAGGAGGCTATACTTTATCGGCGAAATGGTCGACTTTGCCAATAGTAAATTGCAAAAGCTGATGGCTTGCGATCCAGCCGCCGGGGACGATCTCGAGGAAACGCTGGCTTTTACATTTGGCGAATGGCCCTTGGAAGCGCCATTCGAAGGGTTCGGCGCCATACATGTCCACAGGGCTCTGGACCAGATTGGAAGCTGGGGTCATGTTCAAGTCGGCGGCTGTCAATATCAGACTGATTCATCTTCCGAAATGGACTCGTCGTCGGAAGCGGATTCTTCTTCCGAAATGGACAGTTGCATGACTGACAGCAGTCTTTATCCGGTGACGCTGAAAGAGCTAAAGGAGGACTGGGAGGGCTTGAACGTGAACGCTTTGCCTATAGATGTGTAATAGGCGCCGCAGTTGTTTTAGATTCGATGTAGTTGGGAGATCTGCCAAGATTGCTTGGCGAGGTTGGCGTTTACATGCATCTTTAGGCCGGGGCTGTTGGGTTATTTGTTACCTATTGCTTTGTATAGAATAGAACAATAGAAGGTTACGTTTCCTATATAGAATCCAGAGTACATGTACTAAGATGAACAGGACACTAATTACTTGATACACTTGCACGTGGTGAGGTTTGAAGCTGTAAACACATGCATATTCACGCCAAGCATGCAATTACACGTAAACTAAAACTCCACGAAGCATCGTCCCCGCGGTGCGTGCCGCGCTTGGCCTGTGCTTTCGAGATGGCATGGGTAGTTTTGAGCGGAAAATGCCATCACAGCAGCGATTAGAATCCTTGTAGTCAGAGCAGTGCACATACTTGTATGGCATATCGCGTTGATATCAGAGATGTGGTATGGGCTAGTATTAGCAGGAGTCTATACATGTACAGAGCTGAGGCCAAGATCGAATGGATGTTTCAACAAAACGAGCCGTCGGAACAGGGCCGATGTCACTGCGGGCATGGCGCGTTTCACAGCACTGGTGCAGGGCACAAACAACCGATACAGCATGGGGAGAGCGGGATATTCTGGATTGGATGCAAGAAGAAGGTGAGGTTTGGCTTGATGCCCGTTTAGCGCGCTCCGTAAATTACAGCTCATCTGCTCCGTGTGTGATTTGATGCTACTCGTCAACACACGCTATAATTATAGCTTCAACTGTATGGAATTACATGCGTCCGATAACCACTCGTTTCCCATTGTTTGTTCAGCGCGCCAAGCCAACAAACAGCACCACGGCCTTGCCGCTCAGCACCTCAGACTGCCCGGACAAAAGAACAAGCCGCCGCTGGCCTCGACATGAAACCGGAAGCAGCCAAAGATCGCCGCCCCAAATGCAACCAGCACCAGCTTCAAACCCAGCAGGGATGTTCCCCCCCAAGCCGCGCGCCAATCACAGGCCACAGGTGCCTGGGCGTTCCGCTGGTAGTGCTGAGGCGATCGGCTGCAACAGCGACCGGGAGGCCTGCAGGGGCGGTTTCAAGATGGGGGCGCTAAAGTGCGAGACCTGAGAGATTGCGGCAGCGGGGAGAGTTGAGTGCCTGTAAAGATAGAGAGAGAGAGACGACAGTTGGGGGTTCTTTGCCGGGAATAGCGTTAAGCGAGCGAGCGATAGCAGGGGAGCAGGGCAGTGACTTGCATAGACGCGGCGGTAATGCTGCGGCGACAAGTACATGCGTGACCCCTCCATGTCCAATAGTTTGTGATGCCTCATCTCATCTCCTCTCTTTCTATTGCGAGCCCAAGCATAATGCAGACACTCAGTAGACTAGCGCAGGGCTTCATCTCATTTCACGCGTCTGCTCCGGCTAGATGATGCAGCAATGCCATTGACAATAGCACTACTAGATATCAATGCTACCTGTACCCACTGGTAGTTGCTCTCTTATCATCTCATCCTCACCCTCATTCACTTTACTTTAGCAACAACAATGCTGCCGCCAGCAATAACAACAACAACAACAGCTATCCAGCGCCTTTCACTCCTTTAACCGCTATTTTCAACCATTTCCCACGGCTCTGCTGCTTCTTTTGGACCAATAGCACCGTCCAGTACTCCAAACACACCCCCCAGCCATCTTGACACACGCTCAAGGGGCTCATTCTGCGACGCCAAGGCCACCCTTCCGTTCCTCTCGATGTCTCTCTGCTTTTAGCCCAGCCAACCATTCACTCGTTTCTCTCTCTCTTCTCTTCTTCTTCTCCATTCCGCTTCTTCCCTCTTTTTTTTTTAGCCGCATCCTTTTCGCTGGCCGATCCCAATTCGCCCTTTTGCCGGGCTGGGGGGACAAATCTGCACGTTTTTGGCGCTGGTCTCTCTTGTCAGCGGCCATTGTCTACCTAGGAATCAAGGGCCCTCCGCGCTTCTTTTCTTAGCTGCAGCCGATTTGCCCACTCATGCCAGTCCGTTGGCGCTTTTGGCGGTTCTCTTCTTGAATAAACGCCAGTCGTTTTTATTCCATTTTTTCTCCTTCTTTTTCCTGTTTTCAGGTTCGCAGCGTGCATCTTCATCGCTGGTTCCGTCCTTCTTTTTTCTTCTTTTGTGTCTTTTGCTGAGGCAGCGCCGTCGCATCTTCGCAGGCGAGGGACGACGAGTGCTTTTCTTACCGGCAGGACCGTACAATACGCTCTCTACGACACAATTGAATCGTTTGCTTTTTTGTTCAAGATTGTATCTCAATTCGTTCTCTCTTTTTTCGTCTTTTTTATACGTGTCATCACTCCAACTTTCGGCATCACGTGTGGTCATCAATCGTATAACATCCAAATACCGACAACATGGGCTGCCTCACTCACCGCAGCAAAGAGGTCCGGCAATACACCGACCAGAAATGGGACTACATCAACCTCGGCGACTTCAAGGCCAAGGGCTGCGGTCCCATCTTCGCCTACATCACCCTCTGGGTCGGCCTCATCATCTCGCTCGCCGTCTACGGAGTCGACACCTTCACTGCCGTCCAGCTCCTCGTCTTCAACCGATGGTCGTCCGAAATCGACCCGGCCATTCCCCTTGACATTTCAAGATGGATCTTCTCTGGCTGCATCATCCTGTCCTTTATCAATCTCGGCTTCGAATGGATCCGCGCTGCTCGGAAGATTAAGAGAGGCAACGTTGCCGAGGTGTACCTGGACAGTCTTGCTGTGCGCTGGGAGTCTATTCGTCTTGGCTCGGGGCAAGGCTTCAGACGATTCCTCGTCTTTTCGGAACTCACAAAGAGTAAAAAGGGCGCCGAGTACATCGCCCTGTTTACATATTTCAGCTTTCAATGTGCGTATCAGTTGCTGGCTTCTTGGCTGTCTCATCTCATCTTACTAACCGGTTTCCCTTCACTTATACAGCCTGGATCCGCGTCATCTTCTGCACCAGCCCACGTCAAGTTGTCAATGCGCTCACCCTACGATCCGTCTACATGGCAAAGCTCGCCGTTTCTGAGAGCTCAGTCGAAGGCTCCCTTTCCTCCTTCTTCGACAAGATCAAGACGCTCGCGCAATCCGATTTCCGACAGGCTGCCATCCTCGGAGGCATGTGCTTTACTCTGGTCGTCTGGGTCTTTTCAGCCCTATACCTGATTTCAGCTACCCTATTCTACGTCTTTTTCCTCTTTCACTGGATCCCTCGCGACGATGGCGGTCTCACCGGCTACTGCGAGCGAAAGGTCAACAACTCCCTGCTCAAGATTGTCACCAAGACTGTCAACAAGGCGCTTGCCAAGGGCCAGGTCGACAGGATGAAGGCGGCCATGAGTGAAAAGGGCGAAGCACACCCAGACGCCTCACTCCCGACCTTGCCAAATCTCGGCTTCGCAACACCGCAGAGTGTTGGCGTCTCTGCACCTTTGCCGACTTATACCTCAAGTGCGGGTACCCCTGTCGACGACTTCAAGCGCCCAATGCCGCAGCGAAGTATGACGGGAGCCACCACAGCCTCCAACTATTCGGCTCGAGCTCCATTGATTAGTTCAGCGGCCGATATGGGATACTCAAATGGAAGATCGGCCTCGCCAGAGGACATGCTTCCCGCCATGCCGCACCTTCAAAGAGCTGGAACGGGAGACTCATTCAGAACCACTAGTGGTGCTCGGCCAGATCTGAACCATATGAGGACCACCTCGAATTCCTCGTATCGCCAGCAACCCTTCACTGAGAGCCCCATTAGCATGGGTTCGGCGGCAGGATCCCCGCTGTACGCGCCATCGGCAAGACCCATCCCGTCTCGATTCGTCGACAATTACAGCGGAAACCAGCAAATGCAGGACGACAACCAATCCTGGCGAGGCCCGCCTCCAAGGGCATACACCTTTAACAACGAGGGCCGATCCAGCCCAGCGCCATCTGCCGCCGGGTCAGCATACTCCAGGGCGCCGCAGGGGCCCGTGAGAAGCGCGACAAGCTCGTCAAACCAAGTGCCTCTGCGCGGCATGCGATTCTCGCCCCAGCGGCAAATGACTGAGCCAATGTCCAATCCTAACCGGCGGCCGCCCTCAGACAATTCCTACCCCGGACAGCGCTTACCACCCAGCATCAGACCGCCGGTTCGCCAAAATACCCAGGACTACTATAATGCCCCCCAGGCTCAAACAGGAGCATCCTATAGCTATGATGTGGAAGCGCAGAGCAGCGGTAGATATTAGAGCTAGCCTACCTCCTAATGTGTCCCGGCAGGTTCGGAACTAAAAAAACCCCTTTGTCCTTAATTATTTAACTCATATAACTACTTTTATTTTGATCATGATCTACGATACACGTAAGGCGTCTGGCGAAGAAAGGTTGAGGCAGGCTAGGACGGCACCCATAGACCACGATATCCAAATACAGGTACCACAGTTAGATTTAAGGCGATGGGCATTGAGGATAGATTCCAAGTGCATTGCACTCTCATCATCATCATCAGTAGCATACTAGAAGATTCGAATCAAAAGATAAAAAGCATCTTGTTTGCTTCAATAAAAGACAGCTACTAAGCCCAAGAGACAACCGAGATGGTACATGACAATTCGCAGAAAGATTCCACATACGGACGCCAAGCACCGGGATTCTTCAGCCCTCTATGCGGGGAGATTCCATTCTTCTCCAGCTTTTAACCTTGGATCAATGGAGTAATCAGCACTAGCATCGACGTCACCGAAGTAGGGCACCTTTAACTGGAAAAATCCTAGGGTGCAATTTACGCCCGGATGATTTGTCACTATCTCCAGAACAACGCCGCAGCGGCATCCTTTTTTGTAGCTGGGAAAACGCCACGCCGCTGCTTGTCTTGATCCAGCAATCGCTGGTTTCTCTCTCTAGAAGTTGCGTTGCGTTCCAACTGTAGTTTTCTAAATTTCGTAGCTCCTCATCTCATTTCTCTTCCTTTCCACCAACACCATTCCCATCATCATGTCCTGAAAAGGCATGCTCCTCTCCCAAATCTCCTACAACCTCACACAGCTGCTGTCCCTGCCAACCACGCCCCTCAGCTTCATCACCACCAACGCCTCCATCCTCATCGACGCCGCAATGCCGTCCCTCATATCCGGCGGCTGGCACCGCGGCGAGCGCGCCATGCACCGCGAGGCCCGCAATCCTCACTTTGAGAACCCAACTTCGGACGGATTGCCGATGCCGTATGCGGTGCGGGTGATGCACTCACAGCTCCTTGCGCTCGGAACGCTGGACGATCAAGGACGGCCGTGGACGACGATTTGGGGTGGTGAGAGGGGGTTTGCAAGGCCCGTGGCGGAGGGCGTTTTGGGTATTCGAAGTGCTGTGGACAAGGAGTATGATCCTGTATATGGTGCTTTCTGGAAATCGCCCGACAGCAAAGTGAGCAGCGAGCCGGATGAAGAGGGCATCATAAGGCCCGAGGGCGGCAAGATGATGAGCGCCTTGAGCATCGATTTAGAAACCCGAGACCGCGTCAAGCTCGCCGGTCGTCTCATTGCTGGAGGCGACATGCCAGGCCCCGACAGTGAAGTCCAGCTGGCCATGGCAATAATGGAGAGCTTGGGCAATTGCCCCAAATATATTAACAAAAAGGCCCTCGAACCGATTGTGCCTCGGCCGGAGCTGATTCCCACAGACCCAGACGGGATCCTGCCGCCAGAGGCAATTGCGTTGATTGAAAAGGCAGACATGTTCTTTCTGTCGAGCACAAATGGCGATAGCATGGACACCAATCACAGAGGAGGACCGAGGGGTTTCATCAGAGTGTTGCGGAATGACGAAGGGGGAGTCGAGTTGGTATATCCAGAATGTGAGTTCCTCCATCTATTCATTACATCTTCACAATATGACTCGATACTAACAAGACATGCCCCCAGACTCTGGAAACAGACTATACCAATCCCTAGGAAACCTCAAAGTCAACCCCCTCATCGGCCTCGTCATCCCCGACTACGACACCTCCGACGCCCTCTACCTCACCGGCGACTCCACCATCCTCCTCGGCAAAGAAGCCGCCGCCCTTCTCCCACGCTCCAACATGGCCGTCAAAATCACCGTCTCGGCCTCCCACCTCGTCAAGGCCAGCCTCCCCTTCCGCGGCACGCCCAACGAACCCTCGCCCTACAACCCTCCCGTCCGATATCTGCTCTCCGAAAGAGCGCCCGCCCTGGCGTCCACAGACCGTCCAGACATCAGCGCCACTCTCGTATCACGAGAGGTTCTCACACCAACAATCGCCGTCTTCACATTCAAGCTCGAAACAACAAATCCTCGCGACATGCCCCAATGGCAACCAGGCCACCACATCACCATGGGCTTCGAAACCGAACTCAGCAACGGCTACGCCCACATGAACGACCGCGACCCCCAGTCTCTCAACGACGATTACGTCCGCACCTTTACCGTCTCCAGCCCTCCCAATTCCCTCTCCTCAAAGGACCTCTTCCAGATCACCGCCCGCCTCCACGGCCCCGTCACGAAATTCCTCTGGCGCCACAACCCCGTCTCTCCGCTAGACATCTCCGTCATGGGCTTCGGTGGTAAAGACGCCTTCCACTTACCCACATCTACCTCTGCCGCAAAAGAATCCGTCTTTGTCGCCGGCGGCGTCGGCATCACGCCCCTCCTCGCCCAGGCCAAAGCCGTACTCGACGCCTCTGTCCCGCTGACGCTGCTATGGACATTACGTGGCGAGGATCTTCCCCTGGCGATTCACACATTCGACAAGATCCCCGGATTGGCGGAAAGGAGTACCATATTTGCGACAGGATCGCTTGCTTCGGGTGAAATCAAAAAGCTGATTGAGAAAATTAGTGAGCGGGGGGCGACGGTGGAGGAACGACGGATCAATACCCGGGATTTTGAAGGCGTAATGGGAAGTGGAAAGAAATTTTATCTATGTACGGGAGCATCACTGTTGGCTACGTTGAGGGGATGGTTGGAGAGCGAGGATGTGGTTTGGGAGGATTTTGGATACTAGCGAAAGATTTTGTATGAGATGACAAACAACAAAAAGAAGGAAATCTAAAAAGCTTCTGGAATACTTGAAACCTTTTATTCATGAAAACATTATTTTTATAACACCTCTTCTAAGTCTTAAATAATATTTACTAAGCTGTGCCTTTGTGCTGATATAGTTCTCTACTTTTCCGCTACTCTAGCCGCAGCACAGTTGCCATTTCTCCCCAAGCCCTGGTATGCTGGGGCAATCATAACATGTTTCTAGAACTCGTCTCTTGGCGCTGCGTCGAGCTGTTGTTTGTTGCACGTTCAGGAATCGTATCGTAAGCCCTGTCGGAACTATTTTATCGCCCTCGGCTCGATATATGTTGCTGATCAATTCCGAAATCTCAATTCTGCAGCATCTCCAGGCTTTGAATGTTGAAACAAGTGTTTTTTTTATATAATGACGAGATTATATGAGAGAGAAGAGAAAGGAATTGTTTGTTTTTAGAAAAGGGAAAACGGCCTGCCCCCTCCGTCGTCGATAAGATCATTACGACTATTCACGCATCAAAGGGGGTTTTCTTCATGCGACAAACAATGGATACAATTAGCGAATTTTTTCCATTTATTACAACTTGAACAAAGTGCATTCTTTTAGGCAATTAACACAAACGGTTTGAAGATTTCATCGTCAGGAGAGTCGCCGATATACGTGTGCAAATTACTCTAGCTATAAAGATGGGTGTACTTTGCATCAACCCACACATTTGCCACACAATATCTGTTAGAAATTACCAATCTTCAATGCAGTCAAAAGGAGATGATGCAAAGCCTCTACTTCATTAGCCCAATAAAGCAAATGGATTTCTGCTTTTCCGCTATAGTCAAGGGAACAAGTGAAATTACGCCATCTCTGCAAACTTACTCATTCAGGGGTTGTCAGTGTGAGCTGAGTCGTTGATCTATGGATAAACTTGAAAATTCAATACAACGTCTCCGTAAGCGTCAGCCTTTTTTCAGGTTTGTAATACGCCTCTGACCTCCGCAACACCTCAAGATGCACCGACGAGATTACAGTTACGCGTACTATTATTAACCGCACGCCCTTGCTAATACGAGCAGCATCCTTGTCTTCCCCGCAATTCAGGATGACGTGAAGAAATGATTGGATCGCTCTTGAGCTGCAATACGTATACGCGTATTTCCACATCCATACGCGTATAGATACCTGCCCATAAGTACCTATACGCGTATTTATTGAGGATCGCATTCTAAGTCCTTATCTAATTTACAGTCTCAAGCATATTTTCATATGTTTGCCGGCTAGGGGCCACTTGTAGGCTATATGCGGATGCCGCATTCGTGTTCGGACCTATGAGACGATTTTGCGTGGCGTCGGCACTGTTATACGACAATGGCAACACCGTTCAGCTGCATGTAAGTGATCAAGTTCAGATGGTAGAGATGGAATTCTATTGTTGTCAAGTATAAGAATCAGAAACTCTCCCTGTTTTGATTCCCATCATCTTCACTTTCCATCCCCAAAGTCTTCCCATTATTCCCACAGTTCATCGTTCATTGTGTCCTACAATCACATTTGCCAACAACAATGGCCGAAACTCAAGCACTTCTTCGGGCAGACAAGGCCAAAGACAAGGCGTTTGATAAAATGCTGAATCAAGGCTCGTCAAATTCCCAAGTCGTGGTCCGTGCTAAAGACACCGAAAGCCAAGCACTGCTTCCGGCCGACCAGGTCAAAAACATGACCTTTGATAAAATCCTACACAAGAGCTCGTCAACTTCTCAAGGCGGCCTCCGTGCCATGATTAACAAAGACAACGAGGCTCACAAGGCAGCTGTTGCTGAATACTTCCAGCACTGGGATGACAAAAAAGCCGAAGACGAGACCGAAGCCGTTCGACAATCTCGAGTTGATGACTATGCAAGCCTAACTAGACAGTACGAAGACCCTTTCCGTGCTCTTTTCCCACAAAGATTGTTGCTAACTCGGGCTGTACCAAACAGGTATTACAACTTGGCGACCGATCTCTACGAATATGGTTGGGGCGAGGCATTCCACTTTTGCAGGTTTGCGTACGGAGAGAGATTCGGTCAGGCCGTGGCTCGGCACGAACACTTTCTAGCAAGCAGCATTGGCATCAAGCCTGGCATGAAGGTGTTGGATGTCGGCTGTGGCGTTGGAGGTCCAGCCCGAGAAATCGCAAAGTTTACTGGCGCCCACGTTACTGGTTTGAATATCAACTCTTACCAAATCAGCCGAGCAAAGCAATACGCAGTCAAGGAAAAGCTTACTCACAAGCTTGATTTCGTCCAGGGAGACTTCATGGTAAGTGTATCCCCTTTTATGCCAGCAAAGGACAGCTACAGACGGCTAACACGCTTTATACTCTACAGAACCTACCTTTCCCCGATAATTCGTTCGATGCCGTCTACGTAATCGAAGCCACAGTCCACGCACCGAACCTCGAAAGCGCATACAGAGAAATCTTCCGCGTTCTCAAACCAGGCGGTGTGTTTGGCGTCTACGAATGGTTCATGACAGATGCCTACAACAACGACGATCTGACCCATCGTCAAATCCGTCTCGATATCGAGGAGGGCGATGGTATCGCTCAAATGCTCAAAGTCGAAGACGGTCTTGCCGCCATCCAAGGCGCAGGCTTCACTCTCGAAACCCACTACGACCTCGCAGAGGACTACGCAAACGAGACCAGCGTTGCTCCTTGGTACTGGCCGCTGGGTACTGATCTTCGCCACGCGCAGACGCTGGCGGATGTCTTTACGGTTTTGAGGATGAATCGCTTTGGAAGAGAGGTGTCGCATGCTTTCATTTGGATCTTGGAGTTGCTGGGAATTGCTCCGTCTGGTACGAGGAAGACTGCCCAGAGTCTCGGAAAGGCAGCGGATGCACTTGTCGAAGGAGGGAAGAAGAAGCTGTTTACGCCAATGTATCTGATGGTGGGCCGCAAGCCGGAGTATTATTGAAGGCGTAGAAGAATGAGGTTGAGTAGGGTTATTGACTGATGCGGCAAGCAATTTTTTATAATAGGGACATGTTACCAGGCCACCATCGTAGAGTAATAGTTTTCCAAAAAAAACAGGCCTTGTAGCTAAGTAGGCCCATACTCCAGTTAAATAACTAATATCACATTTTATTAGTATTTTGCATAGAAGTCTCACACAAGTACACCTTAGCTATAACTTAGGTATTATCTTAAAGCTATTTATAATATAAATTTTAACACTACTGCTGTTAGTTATAGAGGTATTATTTCGGCTTTAATCTAAGACTGTAGGCAAGACTAAGGCAACTATTAATATAATTAGCAGCAGCAGCAGTAGCAGTAGCAGTAGCAGTAGCAGTAGCAGTAGCAGTAGCAGTAGCAGTAGCAGTAGCAGTAGCAGTAGCAGTAGCAGTAGCAGTAGCAGTAGCAGTAGCAGTAGCAGTAGCAGTAGCAGTAGCAGTAGTAATAGCAGCTGCTACTGCTCTTGTTTACAGCTATTTTTATATGGAACAGCCGGAATTAGCGTTTCAAGGATGCCATAGGGCCTGTTTTTTTAGAAGACTATTACTCTACGATGGTGGCCTGGTAACACGTCCCTTATAATAATACGATTTTCTTAATTACTATGCATCTTTCTTTTCGAGTGAAAACCAGGCCATTATTTTTTGTGCCTCATTTGGTGTGGTTGTATGGAGACTTATCCCTGCCCAATAAGATCATCTCAAGGCGGCTTACATCGATCCCTCAGGCTACAGCACACCGCCTCTCACCCCTAAAGCGGAATCTTACTACATGTACTCTGTTTTTCCATTGTCGGATATCTCAATCTTCAATTGGACATATCAGAGCTATGCGCCTGCTCAAGACCGACACAATTGAGCTTGAAACGTTCGAATACGGCGATGTGCCGCCGTACGCTATCCTGTCACATAGATGGGGTAAAGACGAGCTCACCTATCAAGACTTGGAAACTGGTGCAGCGGCGAAAGAGAGGAAAGAAGGCTTCACAAAAGTGAGGCAATGCTGCGCCAAAGCCAAAGCTGACGGATTTGACTATGCGTGGATCGATAGCTGCTGTATTAACAAGAAAAGCAGTTCGGAGTTGTCAGAGGCTATCAACTCCATGTTTAATTGGTACCATCAAGCCGAGAGATGCTATGCCCATCTTGCGGATGTTCCATCAAAATCTACTTTTGTAGAAAGCGAATGGTTTACAAGAGGCTGGACCCTGCAAGAGCTGCTCGCCCCTTCAGATCTTCAATTTGTAGATGAGAACTGGGCATACATTGGTACTAAAATAACCCGGCAACAAGATATATCCGACTGCACGGGCATACCTGTCAATATCCTCTGCGGCGATGATGATCTTGACACAGCCAGTATTGCGCAAAGAATGGCATGGGCTTCAAAGAGAAAAACGCAACGACTTGAAGATCGTGCTTATTGTTTAATGGGAATATTCGGCATTTACATGCCATTAATTTATGGAGAAGGCGAACAAGCGTTTTTGAGACTACAAGAGGAGATTATGAGGATATCACACGATGACAGTCTCTTTGCGTGGAAGTCCTCTGATTCTCGTGGCGGAGTGCTGGCTACCTCCCCAGACGCTTTTAGAGAATCTGGAGATATCGTCCAGTTCAACCCCTTCAACGATTACAATACTGCTTTAACAATAAATAGTAGAGGAATACACTTAAAAACTCGCTTTATCGGAATAGGTCCTCAGAGATTGGGCCTCGCGATTCTTCACTGCAAAAGAAAGAGTGAGGATAAACCGGTCGCCATTTATGCGAGAGATTTGCTTGGCACAATGGAGACATTTGAGAGGGTCATGAGTGATAAAATCGAGTGTTTTGATCGGAAAAAATACAGGCACTCACAATATCCGATGAGAACGATGTGTATACAGACCGGGAGAACAACACCTGTGCTGAAGTCGAGTAATTCGAAGAAGCGGAAACGTGACGACAATACGCCATACGAGATTTACGACAATTACACGTTACAAAGTTTGATGCAATTTGACCGCGCAGAAGCCGTGTCAAAAGCAGCAAAGTCAGCATCACAGGACGATATGTGGCTGCTGCTCACGCGAGACAATGTCGACGTGAATTGGGGCGATGACTATGACTGGACGCCATTGCATCACGCAGTGAGCAGGTGTAAACAGGCAACGGTGAAGATGCTGCTGGCTCGGGGTGCCAATATCAACCCTGTAAATGCCGTTGGCGAGACACCGATATGTTTGGCCGCCAAGGATGGACATGAAGACATTTTCAAGCTGTTGAGAGATGCGGGTGCGCTGATTAACCCAACAGAGCCAGAACACAAGATGCCACTATCGTTTGCCATCAAGGGTAGGCACAAGAATATCGTCAAACTGCTGCTGGAAAATGGAGCCAAAATCGATGAAGAAGATGGAAGCATTGGTAGAACGCCTCTATCGCTGGCCGCTTCTAACACAGACCAAAGCATTCTCAGGTTAATATTAGAGTACAAGGCCGAGGTACATGCAAATGACTATAAAATTACCGAATCACCGTTCTTATCCGCCATAATGGGCGGGAATACGGATTACGTCAAATCTTGCTTGAAGCAGCAACTTAGGCTTTACCAAGGAGCCTTCAATTACTACACCGTAACGCCGCTATCATTAGCTGTTTTGAGTGGACATGGAGATATCGTCAGGTTGTTGCTCGAAAATGGAGCCCAAGCCGGCGAGGTGTTTTACGGCCTATCTCTGCTATCAGTGGCGATTGCGAAGGGATATTATGATATTGTCGAGCTACTATTGAAAAATGGAGTCTATGCCCTCACAACAAATGGTGGCAGTGACAAAGGACCATTATCACTGGCCATCTTGAATGGGCATCGGGATATCATTAAGCTATTGCTCAAATATAGAGCCAAGGCTAATAGAATCGAAGAAGACGGCGAAACGCCACTGTCCTTGGCCGTTCTCCAAAGGCAGGAAGACATTGTTACGCTACTACTTGAAAGCGGCCCTGAAGTTGATTTGAAAAACGGATATGGCTTTACACCGTTACAAATGGCCGCTTTGGATGGAAATGAAGGCATTGCTGCGGTATTGCTCGCAGCTGGAGCCCAAGTCAATGTACAGGATAAAACTGGTAAAACGCCGCTCATGATGGCCGTAGCTGGCGGGTATGGCAATATGGTCATCCTACTGTTGAAGTGGGGAGCACAGGTTAACATCAAAACTAGCAGAGATGAGATGGCTCTCTCTTTGGCCATCTCGAATGGACATGTGGCTATTGTTAAGCTGCTATTGGAAAACGGGGCTGACGTTGGTTTGAAAAACTCCGAAGACCAAACACCACTAATGTTGGCCAAGCGGAATGGGCAGGCAGGTATCATTAAACTACTACATGAAGCGGAAAAGACCAAGGTGAATACGGCATTGGGATGTTGATGCTTGTAGATGCCGATCGACGGTTTACAGTGCCCTAAAGAGGGCACGAGGTGGAGTTGACGGCGATGAGAAATAGACACTGTCGTCAAAAACTGCAAGCGAGAGTTTCTGGAGTGGCTGTTAAGATACAATTGATGGTACTAATTAGGCTAATATATGGTCTATTAAATAAGTATATAATACCAAGCAAGGGGCTACTAAGTGTATGTTTCGCTGCTAAATGCCATGTCTAAATCATACATATCTAACATTCTAGAAGAGCAAATAATTCATGTGTGGAACGTAGATACCGGCCGTGTAACAAATTGACGAAACAAGGCGAGCTGTGGGGCGTGCAAGACAAAGGGGAGCCCCCTATTTACAAGCCTCGAGAATCCAAGAATCCCAGCATAACCTCATAGCCGGCAGAAGCATTCGTCGACAACATGGAGGCATGGCCCGTGTTTGGCTGCAGGTAATAGACAAGATCGTCTGCAGCCACGCTCGGATAGAGCTGGTTCGCAAAGTCTGCGGCATAGATGCCGCTGCAATTGCCATTGCAGACGAAGTTATCAAACTCGCCAACAAAGAACTAAGAGAAAATGGGGTCAGTCGTCTTGATATTATTTAAGCATTCTAGAGACCTCCAGACTCACCATCAACGGGCCTTTGTAATCGGGAGCGGGCGCGAGTGGGTTGCCCTCTTCAGACGAGTACTCGCCCACGGCTTCAGGCTGCTTGATGCTCTCAGCGTAGGTAAGCAGGGCTGGGTCCATGGAGGCCTTTTGGAAAAACAGCTTCTGGATAGTTTCCTCGTTATCCAAGACGAAGTAGCCCGAGCCGTACTCGGAAAAGCGGGCGGGATCGCTCTCGCTGGCGAATGCGTGGTTGTAGTTCAAGACGTTGAGCGGATCGGTGGCCTCGATGCTGTTGGGGTAGAGACCGGTGAAGATGGCGCCGTCGATGATATCGGGGTAGTTGATGAGCATGAGCGAGTTTACATATGAGCCGTACGAGTGGCCGACGTGGACAATCTTGGTGGGCGTAAAGTCGAACGCAGCGCTTGCGTTGCTCTTGGAGGAGCTTATCAGCTTTCCGCCGCGGGCAATTTTAGTCAGGCCGGCCAAGATTTCAATTTCCACTGGAATCTGGACGTCGTCGTAAGCGTTTGGCTTCTCGGATGCACCAGTGCCAAGACGATCGTAAGAAAGGACCGAGTAGCCCTTGTTGATGGCGGCATCAACGTACGAGTACTGCTGCGGATCAACCTCGACGTCAAAGTATCTAAATCAAGGACTCATCAGCAAACCGTCACGTTTGACTTTCTTCAATTTACAAGTTTCATCACGAACTCTTTGCCAAATCCAAGGCCAGGGGTTGCAATCTGCAAAATGCCTGCTTTGCTGGTCTTTTGCGACGGCACGCACAATTGTGCGCCGATGTTGTATATCTTGTTGATGTCCACACGTCCAGTAATGCGAGCAGTAAAGTTGGAGCTGCTCCAGGTGGTCACGTTGACAGTCCAGTCCATGGCGTCGATACTGCTGTCAACCTGGGGCTGGTCATAGTGGTAGTTGGTGGCCACCACCGGGACGGGAATCTGGAGTTGGACGCATTGCTTGGTGGTCGAGGCTGTAGTAGAGCCGGCAGGGGCGCTCAGTGCAGTGGAAGCAAGAGTCAGAGCTCCAAGTGAAACGAGAGGAAGAAGGCCGCTCATTGTGTCTTGTTTTCGAGTTTACAATGGAGAGTGTGTCAAGGTGTGATGCTTTCTATGCTTTCTCTGTACTGAACAGACATGATGTTTGGTGGCAAGACTCTCCTTCTTATACTTGTTCTCATACCGCAAATTGCTTCTTTTGTTTATTTGATTTTTTGTTGATTTGATTTTACCATCACCGCATTCAGGGCGTATACGCTGGCAGCGATGTGCGTATACTCCTGACGGTGTTGAGCGTATACGCCTGCCAGCGATGTGCGTATTCCTGCATTGAACATCTCCACATCTTCTTTCGAAGCTCGACGAGCTCACGTAAGACGTTAAATATTTGTCACCGAGCAAATTACTCCTGAGTTGCTATAGAACAATGCATGTTTACATGTCTGAGCAACGGGATTCAAGACCGAGTACAGCATCTATGGCTCCGCTTATAACCGCACATTGGGCTTGGAGTTGACGGCAAGCTAGATTAGATTCAGGATGTGGCTGAGCCTAAATTCCAACTAGAAGTGAAAATGTTGACATATTTCTCAGACCATATCTATGCGGTCTTCATGTTATAAACAAGCCGTGCATCAATGGAGCGTTGTTCCGTATAATAGCGCAGTGTAACTGAATGTGCATTTTCCATGTAAACCAAGATGGCGCACGTCTAACATGAGCATACGTAATATGAATGTATTCTTTGGTTACACTTGCAAGTCGGCTTTCTAGCTCTTGAAATAGTGAGTAATACAATACACGTTGATAGTTATAATTTTCTTGCAAATTCAAGCTCGCTCGTTGTAAGTTGACCAAAGGTGCGTGTATATGGTAATATGGTACCTGGCTTACAAGCATTCTTGAGTTATATCGCCAACCACAAGGAACAAGAATGCGAGACCATATTTCAAGCAGCCTATACTTGGGAAAACTCTCTTCTGCTATTTTTCCGCTCAACGGGATTCTCTTTTATATCCCAAATCCGTCTCTGAGGCGCGAGACGATCCAATTCGTCTGCTCCATTGCCGCTTTGCCGAGTGCTTGAAGTAATCAACTTGCCAAATTGTTTGAAACAGTTCTAGCGCATCTCCATGCCCCTCTCGGATTGGATGACTAAGGCGGAGGCATGAGGGGCAGCTGCCAACTGGAGCTCTGACGTTGTCGGAAATGGATCAAGATTAGCCGAGCTGCCTCAATATAAAAGCAAAACAAAAATCTCACGAGTCATCTGATTCTATTCAACTTCTATTGTCTTTGCTGGACAAATATATCCAGTCGGGCTTCCAGCGTCTCCAATACTCAGACCAGCATCTCCTTTCAGGGAGAGCTTTTTCCGCCTTCATCATTCTCTGCAGGGCCTTACACCAGCTACCCCGCCATCAGTATTTGCGAGGGGCAAAAAGCGTGCACAGCTCATTTCGTCTAAGACAGCAATTCTTCGCCACCATGGCTGCCAAAACGGATCTCAATACCTACAAGTTCAATCACTCGATGTGAGTCTTTATCATGCTTACTTATTATGTGTTTGATTCTCTTGCTAATGAAGGAACACAAGGATTCGAGTCAAGGACCCCAAAGAGTCTGGTAAGTCTGCTTTCCACATTGTATCATACGTGTAATTTACTTCGCAGAGGGGCAAGACAATTGCTTACTCTTTAATCCAGTCAAGTTTTACGAGTTTCTTGGAATGAGCGTGGTCCGCAAGCTCGAATTTCCTGAAGCCAAGTTTGATCTCTACTTCTTGGCCTACAACAACAAGGGTGCCGTTTCGTTTGGAAATTCTGGCATTGACCGAGAGGGCGTCATCGAACTCACTCACAATTACGGCACCGAGAATGACCCTACCTACACTATCAACAACGGAAACAAGGACCCTCACCGAGGATTCGGCCACACTTGCATTTCCGTTGACAACCTCCAGGCCGCTTGTCAGCGCATCGAGGATGCTGGATACAAGTTCCAGAAAAAGCTTACCGACGGGCGTATGAAGCACATTGCATTTGCCTTGGATCCTGATGGATACTGGGTTGAGGTTATTGGCCAGAAGCCGATTGAAGAGACTGCCGACATCAAAGAAACCGATGTTACCACCTACCGCATGGTGAGAAGCGACTGTCATCAGCTTACAGGAATTCAATTACTGACTCTTCTGGCCACCAGAACCACACGATGATCCGTGTCAAGGACCCCCAGAAGTCTCTCAAATTCTACCAAGACGTTCTAGGCATGTCTCTGTTTAGGACCAACGAATCCCCCGATTCGGGCTTCAACCTCTACTTCCTCGGTTACCCTGGCACCCAAGGTGTTCCTCAAGACGGCCGAACAAGCGACCGTGAAGGTTTGCTGGAGCTGACTTGGAACTATGGTACCGAAAAGGATGAGAACTTTTCCTACCACAATGGCAACGACCAGCCTCAAGGCTTTGGTCACATCTGTAAGCATTTCTCCTTTGATAGCCTTGCTATAGAGATTCCAGTTTAACAGTAATTTTATAGGCGTTTCTGTCGACGACTTGGACGCTGCTTGCCAGCGATTTGAGGACCTCAAGTGCAACTGGAAGAAGAGACTGACGGATGGCCGCATGCGCAATGTTGCATTCTTGCTGGACCCCGATAATTACTGGATCGAGATTGTGCAAAACGACAAGTACAGCGACAAGAATGTTGTCTAAGTCGAGTTTCAAATTTCTGCCAGCAGTATATAGTTGTGTCATGAGAAAAAGCACATGTAGCTTGTAACAAGCTTTTGGCCCTTGTCAACTGTATTAAGCATACTAAGGAGGCGATGAAACGAATCCATCTGCGTAGCGCATCAATAGCCCAGTTCATGGATGCAGCTCCTTCAGCTTATGCACGGTCCACTGAGGCTAAATGCTGGGATGCCTGCCTAAGCCGTGGGCGTCGCGTGTTCTGGCGATCAAGAGGCTTTTGACTTCTTCATTTGTCACAATATTCCCAATGCTATTACTAAACACCAAATCGCAAGACCTCGAGGTCTTTGCTACCAATGAAGAAGTACGATATGCCATTTTGTCTCACACATGGGGCAGTGAAGAGGTTACACTAGCGTTATTTTTGGCCAAGGACAAGAGGACGGATTCTAAAGGATGGGACAAGATACGCCGAAGCTGTGAAGTAGCAGCTCGTCTGGGCTTCGACTACATTTGGATAGACACCTGTTGCATCGACAAGAAATCTTCATCAGAACTGTCGGAAGCCATCAACTCCATGTTTCAATGGTACGAAAAGGCCGGAGTCTGCATCGCATACCTCGAAGACGTCTCATCAGCAGACGACCCAACTAAAGATGGCTCTCAGTTTGCGAAATGCCGCTGGTTTAGCAGAGGCTGGACGTTGCAAGAGCTGATTGCTCCCCCCCGAGCTACACTTTTATTCTCAAGAGTGGGAGCTCATCGGCACTCGAACGTCTCTCCAGGAAGCCATCACGAGAGTGTCCTTGATCCCAGCCGTGATTCTTCACACCAGTGGCCAGGGGCAGAGCCTGGATGACTGTTCTATTGCAGAGAAAATGAGCTGGGCGGCTAATCGCCAGACCACTCGGCCAGAAGACATGGCATACTGCTTGCTCGGACTGTTCGACATTAACATGCCTTTGCTGTATGGAGAGGGCCGCGTCAAGGCTTTCAAGCGGCTGCAGGAGGAGATTATCAAGTCTACGAATGATGACTCCATTTACGCTTGGAGATATCCTCAGGAATTATCCGAAAGACAGCATTTTTGGGGTCTCTTGGCAGAGAGTCCTGCAGCGTTTGGACACCAAGGCGGTGACTATGTAATTAAAAGAGCAAGGTATGCATCTAATACTGTTATGAAAGGTTCAGCGGCTAATGACTTGTCTTTTCAATTACTCAGATACCTCACACGGAGCTCAAACTATGTAGCAGCGGTATCTAGCCGCGGGCTAGACGTAGAGCTCGCCTTGACGCCTCACCCTCGAGATGAATCTGGCACAATCTTCATTGCCGTGCTAGACTGCGACATGGGCCGAGATGAAGTCTCGCATGAGCTGACACCAGCCATTATCCTCCAAAAGACGCAATGGCACAACGATACAGAATATGTCCGCATACGAACAGACCATTTGCTGATGGTATCAATGAACCTCATGAAGTTTGCCAAAGATCTCAAGCGCTACCGCCTGGGCTACGATCGCCTTTCAGAGGCCCAGCCTCGACAGATATTTGTCCCGCACAATCTATCCACGCGGCGATCCCCCCCGGGGCATCCTATTCCATCCCGAAGTGGTGCCATTATATCATGATAAGCCGTTTATGATTGGCGTGCTCTCCAATGATTCGGACTGGTTCTTCGATGAGCCCCAAAGTGCCTCGGCAAACACCCTCCCAGGCAGCCTAAACCGGCGTGGCTCCGTCCTTGAAGAAACACCATCCGATGCAAGCGGGACATTTGTACTCAGCTTTGACCCCGATTCTGATCTGGGAGCCACTGAACCTGCGCAGCCGACCAAACTCGGCTCCTTGGAGCTCGAAATCAAGCAATATGGAGGATGGAACAGCTGGCGCACATATCTCGTGATAGGCCTGGAGCCTCATCCTCCGAACCCCTTTGGCACACCTTCATTGTACACAGTGCCGTGGTACGCGTTTGTGAAAAAGGACAAGGTTGCGGCGGGACAGCTGGACGATGTGCTGGTGAGAGAAGACAGAGAGATGGAGCATAAGCTGCTGAACGAGGTGCTGCGGGTTGAGTTTGATCTGGAGAGTCGGCATTCGAGATTGCATTACAACGTTGTTTTGAAGCTGAGAGAGGCGATCAAGGAATCAAGGAGATGATGGTTCTGGGATAGGCTCATGGCCACATTAGACGTACTTTACACACATGTTGATACTTGGCTATCATTAAAGAGCTACCAATCATTTTTCAAAGGTGAAAATAGAGGCATGCATTATAACTCGTCAGGAACTCCCAAAACAGTCATTTCCAACCGCGTCAAAATCTCCTCGGGCACATCCAACGCCTTCTCCTCCGGCACCAGCCCCCTTTTCACCAACTCATCCGTCGAAGCATCCGGCTGCTCTTGCAGCGCCTTTTTCAGCTCTCTCGCCCTCTCCGTAACATCCTCAATCGAAACAATCCACTCATCCGCCCACTTGGTGCTCAGCGTCCCCGGAATGCCAATCTGGATGCTCCTATACGGCAGCCCCTCCAGCTTCGCATTTCGCTCCGGGTCCCACTGGACTCTCACATCTGTCGCCCTCTCGTGAGCCACCGTCTTGTTGGTGCTTTCTTTGTCCACGTGGGCGTGCGGAGACGGATGGGTAGACAGGACAGCCTGTTCCAAGAGGCCGAAGAAGTCCTGCTTCTTCATCTTGAGGGCGAGGATGCGACTCTGGCCGTCGTCTTTGTACGAGTATCCGGAGCGGTACATCATCCAGCACCAGCTTGGCTTGATCCAGGTCATGCGCTCGGGGCTGAAGTCGGGGGATGCATTGAGTTTTTGGGCCTTGATGGCGGCGTCGGCAATGGAAGCTTTGTAGGCTTGGTAGACGATGATGTGTTGGCTGTCGTAGGAGGCGCGGATTTGGCGGTAGGGAATTTCAGTAGGATGAGACATGGCTGTGTTTAAGAGATTCAATCAAGTGAGTGTGTAGTTGTTGAGTTTCATTTACAGAGCAGTATCGATTGGTATCAATTGCAGATGGTGGTATTTACTGAAAACGTGGAATGATATATACATCAGTCGATACAGTGCCAGATGCGGAGCTGCGGCTGATGACTCTGCCATGACGACGGCGAATGAGTCTATGCCGATGCTGGATCGTTCCAGTAGCCACCAAGTTTCATTGGATGCCTGGAATCGTCGCTTAGCCTGCTCGAAATTCAAAATCTATGAGACGGTCTCATTCAGCTGTCTTTGACAACTTGTGCAAGATGGATAAATAGTGCTGCCACAGAATGCGCTTCTAGATCTAGAGGTACAAGTGATGGATGCAGCTATAACACCTCACAGTACTAGAACTGCTAGTAGTAGGATATTCAGGGTACCTAGTTACAGAGGCAAGGCCTTTAAATTCTAGGCACTGTCAACTCATTAAGCAGCCCGGAAGCAACAGGGCTGAAAACGTGGCGCAGTGGCTCTGGCGACAAAATTGCCAGTGAGGGCGTCGCTAAAACTTGAGACTGCTGGAGTCGCATTTGAGACAGCGGTGACGCAAAGGCCTGCGCAGTCTCAGCAGCAACTGAAGAGCATAACTTGGCCTCGACACCAATATTTACCAACGGCATGCAAAGACAAAAAGACCAAACGCTGCCTTGCTTTGACTTGATTCCTCTTATATACGTTACTCAGGCTCGGGTTGATGCCCCAGCAGCAGGTTAGTGGCGGCTTCAACTGTCCCACTCCAACAGCCACCCGACTCTACCAGGGTATAGCATAGCATCCATAGCTCTCGTCCCTCTTGCTCCTTTCTCCAACTCCCTCTCCCACAACCTCTCCTATCTATCCTCCCTGCTCCCTGCTCTTCTGCCTCTCTCGCACGCTTACCGTTCTTTTCTTCCCCTATCCATCTTCTTCTCTCACTCAAGCTGGATCCACGTGCATGTCGCCACCGCCAGCAGTTCCCAGCACGCCGGGAGCCGAGCAGCCCAGCAGCAGCGCGGATGCCTCCGAGGTGACATGCATCCAAGACCCCTCGGCGGGGCTGATGCCTGATGCGACACGCAAATCCAGCTCGACGACGACCCATGCGGCTCCTGATGCGGACGCGGACGCAGATGCGGATCCAACCAAAGTCGACGACGCGGGGACTCGGTCTGTGACGGCGACGGCAGCGACATCTTCACTTGATGCTGATGCCGAGGCCGACCACGCAGCAGACGCAGCAGACGCAGAGAGCAGCATCCGGACAGACGCCACGAGCGTGAAAATCCCTGCGGCGATCGCGACAACAGCCACCGACACGACCACAGCTACGGCTACAGCAGCTACGGCTACGGCAACTACGGCAACTACGGCTACAAACTCGGACGCAAACGAGCTGCTCTCAACCCAGCACTCCTCCTCCATAGCATCCCTACCAGCACCCACGGCAGCCATGGCCAGCGACGAGGCCGGCGGCAGACCGACAAATGCAGATGCGGAGCTCGACAAAGCTCCTGCAGACGAGGCACACGAGCACCACACGATACCCACCGCGCCCAAGGACAAGGAGCCCGCAGCTGCAGTCGAGACGCCCGACGACGCCATCGATTCCTCCATCCTGACCATCAAGCCTGCCGACGCCGATCCATCGTCCCTCATGCGGCCCAACTACCCAACCAGCCTGCTTCTCGCACCAGAGCGCCCCAGCTACATCGACCCGACGCCGCCCACGCCCATGGCCTCTCGCCCACCTTCTCGAGCTCTCTCCGTAACAACCCGGACCGACGACGACACATCTCCCACCAGGTCCAATCCCGAATCGGACGACAAGCCCTTCGCCGGCCAGGATGACCAGGAGGACTCACAGTCTGAGATTCAGAGCATCATGGAGCAGTTTAGCGAGGACGGGGGCGGTCCCGATGCCGAGGAGGTCATGAGCCCGAGACTGGAAATCGCATCGCCCATGCTGGGCTCCTCGCTGCAGCACCCGCCTCGAAAATCCAGCCTCGAGCCTCTTTCGCCCGGGCTGGCCGGCCAGCTCAATGCCCTGCACATCTCAACGCCCGGCGATGACGACCAAAGACCGCCCGTGCCCCCCAAAGACGGTTCGATGGGTACGCCTCCGAGAACGAGAGACGCACGGCTACCGCCCATCAGCGTCACCTCACCAGCGTCGCCCACCATGTCGATGCACAGACCGCCGCCCCCAGAGCCCGAGCCCGAACCAACTCTTCCCTTTGACTTCCACAGATTTTTAGAACAGCTGCGGAATAAGAAAGCCGACCCCGTGGCAAGATATCTCAAGTCGTTCCTCTTCGAGTTTGGAAAGCGCCAATGGATGGTCCACGAGCAGGTCAAAATCATCAGCGACTTCTTGGCCTTTATTGCCAACAAGATGGTGGTGTCTGAGGTATGGCGAGACGTCTCGGATGCAGAGTTTGACAATGCCCGTGAAGGCATGGAAAAGCTCGTCATGAATAGACTTTACACCCAGACCTTCTCCCCGGCGATTCCGCCTCCAAAACCAATCCCTGGAGCAAAGCCGAGAAGGAGGGGAGGCGATCCGCCACTGGGCCCTGGCCGGAGAGGCCAGCATCAGGAAGATATCGAGAGAGACGATATTCTAACACAGAAAATCAACATTTACGGCTGGGTCAAGGAAGACCATCTGGATATTCCACCTATCGAGGAGAGTGGCAGGCGATTCCTTAAGCTAGCACAGCAGGGTGAGTTACTCTTATTCCTTGGATTTTGGTGCTAGCAGCACAATGATGGAATGCCATACACAATTTTATCCCGTGCTAACTAGGTTGTGTTCAGAGCTGTTAAAGATCAAATCGTACAGAGCGCCTAGAGACAAAATCATTTGCGTCTTGAACTGCTGCAAAGTGATATTTGGTGAGTCCATTGCTCTTTCCTGCGCCTCAATCGACACCTTTGCTAATTCAATAGGCCTCCTAAAACACAGCAAGTCGGATTCATCGGCGGATTCGTTCATGCCGATGCTCATCTACGTTGTGCTTCAGTCAAATCCGGAGCACTTGGTGTCCAACGTGCAGTATATCCTGCGGTTCAGAAATCAAGAGAAGCTTGGTGGAGAGGCAGGATACTACCTCTCTTCTCTCGTAAGCACATATCCATTCATCATTTCTTTTCCCATTTTCCTTGCGTAGATGCTGACTCCGTATAGATGGGTGCAATTCAGTTCATTGAAAACATGGATCGTACTTCTTTAACCATAACCGATGAGGAATTTGAGAAAAATGTTGAGGCTGCCGTCTCCGCAATTGCAGAGAAGCATCAAGCCATGTCTCCAAAAAGACCCCAGGACCAACAGCAGCAGCAGATCTTCAACGAAAAGTCTAGACCCCCCGAGTCTGCATATGATGGCGCAGGGCCGTCTGCTCCCCGCCGCTCAACAGAGCAAAATGACACAGACATTACTGCGCCCATCACTGGGCTATTACGAACAATCCAGAATCCGCTCACCACAATTGGCCGCATGTTCTCAGACGATGGCGCCTCATCGTCAGCGCCCCGACCACCGCCACCACCACCGATAGGCCGTCCCTTGGGCTTCCCTGAAAACGTGCCCTTACAGAACGATTTGCAAGACAGACGGCGATCAGACTCAAGATACCCTCTTCCCGCAGAAGAAGCGGCAGCGAGACAGGCGAGTGCAGAGGTTGCCGAGGCGCAGAGGCTGCATCGTGCCGAGCACGCAAATATCGTAGAGACGCTGGCAGGCATGTTTCCTGATCTGGATAAGGACATTATCAGCGACGTGGTCTACCAGAAGGAGGGAAGGTATGTTGAACATGTCCATCTCACTACCTTAATCTTGAGCTAACCTAGAGACTGTGCCAACAGGGTCGGACTGGCTGTTGATGCATGCCTTGCTTTATCCTCCTAGTAAATCACCTTTTTTTTTCCTCCTTCAAAGAAAAGACGATACCTTTGTGCCCCCCTTGTTTTATTTTTAAAGCTACCTGCTAGATAGACATTTGGTCCTTTTTTTGGGTTGTGATTTTGTACAAACGGTATGCATCATCAATTATATAATTCTTCTTTACTGCTACCCCTTATCACTAGTAGTACTTTTATATACCACGGTCATATATGGCTGTGGATTCTTACGGGGCAGTCTGTTTCGTTTTTTTTTTTTTTTTTTTTTTTTTGGAATACCTACGTCTGGTAGCGCAAATCCAGTCGCTTCATCTCATCAATATCACATTTCTGATTGTGACATCTTTCCCCATGTCAGCCAAGATTGAGTTACTATAAAGAGCCAAGTAAGAAAAAAAAACGAAAATATTTTGCAGTCTAGGGTAATGGCTGTCTCAGCACGATAATGCAGTAAGTAATCTCCCACCACGCTAGATCATCCAAATCCATCTAGGGCAAGGTTGACGATTTCAAAAAAGTAAAAGTCTATTCATTTAATCCAAGTCTCATGTACTTGATGCTAAATCTCCATATATATCCAGTTCTATCCCGAATTTTAGGACTTTTGCTGTCAGGCACAGCTATAACACACAAAGGAAAACAAATAGAAAGCAGAATACGTATACACAAACAGCCCACAACTTTTTAAAATGATGACACAAACGAAGGAATAAAGCGAGTGAATTATAAATACATAAAAGATGTCGCGGCTCTCTACAATCCACCAAGATAGACAACTCTCGCTACACCATGGCCGCCGATCTTTGATACAAAGGAATTCTTGGTCGGCTGAAATCTCATAAAGGCTCGCGAGAGCCATCACAGTTGTACATCTAACGGTATCCCGAGTAATTTTGGGACCCTACAAACTCGTGAGGCTGTACTCCATGTCCATCGGAACTATGACCTCTGGTGGAGCCTCTGGAGTTTGGTCGACTGTTATCCCCGCCTACAGCAAAGTAGTCTCTCGAAAAGTCGTGGCCTGATTCGCTTTGCTGTCGAGAACCGGTCAAATCGCGATACATGGGGCTTGGCGTAGTACCCGAAGACAGTGCCGGATGGTACGTCGATTCTGGGATGCTGGGGGCATAGTATCGGTCTCCCGTCTTGGAGTAAGGAGGCAAGTTCTCTTCGTGCTCAGTCGGCATAGGAGGGTACATGGATGCTTCGAGGTCGGCCTTGGATTGAATGAGCATAGTGTTACGGGCATCGAGGGGTGTCAGATCATCCGTTTCTTCGCGCATTTTCTCTGCAGGTAACTTGTTAGAACAAAAGGTATAGTAATAAAGCATAATATACGAGCACAAAGCAACTTACCCATATCCTTTCTGCGCTTGCGGTGAGGGTTCATCTTGATGGTAGCATTGATAGCATTCCATCCAACAAGGAGTGCAAGCGCAACAGTCAGCGTAGACTGAATAGCAATCATGACGGCGCCCATGACGGTCTGTGTCGTCTGCTCAACATTGAATTCATCGACAAAGACAAAGACGCAAATCACAGACAGCACACGGACGACGGCAATGAAGATGTTGATCATGGTGGTAGAGCGGCGCTCAAAGGGGCGGGTGAAAACCAGGAGGGCCAACATGGCCAACTCGACAACGAAGCTGACAACGGTTTGAGCCATACCATGACCATCTCCTGCGGCAACAATGCAGCCCTTGATAAACGTATAAGCAATCATGGGAATGAAAAGCCACCAGTAGCTCTTTTGATAGGCCTCATAAAACATGGAGTACTTGAGCCAGTTTTCCTTTTCCTCATAGAGCTTGCTAGCATCGCCATGTTGGGCCTTGAGCCTGTGTGCTGTAATCCAGATTTTGAAGCCAAAGAAGGCGAGAATGCCGGTGAAGATTGCAAGAGAAAGACCAGCCAGCAACTTGGCCGCCCAAGAGTCACCGAGAGTGAATTGGAAGACACAGTACAGTACCCAGATTCCATAAAGAAGCAGAATAAGAGAAGTAATTGTTCGAGCAATGGATCTCCAGTAATGTTTGCGGAATCCGATGAGAGACTCTGGGAATTTACCGTACAGAGACCAGACTTCGAGAACGACTTTGACAAGCAAGATGATTGTGACGATTGCGGCAATAACAATGGCAACGATGAGAAGTGCTGTCATGAAAACGTCGGATTTCGGCACACTCAACGACTCTGCAAAGTTCTTGATGCCAGAGATTGTCTGAGTGACATGGCCCGTGACGCCACTCATGTCCACGTCATCACGGCGCACGAGTCTTGCAAGAGCACTCGCATCCGAGCTGTTTGTCTCGCTGCCGGTTTCAAGGGCTCTGGTGAGGTTTCTCAGGTACGCGACACTGTCTTCGGTAAGGTTACCGCCAGTGTTGGCTCGGAAGGTGTCGATGTTGGTCAAGAGACCGTTCCATGGAATGAGACCAACAGAGAATGCAAAGTTCTTTGCGAAGCTGCGGTAAACAGGCGGATAGTTGACAGAGAGCATACCGTTCATGGCCATGCCTTGGAACCATCCAGCCACGTCTGTGAAGCTAGGGCTAAGGCCGGCAACTCCAACACCGGAGCCCGCGGCACTTCCAGACATGGCCGAGCCAACTGCGGTCATGCCACTGGCAACGAGAGAGACACCGGCAATACCTGCAGCCACGTAGGAAACTGCTGGCACGCTCATGGTCTTACCATTGGTAACATCGGCTGAGATACAGGCCACCATGCTCTTATCAGCCAGTCTATCCAGCTTCATAACTGCTTTTGCAGAAATATCCGGAACAGAGAAAGCAATGGCCGGAATCATGGAAGCGTATTGAGCCGGGACCTGCTGAGTTCCGCGTGCAGAAAAGGGCCCATTAGGCAACGGGCACAGCTCGTTGACAAAAGTTTCTGGGTCACAAGGGCTGAAGGAGTTTGTGAATGCGTTGACGCCGTAAGCCGTGACGTCGAGACTCGCTGTGACATTCTCGCTAATAGTGCTGACTCCCTCAATGTCGAAAGTGACAGTCTTGGCGTCGTTGTCGTAAGTTATGCTGAGTTGCTGAATCGTGATGGAAGGCAAGCTTCCGCAGTCGGTAAAACCAGTCGTCGTCAGGATCTGATCGCCCATGACTCCCGTCATCAACATCACTCCCAAGCATAACGCCCTGCGGGTCTTTGATTGTGACGTTGTTCGAGCCATATTTCGTAAATCTTTCCTACTAAAATGCAAGCCGCTGGGTATATTCCTCGGTATGGCAATCGGCCCAATCCAGTATCAACTTTCAAATCAGATTCGTTTCGCCAATCGTCGCCGTATCGGTATATATATAGTCTATATGGTTAAATCGGTTATAGAAAGTAAGTATTCGAAGATAAGTAAATTCGAATGTCCCCGGTATATAACAAAAAAAAATAAACAATGCGCTGAGAAGAGACGCTCGTTGAAATCAGTAGCTTGCCAAGTCGAGAGCAAGATGCGACACTCGTATGGACAATAGAAAGGAAAAAGCGCCCACAGGGCGAGTATCCAAAATGGCCAGGGTCAACCTGACAAGAAGTGAAGTGACGACGCAAGGAAACGAGTGGCCAATGCAGTCGCCGTCTTTATAGATTCAGTATGTCTGGTACAGTCACCGGCGATTGTCTTCACGGCGGGACATTCATCAAAGGAATGAGAGAGAGCGATGTGTATAAGGATCGCAGCAAGGGAGGCAGTATTGAGCAAGGCTCAATTCGTCTGGCAAAGCTCGATTAGGCTCAGCTCACTATTATGGCACTCTGTGAAGCAGGGTCTCCCAAGGCATCACAAAGTGGCTGATAGCAGAAGAGCAGGCCCAACAGCGAGTCGTCGAGGAGGGAGCGAAGAAAACACAGAAAATGAATGACTGGAATTCAAAATCGAGCAGTAGTTGCTACAACGGAGAAAAAAAGAGCGAGAGCAAAAAGAAGACACAAGCAAAAAGTGACGACGGGCGAATTATGGAAGAGAAGGAGAAGAAAAGAAGGAGGAGGCAAACGCCGCCCAGAAAGTCGCAGGAAAGCGAGGCCCAAGCTGCGATTCGTCGTCCACGGTTGAAACATGCCGAAAGGGGATGCAGCACCAGCAAGAGCCGGGGGCCCTCCTTCCCCCACCTCCAATACAAGCCTCGCAGAGCCACTGCAGCGCCGCTACCAGGGAGGTACCGGCTGGCCCCCCCTCGGCGCAGCGCTGGAGCAAGGTTCCTCCCAAGTCGCCGTCCCTGGGCGCTGCATGGGCCGCCCCTTCCCAGCGGTCTTAGGGGCAGATCCAGCGGAAGGGGGTCGGAATTGGTACCTGCGCAAGGCCCTGATTGGCCAGATGCGGGTCGAGGCTGGCGAGCAGCGGCGCTGAAACTGGCCGCCAGAAGCTCAAACCGGGCCAGTAGTATATACGGATACACAAATACAAGCTGCGAATGAGCCCACAACCAACATACGCATTGAATGATGGACATTGCATGGCGCGCCCAGGACTGCGATTCTTCTCGACAATAAGACTGGCCGCCAATCCCTGAATCGTCCCATCAGGGTCCCGGCATGGCCATTGCAGATAGCCACGCACCAGGCGACGGGGCAACCGCTAGCTACCTGCCCAAGATTTCAGGGATCGTCCAGCGAAATTGCACTCGCCCAAAAACCTGCCAGCAACGAGATGAGCTCTTTTTTGGGGTAAACGAGCACTGCACTGCACTGCACTAAAAACAAAAATGAAGCAAAAAAAAGACAATTCTTCGTGTCTTAATTTAGGTCACCTTTTCTTTATTTCAACGAGAGAAATTAGAGTGGGCGAGAAATAGACGAGAGGCCGCCTATCGTCTAGCAGGCAGTTGGAGATGCAGCCTTTGATGGAGGAGATGCGCACTCCCATGCCCATCTCCATCTTGGTAGGCAAATTATCTGACTCGACTAGTGACATCTTGGATAGATGATCAACACATGTCCTCATTAGACCAGCTGCCAATGAAATGTCTCTCGGAGAAGAGGAGAATCAAGAAGACTATCGAGTGCTGATTTGATCGCTTCTCCGTAGATGGTCTAATGTCTCCATGTTCATCCCCCAAAACTTCTCTCTTCCACTTCCACTTCCACTTCCACTTCTACTCCATGATCTGCACTGCATTACACTGCTGCACCTCACCGCACGAACCCCAGTCTTCTTCGCCACAAAGCATAACAAAACACAGCCACCCCAGCTCCTGTTTCTTTCCAAATCAAGAAATAGCCGAGAAAACGAGAAGAAGTGAAAAGGAAGACAAAACGATGTAACCTGCCTTTGGACAAGTTATACAAGAAGCCCGGTTTATCCATACATTGGCACAAAAGTCATACGCGTAAACTGCTATCTTCTCCTGACTGGCACTAATACGAATTCGCTTAACGCAGCAAATTTAGAGCAGCTCCATTTTACTCCATGCTGGCTCATACTTGTAATAGTAATACGCTCCAGACTTCTCCAGGTACTTGATAGTAGATACTAGTAGTATAAATGCAAAAAAGTGCTCAAGTTTTGGAATGCGTGGTCGGCCTTTTATATCTCATACAAAAGTTCTGTTGGCCGGCTTAGATGCTGTGTGGTGAGGGGGGAGAGAAAAAAGGGGGAGAATGGAGTTAAGTGCTGTGTATCCTATTACCCTCACGCACCATCGGGTTGGAAGATACACAGAGCTTCTTTATCCAGGTCAATGGCTCATAACCGACGAGATTGAAATCTTTATTCCTCTGTGATACACTTTCCAAATGATTGCTATAGCTAAAAGACAATGCAATATGCATAAAAACACCAGGGGAAAAAAGGAAAGGAGTTGCCCTGTATCGTATACCTACTGCTCCTCGCAGCAGTCCAACTCGCATGCCAAAGTGCAGCAACCAAAAATGCCCAAATAAACAAGCCACTGCAGGGGAATCGTATTCAAATGTCTACTGCTACTCATTCCTAGCCCTCAACAATATCCAACAGTTGTTTGAATCCATGCCTTGAAATTTTATCCAGCTCTGAAATGAGCATGAACAAGTGAAAAAAAAGGAAGAAGAAAAGGAAAGAGATAAAGAGAATGCGTCGCATAATGGCCAAATGGTCATTCAACGCTTCAATAAAACCCAGACGCCTGCTGTCCATCGTCCCAGCCCTTGGTATCTAGATGAATAGTGGCTCCCTGGTGAGGAGAATGTGAGTAAGTCGACAGCGCATCGTGTCCGCTGAATGGACTGCCTTGGACGCTCGAAGGGTCCATCATGCCGTCGTACATCTGTGCGTTCATAGGGGGTGCAGCAGCGACTTGCACGGACACGTTCTGCAAACCCAATGCGTTCAGGGGTGGGAATGGCTCCACCTCATTTTGGATTGCCATGGCGGTATAGGGATTCGACCCCTGCCCATACGGAGCCGAGGTGACGGGCAGGTCCTGAGCCCGCCGGCCGGGGTCGAACCCATGAACTAGCGGGCTAGCGGCCATGGACTGAGTTTGGTGTAGATTTTGGCCCATGTTGTCAAACTGAGGATAGAAAGACGAGTGGAATTGGCCAGGATTCATCACCTGAGAATACATGAATTGGTTTTGGGCCTGGGGAGGATACGGCATCGACGGCTGTTGCTGCTGTGGCGGCGGCGGCAGCATTGGCGACGCTGTGGAAAGCTGCTGCTGTTGGCCATTGTTTGGATATCGCATTGCAGGCGAATTTGGATCTGGTAGGAGTGGAATTTCGTGCCGCGGAGGAGGGTCCTGGACCGGGCTGATGATGGTATCCGCTGCCAGTTCTTTTGCTTTGGCCGCTACCAAGCGCAGCACAGGAAGCGAGATTTGCTCCATATGCTTGGCCAGGTGAACAGTCAACTTCTTCCATGTCGGGAATACCTTGCCGCAAAACCGGCACGGTTCTTCATGCGGCTGTTTGTTCGTTTCTATGTGGCACTGCTCAACCTTTTGCCAGGTTGGATCGACTGCACCAACCTTTTTCATTGCCGCCTTGGTCTTCACTTTGGGTTCCTGGAACTTGTGCTCACGAACGAGGTGCTGTAAGAAATTATCGCGGCGATAGCATGTGTGCCGGCAATCTTCAACGTCGCATGTCCACCACTCTAAATGGCGGTGGCCCTCGTTTTCATGGCGGACCCAGTCGGCCTTGCGCTTAAAGATCTTGGGATCCCGGCATTTATCCCACGTGCATGTGAAAGGCTGCACATCCTCATGCACATGCTTGGTCCAGTCAGATGGCTTGTGGAACTTCTTCTTCTGGTAACACAGTTGGCATTCAAACTCCGCCGGCAAGTGCTGTGTTGGCGGCATAGGTATATCGGTTGGGAAGCTCTCCTGGTTAATGGCGCCTTCAGTCGGCGTGACATCGTCGTCGTCGTCGTCATAGTGCGTTGGTAAGGCGTCTAATCCCTTGCCATTGCCATTATCTCCTCCCCGTGAACTCAGCAGGTTCGCTGAACCGCCCAGTGCCAAGCACAGCGAGCCGCAAGGGCAGTTGGCCCCAAGACCAAGGTGTTTGACTTTGTTGCTAAGTAGCTGCTTGTACCTAATAATCTGCTGGTGGGCAATGCGATCTACAAGGTAGCTATGCGCAGGGGGCAGTGCTTGGTTCAGGGTCTGAATGTGTTGTTGGAAGCCAGCCAAGTTTGGAGCGATGTCGTCAATGATATTGGGGTTCATCTTCATGTCGTTATCTTCGTAAAAATCGTCATCGTCGTCGTCGTCGTCGTCTGGTTCGACAGGGGCAGCGGCTTGCCTGAGAGCCGCTACAGGCGGTCCACCAGATTTCCTCCACATATCAGCGAGGCTGGAGTGACCATTATCGATGCTGCTGCGATTGGCGGCAGCAGATGGCTTGGGCAAGTCTGACTTGCTTCGCGGCCGTCTCAGAGAGCCTTTCACACTGAGGCTGGGAAAGGAACTTTTGGGAGGCGGAGAAATGGTACTAATAGATCCTGCGCGCGAATGTGTAGTGCCGATGGAACCAAGGTTTTGGCCCATGGACACTAAAGCGGTGTTAATACTGGGAGTCTGGTGCTTCTTCCCCCAGCTGGGTGTTCGTGACATGGGAGACAAGTGCGGCAGGCTATCACGTTTATTGTGAGTTGGTGGTTGCTCTGTCTGTTCATTTGGAGCTTCGCGCTGTCCGCTACGGGAGCGCTTACGCGCATGTGAACCGCTGGGACGCCGGACAAGATTTGAAAGTTCCTTCAGAAGGTTGCCAGGTTTGTTGCTTCTATCACCGCTTCGACTAATGGAGAGCTTCTTCAAGAAATTGCCGCTCGTGATGCCCTCGATATCAACGTCGGCCACGCTGGGTAAGCTGCGTCGGCGAGTACCCCAGGTTGCCGCTCGAGAGATGATGGAGTCATTATCACGGCACATCCTCTCGAAGCGCTCAATGGCGGCTTGTGAGCTCTGAGGTTGATGCCGGCTCTCTCCACTGTTTCTGATGGAGGGAAGAATGGGGGCATCGGCCCAATTGCGATTAGCATAGATGATGTCGTAATCCTCGTCGGCCAACTGACCAGCACCGTTGGGAGCGTAATAAGTTTGGCCAGGGATGTATTTGTTCTCAGTTTGGTCCCCAAGAGGAATGCTGTCATTGCTGTTGCGACTTTGCTCTTCTGCGGAGCTGATATCCTCGGGAGACGACGTGTCTGGAGGAACAATCTCGTTGAGATTACCGGTAAGCCATTTGTTGACCTCGCCATTTTTCTCCTCAATCTCTTGACGGCTCATAATCTCGTTTATGCTCGCGATTGCCTCCCCAGGTCGCCTTTTTGGATCCAGACCACCAAGGCCAGTGGCAGGGTCGCGCCGCCATTGACCCGTGGAATCTCTAGCAACAGGTTTGCCTTGGCCATAGTTGGTGGATGATGTAATCAAGTCTCCGGCAGACTCGAGGCCCCCTCGTACCGTCGACGGACTATCTTCAAGAGAACGCTCAACGGTATGAACAGGGCCACTGCTATCTTTGTCCCATACGGAGATGGTGACGCGAGGACTCTGACATCTCATATCGACGGGAGCAGGTGCTAATCCGTCCTCACTAGACTGTGTGCTGTCCGTCTGGCTCGGCGTCAACTGGGGTGCTGGGATGACAAGGGGATTAGGCTTGAAGGGCATCTGAAGCTCCTGCGGTGAGATGGAGCTGGGTAACTGGTGTTGATCTGGTCGCGTGAGAGCGGTTCTCTCCTCGCTTCGTGGTGATAATGTGTGGACGGAGGCAGTTTGATCCGGGGTTAGAGGATGATAATTATCGTCGTTGGCATTATGCTCTTGTTGAGGCTCAACTGCTGGGGTGTTGTTTAGTGAGAGGTCCCATACGCTGTGGTCGTCCAAAAAGGATGGCGTGCCGACCTCGGGATTGGTAAAGTTGGCGCCGAAGAAAGGGTCGTCGTCCAAGTCGCTGTAGTCACTGGATTGGTAGAGGCTCAGTGTCGAGGATCCGGCAGGTGTCTCTGAGGGGTTCGCAGGGGAGAGAGAGTCACTGTTGACTCGAGATAGGAAGGGCGATAGTAGGTTTGAGTCGATTGATGAGCGCTCCTGTTGTTGCTGTTGTTGTTGCTGCTGCTGCTGCTGCTGATATTGATACTGGTAGTGATGCTGCTGCTGCTGTTGTTGTAGTCCGGCACCAGACGCCACTAGATCGCGGGGTTGAGAGTCGAAGTCAAAGTCGCGATCGAGGCTAAGAGGGCTGTCGGTGTCGTGAGGCACGGAGAACCCTTGAGCGGCTGCCGATGCGGAAGACATGATTGTATCCAGCTGGGGCCGAGCGTAAGGGGATGCCCGAGGATAAGTACTCCGTATATGCGGCAAGGAGGAGGGAGGGAGGTTATGGCAGGAGAAGAGAAGAGCGGTGGCTCTCTATCGAGAGATGCGAGACAGGCAGCCGGGTCCTGTAGGCCTAATCTGGTGCGCTCTGGAGATGCGCAGCGTCACGTCACTGGCCAGGGACCATGTTCCTGGAGAGCAACGGGGTGGCGGCAGGCTAATGATTGTTTTGCTGTGCTGTGCGTTGCTAGGCAGGGCGGGAGCCAGAAGTCAAGCTTTGGGGCGCAGCCGGCAAACAGACGGTCTAGAGAGGCTGCGGCGTCTGGCTAAGAGATGGAAATTGAGATGACAAAAGTGGTGTCGGACGAGAAAAAAAGGGCAGTGGGCGGAGAGCCAGAGCTGATGATGGGATGGGACATGGGCAGCCAGCGTGTGGGTGCGGCTGGCGGATCTAAAGGCGCTTACCACCATGCTTGGGCTGTCGACCGCACCCCCTGCGGAGCGACCCTTGCTGCCATCGTGCTGTCTCTCTTGAGCGTCTTGTCGGAACCGGGCTTGGGGAGCGATGCTTGTACAAGTATGTGCTACCGTGGCGGAATACGTGTACCGCCCGAGACAACAATGTCCCATGTACCAGCTGGTGGTGTCAAAAGCGTCATAGTGGTGCAACCGTTGTCGCTGGGCTTTCGGGCTTCGAGCTGGCCTGGCCCAGGGCCCCAATGAGCTGCGAGTTGGGGTGTGTGGGCAAGTGGGTTGGTGGTGATAGTGATTGCGGTGGTGGTGTGGTGGGGGGGCGAAAATGCGGGAGGAGACGCCTAGCAGCTTGCACAGGGGCCCCGAGATCTAAATGCGACGGCAAGAGGAAGTGGCAAGTAGCCGGTACCGGTAATATTGTAATGTTCGGTGAGGAAGAGGTGATTGCAATGGATCAAGGAGATGCTGGGCGAGATGAGACGGGATGAGGGAGACGAGATGAAGAGAGAGTCCCACGTGAGAAGGGATTGAGGGGCTAAAAGCTATCTGCTGTTGCTGTTTATAGGTACCTACCTAGGTAGGTGCCCGCTGTTAGCACACAGAGCACAGCTGTCCAGGGCTGCTAATGGTGCTCTAGCACTCCAGCTGCAGCGCTTTGGGTGCTGCTAGTTGAGCCTTGAGCCCTCAAGCTGGGAAGCTCAACTGCCCTAAAATAGACATCCGTGGGTTGAATCTGTAGCAGACACCAGCCAACTCAACTCCCCTCTCCAACAAGGACAATCGAAATCACACCCAGATCAACCATTCGCAAGTACACAGTACATTGCCCTACAACATACATCCACATCAGGGCAACGGTGTATTATGGCAATGGACGATGACGATAGAGGGCGGGCAGCATGCAACCGGGATTCCACTCCGCGGGCACCTATGCCGTACGAGTTCATGCCTACGTGCTAACCCAGGGCTCAAAGAGACGCGCGGTTGGCCGGGACCACGAAACTCCAAGCGATGTGCGAGTGCTTGCACCTTGCCGGTACAAGGTTGCCAGTGGTGCTGCTACGCTGCAAGTACTGGATCATGGCCTCCGGGGTTGGAGTTGAGGTTAGACTCTTTCCAGTCTAGACACAGCAACGCTCTTCTCAACCTTCGCCCCGGACGGTTCGCAACAGGAAATGCTACTCGTCTCGTTGTTTCTCCGCGCAAAGTACTGCCCTCCTTCTCTATTGTCGATTGTGTCAGGTCTGTCAAACTCACGTAGCGTGTCACTTGCTGCAGTCTCTTGTCTCCATAGCCTCCACCGATCAAAAAAGCCTAACTGGACAGCAGCAACACTAGAAAGAAAAGGCTCTGTCTGCTTCGCCGGTGGGGCTGCCCCTCCGATGTCAAGTGGAAAAACATGCCGTTGAAAAGCCTTATGGACACTGAGCTAGACACGATAGTGCAGTACGAGAACCATACGAGACAACACCGCGCCTGGCCAGGTATCCGGCCATCTAGAGCCGCCTGACCCCTGACAAGACTACACGCCCAGCCCATGCACGAGGGTGGGCACGAGGCGCCGCGCAGTCTCCAAATACGTTGGACCAGTCTCTAAAGGCACCACATTGGGCCATAGTGCGCTCCGATGGCCCTGCGAGGCTATCCAGCACAAAGTCCAAGTCAGGTGGTCCCAGCCCCCGAGGCGTTCTCGTCGTGTGGCTGCGAACCGAGACGAGATGGAGCACCGCCTTGCTCTCAGGACTAGCGTTATCGAACAATCTATTGCTCTGGATGTGTCCAGCTGGGGCACACAGGGGCAGCTTGGGGAGCGAGCCGCAGCACATCGCGATAAACATGAGACAGGCACCGCCATGACATCAGCACCATGAAATAAGGTTGTCCAACCTGTGGCACAGCATAGGCGAGAAGACAAGAGAGATACCTAGCAGCAGCATTACTTTATGCGGTACTCCACATTCGAGCTCGTGCGTGACCAAGGAGCTTGAGGAAAGCTTGTTCTTTGGGTGCTCGACTCGTACCTCGCGTGTGTGGTACGTAGCAGCAGCTTTCCGAAGGATCAAGACCATGCCATACTGGATCAGCAATGCATGAGGTGGTACGGAATACTATATACGTACTGGTAAGACGCCATGTGTATCAAGTGTTTCGCAGACTCTCAGCGGCTTGACATTGATGCAACCCACATGCCTGCCGGCAGGATCTAGCAGCAACATGCTCCGTAGACGTGGCCCAAACATGTATGCCGTTGCTGCAGAGGAGGCACTCCATATTCTGACATGCGCCGAGCTGTTGTTGATTGATTACACTAGCCACGGCTCAGGTAGTATAGGCAGCTATCGCTACCATCGGCATTTAATCACAGCAAGTAGCAGAGCAGCGGCGGCAGCGATTAATTTCCCGGCTGACTCGGCTCGTTGTTGTCAGCACCCTATTGCTGCCATGGCCATGGCCAGACCTTTGATTTGTGCACGCGGTGCTCATCGCGGAGATTAAGCAAAGATTCCGGCCATGAGAATGAAGTGAGTCTTGGCAACTCTTCCCCCAAGGGCAGGTTCCAGAAGTCCCATTCTCAAGAAGACTTGGATGCGTGCTCCATTCTTTGGCAAAGTGTATTATTGCAATATACAAGAGCCACAAATTGATGCTTAGGGGGGAGCAGCAAACATGGCACTGCCACATCCCGTGCGTCCCACCATGCGGCTGAAAGACTGGACGCTCTAGTCTCTCGACTATGCGATGGCTAGCACCGCCTCACTCCAATATAGTGCCCGCGAGTAGTAGCTTCTATCCTAGGTGAGATCATGCATCATAGTAGCATCGACCATCCGAGAATTGTATCCTGGAACATTCCACAGAAGCTTCATCTGTCTTACTTGCCTGCTCGCAAGCCACGCGCACACAGGCCTCTCTTCCGAAGCCTGCATGGGAATCCTGCGTGCAGCCACACGTCGGCCTTTTGTGGCAGGTTAGGTGTATAAGCCCACTGTGAATAACAGCCCCATACTCAGGCAGACTCAGACTCAGACTCGGACCCCAAGCATCAACGAGACGCCTTACAATTTCTCAAGGGAATGAAGCTCCGGAAGCAAAAAGAGCGAGATCCGAGACTGGGATGCTGGCTGCCTCTCAAAGCGAGCGGCCTCTTCCAGCCCTCAGCCCTCGACCCGTCTCGTCCAGTTTCCGCTACTGCAGCGCCACCCACCGCTCGGTCTGCTTGATTCGGACACCGGATTTCCGTGAATCTCGCCTTACTTATTCCTCACAGCCCAATCTGCCTCCGAGAGATAAGCGCGCCGCCTGATCGATAACCGCCGGTCCAAAAGGCGCGCGCAGGCGGCACCGGCGGCCTGCTGTTGGGTTGGCGCTGGCGCTGTGTCTCCTGCATCGTCTCGTCTGTGGGATTCTGACGCTGCAAGTGTAGCAGGATCAACTCGCCTCGTTTTTTTTTTTTTTTTACGAAATGAACCGTATGAAATTGAAAACTCTGCTTTTTGTATAGTAAAAGACAGAACATTGAGTACAGTAGTTGATGTGCACATGGCAAAATGCTGCTGGAAATCAGCCACCCCACGTCATTCAGCCACGTGATGCTTCAACCACCAGCCCGCGATTTCAAGATCAAGTGATTCCATCGCCGTCGCCCCTCATGTCTGCTTGACCTTGACCACTTTGCTTTTATACAATTCTAAGCAAATCAAACTTCCAACGGAGTGTAAACTCATCTCCACAAGAAATCAAGCGCAGTGATATCTGCAGACGCAACATCTATTCTGCGTGCTCGCCCATCATGTTTCGGGTTCGTAAAGACACAGATATAGCCCCCCCCCCCTCGAGACGTTTCGCCTCGTCTTACACCACAATAAGTTGAGCTAACCGCGCCTTCAGCCGCATCCAGAAGAAAACATGCATCTGCGGCTCCATAGAGCCCGGTCTGTGGTGCTAACTTCTGACGAGTGAGTGGTTCCACACGTTAACTTTGCACGCCATATTTCACATCTTCGTATCACCCGCCTCGTCGCCCTGATGTGACAAGGATGACGCCAATCTACATCTACATTGCTTCTTCTTTGAAGGATTCTCAAAGCCTAAATCCCATTGCTCACTGAGACTCCTCCCCCCTTTTCACAGACTCGTCGAAATCCGCGCCGCCCAACGAACCTTTGAGGGTGCCTACATGCGAACCGCCCTCGGCCTCTTCTCCTTCTCCCTCGTCATTCTCAAAGTCTTCACCGAGGAGTTCTACCCCATCGGCGCCCTCTTCGCCGCCTTTGGCACCGCCATCCTGCTCGTCTCCGTCTACCGCCGCTACCAGGGCAACCGCCAGTTCTTCGTCGCCGAGTCGGCAGATGGCATCTTTCACCGGAAATTCCGGACCAGCGGCGACACTGTGGTCCTGTTGACCGTGCTGAGTCTTTGCGCCTATGCCACGCTTTTGGCATTGACGTGGGAACTTAAAGATGCATGAGCTATCATTATGACATCTAACTTTACTTTACTGGGTCGTTTGGTGAAAAAAAGGACTCGGTTAAAATCTGCTTACCGCCCATTGCTTACTGGCATGGCTATGATATCCCCCGCCCGCAAGAGTTGATTTGAATTTCGGTTGAATGCCACAATTCACGTATCGTCTTTATCTTACACTTCCTAACATTTCTAGCGTTGTTTTGCTATATTTAGATCGTTGGATGATTCTCATCCAGGGCTTGTTCGGAGTCACACAGACGCAATTTTCTTTTCTGTTTTGTCACTAGTCACTTCTTCTCACTAGGTTTATCACTCGCACATCTCCGGAATCTCCTCCAAGTTACTTCCAATACTAGATTGGTAGCATACTTTAGGTATTTGCATTGCATCTGGCGTTAAATTGTATTAGCTGGGTTCATCTTAGTGGACAAATGGGTGATCATATAGGGGGGCGTGTTGATAGAGTTGCGTTTTAACAAGGCTTCTTTTTGGACCAAAGGCCACAGATGATACCCTCGGATTGTCTAGTTTAATTTTAGTCTTGAAGCTTACTTGAAAAACTCATTTTTCATGATTCCGTGCATGGTGATGTAAATCAATGGTCCACCCGTAACATACAGAGTTGATCTCAAGCAAGGCGCATAGCAACTCAAACTATGACTCCATTGATTAAACTTCCATCTCAGCACATTAAAGCCTTCTCATCTTCCAAAGATGCTTGCAAAACCACAGACACTTTATTTGCAAATACAGTTATTATAGGCTCAACATGACCCGCAAAGGTTCGGCGCAATAGAAGGCTACACCCAACTCCCGCAGTCAATGTCTGGATTAAATCAGCATGTCTAGGAACAAAAAAGGTCCAGCTAGCTTGGTCAAGGAAAGTTTCATCAAGACCAGATTCGCTGTATATGTGAGACGCTCAGATTATCCTGGATCCAATATAAATCATGAAACTTGTCGTATGACAAAGGAGGGAGCCAGATCCTGGGACGTAACCTACGAGATGAGACGTAGAGTACGTCGAGGTGGAATCAAAAGGCTCGATTCCACTAACTAACTAACTAAAGGGGGGGGGGGGGGGGGGGGGTTGTGCTTTTCTATCTCTTCTCCGAGAACTCAACATCTCCTGCCTTTCTAGGGCCCAACAAAACCTGAGATCATGAAAGGGAAATGTTTACGATACATCAAGGCGTCAGCCACTATCAGCGATTAAACAAACGTGATTCACGTTCCCATACATCACTTACAAGATAATATATTTTTTGCAGCATAATTAGACACGAATGGTAGTAATACATCTAAAAGTCGCACGAGCAACTATTCCAGTGTCACGCAATCACCCAACCCTCTAAATCACCCACAACACAAATAATCGCCCTGCTGTATCCATACATCTCTTCCAATATCCTTTCCCTTTCTAAATATTCCCCTTTCTCAAGAAGCACCATTCCACGTCTTGTGTCATTTACACCTCAAAAAACTGGATAAATAATAAAATCAAGAAAATCCCACATGTAAAAGACCCAAAAGTCCTACTATCAACAACTAGCTCTAAATCAGTCCAATGGAAAGAAGAACAAATATATAGAAAATATGTATGGGAAAAAAATGTTCCCTAGAAAAAAACATGAAACTTGCAAGTATTATTTGTTGTGGCCATGTTCCAAAAGAAAAAAGGGAAAAAAAAAAAAAAAAAAAAAAATTAGAGCCCTCCTTTTCTCTCAAATATGCTTCATTGAATGCCTTGCAATTTATAAGGAAAATAAAAAGAAAAGAGAAACCTGTAACCACGAAAAGGAAGCTGCTGATTCCAGCAAATGGACCCGCTCAATACAAAAAAGCCTCTTGAAACCTTTCTTTTTTAAAACCACCCCAATTTCGAACATAGAGTCCAGTATAAAAGTGAAACCAATACAACAAAGGGGAATTGAAACAAAGAAAAGCTGACTCTAATCCGCTTATTCCGCCATAAGTGACCATAGCTCACTTACTTGATGAATACCCCCTCCTGTTCTAAAAAGAGAAAAAGAAAAGAAAAAAACAGGTATTTCGGCCGTAACGATCATCCCTTGTTTCCTGCCGCTATATACAGTCGCCAGATCCGCCTCCATTTCCATGGTATAATCGTGCCCTGTCCTCGCCCCAAGGTTGAATGTTGAAATGCATTAAGAGCAAAACCCATAAAGAAACTCGAATGACATGAGGTTGAAATCTTAGTCCACATATTTTGTACTGCCGGGTCTAGTACAACTATATCCTCCTAGGTAGGTAGCCCTTTGCTGCCATCCCTCATATTGTGATAGACCAGCCATATCAGATTAATCATTGTCCGAAGCGGTTGTCTGTCGGTAAAATGGTGTCGGCGAGGGTATGGTCGCAATTCACCAGCAGGTGAATATTCGTTTATTCGATAATATTCGAGACACCTTGAGACATCTCGGTCGCAGTTTACGTCGCCATGCCTCAGCGTTCTCAGCACGAGTCCACCTCTCCCAGCACTGTGGAAATTGAACGCAAACAGCAACCATTACATAGGCACCCAAAGAAGTCTATACCCCAACTTCTTCATTGTTTCCGCGGCTGCTGGGAAGTTTGGAATCGGAGGTCGTTTCGTATCAGAGACATCGGCGAAGAGGGAGGGTCCGGTCAAGTGGTCGTCCACTAGTAATCGGCATCGCTGGATTTCTTTATCTTGTGATAGACAGACGCCTTTCTGCATTTGACCTAATGAAACCCTTTTGGCAGCTGAGGTAAAGCAGAAATACCAAGGTTGGCAAACTGGAGGCTGGTGAGGGTTCAATACACCGCCCAATATAGCTAGGACAGACGAATATCCGTGCTCGATTTACTTTTCAGGCTTATCGTAATTTGAATACTTTGATTTTCAGCAACGAATGACGTCTTGTCGGCAGTTATCGAGTCCTTTCAGCTCCTTGCTGTAACAGACTACGGCCAAATTCAGTAAATATAGGAGAAAGGCAGTCTCCTACATGCGACCTGCCCCATCATTCTCACCATACCCTGTCCACCCACGGTAAGCACCTCCTACCTGTGTGTCTTGTACTTGTTGGTGCTGGTGTTGATGTTGATGTTGCTGCGTCTGCTGATGCTGCTGCGGCTGCGGCTGGTGTTGTTGTTGTTGCTGCTGCTGCTGCCAAGGTACAGGCGCTGTCGAGGGCACAGCAGCGCCCATTATTGCTGGATCGATGGCTTGTTCAATATTCTCGTCCGTTTCGTTAACAGGCACCGCGCCGTAGATGTGAGGAAAATGCTGGGTCTGCCTTTCGTAAACCGGATTATGATGTGGTGTTGGATAGTACTGAGGTGTATGATGGCTACCTAGAACTTCTCCGCTAAAGGACATCGATCGAGGAGGTGGTGGCATGCCGCTATTCCACCCCATTTCATTTCCATGTCCAAAATTCGAATTTGCCCAGGCGGCAGACACGGTATTCGGATCTGTGTATGGAGAAATCTGGCCACCTAAGCTCATTGAAACGTCTCCTTGATATGACTGTTGCCACATATTTTGACCGCGAGGTTTCGACATTGCGCTTGGATCTGTGTCTGTAGACACCCAGCTTCTTGAGGGCTGCTCGCCTACACCATACGATGATCCGGATTGCATGGAGTTCGCTGAACCTTGATTAAACCAACAGTTAACATCGCCAAACATACAGAAATCCTACAGACAAGTCTTAGTTACCCACCTTCCAAGGTCGGCGGAAAGTATTCGCTTTGAGGTGTTGAGGCTCCAATGTTCGGCACCTGCGCAACAGGTATGGCAGGATAATTCTGTCGTTGTGATCCTTGGTCAACGGAACTGCCACGAGATATTGCCGGCGATGAGGAGGCCGTCGCGATGCTGGATCCAGTGGGCGTTTGAGGCGGCAGTTTCTGATCATATGGTTGCTGCTGGTCTACCGGGTGAAAGCTGCACTCTTTCTTGAGCCGTATACAGTTTACACATCGATTCTGGTCCTCGGAGGATATAATGCAGCGTATTTTGCGTCGGCGACAATGACCTAGCGTGTGTTAGACTCCTTGGGGGGTGTCCGGGAGGACCGGCCCAGGCCTCTCGGTTCGTGTCGAGTCGGGAAAAGGGGGCAGACAAGACTCACCACAGGCAATCGATGTTCTATGGTAGCCTAGCTTGTTTCTCTTCTTTTCATTCATCTGCGGCGCTAGTGGTTGAGACTCTAAGAACGATGTTGATGCTACACCACCCACTGAAGGTGTCGAGAAAGATCGCTTCAAGACATGGGTAGCATTTCCTCGGATGGTAGATGCCATTGTGGGATCTTGGGGCCCCCTAAAATTTCTGGAGGGAGACCTTGGTGGTGGCATCGCAGGTTGCATCTACTCCTGTTGTGACGGGGCCTGGATATGACATTGATGAGATCGTGACGACGTCGATGACTCTGAGGGGGGCTGGTAGCACGGAGGGGTCTTTGAGAGAAGCGGGATCGTGGAGACCTTCGATTCGATTGAGCTGGAAAGGTACGACAAGAAAGCAAGAGTCATCCACAGCAGATGGTAGAGCTGAGTAGGTGGCGTTGGCTTGCCAATACTCTCCTGTTAGCGAGCCCCAGAGCTGGGATATTGACCTCTAATCCGTGATCCAAAACAGCACGCTGAAATTCTGGTGGCAAAGTGTATAGCTGACCTAAGACAGCTGATGGTGAATGAGAGCTAGAGCCAGGGAGGATCCCATACCAGCTCTTGGCCCGGCCCGATCTGGCAATCTGTGAATCTCTTTTTGCTCTTCCGTCTCGGAAGACAGCAGACCGAGATATGGGTGGCTTTGGCAAGCACCGATGATGGAGGCACAAAGAGGATGGATTAAAGGACACAGAGCGGGAGGTTGCCCCAGTACCTAGTAGTAATAGCTACTAATAGCCGCCTGTTGTGACACCCTGCCTACCCAGTGCCATGCCCCGGGGTCTTCCATAGGGCTACAGTGCCTGTCGGCAAGGAGGAGGAAGCAAGGGTGATGCGAAGTCGCACACAGCCCTTTTGGGGGTGGGGAGGGGAGGCGATATTGAGTTGATTAGCAAGAGGAGCCGTAAACTTGACACCCCTCAGTCGACACCAACCATGTTAGAGAGCTACGAGTACAGGCAGTAGTCAGAGAGACCAGCAGCGTACAAGTATGTACATATAAGTATGGATCCACACGAGGAATCAAAACGGTGCAGTTCCCGTTGGGCTCAGCCTGAAAGGGCTGCGTGGCATGTGCCGAGCGGCGAAGCCGTCAACCGTAGAAGGTAAAAAGCCTATGATTTGGCTGACAGGTCAGCGCGACTTTACAAGACTGCAAAGAAACGGAGCCAGCTGCTAGGGGAAAAAAAAATAGTTATTTGATTGTTTAAATCGTCATCTTACCACCAATGTGGAGACGTTGCTTCCCACTTGAACATCGTTTGGCGACCACTGAGAGCATCTGCCAGGATTTGTCATGTCAATCAGCATCGGGTATTGGCGAATAGGAAAAAAAGAATGGAGATTAGAGGCGATTCCGCAGCAGCAGTTGCATTTTGCCAGGCAGCAATTTTTTCTTCATGCGTAACATTTTTGTGTGGTATCATATCAAAAGCAAAAGGGAAGCAGCCGAGCGGCCATCCCGGAGGGTGGTACATTTTTGTTTGGGCGTGTATATAAGAGTGCCGGCGGCCTCGGCTTGGAGAATGCGAGAGGGGCCTCTTATTAACCAAGACTCCATCAGAAAAAAGTACAAGTATGTATGTGTATGTATACTTGCTGATACTGGCTGCTTACACCTACCTCTGGCAACTTGTTTGCGGTGCTCACGAATTTAGGTCACATAGGGTTTGCCGCTAAAAGCGACGTCTGTCATTTTTTACAAAGTCTAGGGAAGCTTGAATTGTGGTGTGCGTCGTTTTGGTGAGGGTCAGTAAGTAGCACTGTCTCAGAACAGCGGGAAGAAAACAGGAGGAACAAAGAAGGCTTCGAGAACGGTAGGGTGAAACAGCTTCGAATGATGGCTCACCTATCACATGCACCTCTGTGGTAGCATCATAGGGCACAGTACGGAGTAGGATAATACAGGCGACGTACTAAGTTGGCAGTAGTACATTTGGCAAGGGTGAGGCTGGCGAACCAATTATTAGCTGCACTAATACCAGGAAAAGCAGCTAGAGGGGCCGAGACGGGGGAATGGAAGAGAAAGGGAAAAAGAAAAGAGAGAGAAACAAGTACGAACCTTGTCTGGCGCCAAGGAGATGGAAAAAGGAAAAGGAAAGGAAAGGCAGAGAGTAGAGTAGGACTCCTAGTCCATCCATCTGCCGGTCTCCAATTGTTTCAGCTCAATCTTGCTCTTGGATGGATACGATACTGGCTGCAGATACGTCTTCTGCAGGGCTGGGAGAAGAGGTGCAATACGGGCTGCTCCGTGTCCCTGATGTGCGCCAGCATATATGCGAGCGATTCATGATGCCACCGGCAGTACTACCTACCTGTTGCACAAAGTAAGCGGGGCGAGGATGAGAAGCTAGCAGAAGTGCACTCAAAGTAGTAATAATGCTGTAAAGTAGTAGGTATGACGGAGCAAGTTGAGACGAATCTTGCAGATTGAAATTGTCCGACAAGGTGTTGTTTAGTTCAAAGACTCAGTTCCACGGTGCTACTAGTAGCTACCCGTCCCCAACTGCACCGTTGCTCGTAACAATCCCCACGTTTCCTGCGTTAGGGAGATGACCAGAAGCAAAAGAGGCCAAAGGCAATCAATTAGCTCCGTGAGATCAATCTGCGGCCGTCAACCGATCCCGAGAAAGCAAGACTAAGCGACTCAGACGCCTCCCAAAACGAGTAAGCAGGCGACTGGGCCAAGTAGTACTTGTAGCATGTACGGCGGTGGTGGTAGATGCATCAGTGGACACCCTGAGACATACCCTATTAGGTAGCAGGTAGGCCTAGTACAGTAGTACTACACACTTGATAGAGAAGTCTTATGCAAGAGGCAACGCGTCGTAATAGGCAATACGTGCGTATTTCCATATGTAGTAGTCGTAGCCCATGACGAAATGTGTGTTTCTCGCCAACGCGGATTCCTGAGGTCAATAGCCCACAGAATCGTCAGGAAATCACAACAGAACCACCGGCCAGGCTTGGAACTTTGACGGGGAATCTCTATCGGCGAAGTTCATCTAAGCCCTCAAAAAACGGGGTATTCCAAGACCAGCGGTGCCTAGGTAGTAGCTCTCCGTATCCGCGGGAATGGGCGGCGTGGTTGTAGTCCCCTCACAAGTCATCGCTTCTGTACCTGATCCACGTTTGTGGAGGAGACAGCGATCCAGCTCATTCAGACCGACAACGTTTCATCCAGCCGACAGCTTTGGCTCCTCCACTCCTCTCCACTCCCCCGAAAAAAAAATTCATTTTGCTCTGCAGTCTAACAAGTTAGTAAGTGGGCAGAAATACATGCCTCCCAACTCACAACCAGCGAAGCTCTGCTATATGATGCCAATATCTGCGTCGTAAACCATCCCGGCTCAGTAAGATACTCTCAGGAGGATAGCAGGCGGTAGCATTAGCGCTGGAAGAAACTTGTCTCGGCGAGATTTGAATCGAAGCCGTTAGCACTATTAGCGCTGTGTCAAGCAAGGGTGAAGCAAGGGCCAAGCACGGAGTAATTGCGAGGGCTACTGTGCTGGTGCCAGTGACGCCTATGGGGTAGTTCCATACGACATACGAGGTACAGTAGGTACGGAGTAGACCCGAAGGATTTGAGTGCGGTGCCAAGTGGGAAGACACCCGCACAAGCTCATCTTTTCAATTCGCGTGATGGAAGGCTTTATATCTCCGGTGAGTCTGTAGAAAATTAGATTAGAAACATAGTTGATGAACAAATGGTATTAGTTTGTGAAACCATACCAGTATGCCAACCTCGATGGGTTATTCTCTATTAGGCTGTATTGCGTGTCGTTTAATGAGCGAAAAAGTCTGGTGAGAAGATGCACGCCAAATTTCCAATGACGATGCTTGTCTGGCTGAATAGGGATCTCACGCCCCCATCTTCTCTTCCTTGTAATCGAAGCTGGCCTCATGACAGATCGCACTATGAAGGTTATATGCGAGCAATAGTACATATATGCCGGCTCCCCGTACTGGACAATTGCTGCGTACGACATGGTTATGCTGCGTCCAAGGCAGCATGTGCTCCGTCCTCGTCCTCGCCATAGGTGTGTGCATTGTGTATATGATGGTGTGTAACACAAGTGGATCTTTAAGGCGGGAGTTCTAGCATGGTACTCCGTACTCCGTAATGGCCCCTCGGCAGCTCCCTTACAGGGCCAGCCCCTGGTCGAAGCGTTGCGCTTGTTCTAACGCCGCTCAACTAGTCTAGTCGAATATGTAGGTCGTCCTGCTAGAAGTGGCTGAAGTTGCGATTCCATTAAAAAAAAAAGTACGGCCGGCCACGGCCGGCTCAAGAGTCCCAGCAGTTGATAACCGCTACTAGTTGCAACGGCAGCGAGATTTTCGAAGCGAGCTAATTTCTGTGCTAGTGGCATCCGAGATCTTGCTGCAAGCTCGTGCTGCGGTGGCGAAGATGGATGATACGAGAAAGCGAGCTGAGACACAGCAAAGTCGGCGCACCGTGATTCCGAACTCGAAGCATATCGGGACACAACCGAAGGTGGTGAGACGAAGAGATTTTCCACCGCAAGGGCAGATGAGCCATCGTATTTCAAGCAAATCAAAATGAAACAATAGATGGAGAGCAGATGATTGATAGCCGCTTCATCCTGGCCGCAATCTCGAGTGCATCGGCCAATGGAACCCAAAGCAAGTCGCCGGCTATTCTTCTGTATGCAATAGCATGGCTGCCCATGAAAGTCGATCACGATCGCCTTTGACTAGCAATTTACCCGGCCGTGTAGTTTGCAGTGAGGAGATGCTGCTAGTGTCTGCTTCCCTTCCTTCCCCTTCCCTGCCGCGTGTTGCGGCTGCGACGAAGCGACCTTGGGTTGACAAGGCTGATCTGATGCTGGCCAACAAAAATTCCCTTTGCTAGCGCGTCGGCCGAAGTCCAGGCTGTGAAGGCGTCCTATGCCCAACGGCGTTAATCTCGTCCAGGTGGGCCAGTTGAAGGTTTTTAGCCTTGGCGAGGACGGATCAGAAGCCGGGTCCCCGCCAGGCATGCTGAGCAACGCGCATGCAAGAGCAGCAGGACTGCACTGAGGGCATGTGGCCGTGATTCGTCGTGGTACGGAAGATACGACGCAAGATGCACCACGCGTCGGCGGATCTCAGCTGCTCCAGGTTCTCGCGCCTCGTGCGAAATCGGTGAAGCTGCTAGTCCTGGTCATGGTTTGGCCGCTTGGCTGCAAGGAACGGGTTCCTGGCACGCGGGGGGTCTGGCCTGGCCTGGCCTGGCCTGCGGGAGAAATTGCTCCAGGTGTCCTCCTGTGTTTGGCCAAGATGCTCGGACAGCAAGCCGACGACTTCACGCCGGCGCGGCCTTTTGCAGGCTAGCCGCGTCGCCTTTGATTAGGCTGAGCTGCCGCGCTGCTGGGCACTTGGCCGTCCAATGGGTGCCATGAGCCGTTGCCAGACAGCGAGTTGACCGGTGCTCGACTGTGCTGCAGAAGCTGAAAACCAGGTACCAGTGGGTACTCGGACGGTACCGCTTTGACCAGGGGCAAGGCGCAGGGGATATCAGGCGATTTAGCACATGAAAGCGCGAGAGATGGCATCAATCGCCCTCTGGCCCATCGCTCCAGTGAATTAGTGCCGCCGATTCTCCATACCTATCCAGGTACTCGAGAGGAGATGCTGCAAAAATCGCTCGGCGAACGGCATGTGGCAGTCACATCCGACAGGCTCCGCAGCTTCAGGTGGCCGTTGGCAGGAACAGATCATGTGCGGTGCCTCCTTGTTTGAAAAGCCTCCGGTCTCAATCCGTGGACAAGTGATTGGCCGCAATAGACGTAATTCCCTAATTCCAGCCCTGAGCTACTCTGCTCGCTACTGCTGCTCGCTTGCAGTTGCCATTGTTACGGCCGACCTATCACCTACCTACAGTGCTCCGTACAAGTAGGTACTTGTACTTCCAGGCAGGGAGGGATGGAGGCGGCTACTGCGTGTACCTGCAAAATTTAATTCGCTTGCACCTGGTGCAGCTCGCAGTAGCACCTGCAGTGGCGTCAATTTATTTTGACATGTCAGGGCGTGTGTGTCTCTGAGATTCCACGTTGCGACTAAGTCAAGGCTATTCTCGAATCAGGAGTAATGCTAGCAGCACCTACATGCTTTAGCGGTTTGCACGGTGATCAGATTAAGACGCCAAGTTGAGCATCGCTGGTGGCGGCGTGGCCAGGCAGCTCCAGTACCACGTAATTGGGGGCCTCGAAAGAATTAGGAATCAAATCCTCACAGCAACAGCTCTGGCTTGTGAGTTGCTAACCCAACTTACCTACAAGCACATGTAAACATTTGGTTGCTTGCTTTTCTAGTCGTAGCAGCCAAAGCACCTACCAGGTAGGTATACTACTGCCTCCTAGTAGTAATGTTAGTGCAGAGAATCCTGCGACTTAGGGCCATATGTATGCACCTACACCAGATGCAGCTAAGATGGGAGGTCCTGCTCCGTAACACGAAGTGATATCCGACACAATCTGCTGCATTCGGGGCAGGATACCTTCTGATACCCCGCGGGTACATTAGCATTGGGTGTTGAAACCGCATTGCACAGCTCGATTGATCGATATCTAACAGCACTTATGTATAGACGGCGTTTTCGCCGGCGGCTCGGCCCTTCCGTGTAAGCACCTAGAAACCGTACTATGCCAAAGTCCACATTGGGATGTAGTGGTATCAATGGCATTAATGGCATAGACGGCGCGCAGCAATGATTTTGTAGTATATTTTCGCTTGTTGCAAACATCACTTGTATCAGTTCTAGGAATGAATCCAAGCCACGGATTATCATGTTCGCCTGTGCATAAATTGATACCGAGTCAGGTACTTAGTTGAGTTAGCCGATGGCAGTGCTCGGGGTATACGAAGCAACAGGTACTATAATTACGGGTACTATCGCGGCTACTATAATTGGCAGTTGTGATTTTCCTAACGAGAGTGAATGAAAGAGTCGCTGCGGCGGCATGTTTTCAGGGGACGTCTTCTATGTATCATTTCTAAATCAAATATGGCACAACAGGGGAGAAGCCCTGCAGTACGTCGCCTAAATATTCATCGCCAATCAAGCTGATGGCTCACGAGGAACATGACTACTACTACTATTCAAGGTCTCTGCTACAGTATTGGGACTCGCACTATGGACAGGCTGTTCAATACTAGTATGGTAAAGGCAATAAGACACGCCGTCTTGGAATTGCCACTCGTACGGAGCCAGCCACATGCATGTAGGGCAGCAGTAGTTGCGAGAACTATTGAAAGAAGCTCGGCATCTGGTCCCCGTCATTGCATGAGACCATGGCTCGGCATGTGTGAGCGTATCATATAACAATATGCGGTGTATGCCTCTCGGCTTCTTAGTCGAGCATGCAAGTAAGCTTGAAACATCAATTTCATGTCTCTGCCAAGAACCAATCCCCTTGACATCACAGCTCCGATTCCCCTGAGATCCCTCGCATCAGCTCATATGAACATGAGTCACGGCCAAGATGAACAATGGCCAAGCAGTAGTACGTTGATGAAACGATCTGGCAAATGATTATCAATAGCCGCCGGTCCATTGACAAATCGATTGGGTGAAACCGCGGCATCCATCGCATGCACTGCCATCTCGGTGCCCAAAGCAGCTGGAGGATGGACGCTTTCCTGCACGCTGATATCAAGTACCTGTCATTGCAGCTGACATCGAAACTGCAAGCCCCTTGATAGCCATTGGACTTTACGAATTACCGAAAAATCATACGGCCATCTGAATGGGTCGCTTAAGCCAAGCCACGCAAACAAGCGTTATTCTCATGCACAGCAAACCAACAGATGGCAATGAAACTGACTCAGTTACAGTTCCAACCAGCTGAAGCCAGGCCAGAAGTGTCAACTGGCCACTTGTGGTTGTCAGAAAGGACCAAAAGCTTTGCCAATGAGCAACCAAGATGGAGTGGACGGGTGTGTGTGGCGTGTGAGACAGCGTAAGCACTTGTTTCGGAATCTTCTAGACAAGAGCAGGCGAAAATGCAGTGAGCTTAGAAAATGCGATTACGGTAATTTCTAAGCTTTAATGATGTACCTCTGGTACTTTCATCCTGCCCGGCATTAATTTCACCTGCTGCAGAGGTAGTTCCGAAACTGCCATTCGGAAAGTGAGGGTGAGAAAATAGGCAGGGCTTGGGGGAAATGGACAGAAAAGCGCGCCAAGACAACACAAATGATAACCAGGCTCAGTTAGAATCGGTAAAATGAGGTGAATTCGTCGGATATGACAGACTGGCTAATTTGAAACTTTTGCGCTCTAATTGAAACAGCGTTTCTTTTACCCGGTTACATATTTCGACATTTGCTGCTTGCAATGAGATGATGATTGGGGAGATGACGCAGTAAGCACAGTCGACTTACCCAAAGTATGTCAAATCTCCAGAGATACCATTAAGTCGCCGCTATCAAATTCCAAATTCACAATTTAACCCAACTCTGTCTTATTTGCTTTTGCATCATATGAGAACAACGTGTAACAACAAAAGCCATTGGCAGTTGCTTTTGAAAGATATCAAGACTCAAATACAGTCATATTTCACGGCTCTGCACTGTCTCACTACGTCATTGTCCCACACATTCCACAGTGTGCAACATGAGACAAGTCCCCACTTGCATGGTCGCTAATCGACCTCATCCGTTTTCGCAGCATCTGAGCGACGATTTTTCCAAGTCAGTGGGCAAACCGCGGCGGGCTGCGATACTTGCGCTCCCTACCCAGAGAGGCGACGACTGAATATCGATACCGGTGTCAATCGGCCCACAGTCCTTTTGCCCAAGGTCTCAGCCGTTGACGTCGTCCTCGCTTCTCCACGGATCGTCATCCAGTCCCCCGCTTCAGCGAATGGCTGGACCACCTTGATCAGCTGATATCAACTGCTGTCGTCGGCGGCTCTGCGCTCCAGCACCACGACCCATCATGAGCGATCTACAGCGAGCCTGGGCACGATCAAAGCTTGGGATTCCCGCGGAGCCTTTTGAGGAGCTGGACGAGGCGGAGGAGGACCAGGTGCCGGAGCTGCCAGAAGGGGTCGACGACGATTCCTCTTCGGCCTCGTCGGCCTCGTCGGTATCGTCGACGGGGACAATTATCCCGACGCCGAGCCAGAGGCTCTTTGCTCGCCCCCAAGGGTAACTACAACTACACCCAAGCTGGATATGGCAGAGGGCTTTTTCATGATTGAGCTGTCGGGCTGACAGTGCATGCAGCGTCGCAAGGGGCAGAACGCTGGAGCAGATCCCATGGACCACCTACTTTGAGCGGGAGCTGTTTCTGAAGTCTGATGCCCACCCAGAGGTCACTTACCATGTCTACCTCAACTCGCCGGTAGAAAAGGGGCCCTTGTACGTGATGCATCACGGCGCCGGATCCTCTGGGCTCTCGTTTGCGGTGGTGGGCTCTGAGATAAGGAAACGACTCCCAAATGCTGGCATACTGGCAGTCGACTGCAGAGGTCATGGTTCCACAACTGCCCCTGACGGCGCGGCCTTGGATCTACGGCTGGATACGTTGTCGTCCGACCTTTTCGCCATGATTGAGGCCACGAAATCGCAGATGGGCTGGCCAGAGCTGCCCCCTATAGTTCTCGTTGGCCATTCGCTAGGGGGGTGCTGTGGTAACAGACCTCGCCATGAGTAAAAAGCTGGGCACGTCTCTCCTAGCATATGCAGTGCTGGATGTTGTTGAAGGCTCTGCCATGGATGCGCTCCAGAGCATGCAAACATACCTGTCTACGCGGCCGGGAGGGTTTGCAACTGTCGAGTCAGGCATTGACTGGCACATCAGAACTCGAACCGTGAGAAACTCTCTCTCCGCCAGAGCTTCAGTGCCGGCCTTGTTGGTATGGGACGAGAGCCGAGATGCGTCTCGCCCATGGAGATGGAGAACAAATCTAGCAGCTACACAGCCTTTCTGGGAAGATTGGTTTGTAGGGCTGAGTAAGAAGTTCCTGGGGGCGCGTGGGGGAAAGCTCTTGCTGCTTGCTGGTACAGATCGACTGGATACGGAGTTGACAATTGGGCAGATGCAAGGTGAGTGCAGCCACGACGAGGAGTGATGGGTTGATCCTCGAAAGGGGTTGGCAAGCTTGAGGATTAATTTTTGTTGCATCATTTAGGTAAATACGCTTTACAAGTGTTCCCAGAAGCCGGACATTTTATCCACGAGGATAAACCAGAGCAAACTGCCATGACTCTGGTGGACTTTTACCGCAGAAACGATAGGAGTGCGTTGGTTCTGCCTCCAAAAGTCTCTGAGCTCTTGAAGCAGGGGAAGAAGGTATAATGACCATCAACCAGCGATGGGGGACGGGAAACAATTACATACTTGAACGGTAGGAAAGCTGCCTCGAGGCGTTTTGACAGGCCTTATATTACTGCTCACTCCCTTGAAAGCATATGGATGTATGTATATCATGATGAGTATAATACCAAGATAGCAACCGAAGAAGAAATAATATCGATATAAACACCCGGGTGTGAGATGTTGTCCAGATGATCAGCAGTGCTGGAAGCAGTCAACTTTTGCAAAATGTATGAGAAAAGAGCAATACAGCCTCATCTTTTCAAGGAAATGGTTTACGAGAATAATCCCTGGTAGCTAAGACGTCTTAACACAGATGAGCTGTCAGCTTCGGTAGTCACCCGGGAGATGCCTTGTCAAGTCATGCTGCAGGAACCTCGAGTGAGTTGTGATATGATGTTTGAAATGAGATACGAGTAGATGCAAGCCTAGGATCCTTGTATTTTGCTGTGGGTTCTTCTTTAGTTATAATACCTATCTACTATATCTAGTACTAGCAGGTATTCCATCGCCATGCAGTTGCTTTCCTGCTGCCCAATGATCCGCCTCCGCACCATTCAAATGTCCGCCTGCGGATAATTCTTTCACCCAAGTATATTTGCGGAGGGCGGATTACTGCTATCCTCACAATGGTCGAAGCCGGCTCTTCTCTCTACAAGAAGGTGATTTCGAGCCACAGATTCTTAATTCCTACAGCCTCGGGGGAGCACATCGCAAACCACAACTGCTGCTCCCTAATACCTACTGCTTGCTCGATTATTCGCCCTGCTCCTCATGTTTCTTTGCGGAGCAGTATGTGTGTGATTCGGCCCCCATGAGGCAAGCCAGATTGTTCTGAGACATGTAACTAAACAGGCCTCACTAGCAGTATCTAGGTCTAACATGAAGGTTACATGTCATTTCACAAAATGCAAACTACAGCGGCCATCACCATCGGTGCGAGTACGAGTAAGAACGCGCCAAGCCAAGTGACAAGCAGCCTTTCGGGGACGATCAAAGTCCGTCGACGATAGATCCAAGGGCTGATTGGCTGCAGCCCCTGGCATCGAGCATCTCCACACCGCAGCATCCGCCTCTTTTTTTCTGCCCTTCTCCAACCTCAGTGTCAGTAGCGTAGTACGCAGTGCTGTACACAAGACAAGCCATCAATCAATCACCTCAATAGCTCGTATACCGAGCCCAATCAAAGGTGGCGCTTTCAGCTGGATTCCAAGGGAGAGCCCCTTTACTGCTGTTGGCTGTGCTCTGCTCACATCTGCCCTGAATCAATGCCAGCCCAGGCACTACTTTCCACTAGAGGCCAGTAAGCGTCCGCCTATTCAGTGACTAACGGATGGTCAGACGCCTCTCAAAGCCTCCCAGATGCGCTACGCTAAAGCTTGTTGGGCAGTAAATGCTGCCTTCTCCAGGGCCAAATCGGGCCCATCCGCCTCTAGCAGGTCGCTAGCGTCAACAGTGGCGCCCAAGATGGGCTGCTAATGGCGCGCTGCCACTCTGTGTTACCCCCAACACGCAGCAGCCGGCATTCCACGTCTTGCTTCTTTTGGCTCGCCAGCACGTCTCTTCCTTCTCTTCTTCTTCCTCTCCTTCTTTCTATTGCTATTCCTCGGCTGTATTGCTCATCCCGAACAAGATTTTTTCACCAAAGACTCTCTGCACGCTTCCGTCAGCTACAATGAAGGCCTCCATCGTGTCACTCGTCTTCACCGCGGCTCTTGCTGCTGCCCAGGATCTCAGCGGCCTCCCAACCTGTGCTGTAAGTAATAACAACTTGGACAACAACACGTCGGACTATCGGTGACGCTCAGGTGGAAAATCTCGGCCTCTGGCTTCATCGGAGCCCATTGATGGGTTCACTTCCATCTGTTACACCAACCAATCCATTCGTGAATAGCTATGGGTATCTGAATAAGACTGACCGAGTATCCGTGCTGAAATAGACCGGCTGCGTCACAAAGTTCACCACCGGTTCCGCGATTGGCGGCTGCCAGCAGCTTGACATTGGATGCATCTGCAAGAATGCCGACTTCCTCAACGGCATCGCATGCTGCCTGGCCGATGCCTGCAGCAAATCTGACCAGGACAAGGCCGTCTCGTTTGCTCAGCAGATCTGCTCTTCCGCGGGCGTGAGCACCCCCGACACCGTTGTGTGCAAGGACAGCTCTTCACAGACCGGATCTGCCACTGCATCGGATAGCTCTGCTTCGAGCAAGACGACTGATTCTTCCGACTCATCCACCACTGGATCTTCCGATTCATCCACTACTGGATCTTCCGACTCATCTACCACCGCCACCGACTCTTCCTCTACCTCGACTGGCTCTGGCTCCACAACTGCTGCTCCCACCGGCTCTTCCGCACAGACAACCACAGGATCCTCCACAAGGTCCGCGGCTACATCTACGAGCTCAGGTGCTGCTGCCCCCTTGGCTTCTGCTGGTAGCCTCGTTGGTGCAGCCATTGCCATGCTGGCTGCTGCCCTATAAGGGATTCACAAAACGCCTCCATACCGCAACAGCAGAGAGAGCTGGGACAAGGAATATCTGGTGTGACAGTAATCTTATATGCTTTTAACGGGGAGGCACTAAATGTAACTGCACGAACTGAATGAATGTTGTAAATAGTCTAGTTAGGCGAGGAATGATTTGACTAGAGTTCTAATGAGGGAGACACCAAACTATAATACCGATTGCTACGTTGCCTATCAATGGCTCATATATCCCCTACTATCGCCCCTCCGTATGCTGAATCCTACTCAAGCAGAATTCTTCACATACTGTGCTACATCCCTATTGTCCACCGTGTATACATCTCACTCAGCGCAGAAAATCGCCCAGCTTAACTATGCGAGATACATCAACTTGGGGAAGAAGCCCTTATTCGAGAACGCACGATGACGTCGTATGGTAACGGTGAATCCCCCAGCAGCAGTATGGAGATGCATTGCGCACAGACAGAACAGCAAGGTCTCAAGAAGATTTAAATATTTCGAAAAGTCTTTTTTTTTTCTCCTAGAATTTCTAAGCGGCGAACGCAGTATCCGGTTTCCGCGATTTATGGTTAAAAAGCCAGGGCGCAAATCGTAACCTTAAAAGCAGATCCAAGCTCCAGCGCCAAGCGCTTTTAAGTTCTCCAAAAATGTACGATGCGGAGTCTTTTTTCCCCACACACGGCATGAGTTTCCTCACTCGCTGGTATCTCTGCTCTCAAAAATCGGGTTTTGAATGGTTAAATCATATTTTTGTCTTGAATTTTCGTATCATTCGTGTAGGTTACCCTTCTTAACAGGGTGAGAAAAATGCAACTATTTTGCTGCTCTTCAAGATTCGCTCGTAACTTCAAATCCTCTCCTGCTCCCACACCTATTCGTAATTATAATGCTTCTATTTACTTCAAAGTTTGGACGCCTTAGCACTAGGGGAATTTTTAATAACCTCATCCAATGCCTTGATAAGCCCTTGAATTTCATCCACTTTGATGATATCGTGTTAGTCAATCCTCCTAAATCTGTGGGCGGGGTTGAAAACTCACATGTATTATAGTGCACCATGCTTACCCTCACAGCGCCATCTTTAGACAAGCCCAAAGTCTCTCGAGCCAGCCGTTCTGAGTAGTAAGTTCCGTAGCGGAAGCCATATGGGGTTTTGCTCTCGACTTGTTCGACAACTGCTTGGGAGGCCAGTCCCTTGACAGAGAAGCTAATCGTTGCGACTCGGGCACGGACACTGCTGTCCAGGGTGCCGTAAATAACCACATTGGGCTGCAGCTTGAGATAGTCGAGAAGAGTAGTCTGCAGCAGGGATTCATGAGCAATGATGCTGTCCCACTTTGAGTCCAGATACTCGACCACGTGCGGAACGGCCTGAAGCAACTCGTACGATCCGCCTGCAAGGCCAATCTTGTCTTCCAGAGAGACTGAAGGGTTGAAGAAGTGTCCCAGGGGTCGAACATGGGTCTGCGCACTCCAGCTGCCGTAGAGCATGGATATGTGAGGCCCATAAACCTTGTACCAAGAAAAGCAGTAAAAGTCAACCCCAAGATCCTTTACATCGACGGGCCGGTGAGGCGCATACGCCACAGCATCAACGCAGAGCAAAGCGCCAACTCCATGAGCAGCAGCCGCCACGGCCTTAACATCAGTGATTGTCCCCAGGAGATTGCTCGCATGGGTACAAGTCACCAGCCTCGTCCTGGGCGACAGGAGCGCAGTCAAGTCGCTAACAAGGAGCTCGGGATTCAGACTAGGCTTTGGCTTCCACCACTTGAGGACGAGATTCTGCCGCTCGGCCAGGTCCAGCCACGAGGCAATGTTGGACTCGTGATCGATCCAAGAAACGACAATCTCGTCTCCCGGGTTGAATTTCAGGGCATAGGACAGATTGCGGAACAGCTGAGTGGTTGACGAGCCAAAGACAATCTCATCCGGGTTGGCGTTGATGTACTTGGCGGCGGCCTTGTATGCGGCGCCATACAGGGCGGTGGACTTCTTGCTCACGGTGTAAGAGGCGCCGAGCTGGACATTGGTCCCGGTGAGGTAGTCTGTGATGGAGTCGATGACGGTGCCGAGCGTCTGGCTGCCTCCGGCATTGTCGAGGTAGACCTGGTTCTGCTGCAGGGCGGGGAAGTGGTCCCGGACCTCCTTCTGGTGGTTCTCAAAGACCATGGCCGCGATGTGTGAGTCAATGGCGATGTTGGTGAATTGTGTAAGAGGGTAAGAAGCAAACTCCAGAATTGGTGCTAGAATATTAAACGCTATGCATACTACAGTCTTATAAAGCTGATATGGGCTTTTGAACCATCTTGCGTCAGCGGGGTATGGATAATATGGAGTTCGGTGTTCACATTGGTGACTAAAACCGAGCGCCGTTTTTGTCTAAAAGCGTGTTTGTTCAATGGTGCTAGGTGCCAATCAACGACAAATGTCAAATATTACTGAACACTAAATCAGTGAAATTGCGCGTCTTGATCATTATACCGTGGTGGTTTTGATACGTCTACTCCATTTTGTGTCGCAAAGCGGACAAATCGTCGGCTGCAGGGTATGGCGCTTGTCATGTTCAAAATGCTGATCTAGGATGTTGAGAATATGGCTGTATAGCAACATGAACTGTAACTTGTTAAATTGAGTAAGTTTTCAAATACACGTTGATGAAAACGCACCATGATAGGCTGTGAATTGGCAGCTGAAATAACTGAGCTGCCTGGCTACAAAATGATGTGATAGATGAATAGCTTATAAGCTCCATATCGGTTGCACTATGCAGACAAGCTGTCATATATCTATCATATGAAGGAAAATAAAAGAGGCAGAAGAAACAATATATCCAGGGATTTTGAATCATCCCAAGTAAACTTGCAGTTGACATCAACACTTTGACAAATACTGAGAAGAAAAGACAAATGCAGCTCAATGGCAAGTTTTCCACTTTGGGAAATCTGCAGGGCTAGCTTGGTGGGGAAGTGGTGCCAGTCTGAAGGCGGCAGAAAAAAAAGTTCAAGATGCGCGCCATCGGCTGATCTCGCAACTGGCCTCATACCATTTCCCACCTTTTTGCAAAAATCTTTTCCACTCGAAATCTTTTCGCCATTGTCACTGCCATAGCCAATTGCGCAAAAACTGCCAGAGCCGTCCGCCACCGCCATGAAGAGAAAGGCAGAAAGCCATGCTTCTGGCAAAAAAGCCGGCAGCAAGAAGGCCAAGACTTGTATGCCCTTTCTCCAAGCTTCCTCTCCTCTTTCCAGCTCAATTGGATGCTAACTGTCATGTTCAGCCATTAGCCCAGAGGACGCAAAGAAGCGCTTCCGCAATGGCCTCTTCGACGACTCCGTTCTCAAGTCATATACCACCGAATACGCTGAATCCTCGCCATATAAACATGCCGTCATCCACAAGCTCGTCGACGACAAGCTCCTCCGGTCGGTTCGAGACGAAGTCCGCGAAAACGTACAATTCACCCCGAAAGAGACCGATATTTACAAGATCCACCAATCTGGTGACCTGGCCAACTTGGATGGCCTCGACGACGAGTCTCTTGCCAAGCTGCCCTCTCTCCTTTCCCTCCGCGATGCCATCTATTCTGAGACTTTCCGAAACTATGTCTCCAGCATCACCAACTGCGGCCCGCTGAGTGGCAAGAAGACAGACATGGCCATCAACATCTACACTCCCGGCTGCTACCTGCTCTGCCATGACGACGTCATTGGCAGCAGACGAGTCAGTTACATTCTCTACTTGACAGATCCCGACATCCCGTGGAAGCCCGAATGGGGTGGCGCATTGCGTCTGTTCCCCATCCAGGAAATCAAAAACAAGGATGGCGACGTTGCCAAGACGCCGCTGCCAGACGTGGTCAAGGTCATCCCGCCTGCGTGGAACCAGCTTAGCTTCTTCGCCGTCCAGCCTGGCGAGAGTTTCCACGATGTCGAGGAGGTGTACCACGCAGAGACAAAGAAGCAGCTAGAGAAGGAAGGTGGCCGTGTCCGCATGGCCATCAGTGGCTGGTTTCACATCCCCCCAAGTTGGAGAGGAAGGCTACATTGAGGGAGAGGAGGAGAGGAACGCAAAGAACAGCGGCCTCATGCAGCTTCAGGGCAATCCTGCTCAGTACGATGCGCCGCAGGCCAACCCTGTCGCGATCAAGAACCCAGAGAGCAGCGAGGCTGAATTTGAGGAGGCTGATCTGGAATTCCTGCTGCAGTACATTGCGCCAACGTACCTGACACCCGATACGCTGGAGCAAGTGTCTGAGCATTTCGAAGAGAACTCGAGCATTACTCTTGCAGACGTCTTGTCCAAGAAGTTTTCCAAACGCGTCCAGGATTACATCCAGGCGCAGGAAAAGGCCTCTCTCCCCGAAGACAGTGCAGCTATCGAGAAGTCTTCTGCCTGGAAGGTGTCCAAGCCGCCTCACAAGCACAGATATCTCTACCAGCAGCCTTCTACCAAATCTAGCAAATCCTCAGATGAATCACCAATCACAGAGCTACTGGACAAGCTCTTCCCGAGTGATCAATTCCGCCGCTGGCTGCAAGTAGCCACCGGCTGCACCATTGAGAACCACGACGTCCTTGCCCGCAGATTCCGCCGCGGAATGGACTACACTCTTGCCACGGGCCATGAGGGCAAGGCTCGTCTGGAGCTCAACCTGGGTCTCACACCAACAACTGGCTGGGGAGACGTCGCCGACGAAGAAGAAGAGGAAGAGGAAGAGGTAGAAGCCAAGCCCAACGGAAAGAACAAGAAGAAGAACAAGGGCAAGGGCAAAGGAAAAGCAAAGGCTGTTGAGAAAGAGCCAGAGGAAGCTGCCGAAGTCGGCGGTCACGAAGTTTACATGGCTGGTGATGACGACAATAACGAAGACGCCGCGGTGTACAAGTCGAGCGGAGATGACGACAACATTTTGTTTTTCCAGGCTGCTGCGTGGAACAAGATGACGCTTGTTCTGCGTGATAGCGGTGCTCTCAAGTTTGTCAAGTATGTGAGCAAAAAGGCCAATGGCGATAGGTGGGACATCTCTGGTACATTTGATGTAGAGGAGCCAGACGAGGACGAGGAAGGCGATGAGGACGAGGAGGATGGGGATGAGGAAGAAGATGAAGACGACGAGGCAGCAGGCTCAGGAGAAGACGAGTTTGAGGGTTTCTCGGACTAGCAGAAAAAAAATTATAATTTTACGGCGAACGAACACATTCACGAAGCACCTTTTAGACATGTATGGATAGAACAATGTAGATTTCTCTTAAAAATGATTTCTTTAAGCCTTTTTATTGAGCTTGGGTATCTAAATGCTTTGATATTCTTCGTAAACCGTCTCGTGAATGCGCCTTTCCCATAAAATCATGAATATAGTACAAAATTTATATGCAAAAAAAAAAAAGAAAGAAACACTCTCACGACAAGACTGCTCTGCTTTCACGCCGGTGTTAAAGTTTCAGAAAAGATATCGGACAGCTCTGATCGTAACAACTGCGTGATGCCGCGTGCTTCTTCGCTCCTCCCAGATTGCTTTAAATGGTTGACAGTGTCGTGGCCCAGAAAGGCAATCCACGGAATGGTGCCCATGCCCGTGAATTTGGTAAGATTCAGCTTATCTGGGCCCAAGGCCCGCACCAGCTTGCGCAGCCTCTTCTTGTCGTTGAAGAACTCCAGGGCAGGGAGGTGGTCGGGATGCGTTGGGTGGTATAAATGCAAATGTGCCATCTCTACGGGAAATGGCCGTGACAAGCGATCAGCCGTGGCCAAGTGAGCTTCAAAAAGCTTTTCTGACGGCATTTCCCTGCTGTATGATTCTACCGTAGATAGCCACGACACCGATCTCCATGGCTGGACCAGCAGTTTTGGTAGAGAAGGGTTGTGCTGGAAGAGCTGCTCTGCTTCGAGGATCGCCTGTATGGCAGCGTTCAGGTTGCCGTATTGGGCCTGGCTCTTGATGCGAACGATTTGCGACAACAAGGAAGACGCACGAGCGATGCGCTGCTCCTCGCCGATATCTCTAGATTCATTCATAGCCCGCGTAATCCATTCCCACGCCACAGACTCCATATTTTCAGCAATAAGGAAGGGCACAAGCGCCCGAACAAAGGCCGTATTGTCTAGGAAGAGAAAGTTACTCTCCGCTCCAGATGATCGAAGCCATCGAACAACTCGGAGGGCGGTATCTGAAGACGTCGCTAGAAGATTCGCGTCCGAAGCGTTTGACAGCTGTTGCCCCTTGGCCACCAGACAGCCCGTGGCAGCCTTGAGCGTCATCATACCCCTAGACACGGCATGATCAAAAACATCCATCGGATCACGATCTGGCACCCATAGCGCCTTTGGCAAGGGGGGGCGTGTTCTCCTTGTTGTTGTAGCTGAATAGAGGATTTGATAGAACGGATTTCAAATGTAAAGACGCAGCGGAGCGACGGGCCTGAGGGCTGGTCTCTCCAGTAGATTTGGTTGGCGCAGGGGTGTGATCAGAGGAAGAGCGTCCATATTCGCGGTCCAACTGGCTACGAAAGGACGCCTTGATGCCATCAAGGAGCTTTTGCGACTGCTGCTTGGATATGGGTAGGGGTTCGTGGTATCCGGCGAAAAGCTTCCTCAGCGATTGGACGGACTTTGTGGAGAACATGGCGAGCAGGAAGAGGGCACTGGCTGGCCAATGTTACAATTCGACAAGTGAAAAACAATAGTTTTGGTTGCCACTGCCAGCAAGGCAGGCTGAGCAAGGGTAAACTCGGCGGCTATAGCTGTCCTGTGCTACTGATCCTGAGTTCGAGGCTCTATCTGGAACGAGCCAAAAGGCTCCAGCCTCGTCATGATTCAATAATGCGCGGCACAGGCCATGTCATGTGATACGTGGGCTGAGTTTGGACCCCAATCGAACTGCTGCGGGGGGAACGTTGCCCGGTACCGTAACCTGCCCCGTCTCCACGCAGAGGCCAGGCTCGCTGCCTTTGGGTGCGCTGGCAATGTACAGATACGACGGGCTACTTGGCTAGCGGGACAGGCAAGGTATCGGGGACATGTGCCTTTTTCGCTGCTGCCGAGCTTGACAGGGTGCAACTTGGCGAGGCTGGACGCTGAGAGGGCAAGACAAAGCGCTGCAAACAAGGCATGTCTCGTGCAAATCAGCCAATTGCGTGGCACCAGAGTCATTATCGGCCATCCGTGCACATTGTCTAGGTCTCACCTGTGCCCTGTGTCGCTGATTCAAGACACAATGGGCTCTGGCAGCAGCCCAATTGAGGGCGTTCACAGTGTGCACACACCCGTTGCAGCGGCTAGCCCGAAAGTCAAACCGTGCGAAGTGTCAGCTGGGAGTTGATCTCATCCCACGATGCAGCAAACTTGCTTTGACTTTCACTGTGCTGTAATCGCGGAAAATTATAGCACAAAGGGACCTGGTGCCCGGTGCCCTGACGCACCGATCTGGCGATTTGCTCCACTGCCGGCCGGCATCAATGTATACAGTGCGAAGAGTGTGCAAGGCTCAGCCGGCTCTGGGAATTGCTCGCCCATGTCATTAGTACTGCTACCCAAGCGGTAGCTTGGAGACCAGAGTTGGAGGAAACTGCCGCAAGACAATACTTTACCGATATCACCAATACCGACTGCATCTTCTGTACAATCCCAAAGACACGACACAACATGGCCCCCAAGACTCTCATTGCCCCGTCAATTCTTTCGGCGGATTTCGCACAGCTCGGCGCAGAATGTGCCCGAACCATTGAGCAGGGTGCGGATTGGTTGCACGTTGATATCATGTTAGTAGAGCTGCATTTAGCTTCCCGCAATCGCAACGCCTTTGTATTCCGATAGAATTGGCTGACAAGCTGTATTCAGGGATGGCCATTTCGTACCCAACATTACCTTTGGCGCCCCGGTTGTTGCAAAGGTCCGCCCGCACGTCGAGAAGCCGAGCCAGCCCGCCGGACGAGGCACATTCGATTGCCATATGATGATTGCGGAGGTGTGTTGGATTCAGCAAGCCTCGTATTGAGAACTTTGGGCTACCTGTTCTTTGATACGAAGAGTACCCTTTTCAGTTCCAGAGCTAATATTGGGTGCCCAAACAACAACAGCCCAAGAAATGGGTCAAGGAGTTCAAGGCCGCCGGCTGTGACCTATACTGCTTCCACTACGAAGCCGCTTTCTCATCGGCTGCAGAATCCCCCGAGGAGACGACCGACAAGAAGACAAGCCCCAAGGAACTGATTAGATATATCCACGACCAAGGGCTGCTGGCTGGCATTGCGATCAAGCCTGATACATCCGTTGATGTGCTTTGGGACATCCTTGAGAGCTCGGACCCCAAGGAGAAGCCTGATGTACGTTACTTTGATCCACAGATTTGTTTGGCCATTCTGCTGTTTGTTGAACTGGAGGAAATTGAAGCTAATACTGGCAATTACTACAGATGGTTCTTGTTATGACAGTTCATCCCGGATTTGGAGGCCAAAAGTTCATGGCCTCGGAGCTGCCAAAGGTCCAGGAACTGCGGAAGCGATACCCCGAGCTGAACATCGAGGTTGATGGAGGTCTCGGCCCCGGCACAATCGACCAGGCCGCCAATGCAGGAGCAAATGTCATTGTCGCGGGCAGTGCCGTCTTTGGAGCCAAGGATCCGGCCGAGGTCATTTCTCTGCTTCGAAAGTCTGTCGACACGAGGGGTGGCAAATTGTAGATTGGAGGGAGCGGGGCAAATATTGGATAGAGCTGAAATGACTTGAACGAAACGCATAGAATAGACCACGTCTCAATTTTCTTTTACTGGCACAGAAGGCACGATATAAACTTCACCTCTGGATCTCGTAGCTTTACCACATGCATTCTACTTTCCTCCTTGGACCAAGTCAACCCAAATACCCAGCCTTAAGCCGTGGCTGCTGGAGCCTGTGCAGCCTCGTCCCCTCCCCTCGCAGTTATAGTGGGCAGCAGTGGCGCATCAGGCAGAGCCCAGGCCCGTGGAGCCCTATTCCAGCGCTCAAAAGGCCGCTGAAACTGCCCCTCCTCGTGCGCTCTAGCTGGTGGATCTGGCACTGTGCCACAGTGAAGGTACTTGCTGGCCAGCTCTCAACGCGGTCAAGGGGGGCGTCACCGGGCGCTCAGCCAAAAAACCTTCGTGACCAGCGCCAGAGCCTTTCGTCTGCTTCCGGGGAAAACCTCGTGCCTCCCTTTGCCCTCCACCTTTGGACCTCCCTTTGCCACAACACCACACACCCTCGACGCTCTGGTGCCATCTCGCATCTACATCTTCGTCTCCCCTCGAGAACGCACGACTCTGTCCTCTTCGTTGTTGTTTTTTCTCTCTTCATATTTTTTTTCCCTTTTCCATCGCTCTCTGCTCGTTGCACCCTCAGCAGAGGCCATCTGACGGGCCACTGCACAATTGCCACATCCCTCCTCATCTCCACATACCTTATCAGCTCCCCATGTCTGAGGTCATCTCACGGCCATCTGCCTCACGCGGCAGAGGCTCCGGCCGAGGTGGCAGAGGGGGTTTCGCCGGCCGAGGCGGTCGCAGATCCAATGGCGAGAACTTCAAGGCTGACGACAACTTGGGCACGTTTGAGGACGAGGGCGAGTTTGCCGAGCTTCGAAAGCAATATGGCGACAAGACTTTGGTGATCCGCGAAATGTTCCCCGACTGGTCTGAACCCGATGTCCTCTATGCTCTCAAGGAAACAAACGGCGATGAGACCGAGGCTGTGACACGAATGGCTGAAGGTATGTTGGGAGACGAAATTTGCAATTTGAGTTTTGCCTCTTTTTTCACCTCTTTTCTTTTTCGCTTTGCAAACGCACCGGCATCCTGCGTGCGGCAATTCAATATTCAATTGCAACACACCTGTCGACTTCCCTTCTACGAATGATTTCTACGTGCAGGTGAATCGGCATATTCAATTGCTAATCCCAATTTTTTCTTCTCTGTCCTTAGGCACCATCTCTCAGTGGGGTGAAGTCTCCAAGAAGACAAAGACCGCTCGTACCAAGGCCAAGGACACATCCTCTGCACCCGCCAACACCGAACTGTCTTCCAGCGCTCGAAACACCCGTGGAGGTCGTGCTTCTGACGGAGCTCCTCGTGGCGGCCGAGGCAGGGCTACAGATCGAGGTGGACGTGGTGGACGTGCCAGGTCGACTCATCCTACCAACGGATCTCGACCCAAGGATGGCCAGCAGCTTTCTGTGCCCACCGAAGAGTCCCCCGCATACAAAGATGACGCTGCCAACGGACTTGAAGAGAAGATCCCCGTGGTCGCTGAGACGGCTGCCGTGGCCGAACCCGCCAAGGCTGCTGTTCCTCCGGTCAAGACTTGGGCTAGCATGCTCCGACAGTCGATTCCTCCCCCCAAGATCGTGCCCGCAGTTCCCAAAGAAGTTGCTGCTCCCAAGCCCGTCGAACACGTCGAACCCGAACACGCTCCCGAACCCGCCCCAATTGAAGCTGAACCCGTCAAGCCCGAGGCCGAAGAGAACGCAGAGAACACTCCAGTTGCTGAGCAAGCAACTCCTGTTGCCGCTCCCGCAGCCACAGAACCCGCTGCCATTATCGCTCCTTCTCAAGATGAGCTGACGGAAACCAATCTCGAACAAGTTGTTGATGTCTCCCAGCCACCTGCAACAGATACTGCTGCAAGCACAGCTGCTGACTCTTGGGACCCTCGACAGAGCCCCCCGAGCGCTACTGCCACGCCTCTCTCAGCCGCCCAGCAACAGCACCAGGCTCAGAAGACCACTTCTAGCGGCTATGCTGCCACGGCTTTGAAGGCGACTACCGAGCGAGTCGCGCCTCGCACTCCTAGCTTCCAACGACGAGTTCTTCAGCAAGAAGAGGCTGTCCGCATGCCCGGCAACCGAGAGGTTGATCGTGCTGCTGTTCAGTTTGGTGCCTTTAACCTCGATGACGACGAGGATATTGATGGCGAGCGCGAAGAACCAGAGACTCGAGCTCAACCCCCCGCCGATTCACCTGTTGCCATTCCCCGTACTTCACTTCCTCCGGCCTCTCAGCCTGTCGCTGTGCCGGAAACCTATGCTCCTAAAGCCACGACTGCACCCCCCTCCCGGAATGACACCTATTGGTATGTGCCATGTTCCCTATTGTGATTTTCCCCGCGTGTGTTTTTGAGACTAATTCCCAATTCAGCTGCTGCAGCCACTTCAGCCCAGGCTCCTATCTCCTCTCAGAGTGCGTTTCATTTGCGAATCCAAGACGTGAAGAAGAACTATCGCTAACTATATGATTCTGCAGCTCAACCTCCCATCCCTAACATTCAGCAATACGGTCGATTTGGCCAGGCTGGCCCTCAAGACGTCTCCGCGGCTCAGCAGAAGCCCCTGGACCCGTTCAACCAGCAAGCTCCCTCGCAACCACCCTTTGACAACTTCACGGCTCAGACCTCTCAACCTCCCGCACAGCAGCCTGGTGCAGCTTTCAGCTCAGCTCCCAGCGACTACTCCGCCTACTACACTGCTAACCAGCAGGATCGAAACCCATATGCCTTTTACGGCCAGCACTATGGCCAGCAGGGAGCACATGCCCAACCCGAGGGCGTTCCCTCGCAGCAGCGCCCCTTTGGAGGCTACAATGCCTCCCAACCCGATAACCTTAGCCAGTACCCGCAGAGCGGCTCTGGTCACAACCAGCCAAGATTCGGTGGCAGCAACGAGAACCAGAACAGCGGCCACTCCACCCCCAACCCCGTCACTCAGGCGCAACAGCAACAGCCTCAGCAGCAGGGAGGTCCTGGCTCGCAGCCTCAGGCTCACGGACAATACGCCGGATATAACCACCCGTACTACAGCAACCCTTACTACCATCAGTACTACTCTGGATACGGCCAAGGGGGGATTTGGACCCTATGGCAAGGGTGGCATGTACGGACAACCCTATGGTGTTTCGCCTAATGCGCCCTACGACCATACCTCGTCCCCCGGCACTTTTGGCCCTTCATCTCTCCACAGAGACAGCCCTCTTGGCTCCGGCCTTGGTGAATACGGCCGTGCCGGCTCTGCTCAAGCAGGCAGCCAGCCCGGTCTAGGAGGCAGCAGCTTTGGCAGCACGCACGACAGCTTCTCTCGAGGTGCCTCGTCTTTCCAATCTCAGGGACAGTCATTCAGCAGCCAGGCCCAGCCAAGCACTGGAGCCTCGGCTGACGAGCTGAAGCCGTTTGGTGAGAGCAAGGCTTCTTCTGGCCCCTCGCCCTCTCTCGGAGCCCCTCGGCCAGGCTCTGCCACAAACACTGCTCCCGGTGCGCAAAGTGGCGGCCTTCCGCCTCCTCAGACATCCCAGATGAGCGGTGGCTACGGTGGCTACCAAGGCCACCTTCAAGGCCACGGCCTTCACGGCAGCGGCGCATACGGCATGGGCGGCGGCGCCGGTGGCAACCAGCACAGCACCCCTTATGGGTCTTACGGCCAGGCCGGATTCGGCAGCGGAGGCTACTACAGCACCGGCCAGCAACAGCAGCAAGGTCAGCAACAGCAGCAGCAACGCGGCGGCTGGGGCGGAAACTACCATTAGTGGGGTAGAAGCCGTGATGGGAAACGACGAGGGCGATATCGCCGCGAGCGAGATAGGATGGCGCTCGTCATGAGCTCCAGGCTCAGAAAGGGGTTGGTGTGAATTTTCTAAGTTCTTTTTTTTTTCCCCACTTGATACAGTTGGTCTTTTATGTGTCACTACACTTAAACGTTAAACCCTTAGGAAGAGGTTGATTTCGCGGTATGCGAGAGGGAACACCTGAGCACCATATATGTGTGCCCCCCCCCTCTGATTACAAAGAGGGGTTTCAGCATGGAGACGGAGAGAAAGAAGGAGAAATCTTTGCTTGAGTCTCTTACTCGTTGATGCAAACGTGTACGATTGTTTCTTTAGTTTCATTTTTTTCGAGAATCACCTAGAAGATGGCAGTGTGGGCGGCTTGGGCAAAATGGAAAGTAAGGGCTACGAGGAAGGATGGGAGCATGGATTCTTGTTTTGGTTGTCGTTCCCACTCATTTGTCCACCTTTTGTTTTTAGGGGACTCTCGAGGGCAGCCGCCAAAGAAAAAAAAGACTTTGACTGGTTTTGTTGTGATTTTGACGCATGGGTGCCTCATTCACTTTTTTTTCCTTATTTTTGGGAGGGCCTTTTTTCTTTTTAATAATCCCGCCTGGGGTATATTAAGTTTGGCGGTGGGTTTAAGGGAAACAAGGCAAGGTCATTGATGAAGCAAAAAGAAATTAACCTCACCATGATTAGGTTGAGGAGATTGAGATGCTTAACCAGGTGGACACGGCGAATAGGCAGTCAACAAAAAAATGTAACTGTTTGATGAGTGCACGAAGAAGACTATGAGCTATTGGCTGACTGTGTTTTTTTCCTTGTGTGATGAGTGTGATGTGTTTTTGTGTAAAGTTGTGTGATGGTAGGTTGTATGGTAGACTGAGAGCTGTGACGTCGACGATGTTGCTGGGTTGGGTGAGAATTACGATTTTGTAATAGAAGAAGACAAAAACGAAGGTTTAATAACTCTTGGGAATTGATGGGTGAGATGTCGTCAATTTGCATAGTTGGTAGCCTAACATTTTCTTTTAGTTGATCCATAAATGCAAATGCCATATACATACGTGTATTCGCTGGAGATATTGTAAGCTGTGTAAGTCGGACATGTTTCGGGAATGTCTTTATCCGGAAACACAACAGAAGTTGTAAAGGCAGACGCCAACGGCGGCTGAGACAAATGGAAAAAATTGATCGATTGATATTAATTTGAGTCCAAGAGTCGATAAGCTCCTAAGAAGCATCATCCTTACTCAATCGCTCCAAGAACAGGTACTACTGGAAAGGCGGAGAGAAGCCGGCTTAGTTTAGATTCGGCACAAGAGATCGGGACTCGAAAATAAGATCAACATGTAGGTGGATGGCCGGCACCGGGGAGAGGGGGGGAAGGATTGAACATGCACGTAAGCCGTAGGAACAGTAATACGGGATTGAGCTCGGCGCTCCGACTTTTTTTTTTTGTGGAAATACTCTTTGGTTTGACCTTGGCATTTTGTTCTGCTTGCTTATTTACTAAGACCCTTGTCCGGTTGCGGTGACATGGGACTATGGTATGGTGGTATTGGTATATGAAAGAGGACTGGCATTTTTATTTTTCCTTCTTATTCATTCTTTCTTTACCGTATTTATTACCTCTGCGGTTTTTGGATTGCTTGCTCTTTTCTTTTCTCTCGCCTTGTCTACCTCGTTTCTGGAGCACGCAATACGTTTCGGTGATGGTGTTTGCGGCTGATCTATTCCGTACCTATCTACTACGTACATGTTGAGGGGAGAAACAAGAGATAACGGCATTTGTTGTATTTACTGGATTGAGAAGCAATTCTGCCTGCGTTGTTGTTTTTTCCCATCATCCATTGCTACATTTTACTCAACCCAATTGCGATTCCTAGACCGAGCCAACAGTTGATACGAAATACGGACCTATTAAAGTTAGAAAAGAGGCGGCCGGGAAGCCCTCCCGTCCCGCTTCCGGTGGAGAGTTTTTTTTTTACTCCGGCATGGCGGTTCTCGACGAGGAATCGGGGAAACAGAAGCAGAGCGAGGGAATAAAGACATTGTCGTTGGCGACAATAAGGAGGAGGGAAGACGATGCTGAGATGGGCAAAGAGACGGGGATTGTTGCTACGAGTCGGGCTCGAGGGGGGGGATTCGGCAACGGAAGATGGCGGTGGGAGTGAGCTCAAGGAGGATGCCAGTGATGACGGGCTTCCATTGTCGAGGGCGAGATGCATTGCGCTGGTGGCCACTGTGACGGGCGCGGCGTTTCTCAATGTAAGTTCAAGCCTCAAACCCATCTTATATATACATATATATATATATAAATACTCATCAACCAAACAGACCCTCTCCGTCCAAAGCGTCGTCATCATCCTCCCCACCATCGGCCACCACCTCTCCGTGCCCGAAAGCCGGCAGCAGTGGATCGTCTCGTCCTACTCGCTCGCGTTCGGCTGCTTCCTGCTCTTCTGGGGCCGCATCGCCGACCTGTACGGCAAGCGGCTCGTCTTCATCCTGGGGTCGGTCTGGGTGACGGCGATTACGGCGGCGAATCCGTTTGTGCCGAATGAGATTGCGTTTAACCTGTTTCGGGGGCTTCACGGGCTGGTGAGTTTTTTTTGAAATTAACACCTGCTGTTTGAATTGAACAAGCGTTGATAAGAGTTGTGTTTAGGGGGCTGCTGCGAATGTTCCCACGGCGATTGGCATCTTGGGCGTGACGTTTCCTCCGGGAAAAGCAAAAAACTACGCCTTTAGTACATATGGTATGTCATCATCACTTTTGAGGTTTAAAAACTCCAGCTAAAAGTTGTCAATCAAGGCGCCGGCGCCCCCCTCGGCAGCGTCTTTGGCAACATCCTGTCCGGCTTCGTCGCACAGTACTCCAACTGGAAATGGGTCTTTGGCGTGCTGGCCATCATGGGCGGCATCATCTCCGTCTGCGGCATGCTCTTTATCCCGCCGACGCCTCCGCCCGCAGCAAATAACAAATCAGCAAAGCTCGGCCCGAAGTCCGTCGACTGGGTGGGCGCCACGCTCATCACCGTCGGGCTGCTGGCGCTCATGTTTGCGCTGACCGAGGGCAACGTCGTGGGCTGGAGCACGCCGTGGATCCCGGTCCTGATTGTCGTGTCGGTGCTCGTGATTGCGGCGTTTGCGGTGTGGCAGTGGCACTTGGAGCGCAGACTCGACGCCGCAAAGGCGCGGCTGCTCGAATCATCATCAGATTCAGGTCATGGTGATGGCGTCTTGCCCACGCCGCCGCTCATCAAGGTCAGCATCTTCCGCAACCGCCAGTTCAGCGCCGTCATGGTCATCATGGGCGTCTTCTTCGCCTCCTTCAACAACTACCTCATCTACGCCACCTACTACTTCCAGGAGTTCCAGGGCCAGTCGCCGCTGCAGACGATGCTGCGCTTCCTGCCCACTGGCATTGGCGGCGCCGCCGTCGCCATCGTCGTCTCGCAGCTGGTCGGCCGCGTGCCGACCGTGTTTCTGCTGGTCTGCGGCAACCTGGCCATCACGATTGCCTGCCTGCTGTATGCCGTGCCGATTGCGCCGACGACGTCGTATTTTGCCTGGGGATTGCCTGCAATGGTGCTTTCCGTCGTTGGGGCGGATACGACGTGGCCGTGTCTGACGCTGTTTACGTCAAGGGCGTTGCCGAGAGAAGATCAGGCCATTGGCGGCGCGTTGATCAACTCTGTTGGCCAAATTGGGCGGTCCATTGGCCTCGCCATTGCTACGGCTGTTCAGACTGCCGTCATGGCCCACGGCCGGGGCGTGGCAGTCAAGAACGTCGGCAGCATAAAGGCGTGGGATGCCGACTCTCTCAGGGGCCTGCGCGCGGCTTCGTGGTTTGATTTTGCGCTGGGGCTGGTGTCTCTGGTGCTTGTCCTCGTGGCGTTCCGGACGCTGGAGATTGTGGGCAAGGTAGAACCTGCGGCGAAGAAGCCGAGTCGGGGAGGAGTTCGAGATGATGAGAAGACGGGTAGTGAAAAGAGGGAAGAAACGGCGGATTCTAAAGCGTAATGAAGTTGTGAAACTTTTTGATTCCTTCATTTGTTGTTAGTTGCTCTTCCATTTTTGCATAGATCTCTTAGAGTCCTTAGAATACATTAATCGATGCCCGTTGGCTAGATTGCCTCTCGTCTAGAAACCGAATTGAAGGATTTGATATAAACACACGAAACACTTTTCCTTTATCAAATATAACTACTAGCAATGAGAGAAAAGAAAAGAAAACGATTCATCCATGTACGCGCACTACATCATCTTATATCTTCTGGTATCATGTCATCCCAAATTCCAACTCTCATACTCTTCTGGGTATCTATCATGCCATCCAGGCCATGTCGTAAATGAAAGTAAATCCGCCAGCAAACCAATGAGCAAAGTCAGGCAAGGACTAATCTCCAACTCCAAGCCCTCATAAAAAATTAGACAGAAAAAGAAAATCCGCTCTTGGTCACCTGCGCATGCAAATCCCCATCCTCCCATCTTGCTTTTCCCCCGTCTATCTTCTCCCCGCAGAGATATCAATCTCAATTTGCTCCATAATGTCTTCTTCCTCTTCATCCTCATCCAGATCAAGCTCCTCGTCATTGTCTCTCGCCATCTTTGCCAGTTTCCGCCTCACTGCGGGATCCTGCTCCATCTCTTGCCAGAGCTCCAAATCCCACTCCTCGACATTGTCGCCGAGTTTCTTCCTCTGCCACGGTGGCCAGTGCCATAGGCCGGCAACAAGCATGCCTCGTTTGGCCGCCTTGAAAAGAAGTTCAATCATCCCCATAAAGGCGAGCACAATAAAGACAGTGGACCACCACACAACATCAGCGCCCCAAAGTTTGGTAAAGGTATGGCGGATGTCGTAGTCACCGGATGGCGTGCCGGCATAGACACCGTCTAAAAAGGCCAACCATGCAAACCAACCAGCTGTGGTGACAAAGAAACAGCCCATGACTAAAGCCGACTTGTAGTGGGTTTCAAAGATGCTGCCCAAAAATTAGCACTCAAGCTTTCAGGAGGGGAATGAGCAAAAAGTCAAGACTTACAATAGTTTCCAGTTGATCCACAGGACACCAACCGTAAACACCAAGGATCCAATGGCATACAAGTTTTCATCTTTCGCTGCCGGAGACACCCACCCGTAGCCAGCCCAGATGCCGCTCCAAGTAATCACACCTTCAATGGCAGCAAGGAGCATCCATCGCATGTACTTCCAAAAGTTGAGACCCTTGTTGCGCTGGCCAAAGATGTAGAGCTCGGGAATGGCCAGCAGAGTCTCTGCGCAGAGGTCCTGCTCCCAGATGCCCATGCAGATCGTGCACAAACTTGTAAACAGCGTGTTGAAGACTGTCAAACTCGCCGATTGGTAGAGAGAAGTGCCAGTATAGCCGTTGAATCGCTGGTACTGCGCCGCGGGCAGGTAGAAGAACATTTCCTTCCAGAACGTGCAGACGATAAACTTGGCAGTGCGGACGTAGTTCCATCTTCCGTGGACGAGCAGTAGCCTCTGTAGGAAGCGGAACTGCGCAATGGCATAGTCTGCCACTCGAGCGGCCTGAAGTCCTTCCTTTCCTGAGATTCCAATTCCAACGTGACTGGCCTGGATCATGGCAAGGTCATTCGCACCATCTCCAATGGCCAATGTCAAGCCCCGGCGTTCCTTGCCTCGGAAGCCCTTTAACTTACCGCGGACGGTCTTAACTAGGAGAGCCTTCTGGGCTGGCGATGCACGACAGCAAATAACAGAGTCGACAAGAAGCATAATGGCAAAGAATTGGGTTGACAGGGCCTCTGATTTTTCGACAGCCGCCAATGTTTGTCCATCAATGACAACTACGCTGTGGATCGAGCCGGCATTCAAATCTTCGGCCATGGCCGAGAGCTGCGTCTCAAGAGACCCCTTTGCCACGTCCAGGATATACAAGTCGGAACCAGGGCGGCAAATTCGCGCAGAGTGAGCAATGTTGATTGCCGTCTCCCGCTTGTCTCCCGTCAGCATCCAAATCTTGATGTTGGCCCGTCGAAGCCTCTCAATGGTCTCTGGCACGCCCTTTTGGAGTTTATCCTCAATGGCAGTGCCACCAACCAGCTCGAATGCTTCCTCAATCTTCTCAGCCGCATCCTCAATCTTTTCTTGCCGATCGGTCAGACTGGTCGTGGCATCGTCATAAAGCTTCTTCCACGACCTATACTCTTGCTCCGAGACAAACTTTTGCGCAAAGAGGAGGGTCCGAAGACCTTCAGATGCAAAATCATCAAGGTGCTTGAAGCATTTCGTAAAGACTTCAGATTCGTCGAAAATCCCGGAATCTTCCAAAAATGCCAGACGGGGATCCAGCGGTTGCGGTACGTGAGGTGTCATGGGGCTAAGGAACTGGCGATTGGAGACGTCAAACGATGCACCGCGTGCGTTGATGGTCAAGCGCGGCCGTTCTGGCCGATCCTCAGACCGACGAGTCAGCTTGTTGATCTCAAAAGACTTGCTTCGATTTCCCATTGATTGCCGGTGCACGCTTCGTTCTCTCGTAATGGTAGGACGGCGAACATTGAAGCTAGGCCTTCCACCGAAACTGTTGCGAGGCTCGAGCTGCTCGCTGCGGCGGAACATTTCGTGCTCAAGGTCGGCACTCTGTCGAACTTCGGTTGCCTTTTGCATAGCCAATGAAGATAGTCGCAGTCGAGGCAAGATGGCGGAATCAGCGCCTTTGCAAATAACCGAGATGCGGCCATCAGGATAGCGAACAACAATAGACATTCTCTTTCGGGCGCTGCTGAATTCAATAACGTCCAGGATATCATATTTCAAGCGTTCCGTCGAACCATCGCCGTGAGTCACCTCAACAGTTATCTGCTTCGAGTTTCGTTGGACAACCGAATATCCCATCTCTTGGGCAGCTCTGACCAAGGCAAGCTCATCCGGGGACGAAGCTTGAAAGTCCATTTTCCCATCCTTATTCTCTGGCAAACAAGAGTGACACAGCGCCATGGCAAGTAGATACTCCTTCGTTTTCCTGGTAAAGGCTGAATGTGGCCGCAGCTTCATATACTCGAGCAAGTCTGAGGTGTTGACATCGGGTTGAACATGGTCTGGCCGTCCCGTCGATCGCCACACGGAGGAAGATCGCCGTCCTGCCATTGATTGTCTTGGGGAATGTATCGGCGAATCTGTCATCTCAACTTGATCCTCGTGAATGACAACCGACATGCGGTCTCTCCTATATACCGATGGGGATCGACTGGGAAAGTCAAAGTTTTTCACAATCGATGAAGTGCTATCAGATGTATCCGACAGCGGCTGGGGCTCTAAATCCTTTTCGTGAAGCCAGACAGTACCAGCCACGCTAAGTTTGCGAAACTTCATGACATTGTCTGTGAGAGTACCCGTCTTGTCTGAGAAGATGTATTCAACCTGGCCAAGGTTCTCGAGAATGGTGTTTGTGTTGCACCGCGCTGGCGTATCCGATTCTTCGTCGTACATGCCGAGATCCGAATTGAGAAGAAGCAGCTGTCCAACCTTTACAATTTCCAAGCTCACATAGAGTGACAGGGGAATGACATTGTTGAACATGATGATGAAGGCAATGATGATGTCGTGGAACGGGACACTAGCATTCTGCAAGTACCAAGAATGTCTTTCGGTGCTCTTTTTCCAGATCAAGTAGCCCATGGAAACGCCCACGGACAGAATAACGACGTAAAAAGCCAGAGTAATGACAATCTTATTCACCACTCTCTCCAAAGCGGGCTTCTTTGCCTTTGGATGCCTGTTTGAGTTCATACGCAGCTTACACTCTTCTCCAGTGTTGAGCACAATTCCAATAGCGCAGGTGGTGTTTCGAAGCACACTTCCACGATACACGATTTCGTTGAGCGTCAAAGGCACTGCCTTTCCATTGACAGTGACTTTTCCGTTAAAGCTGAACAGATCAGGATTGGGGTCTTCGGCAACGAATTCTGCTGCGCATTTCGCAATACCCTCAATCGTGTCGCATCCTTCAATCGCATTGCACACCTGCTTGCTCTTGAGATTCGTCTCGCCATCGAGCGCCATGGTATCGACATATGCCAGGTTATTCTCGCCGTCACTGTAAACAAGGGCAATATCCGCAGGCACAGGTTCGTCACGCGCAAGTCGTATGACGTCTCCAACTTTTATATCAGACCATCTCGTCGGCACCCATCGCACACCCTGATATTCTTCGGCGGGGACAGATCGAGGTTCGGTAGTTGTCTTTGTGTGAAAAGGATTAAACCGATCCAGAAAGTGTGTCCGCCTAGTTTCGCCAGTATACTTGTCCTCCTTGCCAAGGATCGTCGCGAAATAGGCATTCTCAACCTTGTCAAGTCGGTGTCGTCGATAGTCGTCGTAGCCTTCTTTGAACATTGTTATGCAAACGAAGAACAGGAGGGGCAGAAGCGTTGTATAAGAGCCGGTAGTCGAGAGGCCGGGAATCTGCGCGCAACAATTTAGTAACCGAGTAAGCGAACAAGACCATGATTATAACAAGCACACACCATCTGAGGAATTCCAACACAGAGAAAGTAAAAGTTGCCGACTCGAGAGAACTGGAAGAAGAGCTGCTTGGGCAGGAAATCCCACACCGTGTAGCGAGAAGTGCGAATGCTGTTGGAGATGTACGCTTGCCCGCGCCGAACATCAGTCAAGGGCTCGTCGTTGTCGAGTCGCAGCGGTATCTTCCTGCCATCCTTGGAGGCGGCGAGCTGGCCCCGCTGCAGGATATGCTCGACAATGGTCTTCTGGTACACCGAATTGGCGGCATCGTGAATGCGCTTGGCGACCGAGACTTTGGACACGGGGGCCACAGTTTCGGCGCAGCCCTTCTGAGGGTATTCGGGAAGCGTGCTGGCCTCCGCCTCGGACTTGGAGCGTATCAGACCATCGGCGCCGCGCACGCTGAGCACCATGATGGCGCAATGTGCATAAAATTAAAAGATCGTGGTAAACCCCAGGAAACCTCCTTTTTTTCCCACACGATAACGATAAGCGAGAGGCAGGCCAGGCCGCTATAATTCGAGGCTGACGATACGAGCGGTAGCTCAGATTCTCATGGCCGAGGAATTATCCGACAGTGGCACGGAGCACTTGCGCCGCCAGCTCCAAGACGTCAATAGTGCGTGACCTTTTTCCGGGTTCGCGACGCAAAAAAAGATGGTGGTCGCTAAAAAGAATGAGGATCGCTACCGGCCGCGAAGCCAAGTAAGGTAGGTAGCACAGCAACACAATGAATTTCCGTACAAGGAAAAAACGATGGTCCCTTTCCGCAGAAACAATAAAGACAGACAAATGTTTGGAATGAGTAGCGATCGGATGCGTCGATGCGACAATCGTCCCTGGGTTACGGCCAGCGCCCTTGACAGTCGAAAAAAGAAATACGAAAACTCAATGACAGCAAGACGACGAAAGTCAATCCCCAATACGACACCATCTCTACCTGGTAGCTGATCGGCTCGGCCCAAGAGGCGTCTTGTTGGTGGCAATGGCCGGAGTCAGTCGACTTCCAGGCTAGTGAAAAGAAGCACTTGCAAGGGTAAAGACGCAGCGAGCCAGTCCTGTTTCGGGCCAGCCGCCGCACACTGGATGCAACCATACAATAGTCGGGTCTCACAGGCACCCCCAAACATTGGCGCTACAGCGCATCTAGTGAGGACGCAGTGCTTGCGACGCCGGTAGCGCAACACGCCAGAAGGTCACTGAGCAGATCGGCGGCCCCAACTACGCCCCTGGCACAGCGGCCCTTCCATGTCCACCACGTGGGGCTATTGGACGGTCCTTTTTTGACGTCGCAAAGGATCTGGAGAGCAGAGGATTCCGAAAAGGCCATGTGAGTGCCTGACTCGGCGCTATTGAGTTTCCCCGTCGGCCTACAGTAGTGCATGCAAAGGCGTACGTGTGAATGCTGTCACTGCCAACTGCTCATTGTGTTGCCAGCAGGCGGCTTGAACTAAACTATGGGGAAAAGCAGACAAACACGAGATGGATCAAAAGATGGGGAAGGCAGAAAACATGTTGCCATTCAACACAGTACAGTACTGCGTCTAAATTTTCAAGTCGTTATCACCTCCCCAATTCATACTCCAGGGCTTACTATACCCGGTTCTGTACAGTATGCATTGCCATCCCATCTCCAACGGCTGACGCGTAACCTTCTCCATCGGCGAGGAACTTTCTCCCCCCGTATATGCCACCGTATAATAGCAGCCGCAGCCCCCCATAAAAGCTAAAAGTCATGCCTCTTCTCCACAGAGTTTCGTGTCAGAATCAACTGCCACGCAATATACAACTCCTCCTTGTCAACTTGGCCTTGTCAAATGTGATTTCAGCATCGACGTACGATTTCCCCATGACGTCACCTAGACTTCTACAAAACTGCCTAGAGGTATCACCATAACCCCGGGCCGTTTTCAGCATTTACTCGATGCTACCCATTCGCTATGCACGCAAACAGCCGTCCAGTAGAATCGCTGAGGCTATCGAGTACAGCTGTAAATGAATACAGGCCGCCATAAATGCCAAGATTTCACTCTACGTGCCTGGCTATAAAGGTAACCACGAATACGCAAATGCTCTCTGTATTTTTTGCTATTCGAATCTATACAGTCTGAGATACATTGTTCTCTTATAGCAAAACGGCAAAAGAAGTGGACGAAAAAAAAAAAAAGAGAGGCTGCCAAATATGTCCAGGCACAAGAGTCGCAGTCTCGCGCTCTCCAGCCATCCCTTCTGCAAGGCCAATTTATTTTCTTTCCCCAGTCTCTATTATTAAACTTAAAAAACAGTGCAAACGAGCATCCCTTGTCTTTAGCTTGTTCCGTCTCAAAATCACCCTGTTTCGCCAATAAACGCCCTTCGACCTATAGCGCGGCAGCTTGAAAGACAAGAAAAGAAAAAAGACAAACAAAGACTGCAACGCAACAAAGCAGATCGATCCGAGGTGTTTATCAAAACGTGTCTCACACGCTGCACCTATATAATAGATGAGTGTCCTAGACTTGGACTTGCGGAATGTTCTCCATCTTGCCACCCTCTTGGAGCCATTCTTTCTTGATCAGCTGATCACGGGCAGCAAAGAGGAACTTGTAAGCGGTTTTGACAGTTCCATCACTAACACCGGTCTGCTTGGCAATAGGAGCCGATGACCGCGGCTCCCCCATAAGATGGCACGCCATGTAGATGCAAGCGGCCGCAACAGACAGGGGCGATCGGCCTGCCAGAGCGGAGATGTCGGTGGCCTGCTCTGCGAGATCTCGGGAGATTTTGGATATCTTTTGCTGGTTCTTAAAGCCCAGCTGAGACACGTAACGACCACAGAGATCTTCGGCACCAACAGAGGTGTTTTCGTAGTTGGTGACGGTATTCAATCCGGAACCGCTCTCGCCCTCGTTGTCCTGAATCTTTTGCAGGAAATTCTGTAGCTGCTTAAAGACCCTGCCGACTTCCTTCTTGCTGACACTAGTGAGGTTGAAGATTTCCCGGAATGTTCGAGGCACGTTGTTTTGTCGGCATGCAATAAAGATGCACCCAGCAATGACGGCCTCCTGAGGCTTGCCCTTCATAAACTTGTGCTTGTCAACGAGCTTGAAGATGTGTTTGGCAGCGTTGGAGACGTTGGCTCCCATATGAATCGTCTCGCAGAGTGCAACAATCTCCTTGTATGCCTGCATTAAGCCCTTTTGAGCCTTGTCCTGATTGGCATTGTTTTGGGTGCGGGATAAGGCCTTGTGAGCCTTGGACTCTGAAAAGGCAACAGTCGTGGCTAGATGCTGGCCTTCGACGAACTCATCCTGCGGTCCGCCGACACGACTCGGATCATCGCCACCTTGGTCGTCATTGGCAAACGTACGCCATTCAGACCTCGTATCAATGATGCGTGTTCCGACGACGACACCGCAGCTCTGGCAGACCATGTCTCCGCTCGAGAACTCTTCAATCAAGTTCGGAGGGTACTCCTTGCAGTCGGGGCAGGCAAGGACATTGTTCAGGTCTTCATGGAATGACCCTCCATTTGCATCTCCGCCCATCGGCGGAAGCATTTTGGGCTGGTAGGCTCTCGGCTTATAGATGTTGGTGATCTCGTCAAAGACTTTTCGTGCCTTTTTGGCCTCCTTTCTTCGTCGTCGCAGCTGCTGATTCTTCTTCTCTACTGATTTTCTTACGAGGGAGTTTGTCTTGTAAGATGCTCCTCTGATCCAGAGTTGATCGTTGACGACCTGGACAAAGAGCGGTGAATGCAGTTTGACGGTCGAAAGAGCCTGCTGGCTTGAGAAGGGGGGAAGCGTGGCGGTAGCCTCCGAAGTCAGATCGAGCACCTCTTCCGGACACGGACAGAATGTTGCTTTGTCCTCGCCCGCTTCTCCTTGTTTAATTCTTTTGTATCTTTGTATTCTTTATTTTTTTTTGTTTCTTTTCTTTGTTTAAAAAAAAGTTCGGAGCGCTAGACGCGGCGAACGGTGTCGGCTTGCTGCACACCAACCAAAGGCGAGAGTAAACAGCAAAGGCGCGACGTGGCAAGTAACTATGTAGAGGAAACACTCTCTTTCGGTCCGAAAAATCCCTATAGCGTTTCTGCTGCCGAGACTTCAGGCGTCAAAGAGGTGTCGGAAGCGTAAAAACGCGCAAAAGTGGTCTCTGCCGGCCGACCTTTCTGAACCAGTGAAGGCGTCTGAGATCGTATCGCGAAGGGGAAAAAAAATCAGATCAGCGATTAGTCGGCGAAAGCAAGATGTCGGAATCGCTCCTGACAGCGGGCTTGAAGAGCAGTGAGCGTCGTGAGCGAGCGTGATCCAACTTTTGGCGGCAAGAGAGTGGTAGAAAGAGTATGTCGGGGGGAAGAGTAGAATGAGCGGCTTGGGCGAGGAGGGCGTTACTATGTAGGCCCGGCAGCGAAAGTTCTGGCGGCGGGTGACTCAGCAGGCTGGAATCAAATGGGCGCCGCCACCGTACGAAAGCGAAGGATTGATCACGCAGCCACAACCAGTTTCATGTTGCAGTGATGGGCTGAATGCGGCACCGGGAAAACTTTGTTCCCACAGATCGGCTGAGAACCACCAACTGCCGTGGCTTACGCCTTTGTGTCTTGCGTTGGATCTGTGAGCCATCTCTGCGGGCCCGAAATCGGCCAATGGCTAATCGCAGAAAACCCCATGCGCTCAATTCAACAGGCTAATATGGAGCCTATTGTGCTGACTCATAGGCAAAAAAATGAACAATATCTTCCCCAATGAGCCTGTCGTGCCACAGATGCGGCATAGTGTGTACCGTTGGCTGTACGGCATATTCATAGCGGCCGGCATAAAAGTAGACTCTGCGTCACTCTCCTGCTCATTCGTTTCGATTGGGTGAAGTCCATTTTCTCTCTCCTCTCTTCTCTTCCATACCCGTCTGTGCATCAAATCGTCATGGCGTCAAACACAGGCAGCGGGCAAGAGGCCCTTCCTCCCGTCAACCTCAAGCCGTTGTTGACCAAGCTCTGGCCAACGGACAATCTAGTGACTCCCGATGAGATTGCAGAGGCAATCTCCCATTTCTTCACAAACCAGGTGACCGAGGCCCAGACAGCCTCGCTCCTCATGGCTCTGCATTTCACCAAGCTCGACTTCAAAGCGGATGTTTTGGAGCGTTGCGCCTATGTAATGAGAAAAGCCGCAGCGCCCATTCCGGTCAAGGAGCTCCAGAGTGTCATTGAGGCGCGGGGAAGAAAAGAGGGCACGTACAAGGGCGGACTGGTAAGATGACAATTCAGTTCAGTTCGATTGATTAAATATTACTATGGTTATATACAGAAAGCTAAAACGTACAAATGCAGTGCGACATAGTTGGTACTGGAGGCGACTCTCACGACACCTTCAATGTCAGTACAACTTCATCGATTCTCGCCTCTTCACTGCTTCTGGTCTCCAAGCACGGCAACAAGGCAAGCACATCAAAATCAGGCAGTGCCGACATGGTCAGCTGCATGAAGCCTCGGGCGCCTATTATCAGCGCCGTGAAGCCGGATACCCTGGTCAAGGTCTACTCCCATACAAACTACAGCTTCCTCTTTGCGCCAGTCTTCCACACCGGCATGCGCTACGTCGCTCCTATCCGGAAGCAGCTCCCCCTGGAGGACTATTTTCAACAACTTGGGCCCATTGGCAAACCCGGTGGAAGACGTGTTGGAAGCTCGAGTCATCGGCGTCGGAAGACGAGATCTCGGCCCCGCTTTTGCCGAAGCCTTGAGAGTTGCCGGCTGCCACAAGGCATTGATTGTCTGTGGAGAAGAGGAATTGGATGAAATCAGCTGCGCAGGCAATACGCTCTGCTGGATGCTGAAAGAAAAGTCTCCCGGAGGAGAGATTGTGGTCGAGCATTTCAAAGTCCACCCCAGCGACTTTGGTGTCCGCACCCACGCCTTGAACGAGGTCTCCTCCGGAAAGGAGCCTCAGGAAAATGCGGATATTCTGGTTCGCATCTTGAAAGGCGAACTTCCCCTGGATGATCCGGTCGTCGAATTTGTTCTAATCAATACTGCTGCCCTTCTTGTCGCATCTGGTATCTGCGAAGCGGATAGCAGTGACATGGGCCATGGCGATGACGGAAACGTCATCAAAGAACGTGGCCCTGGCGGCCAACGTTGGAAGGAAGGTGTTCGAAGAGCTAAGTGGGCTATCACCAGTGGTGAAGCCTGGAGACAGTGGCAAGCGTTTGTCGATATTACCAATGAGATTGGAAACTAGGCGCTCTGCCGGGCAGAGCCAAAGTAGTATTTCTTAATCATAGAAATCCACCAAGAGTGGAATTGCGCTTAAGACAAGATATTTCGATATCTTTCCATGACTTGAAGGCGATGTTATGAACGAGTTTGCGATGCCTGCGATGGAAGGAGAGTGCGCGGATCACGTTCAACCTCGTAGTTTGCCGGCAGTGATCGGTTGGATCTAACGGAAGAGTTGGAGTGCGGCCTAGTCATCGGAGGTAATGAGCGTCGGTCGAGCTCATTTGTGGAAAGGCCAAGATGGCATCGAGATGGCGGGCTTGCGGCTAATAGATAGGCGCCAGCAGATCTGGTCGAGCTATTGGAGCTATTGGAGCTGTTGCGCGAATGAGAGAAAGCTGGGTGAGGACCGAGTGCTGGATGAGGACCAGGAGCTGGATGAGAGTCAAGTGCTGGGCGAGGACTAAGCGCTGGATGAAGGCCGAGCGAAGGGGAATAGTTGGCGTTGAGCCTCGCTTCCCATTCTTTCCAGTCATCCCTGAGGCCCATCAACTCCTCTTCGTCTCGCGATGGAGGAGGCAGTGGTTGCTGAGGTTGCGGGGACTGGATATTGATTTCTTCGGCATGTGCTTCCAGGGGATGCGTCGTAGTAGTGCGTATTGACGCGGCGTCGACGTTCAAATCCATGGTGGAGCTTCGAGTCGCAAGCGATTTCCTAATCATGGCCTGCCTCTGAGCGTCGTCCACCTCTGAAAACGTCGACATCATGCTTTTCCTATAAGACTCCCGATCAAGGGCGCTGGAGCGTCTCTTCCGTAGCTGGCTGTTCTTCCTCAAAGCGCTATACTTTTGTCCCCTCCGACGCGTGAATACGAGAATGGCGATGACTGCGACGGTGCATGTCACACCAACCACGACGCCAATGACGATGTACGTCGTGGTTGTTTGCGACAACTCGCGGCGTGAGAGCATCGCAATCCTTTCCATGGTGGTCACCGGTAGTGTTACCTAATTGTTTAAATATGGACAATAGATTTGACAATGTGATGATGGAGACAAAAGGAGAGAGAGAAGACTATCGGAACGCCGTATATGTATAAGAGATTATCGAAAACCGGGTCAACTGTCGTATCGTGATGTATAGCGCAAACGGAATGAGCCACATTTATCAAGAGTCGATCAAGCCCGCAGCCTCATGGCGCGCATGCGCCCAAGCATGGCGATTTTCAGATCTGCAGCTCACCCTGAGGGCCTTGCCAACAGCTGCACAGCCCCGAACGAGTCGTGATTGTCCCTTCTGCTGTTGGGAGAGCCTTGTTTCTTGTGTTTCCGCTTTTGTTTTTCCAGAGTTCATCTTGGGACGACGGCCGCGGACGCTCTCCAGTTTTGAGGTGACCAGAATTGGGCCTTTGCGTCACTCCAACGGGGTGCTAAGCCCGCTTTGCGCCCATGGTGGGATTGGCAGAGCAACAGCGCGCACCAGTATTAATAGAAACATGGCAAACGGCTACCAAAAGGTAAAAAACGCCAGGCGTTGCAGGGGACACCCTCGCCGTCTGGAGGGGGGGCGGATACGACCTTGTCTGGGCTCTGCGCATCAACATCTTCACCACCCACAGGCTGGGGTGGGGCCCGCGAGTTGCTGAGCAGCAGTCCCTACAGCAGCTTATAGGCCTTCTTCACTGAGTATGGCGCCGCCTCCAGCACGGTAGCATTGGCAGTAAGCGCTGCGGTCGGGATCCTCGCCGTGGGACCTGTGAGGATTAGCCGGACGACATGAGACGAGCAGCGTGTGCAAAGGTTTGTGCTTGTCCCGTTTGGCCCTAGGGCAGGACAGGCGTCGGGTCACATCAGCAGCGCCGGATGCAACGCGGATTGCCGTGCCGCTGGCTAAGCCATGCAGAGGCCAGAGGTTCGCCTCTTTTTGCTTCTGTTGCCTGCGACGGCCCAAATTTAGGAGTCGGTGAAATCGGAATGTGATGGTGGAAGTAGAGGAGCCAACAGCTGTGAATTTAGAATCTGTTCAGCCTTGCATGTGCAGGGAACTGGAATGAAAATAGGCCATCGAAAAGTCCAAGAATACTACAGTTGAAGTAAACAATACATTGTACGAAGTACCGACCTCGTATCAGAAGAAAGCTTCCTAACTGGGCAGTGACGTTATCCAGTTATTGGTTAGGCTGCCAGTAGTAGCACGGGGGGAAATGTAATTGAGTCTATGCAGTCCTACGCGATGAGATTGCGGCTCGCTGATAGACTCTGTTCTCTTGCAAAAAGAGACGGAAACCCTCTGACGGAAAATCGGGATCTACCTATCGCTGAAAGGTGAGAAATACAGAGTCGATCGTGTGGTCTTAGGTCAGCCAACAATCTGCTTAGGCAGATCGCTACCACACTCTGCGAGGGTCATCAGACGCTAGCAGCGCCTATCAGATCAGACCGGACAGAGTTCTCGCAATAGTATCACATACCTGGAAAAGCGCATCCTATTGTCCAGCGTCCATTCATGCTGCAGCTGAATGTTTGTCATCCTCACGAGAAACACCAAATATGTGTTTATAGAGCATTAGCAGTTGGCTCGGCCGAGAACGCACTGCTGTTTGCTTCTAGCACCGCACTAACCACATCTGCCCACTATTGTGAGCCGAACCCAACCGACCCCATGGGGCTTCGCTCAATACAGCAGTATCGGGACAATTCCTCGCTGGCGACAACTCCGCCATCAACCACTCAGAGCCGGCGATGCACGATCCATCGCAAAGTGGCACCAGATGGTAGACGCATAGGCAATCTTGGCTGCTCGGTAGTTGATCTGTTTCTTCTTTCTACACCTTACTTCCTCTCTGCTGCTACGTTTATGATAGACGTCACCAAGACGCACCCTCCGTAACAATGTCCCAGGTTCGGGGCATGGCTATTTTACGCCTCGGCAGATTGGCTCACTCCAAATCTTCCATCCAATGGGCCAATGCTGCAGCACGTGGCATGCGCCGCTACTCTGCGGCCGCAGCCAGCAATGGGCCTCTGCCCCTTGAGGGTTATCGCGTGCTAGACATGTCCAGAGTGCTGGCTGGTGTAAGTTGATGTCTCCCGCATTTTTGATTAGCCGTATATAAATAGATGCATGTCCCTAATCTTATGCTCATCACTCCGCTAACTTGCTGCAGCCGTACTGCACACAGATTCTGGGTGATCTTGGGTAAGCATTATTCTCAAACATCTCAACTTCTACATCTAGCCAAGATTGGCATACTGATTTGTCAAAAATTACTATTCTCCAGCGCTGAAGTCATAAAAATCGAGCACCCAACGCGGGGAGATGACACTCGGGCATGGGGTCCCCCGTACGCAAAGTACAAACCGGATTCTGGAAGACAAGGCCCGGGCGAATCCGCGTATTTTTTGGGGGTATGAACCAACCAACATGGACACCTAAACTTGGAGAAGCTGTTTGTTGCGATGAACGAGGGGACTAACGTGTTGCTTATTTGCGTCATTCTTCTTAGGCCAATCGCAACAAGAAGTCTCTAGGACTATCGTTCCAACACCCAGATGGAGTGGATATCCTGCATAAGCTGGCGGCGAAATGCGACATCCTGGTCGAAAACTATCTCCCAGGCACATTGAAGAAGTATTCGATGGACTATGAGAGCCTGCGAAAGATCAACCCCGGACTCATCTATGCTTCTATTACGGGCTACGGCCAGACCGGCCCTTACTCTAACCGCGCTGGCTACGATGTCATGGTCGAGGCCGAGTTTGGCCTCATGCACATCACAGGCTCGCGAGATGGCCCGCCCGTCAAGGTCGGTGTAGCCGTTACCGACCTGACGACTGGCCTGTACACTAGCAATAGTATCATGGCGGCACTTTTGTCGAGAGCTAGGACTGGAAAGGGCCAACACATTGACGTGGCGCTGAGTGATTGCCAAACAGCTACATTGGCCAACATTGCAAGCAGCAGCCTGATAAGCGGGAAGAAGGACAGCGGTCGCTGGGGAACCGCTCATCGTAAGTCAGATGCATGTGTGTTGGTGGATTGATGAAAGTTGTACTAAAGTGCTGCAGCATCCATCGTCCCGTACAGAGCGTTCAAGACAAAGGACGGCGATATTCTTATTGGCGGTGGCAATGACCGCTTGTTTGGCATTCTCTGCGACGGTCTTGACAAGCCGCAGTGGAAGGACGACGCCAAGTTCAAGACAAACGCTGACCGAGTGGCGCACCGTAATGAACTAGAGGCCGAAATCGAGGCCATTACACAGCAAAGAACAACGCAGGAGTGGCTGGAGACGTTCGAGGGATCGGGAATGCCGTATGCCGCCATCAACGATATCCAAGGCACTCTCAATCACAGCCACACAAAAGCCCGAGACATGGTCATCGAGATTGACCACGAGTACTGTGGCCCAATCAAGATGGTGAACACGCCTGTCAAGTGGTCAGAAACTCAGCCCTTTATGAGGATACCGCCTCCGATGTTGGGCCAGCACACGAATGAGATCCTGGGCGAGCATCTCGGTTTGAGTGAATCAGATATTGCTGCGCTCAAGGACCAGGGGGTTGTCAGTTAGAATATGGCTGTGACAATTGGTTCTATATACCATATTAGACATTTAGATGATGAGAAATGATAACATGATGAAGATAAATATGTATAGGAACAAATATCAAAGGAGCTGGTAACTGAGAGGACCAAGACAGTGCATAGTTGGATGAGACACTGTACAAATCTGGACCGCATCACATCATGTGACTCTTCACATGATTCGCTGTCCCGTTCTTTCCTGTCTCGCGCTTTCCGAAAATGGTTCCTTCTCAGTCTCTATTGCAAGATCAAAATGAAAATTCGCGACATCATGTTTTAAATTGATTGGGGGAGTTTGTCTTTTCACTTTTACAATTTATTTGTTCCAATTACGGGCACCGAGTTCCTCAATTCCTCTTCTTTGTAGGTGTAATATTATGAAAAAGCAATCTTGGGTCATACGCAATAAGCCGTTTCTATCACGCGAATAATACCCGGATTGTGACGCAAAATGGAGGCGACATTCTCGGCCATTACTCCAACCGAGTCGAATGATGGAGATACAATTATGAGATACTCACCAGTGCCAACAATTATACAACCATACCCTAATAACAGCTCCAGAATGGAGGAGCCGAGTTCACCGGCGTCGATATCTCGACCTTCATACACACCGCAGTTCTCATCAGCTTTGTGGATCTTGGATCGTTTGAAGAATACACAGGGACCTACAAGCTCAAATTTTCCAATTCTTGTAAAGGATGCACCACAGACTTCAAGTGGGGAGAAGAGTGAGACGGGTGAGAAGCGGGATTCGAGCATGAGTGACACGCTACCAATGCCCCTATCACCAACCCACCCCTCATTTGGCAGCGTTGAGAATATCATGGCGGCAAACTCTCGTCTGGTGGGATTAAAGAGAAAGCGAGAGCAACAAGTTGAGGGGGATGATTTCACTCAGAATACAATGTCACTTCCTATACCTGCTCCACAACCCGCGGCAGTACTAGCAACAACAGCAACGCTGAGTATCACGCCGCAAAGCAGCTACATGATGTGCTCCAAGTGTCATCAAGGCTCATCCACATCACTCAGTCCACTCCTTTCTTGCGGCAACTGCTCTCAGTTATGGCACCAAGGCTGTGTATCACCGTCAATAATAAAAGAGGAAGAGTCACAACAATCCTTGAAGTTTACGTGTCCATCATGTTTGAGTGCGACTGAAATTGAGGCAATGGATCACAGCAAACAAGAATCTCAGCACCAAAATGAATTAGAAAGGCGGCGCGCTAGGAATTTGGCAACTCTCAATGGAGATGCCGTTCCGGCCAAAGCAGAGCACGTTGGTTTCTGGGCAGGACAGGCATCGGATGCGGCGGTAAGCAGAGATGAATAAGGGAGTCAAAAGGAAGCGAAGCTAACTCGGCATCTACAGTTGACGGAGTACTTTTACGGGAAAAAGAAGACAGACTTGTTGAACATTTTATCATTTTGCGATCAGCTCAGGCCGCAGTTGCTGGTCGACATCATGGTCTCTGTTGCCAAGAAGCATTCGGACCTACCAATTTTCGACTCTCCAAACTGGAACGCGGATACACTCAGCAGTGTTAGAATTAACAGGATAAAACACTCGCATCAGACTGTCCGGTCTGTTACGCGGCCGCGCCACGGACACACCATACTAGAATCAAGAACGAAGAACAAGCACAAGATTTCTAAAAAGACGGTCAAGATAGCGCCGGTCATCCAAGTCGAAGAATCGCCATTGATGGACGATGGGGATGCCCTCCCGCCAATGTGGCCAAAAGCCGGCGAAGGCCTGTATGCAAAACTTTCTCCAGAAGATGAAGATCGAGCATTTCTGCTGGACGATAATGACGAGGAGGCATTTAGCCATTTCGGCGTGGACAAGTTTGGCAAGCAAATAGCGATTCCTGTAAGTGCCTGATTGGGACGGAGTTTCTTATGGGAGATTTTTAGGTGTTTCTATGAATAACGGTTGGCAGTCTGTACCATCACAGCTATGAGTTATCAAGGAAGAGCGAACATATTTCTGAACCACAACAACAGTTCTATTAATCTATCTATGTGTATTATATTACCAATTATCTCTAACCGCTGAACTGAGAACGCTTCACTCATTACCGACGTATTGACGTGAATCAAACTCCTCTCCATTTTACTCAACCAACACCTCGCTCTTCTATGCACAAAAAAAAAGAATCTGCCCTGCTCTCCAAACACAACCCCGTCTACTACTGCACTTCAACACGAAAGTCATCAACACTCCTCGACCCCGTCAAACGGTTACACCACCAATTTAGCAAGTGTACTTGTACTGGGAGATGAGAGGAGTGTCAAGCTTGAGGCTAGCGCACAGAAGGTCCTTGACAACGAGGTTGGTGTAGACCTTGGTAGAGCTGAGGCTGAGGATAACGTCAGGAAGGATGGTAACGCCGACGAAGCCGGCAAGACGGCCACCGAGAGCACCGACAACGTCAATGTAGTTGTGGCAGCCCATGGTGTTGTAAGAAACGCAGTCGAACTGGCACTTTCCGAGGCCGAGCAGGCAGGCGGTGGCGGACAGCTGGGCGAAGATGCTGGTGGTCAGCGAAGCCTCGACGTCAGCAGCGACGACGGCAAAGCCGAAAGCGTTTGTGTTGAAGATGACGACGGCCTGGGCGAGCTCCTCGATGTACAGAGCGGCGAGACCGGCGGAGGTGCTGCGGAGGGCGGCGCTGATGGTGGCGGTCAGGGAGATGTCGAGCTCGACGTCCAGGTTGATGCCCAGTCCGAGGGCGGTGATCTCAGCCTCGATGTCGGCCTCGGCGCAGAAGGTGAAGGTGTCGAGAGCGACCTGGCACCACGCGTGGGTAGCGTCGTACTTTGTGAACTTTGTGGGCGAGATGGCGCAGAAGGCAGAGAGGGCGACCTTGGCACCGGAGCTGTCGCACTTGGGGGCCGGCCAGGCGCCGGTCAGGGCGCTGCCGCCGCAGGTCTTGCTGGTGGTATCGAAGCTCTGGCCGGGGAGACACTCGCAGGCCTTGACCCAGGGGCTGTAGGCCATGCCCTTGGGGCACTTGAAGCCGCCGGCGAGGTTGACGGCGGCGCTGACGTCGGTCGACACCTCGGCGATGATTTGGTTGCCGAGCTGGAGGTTGGCCGTGGCGGAAGCGCAGGCGCCGACGGCGACGCTGGCGGCGGAGGCCACGGAGGCCAGAGAGGCGACGGTAGCGATGAAACGCATTTTCGAAATATTAAGGTATTTGAGTTAATTAATGAATGACTGGTGGGTGAGTGTAAAAGGAATGACTGAAACCGAAGGCTTCTGGAGGAGGTGAGGGAATGAGTGTGAGAGGGGTGAGGAGGAAGGGAAAAAGAATGAGAAGAGGGCAAGATCAACACTGACTTATATACACATTTGTGACGATGCTCCTTTTTTTCTTCTTTCGATCGATTCTCTTGACTCCTTTCAATCCCTGCTGAAATTTGATGGGAATCGTTTTCGTCTGCCATCGCTTCCTCACACGGCTCAAAGTAGAGTTGCCATCACAACTGCTTTGCCGGGACAGGACTCCGCAGTATGCAGTGCAGTATAATTTTTGCCTGGAGAAGTATACCTGCTCTCAGGGCTTCAGCCAACGGCTAACAGGGGGGGGGGGGGGGGGGATGCTTGGACCGTTGTTGACACGGCATGTACCCTGGCTCTGCTATGGCTTCTGTTGTCCGGAGCCCCGGAGTCGATGGCCGGGAGAGGTGGAGGGGGAGCAGCAAGGAGTTGGGTTGATGTGTGCCGTGCTGGAATAGGTATACGGACGGAGTTACCGAATGGATGGATATAAGAAAGAGTTGTCAAAGTCCATATGTATATTGTCTGAGATGGAGTACTAACACACTAACAACTGTCTATTGATCATTGTAGTCGATCTATTAACATCATTCTATATTGATATCGTAGGCTGAGAATATGACCATGGTCGCAGTGGATGCGGAATCTACCTGTCTACTATAAACAGCCAATGCTAGCTTAATTCCGCAAAATATAAGATTGCCTGAAAGAGGCTCGGCATTCGAGGCCCCTTCTCGGCTGCGTGACGTATCCACCGTGGCTTTTTTTTTTTTTTTATCTCCTTCAAAGAGCAATCTCGCACAATACTGAGATGTGATAGACACTGCCTCCGTATCCTTGGCGTCCATGGCAGCACGGAGAAGAGCTGCCTGGTTGCTGCTAAAGCGTCATTGAAATACAGCTTATGTACTACCATCTAGTGCGGGCAGTTAATATGTTGGCCATGTCTTAAACAAACAATGAATAGTCATGTCTCAGTTGTAGAGATGTGTAGACGATCAAGCTAATATCAGACAGGTGGATCCACGCGTGGGCAGCGAGTTGACATCTACAACGGTTGACGCAAGCTAGAACGCTATATAAGAACGAAGCTAGAAAGAAGAGAAGAAGAAAGGGACAGGGTTGAAAGATACAGGGCTGTCCTCTCCCCTGGTTTTTGCTGGGCCAGGGTATTTAATCCCCTTCACTGTGCCGCTCCCGGAGAAATATCCAACCCCGAGATATTATTAGCAGCACAGCAAACATAAAAATACAGGCAGCTTACCTATCAATACGCAAACTCCGCAATATACATACATGCCAAGAACCATCGTGTTATACGAAGCGACAGAAGTACATGCGGCCTTTTTTTTTTATCAAACGTCTGGTGATATACGAGTTGAATAGCATACGTATACCCATAGCTGTCGCGAGACCATCAGCCCACCTAGGATTTGTTCCCCTCTTCGCACAGACTTCTTTTTATATCACGACCGGCAAAACATGAAACTTGGCCCCTCCGATGAACCGAAATGCTCATCGCTGCTACGGCACCCACCCGAGCCGTAATGAATGACGTGTAGAAGATCTTTACATCCACGAATGTACAATGCAAATCTCAATGCAGCTCCACACGAGCATTGTCTCTGCTTACTCCGAGCTATGAACTTGCATAGGCCTATCGGCATCAATGGCTGGTAAAAGGGTGCTGCAGAAAGAAGAGTAAGACAGGAACAAACTGTCCGAGACGCCAACCACTTCTATCGCTACGGAATATTTCGATCGACTCTTTCTCCTTCGCTTCGTATTCCGCTTCTGCGCTACAACCCTGGACTCTCTTCAAGGCCCCCCCTGTCCAACGTATTGCCGGTCCCGCATATCCGATTAGGGGGTTCCCGATGTCAACGCCCGGCATCTGATCTTCTTCCACGCGGGGTTCGCAGATACAGTCCAAATCCGTATTACTACCTGAGTGCCCAAGATTCTGTTGTGCTCTTTGAGCTCGTGTCAAGTAATGCAAGTGCTTGGTCAGATCACGATGGAAAGCGTTCCAGGCCCAGATACGACCAATGGCCAGCAAGAGAATACGCAGCTTGAATACGCACTTGAGAGTCAGTCAGTCTTCACCGATTTTTAATTCATTTTATTTTTCGAGAAGCCAGACCTGGGGTGCCTTCAAACCCCCGCCAGGCTGCCAAGTAGAAAAGGGGTCAGACATCTCGACTCAGACTTGCCTTTTACGACGTCACTGCTACCGACACTTGTGTAAAAGGAACAGACAGGCATCTGAACGAAAGGGTTAGCTGCGAAGCAGCAAACGCACAGCCGTTCCGTTGGTGCTGTCTGCGGTCGTGTAGCTCGGAAGTATCTGTTGTGTCATCACCGCCGAGATTGCCTTTTTCCTCCTCCTCAGAAATGTGACATGCCTCGCTTTAGATCGGCATAGCTATATGTATGTACATGCAGAATCCCGCGTGCCTCATGGGTGAAGCAGCGTGGTGCCCTTGACTTTGCCACTCTCCATTTTGGCGGTTCGCGCTCCAAATTGGATCTAGAAAACAGCAGACAGTTAGTCAGAATCATGCAATTTAATGTACCTCATCAGGTCATCACCTACCGCTCGTTTCTTTTCCGCAGCCACAGAGCGCATGCCCAATTTGCCTGCCAAGAGACGCAGCACCCTTTTCTCAGGGTCATAATCACAATCCGGGCCTTGGTTATCAAAGTCGCATTTCTCCCATGCAGGTAGCTCAATCGCCCATTTCACAAGGCTTTCATCCAGATATGGGAATCGAACCTCTCTACTCCAATGGGACATGACCCTGTCGTCTCGTCCTAGATTCCTCTTGCCCAGTCGACTCACATCCAGTTTTAATTCGTCTATAAGGCCCGTATATCCGCTTCGTGTATAAGCGGTTGCATGTCGGACATATCCGCCAAATAATTCATCCGCACCAAGCCCCGACAACAACACTCGAGCCGTTGTATCATATGGCCCAGCTTCCAAATCCGAGGCCAATTGCCCCATTCCTTTGCCTCGCGCGGCAAAGTACAAAGCACAGGCAATAGACAGATCCATTTCGGTATTGTGGGGGTATATCAGGTCTATCAACTCTGCTCGATGAGCAGACGTCTCCTCATAAGGAACATTCACCTAAACAATCTCGATTAATGCTTTGCACAACTCAATTTATGTGTCGGAATCCTTACAGTCACAAATCGCCACGGCCTGTCTGGGCAGACCGCCAACAACTCCGCAAAAGACTTTCTTCCTGTCATTCTGTCAGGGCACAGCTCGTATAGCTCGGTGGCGGATAAAGTTTTGTTTTGTGCAGCAATTCTTGGATTCTCAAACGCAACGTTAATCAAGTCAATGGCTTGCCCGGCGGGTATTATGTCGCTAGCAAGTCGAGCGAGAACCGTGCAATCTAGACCTCCTGAAAATAGTACCGCAACCCGCGCGTCCGAAGATGCTGCCTTTGGAGGCATTGGGACGTGCAGAACTCGTAGTTGAAGCGACTCCGTCAAATGGTCTCGCAATTGCTCTACAGAGAGAGACTGGCTACTTAATGGAGTAGTCGCAGCCGTAGGAATAGAAGTGTTGAACACACCAATACTTGACACCTACAAACGTAAGTAGCACAGATTTTGGTTAATATCTTACACTCTGCAGTAATCAAGTATTCTGCGAGAGCACTTCTAAATCACTTACCAATGCTTCAATCTGATCCCAGTCATGTCTCACAGGCATCAAGTCTTTCGGCGAGCTGGTTTCATTCAGCTGAATAGTATAGCAACCATCTGCCTCGACCTCGGCCCATCCCACGGCGGGTGCTTCTGCGATGCTGGAGAGAAGAAACTCTTCTCCTCTCTTCAGCAGCAGGGACCGGCGACCAAGGCGATCGCGGCCATAGTACAGCCGTTTGGCTTTCTTATCCAGGAAAATGAAGGCAAATGGACCCTCAATGGATCGTAGCGCGTCAAGGACACTGTCTCTGTCGCCTGAGCTGTTGCTGCTCGCGGCGATCAACATGGACAAGATGGCCTCGCCGTCGTTGCCCTCGACAGGCTTGCCACCAAGCTTCCAGGCTTCGCCATTCCAGCAAAGAACGGATCCAGAGTCCTCGTCGACCAGCGGCTGCCTCGCAACGTGGTCTCCGCGCAGGGATAGAACCGTGGAGGTCAGAGTCAAATAGAGGGAGCTCGCATCTTGGAGCTGCGTCTTGACAGCCCCGAGATGGTCGGGGCCACGGTTCCGAAGCCTTTGCTCGAGTCCTGGGGATAGCGTGTGGTAGCCTGCGTCTGCTGATATGGCAGCATGGATGCCGCACATTGTAGGCCGTGGAAGAAAATGAGCGGCCACGCGATATCTTGCATTGACCAGGATCACGTTGACGGCTCTGATAAAATTCAGGGCAGAGCGCTAAAGCCGTGCGCCACACGTGCTATGCTACAGGAGCAGCGCCACGCAGACACTAGAAGTTCACCAGGTTATCTTAGGTAGGTACCGATATTCTACCGAATAATTGATACTGAAGCAATTCATTCCCAGGTCAAGCAACGTTGATGTACTAATATTTACAGCTGATGTACAGAAGTGCTTTTAATGAACCAAAATTTTTCTCGTACAAGAAAGTAATTTGTCTGCATTTTTTGTATGTGCAATTGTATTTGGCGTTATGGCCTTCATTCATTTCAAATAGATATAGTTGTCCATACGGTTGCTAACCTACACCTATACTCAAAGCTATAAAATTAAAAGCAATTATGCGTCATATCTCAAGTTTATAGTTTTGAGAGGCTCTTGTTCTTTTCAAGATATTTCTTCGCCTAAAATGAATAGTTTCGTGTCAGTAAGGATTCAGCGGCAGGATAAAATCGAATGGGCAAGTATATAGGACAGACGTACCTCAGCAAGGGCATCATACTCGACATTCCACTTCCAGAATTCCAAGCTGCTAAACTCTGCACTTCCATCCGGTACAACCCCGTCAAGCACGCTGTCTGCATGGGAAACACCAATGGCATGCTCGGTTCTTCCAGACAGATGCTTAGTATTCCACCGCGAGAACTCCTTGACTCTTTCTGCTCGGGGCTTGCAAATCGCCTGCCAGACATTCACCACCTCGGGCACCGAGGCTTCCGCGGATTTAGAAGACAAGAGGAGTTGCAGAACGCCAATATCCTCGATAATGGTCGAGTACCCCTGAGCGGCGTTGGGATGCATTGCGTGAGCGGCATCGCCCAGCAGCACGACTCGGCCAGCCTTGCTCGACCAGCGAGGAAGATTCGGCACCTCGGCGACTCTCCAGCGATCACAGGCGTCGGCCAGTTTCAGGGCCTTGATCATGTCGCTGCATGACGAGGAAAAGAAGCGACGCACATGCTCGATGTCGCCGTTCTCGTCCCAGAGGCCCTTTTGGTCTGTCTCTCCCTGGATGGCAAATAAGAGTCCCACGCGATTGAATTTTTCGCTGTACCTAGTCACGACGAAGCCGCCTTCGCCCTTCCAGGTGTTGATGTTTGTGTTTTCCGTCAGCTTCGTTGAGCCGGGGTCGCTGGCCAAATCGGTTGCCGCCACGCTGAAGCCATAGAAGGTCGTGTGGTCGACGATGGGCTCCCATTGCTCAGGGGAACCAAGATCTGATAATACGCTTCGACGCGTATGTGACTTGATGCCGTCCGCAGCCACGATCAGATCGGCGGACAACTCCTCTCCGCCTTCCAGCGTCACAGAAGCACGCGTCGCGTCGTCGGAGACTCGAGTCACGGCTGCGCCGAAGCGAATGCGGGCTCCAGCATTGGCGGCATACTTGGAAAGGAACTTGACCATGGCCCGTCTGGTGGTGCCCCAGTCGGCATGTTGGGGGTCATCGACGACGGTGGTCCGAACCTCTCCGGTGTTGAGCTCGCGATAGCTCACGTACGGCGATCTATCACTGATTTGCTCCAAGGTCTGCTGAAGACCCCAGCTTTGGATGACCTTGCTTGCGCTCGGCCGGATGCTGATGCCGCCTCCTGTAGGGTTGAGCTTGGAGCTGCGCTCAAGGACTTGCACGTCGTGTCCGCTTTTAGCCAAGGCGTAAGCGGCGGTAAGACCACCAAGGCCAGCGCCGATAATGATGACCTTCATTACGATAAGTCTTTTGGAGCATATACTACTCTTCTGGGGTGTTGGGGTGTCCAAAGAACCGGGATAGAAGCTATGAAACAGTGTCGACAATATCCGCAGTAAGTTAGCTAGGTACTATCCAATACAGACAGATTGGATGAAATGTTGGTTATGAGAGGAACAAGTTTGAAAGACGTGACTGCAGTGTCTTGAGCTGCTTCAATTCATACTTATAATGCTAAGATCTTATTGCTGGGGTAAAAGTTGGAGTAAAAGTGTGGCGACATCCTCGGCTCTGTTGCTGTTACGTGGTATTTTCTCGGCCCAGCGCGCTCAAAGCACATTTCATGATACTTGACACTCATTGCCAAAGAATTTTTATATGGTTGTAAGTTTCTTTATCAAGGTTATATCTTCAAGATAGCGCTAACATCGGCTATCTAGATTGTGGCTTCCAAGATCCATAGTTGCATGCGGAATGCCAGACTTATAGCTACTCTCAAACAAGATTGTTTCCTGTACCTGAGCCATTCATGTGATGGACATAAGACTAGGCCGAGGCAATCAGCTAGTGTATGCCACAATAGAAAGATTACTCTATTACCCCGTAGAGCCCAAAGATTAATAATCGCCAATATCCGTCTATACACTTGTATAGAGGGAGAGGCCAGCATGGGCACCAAGCTGAAGTAAACAACTCGAAGCCAGGAACCGCCAAGGTACGTGTTCTCTTTAGTGCCACAGCAGAAACATTAGCCGCAAGGTTTGGCATCTCACGTCAGAGCCCAACTCAACAAGACGGACGCTATTTGGCTTATACACTGCTTGTTTCTGCGTTGGCCCTGTTCTAGATGCTGTCCCTAGAAATAGCTCTGCTTTACTAATTGGGCAGCAGCGCAGCCTAGAGCGTTGCCGGTTAGCCTGGCCCGAAATAAGGCGGCAGCGTCGCCCTCCGTGCTATTTTTGGAGTCGGACGGATCTAGCTCGAGGCTTTGTTGACCACTGAGTAAAGCTCGTCCAAGAATAGCCTGGCACGAACCAGAGCTATGGGCTCTGGTGCATAGTAGCCGTAGAGCTAGATTATCGCTATAATCTCACGAGCATGGATAGTGGTGAATGGTGGCTGTGGCTGTTGTGTGTTGTGTAGTTATAAAGGTATTCGAGCCCAGCAGGTTGTAGATCTCTTCCAATAACCATTGCCCACAGCGTCTTTACAACCCGAGCTTCAAATCGCAACCATCAAAGCTGCTTCTCGCCGTTTAAACGAATCAAATATCACATAAGCCGAAATGCGCTCTTCAGTCTACGTCCAGGGAGCTGCTGCTTTCTTCTCCCTCTTCACTCTGGGCTCTGCGGCCGCCGATTGCTACGCGCACGATGATGCCTCCATTCCTAGCTTTTCCGTCTCCGATGGGAGAAAACTACAAAACGAGATTGCCGGCAACAAGTTCGACCCTCAGCTAGACTTCCCCTTCCTCATCGAGGCTTCACATACCGCCAGCTTCAGCATGGGCAGCGCCAGGGCTTGTCTCGCCAACACCTACTCATGGCAAAACACGCACATTGACCAGAATGACCTGCGTTTTGCCGTACAGAGCATTCTGGATGAGTGTGATCGCAACGATGGCACTTCCAAGGGGTGAGTTGCACGATTATCCATGGGGTTTTCCAAGTGTGGTACTAATGTTTATTGTTTTCGCAGTGGCAAGATCCAGGTTACTGGCGACACCGGCCTTGTGCTCGACGTTGTCGTCAAAGACGTTGCTCTCGAATGCTAAATCATCAACATGAGTCTTGGCATGGAGATTTCAGCTTGTCACTTTTAATATACCCGATTTTTCTTGGTGGAGTTATTCGGCTGTTCTTGTAGCATAGGCGCAGGTGTTTTATAGATCTTGGAACTACGAATCTCTAGAACTTGTTTTTCATTCAGCTTTCGGATGAAGCAATCCTCCTTGTCCATTCTTGGCATGATATAACCCCATGTTTTCATTAATGGTTGCTATACTTGCAAGTCCATGCCCAAGTGTTTAGCACATCTTGCTTCTTGCGTATTGTTAGCCAAGCTGCCCAACATAAGGCCGCTTCAAGAGCACCTCCCGATTCACTACATCGGTTGGTCAACATGCACCAATAGCACTGCATTCATGCAAGACTTATGCAGTACTCCGCACGCTACAATGAAAATAGAAGCAGCTACAAGTGATGAAAGTGGAGCCAATGCTTGTATAAAGTAGCATCTTGAATCAATATAAATTCAACAGCCTTGGCTGGTCTACCTGTACTATTCCATCTCTCGTTATCCATCCCTTCAGCTCTCTTCACTACCATCACAACAATATATATTTACATCATGGCTATGCTAGGCACCTCATCCCGCTCGTCAATCTCCTCGAACCTTGTTACCGAGTCTACCATGACAGACATGGTTCCCAGACGCGCGCCTTCTTTTCGACCTGAGACTTCCCTCGCTGATAACACTTGGACAGTGACAGATTTTTCAATGCTTGAAGAGGAGGAGACCAATCCTTTGCACTCTCACTGGGAAACGGCAGTGGTTCAGAAGCCCCGAGATAGTCTTCGCGGAGCCGACAGACTGGTACAAGATTTGCTGGCTGCTCGAGCGCGCCTAGAGGAAGAAAAGGAAAAGGTTGCGATAAAGGATGCTGAGATTGCAAAACTACGTGAAAAGTTGGCACAACTCGTGGACGAACATCACGACCATCGCCAAAGGAGCATCACGGCGGTAACAAAGGAACAGCAAGTTGGACGAATCAGGGTGTTGCAGCCAGCTCTCGATGAGGAAGTCAATGAGCTGCGGAGGCTTTTGGAATTTCACAAAAGTAACGGAGAACGAGTATCGAGGCAATGTCAAGATTTGCAGGCCACCAACAAGGACCTTCAGGTCTCGCTGCAGGCCACCGAAAAGATACTTGAGGAACAGACGGCACTGATTTCGGGGTTGGGGTTACAGCCGAATCGCAGGAAGCTTTGAAGGCCGCCGGCATGAAGATGCGAGAAATGGTGCCATGCGTACTTGCACATGTGAATAGGTAGTCAGTGATAGGGCGGATGCAGTTGTGACCTGTAATTATGATTGCAGATGAGACTTTGACCAATACCAAACATTTGTTAGCTGCAGAGTCGCTGCAAATTAAACTGCGTTGGCCGGGCGCATTGAATGATTCAACGTCACATTGCATGTGCCTACGCATCTGATATGTGATTGGCTTCAGATAAACGGCTGCGTTGAAGGCCTCCCACAGCCTCGTCGCAAAGCTGCAGAAAGCGGGGGGAAATACGTGTACATGTCTGTAGCGACGCAGACCTACATGCACTTGAATCATGTATGGAGGAAGCAGTGAACAGAAAATTAGGCATCCATACATATGCTTTCTGCGGGGACTGTTAAGATACTGTTGCTGGGCGGCCTACAACTTTTCTGTGATGCGTACATGTAGATAATGACAACGTCTTTTATAATCCTAATCGCAAAGGACTAGGAGCATTTCCCACCTTCCATCGATAGCATCGCGCCAAAAGCACTACGTTTCTATCGTCATGTCAGATACCCAATCGATCTATTGGATGGAAATGGATTCAGCTGTGGAAGACAATCACCTCATTAGGACCTTGATGAAAGAGTGCGGCTGCACTAGACAGAGAGCCATCGATTTACTCAGCGTGAGCCATACCCCCAAAAACGCGAGTGCCTACGTATAATAACCATCTGTTACAGATTTGCAATAATGATGTCGATGCGGCGAAGAAGCATCACGATCTTTACCAAGTATACGCTCAAGACCCGCCCGAAGACTTGGCTCCCTCCTTCAATGATGGGCCTAGCGATCTCTCTGTGAGATCCTTATCAAGCTCTCAAGCAAACACTCCCTCTTCTGACCAAAAAATCTCCTTGCCAGAGCTTCTTAATGCAATTAAGATGCCTACTAAAGTTGCACCAGACAACAGCCCTAACAAAGAGTGGGACTTCATTTTACCAAGTCTGGTTGATGTCTCTCTAGAAGACGAGCAATTTTTCGACTCGTATAGTCTCGCCTCGGCTGTTCAACATGGCGCTATGGCTTCTCATATCCGAAGCTACTTGAATATCTTTTCTTCATTATTCACCAAGGAGAATATGAACGCCACAGTTGAAGGGTTTCCCCTCATATTTTATGCTGTAGCGTCCAACAGCGAGGATATCGTGCGACTCTTCATCGAATACGGGGCGAACCCAAATGCTATATACGAGCCATCGATTGTCCCTTTATTAGCGTTTACAATCATGTGCGGTGAAACGCTGCAAATTGATACGACAAACATGGTTTGCGTCCTCCTCAGCAAAGGAGCTTCACCTTGCGCCATTCCCAAGGATTTATATACACCTTATCTACAGGATAACTCAACGAGCTCTGGACACAAAACCTCCGGGGCGATTGAGGAGTTCGTTTGGTGTTCACCAGAGATAAAAGCCAGGCTTTCTAAGAATCTCAATCTCACTCATCGATACTTTTTGGAAAAATCCACCAAGTTGGAGCCACCCTCCACCAAGAGGCGACAGATTGCCCGGCTTAGAGAATGCCAGGGGCTCTTAGGCATTCCATATTTCCTCATTGGGCAGACTATCGCCACGGAGCTACTTATCCAAAGGTTACTCATCCATATGATGCTGCCGGCTAAAAGCCCACTCGTTCTGTGCTTTGCTGGGCCAAGTGGCCACGGAAAGACTGAGCTGGCACGGCAGCTCGGCCACCTACTCTCCTTGGACCTGGAGGTGGTTGATTGTACCACGTTTACTCATGAAATGGAACTGTTTGGTCCGAGAAGGCCTTACCACGGGTACGAAAAGGGCTCAGCAGTGAACAATTTTCTCGTTGGGCATTCTGGAAAGAGATGCATTGTCTTCCTGGACGAGTTTGAAAAGACGACCAAGGAAATACATTCATCTCTGCTGCTCCCATTCGACAATGGTATGATACCATTATCCTAACTCAGATGCATCGAATCAAGAAGCTAACAGTTAGGGGAAAACAAAAAGGCGAATACCGAGACAGGCGCAATGGCGAGAAGATTGACTGCTCAAAAACGATATGGATACTAGCAACAAATGCACTGGACAACACCATTTTGGACTTCTGCAAGCACAATGAAGCCATAACCGGCGATGACGGAAACGAGAAAACACGACAAATGAGAAAACTCTCGCAACAATTACGAGAGAGCTTCCTACAGCAATTCGACGTAAGTTCAACTTACTCACTTTCTCTAAATATGCGCTACATGTTTCTAATCTGGTAGGCATACAGGCACCTGTTACTGGCCGCATATCAGACTTCATTCCCCTGCTACCCTTTTCAGCTGGTGAACAAGCTGTCATTACCCACAAATGCTTGTTGGGATTGGCTCAAGATCTGCGCCTTCCAATCTGCCTGAACAAGGGCCCAATGGAGAGGCTCATCGGTAACATTAGACTGCTGATTAGAAGAGATGGCATTGTATGCTCAACGCTTGCAAAGTCCCACTACCACGTCAAGTTGGGGGCGCGCAGTTTAATGGCTGGCGCAGAGAAGGTGAAGCGTATTGTTCTGGACGTGTATCTCGATGACGATGAGGAGATTACGGAACAAGACGGTCTACGTGACTTTATTATTGATGTGGACGATGGGGATATCGTAGGCAGGATATTGACGGATACTCGAGCGAATACTCGGTCATGACTCTCGTAGATAATCTTTACGATGGAAATAAATACTGAAACTATTGTACCATTGTTTTCTTGGACAATTCCCTCAGCTCTAACTTTGTTATTCATAGCCAAAAATTCTTTTTAAGTGCTACAAAGGTTCAGCACGGCTTATACAGACCCGATGACTTGTCATATCCGACAAGATTGAAGTATAAAGAAATAGACTCTAGCTATCATCATGACAAAATTTACATATCTTAGAAGCCTGTTGCCGACCCATTCCGTCCTGCGGGGGTAAAGCTGTCGTGTTAGACGTTCACTGGTGTACGGGACAAGCGATTCGGGAGAACAAGGAGATATGGACCCTTCCCTCCTTGACCGGGCGTGCTTCTGGCCATGTAGAAGCCCGTATTCGTTGCAATTCGCTTTGATAAGGCGGCAGCATACATTGTATTCACCGTGTTGGTTGCATTTGGCTTTATGCTGGCCAATTAAAGGCTTACACATGATGGGCGTAGGCCTCCCACTGTATATAGGCATCCATGCGCATGCATGCCTTATGCATGCAACATCATGCAGAGACCCGCGTTTGTTGGCCTCGAACCGCATTGTGTGCATATTAGGCTCAAATATATGGGCTTGTGACTGCTCTCAAACGATATACATGTCACAAGCCATAAAAAATGATACTTGACCAGTTGCCGGCCTCCCACATATATGCCTGAAGATGAGTTGGAAGGCATTGAGAGCTGTGTAGTCATGCAACTCAATTAGTAGAATGGGTCTATATAAAAAATGTTTCATGTCCATCATTCACAAGCTGTAGATCAACCCTTGATACCAGAAGCTGGACTTCTTATCCTCACTCTTGTCAACCCGTAGCCAAGAGTTACGACTTGCAATTAATCATGGAAGATCAAGTTTGCCCAGCCCTCAGGCGTGTTGCGCAAATCGGCACGCTCTATGATGCAAAAGCAGATAAATTTCTACAAGCCTCAATTCTACCCTCCAGCCTCCTGGCCAGTTATATATCGACACGGCCAACTTCTGTCACAGACATCACTGTCTCTAAATGCGCATCATACATGAATGTGTTTGAAGATCTCCATATAGACGAAGACACTGCGGTCAATATTCTTGCCGGGTTACATGATCTGCAAGGTGCCGCGGTGTTTATTCGTGACTACACATCCGGCAGTGGTGATCATCGCGCCGCAATTATTCATCATGTCTCGACAGTGCAGCAGACACTGAACAATGTGATTGAGGCATTCAAATCATGCAGCGATTTGACGCCTTTGGGGAAAAGTGACTGCACACACGTGGTGACTGGCATCAATTGGGGTTTAAGGACTATCATTGCAGCCAATAGCCCCATGTCGAGCAAGTTTGGTCGACCCGAAGAAGAGGATATCATCTTCCAAGGAGATCTGAATACTCTGACATACGCCATCGAATCCGCGTTCCTCACACCTAAAACACCTCCTAAACTGGAACTTTGCGACGAGCTCATGCTCTATAGCGATATTTTTGCAAAAGAAGGCCTCGTTATGCAAGACATTTCGGAAATATGCAACTTCATTCGAATCGTACCAGATCATATTCGCCGAGAGAATGGCGGAAAGGGATGGCCCATAGAGTATATCTTGACTCCAATCACGGCGCTTTCGTACATTTTATCATCCCCACTGGGGTTTCGGTATTCTCTTCATTTAATCAATCACGACTATCTCGCTGCCTTCATTCAGCTATTCGATAAATTCGAGGTCTCCGCAGTTGGACTTCAGAAGTATGAAGCCTACCTGGTAGGCCATACGATGCACACTAGCAAAAATCATCTCAATCAAGTCGTTGCTTCTATGAAAGCCCTAGAGGATCTCAGAAGCTGGACTGCAAAACGACTTTCTTATGCTCTACAGGAAGCTCGCAAGGGAAAAGGAGGGCCGCCGATGTTGTTTGACCTATATCAACAGGCTACTACTTCAGGCAATTTTACCGTGGAGCATGCATCCGCCATTATCAGACAGGAATCTAGCAAGCTCGACTTCATCAGCAGCGTTACTGCGCAGGGCGCAAGATATTTGGGCTTCAACGGGATTTCTCTAGAGACGGTCAATAAATTACACAAACACACCCGCTTTTATGTGTTTCATTTCAATTCTGCATCAATGGACGTCAAGAAACAATGGGACAACAACTCTACCTTGCTGTTGGAGTTACTCGGTCAGCCAGATCAGCCAGATCAGCATATACCAGTCTATCTACTGGATCATGACTCGGTGAACTCTTATTTCTGCTCTGATGCGGGTCCATGCATATCCCAGTATGAGGGCGAGAAGGAGATTATCCCTGATGTTCTCGACCACCGTCAGTTTATGTCTTCAAAATGCTTCGCCCAATGTCCCGATGCTGCTCTGGACACTAGTAGGCGGCAACGGCCAGTCAAGAGATGCATTGTTAGGGTGCCTTGCCCCAAGCCCGACTGCGATTCTAAGTGTGTGGAATGGGTTTGTTCAGTATGCTTGGTCGAGATTGAGTTTGGATACAGCGACGAACACTTCTACTGCGATTGTGGCCGGGCCGCTTATAGCACATTCGAGTTCAAGTGTAATGATTCCAAGCACGGAGCTAAATCCGCAAGATATGACGCAAAAGAGCTTCACAAACTCTTGACCGGGTTAGATGAGGCTGACTACATCAACATACTCATTCTTGGAGAGACTGGGGTGGGAAAGTCGACATTTATCAATGCTTTTGTCAACTACTTGACCTACTCAACACTGGATGAAGCCATGGCTGTGGATGAGCTCACATCTGTGATCCCGTGCTCTTTTTCTCTCCAAAGCATGGACAGAGCAAATTTGTCTGCGGGAATTCAAGAATACAATATCAAGGTTGGCGCTCGTGATGATGAAGTGGATGGTTCAACGGGGAAATCGGCAACACAGAAGTCATCTGTCTACCCTGTGAAAATCGGGACAAAGACATATCGCTTGATTGACACGCCAGGAATTGGGGATACCAGAGGCCTGTCTTACGATAAAGAGAACATGGCCGATATCCTGAAAGCCATCAGCAGCTATGAGCACCTGCACGGTATCTTAGTCCTTGTCAAATCTAACAACGCTCGCCTTACCATTACTTTCAGATTCTGCGTCAAGGAACTCCTCACTCATCTACACCGTAGTGCCGCTAAAAGCATGGCCTTTGGTTTCACTAATACGCGCATCTCCAATTACGCCCCTGGAGATACATTCAAGCCACTCAGGTCTCTCCTTGATGAGCACTCAGATATTCCCATCACACTCTCAGCAACAACTACGTACTGTTTTGACTCTGAAAGCTTTCGTTTTCTTGCGGCATATAAGCAGGGAGTGCCGCTAACCAACGAAGAAGACTTCCGCACAAGCTGGGATCACTCGAGTAAAGAGGCGCATAGGCTTCTCAACTACTTTGCATCAACACCACCCCATCCTGTTGCCAGCACGATTAGCCTAAATGGAGCACGGAAGCTGATATTGGAACTGACGAAACCAATGGCCAGCATTGCAGAATCTATCAGAAAAAACATTGCGCTGTGCGTTAACAAGAGGTCGGAGTTATTCGACACAAAATCGACAGCGAGAGACCTTCGCAAGAGGCTCCGCATAGAGAAGATTCAGTTCGCAGCTAAGAAGCTAGATAAACCTCGTACGGTCTGCCAAAACCATGATTGCTGTGATTTTAAGGATAGCGGTCTTGGAGACGGGGCAGTTGTCACCATTTACAAGACGCACTGCCACCCGGAATGCTACCTGGACAATGTCAAAGAAGATGTCGTCGCTGATCCAGGTCTCATACGCTGCACAGCTTTTGGTGGCAGCAATATTTGCAGGCTATGTAGCCATCGATGGCAAGAGCATTTACACGTTCTCTATGAGCTGTCGGAGACTAAAGTTCTAGTCACAGATACTGAAATTGAGAGACAACTCAAGTCCAACGCCGACGATGTAACGCTACGACAAACAAGCATCACTAGGCTGGACAAGATTGTTGAAGAGTACAAACAAGAGCTCGACGAGATTCGACGTGCTGCAGCTCGATTTTGTCTTTTTTTGAGGGAAAATTCAATCACTGTCATCAATGACGCTACGCTGGACTACCTCGACATGCTCATTCAGGATGAAAAGAGTATTATCGAGACTGCAAATCAACGAGGCATACCTACGAACAAGAAACGCCTCAAAGCATTGCAGGAGGACAGGCAGATCCACCTCCAGCTGGTTGAGACGTTCAAGCAAAATATGCTGGAGCCTACTGGTCCAGAGGACGTGCTCCTTGACGAGCAAGGAGTTGATGCTCTGGTGAAAAAGTTGTATGCGCTGCAACATTTTGGCGAAAACTTGAAGCATATCAAATATGTCATAGAGATTTCGCTGGAGGAGACCTCTCGTGAACGGCCATACCGCGTCCAAACATCTGGTCGGAACAGGTACAGTGCAATGGCTACTGGGAAACGAAGCAGTGGCCACAGACGGGAAGTATCTCACGGCAACGACTCGTTACCCTCGGCGAACAAAAACCGCCAATTGGGGAACGGCGGTCATAGATGGAGCATGGAGTTGATGTCGCCATCTGCTTTCCCCCAAATTTCCTACGCTGAAGTGACCAGCCAGGTATATTCATATAAGCACGCACCTGGCAGAATCCTAAGTAGGGTGAAGTCGTTGTGGAAATAGGGAGATGTCTGTATGTAAAAGTGCGTTGTTGACGGATTTCTGAACTAGAGCAGTCGAAATAGGACTTGTAAATTACTGGGGCTCTCAGCAATTGAGAAGAGAGGTATAACGCGAAATGGAATTGACTATCAAACGTTGCTCTATTCAATTTTCCTCCTTGAGGGTATTAGCTGATACTTCTCTGGTCTATAATAGCCGAGTATCGCTAGAAAGCGTAATACTAAATATGAGAAACAAATGCCCAGGAGTCGTTGGCGTGGCATGCCCCCAGGCAACAAATGATGTTTACTTCTCCGCCTGACATGTCGTATTATACTTGCATGCAAAACATCTTATTAGCCGGGGAAGAGAAAAATTCGGAATATATAAATGCACCAACCGGCAGGACACGATTCTACGTTTTTATCCAAATTGCAAAAGCACTCACAGCCCCATGTACTTTAGTACCACATAAATCGTTACTTATACTTAATCCAAGGCTTAGCTTTAGATCCTCATCAAATGGATCCGATCAAACGGTCCGATCCCTGCTGAGATATCATAGATAGCAGGCACCGGCACTGACACCGACACTTATACGTTGTAGAAAGACCGAAAATGGCTGAAACAGGCATTATGAAGAAATTCCCAGTACCTGGTAATTGCCTTATGGAGGTATATCTGCATTTAGGCAATTCTCGTTGTCAGGACTGCTACTTGTATTATCCACGAAGCAAATCCTCATTTTTATCATTTCCACGTCACCCGCTTCCGACACGCATGCTCACATATCATTTCCCTCACATGTGATTACCATCCAGCATACGTTGTATGTATGCTACCGCGCCTGTTTGGATGTTTACAAGATTAGCGAGAACCCACCAAAAATTCACCGTCATGGAAGGTTCCGGGGTATCTATTAATAACCTGGATTAGTATTCGTGGAGTAGTCATCCATTTTATCCATGAAAGGAAAGTCGAGAGCTTTTTGCATATCAGCCCGGATTTATAAGATTATTCTATACGTCAACTTCATCCGGTCGTGTATTTCGTGTTCTAGATCGTAGACGAATGACCAGTTGATGTCGTGATTTATATTTGCAAAGCAGTTGAGTAGACTATAAGAGGCGCGGGTAAAATGTGTTCTTTAGGCTTAATTTATCATCGACTTGATGACTTGATTCCATCACCAAATTCGCGGGGTCTGCAGCAAATAGGAACTCGGTAAAGCTCATTCATTAAAGAAATAATTAGTATCGGAGGGTTTTCTTCACTGGTTCCTCTCGGCGTGTAGTCTTCTATGGGAGAAGTCTGCCTTCTACTCCGCGAAAGTTTATTATTTCGCATAGCTTAAACAACATAAGCTTACTGCAACCTTCCTATTCCGGGCGATATACTAAACACAACGAAGCTTGCTCTCCTGTCAATCGGTGTAACTGACCATCCGCAGGCAAGGAAACTTACTGAATGTATTTAGTTTACAACAGTTGCCAGAGACTTGTGAATATTTATATATATATATATATATATATATCTTTGCTCCCGCCTCAACACTTCTCTTCGGAACTTCCAACACAACCAAGTTTCATCAACAAGTCTTTCCACAATGCAGTTCACAACAGCAATCTTCACCTCCCTCGCCCTCGCGCTCTCCGCCAGAGCCGACCAGGCGATTTGCTTCCCTCTTCCCGGCCAGCCCCAAACCATTCCGCAAAACATCCTAGACCTCGACGTGTCAATCAAGCTCAACTGGGCCGCCACCCTTTGCTCCCAGCTGGTCTTCCCATCTCCAACCGATCAAGGAAACGGTATTCAATCCGCTACAACTGCGCTCACCGACGGTATCTTGGGAGATGACGGCAAGCTCTACGGCCTCGAGGTGGTGAGTAGCTCTTCTTCCTCCCAATTAGGCTCTTGGACAAGTTCAACATGTGCTAATGCAAAACAACGATTAGGCTCTCCACGCCATCCGAACCGAGGACAACTGCAACGTATGTTTTGATTCCACCCTTTCAGCCTTGTGAATCCAACTAACACGATGTACAGGTCAACGCCAACGCCATGCTCGGAAGTGCCAGCTGCCCAGGTGGTGGTCTCTTGACTCTGAGCACTCCTTTTGAGCAGTGGTCGTACATCACCGCTCTCAACTAAGGATACTACTAGCTATTTGTGATCTAAACACAATTGCAATATCTCATTACTTGGTTGCTGCTTTTAGCAAAAGGATGAACCGAGATGGGCTGCTGTATATAAATTTGGCTCGGTCAATAGAATGTATATACAGTGAAACAACACCCTTTCCGATACAAATACGTGACAAAACAGTTAATGCCATCACTGCCAAGAAATTCATGGCTTACACCACCACAAAATATAATAAAAAGTCCATTGTTTATCTCTACGTGATCTTCGCATCTCTCAGCAACTACAACAAACAGTTTCTATACTCAAAGTGCACCCCCCTTGTCAATAACAAATCCGATATGGTGTAGTGGCTAACATCGCTCGCTCTCATTCATGTTCCGAGCAGCCCTGGGTTCGATTCCCAGTATCGGAGACACTTAAACTTTTGCTTTTTTGCCCTTCTCACACAGCCCATCCGGGTTTCGTCTTCTTTTTCTCTTTTTCTCCGCTTTTTCTGTCTCCTTTTCTTCTGTCCAAGCTAGCACCACTTCATATTATGCACGCGATTCATGTCTTTTTTTTCCTACTCCACCACACTAGATACTCAACTCAGATTCCGCTCAACTCTAACCGAGATTTTTCAAGCAAAGAGGTTATCAACTGCTTCACGTTCCCACGTCTCAACGAGTCAAGCGACAACCATCGCTCAACTCAACACATCCGATATGGTGTAGTGGCTAACATCGCTCGCTCTCAACTTCTGTTGAAGCACCGAGCAGCCCTGGGTTCGATTCCCAGTATCGGAGACTTTATTTTTTGTAGTCTTTTTTGACTGCCGAGATTTTTTCTTCATTTACATAGGCAGGTAGGTACCTTTGTTTCACATCGAGCTCTACTACTTCAACATTTACAGACTATTACTACATGTAGTCAACATCTCATGCCAGAGGCTAAATAAATCGTATTGAATTGAAAATAACTCCCGGTAGCAACATATCAGCGTCTTGGAAGATCGCAGTGCTTATCCCTATTCATACCCAAAGCTAGCTATAATCCTTCCTCAGAGGCCCGAATGGCCAAACCCTTAGCTGTTTTTGTATGCTTCTGTGCCACATAAAACGTCTCAAGTGTAAATGAGAATGAAGGAGTAGAATGGAAAAAAAAAAAGTAAAAAAAAATCTTAATACACAAGGCAACCCTTTTAATCATTAAAACTGCCGAAATCTTTTCGTAAAATCGTTAAAACAAGGTGTAGTGGTGAATGGGTAAATGTTGATAACAATGCAAGACGTCTTTATCGTCTTTCTTGGGGAGGTTCTGTCATTCTTTTTATTTCTTTGTTTATTCTTGGAATCCCTGGTAGTCAAGGTTCCAGCAATCCATTTGTTGGAAAATGTCTGGCTGTGTAGCCTGGGAGAAGCCCAGGTTGGCACTTGGCATCTCTGTAAAGAGAGACTGGAAAACGGCAGTCTTGTCTAGTGACGCCGGGAACAGTTGGAAGTCGGCGCCGTCAGAAGCAAAGGACTCATCAAAACCCTCATCGACTTCACGTAGTGAGGTTGGTGTGTAGAGAACTGCATTCTGCTGTGCATTGGGAGAGAACTCCTGCTGCTGCGCCATGGCGGGGATGGTATCACAGGGCTGTGGCTGGGTGTGGTAGATTGGCATCTGGTGAGGCATCATTTTGCTGTAGACTTGCTCGGGGGTGGGGAGCTGAGCAGGGATCTGGACGTGGGCAGCGTAAATGTCCTCATCGTTGATGATGAAGGTGGAGCCGTTCTGGTAGGGTGGGTACTGCTCGTATGAGGATGCTGCAGAAGAAGGAGAAGGATTCTCGAGAGCAAGGTCCATGGCATCAATGGTCTCAGGCTGCATGCCGTAGGTGGCAAGCCAGTCCGACTCGGCGGGGTAAAGAGGGAAATCATTGGTCATGATCTGAGTGCCCTCCTGTGGAGGCGTGGAGACGCTGTAGGTCGGGGTGGTAGAAGGAGTAGAGACGCTGGCCAGAGGAGGAGTGTGCTGGGCGACAGAGCCGTTCTGGCTGGGGGCCTTCTTGCCGTTGGTCTTGGTGCGGACATAGGTCCAGCCGTGGGCCTTTTCCATGTGCTGCTTGCAGTTTGACTCACGCTTCGACTTGTAGGGGCAGGGCTTGAACAGGCACTCGAACATGGCAGGGGCATCGGAGTGCTTGTCGTTGATGTGGCGGTCCATCTCCTTCTCGGTGGGCCAGCCATAATCGTGGTACTTGCAAGTGGAGAAGGGGCACTTCCAGGGACGAGAGTGAGTCTTCTCGTGCTTGGTGAGGTCGCAGGGGCGTTTGAACTCCTTGGTGCAGCCAGGCTCGCGGCACTTCTTGGGAGCCAGCTCTTCCGGGCTGGCGTTCTTCTTCCGGCGGGCCATGGACCGCATGATCTCTTCCTCGTCCTCGCGCTGTTGGCTCAGGGAGCGCTTCATGGGTGCGGGGGATTCGGCCATGTCGATTACCTTTCCAGTGGCCATTGAAATGGCGGTGCCGTCTTTTCTGATGCGGACAAGCTCAGCAGGACGGCCATTCTCAGCGATGCCGCCGTAGAGTCGGACCTCGTCAGATCTTGGCGGGTCATTAGTAGGGCTCTCTAGATTGATGAGAGGAATAAAGCATGGTACGTACTGGTCAATATCCATGTCGTCGGCAAGGCTGCCCTTTTCCTTGATGGCAGCGAGCTGCTTGCCATACTGGTAAATTTGCTCCTTCAAGTCGATGAAGTATCCGTTAGTGTAAGGTCGGTCGCCGGGCCGGATTTGTTCGCGGTCGGTCAAGTATTCGACAGTCGCCTGGATGCATCGGACGGACGTGAGGCAGAAATCAAGGTACAAGGCGGCGGACTTGGCCTTCTCCTTTTGACGTAACAACCGATAAGCATCACCCCAAACACCATCATCAGTCAGAAGTCGACTTACCGGTGCCATGAAGATCAAGGTCTTCTCGAGATCCCGCAGGCAAATGATTTCCTTGGATCGAATGCGTCGAGGCACATCCAGAATAATGGGCTCAAAATCCTTGAGTGTAGGTTTCTCCAAAAGAGGACGGAGAGTGTGTTCGCGGATGCGATTGATGGCCCGAGGGCTGAGGGTGGGAAGCATCTTGGTAGTGCTAGAGGCAGCCGACCTGGTCAGGGCGGACACCTGGGGCTTCTTGGTAGAGTCTGTGGCAGCGGCCTTTTCGTTGATGGAGGCGGCCGAGCTGCCAATGCCGCTGTCAGAGGCATGGTTTCGTGAGAGTCGAACAGAGCGAGGGCGCAGAACGCGTCGCTCCATGGCGGGGTCGACAACAGGCATCTCGAGGAAGCCTCGAGGAACAGGCAAACTTGTGTCCCGAAGGGTCTGGCTTCGAGTGCTCTTGTCGGACAGGGAGAGGTCCTTTGCCTGGGAGAGGGCCTCGTCGATGTCGTTCAGAGTCAGGGCAATGCGACGCCGGCTGGCATCGACGACATCATCAAAGTCTGATTGGGATCTCTCAAGCCGAGGAGGAACAAAGTCGTCGTTGGAAGAAGTGGGAGAGGTAGGAGAGTGGAAGGTGGCACCCTTGCGAAGGATGACAGAGGTCTTAAGAGAAAGATCATGTTCGCAGTCGGTTCCCGGGCGAGTCACCGGAGCCCTTCTGCGGGGGTTTGGGAGGGACATGGCGGCTTAGATCTGATTTTTCTTTCCCTGGTGGGGAAGAAGATGAATGAGATATGGCCACAAGAAGTCCTATCCACGTAGCAACAAATGGTTAGCTCCCTTGTCGACAGAAGAACAGGTCAATGTAGCAATGAGGCTCTAATGGAGGGTCGACAGGCGTGTGAGTCACAAGCCCCAAAGATGTACGAGGGCTATGCAGTACCGAAAAGGAAACGGCAGGAAACCTGAGGCGTTGAGGCCGGCAGGGAAGAGGAGGCCAGATATATGAGTAGAGAGGAAAAGTAAAACCTTACCAATGGATAGGCGCGATCTGAATGGGCAATCCTAGCCCACAGTGTGCTGGACGGGCAAGCGAGCCAATGCAAACGTCGACGTCAATGCGAGACGAGTGAAGCCGGGGCAGTCAATCAATTGTATCCGGGATTAACGGCTCCTTCGCTAGAACAGGCTGGACAGGCGAGAGAAGCGCTGATGCTGGAGTGCTGGCGACTCGAAAGGGATGTCTTGATGAGAGCAGCGAAGAGGCGCAAAGTATGCAACAGAGAGAAGAGGTCTCGATGAGGACGGGGCGTAAATTGGATATATGGACGTGAGGAGCCGGGACACACGGGGATGGGAAAAGAGGGTGGGCGCGAGAGGGACCGAGAGACAAGTCCAGGGAGTGGAGAGGACTGGGGGGGGCGTGGATTGCGGCAGTAACTAGACCTGATGCAACGAAAGCACGAGCCCAGAGCATGTAACAAGGCACAAACGACGCCGCGATGGTTGAGAAACGAGGTCGAGGTCGAGCGGAGAGGGAAGACGAGAGAGAGGCTTGGAGCCGGATTAGAAACCAGGCCGACTCAGCCCACCGCAGGCTGCTGCCTAACAGGCGTGCCCGAAGCGGCCTAGCGCAGGTGTGGGCTGAGGCGTAAGCGCTGTGGAGGACGAGCATCCCTGCGCTGGGAGGCCGGTGGCGGTAGCTGGCGGTAGGGAGAGCCGCAACGGTACTCGCAGCACTAACAGAAGCCCCCAGGTCGCTTCTCGTAGGCCAGTAGTGCGGCGCCGGTGCTGCGCTAAGCAGCCCAGCCGTCAATGCGAGGGAGCGGCCAAGATGCCAGTTTGCGCTGCGGCGGGCTTGTGCCACTGGTAGCGACTCGGGTTGCGGCGCTATCGCTGGCGACACGCACCGCGCTGGTCCCGTGTATTCCGGCGCGGAAATCAGCAGCACAGTAACTTGCACCCAAAAGCCCCCCCGGTACCTGTATTTTGCGATCCGGGCCAGCTTCCCCGGAGGTCAGAAAGCCAAATCCTGCTGCAAATACCAAGCGAGTCCGACTCGCTCCTCGTGCTAGCAAAACTCCCTAATCTTGCGCTGTCTGCCGTTGTTGGCAAATTTCCACGTAATGCGGTCAAGTCCCGACTTGTGCCGTATGCAGGCTCCTCCTGCTTGCCCAACAATAATAACATACATACATACATACATACTTTACATGCAGTCCAAAAACGCAGCTTCGAGGTGGTGACCGCTAAACGCAAATGCACGGAACCCTCCAAAAAGCCCACCCACTCTCGTGTGACCGTTGGTGACGTGCCGACAGTGCGAGCTCCAGCACCAGCTCCAGCACCACCGCAGCGGCCATGAGCCTATCGTGAAGCCTCGCGCCTGTGCAGGGATCTGTGGCCAGTTGCTGTTGGACTACAGAGGCCGCGACCCGCAAAAGAAAAATAAAGGACACACCAACAATGCCCGCTGATTGCTTCATGTTCCTTGCTCGTCTGCTCCCTTGCATGTGTGCTTTTTGCGCTGCCACTCTGTAGAGAGCGCTATCGATCAGTCGTACCAGTAGGATCAGTTCCAAAGCTCCACAGGCTCTTTTGCTGCGACTGAGCCACCGCTTAAGCTGGTTGAAAGTCCAAGAAGTGATGGAGCCCATATCCATCCGGGTACTTTGATGGGCGAATTATAGCGGCAGTAGAGATTTGACAACGCAGCAATGCCCTGCACTACATGATATTTCTTGCGTTGAGGAGGGACATATTACATGGCTCGTAGTCGAATTGTGACCGACTGGCTAATATTACTGTTTGCAACTATGCTGCATCATCGTTGCCATTGCCGTATTCCCGGCCTTTGATTGACATTTACGAGCGAGGCTCCTGAAGGAACTCGGCAGTCGGAAAGGATGGTGGTGAAATGATGTGTAGCGACATCTACATCTACGATCTGTCCACAAATCCAGCTAACCCCTTTAGCGGCTAGGAGGAACAGTCAAAGATTGAAGACAAAAGCAGAAGTCTTCAGCTCGTGTAAAATCGACTGGCACCAGGATCATAGATCACGCACAACTCAAGGGTAGGCTGGGGTTTAGCCAGATCGTCAGCGGCACGGACGCGCATTACGAACGCTTCACCTGTTACGAAAAAAAGCAAAATCTATTTTGGTTTCACGGTCCATGAATGGTATGAATCTTTCTTGGAATCGTAAGGGTTCGATCAAAGAATGAAGCTGCCTGGAGAGTAAGAAAGACAATAATTTCGGTGCCTTGAGTTAAAAAGGGGCGTGTATATCGCCAAAATCTCAGAAATACGACTGCCTGAAGTAATACGGAGTTGTAGGGAGACGAAAGAGGACACGCAAGCACCTTGCGTGCCGAATTCATCACCCTTGTCGTTTACAATCGTTCAGCTGAGAGACAAACAAACAGCAATAGACAAGATCAAAAACAAAAGGGTCTGAGATTGCATCACCAACCCACGCAAGCAGGGTGCAGTAGTAACGTCGATACGGCCACATCGCGTTAGCACAAGCTTGTTGAGACAAACCCAAAAACCGTTTACAAGAGCCGCATCACCCAAAAAAGCTTCAACTCCCCCCCCCGGCACCTTTACCGGGTCCCTCTTTGACGAGCTTGTGAAGGCAGCCGCATTTTGACATCCCCGCTTCTTGACTTTGCCCAATAATCGAGGGTTTACTCATCATTGCATATCCTGGGCTTCACCTGTGCCGCAATCATGTATGTCATATGTACGAGGGGACGAGTAATACGCCGTATTGAGGGGAAGACTTCAATAGGTGCTGCTGGGGTCCGGCGAGCTAAGCTCGGAATTTGGGTGCCTTAGCAGGCTGCTCGATATGAAGATGTCTGATTGGCTGGGCCAGACATCTAAAGTTACTGCCTACAACAGCTCTGTTAAAAAAGTACCTCTTCGTGGAGCTCTGATAAAAAGTACCTTCTCGTGGACAAAAGGGAACAAAGTCGAGAGAAGAGGTCGAAGAGGGGAAAGCAGAGTTGATGACCTGTTTCTCGCATCCTTTGGGCCTGTATGCATATCGTAGTGATGGCTACATGTACTCTGGGCTTATACGCCAACCGCCGGCCTGTGACAATGAGACGACAGCAGAGCGCTGGCCAATGGCCAAGCCCGTAAAAGGACCTGGACTCCGCATGCATGCTGGCGCTGGTCACATTCGCTTTTGGCGGAGCCCGTCATGCAGGACAACGAAGCCGAGAGCGCGCATCGATCTGCGGCGAAACCTCAATGGTGGCGGCAGGGAATGAGTCAAGCCCGGAAAGCTACCTGTACGCCTCCCAACCAGCCCCCTTCGTGTCTAGCAACTGGCTGCTCCAGCCCTACGTGTGGATCGAAAGCGACGTGCCTCAGGTTCAGGTAGTGCTGGCCGCATTTTGACATGCATGCATCATACTGGCGGATGGGTGTGGGAGTGAGAGTGAGAGCGAGAGTGAGAGAAAGAGAGCACATTGTGGCGCTGCCAAGGGATGCACAGAATTCCCAAGATGTTGCGATTACTGCAGCAGCTGCTGCATAGAAGTACTCCGCAGCACTGCAACAGCGGCAGTCTAACAGTAAGAAGAAGTAAATATAGAAATTAGTAATGTGTTATATATATAATAGCTAAATACAATATAATATAAATACTATAATAATAATTAATAAAATAGGAATTAGAAGTTTTACTCATTAATACTAATATTACAATATATTAATGAAACCACTTTCATGATACTCTCTTTAGCTTTATATATTATTTTTATGATGTTTTTATTTTATTTACTTAGCCTAAAATAAACAAGATCACGTCACTAATGTAAACACGTCCTTATACTTTTGCCAGCATTTGTGCTGTCTACATTTAGATAGGGGCAAGAGGCTCGCCGTCCCGGATCTTGCTGGCACCATACTTCTCCAGACGGATAGCCTGAATAGCAATAAACACACGTGTACGGTCTTGTCCGTGTGATATACGAGGTTGTATAGCACTTAAAGAAAGCACTTGCTGCGTGCTTCTGCCATTTCTGCCACTTCTGGAGGAGTTCCTGACATTCCATCTCCTTATAGGTATCCCGTCGAGACCGAAGCGCTCTTGGTATTTATAGGCCATTGCGAGTTGCCGTGTCCTTATGAACTGACAGTAGTGGCCAGTCAAAATGGCTGAAGTTAGGGTACCTCATTTTGTACGGTGGTCGCTTGCAACGACGTATAGACACCGAGTACGCTTGAAGGTCTCGATGGGATGAAGTAGAGGGCTTTTGCTCACTGGATAAGGTTGGCATCCATCGAAAACGGCTTCTGCTTAGTCGACGTCACAGGAACGCCCTTTGATTCAGCAAAGTCCAAGAGTGCTTGACGTCCGCTGTCTGCTAGAACACATCGGAAAAGAGTTTGATGGAGAGACACTGGATCCGAGTTCACATAAGTTAACACCTCTACTGTGTTTCTCTTTTCAGTGAAGTTGCCCGTTTCTTCGCCAAGCGATACTTTCATATATCAAGTCCTTGCTATTTGCTTAAGCAGCTCTCTTTTTGGTATAACGTTGATATCTGATTATGTCCCACCCACTCCCTTATAGTTCCTGAGCCTCAGCGCGCCAACATTGAGCGCCACGGTATATAGTATGTGCGTACACTCGAGGATATCTTCGCGCCGTCGCTGAGAAAACGGATAATCGCGGCCATTAAACGCGACAATTTTGGGGTGGCTGAGAGTGAATGCATCTCCCCGAATCCGCAATGCGCTCTCGAGCTTCTTACTTCATCCGCTTATTTGATCCTACCAAGTCCGATCTATCTTGGGTCGCACCTCCTACAAACGGATATTCAACGATCTGGAACCAGTCGTCCTAAATCCAGATGGCGACCGCTCCCCGATGTGCTAGGAAATCACGCCTTATATGGGCCACGACCTCAAGCTCCCGAACGAGCCTTTGTCCAATCTCGCCTAAAGGAGACAATAATGCTGTCCCACTGATACTTGAAGCAATAATATTCGAGATCTGGCACTGTGTTTACTCTCAGCTCCTTGCGGATGGTGTACCATCAGATCACTTTGGAAATTTGGGCCATTGCAACTCGCAACAGTTTGGAGCCCGAAGGGAACAAAGAAATGCTTTTGGGACAAATGCCACTTTGGCAGTATGACCCCTGCAGAGATCGCATGGTGACTACCACGGACAAGCGCCAAGGGTGCACCAGGGCCCCCATGCGTATTTCACACAGTACATACTAGACCTATCCCTACTGTACTTCTATTTGACAGGTCCCTGTTTTGCAAGACAAAATCTCGGATCATACCCGGACAGACCTGATGCAGCAAGACGGGTCATTCTCTGCCGATCTCAGTCCTCGGTCAGAAAACAGCGTCAACGAGTGGGCACCAATCACCCCGACCAGAGAAGAGAAACGCCGAAAAAAAGAGCCCAACTTGCAGACAACAAGCAGCAGCACAACTTGGCTGGCCTTTCTAATGCGGAGCCTGTGACACAAAGTGACTCTGCTGGCCATTTTCGGCCATTGCCCTATCGGGACTAGCCCTCCAATGAGAGCAAAGCATGGGCACATCGGTGGGTCCAAGAAGTGGGGGCTTTGAGAGCTGCAATTTTGTGTCAACGAGTGGTGTGAGGTCAAAGTCCTTGATTTCCTTTGTTTCCGAGGCTTGGCAAACCTGCAATTCCGTTTTGGGGCTCATTCGATTATTTCAGATTGTAATTAAAGCGGGCCCATTGCTGTCGCTGTTTGCTGTGGCCCGGCCAGACGCGGGTTTTCGAGTGTCGTTATGACTGGCATTTGAACCTTGATCTTTCTTGCTGTTTGAAGTTCTTGACATTCAAATAGATGAGTCGTAATAGTTCTTAGCTACTTGTCCTTTTGATACTGCCGTGCAAGTTCCGGCTTGGTCAAGTGAAAGCCAACCACAGCTCTAACACTGGCAGCAATCAATGGCATTTGACATTCCACGCCGGTGACTCAGCTAGAAAGGTGACACGGTAGCTGTAACAAGAGGAAAGAAAAAGAAGAAAAGAAATTAACCAGGAAAAAGGCCTAGGAAGCAGTTGTGTGAAGACTAAACTATTCAAACCCACCCTGATGCTTGGACTCTAAGCTGGATAAAGGCGCCGATACACGAGTGGCTTCGCCTTTTCCCTGACTCAGAGCCCTTTTTTTTCTAGAAAATCTGTTAAACGAGCAGTAGTAATTGCTGTCTCATTACATCAGTGACATTAGCAGAAGCTACCCAACCCATGTCCTCCAGTGATTCTGTCAAGATTCATCGAGTACTAAAAGATGATGGTGTATTTTTATATATTATGTTTTGGCAATCTCAATTTATGAGACCTTTGCTGAATCCGGACAACTTATGGGATATGGATATGTAGGTGCTTGAGAATGGCGAGATTCTTTGACTACATGGATCTGTATTAGCTATATCCCCTCAATTTCGGCGGAATTGCTGGTCGATAGATCCAAGCAGCCCAATGATATGCCGCATAGATGTAGTTTCTTTCGCATAGAAGACCGAATTATATGGGAAAACGGCATCAATCTTTACACACATTATAAAAAAGAGTGATTTAACAATGAGATCTCATCACCTTGATACTTGTTCCATCTCGCCGCTCAATTGCTGATCTAGAGGATGAGAAAACAGTGGCATATCTCAAAGGTTGTTTCAGCGATGAATAACGTGAAAGCGTATTACGAGCTGGAACTCACAAAGGATTTTTCATAGCATTTGCAAATGACGGCCATAAAAATCGATGAACAAGGCGAGGAGATTCTCTTTATATCTAGGTAGATGTTGAAAGAAAGACCGTTTGTTACAACTCCCGCCTTTTGCACCATTACCATGCCCTTTTCTTTCTTTCTTTCTTTCTTTCTAAAAGCGATCATTCAAGTTGGATAGACTGCAAAAAATGTCTTCCGAAACTCTTAGATGCCTTCCCTGTTCAACTGTAGTATCTGAACAGTGACAGGATCGGTTACAGGTTTAGATGACACTCACACATATATTTTTCATTGTAAACCTCTGACCTCTAGATAAGGAGATGTCCATTCATCACCACTAAAATTAGCCTACTACCAAACTGTAGCACTTTTGAACAGGTTTCTTCCTAAACTCTCCGTTAAGAGTGTAAGGATGTAAGTGTATACATGTATATAAGGGCACCAGTGTTTACAGCAGCTTGACATCTCGATACGCGGCTCCCCTCAATACAAAGTCATCCCCTGAAATAGCGATTTTCCCAAAAACTCACAACACTGGTTGTTGTTATACTAATCTCGTCAACCTAATTCCTCATTCTCAGCGTATCAAAGCTCCCGCCACAGGCCATCCATCAAGATGCCGAGGCAAGTGTTCATACTCGAGTCGATCCCTGAAGAGGAGGAAGTCGAGCTAGGAGGGTTTCCTTGCATCAACCCAACTGAGATTGATCTTTTGATGACTACATCCTTAGAAAGCCCTTATTATCCCGGATATTATACCACTGCTACGCCGAATACCATCCAAGTAGCCTCTCAAGCAAGCATTCTAGCGCCTCAGCCCCAGTACGGCAACCCAGTCGAAGATGTTCACATTGCATATCCGCATCACTATTCCTCTCAATACGAATACACGCCTCCGTATTTACAGAAGGTGTATTTACAAGTAACCCCCCCGTCCCCTTCGTCCGCTTCGTCCACTTCGTCCACTTCGTCCACTTCGTCCACTTCATCCTTCCATACCGCTCCCTCTCCCACCGTCCTCGACGACCACAACCCCCATCGGACCACAAACCTCTTGGACTTTGTCAAAAAAAGAACCAAAACACGCCTCGAGAAAACAGACCTCTCCGACAACTTCTTCACCAAATGGGCCATTGTCACAGAAAACATGTATGGCGGCGTCATCCCCCCCTGAATCTAAATACTCCGTCCCGCCCTTTGCCCTTCCCAGCTACGACGGCCAAACCCGCCTCCACTTCATCGGCCACTCCCTTGGTCTTTCTCTCGCCGTTCCCATCGGTGACATTGAAAAGTTCCTCAGCCGCAATCTCTTCATCATCATGTGCCTCGCGTTCAACATTGTCCCCAACCCAGATCTCATCTTTGACGATGACGACGACAATTCCCGCTGCGGCATCTTCGTCAATAGACGCGGCAGTAAGCAGCATAATAAAACGTTGTTGCGTGCTATTCAACAGCTAGAATGGACGGATCCCAATGTTATAAAGGCGGTGCAATTGTCCATATCGGATGAAGTCGGGGCCTTGGCTACTCTGGTCAAGAAACGGGCATCGCATAATCTGCCGGATGTTTGTCAGACGATGAAAGAGATGGTGTGTGAGGAGCCGGCGCTCGAAGATTTGGGTTCTCGTAAGCTGTACGAGATGGCGGTTCAACAGATGCGGGAGAACCGTCCATATAGCCTGCTTAGGAATGTAGTCAGGCCCGAAGATGTTATAGTGTGAAATAGGATAAGAACCTTGAAGCTAGATGTTTATACTCTACAATAATTGGAATATCATCTCGTTGTCTATTGACCTCTATTTTAATGATCACACATGAGCCCACCCATTGTGGACCAACACCTGCATCTCATTGATCAAGCAAAACTCGCCCGGCTCGCGATTTCCCTTCTTCTCCCTCTCCCAGCGCCCTACCCTCCATCTCACCACCCACGAATCAAAAGTCCACGCCGTCCATCTCCGAAATCGATTCACCCACCGGCCAGCAAAGATATCCCACGGAGACACCCACGCCTTTGTCGCGGGATGCGTCGCCGCGTAAGCCGCGTAATTGTAGCCCACCCTGACTCGCGGGTTGAGATACACGCCCTTTGTCTTGGAGAGCGGGTTATCAGCGTGGATGAGGCAGCATTCAGAGCCCTCGAGGTGGTGAGCGGCGAGGGAGTCAGAGACGGCGCGGAAGCGGAGCTGTGTGGACGATACAAAGGGCTCAGCGGGCATGACGACTTGCAAGAACAGCACGTTAGTCTATATCACAGCCCAGCTTAGTTTGGGATGTCACTCACCTATACCATTCCAGCAGCTCGTCACCGGAACCGCATCCAAGTGGTTCACCAACGCATTCCGCGAGGTCCTGGACCTGAAATACGGCCATGTCTGCATAACATGCGCATATCCTTCGATATCGCGCAGCGCAAAGGTATCGTAGTACAGCGGCGGCTTCGAAAAGTCCATGGAGCAGGCTGCAGCGTAGTTGCCACCGTTGGTGTCCATCAGCGTCAACACATCTTCAACCTATTTCACCAAATCCTCAATGTTAGCTTTCAGTTTTGGTATATAGAGCAAATGTATTTGTCCACTCGTACCGTGAATACCACGTCGTTTAGGAACAGCACTTTGTCAAATGTGATTCCCTTGTCGCTCAACTCAATCAAATCCCGAATCGTCTTGTTTCGTAGCTTCGCCAAGTAGGGAATTCGCCTCAATTCCCTCTCTCCCCTCGACGTATCTATCCAACCTTCGCCCCTTTCGTTCTTCGGCTTCGTTATCTCGTCGTAGTGCGTAGTCTCCGACACCTCGACCCGTCTCGGCACGTTCCTCTTCTCAAGCTCCGCATCCAGCGTCTGTAGAGCTTCCTTGCTGTCGTCCCAGCTGCCGCTCTCGTATATGCTCACAAACACATTGTCGGCACCAAATGTTTCGGTAAGCTTAACCACCGCATCGTTCCAGTAGTCCTTGAGCACCTCTGCATTGTTCCAATGCATGCTCGCAATGTATATCCTCTCGCGCTGTCGCATCGCCCCGCTGCCGCTGCGCAGCCTGTGTTCTCGGTCTCCATGGACGATGTCGCGCTGTATGCGCAGAATATCAAAGACGTTGATCAGAAATAGAAGAAGAAGTGCGATCCTCGTCGCTCGCCAGCGAAGTATTCGACGGAGGTACAGCCTGTTTGCGCCTGAAAACAGCATCGTTGTCTATAGACGCGCTATGCGGGGATTGGAAAATGGGAAGCATGTGCAACAAGTTCAGGTACTTGCTAATTTCATGAAATGCAAATCGCTATGCCAGCCCATCGCGCCAATTCGTAGGCGCGACGCGGCAATCAGAACATTGGTGTTTGGGAGCTTGACATGCCTCCATCTGCATCCCTGGAGAATGACGATAGAGTTCCAGCCAGCGGGCGTTCATTACAGCTTACGTAACAATGATAGGGGACAGATATAAGCCGTCATTTGCATCGTTTGATAGGTACCCAATTTGTTATACGAGATGTAGCTTCATTCCTAAAAATAGTCCAAGATGAGATTTCGAATTAGAAAAAAGTCATTTATTATTCTGCATTGACAAGATATGCTTCTTTTTCAACTTTACGCATTCTTACTCCTCTGCTAGCCCACCCCTTTTATTGTACACATACAGACACAGTCTCCTACATCGCGTCAAAAAACGAGCTACATCCACTTACACCTTTTAGTTGTTGACAGTACTTTGCAGAGGCTCTTGCCGGCCTAGAAACAAAACTTGTCTCCATCCAAAATCAGCCCCTCTCCATCAGACAGTATCATTCAAGACTCCTACCCGCTTATTTGGCGAAGTGGAGGTCGTATCCGAGCCACTTTCTCCTAACAACTTCTTCTACAGACAGTCCGGGATAACCATAGGTCAAAGGCAAGAAGAAGTACCAGCAAGCGGCAGCGGCAGAGAGGATCACACCACAAGCAATCCAAGCACCAAGCATGCTCTTACCAGCGAATCGCTCACGGGCCGTGACGTGTCTCTTGGGACTTGAACGGTTGCCAGACTTGGAAGACTCCTCCTCTACTGCATCAGAGTTGAAGATGAACTCGACGAGAGCGCCTGTGACCAAACAAGAGGCTAGATGGGCCGGGAGATAGTGGTGAAGGAAGAGTTGACGACCCATAAGGTAGAATGGGAAGTAGTGAGTAGCCCAGGCAAGCCAGAAGAAGCCCGTAGAGTTGTATAGTCGCGAACGAGTGCCTTTTAAAATCAGTCAGAGAGTGCACTACAAGGAGAGGTTGTGGTTTCTTCAATGAAAAAGAAAGCTGAGAAAGGTACTTACGATGGTCTAGAGCATCAATGTTACGACGGAGAGAGATTTGGTCTGCTGCGATAATGCCAGCAAACACAGCCAGAAGACTGCTGGTGATCCACCAGCCAATGGGGTTGCCAACAAAGTAGATTTGTTGACGTGTGTCATTCTGTGTCCAGAAGCTCACTCCGCGAAGCAAGAATGGCCAGTGGTAAGGCTGGCTGGAGTACGGGTGGCTGCTGGTCAGCTTGTTGTTGTGGTAGAACATGGACCTCTGCAGCTCAAACCACTTGCGGAGGAACGGCAGTGACTTGACTTGTCGCTGCTCCTTTTGGCGGCGGGCGTCATCTTGAGGAAGCGAGGGAATGTCCTCGGCAATCCACATGTTGGAGCTGACTGTAACCTGCTTGTTGCCATTGATTTCCTGCTGCTTATAGCCCCACTCAGGCAGAGGAGTGGTGTGTGTCCACATGGCAACTTTGCTGGGGAAGTGAACAAGCTTGAAGTGGCTGGCAACGGTTTTGAACTCTGCGCCAACCTTTGCTGTTTCAACTCGAATCTCGAAAAGGGTGTCGTTTTGGCGCTCGCCAAACGCTTCCTCAGAAGTCACGGCGGTAAACTCTTGGTTGGTGGGGAAATACGGCGAAGCGACATCGTGAGAGAGCAGAATCTTGTCCGTGACAATGTGCCTAAGTCGAACCAGGTCGAAGTTTCTGACAATGCGCTCCGTGTTGTGCACATTGTCGGAAGGAAGGACTTGCCAGTAGTTGTTTGTGTCGTTGTGGGGATAACCAGTAATCTGCTGGCCTTGGCTGGAGATGCGGCCATCATCATATCGCAGGGGATAGGTGTCGGGGTGGCTGTGGAGGTATGCCTTGGTCTCCTTGTGCCTGATGGTGATGTAATCATAGTAGTGAATGTCGACAGCATTTGCCAGCATGACGTTGTCGCTCAGGGTTTCCTGGAATTCTGGCGTCATGAAGTCGTCGCCAGGGCCGGATCGAGTCAAGACGGCAAAGTGCACCTGGAACCAGAAAAGATAGAAGAGGAATGGTAGAACGATGAGGCCAATGGCACGGGCTGCAAAGTGCTTTCCAAACAGTTGCAGGCTGATGGCACCGTTGCGTCGCTTGATATCCAAAAGATCCCAGAGATCAATAATAACTGCAGAGCCAATGGTGACGAAAGCGAAGAGACCAACGTATTTGGTCGAGATGTCGCAGGACAGCGCAAAGCCGGTCAGGATAAGCCACTTCCACCATTTCCTGCTAAAGGCCTCATGTCGCAGCTTGTAGAACTTGATGTAGAACAAGAGACTGCAGGCCATGGCGAGAACCAGGGTGGCATCGAGGAGAATCAAGCGTGTCTGGCCAATGTGTGCATTGTCGAGGAGAATCAAGCCAGTAGCGACAAGGCAAGCCGGCAAGCTGTAGCCCGACTCCCACATGATCAAGTAGGTGACGGACACGGTCAAGGCACCGAGGACGGCGGGAAGGGCTCGGAAAGCGACGTAGGGAACTTTGTTGGCGACGTAGGAGTCGCCAATGTTTTCGAAGTGGAAGTGGCCGTCATATCCAACCAGCCAGCCAACAAAGGCGAAGAGCAGCTTGGCGAAAGGAGGGTGCACATCGAAAAAGTAGGTTCGTTGGAGGTAGTACGAAGCAAACTAAGCAATTGAACAGTCAGTCTTCTTGTTATGTCCAGCCATGGCTATGTCAATCCTTGATGCAAGATGGTCCCTTACCTTTCCGAAGTGCACTTCGTCAAAGACAACCTCGTCAGGGTGGCTGATGCCCCAGAATCGAGTGACGAAGCCGAGAATGGTGACCAGAGTCAATGCAATCTTGTGCTCAATCTCGCCTCGCTGGACATTTTGACGCGATGATGCGGCCGCCTTGGACAGTTTGTCGAGCTCGACCTCGGGGGCAAACGTAGATTCGCTGAGCGTCTGCTTGGACGCTACGCCCCGCTGTCGCAGGCTTCCCTGCGGCGTTGAAGCTCGAGCCATGGCTCTTAGAAGCTTCACCGGTGGAGAGTTAGCGAGGTCTGTGAAGAGCAGCGCAGTCTGAACTTTTGCAGCCTGGAACCTGAGGTGATGCCAGATCTCGAGAAGCTCTGAGGCCAAAGACAAAAGAGCTAGGGTATGTGGAACTGGGGCTGCATCTCTTGGTGGCACGACGACTTACAAGAAGAGAAAATTTGCCTCCGCGCTGGCTTGGAGAGAATTGAAGAGCTGCTCATCAAATGAAGGAGGGAATAGAAAAGAAAAGGAGAAAAAGAGCCCGCAGATGCGTTGCGCAGCAGAGGCCCGAATTGGGGGTGAATTGAGCCTCCCGTAAGTGGAATTGGATGAAGACGACCGACTCGAGCTGAGGCGAACGTGTCTTCGTCTCGACCCTGGAGCCACTAAAGCTGCAGGGGTCAGCGCCGAGCCACAGCAGGTATGGAGTACTTTGTACCAGACCTCTGTGTTCCTTTTGAGCCGCCTGGCTGAAGGAAATATTGATAGGATAAATGGGAAACCAATTGCACGTCGTTGATGGCTCTTTTAGTTGCACATGAAAGGAACAATCATTCGCTAATCTATTTAGCCTGTATCTCTGCTTTACAGGGACCGCATCTACACTCTCAGACACAACCATACCTATGCCTTCCATCTTTCTCCGTCACATGCCGGGACTGACTCAAAGTAGCGTGTACTCTGCACCCAGGGTGTTTCAAACTGCCGGTTCACAACCCTGTTAAAATGATCGAGAAGCTGCGTAAGCCCAATATAGTCTCGACGTTTCCGCTATTGGCAGGTTGGCGGGTAGGCGCTGGGAGCGTTTACACATATAAGATGACTTTGAATTGATTAGCTATTACAAGCGAGATTCAATGGAAGAGTCTGGCCTCGAATAAGCCTTTTCTCTGCGGCTTGGCCGTGAACCCCATTTATTGCCCATTGACACTGCCAGGCTGAAATCGGCTGCCTCTAAAGAAGAGAAAGAATCGTGAGGCTGAAAATATATCAATGCATTGAAGAAATGAGAAAAGATGTAGTTTTCATCGAGTAACTACTAACGTTGAAGAAGTGTCCCTTTCGATATATCCCAATTGGATCTGCATGAGAATATGGATCTACAAGTAGATTAAACCACATCATAGCACTAAACAAACACGCAAGCATGCAAAGGATAACATGCAACAACAAACTCTCAACCAGAGCTTCAAGTTGATCATTGCTCTCCAATGCGATCCACCGCGGTTCTTCTTTGGCCCGGTACAAAGCGCCACTACGACGCACAATTGGAAGGGCGGGGGAGCTTCCGGCTGTCGGAGGGGTCCAAGGGCGCGCCAAAAGCCTGTGTCCTTTACAAATAAACGCATTGAGCCTTTCTTCGATTTCCAATTCCATTCCATAAATACCTATCCCACTCTTCCCCATTGCCCCTTATCAAGAAACCACAAGACATCACAAACACACCTGTCAAAGTAGGTATGTTGCCTATTGCTCGCAGCTCAGCTCGGCCCCTCGCAGGCCTTGCCGCCGCGTCTGCTCCGGCGCTATTCGCTGCAAGACCCAAGTTTACACTCGTCACAGCTTTCGCGAGACCAAAATCCACAATGGCCGACCAAACTATCGTGTACACTAAGGAAGCCCCCTTTCGTGAGTATAATCTCAATAATTTGAGAGTCTATTAATGATTTATGGATCAACTGAGGCTAACAACGAGGTTCTAGCCCTCGGCCCTTACGTGAGTACCTCTTGAATTCAATAGCGAAGACGTTATTCTCATATTGTACAACCTCTAGTCTCAAGCCATCAAGACTCCCACTGCCATCTACTGCTCCGGCCAGATCCCTCTTACTGCCGATGGCACCCTGATTGAGGGCACCATCGCCGAGAAGACCAGAAAGTGCTGCGAGAACCTGGATGTCGTTCTCAAGCAGGCTGGCTCTTCCCTGCCCAGAGTCGTCAAGACCACTATTTTCATCTCTGACATGGCTCACTTTGCTGTAAGTCATCTTGTCCCATAATTAACTGTCCAAGTAACCACATCTCATGACTCTCGCTGTAGGAGATGAACGGAGAGTACGAGAAATTCTTCTCTCACAAGCCTGCGCGAAGCTGCGTTGCAGTCAAGACGCTCCCCAAGGGCGTCGATGTGGAGATTGAGGCTATTGCCCTGCCATAGATGGCTGCACCGGGAATGCAGGAAAAGTTTTATATATAGAAATATTACATGCTATTCCAATCAAATGAGTTAAATACACTTGTGCCGCCTCCTTGGGTGCTTAATATGTAGTAGACAAGTTACAGAGCGCCAGAAGCTCGCGCTTCCGCCATGGTTAGCTACGTAGAAGACGCATCATGTGGCCCTCATTATAATCTATGGTAATCGACTCTAAGCATTCCAAATCACGACTCTTCCGTCAACGCCGCTCGCTAAGGTAGCTGTTAGTCATCTCATTGGTCTGGTTTTGAAAAAGGTATGGCCAGTATACTCACAGCTAAACTTGGTGACCTTTCCGCCGGAGATCTCATAAGGTCTAATGTTGGAGATTGTGTTTTGATGAACCGTCTTCAATTGTGTGTTATCCTTGACTTTGCCCTTGAGGTCCATCTGTCTGAACATGTTCAGCGCAGACTCCTCGCGTTGCTCGCCAGCGCCGGCGTGGCCCTTGGACTCCATGGTTCCGACAAGCTGCCAGCCTCCCTCGCCGCCCTGGAAACGGAAAGCCTCACAGTCGTAGCCGGCAGCAATGATCTCGTCTTCAGCCTTCCAGAGCAAGCTCTTGAATGGCAGAAGCTGGGTGGGGATGCTCAAAACGGCCTTGGGGGGCTGGTCAGGGCCGCTGGGGTACACAACGGTGACACTGCTGTCATGCGCAGCAAAGGCGAGAGCGTTTCCGCTGGGAGAAAAGGCCACGGAGTGCACCCAGCCGGCAGAGTTGTTCAGGTATTCTCCGCAGATGGTGTTGAAGGGCAATCGCTCACCCCAGACACCAGGCTCGGGACGCTCATCGACACCCTTAACAAAGGCTGACAGCACTCGGGCATGGGCATCGGTAGAGCCGGCGGCGAGGAGCACGGAGTTGGGGTGCCAAGCAACGCTGGTGATGGTACTGCGGATGGGCTTCTTCAGGTGCTTCGAAACCCACCAGTCGTTTTCCTCCTCAAAGTAGCAAACGGCAATGACGCGGTCACCGGAGCCCACGGCAAACTTGGTCTCGGAAGGTGACCATCGAACAAAGGTGGCAGCACGGCTGATTCGAAGAAGAACGAGAGTGGGCTTGTATCCGGTGGGAGACGGCTCCCAGACCAGAGCGTTTCGATCTGTCAAGTATCAGCATCCATGGCGGAAAGGAGCTCGGAGCAGGGGTTCGGCGAGATCGAACCTTGGGAGCAAGACACAATGCGGCCGCTGTTCGGGGCAATGTCGACGCTGGTGACCGTCTTGTCGTGGCCCTTCAGCACGTCTGCCAGCTTGAAAGCATTTCCAGCCTTGCTGTATAGCTCAACGGACGAGTCTCGAGCAACGGCCAGAGTTGCGTGGTCGGCCGAGAACGAGTGGTCGGCAATGGGGTTGTGGAATAAGTGGTGGACTTCGGGAGCAGCCATGTTTGCGGTAGTGGATGCGATAGGAGTAGCTCTCTACTATCGCCTAGGAAGAAAAGAGGTTATGTGGGATTTTTGAAGCTGAAGCTGGAGATGACGATGGAAAATGCTTGGGGGAGGTCGGAGCTGTAGCCAACGGGATGGCGGGGTGACGTTGCTGGCTGGGAGTACATGGAGCCCCTGGCCATAAGCGGGTAGCAGCCAAAGCGAGGTACCTGGTACATGGACCTGGCCATTGGCGCGATTGAAGCTGGGGCCACACCTCAAGGCCAGTCGAGGAACCAAAAAAACTCCACGCTTCAACCATCCAAACCGCCAATAACCAGCGACTGCACGGCACATTCTCGACACGACAGCAGATCACGAGGGCGCTGCTGCATATATAGAGAGCGAGAGACATATTTGATATTATTTCATCCTTTTCGAAGCACACAATGGCATCGGCTGCTGCCCCTCCTCCTCGCGGCCTCGCGCCGAACGCCTCTCTGCCCGCGAAAGTGCAGCCAATTCCTCCCAACCAGACGTGAGTTGCTCTCTATTAATCGAAGACGATGCACTGGCTTGCTGAAAATCTATCTAGTCTATACGTTACAAACCTCCCGTCAGGCAAGATACAGAAAGCAGACCTGCGAACAGCACTGTACATGCTCTTTTCGACCTTTGGACCGGTGCTCGATATCGTCGCCCTCAAGACAATGGAGATGCGCGGCCAAGCTCACATTGTATTTCGCGACATCCAGGCAGCAACCCAGGCCATGAGATCATTAGATGGACAGTCCTTTTTGGGTCGCACAATGGTGCGTTTTCCTCTGGAACCTAGACCTGCTCTCATCTGACCATTAACTAACCCGTCTTAGAAAATCCAATACGCCAAATCCAAATCGCATTTCGTAGCGAAACTCGATGGCACGTTCAAAATCCCCACAACGGCCGGCGCCACCGTCGTGGAACAGACAGAGCTCCAGCAGAGTATCTTTAACGCACCGCCACCTGGATCAGCTTTCGAAAAGCCTACCGTACCGGCTGCCACACCAACTTCGAAGAATGACGAGGCCGACGAGAACCGCGGCCAGAAGCGAACCCGTGATGAGGAGGATGAAGATAGCGAGGGCGATGTGGCAATGGAGGAAGATAGCGACGATGAATGAAGACGCTCAACCACAACGAGGCTGTCCCAATGAATGAAGACGTTTCTTCCAGTTCAAACGAGCCATCATTGGGTGGCCATTTCCTTGGGTACCCATAGGCCGACGCATCCCCCCTACCAGGCCGAACCAGATCATGAGATAATTTTCCATTGAGCATTCAAAGCTGGATATAGCGTCTCCCAACAGGCACGGATGAAGAAAGAAAGAGGGTACCCCAGTGATTGGGTGATGCTAGGGGCAAAGCTGTTAGTGCGGCCGGACTGACACTGGATTTTTCGGGATACCATAATTAACTTTTGCAATAGAAATGGAAACTCACATCTGCTGAGATGCCACCGATGCCCCCCACTCCTCGGCGGAGACCATCTTTGTAGGCATCAGGAATTAAGCGACGGAAGACGGTGTCGATATTGAAGGCGGGCTCATCTGGCGGGAGATCATGCAGGCTGAACCAGAGACATGGCACTCTATATGTAGGGTGCAGGTGGACCTCGTACGATACATAGCCAAACCCTGGCGCCGCTTTCGGATGTACGAGATTCTGAAGAAGTGTGAGAATATGCTCAAGGTATGCTCAAGGCGTAATAGCAGTATCAAGGTGGCATACCGCGTCAGATTCTTCATCATCAATCATGTCATTGTCTCCTTGAAGGAACCCATTTTGCTCATCGTGATCTGATATGGAAAAATTGCCCAAGTCGAGTGATATGTCGTTGGGGTCTACTGTCTCTTCCAGCGGCCGGATCACCTGAATATATGTGATGTATCCACCTCTGGTTGAATAAGTGAGGTCCAGAGCGGTGCAAAGCCTGAACTTCCATTTCTTCCTTATGGACCCCAGCCTTGCTCTGCAGTACTGGCTATCGAAATGATGGCACACTTCGGTGAACTCTTCTGAGGTCAGAAAGGGAAAGTCTTTGATATCCATCTTTGAGGAATTTTCTGGTTTGAGGACTTAGAGTTTCGTATTCGAAGTCCTCGCTTGCCTGCGAGAATTAAAAAAAAGAAACAAAAAAAAACTAAATTATGTTTCTTTGTTGAAGTTTTTAACCGAGGCTGCCGTTACTATTTGTAATGAGCGAGAACAAGGAAAGAGGAAAAGAAGAAACGCTAGAGAGCAGTACTTGTTAATATTTCCGCTCAACAAAAAGGACATTTGAGCAGTAAAACATCACGATATCTTGTTGGAGGGTTCAAGAGTTAAAGGCTGCACATTGGATACCAATGCGGAATTGCCCCCCTACTGTATAGCGCAAGCCTGCACTGGTGGCGGGCGATTAGCTGCGGGCTAAATGCTAGGGGTCTACAGCCGCGAACCTTATCGATTGGAGGTGACATGTCCTTTTTCCTTGGCCTCTCCGGGTGCATGTGTCCATTCTTAGCCAAGGACCCCTAGACGGGCTCGTGCAGCCAGTCTCTCTTTTGTTTTATTCTCATTTATTTTTGCTGGGTTGAGAATCCGCAGGTGCTGGAATATCCGAGTGTCTCTTTTTCGACGTCTGGATCTGGTGAATTTTTTTTACTTGCTTTGGGTATTGCGTTGTCTGTCCATCTAATCGCCTCTAATCTCTCGCTCCTCTCGACATGACCTCGTCGATCCAATGATCCGCGACCCGTTCGGCATACACAACAAAAACGTATTCAAGGCTACAGCTTTCCGAGCGGCGCAGAACATCAAGGACGCAGCGGCCCAGGCGGGCGCAAATGCACTAGAAATGTCCTTTTCCATCCCGAAAAACGTGCCCAACTTTGCCGACTCCGGCCGAGCGCTCGAGGACCGCGCCTGGGCGGCTCTGTCGCGGAGAGGCGGAGGAGTGCTGAATGGCGGCATGTTTGAGAAGTCGGACTCGTTGCCCATGTATAAGGATAAGCCCTACGCCTATGCGCCGTCCATGCGACTGCGGCCGTGGTGGCAGCGCAAGAAGGTGCTGGGGATCATCACGGCAGCTGTAGTTTTCTTCTTATACCTCACGGGCTTCTTCTCTGGTCATCCTAGAGCAAGGACCTCAGAATCAGCATTATCGTGGCTAGGCTTGGCACAAGAGAAGGATCAAGTTGATTGGGACGAACGGCGGAAGCATGTGGTCGACGCGTTCGAGGTGAGCTGGGATGCTTACGAACGCTATGGATGGGGTATGTGATGTGATATGCCGTGATATCATTGTTATGTAATGGAAGCCAATTGCTAATGAGTCTTGGGCGGTATTAGGCAAGGATGAATTCCACCCCGTTTCAAAGACGAGCAAGAACATGGCTCCCAAAGGACTTGGATGGATCATCATCGATGCTTTGGACACCATGATGCTAATGAATCAGACCTCGCGCCTGCGACATGCGCGAGAGTGGCTTTCTACGTCGCTGACCTGGGATCAAGACCAAGATGTCAACACTTTTGAAACTACCATTCGAATGCTGGGTGGACTTCTCTCTGCCCACTATCTTTCCAACGAGTTTCCTGACCTCGCACCACTGACCGAAGACGACGAGGGAGCAGATGGGGAGGATCTTTATCTGGAAAAGGCTAGAGATTTAGCTGACAGGTTACTTTCTGCATTTGAATCCGAGTCGGGCATTCCATATGCTAGTGTCAATCTGGGAGAATACAAGGGCCTCCCATCACATTCTGATGGCGGAGCATCTTCTACGGCTGAGGCCACCACTCTCCAGCTTGAGTTTAAGTATTTGGCAAAGCTTACGGGTGAGAAGAACTTCTGGGACAAAGTCGAAAAAGTCATGGAGGTTATCGATGATAACCAGCCGGAAGATGGCCTTGTCCCCATTTACGTCTATGCTACGACGGGCGAGTTTCGAGGCGGCAATATTCGATTGGGAAGCAGGGGTGACTCCTATTATGAGTACCTCATCAAACAATATCTGCAAACAAACAAGAAGGAGCCCGTTTACCAAGAGATGTGGAATGAGGCCCTCGAAGGCGTACGAAAGCATTTGGTCACTTACACCGAGCCTTCTGGATTCACCATTATCGCTGAGCGCCCCGATGGCTTGGAATATCCGTTGTCTCCGAAAATGGATCATCTGGTCTGTTTCATGCCAGGCACAATCGCCTTGGCGGTCACCGATGGCCTCACCGAAGCCGAAGCTCGCAAATTGCCTACCTGGTCCAAGAAGAAGGACGACGACATGCAGCTCGCCAGAGAGCTCATGCAAACCTGTTGGGGCATGTACAAATACATGAAGACGGGCCTAGCAGCCGAAATCACATACTTCAATACTTACAACCCACCGCCGGCTGCATCAGCACCTCATCAAGCCCCGGCCGAGTTTGACCCTGACCCGAATGCCGAGTGGCGAAAGGACTTTATTGTTCACTCCAACGACGTGCACAACCTGCAGCGTCCGGAGACGGTGGAGAGTTTGTTTTACATGTGGAGGATAACGGGCGATGTCAAGTACCGTGAATGGGGCTGGGAGATGTTCAAGTCCTTTGCCAATTATACTGCGGTGGAAGACAGAGGGGGCTTTACGAGTCTGCTTGATGCCAACACTATTCCGCCAACGGTCAAGGATAATATGGAAAGCTTTTGGTTGGTAAGTTTGCAATGGCTTCAACTTTTTCTCGTACCCGTTTATTTCAAGTTACTAATGAGATGCTGCTCATCTAGGCCGAGACACTAAAGTACATGTATCTCCTCTTCTCACCAAATGACCTGCTCCCGCTGGACAAGATCGTACTGAATACAGAGGCCCATCCCTTCCCCCCGGTTTGATATGGGACCATTATTCTCTACTGGGTGGCAGCGAAAGCCTCGGACCCCAAAAGCCAGCAAAAAGGCTGAATAAAGAGCTGGATGACATTTCTTTGATAGAGAACGTGAAAAGGGGGTGAGATTGGCGAGTGGACATTTGTTTTATCATGTCTGGTGTTTTACAGCAAATGCGGGGTGTTTGGCGAATACGACCTTCAATGTTATATGCACATAATTTCTATAAAAGTCCTAGGTTATGTACTAGAATAGGACGTATATATATGGCATGATTGCAATGATTATCTCCTTGGTTCTCCCTCTTTTTAAAGTGCAGGTAAGCCGATTGAATTGTCATTGAAAACTGTGCTGGCCATATCATATATAGATGATAGTGTGATGATGAAGTAACTCAAAACGAAGCGGATCGCTTTACACACGGGAGTTGTTCAAGCTTGAGCACAATTAGATAAATGTGATCATGCCTCCTTTCTTTTTAACACAATAAATGACATTTCCGCAGTTTATAGCTGTGGGAGTCGCGAAGCGGTGCGTATAGATAGATAGTTGTAAGTATGTTGAGTTTTAATGCCCATTCGCTTGCCTAGCTTTCTATTGTACTGGGTAGTTTGCTGGACGGATCTCTTTTATTATAGCCTTCATGTCATATTGTTCACCAATAACCAATCTTCCACCATCTTCAGGCATGTTGATAAAGGAGCTGCCATCGTTATCAACACACCAACTAATCTCTTCTCCGAAGCTCCGCCGGAGTAACACCTGATAGAGGGAGGGAGCATAAGGGCCCTTAAAAAGCGTGGGGTAGAAATCTTTGCGCTTTCGTAGTGTTTCCTCAGCAAGCTCTACTACCCAAGATGAATCGTTGTCAAGCTGAGCCGCTATATCATTAAGGTATTTTTTAGGTAACATTGGCTGACTGCCTAAGACCTTAATAGCAGCGCTTTGGATATATGGGTCATTGTCTTTGAGTCGTGCTGCTAAAGCATGAATAATCTCTCTTGGCAAGTCCAATTGATCGTATAATGCAATAATAGCGACTTCCTTGAGGGAAAAGTTGACTTTATTATTATTAAGAAGCGCTGTTATAACCTTGAGAATCTTGTCAGTTATGCTTGATTGCATGCTTAAAGCCTGAATAGCGGCTTCATGAATAGAATAATCTTCATTATCCTCAAGCTTCGCTGTCATAACCTGCAGAATCTCAGTAGGTAAGTTTGATTGACTGGCTAGGGCCTCAATAGCAGCTATTTGGACAGAAATGTTTTCATTTTCCTTAAGTTGCGTTGCTATAGCCTGGAGAATCTCGTAGGGTAAGCTGGATTGATTGCCCAAGGTCTCAATTGCGGATACTCGAATATAGCTGTTGTCATTATGCTGAAGTTGCGCCGCTATAGTTTTTAGAGCTTCATCAGATAGGCTGAAATGCTGGTTCAAGGCTCCAAAAGCGGCTTGTCGGATGGACCAATCCTTGGTTTTAAGCCGCGTTGCTATGTCCTCAAGTCTCTTACTCTGCAAGCCCAGTCTTTTAAACAGGCCCAAACCTTTTATAGTAGTTTGCCGGACTCGCCAATCTTCGTCTTCCAACCGCGCTGCCATAGTTTCAAGAATCTCTTCAGGTAAGATCAATTGCCGAACCAAAGCCTCAACAGCGGTTTCTTGGACGAATTGACTCTCGTCTTCAAGCCGCGCTGCTATAGCTTTGAGAATTTCATTAGGTAGGGTCGATCGTTCGCCTAAGGCCTGAACAGCCCAGTATCGGACGTCTGGATGCTCGTCTTCAAGCCTTGCTGCTAGAGCCTCAAGTATCTCATTAGGCAAAGCAAATCGTTGACCTAAAGTTTTCACAGTAGCTTGGCGGATAGATAGATTCTTGTCTTCAAGTCGCGCTGCCATAGCCTTGAGAATCTCATCAGGCAAAGCTAAGCGTTTACCCAAGGTTTCCACAGTAACTTGGCGGATAGATGGATTCTTGTCTTCAAGCCGCGCTGCTATAGCCTTGAGAATCTCATCAGGCAAAGCTAAGCGTTTACCCAAGGTTTCCACAGTAACTTGGCGGATAGATGGATTCTTGTCTTCAAGTATCGCTGCTATAGCCTCAAGGATTTCTTTAGGCAAGTTCGGCTGTTTGCACAAAATTCTTAAAGTGGCTTTTCGAACCAAGTCCTTGTCTTCAAGCCTCGCTGCTATGATCCTAAGAAACCTATCAGGTAAGGCCAACTGCTGTAAGGCCTTGACGGCAGCCATTTGGGCACTAGAGTTTTTGCGACTTAGCCAGGAAATTGCTAGTTCAATGATGCTCATTGGAGCTGTGGCCCCTTTTGTGAACGATCTCAAAATCATTTTCTTGACTTTATCCGATGCTTCACGAAAGGCAGTGTCCAATGCCAGCTCGGGAAATTCTACCTCACTTGCTAGGTGGGAGGAGCGACCATGTGCGATTTCACATTCAAAAAGCAACCACTTGGAAAGCCGTTGTTCTAGGTCGGCTCGAATTGAAAAGTTACTTGATACTTCGCTCAAGCAATGCATAACCAGCCGTTGATGCGCAGGGCCTAAGAAGTCAAGTGGCTCCTCCTCGATTTTCTGAAAAAAGAGGGATGCTCCTTCCGGCTCAGCGTCAAGTAATCCAGCAACAAACCGCCACAGGATATCGTAACGTGCTGTGTATTTGTGCTTCTGAAAGAATTCGGCAGGCTCGATCTTGTTGACGTTTCTACTGCCGAGTTCCACACAGTCCAAAGGTTCTCTAGCAGTCCATTGCCGTACAAAACACCGCGCGGCGAAGTATTCCTGAAAGGTCAGGTGTATAAAGTGATAGCTTCGGTTGCAGTTTTCTGATGACGGATTTGAAGCTCGTAGAAAAGAAAGGGATGAAGCGGCCTTGTCTAACAAGAAGCCCGGAAAGTGGTCGGATATGAAGTTTAAATGCTTCGACTCAAATTCTATCATATCACTACACAGCCCAGCAAAGGCAAGACTCTCAAGAAAAGAGATCTCGTCTTTAACAAGTTCTTCGATCTTTTGCTGACTTGCATATTGGATGTGATATGGTGTCACTAGCCTATCGTTATGTTTTTTCTCTAGTCTCACGACATCCTTTTTCCACAAACTAAGTTCTATAGTTTGGTAAAGGGCGGTCATTGTCTCCGGCATGTCGCTGCGAATATCCCTCCAAGTGTAGCAAAGCGCATCCAGCTGAATTGGAATGCGTACAAGACCCTGGATAAGCCAGTGATTTTGAAGAAAAGACTGTATGTTGCCAACTGTTTTCTCGTCAATCTCAGTTGTTTTTGGATTGGTAAAGGTTTTCCTAATGTAGTTCTTGACTTGATCTGGGTAAAAGCCGATGGCTTCCAATTCAAGATCAAGGTTTAGTGGTAGCCTGCCGGACGGTCGAGAAGTTACAATGATGTTTGGCTGTTCCAAAAGCTCGTTAAGGAAGCGAGACATGCTGTTGCCGCCAGCTAGTTCTTGGGATACTTCATCTAGGCCGTCAAGGAGAAATAAGGTCCTGCTGGAGGAGGACTCCAGTGCTTGGGCTAAATGTTTAGCAAAGTCCGGTTTATTGTTCGGCAGAGAGAAATATTGATGAGTGAGAAGAGCTTCGAAGTCATATGCGGGGTGCTGGCGTCTTTCTTCGAGCTTTAGGTTCCTTAGAGGTACCCAAAGGATGCGGTCAAACAAGTCATTCCACCCACTCCATGTGCCTTGAGTAAATTCATGGACAATCTTTTTGCATAGAGTGGTCTTGCCAACTCCAGCGCGTCCTCGAATCAAGATTCTTCTTGGCTGTATCATTTCTCCATTGCGTTCTTGGCGTTGACTGAAAATTGTGGCCAATTCAACCTGAACTGTCGTATCTGGTGTCTCGATCTTCTGTCGGTTAAAGAGGGAAAACGGGGAGGCCTTTGTATCTTCTGTCATTGGCCGATCTGAGTCTTGAACATGCTGTTCCACAACGGCAAAATTGATATAGCATTGATCCATCGGCAAAAGGTCGCCAGAGAGTCGTTCAATCTTGAGCTTGTCCACGGCATAATGCTTATTGCGTATCCAAGCGTCTGCGTCGTCGAGTGGTGAATTTGTACGTAAACCCTGAAGAATTTCTTCAATTTTTCCAACAACACATTGATAGTCTGGATCTTCAGGACCGTTGAACTTATTCATCATTACATGGCGTCGATGGAGTGGCAGTGGGTCTGTAACAATATCCAGAGTTGCTGAAGAGCTATCAACAAGCTATCAAGAGTCAGCCTTGCCATGAAATTGCTTATTTAAAAGAAATGATACCGCCAAGAATTTTATCGTACTCACCGGCTTTGACGGAACAACCAAATCAAGCACCCCAGATGGAATCAGCCAGCTTAGAGGAAATTTACGATGAAGACTCGTCAAGCCCAATTCATAGAAGGTAACCACTTGACAGGGATAATCTTTATCGTGACACAGCTGAGTGAACCTGCGTACAAGTTCCTCAAGGTGGAAAGCCGATCCCTTGACGTCGTCGAGAAGATTGCTCACTTTGTGGCCCCGAATCGAAGCCCAGGCTCTTAGACCAGGCTCCGCCCAGTCTGCTACATCTTGGAAGGAGGTTCCGCGGAAAGGCGTAGCAAGGAAGACAATCCCGCGTGTCGATTGTCTGACAATGGCGTATTCGATAGATTGGCTAGCGATCACGAGAGCCTTGATCAAAATGATGCCCCCCGAGACATGATGCAATAAAGACAATCGGCCTATCTTTCGCCTTTGCATAGCCAGTCTTTGTTGGTAAAAGACGGCGTTTGATTCCGGCAAGCAAGAGCCGAGCAAACTCTTCCGCAGTTTTCTGGATCAAATCTGGCTCTTCAAGGAGATCTGCCGGCCAGTCACACGTGAAGATCCGGGCTGGTCCTATTCTTTCTGGAAGCATGCGCGGACATGCCAGCCAGTTGACATCCTCGCCAGGATGGCTGGATTTCGAAATCCACGTGTCTGGAGACTTTGTGTCCAGGCCATGGATGGCAATGATATCGATGTCTGTATCGGCGTCGGCGCCGGGGGAAGGGTGGATTTGGGTGAGACTAACACCGCGATTGTACGCCATTTCTGGTGGGAAGCCAGCCCGGCGTCTGGCACTTCTAGGAGTTTCTATCCAGTAACACACTTTCAGTCCAGAGTGGAAATCTAGAGCAATACAGAGCAGTGCAAGGAGCAACTGTTGATACTACGCAGGCAAACAAGAGGCATGCGGGAGAATTTAGGCAGGAATTTGCCCAGCAAGAGACGCAAGGCTCAATCAGCGAAAATGGCAAGCCGAGGTGGACGGCGGCACGACCTCCAATCAACGTCGTAGATGCTCCTGCAGGCTCTTATTGGACTGTAACATGCTGCAAATGGTACGTCAGCCTTATGAGAAGCACTGGGGCGAGTCTTGTTCAACTTCAATATTAATCCATCCCATATAGTTTGTCATCGCACTTGGTTATATCGGCTCTGACATCTGCTGCTCGAACTATCTTGTTCTAGAGATGGTGGAGATGGTTGCGACGTCAATGTTGTGAGAAATTCGCCTTATTCGGCTTGTTCGCCCGTCGAATAATTCCATCCGTAACCGACGCATCGTGATCTGACCACGACTGGCCCCTGTCTCTATTGTCTGCGTCGTGCTGTCAAGACCTCTGCGACTTCCATTGGCTATTCCATGCTGTCTGTCCTTGCTTGGCCATACAGCTGTCTTTCGCGGCACCATCCACATACATACGTGTAGGTAGGTAGGTTGTATTCCAGCTACACGTAGTTTACAACCAGGACAAGCAGGGCAGCCTCACTTATTCCAAAGAGACCCCAAACGGATCATGGCGGAGAACGCGCCACGCGGAGGATCCCATGCGGGCTATCGCTAGGATCAATCACGGATTCGTTAGATGCCTGGCAGTTGGTGGCTTGCATCAGGCTAGGTGTTCCATGCGTTATCTGCCCCGTTGCCTTGCAAGTTTTTAGCGGCGAGAGGCGTCAGGATTCTAGGGCGAGACGTTGGTTCGAGTCAGGGTCTCTCTGGAGAAGGTGTGGAAGCTGAGAAGGTGGGTGACTTGTTGACACGGTGATTCTAGACTCAAATTCCCAGCCCTGCGAATGATAGAGCTGTTTGCGCTCATACATCTTCACCCGTTCGCCTCGTTTCAATGGTCATACGAGCACATGCTAAAGTAGCAGCGGTATGCAGCACTACAGTACCTACCTACCTGAATCCTAGCATACCTTATCAAAAAGTGCCTGTATCGACTGCTATGTATTGCCAGTTCTTATCAGCGTCTCCACCCCACCTGATTCCAGCGCAACGCATCTCCAACTCCAGGGCCGGCAGGAATGTAACGCTGTGTTTTGTGCCTTTTGCTCTCATGTTCGCGCAGCCAGCATCAGCGGTGCATCGTCCCAACTCTGTAGAGCCTCAATCTCATTGATGCATGACGGATAATGGATAATGGATAATGAGCGACACTCTCACTGGACTGGGCGCTATCCGACCCGTGGCACAGCACGCACAGGCTCCTCCCCCGCCAAAGGGACGAACCATGTGCTGCTCCAGGGCTGTTTTAGCACGCACGCTAGCAGCCACTACAGCGGCCGAGACAGCGTCGCATCCCGCAGGCTGACGGGCATCCGTTGCATCAAATCAAATTGACCAAATCAAAGCCGATCCGGGGGCTGATGCTGATGCTGATGCTGGAGCTGATAGGCCTACAAGCAGGTGTCGAGTCAAGCTGCAGCCTTTGCCGCTCTGAAGCACGGATCATTAGCTCGCCACTGATGGTCTATGGCTGCATGTGGCCTGCCGCTATTCCTCCATCTCTGTACTGTACTTGATACTCGACCTATCTCTCTCAATCAATCCGTGTTTTTGCGTCTGCGCCACCCCTTGTCTGACGTTACCGCCAGCCCGAGATAAAAAGGCACCATCGAGTTTTACTAGCCAGTTTATCCACCGATCTGTCACTGCCAACTAGCAGCAATAGTTATTAATTCAACCGGCTCGCGCCCCCCAGAAAAGGAGCCGACTTTCTTCTTCTCGTCAGCCGTCTTTTTCCTCACCAGCTCTACAACTCACACATTTCGCCGTCGTCGCTGCACCTTTACTGCTTTTCTTTTTTCTTTTTTTTCGCACAAGACCCCCGCCCACTTCCACATGGCCTTGGGGCTGGGATAAGCCTTGTAGCAGTTCACGGTGACGACATCCACGTGCGTGTGACGCTGGTACCTTTTTTTTCTTTTCTTTTTCGAGTTTCCGCACCTGCATGGCAGCGCAGCCAACTGGACCCTGGCTCCACGAGTCGGACTATCGTGCCGAGGCGACCAAGATACGACGGGACTGATTCACCATCTCCCGCCCCAATTCCACACAGAGACGACAACTCTAAATACATTGACGAATAAAACGAGCAAAAGAGACTTTGGTGGCAAAAGAGGCACCGGTATAAGCTTTGATCGCAGCAGCATCCTCGCCGCAATTCTTATCGATTGCTGGCGACCCGCCCCATCCGCAGACAAAGGGCTTCTGGCAGGACAATGGCTCCGCCGCCGGACATCGAACTGAACCCTTTTGGAAACTACAAGATCAAGGAAGAGTCCCTGACCCACGGGAGCTCCTACAGCATGCGGGAACCAAACTACGAGGAGACCAAGGAGCCGCGGATAGACCGCATCATCAACAGCTTCAGACGCGACCCAAACTCCAAGTTCTTCCCGAGCCGGGACCTCGATGACATTGGTCCGCTGGAGAGTGTGAGGCGACACAACAATGGCTCGCCCTTTTACGACTTGCGACGGGCTGCGCTGGCGACGGCGAATTCGAACGGGTTGTCGAGGAAGCTCAAGGGGCGACATTTGCAGATGATTGCTATAGGGGGTTCAATAGGTGCGCATGCCTTTCTGTTAAACACTCAGTCAACTGGGTATTCACCACTACTTTTACTAACTTTGATGCTTCTTCTCTCTTATAGGTACTGGCCTGTTCGTGGCATCTGGTAAGGCGCTTGCCGCGGGAGGCCCTGCGTCTCTACTCCTCGCCTTTTCCATCGTCGGCATTATGCTATATTGCACATGTCAGGCATTGGGAGAACTCGCAGTCATCTACCCCCTTGCTGGCTCGTTCTCATCGTGGGCGACACGTTTCCTCGATCCTTCTTGGGGGTTTGCCATGGGCTGGAAGTAAGTGTTGTCCCTATTATTGGGATGTTGATATTTCGTGAACCACTCGCTAATCACCTCCGTCTTACAGCTACGCTATGCAATGGCTGACCATTCTGCCTCTGGAAATTATTGCAGCGTCCCTTACTATTGGTTATTGGGATGAGCATCTCCAGAGAGCCATTTTCGTCACCGTATTCCTTGCCACCATCGTCACTATCAATATGTTTGGTGTCAAGGGTTATGGTGAAGCCGAATTTACATTCTCTCTGGTCAAGATTGTTGCTGTTATTGGCTTTATGTGAGTTTGAACAAAATGTCTATATTTCAATCTTTTTGCTAACTCCCAATGTCCTTCAGCCTCCTTGGTATCGTTCTCAATCTCGGCGGAACCCCCCACACAAGGATACATTGGCGGCAAATACTGGCATGATCCCGGCGCCTTCCACAACGGCTTCAAAGGCCTCTGCAGCGTCTTTGTCACAGCCGCCTTTGCCTTTACGGGCACTGAACTCATCGGCTTAGCGGCGGCCGAAACCGCAAACCCGAGAAAATCCCTCCCGTCTGCTATCAAGCAGGTATTCTGGCGTATCAGCCTCTTCTACATCGTCGCCCTGACTCTGGTTGGGCTGCTTGTGCCATACGACAACCCAATGTTGGTTGGCGAAAACAACGCAGATGCGCGCGCGTCGCCCTTTGTCATTGCCATCAAGTCTGCCGGCATCGAAGTTCTCCCCTCGGTCATGAACGCCGTCATCCTCATCGCCGTCTTGTCTGTCGGAAACTCCGCCGTCTTCGGATCCTCGCGAACGCTCGCCGCCCTCGCCAACCTCGGCCAGGCCCCCGAGATCCTCGGCTACGTTGACCAAAGAGGACGCCCGCTCGTCGCCATCCTCGTAGCCGCAGCATTCGGCCTCCTCGCCTACCTAGCCGATCTCAAACAGGAAAACTCCGTCCTGGACTGGCTCCTCGCCATCTCCGGCCTCTCCTCCATCCTCACCTGGGCCTCCATCTGCGTCTGCCACATCCGCTTCCGCCGCACCTGGGCTGCTCGCGGCCTCCACCCCAGCGACCTCCCCTTCCAATCCCAAGTCGGTGTCGCGGGCTCCTACGTCGGCCTCGGCCTCAACATCAGCGTCCTGGCCGCCCAGTTCTGGGTCGGCGCCTTTCCCATCCCCACGCCGGGCCACGAAACCATCACGCCCTCGTTCCAGGCGGAAAACTTCTTCCTCAAGTGGATGGGCGCGCCAATTGCCTTGATTTTCTTCCTGGGTCACAAGCTTTACTACCGCACGAGCTACGTGCGCATCAAAGACATGGACATTGATACCGGAAGGAGAGACTTCAACGTTCCTATTCTTGTGCAGCAAGAACGGGAAGAATGGGAGACTTGGCCAAAATGGAAGAGATTCTACAAGTGGATGTGTTGAAAAACAAAAACACACCCTGCTTATTCTTTTCTGGAATTTTTCTTCATGGCTAATTAATCTCCTTCCCCTGTTGTTCCCTGCTTTCTTATATCCCATGTATATCCATTTTTTCGCCAATGTCCCAACATCTACATAACCTACCTAAGGGAAGGCTACAACTACTAAAGCTTCAAGGCGATTTATCTAGCAAGGCGTTTGGAATATCTTCTGACCAGCAAAGGCGGAAATCTGTTTTATCTCTCTCTCTCTTTTGTTTTTAATAGCAATCAAATCGTAAATAGTGTGACAGAGTTTCTTAATTCACAAATAGTTCGAATCTTACATACAGAAATATTAACAAGTAATCAAAATCTCGCAAAAACATACATCGTGTACACTATATTCCAATGCCTCATAAGAAAATCGGCAGAACCATTCTTCCAGAGGGCAAGACAGCTCTTTGTGGGAATCAAACGCAGAAAAGTATGGGAACCAGACATAGAAAAGTATGGATAGTAACAGGCCGTGGTGATGTAGAGGGCAACAAGCACAGCAAGAAAAATCAGAAATTAAGACAAAGCGATAACATCATAAAAGTAGAAGAAGAAAAGAATTATAAAAAAGAAATTGACTCATGATTCATAAGCTGCGTACTGCAGGGCATTAAATCATACATACTAGCGCCCATGGGTATCGCAAACTTTTTCCATTCTCTTCCTCCATCACGCACATATACAACTACTCACCCGAGTTCTTTATTTTCATAAAGCAACATATGGGTCGCTTTACAGGTCCCAATGGGCGCTCTTTTGCGTGCCGTTATTTCCTCTTCGACCGATCATCTGCTTGGGTGCCTCGGCTGCGGAGTCACCGCCAAAGATAAAGTCTCGCTGAGCACCCTTCTTGCCGCCCATACCATCGCCAGCAATGTGAATCTTGGTATCTGGTGGCGGCGCCTGGCCAGGCTGGGCTCTGTTTTCCTTCTGTGGGGCTGGCGATTCGTCGGCAAGACTCCAGCTCGTGTTCATCGTCTTGATAACCTTTTGGAGACTCTCGGTGACGGGCTGGCGCGGGGCGGCGGGCACGGGAGATTCATCCGACATGGCAAAGTGAGGATCAAAGTGCTTGCCGCGATCTTTGACGTTGGTGATGTTGCCTAGAGCACGGCCGGCAGGGGCTTCCTCTGCCTCGCGGTCAAAGAGGTTGTTGTTGTACAGACCATCATTACGAATAGCGCCCCGAGATTTGGTGGCGATGCGTCGCTCTTCGGGAGGGAGTTCGCCATCATCTTGCATCTCGAAATGGGCCTCTGCATCGCGTCGAGCTTTGCCAACCATTGGCTTGACGGGCTCCGCGGCGCGTTCCTCCCCTGTATCAAAGCGGCGCGCATCAGGGTTGCTTCCTTGCGCTCGACCGGGCTTTGCTTTGACAGGGGTGGTGAAGTCATCGAAAGACCACGTGCTGCCGTGCTTAGATTTGGCCTTTGGAGCCACTGGGCGGGCGGAGCTTGCTGCATTGGAGCCTTCACTCTCTTCCGCAGAACCATCATTCATGGCAAAGTGTTGGTATTTAGCAGGGTGAGCGCGGATATACCTGGGGCCCTTTTGCTCGTCGTCATCGTCGTCAGAATTGTGCTGCTGTCCGTCAAAAATGCGAATAGGCTGAGCCCTTCCCGCGCCAATCTTGGCGGGTGGTAGCGAGCGACGTTTCGCGTCATCATCCCAGTGCTGGGGTTCGTCGTTCAGAATGTCGGTGAAGGCGCGCTGCTTGGGCCTCTGGCCGGAATAGGGAGAGACAACGTTGGCGGATTCGGCATTTTCAACCTCTTCCCTGGAGCCAAAAAGATGCAGAGAAGCATGAGGATCTCGCATGGCATTGGTCGAAGCGTTGCCCCGTGCCTTTGGAGTGCTGTTGCCATTCTGAGCTTGCGCAGGGGTAAAGGTGGACTTGATGCAAGACTGAATGAGGTTGAGCTGTTCTTTGCCATCCTTGATGGGCCAGTTGCGACCGCTTTTCCCGATGATCTCGAGCTGCTTTAGGAGCGAGGCCTGGTCCCATTGCTGGCGGATTTGCACAATCTTGCCCTCGTCATCGAAAGTCACGATATGCATCTGTCGGTTACGCAAGCAAGGATCAAGTTAGCCGCGTCTCAGAGACTTTGATACTGCCGTCAAGGATAACGACCCGGCAAAACGCGACAATTGGGGTTTGGATTGGCAACTCACAATAGGCAGGAAAGCTTCTCGATCAGAGAGGAAGTTGTCGTCGAGACCAGGCAGATAAACCCCGCCGCTGGTGATGAACTCGATGTGTGTGTCGGCCTCGACGGCGATGATGCTCTGGCCGTCAATTACGTTGAGCACGTCTTCCTTCTTCTTCTTGACCTGCCTTTGCAGGTTGCTGAGATGCTTGATGATCTGGTCGGCGCCGACAATAGACGTGAGCGTGGTCACGTAGTGCAGCGAAGCATTGTCAGCCAACAGCGCCGAGCTGGGCGAGGCCAGAAACTGCTTGTAAGTGGCAGCCATGGCGTGAGGGAGGTTGATGCGGCGGGAAACGTTGAGATGTTCGCGATAGAGTCGCTAGACGCTGGACGCTGCCGACTAAGGATGGATGCGCTGGAAGCGTCTACAGATTGCGATTGAGCGGCTGTGGCTTGAGATGATGTTCAGATCGCTTGTGACGCCAAAGTGACGATGACGCTGGGAGCGCGCAGAAAGGAAAGGATAACGAGTGGAGCGATGGGTATGAGCCGTCAAGGAAAGAAACGAAGCTCCAGCTGTCGATGCAAACACGACAGGTAGGGAAGAGGACAAGTTAATATGTCCAGAGGGAGGGCAACGAGAAAAGATGGAGGCAGATCAAAACAAGCTACTGGTGGTTGTCGTGGCGGGGGTTTTTCTCACCAGTGCCTGGCAGGTTTCTGACCAGGTACCCCAGACTCCCCTGCCAGGTACAAGCAGCTGCAGGCGCCGCACGCAGGCGTTGCCGGTACTCGCAGTCCACGGCGCAGGTAGAGCTCTAGTCGTCCTAGTCCGAACAGCCTGCCTTAATTGGAGGGCACAATGCGGTTTGAGATTCAATCCAGTGAAGCGCGCCCCAGTGTGGCCTGTGCTGCTGCTTCTAGGGTGAGCTTGAGACCCGACAGCGGCCCCTGTAGAAACGGCTGCAGCAAGTAAATGAAATGAAAGGACGGCTGGCCACACCGCGAGCTTGCGGCAGCAAGGGGCCTCGAGGAGGATTCCCCAGGACCGGCTTAGGCTGCTGCTGTTACTGCAGTCGTGGCGGGCAGTTGGCAGAACTGGAGCCAGCGTGGTTGGTGGGTTGATTGGCGGAACTGGCGGAGCATGTTTGCCTCCAGTGTTGTCTGTATACATCTAGATAGTGTATCTTAATCTCGTAGCTGCCTGGGCCCCAGATGCTCAAGGTTCTTGTCTATTGTTTACGATACTGCCGAGCAAGTTGCCATGATATGAGTCTAGGTTCTTCCATCTCTACCCATGTACTTCAGTTGTAACAGCGGTGTCCTCTCTGCGCTTCGTATATGGCCACTGACTTATACCGACTTTTTGCAGTTTTTACCCCGTACTCGTACATGTGCATACACAGACGCTCTCCCGCGCATATAAAAAACAGCCTCACGCAGGTACTGGTACGCACGTCTGACAGGCTCCCGGTCCGGCGCCCCCTCATTGGTGAATGCGCTCGCGAACCGTTGTCGTGGCGCGACTGACGCGCAGCAGAGCGGAGGGCCAGAAATGGAGGGGCTCGACTATGCAGGTACCTCGCGATACTTGCGCTCTACAAGAGGCACGTGTCGCGAGACTGTTGCTCTCCGTCTGGTACTGCGACCAGTTGTACCACCGCTTGATCCAAGCAACGCGACCAAATGAAAGTGCTCCCAGGCGATATCACAGGGCTGGCTAGTCGTGTTTCTGCCATCTCGTAGCCCCCAGCATCTACTCCTGCAAGTATTCGTATTACGCAGAGGATTGCCACGGTTCTAGCCGTCCACCCATGGCTAAGATCTGGGCCCCATCATTGAACTGGGGGAATGGTACCTGTTGTAATACTAGATGAGATTGACACTGATCCATGAGCAATGACCTGGAATCCATAACGGAGCACAGTCTTGCTCTCGTGCGGCCGCCTTGGGCTTTTCGCTTTGCCATGTGCAGAGCCACGTTGTTACAAGCTGAAAGACTCGGTGGCTCACCTGCGTGGCTATATCTCAGCTATTTACTACATTGCTAGGATTTTGCCGGCCAAGAGCAGCAGGAATTAAAAAAAAAAAAAAAAAAAGTGAAGAATTCGCCCGCTATACATGCTCCCCCTCATGTATCCTTATCGTATTCACTTTGGAGAGTAAAAGCGAGACCGCAGTGACCAAAGGTCGAATCTCAAGTTCACGATACCTGAGTAGTGAGCAATAATACAGAATAACATGCGGATCCATGGAGATGGATCTTCGCTCCACCCGTGTTTCATCAGGTCCGAGCGCATCCTGCTAGCCATGGCTCAAGTACCCGTCCCGTCAAGTATGTCACGCAGTGGTATGAACCGATCTGGAAAGCAGTTTCGGCTGCATCAACCTCTATACAGCCAGCGTCCTCTTATCAGACTTGACGGCCATGCCCGGATTTCCAAGGTGCCTAAAGCGGCTGCTACATTTGAGTGCCGGAGGCTTTGGCACCTACTCCAAGTGTGCTTCGTACCTACAAGTCATCTCTCTAATACTGCTCCGTGCTGCAAACAGCCATCAAAACACGAAATTGCTCCAAGTGGGCCGCAGAGTGTTTGGAGCATGTGCAGTGCTTCATGCGCCATGAAGACTGATGCGTGTTACATCATACCTGCAAGATGGACCATGTGTGACTTGGCACTTGGCACTTGAAGCTTTTGCTGCTGATGCTGCTGCTAGTCGCGGCACAGTATGCTAAAGCTCCATGCTCAATCGACAGGTCGCAATGCAGCGTTTCCAGATCTATCCTTCTATTTACCTGGACTAGCGCCAGTAGGCTCAATCGCCATGGATAGGTACCAAGTAAGGCTATAGCTCTCTGGGGACATATTTTGGTACTTTGATATTGGTATGGCTGCTGTTGTTGCTTGTTGGTGGCGCAAAATCTTATGCCAGGGCTATAATCTGATGCGCGTGCTACTAAACAGAAACAAGCTCCATCACATCACATCAGACTGGAGCTATGAGCACTCCCATCTCTACAAAGACTCGTGTGGCTGAAGCTTGTGAAAAGAGCAAAGCCACAGCTCGAGCTTGGATTGATTGACGTGGCCGCCGGATACGGCACCGCAGAGACAAAGATGTGGCGACTTGGCCCCAGCTAAACATGCGCCTGCGCCACAGCTGGAGCCTATGAGCCCGCCGTGCGTTCATCCACAAAGCTGACGAATGGCCCAAACAAGGACTCGCAAGCAGCCCGAAACACCTTCTGCAACACATCTCGATCATACCAGGGCCTTAGAGAGTGGGCGAGTTCGTTGTATAGCTATTTCCTCTTCTTCCGCCTGCTTTTCTCCCATCTACAACTCTCCATTCCAGGCTTCAAAAGCGTCACAGCTGGCCTTTACATCACACGCCGAAATCTCTCGATACATCCGATTCTTCATGACAGCTCCGAGCGACGCACCCGAAATATGATGAGGCTCACAGCCAGGGCCGCGGCGCCGTCATGGCACTTCCTGCTGCTATCACTGCTGTGGGTGCTGGCGCTCGCAAAGGACGCCCCCAAGCTCTCCGTCACCAAATTCGAGCACCCGCCACTGGGCCTTAGCTACTTTGAAGACAGCGACATTGTTGTTTTCCACGATGTAGATGCGGGCATTATATACCGGTCCAACGATGCCGGGGCCAATTGGGCCAAGATCGGAGCAATCCCCGAAGGCGAAGCTCTTTTACTCACCACGCATCCTTTCGAATCGAAATCGGCATTCGTCCTGACCATGGGCAAGCACCACTATAAGACTGATGACCAAGGCGAGACCTGGTCCAAGTTCGAGACCCCGGTCGTTCCCAGCCGATTTCAGCACGAGATCTTGGTGTTCCATGCAGACGACCCGAAGCGAGTCATTTTCAATGGCATGGAGTGCGACGGCATCTTTTGCGACGAGCAAGCGATTTATACTACAGATGGCTTCAAATCAGTCGAGCTGCTCCGCGCCTTCACGGCCGGCTGTTGGTGGGCCAAGCAGGCGCCAGAGTTTACGACTGGCGATGCGGATCTGGACAAGAAGCGAGTGCTCTGCATCATCAAAGATCCCTTCTCCCTCTTTGTGGAGGACCAGCGACTGGTCATCTCTGACGATTTCTTCGCTGTGGTCGACAAAGAGGTGCAGGAATTCGAGCCCAACATCGACATGAGCAAGGGTGTGGGCGGAGTGGCTAATATTGCCGCCGTCAAGAGCTACATTCTGGTTGCCACCTCGTCGTTCCAGAGTGACGAGATGGCTTTGTACGTTACTGACGACACTCTCAAGTGGCACCGCGCCATGTTTCCGAGCAGCGACAACCATGACCACTCTCACCAGATCAACCAAGAGGCATACACTGTTCTGGAAAGTACCAACTACAGCATTCAGATTGACGTCATGACTTCTTCACCGTCAAATCCCATGGGCGTTTTGTTTACAAGTAATTCTAACGGCACCTACTTCACCGAAAACGTTCCTTACACCAACCGCAACAACAAGGGCCATGTCGACTTTGAGAAAGTCCAAGGAATTCAGGGAATATTCATCGTCAACGTGGTAGACAACGGCGCCGACGTAGACAAGAAAGGCGCCGAGAAAAAGGTCGTTACCCAAATCACCTTTGACGACGGTAGAACTTTTGAGTCGATCAAGGCCGGCGATGACAAAATCCATCTCCACTCAGTCACTGAACTCGATAACATGGGGAGAGTATTCACTAGCCCTGCGCCGGGTCTTGTTATGGGTAATGGAAATACGGGCAAGTCTCTTGGCAAATTTGCAGACGCCAACCTCTATGTCTCGGATAATGCCGGTATGACCTGGAAGGAGGCTTTGAAAGGGCCTCACAAGTACGAATTCGGTGATCAGGGATCGATTCTTGTTGCCGTCAAAGATTCCAAGAAGGACGATGTTTCTGAATTCTCCTACTCTTTAGACCACGGAGAGCACTGGGAATCAGTCTCATTGCCCGACAAGCTCACTATCAAACCTGACCTCCTTACGACAACGCAGGACTCAACCAGCTTGAAGTTTCTCCTCATCGGTGAAAAGGAAAAGGCCTTTCACATGATTGCTATTGACTTTGGAGCGCTGGACAAGCGGACTTGCGAGGATAAAGACTTGGAAGATTGGTTTGCCCGCGTGGATGACGATGGAAAGCCAACCTGCATCATGGGTCACAAGCAAACCTACCGTCGCCGGAAGAAGTCAGCGGACTGCTTCATCAAGAGTGATTTCAAAGATCCAGTTGCCAGCACCGAAGATTGCGAGTGTACTGATGCAGACTTTGAGTGTGACTACAACTTCAGAAGAGATCCAGATGACAACAAAGTTTGCAACAAAGTTGGCCCCATTCCTGCCCCCGAAGGTACCTGCAAAGACAAATCCGATACATTCAAGGGCTCTTCCGGCTGGAGGCTCATCCCCGGCAACACTTGCAAGCGAACCAAGGGTGATCAGAAAGATGATCCGGTCGAACGCAAGTGTGACGATATTACCGTACCAGGCACACCGGGCTCACCCACTTCTCCGGCAAACGGAAAGGTTTCGCACAAGCAATTCATTTTTGACGAGACCAATCTCCAAGATTTTCAGAAAATCTATCTTGACAGGAGCGATGCCAGTGCCTCCAATGATGAGACTATCATTGTTAGACCTGCTGAAGATGAAGGCAATGGTAGTATAAGGATTGAGCATAAGCTCTGGATAACTAGAGACCACGGCAAGACTTTCAAACGCATCTTGGAAGGCGAGAAAATTCAGGGAATTTACCCTCATGCCTATCTCAAAGATGTGGTTTACTTCACTACCAAGGACAGCGACAAGGTGATTTATTCTATCGATCGTGGCCAGAGCTTCCACAGCTTCAAAGCACCAACGGAACTTGGAAAGGGGCTTCCTTTGGCTTTCCACCCTGACAAGAAAGACTGGCTCATCTGGGTTGGTGAGACTTGCGACAAAGTTGGAGGAGAGAAAACCTGTTTCAAAGAAGCGTCAATCTCGATTGATCGCGGTGACAATTGGAAGACGATGCTTCGCTTTGCAGAGAAATGCGAGTTCACCGGCCACTCGGCATACAACTTCCGGTCCTCAAAACAGGTCATGTGCCTTGCTAGAGCAGAGGAGAACAATGATGCGAAGCTGACCATCGTAACCAGCGACGACTTCTTTCAAGAGGACAAGTCCGTCTACGATGGCCCAGTTACCAACTTTGCAACCATGAACGAATTTATCGTCGTGGCTGGCAGGGATCCAGAGACTGAAGATATGCACGCTCTTGCTAGTCTTGACGGAAAGCACTTTGAAAAGGCGCACTTTCCGTACAACTTCCACGAAGGCCATGAAAATGAGTACACGGTACTTGACAGCTCTACTCATGCTATCAACCTGTTCGTCCGTACCGAGGGCGGCGCCGACAGAGAGTATGGCTCAGTCATTAAGAGCAATTCCAACGGCACCTCGTATGTCCTCAGCGCAGCCAATGTCAACTGCAACGAGGAGTCGTATGTCGACTTTGAAAAGGTTACGGGCCTCGAGGGCGTCACCTTGATCAACATTGTTGCCAACGCCGGCAAGGATGAGAAGACGAAAGATCTTCAGACCAAGATTTCCCACAATGATGGCTCCGAATGGAGCTACCTTGCACCCCCTGCCAAGGATGTGGATGGAAAGTCCTATCAGTGCAGCAGCTCCAAGGGAGACGAGTCGTGTGCCCTGCACATGCACCACTACACCGAGCGAGATGACAAGAGAAAGACGTTTGCAGCAGCTACGGCTGTGGGTCTCATCTTTGGTGTTGGCAACGTTGGGCCTAAGCTTGGCAATATCAAAGACTCCGATACGTTCATGTCAACGGACGGCGGCATCTCTTGGAAGAACGTCAAGAAGGGTAGCTGGTCATGGCAGTACGGAGACCAGGGTTCAATTATTGTTCTCGTCCAAAGGTATACAAGCAATAACCCGGTCAAGACCCGCTTTGTCTCTTATTCGACAGATGAGGGCAATACATGGAAGGACTTGGAGTTTGCCGATTCGGACGTATCGGTCCTAGACATTACCACCCTGAGATCTGGCACTTCCCGCAACTTTTTGCTTTGGTGCAAGTCCGGTCGAAACAGGCTTTTTTCTGTGAACCTTGATTTCTCCGGCTTAGCCGACAAGGCTTGCGAATTCACCAAGAACAGCGACTCGGATTACTATCTGTGGTCTCCCAAGCATCCCCTGCAAGATGACGATTGTTTATTTGGACACGTTGCCAAGTATCTGCGCAAAAAGACGGACCGCGAGTGCTACAATAAGCAGAGTCTTCAGCGTCTTTACGAGCACGAAGACTGTGCTTGTAGCCGACGAGATTATGAATGGTAAGCAAATAAAAGAAAATTCTTGAATCCATGTGTAGGTGGCGATTTGGAACTGACACCATACTTGTTAGTGATTTCAATTTCGAATTGGATAACCACGGACAGTGCCAGCTTGTCAATGGCTTCACGCCCATTACCGGAACTGAATGGTGCGACAAGTACCCAAACGAGACGTCGTACTATGAACCGACGGGCTACCGTAGAGTTCCTCTGTCGACCTGCAGTGGTGGCAATGAGCTGGATAAGACGTCAACAGAGCATCCATGCAAGGGCCATGAGGACGAATTCAAGAAGAAGCATCGCACATCTGGTGTCGTAATCTTCTTCGCCGTCATCATTCCTTTTGCTCTCGCCGGCATAATGGGCTGGTACGTATACCGCAACTGGAACGGCAAGTTTGGCCAGATCCGTCTCGGAGAAAACTCGTCGACTTTTGATAGCGATCAACCTTGGGTCAAGTATCCCATCATTGCCGTGTCAGCTGTCGCAGCGGTAGTCGTCTCCTTGCCGGTGATGCTGTCCAGCTTAGGCCGCTTGGCAACCAGCTCCTTTGGGCGATATAGCCAGTCAAGTGACCGCAGCTGGTTCTCAAGAGGAACTCGGAGGTTCACCACCCGGGATAGTTTTGCTCGTGGACGAGGCGACTACTCGGCTTTGGATGATGAGGGTGAGCTGCTGGGTGAGGAGAGCGATGAGGAGGTATAAAGGGAAAGAAATTGAATAAGTAAAAGAGGGGAAAAAAAATTAGACAGGCAGAAGCAGTGTGGGTGGGCTGGAGAGGGGGGTTTTTACAGATGTATGTGGGTGTACATGAATGGGTGGCTATCCGAGTTGCATGTATCAAAAATTATCTACAGGAGGAGTATTTGTTAGGTTATTCAGCGGCATCAAAGCTGCCGTGAATGTGTTTGTCCTATTATTTTTTAGCGAAGGTTCATTGCCAATTTTAGGATATTGTACATGCTAGATGTGAGAGCAGTTTGGCACCAGTGCTTGACTACACACTTGCCATAAGATGAGAGAACGTCTATGAGATAGAGACTCTCGCATTGATACCTGGGCGGGCATATTAACTGACCCCCCATTCACGATTATGAAACGAAAACACACGTCCCCCAATACCAAAACCATCAGAGTCAAGGGTAAAAAACCACCCACGCAACTAAGACACGCACATTTCATCTCACCTACTTTGTCACTTGACCACTAAAACAAAAGTAGAAAATAGGAAAAAAAAAAAAAAAGCGGTCGCACTCCAATCGTATCTCAATCATCCCTTCAAAACGCACACCCCCCCCTTGCTTTCCCGTCCTTTCTCTCCCTGCTTGAAAAATCCACACACATGCTCCTACTTCATTGGACACCAATAACCTCCCGCTCCCGGAAGATGGATCAACCAAAAAAAAAAAAAAAAAAAAAGCAAAATAACAACATGGGCATTAGCTCGCAACGTGTGCGTCCATGTCTCGGGTGAGCCACACCGCTTCGTACATAGCTACTGAGCCGTGTGTACAAGTATGCACATGTGCTATTTCGTGCATGAGTTCGCGTGTGTTGCTCGTGCCGATCCTTGTTCCTTGCATATAGATGATGTATATCCCACCTATGCAACTAGTAAAAACAAAGTTGGGTCTAGAGAGGCAAAAAGACGGTATGGGTGATTAGTAGAATGGTTTGGTAAGGGAGTTAGTAATTCGGAGTAAGAAGAAAAGAGGAAGAAGAAAGCAGTCACAGCGCGAAATCAAGGAGAATCAATAAAGAATTGGGTAGATCGCCAACGCGGCATATCAGATAACAATATATTATACCAGCTCCTTCTTAAAGGGCCATTTGCAGCTTTTAACCAATCAATCCCATCACTCATAACAAAACAATAAACAATATGAAGAAGCCTCCAAAAACTCCAGTTAGAAAAAACAATGCGCTTCTTTTTATGCCAGATAGATAAACAAATGAGCGTGGTCGTGATTTCCCCGTAGAGAAACAGGGAAATGTTGAGACTGAACAATGACAGAAATGAAAATAAAATGCTAAATGAGAGACAAAAGGACCAGTTGGGGTATAGTTATGCATGCTATATGCTGTAATGAGAGGTATGAGCGCAGAAATAATCTTGCAGCAATTAATGAGTGTGAGTGGCACTCGTTGTCGAATGCCTTTATAACTCCCGAGTGAAGTATGTTTTTGTTTTTGTTTTGTTTTTGTATGTTGTAGCAAATAAAAGCTGCTGGAGAGTGTGGTTCGTGCTAGTATTATGATCGGCGGACTCGGTTCCAGAAGCGTTTGACCATGCTGTTATCGGCGCTGGCATTGTCTTGGTCAAAGGCAGCGAATTGCCTCTCGATGTTGTCTTTGGTAGTGCTGGCTCGGACATATGATCTTGGCTGAGCGGATCCATCATGAGCTTGTGTCTTGGCTGATGAGGGCTTTTGCCAGCCATACATTTGCTCTTCATCAGCTCGAAGATCGGGTCGTGTAAGTGTCATCCGCAGTGTCATTTCACGAGACGACGCTGGAGCCTGGGCGTAGTTGGCAGGCCAGGTTCCCTCATGTGGTATATGTGGTGAATGCTCAACAGATGGGTGATCCATGCTCATCGGCGTCCTCGGTGAGGCCATATCGGTAGGGGACGCAGGGTCGCTGATTAGTGACTCAACATCGTCGCTGTTCAAATTGTGCATTCTGTCCGATGAGCCTTGGCGTGAGAATGACCGAATGTGAGAGGTCTCTCCTCCTTGCATGTCATAGGAAGGGAATCCAAACTCAACAGCTTCATCAAACTTATGCGGGGAAGCGAGGTATACGCGGAGCTTCATGCGAGCCTCAGGATCTTGGTAGTGGGATGGAGCTTGGTCAACAAGAGTAGAGTCGTCAGATATCTGACCCTTGTTTGGCGAGATTAGAGACATGGCCCGAGATCGCCTGCGGAAATGGCCAGTAGGGCTTGGCATGGAGGATAGTACGAATTGCTCGCTCAATGCCGGAGAAGCCATAGCTCCTCCTCTGGTTCCCGGGCGGCTCAACTGAACTGAAGGCCGTCCAAAAGAAAGTTTTGAAATCGATAGGTGGCGAGGAAATGGAACTCGCTTCTTCTTCCCTTGCTTTGGGATCGGCTGGTCCTCGTCATCTAGACAAAGACGAAGATCCAAATCCTCGCTCTCTTCAAGCCATCGGAAGCTTTCTGTGATTGAGTCTGCCCCTGACTCCACTGCAGAAGATTTTGTGAATCCATCACCAAGAGAGCCGCTCATTGTAGAATAGGGTGCTGGAGGATAAATCTCGTCCAGATAGTTGCTTGACCTGGGAAACTGCGATTGGCGTTTCTTGACAAAGGCCTCGTCGGTAGCATCCAGTATAATGCTCTTGTGGTTTGAATGAGACGTGCGCGATTGTCTGTCTCCGCTGTCGACTTGCCGTCCGTATATGTGATCGGCTTGGTTCGGGTATAGGCGGGCAGAGTTTGGTCGAAGGCGATGATGGTGATCGGAGGCAAGTGTGATATCCTCTTCGCTTGCCAAAGATGATGCAGAATGGTAATCTCCCAGAGAGTGATCTGAGTGTCCAGCACAGCAAGTGGTATGGGCAAAGCGCAGCCTTTCCAAAGTCGAGAAATACTATGACGGGAACGAGAGATGTCAGTCAAGAAGCTTCGAAAAAAAGCAACTTCTCCGGAAAAGAAAAAGGACTCCCAAAGTCGACAATAAGAAGGGGGATATCCTGGCAAGTATATAGTAGCCGCATATAAAGGAAGGCTATGAGTGTTATTGGCAAGCTAGCGAGGTGAACTACCTAAAAGGCGTATCGTAGTCGGGTGAAATGACTATTCTAGCTCGAACGAGGATGGCATGTCTTAAACTTAGGAACGAAAGACCATGGCGTGGCGTACGGGTGGGGAAGCGTTCAGAAGCAATGCTATTGCTAGTTGGCTCAGGTGCACTCGCACATCGATCGGCCACGAGAGAAAAAAGGGGTAGGGTATGCGCAAATTTGCACAGATGCGTTCGCTCTGCAGGGAGAGTTTCATTTGATTTCAGCGTACGCTACGCCAGGTACGGAGGGGCTACACACAATGTTTGTTCAAAACATTCTGCGGCATCCGTCCTTTTGCCATGGCAAGCCTGCCTCTTCCGGGCCATACGTGCTGTGGAATGGTGTTGGCCGGAAGGCGTTGGCAGAAGGATCCATGGATCTCAGTTCCCACGGCCAGCACTAACAAGGAGCTCGCTCGAGCTGGCCCTGCATGCAATCTCCATTCTCGGCCGTAGCCTGGAGACGGCATCCAAGCGCCATGGAGCCGGTCACAGGCGACACGAGACTAGTGTCAGTTGGCTGCCAGGGGCGGATTCAGCCAGGGACGGATTCAGCCGCTGCGGCGCCACTGGCTTGTCATTGGAACTGGTGAAGCTGCATTGCACTGCATTGCGTCGCATCGCATTGTATTGCCTGGCACAGCAGCGAGGGACGGACAAGCAAGTGGCGGCAAGCAAGGCATCGGACAAGAGGCGAGAAGAGTGATGAAGGCTGCCGGCTCGAAGAGCTCATCTCCGCGACCCCAGACTCCATTTCGACGGCTCCGGCTAAGCGTAGCAACCCTTGACACTTGTCTCGCTTCTCGTCATCAAGGAAAAGCGTCTAGATATCGTAGCTCGCCAGCTACATAGCATCGCAAAGCCCGGTCCCGTCGTACGGGTCAGACAGAGCATAGAGCTAGTCTGCTTTGAGAAAGAGCACGTTGTGCTGTTGATACTTCCTCTATCCCGACAATTATATGTTCCCTTGAGTCCTTGTGCTCCTGCTTGCAACGCGAACTGGCGAGCCTTATCCCTTGCTGATATCACGAGTGCCTCTCGAAACCAGATGTGCAAACACATCCCATTGCTGAATGCAGGGCGAAACCAATAGCGGGCCAAATGAAAGCAGTAGTGGGAAAAAACAGAAACTTGAACAATTGGGGGCAGGTGAGGCAAAGATAACAGGAGAAGAAGATACGGCATGAATGTGGACGACGGGGAAGGCGACTTACTTTTCTTTGAATGGTAGGCGGCAACGCTTCGAATTCCTCGCTCGTCATGCCCATAGAGGCAGTGCCTATGCTGAAGTGGCTTTCAATATGCGGCTGCTGCGACAAGCTGTCGGATGGCGGCAGCTTCTTGGAGAATGAAGGACTTGGGCTCTGGTCTCTGTGGTCATTCCAGTCTCGCTTATAGCTCCGGGAGGTTGCAGGTCGCGCCGAGTCGGGCAGATGCAGCATATGCTGTCGCGGGTTGATATAGCTTTGGCGTTCTCGACGTCGGTATGGCTGCAAACTGGGACGATCCGAGATGGTGGCAGCTTCGTCTTCGTCTTCGTCTTCATCCTCATCTTCGCTCTGCTGCCTTTGCATCGCCTGTGCGAAATGAGGTGAAAGCTGCTGTGGTCGGCGTTGCGTGGAGCTTCTCTTTATACTCCTGCCACGCTTCATAGACTTGTCACCGTACGGAGTCGCAGTAGGTTTGACGCCGGTGGGCGCTTTTACCGCTATGGGAGCCATGGCTGTGAGTCTTGTTCAAGCGGATGTCTTGTTCGACAAACAAGAGACGAAGAGCGAGAGGCAGTGATGAAGATGTAGAGTCCTTTTGCACAAAACGGCGAGGGCAGAGGTCCAACAATATGCTGCAGACTCGACGGCTGACAAGCTGAAATGCAGTATGCAGTAATATCGGATGCCGTGTCCTGTGAGAAGGAAGAAGAGAAGAAAGACGGCGATTCTGTTCCCTGGTTGGAGTGGCATCGCAGACCTATTACCATGGCATCACCGCAGCCCATCCAGTCGAGGCGCCCTCAACCTCGCCAACTCGCTCCTCCATGCAGCCATAATCCATGGCCGACCCGTCCACGTTGTGTTCCTGGCGATCCCCTGTCCGCCAGGTCGAGGAGCACTGGCCAATCTGCGATCCGCGCCCAGGCACCTCGTTGCAAAGCCCCGTGGCCCTGGTCATTCTGCTCGCGGCGCTTGAGCACCTCTGGAGCTTAGCACGCATCTGGGGAGCCTGGCACGAGGGCCTGATAGGCCTAATGCGTAGCCTGGCCATCCTGAAGCAGCACCTCGCGACGGCGGGACGACAGGGGCGGGTTGATGTGCGGTGGAGAGGCTGCAATATTGTCGTGATTGTGTGCGCACGACGGGCGAGGTGCGAGCTGAGTGGGCGGCAGACGGCGGGGGCGCTGAGTCGGGGCCAGTGCTAGCAGCCGCCTATGTCGGGTGGCCGCGGTGTCACGCACCAAGGATTTCCACTTCCCACTGCCACTCACAGCGCCGCAGCCATATGTGATAGCACCATGATCACGCCGGTGGCAGCACGAATAATGCAGCAAATCACCTGTCACATTCGGTCCTGGGGGGGGGACATTAGGTTTCAATGCGGGCTGCGAATGCGCGTGAAACCCGCCATAGGAGCCAGGAGCAGCATTGCCAGTCACATATCAACCACCGCGGCCACCACCAGCGTCGCCATCGCGGCCACACTTGCACAGCACCAGCCATGCCATGCCGTATAGGGTCGCTGTCTCTTCCTGGCAGTGGCAGTAGCACAAGGTCACGAAACGGGCAATCATCAGGATGCTTGTAAGCGCCATGGCGCATGCAGCTCTTCTCGAGGCGGCACCGTTGCCGCTTCAGACCTAGTTCTCCGCGCCATCCATCTCTCGAGGCTAATGCAGGCTACCGGTGGACGAAGCGTGCTTATTCTGGGAGTTCTGGGAATTCAGGGACGCGGCGGGGGTGGCATGGAAATTGGCGAGCAAGCGAAGGCACAGGCCGTCGTCAGTCCCTGGTCTGCGTCTGCCTCCTTCGTCTTTTCGTCGCCAATCCTTGCACTACTTTATTCTGCTTGAGCTAACCTACCTACTGTAGATGCTTACTCGCATTCGACAGGAGAAAAAAAGTTAGACGGCTGTAGAAGAGGCTATAACCGCCGCTAAACAAGCAGCGGCCGAGCGAGCGAGCGAGCGCGCAAGCGACGACTAGCCGTATCAATACGAAAGTTGATGGCAAGTCTGAATACTGGCTAAATGGGCCCTTGACCCCTTGGCATGACCAAAATCAAGTGCTACTCTAGAAGAGGGTATGCTGTGCGACGTGATCATACTCGTACGGTAATTCATCTGCAGAGAATGCTAGGGACTGACCCCCTTTGCATGATGATGGTGTTTTTACAGTGGCAACTCTCTTATTCGCTGCGGGATTGCAATATCATGGTTTTGGGGTTCATTGACTTTTTTATAGATTGCGGGTATTCAATAATCTCGCCTCATGGATCGCATATTGCTGCTATTTTCTCTACGAGTCCAAATGCAGGCGGCCGCCCGTATGCCTCGCAGCAACTGCTCCAGACAGGGTCGTCTACAGGGTCGTCTACAGTCGCGTCTGTATCCCGCACTTTCTTCGACTGCCTTTCCACATACGAGTTCAGATCCCGCTGATCCATGCCTCTTATCAGCATGCACCGTGCACTGCGAAATCCGGCCCCTTTCCCTGACCTGAAAGCTCAGTCCATCAGGAGAGCCCCTGTCGATAGGGATGCTAGATCCGTCAATCTCTGGCTTCATGCTCCGTATTATTGCGGGGGATGAGGTAATATCCAGTAAAGAGCGTGCATGCCGCTCGTTGACAGTGACGTTTTCGCTTGACGCTATGAATGACACGCGAGCACGACTAGTTGTTGAATTCTAGAAAAGAATCATCTCTTACAACTCGAAAATTCACTTGATTGGTTACAGACACAGAAAATGTGTCTACTGTTGCCGACTTTCATGGCATCGCACAACTGATTCGCGTTTCAGTTTTTGCAGTACCTATAACAAGAACGGTAACGAGATAGGATAGCAATGCCAAAGGGCTAAGTCAGAGAAGCAGTGGGTCCAAATACTGGGGAGCTTCTCATTTGCTCTTCTTGGTTTCAATCGACTGTTTGATTGCCCAAATCGTGCTATGACGAAATAGGCGCATTGGCTCCCTGTTCTCGGCTCGCGTGTACGAGAGGCGATCGCAATTACGGAGTGCGGAGCACGTCAACAACGCTTCAAGTCAGCAACGTCGGTCTGACAGTGGGTAAAGACCCTATGGAACTCTGCCGGATGGCAGTTTCTGGCCTTCCAGAAGCCTGCAAGTCCATGGTTGTTTGGTCCTTTACCAAGCTGTCAAAATCAGTAGTGCCGCTGATCGTCGGCAATGCTCATCCTCTGCCGTGTTCAAGTACATGGTACGGGACTGAACTCTTGACGCTTAATCGCTCTCATGCGCTAAGGCGAAAATCACCCGCCTACAACGGCGTCTCGGCAAGTCTATGGAGACGTCGCCGAGGAAGACTAATTTGAGGCACTGCAACTTAGCTCGCCTTTCACTAACAGTATCAAATGTAAACCTCATTTGCTCTGTTGGTAGCGTCTTTACACGTGCTCTTTATTCATGAACACGTGCGTTGTGAATGCTCTCCATATCATTCTCCACGAGGACCCCTTAAATATATTTCTTCATAGTCGAAACATACTTGGGACGCTTTGAGTCCAAGCTGGAGCTAGCTTTAGTCTACCACGCGGCGAGTTTCGCGCTTGATGAGGTTGGAGACAAATCTAGATAGTACATGTAATTATATGTCTTGGTTCGGGGCATCATGTAGGAAGCCATGTATTAGGACGAAGGAGAAGACTGATAAAGAACATATGTATTAGATCATGGCGATAACGTTGCTACTAGCGCAAATAGTAAAGAGGACTTGAGTTAGATATAGATGAAGTGATGCTTGTATGGTAAAGGAACCAACCTTTTCAAAGAAGATTCTGTATCACCTCGAGTCATGGTTTCCCATTCTATTATACGTAGCCACAAATTCGAGTAGACGTTACATATTTACTTCCAAGCTTCTATCATTCATCAAACACTTTTCCCGGATTCAGTAGCCAACTAATTGATAGTCGTCAGTCACATAGAGCCGAAATTAGGTGTATGTACTTTGACTCACTGCGGATCAAGTGCATCCTTCAAGGCCTTCATAACGCCAATCGTCGGCAAGCCCACCTCTTTGATAAGACCATGCTAGCCACATGTCAGCTTGTCACTGAAACAAAACCGATGAAGCCATTGCGTTACCTTCTTCCCAATGCCAATCCCGTGCTCGCCCTGTGGTGCCCTGTCAACAATATCATCCCTAAGTGAATAGGATGGCGAGGTGAACTCACTGTCACAGTTCCCTCCATCTCAACTGCCCTATCTACCATTGTATACACGCAGTCCAACACTTTCTCCCTATCGCTAGCCAAGTCGGGACGATAGAACATTCCTTGATGAAAGTTGCCGTCTCCCACATGTCCGATGGTAGAATTCGTGAGACCATGGCTAGTTGCTCTTGCTTTGGACTCCTCTGTTGATAATAATTAGTGATGGCTCATGGCTAGCTATTGCTAAAGCTCACCGATGAGATCAGCCATGCGTGATAGGGGCACAGCAACGTCTGTGGCCCACAAGGCAGCGCCTTCTGGCTTCGATGCGATTGCTTTCAACATGGCTTCTTTTCTAGCCAACCATAAAGAATTCATCTCTTTTTTGGTAGTTACGCCTTCGAATGTGCTGGCGTTATGACGGCGACATATGGCTCGGGCCTCTTGAATGCTCTCTTCGACTGCATTCTGAGTACCTGAGAACCTAGCATTTCATGTTAGCGAAACATACACACACACATGTTCGCTCCATCTTCTCTATACTCTTTGAGTCACCGTCAACGGGAGAACTTTAAACATACTTTATGAATAGTGTTGGATTTTCCTCCCACATCCTGCCCTCGGTTCCTCCACCCCTATTTATTGTCTCCATTTGCACTTCATCCATCAATTCCAAGGCGGCCATAGGGAGTCCTGCACGAACCAATGAAGATGCTGCGGCTGCTGCGGCATGGATTGATTTGAAGGCCACTGCTGCTACGCTAAAGTTCGTCGGCAGTATCGCCAACTTGAGCGTGGCCTCTGTGATAATACCGAGAGTGCCTTCTGATCCGGTGAACAAAGAGTTAAGGTTGTATCCAGCCGATGTCTTTCTCGGCCTTTGCCGCGTTTTGATGACTGTGCCATCCGCCAGAACAACAGTCAGATTGACAATGTAGTCTTTCATTGCGCCGTATCTCATGGCATTGGTTCCACTGCAGTTGGTGGCAATCATGCCGCCGATGTTAGCCATTGGGTCCGGATCAGGAGGCAAGAAGAGGCCGCTGTCTTTTATTTCTGCGTTGAGCTTCATCCAGTTGACTCCAGCTTGTACTACAACGTCCATATCATCGGGGTGAAAGTCAACAACCTTGTTCATTCCGGATAGGTCGATGCATACACCTGAAAAGGGAGAGCTAAAGTTTCCTTCGAGGCTGGATCCGGCTCCGTATGGCGTCATTGGCACTTTGTATTTGGTGCATATCTTTGCAATTGCTGATACTTGCTCTGTGGTCTTGGGTCGCACAATGGCAACTGGCTTTGTCTCTATGTTGGTCGATGACCATTCGGAATAGCTATGGGCTGTTATGTCATCTGTATCGGTGCTCACGGCTTCTGTTCCCAGCGCACGTCGGATCTCACCAACAGCCTGCCGGCATCAGCGATAAATTGCTTCTATTGATACATGTACTGGACTACATAGGACTTACGTTTAACATTGTATTTTTATCAGCATACTTGGAGTGCAGCAAGGGCTCTCGAGCAATTCCACTCCATCGCGGTGGTGTATCGATAGTTGTGTTTGATGTCAGTGTGAGCACTGGTGTTGACGTTGTTGCAGCAACCCCAAGGAACAAGCCAGTTAACAGAAAAACTGCAGACCCTTTGCGCTGTCTTTGGAATTGCGAAAAGGATGATGTCGCCCGAATGCCTGGAATCTTATTCTGCAGTCGCCTCAGAAACCTTGCATTGCTGAATAGAGACTTCATGGCTGCGTTGGTGTCTGTAAGTCTGGTTGTACGAGATATGAAAGGTGAGAGCTAGAAGATGTATGTATGAAGAATATATCTACACTGCTGTTGATAAGGGAAACTATAAGCTATAAGACTGGATAGAGTGTTATATTATGCGGGCACAAGCCTCTTTCGGCTTCTGAATTGTTTAACCGTGCTCATAGATATTACGTCAATTGCATTACTCGAAACAGAAGTATATCAGCACAGTCAGCTTCAAATCTTACTAGTGGTAGTACATAACCCGGTAATAGGCTTTTGTATGCTTGATCTGGGTTTCAAAGTTTCAAGGCACTTGATCAATAAGCTGAAGCACATGTAGGAAATGATTTTTATTTCTTTCTATTGTATATTTTCCAATTTTTGCTCAAGGGGTATAATTCCAGGGTAGGTGGAAATACCAGGTAGATACAAGTGTACCGATATTCATCCGGCGCCCACGAGAATTTGTTAGGGACCCAGCGGCTGGTTACAGTAAGCAGTCCACTACGCCTCTCAAGCGTCGTTGAACTTAAACCCTTCATATGAGCGTCATGCTTCAGAGCACGCTCATCAATTGTTTATTGTGTTTGTCTGCTAAAGCATTGTCTATGCCATACTCATTAAATATACTTCCCCCGCGTCCGTGATTCACTGCTTGGGCCTTTTTGACGCGATCCTGCAAGATTTTATATGCTTTTGACCGCCGCGAGCTGGATTGTATTGGGCGTCTGGCGTTCATTTTGCGCCTGCAGATACTGCACCAATGACTGCGGAAAAAATGCCCCTCATGTTGGATAATACCGTGCCCGTCGATCTAAATGACGTGGATGACTTGTTTGGAGATGGCGTCGGCGTCGGGCTGTCACTCCCCGACAGGTCTCATAATAAGCCGCTCTCACTCAAGGTTGATGACCTGAGGAGCCGTGGCTGCTGCCAGTGCGTACCCGAGCATCCCTTCCCCGATGATTGTGTCTATGGCTGACGAGAGCTTTAGGACGCTGGCGTGGTCAAAGTCTGGGACAATTGCAACGATTTCAGCGGACGGCCAGTACCTGCAGCACCGTTTCCTGCGATGTAACCCGCTCGACGGGACCTGGGATCTCAGCCAGCCGACGACATGCGAGCTTCTCAGAGGGACTCCAGGCATCCCTCTGGTTCACCTGGAGTGGGGGTCGGCCACTGTCCCGGAGCTTGCAGTCATTGACGCGGTAGGGAGGGTGATTATTGTTAGCTTTTCCATATCACTCAACCACCCGTTTGTCACGCGGAAATACGACACTGATCCCATCGACGATGCCAACGCCGTGGTGGGAGCGCACTGGCTTGCTGTCGCCCCATCAAACCAGCAGGTGAGTACATCGGATATTGAAACCCAGCGAGTAAGCACTGATTTCTCGAGAAGAAACCATACAATATCATGTACGGGCCTGCAGTCAAAAAGGGGCATGCGTATCAGTATGAGAGTTCCTTTGTCCATGCTAGCGGACCAAGCCACCCGCATTCATCAAAGAGCGCTTTGTTCTGTGTCACAGTAAGCGGCATGTTGAAAATGTTCTGGTCTCAGAATAACAATCGAATGGAAGAGACCACGATGGAGCTTGAGAGCGTGAATTCGTTGGATGAGTTGGTTACGCATGCGGCCCTTGCTTCCGACAGGAGTAAGTCTTCAAATTCGTTAAACTGATAGCTCGTCGTTGCTGACCAGATAGGACATCTGCTTGTCGCCGTTGCCACTTCATCAAAGCAGCTGAGATTGCTCAAGATTGAAATCCAATGGGGCGGCCCTGGATCGCAGCCGGATAAGAATCCTCTGCCACAGAATGCTCGATTGAGCCCTTCTTTAGTCGAAAAGCATCTCGCTGCTACAACGTGGCTGCAGACGGGCTCTAGAGATGCCAACAATGACATCTCCATGGCCGAGCTATCCCACTTGCACGTTCTCCCTTCCATCATGGACAACACAGGCAAGAGCATAGTCCCTCCGACGATTGTAGCCATTAGGACGCGTTCACCTACACCTGGATCTTACCAGGTAGCCCAGACAGTCATTGACCGCTGGGAGGCAGTCTCTTCGCCGCAGCAGAACCTTCACCAGGCTTTTGAGCAGCTGGGAAGTCGAAGAAATAGTGACGCGACAGAACAGACGGCTCCCACTAGGCTGCGAAAGCTAGAGCCGATTATTCTCAACAAGATGGTCATTAGTTTCCAGTCGACCCAGTTCGGAAAAGTCCTGATACTAACCATGACCGACGGCACCGTCGAATACCGAGATCGATACACTTTTGAAGAAATATATACGACCGAGGATTCTGATAAAGTGATGAATCTGCGCCAAGTTGGCTGGGCGTTTAGTGGAGAGGGCCCATGCCAACAGGTCGCGTTTTCTCCAACCCAGTGTTCCATGATCCAGATGTCAGAAGATGGAAAGATCAAGTGGTGCAAGCTACAATACCCTCTCGGAGATATTGGCAACTCTCATCAAGATGCCCATTATGCGTCTTCAGTAGCGGGTCTGGCGGTGGCAACCTCATCTGCCATATGGTATCAGGCCAATTACGATGATATGCTTGCCATTGTCGCACCCTATACGTCGAAGAGGCGATTTATTCAAGACTGGATCAACGAGATGATTAAAGTCTTGAAGATTCAAGTCGACTACTCCGAGGAGATGCACCATGACTCGCTTATGAGGAATCTTCCGCTTCAAGGCGTCTTGAGTATTATGAATAGCTTGGGCTTCAAGGGGGAAATGCATGCCAGGTCGTTCCAGGGCAAGTTTGCCATGGTTTATCTCAATGCACGTAATGTGGTTGTCCTCATCACTCTCGCAAGCAACACGCCAGCGACGGCGCGAGAGAGGATAAGTCCTCTCGATGAACCCGGTAAGTCGGCTTTTTCAAAGTATTCTGCGTGGAATGACGTAAAAATTAGTCCTGCTGACGAAATATAATAGAGGTTGTGGAGGCATTAGCTGGTTGCGCCAAGTGGTCTTTGGATTTACTCTCGTGGCTAGTTGACTGCTTATTCGCGTTGATGAATGACAGCGAGTTCATGGCGAGGTTGGAGCCTAAGCGGATAGCAGAGCTGACGCCATATCTCTACAAACGAAACGACATATCATTGCATCTCTTACTCTCGTCATCTAGCAGAAGCTTTCTCTTGGCAATATGCCGCAGAATTGCTCATCTGGAAACGCTGAGTACAAAAGCCAACGAATTCTACCGCAGACAGCCACAGATGGGTGTGGACCAAACAGGTGCCCCCAAGCCGTTAAACCCCCAGCTTCAGCAAGCGTACCAGAGAATGCAGCAGATTACATCGACTTGTCTTATCAAAGCCAGCGAGTTTGAAAAGCTGCTCAATATACTCGGCGCAGACATTCGCCAAGCGTACCAGACGTTTCTTCCGACTCTGGTGAAGAACCAAGCGGGAATGGGTCAGGGGAAACAGATTGACATGGCTGTAAAGGCTGCACAAATTCAGCTCGAGCTGGGTATGCTCTTGGCGGTATCACCACCGGCGGCGCCCTTTATACCAGTCATCAAGAAGCTCTTTACAAAGGATTTGCCGGCCTTTAAAGCCCTCACCGACCCCGCGAAGCTCTTCTTTGCAAACTATGACCTTCTCGGTGTGCAGGACGACAAATCCCAGCTGCCGAAAGACGTTTACGTCGATTTGTTCAGAAAGGCGGAGATTAAGCTTGGCGCTCAGCAGTGGAGGAGGTGTACTCGGTGCGCCTCCGTGATGGAAGACGTGTTTGTATCACGCCCTGGGTATACTTTTGTTCTGGGACAGCAGCGTAGATGCGCTTGTGGCGGCATCTGGGCACTGTTACCCAAGGGGAAGCTATTTCTATAAGACATTTTGGAACCAGATGAAGGATATTCGGCGCAGTCTTTTTGATGGGAGCTTTGCTTGCACTTGTTGAATCAGCAAACCTTTTTTTTTTACTGATGGGAAAATTTGGGAGTTTGTTTCGATACCTATTACTTCAGATCGAAGCTGGGGTTTTTATAACTGATATGGGAGAGGCATTGAGATGGGAGGACTATGCGCACTACTATGGTTAGATTTAGAAGAATATCAATGGGGTAATGAGGTTTTTTCTTGCTAGTACTTTGTCGACGTGTGAGCTTGTTTCCTTGTCAGCAGTGTTTACGAAACAACGCCGGCTCTTGAGAGGAATGAGGCTTTTCATATCTATATTCAGGCAGCCTTCCAGAATGGAAACCATTAACAAATATTTGGACCAGGCAAAGAAGGAAGGAGATTTGGCTCTTGCAAGTTGATGGAACTCGTTAGTCAACGACTAGTCTTTGCTTCAGGTTGTGTCAGCCCATGTCGTTTGACACTTTGAAGCACCAGTTCATTGCCGTTTCTCATCAGACGATCCCACCCAGACAGCACTGGTGTTCTATAAAGGCTAAAGTATGTCCACGGCTAATGCATGGAGCATTGTTTGAAAGGAGTGAGGTTATTGAGGCTTAGAGAGTTTGATTATGCTAGTATTTACATGTGTAGGTATATAAGCTGATTCAATATTAAGAGTCACTCCATCTGGTTCTCACGTTGTTTTTATGCTCTGTAGGGCTGTCTCACCTAACAAGCCATTTGCACATGTAATCTAAAACTTCATGTTCGGAGCATATAGCGCTCAACGATTTATAAGAGTTGCGCATTCCGCGGTATACACAAAATAGTGCGATAAGGCACATATATGGCCCACGTGGGTTGATATTCCTTCATCTTCATTTCTATAGTAAAAAAGATAAAAAGAAGTGAGCTAGTCATGATCTCCAGGCGGCGCTGAAAGAGGAAGGGAGCAGCAGATGCTCCACGCCGCCTGTTGCCTATTCGAGCTGGTGATGTGACGAATGGAATGCCCCTTTTGGCCCGGATGAGATTAATATCTCGTGCCTGGGGGCTAGAATCTGGGGATTTGAGCTCTTATTAATCTCAATGGACCTTTTCACTGACTCGATTTGGTCGCTATACAGTGGTTACTATGGAGAAGATGCTAAGATATACATGCGATTCGCTGTTTGGCCTTCTGGATGCAATCTTGTTTGCTCTATTGAGGGACATTGAGCTACTGGCTTGCCTCTGACCGCAACAACCACATACCTACATGTGCCAACTGCATATGGCAACCAACCTTGGCAATAGCTCACACAAGTTGGGAGGTTGCTTCACGCTGCTGCAAGTGTGCTAATTTGGATGGACGGATCGGTGAAATCCCGTTGAGGCAATGATAGGCGCCCAGGCACGCAGAGAGCAGAGCTGAAGAAGAGCGCGAACCGGTCCTTTTTCTGCAGGACCCAATGGGCTTGGAGAACTGCCCTCACTCAGGCTGCGTGCATACTTTGCTTTGCCTAGGAAGAACGGATTGCATGCAGATGAGAGACAGCAGAACTTATGAATACTTGACCAGACGCGGGTGCATGTAATGAGCTCGATGCAACGCTTGGCTGCATCCAGCCGGAGAGATCGCGCTGAGGCCACCAAGTGCGCTGTGAGGCCTGGATGATGCCCTGAGTGTGATTGCCTGCAGCAGGTCTCATGCAGGCTGCAGGCAGAGCATGGGGAGGCATTTCAGTGGAGACTGGCAGAGAACAAAGCCGGCGGCGGACATGTCGCAGCCAGTCGATTGTTTGCGGCCCGCCACCGAGGTGAGGCACGAGGTGCGATTGTGCATTCCTGGGCCAATTGGAGAGGCCGGACCTCTTTGCGCGCGCCAAGTGAAGGCTGACGGTAGTCGATAGATGCGTCTTACAGAGGCGCTATCGATCAGATGTTTTCTCTCTGATGATGCCTGGTACGGATAGGCAGAGTTGGTCGCAGGGGGCACTTACAGGCGAGATAAGGCCTCTCTATACTTGACACCATCCTCAGGCTTGTCTAATTGCTGCCGTCTGCGAGAGTTGACATGTCGCGCTGCTAACGTTTGCACTAGGCGTGATATTACCTCCATGCTTATAGTACCTACCTACCTGAGAAGGATGGATATCATCAATGCGTTCGTGCTAGTTCTGTCTAGTCTGGAGTTTGCCCAGATCAGCGCCATCCCAGCATCGCGATTGATGCTAAACTGCCTGCATGCGCATTGTTGCTGTCCTAGTGGCTTATGCCGAGCCTGGCGCTAAAACAGGGGCAGCTTGCGCGAAGCAACTCTGCTTGTACAAGCAAGTCCTCTCCAATGCAGTACTACTACCTCTAGTCGGTGGCATTCAAACAAGCCAAATGCCGCTCCTTATTATGCGCAATAGCAATAAAGTGTACATAGGCATAAGGGGCAGCTGAAGTCGAGCCGCCTCTCCTGCAAGTGGCTGTGAGGCTTCAAGCCCAAACTGCATGTTTCGCGTCACGGGCTCCAGAGGCCCAACTAGCGGCCGTCCTTTTTTTCTCCTTTGGCTGGAGGGCGCTAGCGCAGGTACCAGGGCAATAAAAGACATTGCCTGATCAAATCAGTCCAATCAATTTTCTGGCCAACCCAAAACCCCTGACTAGGAGGCGCTTGCCATTGAATTGTGCGCCACTCGCAGCCGCCGGTGGCGTATTGTCTTGTTTCTTGCTGCCAATTCGACCTCCTTTATTTGCTCACGCTGCTAGACGCTCGGCCAATTGGAGTTTATTTTTGGCTCTGAATCTTGCCTTCTTTCTTCATCTCTGTTTAGCCGAAATGACGTGCGTCTCTGGTAGTAGTAAAATAGTAGCAGTAGCAGTAGCAGTAGCATCAGGGCGCATACCTGCATGCAGACCTCGGTCAGCTGGCGACCCTGATTATGGCTGTAGAAACCGCCGGCCAATCACTTCTCCGGCTGCTGCCATCACCGCCGTTGCCCGCGCTACCGCCAGAGCTAGCTGCCCCCCCCATAGTTGGCGCCATCATTTAACGATCAGAGCCAAGTTATATTGCAGATAATCGGATCAAAACGGTTCCCGGCGTCATCATACGCTACCTCTTCATCTTGGCTAAAGACTGCAGCCTCCACACTCGACCCCCGGCCTCGCCTGCTTGCTGCCCCACAGCCTCGTCGCTGCGCAGGCCTTGCTTCTCCCTTTTTCTCCCCTCGACGCTTCTCTCTTCCCAGACTCCAAGACCGGCCTAAGACCAAAAGTCCCCTTCTGCTCCGGGGGCCCTACCACGACTCGAGTTAGCCCTCCGTCTGCCTCCTTCCGGCTCGCTCGCCAAATGTCCCTTTTCGACCGTCCGATTCATGGGCAATTTTAAACCTGCCACCGGCGTTAAGCACCTCTCTCGAGCATTGCTTCGACCACCGTACCTGTACAGTAATACCTACCTCTGGATCCAAGTACTGCTGCTGCCGTGCCGACTGCGGTACCAGCTGTAGTACCTCTTAGCTACAGTGCCTCGCTTGCGGCGCATTCCTCTGTCTTCGTATCTTCGTCTTCGGCTAGTAGTGCTGCTGCTGCAAACAGCCTCGTACCCCCACGACGCTCAATATCATGGACGTCGCATCGCAACCTCCCAGCGGGCCCCATGCCATGGCGTCGATCCTGCCAGACTCTGATACGCCGTCTGCTTCATCTGAAGTCTCTCCACCTGCATCGCCGTTGAGGCATAGCACCACCCACCACGAGGAACAAGAGCCAGCATCAGACGAAGACGGCTACCGGCAGTACCAGCAGTACTACGGCCAGGAACAAGAAGACGACCAGGACCACTACCGGGACCACTACCAAGAGTACCAAGACTACCAACAGGAGCACCAACAAGAGCAGTACCAAGAACACCAAGAGCATTCCCCAGACGACGTCCAGCTCCAGCTCCAGCACCAACACCATCCGGGGTCAGCAACCATTGCCGCTCCTGCTCCCAATCCCATACGCACTAGCATCGCTGCCAGCCACAGCCGGTCCCAGACGCTCGACTACGTCGACTCTTCTGCTCCCACCCTCATCTCTCCCGTGGCCGTCTCGTCTCTCCCCTTTCGCTTCTCCGGTCCCATCAAGCGGAAGCCCGTGTCCAGCGCCGCACCGTCCTCTCTGGTCACGCAGTATCTCGCCCACGGCCCTCCCGTCCAAACCACCATCGACCTACCCAAACCGGATCACAGATTCGCACGGTCGCCCTCTGTCGACAGTCCCACCTTCTACCCGTACCTTCCTTCTGCCAAGTCTTCGGTGCGAGCATCACAGTGAGTGACATTCCCTTTGTTCGGTTTCTTGTTCTTTGCTACAAAGGCAACTGTTCACGACAAGGCGTAAAAGCGGCCAAAAGACAGGAGAACAAAGAAAACTAACTCGGAACCCTTCCAGCCTGTCCGAATCCAGAACAGCGCCAGCGCCAACCGACGACGAAACACCGACTGCCTCGGGAAACAATTCCACGCACGGTGGTGGGCCTTCTCCCGCTGAAACAGCTGACACCGAGTTCTCTGATGCCCTGTCAGAATACGACGATTTGCTCTCAGATCTAGCACCCGGCGCCACTCCCGACAACGTGTCCGTCAAAGCTCACGAGCCAGTCACTGACAGCCAAGTCATTGACAGCGCGTCTGACGCCGAGTCCATCTACGACGACGACAATAATAACTCTACTCCTCCCCCCTCATCGCCCATGTTGGCTCCAACAAAGCACACTCCTCCACATCTACGGCTAGAGAGAGTCGATCCCTCAATAATAGAGGAAGGCCTAGATTCATACATAGACGACTCGCCGCAGTCGGCAACAATAGACGGATCGCCAAACAGGAACAAACCTTTGCCAAGGTCACCGGGCGCAACCTCTCCACTGGCTTCTATTTTTGGCTGGGGCAATCCCTCGCCCTCAGCCACAGATCTGACGTCCCTCCCCTCACCGTCTCCATTCTCACCAAATCCCCAGAATAGACGATCGACAAACAGCTTAGCGTCCAATTACAACAAAACCAATGCGGCATCAACTCTCGCCCAACAACGCGAATCATTTTTTTTCGACGCACTCACCACATCTCTCCCAAAATACAACGCTGATTGACGAGATGGAGGAGGAGTTGAAAGCCATCAGCTCAGAGCTGGCCGCATCTATCCGCCGCGAGATTGACCTGGAAGATCTGGCCGACAGGCTCCAAGAGCAAATTGCAAACAACCCCCAGGCAGCTGGTAGTAAAAGGACAAGCGATTACTTTTCCGACTCTGGTCAAAGCACAGTAAAACTCAACGAGTCTGCTGACCAGGGCAGAGATGAAATCGAAAAGGTGCAGAGGAAGGCAGAGCAGGAAAAGGCGTCTCTTCGCCTGGAGTTGACGGCCAAATTACAAGATGAAAGAGAGAGGCGAAAAGAGCTTGACCAGAAGATTAGGCAGTTGCAAGAGAGGGCTTCTGAAGTGGACGTTGTTGAGATCAATAATATTGACGCCAGTGAGCGGATCCAGGAACTAGAAAACACTTGTGAAGATCTAAGGCGAAAGCTATCAGAGGAGCGCCAGTCCAAGACTAACTTTGAGGACCTGCTATCTGCTCTCAAGGGGCAACTTCGAGACGCCTGCGACGAGCGAGATAACCTTCGTGACGAGGTCATCCCGGAGCTCAAGGCGCGAGTGGAAGGTCTCGAGTCGGAGGCTGCCGAGTATGCCAACCTGACTTATGAGTCTTCCAGGATGCAGCAGGAGCTCTCCACCTTGAAGCGTGAAAACAGCTCACTTCGCAATTCCATGGCCAGTGGCATTGAAGATCTGCCCACCAAGCGAATGTCGGTTGTAGGCTTGTCTGGCTTGTCCAGCTTGTCCAGGTCGAATTCAATGGGTCTCTCACGGTCCAACTCAGTAGCTACCGGTTCTATGCGCCGTGGGCCTTCCGGTCTTGGTGGTGGTCTGAAAAGGTCTGATAGCGTCAAGAACACAGCCACGACAGAGCCTCGAGAGGTTCTGATTGAGCGACTGAAAGATGTGGAAGCTCAACGCGACGCTCTTCATAGCGCCCTCAAGAGCCTCTTGGAGCGCCAAGAGTTCCAGAACCGAGAATACCAGAAGAAGATTCGCGCTCTCGAGACCGAACGCCAGCGGCTCACCACCGTCTCGCCAAGAAAGGCCGGGTTTGAGAAGGACATGGGAAAGCTGCGGACGGAGATCAATCTCCTACGACGACGCGCCGAAGACGCCCTCGAGCAGAAGTGGCAGGTTGAAAAGGGCCTTGGTGGTCTCAAAATCGATCTTGATCGGGCCGTTGAGGAGATTGCGTCCCTGCGCAGCGTGCTGGAGGCAAATGACATTCTGATCCCACCTGCTCCCGCCCGCCTGAGCGGCTCAAGCGATACCCTGCGAGAGCCGGTCACGTCCGAGTCTCTTCGAACTGCCTACGAAGAGCTACAAGCTGCGTACGCCGAATCCCTGGAGCGTATCCGTCAGCTGGAAGCCGACACTGCGGATGAGGAGACCCAAGAGGCTATGCAGCGCCTGGAACGATCCCTGTCTGCGGCAGTTCTGGAGCGCGATGCCGCCAGAAGGGAAATTGGCCAGCAAAAGGCCCAGATCGACCTGCTCGCCGCCAGCGAGTCTCAGTCGATGGCGGCCGACGCCACCTTGGCGCAACAGCTCAAAGAGTCTGCGGATCTCATTGAGCAGCTCACAGCCCAAGTTCGCCAGCAGCTGGACACTAACGCTGAACTCCGAGAGCGTCTCGAAGCTGCCGTTGCAAGAGGGGAGTCGGACCGTAAGACCAACTCGCAGCGTATCTCGGAGCTCCAAGAGCGCCTTCGAGTCATGGAGGATCAGGTCGTTGCCGCCCAGTCCGCTTCAGAGGACCGCATCGTGCGCCACGAGGAGGAGATTACCACGCTACGTGAGGCGCATAACGAGCAGCTGCGTCGCCTTCAGACTGATCCCGTCGATGGCTCCTCCAACAGATCTGGCCCCAAGCCACTGCTAAGCACCCGCCCCCCCGCCAAGAGTCTTGAAGAAGAGGCCGATATGAAGACTCTCCGAGTACGAGTCTTGGAGCTGGAAAAGGCACTTGTAGATGCAGAGGATGAAATGCAAGAAGTCGTGTCTAGGATGAACATGGCTCAAGTAGAGGTCCTCAACCTCCAAGAGGACCGCGAGGCTGCAGTCCGAGAGACTAGGCGACTCGAGGAACTCTTGAAAAAGGGCCAGGCCAAGGCAGGTTTTGGTGGATTCTTTTCCTCCCGAAGCTAGAAGCGTCGCAAATCTAGCAGATGACTTGCGACTTGGTCGGCTTGCACCATGATTGTAATAAAAGAGATGGAATATATGGGAAATGCGTCATTCAGCATTCAGCGATGGAGTTTGCTTCTCATTTTCGGAGGGGAAATCGCTTTGCATCTATATGATGATATAACATATTATGCTGACGCCCAATAGAGCTGGCCGGGAGACTCTTTTGATCTGAGAAGAAGAAAATAATTAGACAAACAGCTGGCGTTTTGAGGGGCAGTATAGGAGTTTGGAGCTGTCTACTATTTGATTTTGTTTACCTTTTTTTTTTCCGGCGGGCAGCCCAGGACAACCAAAAACAACAACGTTTGTACATGTTATATATATATATACAACAACAAACCACCGCCTTGGATTTTCGGGCACTATAGCTTGGACGTTTGAACATTTTTTTGCATTACAATATTCTGCTCTCGGGAGGAGCTTCTTGGGAGAGTTGTATTTCTGGCATAGTATCTAGATTTCTTCTTAATGTCTATTCTACTGCTTGGGAGCGGATCTTTTTGGTGCATACCTAGGTAGCCTTGCAATACATAATAGCCATTGGCAGTGCTATTAGTTTAAGAATTTGGTTTGTGTAGTTGAGTCCCCGTGAAAGACTGATGTTTAGAGAACATGGCGAGAGAAAAGGAGAAAGGAGAAAGAAGATGGAAGTATTATATCTCATGTAGGTTTGTACGCATGCTGATAAAAAGGGATGAGGTGAACAGCGGCAGTTTCGGTGTGGTGGTGGGCGGCGATGTATTTTGGAGTCATGCGCGTTGGATGGGTGAGAGAGAGGGCTGGAGAGTTTATTTGACAGCATGCTTAGGACTATTCGCAGTTGTTTTGTTCATGAGATGAAGATGTTCCGTATAGGTACGTATGCGAGTGAGCGAGAGTTGGTATCCGTATTCGGTAGGTACTTAGGTATTGTTAGTGGCTGTCTTTAGCGCGTTGTTGCCTGGGACGTCTCACTAATACTGCTCTCGTTCACGAATCTCACTTTTATACGCACTAAACATCTCGCTGAAACACACTCGAGAACCTGAGCTGACAATGGATGCGATAAACAACCACTTATTCACCCATCCATTCATTCGCAGCTCATGAAGATGGCTTAAAACATTGAAATCGGCTAATGCTTCTCTATTCACAACACCAAATGCCCTTGCCGCATTGTATAATAACATTAACAGCGCGTAAAGAACGGAGACGTTCATTTCTCGTCCTTTCACCATCTTGTGGTATAAAACTTGATGCTCACAGAACACGCCCATCTTGATACTCACGCTTCATAAGTTGACTCTCACCAAAATGGATGAGAACGCACCAACCTCGGCGGAATCCAAGGCCGCGTACTTTGACCAGCTAAAAAGATTTTCTCATTCCACCAGCGGTGGGCATATATCCGGGAAACCAGACGACGACGCTTTCGATGCGCGCGAAGAAAAGCAGAGGGCGCTTCACAGGAACTTCTTTCGGCCTACGAAGAATTTGGACGTACACGGCCAAAAAGGGCCACGGAAACAACAAGAACATGCAGGACAACAGCTTTTGCCTGCGAAGCGGCTGAACAAGCTGCAAAATCTCACTCCCCGGAGACTCATTGCGGCGCCTCTGCCTCCGTCTGGAACGGTCATTATGGGGACTGGACCGGGGAAGCCGAGGCCAAAGGGGCGGCTTGATGCGCTGTTGCGCAGCAGGGAGGAGGACGTGGTACGAGAAACGCCATCACTGGGCGCAGATAAGTTGCGCGGGCACAAGGACAGGGACTCAATCGTTGTTGCTACTGACGATGCTCCTATGCCACCACCGGTGTCGTTATCAAGGTCGCTGGAAACTTGCTCTGAAGAGGCGTCATCATCGCCGTCTGTTAATGTCAGAGCCGGGGCGACGACACGGACGCAAAAGACAAAGACATCCAGCGGCAATAAAAAGAGAGGGCGTGTTGCAACGTTAAAGACGCGGCCTGAGGTTGAGCAGATATTCGAGGGGTTGTCTTTCTTTTACATTCCGGACAATGACATTGCACCTGTCAGGCGGCTGCGGATCAATAGGGCCAAGGAATTTGGAGCAGAGTGGACGAGAGACATGATGACGGCCACGCATGTCATTGTGGAGAAGAAGCTCGTGTATAAGGATGTTGAAAAGCTGTGGCCGAAGGACGGATTTGGGGATCGAGCGCCGCCAAAGGTTGTCAACGAGGATTACCCCCTTGATTGCATTCAGTTCCGTGCTATTGTGGATCCGGGTCAAAAGAAGTATCTTCTAGACGGTCAGGTTACGACGGAAACAAAAGACAAAGAGGTTCTTCTTCCTACTTCTGGTGTTGTAGATTCCGGCCCTGGGACAAAGTCAAAGGCGAGTTCATTGCCATTGAAGCCGCAGCATCATAACAAGAGGAAGTGGGATTATGTGCCACCCAGGGGGACGCCTTCTCAAGGAGAGGAATCTTCAGTGGGTAGTACTTTGACGAGGCGTGCGACTAGATCAGCGGCGGCGACGACGAACTCTCAGCCTCTTGTACTGGACTTGGATAATGCAGACGAGCTCATGAAGAGTTTGCCAAAAGCCAATGCTAGATCCAAAACGCCACCGAAGAAGGATGACGAGTTATCGGAATTCATCTCAATGATGCAAGAGTTTAAAGACTTGCCCCTGGATGTTGACGAAGACGATGATGCTCAGTCCACGAGCGTTGGATCGCAACACCAGGTGGATCTCGACCAAGGGTCTGGCTCAGAGAATGAGCGGCCTTCAAAGAGAAGATCATCTAGGAGGGTACGGCCAACCAACAAGGCAATTACTTTTAAAGATCGCTTTGCTTGCAACAGAGCCGGGAGAAAGGATGCTGGACAAGACAACCCAAATGCACGCACCATTGAGATGCTGCAAAAGATGAACAGCTACTACGAGAGAGTCAACGATCACTGGCGAACACTGGCTTATCGGAAGGCCATTGGCACCCTGAAGCAGCAGACCGTCAAGATCACCACTGAAGAAGAGGCATACCGACTACCCAGTATCGGCCGTCGGCTAGCGCAAAAGATTGAAGAAATTGTGACGACGGATAAGCTGAAGAGGCTCGAATACGCAGAGGAAGAACCGACAAACTCTGCGCTGCAAACATTCCTCAAGATTTACGGCGTGGGGAACAAGGTAGCACAGCAATGGATTGCGCAAGGCTGGCGGACGCTCGACGACATAAAGCAGCATGTCAAGCTGACGCCCAGCCAGATGGTTGGCGTCGAGCACTACGATGACCTAAACACGAGGATACCCCGAAAGGAAGTCACTGCCCTTGGAGAGGTTGTGAAGAGGGCTGCGGCGAAGATGGATCCGATGGTGCAGCTCATTATCGGGGGCAGTTACCGAAGGGGTGCTGAGAGTTCTCACGACATTGATTTCATCGTGACGAAGCCCGGCACGGAATCTGTGGCACATCTCAAGTCCTTTTTGAATACCTTGGTGGCTCAGTTGGAGAGAGACGAGTTTCTCGTGGCACGACTGGCATCATCCCGAGCCGGAAGCGATGGCAGCAAATGGCACGGATGCTGCGTGCTGCCCAAGATCAAGGGCCTCAACGACGACGACGAAGAGTACCGCCCGATATGGAGAAGAATCGACTTTTTACTGGTGCCAGAGGTGGAACTGGGCGCTGCGCTCATCTACTTCACCGGCAACGACATCTTCAATCGCAGCATGCGGCTGCTGGCGTCCAAGAAGGGCATGAGGCTGAACCAGCACGGGCTGTATCGCGATGTGCTGAGGGGGCCGGATAGAGTCAAAGTTACGGAAGGGGAGCTGGTGGAGCGGAGGGATGAGAGGAGGATATTTGAGATTTTGGGGGTTACGTGGCGGGAGCCGTGGGAGAGGTGGTGCTGAAGGTTGGATATTGGACGCATTGATATTGGGTAGATTTGGTATGGCGTTGGCTACAGGTATTAGAAGAGGGGGGTAAGCAATTGGATAATAGATTTTGTATTCTGATTTACTGTCTGAGGGCATACAGGTGGTTAAGCTGACATTTCGTTAGAGCAAATGCGTAGACAGATTTCCAGCACGTGGCAGGGACATTTACATGCAGCATCACAATCACATGCCAAAAGACAAGCACCAACGTCGAGATGGTGACCGTCAGCTTCCCATCTTCTCCGCACATGTGCCAGATCTCCCACCAGATCTACAGAGTCTAAAGCGCTGTGCCAATAAACCACAGGCGGGATTGCGCTGCTTTCCAGGTTACACGCAGTCGACTCTAGGGGTCTCTCAGCTCCACTGCGGCAGCGGGGACTGCTAACGAAGAGGGAGTGACGTATCCATTGAATCTACTCTCCGGCCCTCAATTCTTCATAGGGTAAAAACCAGGTCCCCATATTTTCCCCCATCCCAGCGCGCAACAGCCGGCCGAGGCTCAAAGTCATTCAGCAGCCGGAGCTTGGGTCTCCAGCTAACCGCAACTTTGTAAGGCACCCTTTCTCTTCTCTTCTTTTTTCTTTGCTCCATTTGACTCTCCTTCAAACCAATATTCTAGTCGATATTCTCTTCGTCTTTCTCTCCTGCGCAAGTCGCAAAGACCCTCGCCTGTCCGGAAACAGTACCTGCGCAAGACACGCTACCGCGATAAAAGCGTCAATAGCCGAGGCACCATGGCGGCCTCGGTGTTCTTGGAGGAGTTGAAGGTATGCGAAACCCTTTGGCGATGAGGCTTCTCCCCATTCTGTCGCAGAGATGGAAGCGAAATAGATCGGGAACAGCCTCCAAGACGAACAGCCAAATTCTTACTCGTCCATCCCGCGACAGGCCTTTGCAGAGAGCATCGCGCTCGACCCGACATATCATGACGTCCTATCGCTGCTCAAGACGGCGCGCAATGGCGCAGTATACGGATCCAAAGTGCGGTTTCCGCACGCGCTGGTGTGAGTCTCGAGAACGAGGTTGGATAATTGGGCCGGACGAGGTCCTTGTTTTTTGGTGCTGTGCTGACGTGTGCGCGATAGGATGATCTTTCTCTTCCGATCCGGAACGTACGTATCTTTCCCCTTTGCCGCCGACGACATCGATCGATAGCCATCTGTACACACGTATGCGCATATTGAGGAAGAGGCTCGTGCTAACATGGATCTTTGGGCGGTAGGTTCAAAGAAAAGGCTTCATTGGTGTTTAGAGCGACGAAGAAGCATGCCACGAACTTGGCCAAGTTTGCGTCCATATACAAGATTGCAATGCTGGCGCTGAAGCGATACGGATCTACGCCGGGCAAGGAGGGTATGTGTCTCTCCGTCTGTTATTCGGGTGGTTTCATCGGTATGATACGCAATGCTCACTTCGTCTCCCACAGGCCCCCCTCGACTCCTTCTTCGCCGGCCTTCTCGGCGGCTACTTCGTCTTCGGCCAGCGCTCCAAGCGCTACGGCAAAATCTCCTCCGTCAGCCAGCAGATCGTCATCTACATCTTTGCGCGCGTTGCCCTCGGCCTGGCGCGCCTCGCCGTCAAGCCGGGCCACGGCCTGCCCATTATCTCGTCCGAGCCGCTGCACTCGCAAATCAGCCACTACGCATGGCCCGTGTTCGCCTCGGTGTCGTGGGGTCTGGTGATGCTGCTGTTCAAGCACCATCCCGAGGATCTGCAGTCGAGCCTGAGGAGTAGCATGACGTACATTTACAAGGACTGCGACGAGTGGGACTCGCTGAGGACTTTACTCTGGCATAACAAATAGAAGCCACGGGAGGAAGCAAAAGGCCTTGCGACATACATGCTTTGGTCTGGAAAGATCTTGGCCGGTACGATCTAAGGTGTCCAATAGATGGACGCTTTTTTTCTTCTTTCTTTTTTTTTTTTAGATTGTGCTTTTTTGGATGGATATGTGCACATAGTCGGCGTTATGCGTGGCTGCATTTGACTTTGGCCACATTATTGGTTACAGGTGTAGTTTACTGGAGGGTGTTTTTTGGCTGCATGGGCTTTTACTGGAAGATGTATAGCGGTGAACAAGTGTACTGCACGAAAGTGAAGAAGAAAAATAGCAAGCTTTGCCCTGGTATTGCTAAGGCTGCATATGAAAGAGTACATGTATATTGAATATCCATTAGTATTTTCATGTATCTGACGTCGGGCATTGAAATGGTCAAAGAACGACAGCCAGGTGCTGACTCCATGTACCCCAGCAGCCTAATTTTAGCAGTCTTCCGGGAGCTGCCCCGCTGTAGCTTGGCGCTGCCCCGCCAAAGTAACTTTCAATTCCGCTATCAACATCAAACCATCTCATCACATTCTCACTCTCTCGACTCCCTTTCTTCCAACAAACAGCTCGCCTTATTCACATCTAGTTACTCTCTCCACAATGGATCCCAATCCAAAAGTAACTGCGGCTCTCGCCGCCGCAGAATCAGCTCCCGGCGACAAGGGCCCCCTCTACGAAGCTCTCCTCAACGATATCCCGACCTATTCCTCACCCACTCCCACCGCAGCCGATCTCAACGCCGTCTTCGATTCCTTCTTCAACCAGAGCCTCGGCCTGGTAGCCACGCGGTCCTTTCTAAACGCCTTCATCACAACACTCAAGACGATTAATAAAGAGAGCCTCTGGATCGAGGTCGGAAACCGAACGCTGGGCATCCTGGCAGCCCAGCCGTCGTCCTTCTTCGACGCCGCTGCGACAATATACGAGCTCGTGGCCACGGCCCACGAGAACAATGAAGACTTCCTCGATGCCGCAAAGGCCCTGGCCGAGATCCCCCTCGATAGTTCGCAACGCAAAGTGTCGGATGCCGACAAGGCCCGCGTGTGGGTTCGCATCGTGCGCAACTACCTAGAAGTCGGCGATGACACCGCCGCCGAGACGTACATCAACAAGCTCAAGAACATCATGCACACTGTCTCAGACCCGGACCTCAACCTCCACTTTCGCCTCTCACAGGCGCGTATCCAGGATGCGAAGCGAGACTTTTTGTTTGCTGCCCAGCGATATCACGAAATCAGCTTCTTCCCCGCCGTGGCCGAAGAGGAGCGTCTTCACACGCTGAGCATGGCTGTCAAGTGTGCCATCCTGGCGCCTGCCGGTCCTATGAGAAGCCGGATCCTGGGAAGGTTATACAAAGACGAGAGATCAGCGCAGTTGGACGAGTTTGGCATCCTGGAAAAGATATTCCTGGACCGGCTGCTCTCGCCGGCCGAAGTGGATAAATTCGCCGAGGGACTACAGCCACATCAGCTGGCCACCACAGCTGACGGATCGACCGTCCTCGCCAAGGCGGTCATGGAGCACAACTTGCTTGGCGTGTCAAGACTGTACAACAACATCCAATTCGAAGCCCTGGGCTCGCTGCTGGGTCTGGATGCCGACAAGGCAGAAGAGACAACCGCACGGATGATCGAACAGGGACGACTTGTGGGACGAATGGATCAGCTGGACGGAATCGTCTGGTTTGAAGGCGGAGAAGCATCAGGTCAGAAAGGCAGCGGCCGTGCTGAGGCTCTAGCAGGCAAAGAGATGCGCAGATGGGATGCCAACGTGGAGAGTCTGGCCGAGGAGGTTGAAAACGTCATTAATTCATTACAGAAGGAATTCCCTGTAAGAAAGCATCCCCTTAATCTGTCTACAATCTCATACAACTCCTTTTCTGAATCCGTTCACGAAACCAGTAGCTAACGTCTCTTCTTTTTTCTAGTCCTTTGTTGCTGAAAATCTTGCCGCATAGGTAGGCCAAGATGATAGTCTAGAGACAGGGGGAGATAACGTCAGAGAGTCGGAGGATGATTTTGCGGCTGCGGCTACGGCTGCGGCAAGGGCTGCGATTAGACAAAGAATGCCTTTGCGTGTATTCATTGCGCGTCTTGCGCGAAACACAATCATAGACCCGGATGAGGATTTTGTGGCTGCGGCCACGGCTGCGGCCACGGCTGCGATGAGACAGAAGATGCCTTTGCGTATATTCATTGCGCGCCTTGCACGTGTTGCGTGGCTAGAATAGGCTGCGAGATTTCAAACACTTTTTTACTAGTTTTATGTTTTCATTTCTTTCATTCGTTCTTTCGTTCTTGTTCTTTTTTTTTCTTCTTCTTTTCAAAAAACCCTTCTCCGGTTTCTCGCAGGCAGGCGTTTAGACTATTCTACTGGGTCAAACAAAAAGACACGAACCGTTTCTAAAAACATGTGCCGCCCCGTCTTGTTATATATATTCTTTTGAGAATTTTCTTGTTTGGAGATGCTGTTTATCAAAAAGGAGGCGCAAGACACCAAGTTGCCCTGATGATGCGCGACCCCCCATTCTACTCGAAAAAACAGGCATCAAATCCCACATCTTTCTAGATGCTCATCGCTTTATAGTATAAGTACACATAGTAACTCCGGGCTGTCAAAGATAAGAAAAAAAAGAAAAAAGAGGAGATCAAAAGTCTCAAAATCCGTTCCACGTTCATCCCATAATACATTCGAATCCCAGTCAAACGCCCCTCTTATAACTTCTTTTTTCCACTTCCCAGTCTCTTCATTCAGTCTTCAATATCGTCATCGCTTAGAACCAGCTTCTGCTTCAGCATTCCCGCAACGCCTGTTCCGGCCTTGATGCCCATCCTCTTCTTCCTCGGGGTGCCGTCCTCAGATGGCTTGTCAGTTGCCCACATCTCTCCTGTTGCGACTCCTTCTTCATCCGCGTCCGACTCGTCGTCTGGCGAGACGCTCACGCCGGAAAAGGAAACAATCTTTTCGAGGTCTCGCTGCCGAATGCCAGTCTTGCGGCAGCGAGCAATGTGTGCCATGTAGGGGAGCCGTTCGAGGAGTAGTTCGCGGCGAGATGTGCTGCCGAGGGTCATGATCGGGAGAGTATCGCTTGCTTCTTCTTCTTCGTCTTCTCTTTGTGTCCTATCCTTGGATGCAGGGGCTTTGTTTGCTTGCTTCTGCTCCTGGTTAGAGTTGGCAGATAGCTGATTCCGTCGAAAGATGCTAGCACCGTCCACGATGTTCCTGGTTGGTAGCTCAATTTCGCTTCGAAGGATTTTCCCAGACCAAACATCAATGAGCCCACCAATCTCTTCCTTTGTTCGCCAAAGCTTAAGACTTGTTGGGTAGAACATTTTGAATGCGTCGCTGCCCTTTTGCATGGTCCATGTCTTTCTCTTCACAGGATTAGGTAGGGAGAAGAGCATGCCACGCACCGCGACTTGAAATGTTATCTCATCTTGGCGAAGAACATGGCTCGCAGAATCCCCAAAGTTTCCGCCAAACCCGCCTCGTCCGCCAAAGAAGACGTCCCCAGAAGGGCTGAGCAAGTCACCCAGAGAAAGGTACTCAATACACTCGTTGACGTAGTCTATTGGGGTCGAGAGATCCATTGGATCCGTGCCTTCACAAGATAGCACATAGTTCTCGTGCAGGGCCGAAATGAACGTATGCGTATCGGTGCCGGTCTCGTCGATCAGTGAATCAACAGATACTAGTGATGCCTTTGGGCGCGAATACTGCGATAGATAACTCGGTAGCTTTTCTGCCGGATCATTTGATGGCATATCGTCTCGCTTGTTATAGACCACTTTGCCGACCGCGTGGAAAATTCCCAGGCTGGCTTCGCGCTGAGATATTTGTTCGAGGCTCTCCTCTTCGCCGCGTGTGAGGGCGATGCCGTCTTTTGCTCCCTTCTTTTGCTTTGTAAACGTAACCTTGGATCCCCAGTCGGCATCTTGGTCTCCCTTTAAGCATAGAAACTCGAGCGATGATATGGCACTGCGAATGTCACCAATCTCGCCGAGTCGTTTTAGTACCAGTGGCCCTGGTGTTCGTCTCCGCCCTGACTTTCGCGATTCTTTTTGTACAACCACCTCCAGAGCTTTGGACAGTAGCGAAGGGGCTATCGCGTTAAATTCGATCAAGCCGACTCCTGGATGTCGGAGGATATCTGGTCCAAGCAGTCGATGAGCAGTCAAGCTATCTGCTGAAGCCGACGTCGTAGTCAACAATGTCTCTGATATGACAATGACAACGGGTGTGATGGGTTCCGCTCGCTTCTGCTGTCCAAAAGCATGTAGAGACGGCGTTTGCGACGCCAGATACTGAAGGATGGTGCGCCGAAAAGAAGACAGCGCAGTAGAGTTTCGAGAAAAAGTGTTTGGAAATTCCTCGATGAGAATAATCTTTTTGCTACCGCCGCTGTTTTGCGCGGCGCCGTTTGAGCTCACCGGCGTGGATGACGGCTCCGGTTCTTCCAACTCCAGAGCGCCAAACTTGCCTCCTCGCCCAAGGAAATCCTCAAACTGCGCCGATGACGAGACGTAACCAGTCACTGCATTTCCACCAGGGTTCTTCCACTCTAGAATCTCAGATCCCATGTCGCCTGCCAAGAGACGGACCGTTGTGGTCTTCCCAGTGCCAGCGGCGCCTTTCAATATCAGCACCCGCTGCCGCATCCGAGCTCCCATAACATCTTCAAGCCATCTCCTAACGTCTGCAACCTTTTTCTTGTGTACTGCTAGCTCGTCCAAGTTTCGCGGGCCAAATCGTTCCGACCACGGGCGTAAGTCATCGTTTAATGTGTCAATGGTCGTTGGTCGACTTGGCTTGAGGAACCGTTGGCTCATAGTTAACGAGCCAACGGGAGTAGATTGAGTGCCGGCACTTGAACCTTTTAGCCGTTTCCTCACATGCTGCCCAACCAAACTGGAAGAGCTAGCTTTGAACTCTGATATATCGTCGTCGTCGGATATAGGATCGTGGATCAGATCGTCAATCGGCTCCGTCTTTCTGTCGGTTCCCACCCCTGGCCTTGTCACCTTTTGCGCCTGCTTGGAGAAGAGGGTTTTCAAATCGGCAGTCTTCCCTTTGTCGTCAACTTTGCCCGCATCTCGGGTTTTCTTAGGGCTCAAGTTGGTGCCATTTTTTTGTGATCGCGATGGACGAAGAGGGCTGCCATTGCTGGACTGGCCATTCGCGGTCCGTCTCTTCACGGGGCTCGGCGATGCGGTCGGCGCTCGTGCCTTTGACGGAGTGCTTGGCGAAGAGAGAAGGAAATTGGACAAGGTGTTGGCCTTGGGCTGCTCGTCTTCATCGTCGGACGCCTCAACGGTATTCCGCCGGCGACGCTTCGCGGGCGGTGCCATTAACGCGACTGAAGCATCTGTGCTGTGAGAATCCCATGCAATTCTAGCGCATACGATGCAAAGCCAGCCGGGGGCTCGCTCGGCAGCGTCGATAGAAGGGCTGATACGGTATCGAGGGAAAAGAGTATGGAGTGATATGAAGAGATGATGGGAATCTTGGGACGTCTAGCTAGCGAGTAGGTAGTCTGTGTACAGTGTATATGCTTTTAACCAGCACTGTATGTTCAGCTGCCAAGGCAGCCGTCGTTAGGCAGGAGATGCCTTTTGATAGGCTTGTGCTATTAAACTTTAGGAAAACATTTGGTCGTAATAAGTACTGTCTATATCCAAAAATAAAAATATAAATATAAATAAAATATGTGAAAAAATACCAGTAGATATTCATGCATGTCCAGATATCTGGACTAGATGCAGTTAAAGAAAATACGAAATCCAAATCCAAATAATACCTAAAATTTAGATCAACTCATGTTTCCATGCTATGCCTTATTACCAAGCTTTCATTTCCGATTCCACTTCTTATCCAGCCAAGTTGCCAGTCAATACCCTCTTCAACAACTAAAAAACCCATCCATGAAAGTTGTCGACAAAAGTTACTGCGGCTTGAAGATAGCGGTCGTGAACATCGCCCCATGTTCGAGCAGCGTCTCTTATCGCTCGTACCGCTGTACGCACCAATGTTAGCGTCTAGTTATTCACCTCTCTCGCATCGCGAAATAGAACTGTACCTTTAACGTAGTGGGCGTCTTTGGACCACGGTGAGTTCAGCCCTTTATCTTCCACATATTTCCAATTCTTTCCTTTCAAGTCGGTCTCAATATTGTCGTAATCGGGTAACGGTCGGCCCTTGATACTGAATACAGCCAAGACAAACAGCCACCATGCCCTAACTAGAGTAACATGATGCTGGGGTGGGATAAAAGTAAGAAGAACCCGGACGGCATGGCTGGTAGTTAGGAGATGGACGATGAAGAAGTTGTAGGCGTGGGTTCCTGGCTGAACGGTGGCCACAAGCAATGCGACAGCTGCTTCTTGTGACAGCTCAAATTGTTTCTTCGGATCATCATCAATATCCCATCCATTCCAATATTCCAGGAAAGCCGACTCATGATCTTTCAAGTACTTTTGCATATCACCGACTTGAACTTCCTTCTTGCTGAATCTATCGTCCTTGGAGAGCTGGATTAACAGGTCCAAGGGCGCTCTTGATTTCAGCGGAGACGGCCTGGTATAGGAACTGTCATCAAGATAATCGTGAAGAAAATCATACTTGACGGCGGCCATTGCAAGCGCCTCCATCGCAATTTCTTTGCTATCCATCTCATATGCATAACCAAGATGGATAATTGGGTGGCCAACTAGCATTAATCAGTATATGTGGCTTGGAAGAAAATTGTTATGGGGGGAGGTTTCATACGCCCGTCTAGCAAAGCATGAAACAGCGGCTTTTTGCCACTGAACAGGAAATGCTGCACTTCCGTCTTCCAATCATACGCATATTCCATGACGAGTTTATCCTCGAAGTAATCAACAAAGGCCCTTTGGTAGCGCTTGTCTCCGAGAAAGTCCCTCCAATCCTCGTCAATCACTTCGGAAGGCGACGGCTCCCACGGAACCAGGTCTTTAATCTCGTTATTGTAGGCCTCATTGAGATGGTTTTCATTCCCGCCAAGTAGATACGTCGAGCTGAGTAAATGGGGGTTGTGGTTATCGAATTGGAGATTGTTCCACAGTATGGCGTAGTTTACGTGGTTTGCCTTCAATAGGTGCTTGAGGCATCGAGCCCGCTTATCAGCGTCTGTCTCAATATGATGGACTTCAACCGGCGGCACATCAATGGCTCCCGTCTTCGACCTACTGCCCATGACCAAGCTGGCGCCCGGGATATATGAAAGCAGTCCCGACATCTTTGGTGCGTTTATGCGAAGAAGACGGCAATTGGCTTTGATTTACCATAAAAATGTCAACCTCATCAAAGTACCAATTGTTGGGGCGACAAAGTACTTTGGTGCAATGGCCCGAGTTATGTGGAGATGGAGGATTATAGTGGGGGAGAACTTCTGCACTCCCGCGCCGCCCGTTCTATGACGCTCCAAGTCACGCGTTTTCCAGCCACAGCCCAGTACCGTATCTCGAGCCTCGCCGGCCTCAGCCTCGGCGCCCACGATCCAAAAGCCAACGTCGAGATTGTAAGAGCATGCCAGGAGAGGAGAGTCATGGCGCAATCTTATACCGCGGTCCTCTCCATCTATGCCGAGCTGCTCTCAAACATCCGACAAGTGTCTGTCAGAGCCACGCTCTCCTCGTCGTCAGACTTGACGACCAAAGCTGAGATCCTTGACGATGGCCGTCGCATCCAAGTCCATCACCGCGGCGAGGTAAGAGCGCTTGATCTTCCGGCCCGAGTCTCAGTGCGCTCTGCGATACCGATTCCAGAAAATTCTTCACTAGACTTGGCATGGAGGTTGCCCGTGCCCGCCACTGAAACAGGACTGCCGCGATTCTCTGCCGAGAACCAGTCAGTACCTTGGAGTTCAACAGATATCAAGGCTGGATCCCGCGTCTGCTGTCGGCACTGCGATCATGTAATTGTACAGCCAGAGCGCATAAAGTCATGGAAAGACCTGCCCAGCGAGAACTGGGCGGAGATGATGGAGTTCTGGCATTGTCACAAGCCTCATGAACATGAGCATCACGATGGCGAAGCCTTGTCTAAGCGTGGCTACGGAGCTGATAGCTCGATCACCGCCCAGCCAGAAAGCGGGTTTGTGGACCTCACTTCCTTCATGTTCTCCGAATCGGATTGTGATGGCCTATTAGTAAGTCTTGACTTCAGTCCCCCCATATTTATACGCAGTATTAGTTAGAGCCGACGGGGAAATAGAAGGTGGCCTAGCCGAGCGTATATATACCTCTCAGTGGCCCGGTCACCGATACAATTCCCCAAAAAGGATGCAGTGCTTCTTCCTACTTGACTGTGGGCAGCTCTAATGCCCATACCCTTCTTTCCGAGAACGGGTTAGGCGTTGGTGCTGATAAAAGCAGTCTCTTGCTTTTCATCCAGTTTCCAGAGATGTGGGATTCGGGAGATTCAAGGAGATATATATAGTCTACGTAGACGTGATTGTGCCGCTTTGATCTCTGGGTGCGTAGGATATTTTAGCTTACCAGTAGCAGTTTTCCCACCCAGCTTCCGATGCCTCTTTCGATTCCGTCAAAGAAGCCATAGACGAAGCCGATCCAGTGAAGCCTCTACGTGTATCCTGTAAAGCTTGCAAAGCAGAGATCGGGATGTTTAATGCGCTGGCATCATCCATAACCCTGTTCAAGTGGCAGGTTACGTGTGAAACGATTCATCCCAGCCAGGCTCCAAGCAGCTCAGAGTGCCTGGCAGCCACTCTAATAGCGACTATATCTCGGTCGGGCTCGTCTAAATCCGTGGTGGCATCGCATACACTTAGTGTTGATCCAGAAACACCCCAATCAGAGACATCCCAATCTCTACATCTCTGGGTGCTCAACGCGAATGTGGTATATTCGTCAACCATGCGCAAAGGAAGGCGGGTGGCGATTAAAGTGTTGTATCAAGATATTGATGCGGAGGAAGGAAACAAGCTAGTTGATTCCATGACCTCGGGCGTTCAGGAAATCAGCTTTCCAGCAACCGCTATAAAGGCGGCTCGCCAGGTTCTCGAGGAAAGCAACGATTTAATGCCCGCCTCAGAGCGGCTATTTCAACAATGGCACGTTGGCCTACTAGAGCGCTGGGAGTAGGCGAACTGTTCACACTGGCAAGGGACGGAGCTTATATCAAGCATTTTGATTAACTTGACATATGGATTAGCATTAATATACCAGAGCCAGAATGGGGACTGATAGCAATGATATCGCGCACTGTGTTACTAACCCAATCACAGCGCCACACATACGGTAAGCGCCATATATGGCACTGTACACAGGCAGCACTTCTAGCATCCTCACCCCAGCACTCACCTGCATTCGTCTTCATCCTTCCATTCTCTCCACGCCCCTCAAATTTTCTCGCCGCACATACACCTTAAAATGATAGGAAAACTATAGCTTCTGCTGCCCTGTCCCATTACGCAATAGTGAGACCCGATAGAACAGCCGACGCTACCTCACGTCATGCATTCTGAAGTGCCATATATTCCCGCCGGATGCATTGGAATCTCACAAGAAGAAAGCCAAATCAGTAGACACGACTGGTCAACATTGGATCATCGGGGATGGCAAAGACTCGACCGCAGCCACTCCGAGGCTAGGCCCGGCGAGCTATGCCTCGATCCCCGAATACAGGCGTCCCTCCTTGCAGCTCCAAAGCTTCTTTCGCTCGCTCAGCTGTTTCACGCTCAATGGTGTCAACTTGAATTCTGCGTCAGTGCCTTGGATGAAGAACTAGGAATTATTAGAGTACATCTGCTACCAGACGACGTTCAACGAGGCTCCATAGACCGTACCAGTTCGGCATTACAAAGGGAGAGATCCAAGATACTTCGCTACCTTGATTATTCACCGTGTGCTTGGAAAGCCGTTAAAATACCAGAAGAGACTGGCAGCCCTATTCTTGACAATCCCAATACCGATGAAAATGATAAGGACATATCTCTGCTGGAGCTCTTCAACGCCATTCCTTCACCATGCCCAGACTTGGATTTGGTCAAAGAGCCATATACACAGGATGCCATGTATAATCTCATGGAGAGCAAAGTACCAGGACTCAAAACAGAGCTACATCCCTACCAAAGACGATCTGCAGCTTTGATGCTGCAAAAGGAAGTGCAGCCCGGCCAGACTCTCGACCCGAGGTTATTGCATCTGAAAGACACACGCGGCTCATCTTGGTATATGGACCATGTTACTGGCGAGGTTTTATTGGGGCCGCGATATTACGATGCGGTTTCGGGAGGGATACTGGCAGAGGAAATGGGCTCGGGCAAGACAATAATCTGTCTTGCGTTGATACTTGCGACGATGCATTTGCCAACAAATCCGCCTGATTTTTATAAACAAGGTCAACCACCAGTCAGACAGAGAATTGCATCTCTTGCCGATATGGCAGCCTCATGCGCCACACGTCATGCCGTTCCCTGGAGATCCTATTTCGAAGCGTGGAAGGCGCAGCATGGTTATGAGTTTACCCATTGTAACGACGTTCTTTCGAGAAACCCCGGGCATTATTTTCTCCCCGCACCGAAGCCCCCTCGTTCTAGACGACGGAATGCAACCGGCACAACGCCGCCGCCCCAAAAAGTCTACTTGAGTTCGGCCTCAATTGTGATTGTTCCCAATAACCTTCTTGCGCAATGGAAAAAGGAGATACGAAAGCATACTGAGGGCCTAAATGTACTAGTTCTTGGGAAAAGCGACAGGCTTCCGTCGTCGCACGATGAATTATTGACATACGACATCATCTTGTTTTCCCAGTCAAGGTTTGAGATTGTTGTGAAACAATATGGCGGTGTCAGCGGTTCTATCTTGTCATCCATCCATTTCAAGCGATGTATCGTGGATGAGGGGCATAAACTTGGTAACTCAAGAATTAACAAGAAAAGCAATCTCTTAATTGGCCTAGACTCGATGCATTTCTCCTCTCGTTGGGTCGTTACGGGAACCCCTTCGCATGGTTTATACGGAGTTGAATCACCTCATACTTCTACGGCGATTTCTCATACCGACCAAAGCAACTCTTCAACGGAAATGGAAAGAAAAGATCTTGATCGAATCGGGGCCATTACTGCCCTATATTTAAAAGCCCGTCCTTGGGCGAACATTGATATTGAGAATGGCGATACAGTGGCTGATTGGACGAAATACTTAATGCTCCCTAAGCATCACCCCAAGAGTCAAGGCCGATTCGAGAGTCTGGAATCTACGCTCAATTCTCTTATTATTCGCCATCGTACATCGGAAATTAAGACTCTTTTACCATCTGTAAATGAGAAGGTCGTTGTTCTCGAAGGTTCATATCAGGATCAACTGTCATTAAATTTGTTCTCTATGATGATAGTGTTCAACTCGGTCCAATCGCAGCGAACGGACATGGATTATTTCTTTCATCAGAGGCAAAAAAAATCCCTGCTACAGATCGTACACAATCTAAAGCAGGCAAGCTTTTTTGGAGGGTCTTTCTTTACTGCTGACGAAATTGCTAAATCAGTAGAAACCGCAGAAAAGTTTTTGGCAGAGCGGAAAATACCCATCAGTCCTGAAGATGAGTCACTACTTCAACAAGCTATTCAATTTGGCCATCTAGCCATGCACAATAGACTTAGAAATCTTACCAACCAATTTCACGAAACGGCAGTGTCAATCACAGGCTTCCCCGGCAACGCTGGCGCATCCTGGTCTCTTGATGGTGCTGCCACAGACGGCAGCATCTGTACATCTACCAGCATGATCCTATCACTTCAGAGTCTAGTATATAAGGCGGCAAGGAGTGAAGAAAAATTCAACTCTCTTTTAAACGGCGAACTGATCTCAGAAGGCGCACTGGAACGCTCGAAACTCCTAGATGCGGCAGCTCCTGAAAAGAGTTCCAAATCAAAGGAAAAGTCATCTAGTACACTTGCTGGTAATACAAAATTAGGCGATGATAGCCCGAAGAAGGTACGCTCGCATGGCATAAATGGAACTGAGCCGAAGACTCTCGCTGTCGAACCATCTGCCGGCCACCTCGAACAGACAAAGATCACCGCGACTGTATCCGCAAAACTCTCTTACTTGGTCGACTGCCTGGGGAAATACCAAGAAGAAGAGAAGATAATTGTTTTCTACGAGAATGAAAACGTAGCATGGTACTTGGCTAGCATGCTTGACGTGGTTCGTGTTTCTCCGAAAGAAAAGAAAAAGATTCCGTGGCTATACTGACAGAATATCAGCTTCAAATCCAACATTTGATTTATGCCAAAACTTTGAGCACAGAGAGGAGAGCGCATTATGTCGATACGTTCAACCATAATGAGAAATTCAGGTGGGTTGATCCTGGCATCAAAGGAATATGAGGCAAAGCATTCTAACCATCAGATGTAGAGTACTCCTCATGGATTTATCTCAGGCAGCGTTTGGTCTAGATATGCAAGAGGCATCTCGAATATACTTTATCAACCCAGTCCTCAATCCGCAGGTAGAGGCGCAGGCCATAGGTCGTGCGCGGCGAATTAGCCAAAAGAAGCCAGTCTCTGTCGAAACGCTTGTGCTGAAGAACAGTCTGGACGAAGTCATTCTCGAGCGCAAGAAACATATGTCTCAAGAAGAGCATCGCCAAGCCAAGTCCATTCTGGATGTCCGACCAATATATAACTGGATCAAAAATACCAAAGTTACTCCAATGAAGCCAAGCGAAGACGATTATACTTTGCAGATGGCCGCGCTTCAAACCACACAAGCTGTATTTGGCAAAGGGTTTGGAGTTGTGGCACATCCCGACGACGGCATTATCCTGGATGAGAAACAAGCGCCGAACAATAAACCATCAGCGCATCAAAGGCCTCTCATAGTATCGAGTGTGTTGAAGAGATCGTATGACAACGGACCAGGAAGTGGAGGATTGACAAGGGATGACGAAAATCATGCAGCATCCCAGGAAGAGCCGACATCTAAGCCAATTCGGCGGATTCGCTTTGCTTGAAATAGAAATCGAGCAACGCAACGATAAACTCGGATCGGTTCCATGTTACGATTGCAATGCTGCTAACTGGCGATTATTGTAAGCCAGCATGCGCTAGATTTAGGATCGTGTGAATAAGGACAGCGCAGCTTTGTGTTAAAGGGCCAAACTTATAATGACATTGATGTTATTCAGTCATTGGCTGAACTCGCATTCGCTGTGGTGCATTATTTGTCTGTCGCCCGACCTCGCGCAGCTTGGTATACAGCTGGCTGAGATTGGAATTTTCAGCTTCTCCGTCTTCTTTGGGAGACAGATGTTAAGAGAAGTGTTGAGAATATCTCATATTATCACGTTCATCCAAAATTAGCATCACATTCCGACACCACCGTGCAATGGGATGAGTGAAACCCAGTAAGCCGGGCAATCGATCATTTTATTGGCCAGCAAGGGCAGAAAACAACTGAGACATTACCAGTAGCATAGACGCCCTTGGGAAAGCTGAAAGCCACTCCGCCACCCAGCTGAACTATCTTCACGCTTTGTTGGTCACATCAACCATGCAGCCCCTCTCACAGCCAAGACAGCCACGCGAAAGGAACGGCGCACCAAATAGTGCCTTGCGCCGACCAAGAGGCTTGCAGAAAGCGCCGTGCCAGCCTGGATAACGCCTCTCTGCGCGACAGCCGCACGGAAGCGCCCCTGCGGCTGAATCTACAGTACATCGAAGGAGTGTGCTCGCGGAACTGCTCCAGAGCACGGGCCTTGGATGACAAGCACGTCCAAAAGCCCAAAGACGGTGGAGGCTGAGATCGCGAGTTCTAGGCCCTTTCAGCTCCGAGCCTAGCAACAAACGCGCCGAGAAGGTTGGAAGCTTTTCGTGCCGCCGGGCTCCACTGCCCTGGCAAAATGAAGACAATGGACAGCCGCCGCTCTTTGCTAGGAATTCGAACCACAATGATCTGCTCATACACGCATGTGGTTCATGCAATTTATTGACTGCTGGAATTGGCATCAAGTGAATCCGCTTTCTTCTTGTCTTGGAAGTGAGGGCCGGTCGAATCATCCAAAAGCCGCCCCCCCTGGCAGTCAAGGATTTGCCCACTAGGGCCAGCATAGATTGGACATTTCCCGATCCAGGCAAACACGAATTATCGGTCTCCCCACCCCATGTCTCGCGTGAGAAGGGCAAATTATAAATACGAATTAGCGGGATAAAGTACATCGAGAGGCAGCTCTCGGTTCCACGGCGCATTTCGATGGGGTGGGCGCTTTTTCTTATTTGATTAATTCCCACAATTTTTACCCCTGGATCGCTGCGCTTGTACCTGACCGGCAGTCGACGCTTGGTCTGCATTACTAGCACTAGCACTCTGTACCTGCGTCAGAGTCTCTGGACTAGGGAAAAGCCATGGGCACTCGAGGGCATTGATTCGTGGGGCTTGAACTTGTTGGCTTTCCCGGCCGTCAGGGTAGTCAAATGCGAAAAAAGGAGCCTTGCCTGTTCGTGGTATGGTATGGTAGTCCAAAGGGAAGACGAGAAAAAAAAAGACAAAACAGAAAGTAGCCCAAGAAAATGGCACGGCGAGCAGCCTGGGCTTGGGCTGGGCATCCGTCATGCGGGCCACCACCCCGGGAGGAATCAATCAAAAAGATGCGTTTCTCCGCCCCTTTTGCCCCAGGCTTCGCTACCACTAGCCTGCTTGCTCCTCCAAAACCCTTGAAGGGTACACGCGGATCGTTCCAACTGATCGTCAACAGCCTCTGGAGTTCGACAAGCGAGCAGACGTGAAAGAGATAGAGAGAGGCAGAGGGACCCCAGGAAACCAGCATTCAGGCTGAATATCACGGGGTTCTTTCATTGCTACCTTACTCCACGCCGATTTGCCGTTTGTCACTATTGCTTTGCTGCCTTCTGTCCACCACCAGTTTCCCGCACGCAATTCTTCTACAGGATGCAAATTGTGCCAGATCTTTGCGTGTGCTAAACTACAGCAAGAATCCGGCATCATGGCTTCGACGGCCACCATTAAGTCTTTCCCTCTACCGCCAGCCTTTACCGCGGCGGATTTGTACTCCATCGATGAAGATGGCAACGCGGCTGCAGTCAATGCTGAGCGCGCATCACGCATGAATCGAACGACAAGGGCAGCGAGTCAATCAGGAGCGCATCCAGTATATCAAGGCATGCAGAACGCATCAAGATCTCAGGAATCATTCCACACGGCATTGAAGCGGCCCCCGAAGTTGACGGGCACGTCCATGAGCAAAAACGGCAGCAACTATACCCCTCCAGCATCTCCCACATCTCCCAGGTCGCCTACCACTCCTAGATCGCCCACGTCTCCTACTTCTCCTACATCTCCCACTAGTTTTGCCCACGAAGGCATTGATGGCCCGAGGAGGAGGGCGGCTTCCACAGGAAACAGGATGAACTTGAATACCCTCGAGACCAGCAGCTGGGTGCGCGAAAGCGTCTATCAGTCGTCACCGATCCGGGCGGCGTTTAGACCCGACAGACCCGACAGAGGCCCCAATGAGCTCTTCAATCTTCTGCCTGGCGAAGTGCTCGATCTGGTCCTGCAGTCTCTGAAAGGATCACACCTGGATAAAAACAGTGAGAGCTGTGCGACGTGTATGATGCGCGATCTCTGCAGCGCCGCCCTCTGCAGCCGTAGATTGTACAAACACGCCCGCGTAGCTTTGTAAGTTTTCTTCTTTTCTTCTCTCTTTCTCTCTGTCCATTTTCTACTTGTATAAGGGAAATATCCCAATGTCTAATCAATGAATCATGCAGATATGAAGATATCCAGCTCGTTGGCTCAGATTCAGCCACGCACAAAAAGAAGTTTAAGCAAAATCAAGGCAATCGTATGACCATGCTGCGACGCACTTTGCGCACCAACCCGAACATCGCCTCCTTGGTACGCTCGTTAAAGGTGCCTCACCCAGAGCCGCCGTTGAACTGGTCCGTCTCAAAGGGCATGCTATGGCTGGAGCAGTATGAAGATCAGGTAGCCACGCTGATTATGGCTTGTCCCAAGCTGGAGAGACTTTCGGGCCCAACACCAAACTACGACCACTCGTTCAGAAAAATGTTCCACGCGTTGTCGACGAGGAGGTGCTTAAAGGACATGACTTGGATTATCGATCCTGCATCCACACCGGCGCAACAGCAAGGAGGGCAGCGGACCGACTCACCGTCCAAACAACGTGGACAAAGCGGCCCATCTATGCTGGAGCCATCCCAAAGAGACGCCTTTCTCGATAGCCATCGTAACTGGTCCTCTCTAACTAATCTGTCGATACTCTGTCAGCCCGGTGCCACATTAGCTCCCCATAGACTCCTATCAAAAACACTAACACATCTCCCTTCGCTTCAACATCTCCATCTCTGCAACCTCCCACCAAACGCCTTCAACGACAACAACCTTTTATCTTTACCTCCGCTCAAGTCCCTGATCCTCTCCCGCATCGTGGGCATCACCTCCAACGGCCTTACATCCTTTGCCACTCGCAGCAACACCTCACATCTCCAGCGCCTCGAGCTCCGCAACACGCCCTTGACATCTCTTCCGGCTCTCGCCCGCATCTTCTCCCATCTCCCCGCCCTAAAGTATTTCTACCTCGCGCAATCCTTCCCTCCCGTGATGCCGGAAACCGACTCCTTTGCGCTCTGGATGATGCCCTACCTCGCCTCATCCACCATCGTGAAGCTTCACTGGGACATCACCAGCCACCCCAACACCACCAACGAAGCAGACGATATCCTCGCTCGAAGCATCGACGCCGGCGGCTTCCCAGCCCTCACCACCCTCCGAACGCCCAACGACCCCGAGGGCCGCTTCCAAGCCCTCTGCCGCCCCGTGGACCACATCATCCTCCCCAACGACCGCTTCCAGCGCCTCAACGCCATGGGCGGCATCCCCGCCTCCGGATCCTTCAGCGCGCCCTCATCGCCAATCTCGCCCCTCCACAAATCCGCCACGACAATGTCCCTCCCATTAACCATCTACGCCACGCCTCTTCCAGGGACAGACCTCCAAACAGCCCGTCTCGCCGCCCAATCACGCCTCGAAGCCGCCCACAACGCCCCTCGCTTCCGATTCACCATTGCCGCCGACGACGGCCTGGCCCAGACGCTTGGCACCGTCGGCTTCATCGGCACGCTGGGCAGCAAGATTTCGTACCACCTCTTGCCGGATGACGGGGCAACAGACGAGCAGGGCGGGCTCGTGGACGTGGCTGACATGGTGGGCGATGGCGGGGAGGCACTCAGCGGCAGTAGAGAAGGCTGTACAGGGCGATGGAACCAGAAGGAGGGCGAGGTGGCTGATAAGAAGGAGAAGGAGAAGTGGTGGCATACTGAGAGGGGAAGATGGCAGAGAATTGAAGCAATTTAGCATTTATGTTTTTTCCCCTCCATCTTTCTCTCTCCCTTTTTTTTCTTTTTTTCTCCTTACGTTTTTTTCCCCTATCGTATCTTATTATATCTAGGAGGTAACATCAAGCCGTTTTGCATTTCATTTGTATATGGATTAGTTTTTTTTTTTTTTTTTTTTTTTTTTTATCTTTTCATTGGAATAATGGCAGTGGGAAACAAAGCTCCTCCACGAGAGGACAGGTAACGGAAAGGGAATAGGAAATTTTCAGTCAACGATATCATGACAACATAGCAGTAGTATTAAATACACTCCTAAGTTGAGTATTTCTGTCTAAAATCATTTTTGATTCCTGCCCAGCCGGTCCTATGGTTCAAGAGAAGAGGCACCAAAAGTACAGACAACAAAAAAATGTGATTCAATATGTATTAAGCAGTAAATACTAAACCAATATGCAATTATATCTAGAATTATTGTCATTACTCATAGTTTGCTTTGTGTCGCTTGTTTTGCATGGCGCTCGCTACGCTCTGCTTTGCTCTGTCTCTGCTCTACTCTGCTCTGCATTGCTCGCCCGCTTGCTCGCTCATTTTGTTTCCTCCCCCCTTTCTAACCCATCATCTAGTGCCCTGAAAGTTTTTTTGTATCTTCATGGCCCCATGCCCAACAGGTTGTTTTATACACCCTATTAATAGAAATCCGACTCTAACGTGTGAAATGCGAAAAAAAAAGAATAGGCTCTTTCAATAAAACAAAGAAAGAAACGATTCCAGTGCACCAAAAGATTCCCAGCCTCCAACAAATGAACAGGTTTTTTTCATATGCGATGTGTGTGATGAAGAAATAAAGAAATAAAAAATGGACGAGATTACCACCGAGAGGCCTCAGTCATTAAGGAGAGGTAGAAAAAAAAAGGTAAAAGGAAGAAAGTAGAAGAAAGACAGGAACAGAGGAAAGAAGAAGAAGGAAAAAATCATCAAAAGTGTTGGAGATTAGAAGAATCTACCCTTCTTTTTGGGAGCCTTTTTCTTATTTGCTTCTCCCAAAATATCATCAAAAGTGGTTCCGGACGTCGCTGCAGCGGGTCTGGCCGGAGAGCTCGGTCTTGACATCCGTGAATTCATACCGACGAGATTGCCGACAGAGGAAGACCGGTTGGAGATATGGCTGCTGGGCGGTCGTGGGCCTAGCGAGCTGCTTCGCTGGTGGACGCCAAAAAGATTTGGCGGCGGCTCGAGGGGAACAGGCTCCAAGCCCATCATAATACTCGAGCGGTTCCCAGCAGTGCTGATACGACGGCTAGCCGGGGACTGGTTACGCGGTCGAGGCCGGAGCTGGGGTGATCCTGGGATTGACGTTGGGGTGCTTTGGCCGGAGAGACCACTTGAGCCGTTGTTGAAGCCGGGGTCAGCATCCTGGAACATGGGCCGAGGAGGCTCAAGAGGTGCCAAAGCTGTATCTTCAAGAGGCGGAGTTGCCGAATTACCCATTTCCTCCCAAATCTTGGCGGCCAGCCAACAGTGGCTTCGATGGTAAATGGCCTCCACGCTGAACATGACGGCATCTGCGGAAAGCTCGACATAGCCACCGCCCGCAACTTCGTACCACATTCTTCGGACTCCCTTGTCATCAACCCACGGCGGGTTACCCATAGGAGGCTGGCACAAGAAATACTCAACGCCTTCAGCATATTTGAGGTCGGGAGCATCCACAACCAACATGGGCAGTGACTGAAGAATGACGTATAGGAAGAGGAAATAACCAATTCTTTGATCAATGAGATCTTGAGCCGTCTTTCCCTTGGCTTCTCGAGCCTCAAACTCTTTGAAGTAGTCCAAGAACGGAAGTTGAATGCCAGCAGTGTCATAGTTGTAAGCGCCATTCAACACTAGCAACATTTCGGGCTCCTTGACTTTCTTGTCAAACCTAGCCTGTTCTCTAGGAGAAAGATTGTTGTATGTCTCAAGAATGGCCGTCATTGACGGAATCAGAGGGAGATCAAAGGGAACAGGGGGCAGAACGGGAGGTCTGGAACGATCAAACTCAGACTCGAGAACACGGATGGCCGATGTAATCATCTCATCAGCCTCTTTGGAAACTGTGGGCACCTCATCGATAACTCTTGTGGTAAGGCTGTTTCGATCTACGAGCAAGTCGTAGAGGGCACAGTGGTCTGAGTACAACGTCTTCAGCACAATGCGATTCAAGCCGCTCTCCACGAAAGGATTCTTCTTGCTGCTAGCTTTGGGGGGCCAGCTACCAAATGCAGATTTGTAGTAGCTCAAGACAAAATGCCTCATCTTGTTGAATGAGTTTCGCCAAATCTTGAATCGAACTTGCCTCAGCTCAGGGATAGAAGACGAATTTGCGAGACCGGCAAACAGTGAGGGGAATTCGAACTGCTCAAGCTGTTCTTTCACGTTCTGATAGCGATTTTCAAGGTCGAAATGAGCCTTTTCCAATCGCTGCCGTGTGGTAGGTGAGATTTCTTGAAACAAGGGTAGGCGCAGATCCATAATGGAAGAGTATTTCCCTGCAGCATGTACAAAAGCCTCGTTGTAGAGCTCCAGGCACCGCATGCGCTCGCCCAGAATCAGAGCTTCCAGTGTTTGTTCGCGGCTCGCGCGGCAATCTCCAAAGCCAAGAGACTCTGAGTAAAAGCCGAAGCTCAAATCAACCGCGCTTCCAAAGGTATATCCATCAGGGCTTGAGAAACAAAATTCTTGCAGGAGATCTGAGATTTGGAGGAAGGCGTGGAAGTTTGTAGGTCGTCTCGGAGTTCCCACAAGAGGCTGGCCTGTAAGGAAAGCAAACACATTCCGAATCGCAATCAGACGATCCAGCTCCGATCCTGAATTGTCGGTGGCAGGCACCGCGAGCTGGCTCGATGAAGCATTTGATGGTGCAGGAGGAAGGTATAGGTGAAGGAAGTCCCCAGATGGGTCGACTGGGAACGATGTCGGAGATGATACCCGTGAAGCGTCATCGTTACTGAGGCTGTTTCTGCCTGTAAAGCTACTGGCCCTGGTTCTTGTGCCCGAGGACTCCAGGTCTGATCGGATGAGTTCGTTGAAGATGAAGGAGGAGCTGACGCAAAACTCCGGTACTTTGAAGGACGGCCCGCGTCCACTAGACTTGGGGTACAAGTAGACAAGTACTGCGCCATTCTCATTCCAAAGTTCAGGGACCTTTTGGATATTCATTTGTCAGCTATTTTCAACAGTGTTTAAATCGGATGTTGACAAGCAACTTACCTTTTCTCCATTTGTGAGGAAAGCCGTGTTGTATTCCGCTTTGTTACCATCCGACATGACCCAAGCAGCCATTTTGTTGGCATGGTTAGCATCCATCGAGCTGGAGCGAGATCGACCTGGCATCCAACTTCGGCGCAACTTTCGCCTGGTTGGACTCTGATTAATGGTGGAAATAGGTCGTAGATTGGTGGTCGACATGGACATGGACATCCTTGAGCCCTCCATAACCGTCGAGTTGACACGTGCAGAGACACTTCGTCCCCTAGGCTCCGGCAAAGGAGCCGTTGATCGAGTTTTCAGCACCTGCAAAGGTGGAAGAGAGTCCTTTCGCTCTGAATAAGACATGCTTCGCTGCCTAGCTATACTGCTCTCGGCGCTTTCACCTGATGTAACGCCGAGTCCAACAGAGGCCTGGCTGTCATCGACTAGGCCAGGGTTGGCAGCAACGTTTTCCTCCAGTGCTTCTGCAATGGTAAAGGTTGTCCTCGCCGGCTCGGGTGAGGGTGGGATAGGATCCATAATCACTGGGTTAGCTTGAAGCTGAGTCTCAAAGTCGAAACCGCCCAGCGCAGGGAGTAATGGTACTGGCACATCATTGTCGACTTGTGGGGTGTCTGGTGCAGAATACACAGAAGGAGAAGGCGGGATCGGATCATTAATATGCGGAGGCGGGATCCTGTAGTCTACAGGGCTGATGATATCGGACTGTTGCATAACCAGCAGCGATATCTGGGATGACATTGCCGGTGTCTCTGGATCCGGAGCGGGATACACTTTTGACTGTGGAGGTTGCGGAGGGCTGTGTTGCGGGTATGGCAAGGATGATGTATCGGATTGTGCCGATTCAAAAACAGTCGAACTATCGCCGGCCGCGCTGGAGGGGCTTGTTGATTCTGCTACCGAGTATAATGGTTGCTGAGGAGGAGGCGGTGGTGGCCCAGGTGGTGGCCCGGATGGTGGAGGGGGAGGAGCACCGATGGGAGCAGCCATATACGGAGATTTGAGAGGTTCGGGAAGACGAGGATCTTCGAAAAGAGGAGCATCGAAAGAGGTAGAAGGCGGCGGCGGCGGCGGAGGTGGAGGTGGCTCATTTGGAGGCAGGAAGGCACCAACAGGCTTCCGCTGGATAGACATCGGACGGTGGTCTGTCTGCAGTGTAAGCGACGGGATCAAGGATGAGATCCGAGTGCTCCATGGCTTCGATTTCTGGTTCCGTCTAGATGGAGGTCGTTCGGCGTCGTCTCTCCTCTCGACCACGGGCTCCAAGCTCTTGTGTGGCCCGTCAGCGGGCTTCACAGCTGGAGCTAGAGGCTCGGGTGGCGTCTTGCGGCGAGAGCTGTCGGAGTCGGACGTCGCTTTCGAATCGGAGGAGCCATTGTGCGAATGGGATCGGATCGAGGAACGAGAAAAAGAAGAAGGCAGAAGGGTGGCTCGAAAGGACTTACTCGAAGTCATATTGGGCTGATATGACCTGTCCGTCCGCAGCAAGCAGTTGCTACGAGCGCACAGCAGGCGGGAACCGGCGGGTTCTTGTATATATGGAGTGATCAGAGGTCGGGTGGAGCAGCGAGTCGACGTGCTCGGACAGTGGCAGTCGAGCGGGCAAAGCTGTGTCAGACTGATGAGCTGCGGTGGTACCTACGCCTCCGTACAGTACAGCGTACAGCACAGTGGCATTCGAAAACGAAAGGGCAGGATTTTCGCAGCGCCCACGCCCCCTGTGAGGATAGACCGGCACGACAGAGCTGAGGCGAGGCTAATGGGGGAGACGTCGCTGGCGCAAGCTTTTCGGTACGGACGGCGGAATGGCTGAGGGCAACCGGGGGCGCAGAGGAGAGCAGAGCCCGGAGAGGCGTGCGAACAAGAATCAGTCGTCGAGGGTTACTAGGACAAAAAACTCCTTGTGGTCGCTGGATCGAGGTGAGCGACGGGTCTTGAGGCTGCTCGGTGGGGACTCGATGACGTTTTTTTTTTCTCTCGGCAAAGGGGAATCCTTTTTTTTTTGGGGTTGCCTCAAGCAGGGCCAGGGAGTCTTGGCGGCTGTCTGGAATCGCGTCTCATCGTTTGTTGGTCCCCTGGTCTTCGTATCGGCAGGACGACAGAGCCAGAGATGCGGCGAGGACCCTCTGCCGGTATTTATTTCTGCGTGCTGCAACGCCTTTGCTGCGAAATATGTCTTATAGCGGCAATGTCAGAAAAATAGAAGAATCCGCACGCTGACCCAGACCAGTCAGTCATCGGACATGCGGCTGATGCCCAAACTGCAGACAGACGCAGCCATTGTCAGGAACCCCGGCACGCACATCTCGGCGGCGGTCCACAGCTAGCGCCAGCCGGTCGCTATTTTTGATGTCAAAAAGCTCCGCTTCGGTGGACCACACGGTCCTGGCCCAGGGGGGTGTTAATGGGCCAGACGTCGTGCAGAGCTGCTTGGGACCGCCGGCTCTGTGGTTTTGTGCGAGGTGACGATTCGGAGAGAAAAAAAACCGTGCACTAGGCGGAAGGGCTAAGCAGCTCAGCTCCCCCTCTCTGGGTGGCTTATACCTGTACTGTGCGGTGCGTGCGCTTCCTTCGAGCGCCAAGGCAAAGTGCACCGGTTCACAACGTCTGCGAGAATGGAGGTACCTGCGACTAATGGCCCGGCGGTGCACAACGAAAATGCAGGCAAGGCTAGGTAGGGTTCCGGTCTCATCTTTTGTCTCTGCCAGGCGCAGGACGAGGCTAATTACCACCTGCTTGACTAGCAGCTGTCGACACGTAAATCTTGCATTGTTGGTGCTGTTTCCAGGCCATCCTCCCAAGGGTCTCAATGCTACTGCAAGGGGTCCCTCATGTACTGGTACCAATGCCGTGCGCTGCTGCTACCTCAGCATGTAACCTCAGGACCCCGTGCAGGGCTCGTTCCAGCCAGTGCCTGCTTCCAGAACCGTGCCACGTTCCTTCCGACAAAGCGCAGGACCACGCCTATTTGCGATTCATCGAGGTACCGCGACGGGGCAGCTGAAGGTACCGGTACCCACCGCGGCGGGCGAGGGCAGAGCAGAAAAGTCGTGATTTCATTACCAAGCAGGTAACGAGTACGAGGGCAAATACACCTGCCACCCGGTCAGGAGGCTCCCGAATCCCTTCTCGAGCTGCCTCCTGGCATGTAGGTGCATGTAGGGCTTTTAAAATCAGGATCTCCCCGTCTCCGCCGCTGCAGTCAGCCCCCGGCGCGCTGCAACATGTACGTACATGGTGCGCAGATTTGCATCTTGAACATACGAGGTCCCAATAAGCCCTCTTCACATGCAGCTGCACGGCCCAGGCCCGATCAAAGGGGGCTGAGATGCTGTAATTACGGGAGCAGCAAAGGGAGATTAATACCCACGGCCCGCGCCAATCTGGCCGTCGATTGCTGGGCTGATTATCCTACTCGCTGCCTTCTTCTGCTTCCATCTACTATTCCTCTGCTTCTCTTCTGATTAAGTTGAGATCCAAGCGTACCCTTGCCCGAATAGCCGAAGACGGCAGGTCCATGGTCCATGGGTAGATGGGCCGTACTGCGAACTGCCTAGCACTAGACTAATACGATTCGCAGCTGGGCTTCGAGAACGAGACACGCCGGGAATTGCTGCGAATTGCAACCTGGACTCTTGTCTCGCTTGGAGATGCAACAAGCAATGCAATGCTTCGTATATCATCGTCCCATCTCCGCGCCGCACGTGGCAGGCTTCGTGTTGGCTTTTAGAGGGCAGGTATGAAAACACAGCACAGCACGGCACGGCACGGCACAGCACAGCACAGCGCCAGCTTGGCACGGCAGATCGGATCACGGCGCCGCATCACCAGCCGACTATGCGGCCCTGCTCGTATATGTATGCTGCTGTCTGCTGTCCGCGTCTGCTTTGCCTCTTGGCGATAGTTGACAAGACGGAACAACCGCCATCGTACTCGTATATATTGTGACGATCACATTCGTATTACGATGCCCTTTGACGTCGTCGCGTGGCTCAGTCACTTGATTTGCGTACAGGAGGTCTTCACTTCTCGCCACTGCGATGTGCATCCAGTTACGCATTTGGCACCGTCTCAACGCATCAGTGTGCTAAGACGGTGCGGGCTGCTCATCATATGCGGGACGGTGCAATCACCGGGCAAGGACACATTACAATCTCCGCCTGCGCAATTCATCTCCCGCTGACGAAAATGAAATAAAAGGTCCTGCCGGGGCGCAGCTGTGAGATGTTTTCAACAAGGTGAGATTTTTTTTTTATTCATGCTCATTCTTCATTTTGATAAAAGGGGGCGTGTGTCTCTTGTTCCTCTTACATTTTGCAATGACTAGCTCTTGGGCAACGTCAAAGGTCTGCGCCACACAGACGCTACGAAAAAGCCATGGGGTACCGCGTCTGAGCCATGCAAACCTTGCCCTGATTACTAAGGGCACTGACGGTTCCGATTGGTGGAGCTGCGTGCTTTGCTGAAGCTGCATTTGCTGACAGCCAGGCGTCATCCTTATTCCAAGTTAGCCCCGTCCTGCTAGCGCTGTGATGCTATTTACAGCATATACTGTTTCCATTCTTCAACAATGCCAGATGATGTGAGATGGAGATGAAACTGGAGATGGGGAGGGATAGCCACGATGGGGAGAGACGATCAAAGCAACAAGACCAAATTCGCCCAAGAGCCACCAAAAATACTCGTCTAGTATATTCGCTCTGAGCCGCAGCTCTGAGTCGCGCCCAGGGAACCAGTGTTTTACCTTTTCCTCGTGCCTCTCGCGCGCTCGCCATGTGGGAACAAAACAACTGCCTAGCGCATGTCGAGACTCTGCTGTCCGCGGACAAAAACAACGATGCCTACGAGTATTAAAACAGTAGATACAAAAATAAGAGAGGGAAGAGAAGGAAAAGAAACAAGAAACAATAACGGAGCCATTCCCGTGCGCGCGCGCTCCATGTAATCCGATTTGTTGGGTCGAGCAACAATTGCCTCAAACTCAGCCCATTCTCTGTTTCATCATTGCTGAGCCATAGCCAAGGCATCCGCGCGATCTAGCATTTTAGTTGCTATGGGACTATGGACTAGCAGTAGCCGATTTTGCTCAGACTCGTCGCTATGCTACTAATCCTACTAGGCTCACATCAGCAAAGACGCAATCCAAATCTATATGTGCGAAGCGTGTAGGTACATACACAGGTTTTGCCATCTGGATTATACTGTACCTGCTTATCCACCAAATAAGCTACACTGAAGAGCTCAAGGAGCAGAATCAAGGAAATCGTAAAGCTCTGTTCTCCACTCCACAGCCCCCCCGCAAGATTGATTTGTTTGTTTAGATCTTCTGTTTCCTAGGCATTATTTGTCTTGACTCCTTTTTCCTCCTGTAAGAATCTCTCAAGCTGTTGATCCATGTATCACAGAAGAGCCATCTTCTGCTCCAACAGCACGGTTAAGCAACATCACTTTTTTTTTTTCCCCGCTGCTTTGGGAAGGGCCCAGGAAACTGGGAATCACAAGCCCGCCCCACATCTCGAAAATTGCCTAATTCGGTGGAACCGCCTTGCACCATCCAATGGATCTTATCTATTATCTTGCAGCTCTGCAGCTCGCAGCGCAGTGCATAGGCGAGAGGGGGACGGAAATAAAAATCTCCATGATTGCTGCTAAACAAATGAAGGATACAAAAATCCGTACCTTGTTGAAACAACAAAAAAAAAATAGAAGAAGAGGGCTCTTCAAATCCAGCGGCAGTACTTTACTTGTACAACCCCATTATCGCAAAAGGCAACTCCCTCTTTTGAGCCTTGTTCCCTCTTCTGTGCATCGGCTTTAATTCCAGCTCTCTGTGTCCCTCTTGTTTCGCTCTACTAGCTCACTCTCTTTTTTTCTCTCCGTTATTATGCCGGCAATGCCGTCGCCGCCCATGCCTTTAGTGGAGAAAATCGTTCAAACCACTGGGTAGGAAAAAAAAAACAGAGTTCGGCTAAAGCAAGTTCTCTTCCTCCCCCAATCTCCCTGAAATCCCTAAAGTAGATTCAGCTTTCTCCCACTGTACCAGCCGTACCATCGTAGCAAAATATTATCAGATGCAGATTTAGAAAAAGAAAACAAGCGGGTGCCCCGCAAACCGCCATCTTCGCAAAAAAACAACGATACATCAAAAGAAGCGCCTCCCCCCCTCCTCCACACAAAGGCTACTGTTGCATCTCTCCATCCCCATCCCATCCCATCACGCCCCCCCTCCCCTCCCCCTCCGCCGGGAAAATCGTAGATCGACAAAACCCTGCCCACGAATAGAGATATCCGGATTTAGATTAAAACCAAACAAATAAAAAAAATAACAACAAATGAAATTCGAGTAAAAAAAAAAGTCTCCTTTCTAGCTCCGAACACCGTTTCCAAAACAAGTATTAGCGGCGCCAAGCTAGAGGAAAAGTAGCACCACCTTTGTCGTAATTCGCTGTTTTTTTTTTCTTATTCCCCCAATGATGATTGATTACCTCTAGTCTCTTTTTTTTTTTCGCAGCGGCACTGGTAAGGAAGTTAGGTAGTTCAGTAGTTTGTAGTTTAGATAAAGTAGAGTAGTAATCTGCCTTCTCTCTATTATAACCTAGTAGTCCGTATTGACAATTGGCCAAATTTAATTTTTCCTCTAGTTTGAGTTTTAGTTTAGAGGCCTCTCTGGCCTGTCTGCCCAACACCCTCCCTTTAAAGTAGATCGTCGCCCCCAAGTTTCATGTTTTCTCATAGTCGTATTTCCTCATTCTGCTGCTCTTCTTTTGTCTTTTTTTTTTTTTTGTTTTCTTGTTGTTGTTTGTTGGCTTCTTCGGTCCATTGCTTCTCGACGTGCTGGACATGTCACACATCACCGCACGGAATCGGTTCACGTCCACTCTATTCAGCGTAGGCATCGATTAACCTTGGCCCTTGTTCCTCTTTTGACCTGAAACAACCTCTCTAGACTCAACTCTCACCGTTGAGCGAGCAAGAGAGTTCACAAGGGTCTCCCAAACAACAAAAGGCTCTTGGAAACCCGCCAATTGGCTCCCGCAGGTGGAAAGTCACAGTTTCGAGAAAGGCCGAGAGAAAATTCCGGGAAAACGCATCTCAACTGATTTCGGAACATCACCAAACTCGTGTTCAAGCCATCCGCCCCCCCCGATTCAAGCTCGACGAGGAGAACCGGCTTTCGCCACGCCAATCCGCCCATTCCCCAAATCTCCTGCGCTCCCACCAGATTTCCAAGTGAACATCCGCACAAAAAGGACCCCATCCAGCCCAAAAATGAAGCTGTCCGGCATCGCCTTCTCAATGGATTCGCACACTCATACCATCGGAGACGTCTGGAGAGTCTCGCGGGGAGTCACCTGACTATCGCGCTAATGGTGCAAAACCTGGTCGGTGGTCAAAATCGGTGAAAGTCAGGGCTTCTATTGGCCAGAAGAGCAGGATCCACAGGCGGGATTGACCAATCAGGCCCCCAGCTCTTACCGAGAATGCACATCCGATGATGGTGTAAGTGAAGACAGACGCAGACGAACCCAGAGTCCCCCCTTTGGATGCCAAATCTATAATTCTCTTTGTGTCAGGCAGAGTTCCCTGAAGCAGACAAATCTTACACAAAAAGACCTGGGACATTGGGCATCTTCACCTTATCGTCCATCTGACAGGAAGCCACCTGCTGCTTCAATTCGTCCTGGTAGCTAGCCAAGGTCCCACTGCATCCCGTGACTTACACGGATATCAACATGACTTTCCCTCGGGACATGGACCGGATGGAACTTGAAAACTCCCGTCTCTCCCCTTCCCCGGAGCTAGAGGATCTCTTCAACCAGTTCTTCGACTGGCAAGCCTATTCCGGGGACGCTAATCCCTCGTCCCCCCATCCCCATCACCATCACCATCACCGCAAGCAATCCCTTAGCAGGATCATCACCGATATCCCTTCCTTTATAGAAAACTTCCCTCTTGATCCCAACAGGCCCTACTTCGACATGCCGCCTTCGTACTCTTCGGATGATGGCCTCACGTCCGAGTACTCCCCCGGCCAGACTCCCCCGGAGCTGGTCCAGGGTGGAAGCTCGTCGCCTTCAGACCACTCGGGATCGCCACCCTTCCTGGAGCCACTAGACGATGGCCACTACCACCAAGAGGCTTCCCTTAGAGAGATCCAGGCCCAAGACGATGAGTGGACCTACCCGCAGACCGACCCTTCCAAGGGCATGGTCCAGGGTTACCCCCATCACATCCAAGTCCTAGACGATAGGCATAGAAGGCCAGTCGACCCGTCCGCAAAGCTGAAGCGGCGACGATCCGGCAACGATCTAGACAAGAGGCAACGGCAGCTGGCAGACCCCGGCCAGACGGCAGACGTCCGCAAGAGTGGAGCCTGCCTCCCATGCCGCATGTCTAAGACCCGAGTAAGAAGTCACTGTACCTCCTCCCCAGACCAATTGGAATAGCAATGCTGAGAATTCCCTTTTTCCTTTTCCAGTGCCACGATAGTGGAGTCTGCCCAATGTGCAGGAAAGCGTTCCCAGACCATTCTCACATGGCCTGCACGCGCGCCACACCATCCACGTTTTGGCCCGTAATGGGCAAGATCCCCGGTATGTGGCGCACGGCACAACTCAGATTTGTGCACAGCTGAACAAATCCCCCCCCTGGTATAATCCAAAACGTATACATATATTGACAATGTATTTTTTTTTTCCCACCAGATGTTTGGTCCACCAATCCCGAAGAAGAGGAGCAACTTTGCTCCGGCCCACGGTTTTACACCGGAAAGCCCAGAGAGATCTCAGTCTTTTTCACCCCAGACCCCAGCTTCCCAGCCCTGCGCGCCACGGTTCAGGCTTACCGGTCGCAGGGGGGCTCTGAGGAGAATGGCAGCCTGTCAAAGGCTGACTTCCCTCGAGACTGTGTCCCAAGCCACGAGCTGCTGCAAAGATGGGTCGAAGACCAGATCCAAACGGAGCAGAGGTCAGACTTCCAATATGCAGCCCAGAGCTTCGTGCTTGCATACTCGGAACAAGGTTGGGGACTTCCCAAGGTACGACCAGAGTGAACTCTTTCTGTCTCTCTCTCTCTCTTTTTGAGCTAACCAGAAGTCTGCAGCATGATCTTGTCAGAAAAGTCCACAGAATGAACTGCTTCTTCCGCATTTTGAAAGCTAGATCATTCTGGTGCCTGGACCCAACCAACAAGCTCACCACGCTACCCTTGTCTGTCCAGGCTCAGCTGAGAAACATTGCCCGACGGGCCATATACTCACTTGAGCATGACATTCTCAAAGAGATGGACGAGACCATCGCGCAGCAAGGCGTCCCACAGCCCCAGGAGAGGATTGCCATCTGGGCAAGCATGTGGCAGCTCATTCTCATGTACCGAGATCTTTTGCAGGGCTTCAAGGCCCATATCGGCCGCCTTGCGACTAGCAAGAGCGAGTCGCCTCAGAGTAGTGAGTTCCCTTTATATGGAGATGGAAGGAAAAGAGGCGAGACATGAGTACTGACAAGATTGAAAGTTGCCATGCATGGACAAGTCTATAAGCGCCTCGCGGAAAGCTTTTACCCGCTCTTGGTGGTGTATTACCACTACCAATTCCGCACAAAGAAGAGCCTGGAGCTGTCGCTGGACTGGCTCAAGACTCCCAAATACCCCGCAGCAGCATGCCACAGCAGAGCAATCCACGAGGCTGCTCAGTACCTTCTCGACTCTCGCAAAGAGCACTGTAAGTTGTCATCAAGCAACTGAAACCGCTTTCTTGTTCGTTCGTAGCGCTAATACTCTGTCACAGATCAGAAACTGCAGTCTTCCAAGAGCGAGATTGATCAGCTTCTATGCGTCTTGGTGGTGAACCACGAGCTGAAGAAGATGAACGCTAGAAAGCGTGCGCCAAAGGCCAAATCATCAAAACACGCAGATGATGATTGTGAAGATGATAATTAGCTTGCTTCCATTGCTAGAGGCATGCCTTTTATGAGTTACGACTTAATGATGAAAAAAAAATCAGAATGCAAATGATGGAACGTATGAATGGGAAATGAAGCGAAAAGGAAAAAGCGGTGCTCACTCTTTTGAAAGATTTTTTTTTCTCGTCTTTTTTTTTTTGTATTTTTTCTTTCACATTGGTTTACGTTGTCATGTTTTTCTCTTTTGTGTGCTCGCTCACCTGGAAAGAAAATTATTTTGAAAATTTTTAGATAGTATGAATGAATCATCGCTGAATGACTATGTGCGTCGAAATCTTCTTGGTGGCCTTTGCATCACTTTTTGCGGCGGAGTTGACGAGGTCGATGAGATCTTTCTCGTTGATGCGCTTGGAATATTCGCCAGACAAGATGATTTTCAACACAACTTTGTCCTTCTTTCCCTCTCTCTTCTCAACGCGCGATTCGAAGCTACGTGGAATAGTTAGAACTCTGTTATCCTGTAAAGAAAAAAGAAAAAAAGTCAATGTAACGTTTGGGTTGGGGTTGAAACTCTACCTGATAGTGCTGACTAGTTGGTCTGCTTGCTTGGGCATGACGGGGAAGATGGTGGCCAGGACGCCTGCGACGGCGCCGAGGTATTGTGCCCAGAAAGACGTATCAGCGCCCCTGTCCTCCAGGATACCCTGCAATCCTCTGCGAAGCTGAGTATCGAGTGGCCCAAGGTTGCCCCCCCATCTGGCGGCGACGCCAAGGCCAAGAAGTGCGCGCGCAAGGTGAGTCAACCCGGGACAGTCGGTGTCGCGAGAGATGGCATCGTGGATGGCAAAGGCAGTGTTTGAGTCTGCGTCGTGGCCGTGGCGGCTCCAGATTTCTCTCACAAAGAGTAGACCCAGACCAGTGCTGAAGATGGTCGGGAAGTGGGTGTGAGTGAGATTTGCCGGAAGAGATTCCGATAGCTTGTCCAAGATGGCACCAAAAATTGCCTTTTCGCCATCTTGGACGTTGGCTAGGACGTCGAGGGGATTGCTCTCGCGGATGTCTCGAGGCAGCTTCATCATCAGAGCTCCTTGTCTGTTGGAGCCTCCACAGAATGTGACCCGGCCGATATATGGGACGGCTTTGATGAATGCATCGACGACCTTGATAATGGCAGGGAACTGCTGGCGACGTCGCTTGGACAAGCCAAAGATTTTGCCCTCGTAGGTTTGGTTCATCGTGAGCATTCGGGTCGTATCTTTGAAGCGTGAACCGCGGACTGAATAGGTGTTGGACGACGAGATGGGATAGGGACTGATGGGGTCGTCGTGCATCAACATGCTGCCGTAGCCGCGGAATCCGCCGCCACACATGTACACGTCGACGTGAGCTTCATCTCCCCTCTCGTTGGCAGCCCTGATGGCTTGGAGAGCAGGGAACCTGGAGCATAAATCGGCGTACAGCTGGCTCAAGCAGTCCTTGAGCTTTCCCGTCTCCATGGCTTGTACGTCCTCGGGGTGTTCTTGTAGCACACGCATTAGCTTTGCGGCACCGTAAGGTAAGCTCCCGCCAGCGAGTGCTGCCTCAACTTCGTAGTTTTCTGTGCTTGTGTCCACCCAAGTCATCTGTACGCTCCCACCGCCAAGGTCAAGGAACAGGGCGCCACCAGGAACGCCTCCGAGACCGCTCCTTGAGCCCATGACGGCACCGAGGAGCGTCTCAACAGGAGGGTCGAGGATGGAAACCGTCAGCCCGCCAGTGGCCTTTGCAATGGCCTCCAGCATCTCAGCGGCGTTGACGGCCCGGCGCATGGCCTCGGTGGCAAGCACCATGATGTGCTGGGGAGGAACGTCATGAGAGACGGCAAGGTGGTGAAAGCGTGAGATGGCAGACGACACCGACTCGACGACTGTAGAAGGGAACACAGGACCAGAATCCGACGGGGTCAGAGCATCAAACAGCGAGATGGCTTCTCTGGCGGAGTACAGGGGGGTCAGAAGACGTGCCCGGGGTGGTGCCAGGGAGGTGATGCTAAAGCGAATGCCGTTGCTGACAGCTCAGAACTCCATAGTCAGCATCGCTGCGAATGGCGAGTAGGATGTGAGTTTGACCAACCTGCCCATATCGACGACGGCGTACAAGTGGCTCTGGTCGTCGGGACGCCATTGGGGAAGCTTCTGGGCCAGATTCTCCAGCGTCACCGTGTTGGCGGCCGGCATGATGTAATTGGCGTCCGCCTCACTTTACTGTACTCGATACTTTTTTTTTCTCTCTCTCTGCAGTCGTTGCTCCAAGCTTTGGGTGCCTTGCTGGCCAGTCAGCTACTCAACCCAAGGTATTAAAAAAAAAAATCAACAGCCACTAGCTTCGAAAATACCTGTCACAAAAACAATACAAAAGTGTTTTCAATGCACGATCTGGGTCGATCGGTCGTCTGAGGCCGAATGCGACGGGAGCTTGGGGCTGGGAGGAAGTTGGTTGGCAAAAAATCCAAATTGATCCATGCTGGGCGCGTGGGGTCTCCATCTCGGCGGTGGATTAGCGGACGGATCCGAATCTCCGAAAAAAACAAGGCGCCTGGCTCCGGGTACCTTGGCGGCTAGCAACAGGGAGATGGCAGATCTCGGACCTCGAAGAACCGCTAACTCGACGGCTGGAAGTCTTTGGGGATTACGATTTCTGTGGCGAGGGAGGGACGGAGGGAAATTGGTCTGGCAGAAGGTTCTCTTGTTCAAAAATCGGGGGAGAGGCATGAATGCCCAACGAGGCCCCCCCACCGTATATGTATTCACAGGCAAAGCTCATGCACTTGATCTGACATCTGTCGAATAACCCACAGCCCTTGCGGCCTCAGCCAATGGCCGCCGCCACCGTCCTTGTACAGAGAGGCATACGTGGAACAGCGTCGTCCTGTCCATGCCGTCGCCCTACATAACCTCGTACGCCGCCCTCCACCCTTTTATGCCTGCGATGTCGTCTGTCTGCCGCATCATGACGGAGCAGAGTGGATCGGGCGTCTGCGAGGTTGTCACCAGGCGGACGCGGCTGACCTGGATCCGACGAGAGTGATTGGGCGGCGGCCACCACCGGGAGGAGGCCGCAGGACGAGCATGAGAGAGGAGAGAGGAGAGCAAGCAGCCATGCTGGTGTTTGGCAGACGAGCAAAGGGCAGCGCGCCAAGTGCGAGTTGGCTGCACCTCTCGGTCGATGGCCTCATCGGGGGTTAGTGTGCCTCGGTCTCTCAAGCAAAGTTGCATAACTGCACTGCATCGTGTCCGGGAGCGTCATGATTCTCGTTCGACTTTGGCGGCAAGCTATATATAGAGTATAGAGAGGTGTCAGCAGCTGGCTGCAATACTACTGCGAGGACAATGGACTGGATGGAATCAGGGAATCAGAAGGCTGAGACACTTGCGCGCCACGTACCATGCAATCTCACACATGTCTGCCATGCATGGCCCTTCATAAGGGGAAGTCGTCGAGCAGCATCTCGCGGCCGTCATTCGTTCGGCTTCACGGTCCCTAGATGCCGCCTGCACTGAGGTTACATGAGACAAATGCATGCTCTGAACTCGCCTTGAGATGCATCTCCAGTTATAAACTCTTGTGCAATTCAACCGCGTCTCCAGCCACAGGCGCAGAATGCGGATGGCGCACAAGTTGTGTTATTCTCCTCTCCTCCCCCCAGAGCCTACCAATTATCCCGGGCTCATGTTTCCCCCCCCCCACACTGCCGGGACGCAAAAGCCGTCGCTCAAAGGTGGTGTCCCTTGGGGAGAGTGCATGTGAGCTGTTCTCGCCTACATATGCGTGCTGATGCCCCTCAGCGGCAGCAACAGCACGCTGCAACCAAGCCGGTGAGGAGAAGCGAGAGATGCGGCAAACGAGCAGAGTTGAGTCGAACAGCGTAGGGTAGGTCAAGGTGGTGGGATTGAACGAGTAAAGACTGCCTATAATTGACGAGGAGGAAGAGGGATAAAAGAAGCAACCGGTGGTATGCAATATAAGAGAGCCCAGTTGATGGTTGTTCACTTTCCCTTTTGAGAAGGATGGAGCACATCACTATCCATATGCAGTGTGCCGGTGATATCTTTTTAGCCCAACGGTATTAGGTATGTTGGTACCCAGCCAGAAGTCGTGGATTGATGCCCAAGACCTTCATAGATGAGAACTTGAGTCTGTACATACTCGGGAGCATTGGCTGCTATTCTGTATGAGTATTTACATACTACTAGGGGAATATTATTGTGCATCCAACTCCCTGGCCATACTCGTATCAGTGATAACGTGCAATATGCCACCGCTGCAGCTGAGCCAATGAGACTGGCCCGTCTCTTGATGAGCACTCTGCGCTTCGTACATGTACTCTGTACTCTGTGCTGTTGCTGCCAAGCCCCCAAGTCTCGATCCCATGCCTTTGCTGGCATTGTTCTTACAGTCGTGCTGGCCTATCCGAAGCTGCTGCCAGGGTCTCTTCGCTTTACGACGTATCAGGGACTGTCTGCCCAATAGCTCGCCACATGTCTGGCACGGCCTCATTGGTGACTCGGAGGGGTCCAACGTGCGTGATTGCTACTGGCAGCAATAATGCTCCAATCATGTTCTTCATATCCGCCAGCCATACTTGTACATGCTACCGCCTCCTCTTTTCTCTCGCTCTCATCAGTCTCTTATATACACGCTCGACCCATCGTATCTGTATCGTACATATTGACCGAAAGCTCTTGCATAGCAGATGTGACTCTAATGTGACGACTTTGGGTTGGAAAATCATCATTTCAAATTGATAATCAAAGCAATCATTACATCAATTGACTCCAATTGCCGCATGGGAACCATCCAATCAGGCTTGCTAGTGACCTGCTTGTTTCTTAATGGCTATCGCTCGAAGCTTGCTCGCTTAAAGAGAGCTACCCCGCTTTTATGATGCGCACCGTTTCCCCTCAAACGCGTTAAGACGCGTCTCTTTCGCGAAATTTCCATTTTAGCGCGCTGAGCTCAGCTTTTTCCTACCTCTTCCCAGCTCTTACGCTCGTGCTCTGTACTCTTTACGAGAGCACAGCCCCGTGAGAAGTTCTGGGAGAGAAGTGATCAATCGCAAAACCGTCGAGGCGAATGTCAAGTATTCGTCACTTTTTGTTTTTCGCTTTTCCCAGCCCCTTTCATGGTCTGCTGCCTCTTTCTCTCTCTCTCTGTGTGTCTCTCGCTGTACGGACAGTATAAAGACTTGGACTGCTGTGTTTGGTCTCACAGACGCTCTTGTCTCAGCAGCCGCGTAGCGTGGAAGCTTGTTGAATGAAACTTCTGCTGGGCGACGAGACACAACGAGCTTCTGCAAGAGGGGCACGTGTGGCATTAGCACCTTGACGATGTGCTTTGCAGCGCCTGGATGGGGTCGCCAGTAAGCCAGATATAGAGTTCACAGTGTGTTCGCTCGCTGTGTAGACGGCCCTGCCTCGCCTTTATCCACAGTTCATCCAGCATCGCGGCAGCACGACGGATTCTAGCCCCCGTCCGGAGTCTTCCGTGCTCCCTTTGCGCATCATCTCCTCTTTGCCGGGAACGGCCTTCCGAGCCGTGCCATTGCTAGACTTTTGCGGCATTAGATTGTTCCCGTCTGTGCTAGAACAGCTCCCAACGAGGCAAAAGCAGAGGGAGGGGCTGCAGCAAAACGACGAAAGAGGCTTTGCATCGGTGGGAGCTAATAGGAGCCAGCCGCGCTTTTCCATACGCTTTTTTCCCTTCTGGTGCTCCATTGAGCTGTTCAGTCAAGCTCCACCGCCCTCGCCGCACTGTCTGGATGGGTGACCAACCAAGATCAGCTCCATGCGGGCGTGTGTGCGGTGACAGTGTTGACAGCGGACTGCGAGGCCTTGGGAGCAACGAGCAAAGAAGCCGTCACTGTCGACCCCTGGCAGAAAACACATCACGCACCATTGCTGCTCTCCTTTTCCTGCGCTAGGCCTCTTCCTGGCGCCGCTCACGCCACAGAGAAGCGGCCACATGGGCATGCGGTACGCTGGCACGGTTGAAGAGCGTGCTCAAGTGTGATTGACGATGCATTGGCAAGTCGTTTCGTCAGGAGTAGTGCGCGTATTAGAGAGGATAGCTCCGCGTAGCGGCAGTCCTTTGAGTGCCTACATGAAGAAAGTAGCAGTACCACCTACCACCACCTCGTCTCATACCATCAGCTGCGTCCTTTGTGACAAGACAGGCCATCGTGCTGTCTTCAAAGGGCAAGGGTGCGCTCTTGGAGGCCGATGTTCTCTGGTCTGGTCAGCCAGCTTGCCATGCCCTTGTAGATCTGGACTCTCATTGTCTCCTATTCTTTCGCGTGCAAGTGCAGGCATGCACCTCATTCTCCGCTTGGGACTGGAACAAGCAAGTAGGCGGTGCTCCTCCGGCAATTGACTTGGAAGAAGACATCAAGTTCTATAGAGGTAGCAGCCCAATGCATTTGCAGGTGAATGCTTGTCTGTAGGAGGGAGGTAGTTGTACTGATACTAATACTAGTCGAGCATCGTCACTTCTAGAGCAGCATCTAGCGCACCGGAGCCATCAACCCATCTCAGGGTCCTGATCAGCTGCTCCATTCTAGCAGCAGCTCCAGCACCTTATCCAGCGTTATCGGGATGGCTGGCTCTTTTCCGCTCTCTTCTCTCTTCTCTCTTCTCCCCTCTTGCTCCTGATCCTGCAAAGACCCTGCCAGCTCCTGAAGACTTGCAATCTGCAAAGTCCTACAAGTAGGTATTGCACTGTACAGGCATCTAGAGACGGTGGCATCGCTCCCGCTGGACCCAAAAATCGCCGGCAACGTCCTCGGGGGGGGGGGGCGTGCGTCCCGTCTCAAGTCGATTTTTTACTGGAATCCCTGGGATGGAGTCCTTGTTAGCTCAGTTGGGAGATCCAGGTAGCGACGGTACCCGGTACATGCAGCGCTACTGCGGCGGCGTCACTCAGCGCCGATTAGCTGATTAGCTGCAGCAGTTCCAGCGAGCATGACCGGCGCCGCACCCACGCAGGTACCTGCTCGCAGCAGCCCGCGCAGGTAGCAGTACCTCTGCCGCAGACGTCCGCCGAAAGAGAGGGTCCGCGCCACCCGCCGCTCTGGCTCCAGCCAAGGGCCCGCCTCCGCTGGACGGAGCGCTCGCAGTGGCTGTTTTTGGCTCTGGCAGTGGCTCTGGGAGGCTTTTGCGCTGGCCCTGCGCTGGCCGATGCGCTGCACGGCGCTCTGCAGCCCACTGCCGCCCATACAAGCCATACAAACCCAGCACCACCCTGCCGCCCGCTTCTCTCCCCCATTCTTCTCCATCCCAGCCAAGTCGCTCTGCTTTGCGCCGTTCTGTGCGAGCGATCCCGCCCGTGGGGAGAGGCCGAGTCTCTGTCGCCGTGAATTGCGATCATATGTATCGAATCGTCGAGTCACTGCCGCCCTAGCATCGCGCGCAAGCTTCCACGGCGCTTCGCTTCGCTTCGTCTCGTAGACGCCCCCCTTGCTTTCGCTTCACCGCACAACCCAACGGCACTGAAAAGGAACCCGACGCCCACTATCGCGCGCAGCAGCTGAGTCGCGACGGCACGCCCTTTCTGCTGAGTGTCTTATACTCAAGACCGGCACGACTACGATATACTTGCTGGACGACGAGCTTCACCTCTCGCTGGATCCCGCGCCGCCTCGCTCGGGCGCATTTCGCAAACCAAGTCGCATGCCGCAGACAGACTGACCATTGGCTTCTCTGTTTTCGCCCAACCGGCCCCGACCCTACCTGATCGCGCTTCTCGACTACATCATTTGCGCTGGAGAATTGGACAAAGAAGGAGAAGAAGGAAAAGGGAAAAAAACACAATATAAAACTACCAAAACAAAGTAAAAGAGAAACTTGGAACGGCGCCATTCCACCTTTCCAAGACATCACAATCACGCTCCAGCGCTTTTGACTCAACTGGAGGGCGCGCGACATCGTACATTTAGCGCTGGACCCGCCTCCCTTTTTCAAGCGACCTCCTGTTGTTCTTGTACTTGCGCGATTGGCAAAGAAATCACCACCACTCGTTCGCATACCTCCTGGCCGGCTCCCACGATGCCTCCCTTGCAATCGCTCATGGCGCCTCGGGCACGGGGGTCTCGCAAAGCTGCTCGCGGACCCAAAACCCCAGAGCCCTTTGCAACCACCGACATTCGGCCCCCTTCTCCTCCGCGACCGCGATTTCGACTTAGACGGCGGGCTCCCTCGTCCAATCTCAAGGCTCCCACTCAGCAATTCCTCGCGTCCGTCGCGACAGCAGACGTCCCCATTCCAAGCATTGAAGAGCCTCGTTTGGTCGACGAAGACATGGTGGATACGCTCAGCACCAATTTCCCTCGATACAGCCCTCACCACTTTGAATTTTCCGACGAAGGCGACCTGCCTCGCGGAAGGCCCTCTTCGCTTCCCAAGACTCCCGCGCCTCACGCGGTTCCGTCGCTGTCACCAAAGCGATTCCCTGACTGGTCTCTCGACCAGGCCTACAGCAGCCTTGAGTCGAGCCCGGAATGCGACAGCCGGCCGTCGACGGCGCAGTCGACGCAGACGAGCAGCTCGCTCTTCAGCCGGTACTCGCTCAATTCGGACAGCTTCAGCCAGTATAGCATTGATCCCGACGACATTGACCAATTCGATGGCGACGTGTCAATTGAAGACGCGAACAAGACCATCAAGCCCATCCGCGCCGCTCCCGCAGCAGCCCCAAAGCGGCGCTCGCGCAAGGCACCCTGGACCAGATCAATGACCCAGCATCTGTGGTCCGTATACATGACCTACTTGCAAGATCCCCACGTCACCCCGTTTCACATCAGCAAGAGCGGGATTCCTCCTGATGGCGTGTGTATGCGCGTCGCCCGAGAAGCCAAGCGCAGCTGGAAAGGCCCCAAGTCGCAGCAGATGAAGAAGGCCGCCGCCGAGCACAGCGGAAGCGCGACACCCACCAAGGCCACGGCGCCGGCAACGTCTTACCTGCAGTGGCCACACAGCTGCGCGGCTACTCGCGCCCATCTGCGAGAGCTCTGCAAAGCTAGTGCGACCAGCGCTGCACGCAATCATCATTACATGGGGGCCCGTAACCCGACGCCGTTTGGCAGGACCGCCAATCGCGCCTGGAGCCGCCGCCTGGCGCCGCCGTCCCGCTCGCAGTCGGCCTTCTCTGGCAACGACATGGCCCTGTCCCTGGCAGTCAGCACGTGTGAATCGATGCAGCCTCAGGGGCCGCTGGCGCAGCTGACGGCATCGCGAGATCAGCAGCCGCCGCCTCTCGGCTTCTGCGCGCCGCCGGCCTTGATCGAGGCGGCGGCCGTCCCTGCGTTGGCCTCGGGAGCTGCCGGTGCGGACATTACCCGGCTGGGCTCGCCCTTCGTGGCTCGGAGCTACGGTCCCAGCTCTTCCAGCTCGCTTGCAGACAGCTTCGGCATGAACCTGGAGCCACAGCGGCTTAGCAATTCTGTGGGGACTCGCCGGCGTAGCTTGGGATCGCCGGCCATTATCAGCAGCAGCAGCAGCAGCGGCGGCAGCAATGGCAGCAACAACTATAACGCCAGCTTCAACACCAGCTTCAACAACAACAACAACAACAACAACAACAACAACAACAACAACAACAACAACAACAACAACAACAACAACAACAACAACAACAACAACAACAGTAGCAGCAGCGAATACAGCAGCAACAGCCGCGGTAGCGGCAACAACCAAAAGCGCAGGTCCAAGCAGCTCTCCGCCGCCATCGAGCCCAGGAGGAAGCGTCCCAGTCTGGGCTCCGACTTTTGGGTTGATCCATCCAACAACGGGGCTGTCTCAACGCAAGCCACGCCATCCGCCGAGTTCAGCTCCACCACGGCGACCCAGCGAGATGCCCTCTTCATCCCCCGGGCCAATCTACAGGAGCTCTTTGAGGCTTCTCATCCCGCGGCCTCGGCCTCGTCTCCACCTTCCTCTTCGTCTCCTCCCACTCTCGGCCCCGGCACCGACAAACGCATCATCGCCGCCTCATCCTCTCTGCTAGCCCCTCCGCCTCTCGCTGACCAGCCCGCCAGACTTGGCTCTCCTTTCTCCGCCGCGAAGACGAGCTTCTCCTTCCCGGGCCGGCGGTCCAACAGTATTTCCGCCATCGACTTTAGCATCATCCGTAGGCCGTTTGCCACTGTCCAGCCTGTCCAACAACAGCAGCAGCAGCAACAGCCCCAGCCCGCAGAATCCGAGACGACACCAACCAGGTCGTCTCTGCGGAGTCGTCTTGCTTATATCGACGAGCGGATCAAAGACTTTCGCCGCCGCGACCAGACTCGTCGGCGATCTCAGTCACCACCTTTTTAAATCTCTTGCACCTGCTTTTTCTGCAATCTCGGCCTAATTGTTATTCCACTCCTGGCGCGCATGGTTTTGAACTCTCCACATCGTTATCAATTTTATCGAACAAAGGATATCCCTTTTTTGCTTTTTTACAATGCCTTTTTCTTCCCATATCGACATTTACTCTCAACGGTCTATCTCACACACACGCACCCTGCATACGACTTTTTGCATTCTGCTTATAGCTACAACTCTGCACAGCATGCCTCTTTTAGACGACAGCAACGGACTTGCTTTTCTTGATTTCTGTCTACGATCATGAACATCTGTCTTTCTCTTGGAATACTTTAGTTTCAGCTTTGTTCTTTTTCCTGCTTTTTCCTTTAGATACCCGATATATCCAACGCCATATATCAGAGTACCCGATTTGTTATTATTCCATCTGCTCGAAACGGAAATTTTATCCACTCGCTTTAGTTTGACGAACTCTCACTCTTTGACGAAAAAGATTTTTTTTATTTTCTGTTCACGTATATCGATGGAAGAAGAAGAAAAACGAGAAGCACTTGAAAAAAAATTATCTTGGCTTTTTTTTTTCTTCTCTCTCTACACGATCATGAATGACGTTATGTCCGACCGACATGATGGGATACTGAACCCCGATATTGAAACAGTACGAGAGGGTAATTCATACTCTGTCCCTCAACGAAAAAGGAAAAAAGACCAAAAAAAAACCACCTTCATTCATTCTTCCATCAACAAAAAGCGTTGGATTTTCATGTCATCTACCAGACTTGTTTAGCCGTTTCTTTTTTTTTTTCTCTTTCAAAAAGCGATTATAGGAGCGCGCGCGTGTCTTTACACACAAACCCATACCTGTCTTTTCTTCTTTTTTACTCTTAACACCCTCTTACTTTTTTTATTTCATTTTACAAACTCATCCCCTTGGTGTTGAAATGTCAAAATTTTGCTCATTTACTTGATTTTTTTTATGGACCGCAACAAAAACATACGGAACATGGTTTGATGAGGATATATGATGTACATGGCAGCTTTCTCATTTTTCAATCTCCTCGTAACGGGAGCGCTAGCTGGTGTTTTAGTCTCTTTTCTTACATGTTTCTTTCCTTACTTTTTTTTTCCCTGCAAGGAGCAATACCTTTTAACTACAGTCTTGGGCATAGTCTTGTTTTCTGTTTCAGCTTATCAGCTTTTTACGATATTTGACACTAGCAGTATGCTCTTTAAAAAAAAAAAGAAGAAAACATTTTGATTCAACAGTTTCGTCAGTAAGACAGTGAACACTCATTATAACACCTCACACCTCTAGTACAAGTAATGAGACGGGAAAGACGAAATTAAGCGAGTGTACAACACACTTTTACTTGGTCATTAGACTAATCTAGAAAAAAACACGGTCTATGGGGATATTATTCAACATGAAAAAAGACATAATTCCAAAAAAAAAAAAAAAATTCGTCACTTTTGTGGGCCTTCATTTACTATTATTAGTATTCCTCCACAAGGACGCTGCCAGGGGTATTCGTATTTTGCAGGATCGTAGCTAATGCTCCGGATATCCTTTTATCCTCCCTTCCCTCCGCCGCCTCAGATCCTCACCAGCATCTTTTTTAAACTTCTCGATCTGCTAAGGCGCATGAAACAAATTAAAATCCTTTAGCTGAGCCCTTGACCCGATATGGCCTGTTGAATGGCACCACGAACTGCCATATGACCCAATCATCTGAAACGTGATGTGCCGAACTGTTTCAGATCCAAACTCCCCGCTCAGGCCAAAACTTGTGACCAAAGAGGGCCAGTGGGCAACAAGGCGCAAGATGACGCCTATGACGCCCATGAGTGATAAAATGATACGTTACACATCGTTGCGTAAGCGGAGAAGGGGAAAAGGGCGAATCATGTAGAAGCCAGTGTACACACTATTGTGCCGCATCGAGAGAGAGAGAGAGAGAGCGCTCATTTGGTCATATCATGAAAACTTAGACGCGATCGAGCTAAGCGATTGTGAGAAGCCTCCACCCGTTCTTTCTTCGTCTTCCCTGTTGCTGTTCCTTGAGAATAGAGATCTTGGCGGATTGTTGCTCTCTTGACGTTTGTGCTTTCCCCATCTCGGCCTTGGTAGATCTGGAGCACTCATAGCTCTGCTGGGTGCCCTTACAACCGCGAGAGGGCATGGACCCTCACCAACCTCGGAGCTATGTGAATGAAACGAACATTGTCGAAATCCAAAACTATCGCTGCTCTCTTCATTTTCCGGCATACGGAGTTGTGGGTTCTTGAGTTGAACATCATGGCCAGATTCCTTCATGTATTTGATATGTTGGGCGTAATCAGCCGAAAACTCGGAAAGTGATTGGAAAAGTGCGTAAAACTGAGTCGGGTCCAGATTTGTTGAGTCTTGTTCTGGAAACTTGAGCTGGCTACCAACAGCCAGGCGAAATGCCACCATGGCGACTGCCCAGCGGCGAAGACGGATCGAAGGCTCTGCCTCGCATTCGGTGTAAAGGTAAATGATGAGTTTCGGCGGTACATCCCAGTCGTACTTGAGGTACAGATCCTGGATGGCATCCATAGAAGCATCTTGCAGATAGCTTAGAGCGAGTTGCGAGGCAAAGAGATGGAGATGAATGATTGCCCAGTGAATATCGAGTGACGCCTGTTCTCTGTTTTTGAAGGCCGAGCTGATTGCGTTGTCGAGATAGTCGCTGAATGTTTCTGGAGAGTGTACCCACTCAACGAATAGGCCAAACATGGCAGGCGACTCACTGGGAAGCCATAATGAGACTGTTTTTGAATGGAAAGGGTCTTCAAGGCGTTCCTGGAAAAATGGAGAGACTTCGCAAAGTAGCGTGTGGTTGACTTTGAACCGGCGCTTTTTAGGGCCAATAAGTAAAGTGGTTAGGTCGGAAGCATCTGGCCCAGGCGTTGGCGGTAGTGCTTTGTTCAGAGATATTTGGCTTATATTTGAGACTGGCCGACTGGGCATACTCGGCCTCAAAGAAGAGCCGCTCATGATATATTTTGTCGGATCGCCGCTGTATCTCGATATGGCAGTTGTGAAGAGGCGTTATTAGAAAGTAGGGAAAACAAATCAATCGTAGGTGGATGTAGAAGGCGGGGAAGAAAGAATAAAGAAAACAAAAAGGAAGAGGTGAAGGATCAAAGTCAACTGGAAGGGGTATCAATAAGCAACAGTAAGCCTGTTCCGGGTTGCTCACTGTGTGGGTGGCAACCTGTTGGGTAAAGCTTGTGAGTTGTAACGAGAATGAATGAGAGAATATAGCGATCTAATGTATGTGCGATCAGGAATTACAAAGTGTGGGCAAAATCACCAAAATGAATGACGAAACATTTCTCATGAAACCTTCAAACAGATGACGGGAAGGCTGTATGAAACACTATATATGCCCAGATCCGAAAAAAGAACACCATACATTCGGCGATGGCCGTCAATGCTCTGCGCTGCTCTCGACTATTCCAAACAGCAGGGCCATCGTGTAACGACAACAATGCTGAGAAGAGGATGGCCCCTTCCTCCAGGGGTGGTACTTGTAGCGGAGTGCGAGTGTACAAGTACTTGTCTGTGTGTGAGTCGACGCAGCCTGGCCTTGTCCCATTCGGGGAATCTCCATCTGGGGTGGCATCAGGCTGGCCGCTCCGTCGCAACTGTTTGTTGGCAGCGTCCTCCCACACCGATGAAATTACCACTTGGTCACCGTCCTCGCAATATTGGTCACACAGACCGAGCTTGAAGCCGGTTCGGGCTGGGCGTGGCAACCCATGCTCTTGACAAGACAAAGGCGAGCATGATGAGGAGCGCGTGATCACCCGCTTGTTCCAGGTGTTAAAATAGGTGGCGGGCGCAGGACAGAGAGCAACGTACGAGAAGCGCACACACCCCGACGCGTTTCACAGGGCGACCACCAACCTCAAACGCGAAGGCCCGTTGCCGCTAAAGAAAAGCCAGAGGCAGCTGTTGGCATGTGCGCAATCGCATCCATCACCCCTGCTACTCTGTGTTTGAACAGCTTCGCCAGCGCCGCAGCTCGCCTGGCAGGCTGGACGCGACAACCTTGAGGCGCATCTTTTCTAGAAGCCTCGCGGCAAATCTGTTTATTCAGCCGTTCCCCGTCAGCCGCATTGCCCCTGATGCTCTGTTGCGCCTGGGCAGCGCGCGTTTCGGGTGCCATCTGAAGGTTCGCTATTAATATAATAGACTTTTTCGAGGTACCATCGCGGCGTGTGCAACATCGTAATCTTACCGTGCGCATCAATTGGCTTAGCATCGTCGGGATGCCCTTTTGATGGGACCCGGGCCAGCCTTACCGTAGCTCCATCCCTCCCCTCGAATTATCTTCTTCTGCCGCCACCATCTCATTTCATTTTCGCTTGCGATCGGAGATATCACGAGGTCGGCTAGTCGAAAGCGGCCGACCGTTTCTCTGTCTCTCTTCCTTCTTGGAGATTCCTTTGTGCTCTAGTAATTTTGTTTGAAGTGGTACAGCATGATTTGAAATGAAGAGTGGTACACCATAAAGTCACAAAGTCTCACACAAGAAAAAGAAGATGGTGTAATAAAAGCGAACGCAAATGAAGGACGATGAATGAAGAAAATGCCAAAAATAATGGGGAGAAGGGAGAGAAGAATGAAAATGAAATAAATCGTAAAGTAAAAGAGCAAGTGAGGAAGAGAGCAAGTGAGGGAGGAAGGAGAGCCTCGCCGCTGCAGAGCAGGTGATCACGGGATTATCTAGTTGTCGATGCAGGCAATTCCTTTTAAGGAAGGCACGATTCTAGCACTTCCCTGTGCAGCTCAAAGTAGCTCGTAGGTACCTTCAACTAAAGACAGCTCCCGCAAGCCACATTTGGCAGTGCGCCAGGTGCTCTAAGGCCTGAAAGCGGCATTCGTTGCTTTGCGAAAACACACGTACCCACCGGAGGTATCACTAATAATGCGCCGACGTGCAAAAGAATCACAAGCCTGGTACCTTGCATGTCGAACTGGAGCTTCTTTTCGGCGCTCGCCTACTCTTTCGAGAAGACATGCTACTATACTAGGTATGCGGATATTTAAGCTGACAGGATTCCTCCCTTCAGCTGAAGCCCCCTACGAAGGCATGTACCTACATTTACGTACATGTAGCTCCACCGGCACTGCGACCTTATCAACGCTGTGACATGGTGGCTGGAAGAAAAAGTTCAAGGTCACGCCATAAGTATCTGAGGTTTTTATACTACTAGGTACTAATATTGATCGCGAGTTTACTATCTACTACTACTTTCCTCTGAGGGTTTACACGAAAGACAAGGGGGTGGGGGTTAGAGAACAAAGGGAGAGAGACAAAAGAGAGAAAAACAAGCTCTGTCATCATTCATCATAAGCACACTATTGGCACAACTTGTGCTTTTATAACCTGCTTCACAGAGCTTGGGAGATATTGTCAAAGACACTTGCATACATAGTAGGTACCTGGGGTCGGCCGCATTCTCTCTCTTCACCGCCGTAACGCAGGATTGCATCGTAGCATTTCCCAATATCACTATATCGGATTAGAAAATAAAACACTGTTCAGTGTTGTCGAAAGCCGAGTTGCCTTGACGCCATAGTCTCTGCATAACGGCTGCGCGTATCTGCTTCGCTAGCGTCGTATTGCTCCCGGCGTCCCGCCATCTTGCACTAGCACTACTGACTACATTAGGGCCGCTTCCTGTTATGGAAACAGCATTCGCAAAAGGACACATGGAATCGCATCATCGCACCAAGTTGTTAATACGGTGTAGCATTAGTCGGTACAAGCAGGCACATGTAGTGGGAAGCAAGCCTCGTTTCATTTACCACTACAGACCGTAATAGTAGTAGTAGTAGTACTAGTATGCTTATTACACCTACCAATCTTGCACGTGCCACGCGTACTATTGTCGGATGGCCTGATATATCTGCATTTCGCGACGCAACTTTTATTCCACTTGGTGGATTGTAATCCGATGCACGGGTATCATTTGTATATAAGCATATCAGCTAAAACCGCAAGAATGTTCCAATCCAGGGGACATCACCCAAGATTGTTCTGCTTCAAGTAGATGAATCCTGTCCCCAGCCGGGTATCCCTAATGAATATTCTACTGTCATAAATTCCAAACCGCTGTTGTGGCTATTGTAACGGCTTTCCCAAAGCCATGCGCTTCAGCAGAGTGACAGAACGAAAAAGCAAAGACAAGTTAAAATAGAAAAAAAAAATGTAGCCACCCATGCGCCATTGTATATGCCTTATAGAATCCAGATTTCATGTCAAATCGGAATGAGAAGGAGAAAAGGAAAAATGAGAAGAAATAATAAGAAGAAATAAGAGACTGAAAGGATTGGTAAAAATGCATCGATAATGGTTCCAGAGACAGATCAGTATACCAACGTCGCTGTTTCGGTTTGGTTTCCTCCCTCCCTTGAAAAATTGCCTTGGGGCAACGGTGTATAATGCGTATTCGCGGCCGCAACAGTGACCCGCAGTTTTTTGAGGATACACAAAATCGTCTGATGACTGAGCTTGACGATTCTTCGCTCAACTTGGGGCTGCTCATTGGACGCCCTTTGTTAAATTCTAGCCGGAATATCCACGTCTTCTGAGTCCGTACTATTGCTAGAGTCGTTGCTATCGATTTGCATAGGGTCGCCAGATGTTCCTCGTAGTTTGTCGTGCGGAGCTTTGTTGATTCCGAGTGAAGCTGTAGCTGGTGCTGAAGACTGGCCGTTAACTGGAGTGGAAGATGATGTGGGATCAACGAGTTCTGCAGTAGCCGAGGAAGCCGACAGCCCTCCCATCGTAGACAGGGGAACTCTCATCCGTGGAGATTCCTTGACGCTGGGGAAATGTGATTGATTATTTGCTGCCTGTTCGTTATGGATAGGCTGAGGAGGGCCTACCGGTCCATCATCAACGCGGGCCCTCTTTGCGGCGCTGGTGTTCCAGGAGCGATCGACATCGGTATTGGCACGCCTCTCGCGAAGCCGGATTCCGTATTTCTTTCGAGTGTTACTCTGCTTGGTATTGTACCGGTTTTTCAGCTTAGCGAGTTCCTCTTCACGCTGTCCAGCTGGCAACTTCGCAGAAGCTTCCCTCATCAGATTACCATAGTATTCATCGACCCCTCTCATTTCCGCGTCAAACTTGACTCGATCCGCCGCCGAAAGCTTTGCGTACGGGTCGTTCCCGGAAGGACTTGGGGTCGATGAGGGCCCAGCCGCCCTTTGCTTCCAGACGGGAGTGTATACCGTATTAGCTACGTGACTGGGTATCATGGCCGGAGGCGTGGCTCCGTGTGAACTAGCTGGCTGGCCCCAGGCAGTATATTGCAGTATTGCAGTTATTTGCGCTTTCTTTTCCTCGCTGTGCTTTCCGCAGACATCGCTCTTAGAGTGATAGGAGAGACCTCCAGGGCTTTCAAAATGGCAGCCGCAATGAACGCATGTATCCCCATCCACCGGAATTGGGTGAGGGTTTGAAGTTTGGCACTTGGCCTTTTTCAAATGCTAATTTCATAGTGAGCAAATATTGGGTTTCCCAATGCTATTGCAAGGAGCAGGACACTTACATAACTGAGAGCCTCCTCGCTGCTACAGGGGCGCTTGCACATCCGGCATTGTTTTGCCCATGTCGGCAAGGCTGGAGCAGACCGTTTTGGCGTCTGAGAAGAATGCTGGGCTGCTGGATGACTCATGCTGTTCATCTGGCTTCCATATGGCTGAGGCTGCTGCGGGGGTCCTTGGACTTGGTAGGGTGCCATTGCAGGTGGGGGTGCGCCGCCACGGCTGTTGTGTGGTGGCACCGGAGGGACTGCCGACATGGATGGAATAACGGTCTCGCCCCCTGGACCAGGCTGCTTCTGGACTATGTCGTTGATATGATAGCCAAGACGCTCAGCTCTGGACAGAGCGTTGATGAGGTCTTGCGCTCCGATGGTCTCCAAACGAGCAGCCATAACCCGATCTTGAAAGTGTACGCTAAGCTTAGGCCCAAAGAGGTCTGACACCTGATCAAGATCCTCAGTGCCAAAATGCTTGGCGATCTCACGGCCTGATGTTTTGACGATTTTGTTGCCGGTGTCAAAGAGAGTGCGGCTCAGGACCGCAGGGGGGGAGCAGGTGATGGTAGCGTTTAACTAATACCATCTATTAGGACACGGCTCACCAGAGATTTTAAAATAGAAAGGCCTAGCCAAAGATTCTATAACCACAAACTGCTTTTGTCTCAATGGCCAAAGGACAGTGCCCGCGAGATAACTTACAACAAAGGTAGAGTGGTAATCTGATCCGGTCAAACATTTTTGCCAGTTCTCCCGGACAACTTGTCGAACCACAGACGGATCCGTCTTCCGCACCAGCTCCCAAAGCGCCGTATACGAGCTGGATTTTCCCTGATCTTGGATCGCTTTTGGCGGAGCAGAGGATCCATGGGGCCCAATCTGATGCTCCTGCCCTCGCTGGTAGGGCATCGCAACGCCGTGATTGTGGCCGGCCATCGGGACCGTCGAGGGCTTTGGTGACACGCCATACTGCGGCTGGCTGTAATGTGAACCGCTTCGCTCCATCGTGTGATCCACCACTCCGTTGCTAGCATTGGTAGAAGCGCTCACGCTGCGCACGAGGCGCTGTGCCGAACTATCTTCCGCTGATACTTTGGCGGCAGCTCCAATCGAAGAAGCCCCCGGCGTAGTGGCTGGTAGGGAGCTGCCTATTGTATTTGATCCAGCCATCGATAGCTGCCGGCTCGCAGGGCTCGTAGCCGGAGGTGAAAGGCTCGCTATCATAGCCGCGGTGGTCGAAGTTGCCGACGCGATGTCCCCACGCGCCTTGGTTATTTGAGGCGCAACCGGGCTTTGAGACGTGCTCTGCGGCAAGTCAGAAGTAATGAGAAGAGGACTCGCTGCCATGTTGCACAATCATCGAGTATGATGTGAGGTGAAACAAGGAAAGGGAAGAAGCGGGTGGAAGGAAAGTGAATGGGGGAAGAGAGAGAGAGAGGAGAGAGAGGAGAGAAGAGTTAGCTTGACAGCTGCCAAAGTCACCGCCGCGCAAAAACTTTAGCTAAGTTGCCCCGACCTAAAATTTCCTCGTTGTTCACGGCGTAGCAACCCAAACCAACGGCTAGCTTGCCCGTTGTGGCTCGACACTGCGAGCCAAGGCTACCTATAATTAAGAGACTTGAGCAGTACTTGCCGCCAGTAGCAGGGATGGCTGCAATTGGCTCCGCCGAGAAGCAGTAACCATTGGCGATTCGCGCATAATCTCCCTTGACTTTATGAAACCTGTAATAGGCATAGCCGTGTGGATCTTATACTGCTAGGGTCTAATTTACTAGGCCATGCAATGAATTGACAATCATTATGAGTTACCCATGTAGATTAGGTACCTAATAAAGCGGTTCCACTTAAAGCGCCCTTTAAAACAGCCTAATTTAATTAAATGTTCCTTAAGCAGTAAGGTTTATTTAGTTGTATTATTGATTATTAAGTATTTGTGTATAGTATTAAGGTATATTACCTAATAGGATAACATAAACTCTGTAGCCTATAGTATATAAGTCTTAACAAATTAAAATTACTTGCCTTTTACATAAGTAAGGGTTTATATTACTAGTTTATAAACAGTTATATTATATTCTTGACTTAATATTTTATAATAATACACTGTTTTAATTTGGTTTAATTTAAATTTGTACTAATAATAGATTAGCATTATAAATCGAGTCTATAATATATATAATCACAATAGCTATGTATAGTAAATCCCGGTTTAATTGACTTTTTAGTGATTTACTATATCAAGCACTTGGTAGGCAGCGCCCTACCTTGTGTACATAGCAGGCATTCATATCCTGATTGTTTATGAGATCCCCTGTCTGCTTTATTGACTTGCTTAACTATAAACAGGATATATATGACAATAACTGTACACCGTCCTGTGCTAATAGACACTTTGCTCAAACAGAGACGCCCAATCCGCTTGGCACATTAGCATAGTGCATGAATGGCCTTGCTTGTTTTTCCCTTTGCTAAGCCATGTATTACAAGGCAGTCGGTTGAAGTCCGCCTAGGAAGCCCATCGAAAGCAAACTGACCATCTTGCCCATCGTATGGTCAAAACGCCGCAATACCTGAAGCGTTATGATAATTTTCATGTTATGTGCAATAATTAGAGGCATGCTGACAAGTAGGAGAACATGTCTGTTACTACTACTATTACTGCTGTTGTTACTGTTGTTGCAAGTGATGTGCGCAGTTACTCTTTCTAGTAATAAATTCAGTGTCCGTGTACCATGCGGATAGACGGCTATCGCGGGGTGCTTTGTCCATAATCGCATATTGCAGGCCTCTTGTCTTTTCCACTCTCTTCTCAGCGTTTCTTTAGTTCCTGTCTTCACAAAGACGCAGCACAGCAAGGCTCGGGAATTTAGTGACACTCGGCCCCGCAACGACCCAGACACATCAACACATCCTGGTATCGACCAAAGTATATGATTACAAAACAAAGCAACTGACAACTCTCCGAACCAGCGTACTCTAAGTATCCGATGACCAATATAAAGCACACACACAAATAGCTATTAGTACTTAGTGGATACAACTACGTAGTAACTACTAGTAGTTTACTATACATGACTGCCGAAAAAATTACTCAATCTAGACACTGCTTGCGTATTCACTATAGTGTGTATGTGTTGTTAAGGATGATATCCCCAATCGGGCGCTAGTAGCACATACTGCAGACCTAAATATTGTGAAAATTACTATATTCAGACATTGACCGCAAAAGCCTTCTTTCAAACAGTTTATTAATAGCAACCTTTGGCGCCCTAGCAGCTTTGTTGCGCAACCGTAGCTGTAATTATTATATACAGTCTAATGTTTAGGCCAAAGCAAGAAGTCGAGCCCCTGACTCTAGGTAGCAGTAGAGGAATAAAGTAGCCTGTCCTCTAATAACAGCCACTACTGATTAGCGCAGTGTATCTTTGCAGAAAGATTTTGCACCCTACTCGACTAGGAAGCTCACCGACTGACTGTAAAGCTGATATCAGACCTAACCGCAGACTGTTAGTTTGCGTATACTCGTACGATCCTATTTCATGCTCCCCAGCTAGCAGGACTAGTTGGCGTTTTTACTGCCACTAGCGTTTGTTTCTTCAACGTTTATGATCCATCTAAAATACCACTAGTGTAGTTATCGGGGAACTATTTACGAATACTACATTCGACTTATAGTACTTGAAGTCTCGTGCTCCAACTCTATATAGCGTTCATACAGACATGCCTTGTATTACAACTAATACTATACAACTTAGCGAGGTTGATCATGGCTGTACCTATATAAGCGAGCTAACAGAACCAAGGGCCTTGTCAAGTAGACTAGGTTGTCACAATCGAGACGGCATCATCCTGCACAACTCTCGCTGATTTCACTAGCCAAGAAACAACTCATACTTACGTATCTACAGTAGATACTAGCCAACTCCTTCTGCCAAGGGCTTAATCTCCAGTACACAACTGAATCCTTCTAATTCGCACGTGTGCAACTCTTGGCAACACTGGTACTGATAAACTCAAAAGTGCTAATCCTACGCTAATCTAGGTATAAGTAAGCATGAGGCACGAGTATATTTGTGAACGTCTAGCCTGCCCCCAAGCTTGAAGGGGGAAAAGAGGAATATAGAAGGAGCTAAGAAAAAAAAGGAAGAGCTCCATGAATAGCACTGCAGTCAGAATCCTTCGCTTCCCCGAATACTAGCTTTTTAGAAAATACTGGTCAGCTGGAAATATAGGGCGTATCCGGATATATTGCTAAATGGGCTTGCTGCCTAATTTGTTTACAAATAAATGCAAAACTTCAACTTGATCTTTAGTCAAGATAGGACGGGGACACTATCCAAATGGAGTCGTCGCCCAATTCCCCTACATCAACACTCGTTCTTCGCCTCGCGCGCGCTATCTAACAAGGTCCGAAGACCGTCTAAGCTTACAGGGGGCGGCCGTTATGCCCCTGCCTAATATCCGTGGCATACTTGTAGCAACAGGTTGTACATATCCCACAAGTACACCGATAGCCCCGTATCTAGGGGTAGATACTTTGTATTGTATTTATAGATTATATTACAAAAGCAATGTAACGGGTGGGATCAGCAAGAGAAGACTCTTTACCTATGCAGTAACAAGGCATGTGACTCTTGTTGCTTGCATTAAGCAAACAAGAAGCAACTACAATATACCTTGGAGACGAATTATTATAAACGGGCCTTCGTGTCAGTGAGATGAATCAATCTACAAAACTACGCTGCAAAAGGACTCAGACAAGCGGGTTACACTACATGTGGCGCCAGGCTACATCTATTACACCGGCAACTTCGGAACAGACTGGCACTCAAGAGTGAATTATGGGACAGAAGAGCGAAAGCGCGCTTCCTGTCCAGCTGTTCATATCTCAAATTCATGTGTATATTTCGGCCATGCAGGTACCAAGCAGATACGCTGGCAGATACGCTCGGCGGACATCTCGGCAGACGCCCAAGAATTGTACAAGGATCTCGGATCTGATCTATCATCGGACCTCATGACACCTTCCATTACAGTGTTAAAAGAGTCTCCGACACCTAAAGTAGGCAACATTGCAATAATTCAAACATTTCTGGAAAATGATCCATTACCTCAACCTACTACTTGGAGCACTTGTGCTTCTATTTCATCCAAGTTGGCACATTCCATGTAATCTTTGATACTCGTCACTGGTTGCACATTACTTGTAGAGAACCATTATATTGCATAGGTATTGAGTTGAATATCGATATTCGTGCGTATGATCTCTCACTGCTCGCCCCTTGCATAGCCAAAAAAAATATTTGGCATCTACCATAATCCATCTTCATAGTGTTGTTCGTCGACCATGGAGATACCACCATGCCTCCGAAGCCCAGTTTGCCGCAAAGTCGAGCGGGTTGAATACGTCTTCCCCAGCGCATAAATCAGCGCTGTCCTCTTCTTTGATCACACCGTCCCATTCTTTCGCTTGTGTCTCGACGCTGGATGCATCGTCGTCTGCCCAGAACCGAGTCTTCAACTCTGCTTCGTCCATTTTCCACCTCTCGGCCGCTGCTTTCAAGAGATCATCCACAGACTGCCACCAGTCGCATCGCAACAAAAGATGTCGAGTGTAACGGCCCTTACCGCCTTGCAGCACCATTCGAGGAAACGCTGGTCGCTGTCCAAAAAAGTCTTCTTGCGCGTATCGAGGCAGTGCCAGGAGTCTGGATAAGCGTCCCATGATGATCTCGCGTCGCTGATAAACAAGATAGAAATATCGCTGCTCCCATGCATCGTCGTGCCAGATCCGCTTTCCCTTACGAACGGTTTGAAGACATGGAAATCCTGGAACTGGAACCAAGCCAGCTTCCATAGCCTGAATGTGTCGAGTCTGCCAAGCACGGAAGCCGACATCACTGTGGTTGATCTGCTGCTCGAAGAGGACGATGGCGTTATCGAGGTCTCGCAGGAGCCGCACCTCGTTGATATGATCGTAGCAAGGTAGATTATCCCATGGGCCAAACAACTTGGCGCAGATGTCATCCTTCGGGCTCCATTTGGGGTTGATGGGAGAGGAAGTTGGTGTCGTGTTGCCATCGGCGTGGGGGATGGCCTCCAGAGGCATCGCGGTGTCTTTAGTCTCTTCTACTTTCATCGTGATGGAGTGCGACGAAAGTAGGGTAAAGTAGATGTGAGAAATATAACGCTGTAAGGATCCTGGGGAGAGAAGGATGTTGGAAGATGAAATAAATTTACCAACACATGCCGCCGTGAAATAATAGTGGTGTTGTGTGAGGAGCAACAAAAGCAGATGGAAATGGATGGATATAAACTTTCTGATGGATCAGAGACAAAATGAGAATGGAAAGAACATCTGTTGGACTATTGACTGCGAGAATAACAGATTCGATCGCTACTATTGAGATGGCGATAATAAGGAAGGGGCAGCTGCGAGATCAGCCCTCCTCAGCATCAGCTCTGATTCACTGCCAAGGGCCTGGCCGGGCAGTGCATGTTTGGCAGCTTCATTCACTGCATCTGTAAAACAAATGACTTTAAATTGCTCAATTGTTTCACAGAGGGCACGTCTGAGCCATCGCTGATGCTCAACAAAAGCACAACAAACGTGCAGTTGAAAGAGGTAAAATTGAGGTATCAGATTCTTCTCCTTCTCGCAATACTAGTCATACACTGCTTGGCCACCTCTCACTATCTAGTACATGTAGGTGGTCATGCTTTTGCTGCTACAATCCAAAAACCAAATATCCAAACGCCACCCGTGCCCTCCGGCTGCCCGTTATTAGGAATCTAGGTGGAACTTCATTAGGGTGTCATCATTCCATCAGTACGCCTGTGAGGCTCATTTTCGTTTACTCTCCGACGCAAGCGACCATCAGTGTTCTATAATCGCCAGACGTTTCTCCTCTGATGCGGCTGGTCAAGCTCTTCTTATATCGCTGCTGATAGGCTCCCTTGACGTTTGCAAGCTCCTGTCTGTCCCAGTGGAAGCGGACAACCCGAGAAATGAGGAGATGGTCCTTGGTGCCCAGCCCTGCCATGGAATCCTCCAGGAGCATCGCGGCGTGCATATACTTGTCAACAGCATGGAGCAGCTGGAACAACAGAGCTTCTTTCATATGACCAGAGAACTCCTGCTTGATAATATTAGTCCATGCTTACAGTGATGTTGCGGAACGATAGAACTTACACCGTCGATGACAGATTCCAAGCTGCGGTTGAACTTTTGCTTATAAGTATGGGCGATGGCTCGGATCTGGTTGTCATTTCTGTTTGCGAAAATACTGCAAACAAGAATCTCATCTGTTCCAACTTTGCCTTCGGTCGCCTTGTAGATACTCATGACATCTTGCTCGACCTGCTGTGGAATGACTGGGGCTGAGTCTTCGGCCCTGTTGGCTGCCAAAACTATCAAGAACATCCTTTCCGTTTTGAAGCTCAGTTCACCCTTGACATCGGACTCCAAGCTCCGTCGGAAAGTTCGCTGGTAAGCGCTTTTAATGGCATGCAGATCGGCGTTGGACCTCGAGAGGAGGATATCGTTCAAGACGATCTCCTTGGTCCCTGGGCCCGACATGGCATCGTACAGGTTGTGGACATCAGCCATCAACGGACCGCGCGCAAGTTGAACGAGGCCATATTCGAACCAGCTTCTCGTCTCCTTTTTGATGTCTTCTACTAGGCTGCGCTTGAATTGGCGCTCAAAAGCTGTCCGCAGCACCTCAATCTGGAGCGGGTCTTTTCTTGACAGGATGTTAATCAGCACCTTTTCGTCTGTTCCGAAGCCCTTCATGGCACCGCGCAAAGCCTGGGCATCTTGGGTGCCATCCCACTGGATGATTTGCGGTGCGCCGTAGCCCAATGAAGGCGGCGTAGGCGGCGCGGCCTGCGCTGGAGGCGCTCCATACGGCGCGGGAGGGGGAGCACCATAATATCCCCCCTTGCTGGGGAGGAGGAGCGCCGTACTGGCCGGGGGGAGCTCCGTAGGGCTGTGGTGAATGTGGAGGAGGCGCTCCGTACTGCTGAGGCGGCGGCTGTCCGTATGGCGCTTGTTGCGGGGGGATATTGGCCTGGCGGAGGCTGCTGATAATAGCCTCCCTGCTGAGGGGGAGGATACTGGCCCTGTTGCGGAGGATACTGGCCCTGAGGAGGCGGGTAGTGGCCTTGCTGAGGAGGATATTGGCCCTGCTGAGGAGGGGGGTATTGGCCGTAGCCTTGAGGCGGCTCTGCGATGCGTCAGATTATCGACCGAGGTGGCGCGGGGGCAGCAAGGCTGCAGCAGTGCAAGCCAACAACAAGCGCTTGCTCATTTGGCTGAAAAATCTCACGAGAGGGTCAACTTACGGCCGTATGGCTGCTGGCCATATCCTTGGTAAGACATAATATAGCGACTGGTTCTGCGCGGCGGGCTCTGTGAAGGATGCGCAAGAGTGAATTTGCAGGGTGACGTCGTGCTATGCAGAAGCGAAAAGCAAGAAGAAGCGGATGGGGTGAAAGGCTTGTTATGTAGCTGCCTTCCCTCCACTAACTAAGACGGCGTACTTGTACTGGTCTCAGCTAGCAGAGATGGCAGTATTCCATGCCACTAACAAGTAGGCTGTACAAAGACTTGTCGTAGCATTTGACGCTGAACTAGCCGAGACCTGGATCCACGAGCTTGTTCGCAAGATCTGCCTTGCGTGAGCATAACGTAGCGCCCCTGGAGAGGCAGAGGCGCTGATTGGCGGGCTGGAGTGGCTGTGCCGAGTCCGTGGGACGTCATGGCTTTAATGAGCCATGTTGCTGGCGCCACAGGGCGAATGGCGCAGCGACGCCGATGCCAAATCAAGTCAGTTCATGGCAATCGATGGTGTTATTTCATGAATAGTAAGCTGTAGGATTAACCACAGTATTCCAAACTTTAAAAACAAGTCAAGTTTCCCCATGTTACCGATATCTAGGCGTTGCCAAGAATCCATGTGATTGGGATTGATACTGATGCATCTACACGGGCGACTATGGTGACATCAAACAATAGCTCAAACTCTCTGCACATTAATCCATCACCAGCGCTGCCGCTGTCAATCACATCAGCTTACTACCTACGTACTCGGCCTTTGACTGATTTTGCCTTGTCATATTGACGTAGGGGCATTCTTGGCCACCAGCGTCTCCCAGCATAGCTGTGCGCAAGTGCTCAATGATACCAGCTTTGGAACATGTACCCGCGAGGCGCTGTGGCGGCACAGCGCCACAAGTATTGCGCAACGTGGTGGCAGCTTACGCCACAGCCGGGACCTGTTATTGTTCCTCCAAATCAAGGAAGCTTTTTATCGCAACTATCATCAAGGAAGAATATCACAGACAAGACGCGCTGTAGTTCAAATCGTACCTACACGGCACTAAACATGCGCAGGACCCTGGCTGTGGGGATCTGCCTGATACGCCGACTACGGAGCGTTTCTTATTTCTTTTGCATGCAGGGTTGCATCGGATGGTTTATACTGCCGTGAAAAAACAAGGTTCACTCCACAGGGACCAAAGAACAAAGAACAGCACAAGAAGAAACAAAGAACGCGTAAAGTAAAGATGCAGAGGGACGGTTGGTGGCTGGTGGCGGCTCAGCCTCAACGCCCTTGCAGCTGCCGCCAACAGCTAGACCCGGGCATCTTAGTGCTCTGAGCTCCCCAAAACATCAACGGGCCAGCGCTCCATGCCCCGCCGGCTTACTTTCCCACCCCCCTGGCGCTGTCGATTTGGCGGCCCGATCCCGAGTCGCCAACCTCCGGATTTACCAGCCACCAGCCATTCGAAAGAAACCCGGCAAAATGTCACTCTTTTTCCCTTCTCCTCCTATCAAATTCCTTCGGGTCAAGCCAAACTGCTAAGCGATCAAGCGCATCATCCTGCTCTGCACTCTTCCTCATCTTAACCACTTCTGGCTTCCCTGCATGCCTGCGTTATAACCATCTAGAGACCTGAGAAGAGAAGAGGCTTTTCGTCAAGATGCTTGGCGGCGTCTCGTTGATCCTTGCTCTCTCTACATGCCTATCTTTTGTAGCTGCGCTGCCTCCACCAGCTCTGGTCGTCCGCGTCCCAGCAGCTGTAGACGCTCGTGCGAAGCCTAAATATTCCGTCGTGCCTCTGGAACCTGGTGAAGGACAGCCAGGCGGTGGAAATGGAGGAGGAGGAGGCGGCGGCGGCGGCGGTGGTGGAAGCGGAGATGAAACTGTGACGGTGATCGAGACGGTTACCGAGACCGCTAAAGCTTCGACTGTTACTCGTACGATTCCGACGACAGTGGAGATTATCGATATCACGGCAGACGTGACCAAGACGGTTCTTGTCACTCCTACCAAGCACAGCAGCACCACTACTCTGTCGACGACGACGACGACATCACCACCACCTCTGCCGCCAGTCGTCAGCGAGGTCTCAAAGTCGGCTACAACTTCAAAGGTTTCTACAGAATCGAAGAAACCCACCACGTCTAAATCCACTGCCTCGAAATCCTCGACATCCTCGACATCTGCTGCTACAACCTCAAAGGCCAACACAACTTCGAAACTCACCACCACTTCAAAGGTGACAACTACCTCGAAGCCAACAACTACCACAAGTCTGGCTAGTGCTGTGACGACGGCAGCCTCAACCACTTCATCAGTACACAGCAGCTCAAATACGACGGCATCAACTTCGACTACGCTGAGCAGCTCTCAACAAACCACTTCATCGACGCCTCAAACAACGGGCACATCTAGTACACTAGTCGCCTCCACAGGCGCCTCCACATCCTACACGACCACAAGCATTGCTTGGCAGTCTAGCTCTACGGTGGTGTCTTCGTCTTGGGCAGCCACAACGTCTCTGCCGACCACTGCTTCTACCTGGTCATCCATCTACTCGTCTTCCACAAGCACCCATGACAATGGCCAATGGCACACTACATACCCTGCCTGGAACGGGACTGTGATACATCGCTATCACCCGCCTTCTTGAGATGAAAGCTCTCAGTCACGACCAAACGGCAAGATGACACCCGTCTCTTTCAATCGTACATATTTAAACTTCAAGGGACATACACCACGCCTCCAATGCAGAGGCACAAGAAGTTACAGCAAGAATATCCAAAGCGGAAAAGTGCATCGCATTCAAGTCTTTGGATATTTTTGTCTTTTTTTCCCCCTTTTTCTTTTACTGTTTATTTGCTTTTTCCTGATCTGTTTGGTTGGATAATGATAATGCTGCCAAGAGGAATCCGAATCTGAGTGTTTGCTGGGAGAGCTTCTGCTGCCGCCAGCGCGCAAACTTTCTTCTGTGAATAGGACAGGGGTCCTTTCCCGGCTGGCTGCAACGCAAACCAAGGGCTGGGATACGTTGCGGCTTTATATGTAGCGCATGAGATATTAGATGAATACAGAATGCATATGAGATGAGATGAATCTGGCCGTGCGCAACGGGCAAGTGCATGATACCGTAGCGATGTCGCAGTTCCTCTAATTGATGAAGCTTTACACAGTACATGTGGCCACGGATACAAATATCCATGAATCCGCACCTCGCTAATCATTCGTACTTGTAATTCTAACGAGTGTTTGTTCAGGTGGAACAAAGATCTCACATCGTGGGTATCTAGTAGCTGCATGCAAGCACCCGCCGGGGACAATATTAAGGATCCGATGCAACAATCCGCAGCCGTGAGGTAACAATAGCTTTACCCTCTGCTATTTAGCTTGATGGTTTTGGGGGATTCCTCAGAATGACTTAAATAATGCAATATTTTCTCTGCCATTCCCGCTCTTCCTTTCTTTCAAAGATTGGGCAGATTATTTCTGTACTTCTGTGATTTTGGGAATAGTACCGCAGGATTCCTCTCTCAGGATTGAACAACATACGCGAATAAGTATATGCGACCAGTGAATGATCCATCTCGGGCCCTGTATCTAACCGAATTCCTATAGAATATTCTTTTTATACTCAGCGACATTACGCGTCAGACAAAGCTCAAAAGGCCGCAGCAGCCATCCACACAATGGATCCTCCAATCACCCAAAATCTCGAGTCTTCCCTTCAAACGAACGCAGCTTACCTCCATCCTTCTACCAGCGATGCGCACAAAGAGACCATCTGGGTGGCAGCCTGTATCGGCGGAGGCATGCTTATAATGATTGCGGTCGCCGCTGGGATACTGCTTGTGAGGAGGAGGGCGCGGTGGAGGAACATCAACGAGAGGGACGCGGCTACAGGGGCTTGGGGGAGAGAAGCGTGAGGGTTTTGGGTCTTCTTTGAGAATTAGATTTTCTCTTAGGGTGAGAAGAGGTCCAAGGAGGAGATTTGCATTTCAAGTTTGGCTGCGGTGGATATTAATAGGAAGGGCTTGGAATAAGCTTGAAGGCAAGGAACTAAGGTTTACGAGGCTGAAGTCAACGAGCCATCTACGTAGATGGAACAAAATGCAGGGCACTCATTAAGTAAGAACGTTGACTCTGTTTGTTACTTGTCATGTATCTTTCGGTTGCATATACGTGTCTGTGATGATGACATGTGAATAGGGTAGCGAGCAAATGCTACTAAATGACAGCAACACGTCCGCGTTTGATCGTGGTGGCTCATGTTGCTTTGTGAATACAGTGATTCATCATTCAGTATTCAGTGTATGTACATCACCAAGCTATGAATCATGGTACACGATGCGCATTGGAGAATATCTCTCTCACTCTCACCTTTACGATCCAATAGCACACATCCACGTCTGAGTGGACCCCGCCTAGCACCGATTCGCTTGACGTCTTCCATCTTTGACTTTTCGGCGCAAAAGAGTTTCATCAAACTACCACTCTCTAAGAATATCTGAGAAGTATTGGAAAGTTTACTTTAGCTTTTTGGCATAATATTCTACTAGGAGAAGAACTTGGTCAGAGACGCTATTTACAGTTGTTGGGAACCCTTTTGCAAGATATCAAACCACGGCTCTGGTTGCTCATCAAACAACATCGACAGTTTTCCCACGATGAAGGACAACGGATATGCGATGCCTCCCTGGGAACTTTTATCTCCCGCAGCTGCTCCTCCAATCTTGACTTTTGATGAGCCCACTCTAGAGAGAATATCTCTCGCGTCCGCCAACGAACCTCAAAACGACACATACCCTTCTCCAGCAATGGCACAGCCTATTGGCCAGATGTGCTCTCCAGAGGGCCAGTGGAACTGCATGACAACTTCATTCCAACGGTGCGCCAGCGGTAGTTGGAGTATTGCTTTTCCGTGTGCGGCGGGGACAATTTGCCAACCTTTTGGCTTGACGGACTACATCACAATCGAGTATGAGCCGACTGCGAATAACGGCCAAGCGGATGATGGGAGGACTGGGTGTGACCACGATAGGGGTGGGAGAAGGAGTTTTGGGCTTCGAAATACGCCTAATCTGGTCTTGTTGTTTACGGCGTTGGTAGCGGGAGTTTTTTGGGGTATCCTTGGGTGAATACGTGGGGATATGGCGATATGAAATGAAAGTCGAAAGAAGATTTTTTTCTTAATTTATTTTCACGATTTTTCTGGGAAAAAGGGATATTATTTGGCAATATCGAAGTACACATGTTCAATCTCCTATAATGGGGCTATCTAGGATGTGCTATGCTACTACATGTACTGCCAGCAGACAAGCGGATTGGAATTGTCTAAGAATGAGCTTTAGAAGGCGTGAAACAGATTTTTTAAGATGATCTGTACAATAGTAGGGCATCTCGAAATAAGTTTGAGATCAACAAGTTGACAAGTTACAGATTGCACTATACCTTGCGTATTAATTGTTCATTTCACGCTAACTCTGTATCACCGTGTACTGAATTTCCATTTTTCCAGCCACAAGACTATATACTCTGGCCATCCAGCTTCTCATTTGGGGATAGATAGAGAATATGAAATTATCCGATATTAGCCGGGCGGATTTTGTTCTGTTCGGGCAAGGACTTGCATATAAGATTGATCCATCTCTGGCTGTGGCTCTTTCAACAGAATTGTTAACTGTGTTTCACTGCGCTTTGTGAGCTCCTTGATTTTCCAGTTTATACATGAGAACGGGAGAATCATTTGGATGAGGCTTGATGGTTTCTCTTAATTAGACGAAACGGAAATATAGAAGAAAGGAAAGAATCAACATGTCAAAAGGAACCATTTTGGTCACGGGAGCCAACGGCGGACTTGGGTCTGCCATTGTGCAAAACATCATCAGCACGCCCGATCTAGCCTCAAACTATGCTGGCATCTACGCGGTGCGAAAAGCAGCCACTGCGATGACGCTCCAAGGGGTCCTTCGTCGCGCCCCGTTGGATCATAGACACGAGACGGTAGAAATTGACCTCGGCTCACTGGCCAGTGTTAGGAAGACGGCTGCAGATATCAATGCAAGAGTTGCGAAAGGCGACTTGCCCAAGATCCGCGCCCTCATCTTGAATGCTGGATATTCGGATTATGCCAATCTTGTAAGTGGTGCTGACGAAAACACGTCGGTAATCAACTTTTTGGTACGGTCATTGACAACGGAGTGTACGAGCCAGGTTATGAGTGAAGATGGCCTCGAAATGACCTGACACATCAACTTTCTGTCCAACATGCTCCTGTCGCTGCTTCTCTTGCAAAGCATGGATGCGCAGGACGGGCGCGTCCTCTTTGTCAGTAGCTGGTCCCACGAGTAAGTCGACAAAAGACAAGAGCCGAACGGCGCAATGAAATCTGACATGGAAGTTCCTTCGCCTAAAGTATCGATGATCCCCGCAATGATGTGATGATGGGCGCGTATAAAGATACTGGATACCCAACATTGTTTCCTGGCGCGGAAGTTCTCGCCAAAGGTCAATGGAGTCGTCCTGAAGACGATCCCGGCATCAACTCGGGATTCCGTCGATACGGGGCCAGCAAGCTGTGTGCTATGATGCTGTGGTATGATGATTGCCTCTGCTTTTCCCACCCATCCTTATCCTTGAGCCTTCTCGTAAAAGTCAGCACTGAACAATCTCTTACAGCGAAGAATTGGCAGATCGCATAGCCAAAGACCCGAAACTGAACAATATCTCCGTCGTGAGCTTGAGTCCGGGCACCATGCCCACCAGCTTCGGCCGTAGAGCAGGTTTCCTGATTGGTGTTGTTGCCACGAGGGTTATAATGCCAGTGCTGTCTGAAATGAGCGTGCGGTTCAGTCCCAACGGCATGCTCCGACCTTCGTGGAAGAGCGCCGCGGACGTCATCAGGGCTTGCTTTGACATTGAAGCATATAAAGGGGAGGCGTTGCATTTGGATGGCACGGCCAGCCTTCAGATTGCCAAAGACGCGAAAGATGAGGCCAAGAGAAAAGAGCTGTGGGAATATGGACTTGGAGCAGCCAAGATGGATGAGGGAGATACAGCGTTGGTGGAGTGGACATAGTAACTGAGCAGTAAACAGCCAACTCACCTGCGAGTTTGGACAATACTGACTCCTTATCCGGAAACCGTGTACTGAACTGATGCATGCGTTTTCTTCTTCTTCGGAATTAGATATTAGTAGGTAAAAACGGATGGAAAAGATTGGACCTCATGTACCCAATATCCAAGTACCCGACTCCTTTCAATGGTGCCTTGAGTTTATAATTTTTACTTGGTATTGTCTATGCGATTCAAATGCTGACCACGTTTTATCCTTTCAAAAGTTTTACTCACTAGAAAATGCAAACCCCGTCTTTCATGCAAGGCACTTGGTGGGTTAGCTAGTCAACGCATAAAACAAAACGGCCTGTTCAGTGAAATGTCGTTGTTGTGTGCGGTTCTACTGAGAGGGGCCAAGTATTATCAGTTGGGAACCTCCATCAGGCCAATGCATCTTTATATCGGAAAACGCAGGAAGCTGATTGAAAGATTCCTATTGGGTGCCTTATTATTCAACTTTCACAGCATTTTTAATCCTCCCCAAGGCCCTCATAAGTGGCACGTCATATAAGGCAAGGCGATTTTTCAGCTGATTCTTTCTTGAGCCTCTTTCCTTTTTCTGTGAGTCGCTTCACAGCATTTTTAATCTCTCCTCAGGTCATATAAACACAGCCTCTCCTTGGTGTCGGCATCTTCACAACATCTCAGCCCTTTACGATACTTTCCACAAGGCAAGTACCGGTTCGTTAAGATAAGTGGGAACATTTACTGAACGAATGCACTCTGTTGTCCCCTTCTGGCCCTTATTAGATAGACCCCTACGCTCAATTGAGTATCACCGTCTTCACAGCATTTTTAATCTCCCCTCAGGTCATATAAACACAGCCTCTCCTTGGTGTAGGCCTCTTCACAGCAACACAATCCTTTATGATACTTTCCACAAGACATGGACTGGTTGGTTAAGATAAGTGGGAACACTTACTAACTGAATGCGCTCTGTTGCCCCCTTCTGGAAGGCGTGGCCAAATCTACGAAAATCGAAGCCGAGTTGGCAGACCCTGGCAATCTGAGGTAAGGCACTAGGACATGAAACAGGCGCCGTCACTTTGTGGGAAATGATTGGGAATGGCGCCAAGAATAGACGGAGACCGGCTCTGTGAATAAGATTGACGGGGAGCCACCGATCTGTGCCCCGGGCTTGCTCCGAATCGGTGTTTCGATTAGATGGTGGAGCGGCTCGAGAGAATATTGTTGCTGGCATAGTCGATCGCATCACAATGCGTCACAGCGGATAGGAACCACTCGGCGAGTCCACTCAGTGATCAACACACATGTCATCGATACTTGATGCTAGAAACGAATGGATGAATCAATCCTGAGCAAAATTAAGCGCAGTAGAATCTAGAATCATGAGGCTGGAGCGGGCGTGGCCTGTTTGTCCAGTCCCTTGTCCATGGCCGGCGGCTCGAAATCGCGTGACAGACATTCGAGTCTCTCGACCAGCCAGTCCGCCTGCGATAGCCGTCCGGAGACTGCAAAAGCATCTGCAATATGCAGGGGTTCAAAAGAAGAAGAAGAGAAAATCCCGCCGTGGAGCTTCTCGGCGGTTCAATCTCATTCAGAATACTACTAGTAGTAACAGCCGCGGACCCAAACAGGTGGCGCATCCCGCAATCACGGCAGAGTGCATGCAACGCGGATTAATGTTGAATCTGGTGAAATGGCCGCGCCACAGCAGCAACTTGCACGGCATTGAAATGTCCAACAGCCACTCAATTGGCGCCGAAACGTGTCTGTAACGGTGCCTGGCTGCAGCTGGAGAGCGCCAATTGGTTGGTGGACGAGGACCGCCCGCTAATGTCACTAGGAAACAGAAGAAGCCTCCTGCGCCAAAAAAGAAAAATAGAAAAAAGGCGTGGGGCTTATTCCGGGTCGAGGAATCTCAGCACTAGGAATGAGCAGCAGATGAAGATCGCTCTTGCTGATTTCTTCTTATTCTTCGCTCGTTGCTAAGAAAGGAAGAAGCAGAGCTGTTTATTTTTGTTTGCGCGCGCACTTTTTGGCATTGCGAAGATCTCGGTGCCGTGGAGAGAACAGGAAGTGTTTGCGAGAGGGCTGCATCAAGTACAAAAGAGTTGAGCAGCTTCGTTTGACCTGCTGCGCATATTCACCACCACCCACCTCTTACCTGCCAACCTACCTGCAAACTCAATTTCCTTAATTTCCTTTTTTGTTCCATCTTGATGACTCGCTCTCCTCGCCCAATTGCTTTCGACCTTTTCTTTTCTTGTTTTTCTTCTTCTTTTGGTTTCTTTTCCGGCTGCCGATCCTTGGACCTACCGACCAAAACACGCAGTCCTACACATTCCTCGCTTTCCTCTCGCTCTGGAAACGGCTTCGACACGCTGAGACCTGTTTGACGCAGCGCCCGTGAACGACCAGCTACTCCCGCAGAAGCAGAGCAACACCGCAAAGCAGCAGCAGCAGTAGCAGCAGTAGCAGCCAACCTTGCAGCACCACCCGCACTGATACTGGTTGAACATAAAGCACGGCCGTCCCGCTAAAGTTTGCTGGGGCGCAACCCCTACAGCTGCCAAAAATATCCCCCTAGAGCAGCCTACCGAGCCATGTGGGACCGCGCCCGAGCCTCTGCCACGGCGGGTCTGGACAGGATGCATCGCCGTCATCTTACAGGCACTGCAGGCCTTAGCAGCACGAGCACAGCGAGCTGCAACAACCGCCCCGGCGCTGACAAGCACGCGAGCGTCGCTGCTACGCCCATGTCGTGGACCACGATTTCGACGACGACTTCATCCTCGACCTTTTACCAAATCAACGCCGACGGGCCTGCGAATGCGCTGGGCATCGACGTCGCAAACACCGCTGCAGCGCCGCAAAGACCGCAGCGCCCACAGGCTGATGCTCCGAGCGCCAGCGTCACATCGGCTCTCCACACTGGAATGTACGTACATTGCGATTTGGCTGATGTTCTTCCTGTTTTCTCGTCTACTTGTACTTGGCTGTACACACAATTGGTGGCGATGGCTGCGTCATGCACGGTACTTGTACTTGCACGCTGTAAGGCATCCTGCGCTGGAACCATACCTCCAGTTCACGTCGCCGCCTCATTCGCCAGCGTCTATTTATCTGCCCTCCCTCCCAGAGGCACATACCGGTCGCTTGTTGAGGGCACAGCCTCCAGCAGATGCGCGTCAAACAAGGAACGACAGAGGAAAAACAAGGCGCCGTGCCCTTCTGCATCGGGCTTTTTGTTTTCCCTCGAAAGAATCCGTCTTGGTCGCATGATGCTATTCCCGCGCTATCTGCACTGCCTGCCGCCATTGTTCGTTGCGCTATGATATCAGTAGTGCTGGTATTAGCCGTTTGCTTGAAATAGCCCTCGAGCGAACCCGGGCTGACGTCGTTCTTCTCCAATCTTAGAATCTCAACAGACGATCTCGCTGACCGCGCAGCGTCATTATCGCACCCTGGCTTTGAGCCGCCGCCGCGGAACCCCAGACGGCTTTTGCAACAATACTCCAAGGATTCGACCTGGTCCCTCGCTGCATCGGCGAATCCAGAGCCTCAGATCGTCACCGATTCAGAATCCAACTATACCAGTGACGGCGACGGATACTCTTCGTCCCCGGCCCCCAACTTCCAGCTGGCTGCCATGTATTCGAGGCGGCGCCCCCCCGGCGCTTGACCAAATCTCACCTCCGAGCTCACCAGAAATCGGCGCCTTCAAGTACGAGTAAGTGATGCGTACCTGTATTCAATCATGTCCCTCTTGCTACCTTGCTCGATCACAGAGGGGTTGGTGATTTCCAAGCAGCCTTGGCCATCTCAATAGGCGTACATACTAATAAAGCATTGCTCACATAGTGCGCCCGTGTCCCCCATTGACGACGAGGACACCGATTTTCGAGAAAATCCTTTTCAAGGAAATCAAAGACAACAGCCTTTCACGACGCCACGGCAAATGACTGATAGACCCGTTCAAACGCATCAATACAGAGCCTATCAACCACCTGTGGAGCCCATGCCTTTGACTTTTGAAAATCCAAGAGGTCTGGCAGACGTGCCGGCGCCACATGCCGCTTTGCCACGGAGCAACAAGATGCGCTTACCTACCGTCAACGAGAGTTCAGTTGCGCAACGATTTAAATTTCTCACAAAGGGAGCTTCAGCGCCGACAGAGAATCTGTCTGACCGGCCAACGCGGGGCGGTCCAGGTGAAGCGCCGGTTCATATTTCACGAAGAAGCAGCAAGCGCATCAGCCGCACTTACAATGGGCCTCGAAACATATCAGCTCCGCTGCCGTCTATTCAGTCGTCCTCTGAGCTAGAAACGCCTCCGCGTGAGCAGGCAATAGCAGACCGCGACCTTCTCCCCTCGGCGCGGGCGCAAAGGCCAGAGAACACAAGTATGAACCCGTCTAGTTTCACGCCGCAGAATGTCAACAACATCAATGCTCTTCCAACGCCGCCTCCCAACCAGAGGTACCCGACGCCGCAATCTATGGAATCAGCTCGTGCGCAGTCGCCTTCAATTGCGGAACTGACTCCCACAGCGCTGAGAATCATTAAGAGGAAACCAGCGCAAAACCATCACGCCGAGCCAGCACCACCCGCTAACCCATCAGATTCAAGTCCGGCTTACATAAATCCTCCTCCCCGGAGAGCCTCGGCTGCTGCCGCTACTACTACTACTACCAGTACTGGACCTTATGAAACAGCGCCTCAGCGCACCAATGTCGGCGAAACGTGGACGCAACCCCCTTCGCGTTTCAGTGTCACGACCTATGCTACTTCAAATGCAGGCACTCCCCAGCAGCCTTCTGAAGGACAAATGCCTACAATGACAAACTCTACCGTCCCTGTCGTGACCCGTCCAGGCCCGTTTTCGAAGCGGGAAATTCATAATGTTCCTTCTGCCAGCCACACAATAACGATGCCTAAGCAAAGGGCGCAAATGTCCAGCCCATACGGCGCTGGCAACCAAATTGCGGTCTCGAGCGAGACATCTCTCAGCGGGCCTGCCCCTCACGGCCGGACCGTCAGCAACATGGAATCATCGCGTCGCAGTTCCATAATGTCAATGTCCAAGCCACTCCCTCCGGCGCCGCCAGAACTAGCATCCTCGCCTAATGATAGAATCGCGCAACTAAGTGCTGTTCTGTCGGGATTGGCTCGCCGCAAGATCAACATTAGCAAGAGCATCCAGCAGATGACGGAGCTGATGCCTCGAGATAACCTGATGGCCAGCGAGGAGGTGCTTCGAAAGAGGGAGGTTGAGAAACAGAAGATACAAGGGCTGAAGCAAGAGCTGGCTGAGATCCAGCATGAAGAGTACGACTTGGGCTTGAAGTTACACAGAGCGTACAAGCGCCAAGAAAAGGATGCAGAATACGAACCAACCACGTTGTGGGTTCGCAGAATTACTACCAATTAAACGGTGTCGTTGTTATGTACTGGCTGGTCTGGCGATGAACATTTTCCCTTTTTGTTCTTTTCTATTCTTTCTATTCTTTTTTTTCTTTCTGGTCAAAGATATCAAATCATGTATGAGTAGGTATAAATGGTAAAAGGGACAGCATCTAGCGCAACTTGGAGGTGGTCAATTTATGAGATTGCTTATATCTTTATGAAAACAAATTCGATTTACTTTCCTAACCTTATTTTTCTCTTCTCTCCTTCCCTTTGAATTGCTTGTTGTTAAATCATAACCGCTCCAGCCGTGACAGTAGCCATAGTTCCATCAGTATACACAGCCCCAGAGCGTTCGTCTCTCCCAAGGACAGTACAATTATCGTGACAGTAAGATGCATGGCGAAGAGGGTAAAAGTTGGAAACTGTCGAATGCTGAGTTTTGCGAGATACCATGATGTGGGCAAGTACTTTTTCATAAACTTGAAGCAGGCTCCTGTGAAGCGAACAGACGCAATGGTCGTATTATGGAAGAACTTTACAGTGAAGAATATCGACAGAAGCGTGGAATAAATGCATAGCACAATGGCTCGTGTGAAGTAAAACAAGTGGCGGAAGAACCAGACGATTGGATATGGCTGATAGGGCAGATAGCCGCGCGTTTCGAACGATGGAGGGACGAAGCTGCTGCTCGACAGTTCTCTATAGCGCCATTGAGAGGCGTGGACTGTATTGTTTTTTGAAGAATAGGCCGAAGTTGTCTCCGAAAAGGTACTTTGATCGTCGCGGAGGATATCCAGCCCAAGAGTCAAGCAAGTCGGCGCCGGCACACGATTGAGTCTCATGCCTGTTAAATTCGCCAACTGGTGAATCTGCCGGTGCACTCTCTCGAAATACGCAAAGAGGGCGCTTCTCGCGCGCATGACTGCCTGGACTGTATAATAGAGCGTGTAGATTGCCGCCACGGCCAAGTGCGCCGCGCTGAGGAGGATGATGCTGAGGCTGTGCAGGACGGAGATTGTCGATGCGCGGTGGATGATGAGCTGGGCGGCGATGGCGTAGAGGATGAAGAAGCTGGTTGTTGCTGCCGAGGGGGGGAAGTGTTGCGGGCAGAGGCCGTAGAGGAGGATGAGGAGCAGGAAGGGGGAGAGTTGGAAGAGAGAAGTCATGATGGATTTTGGTGCGAGTTTGAGGAAAGATGGTGTTGTTGAGATGTTTTTTTTTTGTATATATTGGTTGAAGCTGATTGTATGAAGGGGAGATGAAAGAGATGGAAAGGGGGGGAAGACAAAGAAAAATGAGGAGGATGAAGATGGGGGTTTTTGAATGGGAGTGGTGAGGTGGTGAAAGTGAACGGGAGTTGAAGTATGGGTGGTGTTGACTTGAAAGGGACATGTTCAGATGAGGTCACAAAGAGAGGTTGGGATGAAGTGAAGGCTTCAATTGGTGCTGTAAAACAATGCGTCTACTTTTATCTATCAAGAGAGCCAATCAGACTGATTATAGTATATAAAGAAGAGATGATTGATCTTGTACAAGTGTTTGCTACTGAATTTAGCATATACACCTTGATATGCGCATACACGCTCATATATACAAATACACTGAAACGAGAAGTAAATAGCTTATTGAAAGAAGATGGAGCTTCTTTTCTCATAACCAATTATATCAAGAGCAATAAATCAAGTCTACAAATCGTCATTAGGCTCATTGATATATATACCATATATACATGTGCATTAAAAAAAGGCATCAACGCCTCCATTTCTACCAAATCCTCACTCATTCAACACCTCCTCTTCACTCCTTCAGCCAGTCAAGCACAACCTTTGTAAAGTTGGACGGGGCCGAAATCTGCGGCGCATGGCCCAGCGTCGGGAACTGGTACAGCGTGCAGTCGGGGATCTCGCCGCAGACCTGCGGGCCCAGCACGTTGAAGTGGCCCAGCGTGGCGGCGACCTCGGGCGAGGCCCAGTTGGAGCCAATGGCGACGTGGTCCTCGTCGCCGACGATGAGCAGCGTCTTGGACACAATGTCGCCAAAGTAGTGGGCCACGGGCGAGGTGAGCACCATGTCGACGATCTGGCCCTGGTTCTTGATGAACTGCGCGCGCCGCGAGCCGTAGTAGATGTTGGTCAGCATCGTGACCCAGACCGTGTACGAGTCCTGCCACTGGCCGACGTAGTAGATGGCCTGCTCGTAGGCCTTGATGGCGTCGAACGTCTGCGCGGCCTCGGCGGCGATGTCGTAGTCGATGGACACGTACGGCACGCCCTTTTCCACATAGTCCTCCAGGCCGACGGGGTCGACCAGCACCAGGCGGTCAATCGTCTGCGGGTACTGCAGCGCAAAGCGCGTGCTGAGCATGCCGCCGACCGAGTGGCCGATGAGCGTGATGTTGCCGATGCCCAGCGTGTTGAGCAGGCCGCGCGTGTTGAAGGCCAGCTGGTTGAGGCTGAACTGGTAGTTGTCCGGCTTGGAGCTCTTGCACCAGCCCACCTGGTCGGGCGCAATGACGCGGTATCCCGCGCCGGCGAGGGCCACGATGGTGTCGTTCCACGTCGGGCCGCAGAAGTTCTTGCCGTGCAGCACGACGGCGGTCTGGCCGTTGGGCGCGCAGGTGGGCTTGACGTCCATAAAGGCCATCTGCAGCTGCTGCTGCTGGCTCTGGAAGGAAAAGACGTTGACGGGCCACGGGTACGTGAAGTTGGAGCCGTTGAGGTCCGCCGGGAAGGGCCCCTTGGAGATTGTGCCGTTGGCGGCGAGCTGCAGCTGCGCGGCGGCGAGGCTGGCGGCCGAGACGAGGCCCGAGGCGAGCGTCGAGAACTTCATGATGCTGTGGCTGCGAGGGTATAAGACGTAGAGGAGGGAGAGGAGGGAGGTGAGCTCAAGCAGAGGGAGGAGGACACGCAGTGAAGGAGGGTGGGAGAGACGCATTTAAGAAGAGCCAGAAATGAAACGAAAACGTCGCCATGTTAGTCCGTTTCTGCTACTACCACTGCTACTACACCAGCTCTAGGCCAGGGGAGGCACAAGAATTGGCGATGGACTGCGCATGGCGAGCGGAGAAGGCTTCGGTTCGTTGCCATCGGGACAAGGGCTCGTAGACGATGAGGCTTCGGTCCCCATGCAAGTGCAGGGTCGGCATCATGTCCACCGAGGAGGTACTCTGCAGGTTGCCACGAGGTACCAGCGCACAACGACCAAAATCCCCAATTCCAAGGATCATTACTAAGAAGAGTCAGTATTTCTGCCAGTGTCTTATTACTCAATCTATTCAACTCAGCGGGCGCTCATCAAATCCAGCCATGGTGGACTGCACCCATAATCTCCAGTTAATCCTAGGGCCAACAGCTGAAAGTCAAGCCCGGTAAGGATCCAATGCTTCTTCCCCCCGTTTTAGCGCACTCCAGCCACTGCACTCTTGTCTGCATTTGATTGCAGCTCCTCCGCGGCAGCCCCAGCCGAGCTCTGCAGCCAATACAGGTTCTTTTCTCTCTTTTGTTTAGCGCAAGGTACCGCCGGGGTACCAGTGACGGTACCTGCAGTTGGCCGCACTGGCTTTCTGGACGGCCGGTTAATTTTCCTATTTGCGCTGTGTCTCCCGTTCGGCACCGGGTCCGGCACGAGGCGGTGCCGCAGCGTGTTATAGCCAACGGCATTCGCTTCAGTGGAGAGAGCGAGCAAGAGATTATCAAGAGAGAATCTATGCCACATCAATGCAAAGTCTGTGCCTAGAGAGACACAATGCAATACAACGCCAATGCTTTACGCGGAGCATGGCCAGCAATACCATGACATGGGCGTAGCAGCAATCCGCTAAACGTCCAGCATGGTGCTATCCACCCGGGAATATCAAGCCATGGAGACGATATTACCACAACCACGTTTTCCATCTTCAGCCTCTCCGTCATACTTCTGCTACAACTTTTCCCTTTGCGGTTCGCTCAGCGAGGGGGCTATTTAAATAGACCCCCATTGAGCCCAATCAACTTACTCAAGGCCATCGCCAATGGGCATAGACTCGAATCCTCACCCCGGTTCATTCATCTCATTATTCTCCGTATGACGTCCAAATATTGTCTGCTGGATTGCTGCTCCTACGTCTACCTCTACTAGGGATAGCATCGTCTCCTTTCAGACATCATGCAGGCCTCGTCCCAGTATTACTCCCTACCTTGCTCCGTTTCCCGGCCGAGTTTGCCGTCTTCACCGCACGAGCTGAAGGGACTAGCACCTCGTGTCCCATCCAAAGAACTGGCATTTTGCGTCTTCTAGCGTCTTGGCTTCAGTTGAGTGACCTTCTCCCGTCTTCCGGTAGGTCATGCCACCGAATCGATGGAGAGCGAAAAGGTGACTCCTGCATATTTTCTGGGCCTCCCTTGCACGCTCCCAGCTCGCCGGGTCCATCGTATCTTCTTAAAGGCTTCAATTTGCGGCCATGGGAAGGAAAACCATGCTACTGAAATGTGATATTTTAGATAATCAGACAATGGAAGCAAACTATTGCTTCTAGTCTCTGATCAGCACTCCTCGCCAGCAATCGTCTAGTACAGGGCCATAGTTTCGGTGAAGAGACACTGTCCTATGCTTGTTTTTTCAATGGCCAACAATAAGACAATTTTGATGCTCTCATGTCACAGTCGCTCAAAAATCTGTTCTTTTCGATGACAACATAATGGACCAGCCAGTTCTGCTCTCCAAGCACGCTGCTGTTTGGGGGTCTTGTTCCATACTTGTCTTGCTGCAAAGGCGCATGTTTTGCCCGTTTATGCGAGTTAGCTTGACTGCCGCGCTTGCCCAGTTGAGGCTTTTTGCAGAAGACCCGAATATGCGACGGAAGTGGACTTGACGGGCTCGGAGTTGGAGTAGTGTCCACAGCCATTCCGCGCGGCAGGGCCGGCAAACTCGTCGCGGCTAGGGGTTTTGGCACGAAGCGGCATTCACGGCACACCGCAGACATGGCGCCACGGGCCACTTTCAATCAACTTGATGTTTTGGTAAACCACTTTGATCTCTACTGGCTATGCTTCACATTTTTTCTCTTCTCTCAATAATGAGCTTTGAGTAGTCGGAAGAGTGACAGAGTTGATAGGGATACCGGCTCTAAGAAAGGGGAAGCTCCCCGCCGAGCTGGTGGAAAAGTGGCTGCAACTCTTGATGGAGCACGGCGACTGTCGTGGGCTGCAGCAGCTATAGCAGCAGATAAGGGGTGAGAGAAAAGGTGGTCAAACACCAAGCTTATATCTTCTTCCATTGCTCGTGAATCGAGTCCGATCGGTTGCTTGCGCCCGCTTCCCCAGAAGGATCAGCGCTGGATCCATGCATGACACGCATCCGCACGAACAGGTCGTATCGTCCATCGCCTTTGAGAAGAGCAACTTTTCTCTTCTCTCTCTCTCTCTCGGCGCCCTTCCGCTCGCTCTCGCTCTCAGAAGCACCGAAATCGGGACCAGCGACATGCGCTTGGTTCTGGTGCTGACGGGCCTGACCCAATCCAGTGACCGGAGTCCTCGTCCTGCGAGCAAGAGACGACGTTGGAGCAGGGTTTAAGATTGGCGACATGTCGTCGGCCCTCTTTAGCGTCAAGAGCAGGCCCTGGACTTTTATCTTAGCAACGTGCTAGTACGGCTTGGGAACTTCGTGTAGTGGAGAGGCACTGAGGCCCAGTGTGCGACCAAAGTACCTTGAGGTACCGCGGTTCGCCTGTGCTTACGACTCGGAGTACACGTATTTCCGCGTGCTGCTCTGTACTCGGTGGGAGAAAATCTTGTATGGAATGCATATACATAGGTATATCTTCCACTTTGTCGGTAATAAACGAGCCGGAAAGCTGCGACAACTCGTGCTCTGCTGCCGCAACTCGATTTGTTTTGTCTTCCCAAGCGTCGTCACAAAAGTTTAAACTGACTCAAGAGAGATCTGGGTGATCCACGGGAGATCGCTGACGGCTCTCCCGCCCAGCCAGCTTTTGAACTGAAGCCGCCGTTGTGGACCAAGAGGCCGTTAGCCTGGAGCCAAAAACAGTGAGAATCGATAATTCGAAAAGCGACAAAAATTGTTCAAGAGTAGCCTCAGCTTGCTCAAGTCTGACAATTTGTGCTACAGCTATTTCTGTTTGATTCTCATTCATTCTTCTCTTCTTTTTCGGTCCTTTGGATAAATGGTGGATGCTCAGCGTGCCTATCGCGCAGATCTTGCCCGTTTCCGACGATAGATCGGCGCATGTCAGGGACCGATTGTATGGACACAGATTTGACAGGCGCAACACAAATATTTACAATGCGGGAAATGAAAAAGACGGATGCCTCATTGCCTTTTGACATTGTGAGCCAACGAGATAGGCTACAAGTATCCACTGCGACCCTTTGATATATCGTAGATGGAGAGGGCTGAAACGAGCAAAGATGCATGTGAATATATCCCAAGAGCAAGGAGGGTTCAACCCGACGATTCACGCTTCTACTTACATCTCAAAGAACCTGGATAGGTACCATTGTTCAAATTAGAGTAGCATTGCAGTAGGTAAGCATCCAACTCATGGCGATCGCAGATGTTGGTTTCCCGTCTTTTCTGCAGGATAATCAGCATGCACAGCCTCCCCCATGCCATGCCATGTGTCTACTTATAGTCTGCTTCGTATTTAATATTCCGCTCCGGGGTTCGGCTGTTTACGATTAATATTTGATTGCGCATGTAATACCGTGACTTTTTTGTAGACACAAACGGAAACAATACCAGTAATTTCACAACTCCATCTTCCTGTACCTATGTGAACAAAGATAGACCGGCTCTCGGGAACAAAAAAAAAAAAAAAAAAAAAGTGAAATAGCGTCCTCAGCTGAAAACCTCTCTGAATCCTTCCTATCCACTTTTCTACAAACAATCTAAAGAGACTTTCCGTAGCGTCATGTCATGTAACGCAGGCTGTAAAAAGAAACGAAAAAAAAGAACAAGTGCTGTGCTAGCCCGTCTCAAGTCCGCGCTGAATGAAGCAGAACGACAAGGTACCTTTTTTTCCCTTCTTTTTCACGGCAGGTCCCCACCAAACACTGGAAGCGCTTTCCTGATTCTCTCCATCCCGTCCCGTCGGCAGCTCTGGGCTAATCCATTCTAGGCTTAGCCCTGGCCATGCCCTTTTTCGGCCCTCTCGGGTGGTGGCGCATCCTGTATCGTCTCCACCAAACGGACATTGGCTTTTGGCAGCTAAATCTTCTTAGCTGCAAGACAAACAACGATGCCGCCGGGGAGAAGCGCTGGCTTTCCGTGCTGGGTCCTGGTCTGAACTGCGGAAAAGGCCTCTCGTATTTTTGGTGTTTTGGCGTTGCTTTTCTTTTTGTTTTGAAGGATTTGCTTCCTTGACTGGAATCGATATGAAGCACAACTAACTTGCCATGTACCGCCTCTCGCAAAGGCCCGGCAGCCGATATAGAAAAGAAGCTGGCAACAGGCTAAAGTCCACGGCCAGGGTGGAATCAGCGCCAAGCACGAGACAAGCCGTGCAACTTGTGAATGGCATGTCTATGCGGAGACGATTGCTAGTCCAGTACATGCAAGTACAGTGCTGTATGTTGCCAATATTCTCCTCCTGCTTGGGGTCCTCGTTCTCATTCCACTTTCGTCCAGACCAACGTCAAGACCCATGTCCACTCACGCATTGCCCTTGCAGCCCGTGGAAAACAAACACTCAACTCAGCTCTCCTCTCCTCGCTCTCTTTACCTGAACCATGCACCAGAGAGGAGTGGCAGGGCCATTATCGCGGCCCTTTGACAAGGTCCTTGTTTGGTGTCATCCAAGCCCACTCTTTTCCTCGGCGCTGCTGATGAAACCGCCTAACTGGCTTTGCCATCCCAAGCTGCACTTCATTTCGGCCATGCAGCTTCTGTTAGACGCGAGAGCCAAACTCTGTTAGCCGTAGTTTCTTTGCGAGGCTAAAAACTTGTGTGTCCTGGCCCGTACCGTAATGCCCTCGGTCGTTTCCGTTAGCTGGCTTTTTTCTCGATGAAGCATATGCACAGAATCGTGCTACGTTTCTGTTCCTCCCACTTCTTCTCCATCCTTTGCTTCCCGTCTCTGCCTATTTAGTAAATCGTGAGCCCACTCAGCCACCCGGGGAAGAAGAAGATATAGGGAAGGCTGTCCCCCATGTTCACACCGTCCCCTCCGATAATCTGGTATTTCCTTTCATCCTTCCGGCTTTTGCGCCGTTCTTGCTCTGCCAACTGCCGGGGGACACTTTGATCGTACACGACCAACAGACCCGAGAAATGCCTGGTCTTTTGTCTCCAGATGAAGCGGCTGCCAGCCATGCCGACCTCGTTCGAATCCCGAGCATCGTCTTCTTCGCCGTGACACCCATCTTTGTCGCCATCAGATTCTGGAATCGTATCTACAGGAGAACAGGGCTGGGATGGGACGATTACACAGTTTTAGTGTCATTTGTATGGCATCTCCCGTCATTCCTCTGTCCCTTGGAAGGATATTTGTGATTGGGTTGGGGTACTAACATCTAGAAACTACTAGTTTTGTACGCTGCTGGTGCAAATATTCATGATGATTTCATGTAACTATGGGTTTGGCAAACATATCAAGACCTTATCGGTCCCAGACAAGCTGGCTGCTCTCAAGGTATGACTCTGAGTTGATTTCTCGCCTTCATTTCAGTGGAAAACAACTCACATAACCTTTTGTTGAACAGTGGTTCTACGTTGCGCAAATCTTCTACAAGCTCACCATCGGCCTGACCAAAATGTCCATTGTCCTCTTGTATCTGCGAATCTTTGTCCAGAGGTGGTTCCGCATCTGCTGCTACGTCCTGCTGGGCATCGTTACGGCATACGCCATTGCCAGCACGCTCGTGTCCATCTTCCAATGCAGCCCGATCACTGGAGCCTGGGACAAGTCGTCCAATCCTACATGTGTCAGTCTGACGCAAAACTGGTACGCCAATGCCGGCTACTCCATCGCCACCGACGTTTTGATCTTGCTGCTGCCGATGCAGCCCATTTGGGCAAGCAAACTGCCCCTTAGCCAGAAGAGGGCCTTGATGTTTGTCTTTGCTCTTGGTAGTTTGTGAGTTTTTTGCCTTTGCTGAGAGAAATGACTTGATTTGCTTCCAGGATATATGTAACTAACCAACTGTAGTGTGACTGTGACATCCATCATGCGTGCCACTACTCTCAACTTCTCGACCACTAGCCCTGATACGACTTGTGAGATGCTTCCCCCCCCCCCCCCCCCCTTTTCTTGAGAATTCATATTTTCTAACGGGCTTTTCAGTTGACATTGCCTCGACTCTGTGGACCATTATCGAAGAAAATGTGGCCATTATCTGTGCCTGCCTGCCCATGTGCCGTATCGTCCTGGCCTTCCTCTTCCCCCAGACTTTCGGCACCAATATTCCTTCCAAGGGCTCTACGGGAGCATCTGGCGCTCTGGGATCGGAGAGCCGCAACAAATACGGATATGAACGCTCCACTTCGCCCTCACGCCGCCAAAGCTGGAAACCCTACACTGGACCAGGCGGAGATAACATCACCCGCAGTGTGGCCGCCCACCAGAGCGACGATACGAGTGAGGAGTTTATTCTCACGTCAGTGCAGAGGCACGGCTCGTCAGACGACCAGGATGGAGCGATTCGCAAGACTACAAAGTACGAAGTGTCGTATGAAACGGGGCCATACAAAAATTAAAAGGCTGTTATGATGTTTTTTTTTTTTTTTTTTTTGTTTTTTTGCGATGATGGAGTATTTGACAAAAAGCGGAGGAAAAAGACGCCGGTTTTCTCATGTTATCTTTGGCTATTTTAGGGGACTGTTTCTCATGATCATTATGTAGGGACCGGCTCTCTAAGGCTTTTCTTTTCTTCTTTCCATCCACTTTCCAATTTCTGTTTTCTTTTGTATATATTGCATCGGTATCAATTCTTCCGTTTTGGAGTTTTGGAGACCGTTTATGACGACATGGGGGACAAGGCCCTTACTGTACATACACCTGTTCTTTTTCCTTTGTCTAATTAGAGATACCAATCAAGACATGATTCAACCCTTTCTATCATATATCAGTGTATTTGCTTTTTACACAGTACAACTACATCACTAATCCCTGGCAGTCCAGAACATTCCCATTCTTCATGCCCAGATCTAGCGTTATGCAGACATTGCGCCCTTGATGCCAGGGGTTCGTTGTTCTCGGCCCATGCGGACTCTGTGCACTCGGTATTTACGGATCCTTGTAGAAGAGGATAAAAGATGAAGAAAAAAGAAAGAAAACGCCATGGATAATACGTTGTTGAACTTGGCCATTCAGCAAGCGCATCCTGCTAGTATTGATGTTTCCTTTTTCTTCTTCGCCACGACATTTCTACTTTTTAGTCTGTCTCCGGTAAACCGTCTAATGATGGCTCACACAGAAACTGACAGGCATAATCCACACGGAACTGTATCCGCGACAACTACCAAATGGCACCACAAAGTCCCGCCCTCTCGCTTCGCCGCATATCCTCTCTCTCTCCCTCTCCACTCTGGCGCAGAAAACGATATCAAGGGGAAACAAAAAGAAACGAGAAAAAGAGAGGAGACGAACAAAAAAAAAATTGCTGATCCGGCATGGGCCGACCCATGCTCGTCTCGTGGTTCCCCTCCACCCCCCTTTTTATTACCTGTAATATTTTTCTTTTGTGTGTTTCCCACGAGTTTGGCCAGGGGTTGTTCTTTTTTTTTTTTTTCTCTCTCTCTTCGGTGTAATTGGCCCCGTCAAGGACGAGTTTGACTAAAGTAGAACGATGGAATGGTGTGCAGAAGAGGATCGGGAAAGGCCGTTTTTGTTGCACCCCTTTTTTTGGGGGGTTACGGCCAGGTAAGGGTTCTTCGGCGGGGAGTTGAGAAGGCGTCGCTTACAAAGTATTGAGCGAAAAAGGTGCCGTTTGCTTGAATGAATTTGATTGTGATGACTACCTAGATGACTGCTGATGGATTCTGTACAACGCACTGCTATAACTACAATAGAGATACTGCTGCGAAGAGTTACAAATAAACACCTAGGTGCCTGTATCAAGTTTGCTGGTTGAATGTGCACATGTCCAGGTTAGGTAAGTAAGACTAGAGGTTAAGCCCTGCATCCCTTCGGACATGCAAAAAGAGAAGAGAAGGATGGGGTCATAACAGGAGAGAGTAAAGGCTACCGGCTAAAGGGAAAAAGGAAGAAGACACAAGATGAGAAATAAGCAGACAAAGCTGTGCTTATGCCCCGTGATTCCTGGTGCAAGCACCCTCAACCAACAAGTCGATCCAGCGTAGCATTGACCCCAATCACCCCGTATTTGCAACCAAGATGCCGGATCTTGGGTTGCGCCCAGAATAAGCAGTCTCTAGTGCCCGTTACTACGAAAACGGCCCCCAAATCTGTGCATCTCATGCAAGCATCGGTCCCAAGTAGGTGAAATTGTAGCCAATGTTTCTTCACGGCATTTTTAACTCTCCCAAGGCCTTGACATAGTGAACCAAAAATTATGATGTCGGAGTGGAGTTTTGCTTCACAGCATCTTGTTACGCGCTATCCAAAGCCATCTTCACACTGGCTCAGGAATCAGATCCCCTTGATGCTCCCGGGATCATAAATTAGCCATGCACGCACCCATAGGTTCTATCAGATTTAGCTTGCCGAGGATCCGTAAGCCGGAGCAGCTCCAAGTGTATGGGCTGATGTAAATGTACGAGGCGAGCGATTTTAGATGCTACAAAAAGAGAAGAGAAGGTCGGAGCAAAACGGCCGGTGTTTGTCATGCGACGCTTTTTCGTCTTTGCTTTTTCTTTCGTGGGCGTTTACTAGTATGCTTTGTACCGTTTGTACTGCTACCTTTGAAATGCCTAGGGCGCAAGACTTGTTGGGATGAGCCGGTAGAATTGCCGTGGTCATCATTATTAGGGCAACCTTGAGTAAAACAAGGGGACTGCCGTCATGTAAACAACACGGGGCATGATTCATGCACTAGTATTGACAGGTTTGGCCAAGGCCTCGTTCTGCTGACAGTGTGGACTTTTTTTTTATACGCAGCAGGTTAAGTGTGAGATTTTCAGATCTGGGGTTTGAAATTGGTGCATATAATAAAAGTATGAAACTCAATGAATTTGATGAATAAAGCTCCATCACCTGCTGAGAAAGCAAATCATCATGAGTGTGTTGGCGGTTATTGTGCAAGGTATTCTTTCGAAAGCCAAAGTCACACAAGATGCTGGAGCTAATACGTTAATCATTTGTATTCTTTGTATTCTCAAGTAGATTTATTTTACACATTCATATACACGGCGTCTCATAAAGCCATCAGCTCATGCCCTCCATAAACTCAACTCTGTCAAGCAGCATCTGTCTGTATCCCATGTACTCCTTGAGGCCCTCCCACTCCGGGCCCATCTCCTCACCGTGTCTCCAAGGCTCCTTGAAACCCCATGCACATGCCACCTTGTCCAGAGCGGCTCTCTCCTCCTCTCTCAGCCATCGATATCGCAGTGGCGTTCCCGGCGTCCAGGTCACTCGCTTCATCTGGTCTTTGTTGCTCAGCTTGGCAATCATACCGAGAGAGCCAACCACAAGGAAGTAGCCCGAGATGCCGGCAACGGCAATTCCCGTAGCAGTGCTCATGTCCATGGTGTTTTGCCAGTAGGCGGCATAGCCCGTCGAGAGACCAAAGATGCCAAACGGCAGGGTGGCAAGGCCAAGAGCGGGCGCCGTGCCGTGCTTGATCAGCTTCTGGCGCTTAAACGCAGGGAGGGAGTACGAAGACTCGATGATTCCAAGAGCCGAGTCCAGGCTCTTGGCGTCAATCGCCGTCTGCAGAGCCATGTCTGCGATGGCGGGCTCAATGGCTCGAGCAGCCGCATTGGGATTCTGCTTCACGTACGCAATCTGGCCATCCTTGACGACGGGCTTTGGCTTGTTTGCAAACATCTCAAAGACAGCGGGCAGTGACTCTGGCTGGCCAAGCTGCGCTTGGATGGCGACGTAGAGCTCCAGGAACTCGGGCGTCATCTCGACATTCGGGTTCGCAACAATGGCGTATGCCGCGTGGGAGATTCGAAGAGTCGCCTCCGTCAGCTTGGCGTCAACGGGTATCCTGGCGCCCGTCCGTTCGGCTCCCAAGGAAACCAATTTTGAGGCCGAGGCCCTGTATTGCGCCTCTGCTCGCTTCAATTGGGGATGAAGCGCGGCGGCTGCTCGCAGACACGACTGCAGGGCAGCAGTGGTCAGCTGCTTGGCCGGGATGCCGTCGACGGAGAGGAACTTGTTGACGCTGTCCTCGGCCATATTCGCCAATTGCGAGGCGTCTGTCACCGGCCGCTGTGTCACTGGCACCGCATTCCCGTCTGCGTCTGATCCGGCGTCTGAAGCTGCCTTGGAGGCGGACACTGATGCGGTCCATCTCGCAGGCGTTGATCTCCATACCGAGCTTTGAACAACCTGGCGGGGGACCGCGGATAGAATTCGGCCAGAGAAAGGCTGCCTTGATACTCGTGCTGGTAATGAAGCACAGGATTGGCATATAAAGCCAACCTGCCGGGGATTCGCTCGTCGCATGGCGAGAAACGGGATGCGAGATGGGACGGAGCTGGGCTGAAGCGTAGCCAGTGGCGATTGCAAAACAGCGCAGAGTTCTTTATTGAATCGCCGTGCTGCAAATCCAGCGTCGCAACTTGACTAGGCCCAGGACGCTGCGCGGAAAAGCGAGGTCAAAGCAGCGAGGCGGAAAAGTTGCGAGCTTGGAGTTTGGCATAAAATGATTGCCGCAAGGCTGTGATTGGCTCCACCTTGGAAAAGTGACATATTCTGGTACATGCGAGCCAGTGCCAAAGTGCTGATCGCAGTGGTACATGTACCCAACAGCGCCTTGTGCGACTGTACTCATGTGTTCAAGCAAATGTCAAAACAAACAAAGGACATTTGATTCTTCGCTACAACACCCCATCTTTCACGAAACAAATCTCTCTCTTTTTCACTTCTATTACACGTTCTATACATAGAACAGGCTCCAGCTTTGAGGGCCTTGTCAAAAGAGTGGGCCCTTTGGCTGGCCCTCTCCTCGACTGCGCCGGGCTCGTAAGCCTTGATGACGAAACGCCAGCGACGAGCTTTTGCCTCTGCCATGCCCGCGTCGACATCCTCACCATCGCCCAGACGCTGCAATTCGCTCGCGACGCTCCTCCAACGCCCGTGTTTAGGGACGCAGACGCCGCTGCAGCACCGTCGACAGCCCGCGCAGCCTGCCATCTCCCACTAGAACAACCGCTCCATCTGCACCTCCACCCACGCCTCAGCTCAGCGCTGCGAAGACGCCGAGACTTCAACCACCTCGCGCGACTCTCCATATCCTGCCATGCCGCCTCCTCCGCCGCCGCCGCCGCCTCCATTGCCCGGTGCTGGAGGTCCTCCTCCTCCCCCCTCCGCCTCCAGGAGGAGCTCCCGGTGGTTTGCCCGGCCGTCCACCGCCAAGTTCAGGAGGTCGGGTGCGTGCTCTCGCCAACCGAGACCTTTGGATGGATCTATCCCGCTGACCCTGCTCTTAGAATGCTCTCCTTGCCGATATCAACAAGGGGAGAGCCCTTAAAAAGGCCGTCACCAACGATCGTTCTGCTCCAGTTGTTGGCAAGGCATCAGGGTCATCAGGAGGCCCTGCCATAGGCGGCGCTCCTCCGGTTCCCGCCCTTGCGCTCGCGCCGCCTGTTCCTTCAGCAAACCGAGCCCGAAGCAACAGTGATCACACCGCGGCACACCAAGATGTACGCCCAGTCGACTCAGCACCGCAGCTGGGAGGCCTGTTCGTCGGCGGCATGCCGAAGCTAAAGAAGCGAGGAGGAAACATCGATACGGGAGCCGGCTCAGCGCCCTCCTACTCCTCGGACTCTGAGAAAGCGCCGTCTCATTCTGCCCCCCATGTGCCGACCTTTGCCGCGCCGAGGCCGCCAGCTGATGCTGCACCATCTGCACCAGCTATTCCCATTCTTCCAGGGCGAGGACCTCCTATTCCTCCCCCAGGCGCAGCAGCGGGCCTGAAGAAGCCAAAGGGACCGCCGCCTCCAATTGGCAAAAAACCGCCGCCGCTACCGACTTCTCGAAAGCCCTCCCGAGCCACGCCGTCGCCAGTTCCTCCTCCGCCAGCTCCAGCTTCGGCTGCCCCAGTTCCTTCAGCTCCTTCAGCTCCTCCGCCACCACCAGCGTTCTCAGCACCGGCTCCCTTTGCGGCACCTCCTCCGCCGCCGCCGCCTCCAGCAACATCCGCTCCGGTACTGCCCGGAGCACCACCACCTCCTCCGCCTTCAGTAGCGCCTCCGTTACCCTCGCCATCGTCAGCTCCACGGGCTCAACCGCCGCCGCCGCCCCCAGCCCCTCCCGGAGCAGCACCTTCTCTCCCCCCAGCGCCGCCGGCACCGCCGATTTCAGCTCCCCCCGGCTTCCAATGGGCCTCCTCCTCCCGCAACACGACCTAGAGGGTCTTCCCTCCGCCATACGATGCTCGACCCGAGCTCCTTTACCCTAACCGCGAATGGAGGCAGCTCGCCAGCCCTTTCACCCAAAACCACTAACCACTCACGAACGATGAGTCAGGGCGGTGGGCGAATCTATATTGACGATAAGAGGTGGCACTTCAAGGACGAGAGCGTATTGCCAAAGCCTAGGGACTTTGTTGGGGGCGTAAGGAGATATAGAGCAGGTAGAGGGAGCAGTGTTCCGCTTGATTTGAGCGTGTTGAATTAGGGCCAATAGATGATATCTTTTTTTGAATTCATTTCCCCGGGGGGGGCGGTATACCCTGTGATTAAAGAAGAAACATTGACGACGTATGATATGTGACTAATATTGGAAGGAAAAGAGAGTCTCTACCTTTACACTCTCTCCATTTTGCCACGGCGATACTTGAGTATACAGATATGAAGTAGCGAATGTTGTACTTGTAATGCAAAACCCAGACATGAATCTGCTATTTTCCCATGGAAAATAATATACATCACATTATGGGCGTGGGATCCTTTTTGTCTTGAAAATACTTTGTTATATATTGTACAGATATGTTGTCTATTCCCAACACTCGCTTTTCCCACTCTTTCAATCCCCCAAACTTGATAATATTTTTTACATTGACTTCAGGTAGTTGGACTCCTTGATCTTGGCCCTTCTCTCCTTGCGCATCGCCTTCCTCAGCTCCTCTCGCTTCTCCAGCGCGGCGAGATTGTCCAGCACGGAGCCGTTTTGCTCGCCGGGCAGGTTGACGGACTGCTGCTGCAGCGGGACCTTTGGCGCCAGGGCCTCGAGGTTGCCTTCGGCGAGGAGCTTGGCCTCGAGGGCCTTTTGGCGCTTGGCTGCGAGTTTTCGTTGCTTCTTGGATTTTGCTATAGGAAGAAACCAGTCAGCCTTTTTTTCTCTCTCTCTTGCTTGGGGGATTTCTCATTGAAAGAATAAAAGAGTAAAGAGAAACGTACAGAATTCGTCACCCAGATTGTCATCAGCCGCATCGGCCTTTTTCATAACATCCAGGCAAGACCACAGCCACTCCGGGTAGTCTTCATCCTTCTTGGCGACCGGGTCCTGCCCGCCCTTGATGTAGTTTAAGCCATTGAGCACGGTTCCCTCCGGACAGCTGGATCGCGCCGTGCCAGCAGCAGCAGCTGGCTTTGCAGCCTCGCCGGCGTCGGTGGTGGGGGTTGAGAGCTGAGGTTCGGCCGAGTAGAAGCGCAGGGAGGATGAGAATTGCCGTGAAAAGGAGAATTGGCGGCGCGCGACCGTTGCGCGCAGGCACCGGGTGCAGAACATGGCGGGTTTTATATGTGTGTGAGAGGTTGGTGAAGGGTTGTTCGCTCTGAGTGAGATGGCGAGGCTCTGCTATTGGTGGTTGGAGAATTTTTGGGTTATGGCCGTTCGGCCTGGTAGTGGGGTGACCAATGGGGGATCAATTAGAGAGTTCTGCTTGCTCTCAGCCTCGTCATAGTTCTAACTGCACCTGAACAGTACATTCACATGTGTATACCAGCTACTGGGAGTTTTTTTCTTGATTTCTTTTACATTTTAACGTGATTCCGTTGCTTCCCGATATGTACACTGGCAGAGCATTCCACCCGTTGCGCTCAATACCATGCATGGCTCTAGTCCTCTAAACCATCCATACTCTCTGCTCCATCCCAGACAAGGCCTCAGCCGGTCAATTCGGCCATCTGACAGCTCAAACAAAAAATTGTGTAAATATGACATATGTTTTTTTTAAGAGATATAGCTTCGTTTAAACTCATGAGAATCGTCCCTGGTTCAGCTTGGCAATCTTGTCGCTCGTGTGCACCTTGCGCTCCAAATCAAACTCCTGGTCCTTCTTCTCCAGATAGTTTTGCTGAATAAACTTGGTGCCCTTGACCTTGTTCGTGGAGAGCAGTTGCAGATATTTTTCTAATCAACAATTCAATGAGTCTGTGGCCCTCCCTCCCAAAATACCCTTCAGTGCAATGCAGATGGGAGCTTCCTCGGCTTACCTCTCAAGTGGCCGCACTTCTCCAGGTGGTTGACGCCCTCGCGGACGTAGCACTTGCCCAATTCCTCTTGGACGAGACGGGTCATCATGGCGCCAACCCATTGTTCCCGAATAATGGCATCCTCGGCCGCCTTGAACGCCTTGGTGTCGTCAAAGTCCACGCCGTTGAATGTGGGGGGAACCGTGGGCTTCTGGCTCTTGAAGAGCTCGGACTCGGGCGTCGGCATGATGGTGAGCTGGCTGATGTTCGACGGCTAAAAAGGTAGGGGGTCTGCTAAGGCCAAATGGTCGAGGGATGCGGCGGCGGAAGCTCGAATATCTCCTGATGCTTTTGAGCGCCTTCGAATGCCGGCCTGCCAGGGCAGTCCACTATGGATGGTCGACTAGCCTGCCTTTCCAGTCTTTCGCAGCTGCAGCCTCAGGCAGCAAGATTCGAGCCACACAGCCTGCATACGGTATGTGGAGAAGTGATGGCGAGCTACACCAAACTCTCCCACCGCCTTGGACCACCCCACTAGTCCACTATTCTGCCGGACAGAAGAAAAAAAAATCAGAAAAAGTTGTGCAGTAGGCGGACAGTCCCCAACCACCCAGGCTTTAAAAACTTGCGAGGCTGCCAATTCCTGCGTCTTCTTTTTTTCTCTACATCTACACCTAAAGACGAAAAACATTTCCGTCTTTGGACCTTCATCTCTTACCTTTACCTTCTTTTTCATCCCTATTCACCCAATTCTTCACAATGGGCAAGTCCACCAAGGTCACCAAGAAGGCTGTGGCCGCTGAGCCTGTTGCCGCCAAGGTCGCCGCTCCCAAGAAGGCCCTCAAGGAGGAGCCCTCCAAGAAGAGCAAGAAGAAGGCTGAGCCTGAGTCCTCTTCTGAGGAGGTGTCTGAGTCCGAGGAGGAATCTGATTCTTCCGCCAGCGAGAGCGAGTCTGAGTCTGAAGAGGAGGCCCCCAAGAAGACCCCCAAGAAGGATGCCAAGAAGGCCGCCGCCAAGGAGGAGTCTTCTGAGTCCGAGTCTGAGTCTGACTCTGAGTCCGATGAGGAGGAGGAGAAGCCTGCTGTGAACGGCAAGGCCAAGGCTGCTGAGTCTTCCGACTCTGAGTCCGAGTCCGACTCTGATGAGGAGAAGCCTGCTGCCAAGGTTAGTCCGCCACAAGATTTTTCATGTTTGGAAAAAAAATTTCAACTAACACCTGCTTTCTTTAGGAGTCCAAGTCTGACTCTAGCGACTCTGAGGAGGACAGCGATGACTCTTCTTCCGATGAGGAGAAGGATGCCTCCGCTTCCAAGAAGCGCAAGGCTGACGACGAGATTGATACCTCTGCCAAGAAGACCAAGGTCGACAGCAACGTTGCTTCCACTCTCTTCGCTGGCAGCTTGGCCTGGAGCATTGATGACGATGCCCTGTACCAGGCTTTCGAGTCTTTCGACGGCCTTGTTAGTGCTCGTGTCGTTACTGAGAAGGCTACTGGCCGCAGCCGTGGTTTCGGCTATGTCGACTTCAAGGATGGCGAGTCCGCTTCCAAGGCTTACGAGGCCATGCAGGGTCAGGATGTTGGTGGCCGTGCCATCAACCTTGACTATGCCAACGCCCGCTCCGATGATGCCACTCCTCAGGCCCGTGCTGCCGACCGCGCCAAGAAGCACGGCGATACCGTCAGCCCTGAGAGCGACACTCTCTTCGTCGGCAACCTGCCTTTCGATGTTGACCAGGACACTGTCACTGAGTTCTTCAACGAGGTTCGCCCCGTTGTTAGCGTTCGATTGCCTACCGACCCGTAAGTTATCTTACATTTGCTTGAACTCGTCGCTTTGCAATGTACTAACATTCCTTTCAGTGAGAGCGGTAACCTCAAGGGCTTCGGTTATGTCACCTTTGGCTCCATTGATGACGCTAGAGAGGCCTACAACGCCAAGACTGGCTCTTCCATCGGCAACGGTAGATTCGCTCGCACTCTGCGACTTGACTACTCCCAGCCCCGTCCCCAGGGTGGTGCTGGTGGTGGCTTCGGCGGCCGTGGAGGTGGTGGCCGTGGTGGTGGCCGTGGAGGCGGTCGCGGTGGCTTTGGCGGCCGAGGTGGTGGTCGCGGCGGTGGCCGTGGCGGCAACTTCAGCGCTGTCAACCGCACCAAGCCTGGCTACTCTGGCACCAAGATCTCCTTTGACTAAGATGGTTTGATCTAATATCTACCATCTACATATAATTGTGGGCTATGGGCATTTTCGGGATATGATGCAATTTACGTTTGGCTTTTCTTTTTGGGATCTAGTGGGCTTTGGGAAAGCTCTTTGAAAACAAAGAGCGCAGATCAATGCTGGGGGTTTTCTCTACTTTGTAATCTGAGGGCTCGTTGCCTTGCTTCTTATAGAGGCGTGGTAAAGATGGCTTTTTTGTCGGCGTCGGCGGCGTTGGCGATTCTTATTGTCAGCGCCTTGTACACACCAGTGGGCTTCTGAGGGGTTTGAGGGCTGATCTCGGTTCATTTTGCTTAACAAGAGCGAAGACCAACTTTGATGGCTGCGAATTACTTCTGAGGGACCTGGGGGCTTGGGCTTGCATACCAAATGCAAATACTTGATACGTGGGCTACACTCGAGGGCTTTGTACCTTTTGCTTATCTCATTTCGAAAGTAACCTCCCGGACGTACAACCGATCGTAAATCTTGCCTCAAGAGACTTGGTAAGTCTCCGCCCATGACCTTTGCATAGGATTGTAAAAACAGGCGTTGCTAGGGAAAAGTTGTCCTTTTTTTTTTGTTCTTACATATGTTTGCCAGACATGATTCTGTCTTCCAACTCCATAGAATGCGAGTAAAAATAATACATTTGTCTATCTGACTGGAATCTAGCGCTCTCACTTTTGAAATGTCGTTTCTCTTGATTAGCCGACAGGAGGCAAAGTGACAGAACTGTTAAACGGATGATCCAGTCTCTGCTCAGGCAACGATTGGTGCCTCTGGAGCTCTCAGATGACCTATCGCGTCGATGCGACAAGGCTGAGCTAAACCCGGTGGCGCGCCGTCCAAGCGTGTGACTGGCAATACGCCATTTACATCCCTTGCTTCGATTAGCATTGCCACACTTGGACACACGTGTGCTGCTGCCGTTTGCTATCTGCTGTGTTCTTTGGCGTGATTGGGCAGATTCTTTTTGCGCATACGGGCTACTGCTGGATGGCGGGTTGTTTGCAGACGGGATGGACCTTGGCACCTCTGCTGTTCTGTCCTGTTCTGCAGTCTGACTGTACTGGATAGGATGCAAGGAGGGCCTGAATATTACTGTTAAACATATTGACTTACTACAGCAATCCGAGCGTCTACTGGTACGAAATCTGTTAGGCTACAGGTAAGTATGTTTTTCTAAGCCAAGTTGCGCTATTCTGTAGGCAGAGGCCGCATCCGTCATCCCTCAGCGATACGACTAGGTCGCGGAGATATATATAAAAAAAAAAAAAAAAAAAAAAAGCCACTTGACAAACCGGCAAAGGGTAAGATACGCAGCAAACTGGAAAATGCCAGCTCCAAAGAGCCAAGCCATGGCAAGAAAAGAGCAAATCACAGCGCTTTGATTAATGCAAGGGAAAAGATGCATCCATTACGTCTTCCCGGCTGCTCATGCGGCCTGGGCTGGCGAGAAGGGCTGCTTTAGGCAAAGCCCCGCCTTTGTGCTCATGACCACCAAAGCAGGCTTACCCGTGGCTTGCCATTTCTGCCCTGTAAGTTTTTTTTACTGAATCAGATTATGAGGTTTGTAGTGTGTGTTCGTGTCTCCAGGCTGGGACGATGTACTTGTACTTTTTGGGGGGAAGATGATGCACACCGCTCGCCGAATGATGCTCGTTTGATGGTGAGAAAAGGTTGATGCACTGTGCTGAAATGTCTCTGCTGGAGAGTATTCTGCTGCGACGAGTAAGCATCACACGCAGCATGTAGTTTCAAAGCGTTGGGGATTTGCCGAGTCATTGATCATCGAATGTTTGTGGCCTCATGGGCGGATGCTCGCTGCAAGGGATTGTTGCGCTGTTGTTTGCCTTTGATGATTGGGCCGACTTACATAAAATGTATGTAGCTACTCTGATGTTTTGCCCCTTCGATAGTCACCCAAGCAGAGAGACTATGTTGGGTAATTCCGCTTCATCGCTTGTCCATCACCTCGTGGGATTTGCCTGTTCAAGGCCCCTGGTCGTGCAACTTGGACCCTGTGGCGCCTCCCATGCTGCGATACATACAAAGAGGCAATTCCGCTGTTGAACAAAAGGAAGAAAAAAATAAGCATCAGAGAAAGAAAGCAAGCGTTCAAACTGTACAGCTACTGCACTGCCCGCCTGCATCTGCCAGCGCTGTCTCACCCGGCTTTGGCTGCCCTTGCGAATGACTCCATACCGTGCATGTCGCCGCTCCCAGCACGTCTCGTTCCCCAGATTCTGCGGCAGTTGACGCAATTGGCCCAGCGCGCGTGACGGGGGCCACGCACTGTCCCTGCCGGCCTGGTACCGGTACAAGCCCAAAGCGAGCAACAAGCAACTGACTGAACGGCGCTGCTGACTTTGCCCTTTCCATGCCCGTTTTATCGTCATGCAGCAGGCTGGCCTGGTCCTGACTCTAGCGTCTCTCAACAGAACGGCTGCTGTGCTCCATCTCCGACTCTCTGCCTCGCTTTCTCTCCTTTCTTCTTCTTTTCAGTTGTCCATCCTGACGAGGACTTGCCTCATCTCTCATCTCGCATCTACCCGATTTCCGTCTTACCGATATATTCTGCTGCGGCGTCGCGATCGAGAGAGCTTGAGCGCGCGACCTGCTTGGGAGACCGATTTGCGATCGGGTGGGGCGTTGCCGTCACGGTCACCGATAGGGAGTTGCGGACTTACAGGGAATAGCATCTATCGCCAATCGTCGCCAGCGTTCTGGGGGACTTGCGGCTCGTAACTCCGTGCTTAACTTACAAACCAACATAAAAAAAAAATTATATAAACAAAACCATGGCCCAGCAGCTTCGCGCTGATGAGCAGGCGGGCCCCGGCTCGCAGCGATCCGTCAGCATGCCAAACGTGCTCGCGACCTCGAATGCTCACCAGCGCCGCTACAACGGTTCGTCTTCGCCAGTGACATGCTTCGACCGCCGTCGCCCTCCGCTAATCGCAGTAGAAAACACCGAGTCCTGGGTCGAGGTCGCGTCTCAGCCGTCGTCGTCGTCGCTCTCCAGCATCGGCGATGAGATCGTGACAACGGGGCTGCGCGTCAGGGGCTCTGACAGCCGTGATAACCGTCGCCGACGAGCGCCGGCACCCGCGAGATCGGTGCCGCGTGTGCAGACAACGATCCCCGTTACGGGGACAGGCAGCCAGGATGAATACGACGAGAGCGACAGCGAGGAAGATCACGTCCTCTCCAGCTCGACAGAGAATATGCAGCCGTCGCCGGAGGAGGACATGGAGGACTCTGACGGCGAGTCTGACGGAGACGCAGACACGGCGTTGGGACAAGCACACCAACCCATCTTCCGGCCACAGCCAAATGCCTTTTCGCATCCTCCGTCACACCAGCGAAGCTATTCGTCCAATGCGACCATGTCTCCGCATCCTCATAGGGAGTTTACCCGTCCGTCCTTTTCTCAGCGCTCGAATACAAGAGTGCAGCGTGGCCCCAGCTTCATGTCGCCATCGGTCCGGGAAGACAACGACGCAGCTCTCCGTGCGTCTTTGACCACTCTCCTGTCGTGCGCTGCGGCGGCTAGAGGTTTGCCCAAAAGCAAGGAGGAAACGGAGGCGCAGATGGCTGCACAAACCGGAGTTGGGCCCAGCAGTCAGCCTATGGAGCTCCGGTTCGTTCCAGAAAAGGAGCTGGAGGAGGAGTCTGAGAAGCCCCGGGCAGCGGCGGCGACCCCAGTCAACAAGCTTGGACAGTCCTCTCCTGCTAGGTCAAGCTCGCAGACTCGTTCGTCTTCCGAAAAGGCCAAACGGGGTGTATCAACTGGCCGAAACCCTCGGGCGACTAAGAAGAAGAGGACGGCAGCTGTTACCGCCGTTACCGAGGAGACGTTTATTTCCCCAACCCTCCTCACTTGGGTCGTCAGTGCTGGTGTCGTCGTGCTCGTATCCGTAGTTGGCTTTGGAGCCGGGTACGTTATTGGGCGCGAGGTAGGGCGCCAGGAAGGCCTGGCTGCAAGTGTCCACAGCGTCAACGAGACTGCATCCTCTGGCCGCGATGTCCTTCGCTCATCGGGGGGTGGTTTAAGACGATTCAGATGGGGCGATGTCGGAAGAAGCATTGTCGCCCAAGCGTAAATTAATGGTGACGATCGAGACCGGCTACTCTTCGTATTTGTTTTTTCTTTTTTTTTTTTTGCTATTTTGATAACGACCCCGAGAGATGCAAAGATACCTCGGACATTTGGGACCACCATGTCAGTCAAGCATACAGATACCACATACACGATAGTTTATTGTTCAGCAGTTGGCTTTTCACACACAGGACGGCAGATAGGGTACGGGCGTTTGACAAAGGGGGCCTGGGCATGAGTTTGAGTTCTTAGTTTCACAGATTGCGGACGGAATGCTATAGGCTGGGAGCGTTTGGTTTGCCATGTTTTGGTTTGATGGATTTCCTTTTTCCTTGTCAGCTGTCTTCTCCCCTTTCATTTTCTCATTTTTCCATCTTCATTTTCGTTACTCGTTGTCATGTGCGCAGATATGCATCTAGGTAGTCAGTGTATCTATCTGGATCTACCTCTATGTAGCAGGTGATGACTTAGATTTAGCTGGAGCTGGGTCTATACTTTGGCGCTCGCTACTGATTGCGATGAATTCGGGCCTTGGCAGATAGTCGCTTTTCTTCTTAACCTGGACGATGCTCCATTCAATATTATCAATCTCAGGATTCTTACTTTGCTATCTCCAATGACCTGCCTTGACAATCGACACATGCAGCGTAGGGTATGTGCTAATGCATCTCGCAACTGGGTCTGTGATGCTGGCCAATTGATAGAGTCGCGTATTGTTCGATGCAGTGGAGGTTTCTGAGGTGGCATCAGACCACGTCGTCTCCATCATTCCTCTTCTCTCTCTCTCATGGGTACCTACTCTTCAAGTATAGTATCCGTAAAAGTGACAGCGATCCAATCGGAGACATCTCATGCACGTATTTCAAAGCATATCAAAGCTACCATCAACACGGTAGTATTACAGAGGCAGTCTTGTCAACTTTGAGAGACGTATTCGCATTCGCCCCCGCTAGATTACAGATTGCAGCACAAGAGCTGGAGGCGCTGGCAGTAGCCCTTTGTGGCCACAAACGCAGCTAGTCTTTCCCAGATCCGAATACGCGGCTCCTCCACAGGGCGGTCTGGCTGCCATAACCTGCGCGGCCATTGGCTCGTCCGCCACAACTTCTGCCGTGGAGCCACGGGTGGATCTGCATGCCCCTGATCTGGGCAGCAGTCAAAGAAACAAGAGCTAGGGAAAAAAAGTAAAAAATAATGCGAGTCTGGCTGCAATTGTCAAATTAGCCCGCCGCGATTGGAGCCAAAAGGCACTGATTAGAGCTCATCTTGGGCTGACTTATCGAACCACTGGTGGCGCCGTTGTTGTCTCTTCCTCCTTTCCCTTCTTTCTCTTCTGTTGCGTTGCATCCTGTCGATAAAAAGGACGCGGGGACCAGCCAGCCATTTTCTCTCCTTCAACCCCCCCTCTAAGCCCGTCTTTACTGCCTCTGGGCTCCCCTCTCGACTTTTTAACTCCTAACCAACCTATTGCGGGCGAGAGGGCCACCAATTCGCAACGATGGGCATCATCCAAGATGCCGCTGGCCATCCCTTGGCCCAGCTGTACTTTCAGCAAAGCATTGGCGCCCAGATCGCCATTGGCGTCGCGGGCGTTGTCGCGCTCTCCGTCTTCGTCAACGTCATGCAGCAGCTCCTCTTTAGGAATCCCACCGATCCGCCTCTTGTCTTCCACTGGTTGCCCTTCATTGGCAGCACCGTCATCTACGGCATGGACCCTCCCAAGTTCTTCCGCGACAATCGCGAAAAGGTGGGCAAAAATCTGATATCCGATCCGGCATCTGCCATGCTGTGTTTATAGAGCGGTGGCTAACATTTTTGATTGGCAGTATGGCGATGTGTTCACCTTTGTTCTCCTCGGCAAGAAGACCACCGTGGCTGTTGGCCCTACTGGAAACGACTTTATCCTCAACGGAAAGCTCAAGGATGTCAACGCTGAGGACATCTACACCGTCCTGACCACCCCCGTCTTCGGACGCGATGTCGTCTACGACTGCCCCAACGCCAAGCTGATGGAGCAGAAGAAGGTGAGATTATGCGATCCCCCAACGCTGTCTGTATGGTCTATTCGGCGAATCGATCACTAACAAGCATCTTAGTTTATGAAAATTGCCCTTACCACCGAAGCGTTCCGATCCTACGTTCCCATCATCTCTCACGAGGTTACCTCCTACTTCAAGCGAACCGCTGCCTTCAAGGGCAAGTCTGGAACCGTCGACATTCCCAAGAAGATGGCTGAGATTACAATCTTCACTGCTTCCCACGCTCTTCAGGGCAGACTCATCCGCAACAAGTTCGACGAGTCTCTGGCCGACCTGTACCACGACCTCGACATGGGCTTCACCTCCATCAACTTTGTGCTGCACTGGGCCCCTCTTCCCTGGAACCGCAAGCGTGACCACGCTCAGCGCACCATTGCCAAGATCTACATGGATACCATCAAGGAGCGAAAGGCCCTCGGCGATGAGGACACTGAACTCGACATTATGAAGCATCTCATGACGTCTGTGTACAAGAACGGTACCGCCGTCCCCGACCACGAGATTGCCCACATGATGATTGCTCTGCTCATGGCTGGCCAGCACTCGTCGTCATCCACCAGCTCTTGGATCATGCTCCGTCTTGCCCAGAACCCCAAGGTCGTCGAGGATCTGTACCAGGAACAAATCAACGTCTTGGGTGCCGACTTGCCTCCCCTGCAGTACGACGATCTGGCCAAGCTCCCTCTGAACCAGGCCATTGTCAAGGAAACTCTGCGTCTCCATGCCCCCATCCACTCCATCATGCGTGCCGTCAAGCAGCCCATGCCCGTTCCCGGTACCAAATACGTTATCCCCACTTCGCACACTCTTCTCGCGGCTCCCGGTGTCAGTGGCTCCGACCCCAGCTATTTCCCCAACCCCTTTGAGTGGGATCCCTACCGCTGGCTGCCTGGTTCTGCCAATGCTCCCCTCATTGCTGCCCGAAACGAAGAGGAAGAGGAGAAGATCGACTACGGCTACGGTATTGTCAGCAAGGGTGCCGCTTCACCTTATCTTCCCTTTGGTGCCGGTCGTCACCGATGCATTGGTGAGCAGTTTGCCAACCTGCAGCTGCAGACCATCATTGTCGAGACTGTCCGCATGTTCAAGCTGAGCAACGTGGACGGCAGCGACAAGATTGTCGGCACTGACTACGCCTCTCTGTTCTCTCGACCGCTGGAACCTGCCGAGATCCAGTGGGAGCGAAGAGACTAAGATGTTCAAAATATCATTTTGATGAGGAAAAAGTGGACATGCTTTCAAGGGAAAAGCGAGGGAAATGATACCCCTGATCAGAGCCTGATTTGAAAGGGAAATACACTTTACTGTACATGAAAACCACACGTCGGAGTTTTTTCTATTATCGTTGTTATTATTACTATTATTATTTGGAATGGAATGGGAGGAAAACAATACGACACATGATGGTAATGGCTACATCATGACTGTAATACACTATTATCTACCTAATTACGCCAATAGAGCTTTTGAATAGAGCTAGAAGGAACAAAACCAGAAGAAAGAAGATTACAATTGATTTAAAAATGCATCTATAAACAAGCTTTGCTACAAACGTTGATTACTTTTGTGACATCATACACGTCAACTCTCAAGTTCCAAACACACCACTAACACGCGTAAATAAACGCCCACATCAAATCATTCCTTTTAATCCAACAGTTGGCCCGGATCGGTAAGATTCTTTCAAAGCGCCTCCGATGTCCAAAGAAGAAAAGAAAGAAAGAAAAAATTCCCCAATAACCCGCTTGCGAGACCCAAAACGTGAGACGTTTAACCCGCAACGGGGGGTAAAGCCGTCCTATCCGGTCTAGACCACATCCCAGATCTCGGTACTGGCGTATCAAATGCGTATGCACCTTATGGCAAGCCAAAATAGGCCACTTTCGCTTATAAGTGGCATGGGTAATTTGGGGGGGACGGTTCACTCACATGCTTTTTTTCTTCTTCTCTTTTTTTTTTTTTTTTTTTTTTCTAAGTTCTCTCCTCTCACGCCATTACTACTGATTATCATCTGTCATTATGGAGTAGTAGCAGAGGAACAGGTACAGCCACACTCAAAATACAACCGTGAGCCCCTGGTGGCAGCTTTTAGCTTGCTGGGACGCCTCAGTGTCATCTTTTAAGCCGGCCTTCCTATCACGTACAGCGCTCCTTTGCGCCCATCAGCCTCAGCCTCTTGTTTTCTTTTCTTTTCATTCATCTACTTACTTCTTTTGGTGTACCGTGTCGTGTCGTTCTTCTCTTCTGTTATTCATCGAAAACGCCGAGCCCGGTTTGCTTCTTTGAGCTGTTGCCTTGTTCGCGATACCTGCTGGCAAAATGGCTGATCAGCACGGCCCCTATGTTCGGCTCTGGGGCATCCGGCCGTCACAGCTTCCCTCAGAGACCGCCTCAGCTCAAGATCTCACACCGTTGCTCCAATCAATATTGACAGAGGCACTTTCGTTTGTCAGCTCAGTGCCGCCGCACTCATCCGAGTCATCGTCATTATCATCATCAGAGAGATCCAGCCCCAACAATGGGAATAGCACCAATGGGTCCTGGAAGGCAAAGGGATGCAGGGCGTTTCACCACTCAGCAGCGCCGGTACACATGTTTGAGCGTGTCGTCTCAGCCGAAGAACTAAGGACGATAGCCAAGGACCAGAACCAGAACCTGCCCCAGGCAAGCGGTGGCGGCTCAAAGATCAAGCCGGAAACATGGAGTCTCAGGCGCAGCGTTCACGAGGAGGCGAAAAAGGCCGGCACCGCAGACTGGGAGGAATGGGTGCGGTGCTTCAAGGCGGGCCACGCGGACGCCGAGATGAAGTTTACGCCGACGGTCATGAGCCACACGCTGAAGCGGCAGTGGGACTGCGCCGGCGTCGAGGTCACGGTGGGAGGCGACACGTACGAAGACCTGACGCTGAAGCTGGAGGAGTCGGTGCACAAGATGCCTGCGCCGCTCAACAACCGCGTGTTCCCCGTGCTGCAGGTCACGGCGGCCGTGCGAGGGCGGCGAGAGTTTGTCGTGGTGCAGATCGCAGCGGTGCCGGAAACTGCCGGCGCGGAGGAGGCCAGGCCGGACGGCGCCCTGAGAGGCACGTACACGGCCATTGAGCGCTTCAGGGAGATTGACGGCCAGGGCAACGTGGAATGGGTCATGGGGACGGTGTCTGATGCGCGGGGCGTGCTGCCGGCGTGGATCCAGAAGATGGCGGTGCCGGGGCAGATTGCAAAGGACGTGGACATGTTTCTGGAGTGGATTGCGGGCGAGCGAGAGGCCAAGTGATGGATTTGTTGGTGTTTGAACATGAGGATGAGTAAGTATATTGGGTTGGTGTTGATGTTTTATGAGACGGGATGATGTAGTGGCAGTTGTGGCATTTATGCAGATGCAGAGTTGACCATGTACTTATTACGAACACCGTATTTTGATATACACTACATAATAACATATTATTTCTGTTGTTTAAATGCACTCTAATGAAACGATTTCATGACTAACAGCATGGGTCCTTGGTGGCATCGCAGGAGGAAGGAAGCTTACCAGTGCCTTCCCAACTTACGCTTCAAGCACAGGAAGGAGCCTGTATCGATATCGTCGCCTGAGGCCCTCTACAGTTGCGTATTCTCTCTGGTTCCTCTCTTTTCAATCCATCACGCTCATTTCTTGCAGGCAACCTTAATTCTTCTTAAAAAAAAGAGAAGAAGATACTCTCCAACAGTATTCGACATGGCCAGAGGTCGATCCGTCCCAGCAAGAGCATCTCCAAAAGAATCGCCCCCCAGATCCGATAATGGCTACGACAATAGCAAATCCATCACCGCAGCCATCATCCCATCCCCATCCATCTCGCCCATACCTTCAAACGGCTCCATCATCACCGCAAGACCCAATTCCAAACTCCTCCGCAACGCAGATGCTCTGGCGCGGATGACAATTGAGCTCAACGTCCGTGCCATGGCCACCCAGACAGCGCGGCTGGAAAAGAATCTGAGCGTCCTCATGCTGCGCACAAAGGAGGACAAGGAGTTTCGGAATACTCATGATGCGAGGGTGCAGAGCTTGGTGCAGGAGATTCAGGCGGTGAAGCAGCGCATGGAGGAAATTCAGGGGCCGGAATGGAACAGCAAAAGCAACAATGACCTAGAGCAGTGTAAAAAGGATATGCATGAAATCATCGGGGAGCTGAAGAAGGAAATGAAAGAGGAAATGAGTGATTTGAAGGGCCGCGTTGGCAATATCTCTAGTACGCTGGGCAAGCTTCCCACAGTGGCAGAAGCAGAGGCCTTGATAAGTCACACTCGGGTGACACGCTCTGCATTGAAGCGCAAGATGCAAGCAAAACCAGATGCCGAGAAATCACGCTCAGTGCCAAGTAAGCTTTCTCATTTTTTTTTTTTTTTTTTTTTTTTCATTTATACTGCACCGCCGCACCAGAGGAAGCTTACAGATGTGTTACAAAAGCAGCAAAAACCATCAAGCAACGTATCGAAGACGCCATCAGCTCAACCCGCCGTTGGAACCGCGATCACAAGAGCACAAAGCTCATAGACGCCGCCTTCATTGCCAACTATCTCAAGCAACAGTCGAAACGCGATCCCCAGATGGCAGTGTATATCCAAAAGGCCATCCAGCGGCACGTCTATCATAGCGGCCGGCCCAGATCCAAGACCCGGCCGAGGAATCTTGAGCAGTTTTGCCAGACATTGGTGTGGGAGGACGTTCTTGATACGGTAAAAGATGTTTTGGTTGATAATAGAGTTCAGACTGCCAAGGCTCTTGGTAAGTGAAGGCTAAAAGGCTGTTGTTGATAACTTGATGAAATATGTGTGTGACCACGGGTTCAAAGCCTACGAGATGGTATAGATCTTGGAGGGAAGAGGATATATTGCGCAGTGAGGTTTGTTCATGATGATGTTATATGGAGAGGCGTTTATTATTTTGAACGATCAAGTATTAGAGTAGTACTTAGACTCATCTAGAGGGAGGCGAATAATAAGAAATCTCTCATTAGTCCAAAGCAGAACAAAACAGTTCAACAATTGACTGTTATGGTCTTCATGGCTCAACTCCAACGATTCCCTTAGAAAAGTACAGTAATGCTCATACATTGTTTGTCTGGAGAAATAGATTATCATGCTGGTTGTTGTTTGCATAACGCAATATAGCGGGCTCGTCGTCTTCACATTTTACTCTTTCCACTTCCATTGTATACAGCACGAGAACTTATTGCCCTGTTCTAGATCCATAGGAATATTCGCTTTGGTTTGTTTATTAAAAATCGCTGATGGGCACCCAAGCCTCCTAAAAAACCGCACATTCTAGATAGAAGCTACAGAAAATCATAATTCCCCCCCCTTTCTTTGTGTTCATAGTATCTCGCGCCAAGAGAAAAAGAAGTCATTAGGCAATGAAAAAGAATGACACACCAACGCCGTCCGCCGTTCGCCCACCATAGATTGCTGCCATCCCTTTTCCTGCAAGTCCCCCAAAAAAACTCCATGCCAGGGGTATGGCAAAAGGAAAAAAAGCCAAGAATCAAAGAGGTAATGAAAAATAATAAATATCAAGAAACTTTCCTTTTCGTTCTCTTGCGATGTGAAAAGAAATGCGAAAGACGATGAATCGTCCATCGGTCTGAGCTGGATGTCAAATTGCGTATAGCAATAAAGAATAACGTATTTATTCTCCTTAATCATCCGCCTCAATGCCAATAGAAGACTGTTTAAGCTCAATTTCAGACTTGAGCTGCTTGATCTGGTTCTCCAGACGGGTTCTGAGAATCTTGTTCTGCGTTCTTTCAAAGTCGGCCACACGAGCAGCGAGCTGCTTCTTAAGATCGTTGATGATGTCTTTGACGCCTTGTTCTTCGTCACGTTGGGCGCGAGCATCTTCATCAAGATCGTCATCGTCGTCATCATCGTCATCGTCATCATCGTCGTCCTCGTCAGATTCGCTTGCCTCGATGCTCTGCTGGAGGGCTGCCGTCGTGGCAGGAGTACCAACCAGCGCAGCAGGTGTTTGAGTATCCATGGCAGTGGCAGGAGTCTCAGCAAAGAGTTCATCAGCAAACGCTGCCTCCAGGTCGGCTTCAAGATCAAAGTCGTTGTCCTCTTCAACACCCATTGACAGGTGTGACTGGTCAAAGTAGCCCAAGGTGTCGTCCATCTCGCCTTCAGCATCTTCCTCTCCGTCTTCCTCGGCGCCGTCCCGCTCATCGACCCACTCCCATTTCGTCGAGGCACATTTGGCATCCTCAGCAAGTAGCCGTTCGACTTCTGCTTCCTTGTCTTCAATCTCTTTCCGGCTAATGGTCTTGGCAAATCGTCGATTCACGCAGTCGTGCATTGGCGGCGTCAGGCCGTGCGGCCATTTAAAGCTTGAGTCGATGACACTTGGCAGAGGCGCATGTCTTGCTTCCTCCTCGTTCTTAACGGCTTGGTAGACTAGCAGCATCTGGCAGATGTCCGCCGACTTCATCAATGACTTGCGATCCCACGTCTTCATTGATTCGGTAATGGTAGGCAGGTCAACCAAGACAGTCGCATAGCATTGGCCTTTGACCACGATGAAGCCACGTCGAGTGTCTTCTTCAAAGAATTTGATGTGAATATCGGCCCCTCCCGCCGACTTGGGCAGCCCAATCTTGCCGTTTTCCAAGCACCAGCGAACATAATCGGCATGCTCCCCGGGCATCATGCGCAGGACAAACTGCTCTTCAATGGCCGGATCCACCTCGTTGTCGCTGGCTTCGGAATCATAGCCATCTCCAGGAGGGTGTACAGGCGGACGGCCACGAGGCTTGAGCACCAATTGAGTAAGCCCAGCCTTGGATCCCGCCCTGACCTTTGTTGCGCCACCTCCACCAGCCCCGACCTTGACGATGGGCCTGATCTTGATCTTTGTTGCAGCGGGCGGACCATGACCCGTCCCAGTCGTCGATCCACGCAGCGGCGCCTCGTCTTCGTCGTCGCTAAGCGAGCGCTTCTTGCTTTCGATGAGCTTCTGACTCGGTTTCGCCTGTCGGCCCGCTTTTGTCGTTATCACGGGCGGCAATCCACTATCCTTTTCCTTGTCCTTCTTGGCTTCCTTTTCCTTGGTCGCGCCCTTTAGTATTCCGTCCTTGATTGCTGGTCCGGCTGGTCCCCCGGCTGGTGTCGGCGGCTGTGAGGAGCTGATTTTGAGCTTCAGCTTGCGCGGGCCTTCGCCAGGAGTGACCAGCGGCGCGTTTGCAGATGTGGGCGTTGCTCCATTTGCCACTCCGACCTCGTTGATGAAGGAGGAAGAACGGCTCACGTTGAGCTTGAGCCGCGGCTTTGGAGGCGGTGCAGGCGTGGAGAAGCCATCGCGCCCGGGGCTAGGCGCCGACATGATTGTGGACTGAAATGTATCGCTTTCGATAAGAAAATAGATGGATGTCGGTATCGGTGTCTGCTATGCTATGGCGATGATGGTGGCAAAGTGTAGGCGAAAAGAAGAATCGAGGGCGCTGGGTTCGATGACAAAATGAGAAGAGAGTTAAAACTAAAAGGTTCAATTGCCAAACCATCGCGGAAGCAGCCGCGCACAGGCAGTAGCCTCGCAGAGAAATGTGGGGCATTCAACGCGCTATTCAATAGCGGCAACTTGCACTATAGAAGACGTTTTGACGTAATAAGCTCATGTTCATGAAGAAATAAGATGAAATAAAATAGGATAAATCTCAACTTGCTAATTATTTTATATTCAAGACCTGATTGATGGCTCATACATCTCTGTCATCATGTAAAGTGATGATACAAGTACTCAGTTTCAGATCAACTAACATGAGGGAAACAGTCAAGCATGAGATTCAATTCACATCGAAAAAGATACACACGGTGTATTACTTGTACAGCCAATGCCATTTGTATTGTTACAATGAAAGTATACTCCGCAGAGCATCAATTGAATGGTATAATATGAAAGAGAGTAGCTAATGTCCGCTTCATCAAATCGTAACCGTCAAACGCCATATAATGCCCAACCGCCCCTATCCAAGTCCCAAGGCAAACACATCAGCGTCACCTTTTAGTTTTTATCTTTGGTTCGTTTTATTTTCTTTTTCTTGTGCAGAAACGAGATGGCCAGTTCAATTCATCCAAGCCCATGGATAACTGCCATCGACATTGGTCCAACCGCCAGCCTCAATGCCATGCTCCCATCCCATCATCACGCCCAGCATCTTGCAGCCCATCGAGCTGACGGTGCATACTATCCTATCACTTGCCCCCGCCAAAACTGCCAGGTCCAGCATATACGCTCTGCCCATGTAGCTGCGCAGTTGAATCGTCTGTTCAGAAGGCGGTTCTATCCGCCCCATGGACGCTCCGTTGGCATAGCCGTTATGCTTCCGGTCAAGGCCGAGATTCCAAAACATGGGGGCAAAAAACCCGCCTTCCCATCCCAAGGTTTCATCCTTGAAACGGTGAAGTACGTGTGGGTTAACATCTTCTCGCTTGGTGGCCTCCTTGGACGACAAGCGGATGCGCGCCTGAGCATATAAAGCGTCAGCGTATTCGGGCTGCTTATAGACATCAGGGTCGTCAGAGGCAATAAGGGTGATGGATTGATTCGTGGACGTTGGCCAGCCCTTGGCAGAGCTGTAGTACGCGTCTACCAGCTCCTGAGCCTTGCCGAGGAAAACTTCAGACGGAACATAGGTATTGTGATATTGATATTCGATAGGGTGCGAATCGCCACGTCGAACGTGTAACCCAACGATGGGCATGTGTGGAGTGGCCATATCCTTTGCCATGGCCTGTTTCCTCAGGTCCTCTATGCGACTGCGAGCGTACTCCTGATCGTCGCTGTTGAGCCTGAAGAGTGCCTGGTAGCCGGTTCTTGCAAGCCCCATGAGATCTCGCAGATTATTATCAGTCCCGGCTGCTCGATGGTATTTAGCCATCAGAGCCGGGAAAACGTCGTTGAGCGTTGTGCCAGTGACAACAAGATGTCTCGCTTGTGCCGGACAAGGGAGCATCCGGTGTCGGGGAGGTGGCCGACAATCAGGCACTGGCGGTGCTTGGAAGATGTCGGTGTATTTGCCATAGGCCCAACGAGAGTCATCGACGAAAAAGGCCCGGCCGTCTTGCTTGGCCAGGCCGTAAAGCATCCACATGCCCATGACTGCAGTACCCAGCCCAGCATCCGAGCTTTCCAGCACATAGGTGACTGAGGACTGGCAAACAGGCAGGCCAGCCATGGATTCCCAGTCCACGCCCACAAAGTTGCCAGTCTTTTGGGCCTTGTTCCCGTGGGCAACTGGGGGGAGAAGCCCATTCAGCTCCGCCTCATACACGTCAACAAAGTACTCATCCACAGCGTCATAATTCAGCTTGTCTTCGTCAGACAGGGGAGCTTTGCCTCGGAGCTCTCTTGTGTGGGCCGAGACCTCTCGGCATTTGCTTCCCATTCCGGCATATTCCTCAATGCTTAGAGGGAAGTCATGATGGTGCGGAATAGAAACGGTCCATTTGGACTGAGAGTGGCTGTGGCTGACAACGACGGGAGTTGGGAAATCAGGTATGGCATCCTGGCTAATCATTTCGAAGTCGTCGGTTGTAAAATGGGGCCATTTCGCTATGATGGACTCTTTGTTTCGGAAAGCAAGACGAGCAAGGAAAAACGTCGTCGAGAGAGTAGCAAAATAAAGCATATACCGCAAGATTCGGCTTGGTCGAGCGATCAGGGCCTTTGCGTGCGAATTCTTCCTTGGCCGTGGCACTAACACAGGCAGACTGGGCGAAGGAGGAGGAGAGAAAAGAAGGTGATTGAAGTTGAATCGAGCCGATGTCGAGGAAAGAGGTGCCTTGTCAGAATTGTTATACGAAGCATTGCGTCGCAGGTTGAGCCTTGGAGGCGCAATCATGACCTTGGGCTGGGTCGATGAGAGATCCAGCGGAGGAACCATGGTGACGGTTCAGCGAAATATCCCATATAAAAAAAGGAGAGCGGCGGATTCATCAAGATGAAATGAATGAATAGAAAGGGTAAAAAGAGATGATGCAAGTAGCCAACAGAGGGAGCGAAAGAGGGGAGAGATGATGAAAGTAGTAGTGATCGATGTTTTCACCCAGCAAAGGAATGTATCCAGCATCCACGACGGTTCAAGATGCCTGGCATAAGAAGAAGGCCAAAAAGAACAAAGGGGGATAAGAAGCAGACGCGAAGTAGCTGAATGTTATATGCAAAGAACGAGGCAACGGCTAAAAACAATTCCCCCAGCTGCTGATCCTTTTCCTACTATAATCACAAGCCGGCGATCTCTTGGTCTTTTTGTAATAAGCTTTACACCCCACACGCGGGCATTAAAGCACGAGGGAAGAAGAAGAAGTAGAAGATGAAAAAGGATGAGCCAGCTCCCCCCTAGCAAACACCGCCGATCATCATGGGGGTTAAAGAGTAAAGAAGAAAAGGCAAAGGACAAAGTTTCGAGGTTGGGTGTGTGACTTTTTTTTTCTTTTTGTTCTCGATGCTCCCTATCACGGCTTCTCCAGGGCCACGACGATCCCGCCCAGTGCCACCCGAAGCGGAATGAGAAGCGAGAAGGCAGAAACACAAGGGCTCAGAATGTGACGGAAGGGAGGAAAGGATGCGGAAATGATTGGCGTCAACGCCAATGAAGAGAAAGAAAAGCGACGTCTATGAGGGAGATGGAAGGGGAGAAGATGCCAGCGCCGCAAGAGAGTTCTTGTCTAAGCAGGTGCTTGACATTTAGTGAGTGGCTGTCAGCGGGACGGCGGCACGTAGGGGGCAGCTGATAAAGTACATGTACATGCAGACCAGCATCGGGATTGTTCTCTTGTCCATTGAATATTGAAAGACCACAAAGAAAAAAATAGACTAAAAAAGCCTCTGTCCTTGCAGGCGGCTGGTCAAACACACACAGGGCCGATACTCTGCAGCTGGGCTTGTCGTTTCTGCCTCTTCGGACGTCCGGTCTCTCTGAGTGGCTGATTGACAGGGTCCCTGGATGCCTTTGCGTCTAGCCGGCGGGGACTTGATGTCATTGTCTCTGATGATCCCTGGCCAATGAGAGCAGCAGAAGGGATGAAATAGAGAGCAAAAGGGAGTATTGCATAGAGAGAGAGCTTCCCAACGCGGCAGGCAGCAGAATGCGAGCACAGCAAGCCACCAGGCCGTTTCTCAAACAAGAGTCGTCCGACCGGCGTGGTGGAATGAAACAGGCTGACGGGACGGCGCAGTAGGGAAATACATGCGTGTCAGATAGAAGAAGCATTCATAGACAAGGTGAGGGGACGTGATGCATGAATGCCTATCCACACTATTGAGAGCTGCACCCGCTGTATCACAATGCCCAGACAATAAGCCCTCAACTCCAACCGGTGTTCCAAATTCCCGATTCACGGGCCATCGAAATGGATACAGGTACGTCACACAGACACATGGCTCAGAGTGTGGGAAAAGATCAAGGTACACTCCAAAAGTTCCTACTTGTAGCAGCATTGTCCATAAAGCGGCCTCCGCTTTTGAAATTCTGACAGCAAGCGCTTATAACAAGGCCAGGCTTGGCAGGATGCACGATGGCAAAGAAACGAAATGGTGATGGACGCTGCAAGTGGCCAGGGTCTGCGAACCGGCGTCATAACGTACTTGTACCACACGCTGTAAGAAGACGGGCTTGAAACAGATGAGCTGATGAGATGAACAAGCAAATTCAATCACCCGACGCAGGAAACAAACAATCATACAAAATTCCAACTAAACTCTCACACACTTTTCTTCTTACCCGTACAAGTACATACGCGCCAGACCACATTCCGCATGTACCTTTTCTACAATCCGCTCGTTGGCTCATGGCAAAATCAATCTTCGTCCACCTCCATCCTTATTCGCCCCAGTATCAAAAAACCGCCTGCCCCTAGCGCGTTTCAGATTCCTAGCCCCGTCAAACCCTCCGCCGGCGTCAATTGGATCGCGCCCATTTTCGGAATCCTTGCCCGATCCACCCTAGTTCGGAAAGGTTGTTTCTGTCCTGTCCCTGTCAGGGAAAGAGAAAAGATGAGAGAGGAGGAGAAGAAGAAGAAGAAAAATATCTCTCGGCTGATCTGAGAAAGAAGAGGAGCGACATGTGACCATCTATTGTTTGTTGCTTACACAAGACAAGGAAAATGAATCTTGGCCATTCACATTCCCGCTCAAGCTAATTGTAGATGAACTGCATACCTAGGTTGATATCCCCTTCAAGCTTCTCTTTCTCTCCCAACACTACAACTTTGGCAATAGCGTATCACTATCCTTACCAACATCACAGACCAGCAAAAAAGAAGAAGAAGAAATCTCAGTACATCACCTCTCCATTTCCGCTTTTTCGATATTAACCACTATAACCTCTAACCCTCAGCCACAGCCATTCCTTCTCTTTACCCACCCATCAACCTTGATCAAATTAAGCAGCCCAGCCTCGGCTCGTCCCTTTCACTCCACCACAAGCTACACAGAAAAGTTCCAGAAAAGAAGGGTTCTACTATATACTTTTAGTTAATATATCTGAAGCCCGCCATCGGCCCATCTAATCTCCATGATATGGGCTCAGAGATTGCCAACACGAAACTGCAATTGGCAGGTCCCCTTTTTGTAATCTGCGTCTAGACATCACTAGTGATTGTAATCCACTTCTTTCTGCGGAGTAATCTGACCTCATTCCTTTCATATGCTATCCAATAGGATCAACTATAGTACTACACTCTCCCACTTAGATGAATACATTGACTCAAGTTAGAAGCATCATATCATAAAAGTCCTTCTTTTAAATCATAGCTTGCGCTTGGCATATAATTACTATCTCCGCTAAAGCAGGCAAGCAAAAACAATAAATAGACAGAGAGTGACAGAGAGTGACAGAGAAGAGATAAAACATAAACAGAGAAGAAGAAGAAAGTATGAAGAAGAAAAGTGCAATGCTAGCCCACACCCTAGGTTTTCCCTTTTACCCATTTTGAAGTCATATACTAGCCCAAATGCAAAAAGAAAAAAACAAGAAGAGAAAGAATACAGTCTTCTCGAGCAGAGCAATCAAACTGAATCTCAGATCCAGTATTTGCACTCCGCGGCCTCTCCTGCCGCTACAAAACATCGTCGAGACGCAAATTGCGTGTAAAAAGAAGGGGTATTTGTACTCTGCCATCAGCAATGAACCTCTAGTCCAATCCACAAAAAGAAACCTCTAAGCGACTCGGAATCCTGCATATGAATCAAACAAGAAACCCCTCCACTCGTGTTGCCTCCCTTCTTGTAGCGCCGCAAACAAGAAACAATCTCAAAAAGTTCGGGTATAACATAAAATAAAATAAACAAGCAGCAAAGATATGCTCCTGTGCCTCAACTCCTTGTCCCACAAAAATTTGTAATAAAAAGATTCTCATCACATCACACTGCTTTGATAGAAACCGGTCCCTTGACCCTCGGCCATGTCCCCCTAGCATCATCTCCCCCCCTCGCTTACGAGTCATCATGATGCTGCTTCGATACCCTCGCTGTGCTCTCCAATAGGCGTCGGTACGCGTCGCAGTGGTGGTAGCACGCTTGGTGGCTCACCTAGTGATTCCAGCCGGTGGCTAGGTGCTAGTCGAACACTCCCGCGAGTACCTCTAATGATGTGGCCAGTTTCGACTCGGTCTTGAATCATCTCCTCAAGCATATTGTTCATCTCATCAATGCTCTTCGTCCTTCTCCTTGTTTCTTTTATGGATATTGCAGGACTCCATGGAAGACCAGTTCGCATGCCGTCTTGTGATTGAGGGGATCGTGGTTCCGTTATCGAATCAGCATTGTCTCGTGAGCGAGCTGCGCTTCTCAAAGCGGCCAGCATGCGATCCTTGTCATCCAGTCTGGCCCGCAAATCGGCAATTTCCGTGTCTTTGTCTTTCAGCAAGGCAGCCACGCTGTGGTCTTCGCCCACCATGATGCCTTTGGTGGGTACTGAGAAACCGGATGATGTTCGAGAGGAACTTGCCCGGCGGGCTTGGAGTAGTCGCTTCTCAAGCGTCGAAATATATCGGTTCTTGTCTGCTAGATCGGCCTGTAATGCTCGATTCTGTGCTGTCAGAGAAGCCATTCCGTCGCCGTTCTCACCGACGCTGTCTTCCTCTGTGTCAATCATATCGGCGTCTCCCGATATTCGCTTTGTGCCATAGCTTGACCGTCGTCCGATGGTAGAGGTAGACGCAACAGATGCTGTCCGCTCCAAAGGTGATCTGATGGAGATTGCTACTGAGGATCGAGCAGATACCGGCGCCAGGGAGATTTGCGAATACCGAGCTAGGGCGCTCATGGTGCCATTCGAGTTGACGCCTGCCGACTTGGAGCTAAGAATCAGACGGTTCAGGTGCTCGATTCGCTCCTTCAATGCTGTCCTAGCAAGCTGCATTTCCAACATTTGCTCTTCATGTCGCTCGGCCATCTCTTGCTCCTGAACGCGGTCCTTCTCAACCAGCTCCTTGATCTCCTCGTCATTCTTCTGGGTAGCCTGAGACTCCAATTGCTGTTTCAGCTCCTGGATCTCCATCCGGTATCGCTCCAAGAGCACCCGGGCGCCACCATCACCACCCTGCCCAAGCGCTTCTTCAGCCTTCTTGGCATGGCTGACAATGCTGTTCTTTGCTCGCGACGCGAATTTGAGAGTATTCAGGGTTTCGATGGTATGGTTTGCCGTCGTTGCCGCGCTTCCGGTAGCGCCAAGCGCAGCCGTACAAAGGATACTGACCAGAGAATTACCAGAGAGGGCTCCTTGGAGCAGACGCGTCAGCTTGCTGTCTCGGTAAGGCAGATGTTTTCCTTCCTTGTCACCGCCCTTATCCTTCCACTCGCTAAGCTTTGCAATGACTGTTCCGAGAGTGAGCAAACTCTTGTTGATGTGCGCACCCTCTTGCCTTCGCTCCTTTGACTCTGCAGCCTTTTCCGAACCGGCAAGATCGATCAAACTCAGAGTAGAGACTCGAACACCTCCAGGCAAGACACCTGATCGCTTAGTATCGCCATCATTTCCGCCGCTGGGCATGCGCTCTCGGCTTTCGACGATGATCTGGACCACGGCGTGACTTCGAGAACTTCGGGCGTTGAACTGTGTGCTGGCCGTTCGACGGGCCTGATCACCTCGAGCAATGACTCGAAGTAGCTGCGTCGGGCTCTGAACAATCTCCTCCTTTAAAGGAGTAGCGTACACGCCCCGTTTGCTGTCTTCTCGCAACTTAATCTCCTCTTGTGGAGCAGCGCCATTGGATGAAGCCATGCTCAACAAGTCCTGAATTTTTTCGTTATAAATCTCAAGATAGCTCACTCTCAATAAAAACTCGCGAGAGGGCGTTTCGCGAATGTAAGAAAAGATATCCGTAATCGCCAGTGGGATAACACCGGGCGATGATGCTGTTCCTTGCATTGAAAATGTTTTGCCAGTACCAGTCTGGCCATAAGCAAACACCGTGCCATGGTAACCTTCCATCACTCTTCGAACCAGTCGCTTGGCGAGATGATCGTAGACGCGAGCATTGTTATCGTGAGTAGTGAAAACATTGTCTACAGAATTGAGTCAATATACGTCTTGTCATGTAAGGTTCAGAGGTTTAGATGCATCACATACCGTAGTAATAATCACCTCCTTCTTTTCCTCGATACGCAATGAGAGCCCTCCGGCCATCAACCATCCATTCTCCATCAGTGTGGTTGTCATTCGTTTGATCAGGTCGCACACGAACGCTGACAATGACGTTGCCCTTTACCTCGGCACCAGATGATCGTTTCTCAGAGTTGCTGCCGGACGCGTCGGCTGAGTCCTCGTACGTCGTCGCTGATGTGGAATAAGAGCCTTGAGCAGAAGAGCTCCGGCTGTGAGGAGGGGATGATGCGCTCAGCACACCATCAGACATACGGACACTGCTAATGAATTTTCCTTCGGCACTCCCGTTCAACAAACTCGGTGTGGGCGTGGGATTATTACTGCTTGCTGTAGAGTCCCTAGCCGACTTTGGTTTTCGCGTAGGGCGACCGCCAGCCAGCGGGCTAGACGGCATGCTGTTACCGAGTCGGTTGTCGCCTTTGGGAGGCTTCGGAAAGGAGTTGATGCTAACTGTTTTCCGCAAGTTTTTAGTGGCCGCCGCGGCAGGTGTGCTGTTGTTGGTGGGAGCGGGAGATGCTGAAGAGGGTGCTCGCAAGCCACTGCGAGGCGCGTTGGGGGACTTTGGCGGACTGGGGATGGCTGCTGTGCCTTTGCGACTCTTGGGCACGGAAAGGGTGGGAAGAGAGGTGTCGGGGCCCATCGAGGGGCGAAGGCGCGGAAGAGCGGTCGCCATGGTTTTTTGCCGATGCGCAACGGTGAGAAGTATCGGCTATGAGTAGTGCTCGGCAGCGTCAACGGCCTGTGCGTAATGCTTTGTGCTCGCTCTCAACGCCCACGGCCGTCCATGAACGGCAAGATGTGTTGGATCAAGTGTCGTCGAGCAGAAGGAATGTTGCGCTATCGGAAGCCTGGGCAAGCAGGCCGCAAGAATGGGGTCGAGATGACCCGGCCGACGGGGGCAGAGTAAATTACTCAATATCAGAGGCGAAAACAGCGGTACCTGGTAATGCCACCACGTTAGCAACGCTGCCCGTGACGAGTAGCATGTACATCTTTGGCGACTGCAACAGCCCACAAGGCGAGCTGGTGCGTCGTTGGGGATAGGGGTCGCGAGGCACTCAGATGGAGAGGGGGGCCATACCGCTAGTATCTCGCACGAGAATGTCTGGAGAAGTCGTTGTGAAGCGAACAGGACGGTGCGGAGCAACTGGGTCTCAAATCCCAGCCAGAGATGCCGGCAACGCTGAACAAGATCCGCCAGGCGAGAAATGAGAGAGGAGAGAAAAAGAAAAGGTAGGGCGACTCGGGACGATGGATTCTCGTCGCTGGATGGTGGCCAACAGAAAAGCGGTAAATTTCCTTTTTTTTTCCTTTTGGGTAATGCTAATAATACGACAGATGGACCTGCCGACAAAGTACCGCCGGGGGGGTGGCAACGGCCAAGTCACGATTGTTGCAGAATTCGAACCACGGCGCGGGGACGAGTTCCGGGGCGAGATCTAGCTCGGAAGAGAGTGAAGAAGAGAAAAACGAGGATTTGTGAATGACAGGCGGCTAGAGGGCTTATTGAATTGCAATCGTGGGCGGCGTCCAAGGCTAGTCGAAGGGCGGTTTGGGCGCAACAAGATGCAAATCACGGGAATGGGGGCGCCGACAAGGGCGATTGCAGGGAAGGCTTCGTGGCAGCACGCAGCAAAGATCGATTCAAGACAAGGCCCGCGGCTCTAGCGATGCTGACGTCGCAATGCCGCGAAGAAGGAAGCGAAAAAGACACAAAGGACGGCGTAAAAGAAGGCAATAGAGGCACAATGAACGAAATGGGATTCCAGCGGGCGGGAAAAAAGAAGAGTGGAGGTTTGTGAAAGACAGGACTCTTGAGAAACCTGTCTGAGCTATTGATAGGCCACCAAGCAAAGTACATACATACATGTACATATGCATGTACGGCCGCATGAAAGCACTGCACAGTAGAGCGCCTTAGCTGCGCATATATGGAGCACACAAAGTGTACTGAGCAGACGCGGTCGAGAGCGTGAAATGACTGCGCAGGGGACCCACGGGATGGATGTGACGAGATGTGATGGCAGCGAGCAGCATCTGCTAGCACTATCAAAGAGTGAGGCGCATTCGCAGCGATTTGCAGCGATTTGCCGCAATTTCGTATCAGTGCACATGCTAGCAGCGAGCTCAGCGATCCTTGGGGGTCTCCCAGCAACAAGCTCCAGGTCGGTGGCGCACGGTTGGCCCAGCGCAGTGGGTAAGTGCTAGTAGGTAGCTTTGGCTCGGTACGTACTTGGTGCGCTTTGCTCGTAATCGAGCTGCCTCTTCAGCCGGCAGACGCTGGCCTTCAGAGACTCCAGAGAGCTTGCAGCCGTGCTAGCGCGACGATTGGCCCCTGGGCGCCGCCCTGGCTCGTGGCGCCACCACACGCTAGCCTCTAGCGCTCCAGCCGGCTCAGGGGCCCCTGTCAGCCACTGGAACATGGAGCTCAGCCGGTGTTCATGTCGCCGTCCAGCGGTCCCGAGCGAAGAGCTCTGCTGCAGGGAGAGCTGCCGCCGCGGGAGCACAGCATACTGATGCTACCCCGCTGTAGCCACCCAGAAGGCTCAGATGCTCAGATGCTCAGATGCAGCGTGGCCTGTTCACGTTTGCAGGTGCATGTATTGACGCCTATTCACCGACTCAAGTGTGCAGCAGCTTCATTATCAGAATGATGGAATGCTGGAAGAAACGCGATGCCATCACCCGCCGGGCTCTCCACACAAAGCTCTTGCGCTGCACCCTATCCGTACTTCGTTAACACGGACACGGGCCACCCGGCATTCACAGCACTATCCTTCTTTCTCGAGTTAGTTCCCTCCTCGTGCTCTCTTTGTTCCCTGATACAGGCGACAAAGACATTGAATATTTTGGAGTATTACTGTACATGCGTGTATGAGATCAGCATTCCATCGTTTCCCTATCCTTTCTTATCGATACAACACAGCAGCAATATATGATGTCAATCTTTCCTCCCTCAACCAATATCTTCTCTCTCCCATCATAAAGCCTGGCTTCGCGATTTCCCGACTCCCCGACAGAAACACTCACAAAGTCAGGGGACAAAGCTTGGAGAATCCCGGGACTATGCTTAAGCAGCGTAAGTTCCCTTTTTAGCCTCTGGGGATTTTCTTTAGCGTCAACGAGCAAGAGATTGGCCAGCCATCTGGCGAAAAAGATTGGCGGCGAGCACATGGACGGCGACCTGCGAGGGATCCGAAAGGGAAATTGAACGAAATGCCGTATCGACCAACAGCGCCGTATACCCTGCTCCAATCTCGCAAAGGCCACGTTCCCTCTGGAACATGCTGTACTTTGTGCCTGCATATCAAAGTCTCGCAGCTCAGTGGCTAGAGTGCAATTCAAAGGCCTAGAGCCTCGTGTCGACGACGTGATGATATGATGCGAATGGGTTCGAGTCATGCAGGCGCCAATCTGCAACGCCTCCGGCAATTGGCCGCATTAGCACATGCGTCCGCAGTACGACATCTGGATGCAGCCAAAGGGCTCCATTGACGACTTCAAGGATTCGGTTTTTAATATGGGCCTTGGTAGCTATTAGCTCGCGGCCTTTACTGTTTTGGAAGCTTTTCGAGCCATTCGTTAATTACAGTAGCAGCGCGAAGAAAGGGAAAGGCCATCACGCGTGTGGTCTCCATCCAGTGCGACTCCGACCACACACACATATACGATCCGCACTTGTACTCGTCAACAAAGATGACGAGTGCCGTCACGGGCCAACATCGCGGCTCCAGCATGTAAATCAGCCCCGGCCGCCTGCCATTCGCGAGCAACTTTGCCAAGGACCGGCGAGCCGGGCTATTCTCTGCCTTCTCCTCGGCCCTGTTGATCGCGCTCCAGGGCCAGAACCCAACGACGCGTCCCTCTGGCGTTGCCTGCAGGCTTGTGATCAGTCACACAGGCTAACACTTCAGACTCGGTTGGTGTGGTTGCCTCAGCCTCAGTTACACGTGCGGATACGACGTGTGAAGCACGTTTTCAGGGACCATCTTTCTTCGCCATGCTTTTAAAACCAATCCTGTGTTATTACAAGAATGTACTAGCATTGTACGACATGTACTTTAATCTGAAACCGTCATTCCCGCTTAGGGTGGCATTTCGCCATGGCCGGGGAATTAAATCATTCATGCCCGCCCAAAGATAGAGTGCGTATTAAGACGGGCTCTCAGCGATACGATCGCGCTTCATTCATAGATATGGCACAAATTAAAGTGAACCCTTGGTCAATGCTCGTCGCTCAGGCAATTATCACCACATGTACCAGTCATATATGCATATTTCTCCCTATCTGCTTTGTTGTCGCGGTATCAGCAAATGGGTATTAGCACACAACGCATGAATGTTGCCACACCACAATGGCCGAAAAGCACACACCATCACCTCGAAAAGCGCCATCTCCGCACTAACAATGACTCCGCTGTTTTTGTCAGGTCAGGCACGGGACAGGGGCAGGATGGCAGATGTCACCCAAAGGCTGATCATGGAGCCATTGTTTGATCATCCCTTTTAGCATAAAGCACGGCTTACAAGAGTAGGCCTGACAGGAACAAGCGGCAATATGGTAGGAACGAATAGTCTATTTGGCTAATGTTCGAGACTTCTGTTCTGTTCCTATTGGTGCCAGTACCATCATTGTCTGATACTTAATACAAAATAGACTGTCTGATATCATAAATGATACCAGTACATTGTATGCTCCCGCCAGGCTAAATGCTTCTCATCCAGCTCAACGCCATAAGCGAATTTCCTCACGCAAGGGAGTAGGGAATAAAATCAATCATAATTAAAAGATGCAAGGCGACGGCACGATATCCCTTCGCCTATCTAATTTAAAAACCCATTCATTCTATAAGATAGACACTCAATGATCCACTTCCGAGCATACGGATTCATGCATGTCTCAGGCCTCGTCGTCCACCAAGACATATCGCGGCAAATCCTCCTCTTCCGACATACGACCAATCAACTTGATATCTCATCAACTCAATCCCAATCTCGGTTATCGTTGCTTTTCCTTGTATACATCGAAAAGCACTGTGCGTTGTACACCATGATTTGAATATAAACGCCACATGCTTCAGAAAACCTTCATCCTCCCAGCGCCCTCACGCCTCTTCCCACGCTGCCCGTCTCAAAAACCTCCACGATGCCCAGCCCAGCCGCCTGGCCCAGCACCCACTCCCACTCCACGCCCCAAAAGTCCTTCCACCGCAGCCCGTACAGCCCTCCCCCCTCAAACCGCTCCCTGAACCAATTCTCCGGCGCCTCGCCCCATTTCGTCTTGTCGAGCATCTCGCGGAGCCAGTCGACCGCTCCCTCGGCCAGCTTCAGATACCGCCCGTGGCCCGGCACGGCGATGCGGAAATCAGACGCCCCGGAGGACGACACCGACGAGCCCGTCAGAGTCGGCGCGCCGCCGCCGCCGCCGGCGAGATGGATCGCGTTCTGGCCTCCTACCGCTGATACCGTGCCGGAAGCAAAGCGGGATACGTGATGGATCGACGTCAGCGTCGTGCGGTCCTCTGGGCGGACGTGGAGTGTTGTTCCTGGCGCCGCCTGCAGCGAACTCGTCAGGAATCCAGCCCTCACAAGCTCATCGACGTGACTGTGTTTGATGGCGCCCCTCGGAAGCGTCTGGGCCGTGGGATTCTCCTTGAGAAACTTTAGAAACTCATCCTTGGAGGCGTCAGACATTCCCGTGTTTCGGATCATGGCCTCCAGGTCGGTCGACTCGACGAGGGCCTCGCCCATGCCGCCGCGTCTCTCGACTCTCACTTTGCGCAGCACGCCGCTTCTAGAGAGCTCGACGACTTCCCGCTCCACTTTTGACGGCGAGGTGAGGATGGCGTTTAGGTGCCCAATCGTGACAATAGGCGGCACGCTCAGCCTGTAGTTGAGAAGCTCCGTCGTCCGCGTAGACTTGAATCCCGTAGGCGGCACAGGCGTGAACATCTTCCCCCGGATGTATCTCATCGCCTGGACCACATCTCTCAGCGTCAGCTCCTCCTCAAGTATCTTGGCGATGCCGACATCCGAGAGTTTCTCCTGGAATTCTTCGGCGTCCGGGTCTCTTCTCTTCGGCGCCGGCTTCTTGCCTTTCCGAGGAGATGGAGACGGTGAAGCTCTAGGAGTAGCAGTGGCGTTTTGTCTTGCAGGGCTGGGCCTGCTTGGTTTTCTCACTCGGTTGGAATCGCCCAGGATGGATCGTAAGCTCTTTGGCATTTTCCTGTTGTTGTTGTTTTATTCTTTCTCAAATAAAAAGAATAATAAAAGGAGTTTAATCACTTGTTCCTTATTTTCTTCAGACGTTTATTTAAAAAGACGCAGCCGATTTGAGCACCTCCTCGGTAGAGTGCACTGCAGCCTAATAGAGAGGATGCGCATCATTTCATACCAGGCGTACCCTTGAGAAATCAGGTGGCGAAACCTGCGTCCGGATGAGGAATCATCTGAAAGCACGACCTTGAGGCGTTGCGACAGAAGTAGTAAAAAGTCGTTTTAGCCGTACCCAGTTGCCAGATGGAGAAATAGAATTTAGTTAGATTTTTAGCAAGCCATGTAAAACCAGAAACTTTGGTGGCAAGTAATATGAGCCGCTACGCTGAATCATTCAAACCGGCTTACTAAAACTCAGGATCCAAGAGCCTCATTCCACGGATTGGTCACAAAGCAGCGCGGTATAAGGCCAAAAATTGAGATAAAATTACGAATGAAATAAACACATTAGATCTCGCTATAAATGTCATTTACGCTAAATCAGAAAAATCCAACAATGCAATTTTCATGTCTCTCCTTGTCTCCTTATTCTACTTCAGATGCAATGTCGACAGGTATTCAGTGGAGGCAGTTCTCCTATCATCATCCAGCTGTAGTCAGAATATATGACGTGATGGCACTCATACGCTCGCTCGTCAACTTTAGCGAGATCTTGAGAAATTCTCTTGCAATTTCAGGTTCCTTCTGCTGAAGCTTCTTCCAAGACTCCAGATCCATCAGCCACACAGTGCAGTCTCTCTCGACTTGTGCTGTTGCCGTACGGCTCGTTTCGGAAAAGAAGGGCAGCTCGCCCAAGGTAGTGCCAGCTACGATGCTTTCGCAAAGCCAACCTTGAGGAAGGTCGTATTCTGCTCGGATGATGCCACGCTCCAAGAGGTAAAAGCCATCTGCCGGCTCGCCGCGTTTGAATAGGGTCGTGCCAGCAGGGTATTCCTTGCGCGTAAAGTAGGGCGTTGATTGGAACCAAAAGTCTTCATTCTTGTCGCTTAGCCCCTGGAAAATCTGCAGCATAAGTCGCAGCGGTTCATTAAAACTCTGCCATCTAGAGCGACGCTGGATTTCAACGCTGTTGAGGGCGTCATGTGCCGCCTCCGCAAGATAATTGCGGCGCGGAGAGTTGAGCGGCGCGTCCAAAGAGGCCAACGTTGTCGATGCTGTTGGGACATCTAGATTTTCCGTGCTGCTCTTTGCCGAGTTCAGCTCTTCTTGTCTAGCGTAGAGAGTCTTTAGCAACTCGTTTTCACAGCTTTCCAATGCTGAGTTCAGGTCAGGCAACATCATGACTTCAATGTTGCCGCTCCCCAACCCCACAGCTCGCAGACTCCGACCGAGTTCGCTCTCAGAGTCTATACCACTGAGCATAAAGTGCACGCCCTTTTTATTCAATATCCGGCTGATCGTGTTAAAGGCCTCGCCCGCAGAATAGTCAAGCCCACTAACATGCCACATGTCGAGGACGAGGAACTTGATCGGCTTTTGAGCAAACGCATGGTCGTCCAGGAGTGCTCGAATCTTGGCCTCCACGCTGACGACTGTGCCGAAGAACAGATACCCTGTGAGTTTCATGATGTAGATTTGCCGCCCAACCTTTTGCAGGTAGTTGTCTTGTGAAGGGTTGCGTCTGACGGTTGAAGTAGCGACGTCGCCATCGTAGGACGCTCGAATGGCCGACACTCTCGATGTCTGAATAATGAGTGAGACAAATGCTAGCAATATTCCGACACCAATGCCTACGACAAAATCGTAGATGCCCATGACAAGAACAATGACAATGACGGTGAGGTACTCTGCAGGCCTAAGCTTCTTTCGTGGCAACCACACCGCCTCAAGCAGTAGTTCGAATCCAAGGTCAAAAATCAGCGTTCCAACCATCATGACGGGAATCCATCCAATGATGCTAGGCCCAATAACCATGACACCAAAGGTGAGAAGCGCAAGCATATAGCCAGCAAGCCGTCTGTTGCCTCCAGATCGCAGGAAAAAGACGGTGTTGGCATAAACCAAGTAGTTTTGAATGCTGCCTATACAACCCGAGACAAAATTGGAATAACCATGGAGCCTTAGTTCTTTATCCAAATCGGCATGGTCTTCTCCGGAGTTGAGCGCCAACGCAGGGACATTGATAGGGACGTGAAGAATGCCAAAGAAAGTCAAAGCAAACATGGCCGGGATCACCTCAACGATGGCTCTCCAGTGAACCAGCTGAAACTCTGCCCAAGAAATTAGCCATGGCAAATAATGTGAGATAAATGGGGGAAATAGTATACTCACGGTACAAGGTATAAAAGTACCACCAAGGTTCGTCCGGCGGAGGTCCCACAAAGATCCATCCATGATCTCGGAGTGTGCTTGGGTCTAATACGTCAAGCGAGAAGACAAAGAGATAGAAGACGAGGGGAATAGCCAATATAAATAGGGGAAGAAAGTATTTGGATGCGCCTTTCATCTGACCATAGAATAGGATAATGGCCAAAATTAGAGGGCATATCCAGAGCGGGATGGTTTTGGTTTCAAAGAGCTTCCCCAACGTATCGAGGTCATATTCGAGACTCCCTTCTAGCCGAGCTGAAACCTCGAAGCCCGTAGCTATTAAGAACCACCCGACACCGCCTATACATCCTATCAGGATGTGCCTAGGGATAAATCCCACCATGTAGCCAAATTTAAATTTCCCCATGAGGTAGAACACCAAGCCAGTCAGCATGGAGCTTAGAGCATAAGCGACAATCGTCGTGGCGATGACTGCATCGGGGTTGTCTTCACCAACCATGTCTAAAATCTTGGCTGCCATGTTGTGAAAGAAGGGAACAACTTCAATCTATATTCGGGTTAAATCAGGGTACTTCAGAGGTAGTTATCAACAGAAATCGCACATACCAGTTCAGATCCCACCGCCCCTCGAAATATACTGCCCGTAGAAAAGACGAGTTGCGCCACAATTGTGCTGACATAGTATATAGAAATACCAGCAGATCCTAGATGAGAGAAAATAGGCGTTCCAAGTGGAAATAGAATCATGCCTAGTCTGGTCAGTTGCGTCCTTCTTGTGGGTGTACATGATAGACTCACCATATGACAAGGCATCCAAGATGTTCAGTAGCAGACCGACAGCGACCGCCGGAAGACAAGAAACTGGGTCGACAACAGCAGTCTCCCAAATAGCCTTTCCATTCCAGCTTCGTGGGCTGGAAGCTATCTTTGCAATCCGAATGACATGATGCTTCGCTTTCTGGCGCCGCGCAGCCAGTCCGCGCAGCCACCTCGTCCGTGCCAGCGTCTTTTGCCCTTCAAGATCAACGCTAGTGCTACTAGTATCTCCTGATCCAGATGTTCGGCTACCAAGGAGAGGGGTATATTCTGAGTCTTCCGTTGCGGCTGCTTCTGGACGGTGCGGTGTCTCGTCAATTGGCGAGGATTGGGCTTGGTCGGCGTCGACATTCTCAACTCGAGTTTGCGGGATGTTGTTGTTTTGCTCCAGTAAAGACGACGGAGGAGACGATCTCTTTAATAAATTCGCAAGCGCAGACGGCCCCCCCTTCCTCCCCAGTTCGTGTTCCTTCTTCTTGTTCTTCTGGCGACGGCGGTTCGGAGACTTCGAGGATAGTCCCTGAGGAACGCCGCACGCTTCCATCCATAGAGTCCGCATCTCCAAATTCTAGGCCAGAGCCTTCCTGAGATGGCGGTCTGTTCCTCTGGAGGAAGCTCGGGCGCCGCTGTGTTGAGCCATCGGACAGCAAATAACTCGCTAGCTCAGCTGTATCTTCGCGGACGCTCCTCGCAATCTGTGCGCTATCGACCGGAGCTGTTCTTCCTGTTAGCGGCGCATGACATGGCAAGGAAACGTCGCAGTAGAATTACCCAATTGATCTCGTACTGAGGCATGGATGAATGATCGGATAGGCTCCTTATAGCCTTGCGTAGATCCCACGGATGAAGATAGTAGTTGATGCTGCGAAGTTCCAGCCTCTAACATCGAGCCCTCAGCATGGCTAGCTGTATCGGTACGGTCGTGCTGCGATTGCTCCGTTTGCGAGGCCAGGCTAGAGGCTCTCTTGCGCCATGGCGAAAATCCTGACCTTGAGTACGACATGCTTGGAGCATCCAATGGTGGAGCTCAGCCGATGTGCAGATCGGCGATGCTTCAATACCGATACTGCATGAGCAGACGAAGTTGGCAATGGTTTCGGAATGAGCACACGCGAGGCAGCTAATAAACAATCACGGCGACGAGTCAGCCTATGCGCACAGCAGGCGCAGGAACTCGAGGGGAAATAAAGGGCGACACCATGGAGAGGAGAGGAGAGAAAAGCCCATGCAGAGAGTAAGGGACGGCAGCATCGAGAGAGATAACGGCTATCGAGGAACTTTGCTAAATCCAGAAATTTTCGGGGCGGTGGCGCCGAGGCCGGGCCCGCGCAAGCGAAATAGTAGACCTTCCTTGTCCAGATAGCAGTCTTCGGATCACAAGTCCCGAAGCTGAAGCTGCCAATTGCTCTTACGGAATTGTAATACAGTGGAAAATGATGCCATTGAGAGCCGTTTCTCCAACTGCCATCGCATGTCAAAGCAGCTCATGTTTTGCTAGCGATGCTACCGCTAGGTGACACCAAATGCAACGCCCCGGCTGTTGGATGCACATGCAGTGCTTCGATCCGGCTTAGCCCATCCAATGAAGTGTGGGAGATTGCCCACTTCTTGCAGGTCCTCTGCAGGTCTAGTTTGCATTAGTGGTTGGAGTCAATGGTTCATTTTGTAGATAAGTGATACCGGCTGTGCTGTGCTGATCTAACGCAATTCCTCCGGTGCTAAGTCGTCACGAGTGCGCGATATCCTCTACCGGCAGCTTGGAGCCATTCTCGCCAACGGCCGTTTTTATAAGTCCCTCACTTTGTATTCTGAGCATAACATGTATCCTCATCCCGGCAGAGGCCTCCAATATCATCATCCTGCATTGGCTATTTCAGTCACCTGTGTCGTGCTCTTTAGGCTCAATAGCAGAAGCCCTGATGGTAAAATCCAGATGCATCCAGACTTCTATCCCTCGAGACATCTCTTCCAACTCACACGATATTCTTTGGAGCAAGTAAACGTTAAATCATTCATTATTCTCGTAAAAGAGCAATTAATATCGTCATGCTGCAGTTGTAGTCTTCAATTTTCCCTCAACTCAAATGAAACCCTTATTACGCCTATCGGTTATTAACCCCCAAACCCCATGATCCAAACCGATTACCCTTGAAGCTGTATATCATATCAATCGTTTACCCTCTTTTGCGGGGGTGTACCCCATAGCATGCCTGCAGATGAATACACTCAGCTGAGCTTCTGCAGATATCCTTGGGCAATAAGCCGCTCCACATCTCCCTGCCGGACGTAGAACTGGCTGTTCTTTGTCAAAGTAATTGCCCTGTAACCTCTTCATGAACATAATTTCCAATCACAAGTTCAAATCATTACTCACCCATATTCTGTCTGAATTTCTCCCGCATCTTTGAGAACACGAACGTCGATGAACAGATCCCGCGGCGGCTCCAGGCTGCCAGTGAGATCAATGTCTGTCCATTGGCCCTTGTATGCTGCCAGCAAATCGCCGTACTGCCGCACATAGTCTTCTTCCTGTGGGCTAAGGCTGCTCGTAGATCCATCGCCGCTCGTCAATCCTGTGCTATTCCTAGACGAACCATCTCGTACTTGTTGGCCAGACAGATCAACCACATCCGCGCCATTCCAGACGAGCTCTTCCAATTTATCAGTGCGAGTTCTGTGATATGCCAGCAAACATCGTTTATTTCTGCGCATTGAGATGTGATTCACGAGCAACGTATATGCGACTGCCTGGTCTTCTGACGGGTCGAATGAGCCTTGGAAGGGCTCGAGAAGATCATCGACATCCTTGTTGAGGTCTCTGACTTCTCTGGTCACTGCTCGAACAAGCTCAGTCTGGTATGGAGGCAGATGGGCCAGATTCTGCGTTCTCTTGGCGTGTTGAACCTATGAAAGTGGTGAGACGCGTTGCGGAAAAGTCAAAGGACGAATCGTACCAGCTTGATGCCCGAATCTCCATACATTTTACAGCGGACCAGGCTTTACTAGAAATTTTCTTATCGAATTCAAATAGCTTCTTGGGGCTTTGAGACAATGTCAGCTTGAATCGAATTTCTAAAGTGCCATGAATGCGTCGAGGGAAAGGTTATTCACTGCCTTATCATGGTGAGGTGGGAATTCGACTAGATCTACGGAATAGCACAAGTCGAGTTCACGCTTCACGCTTGGACCCCACCATGCCGCAGCTGCTTACTGGCGGTACCTGAACGCGAGTTGGCACATCCGAGACTTCAACGCCTGGCTGACACAAATAAAGACGGATTTCGAATTGCTTTAAGCTGACTTCGATTGGCTATTTATGATTGATAATCACATGCATTGAGTAGACGCAAATTTATTTTATGAATAGGGTTAATATGTGATATTTGAGCTATCCTAATTTGTACTTTTGACATCTACAATACGGAGTACGTGGATTCGCATCAAGTCTTCCGCCTTACCTTTCATCGAGCTTTGGCAGCAATGTTGCGATATTATTCAACAGCTTCCTCCGAGACCAATCGCCAGCAGGCGTTTCGAATCATTGGATTATAGTTTAAACCATTCGTTTGGAAGCTACACAGCATATTGGTTAGCAATGTTGCCAAGATGCGTGTGAAAATAAAATTTCAGCGAGTATGGGATAGAGTTCAGTGTTGCACAAGTGCTTGTTGTGTCGTCTTGCGGCGGGTCTTGAGTCCGCCTCCGAAACACGGACCAATGTTTTTCATCAGGATATCCAGAGGGAAGTATTTTGTGAAGTGAAGAGAAATTTTTCAAGTCTTACCTTGTCTTGCAATGCTGAAAGCTTGGGTTAGCAGCCAAGTCAGAGCATATAGTCGCAAATAGCAAAAGAAATCCATCATGAGATAGAATATCACATCGCTGACCGTCTTACAAGCTTCATTCAGCTTCCAAAGGCAGTCATGCTGGATAAATTCTCAGTAGACATGGAAAATGGAAAAGGAAAAAAAATCTAGGCTAGGAAGCTCATTTATTTTGGCGGCAGAAAAGCTACTTTATCGATATGGGATAAATATCGGCCCGGTGCCCCACTCTTGCTCTAAGCTCGACGTAAGAGCTCCTGTAGCCTACAGTGCCGCCCGCCACCAGGTCGGCACTGCAGATGGAGCATCTGAAGCAAGCCTGCCTCAATTACGCCCCAATCACCTCTTCATAACCCCAAAGAACCTTTCCTAGTCACAGCTCTACGGGGTATTCCAAAATGCCGATTGCACCGATAATTACGTTCAAGGCCGGCCAGTGTGACGTCGACGTAAGGCACAACTGCAAACGATCTACAGCTATCCCACTTGGCCGCTGACATTGCTGTTATAGACATCGTCGAAGCCATACAAGGTCACGCCACAGCCCGAACCCGGCTACATCTATCTATACTCCGAAGATGGTCAGTACCACAGGAAGTGGGCTACTATATTGACGATATCCGTTAACAAGAAATAGACCTGGTACATTTCTGCTGGCGTCGTCGGGACCAGCCCTTAGACGAGCCCGAGCTCGACCTCGTCATGGTTCCCACAGATGGTAGCTTTCTCCCATACGAATACAAGACAACACCCCAACCAACAGCAAAGACCAACGGCCGCATTTTCGCCCTTAAATTTGCCTCTTCTTCTCAGCGCCACCTGTTCTGGCTGCAGTCCAAGCCTCAGGGACGAAACGGCGACGCAAGCTACTTTAGCCCTCGAGATCGCAAGATTGGCGATATTGTTCACAGACTTCTACAAGGTGAAGAGGTCGACGTGACACGAGAACTGTCGGCCATTCGAAACAACAACGACCAAGACGATGAAGATGAGACGATGGAAGACATCGAGGGCCACGGTCAAGAGCACCATGGAGGAGGCAGCGGCGGGGCAGGTGCCGATGCGACGGGAGGCGACGTGCGAGAGGAGGGCGAGGAGTCCAGAGAAGGCGGAGCTGATGGCGCAAGAGCGTAGGTTGACCCCCTTCTTTTTCACGGCTGATTACGAAATGGTTCGCGCATGGTTGGCTGGTTCAAATCACTGGTCTCTGGGAGTCAATAGCATGCTTTGGCACAAAAATGAAAGCCAATTAGTGTACTAAGAAACGTCCTTGTACCGTTGAAAAGAGCTACGCCCAATTATATCAAGATATCATTACGTGACTTGCAACTACTTGGAGAGGACGAGGCTAATTTTCTTTCCAGAGCCTCGTCTTCATCCCCTGATGCCGCAGCTGCAGTAAGAAACTTTCTCGATTCACTCAGAGGCCAGAGCGGCCTTGCCGGCGCGCAGCAGCAACAGCAGCAGCAGCACGACATCTCTTATCCCTACCTGAGTCATCTGCTACCAACGTCCATCACAGTCCCCATCGTTGACACCCTGTCAGCCGAGCAAGTGGACTCCCTTCTCAGCTTCCTCCCGCCCGCTGTTATTGTGCTCGCCAGCGACACGGTTGGATACGATGGCACATCAGATCCAACTGCCGACCAAATCAAGGCCGCCAACGAATCACTATCGCTAGGGAAGAAGCAAGCTCTGCTAAAGAAGGTGCTTCGAAGCCCTCAGTTCCATCAGGCCTTGGGCACCTTGACAATGGCCCTCCGAGATGGTGGACTCCCCAGCATTGCCGACGCGCTCAGCATCAAGGTGGAAAAGGATGGATATCTACAGCCTGGAATGCCCATGGGCGGCAATTCTGCTGTCAAGGTATTCATTGATGGCGTGAAGAAGACGGTGAAAGATAATAAGCAGTAGGTAGACTGCGAGTAGTGTATGTTAACAGGTAGACATGTCTCATGAATGCCACGCCGGACGCCTTGTTGGTGTAATATAGATGGAGGAAATGAACAATGCCTCAATATTACGGCCTTCTCCTTTTAAAATCTCTCCTCTCCCATTTACTCCGTCTCAAAGTATCAAAGCGTTGCTATGCGTACCTAGGTAGGTATCGTGTATAAAAAGCACAAGTCAAGCAAGTGTCCTCGCCAACGAGCTGTAATGCAGGTACTGGCTGGCGGTGGGGCCGATGATGGGCTGCAGGACGCTAAGCCTTTGACAGCCGCCGGTGCGCATCCGTTATATCTTGAATCTATTACCTTATACCTACTCCCTCGCAATTGTCTGTCCGTCATGACTTGTTAGCCATCCTACGCCTCTCGCCATTCTCCACTCTCCAGCATAGAATAGACGCGATGGACGTGCCGTTTCCGACCGACGTGCAGGAGTTCGACAGCGATGACCGAATATCCTTCTCCAAGCTCGACAACAAGTTTATTGCTGTCCACGACGACGGAACGGAGTTTGAGTTTGATCCCGAGCTGAAGCGATGGAGCGCCATAGAAGAGGAGCAAATAGACGACGATCTAAACGAGCTTAGAGAGTTCAGCAGAACCCCCGCAGACGATGCTACTTCTGCCAAGAAGAGGAAGGCCGACTCGCAGAATGGCGACGCAGTAAGTTTAGGCAGTCAAGCAACGAAATCACTAGGGCTAGCTCTCGCGGTTTCCGAGACACAGCATTGGTGGGAAACCTTTACTGCTATGAAATCAACTGACTTGAGCATCTCCTAGGACAACGGAGCTCCTAAACCAGCGCGTCCGAATAAAAAAATGAAGCCTCCTCCGAAACCGAGGCAAAACACCGCCGTATACGTGACCGGCCTCCCTACAAACGCCACAGTCGATGAGATCCACGACCTCTTCTCCCGCAGAGCCGGCGTCATCGCCGAGGAAATCGACAGCGGCGCGCCCCGAATCAAAATGTACACCGACTCCGAGGGCAACTTCAAGGGCGATGCGCTCGTCGTCTTCTTCAAGCCCCAGAGCGTGGACATGGCCGTCATGCTGCTGGACGACACCGTCTTCAGATACCTGCCCGATGGGACGGCGGAGGGCCGGATACGAGTCCAGGTCGCCGACTCGAGCTACAAGAAGACGCAGTACGAACCCGCGGGCGGCAGCGGCGACGCGAGCAATGGCAGTGGGAGCGGGCAGGCGAAGCCAAGGAATGAACGGGACCGGCAGAAAATCATCAAGAAGACGCAGAAGCTGGCTGCTAAGCTTGCGGACTGGGACGATGACGAGCCATACCCGGCACTGGCTGCTCCGTCCAATTCCAAGAGAGATAAGACGGTCATCCTGAAGCACATGTTTACTCTTCAGGAGCTGGAAGAGGACCCGGCGGCCCTGTTGGAAATCAAGGAAGACATCCGAGACGAATGCTCCAAGCTAGGTCCGGTAACCAGCGTAGTGCTGTACGATTTGGAGCCCGATGGAGTGGTATCTGTCAAGTTTAAGAATGTCGAGTCCGCAGCCGCCTGTATCAAGCTCATGAACGGGAGGAGCTTTGGTGGCAGCACGGTGCAGGCATCATTGACAACGGGTGAGAAGTTTAAGAAATCCAAGGAGGAAGCAGGCGATGATTCAGATTAAAGGGGAGAAGAGGGAGAGAAGCATGGAAGAGAGGGTGTAGCATTGGCGCCTTTTTTTTTTTTTTGTCTTATCATCACATAGATCATTGGCTTTTTGCAAATTGTAAGTTTTTTTTGCTTTATTTTTTGGCTACTTATGAGGTAGTATTGATAAGATACCCATAAATCTGCTTTTATACCACGAATAATGCTGGTGGTTCTGTCTCCATAAGCTATCCGACTCATTGTGAACAAGAACCTCATGCTATACATGCCAAGGAGAAATGTAAAAGAAACCCCATTCGCTGCAAAAGAACACATAAATTGGCCGTTAAAAGGCTCGATCCAAAGGAAAAGTTGATGACAAAAGGAAGAGACGTACTAGCCAGTGGCTCATTTCAGGCTCATTTTGACATCTTCGGCCAAGGTATACCATATCGCAGCACTGATAATCTTGCAGACGATATCAAGCTCCATATCATCTATAAATAAATGTACTTGTAAGCAATAGTACTCCACACACAAGGCAAAAAATAAGAAAAGAAATGATCAGAAGCGTCATTCTGACAGGAAAACCTTAAAAGGACCAAATTCGAGTTTAAAATCTTACCTCTGGGAGCGTAAACCATCACAAACTCTTGAGCAACGGGCATCTGGATGTACTTGCCCTTCCACGCCAGAGGATGCCTCTGTCCCCAGCCCTTTTGCAATATCTCTTTGATGTCATCCGGGTGGAGACTCATGTGCATCGAGTGATCCGAGTCGTGGACGTGGCAAATCTCGCCCTGGCAGTTGGTCTGCAGAGGATGCCTCGCGAAGAGGGCCAGGCCATGCTTTTCCAGACACGAACGCTCGGTGCCGAATTTGGTGGGGTTCTGCGCGCTCAGCCTTTCCATGGCTCGGCGGAGGGCAACGTAGCATCGCCGGGAGCCATGCTGGTCGAGTTGGCGTTGAGGAGCGATGCCAGCAACGACGGGGCGAGGGCCGGCGCGATAGGGAAGCACCTGGGCACTCAGAACGCCTGCTTTAGGAAGACGATTCGGATCTGGTTCGGGGGCTGTGAAGGGATCGCGGAGAGAGAGCATGCGTAGGCAGGTGATGCGGATATAGCCTTGGATAGTGGCCGGCGTGCCTCCCGGCCCAAGGCTCAGGAAGTTGTTGTAATCGTTGTGGATGAGAAGTGCGACAGGGACGATGCTGACGACTGCCTCGGCCAGGAATGAATCCAAGAAGTGAATTGCGAGTACAATTCCCAAGGTAAGGACACATATAGAAGGGCCGCCCAGCGTAACTGAGACGGGCGTCTGGCGGACGATGCAGGAAGCCTTCAACAGCTCCAGCTCTGAGGGTTGTTCTGAGGGCTCCTCATCGAGCTCCGGGACCAGAGACAAGGAGGTGATTGTCTCGGTTGGAGCAATTGATACTGACATGACGACAGGGCAGCGATGGAGAGAAGAGGAGGCAGATATCTGGTGCAAGGAGGAGTTTAACCACGGGAGCCCATGAGTGAGGTCAGGCACTGATACAAGGGAAGCCCGCAGTTGTAGTATACGGAACCGGTGCGAGGCGGAGGGGTCTGGGGTTTAAGCCATGTGAGGAGTCGCAGACAACATATATGGCCCACGAGGAGCTGGAAAGCAGGGTCTGAGGCCAGGGGGGATGTCCGGCGGTCGGCGTTAGAAGCTAGATACGCAGTGGCTGATGATGGTCGGTTTGCATTCAATGGGTCTCAGGGCATTGGAGAGGAGATCTCGGCCGGAAAAGCAGACGTCAGGACGATGGGGAGTGCTAGCCCCATGAGTAGCAGATGCATGCAATTACAATAGCCAAGGGTAGAAGGGGTACTGTTGTGGCCGTGGCTGGGATGCAGCGAGGGCTTCTGTGTCACATCACGTTGCGCAAGGATCGGAATTGAAGTTTAAGTCAAGCTTGGGGCTGGCGCCGTCTTCGCTGATCCAGCGGATCACGAGGCAGATGACTGTATTTAGCCACTGGGATCAAAAAGTCAGGCCTTATGACGCAGGGCTGATGTCGCATACAGCCTTTCAACCGTCGGTGCTCTAACAGCTGGCTGTAGCTGTATGTAGCTGGGCGGCTAGCCAACTCTGGCGTTTGCAGCTTGCACCGACGAGCCGATTAGTGAGGACCAAGTGCTTATTCGCGGGACGGCCAAGGAAAAGGAACTGAATCGCACATCCGTCGAGGCGCGCGGAAATCCCATCTCGGATGTGACGAGTGAGGAGTAGGTGGCTGTCGGTTCGTGTTGCGTAGGTAGGTATCTGCAATGTGACACAAGCATCTAATCCCAGCACGGGTGTGGATAATACGGCAGCCATACGCCTAGCCATTAACAAGATGTTGCAGTTACCCTTTCCAGATCTCATTTGTTCGGGGCTTGCAGAGAGCAGGTGGTCCGATACTCCGCATCGACTGCCACATGCCGGAAGACCGATCCGGATGGCCTGAGCGTTGCTTCAAGAGTCGAGTAGGCGAGGTCATGCGTACATGCTCTTGGTGCTGCAACTGGCGAAGACAACCCTAGCCCAGCCCAGCCAGGTTGCGAACGCTACGCGGCTCATTGGCCAAGCAGCCAGGGAACGTGTAAGGGGGCTACTGTTCACCGATACTGCATGTGTAAGTGGCATGGAAGGAAAGACAGTCGTAGTGAGATTTGTCCGCGAGTAGCCCCAGAAGGTATTAGGCATGAAGAGCTACACAAGCCCCTCGTCTTGAGGCTGCGTGACCTCGACGATGAGATGGGAGTGGCTGATATCTGATGAATACTGTCGAGACTGGAGCCTCAATCTTACACCGCAGCTCCGGATTATAGAAGCATGCTGAGCCGTGGTGGGCCGCTTCGAACGATCCCTTGCATAATCCAGGGTAGCACTGCATGTCGGATTCAACGTTTGTGTGTCCGTGGCTGATCTAGTGCGCAGAAGAGAGGAGTGTGAGGACTGCAAATGGCTAGAGATCAGTACCGCGTGGAGGTTTGGAGAACTGCAAGGACGTAGCTACAGGCTGCTGCATGAGTATGTGTTCATGCAAATAGAGGTTGGCAGTCTCTATTACAGTACTGTAGTATTGGAAATAATTTCTGAAAGACCATCGTCAATATCGAAACCCAGGATCCATTCGCCTAAAGTGGGCGCGGAATGTGCCGGCCTGGTGCCCGCTTTCCACAGCTAGTTAGGCGCCTGTGATCTGTGATGGGGCGTTGCCCAGCAACCGAGTCCATCCCACCACCATTGGCTGTTGCTGCCAAACCCAACGCAGCGGAAGGCTGACAGGGGCTTGGCTGCGTAAACGCCCGTGCCCGACGTTTTTCTGTATACACTGCTTTTCCCACGCCATCCACACCCCTCCTAATTACGCGAGCCATTCAATGCATTACGAACAGTTGCTCTGATATTGAATTCGGCTCGTGGATCGCCGTCACGATAACTCCTTCTGCTGTGTTGATACAGCCCGCGACATTGCGCGTCCTTGCACGGCACGAGTCGGTTTGCGGCTGGTCTGCTCTGCATCAAGAGGTTGCTTGAGAAGGAAACAACAGCGTCAGAGAGAAACACCAGTCAGCAGTATGCGCCAAGATTATGCATTCATCCTTCTCTCTTCATGCCGCTGATATTGTCTCATCTTCAGCACACAGACTTGAGCTCCCATGGGGCTCTCAAACCCGTTGCGACGGTCCCGCGGGACACGGCTGCCGATGTATCAGAATCACAATTCACTTGCCAAGGAGCGATATTCGAATGATGGGTATAATTCCTCATCGGACGGCGATTCCGAATCTTCATTTTCGGGCCCCTCGTCATTAGGATCCAGGAACATATCCGACTCGTATCCGGAGCGACCTTTCCTAGTCCAAAAGAAGCCCCAGAAACCTAGCTTCCAGCGGCCGAGTGGTTTCTATCCTTACAGGCTACCACCCCGAATCGTTCGATATGTTGTTTTTACGATAGTAGGATTAATACTTCTCATGGTTGGTATGCTGGCACGGGCAAGCCAAGTTGAGAACTGGAAAGTTGCCAATGGCAAAGTAGGTAGCCGGCCGCAACCTCCTGCCCTGTGGGAAAAGTTTCCACTCCTGCAGAGATACTACGGCGGTATACGTACCTTGGTTCCTCTGGAGAAGAATAAATCCGAATATCCCAAGTCTGGCGACTACACACCATCAAATCCAGCTTCAGACGGTAAAGTCGAGAATCGTGAACAGGAATTTCCGTCTAGTTACTCTTGGGACAATTATACCGGAAGACTTGAGGAGTCTGATATTAAAGAGTGTTTTCTGGACGCTGCTGGCAAAATTCGCCCACCACCGATTCGCTACTACAATGGCCGCCCAAGTGGTTTTCCCCAGCATATCACTGGTTCTTATGAAGTGTTGAACCTGCCGGAGGATGTTTGCTTTGAGCGATACGGCAAGTTTGGGCCTTATGGGTTTGGATACTCTATTCGTACCGGTGGCCTAGGCACGGGGGAGCATGGCGAGAATCAGGGCGCTGAGTCAGTCTGGGGATCTGGTTCTCGTGTAGACTACCGCAAGCTCGACTGGGCGGACATTCAACGGCGCTGTTTCCAGGCCAATGCTGGCCGATACAAAGCGTTGCCAGCGAAAACACCATCTCCAAATGGCTTCTTTGTCGGTAGCCCTGAAACAGCAAAGGTCCAGTCGCGTGATTCTCAGCCAAAGGAGAGTGACAAAGCAAAGGCTAAAGGAGATGCTTCTGCAGAAAAAACCAGCACTGGAGTGGTAAAGCAATCACGAACTGCCATCGTAGTTAGATGCTGGGACGAATTCCTATTCCGAGAGGATGACTTTGCGAATCTTCGGTCAATGATTTCGGAGCTTTCACTAGCCTCTGGAGGTCGTTATGACGTCCACCTGCTTGTCCAAGTGAAGAATGATGCTCGATACCCCGTGTGGGCCGATCACGAAATCTACGAGCAAAGGATTCGCGATGCAATCCCCAAAGAATTTCAGGGACTGGTCACCCTTTGGACTGAAACGCAGATGCTGTCCCTGTATCAAGGCATCTACGACCTTTACAGCCGCGGCCCAGAGCTTCCAGTTCACGGAGTCTATCGTGGACTCACCATGGCTATGCAACACTTTGCGTATATGCATCCCGAGTACGACTACTTTTGGCAGTGGGAAATGGACATTCGCTATACGGGACACTACTATGACTTGCTCTCAAAGATCGAAAATTGGGCCAAAGCCCAGCCTAGAAAGGGCCTTTGGGAACGAAACTCGCGATACTACTTCCCCAGTGTTCATGGCACCTGGGAAGACTTTTCACACATGGCTCGAGTGCAAAGCGAGATGGGAGCTGTAGGATCCGACAACGTATGGAAGAATATGCCGGGCGTTGATGGCCAACCCCCAGAAGCCGCCACGCAAAAGAAGATTAAGACTGTTTGGGGCCCAATCCGCCCTGCCGATGAAAAGGACTGGTTCGAGGGTGAAAAGGACCCCAGGCCGCCAACTACGTACGACGCCGATCACAACCAATGGGGCGTGGATGAAGAGGCGGATTTGATTACTCTGAATCCCATCTTTGATCCGGAAGGTACTACTTGGGGTCTGAAGGATGATATTACGGGTTACAACCGCTCACTTCCTTTACCTCCTCGACGAGCCAGCATCATCACCACATCTCGAATGTCAAGACGCCTCCTCGTGACCATGCACAAAATGACTGCGCACAAGAAGCAGTTTGCATTTCCCGAGATGTGGCCCTCCACAGTTGCCCTCCAGCATGGATACAAAGCGGTCTATGCTCCCCACCCTATGTATGTGGACCGTGAATGGCCAGTTGATTATATGGCCCAGACATATAATGGTGGTCGCGATGGAGCCACAGGCGGTTCCCGGACAAGTCTCTATGGCGAGCGCGAGCACAACTTGAAGGGCCTAACTTGGTTTTACAACTCTGGTTTTGGACCCAACCTGTACAGGCGCTGGCTGGGCTTGAAGGTCAATAACGATGGCGGAGAAGAATATGAGAAGACGGCAGACCAGAGTGGAACTGGTTCTGAAGCAGGCAGAGGAGAGGGCCGCATGTGCCTTCCGCCTATGCTCCTCCACCCCGTCAAGGGGGTAGAAATTCCCGTCGAGGCACCGCCGCCAGAAGAGCTGCCTCTAGAGGTTGAAATGCCCGAGTCCGATCCTACTGCATAAGTATTCTGAGCGAGCCGACCTTTTTAATTTTGGATCATTTGTCTAAGCGAGGCACGGCTGGCTATGCGGGCTTATTTCCTTTTTCCCCTCTTTTTTTATATAGACTTTTTGCTTGGACATATGACGTTAAGGCCATGATGATAGAGATATCCCTGTAATGTGCTGATCTATACGATGGTATTATAATACTCTTCCATAAGAGCTGGGAGATGATGAATTGAACGCTGTATATATTGATTTTTGTGTCTAGCGACTTGTGAATTTTTGGATAAACATGTGTTGCCACAGATCGGCAATTGGGTGGTATATTGCTTGTAAAATATAGAAAAACTTGCAGCGGGCGAGATGATATCCTCTTTGCATTGTAATTCATCATGTGAACATGGGCACTATTATTATTCATGTCCTTAATCACTATCCCTTCTAGTGCCATGTCGTCCTTGCTGCCCAGTACTTGGACCCTCCCAAGACTTGGATCGACCCCCTATTTACGCCACTTTAATGCGTTCATGCTCGACGTTGTTTCGATGCAGTTAACAGCTCGTGAAAATTCACTCATCCTCTACCCATACTCTGTATTTTCCTTTCCCCTTGTAGAGATTGGATTTAGACGACTCGCTTGACCTCGAAGAAGCGGCGCAGCCACCAGACCTGGAAAAGGGACTCGCCAATGACGATGCCAATGACGAACAAGTTCCACCACTTGACTCGGGAGTTTGTGCTCTCGGCAGTGTTGCGGTGGGTGCGCTCACGGAAGAGAATGTACTGCTGCTCGTCCTTGACCTGGGCGAGGAGATCGGATAGACGTCGGACTGGGAGTTGTGAAACATCATGTTAGTTGTATAAATCAAGATGGGTGGTGGACTCTTGATGAGGAAAATTGTTCATGTACCTTCAGTCTCCAGGGGATCGGCGCTAGATTCGGATTCGGTGACATAGACGATGCCGTGGACGTTGAAGGAGACTTCCTTGGTGTTGGCAACCCAGTGCTGGTTTCCGAAGCAGTAGGCGTATTTGCCGTCGTAGAGAGCCGTGAAGGAGTGATCGCCGTTAGAAACTGTCCTCTCGTTGATCTGGTATTCGCCCGAGGGGTTCATGATCTGTCCAGAGGAAGCATATCTGTTAGCAACCAAGTCCTACGTAAGAGCCACCCATGTCATATATCTTGAATTCCATGTCTGCCTACAAGGCACCCCCATCAAATCTCATATATATGGAGCAATTGCCAAGGCGAAAGAATTGAGTCATACCCAGAAGTCGATGTCGAGGTTGCCTGCACTGCCAAACTCGCGGTCGCCCACCTGGAAGGTGACGGTCATCTTGTCGTCCTTGCGCAGGCTCTCGTGGAAGCACTCGACGCCTCGGGCTGGCAGCACGATGTTGTGCGCCACCACGGCCTGGAAAGCCATGGCGGCGGCGAGGAGACTCCTCGCAGCTGAGAGGAAAAGCATCTTTTAGAAGAAGAAAAGAAATTGGCTGGCCGTGGAGGGGGACGCGAAGTCGGCAACAACGAAGCTGCAAAAAGACGTGGAAGCTCTAGCTCGTGATTATGTCCTTTTGCGCTTCAGGATCGCGAATTGGCCAACATGCCACCTACTGGCTAAGGCTGGGCTAGCCTGCCTTGCCCACAAAGCTCCCTGCCAGAGTCCCGGCTACAGGGCTAGCGGAGCCGCGGTTTTACCGGCAAGGCCTCAGGGGCACGAGAGGATCGAGATACAGCCACGATACTTGGGCGAGAGATGACGAATAGTGGGCCGAGGCGGTGGAGCCGCGTGTTTGCGCACTCTGGGGCAGGTACCGTGCGAGTACCGTCTGGCAGCGATAAGGCCCCGAGGCGGCGCAGCGTGGTAGCGGCGAATCTGGCCAGCAGCGACGGCGGTACCCTGTACCTGCAGAATACAGAGGCTGTGGGCTGGGCTGGGAGGTACTCGTCGGTACTCGCCCGCCACCGCGAGGCAGAGCCAGCGGCCAGCCCAGCGCCCCTTTGCCCCTCTCCCTGCTGCTAACGCGCTGCTAGAGGCCCGGAGTCCCTTGGCCCCGTTTCCCCCCCCCAAAACTCGCTCCAGCCTGGCCAAGTTCCCTTCCCTCTCAAACCCCTCCGACTCTCTAGCAGTCTCACCGACAAGACAACGGCCGTTCTTCTTTCGCTTCGTCGTCCTCTTTCGTGAGCCCCCAGCGCGATCTCGTCTAGGTGAGTTTTTTCTGTCTGTTGTTTTCTGGAGCACTGCCTTTCCCCTGTCCGGCTCTGCGCGCCCGCGTGCCTGGATTATCAACATGCCTTTTTTTTTTTTTTTTTTTCTACTCTTACCTGGTCTCTTGTCCTCCGCAAGGGGGGAAAGTAAGGCGCTAGTCGGAGAAGACAGCTCAGCGAAAAGCAAAAATGCGGCAGCCTGCGTTTGCCTCATCCAGCAGCCCATCACGAGCATCATCCGTCATCACAGGATAACGTGTCCTCAAGCCGCTGGATAAGCACGCGAATCGGCTTCTCGAGATAAAAAGGGCTTCTCCGAGATCCATTTCTTTGGCCGCAATTGCTGTCGCTGCACCCGCTTCTCTGCCTGCTGCCCCAAATCGTCTGATCCAACGCCACCGTTGCTCGCATCTGCACATTGCACCACCAGCCAGAGGGGAAAAAGAAAAGAAAATTCATTACTGCTCTCATCATCTGCTCGGCCTTGCCTGCTTACGCGTAGCATCAAATAGGACACTTTTCTTCTCCTTTACATATTCGACGTTTGTTTAGGCCGCGTCGCCGCCAGTCGCAGTCATGGGTCTCGCCTTTTCTAAGATTTTCGACAAGCTGTGGGGGAAGAAGGAGATGAGAATTCTCATGGTCGGTCTCGATGCCGCCGGTAAAACCACCATTCTGTACAAGCTGAAGCTTGGTGAAATCGTCACCACCATCCCTACTATTGGTACATGACTCCCCTCCCCCGTTCCATCGCGCTTACGGCGATGTCGCTCCCTTAGTGCCTCTTCTAACGCTTCCACTGCTTAGGCTTCAACGTCGAGACTGTTGAGTACAAGAACATCCAGTTCACCGTGTGGGATGTCGGTGGCCAGGACAAGATCCGTCCCCTGTGGAGACACTACTTCCAGAACACCCAGGGTATCATCTTCGTCGTCGACAGCAACGATCGAGATCGTATCGTCGAGGCCCGAGAGGAACTTCAGCGCATGCTGAACGAGGATGAGCTGCGAGATGCCATCCTGCTGGTCTTTGCCAACAAGCAGGATCTGCCCGTACGTTGATACTCTACCGTCGACCAATACTGCTGCAGGAATTGGAAAAAAATGCTGACACTGAATCTGCTATAGAACGCCATGAACGCTGCCGAGATTACTGACAAGCTCGGTCTTCACAGCTTGAGGCAACGAGCCTGGGTAAGTTTATTACTTAGTTTAACAGGGCAACAAAAACCGCAGAGTGATCGCTAACGTCTTTTCCCACAACAGTACATCCAGTCCACTTGTGCCACATCCGGAGATGGTCTGTACGAGGGTCTCGAATGGCTCGCCACCACTCTCCGAAAGGCTGGTCACCAGTAAAAAACCCACTCAGGAACCTCTTCTGGTAGAGCCTCCCGCTCTCCATCCCGCCTCCCTACCGCACACTCTCGCAAAGTTCTTGCCAAGCTCGAGACTTCGGTTGTAATTTGCAAAGTTATATCGATCATACCAATCAAAATTAATCCATAAATTGTGTCAACTCTTTGTTTCAAAGTGCCTCGCACTCTCACATGCCACCAATTGTGAGCCTGTTGATATACATACCCTAACCATGTCTTTGAATTGGAGAGGGGAGGGGATTTAGCTCTTTGGAAAAAGGAAGTTGTATGGGCGTATCCTCAAGGCTTCGTTATGAATTCGTTTTCAAAGGAAAAAATAGAAGAAGAAAAAAGATGACCCCCCAAAAAGGAACAATTGAGGGCTGGGTTGATCGTTGCTACTTGACAAATTGCAGCCATTTCTCGAGCGCTCAGGTGATTTCGGAACGGAAACAGGAAAAAAACAATGGGAGTTTTCTAACAAAAGAGAAAGAAGGAAAGCGGCAAAGATTGACAAATATTTGACGGGAGAGGAAAGTTTTACTGGGGAGATGCGAGAGCGAGGAGGGCTCCTTGTTTTTCTTTTTACGACTGGGTGCCTTTGGCTGAAATGCTTTCATGACGGTTGTGTTCTGTGTTTTTTCATTGTCTCTCCATGTCATCTTGTCATTTGCGCTAGATTGGCGGAGTTGGGTTGTTCGTTGAAGGCCTCCCGGCTGGGAATGATCGTAGCGGAATTGAACGGATGGGTGCGAGGGAAGCAGGATTATCCGTGTTTTCTACGCTTTTTCTATTATATCTTTACCACTTTTATTTTACCCTTTTCTCCTTTTTATTCTTATTCTTGTTGTCTCCACCAAGTGTTGTTGTCTCTGCCAGAGTGTTGTGAATGAACTGACGTGTGTGGCATGACTATTATCTGTTTTCTTCGATGAGTGTCTTTTTCGCTCTCTCTCTAGCAATGGAAGAAGTTGAGAAGTTTCGAGAGAATAAATGTATGCAGTGCAGATAGAACAGATTGAACCCGATAGCTGGAATATAATGGATCATGAACGATCTTGTAGATTTCCTTTTGCCATCACTAGCCGGTACGCATCTTCTCTGCGTGCGCCATCACCAGCGACGGAGGAAGGAGCCGAGCACGTGCGTTGCCGCACCTGCCAAACAATAACCAAGGAAGGAACTGGGCACGCGCATACCCGTTCCTGCCCAAAAATACAGAAAAATAACCTCCACCACCAAATCCGTCATCTACACACATAAACCGCAACCACACATCACAAAAGGCATCACAAGCAAAAATATCAAAAGATAGGTCTCGGAGGGAGTCGAACCCTCGCTGGCGGAATCAGAATCCGCAGTCATAACCGTTAGACCACGAAACCAGCCCCACTTTTAATTATTTGGTATATATTGTAGATCTATTCATAAGGAGAGTCCCCAAATCTCGAAATACTGCGGTTGGAAGAGCTTGCACAGTAAGTGAACTGTATTGCAATGCCACATTATTTTACGAAGATGGCAACTATGTTTACTGTTTTCAGCAAAAGATTGGTCGAAGCCCAGGACATCAGTCGATCGAATGGATATTCAGATTTGGAAACTTGATGAAATCCGGCGCACTGGTGGTTGGTAAAAGCTTGGGGACAGTGCAAGGCATTAGGGTAGTAGAAGCAGTGTAGTAGATGTAGTCGATGTAGTAGATACCTATAGTATTTGATATACCTTCCTCTATACCACTCATCCAACATCCTTGAGGATAGAGAAAAACTTCCTCGTACTAACCAGATGAAAGACAAGATCACCAACGCTCTCAATATGGATCCCAAGAACATGACTAAACAGGAGAAACGAGCCCCGTGCGCGGCCATTTTACCAACACCCTCTACGGCAAGTAGATATAGTAGATATACCGAGTTTGTATAACAAGTACTTCACGGCAAATGATGCGATACATCGGGGGCTTACTCGTTCATGCATCGCTGGGTTAAAAGATGCCAATAATGGCCCAACTTCCACCCTACTAGCTGGAGTGTTACTTGGAATGGAAAGCTTGGACGAGGAGCACCTCCTGGCGGAATGGAGAGCATATGCATATAAAATCCAGAGATTGCGCTTTGCCCACGACGTTCTGTGGCACAAATCACCAAAATGCTGCTGCGGCTCTAATCCTCCGACAGAACCATTGGCTTGCTGTTTTCATTTTTATTCAAGGCTGCTATGCAACGACGAATCCACAATGCCATAAACTCTTCTCCACCATCCTACGCCAATACGCAGCTCTTTACAAATCCCTTAACCCGCGGCCAGAAGAATACGAAGCGAAGATCTTGCGCAAAACTAGTGCATGCATGTTGTGTTAACATGCCTGGATCCTCAATCATCATTGTAAAGAGAAAGTTTCGCAAGGCCTTGATATTCGGAATGCGCTGCATCAAAAGGTCGGCTCCTAATCATGTCGACAGACGATGATGAAGCCTCTGGGTGGTTTTTATTCAGCCAGAGTCAGATATTTAAGAATACCCAATGGAAGCTTACCAAGTGCCGTCATACTAGAGTGCTGAATAACCTTTCCATTTGTACGGCATGTTGGGAGACACTTACCCAACGTCCTCAGAAGGGAGGAAGTCTCTTGGATCTATATATGAGCACATGTAGCCAGCTCCCACCTCTTAGTTCCAGGAGAGTCAAGCCTTTGGGCCCTGACTAGACATGCCTGTGATTTGACGAGGCCTCACCAAGCACCGTTTCTCTCACATTTTTACAATCGCACGCTCGCCCACAAAGCATTAGCCAACGCTCAAAAGCAAAGATTTGATGTGCCCCTGAAGAGTAAAGAAGCTGAATTTTCTGTTATGTTCAAGACTCGTCTTTTTCAACGTTGAAGTAAGGAAGACTGATCTTGAACCATTTTGCCAGAATCTACAAGTGGCCCATCACGTAGAAGACTCTAGCACACGAGGAGCAAGAGGAGCACGTCTTTCGTTGTCGAAATGCATACGGAGCCTTTACATTGTATCGCCAGTGGTCGGCGCTGTTTGAGCTCACGGAGGCGCGCGATTAGTCAATATTTCTTTGGCTGAACGCCATCTGGTTTGACGACGCAAAAAAAAAAAAAAAAAAAAAAACCCCGTATGGAATGTTATTTGATAAATGAATGGTTGCCAGCTAGGTAGTCATGGAACTGGGATAGGGCGGATGGCTTTACTCACGCCATAGCTATTTCCTAGAAAACGGAAATTGCTTAACCATCTCAGCGCGCAGAGTTCGAAGAGTGGCTGATGCATATCAGTCGGCAACCGGCTCATTTGGCCACTGGGGAGGCTTGAGGGAATCGCAATAAAGTTAGCAGCCTCGAGCTACTGCCAGCTGCGATGAGAGTTAGGTTATACCAAAGGAACTCCAAAGAAAGATTCCTGGAAGAATCGGTATGATATGAGACTCCTGGGAGATTAGGAGCACCGAGACTCGTGGGGTCGTTGAGTTTATACTCTTTGCTTGTTGGAAGAACGCCGATAGGTAGAAAGAGAATGTAAATTATACCTGCTAGCCAGCAATGAACAGTCTTGGTAATACTTGTAATATCAGCTGCCACCTGACTGGAATACTCGCATACTGCCATTTCATTTTTACACCGCTTACATCCTCTCATTTCTCCGGCGCTGGCTGGCCAATTTTAATTTCTTTTCTTTTTTTTTTTCCTCTTGCTATAATCTTCTCACATTCTTGCCAAGCTTCTAAACTCCAATGCGCAAACATAATGAAGGTAACCTCCCAATATGCAATCCGTTATTCGAGACATCAAGATCAACCATATTAACACTTGTGGCCTAAAGGACGGCCTAAAGGACGGCCTAAAGGAGGGTCCAGACAACTACAACGATGCCGTTGCTTGCATTAAAGCCTACCAGAGGGAAACCAACTGTATTGCCTGAAAACTCACGATCCAAACTTCCAGGCTGTTGAAAAAAGTGGGAAAGTTATCCAGCGCTTCAACTTTATTTCCCACACCTTAGCTGTAGCTCAATAGGGTAGTTAGTCCACTTATAGAAAAGATCAACTACCACACACTTGAAAGGAGCAGTAGCAATAGTTGCAATATAGATTACGACATCCCATATATGGAGTTTCCTTTCACTGCTTTTATGAAATATATTCCAAGTGGGTATCAACTATTAATTTACATTTTCTGAGAGGAGTCTGTGCATCCTTTGGTATAGTACAATCTTTTTCGTCATGCAAAGTCGTAAAGCCAACGCCGATGCCTCCCAATATGCGTCCTAACATTACATTAACCAAAACTTACAACAGCCGTAAATTGCCTTCTCTCCTTCTCCCTCACCGTAGACAGACTTAACTAGCCTCCGGAGTATGCACAACTTCAAGACCTTCCTTGTCATCTCGTATCTTCACCTCGGCTGATTGGCCCATCTTGAGTTCGCCTCTGATAATCTTATCGGCAAGCCCATTGCTAATCTCGTTGGTGATCAGCCTATTCAATGGCCGAGCTCCAAACTTTGGTTCGTAGCCGCGCTCGGCTAGCCAGTCTTTGACCTCGTTTGGCACAGAAAGAGTAATTCGTCGGTCGTCTAGACGCTGCTGGAGCTCCTTGAGACGGATATCAACAATCTCGCGAATGGCGCTCTGCGCTAGCCGCTTAAAGATGATGAAGGAGTCGATACGGTTCAGAAACTCTGGTGGATAGGCAGACGAGACGACATCCATGACGGCCTGGCGAACTGACGGATCAATGTCGCCATTGGCATCCTCCTTGTACGGGTGTAAGTGATCTTGGCCGACAAGAATATCTGCTCCCAAGTTGGATGTAAGCACGATAATGGTGTTTTTAAAGTCGACCTTGTGGCCTTGGGCGTCTGTGAGATAACCCTCATCGAGAACTTGAAGAAGCAATGCGGAAATGTCGCGATGCGCCTTTTCAAACTCGTCAAAGAGGAGAACAGCATACGGCTTGCGACGGACCGCCTCCGTGAGCTGTCCCGCATCGTCATATCCAACATAGCCGGACGGAGCGCCGATAAGTCGAGAGATGGTGTGCTTCTCCTGGAACTCCGACATGTCGAACCGAACAACTGCAGATTCAGTCGAAAAGAGGAAATTGGCGAGCTTCTTGCACAACTCCGTCTTGCCAACGCCGGTCGGTCCCAGGAAGAAAAACGAGGCCAGGGGGCGATTGTCGCCGCTCAGACCCGCGCGCTGGAGCCGCACAGCATTGGAGACGGCCTTGATGGCATCTTCTTGTCCCTTGACAGATTCCCGCAGAGTATCTTCCATGTGAACCAATTTTTCAATGTGGCCCGAGGTGAGTTTTGACACGGGAATGCCGGTGATGCGAGAGACGACATTGCCAATGTCATCGGCAGTCACCGAGTCATGGATGAGCGTTCCATTGGCATCCTCTTGTTGCTCCTCTTTGTCAGACGGCAACTTCTGCTCAAGACCGGGAATGACGCTGAATCGAAGCTCCGAGGCTCGAGCAAAGTCGCCATCCCGCTGCGCTTGTTCAAGTTCAAACCTGGCCTTGTCAAGCTCCTCCTGCACCTTCTTGACCGAGTCGATTTCGGATCTCTCCTTGTCCCATCGTGCATTGAGCGCCGAAATTTCGTCATAAAGCTTCTTCAAATCGTTTTCCAGCTTTTCCCTGCGCTCCTTGCTCGCAATATCCTTTTCCTTGCGTAAACTCTCCAGCTCGATCTGAATCGTCATGATTTTATGGTCCAGCCTCATGATGTCTTCAGGTTTGCTTTCGTGCTGCAGTTTCAAGTGGCTGGCAGCCTCGTCCATGAGATCAATGGCCTTGTCTGGAAGGAATCGATCGGTGATGTAACGATTGGACAAGGTAGCAGCGGCCACCAAGGCACCATCGGTGATTCGTACACCATGATGTACTTCATACTTGTCCTTGATACCGCGCAAGATGCTGATGGTGTCTTCTACGGTCGGCTCACTAACAATGATGGGCTGGAAGCGTCTTGCGAGCGCTACATCCTTCTCAATAACACGGTACTCTGCAAGGGTAGTCGCACCGCAGCATTGGAGTTCGCCACGAGCCAGTGCTGGCTTGAGCAAGTTGGAGGCATCAATGGAGCCTTCTGCTTTGCCCAGTCCTAGAAGAGTGTGCAGTTCGTCGATGAAGAGTATCACCTGGCCTTCTGCTTTTTGAACTTCGTCCAATACCTTCTTGAGTCGCTCCTCGAAATCGCCCCGGAACTTGGCACCGGCAATCAACGAGCCAAGGTCCAGAGAGATCACTCTTTTGTTCTTCACACTTTCCGGTACATCTCCGCGAACAATGCGCAGTGCCAGTCCCTCCAAGATCGCCGTCTTGCCGGTTCCAGCATTTCCGATAAGCACCGGGTTGTTTTTAGTCCGCCGTGAGAGGATTTGAATTGTACGCTGAATCTCGGCATCTCGTCCAATGACCGGATCAAGCTTACCATCACGAGCCTTGGCAGTCAAGTCGATGCCGAATTGTTCCAGCGCAGGCTTCTCCGGCTCACCTCCCATATTCATTCTATGAGTTCCTCCCGGGGGCTGAGGACGCCCACCGGCAATTGTTCTTACTGTTAATGTTGGGAGAAGACGTAGTGATGAAGCTCCAGAGAGCAGAGGCCGAATAGCTGGCCGTATAAGCGCTGACCTTGAAGCTCTGCCAGAGGCTCCAGCAATGCGCTGGGCCGAGGACAGTAGCTGTCGCCTAGCTTGCATTGTGATGAATAAAATGAGTGTAAAAATGCGAAAGCAATATGAATTAGCAAATATTAAGAAAGAAATTAAAAAAGAGCGCAAACGAGAATCCCCTCGTATTTTAAAGTATAAGAGAATAAAGCCAGTGGCGTTTTGAGTTTCACTTTCTACGGCCCATCAGCCCATCTTATAGCAGCTTCGCGATAGCTACAGCGCTTTCGAGCATCTTCGGCCGCCATCGGTCCAGCGCGCTAGCGCCTATCTTATCAGCACGTGCGCTGAGCCCCATGCCCACCGATAGGCGGGAATGGCTGGTACGTACCGCCGCCGTAAGCGGTTTAGCTTCTGAGGGTTCACATTTTGCTTCCCACAAACTCGCTAGCGGCGCTCACAAAGAAATCCAACATTTTCCGTTCGGGTGAGCATCACGAACGCAGTCTTCCTCATCCTCTCCACACCCCATACCAGACACCACCCGAGAGAGTCAACATGTCGGCCAAGCCCACGACCAAGCAGTTCGGGAAGTCGACCCGGGAGGTTCCCGCCTCCGCCGACCAGGCCAAGAAGTGGTATCCCGCCGACGACGACAGCGCGCCCAAGAAGGTGAGTTTGTTTGCCGATGCATCGTCATAAAGAAGGAAGAAGAAAGGGAAAAGGGAAGAAAACAAAGCCTCTGGTACCGATGTCTGCTTTGCAAGGACGTGGCGATTCGAATTGGGAGGAACAACCTGGATTTGCCGGATATGCGGTTGGCAGCGCTTGGGAAACTTGACGCTTGGTCATTTTTCGAACATCATCATCTATCTGGCGACAACTACATACAAAATCCTGCAACGACTACACCACTTCTCCCAATTGCGATCAGACTCGGCACCAGATGGCTTTCCCCTTTCTTCTATTCCTTTGCGACGATCCGACCCATCTGGGGAAATCACACACACAAAGGTCGCGCTAATACGGTTGGAAATCACAGGTTCGCAAGTCTGTCCGATCTTGGGCTCCCCGAAAGTCTCTCCAGCCCGGTACCGTCCTGATCCTCCTCGCCGGCCGCTTCCGTGGCAAGCGCGTCGTCCTCCTCAAGAACCTCGACCAGGGTGTTCTCCTCGTCACCGGCCCCTTCAAGATCAACGGTGTTCCTCTGCGAAGAGTCAACTCCCGATACGTCATCGCCACCTCATACAAGGTCGACATCTCCGCCCTCGACGCTGCCAAGATCGAGGAGATCTCTCAGCCCAAGTACTTCACCGCTGAGAAGGCCAAGGAGAAGGCCTCCGCCGAGGCTTTCTTCAAGCAGGGAGAGAAGCCCCAGGTACGTGCAAACCCAAGAAAAAAAGATACACACGAAACCAGAAAATTCGAAATTTCATAATGTGTGTGTACGTGTGTGAATGGAATTTGCTAACGGGAAATTCGCAATTACAGAAGAAGGAGATCAACAGCAGCCGTGCTGCCGACCAGAAGGCCGTCGACAAGGCTCTGCTTGCCAGCATCAAGAAGGTGGATCTGTTGGCCAGCTACCTCGCCAGCACCTTCAGCCTGCGGAAGGGTGACAAGCCCCACGAGATGGCGTGGTAGATTTCTTTTTTCTTTTTTCAAACGAAACATGAATAATTAAAAGGAAATCAACTGGCAGCTGTTGGGGGGATGGGGGGAGTTTACACTGGGGTGTGTTGGTCAAGATGCGGGTTGTAGAACGGAAAAAGGGTCTCCGAAATTGGGCTGATTTGGCCAATTGCATTTGGAAGTCGACGGCATCGGTCACATCTTGGCGTCTGTAATCAGGTTTTTACAGTCAAAAAAACAACAACGAGCATAAATGATTTTTTTTTCCCTTCTACCCAGGGCTTTGCTGGTAAAAAGAGTCTGTGAATGGCAAAATGACAGTGTATTGGCTTACTCAATTTTAATTCCACACATCCCAAGAACAAAGAAATACGCCTGCAAAGGCCATATTGTGCACAAGTGCTGTAAATTGACGTGTATTTGCCGATGTGTGTTATCATATGCTCCACATGCTTTAAATAGCTCGGCAGATCCTCAGTAAAATCTGAAATCAATGTGGCTACAACACCATATAAACCCGGCTGGAAATTGCTTTAAATGCCATCTTGGTCATTCTTGAGTAAAATGTTTATTTACAGCTATAATACTAGACCGTCACAGCCATACAATACATCTCTTTGCTTTCTTCAAGGGTATCTGTATTTCCCAGACAGGCATGCATATCGCTCTATCCCCAGTACTCTAAGCAGCAAATTTTAATTCTTCTTGTCTCCTTTTTACAAGTTCCTGTCGGACCAACTCTCAATCATTCCCAAAAGCGTAGCATCATAGTGCTTAATCGATACATTACCTGTGGTCGTATCCAGGGTAGTGTTGGCTTGGATAAAGACCTTGCGGGGCTGCTTGTTGTCGAGAACGACGTTGCGAACCTTTGTGCCCCAAAAGTCAAGGCCAACATTGCTCATATCGAGGTAAAATTCGGATCCAGTCTTGACGTCGGCGGTTGACTTGTAAACGTGAAGCTTTTGAAGGTAATCGGCAACGGCTATAAGAAAGGCGAGTTCAGTCACTTGTTCAAAATGGAGAGCCATATGTAAAACTTACCCTTGCGGCCAGCCGTCAGAATCTTGGACCTGTCCAGCTTGATGGTCAAATCAGAAAGGTCGTCCTTGGTGTAGTCCAGTTTGCAGAAATCGTCACCGGCCTCGAGGAAAGACTTGAGAATGGAGAAGCGGGCCTGGCTGTGTGCCTGTCCCCATTTCTGGCTCTTGGGATCCCACATCTCCAGAGAGGCAAGGCCGGCACGAGCCATAGAGAGGTAGGATGCGTAGAGGACATCTCCAGCAGGGCCGCTGATATCTTCAGATCCGTCTCCAAACCCGAAGATCTTGAGAACGGGGAATTCGCAGCTGAGGTACATGGCAACCAACTCCGCACGACATTCCTCATACGAGGCAGCGATGGGTCCAAAGACTGAGCCCCAGGTCTGGCCAGGCTTGTACCAAGTGGTGACGGGCTTTTTATCGACGGGGCTAACAGGGGGGTTCTCCTTGTCGAAGTTGTAGACTCCAGAAGAAGTCTCCTGCAAAAGCTTACCACAGCCGTGACCTGAACAGATTGTCAATAGGCATATCTAAGTTGAAACTGAAGTAACACTCACCCGTAAGTTCGTGAAGTCCAACTTGGACCTCGAAAGCGGCATCGCGGTTTGCCTGGTACACTTCCAGATCTTCAGGGCGGATGAAGGGAATCTTTTCATTAGGGGCCTTGGCACTGAGCACATTTCCAAGAGAGACGTTCTTGAAACCTTCAGTTTGTCGGATATCATCGTAGTTGGGACTAAACCTTGTTAATAGACAGAAACGGTCACTTGAAAAAGATACTGTGCTTACATGTTGATACCGGCAGGGATGCCGGAGTCTGGAGAAATTGTCAGCTCTTATATACACATGGCCCATGCTTGATATCACTGACTTGCAAAAGTCATCACTTCCAGTGATGTAAAGTCGGGAGAGAGAAACTTGTCCTTTTCGAACTCTTTATCCCAAGGAAGTAAGGGGATGAGGGAAGGCGAGGCCTCAACGAGTTCGCCAAAAGCACGGGTTCGCTCCTCTGTTAGCGATTGTTAGCCGGCCATATCGAATATTAGCTGGTACATGTGATCAGATACGCACGGTTAACCACTAAAAGTTATGTTAGCAAATGGCATAAATGATACATGGTAAAATACGGGTATACCCACTGGAAGCGAAACCCTCCCATTCTCCACGAACACCGGCAGGGTCACGATACGTCTCGATGAAGCCAATGTTGCACTCAACGCTGGGGCCCTTGTCCTTGATCCAGAAGCGCTGGCTGTCCTTGAATGCCTCCAAAGAACCAGTCTCGAAAGATTTGGCGTAGGCCAAGTGCATGTTCTTCTGGTTGTCATTCTCCGCGTTGGCCGCAGCCTGCTTGATGTTGGCAGTGATGTTCTTCATCTCATCAGCGTAATCACCGTAGACCAAGCTAATGGTCTTGCCCTTGAGAGGACCACTCTCAACGGCGAATTTCGTCTCTTTTCCAACATCGCCTCCTTCGGCGGGGACACTAGTAACAGCGGAAGCTATGAGAATGTCGAAACCATCAGCGGTCTTTCGCAGTCTGGTGTTCTCAGGCAGCAGTCTCTTCTCCTCCATCCAGGCTGAGACAGCCTCAATCTCGGGCTTGGTGATGCCCTTTGAGTCAGGATAGTAGGTTGTCATGTGGCCAGCATCTAGGAATCCGAGGTGCATAGAAGCGGGATCTTCGTGGCTGAAGATGGCACCCTTGGTAGCCTCATAGAATTTCTGAGCCTCGGGAGATGTAGCGGCCAAAGCAGCAACGGTCTTCTCAGTGCATCTGGGGATGAACTTGGCGTCTCCGAAGCTCTTATAGTTGCCCATGTTGCCGAGGAACATGCCGGTATACTCCAGGAAGAGGTTCAATTCCGACTCCTCAACGCCGGCCTTCTTGGCCAACGCATTCCAGTCGCCATTGGTCGACTTGTGAAGGGTGATGATCAAGTCATAGATGGGCTCTGACTCGGGCGAAAGCTGACGCAAGACGATTCTGGAACCAGCAAAGGCAGCCCTAGAGAGGTGTGAATATCAAGCACACGCTTTATACAATTGCAGCACCGTCACTGCCAAGGGAAGCCGGAAGAAACGATGGAGATGCAACGTACTTGCTGATAAAGTGAGCATAACGCTTCTGCTGCTCAGAAAGGAGGGAAAAATGCTTCTCAATCTCCAGGCGGACGACGGTGGGTGGCTGATCGGCCAGATAGTGCTTGAGCTCCTCGGGCTTCATGTTGGCTGTTGATGAGGCAAACCAGGATCGTGAAAGGCGAGGCGAGAGATTGCGCTTGAGAACGGGATGCGGGCGTTTCAAAGCAGCGATATGGACTCTTAATGAAGGCGACCTGCGCGAGATGAGGGGCAGCAGAAGTGAAGACATCAGGCCAGCGCACATGCGTGGCTGGAGCTTAAGACGGCCAAGGTTTCTCGTCTACGGTACGGCGGTTGCTGGCGGCACGCAGCGTGTGCCAAAAGTTCTTTCAGTGAAGCCACACAAAAACTGCCTAAAGCAGCTAGGGCCAGTGTCCAGCGAGACCGCCTGTAAGCACTGTGGCTTGGCGGGTGGTTACGCAAGGCTGTCCCACTAAGAACTGCTTAGGAGACGGAAACTAGCACATGAGATGTGAGATGTGCGTTCTCTTGCTGAGCTAACATTTCTAGCGTACCTACGATGGGCAGATGCATGCAGAAGCTATAGCTTAAAAGATACCCGAGTGTATTTGCATCTGCCAATGTCCGAGCACTCAGTCTTCTGATTCCAATGCCCTGTAAACCAAGCTGCTAAGCTCCAGGGTACAGGGCATTGTGCCTGCGCCACAGGCGGGGTACCTGATCGGCTCAGTGGCCCGTCTCTTGGAGGGTGGCATGGCGGGGTAATCGCGGCTTTGACACAAAGAGAGGGGGACTTTTGACGGATTCTGGTCAAGTGGTTTCAATATTGCTATTGGTGCCTACCTGCCTATATGATGCATATATATGCTTCTACTACAAAGACTATTCAGTCGGTTGATGGTCAAGTTTTCAGGGTTTCAAGACTGGGCGTGACGGCTGCATCTATACCAATGCAAGGAGCACACTAGGTTCAAGGGATTCGAATCGACTGATTTACGCACTGGAACTCGGAGCAAGGGAAGGAAATTCTGCCAGCGTCATTATTGCCATTGAACACCCAATCGTCTGATTCTCTTGCTCTTGCAAGTAAGACTGCAGAACCCTGGTTGCCAAGCCCCTTCCACATTGAAGAAACAGGCATCGACATTAAGTGAGAGCTGGGTGGGCATATCTGCAACGTTGCGAGATAATTCTCGCAAGCAAACCCAGGGGGATGGCACCAAGCATGCAGAGAAAAGGAGAGAAGAAAAGAGAAAATAAGAGGGTTCGCCGGTGGCAAATTCCGTACGCAAGCTTGCATGATATATACAGAGTAGGCATGGCATGAGCCAATGGACATTGGACACTGGCCCGAAGCCGTAGGTGTGGTCGTGTGGGTAAGGCGACCTTTCAATTTGCTGCAGCTCTCCAATCAGCCACGGCAATCGGTTTACACGTCGGAAACTTGTCGACAACTCTATCTGAAACCTGCTGATGGCTGATAATTCCGACGGCACGGTTTCCCTCGCACGACTGTTCCCCTCTCAAACTCACTTTTATTTTGTTTCCTTGTATGTGAAACTGCTAGCGGCATATCGCAATGTTGTTAATTGCCCTGGATGTCATTCCAACTGTTGGATTGGGGTTGACGGCAGTTTCGAAGAGTTCCCCGTGTCTAGCTCATAGCTGCCATGCTAGCGGGTAGTTGTTAGGAAAGCGCCTAAAAGCCATGTAGCTGTAATCGAAGCTATTCGCCAACAAAGACCGTAAGCGCGGGAGAAAGGTGCCGGTGTCACACAAGGCTGCTTGGCATTGAAGCTATACTTACAGAGCAAGACTGGGCAAACGGAGTTGAGCTCTATTGCATATTGCTCTCAGCCCCTGATCATGCTTCTACAGTAACAGCCTAGCGTAACCCGACTGGTGGAGCTCAATTTTCCGGAGAGGCATTGACAACGCCCTACAGGGGGCACATAATGCTCAAAGGATGGATTAAAGAAGATATAGCAATAGTACTGCTACTTTAGTTATGAATCACCAGCTCGCCCACCCAAAAAGATGATGTCTTTCAAACTTTTTTTTTTCTCTAGCTCCTCCCCGCGGAATAAGCAGACACACTCCCGTTTCGGTCTGGTCGTGAAAGCAGAGCTGCCCAACGGCTGATGTACGGCTGCTTTGCATCGTGCACATGTGCCTAATAAAGCTCCGTTCTGCACCTCTTTAGTGTGAGGGCGCGCGCTTCTTTCGTATCGACGCCCCTCCCAAAGGTCAAACAGCCGTGAAGCAACTCGGTCCGGGAATTGAACATTGACGTCCTTTTCGGCCTAGCCATTTCTCGTAACAAAAAGAAAAGTCGACATTCGTATCACCCACCTTGATCTCGTACAGCTCACCTTGCCCCGTTTTTTTGTACACATTTTGCACGTCAGCTGGAGAGGTTCGTGACCCCCACGTTCTATCCCCCTCCAAAAAGTGGCTTTTTTTTTTTCTTAGGAAGACGGACAGAGACACAGCGCGACAAAGAGAGAGAGTAAAAGCTAGGCGGGCCAAATTCGGCGGATTCCCCTTCTCGCATCCAATGCAATGGGGCTGAGATGCATCGAAACGTTTTGAGACCGGGTCTAGGCTAAGGGCCACTTGACTCGCTTTTTAAATGGGGTGCCGGATGCAGCTGGGCGTCTTCCCCGAGTTGCTTCATCACAGCAGAAACAGCGGACTCGGCGGGAGTGCCTGCTGGCTTCCGCGGGTTCAGTAGGCCGGACCCCAACACTTTTTCCTTTCTTCTTGTCTGGTGCTTTTTTTTTCTTCATTCCTTGGTGTTTACTGTCCACTGGGGAGCGGTCCGGAGATTTTGTGGCTCTACCCGGTTGCTGCAAGCACACTATCGGGAGTCACATGGCCAATAATGTTTTTCTTCTTACCAGCATCTGCTTGCTACTTTTCTTACGGAGCACGTTTATAGTAGACGTTATTGCATTCCCCCCCCCCTGCTGCCTGACAAACCTGTATATCGGAAACGTTGTTACTGTGACTGTCATCTTTACTCGCACCCGCTAGGTGGTATTCATGTGTTCCTCTAGGATTGCTGCTGTCCGGTACTGACTCAAAGCTTGCATCGTTCCACCAACCTCAGCAGTCGCATGTATCCCACGTAATGTACATGTACTATTTGCGTGCTTATCCCAAGTACTGCTGCCTCGACCCGGCATTCTGGAACTCTGCCGATACCGACCACGGTGCAAGTGCAGCCTAGGACAAGTCGGCAGTGTAGGTGCATGCATCCGACGTGCTCTATCGCGTTACTGGCCGTAGGTACCGCCAGTGCTAGCCCGTAGCGGTAGCACTACTTGTACATGCACCTACACCTTGTGCCAGCCTGCTACAGTATCTGCCCTACCTCAACCTCATCTGTCTCATATGCAGAGTATTCCTACTCTGGCCAAGCAGGCAGATCCTACGACGCTCATCCGGTGGGTGGCATCATCGGCTCAGAGCAAGCGAGAGTGCAGAGTTGCACAGAGCCACTGCCGTGTCTTGTTTGAGTCGGTGTGACCAGGAAACGCTGTCGAGGGCGGTGCCGCAGACAAGGGCGCCAGAGCCTGCCGTTCAGCCCAGGCCAGGATCACTTCATGCCGCACATCACGCAGCAGGGTTTGTCCAGAGCCGCGATTGGCACGAGATGCTATCATCCCGCGTAATGTACTGCTACCGCACATCATCTCAGCCCGCATGCCGCCACGCAGCAAGGCGCAAATGGATCGGCAACCTATCTGGCGGCATGATGTACCTACCGGTAAAGTCACCATGCAATACAGTGAAACTCTATCCTATTGTCCAGCGGCAGCTAGGAGCTGCAACCAGAGGCAAAGATGTATGGCATAGGCTATTGATTCAGTGAGAATGCGAAAGGACGGTTGAGGAGATGCCTTGCGGCTGGAGCTACTTGAAAGTTGAGGCGGCTTCTGATGCTTCCCCGGACGGCCATAACCAGCGCTCTCTTTCATTCACCGACCGGGGGAGACGGCTATTGAACTGGAGCTGCTAGCGCCCCTCGAAGCCACTGATGCACATGGCAAAGGCACAGGCACCGGGTAGCTTTTCTAGCGCTTGGCAGTACTCGCTACTACTTGATGCGTGACAGAGGAGCAGCACAGCCCGTACTCTGTACCCTCCAAGCCGCCGCATGGACAAGTCTCAGTCTCCGCAACGTGGCCCATATCAGAGGGCAATAGCCGACGGTCTAATTTGTTTTGGCGTGCTTTGCTCGTTTTCCCAATGCCTTTGGCGCCGAAGCCCAGTGGAGCCTGTTTGCTTTTTTTTTTTCAGTTTGCCTTTCTCCCTACCTCATTTTCAAGCCCTCCTTGCAGCGAGTTTTCAGCCGGCTTGGTCCCCAGCTGTGACCAAAGGGGGCATGTCTCGCCGTTGCAGCACCGTATTGAGTTTTAATTGGCTACATTGGCACGTGCCCCCCCTTATCATTGCATTGGATTGAATTTGGATTCACCGGTGCTGTAATCTTTTGTCTCTCCTTCTGTCTTGTCCGAGTCTTTTGCTGCCCAAGGTATCACACAAGCAGCAGCTCTTGCTCGCGATAGGTACCTACACCTTCCTACAGCGTATCGACGTCATCCCGACCTTCGGCACAGCCCACTCTCGTCCAGGCCCCTGATCTCTGACCTGCTCGCATGACTGGCTTGACAGGGGGCAGCCCCATGGCCGCCTTTAGAAAAAAGGAAGAAGAAATGGAAGAAAAAGCAAAGGGGCGCCAGGGAGGGGCGTGGACATGCAACGGGGAGCCCCCGGCGCTGTGGGCTCGAGGCCAAGTACCACTACCAGGACCGGCAACCAGCTAGACTCGATGGAGTGACCCCAGCCTGGTGTCACCGTTGGGAATCTCGTCTTTTTCGGTTTTTTTCTTACAGGCAATAGTTTTTTCCCTCCCACACGGCAGCGGCACAGCCCAATTTAAAAGGAAAAACCGGCGCTTTGGTTTAGGCTCCTGTGCTCCGCTCCCACCCCAGCCCGCAATCTATCTTCCCTTCCATGGTGAGGGTGTCTGGCCCGTCGTAGCTGATGTGCATGTACCTGTACCTGTACCGTAGCCGTCGAGAATGCCGGTCCCCGTTCCCCATATAATCGGACTCACCACTGACTCTCTCAGCACCAAGGGGCTACCTTGTTGTATGAGATTGCCTGGGCACACCCGGATCCATCCATACGGAGCGGCGGGAGTAGGTGGCGGCTTGCTATTAAAAGGTTGCCTCTCTCCTCCTCATCGCCAACCTTATTTGAAGCTCTCCTTGTCAAGCTTTTGTTCTTTCCCTCTCCTCCTCGCGCCTTCCTCGTCGTGCTCCGCAAAACGGTGTTGCTCTACTCGTTCCTCTTTGACGTCATCTGCATTGATCGATCTGCTTCAAGCAACCTTCATCTCCTTCTAGACTCAAAAGAGGCTGCGCTACTCCAGCTTTTCACAAGCATCCACAACATCCACAACCGGCCAGGCTTCTTGTTTGTGCGTGGTGACCCAAACTCTATCTATAAACTACAACATCGGCCCAAGCCTCTCTCGAACATTGCATTCCTCTTTTGCAATTAGACAACCATATCCACCACCTTTCTTCAGCAACCTCGAATTCTCTTCTCTCCTCCCACAAGATGATGTCCTTCGATACCGCATGTGCTGTCCCTGGCCAAAAGCCACCCTCTGCAGCTGCCCTCGACATCCAGACCGTCACCAACGGCACATCTCACAACACGGAGTCGCACTCGGCAACCGCCGCCGGACAGGCCGGCACTCACACGCACATCTGGCTGGTGACCGGCCCAGCTGGATGTGGCAAGTCCAGTGTTGCAGAATATCTGGCAAACGCTCTTGACATGCCCTACATTGAAGGCGACTCGGTATGCTGGCCGTATCTTCCCCTTGTGCGACGCTGACAATCATGCTGACGATGCTCGCAGTTCCACTCCGCAGCAAACATCGAAAAGATGAGCAATGGAGTTCCTCTGACCGACTCTGACCGCTGGGACTGGCTGACGTCTCTCCGCGATGAGTCAATGCGTCAGATCAACGAGGGCCAGACCGGCGTTGTCCTGACCTGCTCGGCCCTGAAGCGCAAGTACCGGGATGTCATCCGCGTGGCCGCCTATTACGATCACCACCTGCTTATCCACTTCATCTACCTCGATGCCTCCGAGGAGCTGCTTCTTCAGCGCGTCGCCCAGCGCCAGGGCCACTACATGGGAGCAAACATGGTGCACAGCCAGTTCGAGGTTCTCGAACGACCTACCAAAAACGAGACGGACGTCATCTCCATCGATGTCAGCCGGACCCTGGGCGAGGTCAAGGAAGACGCTCTTGCCAGGGTCATTGAGACGATGGGCAGAGCCGACAACGATAACCAATAGAGCGTTTGCTTGGACCACTTTCTCTTTTCGTCTTTTTTTCGTTTACTTCGGGTATAGAGGCTGCCGCATGGTCTCAGCGTCCGGGCATCTACAAAAAAATTGTCGTCACTTTTCTTTTTCTGCGGATATGCGACAATGGGGTATTCATGACACTTGTTTTTTCTTTTTCGATCTAGATCTTTTTTTTCAGCTACGGAATTCTGGAGGAACGGGCCAGCAATGGCGCCAACTTTGCATCATTTCTTTTTTTTGCTTTTTTTTTTCCTTTTCCTTTTTTTCAAATTGATTGGCGCAGGGATCTATCTATTGGTGCACTTGGATGTGGAGTTGGGACTCGACACGAGCCCGGGAACTAACAACAGCTCGGTCAGCAGGCAACAGGGATGCAAGGGCAGTGGTTGGAACAAACGGTTGGGCATGAAATTCACTCTGCTAGCATCTGACAGGCATCGAGCGGCTGGGTCGCACAAGCAGGTCATTTCGCAGTCCCCCGTTGCAAGTGGACTCTGGTGTGTTGTTTCTCTTTTGCGGGCAAAGGAGTGGAGAAAGGGAATGCCTACATGCTTGGCAGTTGGATATCATGATCGCGAACGGGAAGTTATATAATAGGCATACGCAATAAATGAATGAAAAATCTGTATTATATCAACAATCTTGCCAACAACGCGCGCTCTGACTGCATGATTCCCTGTTTCCGAACCCCAGCTCTTTGAAAAATGTAACTCTTTACTAAACAGAGTAAGCAAGAAGGGATCCAGAAAGGAAGAGAGGGATTCCTGACACATCCACAGCCTTTTGCTTTTTTTTCCTTTTGGAGACGCACTGCATAAGAAAGAATTCCCAAACCGGGGAGGGAATCCTTTTCGTCATTTCTCACTTATACGGCCCGCCACTAATGCAGATTACAGATTACAGATTACAGATTATACAGTGGTTCATGGTGTGCGTGCCTCTCGTTCTCCTTTTTTTGTCATCTTGGGCGTTGGGCATTGCCACTAGCATCACCGTCACGGTCATTGTCATGAGACATGGTCGCGCCAACGCATACGGAGGAATTAGGTGTTCAGCCGCTATTCATTTTAAATTACCTTCCTATTCTTCGGTGAACAACGCAGAGGTGCAGAATGGTCATGGGATGTTGGCGTCAGGTGAGAACCTTTTTTTTTTTTTTTTTTTTTTTCTTTTTTCCTTCCGCCAATTAATCAATATTATTTTTATGCAATTGTACTTTTGTAAGTTTGAAACTTACGCTAATGTATATTGTCTTGTCTTATATGCGTTATGTGTGGGTTAGGCTGAGACTTTTTTTGCTAGAGGTTGCATATTTTTTTCGGATAGCGGGATGCGGATGTGGGTTTTTGGCTCTTCTTTATTGAGGGGAAGGGAAGAAGGAAGAAGGGTTATGGCGTCATGTTGCGTCTTTGGGGACATGTATGCTGTTTTGCTTGCTGCGAACATGTGAGGGTTTTTGGAGGGGATGGGCGTGTGCATAAGATTGTACATGTATATATGTACTGGTTGTGAAGAGTACATTTGGGTGTAAGAGATGAGATGCTGCATCATTCTCACTTTTGTTGATGGGTGTATAACATAGGAATAAAGCATAAGTCTGAATTTCATATTTTTTTTTTACATTCAAGTTTAGTAAATACCTAGATACCAGAAACGAAAAAGAGCACATCTAAGAAAAGATACTCTAACAGGAATAATAGAAAGCCCATAACCAGGTCTCAGCATGTATCGTAACATAATCTAAAATCTTTACACGTCCCTCTCTCTCTCTATGTATATCATTCATTTCTTATTTCAGATTCACATGTATGGTTTACCTAAGATGCATAACCATGACGTCTGGCTCTTCGACAATGCGGCGAATCACCTCTGCGGCGCGAGCCATGGTGGCCCCGTCCACCACGCGGTGATCGGCGCTCCACGAAAAGTTGGTGATGTGCTTCTTGACCACGTTGTCGTTTTCGTCAAAAGCCGGCATGGCGCGCATGCGGCCGATGCCCAGGATGGCCACCTCGCGCTCGACAATGACGGGGCTGAGGTACGTGCCGCCAATGTTGCCAATGTTGGACACGGTGATGGTGCCGCCTGAGAAGTCGTTTGGCGTGAGCTTGCCCTGGACGGCGAGGTTCTGCAGGCGTACGAGCTCCGTGGCGATGGAGAGGATGTTTTGCGAGCCAACGTCCTTGATGACGGGGACGAGCAGGCCCTGGGGGGTGTCCATGGCCACGCCGATGTTGTGCTGGGAGCGCATGATGACGGAGGGCTTGTTGGTGGCGGGATCGATCTCGACGCGCGAGTTGAGGATGGGGAACTGGTAGAGGGCCATGGACACGGCCTTGATGATGAAGGGGAGGTAGGAGAGCTTGTTGGCCTGGCCGGGGGCCGTGGGGGTCTGGGCGAGGACCTTGTTGAGGCGAGAGCGGAGGTTGACGAGGTCTGTGAAGTCGACCTCGTCGGAGTAGAGGAAGTGGGGGATGTTTAGTGACCGCGTCATGGTCTTGAACATTTGCTGCTGGGTGTTTGTGAGCTGGACTCTTGTTTCCGTCTGCACGGTAGGCTGGCCGTGTGGTAGCGGCTCCAGGCCAAATGGCTGTTGCGGCAGTGTGGATGCAGATTGTGAAGAAGCCGGCGCGCTGGCGCTGGCATCCCTCTGCTGTACAAACTTGTAGATGTCCTCCTTCAAGACCCTGCCGTCCTTGCCCGTGCCGTCAATATCCAAAATGTCAATCTTCAGCTCCTTGGACAGATGCCGGACCGCAGGGGTCGCCAGTCCTGCCGCCTTGCCCTTCGGCTTGGGCTCTTGGCTGCCACCCGGTGCCGGCATATCAGCTACAGTTAGCTCTGGCCTTGACGACTCGGGAGCTGATGCTGAAACGTCCTTGCTCGACTCAGCCGCCTGCGGAGCTCCGGCGTCCTCAGCGCCTCCCTCAATGTCGATGTCGACAAACGGCTTCCCCACCTTGGCCATCTCGCCCGTCTCGTAGTATAGCTTCTTGACGACGCCGGAGAAGCGGCTTGTGATTTCCACAGACGCCTTGTCGCTCTGGACCTCGCAAAGGGGAGAGAATTCCTCGACGTGCGCGCCGGGCTCGACGAACCACTGGATAACCTCACACTCGACAATGCCTTTTAATTCAAAGTATTCGTTAGCACCATTGGCCCATTGACATGTTTTTCGCACCATCTTTGCCAAAGAAGCTCTCACCTTCGCCGATATCAGCCAACAGCACCGGCTTCACGGCATACAGCCTCCTCGATTCTGAGAACCACCGCGGGGAAGCAGCCGCAGGCGCTGTGTTCCCTCTTCCCATGGCCATCTTGCCCATGGCCTTGGAAGCCCCCCACTGCCGCCGCAGCACTCTCGATCCTCGCTGGAGAAACATGATTTTGTCTAGAGAGAAGAATTGAGGGGGTCCTGGTCTCGATTCAATTGAACGGCACAACCGGAGCTGCAGATCAAGAAAAGGAGTGAGAGGAGGATTGGGGAGAAGTCGTCAATTTTGATTTAAAATAAAAAGCACTTCGCCGACTCTAGACCCGGGGATTTCTCCAAGGCCAAGCGTGGCTTCAGTCGGCATTGCGGTTGAAGCTGGATTTGTAGCTGCCCCGCGGATAGCCGAAATCCTGGGGTGCTTATGCGGTTTGGAATTCGCTTCCCAGGCTCTTTGGCAGCAGCAAGGCGCTAAGCTGCTTTCACAGCTAGCAGCGCTTCGGCCATTTGAGCGCAGCTTTTTAGCGCTGCCGATGCGAACCCCGGAGCCGTGCGTCCTTCCGGGGCCGTAAAAAGAATGGAGCCCATCCAAATGGCCCTGCGAAAGCCCAAATTTTTTTTCCGGGGCACCCAGCCAAGAGAGCCGCCCGTGAACATTAAAACTCCCCCGGCGCGCCGCAAGCCATGCCATCATCGTCATCACGGACGCTGGAGTTGGCACTCAGTGGCCTTCTCCTCTCGAGCAGGAGATATGCTGCTGCTGCTGCTGCTTCGTCGTCGCCGTGCGCCCGCTGCCAATGGCGTCGCACATTTACCGCAAGTGCAGTGAGGGCCGCAAAGGCAGAGAAGCCCGCGTCGGGCGCCTCCATGGACCCCAAGGCCACCGTCGCCGGAGCACCGATCGATGCGCCTCGAAGCTACGGAAAGCGAGTAGAAGGAGGGTTTACGCCGAAGCCACTGCCTCGACCAATTGGCATGGCGCTGCCTCCCTTACCGGGCGAGAATACCGGCCTTGATAGTCGCTCGCTGCAACAGCGCAAAGAGGACTTTGTCAACTATGACAAGCATCTGGCGAGACGCAAGGAGCTGTAAGAAGCATTTCCATAGCCGAACTACACCTCGAAATACTTTAGTAAGACCGATTTGCTAATAAAGGAGATGTTGCTCAAATACAGGACTGCCAAAATATCAAGACCGTATTTCCGCGATTGGGGCAACCTGCAATACCACGAGGGCAAGTCCTTCATCTCCCCGCCCCGTCTCTTCAAAGCCGAACTCTCTCTCTTCTTCCCCAACCTCTATGGCCAAACAATCCTCAAGAAAGATGTAAACCCCCGCGACACCACCCCGCTTCTCTCCGGCAGAGCATCTGTCGTATCCATCTTCAGCAGCCAGTGGGCAGAGCGACAGGTCGAAAGCTTTATATCAAAGGAGGCCAATCCGCAGCTCCACGAAGCGATCGAACGCAGTGGTGGTGAGGCACAGATCGTGAGGATCAACTACGAAGATAACTCTGGCAAGGCTTTCCTTGTCAAGTTGTTTATGGGGTCGCTGCGCAGAAGATTTCCGGAGAGAGACTGGGACAAGTATTTTCTCGTGCGAAGAGGCATCACAGACGAGATCCGCGAATCAATAGGCCTCCTTAACAGCAAGGTTGGCTACACATATCTTGTCGATCACCACTGCAGAATACGCTGGGCGGGCAGCGGAACTAGCCACCCAGACGAATTGGAGGGTCTGAATAAAGGCCTGCTAAAGCTGGTGGATGATATCAAGAAGGAAGCATTGCTACCCGCTGCAGCGAGAGAGAAACTGCCCGGTAAGCCGCATCTGGAAACAGCCAAGAGTGTGTTGTAGAAATTCGGCATCTCTTCTTCAAGTTTCTGTGCCTGTATAGTTGGATGAAGAGCAAGAAGTAGTGCTATGGATCCTGCCATGTTGTACAAATAGACAAAAATAGACAAAAACCGCTGATACCCCCCTTTAACGCCAATGATATATGCGGAACCGGTGAATATTATTATGGTTCCCCTTTTCATCTCAACCAGAAAAAGACGATGAAGCACAGCGCGATAAATGTCCCCATGATGATCCCATCTCTCCTCTTCCTCGATGTTATGCGCCCAATTATTGAGTTGATGCCCGGTACCTTGCTCGCCGCCATGGTGATCCTTCGATTGATGTTCGCCAGAGTCTCCCTCTGCACACCGAAGCTGTCATTAATGGCATATGCTTGGCTAAGGACGCTGTCTGTCACATCGTGGCTTCGGTCGATGCGATTGCGTTCGTCCAGCATATAATCAGCCTCGGCAGCTTCTGGGTTGTTCGCCCGATACTCGTCAATGTCAGATTGGACGTTGGTCAAAAGATTGGCACGGTTGCGAGCTTGCTGAACTGTGGATCTGAGCCGGGTGAGGTCGCGTCGGTGAGATGAGAGCTTCTCTCGGAGCAGGGATAAGTTGTTCTGTTTGAGCGCCGATGTGTTGAGTGACGCTTCCGAATCGAGGAGTCGAGCGAGCTGGCCAATGACGTTGTCGCGCTGCAGCCAATGTTAGCTCGCATAGAACTGACATTTAGCGATTCGCGAAAACAAACCTTATCTAGCACCTCCTCTAGCTTTGCTTCTACATCACGCTCTTCCGGTGTTGGTTTGGCCGGAATATTCGCAGCAGCAGAGAATTGGGAGTAGGTATGAAACAAGCTCTCCGTCTAAAAGGGCCAGTCTCAGTCAGTAAAGGAGCTTATCCAACAATCGTTCCATGCTGGCTAAACTCTTACCTGATTCTCTAATGATCGTGCCTGTTGGCGTAGCTGGGCCCAGCCAGCATTTCCTGATGATGTGGCCATATTTGTCGGTGCAGGCGGCAAGTTGTATTAAGGGAGTGTCTGATGACGATTATGGGAACATGCGCTGAGATACGGGGATAGGCCGACGCCCGAATCCGCTTCCAGAGCCGGCGGCAGAATTACTCACCGCCTACCGTTGGCGATTACGTGAAAAGCACGGGACCTCGCACGTGAGCGCCTCTCGCTACCCACTTTCGACCCATAAATAGCTGGCCAATGAAAAATTACAAAGTCTTTCAATCTGGTGCACGCTCAGCCAAACCCTAGGGCAATTTTTCACCGACTCGGCAAACCCTCGACTAAATTCTTTTTGGAGAGTTACGAACCATCGCGACATACGGACGGGTCACGGTCGAGGCAAACTTTTACTACCCAACTCTCGCAAATCACATCACAGACTCTCAAGATGGTGAGTACATACGGTCGTTGCTCTGAACGATGAAGATACCCTCTTTAGATCACAAAAAAGAATACACGTCTCCCCTCTTGCTGGACGACGGCTTGTCCCTTCGATCTCGAATTTTATGCGCTGTCGTTCCGAGATGTCACATACGAAGTCGTCGAAACACCCCTCCTCATTCGTCAATCCGTCATAATCGCTCGCAATTTTTTATTTCCATACAATGCGTCGGAAAGCAGGGTGCTGATTATCATGTGTTAGTCGACGGGAAAAGTCAAGGCTTCCCAGCTTTGGGGCAAGAACAAGGAGGAGTTGGCCAAGCAGCTCGGCGAGCTCAAGGCTGAACTCGGCCAGCTCCGCATCCAGAAGGTTGCCTCTTCCGGCTCCAAGCTGAACAAGATGTAAGGAGGAATCTACCCCCCTTTTTTTTCGCTGTTTCAATAGTCGACAGTCGAACCAAGGAAGAAATTGTTGAGGCTAACGTTTTTTTTTTTTCTCTCAATTACAGCCACGACCTGCGCAAGTCTATCGCTCGTGTCTTGACCGTCACCAACGCCACCCAGCGCAACCAGCTCCGTCTTTTCTACAAGAAGAGCAAGTACCTGCCTCTCGACCTCCGCCCCAAGCAGACCCGTGCCATCCGCCGCCGGTTATCACCTGAGGACAAGGCCCGTGTTCTGGAGAAGACCAAGAAGCGCAACACTCACTTCCCCCAGCGCAAGTTCGCCATCAAGGTACGACAATCTTGAAGAGAGTTTTGTTTCAATATGGGTGGATATCCATTTGGAACGAAAGGAGGGGAAATTTCTTCTGGCAAATCGATTGCTAACTTACGATGAACTATAGGCTTAAATGTTTTAATTATGCTTTGGATTACGAATGGTCGTCGGGGTAGAATGGGGCATTGGGCGCAGCATGCTTTTTTCCACTTGAACACAAAAAGGGTTTGAATTGCATCGCATTGGCTCAGGGGGAATCCGGTCTGACTTGTACTTTATTTCCCGGGCTGGGCCTCGGTCTGGGACGGAAAGGCGTCCTGGATGGGCTTGCTAGGACAGCAGTCTATACCAACGAAAAAAAAAATGAGGTCACGATCAACAAAAAAGAAAAGAAAAACTTGAGGCACAAGCGGTGTTCAGGCTCTAATTGGACTGATTTCGATGAACATGTGTCTTGGTGCCGGTGATGATACCAAAATATGATTCTCTGTTTGCCTAAGGCTATATGAAACCACGGCAATACTTTGTCTTGTGTGAAGTTCCTGATACTGCTGCTGAGTGATCTTCTAACGACTTGAAATATTCTTACTCCCAACAATTTTGGACTCAAGATGGTAGTCAGACAGGAACTAACAGAAGTCACAGCCAACTTGGCTATTCCTACCAATACGACTGCAATATTCTATTATCGATATACAGAATGGATCACATTCATTCTATTTTTATGCCAGAAACAGTTATTAGCACCAGAGAAAAAAAAAAACCACGCACCCATCGAAGGGCGGCGGTAACATGAAAAAGAAACTCCAGTAAGCTCTATATACGGCCAAACGACTATTTTCTCACTATTACTTCCATACAGCAGAGTGAAGAGCTATTAGCCAGCAATAAAATGCCATATCATTGTTATCATTTGACACGGAAATTATCAATTCGCATGAGTCAAACACCCAGACAGCACACCCGCCCATAGATGAGCTGTCAGTTGGGCTGGCTCTCATTTCAATTTTTTTTTTCTCTCTAGAAACCCACTATCGGCCTGCAGTTCCCTTTAGTTACTCGTAAGTGCCTCACAGCTCCCGGCTGCATCCAATCAAGCAGCTAAAGTCGTCACCATTACAACGCCAAAGCGCAAATCATTCCCCTCAACACCCCACCATAGGACCTGCGTTGCTACCCCGCTAATTTTTTTTCCTTTTTTTCCCTTCTCTAATTGACGACATCGGCTCTTTTGAGATTTATATAAAAGGGACAAGGAAAAAAAGGAGCTTCCTTTTCTTTTCCCTTTCTGTCTCTGATTCATTCCTCCACAAATTTCTTCTTCCAATTGTTCAGAAGCAAGAATTGCCTCGCCTCACAATGTCGAACCAGAAGATCGCCATCGTCTCCGTCTACGACAAGACCGGACTGCTGGATCTGGCTAAGGGTCTGGCCCAGCAGAATGTCCGGATTCTGGCGTCTGGAGGCACAGCTCGCATGATCCGCGAGTCTGGATTCCCCGTTGAGTATGAAAACATCCCATTGCCTCATCCTTGAATTTGAAAAGGAACCGATTTCGGTTGAGACATGGACACGCGACCAAAAAAAAAAAAAAAAAAAAAAAAAAAAAAAAGAAGAGAAGCTAGAGAAAGAGTCAAAAAGTGGAGGATGAAGCAAAGCTACCGATAGCTCATGACAAGAGACAAATATGAAAACTAATGCGCCTCGGCGTATAGGGATGTCAGCGCCATCACAAAGGCCCCTGAGATGCTCGCCGGCCGTGTCAAGACTCTGCACCCTGCCGTCCATGCCGGCATTCTTGCGCGCAACCTCGAGTCTGACGAGAAGGACCTTGCCGACCAGAACATCAACAAGGTGGACTATGTCATCTGCAACCTGTACCCGTTCAAGGACACCGTTGCCAAGATCAACGTCAGCATCCCCGAGGCCGTCGAGGAGATTGACATTGGCGGCGTGACGCTCATCCGCGCTGCCGCCAAGAACCACAAGCGAGTCACCATCCTGAGCGATCCCACCGACTACGCCGGCTTCCTGGGCGAGCTCGAGAAGGGCGAGATCAGCGACGCCAGCCGCAACCGCTATGCCCTCAAGGCCTTTGAGCACACGGCCGACTATGACACCGCCATCTCCGACTTCTTCCGCAAGGAGTACGCCGGCTCAGGAGACCAGTTCATGGCCCTCCGCTATGGCGCCAACCCTCACCAGAAGCCCGCCTCTGCCTTCACCTCCAACCAGCCCCTGCCCTTCAAGGTCCTGTGCGGCTCTCCCGGATACATCAACCTCCTCGACTCTCTCAACGCCTGGCCCCTTGTCAAGGAGCTCAAGGAGGCGCTGGGCAAGCCCGCCGCCGCCAGCTTCAAGCACGTCTCTCCTGCCGGCGCTGCCATCGGCCTGCCCCTCACCGACGACGAGAAGAAGGTCTACTTTGTCAACGATATCGAGGGCATCGACAGCTCCCCTCTTGCCCAGGCCTACGCCCGTGCCCGCGGCGCCGACCGCATGAGCAGCTTCGGCGACGTCATTGCCCTCAGCGACATTGTCGACGTCCCCACCGCCAGCATCATCTCCAAGGAGGTCTCCGACGGTGTCATTGCCCCCCGGCTACGAGGACGCCGCTCTGGAGATCCTCAAGAAGAAGAAGGGCGGCAAGTACCTCGTCCTCCAGATCGACCCCGAGTACACTCCCGGCCCCATCGAGACCCGCACCGTCTACGGCGTCACGCTCCAGCAGCACCGCAACGACGCCGAGATCTCCCCCAAGACCTTCACCACCATCATCACCCCCAAGGACGCCGGTGCCCTCCCCGACAACGCCGCCCGCGATCTCACCGTCGCCACAATCACCCTCAAGTACACCCAGAGCAACTCGGTCTGCTACGCCGTCAACGGCCAGGTCATCGGCCTCGGCGCCGGCCAGCAGTCCCGCATCCACTGCACCCGTCTGGCCGGCGACAAGGCCGACAACTGGTGGATGCGCTTCCACGAGCGCGTCCTCGGCATCAAGTGGAAGAAGGGCACCAAGCGCCCCGACAAGAGCAACGCCATCGACCTGCACGTCAGCGGCGAGCTTCCCAAGGACGGCGCCGAGAGGGAAGCCTTTGAGGGTGTTTTCGAGCAGGTGCCTCCTGCTTTCACCGACGAGGAGCGTGAGGCTTGGATGAAGCAGCTGAAGAACGTCTGCGTCTCAAGCGACGCCTTTGTAAGTTTTACTAACTTGGACCACCTCATTGTTCACCACAAGTTGCTAATATGTAATCAATCGCGCAGTTCCCCTTCATCGACAACGTCTTCCGAGCCGCTCGCTCAGGCGTCAACTACATCGCCGCCCCCAGCGGTAGCCAAAACGACGGCGCTGTCTTCGAGACGGCCGAGAAGCTGGGCATTACCTTTGTCCAGCAGAACACTCGTCTGTTCCACCACTAAGAGAAAGAAAAAGGAGGGGAAGAGAAGGCAAAGCAAGGACAAGAAACAGTAAAAGAGAAAAATCCCACCTTTGAAGGGGAGAAAAGGGAAAGAAAGATATTTAAGAGAGCGATCAAAAATTATGTACAAATTTATCTAGACGTCATTCAAATGTTAATAATGGCATTTTTTTCATTTATGTATACTCGCTTCTTCACATTGATTCTTTGACTGATTTACCATCATGATCGGCTATTGTCTATACTAATTATTCTAAATTTTCCATTGGCAGAGTTAAGAAACAAAACAACAATCTAGAGTAAATATATACTCAAAAGCAGCCAGCAGTAGTAGCAGTTAGCCTATACTATACTATTGCCAGAGTGTTAAATAGCTACCTAACTAAGGTACTGGATAACCCTTCTTATGGTTAAGCTATAGAACTTTAGATGACTCTAGGCAAATAGTTAGGTTACAAGTGTTAGATTTGCAATTCAACATATATATATTCAGTGCTGAGGCGCTTTTTTCCGAAAACTGTCACTCATTCCTTAAATCAAGATCTAGAGCCCTGGCGTCTAAATCAAAAAAATAACGCCTTACACTCTCCTTGCGCCCTTGAAACCCCATTTTTAACTCTTCTTCTTTTTTCAATTCGCCTTTCAGGTGGTATTTAATAGGTCGGCTGCCTGGGTCCAGTCCTGATTCCCCCCGCATTGCTTTTTATCATCTCCAAGACCGGCATTTATATCAGCAAGGGATATAAAAAAGCAGCCAAAGAAAAGTATGTAGTTGAAATTGTTGCAAAGCGTCGCTGATACGTGAAATATGTACATAGAGTATTGACGGATAAAAGATAAAGAAGGCGAATAGAAGGTCGAGATGGATGTGAAGAATCCATCCAAAGGTGAAAATCCTTCAAAGGGAAAACAACGCTGTATTCCTTGGAAGTAAATCATATCAATCCTTTTGCTGAATAATGAATAGACCTTGTAGCCTACTGGGTTTCAAATAGTATAGGGAACTATACGGGCTGCTTCATCGATGCGTTTTGTTCTAGGCGTAACTGATTTCCCTTGGCTATTATTTCAGCCTCTTCTGGCTTGCACTTATGGTTACTGTGCATATGGCGCCTAAGCTGGTCTAACCGATGGAAATCTTTGTTGCAAATGATACAGACGTGTGAGCCCCGGTTGTTGTGGGTCCGGCGATGCTTTGAAAGATTGGATGATTCTCCAAACGACTTGCCACATATATCACACACCAAAGGTTTGTAACCAGTATGAGTTCGCTCGTGCATGGCTGAATCAATGGTCAGAATAGCCTGGTAGCGGATGGAATAGGATTATTCAACCACTTACTAAGTGCGCTTTGTTGTTTGAAAGCATGTGTACATCCTGGAAATTTGCACTTCCAAGGCTTTTCGCCAGTGTGTGTCCTCATGTGTTGATCGAGAGACTGCTTTGCGGAGAGCTGCAGGCCACAGACAGAGCATTTGACAGGTTTATCTAGCAAATGATCAGTAATCAAAGTGTATCACAGCGCCGCAGTTGCCAAAGCAAATCAATTCACTTACATCCTGTGTGAGTTTGAATATGGCGTTCCAGTTTGCTCTTTTGACCAAAGACATTTGTCCTGGTGCAACCATGCCATTGACAGCAAAACCCCGGACGTTGTCGCGTCATATCTTTCAGATGGTCATTCTTTGTGTGAGTATGCAAGTCGTTTGCATCTTTAAAACGCATTCCACAGATTTTGTCACCAACCATCTTCCACTGGCAGATGCAATCGGTAGCAGTCTCTGTGTCTGCAACTGTAGCCGAAATTAGCGCTGTTTCGGTTGATTTTGCTGCAATAGTTGGTTCCTCCGGATGGGCGAGGGGAGTGGTTGCCCGTGACGTCGGAGAAGGGGCAATTGACGAGAGCGCAGATATATTTTGTAGGGAAATGTCTGATGGAGAAAGCCGCAGTCCACTTGTTGAAGCTGTGTCAAAGGAATAAGACGAGATGCTCGAGCGGCTTGGAACCAGAGAAAACCGGTCTTCTACTTGCGTTGTCTGGGGTAGGTCAAAAAGGTCCGAATTCAACATATGCATTTGCCAGTGGTCTTCAAATAAATGGTTGGCGAATTGATCGACCGTGTTGACTTCGAAGCCACACGTAGGGTCTTCTGAATTGTGTGAAAAGCCATGGCTTAGGAAATCGCCATTGACAACTCTAGGAAGAGTACATTTCGGGATAGCTAGGTCAGGATGATCAGCCATGCATGGACGAACATGATCCACAGTATTCCGAGGATCGTGGTATTGGAGGATATGCGTTGCGAGAGGGTTTTCTTGGTGCAGATATTCCCAAAACTGCTCAAGGCTATCATCGCCGGTGGCTGTTCCCAGGTTCCCCTGCGGAAGCGAATTGGATCCAAAGTTAAAATTTGAGTGAAAGGGCTGGAATCCGCCTTGTATCAATGCCGGGTGAGAGTCTCCTATTGAAGCAAGAGCTACTGCCGCCTCCTTGTCACCATCTGACATGGCTTCGTTGGGGAAATGATCCAGCTTAGCATGCCCTGAGCATTTCACATCTGTACAAGGCGTAGCAGCATCCTCGCACGTCTCATCGAGGCAGAGATCTTGACTGCCTTCACGCGCTTCACTGCATGCGTCATTATCGCAGCACACTCCATGGCCTGTGTCTCCGCATTGGCTTTGGCAACTTCTATCACAGCGGGATGTGCACGACACCGCTGATGCACAGTCGTCGTCACAGTCCACCTTTGAGTTGGTCGGTCGATCCTGTGGCTTGTTGCCGGGCCAAAAGGAAGTAGTGTCGGGAATCGCATTGTTAAAATAGCTGCTGTCCCAAGGTAAGGCGACTTCAGCATCTGCAAAAGAAAGGTCCTGGCTAGTCTGGCCATAGCGCTCTTGCGAGTGTGCTTTAGCGTCGTGGTCCGAAAAAGCTGTCATGGTGGAATGCGTTGGCAGTGGGAATTTCAACGAGAAGCCTTTCGGAGACTTGGGTGCCTTGGGAGAGTCGGCAGAGATGGCCGATCCGTGGAGGTCTAGGTAATAGTTGTTGCGATAATAGGGATGTACTGGAGCTGCTGCGCCCGCTGCTGCAGAATCGAGTGTGCGATACTGATGATTTTCATATGAGAATTCGGCAAATGAGTCGTTGCCATAGTAGTAGGGGAGACGATTAAGATCCATTTGAGGGTCAGAAGGCAGGTGGCCACTGTCCATGCTCTGCTGAGTCGAGGCTTTTGTGAGTCTACAAAGGTGCATCGTCATTAGCTAATTCAAGCTGCGGGCGTGCCGGGGGAAACAAAAAGGCACACTGAGCCTTACCCGAGAGAAATCTCGCTTTGTGAGGAATTTGAAAGAAGGGGTCAAAGGGGGGGTGAAGAGTCCAAAACTAGCCGGGCTATATCGGAGGGGGTCCTGGGAGATGCTAAATCAAAGACAGCCGAGATAGAGATAGAACTCTGTGCAAGATCCGGGGCGTGGAACCGAGGCGTCAAACGCGGCAACGTGGGAATGCGCAGAGAGGCTGAGAGGCTGAGAGAGAGAAAAGACAAAAAAAGCAAGCGATGGGGTGCACAAGCTCTGCAGTTTTGCCAGCCTCGAGGCTAGAGCTGCTCCAAATGTCGTGCGCAGGCACAGCACAGGCAGGGAAGCAACGCCCGCCAGCGGTTGTGGCCCTGTAGCTGACCAACAGGGCGAGAACCTTGATGGTCTGCAGGTCGGGGCTGCTGCAACTTTTATGTGTTTTTTAGCCGGCGAGCTGGGCCCCGCTGTAAATCCGGGTAGCGCTAGTGTGCTTGCGGGTAGCGGCACAATCTCAGCCTCGAGTACCTGGGATTGCGTGCCGTTTCAGCTCGTACCATGATTTGATATGAGAATATGAGTGTAGAATACTAGTAACCGGCCTGGGTAATACTTGACGTGTGTAGCGTTTCGCCCAACAGTGTCGCACTAGGTAGCACTGCTTGAATATGTATATATGATGAAGAATACGGCTGAATTGTAAAGAGGCGATGGTACTTGCATTGCTTTTACTGTTCAATGTTAAGTTTGGATTATGAGGCGTCATGTTCAAACCGAAACCGTCGTATTCGGGCAATCGACAACGTGCTGGCATCACCAGCTTAAAAAAGTAAAAACATAGCCGAGCTTCTCCTATCAAGGGCAGAACCCTCATTCCCTATCTATTTGGACATCATTGCGTCAAATTATTATCGCGTTCCAGGGTAGCAGCCTCCCGTCCCTGAAGCCACACAGTCAGGAATAGCCAAGTACCCCGCTTAAAGTCCCTGCAACTTCCAAGCCCCCAGTCTAGCCTCGCAGTGACGTCTCCCCTTTCAAACAGGGCGCCAGTCCAGTAATCTTCTTTTTATTTCCAAACCACATGCAAGCCGGCGCGCCGCATCGCATATCGGCATCGGACACTTGTTCGTGGCGCAAAGCGACTTCGTGAATCGCCCATCTTTACAAGCAAAAGAAACAATCATCATTATGAGCATTAGACGCACCTAGAACCTTCCACTGCCTTTGCGACAACTGTCGGCCCCGTTTCCCAGCGTCGCGTTATCACATTTGCGCCTCCCACAATCCCGGCACCACTGTCCAACGCAACGACCAACCGCACGAGGCCCTCCCTTGCTTATACCATCTCTCTCTCTCCCCCTCCCAGAACCCCCTTACCTCACAGCCATGGGAAATATCTGCGGCAAAACCGAATCCGAACCGTCTCAGCCCGGCCGTCCCCTCGGCTCCGCTCCGCCCCCGGGTCCGAAAACATCACGCGTTCCCCCGAAAGTCGGCGGTCCTCCACGAACACTCGGCGGTGCTGGCAGCGACGCTGGTTCTGGTGCTGGTGGTGCCAACAACTCGGGCGATCCGAGCGATGCGCGGAGAAAAGCTGCCGAGGCGGCTGAGGTGAGAAGAAGAGATGCAGACTAGACCACCCTTTGTTTGCCCCAAAAGTTTCTTTGACTGACTTTTTTTTTTGTGTTTCTTGGCAGGCCCGTGCAAAAGCCTCATCCAAAGGCGGCAAACTCCAGTCGCAGCTCAACGCGCAAAAGAAGAAGAACCTGTCGAGCACCCTAGCCGAAGCGAGCAACCAGGAACTTCGTGCCCGAGACGCAGACGAGGCCGCCAATGCGCGAAACTGGGAGTAGTAGTAGCGAGCTCTGAGCTCTGACCTCTGAGCTTGTACCTATCTACACCCCTTATGCATTACACACACGGGCGGTTTTTTTAAGTTTGGCTTTTTATTCTTTTGAAAAATATACCTTGCGCGATTTCATGTGAGCGGGAGCAGTGGATGCATGCGGAATTATTAAGAGAAGGATAACTGCTCTGATGATGACGCATCAAGACTTGGTATCTCGCCCAATTTTTTTCTCTCGCTTCCTTCTTCTTGACTTGGAGCTTCGTCATCTTGCAGTTGCTGCTCTTTCAAATTCCTTGTTTTTATACTGTACCGTTAGTGTAACACTACATCTTGGATTAGATTCGTCCAAACACTTTCTAGAAGAGCATGCGAAATGGAAAGCCTCAAATATGCTTGTATATAAAACTTCATCACCGGCATAATTATACTAATTCACTCATACCCATACCAGCCTAGACGTCCTTTCGTCTCTTATATAAATACTACTATAATATAATTAATGCGGAAATAACAGCCTTCCCTTTTTGCGCCCTATTTCTTTTCATAGCCCAATTTACAAAAAAACTTTCCACGCGCAGTAAAAAGCTCCAGGTCCTCAAGTGACGGTATATCTTCCGCTCGCAGGCGCTCTGCTATCTGCATCAGCAGCAGCAATGGTGCCCTCTCTCAGAAGCCTCGTCATCTCATTCAAAGCACCCGCCACCACAAGCTCGGTATCACCCTCAATAAGAATATACAGCTTGGGCTCTCCTCCAGATGGCACTTCTTTCCCGGGAGGGTAAAAGCTGCCCTTTGTCGTAATAGACGTTCCAGTCGCTTCCAGAATCTTTGCCACGTTGGTACGATTGGTGACGGCCCATCTGGCCTTTTGCGGGAAGTCGTTGATTTCCAGCGTGGCATGGAAAGCACCCGCGTCTGGACCCTTGTTATCGATGGGTTGGCCCGACCGAAGCTGGCCGGCTTTGCCCAGACGGCTGTTGATGGCGCTGACAGCAGAGCTAACCTTATCCAGGGGATCCTTGGCCTTGTCGCCACCTGTGGCAGCAGCAGGTTGTGTCGCTTTGTTTGCGCCGCTATCTCCTGAGTCGGCTTTGGCAGTTTCGCGAGATTGAACGGTGGAGGTAGCAGCTTTGATGGCGTTGAGTGTCTTTTCAATCTTCTTGTCATCCTCCTCTTTCTTGCCCTCTTCTTTAACCTCTTCTTCCTCACCCTCGGCTCTATGTGTCTTGCGCTCTCGAAGACGAGCAGCCTCGCGTTCCTGGTCCAGACGGTCCAGACCCTTTCCACCAAAGCCGGAAGAGTCCTTCGCCTTGCCCGACTTGACCTTTTCACGATGAGACTTTCGCATCTCGTTGAGTCGTTCCGGAACAGGCTGGTCACTCTGTTCCAAGGCTTTGGCGATACCAGGTGCGCAATTCTCTTGTTCAGGGGTCACAAAAGTGACTGCTGTGCCCGTGTTTCCTGCACGGCCCGTTCGTCCGGCTCGGTGGACATAATCTTCCAAGTGATTGGGTGCGTCGTAGTTGATAACAAGCTTGAGCTGCTTGACGTCCAAACCGCGAGCGGCGACCGATGTGGCAATTAGGATGGGCACCACGCCCTTTTTGAAATCTGATATGGTAGAGTCCCGATCAACTTGGTCTTTGCCTCCGTGAATGGACATGCAAGGATAGCCCTTTTGCATTAGCTCCTTGAGCAAGTCATCCGCCTTCTCCTGTCGCTCCACGAAGAGTAATGATCGGGCATCTTCATCCTTGTCGTAGAGCTCGCCTAGCAGCTCCAGAACACGCACAAACTTGGTGCTCTCTTCTCTGATCTCGACAATTTGCTCGATTTCCTTGGCAACGACGCTACGGCCACCCACGGTAATTTCAATGGGACTCTTTAGTACTTTTTTGGTGAGTGAGTCGATGAGGCGTGGCATGGTGGCTGAAAATAGAATGGTTTGTCTATCAGGCCGCATGTTGGCAAAGATTTTCATCACTTGTGGCTCGAAACCCATGTCAAACATTCGATCGGCTTCATCCAGAACCACATACGTCACTCGTCTGAGGTTGGTGACTCTTCCTTGATTCGCAGCCAGCAGATCAATCATGCGACCGGGAGTACAGACAATGATTTCAGCGCCACGCTTGAGCTCAGCAATCTGATCTCGGATGGGAGCTCCACCGTACGCACAAACGGCACGCAGGTTCATCATCTTCAAAAAGGGCTTGCAGTCTCTGTGGATTTGCGTGGCAAGCTCTCGCGTTGGCGTCATGATGAGCCCGATGGGACCATCGCCATCCTTGAGCGGCTCTTGATCCTTGATATGTCGGAACATGGGAAGCAAGAAAGCCATAGTCTTTCCCGATCCCGTCTTGGCCACACCGACGACGTCTCGACCAGACATCAATGAGGGAAGGGCTTGCATCTGAATTGGTGTTGGCTTTTCAAACCCAAGGGAGCTGATAACATCCAGGGTTTGGCGGGTAAGACCACACTGGGCCCATTTCTGAACGGGCTTGGGGACGTCTTTGCCATTGACCTTGATTCCATCCAACTCCAATCGTAAATCGGTAACATCTGCTTCAGAAAGGGTATTCAGCTCGGCAGGTTCAACCCAGAAATTCTTGCGAATAGGCTGCAAGTCGATCTTGGAGTAATCGACGCTTGGAATATCCTTCTTCTTGCGTTTACTCGCAATTGTAAGCAGGGCATCTGCATTGGGGTCGGCTTGATCTTCGAAAGCATAGTCGTCCTCCGAGAAATACGCTTCAGGCTCCTGCTTCTTCTTGGTCACAGAGGCCTTCTTTAGGGGGGATCTTGGTGGTCTCTGTCTGTTTGAGATCATCCATGAATGCTTCTAGGGGATCGATTTCCTCGCCTTCCTCATCGACATCCATGGACTCTGCCGGAAGTTTATTGGCGGTTTCTCCGTCAGCGGCATGCTCGCCATTGGTGTTTTGTTCTGCAGCTTGGGGTTCGGCATCCTTCATCTCTTCATCAGTCTGGTTCTCTGTTTGGTTCTCTGTCTGGTTTTCAACTTGGGTTTCGGCTTGAAGACGCCTTTCGTGAGCAGCACGGGCGGCGGCGGCAGCCTCTTCTTCATTTTCAGCGAAGATATCGCCATCTGACTCATCATCCTCATCTTGGTCAGCATAGGGCGTGTCATCCGCTTCTATGGGAAGGGTGGGAAGTTTCGTGAGCTGTCGTTTAGTCGTGACCTCCTCATCCATGTCCAGCTTCCGCTTGCTGGCCAGCTTGTCTCCTTCAGCATGAGACTTTCCAAATCCAAAACTGCTAGTCTTGGCGCGATTTGTGGGAAGGGCGGATGCTTGATAATGTTTGTTAGCGAGAGTAAGATCTTGAATAGCAGATGTGGGGGTCTCACCAGTAGGTGCTCGCTTGACGGGGGCAAGAATGCTGCTTGGCTGAATATCTATAGATCCCAAAGCCCCCCCCTTTAGTAGAATCATTTGTTTTTTGATGACTGGCAGACTTCTTTGCAATCGTTTTTGGATCAAACTTGCCGAGATAAGGCTTTGCTGGAGATGCGCTGCCCGAGTCAACAGGAGTCGGTGAAGCGGCAGATGATACAACAGGCGATGGCGCAGCCGTCGATCCCTCTTTGGCTTTTTTGTCCATCTCAGCAAGAAGATTTCTAGTCTGGCTGGCATTCACCTCTTTTTGCTTCTGACCCTCGAGCTCCTTCTTCTTCTTCCATGCTTCAAGCTTGGCGAGCCGCTCTGCCTTCTTATCGACCTCGGGCTGTGCCGCATTCGATTTGACCTTTTGAGCCTGTGATGTGTCATGAGCTCTAGTTTCCTTATCTAGGGCCCGAAGAAAGCGTACCTCATCAGTTCCGTTCCTGTCACTGTCAGCCAGTGGAGTTTTCCGAGACCGGCTATCGGCACGACTGCTGCGATTGTGAGAGTCAGCCGTACCCTCACGACGGCTTCTGTTTCTAGAGTCGTCTCGCCTCCTGTGGTCGTCTTTGCTGCGGTCCCGTCTTCGGTCAGGCGAGCGGGCCCTGGGTGGGAGTCTCTCTCTCGATCTGGCGCCACGGCGATCGCGTGGCCCTCCGCGGTAGAAGTCATCGTCTCGGCGATCTAAGGAGCGGTCTCGTCGGCGAAAGTTGTCGCGGTCGCGATCGCGGTCACGGCCACCGCGATCTCTGTTGTCTCTGCCTCGGTCGCGGTCGCGGTATCGATACTGTTGGTTGTTCAAGCTTCTGTCAGACTCATATCCATGGGTATAGGAATTGCGCAATTCGGAACGGGAGCGGAGTGAACTAACATCCGGGCTGCGCGACCTTGAGCGCCGGCGAGAGTCCCTTCCATCGTCGCGGCGGTCTCTGGCATCCCGCCGGTCGTCATCTTTCCGGTGGCGGCGCGAGTTGTAGTGGCTGCCTGCAGGACTTGGTGAGCGCGAGTCTCTTGGCCGAGCCATTGTTGTGGTCTCGCAGGCTCGGTAAGACACTACGTTGTGTGAGTACTATTTTTGTTTTGTCTCCAGGCGACCCCAAGACTCCTTTTTTCCTCTTCTCTTTCCAGTGGCGGGTTTTGAGAAACGCGAATCGAATCCGAGATTTGGTCCAAACGACGTATTGAGTTGATCGAGGTCGGTCGCAGAATTCAGCGGATCAGACCAATTCTAACGCACAGCTCGTGTGCAGGAATTTAAAAATGCCGACGTAATCTGAAGGGCGATACTAGATGAAACGACGATTGAATGTCGAGACGGAGGGGAGTTGACGTGCCGTCACAAGTGTTGGGGTCAGAAGAGGCCCGCTGAAAAGTTGCTTGAAGTTGCAAGACAGCCGAGCTTCAGCCGACGGAGCTGGGCGCCGCGACGATTTAACTGCGCTAATCCCCATGTGGTCTCAGCAGCTTGTCGCGCGCTCTCACTCAATCTTGCATCTGTTTTCTCGTCTAAGCAGACTTGATCAATTCAAACGCAATGGCCGGGCTTGTTGGGTATGCAAGCTCTGATGATGAAGGGGAAGATGAACAGCCTCGATTGCAGCAGGAGGCTGCTCAGGTATTTATACATGTCGCTTGTGTCTGCGCAATACCATTTTTCGACTAACACGCTGATAGGTCACCGCACAGGCAGCAGCTCCAGATGCCGATGAGGCTGAAAAGGATGCGCCTCGAATAAGTGAGCTCAATGCGGGACCGCATTCTAAAGCTGAGATGGAGACGCGGGAAGAATCTTCATCTTCACCGAAACAAGACTCTGATCACCAACCGCCACAACCTTCCATCGGCCCTGTCCTCCAGAGTGCTGTTCCTCTGGGTCCATCTCTTCCACCAGCCGACGCCTCCATCACAAATGCCCTCCCAGACCCGGATGAATCTCAAGAACCGCCTGCATCTCCATACTCCGCAAACCGCGCTTTAATACACGACCTCACCCTCCCCTCCGTGCCTAATCTTGATATCCCGCCTTCGCCACCAGGATCTCCTCCGCTAGGGGCCAACAAGAAAGTCGATCAGTTTCTGCAACTCAAGAAAAAAGGCGTACACTTTAATTCCAAGCTTGAGCAATCTACTGCATTAAGAAACCCGTCATTAATGGATAAGCTCCTGGATTTTGTCGGTATTGATGAAGTGGGCCAGTACGAGACGACGCTCCCAAAAGAGTTGTGGGATCCAAGAGGATTTCCGGAATGGGCATTCAGGGACAAGCTGAGCAAGAGCAGGGAAAAGATTGCCAAAGAGAAGGAGGCAGACAGGGCCGGTGGTGGTCGAACAGCCATTGATTTTGTTTCGTCAAATTCTTCATCCACCGGAGCTGCTGCTGGCGTGTCGGGAGGGCTAAACAGCAGGGGCGAAAAACGCAAAGGAGGCTGGAAATGACGACTTATGAATAGGTATACATATAGCGACGGCATGGATACAAACGAGCAAAGATGGATGCAAGGAATTTATTGAACAACTAAAGCAAAAGCATATAACCTGCTTGGCAGATTATACAGACATACTAGGGCTGGATAAACCCCTTATTAATAAATTGCGTGGCCATGGGCGGCCCTACACTACCGTAATACAAACATCTACATCGAGGTATCATGAATCAAATGCGTTGCGGCTGAGGACTTCATAACACGTCTTCTTGTTCGTTCCCATTCCTTAAAATAATCACTCAGAGAGTGAAGTGGTATATGCAACCCAGCACCGAGGACACGCAATAGCAAACATCATCCACAGTAAAAGAAGAAATATTTTTGTACCGACAAAAATTGAAACCAAAATCCCCTCCGTTCCTTCCACCAGACACCATCTCTAGGCACAATTATAATATAGAATAAAAGGATGTCGTGAATAAGTTGTGTGTTTGAGCAATCCGCTCAACTCAACCACTGGCACTGAAATTTTTTTTGGAATTCTCAGTTTTAGCTAGACTTGGGGCAGCTGACAGTAGTGCCTAGCGAGTTCTTGATAATGCTGCCAATGTCCATGGGGACAGTCTCGTTGTTGGCAGACAAGCCGTCAAGGAAGTACTGGAGTGTCTGGCCATCGCGGACAACAGCGGAGCCTCGGAGCTTGACGGGGATGATTCCAGTCTTGCAGTACTTGGCACTTTGAACTTCCTGAAGAACAGAAAGCTGGTCGAGGTCGGCGGTGATGGGGACCTTGTTGCTGCCAGGGACAAGGAGAAGGTTGGGGATGGTGAGATTACCAATGTTGGTGTTGTCAATAAAGTTGGTAAAGGTGGCGTTGCCCTGGAGTAGTGTGTCAGCACGGCAAAGAAAAAAAAGCTTTAAATTTATCAAGCACGCATATTGCTCCACTTACAATGTCAAGAGTGAAATAAGAAGCATTGGGGATATCGGCGGTAGCCTTGAAATTCGGCTGACCCTTCTTGGCGGTGATGTCGATCTTTCCGCCATTAACCGTGGTGCCGTTGAACAGATTCAGACCCTTCATGTTGATGGTCTTCTTGAAGGTAACGTCGAACTTGGTGGACAGGCCAGACGGCTTGACCTTTGTCTTTCCGTACACGGTGACGTTGAGAGTCTCGTTAGCGGCGAACCAAATGTTGAAGGTGTTGAAGGCGTCATGATCTCCAATGGTGATATCCTGGCTGATGTTGACGAGCTGGTGCTTGTCGCCGTTTGTCTTGGGGAAGGAGATGTTGAGGAAAGGAGTCTGGCCAGGGAGATCCTCGAGGTACATGACACCGTCAAAGCCGTCGATGTTGGCCTTGATGGAGCCATCGGTGGTGATGGTGGAGTTGATTTGCAGGGTGATGCTATCAGGCTTGGTGTTGATGACGTTGACGCCCTGGATTTCCAGCTTGGCGTCGTTGACCTTTTGCTGGGCGATCTTGGGAACTCCAACGAAGATGCTGGGGCCGACGGTTAGCGAGACGGATACACGGTTTCTCGTTTTGAGGCGAGTCGCGTCAACGAATCTCCCAGAGCATGACACTTACACGAGGCAGACCACCAGAACAACTATGCATATCAGGAGGAGCAGATATGCCCACCAGAAGCGCTTCAAATGGCCCAAAAACCCTCTCTTCTTGGGCGCAGCCGCAGGCGCGACGGGCTGCTCAACTCGGCTCTCGGTCTGGTAGACCTCGGCGCTCTCATTCTCTTCCTTGTTGGACATTTTTTTCTGATTTCCTCTTCTTTCCTAAAAATGACTGGGGGGTTGTCGGATTAAGCGAGAGCGAATCGTTTCGACTCTACTCAAGAAGAATGAAAAGCTGGGAGGAGATCCCCGAGCGCGTTTCCGTCCCAAGTTGTATATAAAATATGTGCCTTTCCACAAAAAAAAAAGAGGCCTTCGTTCCAGTGGTTGACGAATTAGGCGACGGTGGTTTAGGGAATCAGCAACTGCCTACAGCCCTCATTGGCCCTTGAAAGAATTTGGTGATGGCGGTGGCGGCAGCCGGCAGATGGAAGGATGGCGCACGCAGAACCTCCACAAAGCAGCAATGAGGGAGGAAAGGCAGGGCCGGGGGTGCAACTACGAGAACGATTTGGAGATCGCAATGTTTAAGTATCGAGCCAGCGTGGGCGAGACACTGACATGGGACCGGCGGAAGGCCAAAAGCGAGCGAGCAGGGGCAAAAGATTGGCGACCAGGGAGGGTCATGTCATGGCCATGGCCCTAGGAGCTCTGCGCAAGCTGGAGGAGCAGAGGTATTTCTGGCGATGGAGCGTGTGCCTCGCAGCCGGCCCAGGTCCCTCGTCGCGCAGTTGCGGCTGCAAAGATACCTGACCCCCCCTCCCATCTTTCCCCTCGTGCAACTACAGGTACCGGCAGCAGCTAAACTTCTTCACCCTCCACCATTACGCATCGCGAAGCTTTTCAGCAGAGCCGGGAAACTGCTGCTGCATCTGGCCTCGTCTGCGCAGGCCGCCCCGGTGGCCTCTCCAAACCTGCTCCCCACCCACCTTTGCGACGTTCCCTGTTCATCTGCAACGCCTTGCCCCGTCTGGGCGTAGATGCTGCGTCCTGCCAGCCAGTCACGGCCGCCAATCTCCACCACCCCCAGCGAATGCAGCGATTTGCGGCCAGCTAGACCCGGTACATGCGCTCCAAGCCCAGCGTGGAGGCAGCGCGTTAAGCCCTAACGAGACGAGCCCCGAGACGCCGCAAGCCTCCCCGCAAACGCAGCGGCGACCTGTGCGTTACCACCGCTGCAGTGCGAGTGCCGCCATGCCCCCTGGTAGCGACCGGGTACCTTTGTCTGGGGCGCGAGTCGGATATACAGGTAATTGCTGCAGCGCTCGTACTTGTTTGTCTGAATGTGCGCTACCACACCAGCGCCGCGCCACCAACTCCCAACACGGCTCCCTCGACTGCCAGTGCAACAGCCTTCACATTGACATGACGAGAATTGCATGGATGTCTGCAGCTGCCGGCCACTAGGAGGGAGATCCCTCGGCTGTTTGGAAACGGCTGGGCTGCTGCGTCACACGTGAAAGCCGATGCTGATGTAGAGCTGCGAGGGGAAGAGATGGCAGAGACAGACAAGTGTCGATCGTATATTTCCAGCGAGAACTAGAGGCGAACTGACCTGTGTACCTCTAGGCATACCATCAGTCTACTAGCTATCAGAAGAAAAGAAAAGAAGAACAAAAAAGATTCGATTCTAACGCCCCCCCCGACCCGATGGTGGCCCAATGATTGCATGTCAATTACATGGACGGCTCGTCGAGATAAATTTCTTTCGCACGCGACCCTGCTCGCCCCGTCGAAGCCTAGTGGGCTCTCTCTGCTTGGGCTCCGCTACGTTGGCCTGGCATCGAAACTGCCTCCTACGAGCAGTATTTCGTACGTACGAGGTATTGCAAGCAAGCACTAGCAACAGGATCATGCCATGTGCCTATGCTACTGAGTGATATTGTTGCACACACATATACGAAGTGCATGTCGATGCCAAGATGGGCCACTGCAGCCTGCACGGACTGCAAAAGCTTGTCAAACAACGGCCATGTTAGACAAGATCCTTGACAACGAGGCTACGGTTTCAAACGACTTTTTTACTCTTCAACCAATTCCAGTCACGCCCAGTGGCAACTGCGCAGAAAAAAGGGGCCTCTGAGCAGCCCGAGCTAGGTCAAAGGGCCGAGTAGGAGAAACATGGCCAATCTGCGCCATAAAAAAGAGGACCGGCGGTACAGCTAAAAGTAAGCCGCTTCTCAATGCGACGACGAGGCTCCACAGCTTCTACACGACCTTACCAAAAGCCTGCAGGAGATGATTCCTGACTGGGAACCGTTCCGGCGAGCCACCGGGCCGCGAGGTCCAGAATTAACAACGCCACCGCATCTCATCATCTCTTAAAATGCACTACGGAGTAAAGCTTGTTGGAAGATCTCTATATCAAGCGTGCAATTAGGAAAATTAGGACAAAAGCTCCATGTTGAATACGGCGACGACAGCGAGACGGAGAAAAAAGAGAATGGAGAAAAAAAGACAAAAATATTGCTTGACTAGGACCTCCATGCCAAGAGATCTAGAGCTAAAGCTCTCGGTTCACACTTTTGGCTGGAAGAAGAAAGAAAAATTTGCATCTCCAAGGGGCAGAGGTGCAATGCATGCATGCTACTCTGCATTGGCAACGTCTGATCAGTGCGTCTCGATGAGATCGTTACACCAAGCAAAAGATGCAATGACAGTGGCTTTTTGTTTGCTGACCAGTAGAACCTGATCCTGCCCTGGTCTCAGCCGATGCGACTCATGCACTGACAGGCTGTCGCCATTAGAAAACGGCAGCTAATTGACACGATTGGCAGAGCGGAAATAAAAGGCCTCCACTCTTTCTTATATGAGACTCTTATCAGGAAAAGGAATTAGCCCCAATCACAGCTATGAGATGCTGTAAACAAACCGTGGTTGGCGAATCCTTTGCGTCTCAGCATGATGCGAACAATCTCAGCCTGAAAGCGTGTTGCGTCGCCTCATTGCCAGCTTGAGCAGAAACAGAGGCGTTGGTGTCACATTGCATACCCGCCCTGCTTTAAACCACCACTGACATTATATCGACAATGCTCCGACAGCCTTCCTTTGCTAGCGGTGCGGCTCCACACACCGTCAAATTTTTGTCGGTAGACCCAGCGCCGTCAACTTGGGGGGCTGCAGCTCAGCCAATCCTAGACTCCCGATGTTTTTGTTCGATATTAGTCTGGCCACGACAGGATGGTTCATGTGCCATGCGTATTTTTGCCACAGCAAACCTAATAGTTTACTACGACGATTGCTTGCGATTTGGTCGTTGTAGCGTATTAGGCCCTTTCAAGCTACCGCGCTGTGATTGAACCATGCTGCATCGTCGGAAGCCCGGATACCCAAGATATTGTACTCACCTTGTTACTTGAGATCAACGAATGGCACTTTCTGTGTGAAGTCTAGATGAGTCTACGGGCTTGCTATTGGAGAACCTCTTTCCCGACATTTGCGAGCAAATCGAGGGTATGGCCGCTGCAGTACTACGATAGTATGCAAGAGCCTGTACTTGGCGTTGGATGCTCTAAGAATGCGCCTCGGCGACCATATACGAGAAATAGGCCACGAGGAAGCAGAGCCCTTCGGCCCACCCGACGGAGCAGACGAAGAGTTACGTTATGAGTCTCTTTCTGAGCCACACCAAGTCTTGGGATCCTTGACTATTGCTCACGCATCCCTTACATGACAGACTGCAACTACGAGAGACCATGGTGTCACACTTACCGGATTCAGCTGCACCACATGCCCATTTTGGCGGTGATACAGGCACCTCTCGGCCACGCCAAGTCTGTCCACGGGCCACCGTTACTGCACCTGCGTTTGGAGTGTTGTCTGCAACAGCTCTCTTGTTTCAATATGGCGCTCACTGCTCGTGCTCGGACCAAAAATAACTTATACGAGCCGGTGTGAAAGGGGGCTAGGCTGTAGTCTAGGATTTCGCCTGCAGCTATAGACTACTATTTACCCCAAGGACAAGGCGCCAGAACCAAGTGGATGCTCAACTTACAAGTCATTGTACTACAAAGACTCGTTTGCAGTAGTTGTCTACTAACGAGGTAATTTCAAATAGGGCATCAAGTGAAAGTTAGCACAAAGATTGACCGCCTCGAAAAGAGCGGTGCCACCCTATCGTCATCGCTGATCCTGATCATCGCGACAATTCCGGAGATGGTACTACCGCCGGGGAAATATTGGGCATCGAAGGTCTCTCTGAGAGTACATGTCGGTATATCTTATTGCCTACATTAGCTGCATCACAAGCTCGACGCATGTAAGGTCTCTCTCGGAATCATGCCGCACGAATGTACCAATCCCAAGGCTGTTTCAACTACATATCTCGCTTGCTTATTCGCTCACTCGCTCGCTGCCATTTCTAGTCAAGAATCCTGGAGCCAACCCCAAACCACAGCCACGCCAAAAGAGAACTAGCACTCGCATCTCAATCTTCCCCAGCTTTGATCTTTCGCCATAGATGCTGCAGAGATGAGCTGCTGCCAGCGCTAGTGATTGTGCACCCACCCGCCCACTCACCCCGCCGTCAGCCATCACGAGCTGCCGAGGATGCATATGAAGATTCATCTCCTCACAGCTTCGGCTTCGTCCACAGCCCTTGCCTGTCCAGCTCCGCATCTCCATCGAAAATATCTCTCTCCACACGGCGAGTGTTGATCTGGGGCCCCGACAATTAGCTGCTGTAACCAAGGATCGCCAAGATTTCAAAGATCCTGGGGGGCGTCATTTTCTCGTTTTCTAGCCTCCCCCAGACTACTCCTTTACCAGGGGCATGCGGTGAAGCTAAAGGATTGGACGATACTTACAAATCTGGGGCCGAGCTCTTGTATGTTCTTTGCTCCGAGGAGCCTCATGCATGTGGCAGTCTCCGCCTCGAGAACTATTCAGGGCCGACATCGCCCGAGTCGTTAGAAATCATGTCTTGTTTACTTATTTTGATGCATGACGAGAAGGGGAAGAGGGGAATGCACAACGATTGGCATGGAGCATCATGACGTGGTTCGATGGGGCACATTCGCCATGGGAATTCCATAGCACCACCGTCATGATAAGCACAACTCGCTCATCACAAGAACGATTATACCAACACCATCACTTGCCATGTGGGGGATTGGAAGATCAACTCACTCTCCAAGGTTCGCTCCACGCCGGCTTCGCCTCCGGCTCCAAGGCCAAACAAAGCGGCACGGCCAATGCCCACAGCTTTGGCACCGAGGCAGAGGGCCTTGACAACATCGGTACCTCTCTTGATTCCACCGTCGACCCAGACTTCGATCTTGTCAAACACTTCAGGGCAATACTTTCTGATCTCGAGCAAGACATGAACCGGAGGTGAAGCTGTGTCAAGAGCTCGCCCACCGTGGTTGGACAGGATGATGGCCTTGACCTGTGGCGCATATTTGGCAGCAAGGTAAGCATCCTCATACGTGTGAACCCCCCTTGAGCACGATGGGCAGGTCTGTATTCTTTGCCAGCCACGGCAGCGTCGTCTGCCATGTCAGATCGCTGGCTGTGCCGAAGAAGAGCTGCTGACCGACACCGCCGCCGCCGGGTCGCTTCTCTGTGCCGCCTTTGACACCTGGCTCAACCACCAGCCCCTTGTCAAAGTTGGATTTTTCATCAATCTCACGCTTGCCAGGAACAGCCGCATCGAGCGTCAGAACAATGGTCTTGTATCGGTCTCTCATCTTGTGGATGCGCCGGAGCATCTCCTCGCTCCTTTCGCGGCGGTTCTGGACATACAGCTGCCACCCAAACATCTGGCCCGGCTTTGCCTCGGCAGCAATTTCCTCTGGAGTCATTGAGGAGTTATTGGAGACGAGCTGGAGAGCACCAAACTTGGCCGCCGCTCTGGCTATGCCTAGCTCGCCGTCTGGGTGAGCCAACCTAGCCATGGCGGCTGGGCTGATGTATATGGGAAGGCCGACTTTGTGGCCGAGAAGGGTCGTTGACAGATCGCATTGTGTGCAGTCGACGAAGACACGAGGCCGTAATAGGATGTCTCGGTATACTGTAGTATTAAAGGATTTTGTGATCATGTCATCGCTAGCAGAGTAGTAGTAGGCCCATCCCTTCTTAGGCATTCGTTTCGTGGCCTCGGCCTCTATTTCGTCGAGGTTCAGAAGCGTCTCTAAGGGTGCCGGAGCATCGTCGTCTTTCTGAACCGGCACTTCTGGCTTCTTTGCAGCCAGCGTCTTGGGATCGACCGTGCCCAGCTTCGCCTCGGGCTTGAGCTCGTCCAGCGTGCCCGACGGGTGAATGGGATCAAACTCCTCGGTGGCATCTTGGCCGGCCAATTGGAGAATCACCTTTGAGCCGCCGGGGTGCGAGGAGAGGAAGTCGGTCACATCGTACACATTTCCATATAGGATCACCCAGCAGCTATCGGCGGAGTTGTGCTTCGCGACTACAAGAGACAAAGAGCTGTCGGTAAGCACCCGATTTGATCAAAGTTGAGGGGAAATCCAATTCACAGGTTGCAGTAGCGGCGCCATACCTTCGGCAGCATCGAATACTTTGGCCATCTTGGCAGTTTCTATATCTCGCTACTACAGAGGCAGCGAGTCTACGACGAGTGTTGGAAGTGACATTGACACTATCTCGTCAGCTCCCAAGTGCCGTCACCTCTTGTATTAATGAAAACGACGCAGCGGGCCCCATGCATGTTTCCATTCGCCGAGTTCGCCCTTGCGGGTAATGGGTCCGGCAAACTTGTGGCCTAGCGTGTGGGGGAAATATGGGAGAGCCATTCGTGCGTGCAAACTTCCCACCAATGAAGGCTGTGCTTTCGGTAATACGTGCTGCGTTGTTCGGGTTGGTTATTCGCGAGAAGGACCTGTCTTACGTGCAGTACCGCGTACGATATAGAGTAGATTGGGTTTAATCTGTGTGAACAACGTACCTGTAAGAGCGATGATGACCAACCAAGATTTAATGTCTTTCAACTCTGATTCCAAGTACACGAATTGAGTCTCTAGCCAATGAAGAAATTCCTCTACAATGTATTAAGCTTTTAGCAGCATATCCCAAGTCGCCTGTCGCGTAATCGGTCAATGGGGTAATTTTGGCCTTCTAGATTTGTCCGGTAATTATCCAGGATGCATCCCAATTCGAAGCTCCATGTATGAAAAGGATCCGAAACCGGGGCTTTTCCCATTAGATAAGGTCCAAGGCAGCGATAATGACAAAAAGGACGTTCTTTCTTTATGAAATACTGCTTGCGGCCACTGCGGCATTCGGTTGGGAATTCGTCTCTTCCTACGCCCCGGCAATGATAGCCCGCGTTTAGCCGTCTATTTCCTTTTGGGGATGTGACCTCATTTTCAATTGCCGGGATCTCCACTTAAAAGGAAATATCCATTTTAGGAAAGCGTGGTAATACTACCATGAAGCCTTTGCTTGTCATGATAAAAAAAAAAAAAAAAGGAAAGTATTGGGACTTGGCTGAAGAATTGGCTATTGTGTGCTTTTGCTGCCTTTGTCTTGATATGCTCAGCAGTTTGAACATTTGTAGATACTCGGCATACTATCAACTTAGGAGCGTTTTATCTGTGCTGTTAGTGTCTTTTCTTTCGAAACAGCACAAAGGGAGGAGTAGAACGATACTCGTGCTTGATTCCGCTGTCCATTCTTGAAACGTTGTTATGAAAAGAGGTTTGAGTTAATGGGGCTCATGGTTTCTTCCCAAGGCAATCTCGCATGATTTCCTTTTTTGCCTTATCATACATTGCATCTTATAATATGTATTCTACGCCGGCGTCATCCGTATATGCTCTTTGTCTTGCCAGAGGTTTCATTCTTCTTGAATGCAATTTCTGAATCCTCTCCAAAAACAAGATTGACGTAGTTTTCAAGTTTGAATTAAACTACGGTTGATGATACTGTTAAAGTTAACCTTATTCGAGCGAACATACCGTGCATGCGATACGGCAAATGATATGGCATCCAAGCGGGAAGCAGAAAAACAGAGGGCGCTATGTGGAAAAGGTTTTGTCCTATCCTTATATATACAAAGAGAGAGAGAGAGATTAGAAGCAGTAGAAGCAGTAGTAATATAAATCTATCTGACCTGTTCAGACGAGTCCTCAACGCTTTCCCGCCACCGCTCCAAAATCTCCGCGAATAATTTCGTGTCTGGATCGTCTCGCCCCAATGTCTTTTCCAAACCAGCAACGCATTCCGCCCTCAACGCTATAGCCTCGCCCATTCTGCCCAAGCCTGCTAGGGCAAGGGAAGAGTTGCCCAGAAGGGTGAAAGTCATGTAATGGTCGTGTCCCACCAACTTCTTGGAGAGCTCGAGGCATCTCCTCCCCAAAACCTCTGCCTCTTCCCAACGACCCACGCGCTGGTATATCATGACAGGATTATTGATGCCCGACCAATACATCGGAGTGCCCTTCGCCTGATTTCTTCTTACTTGCCTCCATCATTTGTATCCCTAGATCCTCTGCCTCTTTCCATCGTTCTTGGCCTTGGTAAACCAGCATAAGCTTCTTTGAACTTTCCAGTGTAAGTTCATGGTCTTCTCCCAGTACCCGTCTCTCTACTCCTATAAGACATGCTATTAAAGATTCTGCTTTTTCTAATAGGCCCTGCCTATGATATATGTCTCCTAAAATGTCCATATCATAGAGGGTATATGGATGTTCCTTCCCTAGGACTTTCTCTGCAATCTCTATTATCTGCATCTGTAAGTCTTCTGCCTCTTTCCATCGGCACTGTTCTCGATATATTATTGATAGGTGAGACATGCAAGCATATCGTCTTGGGTGTTCCTCTTCTAACACTCTCTTGCATATCTCCAACACATCAACCCCTAGTGCTTCTGCCTCTCTCCATCGACCTTGCTGTACATATATTTTTATCAGGTTATTCAAGAAAAAAAGCGTCGTTGAATGTTCTTTACCTACCAATCTCTCCCACCTCTTTATTGCCCCTCTCTGCAAGTCTTCCGCCTCTTTCCATCGGCGCTGCTCTTGGTATATTGTTGATAGTTGAAACATGCAATCAGCTGTTATTCGATGTTCATCTTTTAACGCTTTCTTGCACGTCTCCCGTACCTCGACAGCTAGATTTTCTGCTTCTACCCATCGGCCTTGCGCTTGATATGTTTGTGAAAGGCATAATAAGCCATCAAGTGTTACCAGGTGTGCTTCTCCAAAAACTTTTTTGCACGTCTTCAATACTCTAACCGCTAGGCCTTCTGATTCTCTCCATCGACTTTGCCGTCGATATGTATTTGAAAGGCCGAGTAAAAGTTGGAGTGTAGTTGGGTGTTCATCACCCAATTCTCTTATGCATATATCTCTTAAATGCATCTGTAAATCTTCTGCCTCGTTCCATCGACCTTGGCGACTGTATGTTGATGATAGATTAGTCATACAAATAAGAGTTCGTGGATGCTCTTCTCCTATAGTTCTCTTGTATATCTTTGTTGCATGTGCTGTTAGATTTTCTGCCTCTTTCCATTGGCCTAGGCATAAGTATAATGTTGCCAGGTTGTTCATAAGTCCAAGTGTGAGTATATGGTCTTCCCCGAATATCCTTGATGGATTTCTAATAAATGGATGAATAGCTTTTCTGCCTCTTTCCATCGACCTTGGACTTGGTATATTGCTGCAATATTTGCCATGCATGCCAAAGTGACTGGGCATTCTTCCCCTAGTGAGGCCTTGGATATTCCCAGCACATGAATCTCCAAGTCTTCGGCTTCTTTTAATCGATCCTGTAATCGATAACGTTTTGCAAGTCCGCTCATCATCTGGAGCGTGTCTGGGTGCTCTTCTCCTGCAACTCTCTTTTGTATCTGTACTGCCTGTGTTGCTAAGTCGTTTGATTTCTTCCAGTCACCTTTAAAGTGGAAGTATTTCGACATTTTGTTTAAAAGTGCTGCCGTAGCTATGTCCGTATCGTTATTTAATCCTAGTGTAGTTTTTTCTAAGACCGAATTTGCATGGGGAAGATAACTCATGCATATTTCGCGATTTGAAAAATCCACAGGCGGATAATAAGCCGACATTGTCTTCATAGCAAATTCAGCAAACTTGGCCACCTGACTCTCGTTGATGACCCATTTTTGGGTTACGAGCTGCACAAGCCGGTGCATGGTTAAGCCTTTATTCTCTCCTTCTGAAATGAAGGAAAAGGCTTTAAGTGTACCTAATGCTTTTATAAGTACCGCTGGTGTCGGTGAATTGCTCTCGATGTGTTCTGTGTATCTTTCTCCTTCTGAAGTCGTGGAATAGGTTTTAACTAGAGTAGCACTTGGTTCTGTTACAAGTACTGCTGTCGCCGGTGAATCGCCCTTGCTTTGTTCCTGGCATCTCTGCTGGTAATAATAATGTTCCACAAAAACTCTTGGAATTGCCTGAAAATGGAAAAAGCTTAGAAAAGAGAGAATGTCGCTTACAAATGCCTCTTTTCTCCTTATTTGTTCAAACGAAATAATCCAAGTTGCGGTAACTGCATGGGGAGTTTCTGAGTCTCTCCCAACTGTTTCAAATGACTCGCTCAGCTGGTCAACAAACGCAGAATCGCTCTGGTCTAGGAGTTGAACATAGTCATCAATCGAGATATCGTTTTCCTGGATAAACGAAGCAGCTTGTGCAAGGGCAAGCGGTAGATGCTCAAGCTTAGAGAGCAGACGGACTGTCTGATCCATAGAGATTTGTTGAGTACTTATTATGAGTTGCAAAAGTTGATACGCTTCATCATCAGTCATCTTCTTAACTTCAATAGGACGTAACCCTTGACATAGCCTGACGCCTGCTTTCTTGTCTCTAGTCGTAATGAGAACAGATCCGTGGTTGCAGTCTGGTATATAACGGGCTAGGTTACCGCTTGTCAGAGCTGCTGTTGTTTGACTACTCTCGCCTGGACCGTCCTGTTGTAGCTGATTTGGACAGAATATGTCCATGTCATCAGCGTTATCGATTACCATCAGCCATCGCATCATGGTCTGCTGTTCCAGCCAGTTACTGACGAGCAGCAGCATGTTGGCCTTCGGGTCGTCGTGTCCAGGTATGTTGCATTTTTCAGCGATTGAAGCATACGATTGACGGAAGCGATCGATATTGCTGGCATGGACCCAGAACACGGAGATGTCCGGAGATGTCTTTTGGAGCCAATATGCATAGGCGATTGCAATCTGTGTTTTACTGAATTGAGTTAGAAATTATCTATTGCTGATAAAGATGGACAGAGAAAGGGAGTAGAAATAAGCCGTACCCAACGCCACCAAGACCGCAAAGCGATACTCGTCTACGTAGCTGAGTAGAGTCTCCCCGTTGATCTGGGCCAAACTGCCTCTTGATTTCGCTCAAGGTTTCTGCCCGTGCGACGAAATTTGTATTTTGGCTGTATGGAATAAGGACTAAATAAATTCCCTTTAGTAAGAGCTTGTTTCATGGTATTTTACTACGTACATATTGATCGAGAGGCTTGCAAACGATCCCGTGATGCAAAAGCGCGCCTGCATAAACCACTGAGTCTATCTCGTACATTCTTATAATTGGCGTCGTCAGGACTAAATTTGACCATTTCAGAATGCGTACGATTGATAGCGCAGATATGCTCTGGCCCGTTTTCCCAGGGACGGCAATGTGTAGCTGAAGGCTTTGTTACAAGAACCGTAGTAGGACCAGTCATTTTCCAGTTGCCGGATTTATCCTAGTTTGAGTTAGTTTCACCAAGTGTAATTGTAGTGTTATTGAAAGGCATACTCGTTGGGCCGTTGGTGACTCAAGCGTTTCATAAAAGCAAAAGATCTCTGCACTGCCCTTCTCACCCAACGCCTTGTGGAAATCCCGCTGCTGTATGGTAAGTACTTGCGAGTTATCTCGGTTCAGAGACTCGATTAGGAAACGATTTGGACTGGAACCTCCAGCCATGTGTATGAGGGAGGTGATGTTCATGCCATCATGTGGGGTTCCGAAGAAGACAACCCCATAGATGGCGCGGATAAGGCTTTGATCATGTCCATTTTCAGATCTTGATAGCGATATCAAAGCCTGCCATATGTATTAATACTGCTAGAAAGAAAACCATGTGTGGTAAAGAGTAGAGTGGCTAACCTGCTTGAGGATTAATCCTCCAAGGCTATGGCCAATTAGGATTATGGGTCGAATGATGGAAGCATTCGCTAGCCTTTGTAGGCTACCAATGAAGCCCGTAGCGAGATCTTCAATATTCTGTGTACTTTTGCTCTCGGCAACGACTGAGTCATAGCCGTAAATCATGACCCGAGCGATAGGTTGAACGCTGGACTCTAACGTAAGATCAAAGGGGAGAGAGTCGCGTAGCCACATGTGGCTCCCCCCTTTCTTTAAAAGATCCAAAAGCATGTCCCCCTAGGCCGGATAGTGCAATTATGCTTCTTATATTAGCTGGACAGAGCTCCTCTTTATAAGTGGACATGGGGTTTCTTACTCTATCTTATGATCTTGCAGAGGTGGCGTATAAAGCGCCGTCATGCCATGAAATTCTTCGTCAATAGTCAGATATTGTTTCCGGTTATTAGAAACCGCGGGCATCAAAATGGACCAGCTGCGGTCATATTGATGAAGTATGTCCTCGAAAGTAGCCGTGGCCACCTGTGGGCCACCATGGTCCTCAGAGGCAAGAGACTCGATAGAAGCACCTGTGACGCTTCCTTGATTCTCAAGAAAAGACTGCAATTCTTGGCGGTCCCAGTCGATGGGAACACCGGTTACTCGAAATGTGCTCATCTTGATAGCTGTGCTTTTCTCCCCTTTGGATTTTCCCTTCGATTGTCCTACAATCCAACGGTAGATGGAAACACGCTGATTTGATTGCATGGTTTAGATGACGTTTAGCTCTGCGCTTTTAGCTCTCAGTAGGTACTGCGTTGTTAGATAATGGTTTGACACTTTGCTTTAATCGTTATTATGGAAATAAATCAATCCTTGTCAATGAAGAGCGTCCCGATTTCAACGAAAACGATACAAAGGCTGGGTAGAATTAAATAGAGGATTGCTCAGCTTAGGCAGAAATTACTTCCAAAGGTCATTGGGCAGAAATCATTTGCGGCCATGCAGGCATCCACGGCAGGCTGCAGAGAGAAAATAGGAAAGCTCAGCGAAGATTGATATTACATGCAGGGAAAAGTTACTGGTTCTATTATTCAGTACTTCAGTTACAGCATACCTACCTAGGCGAGAGAGGGGGGTTTCTGGTCATCGCTCCTACCTCTGGTAACGCCCATGAAAGGCACTAAAAGATTTCCTATGCCTTTTATGGTTATACCAGAGATGAAATCTTGTAGAACCTATGACCAGAACCCCCCCCTCTCCCGCCTTCTAGGTAACATGCTACTGTTACCACATCTACTGCCGCTTTGCGTGTTTCTAATAATAACTTGATATTTTTTCTTATGTACGTAGATCAACTCCCTTATTGAGCTACAGCTGTGGTATCGGATCATAAAATTGGGTTCCTGGATTGCTCTTCCGTTTGTGGACTTGCGAGTGCTGTCCACTTGGCTGTAAGCTGTAATTGATCAAATCGCGGGCAGCATCTTGATCTAGATTGACATTGGCAATGTCTGCTTTCATGAATTATCAAACAGCTTTTTTTTTTTTCCCAAAGAAAAGCCTTCCGATGTTTGCGTCACAAAAGACGAATCATCTCGCAAAAAAGTAGTGCTGGATAGAAAAGAAACCGAACGATTGCGCTGTAGGAAGGTATTACTATTTAGGTACTGTAGTATTAACTAGCAGAATGAGAGGTGGCGAACAGACAAAGCGGCTGGCGAATAAAAATACTATGTTATATTATGTACCTATTGATAAGACTTATAGTGCTAGTTCGTATTCACTACAGTAGTACAGAGTAGTCTCTGTTGTGTATCGTGGAATTACAGCCTGATCTTCTAATCTTTGTAGCTCACAGGGACTTACACCAGCTCGTAGTAACTTTAGACCGCTATGACGATGGTAGTACGGGATAGTCCATATCTCGGCCGAATTTATTTCCGAAACAACTCCGTTTCTATGACATCCTTGCACTAAAAACTCCGAAGAATCTCAAAATCAACGAGAAGCTAGTCATGCACATAATAACTATACAGCAGTGCTATTTATCTTGTCTAATTCATCTTGAACTTTTGTTTTAATTTGCCTCTTCTCTCTCTTCCTTTTGTCTCATCCAGCGCTGTTTCTATATCAGGAACACCACTATGCGCTCACCAGCCGCTACAGCAATGGCTCTCCGTGACGTAACTCGGCTCTGCGCGCGATGTCGCATCCAAGCCTCACAAGCCCTACCTTTGAGCAGAACATCAATCCGTCCAGCGCACAGCATCGCATCCTCTCCTATCAGCAGCTTCAACAAGACATTACCGCAATCATACCGAAGCGCAGCATTCTTCTCCAGCAGCTCCACAGCATCCGCCTCGACACCCGAGTCCGAATCCGAAACCTCCAACACCTCCAACCCATCACCACCCACCCACTACGAAATCTTCCCCGAAACCCTCCCCCTCGGGCCCCCTCCCACCGGCCACTTCCCCATAAACACCCGCGCCCTCCGCCGCGAATTCCTCGCCCTCCAGGCCCGCCACCACCCGGACCGCCACCCCCAGCAAGGCCCCCTCAAGCTCCGCGCCGAAGCAACCTCGGCCCTCATCAACGAGGCCTACAAAACCCTCGCCAACCCGCTCCTCCGCGCGCAGTACCTCCTCTCCCTGCGCGGCGTCGACGTCGCCACCGACGAGACCATGCAGGTCGACGACCCGAGCCTGCTCATGGTCGTGCTCGAGGCCCACGAGGAAATCTCCGACGCCACCGCCGCCGAGGACTTGGAGGAGCTGCAGGCCGTCAACGACAAGCGCATTCGGGAGAGCGAGGATGTGCTGGAGAGAGCATTTCACGAGGATGATGTGATGGCGGCGAAGAAGGAGGCTGTGCGGTTACGGTATTGGGTTAATATCAAGCAGAGCTTGGATGATTGGGAGGAGGGCAAGCCGGTGGTGTTGCAGCATTGATGCTGATAAATGGGAGACTGTCATCACTCTTCTGAAGGGTTATCTAGGGGGCCATTAGAGTGTGTATTATACGGAATGGTGTAATAATCTCGGCTGGACATGAAAAGAAATCTATGAGAAAAAGGGCATTTAGACGGTAGTGATAGATATTTGTAACAACATTGACGGTAGTGTTAGACGTATTGTAATAAAGACACTAATATGTGTGCTTGGCTATATAACATGGGTAGAGAGGCAATAAATCCACAAAACTGATTAAATTTCTTAAATATTCATTGGTTTATACACGTTTATATGTACACAAAACAGTCATGCCCCCTCATCCCTGCCATCAAAGTAGCCAGCCATCTGCCTCATAGCATCAATGCCCGCTCGAACCAAAAATATATACATTAATAAAAAGAGCAAAGCAGTCATGAACAATAGCTTGACTCGTAATATAGCATAGCCTACCCTGTGTATCCTCCAATCCCATCTGTTACCCAACGCCAGCCATGCAATGTGATGCAAACATGCAAATTGAAATAGAAGAAGAAATAAAAAAAAAGATGGTAAAAGAGAGATGAGCTTTTGCATCCCTTGCATTCATGCTCTCTCTGTCTGCATGCATCACCGCTGGTACGCCGGCAATTGCTCCTCATTATCATTATCCCGCCTTCTCTGCATACCTGTACTCCCCGTGGATGTTCCTGCGGCAGCTCTATAGTCTGAGTAATCATGCCCATCTTCGTCCTCATTCAGCATGGGGGCTGTTGGTTCAGCATCTGCCGTGAGTTCATCTTCTCTAGGGGCTCGGCCAGGACTACCGCTCTGGTCCATATCCTCAGGAAACTCAGGGGGGTGCGCTGGCTTCTTGCATAAGGCGCCTCCTCTCACGTTCTTGCTTATCTTCTCCAGGTTGTACTGAGATACTGGTGGTGGCCGCAAGCTCTGCTTCACTTGGGGCAGATGGAGCTGTGCCATCTTCTGCCCCCGAGTTGCCAGCAAAGGGTTGTCTTGGTGTGGCCTGGGCATCGTAAATGTCGTCTTCATCAGGTGCAGATGGACTAGTAGCGGTGAGGTTAGACGGACCGGCAGGTGGCTGGCTAGGCAGTAATCGCTGCTCTGCTTGTCTTATACGATCCTTCTCTGACAAGTTCCTCTGGTCAGGCAATTGAGGAGGTGGTGGGATGTAGGATGGTGCGACGTCGGGATAGGTCGTTTGCGGATAGCTTGGACGAGAAGGGTCATGAGGAGTATACGACGGACGCTGATTATCTGTCTGCGGAGGAAAGTATTCTTGTGGCGGCGGCGGGGGTCCATGGGTATGATGAGTATTACCGCGGTCGATATCTTCATAGCGAGTTGGAGTTGGAAGAACAACGTCAATCTCATCATCGCTCTCCGGATTTTCAAGCGTTTTAGATGATGACGACACCTTGATGAGCTTCCGAGGCCCTGAAGAGTCCACCGTGCCGACGACGGACTCGAGCGCCACACAGACAATTCCCTTGTGCCTCCTGAGGGGCGTCGTATCGATGATTTCGATCTGAGCCCCTCTCCTCTGCGAGAACATGTTTATACTTTGATCTGCGGCGCTATTGCTCACGGTGGCATATCGTGAAGTCTTGCGAGATGGGAAATTGCCAGACAGCTTCCCGCCTAGGTCGACGAGGACTTCTACCTGGTATTTGAAGGAGATCATATCTCCCGGAACGCCCTTGATAGTCGGGAAAGAATCGTCGGGGATCTTGACCGGCACCGTGACAGATGCCGACAGAGTCGCTGGATCGATGATTAGTGGCGCCGTAGTCTGATCGAGGTCTTTGCGAAACACGCTGACGGAGCCTGTTGACGAGAGTGAAATCCCACCTAGCCCCGTACGGGATTTGGGATATATATCTTCCTTTTGCAGTCGACGAGCGTCTTCTTTGGACATCATGTTCTTGAACAGTTGTGCCGGCGGAGAAGAATCAATCTTGCCTTGGCGGAAAAGGGTGACGATGACACCAGTCATGCTCTTAATCTGCTTGATGTGCTGCACCGTGACCCGCACTGACACAGCGTCACCTGGGAGGCAGCCGCCCTTGAGCAGTTCGATGCTGGCAGTGATGGTATTGTCGTTGACCGTTTGCTGCTGAGCCGACATGGCACCGACAGTGCCCACATGTGACAGTTGCGTGAAGTCGCTCCGACTCATGGTAGTGCCAATGCTGCGCCCACTCTCGCCGCTGATTTCGCTTTGCACATCGCTCGACGTGGCTGCTCCTCGGCGCTCGCTTTGTTGGTCGGTAGAATCCTCTACCGGTTCCTGGGCATCAGGCTCAGATACTACGTCAGCCGCCTCTGGCGCAGCAAAAGTGGTCTTGTCTAGTGCCATTGACGACTTTTTCTTCTTCATTTTCCGATTTATAGGCTCAAGAAAGATGATTCTGGGTGCTGGCGGCGGGACGAGGCCAACGTCTATCCTCTCTGCCAATATGACCTTTCGCTCGCATGTCATTGTCGGCGACATGGAGACGGGACGTGTCAGAGTCGCCGTGATCATGTAGGATATGGTTCCGCGTTCAAACTAGATTTCGACAAGGAGGAATGGTATTAGCATTTCCGCCGCAGTAGTCAAAGGTTCTTTTATGCTTGGCAAGGTGCCACGCGTGTGCGCACACGCGATCGGGAACTCACGTCAATGCTACTCGGGAGTCCCTTGTCAGGGAACACCAAGTCGAAGCGGAAATCGAACCTGCCGGGATCAAGCCTCCCCTCGCCGCTCAAAACCTGTTCGTCCTGGAAGAGGCTTGCGAAGCCATTGCCGTGATACTGTGGCCGCGAGGAGCTTCCTCCTTGCGGCAGCGCCGTAATGTCTCGTCCCTTTTTACTTCCGGCGGGATCCTTGAGCACGCGCACAAAGCCATGGAGGGTCACGACTAGGTGAGTGTAGCGCACTGATTTGACGACGGAGATGCTGACGGCGCCGTGGACGTGGTCGCCGGCATTGTATTTGCGGTGTGGCTCGTCGCAGCGGACATGGAAATCGGCGACGCTGCGGTTGCGGCTTCGTAAGGGGAAGGGCAGATTGATGGAGGACCCCAGTCGCGCCAGAAAGCCGGGGCGCGACAGGGACGTAGAGGAGGCAGTCGGCGCAGAAGTAGAGATGGGTGCGGGCGCAGGCGTAGGAGTTGGCGGCGTAGAGGTTGAGGCTGACGGGGAGGCGGATGTCGCTGTTCTCGTCCTTGCGATTGGTGTGGCGGGGATCGACGGCGTTGGCGATGATGAGGTGCTGCTGGCAGTGCCTGTGGCAGTTGCAGGAGCGCCTGGAAGCGACGGCAGCGAAACGGACGCCGAGGCCGACGATGTTGACACGCCGCCTATGCGCCGAGACGGTGCTGGTGGCATGAGCGTGACAAAGGCGGACCCGGGCGCTGCTACGGCCGCAGAGACGGTTGTGGTGGTCGCGGTCGCTCTCCCTCTCTGCGTCTGTCTTTTGTGTCGTGGGCGGCCGTGGTTCTGCGATCGTGGCTCGTGTGGCTTGTGGTCGTTCTCGTAGATTAATTGTACCCAGTCAGCGGTACCCCAGCTCCAAAAATGATGGATCCCCTAGCAGCAGTAGCAGCAGTAGCAGCAGCAGTCGTGGTGCGAATCAATCAATAAGTCAATGATTGGCGGTTTTCTCTTTTCAATAAACCAGCAAACGCACATGCCCCAAAAAAGACGAAGCAGGAGAAGGTGAGAAGGAATTATGGAAATAAGATTAGGTCCGTGGGATTTAACACTTCTGCCTCTCGCCGTCGTTGGGAACCAAAAAAACCAATAGTTGTGAACCAGCAGCCTTGCTCCAGCTCCAAAACGGCAGACCGGCACGGCGGAGGTGGGGTTTTCAGTCGTCCTGGTTATTAGACCAGACGCATTCCAGCGATGACGACGCCGGCCAGATTGCCCAGTACGCGGTGGGATGATGCCGATTCGCGCGGGATAGATTGAGAGGAGAAGAGAAGAGAAGAGAAGAGAAGAGACAAGAGAACGAGGAAAAGGAGAGAGGCCGGCGACGAAGAGCAAGAGTAAAAATAGCAAGATCCAAATCTGGGTCATCTCCAAATGCAAATGCAAATCCATATACAGACTCGGGCAAGACAGATCGAGCCAGCACCTGCCTCCTGCTAGTACCAATGTAGGGTGCAGGAGCAAAGCCGCACCCATCCTGCCTTTTTGAGCAGCAAATCTCCCGCCTGCATGTACTACTAACTTGTACAGCTCTGCATGCACGCAACGAAATACAAGTCCAGGTCTCACTCTCAGCACTAACACCAACACGCACAGCCGCTACGGTGCATCAAAGCGAGTCCGACTGGAATCAATCACTAGACGCATTGAATGCCATCAGCTGTAAACGCACCTCCCTCGGCCCTATTGCCGCGAGACCCGTCCTGGAAACAAAAGCTGGAGCATAGACGCCTCGAGAAAAATAGAATCCCCGAATCCCCCCCCTACAAGTGCGATTCCCCCCCCTAACCCCTGCTCTGTCTATCGTAAGCTTGGCGACGTAAGCCAGTCAAATCCCCCCCAAGATTCACCAACCCTTGCCATTGCCAGCCCACCTTCAGGCACACCCGCCACAAACCCATAGCGCCCATCCTCTTTTTTTTTCTGGAGGTTCTACAAGTATGTACCTACCAGTATTCTTCCTCTTCCCAAGGGGGGGTTTTTCACTCGTGTGTTCTTCCCTTGAGAAGCCTGGGCCCTGGTCCATACGACCCATAACAAGGACGTCCCCCCTTCCCACTCGGGTGTCGGCACTTCGGGAAGAATCCAAAGCCAAGAAAAAAGCTTGGTCATGCTGGTGGTTGCTGCACAGAACGAGCTTCCGCAATCATTTTGCCTGGTGTTTCCCGAATGATACCCACGGGGTAGTAGTGATACTATCAAATGATTGCCCGGCCCGGTCAATCCGATCCATTTGTGGCATGAAATTCGCGGATTGGCGCAGCACATGCTTGTACTGGTGCTGTTGGTTTAATTTCATTTCATGGTGGTCTGGTACCACAAGTCAGAGCTGCTGCTGTACACATCATAAGCCGTCAAATACATACTTTATTGGTGTCCCTTAGGCTCGTTCTTTTACTTGACATGAGAGCGGCCAGCCGACATACTTGTACTGTAGCACTCTTGACAACCCCTGCACTCCTTACTCCATAATAAGTAGACAACACGAGTACGTGCGAGTGCTTGATAGACCCTAAAGACCTGTGTACCGTTGATCCGCCAATCAAGCGGCGGTGATAGCACGGCATTACGAGAGGCTATTCGTATTATGATACTTCGTATCTATAAGTAGACAACTATGGATGCTGAATATGCATGTCTTACTTTGTTATGAATTCTGATCCAAGCCAGTATTAATCATGCATTCATTGCGCCTGAGTATACAAAGTATACTAATAATAACTTGAAGTCTCATCGTAATAATAGTAACGCATTAGAGACACCACACAATACAAAGTACACACGTCTTTGAGGTATTGGGATAGTCAGGCATTGATGAGTGTTTCATTCGGTCTCATTATCGCCGTCTCTATGTATGTACTGGGTACTAGTAGCTGATGTGTGCTCAAACGTCCTTGTCTGACATGCCATGCTCGACTTTTTATGCAATTATACAAACACCTCTTCGTTGCGCTCGTTGCTCAACCAAATATTCATAGCCAGTTCTCAACGCCAATGAATGCTGCCAATCGTGACAGTCTGAAGAAAGGAAAAGACAAAAACCACCCAGATGCGCCAAACCAATGCTAATCAAACACAATACACTTCATACATATGCTTTCCTTTCATTTTTAATCCAACGCCTCGCCTGACAAAATTGTTCGCAAAATATCAGCGCCAACGCCATCGGCGATCGACTCCATCTCCTTATCGCCAACGCAGCTAGCAATTCGTTTTTCATCACCACTGGCCGCTGCCACTTTTCGACCTCGCTTGCTAGGTGTCTGTGGCATGATGAAGCTGCCCGTCTTTCCTTCCACTGCGTTAACAAGGCCTAGTGTCTCAAGACTGCCCACCACCTCTCGGAACTCGGAGCTCGACAACGGGTGAAGCACAGAGTCGCGCAGACACAGCTTGCAGTACTTATCAAAAAGCAACTTGATAGTAGGTGCCATTGTCTGTGATTTGCTTGGGGTGAGAGGCGCGCTAGCCCCTTTGGCCATTGTTCGAATGTGATTCTCGTAGGCTACCAAGGAACACAAGGCAGCCTTTTGCTGGAGATTGAGGGCCTTGAGACGCTGAGTTGTTCCGTTGCTAAAGGCAGCAGCCGTCACTTTGTTCAAATGTCCAATCGATGCTCGTGGAGCCGTCTCCGCTGTCAAAGCCTTTAATGATGCTGTGGTGATCTGAAAGACGCTGCGAGTAGATCCACCGGCCGAGTTGCCGTTGATGTTCTCTCCAAGGGGCTTCTTGGTAGGTGTCAACTGCAAGAACTTCTGTCGTGCTTCTTCCTCGTGCTTTGACCGGGTCTCTGCCTCTACCAGATCCAGGGCTCGGCGGCAGATCTCAAATGCTCGGCGCAGGTCTCCAGTCTGGCTTGAAACTTTGCGGGAACAGAGTTCGATAGCGGCAGGGTGAATGAAGGGAACAAAGCTCTCTTTTCCTTCGGGCATCAAGGATTTCAGCCGGGTAATGATGATATTTTTGACCTGAGCGGCAGTATATGGCAGGAAAGGGAGTAGCTCAGGCTTAAGATTCTTCGACTTGAGGCGCGGTAAGAAGCGGTCGGTAAGATCCAAAGCGTTTGCAATTCCAAGCAACAACAGCTTTGAAGACTTTGCCAGCGACCACTCGAATAAACGATAAAGGCTCTCCAGATCCAGCGTGAGAATGTGATCAATTTCATCCAAGGTGACGAGATATGTGGCAGATGATTTGGCCTTGGAAAAGAACATTTTCTGTAGCGATGCGATGGCTTCAGCCTCTGATAGATCGCTGCCGTCTTCACCGAGGGCGGCTAGAAGTGTGTGATATAAATCTTTTGATGACTTGATGCTCATGCAGTTGACATATGCGCTGCGAACTCCTTCCTGCTCAGAATAGGTCTTGGCTATGTTGGTGATCATGGCACTCTTTCCAGTGCCTGGCGGACCACTGATGTACATGCATCCTCCAGGAGATGAAGTCGATACGCGATCCAGGAAAGTCGTCAGTTGCTCTCGCTCTGCTTCCCTCCCAACCAACTGACCGGGTTCTGCTCCTCTGGCAAACAGCTGTCGAGCTTGGTGATAGACGGTCTGGATTGTGGTGGGTGTAAGAGGTGACTGGGGAGTCAGTCGTTTGAAGAGCTTGCCAGCGGACATGACCGCGTGCCGCGGTGTACTAGGATAAGAGCCGAGTACATCTCGATGTCGAGGAGCGGAGGGCGTGACAGGATTGGATTTTAATGAGGTTTGTGACACGCTCCGCTTGAACTTGCGTGGTGATGGCTCCTTTAACACCTCCTCGCCTTCGCTGTCGTTGTCGTCATCATTCTCGTCGACAATATAGTCGGGATCCTGGTTCTCATCGTTGAAGGAGACGGACGCCAGGCGGCATCGACGAAGTCTTTTGCTGGGAGAACTTGGTATGACTGAAAAGAGGCGTCGTTTAATATCAATAAAGACACGTGGGCGTGAAGGAGCCACAGCAGGACTTACCATCTTCGATGATGCTGCGCGTCCGCTTTCTCAACTCGGAAGGACGAGCCATGGCAACTGGTGATGAAAACCCTGTAGTCAAGAAGCTCCTTCCAGGCAAGTCGTGAAAAGATGAACGGCAGCAGCGATTATCAGGTTAGAAACGTCACCGGTGCCTTCCAATTTATGCAAATGCAGGAGGAGAAAACGAGATGCCGTTGCCGTTGCAGTTGCAGGTTAGGAACAAAATTGCAGGTGCAGAGGGTATTATGAGGAAAGCTGGATGTGGCCGTGGAGCTACAAGAGAAAGGGCGTTTTTGGCGTTGAACCAGGGGTGTTTCTGTGTACCCGCTAAATACGCGCTAAAGTGCCTGCCGAAGGCCAGCGGGTCGCGTTTTTGGCGATGGATCGCGTTGAGCGCGAAATCAATTAGGCGGGGATGTACCGCGCACGCGAACGCCCTAGTGGGATGTCGGTCTTTTAAAGAGATGTCTTGCATGGCACACAGCGAAGTGTAAAAGCAGTTGGCTTGCCAGGCCTTGGACTGCTTTTTTACTAATTACTATGCAATATTGAAGAGGATACTACACTGCAAAAGCATTGTATCCTTGTGTTTCTTGACTCATGTTGGCTCTCTACTTTACTGCTTCAGCTGCCCACGGTTCTCTCAGAATCGCCACAAGTACGCATCGACGCAATTCCTATGGCATTTCGTGACCAAATCGGTCCAAAGTTTCTCAACTTGCCGATATTTAGGGAAGAAAAAAAGACGGAGCTGACAAAAGCACCTAACACTAAAGGCAAAGTTTTATAGCGCGGCGCGGCGCGTTCAAATCATGTAGACGCAGAATTCTTTACTAGTAAAAGTAAAAGTTGAACTTTATTCAAGAGCTCATTGCACGAGATGCATGAATCAGTAATAGCATGCTGAATATAAAGGCAATCTCGACTTACGCTCTGAAATCTAGCTCCATACCTGAGCTACTGGGGCAGCTTTTTAGCCCAGTGCACCCTTATTGGGGTTGCATTCCCCTAGTCTAGATCTCCAGCTCCCACCAAACCAATCAGCTCATTGCGTCATAGAATCTCGAGCAACACCAAAGCGCAACTTTCGTCGCCTCCCTTCAAGTCTCAACCACCCATCTCCCTCTCCCTAATTTGGCCAATCTTTCTCCTCTCTCTGTAATTCTTCTCACCAAAGTAATTCGCACAGGCATACTACCGCCAAAATGACGACTTACATCCCAGCCCTCACAATCCCTTCAAACGTGTTTCTCAATCCCGCCTCGTCCATCCTCCTTCCCATTGCATTGGGCACTTCCGTTGGCTTTGGGACTCGACGTAAGAAGATAAAACTGTGGCCATGCAGCAATTGAAAGAACTAACCACAATTATCTGATTTGATATAGCCTCCAAAGCGCAAAAGACATACCTCGCGTTGAAGCAACCTCCTTTACATCCTCCGCCATGGGTTTTCGGCCCAGTATGGACCGTTCTTTACGGGTACATATCTCCCCCTGCCAGACTCATGATATCTCCCATGTCTTGAATCCTCCTCATCATTGTTTCATTATTGATATAATCCAATAACTGACCAATCCTCCCCCCAAGTCTTATGGGATACGCCGCCTACCGTGCTACATTTACCGGCCTCTCACCCTTCTCTTCCCCACAGACCATCCAGACGACTAAGCATAGCATGACGGTTTACACCATTCAACTGGGCCTTAACCTCGTCTGGATGCCGCTCTTCTTCGTCGCCAAGCGCCCAATCGAAGCCACCGCCGACATTGTCGTCTTGCTGGGCCTCAATGGCTATCTAGCTTCTCTGTGGGGATCAATCGATTCGGTTGCGGCTTGGTGCCATGCCCCTTATATCGCATGGCTGGGATTTGCGACCTATTTGAGCGCTGGCGCTGGATATCTCAATGGCTGGAACTTGGCGGACAAGGAGGAGACTAGAGATGATGTGAAGCAATAGGAAAGTTATCATACTTATCAACACATAAGCTAATCAGAATGTCACGCTACAGCATTGGATAAACACGTGCTGAGCGACTCGAGTCATATCAATCAGGATAATTGAATTATCTATTGCGAGATCAACATCATCCCGTATATATCTATCACTACTCCATGTCCATTTTATAGCCCATACCCCCCCCTCATTTTTGGTACACCAACACCCAGTCTTCAAAAATAAAAATTGCAAAAAAAGCGCCCTTGGAATGCCTCTTAAACATGCAAATCGATTATGCGTAATGTTTTTGGCCATGAGAATAAATGCTTCGAAGAATAAAAAAATATTAGGAGAAAAGAAAAAACAAATGTTTGTCGCTGAATATGTGTATCATCCATGACAAACTTATTGCATGGGAACATGTCGTTTCAGCCCGTCATAAACCATAAAGATGAAGGCAGAGCTGGGGGCTGCTCTGGCGCAGGTAATGCCACACCCACGATACAGCCCTCGCAATCCGTGGTGCCTCCAAATGGCCATGCCCTCACTAAAGAAGCTTCGACGTTGGCCAGTGCCGACAGGTGACGTCTGCATGCGAGACTTGATGGTGTCGGCGGGAAAGAATAAGAAATTGTATGTGACACCTCCTGATGCGCCGGCAATAGCCTGCTGCCACAAAGGGAGAGGCTTCGAAAGAACTGCTTCCTTCTCCTTTTCAGAGGTGGCAGAACGAAGCCTCAGCTTATAGAATGCTTTTGTGGCCGTCTCTTTGGCTCCGAACCAAGCAGAACAGCCGCCAGCCTCTCTGATGAGCGTGCCAAGCTGGCCGTGCCAAAAGCCCCTGATCCCCTCATGCCGATACACCTCCCGAATAACAGCTACAGGCCGTAGAGGTGCTGCAGGTGCTCCCTCTGATAGCGCTGGGGCTTGGATCCTGCATTTGACGAGCTCGATCGGCGTCAGGACGAAGGAGGTAAAGGCTCCAGATATAGCACCAGTCAACCATAGCTCGGGAAGTGACAGCCCCTTGTCTCGAGAAGCTATATGAGCTCGGTAAAGCATCTCTCGTCCCACGTTCTCGAATAGAAAGAGACTGCTAGTCTCTGCAGCAGCTCCAAACAGAGGGGCGCTGATTCCCCTGTACAGCCCGCGAAGGCCGTCGGATTTTATAGATTGTCGGAAACAGTCCAAGGGGCCCGTGTATCTCAACGGTAGATGGTCGGGCTGGCTCTGCAGTCGAACCTTGACGGTGTCAAAGGGGTATTCAATGTATTTTCCGGCAATGCCTGCGATCTGACCCCCAATCCCATTAGATTTTTCTCTTTGTGCCTTTTGAATCTATTGAGCCGTCGCTGTACTTACAGATCCATAGATGATGTCTTCAGCAGCCTCCATGGTGGCAGACCGAACTTTTTCTTGAAGCGCCATTTCAGGTTCGACTGCTACCGAAGTAGTCACATCAAAGGCGGCCTGGGCCATTCTGGGGATATCTCGGCGTCAAGAGAAGAAGGTGCAAAACAGAAAGTTGTCTTTCTTCTCCCCTCAGCGCACGTCTTTCAGTCCTAGCTTTGCCCCCTCTCCTGTGGGAGCGGGGGTTGAAAGCAGGTTTGAAAGAATACGGCGAGCAGGCAGAGGCTGGCGGCGCAGCAGAGAATTGCGACAGCGCGGGAGCTTTGACGGCGAGGAGCGTGAGATCCAGAGACAGCGGCGCGGGAACAAGGATGTTTAAAAAGCTTTAGTCTTGGGCTCCTCCGTGTGGGGTGGAAAGGATAGGATGTTGAGCTCGCAAGAAACGGGACCTGCAAGGCGAATCCACACCGACTTTGCCCTGTGCTATGCGACTGATGCAATGTTGCGCAACGGAAGTGACACCAGGAGGAGCGGCGGAGTTTGTCGCAGTCCAGAGCGGTCGCGGTATCTATTCGAAGCAATGAGACCAGGTTGAGGAGAAGAAAAAAAGGAGAGAGACAAGGACCCAGCCCTACATTGTGAGGATGTGGCTCGGCTGCATGGAGAAACAGCGTCTTTGGGTTTAACTCGTCGATCGAGTTTGCTGCCTCGACCCGGCCTTGTTCTGACTCCCAAGGTGTGACTGTAAAATTTCAATCTTATCGCGGCTTATCGATAGGATGCGAGCGGCGATTGGGTCCAATGCGCTGCTCTGATTCGTGTGCCTGCCGAGATCGGTTACGAGGATTCCAGGACCCCGGCACTTGCATGCGTCTTGTCCAGTTGAGTTAGGCTGGAGTACCGCCATACTGTACGTACAGCGACAGGAACAGGACGAGATTCTAGCAGCTGGCGATCTAATGAGGATATCTTACTCATGACAGGCGGTATATAGCAATGGCGAAGAACATATGACGTTGAGCACAGATAGTCGCAGAAACTGCAAGTTTGTTCATCATTCGAGTCATAATATTACCCATCAGTATTTCGTACCATGATTCGAGAAGCACCATTACATTCTATGGTTGGATTGTGGAAACAACCGCCTTGTACCTTTATAGCACCTCAAGGCGCCTTATTGGCACGGCTCCTTGCTTGCTTAAGGCGTGATGCTTGCACACCTCTGGATCCATGTCCCTTCACATATAGGCGCCTCGGCAATTTACAACGAGCAACAAAAACCGCTCAGCTGCATGATGCAGGGAGGCCGCCCAGGCACGACTTGGCTTATTACTCATGCATTACAGTAATATGTGATGTTGTATAAGCTTCCTGCGATGGAAAAGTCATTGAGCGAGCCTTTGGAAGCTCTTTTCTGATGGTATGTGCCATTAGACTAGTTGTATGAGACACGGGCGCTGTCTCCAAGAAAGGCGCTGTCAACAGTCACTTGGAAGGGCGTGGCATCCTGAAAGGCCGCTTTCGTCTATGAGAGCCCAACTGCGATACAATCTGCGCCTTTGCTGGAACTCTCCTGGGTCTGAAGCTTTAGCCTACCCACTTGCTCCATGGTTGAGTTTTTATCCTAGCCATAATCCTCTCTTAGCCTCTTCTAAGAGAATTGCTAAGAGAATTTTCTCAAGAGTGCCGTTTGCGGATACACTTGAATATGAATCACGTCACTTATACAAGATGATGGCAATTGCTACAAAATCACTCGTTCTGGATGACTTGTAAATACTACAGCCAAGTAGAAAACAATTCCTATATGCACAGTGCCAATCAAGCTGAATTTCAATCCCAGTCTGACAAAATCTGATCCTGCAGCCATTTTGCACTGCATGCAAGCTCATATCCCGGCCTTGTCAAGCGGGTCGCTCTGCCCCGCCAGATTACGACACTCAATTTGCATCTAATTTCTTATCAGATGATCTGATAATTTTTTCTTGATCCAAACGTGAAGCCATATCCACCCAGCACGTCGTATCATTATCCACATTGGTACCAGTATTACGCTTACACGTAACATGCACTGCGAAGTCTTGGAGCTACTTCTTTCCACTGAGACTAGAAACTCACTTGGCAATCCATTTGTTTCGTAATAGTTGAAGTTGTTGACGGCGATCCCTCTCTAGCTGGAACTTGATCAAGGCTCATGTCTGCATTAGTGAGTGCTCTAGTTGATAGAGGTGGGTAGTATCTACATACGAATTACTAGGTAATAATAAAAAGATGCCCTTCCCAAAGTATTCAACACCGCCGGAGTTATATCCAGTCCCATTATTACATCGGCCTGCCATCAAGGCATCAGTCGGCCATACGAGCGATTTGTACTGGCCAATCTGGCGCAAGTCCGGTATACCCGAGGCTACAAAATACCACTTCATCATAATACTCATACTGGGACAATCTCACCGCCAGTATGTGTCGTACACTTGTCTCCGAACAATTGTAAAGCCCCCTCCTTACTGTTTCTTCTTATTGTCCTTCTTCGCCACCTCCTTCTCGTCATCCCAATCCCTCTTCTCGGCATACCACTGCCCCGCCTGCAGCACCAGAATGCCCACCAATACGAGCGCAAGAATAGTGTTGCTTGCCGCAAGCACCTTTAAGCTGTCCTCTCTGCCCAAGACAATCTCCCCGTCGAACCGGCCCTCGGCAGTCTTGAACTCTTCAGAGTGCCAGAAGCCGGAGCTGACGGTGCGCAGGCCCTTGACAATGTTGGAGATGTAAACGGCCACGCCGATGATGTAGAGGATCAGCGAGGCGCCGTCGAAGAGGAAGTTTGCCTCGCTGGGGCGGAAGAGCTTGATGAAGAGGCCGAGGAAGCCCACGCTCATGATGATGTTGAGGAGGCGGCCGATGAGCGGGGGCGACTGGTGAATGAACTTGAGGTGCGTCTCGAGCTGATCATAGTAGTCGAGGGCGACGGGCTCTTTGGTCCAGAGGAGGGGAAAATCGTACGGGAACGACGCGAAGAGGATGCCCAGGAAGAAGCATGTCGCTGGAGAACCAATTAGCACAAGACATTCATGTGGTCGTCTGCATTGTCATCGCAGCTCAGTAAATCTGAGGCGAGGCAGATGTGCAAGGGAAATAGGGCGGCATACGGCCAATGATGAGAAAAGTCGCAAAGGACGATGCTCCGCGGTAGTCCTTGGACTTTGTGGTCTTGGACCAATCAATGTAGGAGCTCATGGCGCTGAAGGTGCAAATAGCACTAATGCGCACTGATATATATAGACGGAGAAGGACAGAGGTGAGGCGAAACGTCGCTGTCAGGGCCGAAGCAGCTACACTCAAGTTCCGCGCAACTAGAGCAATATGCGTGGAGGCGTAGAGGCGAAAAGGAAGAAGAAAAGAAGCTGTCGTGTCCCGCTATCTGGCTTACTCGCTGTGTGTGGGGGAGCTGAGTGTGGAGAGTAGGTCCCTTGGGAGATGCGCTGTTAGGTAATTTGGAGATGCGCCTAGAAGTAAACGTGTGCGAGCCCAGCTGCACTAACAGAGCAGCCGTAGCGGTACATGCCACCGCACCGAAGCGACCCCGAAAATCCAACATCTTGGCGCTGAGCTGATGGTTGCATCCGTCCAGATAGCGGCGTGTTATCGCTGTACATAAGCCTGCATTTCAGCTGCGTCCTGTCTGCCGTCTCTCCCTAATTGTACTTTTAATCTCCCCTTTCTTTTTTCTTTTCTTCTTTCGTATTTTTTTCCAGTTGTTGATTTTCAGCCTGCTTAATCTTTTGCTTTGCGTGCTTGTCTGCTTTTTCTTGAATTGTCGTACAGCGCTTGTCGATTTATCTTACTGCGCATTTCCTCCCAGAGTCTACTTGCGATTGCAGCCTCAATTCCACCAGCACGTCATATCTTGCATTCGAATACGAATATACCTTATCAGTGATCGACCCATCAACCATTCGTGAAAACACAGCCTCCCAAGCCGCCTACCATGGGCCCTTCCATATCACTATTACTGCAGCTCTTGCTCTTCATCCCCTTTGTCCACGCCGCCAATGCTACCGTCTCAGTCTACGACGATTCCAAGAAATACAAATATGACGGCTGCTACAATGAGACAACCCAAGTCCCTGGCTCGGCCGATACGCGTGCTCTGGGTGGCGGAATTGATGAAAGCCTGCCGGGCCAGATGACGGTACCGATATGTCTCGCCTTTTGCGGTAATGGCAATACAGAGTACCGATATGCTGGGCTGGAGTGGTCGAGGTAACAGTTCAGCCATTGCGTACATTGGGTCTCATTTCTAATACGGGAACTGACTGTTTCGGAATACATAGAGAATGCTGGTGCGCCCAGACGCTTGCCGGAATCGCAGAGAAGCTCGACGACACGGCTTGCAATTACCCTTGTGAGGGTGACAATACAACTGCCTGCGGTGGCTCTTTGAAGCTCACAGTTTATCGTGTGTCTTTAGCAAGCGGGCTATCTCCTCCAGGTCTGCTTACTCTTGTCTCGACAGGACTGGCGATGATGACGATGTTATGATGATGTAGATATGGATTATGATTATGATTACATGTATGCTTGCTCTTGAAATCTGTTTCATTGGTTTAAATAGACTTTCTTCTTTCTTCCTCGAAAATAGAATGCTTCTGCAAGTTGGACAACTAGATACAGCCTTGTAAGCCTTAAAAAGGAGCCAGCGTTGCTCATGAGTTATAGAAGAACCGCTCAAGTAAATAAAGGAGAGCTCATCCAGCACCTCACTTCTATTATCCAACCCCCCAGCATAGCCCAACAAGGCAATTATGAATAACAAGGGTTCTAGCTCTAGTCGTAACACTTTGCTTGCTGTAAAATACACAGGCACTCAAGGCTGGTGCCAAGTTCTATTACAGGCGTTACTCCTCAGTTGCCTTTCGCAACGCTGCATCGCAATGTATCAATGTAGTATCAAAAACTGGCACAGGCACATTGGTCTGATTGAGGAGCATGCCAACCTCAGTACAACCGAGGATTATGCAATCAGCTCCTCTTTCTACCAGCCGTCTCGCAATAGAAATGTAAGTAGCCTCACTTTCCTTGGAGACAATCCCACAACAAAGCTCCTCGTAAATGATGCGATGCGTCTCGACGCGGTCGGCTTCGTTTGGGATGATTGGAGAAAGACCTGATGCAATAAGCCGATCCTTGTAAAAGGGCTGTTCCATCGTGAAAGCCGTGGCCATTAAGCCCGGCGACTGGAATTTCTGGTCCTTGATACTAGCCGCAGTGGCGTCTGCAATGTGCAGCAGTGGAATTGATACGCCCTTCATCATTTGGTCAGAAAGTTTGTGCATAGTATTTGTGGCCAGAATAATAAAATCAGCTCCTCCTCGTTCGAGGGCTTTTGCCTCTTTGTTCAAGATATCCCCAGCGTCTTCCCATTTGCCGCTCACTTGCAGTTCTTCTATCCGAGCAAAGTCAAGGGAGCGAATGAGGAGTTCGGGGGAATGAAGCCCGCCGAGGCGTTGTCTCGTAAGATTGCAAAGTTCTTGATAGTAGATCTGTGTCGACGATGCCGACATGCCACCCAATATGCCTATGGTCTTCATGGTGTCGTCGGTTACGATAAAGTGGCTTGTAGTCAAATCTTCAGTCCTGGTGCCTTGAGAAATTCAAGCTTAAATCCAAGCTTTCCCCCCTGCTGTTCTATCGCACGAAATTCAGCACGGGCATGCGACACTTTATGTCATGTATTATAAAGGGCTCCAGTGATCGAAACCAGTTATGAGTCACCTCCACAGGGTCTTGATCCCTCGAGACCGGCCTAGCCAGACAGCAAGCTTATCAGCCGATAGCCGAAGATGTTGATCCCTGTTCGCTACGTTTCTCGTGATAAAGGCAAAGTAAAAGATTTTAGGATTAAGGGAAACCCCCTCTCAAGAAGGGCAAAAACATCAGGTGGTTCTTAGCTGTAATAACTACTGCTGAAAGGCTAAGAGGGCCAGAGGAGCGTGCGGGGCGGCGAGGAGCCGAAGCCAATCCAGGTGTTGATAGCGCTGCACTGCGGACCATCGGCGCTCCGAAAGAGCTTGAGCGGCTGTCGGACAGTATAACTGCCCATCAATTAATATTCTGGATATCCCCTTAACCAATGTACAAATATCTACAAAAGATGCGGTATACATCCAACCAGGTTAAATCTGAAGTGGTGCTAGCCCTCTCTCTTCAACTGCGGCTTGCATGGCCACCTTAATGCCGCTGACAGCCAATTTCCAAGCCCGGCGTCCTCTACTATCAACCCCGTCCTGATCAACCACCACGCTTAGCCATTTAATCAAGGCTACAGCTTTACTCAAATCGCGTTCTTCTTTAATGACTTTGACCAAGTATCTTTCCAAAACGTCAACATCTCTCTTATGCGGCCCCGCCTTTCTAGTTTGGGAATGCCATGCATCCACCATGTCTTTGATCTCTGGTAACGAAGTGACAGAGCCAGAGAAGGATATAACTGGCGGTAGCATAGGAAACTGAATTGTTTGCTGACCTCCAGGCAACAGACTCGTTTCTTGGTGGCTTTTCGAAAGGGGTATCTCCAGCCCTGACTGCAGGGCTAGCAGCCGCCTTCTGTGATCTGCAATTACTTCTCTCCTGACGTCCTCGGGTAGCTCTGCAAGGAATGCCGGATCCAGTTCTTCAATTTCTTCAAGTTGAGCCTCTTCTGCAAGCCCTGGAGGCCGAAAATTTGTTTGAACAATTCCTTCTTGAGCATCTCGTTGCCGTTGGGCTTTACTAAACATGCCCCGAACCCCGCTAGCCTTCGTTGGAGTTGTAGGCCTCCTGGCTTGGGTTACTTCAGATTTCCTTGGTGAAGGCCGAGGCTGCAGAGGCTCAGTCGGCTTTCGTCCATATAACGCCAAGACTTCAGCTTTCATATCTTCTGGTAGTGCGTCAAACACTTCCAAGTCAACTTGAGAGGAGAGCAGATCTGCTAGTATTGGGCTATTGGATCTTGACTTGCGATCCTCTACGTTGGATTCGGTAGCCACTGCTCTGGGACGTTGGGCCATGAGCTTGGTGCGGATGTTGTTTGGTAACTCAGCTAATACCGCAGGGTCGGGGCTGCTTGGCAAAAGGAATTGCGTGCTAGAGGCGTTTAGATGAGCAATGGCGTTTATATCATGAGATGTGTGTTTTCGAGGTGTCGTAAGATCATTTGTCAGTGTATTAGGTTCCAACTCAGAAATAGGCCTCTTCCTCAAACTTTCTGGCCCTTGCATCCCATCAATTGGGCTTGCTCTCGATTGTTTCAGTAGAGGAGCTGGCTCAACAAACGGAGCAAAGGTAATCTTTCTTTGGCTTCCTTCCGCAGCCAAGGAATTTACTTTGATCGGCTCCAGTTTTGTCATTTGAACACCAATTCCTCGAAGATCTCCAGGGCTGAACCGAAATGAGCGTAATATTGAAACCGCTTCTTTGCCAATCGTTTGGTAGTCATGTGTTGCGACACCAAATGTTGCACTCTTGTTGAATGAGTCGCATTTTCCGTGCCCCAAATGTTTTGTTGGATCCAACGGCGCATCAAGGGCGCGTCTCATAATCTTCATCGTGAGATTCCTCCCCTTGACTTGCTCATTCACTAGCCGCTTCTCCAATTCTTTACAGAGATTATAGACGAACTCCTCTGCTTCTGCTTGGCTAATGAAGCGAATCCCCCAGTTGACCTCTGCCGACACAGACTTCCGAGGAGGCTGTTCTCCAACCTCCGATCGATCAATGCCACGAGCATAGTCATTAAGCTTATCGCTCGTCTTAGGCCCCAGAATTGAAACGAGGCGGTCTTTTGGGACGTCTCTAAGATCTTTGACAAATTTGACTCCCAAGTCTTCGAGTTTCCCGCCGATACTGTACGCGACGCCTGGCAACTGTTCAACCTTTAGATCCCCAATGACTTCCAAAACTTGCTCTGGCTTTAGATGAAACTGGCCAGCAGGCTTGGCTTTCCTCAAGGCGACTTTTGCTTGTAGAATATTTGCGCCAATGCCAACTGAAACGGCACAGCCAGTTTCTTCTTTGATCTTATTGCGCAAACTCAACGCAATCTCGTCGACTTTTTGCTGCTCCTTCCAAAGGCTGCCCTCTTCAACACCGATGCCATGAGATTCAACCGCTTTAAGGATGATATCGGTGACATCAACCAAGGCCTCATCGATGCTTACACTCTGAACAATACCACCAACACTGATTATCGCCCCATAAAATTGGCGACTCACTTCTTCGTAGGCAGGAAAATCATATGGTAAGACTTTCAGGTCAGGGCACAACTCGAGAGCTCTTTTCATCCACATGCCATTCTTGACGCCAAATTCTCGAGCGACATAATTGCAGCTTGCAATTTCTGAGCCAGCTCCTGGGCTGTGAGCGACAACGCAGGGTTTGTCCAGATATTCGGGATGTCGCTTTAAGGAAACTGCACAGAAGAAGCTATCAAAGTCTACATGCATAATGTATCTTCTCGAACCAGACCGTGTTGTCTTTTTCTGATTTGACAACCCCTTTTCGGACGCTAATCGTTGCATCGATGATTTTAAACTGGCTTTCCAAGTTGAGAGATGGTGGAGCCTGCTTTCGGAGTAGAACTGTTTCAAGAAGTCGGGATTGGCTGTAGAAGATTGTCTTATCCTTGGATCCGAGAGTAACCAAGCATTGTGCTCCTCTGAGGTCATATGCTTGGGAGGTATCTTTGATGGATCTAGCAAGCTAGCAGGGTTGGGTGCCAGTTGCGCCTCAGATTCGACCTTGAATTCCCCATTATCTACAGCGTTTGCAGAATAGTCCATTTCATCCGACTTGGAGGTTACCAATCCACTTGCGTTTGGAAGTATGTCGACGGATCTCTCGACCTGTTGTCGACTAGGTACAGGAGATTTATCCAGGATCGGGCTCATCAGTTGGATTTGCGACTCAGCTTTTATTTGATCCGTATAAAAGCTATTTTCTGTCTGCTCTTTGTAACTGCGCCTTACGGGAGATGGGCTGGTTTGAGTAAGCCCACCGCTGTTACCAAACATCAAGACTTTTTGGCTTGGGCTTTCAGTTATGACTCGATAATCGGTCCACGGTAGAAGCTTGCCAGCTTTTATTGAGTCAACAATCCATGCGGGCTTCACGATTCTGTAACGGCTAAACTCAGCAGCTTTCTTTAGCGTTAAATTGGCGGTGATGATGTGAGTAGCCATGGTTTTTGAGTCAAGATATTGCAGAAAACCACCACCATGCTGCACAATATCGTGGTGAAGTCTGCCGTTAAACATGATATTAGCGTTGTCATGAGCAATGACTACGGAATGCAAAGAGACTACTCACACATGAAGGGGCGGCTGAGTGTAACCATTAACATGGGCAACGATGCCCTTGAATATTGGCGGCTTGTCGGACGAGGCGCGTATATCGGCATCCAGATTTTGAAGTTTAATCTTCTTTCGACGAAAGTAGTCGCCGAACCCACCGAATTCACTACCGCCATACTCGTCGCCCTCTTCGTCATCAAAGACATGATTTTCAATGCGCTTCCTCACCGAGGAGGAGTTCTTTTCCAACGGGCCATTCATCTTGTGCAATTTCACAGGAACTACACTAGAGAGAGTTTGAAGCTGACGCTCATCGATTCGATTCCTGTTGGTGCACGACTTCACGTATCAAGAGCAACGGCCGTCTGTGAAGCCCCACAGTTCACTCAACAAAGCAGCAGAAAGGAGATGTTCGGCGCACTTGAGGCGGCATTTTCAGGGGTGCGGCAATCTGTGTTTCGCTTTATAAGCGGCTTATGCAAGGCTGCTCATGGCTTTTAAGCGGCAGCGTCTCGTTGGAGATGTTGGAATACTTTGCGAGACTTGTGACGTGATGAGCGAAGATGCCGCGTTAAGTGGAGAAAAATGCTGCGCGCCTCTTACACGTCGTCCCGTGACCTTCCATTAAGTTTCCAGCGCCACAGCGAGCCTCGTCCAAGGCTACGAGCGGCTGCCTTTTTACTTTTTTCCTTGTTTATTTGCTCTCGGAACTGCCAGCTTTCTTTACTGTTGGCATCCAAGCATTTTGCAATCATGAATAACGACCAATTTCGGAAATTGATGCTGGCCAATTCGGCCAAGCCGTCAAAAGATCGAGCTTCTCCCAAAGGCGCGAGCCCTAGCATGGATAAGGGATCATTAGGTTCTCGCCAACGAAGCAGCATCCCTATGACACCGTAAGCTACCTCAGTCAGAACCCGTTGGTTGAAAATGCTAATGCGCAGTTTTTAAGACGGTCATTAGGAAGCACACAAGCCGATTTCGCGCGACAACTAGCTGAGAGGAACCACGCGCTACATCCGCAAAAGAAGTTTAAATCATCCACGCCAAGGGGAGTGAAGCTGGGAACAGGGTATACCGACAGGTCACAAACTCGCGAGGACAACGAAGATGACCGGGAGGAGAGATTGAAGGCGCTTGAAAAAGCTCTTAAAGACGAAGAAATCGACCAACCAACATACGAAAAGCTAAGATTCCAAATTGCAGGTGGAGATCTTGGGAGCACACATCTGGTAAAGGGACTCGATTTCAAGCTCCTTGAAAGGATACGCAAAGGCGAGGACGTCTACGGAAATAAGGAACCGGAAAAGGAAGAAGCTGAAGCTGCCGCTGAAGACGTAGACGATGAATTCGACGAGCTCGAAGACCGAGACGTACAAGCAATCGCAAAGGAAAAGGGAGAAAAGAAAAAGGGCAATCTCTCAACCGTGGCTCTGGCTCCGGGAAAGAAGAGAACACGCGACCAGATTCTAGCGGAGCTAAAAGCAGCCCGGCTAGCAGCAAAGGAAGCGCAAGAATCAACTCTTGGAGACCGATTCAAGAAGATTGGAGCAAAACAAAAACCAGGAACACGAATCGAAAAAGACAGTAAAGGAAGGGAAGTTTTGATTATAGTAGATGAAGATGGGCATGAGAAAAGGAAGGTTCGGAAGGTACAGCCCGAACAGGAAGATTCACGGGGCGGCCTTTTAATGCCAGACAAGGATGCCAAGCCGTTGGGTATGGAAGTTCCTGAACAATACCGGAAGAAAGAGGAGGCAGAGGAAGACGATGGCGATGTGGATATCTTTGAAGATGCCGGTGACGACTACAATCCATTGGCCGGAGTGGAGGGATCTGACTCTGATTCGGACGAAGAAGAGAGTGACAACAGCAAGCAGGAAGCAAGTAAGGAGGCCGGCACAAAAGAATCTATGCCACCCCCGCCAAAGCCGTCTCTTTCACAGCCAGAACGCCGCAACTACTTCAAAGATGCAAAGACGGGACTTATATCCAAGGAAGCCAACAAAGGGCCATCTATGTCTGACCCGGCAATATTGGCAGCCATCAAGAAGGCAGCATCTCTCAGGCCCATCGAGCAAGAAGGTGAGGACGACAAAGCCAAGGAAGAGGCCAAAGCGCTGGAAGAACGAAGGAAGAAGCTCCTTCAAATGCAGAGCCGTGACGACGATGACATCGACATGGGCTTTGGCACTAGTAGATTTGAGGATGAGGAAGACTTTGACGATTCGAAAGTCAAGCTGTCGAAGTGGGGCGATGACACCGGAGAAGAGGGTTCAAGTAGAGGCGACAAGTCAAAGCGGAAGAGGGGGCCGAAGAAGCGAAAAGGCGATGCCAACAGCGCGGCGGACGTGATGCGGGTCGTCGAGCAGCGCAAGAAGTCTGGATGATGACAACTTGCCGCGGGAGGCCGATAAGTCCAATTTGGTCAGCCGATTCGACAAGTCCTGCTTTACACGCGCAGTTGGCGGACAAAGTTTCTCATTTCGAACGGCCCCAGATTCTATAGCAGATGGATGAGCAAGCATTACCGCACTAGATACCCCAGTTATTGTTCAGCTTGAGAGAAATCGACCATCTATCGCGGAGCTCCGCGAGGGAGAATATAAAGGGTCCGGATCACGTGTAGCTACAGATACGGCTCCAGACGCCGACGTTTGCCAGCCGTCCTTGAAGTTCCCTCGAGGATGGAGTCTAGCGTCTCGGCTTGCCACTTTTATTATTAAAATCCAGACGCCAATGACACAAACTTTCGGTTCCTGGCGATGCTAGTCCTGCTAGCATCACAATGCGAATGAGGGGTTGGATGGATTTGATGGCTCTCCCCCACTCTAGAGCCTTGCAGCTGCGGAGAAAAAAAAGAAGCGGTCCTCTGACGCAGTGAGTTGCCAGCAGAAACCCTACAGTCAGATAGCCTACGCTACCACGTTTGGTCTGCGAGGCTCGCCGTCAACCGAGAGCGTGGCTGACTTCTCGATTTCGCCGTCTGGGGCTGTGGATTTCCGCGATTACGGAGCATTGAAAAGCGTATCGATCCCAACCCGAATTCATTCTCCCGCGCCCTTCCGTAACCTGAACAAAGCATAGCTATAAAGAGGCTTCTAAGATACCGTAGATTTCAACCGAATTCATAGAGAGCGTATCGTGTCTCCCGTCGTGCCATTTGTTATTTCGAACCTTTTACAAGTCTCACATCTATTGAATATGGCGTCTGCTCAAGTGCCCGTTTGGCTGGACTGCGACCCAGGCCACGATGTAAGTTCCCCATTCCACTCGCCAGGTGCTGAGCTTGGATGCAAGCTTTATGCAGAGTCGCATTGCATGAGGCGTCCGGCTGGCCAAACCTAATCAGAAACGTGAGAGCTAACTGGATATTCTCCGCACAGGACGCCTTTGCCATTCTGCTGGCTGCCCATCACCCCAGAATCAACCTGCTGGGCATTTCCACAGTCTTTGGAAACGCTTCACTAGAGTATGTGCGATGGGAGGCTTGGTTGCTTTGCGCCTACATCGTCAATGACCACAGCTAACGTTGAAACCTGCCAGACACACTACGCACAATGCCGCCTCCATCCTGACGGCCTTTGGCAAACATAAGGACATCCCCCTCTATGTTGGCTACAGCAACCCGCTCGAGCGACCTCCCATCCACGCGCCGACCGACATTCACGGCGACAGCGGCCTCGACGGCACCGACCTTCTCCCCAAACCTCAATGCACTCCGTCCACCGAGCCCGCCATTGACGCCATGGCTGCTGCTCTCAAGGCCCAGCCGGCCGGCACAGCCTGGATCGTGGCCACCGGCACCGTCACCAACGTCGCCGCCCTGTTCCGAAAGTATCCGGAGCTCATCCCGCACATCAAGGGACTGAGCATCATGGGAGGATCCATCGGAGGAGGTTTCTCAGACGCCCCTTTGGGCACGGTCGATGGCAAGGAGCGCATTGGCAACACAACACCATATGCCGAGTTCAACATTTTCATTGACCCGGAGGCAGCGGCCGAGATATTCCACAACAAGGAGATTGCCAAGAAGATGTTCATGGTCCCGCTGGACCTGAGCCACCAGGTCCTGGCTACGGAGAAGGTCAGAGACCTTTTGCTGTACGGCAAGGACGGCGAGAAGACTGGCACCGGCAAGACGACGCTGCGGACAATGCTAGTTGAGCTGCTTTACTTCTTTGCAAAGACCTATTCGTAAGATTTTCCCTTTTGGACCTGGATTATCTTGTGTTAGCTTGCACCAACTGATAAATCAAATAGCGACGTCTTTGGCATCACCGCCGGCCCTCCCCTCCACGATCCCCTCGCCCTCGCGGCCGTTCTCACCGGCACTCCCGACGAAATCGTCTTTTACGACTGGGATGGTGTTAAAAGCCAGGGCGCCAAGCACAATGAACGCTTTGACGTGACCGTCATCACCGAGGGCACGGCCGAGGAGGCACAGCGCGGCGAGAAGCAGACCGGCCGAACAATTGCCAACGTGTTGCCTGCAGGTGAAGCAGGTGTAAGGATACCCAGAGGAGTGGACGTGGATCAGTTCTGGAAGGTGATTGAGGAGTGCATTGAGAGAGCTGATGAGACGAACCGAAAGCTGAGCAACTAAGCATGTTATGAATACCCAGCTGCGCTTCTTTTTCTTTTCTGGGATTTTTATATCATTTTGTCTGCAATGGGAACCAAAACGGATAGATATGTTTCATAGCAGTGGTCATTAGATTATTAGAGTCTCTAGATAAAAATACATGGCTTTTTTTGCGAACAAATCGTTTACAAGCTTTCATTACAACGCCCCTTTGTCATCTTTATCCTCATCAAAGCTCATCAAGAGCCTCAAGCTCCGCTCATACGTCCACAAGGTAATTGCACTCGCAGGAGCAGCCTTGATCAAGCTGATAGGCAGGCCCTTGTACAGGCCTCGCAGCCCCTCCGTCTGGAATATCACGCGTATAGCCCGGCCTGCGGAAGTATACACGGGGATGTCGTTGTACACGTACTTGCTCCGCGTGGGGCCTTGCACCTGGATGCGCTTGCGCACGAGGTCGAGCGGGAAGACGGCCGTCTTGGCCATGACGCTGGCCATGATGCCGGCGGTGGCGTCGTCGCTGCCCCAGGGGAGGTGCAGGTCGCTGAGCTGCAGCCGCAGGCCTTCGTACGAGGCGAAGAAGATGCCCATGAAGGGGATGATCTGGGCCAGCGCGGGGCCCAAGCCGCGGAAGAAGCCCCGGAAGCCTTCGTCGCGCTTGATGTCCCACAGAGCCCCTCTAAGGGAAGAATACACCCTGTGCCTGCCCTGGGCGGCGAACCGCGTCCTCAGCAGGTCGAGAGGGTACGTCACGCTCGTAGCAGCCGCTCCGGAGACGGCGCCGGCAAGAAACGTCTCGGCCGAGTCGGGCAGGCGGCGGTGCTGGGGTACCGCGGTCTGCAAAAAGACAGTCGTGGAGCGGTAGGCAGTGAACTGGGCGGCCGAGTAGCAGACGTACATGAGCTCGGCGGGGACGTTGCCCTTCCAGAGCCCCGTGAGGCCTTCATGCTTGAGGATGTGCTTGATGGTGTGGACGGTGCCGCGGTAGGCGGGCGCTTCGCGGAGGGGGGCGAGGGGGTCGGAGAGGGAGTATGGCTGGAGCTGGAGGCGGATCTTGACGACGTCGAGGGGGGCGACGATGAATCTGGGAGCAAGGGCGCATAAGCTTTTGACTTTGTATAGATGTTTTGTTGCAAGGCTTACCGAGAGACGAGCCCGGCTATGGCGCCGGCTGAGACGACTTGGAGTTTTGAGCCCTGTAGGAGTGACGACTTGTTAGTATGGAGAGGATGTGGAAATTGGATGGATGGACAAACCTCATCTTTGAGGTGGCCGCCTCGTGGCGACATGCAGGAGTTGCCGCTTCAGGTTGACTGGGAGTTTGCGCAGTATGTGCTTGCAGCGTCCTTGATTGGTAGCCAGTGGAAGATGGAAGGGATTGAAGTCTGGGAATCGAACTATTATGGCCGTGGCGGTGGTGGTTGTTTGATTCAAAAAGCTTAAACTCTTTGTTTTGGTGTTTTGGCTCGTTGGTGCATTGAACTACCAGGATAAGATTTCGATATCGGACTGGAATGACGAGGGAACCAAGGGGAAAGAAAAAAAATACGGGAGCCGACGGAATGCGCGTTTGAGCGCGATTTGACAGAGTGCCAATGCAGAATTGCGATTTGTTTTTGTTTTTTTTACAAAAGTGTAATTTGAGTAAGTTTGCGTTTCTACGGTTCTGCCGTCATCTAGTGTTGATTGATCGTATTTTCTTCCTGATTTTCTATGCTACAGAGAGCTGACGTCCTTTTTTTGGGTTTGTTTGCCTGTCGTGACGCCATTGCCCGGGAACGAGCCGAGACCCCGTTGCGGCTTGAGGCGGAGAATCTGGAGAGTTTGGGGCTCTTTGAGCTTGGCGCAATGACATCAAATAGGTATGCTAAGCTACAGTATTGTGATACTTTGAGGCGAGTGGTGAGGAAACTGCTTTGAATCATGTATATGAATTCTCACATGTAAAAAGAAAAAAGAAAAAGATGAGCCATGAGATTGATGGAATAAATAGATAGGGCTAAGTTGCGATTGGAAAACGTTTTACATGGATCTTGTCGAGGATGATGATCCTAGGCGCAGGATCAAACTTGTCATCTTGCACGCTATCGAACCCATGTACGCATGTTCGGAGCACCCCAGCAAGACAGATTACAGTATGTACAGTAAATGCAGATGCAGTCTAGATGCTTACACAAACATCAAATGCCAGGCCGGCATCACAGATCCAGACCGTGCCGGAGCCCCATCGGCGCATTTCCCCATAGAGAGACGGCCCGGGAAGGTGGTGCAAGAAAAACACGAGGCTCGGAAGCCGTCTGCTTATTTATTGTTCCACCACGATAGCAGCTCAGAGCACGAGATACATCAGATATCAACTTTCATTCTGCTTTTTTTGAGAAGTTGAATCATTCGTCATGGCGGAGCGCCTCTCGCACTTCTATTCCACCCAAGGCGGACAGAAGGAAGTGCGCGCATCATCTTGAGCTTGTATACAAGTAGACCCAGGTCCCGCCGATATGTAACCCCTCCGCGTGCTGGTAGGGATCTCGGCCTTTGGGGATCCCTGTGCTGGGTTCGTGTACTTGGATGTACCTGCATCAGTTTCCGTATAAGTGCTAAGCAGCGCGAATAAGTAAGCAGCAATTTGAAATCCAGGCACAGGCGCGCTGCAGAATAGGTATTGCGACAATTACTGGTACTACAAGTATATGCACTTGCACCCCGGCAGAGGTTATCAGCAGCTTCTTCGGTGCCTTATGAGATGCAGTGAGACGGGCATCTCCGTTGTCGCTATCCAGCAGCAGCCCATCTGCGGTAACAGTGCATATCTGGGTATGCAGCTATCTGTATCGGTCTCCGTATAAGCTTTGAGCACAGACAGGCCGCAGATTATTGAGACAACTGCATGAACCCTGGCAGTGGCCATCGGCGGCTCTCCAGGGCTCTGCGGGATGCAGTAAGACAGGCATCTCCGTTGTCGCTGCTCAAGCGGTAATCTGTAGCAGTAGTAATGGTAATTCTGACTGATCCCTTCATCTTACAGATCCCGCACGACATAATCTACCTCCTACTGCTGCTTGGGCCATCTGTATCCATCTCATTACCATGCTCTCCATCGCCTGATGAATATCACCAACAAAGCATCTGCTAGTAGATACCCATTAGATGCCAGCAAATGCCTTGACAGAGTCGGTAGATGGATAATACGTTACTTTCCAAACCGCTTCACCCCCACTGACCACTAAAAAGGGAAATTGTTCAAACAAATTGCCTTGTGACAATTGGTTCCATCTCTCTCCTCATTCTCTTCCTTTTCCCCGGAGCGCCACACTGTCGCCGTCCATTGGCCCAACTGCTACCTAACCTTCTTGTCTGCGGTGGGTACCTCGTCCGGGGGGGCGCTAGGTACCGGCTACCAGCTGGCAGGGGTGCTTCACAGCCGAGTCTCACGCGCCGCTCCTTTGTACCGAGAACCCTGCCCCAGCCCTCGCCGCTACCCATGCGGTACTCGCTGGGGCCCGACTAATGCTGTAGCAGCCAGCACCAGCCCCAGCACCAGCACATGTGCCACTATTTTCGGGGCCATCGACAATGTCCAGCAAGTTGCATCTGACTGACGTCTTGGAGGTATATTAACGCCATTCCGCTCACATGCACCCTCGCCCTCTCTCTTCTCTTCTCCCTTTTCTTCCAGTCCTCTCTTCATAGTCCTCGCCGTTGCTCACCGTATACCCATTTCACTTTCACCCATCCTGAAACAACAGGTCCACGCCCGTGGCTTTTTTATTCCATCCACGTAGTTCCCGCGACTAAGCGTGCATGTGACGCTCGCCCCAAAATTCCAGTCCTCAGGAACCTACCGTCTTCAATAGGACCCCTACCAAGGCCAAACTCTATACTTCTTCATTCCTCATTGTGCCGCGGCCTTTTCTCCGCTATAGGCGTCGAATCACCTCTCGCGAAAACAAGGTTCTGACGCAAAAGTCTGTCCGCGAAAGGGCGATAGCAAAAAATCAGAGCCATGGGTGCAAGCATCACGCCTCCAGATCTCAGCGGGCTGCTGGCCCCAATCCTGCCCGCTCTCCCAACAGCCACTGCCTCGACCGAGCCGGCTGCGGGCATCCTGCCTCTCCTCTCGCCCATTCTCAGACAGCGAGTGAAGCTGTTTTCCGCCGGCAGCACCGAGCCCTGGCTGAGGCTGCTCTCCTACGACACGGCCAAGGCTGCGCAGCTGACCGAGCTGGTGCAGAATGGAAGCCTGGAACCGCATCCTGTTTCAGGCGAGGTTGAGGTAGACTGGGACTACGACGTCGAGACAAGATACAAGAGATTGGATCAAGAGACTCTGCATGCATTGACAGTCCTGGTCGGTGTCGGGCTTGCCTTCCAGCTGGTGTACTGCGTCAACGACGCCGAGGGCGGCAGCGATGGCTGGAGAATCGGAGAAGTGACTGCAGCAGACAAGGCCGCTCCCTTTGCGCAATTCGGCGGCGTTGCCACCCTCGCAGAGGCAGAGGCCAAGTTCCAGCAGCCCAGAATCTCCGAACCCTCCGTGGTCAGCTCCAATGGGTCGACCACCAGCGGCTCAGATCACATGGAGGAGGACGATGACGATGGATACTGGGACCGCTACGATGCCACTCCCGCGCGCACTCCGGCCGTCAACCGCTCCCCGGCTCCCCAGGCCGCCGCTGGCGCTTCTGCTCCCACATCCGCACCCTCCCACTGGAGCGCTTATGATGCCTCTGCCGCAATGGATGACGATGACGATGACGACTACTATGCGCAGTACGACTCCGTCCAGCCGGCAATGGACAACCATGATCCAGATGAGGAGGCCATGGTGCGAGCTCACATCCAACCACCCCTCGGCCTCAGCCGCTCCAACGACTCCGTCGTCATCACAGACGCCTCCGAACCTCAAAACCCCTGGTCTTACACAGAGACAAACAACAACCAAAGTCAAGACGACGAACTGCTTTCCGCCAGAGAGCTCGCCCTCCTCCACCCACGCCCCAGATCCAGCGCCAGCTCCAGCTCCAACGGCTCCATGACCGTCGCCAAGCTCGAGGCCTCTGCAGTGAAGCAAGAGCAAAACGATTTCGGCGTCAAGCAGCACGTGTCGCGCAGCATTCGCAGTTTGTTCCTGCTTGCGCGGTCATCGGGCATCGAGAGGGAGGAGTTTGAGCAGCTGGTGAAGAGGGAGATGGACGTTTTGTCCCTGATGGAGGACCAAGAGTGATTCAAAACCTGCAACCAGACATATAAACACCAGAAACAAAACAAAGTCAGTCGAAAATGAAGACGTATATACATATGATCTTTGAGAGAGAGAGATGAGAGGTTATTTTTTTTTTTTTTGCATCAGGATGGAAAAGAGATGGGATATATACATGCATACTGGATGGGGAAAAAGCTCTATTTCACAAACACAGAATGCTTTCGCCATTTTTTCTTTTCATGATTTTATTTTTAAAGCATCAAGGAGAGCGAAGGAGAAGAAACTGGATAGGAAAGCCGAGAGAACTGGCTGGGCTATACCAAGCATGGCGTTTAAACGGGATTTGAGGAATTTTTTATTGTTGTTCATTTGACAAAGTGGCAATTGGATGATATCTTTTTGACCTGCCGCATTTTGAATGTGGGCAGTTTCTCTTTTTTTTTTTTTTTTTTTTTTTTCTTCTTGGATGTTGATATTGGAGGCTTCTCTGTCAAATATTTTGTGTCACAGCATAATATAGGAAATCAATTATATATAAACAAAAGGTTGAACATCAAGTGATAATGAAGAAAGTACAAAAGAGGAAAAAGCCGGTGATCAAGTCACGTCTTTTGTTGAATAAAGCGGGAGATACTCTCCTTCCAGTAAAATGCTATCGCATAAAAGGCCCATGATGCTTCCAGCCAGACCCATCCCGTAATGCAACCCATGTCAATGGTATATATGATGATTGATTTTTGTTGTCTCGTATACCATGGCTTATTTCAAACTTCCCATATCAAACCTTTGAAAGGAAAAAAGAAGTAAACACCCTAAACGCCCATGCGCCTGTGCATTGCCCATTCCATCCGAATAAAACCGAAATAAATAAAAAATGGCAGTTTTTCCTGGGATATCGTGCTTGCAATTGAACCGCGTACATATCCGAAATGAAGAGGGAAAAAAGTAAAATCCCATTGTGTTATCTCTTCTTCTCACGACTGTAAATCAAACACACCATACATCCCTTCTTCTCTTTGCTCACGATATAGCCAAATTACTCAGCGCCATCCTCGCCATATCCAGCATGCGCACACACTGCCTATCCTCGCGGGGGCACGGCTTCGGTGGGCCTGGGAACAAAAGGTAATGATTGTCAGGCAAAGCGTAGTTCGCCTCCATGAGAGCATCTGCAATGTCGTGCCTCTTTTGGTTCTTCTCGTCGATTAGCGTAATGACATCCTTCAGTCCGCAGTGCAAGAAGGCGGTTGGCGACACGCTGCAGTCTACCGTGCTCGAGACAGACGCCGTCTTCTGATTGAACCCATACACCTCAACTTTGAGAATAGCTCGGATAGTGGCCTTCCAGATTTCTGGTTCCAGGTATCGGTCGTGGAAGCTTCTGAGAAGTGCGCACTCAGGAGTGGTGGGGCCCTTTTCGTCGATGAGATTCCCCCATATCCCACCAACGTCTTTAAAGTTGAAATACAGCAACTGGTTTTCCCCTTTGGCTCGCTCCACATCTCTATCGACCATTTCCAGAATCGTAGCATAAGCGTTGCAGGCAGAGGGAACAAGTGCGGCGAGGCACATCATATTTTGGAAGCGAGAGACGGGTGACGGCTTGGACAGGTCGTACATGTCTCCATAGCAATCAGCGCAGCTGAGGGTGTCATAAGCAACCTTTGTGGTTTCGCGAGCAACTTGCATGGCAGATATCACATCCGTCGGTAGGCGATTCAGGGAGCCAAGTGCTTGTGTGAGAGAGGAAAGGCAGTCGCAAGAGGCGGTCGGGTGCGACTTTGCCGATCCAAAACAGCCAGAGTGCGTGCTGGTATTGGTACTGGGACTGTCGCTAGGTGCTGGGGGGGTCCAAATACTGAGAAACCATGTATTTTTGAAGGGAGTCGTTGAAATCTTTAGTCATGGAAGAGGCAGACGAGTCTGTCTCTATTTCGTCAAAGCTAATATCCTCAAAAAGACCAGCTTGATTCAGGCTCATGACAGGCATGGCTGTACCGTCAAAAAGCCCTTGGCTGTGGCGTGGAATGTGAGCAAGTGCCCCGCTGTCGTCCATCAGAAGTGAAGTCGAGTCGTCGGTGCTATATTCGGGCGATAGGTTCAGGTAAGAGGACATGTCTGATGGCAGCGGCTGGCTCAACAAGTGCACAGCCAGATCTGATGCCACCGCAGGTTGAGGTTGATGGCAGTGGTTGTGCTGGTGGGCAGTGGTGTTGTGCTGATGGCAGTGATGCTGACAGTGACAGCCCTGGTGATGGTGGCTACTATTTTGGCCATGCTGGTCAGCGCCGACATATGCAGCTGGAGGGCCAACAGAAAACATGGCAGCAGCCTGAGCAGGAGGGAGAACCCGAGCCAGAGCCTCAGCGATGGTTGACGTCGGAGCGGCATCTAGCGAAGACGCGGGCTGGGCTGCGGCCGTGGATACAGGTGCAGGCATGGGCAGAGACACGGGCATGACAGGCGGTGCATGGCGCCGTTTCCGGGGACGGCCCATGGGCTTCTGCGGCGAGTAAACACATGCGATGCCCTCCTTTTGGCAGCGCGAGCAGCCGCCGGGCTCTTTGGTGCAGGCGACTTTGCGGAATCCTAGAGAAGAGGAGGGGGGGTTCGAATCAGAATCAAGCGTCTTTGCAAAGGCAACTGCATCTCCATCTCCATCCAACCACATGTCGTCGTCTCCGTCTCTCTATACTGCTGCACACTCGCTGTATGCATGTACCGTCTGGTATGGATGCCTCCATCTTCCTTCAGCTGGGGATTAGCGGGGACTCACGGCACTCGTCGCAGGCCCGATGCTTCTGCGAGCCGGTAGCCGAAGCGGCCTGAGCAGTGGCTGTGGCTGTGATATCGGACGCCATGGCCGCGAAGCGACTGATCTTCACGGGCGCAGGACGTGAGTAGCAGAGGCCAGCGCGGTGCGACTGGGTATCGCGGCCCGCCAGACCTGATAGGCAGCGCCTCGTTAGAGAGGGGTGAGAGAGTCGTGCTCCAGCTCTCAAAAGTCTCCGAGATGCGGTCACAGCTCTGGCGGCACGGGAAGAAAATGCGGGTTGGGGGGCACGAAAACAATAAGAGGCGCCGGATTATCAAAGCGCAGGCTCAGAGATGGAAACAAAAAAGATTGCAAAGCGTGGATGAGCGGGCGATACGCGTCGAGTGAGTGATTCTCTGATGCAGGTGAGAGAGGAAAAGAGAGATCGAGGCCGCGAGGGTGCAGGAATGGCCAAATTCGAGGCTCGGCCAACGGGCCAAACAGCGCTGCGAGTCGCTGGCTGGCGGTAACTTGCTCGTTCGAGGTACCTGGCTCGGGCGGTGGAGATACTTGGGCTTTTCGGCGGGTGTCCGTTGCCAGCATCTGCTGTAGGCCAGCGGGAACCTTGATGGCGCGGAGACGGTTGGACGCCACCAAGTATCGCGTCGGAGTATCCATGTACCTCCATGCTTTGCAATACCCTCACTCAGGCATCTACTGCTAAGGTACCTGGTATATCTACTAAAATACAGCCAGGTGACATAGTTTGTCAGCAAACCATGTTGATCTCGCTGTCAAGAGCGTCGAAGTTGTCTCTGGATACGCGAAATTACGGAGCCATGGCTTCTGGCAAACGAAGCTTCGAGGACGGCTTACAGGCAAATAACATTAGTAACCAGGGGGGAGAAACAAGAGGTGAGAAGCTTTATAAGCCACCAGTTCAAAAGAGCTGCCGGTGGCGCTAGTTCTGGTCTGGTAGAAAAGTCCAACCATTTTGCCCAGGAAGAAAAGAGAGAGATGGAGAGAGATGACATAATAAATGGGGGTTATCGCGCGTGTTGGTTGCGGCAGTGATGGTGTCTAATCAACCAAGAATGCATCTAAGCAACGACAATATAAAGCCTGAGTCGCCTGATGAGTTAAATATGGACGAAGCAACATATATATAATGCTCGCTATGTAAGAGACAGCTATTGCGGCTGGAGCTAGCGCCCTACGTCCCGAGTAGGATGGGGATACACCTGACGTTGAACGATGGCTTGATTCTTCAGGCAATGACTTGGATCCTGCATGTTTTACATGTCCATGTATTGTTCCATCCATGTGGATCTGCGATGAAGTGCGGGATAAGAGTAGTCGAATTACACTCCTTACCTGGATCTTAGTTTCACACCCCTCTGGATTACTACTAGGAACTAACTCATCGACATACACTCAAGCTTCCCTACCACAGCCTACTTTACTCGACAAGCAACACAAATAACGTTGGCTCATCGTGTTTAGCAAAGCAAACGTAATGCCCATCGGCATTCTGCATATCGTCCCCCCACAAGAGCAGCCGCCATCTGCAGCCACCCGAGCCCTCCCTCGTGCCTCGACCTATCAACAGCCTCACGTCCACAGCACAAACAGCTTGGCCATGCCAGCTGTCACTTCAACCCTGCCACTCTCTGTCTTGTTTCTCTTATATACCTGAATAGAAACAATCCCTTCCAACTCGGACGTGGGGTAGTAGTTAACCTGCTCCCCTCCCAAGGGAGAGAGTAAGTGCCACAGCTGGCAAACCCTTCAGACTGACTGATCAATGCTAACCCTGCCAACAGCCTGGGTGCAAATCCCGGCGTTCGAAATGTCAATCGGCCCATCTTTTTTTTTTTTTGGCGTTTTTGCTTCTTCTTCCCCAGGAAGATGGACTGATGATGACAACGCCGTTGGTGTTTTAATATGCTGGTACTTATTAAATATGCCATCCTTACAGCGTGCTATATATTGACGCCTTATTTACAATAAGGATGGCCTATTAGACATCCCCAGGCTGCTTGCTTATGGGTTAATTTGTACTCAACAAGGTTGCCGTCGAACTGGATCTTGTCGTCGTCCTTTGTCAGGAATCTCAGTCCCTTTCCTCGCAGTTCTGGGCAATTCATCGACGGGAACTTTGCAGCCCTCTTCTGGCTATCCAGCCGCTTCTTGATGCCGCTGCGCAGCATTTCATCAGGGCTCATCCAGACTCCGCATTGTCGAACTCTACCTTGTCACCCTCTCCTCTCGGAACGCTATTTCTGTCGTCACCCTTGGGGGCGTTTCCTTCCCCTCGTCGCTCTTGGATAACGAGTTTTCTCTCGGACTTCGTAATCTCTTTTGCATGCAAGGTAGAATACGTTGTGACAACAACGGTGCGCGCACTCTGCTGAAGGGTCAGCATTAGATCGCGCGCGCGCCTAAAAGCAAACTTACCTCTGGGTCAGTAGGAGAAAGCGCAGCAAGCTTCTGGACGAACTTTGACTTCGCAATAATAGTTGCACTATTATACTTCTTTGACTGTGTGGTCCCAGCATAATATAACAACATATTAAGCGTGGGAAAGTTGATCTTGAGCTCCTTGTGGATTTGATGGATGGTGTTTACGGGGTTAATTATTAATAACAGGAAGAAAGTGGACTTTGGGTTTCGGTGGTCGTTATCCTTCTCAAGCTCTCGTGCTCTGTATTTAATGTACGCAGCGAAAACCATTGTCTTTCCGAGACCCATCTTATTGCAACGCAGGCAGTGTCCAGCTTCCTTCATTTTGTCGTGAATGCAAACCAGGTCTATGTAGTCAAGTTAGCATTTCTCTCCCGATAGTAGTCCAAGCACAAGGGTAGGGTTATACCGTAGCTACTACTAATAGCATTTTTTAATTACTATATAGTACTGCTACAGCTGCTGCTGCTGCTGCTACTTTGCTGGATAATATTTGCTAAAAAGTATAAAGACGTGTGACTCTGGAACATATGAAATGAGATATGTGTACTGAAAATGTATAATATATATATATGTGTGTGTGTATATAAGCTTAGTAATCTAAATAAATGTTTATGATGGGATTCTCCGCCTCATTGGGTACTGTTTGCAGAGTTGTTCCTCGTTTAGACCGTCTACTCTTAAACTGTCATGATAATTATCATCACAGCTAGGGCGCCAATACATGTATACCCGGGCAACAAATTCATCTCTTCAGAGCTACAAAAATCCCGGGATCGCTGTATCAACGTAAAAATAAAAACAAATTGTAGAATATCGGCGATATCAGGCATCAAGCCGCCAAAATAAAGCAACACGAGCATATCACAGGGTATGCAGGTACAACGTGCAGTAGAGTAGCAATGGATCTCAAAGTCAAGATTCGGGGCAGGGATCGTCCATCATATACAGTGCTTGAGTGCTAATCTACTGCTAGCCAAGTTCCGCCCACAACTGATGCCACCAAGCAATCACTTGTCACTAAGATCACCATTAGCGTTGCCACCGCCCCTTGTAAAGGATCCGTCGCATCACCTCCCGATAGGCTGAATATCCTCCGTAGCACATGCTGTCATATTTCTGTGCGATGGCCCTAACAGAAACGCCACGAGCATTTTGGAGCTTCTAAGCGTCACCAGACCGCCTTTGGCTCTCTTTCTTGTCTCACACTAATAGCGGCACATGGCTTAGGCAGACCTGTTCGTACTTGCACAAGCAAACAGGCCTAAAGTCTCACTCACATGCGGCATTGGACTGAGGCTCGTGCTTCTTGTGCGTCATGATTCAAAGTCCAGGCGCGGGCATATCGGCTGACTGGGAGACAGTCCTCAACGCGGACTGCGGTTGATCACACAATCGACAACGGTGGGAAAGGAGACGAGAAGAGAACACAAAATAGAAAAGACTGGCGCCGATAAAACCAGCCAGCCAGCCGCCACAATGGACGTGCTCTTACAGGCATCGTCGCTGTCCTCACGCAGAGCGCCAGACGTCGACCTCGGCAGCATCGCCAAAATGCCCACTCCCGGCCTCGCCTACGCCTTACGGACTGCCTACGCCGATGCCTTCAAGCTCGCTGTTGCCAATGGCCGCGCAGAGCCTCTGCTGATTCCCTTTTGCTTGGTGGCACCGTTTGTTGTGCCCGCGCTGTGGCTGGCCGTCCCGCATAGGCGTCGAGCCTGGTTCTATCACACGAGGTGGCTGGCCATGGCCTTGATTATCTCGTCCAATGTCTATCATTTGGCGTACACGTCGAGCACGAACACGGCGTGTGCGTATGCGGCTGGACTGGCGTCGACGTGGGGCACTATGCTGAGCGTGAATCTGCTCATCTGGACGAGGCCGCAGTTTGATGCTGCCAGGGTGGTGCGGAGAGTCAAGAAGGATGAGGATGGTGGTTTGATCAAAAAAGCGGGTGGTGAGATGCACACCGAAATGAGATCAACCGGCCACAATGGAGCAATTGAGAACGTGAATGGAAGTGGGAATGAGATTAGAGCTCGGAAGACGATATCAACAAACGGAACTCCAAATGCTGAGACGCGGCAGAGTGAATTTGAATATGTCTGGGAACCTTACCCTTCGGATCGAGGCTTCTTGGAGCGACTGGCATGGGCGACAGATCTGATACTTTGCTTCCGATTTTCTGGTGAGTAATCACATGGAGTATCTTGGCATTCAACTTTAAAGAGACAGCCCGACTAACCGTTTGTTTCATCCAAGGCTGGAACTGGTCTGTCCCAACAATCCCCCGGCCTCAGATTCCTCTCGAAATCTCTCATGGAGACAAGGTCGAAGTAGACGCCATTCCCAAAACCAGCAGAAGCGGGTATACGCGTCCCCTAACCACTGGCGTATTCGTTCGCGGACGCCTCACCAAGATTGTCATCTTCTACTTTGTCCTAGATTTCCTCTCCGTGTACATGAAGAAAGATCCTTACTTTATCCTCGGGCCCGACTACCAAGGCGATATCGCTCTCCCGCCACATCTCCACGACTTCTCACCATGGCTGCTCCTCGCATACAGAGAAGCGTTTTCTCTCCTCGGCGTGTACGGCGCTATCGAGGCCGTCTTCTGCGTGTCCGACCTGGTCCAGTACTGGCTCGCCAACCGCTTCTACCCCTCCCGCGGGGCGCTGTGGCAATTTGCCTCAACCTTTGGCTCCTTTGAGCAGATCCTCGCGCGAGGCCTCGCTGGCTGGTGGGGAGGGTGGTGGCACCAGACTTTTCGTATGCAGTTTGCCGCGCCGGCGACGTACCTCCTTCGAAGAGGGTACTTGAAAAGGGGCACGCGCCTTGCCTCTGTCGCTACAATGTTTGTCTCCTTTCTGCAGTCGGGATTGCTGCATGCTTCGGGGAGCTTCACCTCCACGCCCAAGACGAAGCCCTGGAGGGCGCCAGCCTTTTTCTTCCTGCAGATGGTGGGTATTCTGCTGCAGCAGTCGACGGCGCATCTTTTCAGACTGTGTGTGCCGCTGCGGCTGCCGCGGCTTGTGTCTCGGGCGGTGAATCTCTTGTTTACGCTGACGTGGCTGTTTTTCACGGCGCCCCTGTTCATGGACGACTGTTCGTCGACGGGGCTGTGGCTCGTTGAGCCTGTACCGGCATCTCCGCTTTTGTTTTTGGGATTTGGCAGCGAGGGCGATCATTGGTGGCGTTGGGATTGGGATCATTTGCCCAGTTTGTATTTTGGAGAAACGTGGTGGCAAAGCGGGATAGCGTTATAGATGCAATGTATATTATCAGTCTCAACATCTCTGAGAAAGGTTACATGGAAAGCATAGACTGCATGTTTGATTCACGTTACGCTCAAAGCTCACAGCGGCATGATGAGCGTTGTATACTAGCCATCACTAGATAGATAATGTATTGGTCATAAAGACTTATTTCTATCTCGTCGTGGCAAGTCGAGTTGTCTCTTCTCTCAACCAGGCAATCACCTCGCCATACCCCGTCTGTCGCCGATGTAGCACGTCCAAAAAGGCCGAATATCCAGTCCTAGGAATGAACACTTTAGCAGTGTTTCACGTGTAATTTTCTTTCTTTGAAACTTACGCTATAACTTGCGCCTTGCGAATCTCGCATGCATACTTTTCGAATCGCTTCTTCCTCCATTTGCTCGTGAGGATCAGAAAAGCTATATCCACCACTTTTTTAATAGTATCTAAATTGGTCGAAATTCAGTACACCTAAACAAAAAGTCTTGTTACTCATGACACTGCTTTCCAAACTTACTGATTATTAGAGTTGCCGAAAGTCGGGTAGACGCAGACAAGCATCGTATATAAGCCCACATCTTTAGCGCAGTCTCGGAGAATGCGCCGTGCAAAGAGCTGATGACAGTGTCGAGTGAATTGTGCTCCGTATCGAAAAACATGAGGTGAGATTGATATTTGAACGAGTCTATAGATAACGCAACATCACATCAGTCAACCGGCAGAGATGTAGTGGGATAAGGAACTATAGCCACTAACTGAGCACTTTACGTTGAAAGTTCTGACCAGGGCAGCGGCCAAAGTCGACGGTAAAAGAGGCTGATATATCTGTGATAGAATGTACGGTTAGCAAAACTTCAAAATGTTTCATCACAAAGAAACTATCTGCTGAGGTAGCTGTACCAATATCCTTGCCTGAGCTTCGATCTTTCGTGATTTCCAACGTTTTGCAATCAATAAATGTGCCACAATATGGAAATTTAGCCCCCTTGGTAAGCTTTTTCACAACTTCGCCGTCAACGTCCATATCAAAGTTCACAAGTGTCTTATCGCGGCCTACTTCCACACCATATTCAGGAACCCCTTGGTGCATAGTCTCGACAAACTGAACGGCTTTCTCCTTGTCTAGCGTGATGAGTAAAAAGTCATCAACAAGCCTCAGCAAAAGACTGTCTGGTCCTTCAAGAAAATCCAGATGCTGGGCTTCTAGGTCAGCATAAAAATAGCTGCATAGAAATGTCGACAACACGGAGCCCTGGGGGATGCCCTTCTTTTGTCGATAGTATTTCTTTCCGATCTTGACGATATTGCGTCCTACATGCTCGGACAAGAGCGCTAAAAGACCGCGAGTATCGTGCCTTTGAAAGGCAGTACTATCGACGAACACGGTGTTCTTCTTCTTACTCCCCATGCCACTCTCCAAGCGATCGAGAAACGAAATTGGTTGTTCCTGAGCTATGGCTGTGGAATGCCACCGGCGTACGGGCTTGGTTGCGCTCTTCCCATCTGTGAGCCCCAATCGCTCCCCCGGCTTCACTTCTGCATGCTTTGTTATAATGTAACGACTCTGACTGGGAACCGACCTCATCAACTGCAGAACCGATGACTGAGGAATTGTATCGAAGGCAGCCTTGACATCTAGCTTTGCAAAGTAAAATGTATGATGCTTCTCTGGCGCCAAGGAGTCTTTGAATGCCTTGAGACGCTCGTAAATGTCGCCAACCGCAAAAAGGGCTGATCCCAGCTTGGATGGGTTCATGAGCTGCGCTTGGTTAGCTTGAAATTACCGATACCTTGCTTCCCAGACAAAAATAGAGAGTAGAGGGTTAGGTTCATGGCACATACAGTTTCAAATTTGAGCGCTGCGTGAATGGGCTTGAGGAGCGAATTGATGCTGGGTCCAAGCAACCTGGCGCGTTTACTGTCCATCATTTGCCTGCGTCTGAGATTCATAATGGGGCGCAGCTTGGTACCTTTGGGCAAAAGTCTCAATTGACTGAACCCAAGCCGTCTGGAATCGAGAATTCGTGCCGCCTCTTTCGTTTTGATCTCCTCAAACATTCCTTCTTTGAGGCTCGACAGCGAGGGCTCTGCCACCAGCCGCCAGACATCGTGGCGGAAATAAAAAACTTGAGAGCGATGGGTATTGGACTCTGTGACATAAAAATCGCTGCGAATTAGGGGTATCAAAAGGGAATCAAAAACATAATAAAGAAATTCGTGAAATATTTCGTAACGTTTGTTCATGTCTGTCCGGCTGGTTTTCTGGCCTTGGCAGCTAGGGGACTCTAGCCAAGCAACTTCTGTGACCTAAATCCTGTAATGAGTACACAATGACGGTCATCTCGTTTTATGAGTTTAGAAGTACCTTGAACTCTTGTGCTATCTCATGCAGTGAGATCATCTCGAACCGTCGCAGCTTGATGAAATGATCTACTTTGCGAAGGAACACGACTTTGTTATGACAGTCTTTCTCACGGCCCCAGAAGTTGTCTGGGATTATCTTTGAAAGGACCGCCTGACAAAATGCAGAAACGCATGTCGTTGGGCATGATAATTCCACAACAGACTTATATTCAGGAAGGGCCGACGTATTTGCGTGATGCTTCCGAGCTTGTCGTTTGGTGGGAGATTCTGCTTGGGTTGCCCGGCCCGGAGCTGGGATTGAAGCTGTTGGCATTTCCCCATCTCCATTTTTGTCCTTACTTGCATGAGATTCGTCGAGAAATGTTGGGCAATAGTATCTTAGAAGTTCAAAATAAGAACATCGCGCATGCAAAATCTGCAATCGTCGTACGAGGTCTCTTGTTGTGCCCCTTAACCGCTTGGGCAACTTCAGCAGCGCCCTCTCAGTCGACCGTTTGGCGCCTCTCATACTTTTCTTGATTTCATCTTCGCGAAATGTATAATCGTGAAATTTTTGAGCTGTTTGGTTCGTATCAGTTGGAGAAGTAAAGACATTATGTAGGTTGAATTGGCGCGGAAACATATGCATCATAAGTTTAGTTGTGTGAGCATCATTTTGCTCTCGAGTTTTTATAGAATCTGGGCAATTCTCTCTAACATCTGCGCTCCCCCCTGATATAGGGGTAACGATTAAGGGCATCTGTAGATTGCTTAGTAGTTGGATCCAGAGAGATGGCAAAGCGCGTATAAGGTGAATCGACATACGGATATGCTTGAAGCCCGCATGGACTAGGCCTGTCGCCGTGGTTGCCGGCTTTGCGTAGAATATCCTACTACGAACAAGCGTAATCTCCGTGGGTTTGCGTGGCTGAGGCTTCAATTTGAGATTTGGCGCCCCGGCATTCAGCTCAGACAAGGGAATACCTAGCAGAGATTGATCAGAATAAGAGCAGTCAAGATCTCACGAGCATTGCCACCAACCGGTTAGCTGTAAGTAGTTGTCTAAGCCTGAATCAACCTTGAGGAATACAGAGCATTCAGACAACAGGTTGATCATTACTCTTTCGCCGGCTTGGCCAAGCAGAGCCAGGAGGTGCGGCCACGGCGTCTCTCTCAGTGCCTTGACGTGGAAATTGGGATATAGGATGCCTACTCCGGCAACAGTTGACCGGATAGGTTGATCATCTCTGGCACTTCTACGGAAGCCATCACAGAGCAGGTGTTTGGGCCATGACCCAACCCTCTCTCTCCCAAATAGCTGCCAGATGACAAAGTCAAGAATCTACAATTGGGCCATTTAGCCTCGCCTGTTCTACCGATTGCACTTGGGGAGATGGTAACCGACCTCAGACTGCAGATCAATCGACGAAGCTATTCCATTAGAAATAGTCACATAAGATTCATCTCCCCTCTGAGAGAAGGACCGCCACTGCCGCCATGTACTTTCCTCTGATTCAGACCGTGGTACTGGCTGATTGCAGCCAACCAGAGCAGTGTCAAGCAAATGTGCAAGCTGCGCTTCTATTTCGCTTGCCCCTGTGCCTGATCCCAAAGCCGCAATCTTTTTGCGTCTGACCTTTGAAGAATCTGGGAGGCTTGCGAGCACATGCTGTCTCAGAGTGCGAACGAGAGGGTAGTGCGGCAGCAGCAAGTCCCTTTGTACAGGCGTATAATTTTTGGAAGAGGCAGAGACCTGATTGTCCGACGCGCTGTCTGTGCCACGCTTCCTTTTCTTGCCACCAGACATTTCTCTGGATGGATGATGACGGCCGCAAGTTCGCGTCGTTTCGTTTACTATTCGCGTCAAGTTGGTGTAAATGCGAACAATGAACCACTTCAAGTGTCAAGCGCCACCAATCACTGAGCTGCTGTGGCTGAGACGGGTGGCGCTCAGGGCCAGTGGCTTTGGCTAGATAAGATTGCCCGGAGTGCTGCTAAGCTTCGATAAGCTCGAGGGGTGAAGAAAAATAGGGAAGGCAAAATAAAATACACACAAATTCAAAATATAAGCACCATTTCGTGAAGAGAAAACATCCAGCACTCGAGTTCTATTGTTCAACACCAAACCCCAGATATAGCTAGTAGTAGTAGCAGTAGTGGTAGCAGTAGTAGCAGTAGTAGCAGTAACCTATAGATGCTACAACTGGAGTGCTGGATAGCTTTACATGTAGCGTCACTGTGGTGTGTAAAGTTCAATGAGAAATGTGTGCTGATTATTTGAGAATCCCCCGTCTGGTGCTCTTTTTCTTCGCGGACCTTGGAGCTCTAAATCCTGCTGCCCTTAGTCAGAGCTGAGCAATTTCTCAGCACGGCACGGCGCCGCTAGCCCCTACATTAGTGCGCAGCCTTGGGCTTTAGCAGCTCCAGGCACTGGGGCTCTTACAGCGCACCAAGCACGCTGATCGAGGCGCGAGATGCTTTTCCGTGCTAAGAAGCTGTCATCAGGATTTGCGCCGGCAAGGGTCGACAAGGCTCCGCAGAGTCCGCGGCCGAGGATCGCGATCGCGATCGGAGAGAGCAGAACGTGGAAACCCAGTCGCCTTGTGGTTACCGATATTGAGATCAATGCAAAATACCGGGTGCGATGCGATGCGCTACTTGGCGGGGGCATCTGGAGTCTCTTTCGACGTCTCCTGTCGACGGCGATTTGCCCTGCCAGATGGCAAACGGACTGCGCTGCAACCCGCGGCTTGACTTGGCACAATCAGCTCCGCATGAGGCCCCCATTCGAGCTTCTCATCATGATGGTGGTGGTGGTGGTGGCACACAACTGCCGAACCATTGATGATTAATAACACAAAGGCTTGATTAGGTGCCTGGATCCAACGCTGGCAGAACTAGGCCCTCGATAGAGCTTAATTCCAGAGCCGCAGATGCTCGTATCGGCATGCAGGTGAAATTTCGCTGGAAATGAAGGGGTCTCGGGATATGGAGCTGCCAAACGTGATGCATCGTTTGGGGTTGCAATTCACACCAAAAGTGGCTTGATTTCCTCGCCGAGATGGCAACACCTGTGCAATGCTGCTCTTTTCACGGGGCACAATGATCACGACCGCCATTGATGTGCCTCTTTTCATTGGAGAAGCCGACACAGCTGCTACAAGTTCTGTCCATTGCTTTAGTATATTGGACCTCCGTCATCAAGCCGAAGCCCCTGATTCTCACATACAGTAGTAGATAAGGGATGGAGGCCATCATCTGCAGGGAGTTTAATTTTAATTAATTACCACGCGCAGCGGGTGACACATTTTTTTCATTCTCTCGTCCATCGGCTCCCCTTTCTTCCTTTTCCAGACTATCATGCACTGTCAATGTAATCCCTTCGCTGGATACATCTTTATCAAATATACATAGGGGTCTAACGTTGTATTTCACTAAACCTCTCGCCAATTGTGCGTCAAATGGAATTCGCCAGTGACACATTTTTTTCAATCTCACCTCCATCGGCTCCTTTTTCTTTCCTTCTCCGGATTATCCAGTATGCATGGCATCGTGGAAGCGGAACAAGGGAGCGAATTGCGATTGAAACGATCGAGCCATAAAAAAGGTGAAACACATCTAGACTGGCGCTGCACTAGCACAACCTGAATCACTAGAGGCCTTCAAAGAAAGCTGGAGGAAGAAAAAGAAAAAAACTTCCGGGCTCTAACAGCGGAGACTATGTACCTAGGCGCCCCGTCCACCTCAAACAGCTCCAAAGCCCCCATGCGTTAAGCATTAGTGCGTTGGTCCAACCTAGTCGACAGCAGTGACATGCCCTGGGGGCCCTTCTCGGGGCTTGTTGCAGGGCTGCGCGCAGGCCTTTAGGTGCTAGCACACACTAAATGCGCAGACCTGGTTGGACGTCGTACTGTATCCGGCCTGCAGGCTGCAGCACCCGTCGTTCCAATCACCGTCTCGCTATCCCCTCTCGCCCACGTCTCAGGGACAAGCTGCCTCGAGGCCGCCGGCCATTCGCTCGCCGCCAGCAAGAAAAACAAACACGGCCGCTAGGCTCGCAGAGAAACACGACGCACCTCCAGCTCCGGCAGAAGCGTGTATGTCGATGCCTGCAGGTGCTGTGCGGGCCTCTCTCGACGTGCCTGACCAGTCGTTTCCCATCCCTCAGCTCAGTCCACCGATCGTCCCTCGCAGCGTCGACCGCGGGTGATGCTCTGGCTCGCGCCCAGGCCATTGCCAACATGGACCCGGACCTGGACAGCGGCCTGCGCGAGGGCCTGGATGGTGTTGAAACCAATGCCAATGCCAGTGCCAGTGCCAGTGCCAGTGCCCATGCCCATGCCTATTACGACAGCCAGACGTCAATCCCTAACCCGCCTGGCTTCTTCCCCGGCCCTGCCCACGACTCCAATGCACAAGTCCTCGCCGACCATGCAGCAGCCACTCTAGATCCCGACGACTTTTACAAGAGCTTCCAGCCAGCGCGCGACCCCGAGGGCGAACCGCAGTCTCTCCCAATGGCCTCGCCAGTCCCGCATGCGCTGCCCTCCAGCGCTGATGGGGCTGCTGCAAGACACCTGCAGCCGCCTGCAAATCGCAGCGCTGGCCGTCAGGGTCTGCGCTCCGCCTCGAGCCCCCTCGACCGCAGGGCAGCCGCGACGACGAGATCCTCCTCAACCGTCAGAGCCCCCAGCGTCAAAGATCTGAAGAAACGCTTCGATCAGAGCGGCGGAGCCAACTCCATTCCAAGAGCTCCTCCACGCCAGGAGGTTCCGGTTGCTCGGATCAGGCAGGACTCCATCAAGCCCAAGCCAAAGCCCAAGCCGCAAGGCCCGTCTCCCTCTGCGTACTCGTCAGCAGGCCCTCGTCCTGGCGTCCCCGCCCCGGGCTCGTCCAAGCAGCCCTCGTCGTCGGCGGCCTCGACCGCGTCGTCAAACCGCCCTCTGCAGAAATCGAGGACCGCTGAGCGCGACCAAATGCCGGGTAGTTCGCGGTCGTTTGCCAACCGCATTGGAAACCATCCACCTCCACCAGACACGTCCGCTAACGGGAACTCTATTGCCTCCAGCTCTCTAACACATCGCCCGCACAATTCCCCACCATCAGCCTCCCAACCAGCGGCGCCATCGCCAAAGTCTAATAATTCCCAGTTCCCAGGCCTGCTGTTCGGTGAAGTTGCCCCCGGTCAGCACAGCGCTGCCGCGGCCGGCTTTGGCATCGACAACCTCCGCCCTCGAAGAACGTCCGAGTCCAATGTAGATGGCCTCGCGGGGCGTCAACGCAGCTTCTCCGACCTTGAAGCCGAGCCTGCATCCCCCTCCAGCTGGTACAGGGACCTCCAAATGCCCCGGGGGAGTGCACCCAAAGCTCATCACGCGCGGTCTCGCAGCGATATATCCATACTGCCATTTATGCACCACAAGTCACCCGCATCTCCCACAACGACGATAGCAGCACTCGCTGCGGCCACGGCAACCGCGACAGCAGTTGCAGCAGCAGAAGCCGCTGCTCCACCTCCACCAGCCTCGCACACGCCAGCAGGTGCCAGCTCCAAATTGCCCGTCTCTATCAGCAGGAGATTGGCCACTCCCAGCGACTCCAGTCCCACTTCCTCACGATCGAATTCGCCCTCTACACTTAGGAGACCGCCAACCAATGTTCGTAGCAGCAGCAGGCAAGCCAAGGCGAACCCCCCCTACGACTCGAGCGAAAACACCTACCCAAACACCTCGAAAACAACCCCCCTTCGGGCTTAGTTACGCCCAATAGCAGCAATAACCGGCTCCAAGCGTACGTGTCCGCTGCACCGCCCAAGCTTTCACCGCCTCTAAGGAGCTCTCGGCCACGGCAACCAGTCTCTGTAGCGACAACAGCAAGCTCCCGAATGAAGGAAACGGCCAAGACGAAGCCCCCCGCCCGGCCAACTGCCAGGGACAATGTGAAAGATCCCTCTTCATCAAAGACATATGACCCGGCGAAGCGTAAGATAATAGCGGTGGGACCTATAGACTTTGAACAGCGTCGAGAACATATTCGATTAGCATACACAAAGACCATCCGCGAAAGCCAGGCCTTTGAAGCTCGTCAAAGAGTGGTGGAGAGGAGGAAGCAAATGGAGGAGGCCAAGGCCAAAGCTGCAGCCACGTCTACAGCTACGGCTACGAATTCACCTACCACTGTGACTGCTGGAGAGAAGGAAGATGATGATGATGCAAACAAAGAAACCGCGGAAGGGGATGCAGCTCCAAAAGCAGAGACAGGGACGCAGTCGACGGGGCAGACCGACAGCCACCCCCCCCCAGTCAGGGCTGGCAAATGAGCTGCCTGGGGAGCTCGCAGCTGATCACGGCACTCATGCTGTGGAGAAGGGCGAGTCCCTTCCAGAAACCCCGACAGATGCAGCCTCGCGCCCAGCACTCGGCAAGGATAATGATTCGCCAACACTGGGCATCCCTGGAACCTTCCCTGGAACCTCACCGTCCGCTAACGTAACAAAAGCCCAACGACCTCTGTCAACCATCTCAATTACTTCTGCTGTTACAGAGTTTGATATAGAGCCCCAGGCAGAGCTTTCTGACCTGGCTATGTCCGATCAGCCGCTCAGCCCACAAATAATAGTGCCGACGCGACAACGCTCTCACTACCGAAGCCCCTTTGACGATGATGACGACTTTCCATCGTCGCCGCCGCAACCATCTGCTGCGGCTCATCCTCATCTTCACCACCCCGTCCACGTCCACGTCCACGACCGCGACCACGACCACGACCACAGCCTCAACCATCAAAATTACACCAACCAAGAAGATACCCCGGTGCCCTACAACCAGATTGACGGCCAAGAGCAGTTCAGTCCCGAGGCTTATTATAACAATGAGCACCAAGAGGCCTCATTGGAGCCCCCCGTGCAACAAAGCTACCAGCCCATTGTGAAGATACTACCACAGCCTTCCGCCGACGAGCTTCCAGCTGCCAAAGAGGCTGTGCAGGCAGCATCTCATCCCAAGCTGGATATTCAAGATGAATCTGACTGCCACTCTGATCTAGAAAGCGTTCAGGCAATGGCTCGTCGCATGCGCCTCGATGTCGATGATGCCGCCACTGATGCTTGTACCGAGGAGACGGATGATCGGGACGGGATGGAGGACGAGCGGTCCCCATACCGCTATGGCGGTCATCTATCATCCAATAGGGCCTCAACATGCGCCTCATCTGATATAGAAACCTTTGATGATCTCCTCTATCCTTCCCACGACGAGCATCTCGACGCAGGCCCACCAAACCAGTTGTTAGCACCGCCTTCAATATCTCGAGCTGATAGGTCAAGTCACCATACGGCATGGACAAATGTCTCTGTTGACGGCACACATTCAGAGGCTTCAGAGTCGCCGGATATGCGAGCGGCCTCGTGGAAGCTATCTGAATCCTCGGGGAGAGATGACTCTTCTCTGAGAAGCTTCTCCTATAGTGGAGCAGGTGGTGTCCGCCCCTCAGTCGATTCGACACGATCATCCATTCAGCTTGGCCAGCAGCTCCCGGAATTAGACACGGGCGGAGGCTTCTCTATTCCGTATCTATCAACAGAGGCGACTGCCGATTTTTCGTACCTATCGTCTCCCAAGCACGAGCCACCACCTCTTCCACATTCTGGACGAAACTCAGCCCTCGAATCGCAAACATCGAGCGTATTTTATGAGCAGTCTCAATATGGAAGCACTCTGGTCAACTCGGACCGCGGGAGCGGAGAGTACATATCCCATCACTCAGAAACTCCTCTGTCGATGATGGACATGACGACCGTGGAGACGACAGATCAGTATTTTGATGGCAGGGGTGCCGTGGATAGCGACGCCAGATCTTTTATCCAGGAAGCCGAGGGCCTAAGCAGCGAAGAGCGACACCGTTTGATCCAGAGGCGAAATGTAGTCAAAGAGCTCATCGATACTGAAGCTGTCTTTGTAAGAGACATGAATATTATTGAGGAGATCTACAAAGGCACCGCAGAGGCTTGCCCCAAGCTAGATGCGAAGATAGTCAAGCTCATCTTTCGAAATAGCGACGAGATTATCGAATTTCACACTTTATTCCTCGCCATACTCAAGGAAGCGGTTGCCAGCATATATGTGCCAAAGAGCGGCCGATCACTTGCCGTCAAGGATGATTCATTCTACTCAGAGCAAAGCCAGTCATCTATTGTTGACCTCAGCGATCCCAAAGACCGTGAGACTTCACTTGGCCCAGCTTTCCAAAGCAATATGGAAAAGATGAAGCTTGCACACGAAGGCTTCTTGAGAAACAGCGACCAAGCAGCGAAGAAGCTCATCCAGATTCAACAGGATCCTACGGTGCAGATATGGCTGAATGAATGTAACGAGGTTGCTAAAGATCTTACAACTGCTTGGGATCTGGATTCCCTCCTCATCAAACCGATGCAGCGAATCACCAAGTACCCCAATCTGATCATGACTCTCCTCCAACACACGCCGCAGGATCACCCTGACCGAGAGCCGCTTATAGCAGCCAAAGAAGCCCTCGAGGACGCCATTATCGAAATCAACAAGACAAAGAAGAACTTTGAGCTGGTCGGACAAATCGTCGGTAGAAAACGTAAGGAGTCCGACGTCAAAGCTGGCCTTGCTCGAGCCTTTGGTAAAAAGGTGGACAAACTGCAGGGTGGTGCCCGGGAACCGGAAGACCCTGAATACCTCAAGCTAGAGGAAAGATTTAGCGACGACTACCTGCGACTACAAGTCGTCTTACGCGACGTCGAGTTCTACACCAGACAGGTTTCGTCATACGTGCACGAGTTTTTGCAGTTTCTGTCGGCGATTGAGCTGGTGATGCGGCTCCAACCAGGCAGCTTCCCGGAGCTGGAGAGCAAATGGGTTCAGTTTAACATATCAATTCGTGACATCGAGAAGATCACTCTCGAGCTGCACGTAAGAGCCCCTCTTTTATTCCCGACTATCTACTTGACAGGATTATGATTACTGATATACTTTTCTATTCAGTTGACGCAAATACGAAAACATGTCATTGAACCCTTTGAACATGTCATCAAATCTTACGGGAATCCCTCGCTGGCCATGAAAAAGAGGCAGAAGCGACGAATTGTTTGGGAGCGTGCGGAGCAACTGAAGAAGGCAGGCAAAAGCATAGATCCCAAGCTTAAGGAGCTTGTGGAGCAGTATGAGGCTCTCAACGACACGCTCATCAAGGAGCTTCCAAAGCTATCGGCATTGACCGAAAAGATGGGCAACATTTGCCTAGGCAACCTTATAAACATACAGGCTGATTGGTACTTTGTATGGAGGGAAAAGATGCGAGCTGTACTGGCGGATGGACCCGAGGCGCCAGCACTTGAAGACATTGTGGCAGCTTTTCAGCGAGACTTTCCCTATGCAAACGAGATGATGTCCAACATTGGCATCATCAACCCGGCCTACCGTGGAAGGATCTCACAATCGACGGCGAGTGGAGAAGACGCACTTCCCAGAACTAGGGGCCGGACTTCGGAAGCAGAGAACAGAGCATTGAGCCAGTCTAGCCAGTCCATGAATGGCGAGGCAGCACCCGTCCTGCCGGCCCCCGACTTTGGTAAACGGCATAGTGGCTCGTTTACTCTTTCTCCCATTAGTTCGAGTGCTACTGGCATTGGTGCAACGGCGCCAAGTCCTCACCAGTACTACTACAGAGATTTCTATGCAGGCCTCTCCAACAACAACAACAACAACAATCAAGCAGGCATGGGATCTCCGCGGTCAGCTGATGTGCCAACAAGCTCCCGATCGCTTGGCAACACTCGACCGAGCACGGGTAAGAGCTTCGATTCCTCGGCAATGACAATGGCGATGGCGACGTCAAGGCAAAGTTCAGAGTCGGCGCCCCATATTCGGCGAGACTCTGGCAACACCTTTTACTCCAGCTATCACCAGAATGAGAGCCGCCGGTTCTCAAACCTGTTCCACTCGGCTCTGCCCCTCCCTGACGGCCCCGAGGAGAGTCAGCGGTCCTCCAGAGCATCATCACGGGAGCGTGCGCATGCTTCAGACGGATATAATGTCCTCTGGCTAGCTGCATCGCTATTCGAGTTTAATATTTCCACGACAAAACACGAGGCTGGATATCCCTATTTGACATACCAAGCCGGCGAGGTACGATATACATGGACATGTGCTTGCTCGCATGCCGTAAAAACGATGGGCTATACTGACTTTACTCATAGATATTTGACGTCATTGCCGAAAAGGGCGAGCTCTGGCTCGCAAAGAACCAAGATGACCCGTCAGACCAGGTGGGCTGGATTTGGTCCAAGCATTTTGCGAAATTAGCCGACTCATAGACAGCGCGTATATGAACTTTGAACATGGCGTTGGCGCGAGGTGGATAAAGGCGAATGAATAAAAAACGGAAGCGACGGATTCACTTTTTACTTGTTATCATGGAAATTTCAGGACCAGCATCGTCGAGAAGATGCAAACGTGTATACAACAACCAATGGCATATTTGAGGAGGGATAGGCAAGCAACCAGGCGTTTTCTTTTTTTCCTCTTTTTCTTCTTCTTCTTAAAAACTATTGTTGCACGTTTTCTTTTGTTAGGATTTTTGAGGGAGCTTCTCGCCTCTCTTCATCGCATCTCATTTATTAGCATCTGAAGAAGCACGGCACTATATGATTTATTTTGAGCCTGTCACTACTTGTTTTCTTTTCCCCCGCTTGTTTCAAGCTCTTGATTTGGTTCTTCATACTGGAGCTGCAGCCAAGAGATGCAGCCAAGAGATGCAGCCAAGAGATGCAGAGGCTGAAAGGAGATGTTTCGGATTGTGGGAGTATGAGAAAGATGGAGCTTTTTGTGTTGCTTTTTTTCTTCTTCTCTTTGGCATTTTATATGCCTTGTCCAATTCAGGGGCGTTGGGGCAGTGTATGAGGTGTGAGAAGGCTACTGGCTTGGCGGATAAGAAGATGATGGATGTAGGGTGCTGCAAGTCCTACCATATCAAGACGCAGAGAGTAGACAGATCTGAGCCGAAAGATGCCATTAAGTGATATTTTTTATTATTCTACGCGACAATGGCTCGAGCATTGCGGAGCGCACTTTAGCAGTCGACTGTATAACATGTATTATTATCTATTCGTTGTATGTATTCGCTAGTCAAGACGAGATTTATTGAAGAGAAGCAAATGCCAAAAATGCTCATTTCACGAGGTATTAATCAAGAGGTATCACGGAGTAACCGCTGGCGATACGAGACCTTTTGCGTGACCCATGCCTGTTTCGAGCCTAGGACGGGGAGATGAGAGAGGCTCTGAGACTGAGGGTCTCACAGGGGGGCTAATAATAGACAATAGCGGTAAGCAGAGAGACGAGAGATTGAGCGCGGCCCCCTTTCTTCTAGCGGTAGCAGCAATTCTAAAACGTGGGGGGAGAAATGAGAACAACAAACAACAACCAACAAAGGGAAAAAAAAAATGATGACGATGGATGCGTAGTGGGAATTAATTGATAGCAGTGCAGCTTTGCTTTAATATTAACTCGGCGTACGGCGATTTCTCTTCTTTTTTATTCTGAGCGCTGCGCCCACAATGGCGGCGGGATATATTTTGACGGGGAAGGCATCGATCCGGGGGAATTCCGAGGTGATGAAAATGGTGTTGTTGACGTTTTGCACCATTGGAATTACGTGAGTATTTTTTGGATAATACGAAAGTTGTTGAATTTATTGACTGACTTTTGGGGGTTTACTGTTAGATTTACTTGGGGATTTGAAATGAGCTGTAATGTCTCCCACTGCCCTCTTCCGATTGAAGGATCATCTTTTACTTCGTAGTCATTCAATCGTATTATCAACAGTAGCTAACCTGGATTTACAGACTGTACGCCGTATCTCCTCAAACTCGGCTTGAGCAAGAGCAATGTCTCCCTGGTCTGGGTCGCTGGGCCTCTTTCTGGTCTCATCGTCCAGCCGATTGTGGGCGTCGTAGCCGACGAGAGCACGTCGCGTTGGGGCCGTCGTCGGCCGCTGATGATGATTGGGGCAGTGATTGTGTCTGCGTGTCTGCTGGTGCTGGGCTTTACGCGCGAGATTGTGGGCGCGTTTGTGGGCGGCGATGGTGGTGATACGACGAGGAGATTCACCGTGGTTCTTGCAGTGGTTGCGATATACGCGGTGGATTTTGCGATTAATGCGAGTGAGTCTTGTTCGCTAGCTATATCGTCTAGGCGATGTGAGTGTTGGTTGATCTTTTTTGCTGACGGTTGGACGGTGTCGATGTACAGTCATGTCGTGTGCGAGGAGCCTCATTGTTGACACCCTTCCCCTTGAGAAGCAGCAAACGGGCGCCGCTTGGGGTGAGTTGACAATTCTCTTCTGCTGTATCGATTCAGTCCTTCATCTGCTAACTACCCATCCTCTCCCAGGCAGCCGTATGAACTCCATCGGCCACATGATAGGATACGGCGCGGGCTCCATCGACCTCGTTCGCCTGTTCGGGCCTCGCCTCGGCGACACGCAGTTCAAACAACTGGCTGTGATTGCCTCCATGGCGATCCTCGGCACCACCTCCGTTACCTGCTACGCCGTCACCGAGCGCGTCTTGCGGCCGTCCCATCACGAGTCTCACTCTCTCTCCGCCAAGAAGCTCCCCAGCGAAGGGCCCCTCAAGGTCTTGCACCAGATCCGCTCCACGCTCCTGACTCTCCCGCCTCGCGTGCAAGCCATCTGCTGGGCGCAGCTATGGTCCTGGATCGGCTGGTTCCCCTTTATCTGCTACAGCTCGACCTGGGTCGGAGAGACCTGGATCCGCTACGACATGCCTGCGAACGCGAAAAGCTCAAACGCCGACGTGCTGGGCGAGATTGGCCGCATTGGCAGCTCTGCTTTGGTTATTTATTCGACCGTCAGTTTCTTTGGCGCCTTCTTCCTGCCCATGATGGTGCGGTCCCCAACGGACGAGTCCTACACCCATCGGCCATTGCCCGCGGTGGCCGGCCTGCTCAAAAAGCTGGACAGGATGAAGCCAGATCTGCTCCAAGCGTGGATCATCGGGGATTTAATGTTCGCCTCGGCCATGTTCATGGCTCCATTGGCCAAGAGTTTTGTGTCTGCCACGACTCTCATGTGTATCTGTGGCATGTAAGTATCTGCCCCCCCTGATATCCACGCCATGTGTACATATACAGACACATATAATCCCCGAAGTTTTGCTAAATGACTTCAGACCATGGGCCATTGCCATGTGGGCTCCCACGGCCTTCCTCGGCATCGAAGTCAACAAACTCAGCGGCGCTCAAGACCCATCCGCCGCCCTCCCCTTGACATCCACCCGCCGCAACAGCAACAGTCGCTCACAATCATCCTCGGGCGAGCTGTCCGGCATCTACTTTGGCATCCTCAACATCTACACCACCCTCCCGCAATTCATCGGCACCCTCATCTCCACCATTGTCTTCGCCGTCATGGAGCCCGGAAAGAGCCCGGACCTGCATGACGAGACAAAGGACGCGGCTGCGGCTGCGGCTGAAGGAAAGGAGGCTGGCGGGACGAATGCCATTGCGGTTTGTCTCTTTATAGGGGCCATGAGCATGTTGGTTGCGGCTCATATGACACGGAAACTACGAAAGCTGTGAATCAAGATTACAACAAGGAAAATGCTTCTTCTTTCTTTTGCTCTTCTTCTTTGAAAAGATTCTTTGATACATCTATTTTTGTTTTTATACCTGGTTGTAAGGCGTGGGAGCGTGATGGCGTGAGGGGATGGTTTGAATACATGTCATTTGCTGTTGTGTATTTTGATGGCTTTTTTGTCTTTTTCTTGTTTCAGCGTGATATCCTGTATAGAGAGTAAAAGGGTATAGAATTTCTAGAGAGGCGAGAAGACTCATCTCGTGGATTGGATGCAAATTCATTGAAACTTTCACCATTATAGACTCGGAAAGCCTGCAGTGTCCTACAAATACGTCAAGTGGATAGACACTCGAGAGAACGATATTTATCTTGTCTCCACCATCTCACGCCACATATCAAACACACATGTATATACACTTCTTTGATAACTAGCTAAACCTCGTATTTCACAGAGCCTCTTTCACAGTCCAGCTCACCATAACCCTTCTCCATCACCACATCTCTCCCTACCTCTCACTCTCCGAAACCCTCTCCCACTCATCCTCCGTACTCGCACTCGACTGCGGCTCCAGCACCGCCCTCTGCTTCACCTCACCCCTACTCTCCAAAGGCTCAGCATCCGCCTTCACCGCAGCAGCAGCAGCAGCAGCAGCAGGCCCAGGCCCGCCGCTCTTCTTACTGCTCCTCGTCGTCCGCCTCGCAACTTTGCCCTCCACCTCGGTATCGCTCGACCCGGACCCATCGCCCTGCAACTTCTTCTTCTCCTCTTCCCTCTTCTTCCGCTCCGCCTCGGCAGCCTGCGCAATCTTGAGCTCCCGCGCGAACCAGTTGATCGACCACCACAGCCCGCCGCACAGCGCCGACAGCACCACAAAGTGCACGCTGTACGTGGCGTACAGGAGCGACAGCAGGACGACCTGTAAAGCGGCAAAGCTGACGTTTGTGGCCTTGAGGATGGTGGGAGTCGGGCCGGGCGTGAAGATGCCCTCCCAGAGCTCGACGAAGAAGGATGACATGGCTGCGATGGATTCTTTTGTGTGATGGCCTCGGAAAAGGTATAGTTTGTTTGCGGGCGTCAAGAGCAGATGAAGCCCCCAGAAGTTTCTCTTATTTCGTCACTCCTTTCCCCCTCTGTATATTGAGTCGGTCGGTATCGAGTTGCGTAATTCTTCAGGTAATCTCGTCCTTCCGGTCTCTTGTCTTTGTTTTGCCGTCCGATTTGCCGCTCCAAGTCAAACGCGCAACGGCGATGCGGGGAAAAGCTTCGTCGGCTTTATTCGTCCAAAGTCAGCAAGTAGGAAAACAAGCTTTCTTTTTCAACAGCGAAAAGAAGGAAAGAATGTAACAAAAAGGCGCGCAGAAGAAAGGCTTCAAACGTCAGGTCACGTCGTTTTGTCGCTCGTAAGGTTTCGGATCTTTGGTTTCAGCCTTTTCGCTCAAGTTTCGCAGCTGATTATTAACCCTTCAAACGACGAATGCAGCCGGTGGGAAAAAAAAAGGGAGAATTAGAAAATGCGGAGGAGGGGTCAGCTTTTCTTGGTGTCACGTTTTGCACAGGCAAGGCGAGGAACAGAATATATCAGAGAAAATAAAGAAGATGCCAGCTATAGCTTCAAGAAAATGCCCAATACCATCATGCCACGTCTTTTGTTTTTTTCCGCTTTACGTGTCATCCATTTCCTTTCCCTTGGCTAAACAGGCAAACAACGAAAAAGAGCGTCTCGCTGTCGCCTATCCAAAGCTCCAGCTCTAGCTCCAGCTCCAATATGTCGGCACCGCCAAACATGAGGGGCAGCTTCTTTTTTTACGGGACCCGCGTTTAGCCTGCGACAGAAATCCGTATTTTGCATGTCCTCTTTCTTTCTTTTCTAGCCTTTTATTTTTTAATGTTAATAATCACCTGCTCATCTGTTTACATAAATTGTGCTGTTTCTGAGCTGGCTAAATGCCAAAGAACAGGCATCAATGGGAATAAAGACAGAGAGAAGAGATGGAAAACTGGCATGGGCATGATGACGTAGCCAAGCAGCGTGGAAATTGAGGCTGAAGCGGAAAACATTTTGAGTCATAAGGACAGATGTCATGACATGACGAGAAAAGGGCGCGTGTAATTACGTCTTCTGCAATTTCGGTTCACGCAGCCGTGCACTTAGAGCTGGTTACATGATCTTCCTAGACTGCCTACTCACTGTGTTGCATAAATCGCAATAGACAAGCAGGCTAGGCAGCGAAATGACAAGACTGCTGCTAGTTCCGAGCATCGTGCATGCAGCCTATCTCATCCCCTATCGAGCATTTAGTGCCCTATCCTTTTGTATTATAGATTCGTCGGTTGGTTGGTGTACAAGCAGTATAGGTATTGGGTGCAACGTTTCAGGAATGCATGAATACCCTGTAGCAAAACAAGAACTACAAGAGCAAAAGAAAAGGAACACAAAGAGCAAAAAGTCGTCTCACGGAAAGATGCCGCAAAAAGAGATGCCCATTATTAGAGTTGAACTAGTCCTCGTTATATTAAAGATGTACTAGCGACACGGAAACAGTAAAAAGAGATGCCTACTATTACAGTTGAACTGATCACCTTGTCATGTCAGAAGTACCAGTAACGCGGCAAATAACTAAAAAAATGTAAAAAACAATGCCCACTATCAGAGTCGAACTGATCACCTTGTCATGTCAAAGAAGTACTAGTGACACGCTATACCGCTTAGCCAAGCGGGCTTTGATGTCCCAGAGCCAAATATAATATTATATAAAGCCAATCGGCTTTGCTGAAAGGAACATTTCCGACATTAGAGATCACGAGAGCGGGCAAGAAACATGTCATGGCCGACTTTTATCGAGCTCCATAAACTCTGTTCTTTTTCTCATCGTTTCTATACCGCTTAGCTAAGCGGGCAGGTTCCATGGCGGCATCTCCCGCCAATATGGTACTTGAACACTCTGCCATGCCTGTTCAACTGGAGGTATTATCATGCTGTCATCATCCATACCTTGCCAACAACACCCAGATAATATCTCTCCGAAACCATGCAGCAGTAGCAGCAGTAGCACCAGCACCAGCTGCACCAGCATCAGGGTAATGCAGCACCACCGCTCTTTAAGGCAGCTACTCCAAGGCAGACAAGCCAAACAAATCCCTTTCCAATGTTGGATGCCTAAACTAAAGAACCCCGGCCTCAACTTCGCCTCGCTTTCTTGCAGCCACGAACTGAATATGGCCTAAGGCAAAAGGAAAAAAAAAGCAAACAAACAAAAAGGCCTCCTTTTCTCGTCATAAATCAACCACTAGTGCTGCTGCTGCTAGTGGCTATTGCGACCTTACTACTTTTCGTAGTGTATGCATGCCTACCTACAGTATACAGTTAGTGGTTGTAGTACTCGGTATGCATCATATAAATCAAATGTCTGCTTACTATGTCGCATTCGCTCTCCGCTTTTCGAAACCCGAGAACAGAGGGAAAAAAAAAAAGGTGAATGCAAGAAGCCGGTGGCGATGAATGACAGAACCCTGTAACGCCAAAGTATTGTAGACTTGCCTATCCCTTTTCAATTACTCAATCACTCGTATTTTTTTTCATTTTCTTGATTTTTTTCAGTCTTTTTGCTTCTTCAACTCGCTGACAAAACACAATTGAAACTGCAACGTAAACTATCCTCAGCTTCGGCTATCAGCGATTGTGTCACCCAAAGCAATAGCCGAGCTTCGGCAACATGGAACAAACGACTGTGCAAAAAGAAACAAGAGACTTACAGACAGAGTAAGATAGAGACAAGAGTAATACAGCCTGACCAATGAGAACCCCCAAAACAACTTCTCAACGTGTAATAGGTCGTGGTAGCATTACCATTACCACTGCTACTACCACTTCGCTAGACCCTGTGAGAGCTTCCCCGCTAATTCCTTTCCGCTCTAAAGAGGGTCCCAGTCTTATCTAATACCGCTACTGTGCCTCGTCTCGATTGCCTCCTTCATACAAAAGTGTCGGGTTTCCATCTCCAAGGCTATCAGTCTATGACAAATGGGACCGTCCGACGGGTCGAATCAATGCGCCTCACCTTTTCCCAAGAGCGGCCTGGCTGGGGCCCTGCATGAGCTGCTGTGCCGTACCTGTAGTAACAGTACCTATACTATGGCGTAAAAAGCAAACAAAACGAGAAATCTCATTGCTTGCTTGTGCATTCGGCCCTTTCCTCAGCAAATTCGGCCGTCCGAGTCACAGGCTGTTATCTTGTTCCAGCTGCACTTGTTGTCCTCCTCGCCCTCTGTTGTTTCCCTTCCGTCTCCAGAAAGCTCGGACGCGACGCAGCCTCATACCCGCCTGTGTCCAAGTACGTCGTCGTTTCGTAATCGCTGCCCTCATTTCCCAGGCTCCAAGACCGAGAGTGTGAGTCTTTGGATTCGGCCATTTCCTCTTTGGGACGCACACGAAAACGAAGCAAAGAAGCTTTGTGCCACCCCGAGAGGCATACCGCGTAGCTGCATATAAGCTTAACAGCTTTGGGGCGGCTCATTCTGGGGCCTTTGCTCATGCATCAATCTAGATGGTATTCATGTAGCCGTGCTTGCCGCCTAGTCCTCGCGCCAAGGGTTATGGCGATATTTGCACGCCCCCTGCTTCCTGGATCCCCGAAGGCCCTGTCTCCCCTGTCTCAGACCTTTCCTCTGCTCGTATATACTGTACTTGTACCTACCACTTGCAGTACAGAGGACGGTACCAGTAAGCTGCAGCCGTCTCTTCTTCCACAAATTCGTACTCATTCTGCGCGGTAAGCACTTCTGAAAACTCGCAGATGGTCAGTGTGCCTCTGTACGAACAAACAGATAGCAATGGCCACCGCCGCTTGCGTAAAATGTAACTTCGCCGTCACACGCGTCTCTCACTTCAGCCCGATTCACTCTTAATTGTGTGCTGCAGGGGGGGCGCCAGCTCCATCATTGACTCCATCATTGAGTCTCCAGCTTTGAGAGGAGACTGCTTGCACCTCACAGTTGTCAACAAAACTATTGCGGGTAGTATAGTAGTCCGCATAGATACGTACTATTACCATTAGTGGTAGTAATGCGTACTTTGTCCTTTTGTCCGCTTTCCCCACATGTCGAAGAGAAAAAAGGAAAATGAAGAGACAAGAAGTTAAAGACGAGAAAGTATACGAGAAAGCTTGAGCCAACGCCAGCCGTGAGAAAAGAGGAATCCGATATTCTTCGGCATTGGTTGCAAAACGACAACACTTTGGTCCCTATGGCATCATAACGGCACGGTTTAAAACCAAAATCTTAGGTTTTCTTTCTTGACACTATTCTCATATCCCAAGTACTCTCGTTTCTTCTTTCTTCTTCCCTTTTTTGGTGCTCCGTACCTGGATGATGAATCCCTAGGACGTTGCAGGCTTGAGTTTGTACAATAAGTGGTGTACTTGATCTAGTAAAGGCATGACGTGAGTGTTCCAAATGGTTGAGCGGTTGTCAGCTATCCTGCAAATGCCATTGGTATACTATTTTGAAATATGATCTGCGGTTTTAGATTTGACCAAAATCCTTTCCCGTTATCAGCCTATAGTCATTGAGGCGAAGAGGCAAGCGCAGGAGACGCTTAGAGTGTTAGCATGCAAGGCGAAGCGGTGCTCCATGCGGCGGTGCGTTTATGTATGCTCCTACTCCATACATGCATAAGTAATAGCGAGCTGGGGCCAAGATTGGAAAGGCTGTGAACTCCTGGAGACTTTGGTGTATGGCATCTTTGGAACCAAGGTATAGCTGTACCTATTACTAGTACTAGCAGTAGGATTGCTTGTCAGCCCCGGGTTAGCTTTTCACCTCCAGTGCATCGGTCCCAGGCAGACGCCGGGAATGATACCCGCCCCAAGGAGAAGGTGGGAGGGGGGGGGGGGGCTGTTGGCGGTTACCCATCCAGTCATCTGGATAGAGGCGGCTGCTTTGTTATGCGCTGGCACTCGAACCAGCTAAAAAGAAAAACAAGGTATATCAGCAGCAGCACCCCAGGCCATCCAGTCTTTAGCTCAAAGGAAAGCTCCTGACTAGTCATTCTGTCCAACATCAAACTCTTATTGGCCGTCGTCCTATCAGTGTCCAATCGCATCAAGACTCTTGCGCCAGGCTATGGTCGACGTTTTGTCCGTGTGTATAGGTTCCAAGTCTGACAGCCATGCACAATCTCCAGAGACCCGGTTGCCGTGTCCCCCCGCCCTGCTTCGGCCCCGAGTATCTCATGTCATGTTATCTTGCACTTTAGGAGGGGGGCACATTGTTTTTTTTGGCCCACAGATGCTACTTCTTCCTTCCATTTCCCTTCTTCCTCCATGATTTCCAAATCAAAGGAGTGGGCAGACGCGGGGGCAGATACCCAATCTAGCGGCAGTAAGATCTGTGTTTCGAGCTCCAACAAGTGGTACGAGCTGAAGCTTGAGTTGCTCTGACCCAATATGTAGTACTGCTACCACTTGCTAGCGGTTGGCTAGTAGCGGTAGTTCTGGATGCTGCATATACAAGTATATACAGCAGACTGGTTACTTTGCTTGGTGTCAATGCTTGCATTGCTATCAACGCCCCCCCTTTCGGAGAAATGGTTGAAAGGAAAAACGGATAGACGAGTCCCAGGGCCATACAAACGACAAGGCTGAGAGAAACTTTGCACGATTGTGGTATAGTAAAGGGTGGCTCACCGTCCCACTGAAATTCTGAGTTCGCTAATTCCGTTAGTTTATGCCAACTTTTTACCTTGAGGGCCACTCAGTAGGAGGATAGCATCATAGAACCTATAAAACATTATTGATTCAGCGTTGAAAATGGAAGATGAATTAGATTCGATGAACGAGTCCCTTGGCTGGGCGTGTCTCAATCCTCTGTAAAGGGCTGTGCATGTATGTCAGCCGAAGACCAAGACTTCGGGAACCAGGCTAGAATCCCCAAAATCTCCGCCAGCAAAAAGCAGCCTGCCGCCACTTTGAGCGGAGAATTGCATATGCTGGTATTCGCCGTCGAGATGCTCTGTCTAGAGTGGGTGTGCCTTGCAACTATGCATTACCCTGCTAGGATTACCAATCGTTTCTCTTCTCTATTCTTCCTGCCGTGTCTCGTCACTCGCTAGCCCATGGGTCGAATGAAATGAAGCGAGAAATAATGATGACGCCTGTATGGTCAGAGTTACGACGAATTCCGTAAACCCGCCAACAGCCAGGAGCGCTCTCGCCAACCCTTACCTTGCTTTGCCTTGCCACAGTCTTGTCTTCTTTCAAAGTGCTAACTTATTCGGTATCCAAATGTACCCTTTTCGTCGACCTGCAGAAAGCAGTCATGCTGTGGCAAGCGACAGCCGACTTGTCTTTCCTCCCCTCCATGACAAGGATGGAAGCCGGGCCAGGGTATGGCGAGTCCACGAGATGATGTTGCATGTGGCACGTTTCTCAAAAAAAGTAAACGAGGGTGAGGGAGTGGTAGTGCTACAAGCAAATATGCGTATACCACCACTATACTTGTGCGTACTTGCGCAGAGGAGACAGGGCGTGTGCTGAGACATTTGCCCGAACCAGGGTCCCCCTAGTCGTCGATCAGAGTTGATAACCACACTGGGGCTGCCCCATCTCGAGGTGGATTTCGCATGTCCCCCTTGACCCAGCTCCTCACACGAGTAACCGATACAGGTAAAGTTGGAGAAGTACCGCCTGACCTAATAGACATGTACGTTTCTCTGCGGGTCAAATTAGCTGTGGATCTTGTCGTCAAAAGCATTTCTGCTGTAACGGGTTGTTGGTCGTCTCAGCGCATATGGTAACCTGTCAAAATGGGGGTCTTTTTTTTTATTGGCTTTGGATCTAGCTCTGATGCTGCGGTCATTGGCCGAGGAAAATGTCGCAAGAGCGTCTAGCCTTCTGCCTGTCGACACTAAACCTGCAGCCAGCATGTGAATTGTGTCCCTTTCACTCCCAATGACAGGATGGAATTGAATGATTTTCATCATGCAGCAGTTGTTGCCATGAATAGATGAAAGCCTCATGCTTACCAGTAAACCTGTTTCAGATAAAAAAAAAAAAAAAAAAAAAGCTCCGGCTTTGAGTCTTCATAACTGTGACCGTATCGGAGAGCCGCGGACACGTATAACCTAACTCTCGGGACCGAAAAACGTGGTTTTCGATGAACCCCACACCATACTTGTCAGAATGAAACACAGTGCCAGCGATTTCCCTGTGAGCGTGCATGGGATAAGCCGTCGCGCAGAGGCCAAGTGGAAGCCGAGATGACAGGGAAGAAGCAAAGAAAGAGATGTTCGAGACGAATGTAACCCCAAAATATGTGCATGGTTCGACGCTGGATCAGCGCCTTGGGTCAACAGAGCTATGTAATACAGCGTATCTACGGAGTGCCACCAACAGCATACCCCGTAGCAAAGCGGGCCTGCTAGCAGCGACACAAGAGACTGGAATCGTACTAGACAGGAGCCAAGTGACGCCAGCCGGACCTCTCCGCGATGAGTGATGGAGGCTGAGCCTGGTATAATGGGTTGTTGTTTATGCTTGTGGATCTAAGTTGCAAGCCCCTCAAGCGCAGCCAAAAGCATTCTGCGTTTGTTAAATTGTCTCAAGCGTGGAAAGCAAGGAGGAAAGCCCCAGTCAACTATAACGGGCTTGGCTGTGCTGGCAAAGAGTGGGCATTGGAAGCTGCTGATTGGCTCTGTTGTTGTTTGTTTTGAAAGTGTTTGTGGTTTGGACAAGAGTGCTCGTAAGATGCATGAATCCTTCACCCTGTAAGTAATATTCGAAGTCAGAGTTGACGCTGTCATGAGCCAGGATGGGCGCAACCATGGGCCAGCAAAGCAAATATTATCGCCCTGCGAGGTGATCTTCAAGCCAATATTGACTCTGTCGTGAGCCAGGATGAACCAATTCATCGCCCAACAGCAAATGTGACAACTGAATTGATGGCTTGATGCCGGCAAGAGGAGCAGGCCGGCCGCTTCGCGTTAAGTCGATGTAGTAGGTAGTATTTGATGTTGGCCTGGGAGTTTCAACAGTGATGGCAGAAAGGGTTCCGCCAAGTCTGGATATGACGTTGCGTCATGTAAAAGAATAGACCACGGTGGTCTCTTTGCCACATTGAGTTTCGTCAGGGTGCGTTAGCTGAACCAGAAGATTATCTGTACAACGCCTTGAGTGCACGGCGTCAAGTATGCGTATTGGTATGACGACGTGCTGTCTTGCGCTCTAAACAAGCTGTTCTTTACGAGGCGTTTTTCTTGTGCCGATGCACATCACATCTGGCTCTAATGCATACCTTGGACTAAGCCCTGTGAATGGACCAAGCCCTTTAATCGTCAAGCAGTGGCCTTTGGAAATTGACGAATCCATCTTGATCTTGCTTACTCTTGTCGTCATTTAGCGCCGGCACCTGGTGTGGCGCTGGGTCGTGAACTGCTCGAGACAGACATGATTGTGCGGGTAGGCGAGATGAAAGCCCCAGGACAACCGGGATGGGTTGATAATATCACAAGTAACAGTAGTTGTAGTACCACTAGCAGTACACTGTAGCAGATGCTAGCATGCGACAAGCATCAATCAGTTGGGAGGGGCGGCGAGAAGAAACGGGACTGGTGCTGAAGTCCCCAGCTCCGGCTCCCAGGAGGGCCAGAAGGGGGAAACCTGTCTCTGGATAGCGAAAAAAGGGGGGGCCATCCGATGTGACGATGTCATCTTCCGATTGGGGGCCACGCGCAAAAGCCAGTCATCCGCTTGGAACCGTTGATCAGAGGGCTATGTATGTATGTATGGCTCTGGCGCGGCCGGCCAACGATCTTTTGTCGTCTGCTCGGGTCCAATCTAGGGCGGGGAGCACGTTGGCGAGCTGCGTATCGCCTCGATTGGGTTGAATAGACGCCGACTCTAGGCTTGCCCCGACGCAGGGCTGACGGTGGCCGTGGCAGTGTGGTGCGACTGCCAGCAATCCTTCTCGATCGCGGCGTGTGATTGGCACTGGACCTGCACCAGGAGGCAGAGCTGAACACACTTGAAGTGGCCTTGTGCCTCGAATCGGCGGCTGCGTTCGCCGATGGGCCTACAGATGGGGTTAGCAAACTCGGACGGATACTGTACTGTAGTAGCACGAGATGGGGAATTTTTAGAAGGGCAGAGTTCGCAGAGGAGGGAGGGGTCCCGGCAAAGTGGCGCTGGTCCGTTTCGAGTAGATGGATCGTAAAATGGACCAATGGCAGTAGCCGCTGCGAGCGAAAGGCGAGTAGCGAGAATCGTCATGGGGGGGGCAATCAGATAAAAAGGGCAGCAAAAAAGGTAAAAATAAAAATAAAACAGCGGGAGGTTGGCCTGTGGTGTTTTGCTTTTTTTTGGGTGACAGCGACGGTGACATTGCATCTCGCCTGGCCAAGACGCAGGCAAGGACGGATCGACCATTGAGGCAAGTACAGATGGAACTGGCACAGCGCTCCAGACTGCCCAAAGCGGAAGGAATACGTATCTCGGGCCCTTAGAGCTGGCGACCTCTTTGGGCATCCTCCGAGCCCACATGTTCCGGGAGTCGTCCCGTTTCTTTGGCTCATCAAGATAAGTGTCCGATACCAAGGGGTGGCGACCAGGCTGCATCGCGTCTGTTGGCGGGTTGTGCGCTTGCGAGCCGGGACGTGCTATTGGCTTGGGTACGACGATGTTCCAAAGGGCGAATTGCCAGGTATCGTCTGCTGGAGCTGAAGCGCGTGTTGACTAAGCCTCTTCATTGGCTGGTATACGAGGTGCGAACTGTCCTCAATAGGCAGTGTTTGCTATCAGAGCATAGGAAGGTATAGGCATTCCGGAGCGCGTAGATATTACCGCTATAGGGCGATTTTGCAATCGCCATGCCTGAAGAATAGGTAGGTAATACTTGGCGAGATCGAAAAGGCAATTCGTCAAGCCAAAGCAGGGTTGTATTCCCACGGCGCAAAGCCGACTTGCGCAGGCATCTTGACAACGCCACGCTTGTCTCACTCTGTCGCGCAGCCAAGGGCTCCATGGAGCAGTGTGCAGCGCTATACTGTACAGTAGCCTGCTTCTTCTCTGTTCTGCGTCCTGTCTCTCTTGACTCGACGCTCGGGCCGTCAAAAGTGCCCAGGTGTCTTGCCTATTTTCTGTCTCTTCGATTTCGGCAGGATCAGGCCTATGGATAGTGGCTGTTTCTAGAAGCGGTGCGTCCCGAAGCCCATCGCTTCCGTAACACCAAAGCGTGCAAGTGGGCGCAGCGACAAGTGAGACATGCCTTGCGATCCTCACGCATTACTGCACATGTACATACAAAAGCGCAGATGGCACAGGACAGGTCCCAGAGCCCACCTCGACTACGCCGCATCAGCGGGCTGTCGAGCTACCTCAGGAACCTGCTATGCCTTGACGCAGTTAGTTGAGTCGACCGCATGCTGTGATCAAGACTATCGCGAGCTCGGCTAGCGCCCTAGCTCTCTTTTCCCCACCCTTAGCCTCGCAGTGGATGGATATATACGAAGTACGAGCAGCCAAGTCGCCATCAGCACATGTACTAACTCTACTGTACAGCACGGTACTGTACTCAACCAACGCTCTGTGAGTGGTGAATCCCTGCCCCTGCGTCTCGTCTGACCCTTACAATCTGTATAGGCCTGCCGGGCACCTCCCGCGGCGAGTAGCGCTGGAAGCCCACTCTCACCTATCGTCAAGTATAGATGAACCAACATGGAGTTGCATCACCGGATTCCAGACTTTGGCATGTCCCCAATCTTGCCAATCTCCCCGTCAGCGCGGCTGAGTCTGCAGTGTGCCAACAACTCGCATCGCTCTTTTCAACGACTATCGCCGACCCGATACACAGCATGAATGGACAGACTCACCAGCAACAGCTCAAGAGTTGCCAATCGGTGCCGAAAGGCGGGACCGTAGGTATGCAATGTTCATCCGGCTTACAGTACTTGTACGCAATACGGAGCACAGATATGGTCCAATTCCACTTGCAACACCCCCCCAATTGATCCAAGTGATCTGCCGATCCTGACTCAGGGTGAGATATACTCCGTATGTGCTCCATATCCCTGAGCCTTGGTATCCATGGGTTCGCCAGTGACTGTGCACAGTCAGGTTATTATAGAAGTGGCGCATCATAGATGGCCGCGATTAATAGGATAGATCCGCAGGTCAACCAGAGGCGTGGGTGCTATTGCCTGGAACCTGCATTCTGCGCCCCCGCTGGATAATGTCTCCGGCATCTTGTTTTCTTCGTAGCGGGAATCGCCGTGTGAACAACCAACTGTGTATACTTGTACGTGTGCCAAGTATTGGTTCTGAGCTGCAGCTGAACATCTCTGTATGCGGTGCACTTCCCCTCGCGTGCTGTGCCTCCATACAGCCTTGCGCGAACTGCTTGCATGTACGCAGCGCTGCATGAAGATGCAGAGGCAGAGTGAAACAGTACCTACATCTGCACAGCAATATAGAGCGCACATGCCAACAGGCAATTACAGTGCATGTAGTGTACGAAAGTAGTGCAGCGGCTATTGCCATGGCCCCCATCAGCGAGCATCGCCGTACAGTGCAGTGTGGACGGCATCACGGCTGTGCCAGAGTCGATGCGCTGCTGCTTGCTCGGGCTCCATACATGCATTCGGGTCCGCCTGGCCTATCGCTCATGCAGCAAACAGGCGGCGACCGGGATTTGCGCGTACATTCGGATTGCGCAGAGCGGACTTGCGACCCCGTGAATGAGTGGTAGCCAGGCTGCAGGCCCTCTGAACAAGCACCGGTAGGGCTCGAGGTCCATGCCCTCCCCCAACTCCAGCCTCCCCAACTTGCAGCTCCAACTGACTCCAGCTCAAACTCCGCGCCTTTGAGTCACAGCCCGCCGACTTGACTGTTTGTGTGCCCCGGTCGATGCGAGCAATACGCTGCTGGGATGTCGGAACAGCGGACAGGCCACATGCCGACGTCTCGAGCTAGAGGCTCTGGTACTTAATAATGCTGCCAGACTCGATCCGGCCCCAATTCTCACAGCGCCCAAGTCCGAAAGCAAAGCCTATGTAGCGCTGTGCGACGCGCCTATCCCAGGCCTCGCACAGGCACCAAGAAGCCGTTCCAATCAGGCACCGCGCAGGCAGCCGGTAGGGCAGGCCTTGAAAGCCTAGCACTAAAGATGCCACAACGGCGCCGCCAAGCCAAGCCGTCAGCGCCCACCACCCATTTTCTTCATCACCAAAACCAACATCCACAATGCAGATGAGCTGGACCCCACGCCAGCTAGCCGTCTACAGACGGGCCAAGGCCAAGGCTCGGCGCCTACAGCCACTCCCTGCCCACGCCTCTCATCTGCAATCTAGCCGGGCTAGGCAATGCGATATCTGCATAGCTGCATATCGCGCCGCGCTTGCTGCATACAGGCGTGTATCGACTGCGGTATGGAGGTCCCCAAGTACCGCCCCGCTACTTTGCATACATACACAAGTACTGTATGGCCTCAGGCGAAGAACTGCACGCCCACGCCCATCCCATGTCCCATGTCCATCCCACCCATGCCATTTCTTTCTGGCCTCACTCCCTCCTGCACTCCCCCCATCGTCCCTACACGCAAAGTCGTACCTTGCGTTCTGTTGACATCCCGGCAGCAGCACGCCTTGGACTAGTTCGCTCAGCCATCAAGACGTACCTTGAATCTTGTCCGTCTGGATGGGTGGCAGGACCCCCTTCGTCATGCAAAGGGCCAACTGGGGACCGGCCATATCTCCACCTTCTCGTGCTGTGCTGCCGCTATGGCGCTTCGTTCATATAAGCCGTCCTCGGGACCTTGCTAGAACAACCACTGCGAGCCTCAGATCGTTTCTTCCAAAGATAGACTTCTTATTCGAGCCATCCTTAAAACCAGAGACGCAGAGCTATAAGGAAGGCATCTGCTCCCTATTTTCGTCTTGTTCTCGAGCATTTCAACCCCCAAGACCGTCTTCTGCTTCGGCTATTCGCTTCTCATTACTTGCTGTCTATGCCACCTCTTTTGTTACTGTATGAGAAGCCCCCTCTCAAGACAAGTCTCTGTCGCTTATAAGGCGCCTCCCCCGTCTCTTCTTCTCTCCCACTTGACCGATTTGCTCACAATCGGCAAGGTCAGCAACTGAGTAAAACGTCTGTCTTCGGAGCCTTCTCCAATTCTGAGTGGGAGTCATCATATTCTCTCGTGCTTCCCACCCTCATTCCGCGTGTCACTCACAGCCTACGCCACCGCAGCCTGCTGCTTATGTGAACACACCCAAAGCGTCTTCAGCCTTACTCTGTCTCACTTGAGTCCTGGCTTTATAAAACTGGGCCAATTCTCAGCTCGTCCTCCTTTTTCTCTCCTACCCACTTTCCAACCTTCTTCTTGTTTATTTGAGCAAGAAGATCCCCTCCATAGCTCTCTTGGCCTCAGACTTGGACCATTATTATCTTATCTGCAAGCATGAGGTAGAATATTCATTACATTTCTTCTTTATTGGGACTGAAACTGATCGAGTTTCTCAGTGCCGTTGCCATTCAGTTTGACCCGAGCTTCAGCATGGGATCTAGGTCTCAATTTCCTTGGCAAGGTAAGATAGCTACAAGTGTTGGGCAATGCAGTCGAGAACACGCTCACTAACTTCCTCTCCCTCTTGCAGGAATGTTTGAATCTAGCAACTCTGTACCCGCTATGATGACACAAGATTACTCGCCGATTCTCCCTCCTGTATCTGAGTCCAGCGTCTCTCCTCAGAGTCTACCAAAGATGCTTCCCCCCTAGCCCATCCAGGAGCATCCTCACCCCAGAGCAACGAGAATTGAAAAAGCAGCGAGACAGAGCTCGAAGGGGTGAGAGAATCACCACGCGAATCAGAGCCGGCAGCAGCAGCAGCAGCTCATATATGGGCTCACCACCAATGACAATGTCGGATGCTACCAGTCCCATGTCTCTTCCTGTTTACACAACGGCTCCCCAGCCCATCTCCCTTTTGAGCGAGTCTGCTCCCTCAATTCACGAGCCATCGTATCTCCCTCCTTTCAGCCCGCATCTGCAAGAGCCGGCATACGCTCCTTCATACCAGCAGCCACTGTAAGTAGTAATCTGCAAAGAAGATCGCACTAGTTCTCTCTCTCTCTCTCTCTCTCTCTCTCTCTCTCTCTCTCTCTCTCTCTCTCTCTCTCTCTCTCTCTCTCTCATTACAGTTGCTGACATTTGACGCTAAACAGGCAATCAAACTACCCCATGTCAATGGATTACCCAGCCAACTACCCTTCATCAAGCCCTTACAGGTATGTCCCAGCACTGATAGCAATTCACCTCGCGTGGAAGTTGATCTTCTAACATGGGCATGATAGCCTCTCTCACTCATCCATTCAATCTGCGGGTCACGACAGCGGTATGATGTACCGTATGCCCGCCTTACAAGGAGGTGGCAGCAACGGCAGCAACGGCAGCTCTACCAGCCAAGACAGCTCAGGCCACGTCCGCGTGGTGCAGAACCGCCCAAAGCCCCGTTGCTGGGAGCACGGCTGCAACGGCAGGCAGTTTTCGACCTTTAGCAACCTCCTCCGACACCAGCGAGAAAAGTCTGGCCAAGCAGCCAAGGCCACTTGCCCCAACTGCGGCGCCGAATTCACAAGAACTACGGCGCGAAACGGCCATCTTCTACACGACAAGTGCAAGCAGCGACGAAACACTTAGAGATCTTTTATTACAATAAAGCTTTGCATCGAATCCGGGATTTCATTCGCTATAACCTACGATGAGGGTTAAGCGACGCAAAGTCGCTTCCCGTATTGAGAAGCTGCCATTTCATCCTAGACGAGTGGACGTTTCTGGTGTCGCGGCGATGATTTCGCGGGACATATCGTTGGTGATGGGGCCTCTCGACTGCGAATCCCCCCAATTTATGCTTTATATTTTCCTAATTCTTCTTTCAACTTTCGGATTGCGGCTTTGTATAATATTACTTATTCCCCCCCCAATCAATTGTCGGGTATATCTTCAGGTGTTTACATGGATGGATTATGAATTACGGGTCAAAGTGTCTGGCAAACGGCGAGAGACCTTGGGGAAATGATACCCAGGGTGTCTAAGAAATGGGAACCATTTTTTTTAGAGCACGCAAACTAGAGGGATATAGACGGGAAGGATCTGTCCGCACCGTTGCGAAGGAATTTGACTTTTTTTGCGGATGCTATTTTCGTTTTGTTTATTTCTTATTGTATTTGACAACTACTTCTATTCAATCACTCATGACCCTTATGGGACAGCGAATACGATGACATGATGGCATTGCTGAGCTAAGCGAAAGTTTTCCCTGTATTTGTATTGAATGTGTGTTTGCTTGTCCATCTATGTAATAGTAGTCGCCTCTTCCTGGATGCCAATAGTACATAACGAACTTGGACTCCAGAACAACGTTGCAATTTGATTTGGAAACAAGAGTCTGCATGAACTACCTACCTACCTGTATACAGCCTGTAATACGCAACACAAGGTACCTACCTACCTAATGGACCCTAGTTTCCTCTTCATGTAAGAAACTGAGAAAAAAAAAGGAAAGAAAAAAGATGAAAGAAAAGCACCGGACATTATCCCTTATCTCCCAATGCAATCTGGAACCCCATATGCCGCATAACCCATGCGCTTGCAGTCGCGATTTCCTCACTATTATTAAGTCCGAAGCTCGCCCTCGCGCTATATTTGCGCTAGGGTCTAGGACAGCAGAGGCTTTTGTACCTTGTACCTTGGTAGTCCTAGCATTCGTAGGGCTTTCTCGGGTACGGTAAGCGCATGCCGCTCTTACGCCCCAACTAACAAGCAGAACTAACGCGTGAAACAGGTTCGAGAATGTCTTGGCTTAAATTGGGAACCCATTCGGAGGCGAAAATCGCTACCAAGACGGTGCTTTAATTAGGGACTATACCTAGGCCAGGTAGTGAGTTACCAGCGGAGTTGATGTGGATGGGATGGCGGGTATAGGATAGAAGGAATACTACGTTCCGAAACATAACAAAGAGGAAAAGGAGAGAGATGCAGCCAAGAGGGAAAAGAGATAGCCACGTGCTGTAATTTGATATTTTTATTATTTGCTACCGCGAACTTTATGCTCTCGGCATGGATGCGTCGTTTAGTTACAGTAGGCTGCTTGGAAAAGGGCGGAACGGGACCCATGCCCAAGGTACCTGAAAGGGCCTTAGTCCAGGCTAGGGGCGCCTCAGTGGTACCCCAATGATGCCATTATACCTGTGGCTGGCGCCGGCGCGCAGCTTAAAAGCACGTACCCGCCTACCACGGGCATGGGGATGGGGACGGACGGGAGCGAGAGCCCTGGGTGGTGTGGGTACCTCTTGGCTGGGTCAAGAATGATCGGGTGTCGTCCAGTGGCACAGTTATACGATAGGGCCAGTGATCGACAGCCATCCGACAGGCTAGAGCGCCCACAGGGCAGACTCTCGGGTTTAGCTCTGCAGACGCGACATAGCCTCGTTGTGAATAGGCGGTCTTGGGTCTTGTAAGTGAAATTGCAGCCCTGCCCCTTTGCTAAATAAAGAAAACAGAGCTCATCCATCGCGAAGATGCACAGTCAGGAGAGATGTCAGAGACATCACTAGTCCGTATGTTGGTAAGAGATGGTTGATCAAGTGCTGGCGTTTCGCGGACAATGCTTCAAGGTTGCCAACCTGGCTCAACCCAAGATTTCCACCATGTATAGTGGTGGCGCACGGCACTTGCTTGAGCGCTCAGGCACTTGAACGCTATTTCAAGATGATGGGATCCGAGTTAGCAGGGAGCGGTACCTAGTTGTCGTAGTTGTCTGTTAGCAATAGTCTGCTTCCTAACTTGGTAAGATAGACAAGACACAACCTGGCAAAAGGGGAAGACTTCCTCAACCCCCATCACAAGACGGTCAACACTGATAGTGCATTGCATGCGACGGCGGGACATGAAACGTCCTAGCAGTTGAACGAGGCAACTCAAGCAATCAAGGTAGTTTCGGTGCGCACCATGCACTTGATACAGGGCATCAAAGAGGACATTTGTAATGCTCCTCGTATACTATCTGTCTAGTACGGAGAATGTCTGTGCGTTCTGTGATTTGCTTTTTGGACAGGGGGCCATGACCATGTCCAAGCCGATGATTTCCCTCACAAGGAAAAAAAAAAAGAAGCATAGGGACCAGGCCTTGAGATGAAAAGTATAGATGATACCTCGAATTCGACCCACCAACAGCGATGAAAGCTGGTACTGTAGGGGTGTGGCAGTGGAAATCGTACAGTAAGAATGTCAAAAACTGAAAAGCACAAGGGAAAAATGGGAGACAAGTAAGGGGGCGTGTCAACGGCAGGTGCCCGAGAAGACCGGAAGAACGACTAGCGAACATTGCTAGGGGTGGGGCGCAGAGCATGTGCTCTTAATGAAGAGCCACGCCCCTGCAGCTGCATACCTTTGGCTTGGCTAGAGGCTCTCTGGATATCGCTATATCCGCTGGAAGATTGCATAAGCGGGTGTACAAGTAGCTACTCCGCACCCGCCAGCCCTGTAGGGCTCCATTCGACACCCCTTCTTGGTGTTTTTTCTCCTCCATGGCACTGCGACAAGGGGGAATTGCCACGAGAGCAGTGGCCAGGGCAGATCGCCCATGAATTGCCAATTCCGCCGGCATACCGTACTTGTGCGGCATTCAAGATGATGCTCCGAGCATTACGAGCCGCACTACTGGGTGCTGGGGGACCATGATTGCTTCTTCACGATAGCTCATACCTACTGTACCAGGCCCAGCGAGCGGTCCAGAAAGTGGGCCAACTGACGGACTTATGCCCAGCATTCCAAATCGCTGGTTTCTTCTCCGTACGGAGTAGCAACTCAAGTTGCGCGGCTTGGTTGCTTACTTGACTAGCCCTGCACCAGATATGCCGAGACATATAGAACGAAAAGAGCGAGAGGTGATGAGAAATGGTGCCGAATGGGACCAAAAGATCGCGGCTCAGGTAGCGTCCTGCTCATCAGTCTTTGCCACACCCATGGCTCGTTGTATAGCTCCAACCTGCTTGTTTCCTTTCTTCTTGCTTTCAAACCCTCCTCCTGTCATTCTTGTTCCTCCACCACCCCTGAAAACCCCCCTCCCCTCCTTTTTTCTCTCCAAGCAAGAAAAAACATCAACAGGCATCTTTGCCAAGCTAACCACATATTACCTGGGTCTAGTGTACGAATTGCGCTCTAACCGCTCAGCAATAGCCATTCCACACAGCGATTACTCGCCCCTCTCATTGCTCTTGCAGAAGGTAGGGCTAGATGAGTCTTTTCCAAGCATATTGGGGGCCGTGTCCTCGCCAGTGGAGCACGACGTTCTGAGTGGGGTGAGACGTCGTGAGCAGAACGTGTGGCTTCACGCTAAACAAGAGGTCAGAAGCAAGCTTGGGAGGCAGCCGAAGTGCCCTTTCCGAGAAAGCATTTGATTAACCTTGACCAGGGTGAGCTCGACCAGGGGCAAAAGAAACAAGCGGCACATGTACAAGTTTTGAAAATATGAGAGCAACATGCATGTACTATGGCCGGAACACCAAACGTACCGCAGCTACCTATACAAGCAAAGTACCTAGGACCTACGATTCCGAAGCGTATAGCACACCATGCTACTCGGAGACAAAAAGTGGCGAGCAGCGAACGCCAGATGAGAGTGCTTACGGAAGCGCCACTGGGGGGTCCCGCAATCAAGGCCGATAGCAAGCATCTGAACGCAACATTAAATTTCACTTTGCGTCCCGGGGGCTCGAGCTCTGTCCTAGGATACTGGACCTTTGGGTCACTCTGTTTGATGGGGGCCAGACCCCCGACAACACAACTAGATCAGGGATGCACATTCAGGCACTACGGCTGTCGCTGGCCTGTCGCGCGACTGGGGGCACTCACTCACTCGTCGGTGGCTTCAAACTGGAGCGCGAACCACGAGCCACGAGCCGCGAACCGTGAGTGAGCTACGACTACCTAGTATTAGCAATACGGCTAGTAGTAGGTACAAAGCACTCTCCGGCGTGTCCTACAAGTAGATGCTACCAATACGCACTTGCGCGAGCTCTTGCACGGAGCAGCACACTCCGTCTCATCCCTGCATTCACTGCTACACAACAGACACCAAGGGCATCGGGGCACTTTTGGGTGAAAGTACGGGACGTCCCTCCTTTCTGCCTGCCAACGATAGCTGCCTATTGCCATTACTAACCTATGCTCGTACAAGTATGCACAGCTAGCCACTGAGGCTTGGGACGGCGGTACCCACCAGCAGCCAGAAAGCTTACGACGTGCCACTCCCGGACCCGAAATCGCTGACATCTCCGGCCGAAAGTGGCCCGAGACTTGCCCCGAAAAGCGGAAGAGTAGGCATAGCTAGGTCCGGCGCTCCGAACGAGAGCGAATCTGTATTACGAATAGCCCGTGTTTCTTACACCACTAGCGTGAGGAGAAGCAGCAAGCTTACCTCGCATTTCTCGCATTGACACATACTGTACATGCTGTCACAACTCGGAGGCGCTGCGAGTATGGCAGCGATCGCAGTAAGGAAGCTCACCGGCGCCTCTTGTCTTTATCCTTTTCCCTTTTCCCGCAGTGCCGGGGTAAGCAATACGCTTCTTACTTTCATTTATTTATTTTTCTTGCCTTTCTTTCGATTTTATACCCTTTCTGGACAATGGATAGCTAGCTACTATGCAATAGGCTGGATACCTAGCCATGGTCTTGGCATTCAGCCAGCCATGGTTCAATTCTTGTCCGCCGGCTCTCGAATGCCGGGTTTCGCTGGTCGCTGTCGCTTTCTCTTGCCATCTCAACATCCATTAATCAGCTTGCAAGCATCATTCTTGCGAATGCCGTGTCTGATGTGTCATTGCGCATCTCATCTGATCTCCTTGAATGGATAGTACGCACTAGCAGGCGAGCTACAAGCGTACGCCTCCATGGGTGCAGACAAGCATCATTCACAACCAGAGGCTGAGCGGGTGGTTAAATGGTAAATTGTTGAGGGAGCAAGACAAGGGCCCTTGGCAAAACACCAGTTAACGTACCATATCAAGTTGCCAGATTCTTGATTGATTCGCCTAACTATTGAGCTATACAGCCAGCGCGGAGATGTCTTTACCTTAACCTGTACATTCCCCTTTGCACATCTCCATCCAGTTGTCAGCCCCCTTTCCTGCTGTATTGCGTACCTGTCTGTCCATTCTCATCCATGCCTCAGCATTGTGTCTCGTATACCATCGCCACTTGACCTCGTACAAAAAAGTAGGCCGACAACGACAAGTGTGCGTCTGCCTACCTGGGTAATAAAGTGCGCATCCACGGCTTACTTAACTCGTGGTGGCTGACCTAAGTTCCCGGTTGGCAGTTGGGGGGTGGCAGACAAGACGCACCGCTAATCTGCTGCGTCTACTCTCCTCCGGAGGGATGCGTCGCTTAGCGCACTTAAGCGCTGCATGTCGCTTACTGCAGCGGGACTGAGCCGCTGTCCGGGACCTGGAGGAGCCCCATAGCTTGAAGAAATATGGCCTGATTTTAGCCGAGGCTTCGCTGTCTCTTGTCGCCTTTCGGGCAAGCCAAGGTACAAGCTTCTGGTACTCGTGTCTGGGGCTCTTTGCTCCGTAAGTACCTCCGTCACCCGGACTCCGTAGCCCGTACCTTGAGGTGGACACAGGTACACAGGGACGGACAGGGCCTTGCGCCGATCAGCCAACCACAGGCCGCGCATCCAACCCCCGCAGCATCACCACGGCTGGTCTTTGTTTATTGTGATACAAGTATTTTTCTGCCTCTTCCACCCCACTGGTCTATTTACGACGGCCAAGACAACCCCGAGCAGCAGCCTCGCCCTCGGGCAAAGACGGTCCATTTCGCAGCACGCTTGTTTCTTCCTTTTCTCCTCGTTCGGTCTGCCGCGCAGGAAGTCTCCCGAGTGATGGCTGGCACGGTTTTGGCGGCACATCTGAGCCTTGTCTGCTGACTCCGCCCGCAAGTTCCAGGCCGCGAAGCAACGCACCGCATTGGTTGACAAGCGATCCAGCAAGTCGTGTGCCTGCCTGTGTCTGTGCCTGCAGACTGTGGCCTGTTCTTGAGCCTGGGGTTGGTTATTTCATGGTGTCGATCAATCATGGCCACGACCACAGCCGCTAGAGTCCGCACCCGCAAACACAACATCTTTCGCTCCGTCTTCCCACCCGATTCCTCGCAGCCGGCTTCTCTAGCTTCAGCCGTCGGTGTAGCCGGTGAGCCAATCCCGAGCTCGTACGGGCCGGCGGCAGCATCAACGTCGTCATCAGCATCATCATCGTCGCGTCCAAAAAGGCACGCCGCCAGCCACAGCAGCTCTGGCAGTGCTCACGGCTCTGCTGCCGTCACTGGTCGACGGACGCGTGGCAACCATTCCACGCAGCAGTCTTCCGCTACTTCTGCTGCTACTGATGCTCCGGGCGTGAGCGACCAGTTACGGTGGGACCATGCCTGGCATGTAGTCACCTCGCGCATTCAACTGCCTACCTCTGTGGCCGTCGAGGATTCCTTCGGTGCCCCTGCCCCTGAATCGCAGGATCTCGATGTCACTTTCTACGATTGTCTGTCCCTCGTCTTGGATCCTACTGCTACGCTGCCACAAGCTACTCATGTGGAAGACATCTTGTCATGGCATTCTCGACAAGCCCGTCAGCACTTCCTCCACCAAGTGCTCCCTTTGCTCGCTGCATGTACCTCGAGCCATCAGGGGAGTCACTCTCAGGTTCTCCGCAGCATCATAGGCACCCTGGAGGCCGCGCATAGGCAGTATCTATACGGCCTGACGCTCATCACCAGGGGTTTCCGCAATGACACGTCTGCTTCAGAGGCGGCCATGGCCAAGTTTAGGAGAGACATGCACGCGATTGTTGGCAACTCGTGGACTCCTGAGCTGATAACTGTCCTCCGTAGTGTTCTGCATCATAATTTGCGCATAATACTTGGCTCTGGAAATCGCGGCAGCGGCCTTGGCCCGGGATGGAGCCGTGGAGCCAATGTTCCCAAGGCACGTGGTGAACTTTTCACCCTCCTTGAATCCTTGCAAAACGTTGGGTTGGGCGGTGACAGGTTCCAAGTTCTCTTTGCTGAAATAATGGATGCCTGCATGCAAGACTTCATCAGGGATTCTTATAGCAAGGTTTGGAAGGTGTCTGATGGGAGACGTAATGCCCGGGCAATAACTGGCCCCCCTTTGCCTAAATCATCTGCGCGACTGGGTTGAGAATCACTATAGTCGGCTGGCGGTGGAAGTCCTCGGCCGTCTTGGTGGCCAAGTGGCCTGGAATGATGTAGAGCGGTGGAGAGACGTAGCCATTGGACGGCTCGCCACGCTGCGGATGCATGAGCTCTTTGACATTGTCCTACACTGGCCGGATAGTAAAGGGGGGCCTCGATGACCTGGCAGCCTCCGTGACAACGCCCCAGCGGCGCCTTCATCTTACGGATGCCTTTTCGGCCTCTCTCCAGGCAAGACTGCTACACCCTGGCCGCTCAACACTCGATATTTTGCAAACCTACATTTCCATGATCCGGACATTCCATGCCCTCGACCACTCCAAAGTTTTGCTTGATAGGGTTGTGCCCGCGCTGAAACTGTGCTTGTGGAATAGAGACGATGCCATTCGCATCGTCGTCACCGGGTTGCTGGCTAATCCAAATGGCGCAAATACTGATGAGAACAAGGGGAAGCTGGTGGAGCTTGCCACCATTCTCAATGAAACGTCGCAACAGCACCAAAGCCGCGCTGACGATGAAGATCTTGACTGGAATGACATGACCTGGGTCCCTGACCCCGTGGATGCCGGCGTCAACTACAAACGGCCCAAGAACGAGGACATAATAGGCACCTTGATAAGCGCTCTCGGCTTACAGGATGTCTTCATCAAAGAGTTCCAGGCCATTGTTGCGGAGCGGCTGCTCTCCAAACAGGCCAGCTTTCAACAGGAGATCAAGGTCCTCGGCCTGCTGAAGAAGCGGTTTGGAGAGGCAGCTCTGCAGAACTGCGATGTGATGATACGTGACATTGTGGATTCCAAGCGCGTGGATACAGTCCTTCGACGGAACTTGAAGGACGATGGTGAGCTAGAAGCAAGCTCGCTTGCATATCATTCAAAGATCTTGTCTCGTCTATTTTGGCCTAGTTTGCCAAAGGACCCATTTACCGTTCCCGCGCCGGTCGTGGAAGTCCAAAAGAAATACGAAAAGGGCTTTGAGCAACTCAAGTCTTCGCGGAAGCTCAACTGGCTGGACCACTTGGGGTCTGCAACGGTTAGGTTGGACTTTGATGATAGATTCATCGAGTTGGACTGCAAGACATACGAAGCGGCCGTCATTTACGAGTTTCACAATGACGACGAAAACGACGACGGCTCAGGCGCGGCTGGCCCGGTCCAGCGGACCTTTAATGAACTGTGGGAGAAGCTCATGATTGACGAAGATCTTTTAGAGAGTGCCCTCAGGTTCTGGGTGGCGCAGCGAGTTGTGCGCGATGTCGGAAACAAGACGTACGTTGTGCTGGAGACGCTTGTTGAAAGCAAGCAGGGAGACGACGACGACTTGATGGAGGATGAAGATGCCCTGGACGACGGGCTGGACAGCTACGAACAACCATCACCGAAGAAACCAAAGGGCATAAATACAAAGGAGAGAGAGCAGAGGATCGTCTACTGGCAATTCATTGTCGGTATGTTGACCAACTCGAGTCCGGCAATGCCCCTCGGACAGATTGCAATGATGATGAAGATGCTCATTGCCGACGGGTGTCCTTGGAGTAACGAGGAACTACAAGAATTTCTGGCCGAGAAGATTGCAGAAGGCGAGCTGGAGATTGTAGGAGGAAAATATCGATTACCAAAGAAAGCTTGACGCATCATCTATTGCGCTGCCTTTGAGAATGAGTCACCAGCAAGGTGCATCAAAATGCATATCTCGGCGATGACTGCAAAAAGAATTGCATCTATTTGACATAAATGGCTTTGCATTCAAAATGGGGGGGTTTTTTTTCTTCCCTTTTAGCTGAGCTGCCATCTGCAGTCGCTTCGAACAATCTAATCACAAAAACAATCAGATTCACTCGAAAACGGAAGCTACGAGCATCGCCCCAGACACGAAATACATATTTACTTTTTCTTCCTCATCGTTTTTTTGCCGAAGATGGGGGGATAACACAAACAAGCCGAGCCAACACAGAGTCTTAGCCCACTAGGTATACAGAGAGAGACTGGGGCTAGCTGCTGCAGTCATGCTGCAACATTTGCTGTGTGAGAGGTGGCGAAATGCGGTTGGGTTTCGCTACGTACCGGAGGCATAGAGAAAAAAGCCAAGCAATGCAACAAGGCCACGGCATCCAGAGGGACGACAGCCATTTCTCCGCAGCGACAAATCTGCTCGGCGCAAAGACTTTTGCCGACGGAATGAGTGCGACTGCAGTCTTGGTCGATTCATTGGCCTAGATGATGCAACGATATGATAGGAAGGGAAGACAGTCTTGGCTTAGCATACAACATACGTGCTAGCGAGAGAAACGACTCGCCAGATTCCCATAGATAATAAAGAATGACTCACGTCAAGCATGGCGCCGTTGTCAAATCGTTGAAATTAACAATCAACCTCGCGTGTTCCTGCCATCTGCCTACTAAGGTATGCTAGGCATTTTCAGTCAATGTTTGGCGTGTATTAGCCAGTCGCTAGTGTTGTGGCGACAATACATTGGATACGGGGTACGACTTGGGTTGGAGCTCAAGAATAGCATACGGCGCGAGCCTTTTCACTAGCGAAAACAAGGCAAAAGAGCACTTTTGGGCGGCCTGCAGTGAAGTCTACTCTGTATCATGCCTGGCCCTGGCAGAGAGTGAAACGGGTGAGAGGGGTGAGAGGGGTATTGGCTGTATCAAGCTCTGGCCCGAGTTTTCCATCAGATACGAGGGTGACTCAATTGCCTCGACGGTATTTGGCTCTTTTGAATACGCAATTTAGTTAGTGGTAAGCAATAGATGAGAACCGAGTACACTCGCCGGAATAGGTCCGAGTGAATATGTGTCTAGGAAAAGGGCCGTGTATGTATTCACCAAATCATAAGAAGAGCCACTTGGGGAGGGATAATGGGCGGCGACTGTGATTTGGGCAAATATTGGTGCAAGGGTGGGAAGAACTCATAAATGAAATATTAGCGCAGAAGCCGCCTGGTCAACGACAACAGCGGGGATCTTGTGATTCAGGGTTCCAGTTTCGGGGTTGGACAAAGACAGGGCTCGTATACAAACGCAGCCGAGAGAGAAACAGGAAGTCGATCAACCAAAGACTCGAGTCTTTTGTTTTTCTAGTCTCATCCCCTACCCCGAAACCTTCTCATCACGCCCGTGAAAATATTAGCCGTAGTAGAAAAGTATCTGCTCCGTAAACTTCCAACAGCTGAGACACGATGGTACGGCGTCAAGGGAGTAGAGCCTAGTGATGTAGGGGCGCCAGACAAGGTAGGTGACAGGTCAGACGGCCAGCTGCATTCAAGGAGAATGGCCAAAGTTGATGACCCAGCCATACATGGAGACAGCACAGTGGATGGCTGCCGTGATGGAGCGACACTGCTTTGCTTTGCTAGGTCCAACAAGTTGGGTTGGTCGCCATAATTCCATGCGGCTGATGTTCCCGCGTTCACTGTGACGAATGTTCGGTTTGCCGGTGCAAAAAGGCCGCAAGGAATGCTGCTCGGCTTTTATGTACCATGGGCCAAGCAGGAGAGGGGCTGTTTTCGGTGCTGCGTGAGCCAGGCATTCACATGGTCGCGTAATGGCTAGATGGTAGATTCCGATGCATTAGGCGAAAGAGCTACTCACTCCTTGGCCATTGCTAGCCAGCGAGGGGCTGGGTTTTTAAAGAGCTGATGCGCCTCCGCAAACATGGCGTGGCCCCTCACTCGTCCATCCCTACAACAAGATACCCCTCACGGCCGTGACGGAGACCCCGTCCCAGCGGCTGCATACCTAGACATAGCGCGTATGCTTGGGCGAAGGGGGCAAACAAAAGGTCCCCGAACCCCCAAGCGAAGAGGAAAAGAGGTGAGAAAGAAAAAGGGTATCAAGTAGACAGTAGCCACGACGATGTTTGAAGTATAGAAGCCCAATGAAAAGAACAAGATATATATATATATATATATATCCGCCGTGTCGTGGCCGAATCTGGAAGGTCTCCGGAGACTCGGACAGGACCACCGGGCTGGCCCGGTTGACTCCGGTGGGGCGTATACCTTTGTGTCCGCGTTTGTATAAGATGCGGTAAACATATCAGCAGTCCCAAGTGCTAGGCATAGACTCAAGGCTAGAACATATTTCCCCCAAAGAACTTGGCAAAAGTTTGAATAATTGCTTCGTCATGGCGACAACGTCTTTGCTGAGTTCGAACCCAGCAGCCCAGGTCCGCCGCCACATCAGAGCAAGAGGCGAGAGCAGTGCGACACACGCAAGATTTGGGCGCCCCAATCACGGAGCCCAAAGCTGACCGGGTCAAAGCCAAGGGCCAATTTTATCGTTTCGAGCTGATTGATCGACCGTCCCTGTCTGGCGGCCACCATTTCCCGCAGTCCCTTCGGGCAAAGATGCTACTCATGTGATGTTACCACTTGGGCTGACGACCCCGATGCATTCCCTGACTCCCCTTGTGCTTGCTTCGTGAGCACACATGGACTGCAGAGAAGTCGACTGGCCGATTCGTGCCGCTATTGCTTTGGGTGGCCTGAAGCCTGGGCCCACGACGTGCACGTCAGGCAATGAGATGCAGCTCATCAGGCGAGAGGCCCAATCTGCCCTTTTGTTCATCCATCGGGCTAGGCGTTGGTTTCAAAGCCTCCCTCAGGCCTTTTGCCTTTGGCTTCCCCCGTTTCTGTGCCCCGCGCCGCCATGTACGTACATGATGCAAATCGCCGCATTTTGTCGCCCAGGCGTCTTGCACACGCACGGGCTCGGCATGTATTGATTGCCCACTTGCAACCCAACTAGTCTCGCGCGGTGAATGAGGTGTCTTATGGCTGCTAGCACGGAGAACGTGCGACGACACAGTACATGGAGGCTAAGCAAGGCCGTGTGCCAATCGCAGCAATGTCCGCCGTGGAGATTGTTGGCGGTCCAAGGACGAGAATGAATTCCTGCCGGCATGCGACTGGTAGCGTGTACAGTATGGTGTATGCGGGTGCGTGCCTCAAGCTTTGCGGTCGCCCAGCAGAGGGCGGCTCATCCGACGCCGGTGCCGATGCGTCTGCTTGCTCGACAGACGGCCGATGGAGACTTTGAGACTTGGAGCGCCCTGAGGACGACGCAGACGGGCCCGACTTGGCTGGAGCTCCAGCTGGGGACGATGTGATTTGATTTGATGATCAGTGTAGCCGTGGCATGCTTTGACTGAATGGATGACCCGAGGTGGGCTACCTCTTAATATTCTCCTTGCTATCACGCGTGCTTGCCGAGTTCTCTTTCCTCCATCTCTCTTCCTTCCTTCTTCCTTCTGTTCTTGCCATTTGTCGCAGCTCCCGCAAGGCCTGTTGCACCTGCCTGCGCTCTCCGACTCTCAGCTTTGCTCCAGCTCCAGCTCCAGCTCCAGCTCCAGCTCCTGCCTTTTCTCTACTTTGCCCTTGCCGCTTGCCCTTGCCGCTTGTACTTTTGCTCCTTCTCCCGCTGCGGCCTTCTTATCCAGCCAGTCCTCCCACCTCGCCCTTCCTCCGCACGTCCACCTCGCCCAGCTTCCGTGCATCTTTTCCTCTTCTGAAGCCATCGTCGGCCTCTTCTTGTTCTTCGTCGTCGACTTTATCCGCCACGCTTCCTGCCACCGAATCAGCGCCCCGCTGCCAGGCCAGCCATAGCCCAAACAGAGGCCTTGACGGTGGCCCTTGGCGTATCTTGGCCGATCCGTGGGGAGCTGGAAGCCACTGCGCAGGCAGGAACCTACAAGGTTCTCGTCACGGTGCGCCTCCTAAAAACAACATTTGCCTACTAGGCAGGCCAGAACCCTGCGGAGCTGTTATCTCTAGCAACAAAAATCTTGCTGTAAATATCGCCGAGCTCTGCCCCGCGCACGTCAGCCCCGCGTAACGTTGGCCTTTTACGTTGTCCTTCGACGTTGACCTTCTGCGCTGAGGATCTACATTGGAGATCTACATTGGAAGCCTCATGTACTGATATATAAAATACATTGAAAGACAACGACTCGTTACAGACAGCTCGAGACGCCCAGGCTTTGGTGTCTGTTATAATCCAGGGGCGGGGAAGAGAGCTACTGTAGCTACCAGGTAGGTAGCTCCCAAGCAGTAGCGCAAGTGCAAGCCATAATTGGCACAAACGCAATCCCCAAGAAAAAAAGAGTTTCCGAGTTCGCCGGCGGTGGAAAGTAGAGGCAGCGCCCAACCGAGCAGGCCACATTCGACGCCTGAGTCTATTAACGGCTGTTGCGCCGCGCGATATATATAAACGTCTCCGTTTTCGTATCCCATGAAAACGGAGGCCTGTTCGATCTTCAACCTGCAGTTTTATTTTCTCAATCTCAGAAACATTGGCTTACATCGCCTCACGCGCCCAAGCTGTCTCTTGGATCCTTCTCCGTCACGGTTCTCACGCCTCGGCCACTGCATGTTTCTTATTAGGCAGCTGGTCAGATCTTGCCCAACCTGGCCTCTATTCCAACATCCGCTTGATCAAGGACTTCCCCAAGGGCTTTCCTCAAGGCTCTGCTGGAGGAACTACGCCCGAGCGTGGATGAGCCCGTCGCTACTGCCATTCTGAAGACATCAATTGATCTATTATTCATGAGCCTTAGACTGCTTGCCCGGAGCTCTGGCTACCATCGACCTTGGATCTGCTTCCCGGGGGGGATCGACGACTGCAACAAGGATCCTGCTCTTGTTTTCCCTACATCCGGCTTTGCTACTGGATCACGCCTCGTAATCTTTCTAAGACGACACTGTTATTGTTTTATTGCTATTCATTGCTACCTCTCACGGTGATTGGACTGCCTTCACTAACCGCTCCTATTTCTCATCTCTTGTTACTCAGGCCGAGAACAACTTCCTCACCGTCTTCCCAGCGAAAAGCCTTGGAGCGAGTGTGCCACCTCGGTGCATGGCAATTTTGAGAGCTGCGCATCGACACCAGGCTACGGATAGCCTGTAATGGACAACCCCAACAACAGAACGCCTCACCCAGGCAGGCCGTACCATCCAGAACCCCTTAATGGACCGCCGGTGCCCTCCTGGATGCCCCCCGAGCACAATCATCCATCGGGGCCACAACCACAAGCATATTTGGGACAAAATCATGCTCCCCGGCCTCGGGCTCACCACTCGCTAGGTCGACCTAGTACGAGCCTCGAACCTTACCAAACGAGTTTCAGTGGTGTACCTTTGTTGCCAAACCCCATATCTCAGAGCTACACTCTGCCACACCCTAATGGGGGTTTATATATGCCTCACCAGGGCCATTGGGCTTCTCACCCAATGCAATCTCCTATTCCGCCCAACTATGGCGGCATGGTGAATATGTCAGGCGGGCTCACGTATGAGCCAATGCCAGCACTACCAGCCGTAGGGTCGGGGTATCCGTCGCAACCTCCCGCAAGTAATATGGGGATGGGAATGCATGCCAATACGGGTTTGGACGGAACCATGCCAGCATTGCCCTACTATGTCGGTCCTCCACAGATGCATCAAGTAGGGCCAGTAGGGCTAGATCCTCAGCCGGCGGGTTCTGCCACATATAATCGCCGGCTTGCATCTCGCATGGCACGAGCACAAAGTTACTACTCGCCTTCATGTAAGTGATGCGGAATATGCTTACGCCTTTTCTGTAGCCATGACTGCCAAAGTCGTAGCCGTGGCACTTTGTTTCCTCAATACTTACATTCTACTTGATACAGCACCGCCCATATACCACGATTTTCGGCGCCGCCGCCACATCGAAGATCGACGTACTCCAGCAGAGCACGGCGGGCGTCACTGAATACGCGCCCAACGGCATCAGGTCCGAGCAGAGATACCGAAGAAGACGACGGTCACAACAACAATGAACACCGGCCGGGTGTGTTGGATCATCAAACGGCTCAAGAGCCTGCGGCCGCTGCGGAAAACAGTCCTACTCGTCCGTTGTCGAAGGTTTCGTCCATGGAAATGCTTTTACATTATTCATTAAGCATTAAAATTGAAGACCTGCCTGAGAAAGATAGAGGTACGCGTCGCGAAGACGACCATTTCACTCCCCAAATCCCAGGCCCACTCACGCGGTATATGCGTCATGAAATTGGCAATGAGACAAATGGCTAACATGAACATGTAGAATGCTCCATATGCTACAACAAATATGGCACAGAATTCCCCGAGGGTATAAGGGAGGCACCTCGACGACTGCCAAAATGCCGACACGTATTTGGAGACTACTGTCTCAAGATATGGCTGAAGCAGTCTATCAGCTGCCCCTATTGTCGCGACAAACTGCCACTACGATTTGACCACGAGTTCGAATCCCGAAGAGCCCAAGCCTACATGACTTATATGAGAGCCCGAGCCCGAGTTCCTGTTCCTCCAGAGCCCCCAGGTCCTCCATTGCCAGGTCCTCCAGGTCCTCCAGGGTTGCGTTAGCCCAGTCCCCAAATACTGCGAGCCGGATGTTGGACTAACGCTTTTTTCCATAGGACGTCGCAAGAGAGGCACTCGGGGCTCATGATTCCTGCTATGCATGACGAAGAAGAAGTTGGTGAAGGTCACGTTGTTGCTATACTCGAACAGCAGCTACACCGCAGCGCAGAAACAGATTTGTCCGCTTTTGACAGTGAGAATACGCCATCGGACTCATCGAGCGCGCCAGCTTCACCAGTTCGAGCCTCTCTGCGAGATGTATCGAGATTCACTCAGTGGTCATCATCTCGTGCAGCTCAACAATTGGTCAACCGAAGACAGAGGCGTTCCCGAAGTAATTTGCCACCTGTCCAGCCTCTGCAGTCTGATGGCTCGACTCAACCGAGCACAACGATGCCGGGTGCGGATGCTAGAGAGCACGAAAGCAGCCAGAGCCTGGGAGATGCTGGGCATGGATCAGCCGAGATATCAATGGCTCCAGCAACAACAGCGCAGAATAGAAATCGACCCTGGTGAGAAGATGCGGCTTAGAAACGAAATGAATGCGTTTGTCCTTTTATTTGTGGCTCGACGCTGATATATACGCGGCTTTATAGGGACTCATGTCCCTTTGTCCTCCTCGTTGTGCTTGCTTTTCATTGCGTCCGGAGTTTTGGGCACTTTATCTTTCTTGATACGAAATTGGAGGGTTTGGCTAATTTCCATGAGAATGGGTCGCGATAACTGGCTGTTTGTGTATATGCGTTTTATTTTTGGGGGCTTCCAAAACTGCAGCTCTTGTTAGACGAGGGCATGTCTTTTCTCCTTTCTTTTGAGTTTGCTTTCCTGGGTTATTATTACATAGCGAGGGCGCATTAAGCGGGTGATTTGAAGTGTAGCAAATCAATTTTTGATTATTTATTTGTTCAAGCTTGGTGTACATCAATCAGCCACTTGATGTCTCTCGCAGCCCAGTAATTAATGATTACGAGAGTTATAGTCAGGTAGAAAGAGCAGTATCAATAATATCGATTGCGGTTGGCACAGAGCAACATGCGCTAAACTGGAGCTTAAGTAATACTACTAGCATGGATTTCTTGTTGCCTATTCGGGCAGAGTCGATGTTGATGGCGCTATTAGCAGCACCTCGCCAAACCTGCTTCCTACTAGTCGTACGCAGTAGCACCAGCGGACGAGTCGGGAATTTTTATTCGAGCTGAGCTGGAGCTGATGCTTTGCCGGCAGGGCCAGTTGCCTCGTGGGTGTCCGCATTTATGCGATTTTCGCCAGAGAGAGGGACGGGGCCGGAGGGCAGCGCATTCTGGCTGAATGCCGGTCGGTATCACGATTGAGACCGACCGAAGCTGTTTCGGAATTGGAGGGCAACGCCACCTCGCATTTGCAGCGCATCATACTTTTGAGCAAAGGCTCCGAGCACCTCCCGTAGAGCTACACGTTGCTTTCTAGGAGTGGAAATTCCGTGTCCGTCGTATTACGTATGTGTGGCAGCATCGCGCCCATGGGCCTCATACGTCAGCTTCATCTTTTCTTTGGATAGAATACGATGCTAATACGGCCCTTTTTTTCTTTTTTTGCTGAACCCCGTCTTACTTTGTACACGCCGGCCTACTCGTTTTATTTTACCTTGTCCGGTTTGGCTTGCTCTGAATACAATGTAGTCTGGTGGTCTGGACAGAACAATTTACGGGTAGTTTGACTACGAAAAGTTGACAAGGAACAGGGAACAAGGAATCTTAGAACGTGGTGCCGGAATCCCGGTCAGTAAAGAGCTGGATAGACCAGCGAGTTCCGCTAAGCTGGTAGCTCGGTAGGTAGTAGCCAAGTAGCTAATTAAGCTGGAGTTTGCGGATTCCGATGCCCCGGGTTGGGCGAATTACGGGCACGGCATTCGTGGATTTATAAAGAAACAAAGGGGGTGTTTTGGAGCGAGAAGAGTTATGGGAGGGCGATACTAGAAAAGGCGAGCGAGGTGGAGAGGGTTTTTATCTAGCTCAACCGCTGCTGCAACTTTCAATCATTGAATTTCATTTTTCTTTCTTACCTTTTGATCATCGCCGTGCTACTAAAATTTGGGGTTTAAAAAGGGAGCACGGGACTCTTTTATCGAGAAATAGCCCGGCACGTAAGCCCGAGCAAGGTTCGCGGCGCGTTTCAACGCCCTTTTTTTTTGTTTACTTTTTTTGGAGGTTTTCAAGGTCATCTATTGAACAAAGGACCGGATTACTTGACTTGCACCTTTTTTTTTTTTTTTTTTTTTTTTTTTTTTTTTTTTTTTTTTTTTTTTTTTGCTTTTGCTTTTAAACCGTGAGACTCCTCGCGAAACCAAGAAACTCAAAAGCGGATTAAGCCTCTTGCTATTCCCCGAAACCTTGTTTAGCTTACTCTCCGTATTCCCATCCCCCTACCTGGGATTCTTGAAAAGGAAAAGGGGAGGGCCTGGTTTCTTTTTTCTTCTTTTTTCTAGCACTTTTTGTTTTGTTTTACAACCATCACAGCTGGCCCTCTTTTTGTGGCTACTAGTTCTCTCTTACCAGAGGGCACTTGGCAGGCGAACGGGGGGACATAGATACGCGGGACGGAGACTCGCTTCGCACACTGACTACAAGTTTGTCAGAGCAGACGGCAGGTTGAGGCCATGGCGCTCAAGCTGTTGACGGCTGTGGCCCTTGTTGGTGGCGCCGGATGGACTTACACAACGCAAGAAGCGTGGTCCCGAGGGCTGTTCATCAAGGCTGCCGCAGGAATATGGTTTGCGGAGCTGTTTCTATACGCCATCTACGAGCTGTTTGTGTATCCAAACTTTTTCTCGCCAATAAGAAACGTGCCCACGGCCCCGGGAGGGCATTGGTTGTTGGGACATGGAAAGCAAATCATGGCCTCCAAGCCCGGTGCGCCAATCAGAGAATGGTAGGTTCTGATCTTCTGATCTTGTATAAAGTGTACCCCTGTTGCTGAATGCTTGGCATGGATGGCTAACTGAGCTTGGCTTGTTTGGGGGCGTTGCAGGGTGACGACTGTTCCCAACGAGGGACTTATACGGTACTACTGGTTCTTCAATACGGAGCGTCTGATTGTCACCTCCCCCAAAGCCCTGGGCGAGGTGCTCGTCACAAACAACTACGCCTTCAGGAAGCCCGAGAATGTGAGGTCGTTGCTCGGCCGCCTCCTGGGCTATGGATTGCTTCTCGCAGAGGGAGACGAGCACAGGCACCAGCGGCGCAACCTGATGCCCGCCTTTGCGTTCCGCCACATCAAGGAGCTGTACCCTCTCTTTTGGGACAAGGCGCGAGAGTCTGTCCAGGCCATGATGAAGGAATGCGGCCAAGAGGGACAGACGGACATGGAGGTCAGCGAGTGGGCGTCGAGGGTGACGCTCGACATCATCGGCGTTGCTGGCCTGGGCAAGGACTTTAACGCGATCCAGGACGAGAACAGCGACCTTGTGCAGACGTATGGCTATCTGTTCAAGCCAAGGCCGCCGGCCAAGTTTCTGATCATGCTGGCCACTCTCGTGCCGTCTTGGCTGATCTACCGGCTTCCGTTGAAGCGCAACCGAGACGTCAACGACGCTGCCAGGAAGATTAGAGCCATGTGTCGGGACGTCATTCGGGAGAAGAAGGAGAAGATGATTGCAAACAAGGAGCGTACAGACGTGGACATTCTCTCTGTCGCGCTGGAGAGCGGCCAGTTCTCGGACGAAAACCTGGTCGACCAGCTCATGACGTTTCTGGCCGCCGGCCACGAGACGACGGCGACGGCGCTGACCTGGGCCATCTACTTCCTCTGCTGCCACCCCGAGATGCAGACGCGGCTGCGCGCCGAGGTCCGCGAGAGGCTGCCCTCGACCGACGACGCCGGCGCCAAGCTCGCGAGCCAGGACATTGACCGCATGCCGTACCTCCACGCCGTGTGCAGCGAGGTGCTGCGCTTCTTCAGCCCCGTGCCCGTCACCATCCGCGAGGCCTCGTACAACACCACGATCCAAGGCGTGCCCGTGCGCGAGGGCACCCGCATCGTGCTGGCCCCAACCGCCGTCAACGTGGACCCCAAGCTCTGGGGCGCCGACGCCCTCGAGTTCAACCCGGAGCGCTGGATCTCCAAGAACAAGGACTCGGAGGAGAGCAACAGGCGCGCGGCGAGCGGCGGCGCGGACAGCAACTACTCCTTCATGACGTTTCTGCACGGGCCGCGGAGCTGCATCGGCCTGACGTTTGCGACGGGCGAGTTTGCGTGTCTGCTGGCGGCGTGGATTGGGCGCTTCGAGTTTGAGCTGGTGAATAAGGAGGAGATGGACATGGAGAAGATGGACATCAAGGGCAATGTGACGGCGAGGCCGGTCAAGGGGCTGCATGTGAAGGCGAGGGCGGTGCCGGGATACTGAGTGGGTGATGCGAGAAGCTGGAGCAGGTGGGCTTGAGATTTATATACAAAAGGCTTCTTTATTGAGAGTTTGATTTATTTAATAGGCGGAGCTTTTGCTTTTATCTTTTTCCAAAAAAGCTTTTGTAATAGTAGTGCAGTGTGTATCAGGGAAGAGTTGACGCCTTCGTATCTCAGCATGGTTATGTTCAAGGTTGCGTAAGGTGGCATTTATGGCTGGTGATGTTATCAAGGCCAGCGTTGTTGTAAATGCCAACAGCCTCTGCTGCTGTGTCGCCGTCAGTTGCCGCTTCCACGTTCGAGCACAAGATGCGGCTGTTACGCTAGTCGTAAGCGTAGAGAATCCCCTTCCTGTACGCTCTGAAATTAATGCTCCCGCAACACCGTTTTGCGTAGCTGTGTATGTAGAGAGAGAGCCTTGCTTGGGGGCATGAAGGAAGGAGTTGCGGCTTGCTGCCCGTGAACTTTGACACGATGGCGGCACCCCTTGCTGAATGTTTGTTCTTTTGTGCTGATAATTATGGGCAATAGATTGGCGGTCCGGCAGAATAAGTTGCGTGCGTAGAGTGCGTTTTAGAGCCAGGAGCTCGAGGATCTTCGACACCACGTTCTATCCAAAGGCGCTAGATTACAAGACCTTGTAGTCCAGCGTCTACCAACGTAGGACACAACCACTATATCTTTATCCCACTTCCCTTGCACATCCCAGGACACTGGCCCTCTGCCATGAACACTTTAGAGAAATTCCACGGGTCTTCACATCGCCAGGGAGCTTATTTTCGTCCCTTTTAGGTCGTAGTCCCCGTACCACAAACCCTTCAAACAGCTGACCATAATTATCAGCGGTGTCTTCCAGGTCAATTGAGCACTTCCTTTGGATCAACCCAAAGGGTGACATTATAACTTTAAAGCTGCTCATCAGGGGTGTGCCCGTGGCCTAGAGAAGGCGGTCCTGTTTCTTCAACAACCCAAGCGTGTTGTTGAAGATTCCGTCCTCGCGGCGGGCCATTTGTGCTTCATCAACCATCGGATGGAACCCAGCCTCTTGCGGGTTTTGTATTGGACGAGATTCCCGTCGAGCTGAATCTGGTCGTCCTTTGTCAGGAAATGCGGTCGCTTCCCTTGCGAAAGCTTTGTAACCCTCTTCGAGTCATCCAGCCGCTTCCTCATGCCACAGCGCGGCATCTCAGCTGGGGTCATCCAGTCGTCATCGGACTCTACATCGTCGGACTCTTCGGAGCTCCATCATCACCCTTCTGACGCTTGGCGGCGTTTCCCTCGTCTCTTCGTTCAAGGATTACAAAATTTTGCTCCGTCTTAGTGACCTCTCGGGCATGAAGGGTTGAGTAGGTTGTAACAACAACTGTCCGAGCACTCTGTAGTGTGTTCAGTATTACTCCTCAGAAATCAGATCGTAAAAGATGTCGGCTAAGCCATACGCGTCAGATTCATGCCGGACTTGCAGCCGTCGATAGGCCTCGACGCAGGCCCAACGCAACTGATGGCAGGCAAGCCACATGTCGGCGTCCTCGCTGAAGCCGGAATTTTTATCTTAGACGCCGACTAGAGATATTCCAGTGTCGGGTGAAGACCCAATGGTGAGAAAACGGGCGCATCTTCCATCGGTCCGAACATCGAACCCCTAGATCGCGAGTCGGACTTTGGTGGGTAGTCGAGGGAAAGGCGTAAACTCCGTTGTAATCCAAAACCACCCTGAATACTTTATTAGCGATGAAAGAGCTGAGAGCCGTCGTTTTATCATGTGGACGACTTACTCAAAAGGAGTGAGGAAGAAGTCTAAAAGAGCAAAAGCGAAATGAATGAGGGCATCTGATAACCTCGATTTGACGTGACGTATTATTCACAGCAATAAACTGATTGTGTTATTGGCAAGAGCTTGAGTGAAATAAACCACTGATTTAAGACGGCAGAATGCATAGCGTTATAAACTTCTACTGCTTCTGCTGCTTTTATTAATACCACCGCTTTAATCCTGCTGCTGCTGCTGCTGCTGCTGGTTTTAAATGTATATATTTAGCAGCTGTGTAAATGTTTGTTAACATGTGTATCAGCTGCCTTGTTGCACTACAGCTGGGGTGTTGGATACATGTAACTTCTCCCGTTCTTCAGCACGGCGGCGAGTCTTGGCCTAGATGGATGCAGCGTCCGATCAAGGTTCTCTTGGTAAAGGAGTAAATCATTGCATCCCTTAGGGCTAGGTAGGAGGGCGATGCATACATGTTCATTGCTATAGTCTTATTAACTACATGTATGCTGTTATGCCTATGTCCAAATTCACATACTACACCCAAATTCACATACACCCGCCTAGGTCCACATTTCGCTAGACCTCGCCAAATAGTAACACCCGAGTCAGTGTGGGAGCACTGCAGGGAGCACTTCTTTTCTGTCTTTGCTCTTCCTTGCTTTGTATGTAGGTGAGGGGCTTTGTATAGCTCGTCTATGGGAGACATTGTCTCACTATGGGCATAATGGATGTGAGGGGAAGAAGAGAGAGCTGGCTAAAACGAGGCATATGACAAGAAATACCCCCGTGTAAGTCACTCTACAAAGCGGAGAGCGCTACGTCAAATGGTTAAATATGATGGCGCACGTTTACCGGCAATGCATACGTCTGTTGCGAGTTATAGAAAGCTTACCCATCCGTCTCTATTGACTGGCAGATCATATTGAATCTGGGCCAACAATGCAGGGTAGGTTCCGAGGTTCTGGTGATGCCTCATCCGGGTAGCTGTTTTAGCGCTGCATCGCTTTTTTTGTCCGCCGTCAAGGAGGTCCCGATATGGCGAGACACAGCACCGCAGTGCCAACTGGCAGAAAAGCGGGGCTGCAGAATCAACCCAAAAACACACGTAGTGGCGGTCAGGTCTCGGATTTGCGAAGCATTATTGGCGGCTTTGCTCTTCTTTGGTCAGACACGGTGAGACATTTGCACCTGTAACGCCCGAGGCTGTGGGCTATGGGCTACGGGGGGCCAGCACAGAGCTTACCTGATACGAGCAGCACTCCACCACGCAAATCAAGGGACTTTGCCGAATTGATACAGAGCCTCAGCAGCATTAACACGCTTAATATGAGCGACCCCACTGCGCTATGCACGTACCACAGCAGGAAGCACAAGCATGTGCAAGCTTGTCCCGTTTTCTGCAGCAGAAGAGAGAAGAAGCTGTCGATTACTATTTGCCTTCATCTTCTTTTTTTCTCTTGGGGACTGCAGAGAACGCAAGTGCGAGAACGGCAAGACTGCAACGCCTAGAGCTTAAGGCGCCTAAACACCAAACGCCCAAGCTTAGGCGGCTACCCCAGCTCGCCCGCTCGCTCGCGTCCTGCCGAGCTACAGCCTCTTTTCCAGATCTCGATACCATCGCCAAACCTGCCCCCTTTTTTCTGTCTGGCCGAGCTCTTGTGATCGCTCCCTGGTCCGACTTTGCCAGCTGAACCACCGCTAAGGTCCAACGCCGCGACGCTTGATTGGCCCGACCGCCAGCCACAGCAACCCGGCCGGCCACTGCTCCAGGCCCTCCCTAGCGCTTTGGTTGCATCTTGTCGCTGTTCTGCCTCTTCTTGAAGCTGTCGCCCCAGCCACCGGTTGTCCACGGAGCGGGTCGGGTCGACTGGGGTGAGGTTTGGCGTCAAGCCTAGTTCCATCAGCTCGTCTTCCCTTTGGAACCAAAACAAAAAAACAAGCCGGGCGGTGGTTTGATTGACCTTTTGCTTTCCTTCACAGCTAGGGAACGGTAAAGAACAACAGCATCCCCGTTACTGGCAGAGCGACCAGACGCCCAATCAGCTGGTCTCACGATGCCTCATCCCCGCCGCCGGAGCCTGGAAAGCTCCAGGAGGCGGAGGCGCGAGAAGCGACAATCGCGCGAGGATCCTGCCGCCAGCATGTACTCCCCTACGAACATCACGGCCCAGCAGATGCCGGGCAGCTACAGCGCCGACAGCCCACAGCAGCAGCAGCAGCCGTATCAACCACCACCGCAACAACAGCACCAGCCGCCATATCAGCCATCACCACCGTCGCAGCAACAGCCATATTCGCCGCAGCAATACCCGCCGCAGCAATACGAGCAACACCAGCAGTACCAGCAGAAATACCAGGAGTCGTTTCCGCAGCCGACGTCGCTGCCAATGCCGCAGCAGGCAATAACACCGCACGATGCTCTCCAGCCCCGATCCAGGGCCTCGTCCGGCTCTTTATCCTCGTCCAACTCTTCCTCATCCTCATACCTGGAGATCTCGCGACAGTATCCGAGCGGCCGGTATGGAGGCTTCTTCAGCGCTTTTATGAAGGCGCCGTCAGAGCGTCGGCGTCGGCGGCGCAGGGGAAGCGGCACTAAGAAGCGCCGCGGCGTTTTCTTTGGTGGCGGAAGCAACTCGTCTCATTCATCCATCAACTCAGACTTGGCCTATGGAACGGGCTTTGTGAAGAAGGACAAGGATAAGTCTACGCGCTACAGCAGCTCTGTTGCCGGCTCTACTGTATCCGGCGCGCAGCCGCAGCAACATCCGGGCGCAATATCCGGCAGGCGTTCCCCTAAGCGCCTCAATGAGAAGAAGCGTGATAAGACGGACGAGGAGATTCTCGCCATTGGCCGCCAACTCTCGGATCTGGCACGGCAGTCCAACGAGGAGGACTTGCGTGCTGCTGGCAAAATCCGGCCTTCTGGACTGGCATCTGCCGCCGCTGCCATCACTGCACTACGAAAGAGCAGAAGAGACGGTAAAAAGCGAGGACTTGGCAACTCTAAGAAGCATCGTGACTCGTCTTCTGATGAAACAGACTGGGAATCGGCATCTGACGACGATGGCGATTCCTCCGAGAGCTCATCCAGTGACGAGAGCGCTTTGCATCTGGCCTACGGCGGCAACGAGTCGTCGCGTTCCAATGTTGCCTTGGCTGGAGCCGCGGCAGTGGTTGCCGGGGCGGTTGCTGCTTCTGCCGCCGAGTCATATCCGACAGCTCACCGTCCGACAGCCCACCGCAGGAAGAGTTCCGTTGTGGATCCAAGGCTCTTTGGACCGGTCAACTCATTACGTGGATTAGTGCACACTCCCTGTGGGTTTGGAGACGAACAGCATCCAGCGCCATCCTCTACGGGCTCAGGGCGACATGGTCTCCATCGTTATGATAATGACCGTCCACCTACCGGCGAATCGCAGGCCGATTCCGCTCATCGCCCGGGATTTGTGCCCCTCGAGCAGCCAATTCCCATGGTGCCTGTCTCAAACAAGGTCTTTGAAGCCGGCAGCCGAGATTCTCGAAACAGCTATCGCCGCCAGCGCTCTAATGAAGAGAGCCTTGATCCCACACTCGGCGGCGGCGTCGCAGCAGCCGCAGCCGCCGCAGCAGCTCGCATGGCAGATCGAAGGGGTCCCTGGACGGAAGACCGCATTTATCGCGATGATGTGAAACGTACCCGCCCAGACGCCGATGAAGACTATTTCCAGCGAGACCAGGCGCCGTTTGAAGAGCTAGAGCGTCGGAGAGAGAATCCAGAGGTGTATTACAACCGTCGAAACGATAATGTAGATTCTCCTCGATCCGAGGCCACTCGCCAAGTGCCTGATTACTTTAATAAAGATGCGCCTGGCGTGTCCAAGGAAAGTAGATCCTGGATGGAGCTTCATCCACAAGAGCGTAAGGAGACTCTAAAGTATCAAACGACACACGACGTCCACATGGAGAGGCGTGAAGCGGAAATACGAGACGCACAGAGACAACAAGAGCGGGAGCAGCAGCAGTCTACTCGTACGACAAAGGCAGGTGATGGAAACATTGAGAGGCCAACCCAGCCTGCTTCAAACTCCGATATTGACCCTTTCAAATACCAGGTTGCCGATGATGCTTTCAACACCCCCCAGTTCAACACTCCCCGCCGGCCTCTAACACCCCAGGTTGTGACCGTTGAGCGTGTACCCAATTTCACCGAATCTTCTCAACCTCCGTCTTCAGGGCGACAGCAAACGCGTCCAGATATCAGACTTAGCCGAAAGGATACATATGATATCCAAATGGCAGAAGAAGAGAGAAGGCGAGGAAACGATTCGGGATCTCGGCATAGAGACCCTCGAGATGACCACGGATACGAAGAAGAGGAAAGAGAAGCTCGGTCCATCCTAGACGAAGCCAAACGTTCGACGATTCCAGTCGCTGCCGTCGCAGTCGCATCCGCCATTGCTGTTGAAGAAGAGCGGTCGCGAGAGCGCAGACGCCGCGATTACTCTGATGATGGCTCTCGTGACCGAAGCCGACCCCATAAGGATGTCGTCCAGGAGGAAGCTGACAAATACTATCGCGAATCTGTAATTGCTCGAAAGATTGCTTCTGATGAGATCCGGTCTCAAAGCAAATCTCCAGATGGGTCCGTGGTGGACAAATGGGATACACCGCCTGTTGAAGAGCACATCACCATTGTCACGCCACCCAATATGGAAGGCAAAGAGCATGAGGATGATGACCCTTACGGCGCCCCTAATGCCGATGTCAAAATCGACAACGAAATTTTCCCCTACGAGACCGACAAATTTAGAGCTACCAGGGGCGTCGATGCTCCGAGATTCAGGTCCAAGGATCCCTCATGCGAGCGTGAACGGCCCCTGTTGAACATTGTTCGTCCTACTCCGGTTCCTAGCCCCGATTCTACGGCAGCGGCTCGTCGAGGACCAGAGCAGCCGACGGAAGTTCCTGCATCTCGAGATATACATGAAGAAGAATCACTGGCTGACTCGTCAGAAGATGAAGAGGCCGAGCCAAAAGGCGAGGCGACTCAATCGTCACCGACTGGCAAGTCTGTCTCTTGGGGTCAAAACGAAATCAATCGCTTCGTGGTCGAATCTCCTGAGGCTCGCAGCCGTGCCGAATCCCCAAACGAGCTGGCTGAGGCGGAGGAAAAACCCAGGCCCCGTCTCAGCAAGTCTAGCAGATGGGGCAAGATCGCCGCCGTGATCGCCGCCGGCACTGCCGAACCGATCTCCGAGCTTGATCGAAACACTGAGCCGAGCAGTCGCGATCTTCCTACCGATGGCGATGCATCGTCTGCTCCGGGCTCTAAAATACCTGATCCTGAGCCGGAGCAGATGCCTGGGAGTTTCGATGACGAGGAGTTTGCTGCTACTGTAGCGGCTGGCCTAGAGAAGACTGGGTTTAATCCTAATATCGTAATTGACGACCCGGCCTTTCGCCGCCGAAACCCTCGCCCTGAAACAAATGAGACACCCGCACCTCCCAATGATACCCAAAGAGATGAGCAGAGAGCAAGAGAGGAGATAGAGGTCGAGGGGGATCTCTCATTGACTGATACGGAAGATGAGCATGATGAGAAGACCCAGAAGCAGAAGAAGGTGAATGCGCTGGAAAAATATCTTGAAATGAGGCAGTCTGGCGAAATCAAGCCCCCTTCTCAGCTGCAGGAATCGGCCCAGCTACCAACCGTGGAAGAGCGACCAGTCACACCTCCTCAAAAGAGCAACAGCGAGCAGCGAAAGGCACTTGAGGCGTTTCTCCAAAAGAGACAATCAGGAGAGATTAAGCCACCGCGGGAAGTCCTAGAAGCCAGGGAGTCGCGCGATTTGGAGCCAACCTCCGAGACAAAGACTGGACCAGTACATGGACCCGAACTCGAACCCGAACGACCACCGATCAGGAAACTTGAACCTGAGGCTTTGCGCGAACTAGAAGAGAATGCCTCCGACTTTGAACCCCCCACCCAGTCAAAGAAGAAAAAAAAGAAGAAGAGACGAGATCCTGATGACGAAAATTCCAAGTTGTCCATTCCTGGAGACGAGGCTACAGAGATCTCCAGGATTTCAGTACCTGGTGACGAAGCTACCGTCTTTAGCGTTGAGGATTGGGAAGATTGGGATAGTTCTCCTGGGGCGTCCACACGAAGGTCGTTATTGGCTGGATCAGAGATGTCGACTTCCAGCAGAAGGAGCACTCGACTAAGGCGCCCGCGTAGCTCTACTTTTGACCTCCCCGAAACCAACGGCAGTGAGCATCCAGGGGATGATCGTGTAGATGACCGTGGCGTGAGCTCCGTTGTCTCGGAGCCTCACGACGAAGAAAGGAAGCCGAGAAGCCGGGAGAGCAAATCTCTACGACATAATGATAATAGCGAGAAACATGTTTCATCGCGTAAATCCCGCAAAGTCTCTGGGAACAAGAAACCCGGCCTTTTCTCAGGCATCTTCAACAAACCTGGCGACAAAAACGGCCGAACCAAGGTCGTTGATGAGAAGCGAGACTCTTTTTTTGAGCAAGCCGACACTCTAGGCGCGGGTGTCGGCTCAGCGAGCCTTGCTGCAGCTGCAGCAATGGCCTTGAACCGCTCAAATGCCGCCGATGTCTCCTCGGAACCGGAGAACATCTCGCGAGAACTCTCTGGCTCGAACCAAGAGTTTAACGACCATTACCCCGTGATTGCTCCCAGGGCAATCGCAATTGACCCTCAGTACAGAGATTTGCTTCCTCTGCCCCCAAGCGAACCGGGAAGCCCCGTGGAGAGTGACTTTGGTGGGCTACCCGGCCTGCCTGACAGTCGCCCTGCATCGCCGATAGAAGACCGAGACCGAAGATTCGACACGATTCATCGCCGGCAGCGAAGCAACCAAGATCTAGCAGCAAGTGCCCGCAACCGATCGTACAGCAACACCGCGGTGCCCCTCGCAGCACTTCTCAGGGGCATCGGATCCGGGCCCCCCAGCCCTGTTGCCAACAAGCCTCCCCGTACCCCTCCCCGTCCAACTTCTTGGGACAGCACCAAGGAGTTTATGCCTCTGATGCTTCTTGAGCATTCGCGACGAGGATCCCTTGACAGAAGCGTGAAAAGCGAGGAGCTGCCGCCACTGCCCCCCTAGCGAAGTGACAAGTGAAGCCGAGGGTGGAGATATCGAAGATTTCCGAACCCCAATGCCATACCCGGACGACGATTTCCGGCTTCGGCTCCAGACTGAAGGTCTTCCTGCCGAGAGAGCTGTTGCATCTGGAGAATCCGAAGGATCCACACCAAAAGCCGATCTGACGTATGAGCTGCCCGCTCGACCTACTGACAACGATAGGGGATTCACCGACGACTACGAAACTGCTCCCATCAAATCGACGTCTTCGTCGGGCCAATCGGCTAGGACAGTGGACGCCCAGGCCATACCGAGCCCTACAACTCCTACACGTCGACGCTCACCCCAAAAGGATGCCTATCTACGCCCCGACGAATTGACATCAGCAGACGCCTCCGATGACTTTGAGACCGCACGCACCTCTCCTGCTGACATGCACGACGAGGATCTATATGAACCGGAGCTGCCACCCATTGAGCCATCGATGCTCGGCGCTATCCCTGAATTTTCAAGACCCGCAAAATTTTTTGAGGACAAGGTACCGGACCATTCAGCACTGGCAACTATGGATAGGGTGATTGAGACTTTGCCTAGCAATGAGAGCGTCCCAGAGGACCAGACCCGCCAGGGGAGCCGCAACTATCCGGACCTGCAATCAGAAGCGGCCGAGGAGTCATCAGACAAGGGTAAGAAGTCTTTTTCATCAGATGAGCGCAGCCTATCTATGCAGCCTTCAGCCGAGGAAATGGCGGCTGCATTCGTCGAAATTCCAGATATAAGTTTCAACAAAGGCTTTGGTCCGGATGTCAAATATATTCCATCAACCGAGTCTCTTTCAAAAGATTCTACCGAAGAGAAGGCACTGGCACCAGAGATTATCCCAAAGCCCGTTACCGTTGAAGATGAATCAGAGCCCGAAAATTATACTCTTGAGCCAGAATTCGAATCAATTGCTCAAGAGATTCCTGTTTTTAAGCCGGCCGACGAGGATGTTGAAGTACCATACACTGAGTCTGTCGATATTATACCCGTGTCTGATGAGCTCCTGTCTAATACAATTGCCGAATCAACTCAACGATCGCAGCCGGAGGAAGTTGAGGAAATCATTGTCGGTACTATCCCCAAGGCGGCGCCTCATTCGGTCCCTGAGGCCCCTGTGCAAGAATATCCAAAGAATCCCGATGTATCTACGGTTATTGAAGATTCAGATGAATCAGAGGAAGAGGAGGAGTCAGATGAAGAAGAAGATTCTGACGATTCTGAAGACTCTGAAGACTCCGACGAAGAGGAGGACGAAGAAAATGGACATGTGGTGGTCGCGAAACGCTTTGATGAAGATGGTAATGCAATTCGCGATATGACGGCATCTATCGATTCTCTCGGAGCTGCATCTGTGGTTTCATCGGGCTCTAAGAAAAAAAATAAGAAGAAGAACAAGAAAAAGAAGAAGAAGAAGAGAAAGAGGAAGAAGAAGAGCAAGACAGCAGCCGCAGCCGCAGCCGCCGCCACCGCAGCAGCCCTGGCAGCAGCAGAGGCTTCCACCGAGACAAACGCTCAGCCTGTTACTGAATCTACTGAGCCTTCAATCGCACCAGCCGTGGACCCTATCGCCGAGACCGCTCCCAGTGACCTTCGCAACCCCCCTACCGAACTTGAGAGGAGCGAGGTTGAGCCTGCCATCGGGCCTTCAATCGAGCCTACACCTGCTGATGCAATGGAAGTGACTGAAGAGACACCTCTTGACGTTACCAAGGACTTTGTTGCCTCTGAGCCAGTGACTGAGGCTCCGGAACAGACCTCACGGGAGATTGCAGAAGAATCCATAATTGAGAAGGTGGAAGAAGCCGCTGCAACCGCTGAGCCCGAAACTACCACTTTGGCGGAAACCGAGGAGCGACGAGATATCCCATCGGGTGCCATCGAGAATGCCAGCGAGGAAGCGGATGAGCTTGTCAAGTGGGCCGCTACTGATAGCGAGCCAATTCCGCATTCTGACGATCAAGGCGAAAGGGAGAGCTCTCTAGTTGAAGACAAGGCTACTGTTGTTGAAGAACTAGTTGAAACTCTCCTTCCCTCGCAAGAAGAAGCCTCAGTCCTCGATATAGAGTCTCAGCTAACTACTGAAGAGCCTGCCGGTGAATCTGCCGGACAAGAGCATCATGATGTTTCTGTTGAAGATCGAGATGCTCTTGTAGCCGATGTGGTGCTTCCAACCGAAGAAGAGACGCCAGTTGAACCCCCCTGCTGTAGTCGAAGAGCTCGTCGCCCCAGAGACTGAAGACTCACATACTTCCCACGCTGATGAGCTAGCATCAATTCCACAAGACGCATCTCCTGCCGGTGATCGTGAATGGGCTGGAGATGAAGCCAAGGGGCAAGATTCTGATGAGGCAACCGCCGATCAGGAGCTTGAACAAACATCGCCAATGCCGTTTGAATTACCTACAATTATGGAAGAGCCTCTCGAGGACGCAAATGCTACGGAAAGCGATGACTTTGAGCAAACAGAGCAAGATGCTTCGACTTACAGTGATCAATTGTCCCCTATACTAGAGGAGACCATGGAAGATCTATTGGAAGAGTCAGCTCCTGTAGAGATATCTGAACCAGTGAGCCTGGGAGAAGATGTCGAGTCAAAGCCAGAGCCTGAGGAAGCGATCTATGAGACTGATCAAACTGAGCATCGACTAGACACTCAGAATGCTGGAGAGACTGAAGCATTAGAGCCCCCCCTCTGAACAGTCTGAGGCTACAACCGCAATTGAAGATGTCGTCTCCGCAGAGCCAAAGATGGATGAGACTTCGTCACGATCCATTGATGAGTTAGCGGAGACAGTGGGCGAAAAAGATACTGATCGACCTCCCCAGCTACCTTCCTTTGCCTCTGACATTTCTGAGCCATTGTTCACTCAAGGTGATGCTCCAACCGAGTATCCCACGCAGCAGTCTCCTGCTAGCTATGAGCCGACGCAGATGGATGAGAGTTTTGTAATTCCCGAGGAGTCTGCTCGACTGCCGACGGATGAGCAAACTGAATCAACTGAAGTTATAGAGGCGCCCCCTGTACTCGATACTGTCGACAAAGTCGGAACCGAGGCTGAGGAAAACCAGGGGCTCTCCGCTGATGTCACTGATGTCATTCCTCCTGTTGAAGAGGCCAAGGAGATTCACGAGCAAGAATTCACAGAGACCCCAGATCTTGGTCTTCCGGAGCCTGAGCTCAAGGATGCCGAATCACCAGCAGAGGAAGAGAAGAACGACGAGCAAACGCTTGAGCCAACAGAGCAAACACCTGTGCCTGAAGTTACGCCGGACGAATCTGTGGAATTACCATCTCTCGAAACTGATCATCAAACTACGGCTGATACTGTACCGGAGACGAGAGAAACCGCTTCAGCAGATGAGAGCCGGGAAGGAGAACAGCAGCCAGATACAGAAAAAGCCGTGCTTACCGACCCAGCTCCTGTCGCAGACTTGACTGAAGTAGCACCTGAGGAGAGCTCACAAGATAATGCGGCAGTTGAACAACCCGCTGGTCCTGGCTTGGAACTGGATGTAGTGCCTCAAGAAGACACAAACGAGCCAGGTTCTACGCTCCCTGAGGAGCTTGAAACCAAAGATGAAGATTCTATCCCCTCAAAAGAATCTGAGACTATACCACCTCAGGAACTCGACGAGAACGCAAATCCGGAACCAAAGCCAGACCAAGACGTCAATGACGATGGGTTGAAACTACCGGTGGACAACACTGACTTGGAGACTGAGAATACTGGAGATCAATCAAGAGAGGGTGATGTCGATGTTGCTAAATCTGATATTCCTTTAGAGACTGGACCTGTTGAGGACTCTCGATCAATGCACGAAGAGGAGCCTCAGCCAGAGGTGGAGGGCAACGATCATGGAAATGACGATGGACAAACGGAAGAGGAGAAAGCGAACAATTCCGAGCAATCTGTAGAAGTTCTTGACTCGACTAATACTTTAGACGCCGCAGAGGAGACCAGCCTTCCACAAGAATCTAATATGACATCTGACCTGGAACAACCTACACTGGAAGCTGAAATAGAAGCATCACCAATCACGTTACCAAACGTGGACGAGGAAATGGAACCGGAGCGCCTCACTCAAGATGCAGAATCTGAGCATCCCGATCTCGCTCAGGATGGTACTATTGCCCCTGTAAGCACAGTGCCAGAAACTGCTAGCGAAGATGTTGAGCGTGCTCCTGAAGCCAAGGATGCTTCTACGGAAGCCGGCGAGCTTCAGCCAGAAGAGTCGTTGGAGCCGCAAGAGGGCAAGCCACAGGTGGACGAACCGATGACTGAGCCTACAAGTGACGGTCAGGAAAGGAGTGTGGCTGAAAACCTAAGCCAAATCGAGACCCCGGCAGAGGTTGTCAGGGATGACACGGTCGACACCACATTGACAGACTCAGGTCTCACCGCGAATACCAGCTACATTCCACTCTTGGATAAAGAGGAAGAGCCTCCCGGCAAGATACTTTCTCACCCTCTGGACATCTTTGAATCTGATATTCCCGACGCTCCTAACCCAATCAACGTAGCTGTGGAAGATGCGGAAGCGGAAGCGGCTGACAAGAATTTGATTGAGGAAAAGGAAAAGCCCTCGGAGGAGCAAATCCTCTCTCACCCTCTGGACATCTTCGAGTCTGATATTCACAACACTCCTAATCCGATTGACATAGCCGTGGATGATGCGGAAGCGGCTGAGAAGGGCTTGACTGAAGACAAACTCTTGGAGGAGCGAGCTGTGACTGAGGATGAACCCAAGTCTGAAGACCTCCAGCCGGAATCAGTACAAACCGAAGAATGTCAGCCTGAGTCTACATCCGAGGTTCAACCTGAGCCTGTGGAAGAGCCCCAGCTGGAGGAACCCCATACCGAGATTTCTGATGAGAACAAGCACGAATCTGAGTCCAGAGAACTTCAAGAGGCTATTACCCAAGTGGATGAAGCTACGCAGGAAAACACCACTACAGAGGAGACTATCGTTTCGCAGAAAGATGAAGTTGAACCTGCTGCGGAGCTGGAGCAATTGCCGCCTGTTGAAACCATCAGTCAGCCAACTGAAGAACAGCCGCCTACCGAGCGGGCCAAACTGCCTGAATTTACTTTCCCAGCCAAGCCTGCAGAAGGAGTTTCTAGGAAACTTACAGAAGATTCCATTGACCCTCTCGACCCTGTACCTCAACGGCCTTCTTCCTCATACAGACACGAAGTACCGCCTCGTAAAAGCACGTTCCTCCTGGCCCCACCTGAGCCTGATTACGGAGAGACATCAGCAAGTGAATATGGGGACAGCGATGATGACTCCGACTCCGACAACGATACTTCAACGATAATCTCTGATACTGCATCACTACGAGGGTCGATAAGACGGTCTAGACATCCGAGGTTTAGTGAGTCTACGTCAAGCCTTACTGGCTTCGAGGTAACGGCGGTTCCTCACGCAGAACAACATGCCCACCGGGCTATTCGGTCGAAAAAGAAAAAGGGAAAGAAGAAGAAGCAGAAGCACAAGCACAAGCGTAAGAAGTCGACAGCAGGGAGCGAGCCATCATCTTCGCACAACAGTCTGGGCGAGCCAGCGGGACAGGGTGATGGTGCCAACAACAATAATCCTCCCCCACCACACCCTGAGAGAGAAGCACCTCCACCCCCTCCTCAAAGAGAAGCGCCCCTTCCTCCCGGCGAGATTAGTGTTTCAGAACCAACCACTGCTCTACCTGAAGCCTTAGAGAAGGTGGAGTCTGAGCCCCGGGAGTTTGTGGGATCTGATTCAGCCGAGAACAAGTCTTCTGAATCTGCCAAGAACGGCGATGCATCTCTAACCCCCATTCCTGAGGAGGTTGTGGCGGAAGAACCTGCGAAGGCCGATTCCGGGCCAGCGAACGAGCCAGAGCCAAGAAATCGAGATGTACCCTTAACAGCTGCTCCTGCTGCCCCTTTAGAGGATGATTCGGAAAATCCTTGGGATTTGTTTACAAATAAATGGGAGAAGCACGGATCTGCTACGCAATCGCAAGAAGAGCTTCCAGAGGGCCAGATAATCAAAGATGCGGCTTTCGTTGACGAGCCTTCAGCTATCTCTACGCCTCAGCGAAGGAACAGCCAAACAGAGCAGCAGATCAGCCCAGGTAATCTTGACAATGGCCCCGAGCCTTCTTCAGAAGAGCATGGCGACAAGCAAGATCCCTCCGTTTCTAGCCCCAGATCATCAACGGAGAGGGGTATCCGGCCAAGTTCAGCATCTAGTCAGGGAAGCGAGAGGTCCAATCGGCCTTGGTTCACAGGCATCAGTGGAAGCGTCTCTCTCATGGCTGAACGATTTGGTGGTGCCAAGAAACCAACAAGGGAGAGAGATAAAGACCCTATACCTCCAGACAGAGATCCTATACCCTCAGACAAAGAAGACCCTAAAGACCAGTCTTTTTTAGGGAATCCAGCTCCTCGGAAAAGCGGTGACGAGAGGAGCTGGCAAATAAATCAAGTACAGACGATTGACGATTTCTTGGAAAGTGGCAACGGCCCCACGACTCCTAACAAGCGTAAGAAGCGCCAGTCTCAACCTATCAGGCCTAGCACACCAAAGCGAAGCGAAAGTATTGCAGAAGTCACAAGTCCAGAGTTTAAAGTTGGAAAGAAGTTGCGCAGAAGAGATGGATTTAGAGGAGAGCGTGTCGGGAGTGCAGAAATAGAGGAAGCAACAGAGCTCCTGGAATCACTTGGGCCCTTTGAGCTGCTTCGACGGAGTTCCCAAGTGGGGGATCCTATTGGTGGACTTCTCCGGGAGGCGAACGCGTCGGAAATATCAGTGCTTCCCCCCAATGGAACTATCTGAATTCTCTGACTACGAAACATCTGATTATAGGCTGTCGCCCCCGCGAACTTTGCCTTCAGTTGAAGAGTTGCCAGAGCCAGAGGCGGAAGCGGAAGCGACAGCGTCGGAAGTTGGCTTCTACAGAGACAGTGGCTTCTCAGAAAGCCTCCCAAGCCGATCAAGGAGACACAGCACAAGCACAGTACCCATTGGAGACGATGAAGAGAAGATGCGCGACAGCGGAGTTGACAGTGACTGGATAGAAGCAGCCATAGCAAAGCTCAAGACTCCCGAGCCCGTAAACAGGGCACCAGATCGACCACTCAAGAGGCGCCTACGACGGTCTACGCTGGGAGGTCAGAGACTGGGAGAGACGTCGCTACGGGATGCGGCTCACGACCCGGAGAAGAAGACTATACCGGGAACAAGGGAAAGAGTGTTGACAGGAACAGGAACACGACCGGAGACTCCGACAGGGAGATCCAGTCCTACGAGGAAAGGCTACGGAGCCATCGCCGGAATGGGCATCGCACCACGACGACTGTCGACAATCTCACCAATACCGTCGCTGTCGGATCGATCCGACACGCCCCCGATGCTGAGACGAGCCGCGACCTCTTTCAGCTTCTCACCGACGGCAGGCCCATTGACAGGCCCATTGACAGGCCCCTCACCACCGGTGGCGGGCCCGCTGCGAAGCCTACGACGAGCCGTCAGCGCCCAGATTGCGCCGGGCCTGCAGCGCCCAGAGTCGCCGGCGCTCAAGGCCCTCTCGACGGAGCCGCAGCCACGCAGCGTCTCGGACAGCCAGATCCCGTCCGCCACGCGACACCAGCCAGACCCAGCGCGGGCCGACCCCAGCAATGGCCCAGCGCCACAGTCGCCACAGTCCCCGCCCAACAGCGCCGCGGTGCGCCAGCGGACCCCTGAACGGCGCAAACTCTCGCTCCAGGCCGACGCCGTCCGCGGCAGCACAGTGCGATCGTCGTCCATCCCGACGCCGGGGCTGCGGCGGGCAGACAAGCGCGGCGGCGACCTGCGAGCGCTGCGCCAGCAAAACTCCAGCAATTCGCTTGCGCCGTCCGAGGCGCCCGTGGCCAACGAGGGCCGCGTGCGAGCCAAGGACAAGACCGATGTATTTGTGAGTGCAACCAGCTCTTCCTGACGCCCGTCACATGATTTGTGCCCGCAGATGACCCGACCCACCGCCGCCTGCATGGCCCCGTCTGGGCCGCGTTTCTGCTGTTTTTTTTCTCAGCTCCCAGCCACTCGGCTTCACCGCCCAACCTCGTGATTTTTCCACCCCCCCCAGCCAATGCTCCGCCCGGCCCTGCGAAGCTCTGCATTCCTCAGCATCTGGGCTTTTCTCTGATTGCCTGCCTGTCTGCCGTTGCCGAAGTGCTTGCATGTCGAGTCGTGGTCATTTGCGGGCTGCCTGACTTGATTCCTTGTACTGCTTATTTTGCCGGGCCTTTGTTTCTTTGTTGTCATTGCCATTGTCATTGTCCCTTGTCCGCGTCGCTTCAGCTCGTCGGCGTCGCTTTACCGTTTCTAATATTGGGCTTTCTTTCTAGGATGGGTTGGGCGAGGGCCAATTTGGCTCGCCACGATCTCCCACAAGGCCGCACAGCATGCGTCGACGCCAGAGTATGCAAGTCCTCGAGCTCGAGGCCAGGGTCGAGCAGCTCATAGCAGAGAACCGTCTGCTCTCCGACGCCCGCCACAGCTCCGAACAGCACCTAAGCCACCGTGTTGTCACCGCTCTTTCCGACCGGGACACGCAGATTGAGGCTCTCAACCAGAGACTCAAGTTCCTCAAGGGCGAGGTATCTCGCCTGACCGAGGTCAATGAAGGCCTCACCAGCGCCAACGCCGAGCTGGCCAACAAGGACAACAGCCGCTATGCAGATCTACAGGTCTACGCCGACCGTGATGGCAACGAAGCCGCCCTCATGCAGGCTCTGCACGAGAAGGATGCACAGATTGCCGACCTGACGACCAAGCTGGATGCTGCCAAAGAGAGGATCCGCGAGCTGCAGCGCCAGATTCTCGAATCCAAGGCTGCCGACGTGCAGTTCCTCAACATCAAAGACGAAGACTACTTTGATCATCGCTGCCAACAACTATGTTCCCACGTTCAGCAATGGGTTCTTCGCTTCTCCAAATTCTCAGATATGCGAGCCTGTCGCCTGACCAATGAGATCAACGATGAGAAGATCATCGACCGGCTTGACAATGCCGTACTAGATGGCTCTGATGTCGACAGATATCTCAATGACAGAGTCAGGCGGCGTGACATCTTCATGTCCATGACCATGAACATGATCTGGGAGTTTGTCTTTACTCGGTACCTGTTCGGAATGGACCGAGAGCAGCGACAGAAACTCAAATCGCTGGAAAAGCTGCTGACCGAAGTTGGCCCAGCACAAGCCGTACGCCAATGGCGTGCTGTTACCCTTTCGTTGCTCTCCAAGCGTGACTCATTCAAGAGGCAACGAGACCTGGACACGGAGGCTGTCGTCCAGGCCATCTACCAGACCCTATGCAAGGTCCTCCCGCCGCCGTCCAATCTGGAGGGCCAGATCCAAGCCCAGCTGCGCAGGGTCATGCACGAGGCTGTCCACCTCTCAATCGAGATGCGGACACAAAAGGCCGAGTACATGATGCTGCCGCCCCTCCAGCCCGAATACGATGCAGACGGCGAGCTTGTACAAACCGTCCAATTTAACGCGTCCATGATGAGTGAGCGGAGTGGAACGTTGAAGCTCACCAACGAAGAGCTCGAGGCGCGCGGCGCCATTGTGCGTGTTGTCCTCTTCCCTCTCGTTGTCAAGAAGGGAGACGACGATGGCTCCAACGATGAGGAGATTGTAATTTGCCCTGCTCAGGTTCTGATTGCCCGCAGCAAGCTCACGCGCCAACCCACGCCATCAGACGGGGGGAGAACTTCTACGGGCACAGGCCGTCTGAGCGGCGGCACCAACTCGCCCGATACCAGACAGGCGAATGCAGCCGTGAATGCAGCCTAAGGAGGGATTTATGACTACACTATTTATGATGACCTTTTTCTTTTACTCTTTTTCTTTTTCTTTACATACAACTCATAAAGATTTTGAGAAAAAAGTTGAGCGATGGTGTTTTTATCCTTTTTCTTGTTCTTGTTTTGCATTGCGTACATATCTCTCTGTTATGACGGCTTTTTGGATTACGTCTCTTGGATTTTCTGTTTAGTGCAGTGATGAATTTTTTTGGTTTTATTTTCTTCTTTTCAATTTTCTACACCGGGCAAAATGCGGGAAAGCAAAGCAACCTGTTTAATACATGGTTTGATGATACGATACCTATTCATTGGAAATTTTCGTGCTGCGGCGTATCTTTTTTATTTACCTTTACCTTTTTTTTTCTATATCTTTTGGGTTCACAGATTATGAAACTTCTGTTGCTACAACTCAGAGCTTGTACTTAATCATTGGCTTTTTTTGCTCTTGCGAGAACGCGAGTGTGTGTTCATTTTTTATGCAATGTTGACATGAATTTTAATGCGTCTCTTGATAACTCTTTTTACGTCTTCTTTCGTTATATTCGTGTTTTTATTTACCTGCTTTGAATATGGCTAGGCCCTAGATTTATGACTGAATGAACTAGAAATCTCCACTGAGATGCATCATGAATCATGTCCAATCGTGAAGATGGTCTTAGTACGAAGAGGCCAATGCCATGTCAGCGTTTAATTGTCCTTGCTTGCTGCTACTGCTAGCATCCTGCAGGTCTGAAAGAATCGGCCTAGAGTGTAGTAGTACCAACCACTAGTATGCGCCAAGTCAAAGACTGTGTTGCATTTAGGCATTGATACACTCTCCCTCATCCACTATTGGGCATTTACCCATCTCATCTGTGCCCTGTCTCACTGTCCAGTCACTTTTCACTTTCAGAGGGTCATTTAACTCAATTTATTTATTGGTATAAACTATCTTCGCACACATCTCCCCGCGCAGGAGTCCAGTGGTATCAAGTACATCGTCACGCGTCCCTGGGCTCGTGCTCAGGAGCGGTAGTAGTATTAGCAGTAGCAGCAGGGCCCTGGTGACGGTCAATCATCCACCTCCATCCCTTGATCGTCTTCAAGACGTCACTGGCGTGCTCGTCGCCGTGTTTCTGCGCAACCATGCCCAGCAGCCACTGCAGCCACGTCGTCCTGCCCCATTGGCCCCTTTGCAGGTCTCGTGTGACCACCTCCGTCACCTGCGCGAGCACTTGAGACGAGACGTTCCTTGTTAGCGCTCGCTGGACGCTTGCACACCGCTGCAGGCGCCGGAGTACCTGGCGGTCGTTGAGGTGCGAGGCCTCCATGTACCATTGGCCCATCTTGTCGAGGAGGGCCATCTTGGCCTGGATCTCGCGGGCGATTTCCTCCGGATCTGGAGTCGTCCTTTGCGCGGTTGCCGCCAATCGGGATAGTTTGAGCATCTCCCAGTGCACCGGTCGTGTGATTTCGGGATCTTTGATGATTCGTTCTAGGTATGGAACCCATGCTTCCCACCCCCACGCTGTAAGTTGTTCGCCCTGGCCTAGCCGTGACCGAAGGGCTTCGTAGAGTTGTAAGGCGAGTCTATGGTCGTCGCATGCTGTGGCGATTGTTCGAACGCAGTCGACAGATGTGCGAGAGATGGGAAGGGATGGTAATGCGCTGGGGAGGGCGTCGGTTTGGTTGATGCCCTTGAAAAAGTTGAAGAGCTCAGTCAAGATGCTGCTTGCGTTGGGAAGGCTATGGATTGCAGAGAACAAAGCTGCCCATCGCTGTGATAGGGAGCTGTATTCGATTCGTGTAATCTCGGTGTGTAGATTGCCATCAATGGCTCCTGTTGCTTTTAATCTGGCGACAACAAGCTGCCATAGCTGGAGATGACGCAGATCAATCTCATGGGATGCGGTGAGACGCTGATAAGATTGAACAAACTCTTGGTTTGTTGTGGCTGGGTTGTAAGCTTCGGCTAATAACCATGAGAATAGCAATCTTCGCTCTCTCTCTTGGCCCATCTCCTGCTGTGACAAAAATGTGTGTATATCATCATCCAGACTTTGTAACTGTGTAGGATGCAGCATCGAGAGGGCCTGTCCAAATTGAACCGCTGTGGCTTTCCAGCTTGCGGAAAGGTTGCTACTGGTAGCCTGAGTTACAATAAAAGATCGTGCCAAGTTGAATATCTGATCTGTGGGTATGTGGATCTTGATCGAGTCCGGCATCAAGCTCAGCATTCGGTTGAAAAGCCTAACATTCTGGTAGCTGCCTCCCGAAGAACAAATGATGGTGGCAAACGCCAACCAAAGTTCTCGCACAGCGGCCTGGTCAGAATTCTTCTTTTGAGCAGCATTAAGGCCAGCCAGAAGGCTGCGGCGAATTCTACCAAAAAGCCAATCTGCCAGCTTCGGATCGGACAATTTGTCTCTTGTGGCCCGGTCAAGGGGCTCCATTGCCAAACGCAGTCCCTCAACGGAAATCGGTACTTTCTCCATTCTGCGCAAATAATTACGCCGAAACCCTTTTCGTAAACGATCCAACGCTTCGCTGTTTATCGTCTCCAGAGTAGCAATAGAAGCCCGTAACACTACCAATTCTTGTGGCAGCTCTGTTGGTATAGGACCATCGTGATATGGAGGTTCAACTGCTGCTGCTGCTTCTCCCGCCGACATGCTCGACATGTTGGAGACGGCAACATCTGCCGGCGGCTGAATGAATGGCCTGTCGCCATCAGATTTCTCTAGCCAGGAGATAAGACCGTCAAAGAGGGCCGAGGGGTTAATGGCTTGCTTCTTTTTCTTCCTCTCCTCCACTGTAGTTGGCGGCTCCCATTTCCACTCGCTGGGGATCCAGGCCACGTCAAAGTGCCATAGCGGGGTATAGGTCGAAGACGAGGGCATGATTCCCGTCATATTGCGCTTGCCGAGCTGGCGGCGACGGCTTTCGAGAGGCCCAGAGTGCGAGCTCAGCAGTCGGCAGGATGCGGGAGCGGCGAATTGGCGATGATAGTGCTCAATGGCTTGGCGAAGCATCGAGTCTGTGATCCAAATGGCCGAAGCCCTCTGCGGGATTGCAGGCCGGCATTGCGCCGATGACCGCACGGGCATTGGTGCACCGCCGACGAAGAATTTTGATGATGGAGTCGTCACGATTATCGAGCCATCGCACTGGTGCTCGCAAGAGGGAAGGAAGCCGTGCCGTACCGGGCCGCGTCGAGGATTGTGTCCGCTTCGTTGCTCGGATTTGTCCCTCTCTCCACAAAATTGGAAGCTCTGCACAGATTCTGGAGATGCTGGAGCTAACGCGGTGTATCGGGAAAAACTGTAGTTCCGATGAAGATTACGTAGCGCAACGGCACCGCAGAGGCACGAGGTACCTGCACGAGGTACCTGCAGCGCACGAGGCACAAAGCACGAGGGGTCAGAGCTCAACGTATCCGGTACAGTGCAAAGCGCCCCGTAGTTCAACTGGAAGTGCGCTGCTGTAATTTTGTATGGGGCCCGGATGTACTCTGGACCCTGTGGCTCCTCATGCGCTCCTCATTCGAGGCATATCCATCGCAAAGTGACATTGCGCCGTAACTTGTCGACTCCGCCTCACTCGGAATCGCTGCACCGCGCAAACCCCCGTCATCCAATCTCGGGGTCCCAAATGAGCTGACGGGGCAGATCCATGCACGACCGATCCATCCTGGTCCCGGGCCACCGCAGGCGATTGTGACGCCGAGGAGCTGCTTGTTGGAGCTCTGGCAGCATCTGCGTTTGTTCGCTAGTCCCGAAAGCTCGCGAACACCCAGCCCGCTTTCGCTTGGCTCTCCCCTGAGCACATGCGAAGAAGGGCTCTCGAACGCCGTCTGCTGTTTCACTTGAGGTCCTCCCTGAAACCAAACTGCAGGCGAGCGCGCAGAGGCAAGACATAACCAGCACGGGGAAACAAGAGACAAAACAGCTCGAAACGAACGCAAGGAATCAGACCAAACCAAACAAAACAACACCCAGTTGCTACAGCATACCGACCACGAGCAGGGCGGCGCAGCATACTGTGGCTCTCGTCCATATCTCCCCCCGTCGCATTCCTGCCCAGCTTGCTGCGGGCTCCATGGCTCTGCGTGTCCCTTCGTTGTTGCTGTCCAACCTCGAAAGTCGCTTATGAAAATTGCTGATGGAGCCCGTGGTGTATGAAGAAACGCCTCTAGCCGACTACCTCAGAGGTATGTTGAGGTTTCTCCAGATTGTCGCTTCCTTCCCCTGAATCGTGCGCATACTGACCGGTCTCGTCCTCGCCCAAAGATGGAGGTAATATGTCGGAGGCAGAATGGGCTCCCATGGACGGCACTCCCGATTTCCAGTCGTCGATAGCATCGTCACCTCCTGCGAGCCCGACCCCCTTTGCGCCCACCGGCCGGCCCTTGGTGAGGGCACGATTCCGCAATACCAACAGGCTGGAGCTTGCCGAGGAGCCTCAGGCGCAGGCGCAGGCGCAGCCTCTGACGCTGCAGTCGCTTAAGAAAAGCTGCTCTGTATGTTCAAAACCCGCCATTGTTGAAGCTCTGTTGACTGCATAAATCTAATCTGGAGTTGAATCAATCGATAATAGGCCCTCCTCGCCGCTAGCCTCGATAGCGCAGACAACGCCCGGTTCCTCGAACAGTTTAGATATACAATCATTGCTTCTCAGCTCCTGAATGGCCATTTGTTACTTGGGAACCGACCTCCGGCCCTGAAAACGCCGGGTTCGACCGCAAACACCAGTGACCAATCTCTCCTCTCGACCGAAGGTATTATAGTGTCCGTCGTCGGAGCGCTAGCTCTCGCAGTCTTCCTAAGCTGGGCACTGAGTAGTGCGCCATCGCATGTGACGAAACGACGCCTAATTCTGGTGCTTATTATTGCTGCAGCGGCCGCGCTGGTAGGACAAGTCTTTGTGCGACGACAGTGGCTTCGCTACCGCAGAGAGCAATCCCTGGCTGAAATCTCCACATTCATCTCGAATTCGCAGAACTTTGATAGTGCAACTGAGGCCGCGCTCTCTCTCGTACAGGAAGTCGAGCTTGTCTCTCGAGGATACCGAATGTCAGTTTTGCTCCCTGCATCTTCTCTAGCTGTAGCAGCGTCTGGCTCCGATTACAGCTTGCATAGATGTTGACATGCTAACAATTTCCACAGTAGCCTACCTCTTGCGCCAGTTAGCCGAATTGAGGAGCGTACCCAAAGCCGAAAATGCGGTCGGCTACGAAAGGCGCTCAAAAACTCGTTTGCCGGCGTTTTGCAGACATACAACCAGGTGGCCGACGTTGTCAGGGGCTTTGCCGAGCAAATGGAGCTGGAAAAGTACTATGACATGTATGACGTTAGCGATTTCGACATCTCGGATTCGCGCCTGGGATTCAACGAATCTGAATTTGAGGATGCGGAGTCGCTGAGGACGCTGAAGATTCTTGCTGCGCGATTCCATACCACGCGAAAGATGCTTCTCTGTGCTCTGCTGGCGCTGGATGCGAATGGAGAGGCCAAGGATTTGCTGCGCTGGACAGCTGCTGTTGAGGCGCTACAAAGCGCCAATGTCTCGACCAAGTCTGTGTTTGAAAAGCTGCAGGGGATATTGAGCGAGGAAGAATGTAAGCCTTTTTTTTTTTTTTTTTATTTACCTCTACCGAACCCGTTTCTAACAATTGTTCAGCATTTCCCTTGCCACCCACTCCGTCGCTGCCTCTAACACCAGGCAAAGAGCGATGGCGCTCCCAGGTCCGCAAGCTCAATTCCATGTCGACTGGAATTCGAGGCCTGCAAGCCAAGCTTCATCTACTGCGAGAAGAATCCGATAGAGCGCTGGATGATTCCAATGACATCTCTGAAATTGGACCCAATCTCATGTCGCAGTACGACTCCATTGGAGTTGATCTCAAAATGCTCATGGCAGCATGGGAGGAGGGCAGAGCCGCTCTAGCCCAAGGTATCGATAGGACCGAGAAGAGGCTTTCATCAATAAGCACGCTCCTTTCACCTGCAAGCTCCCTAAGCGGACTTACAACCATAGGCGAGGGAGGTGCGGCAGAAGCCTTCAAGGCTCTCACTGGTGAATCCCCGCCAGCATCAGATATCAATGATGCTGAGGAGGACCAGGAGATTTTCGAGGCGGTAGCCAAGCCGCGACCTCGAAGCATGCTGACGCGAGAAGAGAGAATCGCAAAGGTCAAAGAAGAGAGGGAGCATAGAGCGGCAGCCCGACAGCAGCTGGAGGCTACAAAGGGCATGCTGAGAGAGCTGGAAACAGTCATCAGCCTGCGACCTCAAAAGCGAGCCAGCGCTCCTCCTGGGGCACGCATCTCCATGTGAGGTCTGATTCACGAGTCTCGACGATAATCATCATTCCCTCAACTTTTTTTTTCTCCGGCCTGTCTTTTATGCAACATTCATAGGCGCACGGCAGCATCATATCTCTCTTTTAAGCATCTCTTTCTTTTTTTCTTCTTTTTGTTGATCTGTCTCTGGTCTTTTGGTTCGTTGTCTCTCTCTCTCTTTTTTTTTTTTCCTTTTATGCTTTGGGGTAAGATACGGTACAATGGCTCTGGGGTTTGTGGCGATAGGCTGTCTGCTTTTTTTTTTTTTTTTTTTTCATTGATTGTTTTCTCTTCTTGTTCTCTTAGAATCGGTCAGAATTGTGGCTAGTGGGAGGTGTTTGTTTTGTTTTGTTCCATGTTTATCATTCTTTTCTGTTCGCTGTTTAGACAAGGCGTATGAGACGGGGAACTGCGCAACGCAAATTTTGTACATTACACTGAACATTCGGCATGCTTATTATCTCCGGCAACATGCGTTGGAGTGTTGAAATCTTGTTTGTTGAAATGCGGCATAGATGTGAGGATGGGGCCACCAAATTGAGTGCAGCGGATGCAATGCGATTTAGATGATGCAATTGATTTTCCTATTTCATGGCTTGTGTTTTTCATTCGCCCTTTATTTTGTTTGATGCCATGTGAACCAATAAAAATCAACGTCTGCTTATGCCTGAATTGTATGCTGAATGAATCACTCATTTCGTCGGTACTCCCTTGCCGCCGTCCCAGGCCGCCCAGGTGCTCGTACCCTTCAGCTCCAGGCACCAGACGCTAAGAAAAAGACCTGCCCCGCGTGCAATTGGCGTCAGTCCCCAGCTAGACGCGTCTCAATTGCCCACAGCTTCGTGCCGTCGTGTTAAGTGCTTTTTTCTGCCTGGCGACCCAGAGCTTCCTCCACCAAAAGGACGTGCTTCTTTCTTCCTCGCCAACAAAACTCTGTGATACACACCGTGCAGCGCCGAATCTCTTGCCTCTGCACTGCATCCGGATTTCCACAGCAATTCCACTCCTTCTACCTCTCGTTGTCTCTTTAATACCACACACACACACACCCCTCTATCCAGTACGTATTGGAGCACTGCTACTGCTGCGTGCACTTTGCCCTCTTGTCTACGCCCCAATGCTCTTGTGATCGCGCCCAGACAGAGAAGAAAAGGAGTCTAACATGTGACAGAAATGTTGGAAGCACGGTTGGAACAGGCCAGCATCCTGAAAAAGGTAAATTGACACGACCCCGCGTCCTGCAAAGCCTGGCTGACGCCAAAACCGAACCACTAGGTTGTCGACGCCATCAAGGACCTCGTCCAGGACTGCAACTTTGACTGCAATGACTCTGGTATCGCCCTGCAGGCCATGGACAACTCGCACGTAGCCCTCGTGTCGATGATGCTCAAGGCCGAAGGCTTCTCTCCCTACCGATGCGACCGCAACATTGCCCTCGGCGTCAACCTGACGTCTCTGACCAAGGTGCTGCGAGCTGCCCAGGGCGAGGACATTCTGACGCTCAAGGCCGAGGACGCACCGGATGTTCTGAACCTGATGTTTGAGAGCAGCGAGAACGACCGCATCAGCGAGTACGACCTCAAGCTCATGGACATTGACCAGGAGCACCTGGGTATCCCTGAGACCGAGTATGCTGCCACCATTACGATGCCTGCGGCTGAGTTTCGGAGAATCTGCACAGATCTGGCTGCCATGTCAGAGTCAGGTATGTAACTTGCACGCAAATCCCAATTGTGTGGATAAATGTGTATGATGAGAGGAATGAGATGGAAGCTAATATCAAACCCTGGCAGTCGGCATCGAGGCCTCCAAGGATGGCGTCAAGTTCTCTTGCAACGGTGACATTGGTAACGGCTCGGTCACTCTGCGAAGCCACACCAACATTGACAAGCCCGATTTGAACGTCGACATTGAGTTGACGGAGCCCGTTTCTCTGACCTTCTCCCTCAAGTACCTGGTCAACTTCTGCAAGGCCGCTGCCTTGTCTAGCCAGGTCAAGATCTGCCTCTCCAGCGAGGTGCCGCTCTTGGTTGAGTACAACCTCTCCGGTAGCAGCTACCTGCGTTTCTACCTTGCACCAAAGGTCCGTTTTACGTTTACTATACATATATTTATGATGATCTGTATCATGCTAACGTTTGCGATTTGAAATAGATTGGTGATGAGGAGTAAATTTATTCCCCCTAAACCCTACGATTCAGACGCCCAACACATACAATCTTCGCATATATCAGGCCGAGCTTTGGAGTAAAAAAACGACTCAAGTCTTCCATCACGGCTGATCGACTACCCACCGATGATAGGCAGAGAGAGAGAGAGAGAGAAGAAATGGATATCGAGAATGTTGTTATAGTTGCACAGGCCTCTTTCTTTGTTTTTCTAATCATGATCTGTGGTAAAGAAGGAAAAGAACAAAAACAAAAATGAATGAGCATATGCCTAGCTTTAGTCTTACAAGCCGATAATTACCTCCCTGAACTACCCATCTTGACCTTGTCCCGCGCTGGAGAGGTTTACTACCAGCTCGCTTTTCTTTCCGCTACTATCCCCTTTTAACGCCTAAAGCGCCCTTGTGCTATCAACTCTCTTACGTACGGTTTAGGCCGGATCGTAGTCTCGGCCGTCGGCGGGGCGTTTTTTCTACCCCATGATAACGTCTCACGCGCCCTGTGCTAGCCCTTGGAGATTTGCGCCTTTGAGTGTTTTTTGTCCTCCCTTTGCTGTGTTGGATTATCGCCTTGGTAGTAGACCAAAAGTTATCTTTCTCTCCTAGACAAACCCTAGCGGTGAGTAGCCTGTTGTCTTACCCGCCATTTATTGTGGCTTTAAACTCCCTCCGCTGACGGCGGGACCGGGCCCCGGCCATGGAGCTTATTCATTATTCATCAACCGGTCAGGTTTGAGTTGGCCTGGGCTAGACCATTGACCTTCTCTAAACTTCCAAAACTCTCATTCCTTTCTAAACTTCATATACAACATATCGTTATTTTATTCTTATTTCCTTCAATCTGACGTTTCATTTTCAAGATACCCCTCCGGAGTTCGGCGCGCAGTATTCTTCACTTCCTAGCAGGAAAAAAAACTATGTCTGACTCAGTGGTGCTTGCGCCACGAGTATTGGCGGTGGCCAGCCATGTAAGCTGTGTTGATGAGTTTACAATGAAGATTTTTATGATGATTCATTTCATGGGCCTGAGCTAACTGTGCTGTTCTCGCAGGTTGTCTCAGGGTATGATTTGGACTTGAAAAGCAAGCGTGAAAATGCTACTCTATGAAGTTGTTGGGCGATTTGAGTTAACGTGGGCCATTCCAGCAACGTGGGAAACAAAGTCGCCGTCTTCGTGCTCCAGTCGCTGGGAAGTGAAGTCGCTGCTCTAAACACGGTGCAGTTCAGTGAGTCTTCATTTGTTTATTGAGTTTCGAGGAGGAAAAGAGCCCCCCCTTGATGAGTAGACATGGCTGACTCAAGACGCTGCGCCTCTCTTTCTCTCGACTCTAGGCAATCACACAGGTTACAAGCAGTGGACAGGGACGAGAGCCACGGCTCTAGAGATCACCGACCTCTACAACGGCCTGAAGCAGTCGTATCTGGATGACTTTGACATGATGCTCTCCGGGTACATCCCCGGCGCGGAGGGGGTCACTGCGGTGGGAAACATTGCCAAGGGGCTGAAGGATAAGTTTCAACATTCTCCGGGCAAGTTTTTCTGGGTGCTGGATCCCGTGATGGGGGATAATGGGAAGCTGTATGTGGCGCCGGAAGTTGTGCCCGCGTACAAGGCTCTTTTGCCCTATGCGGACCTGATACTGCCGAACCAATTTGAGGCCGAGTAAGTTTGTTACAAGCCTCGATATTTGATGGAGAAGAGACGTTCATGAGCCACTAACCTATGCAGACAACTCTCAGATGTCAAAATCGTCGACCTGGACAGCCTCACCCAGGCCATCCAGGTGCTGCACGAGAAATTCAACATCCCTCACATCATCATCACCTCCGTCAGCTTCACAACCCCGGACCATCCGCCCTCGCACCTCTCCGTCATCGGCTCCACCATGACCTCTGGCCGCAAGGCCCGGACCTTCAAAATCACCTTTCCGTCCATTGACTGCTACTTCTGCGGCACGGGCGACATGTTTGGCGCCCTCATCACGAGCCGCATCCGAGAGGCCACGGGCGCTGTTCCCGGTCTGCGCGGCCGCGCGAGCTGGCTGAGCGACGACGACGTGCCCGCGACGGAGCTGCCGCTGGCGAGGGCGGCAGAGAAGGTGCTGGCCAGCATGCACGAGGTGTTGGCGAAGACGCGGGATGCGATGCCTGCGGTGATGGAGAGGACGTGGGCAGAGCTGAAGGCGGAGGATAGGGATCATAAGGACAAGGCGCATTATGTCAAGTCGAAGGCAGCGGAGCTGCAGCTGGTTACCAACTTGGATAGCTTGAGGAGTCCTAGTATAAAATTCTCGGCAACGAAGGCTTAGATTGGGGGATGGGAGAATGGAATGGGTGAATTGGATATAGACGCGGGGGTTCCAAGCAATGGCGTGGAATCACATCTTTTGGCTCAGTATTTTTTTTTATCTGTATAGACTTGAATCAAATAGCTGTTTATATTCTCATTTAAGAGTAATCTCATTCCGTACCGATCCGACTCGGTAGTGTCTTGATATTGTATCCCTCTGCGTGTGCCCCGTCTATACCCTCACCGCCATTTATAATATCATGCCATGTCATTAAAATAGTAATTCAAAATCCTTTTTAGTTCTTGCCCGTGCTGCCAAAACCACCGACTCCTCGAACACTCTCCTCCAGCTCCTCGACCTCGACGACATCGGGCGTCACGATCCGCTCAAGCACCAGCTGAGCAACCCGGTCGCCCTCCTTGATCTCGTAGTCGGCGTCTGCGTGGTTGAAGAGGAGCACCTTGACGGGTCCGCGGTAATCTGCGTCGATGACGCCGGCGCCGGTGTCGATGAAGTGCTTGGAGGCGAGGCCAGAGCGAGGAGCAATTCGGCCGTCTACAAATGGTGTAATAAGTCCTGGTCAGTCAATTGATCTTCTCAAGATGCTTTGTTTCAACATACAAGTTCCAGCCGGCACGGCAATGCTAATGTCTGTATCGACGAGGACCTTGCCTCTCGCAGGCACAATCGTGTCTCTGGCGGCGTACACGTCGTAGCCGGCGGCGAATGCGCTGCCTCGCGTGGGCAGTCTGCCCTGGGGAGAGAGCTTCTTGACTTGCAGGGGGGATTGAGGCCTCCATTACTGTAGCTGTGGTTGTGGTTGTGGCTGTGGTTGTGGTTGTTGGGTTGGCTGGAGCTTCTTCTTGAGGTACGGCAGACGAGTCTTGGTCCTGCTCAGCGTCGCCGTCGAGGGGGAGGGTCTTGATGCGCTTGGCGGGAGGGGAGGCGGTGCCGTTGACTTCAGGAGCTGATGACATTGTTGATTAGACGAATACGAAGATTGGACAGTTGGAGCAAAGATTGAAGTAATGGCGGCAATGATTGGGCTCAAACGATTGTGCAATTCTGGTGGGGGGAGGGAGGAAGGGAGAGAGGATGAGTTAGACAGAGGAGCTGAATAAATGGAACGAGGGTCTGGGCTTTTCTTTTTTTTTTTTCGGTTGGTGGAGTACGAGGTATCCCTTACCGTTGGTGTAACTTGTTAGGCAGGGCGAATTGCATCAAATCCAATGGAGAGCTGAGAAAAAGGAAGTCGGTGTGAGAACGGTCTGGCCTGGTAGCAAACAAGCTGTTAGTGGTGGGATTTTTTGGAGGGGCGGCACGCGACGCGTTTTTTTGATAAGTGGTTTTTGACGCGGGGAGTAAATTGGTCCAATTGAGCTGGTGGGGTGCTGTTGGATGTCATGCTTGTAGGCAATTTCGTTGGTCTGCCTTCTGTAGGGCATTGGTACAGCTCGATAGGATGCCATTGGGTACCAATTGTATCATGGGTCACTAATATCAGGCGGTCAAAGTGTATACTGATATCAATTGCATTGACATTGCTACAACGATCAAGGACAATAGCGGCAGAACCAGTACAAGTCATATAAGCAGTGATGCGCACTGTATGCCAGTGTAAGCGTATCAAAGGCTGTCTCGTGTATGGCACAGGTCACGGCTGTTCAAAACAGGCAAAGGCGACTGTTTACATTGAAAGACTCCATTTGATCAACGGATAGTATTAGTCTAGTCGTCCAGCTCTCGTCCATAGTCCACCAGCCGTATCCTCATGGCGTCTTTTGGGTGAAACTGCGCAACGTTGGACCTGATGAGGAATCTCGCCGACGCCGTCTCGTACGGCAGCCTCACATAGGCATCCGAGCTGTTGCCCTTTGCCTCCACAAGCTTGTTGAGCAGCTCCTCTGTAAGCTGCCGCATCTCTTCGCCAGCAGCCGTAGCCACATCCCTCTTCTTGCCGCCGCTGCTGCCGTCGCTGGGGCCCCAGATGTCGTCTATGCGGCGCTGGCTCTTGTCCTTGTTTACTTCGCCCTTTGGCTTCTTGAGCTTCCCCTGCGCGTTGAAGCCCGCGGCGATTTCCTCGGCGTCGGCGTCCATCAGGTCCCCGACAACGGGGCCGCCCATGGCTTCTGCCGCAAGCATCACCGCCAGATGGTCGTCGATGAAGCGGTTGAGGGACTTCATCAGCTTGCTCGTTTCTTTGTTGTACGTTTGTTTCTTCCGCCGTAATTCCTCGATGCGTTTGCGCGCTTCGTCTTCGGGCTGCGCGTTGGCTCCAGAATCCGCCTCTGTGCGTAGAGTCTCGATTCTTTGCTTGAGAGCTTCGTTGAGGAGCTGCTGGTCCCTCAGCGCAGCTTCGTCATCTTTTAATCGCTTCTTTGTCTTCTCGGTCGTCTCAGTCTGCGAGGCGAGAAACGCTTTGGATTCTTGGATTGTCTGATGTGTCTTGCGCAGGGCCAGCAACGCAGGTAGAACCGAGCCCGGGAAGGGGAGAAAGGGTTCCGAGTTGGTGACGTCGTCAAACGCTGTTTTGAGGATCCGCGCTTGGCCAGCGGCGGTGCTGGGGGCATCGTACCCGGCGGATCGCAACTATGACTGCTTTGTTAGATGCTGTCTGGATTGCGCTCAAGAAATGGTGGCTACCTCGCTTAACTGAGCATCATATTCGCGAACTTTTCGCTGAAGCTCCTTTAGGGTATGGTCAATGTTTGTCGCATGAGATTGAGCCTCCGAGTTGTTGCGGGATCTGTCATCCATGGTTCTGTGAGCTTCGTTCGTCGTCAGTAACTCGGTCGATTCTCTGCAAGCTCTCCCAGAGAATGCGACAGTGCAGTGTCGCAAGACAAATAAGGTGCGAGGCATACATACCGTATTCTATACTGTATTTACACAGTCACACAGTATATATTCCGGCCCTGTAGCTGCGAGATTATAGCGTCTGTGAGGCTTAAAACGCGCTGCGGGGAAGTGACCGCCCATTGGAAAGCTTCTTTCCAGCCTGCATAGACTGCACTGTGCACTTGCCGCCGCATGTCGCGCATTTCGTAGTGCTGGCAGTCCAATTGGCCCATCACGTGACGCTTTCGCGGCAGTTCTCCCTTGCTGGAGGCCAAAGGCCTTTCTGCCAGCTCCGACGTCTCACCAAAGTTTCTTCTTTCCATCCGCCGCCTCGTTTCTCCATCAGCCTCCTCGCCACGCGCCGACTCGTAGCCATCGATCCGATCGCATCGCATCGGCATCTTCGCGTCATCGTTTCCAGCGTCCTGCGAGATTCCGTCTTGCCGCTGATCAAACCGTCCCCGCGTGCGGCTGTTCGCGTTATCTAGACCCTGCTTGATATCCTGGTTGGAAATCAGCCCTGGGCTCTTTTTATCACGTCCTTTGCCTTCAGTCCTTCTGTCGGAGATCACCACGTCAGCGTGCACGAGCGACAGGCCGCATCGTCGAGGCGATTCATCCGCATCCGCAGGACACGGGCCGTCGATTATCAGAGTTTAAACGCGCCAGGTGTTGGTATTGCGTGAGCGTCAGCTGCGACTCACAAGGTCTTGACTAGGAGGGCAAAAAGGTTTGAGTTGAGCGCTTCGTCTCTTCATTCTCTGCTTTCGAGACATATCCGTCCTAGTAACGATACGCTTCACCACCATCCTCTGCACCACCATCACCACTGCCATCAGCCACTCAATTTTCATCATCGCCCTCTCTTTCCACTCACCACCTGGGACATTGATCGAGATTCCCTACCACTTCGACACCTTTTTTTTGCGAAAGCTCTGGATCATCTAGACGCGGAAGAAGAGAGTTCCACCCTTTGAGAACACAGCTCCTCCCACACTTATTCCGCTGCACACAGTCTGGGCAGCGCCCTTTTGCGACACCAAAAAGTCACATCACGAAATCCTGCACACTCGAGACAGCCGATCCTTCATTACCGATTCCAGCCACTACACCAGCACGTTTTCCTTCGAAAACCCCCTGAGTGTAGATTAAGAAGAACAAACGAATCCAGAAAAAAAATTATAAAAAAAGAAAAGAATTCAGAGGATCTTTGATCGCCACCAATAGGACGAAGCTTTTAATTCGTCTTCATCTTTCTGTGAACTATACCATTCCTTTTTATTCAAGGAATCAAAATGTCTGCCTCGCCCCCACAACCGACTCAGTCGGCTAAGCGCCCTCTCGAGGAGCCTTCCTCGCCCTCGCGAGCGACTGACCAGCCGGAGGCCAAGCGACCCGCCTTGGACAAAGATGCCAAGCATGACGAAGAGACGGAGAGGCTCGAGCTTCCCACCGAAGTGCCTGCTGAGGCTGCAGAGCAGAATGGCGAAGAGGAAAATGCCAATGGCGTCGCGGCCACAGAGTCGTCTGATAACACCCTAGCCGAAGCTGGCACCAGCGTCAAGGCCACTCCTACTGTCCCAATCTCAACAGCGTCCTCGTCTGCCGTGGCCGCTTCGGCCGCTGCTCACGATGAGAGCTCATGGATCCACATCAGGGCTGTCATCTCCAGCCCGGAGGCTGCCACCATCATCGGCAAAGGCGGTGAAAACGTATCAAACATTCGAAAAATGTCCAATGCCAAGTGCACAGTCAGCGACTATCAGAAGGGAGCTGTCGAGCGAATCCTGACCGTCAGTGGCATCGTTGATGCAGTTGCCAAGGTACGTACGAACAAACAGTGGTCTCTTTTCCCTCCTCCCCTGTCCCCATCTCTTAACATGTGAGTTTCTTGTCTTGAGGCGCATAGCACTAACACTCTCTTCCTTGTTTTCTTTCCCCATTACACAGGCCTTTGGTTTGATTATCCGAACACTGAACAACGAACCGCTCTCCGAGGCATCCACCGCCTCTTCCAAGACATACCCCCTTCGTCTCCTGATTCCTCACATCCTCATTGGTTCCATCATTGGCAAAGGCGGTTCTCGGATCCGAGAGATCCAAGAGGCGTCCGGCGCTCGACTGAATGCCTCAGATTCGTGTCTCCCCATGTCAAGCGAGCGCTCCCTTGTTGTGATGGGCGTCGCCGATGCCGTTCACATTGCCACTTACTATGTCGGTAGCACTCTGCTTGAGCAGCTCAACGAACGATTTGGCGGACCCGGGGCCTCAGCATATGCCACCAGGAGTGGTGCACCCGTTGGCTCCATCCCCGGAGGCATGCAGGTGGTTCCCTACAGCCCACAGCCGGCATCCGGACACTATGGACGTGCAGAGAATTACGGCCGACACCAGGAGCGTCGACCCCATCACATGCCACCTGCCCCATACCCCCAGCCATACGCCCACGGCGCCCCTCACGGTGCTCCGGCGATTCCCATGCAGTACGGAGCTGGTCAGCCTGCCGCATATGGAGCAGCTGCTCCTCACGTTCAGCCGCACATGGCTCCCCATACCGGCCCGCAAGCACACGGCGCTCCCCAAGGCCAGCCCATGCATGCCGGCATGCCAGGAGGCCCCATCACGCAGCAAATCTACATTCCCAACGACATGGTCGGCGCCATCATTGGCAAGGGAGGACAGAAGATCAATGAGATACGGCAAATGAGCGGCAGCGTCATTAAGATTAACGAGCCCCAGGACAACAGCAACGAGCGGCTCGTGACGATTACAGGAACGGAAGAGTGCAACCGCATGGCTCTTTACATGCTGTACTCTCGACTTGGTGAGACGCAAAACCGATCCACGGGAGCCTAAGCTTCTAACCAGTATCGAGCGACAGAATCTGAGAAGCACCGAATTTAACCACATCGCCTTGTCGATTTCTTCTCAAAGAGCGGCGATGCGAATTGGTTATAGTCCCTCTGCTTTTTACACAATGAGGGGCGAGTATCAGTGAATGACGGCGCAAAGGGCAGGGCGAAAGGTCGGCTGGCTGCACTATGTAATATGTTTGCCGAGGGATCAATGAGATGACCCTGTGATGCTGGCAACTACTACAGATATTTGGACTTGTTCTCTCTTCTCTTATTCTTCTACTTGCCTTTTTTTGTAACTGCTCGGTTTTTATTGTTCTTGCCGTTTATCTCTTTTTTTTTTTATTGGCAGTCTTCTAGAGACGGGATATTTGCTGTGACTGGGACCGAATTTTAGGATGAATGAAGGAGGGTGCAGAGCAATGATGATTAGAAACGGAGCTCTACGGGACATTTGGCGGCACGATGGTTGATTTGACTTTGATTCACTGATTATCAGAATGGGGGGAGTCTACGAAGCTGGCTTTTACAATGAGGTGGGTTATCGTTTGATATGATGCCAAGGGACTGCAAAACAAAAAAAATGGACATATGCTCTATAATATGCGACGGTTTCTCTTTTTGTTCATTTATGAAATTTCTTTTTTTTTCTTGCTCTTGAATTTATCTCTGGGGCGCTCTAAAATGTCTATTTGGTGCAACATGAAGCCAGCATGTAGTGCGTACCTGGCACTGCTTCTCTTGGTGCCGAGCTATTATCATGTACAGGCAAGCACCTTTATGATGCGTTCATTTGGGGTATGTTTGTTAGCTTTCACAGCTTCTTCAAGTTGACATGATACTGTGGATATAAAGAGTTAGCTTGCAATTGCCCTTTCTCTCGCTGCTTTGACCATGTTGGAGTGAATCGTCCTTACCAGGTGAAACCCCTTGCTGTAGGGAAGAATCATAGGAAGATTGCTGACAATAGCTGCAGTAGACAGTCAGTGTTGGTTCGGCTCGCCTTGTTTAAACATGTATCTAGGGGCAAAACGTACTGCCGCCTTCTCCCTGCAGGGCGGTATGAGCCTCCTTGTTGACCCAGCCCAGCAGCAGAATCACCTCCTTCTGCTCCGGCACCTCTTCGTTGACGTTGATCACCGTCTTGTACTCGCCCGTCGAACCGCCAATCAAGCCCGGCAGCTTCGCATCCACGAGCTTCTGGATAAAGGGATCCAGGCGCGCCTTGTGGAAATCGTCACTGGCGCCATGGTTGATGAAGAACTCCGTACAGGGCGAGTCTAGAGGAATGGCCGGTTCGCCCGTCGTCTCCTGCGTGGTCTTGATGACGCTGGTGGCGAGCGGCGCGGCGTAGGCGTCTGCCCAGGCCTGGAAGTTGGGGCTGTTGTGGAAGTCGTCGATGGCGGACTGGCCGGTCCAGCGGGCGACCCAGGTGTACTTGTCGGGATGCTCGATTTGTTGGCCAAAGTAGAGGGCGATGAGGCCCGGGGTTGAGGCGAAAGTTTTGAGGTTGTCGAGCCAGGACTGGGGAGGGGATGAGGGGGGAGTCTGAGAAGCTGACGATGGCGATTTCGACAGTTTCGGGCATGTTGGGCTGATGTGATTTTGGGGGGGAAAGCAAGAATTTGTAGGTTTACAAGTTCGAAGAGGATAGGATGCAGAGGAGGAGAATGGCTTGTGGGAATGAAGGCAGGTTCTGGGCGGATACACTGTTCTCTGTTATGGAAGAGGTGTTGTCCTTGTTATATATAAGCGGGATGCTTCCTTCACCTCGTTCTCCACAGCAGCAGGAGCCTCTCTTCTTTCATTGTGCTCAAGCGCGCGGCATCTCATCTAAACAGCTAGACCCTGTCATATCTTGCATCTTCCATCCGTTCATGACTTACACGCCATCCCCACCACCGACATCAATCTATGCCAAAGCCCTATAAGGGGAAAAAAAAACATCTCTAGGATTGATAAGCAATTTCTGCATATATACGTGTATCCTTTTTTCAATTTCCACTCTTGAGCCATGGATCTAGCGCATTTGTAATGGCATGTTTCGCAGGTTCCGATTTATAAAGCATGGAAAGTCGGGTTTGCTAGCATTCACCCTTTTCAGGAATAAAGTTGCCAATGTTTGGTTAGTTTTTGGGCTGGGCGGGCAACTTTTCCCGAGACTTAATTGGAGCCGCCCCCCCCGGGAGCGGGATCTGCGGTACGTACTACTTGAATCATTCTGCCAGGATGATCTGTGTTACCGTTCTTGTCAATAATTGCCTAGATGGTCAATATGATGGTGCTACCTGATTTTTATAACAAGAACTCGTCCTTTGGTATTTTGGCGAGAATGCGCATTTATTTACAACATGGTTTTTTTTATCGCGATAGCTTGATAGAGTATTTGCAGTGTAGTCGCAGGGTATTCACAAAAGCCACCGTCAGCTCCTTATAGAGGGACCTAACTCTAAAATGTACCCTGCCAACAGTCGTCACTGTGGGCACTGCAGCCTGACAAACCTCATGCTGCCATCATCACCATCATCGCCGTCACCACCACAGCCATGCATCGTTTCAGCTGATGACAAATACGCACACGACTGGCATTTCTCAAGTCTCCAGATACATACAGGGCTCTCAATTGACTGCATTGGCATCACACTAGGCCCATTGGTCAGGCTCTCAGCCTCGTCAGAAGCAGCATCATCAGCATCCAACTCACTCGCCTCAGCCTCGCCATGACCTCCCCCAACGCCTCAGCCTCGCAAGGCCACGCCAACACCAACGACAGCCCCGTCACGCAGATCCGCCTCCTCTCGCTCAACTGCTGGGGCCTCCTCTTCATCTCCGACCTGCGCACGCCGCGCCTCGCCGAGATTGGCCGCCAACTGGCCCTCCTGGACCCCCCGCCGGACATTGTCTGTCTCCAAGAGTGCTGGACGCGCGACGACTACAGCGCCATCTGCAGGGCTACGGCGGACATCCTGCCCTATGGCAAGTTCTACAACAGCGGTGCGTTTGGCGGCGGCCTGGCGCTGCTGAGCCGGTGGCCCGTGGAGTCGAGCTCCATGTTCCGGTATCCGCTCAACGGGAGGCCGACGGCGTTTTGGAGAGGCGATTGGTATGTTGGTAAAGGGGTGGCCATTGCGGGAGTGAGATACGGCCCCGGGGAGAATGATGTGGTTGAAGTGTTCAACACTCATGTGAGTTGTTTAATATTCAGTTGTTCTCATGCTATCTCATGCTATCTACCCGTCTCATCATGAATGATATATATACACACACATATGAGAGAAGAATCGTGAGATGGCCATCTCATCCCGTCTTCAACTCACTCACTCATCCCTCACTTCTCAACATTCAACCGCTAACATCCCTCCCAGACACACGCCCCCTACGAGAGCGGCCCCAGCGACACCTACCTCTGCCACCGCACCGCCCAAGCCTGGGAAATCTCAAAGCTCCTCCGCGCCGCCTCCCTCTCCGGCCGCCTCGTCGTCGCCCTCGGCGACTTCAACATGACGCCGCGCTCGCTCCCGCACCGCATCATCACCGCCCGCACGCCCCTTCGAGATACCTGGCGCGTCCTCCACCCGGACAGCTCCCTCGGCACCGCAGACGATCCCGCGGAGAAGGCCAGAGGCCTCCCCGTGCCGACTGCCGGCTACAACATCAGGTTCAACGGCTCAACTAGCGACGGCCTCTACAACACCTGGCGCTGGTCAAAGAGCGCTCAGAAGAAGCTCAAGACGGAGCCTTCGCCCGTCGATCCGGACAGCCCTGATCCTCGCGGAAAGCGCCTCGACTACGTCTTCGCCACCACCGGACGCTTCCAGCCTGATGCTGCTTCTTCTTCTTCTTCTTCTTCTTCTTCTTCCAACCCAAGCTCTCAATCCCGCGGCTGGGTCGTCCACTCAGCATCCGTCGAAATGACCCAGCGCCATCCCGAGCTCAACGTCTCCCTATCCGACCACTTCGCCGCCTCCGCCATCCTCAAACTCCACCAAATCTCACCCTCCTCCCCCATCCCCGACCTCGACGCCCAGCTACCACAGCAAACCCCCTCAAAAGGTCCAATCCTCGACGACACCCAGCCCCTAACCCTCTCCGACTACGACGAAATCCTCGCCATGACGGACTGGTACATGGCCCGCGAGGTCAGCCAGCGCTTCTGGCGAGGCATCCACTTCTACGCCTCCGTGCTCGTCTGGATCGGCTGCCTCGTCGCCGTGTGGTGGAGCCCGCGCAACTTTGTGGCCTTTATCCTCATGCTCGTCGCCAGCCTGGGTCTCGCCACGGGTGTTGTCGACGGCTTGCTCGCGCTCCTCTTCTTCTGGTCTGAGATTCGTGCTCTTAGGGAGTTTGAATGGGAGATTCGTACTGCCAAGTCGTTTCTTTTGCCGGGGGATGCGGAGAAACCATCATCTGCCAATGTATAGATGGGGCATTACCTAAAAAGCAATCATGTCCGTGAAATGCCATCATTTATATCCATCATTCCCATCTTCTCTGGATATGACGAAACGCAAGATGTAGTTTCTCATTTATTATATACTCTATAATTTCTGGATCCAAGAAAGAAGAAACCTCGAAACTTGTAGGATTAGCCATAAAATACGAGTAGATAATGTCAAATGGTGAAACTTATAAGCATGCGGCAGCTAATGCCAACAAGAAAGAGTGCAATAGCTCTGGGTTATAGGTACTATTATTCTATTGGATAATCACTTCCTGAATCAATACACTTAATTCTATTCTATTCATTAAACCTGCTATATGATTTCTTGTTTCGTTTGTCTCATTTCTTTTTCTTACGCTGATCAAGGCTCGCCCTCTTATCCGAAGCACCTATCAAATAATTCACGGCTTTAGTTTATTAATCTGGGCATCAGTAGGTCATCCGCCTCACGCTATGCCATGCATAACCCATAAAGGCGCTCTGTTTCCTCACCATCATGGCCGTCTCCTTCATATTTTCATCTCGTAGAATAATGTCCCTTGGTCGCTTGGGCACTCTCCGCCCGTATTCCCTCGTAAATCTCTTTAGCAACTCCTTCTCCTCGTCGTCAAATGCGCTCATTGAGTCGATTTCCAAATCTCTGCTGCGAAGGGCTCCCGAGTCAAATGGCACGTTGATCAAGCGAATTGCCACATTTTGTACGGCCATACCATACCCTCGTAGAACCCATCGAACTTCTTCGTCTGTGAGCCCGGGTCTTTCCGTTGCCGATTCTATCCAATCGTCAAGAGGCTCAGATTCATCAAAGTAGTGACTGTCCTCAAGGCTATTGATGTGTGGGATGAAGGGCGGCGTAATGTTCTGTATCGTATCCCATGGAATAGGCTTGAAGAATCTATGCGCTTTGATATCCTCAGCATCATTAGGGAAAACATATCGGCCATATCTGTCCGCCTGTATCCCTATCCCCGGCTGCCTTTGATCGAGCATTTGGTATCGCTTGGAGCAGAGGCGAACCTCTTTGTCCTGGATCAAGCGGTAGATCAAGTCTTTACATTTATCGGTGACGAATGGTCTCATGGGAAACCGAAACCTTTCTTTGTGGGCCTTGAACAAGTCATGAGTATCAATGTTCAATGAATGATGTGCGTAATTTTCAAATCAAATCTGCTTACCAGGATGTTTTGTTTTGTGGGCTTCCTCCCTTCGTCCGACAGAAAAGGCGTGTGTCCATAGAGGCACTCGAAGAGAATGATGCCGATACTCTACTAGTCGCACCTCCCGTCGTAGTACGTTTGATAGTTTTGTGCTTGGATCACCTCGGGGGCCATATACTGACTTGTGCCAACGACGGAATTTGCTCTCGTACGGTTGCCGCATTTATGTCTCCATTCCAAAAGAGTACCAAGGTCCTGGTCGCTTCCTAGGCCCTGCTCGTCATGCCGCTCAAAGTCACCTGCCAGAGCGCGTGCTTTCTCGGCCCGCCCTTGGATGCCTTTATTTTCTTCTTGATCCTTTTCATCTCCTTTAGCATCAATACTCAATTTCCGTAGAAGTGAGTACCTATGGTAGTTGTAATACGATGCATCATGAGGCCATTGCCCGTCAAATGCAAGCCCAAAATCAGAGATTTTGAGATGTCCAGAACTGGATATTAGAAAATTATCAGGCTTAATGTCGCGGTGAATGAATCCAAGACGATGCGCTTCTTCAACGGCCAATATCATCTCGGCAATGTAGAAACATGCCACAGCCTCGTGTAGTATGTTTTCGCGAATCAACAAGCCCAAGAAGTCCCCGCCGGGCATATATTCCATGACCAGATACAGATTTGACAGGTCATCGAAGCTCGCAATCAGTGGCACCACCCTGTCAAGAAATTATAATAAGTTTAAAAGAAGCGGGTTCGAAACACACATGCCAAAAGGAAGAGATCATGAAAGAGAAGGGACTCACCAGTTTGATCCTTCGTAAGAAACAAGAAAGTCCCTCTCAGCGCGAAGATGTCCCTCCTGGCTGCTCCGAAGCATGTCCGATTTTCGTATGACCTTCATTGCAAAGACTCGACTTGGGTAAGAGTACGATGAGTCTGACCTCTCACGTACCAGCTTGACAACTCCAAAGCTACCCTTGCCCAGTATTTTGAGAAACTCGTATTTTGAAGCACAGGTGCTTGCAGTTTGCTGCTTGGCTTGAATTGTGCACTTGGACTTCAAAATTCGTATATCTCTTAGGCGACAGCTCTCCCGGTAATAGAAAGTATCGTAGGTAAGGCTATTGCTGCTAGGCATCATATATGCACTGCGAAAGAGCTCTTGATGAAACTGCTGGCGCCGGAGAGAGCGACGATACGCTTCGCTGCAGAGCTCATTGAAATAAGTCTCCAGGTATATTTTGGCCGCTGCCGCTTTTTCTACCGTCAATATAGTTGGCTTTGGTTTATCTGTCGTCGACTCTTCGATAGTCCCCAAGCCTGCTGCCTCGGGGCTTGATCTAGTCCAACGGCTCCGACGGCTGAGCTTCCTTCTTGGACTTCCACCTTTCGCTGAAGGCGAGCTGGAGACGCGGGAATCGAATGATGTCTTCCTTGTTGAAGCATCTTCCAGGCCTGTCAGTCTGCTGCTGTGGGTGGAAGACCACATCTCATCTCTATCGCTGGAATCGTCAGATTCCGTAACACTGGGCAGACTTGATACCAACTCTATTTGTTGTGGCGAAGAGTCGCAGGTCGTAACAGCATCGCGCAGAGGCAGTTTTTGATTGTTGTGCCGTAGTTTTTGCATGAGACCATTCGCCACCGGAAAGACCTTTGCCCCCTTTACCTTTCGTGGTGTCGAGGCATCGTTGCTGGAAGTGGCGCCGGCCGGATTTATTTTCCCGATATTCAAGGACCGAAAAGCCTCGGTTGGATACCAGTCAGGGGCAGCAGAGTTTTGTGAGCCTGTAAAGATATCAGCATCGACCAAATTATGTTATTCGAAGCATTTGGTGCAGTGCAAAGGGTCGAATTACCATGACTATTCTTCCCCACCCTTGCCATCAGCTTGCCCCGAAGTTCAGACCATACTTTTGAGCCCTTGCGATGAAGGTTCAGGATGTCGGAGCTTAAATGGCCTTCTATGCCACCTGATGGAGGCTGATTCGAGGCGGCAGAGGATTCATTCGGACTATTTGGCACAGGGTCCAAAATTGGATAAGTTCGTTGGCCATTGTGATGTCGAGGTAGCATTCTGTTAGATGGTTATGATTGAAGCGGGCACAATTTCCCGAATAAAAAGAAAGAGAAGAGTATGAAGATAGACTCCGTGGGTTGTATTTTTTCTTTTTCTTGTTGATATAAAATCTAGCATTTAATGAATGAACGAGAACCGGCGTCGCAAATATTGACGGGAGACGCGGTGGGAAGAAAAGGAGAGAATAGAAGATGAAGAGAGTTGAAAGTGTGAGAAGAGAGCGGCAGGGGACTAAATAAGGAGCTGTCCATCCATCACACGCTCTTTCCGTGTTTACGGGAATTTGTCGATCGCTCTTTTCGCAGCTTACCTATATCAAAAAGCCAGATCGATAAGAGAGCTCGCATCTAGAGATTTCAGCAGTTCTCTCTCTTTCTAGGTCATAGATACATGAACGATTTAACTATGAGAAAGGCAAGAGACAATGGCAACAAGAAGCTTGTTGATGATGTTATAGTGATATATTGTACTGTATAGACGTCTAAATCGCCTTCATCGAACCATAGCAGAGCCGTCCCAATTCTTTTAGTGACGGCTGCAATATATAATGCAAGGACTAGCATTTGCCCATTTCGCATAATGCTCCCATCTTTCAAACAATCCCAGATCATCACCCATGTTAATCACACCTGGACTCGCATGCCATATCGGGTGTGACATCGCACAATCCCTCACGCCTCTTGCACCAGCCTACGGCTCCAGGCGCTTTTGTCCTCGAGCGGCAGTTGAAAGGAAACGCCAAATTATATTGAACCATGTCCAGTTTCGGGTAGAGATGAAGAATTAATATACGCAGCCGCAGAAATCATCCAACGCCGGTCCCAAGTTTAAAATCGACTTTTGGTTCTTGACTTATTTGATCTCCAGGAGCTTGACATCGAAAGTCAGCTGGCTGTTGGCAGGAATGCCAGGCAAGCTCTTAGAGCCGTAAGCCAGGTGAGCAGGGATGGTCAGTCGTCGTTCACCGCCGATAGCCATGCCGACAATACCGACGTCCCAGCCCTTAATGACCTGGCCCCTGCCGATCTTGAAAGAGAAGGGCTTGCCCTTCTTGTTGGCTGTAAGAAACATCAAGTTAGCTGCCATGCATACTGTCATACGTATTCATGGACGAAACATACCATCAAACTGCTGTCCGTTCTGGAGCTTTCCAATGTAGCGGACACCAACGGTGTCGCCGTTCTTGACGGTGCGGCCCTTGCCGATTGTGCGGTCATCAACGGTAACACCCTGGACATTCTTGACGCCGAGAGAAGACTTGCCGGCCGGCTTGGTTGATCCAGTGGGGCCCTGCTCGAGGTTCTTGGCGAATTGGACCTTCTTGGCGTCCTTCTTGGCCTCATCCTTCTCCTCAGCGGCAACAGCCTCACCCTTGTTGTTCTTGAGCTTCTTCTGCTGCTTCTTGGAGAGCTTGGACTCGGAAGCCTTGGAGATCAGCTCGTCAAGGCCCTCGGCTTCTTCGGCAGAACGCTTGTTCTTGCCCTTCTTGCTGTCGGTAGGAACCAGCTTGGGGACTTCCTCGTCGGACTCGATCTCGGCGACACGAGGATCCTCAAGATCGTCGAGGTCGTCGCTCTCCTCTTCGCTATCATCCTCACCCAGGCCGTATTCCAGCTCGTCAGGAGACAGGTCGTAGTCATCTTCATCCTCATCTTCGTCTCCCTCCATATCGTCCATGATGTAGTTGCCAGTGAGGTAAACAGTGTGTGTGCCTGAGACAACAAAGAAGACCTTCTCGCCTTGGTTAACAGTGATATCCAGAGGCTGCTGGTAGTTCTATATCGGGCGTTAGTATATCGTACGAATGATAATTAGACAAATATCACCCCAGAATAGAGTAGTCATGGGGCTCTCATAATCCGTCGAACTTACCCGCTCAGTATCGAGAGTGCAGACAACAAAGTTCTCAAGATCGCCTGCCTCGCTGTCGTCGTCCTCGTCCTCCTCATCCTCCTCCTCCTCAGAGTCTTCTTCCTCTTCCACAACAGCCTTGCCCTTGCCCTTGGCGCTGGGGGCAGCCTTCTTGCCCTTCTTGGGCTTGGCCTCAGCATCCTCCATCTCCTCGTCATCAGAGCCAACGCCATTGGCAGCCTCCAGAAGCTTCTTGATGGCAGCGGCCTGCTTCTGCTTCTTAGCCTTGGAGAGGTCGCTAGGGCCACCATTGGCCTCTTCATCCTCGTCATCAGAGCCTCCGAGAAGAGCACTCATGTATTCCTCGCTGAGCTCATCGTCCTCGTCCTCGTTGTACTCGTCCTCGTAGCTGGAGAAAGCGCGCTTGACCAGACGCAGAGTTGACCGAGGGATGGAGGGGGCATTCTTGGAATCATCAACATCGGGCTCCGCATTAGGGTCCAAAGCGGCCATGGTGATACGGAACTGTGATATGAAAACCCAATGATTAGCATTAACCGGACAAAACTAGTCAGTCTTCCATGGCTGCCTTTTCTTTTGGTGGAATCGTTTCGATCAAGCACTGGCATGAGCGCTTCATGTCGCATAAAGCCCAATCTCAATGAGAACACTCTAAAGAACCGGCAGCCATAGGGAAAGAGGGAAGAATCATACAGAAGCAGGGAATTCCAAGTTGGCCGGGATCAAGATCTCCCCAGCCGGGACCTCAAGGCCGTAAACGGGACCAGGAACTGCAGCCATTGTGATGGAAATATTAGATTTCGCTGATTGCTATTACAGTTCTAGTTCAAAAGAGAGGCTGCAAATAAAAGCCAGAAAAGAAACTCTCGAGAGAATGTGGCTCTGCGTGTTCCGGAGTCTGGAGGATCGCGTCGAAGAAAGGAAAAAAAGAGAGGCGAGAAGCTCAAAAAATTTCTTAGTCGTTCTTTTTTTTTTCTTCTCCGTTCAGCCATCTAACGCAGGCGTCTCCACTTGGCGATGCTGGCCAATAGAATGACACGATAAGGCGCTTATCGATATCCGTGTCGCTGGCTCAGCAACCAACCCCGCCCAGGTGGAGCCTCTTATGCATGGCAGCGGATCCCTACGCCATTCTACGTCTTTGTGGAAATCTCGCGTGTTAGATGGATTGCGCATCTTCTATACACGTCTTTTTGGTAAGTTCATTATCCAATTCATCATATCAAATGTAAACATGACAATACGTGCTCAATACGTGTTCAATATTCTCACTACACAAAGATCTAATACTGACTCAACTTGGGCATAAGTCTTCTATTCCGCGCCAGTTAGCGATGAGATCACTTTCCGCATTCTATGTGAGTCTCGTGTGCACCGTGCAACTCCTTTAAGCAGCTTTGGAAGCTACCAATTCGCTACTCTACTGGTTTGCTATTACATTTGTCTTGGAGAAGTACTATATCAAGTTATACGAAATAGCAGAGCAGTTCTACGCGGCCCTTTCCACAACTCCACTCTTGAGCCCTTGAGCAGAAAGAGTATCCAAACATATAGAGCTCCCAAGATACAATGTTTGTAAGTTACAATCAATTAGTTGAAAGACTTCAGAGCCGCATTAGAGCATATCTCGCGTATCCAGGCACCGTCGTTGATTGATTGGCTGAGATGTTAGATTCGCATTTGTTTCGTCGTCAGACTCACAGGCCCCACTAATCTCCAATTCTGCAGGTATTGGCGGATGCAGCAACTCGGAAACGATGTACAAGTGGCATGATCCAAGTCAAAAGAGACGTTTTTGCACTCCAAAGGTTGACCAACTAAAAATTTGAACAGAACAGGGGAAATCTCATGATTCAAGAAGCACATGTAAATGAAAGATGATAACATTCGCTTATTGGGTCTCATTCTTAGTGTCTGGCTTTTATTCTAGGGTATTAACCGTATTAACCATCTGTTCAAGTACGATATATGCCATGTTGGATCTTTTTTCAAGCAGATATAAGGCTCAGTTGTTAAATTATGTAGATTATCACTATTTTCTTTCCCTCATGTAAAAATACGAGGCCGTGTTGGCGCATATACTCCCATTGAACTCCACGCTTCTTCTTTCGCGGTCATTCCATAACCTGTAAACAAGTCAATCTATCAGTGAATTTGACGAAACATTGCTTGCATATTTATAAAGAATTCCCCCAAGACTGACGCATAACGCAAATGCCAGGAAATCAATCCATCAAAATGTCATTATAAAATGCTCAAACGACATCTTCAACGGTCACAGACTTGGCTCGCTGTCGTACAGCTTTCTTGCTAACAGCGTATTCCAGGTCGGCCGTCCAAAAGTGCGATATTTCCGCCTGGGCGCACGGCAAGGTGCCATATAAAAGAGCAGCCACGGGTACCAGAAATTAATCGATGCAATTCTGCTTCAGAGAGCGATGCGAAAAGCACATGCCATCGGCCAACCCAGCTTGGATCATGTCCCTCTCGCGAGCCTGCACACAAACTCGGTGGTAGCTCTCGTAGATGAGCATATAGACGGCAATCTCCATGAATCCAAGGGGCCGAAGAACGTTGCAAGCCGAAAAGACCCAGGATAGATTGTTGGGATCTTCGCCACCTTTCGTAACAAATGTGTACAGAGCAGATGCGACTACTAGGATCATCATGTGAAGAGGGAGAAAGTGTGCTTCGAACAGACGGTGAGCCATGTAGAAAATGTGTTCCCAGTGAGGCTCCTTCAGCGTGTCTCTCGTGATATCGGAGAAGACGTCATTCTCGGCTGCAAGTTCGGAGCCTGCCTCAAGCTGAGCCTCGGGGAAATACCCATCAAGGCTGTCGCCACGGCAAGTCTTGTGCAAGGGACGGAAAGCTCTGGAGGTGTACTTCCTGTCTTTCCACATCTCAGAAGCCTTACGTATCGCGAATCCGCTGTCCAAGGCTCCCCACATGTGTCGAATTGCCTGCTTATAACGGGCCTTGACGTCCAAGAGAGCGCCTCGAATGCCGCCTTTCCCACCTCCAGACACGTTGGTCTGGCTAACGGGGCTGAGCACTGTGCGGCAGGTAAGATGGCCGTTCAGAGCGAAGAAGCATTTGATAAACATGTGTAAATCTTCTCCAATGGCATCCGAGTCACAGTCCCAACCGCCGACGCGATCAACAAGCTGAAGAGGCAGGGAGTATACAGATGTGGGAGGGGCAATGACAGAGCTGCTGTACAGGCCAGACATTCCGGCGGCGCACCAGAGAATATCGGCAACGCGAACAAAGGCATTGACGTTGTGGGCATTTCGGTCGAAGATTATAGGGGCGGCATACAGAGTGGTGGAAGCAGTTTCTGGATGGACAGTATGCATGTTGGAGATTTGGGCAAAGTATCGCGGTGAAAGGTGGCTATCAGCTATAAATATGATTAGTACAAGCATGCCGATGTATAAAACAAGTGTTGATATTGTATAGTTATAACCTACCATCAATTCCGGTAACAATGACATTTTTGCGAGCAGACATTGTATAGTTGGAACTGAGCTTGCGCGCCGCCCACGCTATGTTGCTGCCCTTTCCAGCAGCTTCGCCAGGAATATCTGCCGGATGTAGCGTATAATCGATGGATCGAAACTTTCTGATATAACGCTGGACGAGGCTCAAAGCCTTTGATTCGCCGCCAGCCTCTCGTAGTTCCATACCAAGGTAGACCTTGAAGCAGTGCATGGCCAATTAGCATTTCGTTTACGCCGCCAGTCATGCCTCACAACGACTCTACGCGCAGCGACAAGTGAGTGACTAAAAAGTCTGTTTCAACTTACATCGTAGCAAATGTGAGCTTGAGGGTGAGAAGCTAAGACGTCCAGAGTCTCTCTGAGAGTTTCCACTTCTTCTTTGTAGTTGGGGATGACGATGGCGTGGATGATAGGGCCGCTCTGGATGCCATCTTTGCCTTCGGTGGAAAGTTCGGATTCAGAATCAGTGAGCTCGCTTGCCGTCGAAAACACATTGTCGCTGTCGCTAGAAGATAAAGTCTCGGAGCTGGTAATGGAAGACGCAGAACTTTGGCGGCGAAGGCCCGCGGCTTTGTAGCTTTGAACGGCTCTGCTTTGCGCAGATTGTCTAAGTGACTTTGTAATGCTCCAAATGGACCAGCAAGCTCGAATAGGGAACAGCGCAACCATGAAATGAATCAGGAGGCAATAGTAGGCGAAGACAAAAGTCCATATACCAGCACCAGCGGCGGTGATTTTGGAAGAATGGCTTCCATCTTTGGCACTTGCACCTCTGTATAGGATGAATCCGTAGTTTTCAACGACTGACTCTCGAGATATAACATAGTACGAAAGGCCGACCAATGCCAACATGCTCAAGCCGCCTGCGCAGCGGGAGCACCAGGTCAAGAAGCCCATAGTTTCTGCAGCTGGTTATTAAGCAAGAGAAGAAGAAGAGAAGAGAGCCGGATATATACAAAAGGAGACCGAAAGAATAGCCCCAGAGAGTTGAAGCTTCAAAGAGGCAGCATACAACCAAGAAGCTTTCACAAACGCCAGATCCAAGGATGGGAAAAACGAATAGGGAGAAAAATTGAAGAAAGAGACGGAATAAAAAGAAAAAAGAGTTATGGAGAGATCAGCCAAAAGGGACCCCGGCTCGAGTCATTATCAGCTGGAAAGTGATGGGCATGGAGACTTGAATCCAGGGTGCGAGTTGGAGGATCCACACCAGGAGCCAGAGCGTTTTATTATGAGATACATGCAAACATGATCCATCGCATGGCCATGACAAGTATTGATCAGGGATAGGGGTTGCCGTTATTCCATCATCACCAGCTACGAGCGCATACCTTTATGGCGATGGCTTCTTTTCTTGCTAGTATCCATGACCAGTCACTAGCAGGCATACAGTATACAAGGTAGGATATGATAGGAGCTAGTTGCGGTCTACGAACACGCGTATGCAAAGAAGCAATCAGATTCGCTGAGATACTGGGCCCCCATACGGACCCCGGACCCTCTTTGTTGTGCTCATGATCCCAAGTTACCTATTTAGTATCAGGCTAGCCATGCACTTGGCTATCTACCGAGTGGTTTGCATTTGCTAAGCTTCTTTCGGAGAGGCATGGCGCAGGGTAGATGATGAAGAATACCTCTACTCCATCTAGGCATCTCATGCTCAGCATCTGCTGCGTTAGTCATATCTGAGAGCCCTGGTATCTTGATCCTTTGCTTCTGGAGAGAGGCTGAGGGCAACGTAACGATGGAGTTGTACAGCCTCCAACAACACGGGATTTGCAACAGTACCCTTGGAAGTGCTCTCAGGAGACGGGAATACTTGTTTGTTCAAATCCCGCACCACTACTCCAGAGCTCAAAACAGTAGTATGTCATTACCCACAGGCTAGAAGCCGCGCCATTGTTATCGTGACTACCCACAATGAGACAAGGTGGGAACTGTGCTGAATGCCGGGAATACGCTCATGCCTGTACAAAATACATGCTCCGTTTCCGTGGTATGAGCAGTGTTGTTCCGGAAATCGGATTTCAATTTTCTGTAAAGCGTAAAGCAGCCATCTTTTTCATGATGGAGAGATGCTAAGCCGCAGCCATGACGTGAGACGATATGTCATTTTGGAAGGATTATGCCGAGATTTGAAGAAGACTCCCCAATACCCAGACAAGAGAAGCTTTTTCGGGATGGTTATACGATTTCCAGGAAACTGCGATGGGAAAGACAGGGAATTCTGAAAGCTTCTATGATCCTAGATATTATGCTTAATACGAAACTACATGAACTCTTCTTATAGTACTTGGGGCAGAATCCCAAGCCAAGAAAGTAGAGTTCTCCTTTTAGCGGTCAAATATGATGTTACTCCAGGGAAACAACCCCCTACCGTCTCCATTTCTTCAACGTTTATCAAGTCCACAGCCATCTCATTCTACAAGCACCAACATGGCCGTTCCTTGAATTCAATGCCCAGACACGGGCTCCTATCTTAATCTCGGCTTTAGCGCCTCTCGCTTGCCAATACTTGTACATACAAACTAGTAACGACGAAGCCTTCTGGACCAACCCAAAGGCCACACGGCCCGGCATGTGAAGCCCAATGGACGACGGCCAGCTTCGAGAGCGGGTCAGCAGCGAGTCGAGCGTTATTCTCTCTTTTCTCTCTCCTGTTTACTAGGGAGCCTAGGCGCGTGAACATCAAATGCGGTTCCCCCCCTGTAGGCCCGCTACGAGATCGGCGCTTTGCAGATTGTCCTATTACAGCGCGCCTTTGACGCATGCCGTGCGAACCCCAGAACAAAGGGCGCTGAAGAATGGCTGATTGCTGAAAAGCCACGAGAATTTCAGGCGCATGACGAGAATGATTATCTTTTTGCATGTATTATTCAATACTAAGTACTGATAGCAGCGATAACTATTTGCCTCAGTATGTGACTTAAAGTAGGTAGCATGCGCTGCTATGAGAAATACAGCTCTCTGGACCCTCACTTTATGCGGGATCGGTCTAAAGCGACTCCATCGTAAAACACTGCCGAGATACGCGTACGGGGCACGTAATACGCAGCGGCGGTTTAGTACCGGCGGCACGACTTTATGAGGAATCCTCTTTCAGCCATCGGAGGATTACCTCAGCGGTTTTGTATCCATTTTGTAGGCATCCATTCAAGCCATTGTAGCTCGTTGGTTAAGCTTCGCAACTCAAAACGAAATGTTAAAGGCTACGCCATCACGGGCATCGGACATTCAAACTCCTTCGGCCAGGTAAACGTCGGTGTCCATCATTGCGTGGCTACCGCGACTTGCGTGGAACCATTTGCCTGCGCATCAGTTTCAGCCTCCCTGAACGGGCCCAGTAAAGCTGTTAATCCTACCCACTCTGGTGACATTTCTCCTTTAGAGTTGCGAGTCAATATCCGTCAAAGATTCAAGCAATTTGACGAGCATATCGAAAACCTAGAACAGTTGTTGGTCAGCTTTGTGTTACGGGCATTTTTGCCATTGTCAAAGGGTAGATTATCTTATACGCGAGAATTCGCGACGTCTCACCGACATAAGGTAGTAGAGCTTCAAAGGCTTTTGAGTAGCATGGCCTTGGGGGAGATTAAAAATGCTGTGCAATGGTCAATGCCGCAGCCTGCGATTGTACCTAGGTAATATGGATCCTTTTTAAGTGGCAAGGTCTCAGGGAAGGTTAAAAATGCTGTGAAGGTGGAGAGACTCAATTGCAGCCAGCTGCTTACCCATACAAGCGCAAAGGTAGCTGAGAATTTACCACTACTCCTACTATTCACCCCCAAAAACTTGCACAAGTTCTTCGATCATCAAGTGATTGTTTCTGTAGTAAGTCTGAAAGATTTCCCCTCTCCCTGGTTTTTCCATTTTGGAATTTTGAAAAGCGCACCTTTCAACCAAGTACATCATTTAAACCATGCGCCAGAGCACTTGAATGATCACAAACTAAGAGACAAGTTGCATATTGTTACGAGGAAAGAAAAAAATCGTAAGGGACATGCTATGATGAGAATTGAAATACCATGACAGTTGCAGTGCGTTACACGACTTCATCATGAGATGTAAGTTTTAGAAATGCGTGCGACCTCAGGAATCAATGTATCTCAGTGATATAATAGAATTACAAATAACATATGTCTAAAGAGGCCATGTATTATGAGCAAATAGTAAACAGAAGTTGTTTGCACAAGTTCATCTTGCATTCGGAAGGATTCAAGGTTAACTTTTCCCAGCACATAGCCACGATGTTAGCGAGGATTTACAGGGGCACTCCCGCCGCCTTCGACATTCTTAGGCTCTGCCAAGTCCATTTTGGCCAAGCCAGACAGCACTTGCTTCTCCATCCAATTGCAGCGCGCGATAAGGGCAGTTACCCCGCTTTAATATTTTTTTGCCAGCCCAATCTTCGCAATCAGTTTCGAGGCTCGAGTGCGCAGAATCATACACTTCTAACATACAGGAAGCGAAGGGAGCCGTCTGCTCTCCCACAAAGTCAACACAATGGGGCTGCTTGCTGAGTCAAGGACGTAAGCTATTTGCGGACGGAGTGATTGTTGGAAACAGTCTCTAATATCAATTCAGGCGCCGGAAAATCCAGCACGATCCCAACAACACAAGATGGACTCGCGACACCACCACGTTCGGCCAGAAGATGCTGAGGTCGCAAGGCTGGGAACCCGGCCAATTCTTGGGAGCCAAAGACTCAGCACACTCTGAGTTCCACACCGCTGCGAATGCGTCGTACATCCGAGTCTCGCTCAAAGATGACATGAAGGGTCTCGGCTATAGCAAGTCCAAGGAGGACGAAGTCACCGGTCTCGACGTCTTCTCCGACCTACTGAGCCGTCTGAATGGAAAATCCGAAGCTGAAGTGGAAGAGAAGCAGCAAGCCCGACTTCAGGTCAAGATGCACGCCTATGTCGAACAGAAATGGGGTCCAATGAGATTCGTGCGAGGAGGCCTGCTGGTTGGCGATGTCATGGAAGAAGAGAGTGACAAGTCAAAAGACAATTCGGATGAATCAGAGAGTTCTTCTGAAACAGACAACAAGAAGTCCAAATCTAAGAAGAGAAAGGCTGAATCTCTGAAAGACGATGATGAGCAGTCAGAAGATGAGGAAGACGAGAAGAAGAAGAAGAAGAAGCAGCGAAAGGAAGAGCGAAAGGCTAAGAAGCTGGCAAAATCTGAGTCTGCCGAATCCAGTGACTCAGAAAAGGCCAAGAAGAAGGAGAAAAAGAGGGAGAAGAGGGAAAAGAAGGAGAAGAAGGAAAAGAAGAAGTCGAAGAAAGACAAGGCTCTAGCTGAAAAGGAGACCAGTGAAGACGCTGCAGAATCAGACGACACAGTGGAGAACCCATCATCGTCAAATAGCAGCTCAGAGAAAGTAAAGAGCTCCAAAAAGGACAAAAAGGAGAAGAAGGAGAAGAAAGAAAAGAAGGACAAGGACAAGAAGAAAAAGAAGAAGAAGGATGCAGACACATCCGACACAGAGATGCCCGATGCAGCTCCCTCAGTATCGCGTTCTGGGACGGCTACTCCGATAAGCACAGGCACATCAACACCATTGAGCCGCAACTTTTCCAGAGCACGATTCATTGCCCAGAAGCGAGCTGCTTTCGCGGATACCCAAGCATTAAAACAGGTACTTACACTTGTTGTCTATTCTTCTCCGAACGACCAATTTGCTAACAAAAAAATAGATCTTCATGGTCAAGGCATAGAAAAATGATATTTCTAAGCGCGGCGTTGATTTAATAAAAGTCCTTTTGCAAATTCATTCTCGACTGCTCAGAGGGCTTAGATCGGAATTCTTTTACAAAGGCTTAGACTAGAAGATTCTGGTATAATTGCGCATGGAGCATTGTTGGCGTTGTATATACGGATGGGAGGTTGTCAATTCGAGACTTTTGCATGTAGCTTTTGTACTTTATGTTGAAAATGAACTTGACTTTGAACAATAGCATTTGAAAAAGCACATGGAAGATCAGTGAGACGATATCAAGATCCATTTGGTGATGTAAACAATATACCCAAGACTATTGTATACTTTTGCTTTGATTGACAATTCACTTGAACTAACATGCTTTTATATAATTATGCAATTCTCCTTTTCTTTTCTTTTTCTTTTTTGCAAATTTATATCTGAATACTCCCTTGTATTGATTGGCCTCTGACAGATTGCTCTTGATACACCAGCGACTAGTGGCTGCTGTTTTGCGCTATCCCAAATTTGTCCACCGCCTACCCTTCCTAGCCACAGAAAATCAATCCGCCGGCAGAAAACAATAATTTTCCTCCAACTCCAAGCAAACACCAAAAAACTTGCGATCAAAAAGTTCACAATATTACTTATACCCCTAGATCCTTTTTGTTGCCACCCTTCTACCAAAATCAAAATAGGAAACTATTTCAATTATCAAAAACAAACGAAGAAGAGAGAGCCAAGCAGATAAAAAAAAAGGAAAAATGTCGGGCTCCTCGCCTGAATTCCTTCGCTTCACCGGCCACCGGTCCTTCGCCCGGCGCCTCACCATCTCGACCCTCACCGGCCGTCCCATCCACATCACCAAAATCCGAAGCTCCTCGCCCACGAACCCCGGCCTCGCGCCCCATGAGGTCTCCTTCCTGCGCCTCCTCGAGGCCGTCACCAACGGCAGCTCCATGCAAATCTCGTACAGTGGCACCACAATCACATACCACCCGGGCCTCATCACGGGCACAATCGCCGGCCTGGGCGCCGCCGAGGGCGACGTCATCGAGCACAGCATCCCCGTCACCTGCACGAGGGGCATCACCTACTTCCTGCTGCCGCTGTGTCTGCTGGCGCCCTTTTCAAAGGCGCACATGAATGTGCGGTTTTCCGGCCCCGGCGTCATCACATCCTCCACTGAGACTGGCGACGTCTCGGTCGACACGTTTCGTACTGCTATCCTCCCCCTCTTTGGACTGTTCGGCATCCCTCCCGCACGAATTGAGCTCCGAGTCCTGCAGCGCTCCTGCGCCGGTCCTGGCGGCAAAGGCGGCGGCGGCATCGTCGAGCTCCGCTTCGCCAGCCAAGTCCGCTTGCCCAAGACGCTGCATCTCAACCGAAGTCCCGGCCGAGTAAGGAAGATACGAGGAGTTGCTTACTGCACTGGTGTGTCTGCCTCAAATAACGCTCGCATGATACATTCCGCCCGCGAGATCCTAAACCCGTTCGTCACGGACATCCACATCGCGGCACAGTACGATCAGGCTCCATTGGTGCCTACAGGAGATAAAGCAGGTAGCAAGCGAAGACTGGGCATTGGATATGGCCTGAGTCTGGTGGCAGAATCCAGCTCTGTGGGTGTCATATACTCTGCAGATGTCGTCGTGTTGCCTTCTGGTGGAGAGGTCCCGGAAGATATTGGAAAGAGATGCGCCTACCAGCTGCTGGAGACCATCGCAAAGGGCGGCTGCGTGACTCCTGTGTCAGCAGGCTCTGTGCTTACGCTGATGGCTATGGGTTCCGAAGATGTTGGCAGATTAAGAATTGGCAGAGATATCCTTGGTACTGAGGAATTGGTTGAGCTTGCAAGAGATCTAAAGACGTTTGGCGCAAGTAGCTGGGGGCTGCGAGACGTTGAGGAAGACGATAGCGGGGATATTATCGTTTCCGTCAAGGGCACCGGTGTCGGTAATGTGGGAAGGAAAGTCGCCTAAGCTAAATAAATTAATCAATAGGAAAAGATGCCATGTCTCCTTATCTTGCTTTGGCATTTGGCGAAAATTACAGCGAAATATAGCAAGTCGGTGGAGGCTTTGGTTTGATAAAAGTTGAATTACCCGTTCCGTAGGTATATATTAATATGTACATACATGCCCTAGTTGCTAGGGCGAGTTATTTGATTCCGAAGAGTAGCGCCTCGACGCCGAGTCCGTATCCTCGCCATAGTTGCCCGATAACCAATAGCCTGGAGAGACAAGGCAGTTGAGCCTCCAGTCTTCATCAAGGCGGTTTTCATTGTATGAATGACATGATATTCGTTAAGCACGGCGTTGCCAGAGCTCATGATATCGGATAAATGTGTTCTCAGTGATTCGTCGTTCGAGTTGTCCCCGGTAACGGCCTGTAGCTGCTCGGAGCGGTCGTAGCGTTCATCTGCGCCTTCGCCATTCCCTTCGCCATTGCCCTGTCTATCAAGCTGCTGCAGCTCAATCTCGTCCGTCTCGTTAACCGTCACACCCGAGTCATGCCGTGAAACTCCTCGCTCTTCTGCGTCTAGATCTTCAGGGGAGCGTCCGGGGATGGGCTCAAGAACTCGATTGGAAAGTGGGCGGAATGTCTTGAGTGCAACTCGTAAGCCCTCTCGTTGATTGTGTATCGAAAGCATCAGCGACTGGATGGCAAGGATGATCAAATCAAACAATAGATAGTATAATCTATAGCTGGAAGGCATTTGCCCGACGAAATCGATAATCAACCCCCCCGTGTTGATATCCTCGATGATACTCAGGCCCCAGAGGAAGTGAATCAAAGAGATGCGACAGCATGCATAGTATATTAGGCACTAGTATCACAAGGACGTGTATATGAGTGGCCGGCATGAGCAGAGCGAAGGATTCGTCTTTAGGGGAGAGATACATGTATTGCGGTATGGCGCGCAGGATGAACTTGAGCATCGAGCATCTATATCACAGGAGCCGGATTAGTGTGCGGGTTCCTCCTAAACGAAGCCAATGAGGGCCATTTGGGGACAGCGAGAGGGAGGAAAGTTATGTCAACGCACTCCATATAATACATAGAGCTCAGTTCGGCAAATATGACAAGATCAAGTGTCTTGAGCAAATGTGTGAGAAACCCAAGCTTCTTGGCTAGTCCTGGATTCTGCTTCTTCTTGCTCCTCCTCTTATGCTGCCGGCCATTGCTAGACCTCGAGCGCTGCCGTGACCGAGAACGGCCGTGGGTGCCTGCTTCCGCATCGTTGGTGTTGTTGTTGGGTCCGATGGCAGGTGGTGAGAGCCGGTCGGGAATCCGCGCGGAAGACCTAGGCACGGCATCATTGTTCATAGTCGCCTATCATCATCCGGCTCAACTGAGGGGCTTGCTCTGCATCGAAGCAGGCCCAGAGATGGCTCGAGCTTGGGAGAAGCAGCAGCCAAGCAGTCTCTATCGTCGTCAGGGTCACAGGATTTGTGGAGCGCGGGCGTGACAAGGTTGAAGGTTGGCAGATAGCTAACAAGTCTGGCCAGCGGCAAGCAGTGTGTGATGGTCGCGCCTATTGAGCACTTCGGCGGATGGTGGAGTCATGGACAGGCAGCTTATTCGTCACACAAGGGGTTCCTGGTGGCTTATCTCAACCAACTGCTCAGGATCAACACTAAATCCGGCGGCCAGCCTGCGGGACTTTCGGTACGTACTCCGTTGCGGACGGCAGGCCCTCCCCCGCAAAACAGGGTCTCGCATGCCCCACGCAGCTCCATGCCGACCGGTACATGTACATTGGCAGCGGCGGATGACAACACCAGGAATGATGGACTTTGTACTCGCCCGAGCTGGCAGCCCTCGACGTCACAGAACGATGACGCTATGGCCGAACGCGCCACAGAAGAGGAGTTGGGCAGGGGAACGATGCCGATTGCAAACACATGGCGAGATGCCCGCCGGGTCGTTGTCTAAGCCAGTATGTGGTTCCACGTTCGCCCGTCGTTCCCCCTCTATAGATGAGACATTGGCTTCCAATCTTGGAGGATTCGGGGCCAATGCAGGCTGCATACTGGGGATTTGTACTAGTACTCACTATTGCAGTATCAAGATGGGGGTATATTGGCCAATTAGCACTGCCTTAGTAGGTGAATACTGTATGCAACTGCCGGCAAAGATGGTCTCGTGCACACACTTGTGCCTTGTATAGACAATATCGAACCATTTGTCGTCCATTTGTCGTGGCTGACTCAACCGCTGCTCGATCTCCGGGATCAGAAACAGGTCTCATTTTGCTTGGGCATCGATCGGCCTCTCCCTCGCTGTAAAATGGGCTGAGTTTGACATGGAACACCGTCCTAGCGCCGATCGAGACTCCCGCCACAAGTCGACATATGGTAGTGTCAATCGAGCTCGACGTGCGTGTGTCATTCTGGTGTGGTGAGCCGGGACTTCCATTGGCCGGTGTCATTGGTTCTCCGGCAAATGGTCAGAAAGCTTGTCCTGGCTGGCGGCTTTCGTTGTCTTTTCTCATGGAGCTACAACTACTTAAGGAGCTTCCCCTCCCGATTGTTCCCCCTCTCATCTCTATCACTGCCTGAATCATACCACCTCATCAAAACTTGCCTTACTGAACGAGTGAATTATCATTCAATTATAGCCACTGGCGCCCACACCACTAGCCATCATGAACAATCCCGAGCAGACCCAGAACCCTACACCAAACCAGAGCACCCGCCGTCGAGTGAGTCTCTCACCCCGCTCACCGCAACCCCACCGAACACACCGCTGACAGTGCCAATTATCTAGAGCTCTGGCTTCATGCCTGCCTTTGAGGGCCTCTCCCAACATCATCAAAATGCAAACAACAGCGCTCGGCGCCAGAGCATGACCGACCAACAATCCAAGCCGGGCATCTTTGGCCAGCTCTTCCACAAGTTAGTTCATCCGAGCCTCCGGCTGCCTATATGTCTAAATCTCGCCTAACTGTACATCGCAATTAGTACGCTTGGGAGGAATGCCAAGTAATAAACTGCAAACCCATTTGTCATATTCCATCCATTTTGTACCTTTCGCATCGACGGATTACTTTCACGTCCTCAAATTCTTGATTGCATTTGCGTATCTTCCCCTCAGGATGCCTCGCGCATCGGAGTTTCATCAATTGTGACAGCCGCGGAGTTAGGCCGGCAGACAGAATGAGCTCAGTGTAAAGATAAATGATAATAAATATTGTTAAGCAAAGACTGCACGCTGTGAGACCGACGCCCGTCTCTACCCCAGAGTCAATGCGGAGATGCATAAGACTCGCGACTAATGCAACGCTACCAAGGGCCAAGGGCCAATATAGCCGTTGAAAAGAGCCTGTACTCAGCGAGACATGCCATTCTATGTATACCGTCTATGAACTCTAAACCGCATAACTGAGACTCTATCGTGTAATGTATTTATCATGTTAGCCATCTAGCCCTACTTAACTCACACAACAAGGTACGAGAATGATCCAGGAAACAGTTGAAGTGGCATCTTGTCTTTGGCTGGCCACTCACCAACAGAAAACTACAGCGTGTGAAAGAGAAGGCCAACGAGGTGTGTAAGTGGAAAACGAGTCGGGTTAACAGCCGAAAGTACTTTGCGATACACTGCGTTGTGCTGGGATGCAAAGTACCTTTCCTGCGACTAGCAATCCTTATCGATAACGACGTGGTGGGCAGCAAATCCACCAGTAGCATAGCAGTCGCAAGAATCTTGACCATCAATCTGGAAAAAAAGTTTCGAAGCGCTCCAACGAGCGAGTGCCGGATGCACCACGCTCTACCGGACTCTCCAAAGTATGTCATGTCGACCGATACTTCGCGACCTTAGATGTCGAAATGACATCGTCTGCCGCTCATGTTTGACTGGCCGCGCAAAGCAGCCGGTGCAGGCTTGGTGGGCTGCTTCATACAGCTCTCAGGCCTCTAGAACAGTGAGCAAGGCAAGACTACGACCCCAATCACGACTCAATGCGGACATCACCCGCCAACCGACTCAGGCCGAACTGGCTGGCTACCTGGAGGGCCTAAAGAGACTGCAGGCCTCGGAAAAGAAGCAAAGCGATGGAGACGACTTTTCTGTCCGATTCTTCGAGCAGGGCGATCGAAGCCGGAAAGAATTGTCCAGTGAGCACGCCTTTGGGGAATCCCTAAGTGGAACTGAAACTGCCGAATTGCGGGACAATCTCTTCAATTTAGGGAGAGGGCTTCGCAACCCAGAAGAGAGAGATGCCTTTGGAGAGGTTCTGAACGAGATGGGGGGCGACTGGGGCAAGGCCAGCTCTGCGGACGACGTTGAGAAACTCATAGCGAAATTGGAAGACTATGCACGGTCGATTGACGATAGGATAAAGGAAGAAAGTACCAATCTTCCGAGGGGAGTGTTGGAGCAGCTTGTTGGGGATGTGCCGGAGCTCTCATTGGAGGAGGGTACATCCTCTGACGGAACTCGAGATTCTATACCGCAAGTCCTGATAAACCCAGACGAGATAACAACCAATCGACGCCGAAAACTTAACAAATTCAATTCTATCCTCACCCGATTCGCTCTCGCGGAGAAAGAATCAGGCTTGAAGCCAAAAGCAGTACAGTCGTTATACAAAGCATATCACTCGACCAGATTAGCCTTGGCTCAAAATTGGAGGGACGTCCCCCCCGCTTTGTGGCAGGTCCTCTGGAGAGCATTTTCGAGTACAAAAGACAGCGCCAATAGCTTATCACGTATTGCCGTTCTGGCCAGAGATATGAGCGATGCCGGGGCCACGCTTGACCCTGCACAACAGGTCCTCGCCATTGAAGCCATTTTTGTCGACGGATGGGAGTCCAAGGCCATGGAGAACTGGAGGCGGTCTATCAGCACGTTGGGAGCCGAAGATTCAGAGACATTTCAGAACTTTTGGGAGCTTGGGGCAAGGATATACTGCCGTGTGGGTGATTTGGGCCAAGCGGAGAGAGCAATAAATAAGCTCCTCAGTCGCAATATGAGCCCACGTATCTTGCTTCCGCTTATCCGGACTTGCTGCAACCAGGGAACCGAAGAAGGCAAACAAAAGGCATGGACTGCCTACCGCCAAATGAGACAGCTTTTGGGCAAGGATATGGGGCTCTCAGACTACGACCAAGTAGTCGCATGTTTCTTGACTGCTCACCAAGTTGAGAATGCCTTGTATGCCTTTGTGGACATGATGAGTGAGGGCCAGATCGATCTGATGAGTCAAAAGTATATGCCTTCGTCCATTGCGAACAAATTCTTCCTGGGCAAATGGCTGAAGCGACTAATCGGCGCTGGCGACTTGGATGGTGCTTTCAGTGTGGTCGAGTTTATGAGAGGAAAGGGCGTGGAGGCGTCACCGATACAACTGAATGGACTTATTGGCGCTTGGCAGCGGTCAGGCAGTGCTGAGAATTTTGAAAAGGCCGATGTCCTGGGATGGCAGATGGTCGGATCTAGACTCAAATTTGTCGCTCTCAGAAAATCTCACGGTGAGGACTCCAGCAGCAATGACGCATCATCACCGGAATCAACCCTGATGAATATGCCACGTGCTACCATCGAGACCTTCTCTCTTCTTGCCGAAAACTATCGCATGCGAAATCTCCATGAACGGTTGGAGACCTTGTGGAATGCCTTCCGTGAAGCGCAGATTAGCCCAGACGCTTTCATGATGAACCAGCTTCTCGAGTCGCTTATTCAGGAGGGCCAGCCCCAAGAAGCACTGGCTCTCTACCACTCTCTCATAGAGAACAGCAAAGTTGTGCCCGATCCATATACGTTCAGCGCGCTTTGGAAGACAGTTGGGGCGAATCGTTATCACATGATAATGGAGCCCGAGACGCAAAGAAAGGAGGCCGAGGCCACACGAGCCATGTTTAAAGAAACCGTCAAGCACAAGGACGTGTTCCAGCCCGATGGCATTGATGGGCAACTGGCTCGCAAAATCCTCCACACTTTCCGCCGCCTTCAAGATAACGCAGGCTTTCTCGTTGCCCTAGTCGTGTTTAAAGAGACGTTCCGATTCCTTCCTCCCGAGACGCTCGTCATGGAAATGGTCCTCGGTACCACCAAGCTCTCCTTGGATACGCCATCTCAACGCAGCAAGCTGATGAGGGCTAAGCGAGGGATTGACGGCGAGCTGCGAGCCTGGGCGGATTCCAACGGGGCGAGCCTAGAAGGCGACGAGGATCGCGGCGCTGCGTTATACGCCTTGTTGCAGAAGAAGTTTTGGCCTGCAAAGGGCAACGAAGAGGACAAACGGGAGATATTTGTGGAGGTGGCGACGCAAATGGGGGCACTTGAGTTGCTAGGATTGAAGAAGAGTGCTAGCAGAGGGTGAGAGTATGTTGTGTATGAATGATAATCTATAGATTGTACATTAGATATATGATGAATGACTGGATAGGCCATCTCCAAAGACAGGCGGGTTACTAGGATATAGACACTCACGAACACAATTTACTGTACCATAACATTTCTATGAATACCTCTTTACGCATAAGAAAGGAGCTTTCTACAACTTGTGAAGTTGATCACATTATTTCAAGCGATGTAATTGGTGCATCACATTAATCTAAATAGTTTCTGCTGGCAATCAATCTATTGTATATTAAAGCTATTCGTCTAAGATACCCATGGAACCCACCACCGAAATCCTCCTTCTCCTGCCTTGACTTTCCGGAACTCCAACGCTATGCAAAAATAATAGTGAAAGAGGAAAATAAGTGAAGCAGTATTTGCTTAATCTTTTTTTTTCTTCTCTCGTCTCACGTCTCCTGTTCATCTTAATGCCCCCCCCTTCATGTCGAAAATCCGAACCCAGCTTTCATTAAGTAGGTCAAATCACCCGTGGAGCACGATAGTTACTCTCCTTCCTCGATTTTCCGTGCTTGCACTTTGCCAGCGGCGCTGCTGCTACATGGACAGTATGATGTCTCGACTCCTACGTCAAGTCCATATCTTCGATGCCGTCGTCGCCCAGCCTATCACCAACTGAACTGAGACCTGAACTGGAAGCCCTTCTCATTTCTACAGTCCCAGGCTCGTCCCCGTTTTGTTGCGGCTGCTGCTTCTCGTCCCCATCTTCTTGATTTTCTATCGACTCTCGTGGTGTTGGTAATTCGGGAGCTTGCTGAGATATCCATTCGCCTATGCTGGTTATAGAGCCGCCTTCTACGAGGATCTCGTTGCCGTCTGTGTTTTTCCCAAAGATTGTGCCCTGCCATTTGGCATCGTCGCCGGTTTTGCTGTGCTTCTTTTTAAGAGCTGAAAAGCATGATATGTTAGCCAAATGTTTAAAAAGGGAAGACACGCTCATGTTCATTTATTTTGTTATTCCCCTCATCGTGTGCTTGTTTTTTTCTCTTACCTGCCAGATAGTCGGTAGCATCCGATTCAGTATCTCCGCTACCCAGCTCCATCATCTCCTTCATGCGCGTCCCAGAGAACCACTCTATAAACTCTTCCACCCCTCTTAGATCTTCTTCCCCCTTCCACAGTTGTTCGGTTTCAGTCCTCTCTGGCAGCAGGGCTCCGGCCTCTTGCAGTGCCATCCGGACGTCCACAATATCGTAGTCCCCCGCATCGCCGTGGTTGTTCATGGCATTTCTCGCCGTTTTTTCGCACAAAAGTGCCAAATATCGTGCCGCGATATCGGTCAGCGTATCGAGTACCGCTGGGCGCGTGCTGTGGTAGCCCGTCGCGCGAAGAACTTGCAGGATCGAGGGCCGCAAGAAAGCGTGGAACATCGAGGGCGGACGGGCCATCGCGAGGCGTTAAAGAGGCCTGAGGCTTGTGGATGTGTTGATAAAAAAGAATAAATAGCAGCAAGAGGTGCAGAACAAAGTTGGGTAGCAGTAATTGCTGTGAGAAAGCTGCTACAAAAGTGTTTTCTGAGGCTGTCGCATATGCTCTCTTGGACCTCATGGACTCTGCCGTACTGAGTAGCTCGCACAGCGCATATTCGCCTCTAATTTCGTTGATGCGCGATCTTATCCAGGGTATCGAGAGGAGACGGAGCTTGGTTGTGGCGGCTGGGCTGCAGATTTTATAGCGTGTTGGGCAGCTGCGTAAAGTGAAGCTTGTGTCGTGTGTAAAGAGAGAGATTCAGATTAAGCTCAGAGTTCTGTCTAGCAGAGAATCAACACAGTGCTATTACACAATGCGTATCTCGCACTGTGAATTCTTTCAATATACGGGTCTAGCATCAATTTAACATCTGCGCATGTCAAAATTTGAAGAGTGGAGTTCATGCAAGAATATATGAAGTCGATTAAATCGAAAGATGCATATCAGAAGAGCATTTTGGTTACAGCTTTGTGTGTATGCTATCAAATCAGAAGAAGAAGGAAAAAAGCGTCCCATCCAGTTATGCAATTTGTCAAACGCAAGATATAGATAGCCAACAAGCAAAATAGAGCCTCTTCCAAAGGGTCATATGTTTTACAAACATTTCCTACTCGTCCAAATCCAGTGCGAGAGCGAATATACCAAAGAAAAGTGCAAAATGATTATTCTTGCTCAGAGATCCCGCTGTACTTGTTGATCCAGTCCAGCACCTCTCTATGCCAAACCAGCGAGTTCTCTGGCTTGAGTACCCACTTGCCACCTGTTAGCATCTGAATTTACTTCTTGATGTTGAATACGTAGCTTGTTTAGACTCACATGATGCTCATCAGGGAACATGACAAACTTGCTAGGCACGCCGCGAGCTTGAAGGACGTTGAACATTGCCAAACCCTCAGAGATTGGCAGACGATAATCAAGCTCGTTGTGGATGACCTATGAACAAATGATGTTAGTTGCTGGTCATGAAAGCGTGATGTAGCTTGAATTCAGCCTACCAGCTGTGGTGTGGCCCAGTTGCCAGTGTACTTAGCCGGATCCCACTTCTCATAACCTTCACGGTTATCCCAGAGAGTACCGCCAAAGTCATGTTCGGGGAAGAATAGCTCTTCTGTAGACCACTGGCTGAGAGTTGAAAAGACACCGTCATGGCATACAAGCGCCTTGAATTTCCGCCCCAGATCGTGGCCCTGGATCCAGTCTGAAACAAATTAGCTGGTCTCTCTCGCTTTCACAAATGTCAGTACAACTTACTCATCATGTAGCCACCATACGATGCGCCGAGAGCAACTGCCCTATCTGTATCTATGTAGCTCATTTCTTTCTCGATATACTCGAAACATTTGACCAGGTCCACGTAGGGATCACCACCCCAGTTATTTTGAATGGCATCGGTGTGATCTTGGCCATAGCCTGTGCTTCCAGTCGGATTGGGGCTCACAACAACGTAGCCTTGCTCAGCAAAGATGGCAGGGTTCCACCGAGTACTCCAATCATCTCCCCAGGCCCCCTGTGGTCCACCGTGTACCAAGAAAGCCAAGGGGTACTTTTTAGAAGGGTCAAACGTTGAGGGGAGAGTGACCAAAGCATGAACCTTATAACCCTTGGAGCCCTCGTACCAGATCTCTTGACACTGTGATCTAGTCAAAGAGAAAGCTCGACCTTGTTTGGTTGTAGAGGAGACAACGGTGACCGATCTAGTAGCAGGGTCGAGTATCGAATAGTTGGAACTTTCGACTCGTGATCTCGTTGTTATCAGAAGCGATGAGCTGTCGCCGAGAACCTTTGCCTCAGCCACAGATCCGTCTTCGTGAATAGGGGCGGGCAGAGATTTGGCTTCCAACGGCGATGATGGCAGTTTCCACAGGACAACACGAGCATGCTTTTCGGCCGCAACGTACAGTTCCTTGTTGTCATGGCTCCACACGATCCAGTCGGGCTTGAGATCCCAGCCACCCTTGTCATCGTCGGTCTCGTAAAACTCTTGGACATTGCTCAGATCCGTCACGTCTGGAATCAACAACAGTCTCGTCTTATCGGCCTCGTACTGCTGAGACTTCATGCGAAGAAAGGCAACTTGTTTACCGTCATTAGAGAATGCGGGCGAGCTGGAGTATCCGAGCAGTCTTCCCGTCTTGACAATCTGGGGAACAGTCGGTTTATCCAAGAACGAACTCAGAGGAACGAAATAAAGGTCAGTCTTGGTGTGTCTCGCGTGATTCAGGTCTGGGTCCTTGGCAACAAATACAATGCCAGTCGAAGAGATGTCAAAATCACCGGCACCGCCAAAGGGGGGCACGGGAGAGTTCAATCGGGTGCCCGCAAGCAAATTGGTGAGCGCAGAGTTTCCAAGAGTCCATTTCCCGTCTACCTTCTGCAACTGACCATACCAAAGCGAATTCTTGTTCTCAGTGTTCCAGGAATCCCAATGGCGCACAAAAAGGGAATCGTAGATCTTGGCCGAAGTATGCGACTTTGGTTCCGCAGATGGATTGTAAAGCTGCCCGTCAGGAGTCGTCAGAGCTGCACAGCAGAAAGCCACTTTGTCTGCTGATAGAGGCTTGGCTTTGACGCTAGAAATGCTTCCAGCGAAGCGGTGGATGGTGTTTGTTCTACATATAAAGTGTCAGCTTCTTCATAAAGAAACTTCATTCTCAATGCTGAACCGCTGGGGAATCCGCTTACTCATTTGCGTCGAGGACATGTTGCGCCACCAGCGCCGAGGCACCGTTATCGAGGCCCTTGACATAGGCAACTTCCTTTTCGCTGATCCAGATAGGCTCGCTGGCCGCGGAGTCTTCGGAAACCAGGTGCGATGTTCCTTCTTTGATGTTGAGCACTCGGATCTGCGCAGTTTTGGAGTGGGTGTCGAACGAGTACGTCGAGACCTAAGAAGTGACGCCGTCTTAGTTGGGTTCCCTGCAGTCCATCCAATGCGAGCCAGCTCTAGTTCTTGGGTGCTTAAGAGCGCAATCTGAATTGGCCCTTGCTGTAGAAGAAAATCGTCTCCTCCCCAAGACTGCAGAGCTTTTTCAACATCGCATCCTCACTTACCGTGTATAAGACAAGCTCGCCCGTCGAATTGGGCACGCCGGGCGACCGCCGCGGCGCCGAGAGGAGAACCTCTGGGGTAAACTTTGCGGCCTGAATTGTCATCATCAAGGGCTGCTCAATTAACGTGCGAATACTATGAGTTGAGGACAGAAGGAGGAGGAGAAAAGGAAGAAGCAGCAGCCCAATATATTATTGGAGGAGAAGACCCCAACCAGCCCTGGATAAGAGGCCTGTCCAATAGTACGTGTTATCTCTGTGAGGACCCCGATGGCCTGGGAAGCCGCTATAAAGCTACTAGGACCCCGCATCTGCAACCCCGCACTACCAGCGTGTGCTGTTAGACCCAGCTGCTCCAACGCACTATTACTTGCACTGCTTTATTACTTCAAGTTTACCTAGATTGATACCTATCCGTATATGTACTGTTGTTATTCCTTCGACCTGACCGTCTAGTTATGTTGCCTCTCGTGTGTTTGCTTGTACTGCATATACAACACAACACCCTGAGGCTCCTATCCCTGTTTATGTGTTCTCAGTTGAGGTTCCTTTATCCTCGTATCTCTCCCCTCGTCTGCCTACCTAGGTATGTAAGCTGGCCCAGTATATAAAGCTCTTGCTATTATTAATTGGATATTAGCCTAGGAACTTTTGCCGTTGCTATAACCACTTTTATGTAATTTATTCACTGGATATTGATAACCTCGCGTCGAGCTCCGAAACTTTTGTCTTTTCATTAATAATTCGTCCAGAGCAAAGATAAGTAAAGAAGCAGCACTAGGAAAGGTCGTCGAGCAGCGCTGGCGCCGCAGCAACGCTACTAGCATCTTTTTGGATATTTGTACGCAGACAGTAGTGTGATGCCGCATTGAATTCCCCCTATACTGCTAATCTAGGTCTATTAGATCTATTAAATATATCTACTCTATTAAATCTACCTATTTACTCTATTAGCTTTAAACACGTTATGAGACCCATCTACTTCACTAAATCTATCTACTCTATTCAATCTACCTATTCACTCCATCGGCTATTCACTATCTGCGTTATCTGCACTATCAAGTATACCTACTCTATCGGCTCTATTCACTCCATCTTCACTTTACATTCGTTTTAGTCTATTCTATTGCCCCACATTTCTCTAAGATCATCTTCTATTAACTCGCTTCTCTTCTATTTTGCCAGTCCACCCACCTTTGCTCATTTTCAACTTCAGCCAGCCATCTCAATGCAAACATCTGGCGTATCACCTCAAGGCTCAAACCCATATGGTATCGTATGGCCAGATACCATTATATGAGGCTTCGCTACTAGCATATCGTGCTCAATATCATAGCTTCCGCGGCAGCCTCAGAAGAAGGCCGTCATGAAACCTCAGTAATCAAAATTATGCAAGAAAGAGTTCTCTTTGACCCCAGGGTCAACCAATTCGGCATCCGGCAACTTTCTCAAAAGGTCATGAGGCGGGAGTAGCACAGGTCGCTTCACTTACCCTCAGCAAAGTATGACCCGAGCTAATAGAGAAAGTGGTGGGATCAACTTCATTGTCTATCAAGAAGGCCTTCTTATTACATATGACTGGCGTAACGCCCACATCCTATACACTAACCTTGGGGGAATTTGACTACAATGTTGATCAAGTTCCATGTTAAAAACCTTGCGGTAATCCGTGACAGACAGGCGCCAACCGCGACTGAACAAGCGAGGCTAAACCACCGCATAAATACCGAGCCTACTGTGGGCGTTGAGCATGTGCTGAAGCTATCTATTACTCTTTGACAATAATTGCGGGTTGGCCCACATCTTCTTGCGGACCTGCAGAGATGGCTTTGTTAACTTGCCTTCTGAGAGGTTTGACTAGCTTCTTTGGTTAACCGCTACAACGATTTTTGCTAGGATTCTGGATTTATGCCACCAATATGTCCATCAGCTTGCCTTGGTACCCAATTTCCGAGGCAGAAACTTTTATTGTGAGAACTAACATGATGAGCACTGGAGTGAACCTGCATTCGCCTACATGTTACTTGCTCTCATCACAGTCTAAGAGCAAAGCGTTGACGGTCCAGTGACCTACTGTATCAACTTAACGGGGATCAGGGCACAGATCGCAAGCCTGTGCAACTAATCAACAGATTTACGGCAGATTGAATAGACTCGGAAAGACATGCAAGGTTCACTAGCAAAACCCAAGGTTAAGAATTCATTTCATGATCATCAACAGCGAGAAGTGGCCACAACAGCTGTCCACGGAGTGCAGTTTGCCAATATGGCTTACTGGCTCTTTACCAGAGATTGCCATCTTCGAGATGATACGATCATATTTTCATCACCCATTTAACAGATACGACGGGCTGGGATGAATGGGGTAATAAGACGAATTATTACTCAGGCGTGATAACGAAAGAATTGGGCTTACTTCTATCCATTGTGGCCAAGGCTATCATGAGTGGAAGCCCCCGCAGTTTCCATACCAGAAACAGCGACATCTTGACGAAGACGATCCTCGACATGTCAAAAACTATGATTATCGAGATGGCAGAGAAATGGATCGGTATGAGTGAGGGTCAGTTGCGGGATAAGTTCAAAGGCAATTGAAAGATATATCCACGAAGTGGAAGTCAAATGTGAAAAGATGGAGGAAGATAGGCTACTCCAGGCCCAGGTGGAAGCGCGTCGGAAGCCACTTCATGGATCTGGAGAGTTCATTAGATTTAGAGATGATGTCTTACTGCTACTTTTACTATATCTACTATATCTACTATATCTACTATATCTACTATATCTACTATATCTACTATATCTACTATATCTACTATATTAAAATCTAGATTTAGTAAACAGCCATGGCATTTATTCTTAATTAATCAGGGATATTACTCCTAGATATCCATATTGATCTGATAACGTCTACATTACTCCCATGGCAGCCTTGCGGCGTTAATGTTTATTGGATTTCAGATGCTTGTCGAGGTGACCTTTCGTGTTAAACGCCTTGTTGCAAATTGAACAATGATGTGTCTTGTTCGCCTTGTTCTTTGCACAGAATGCCCTCAATCTCATCGTCTCCATAGAAACTGCCTTTAGCCTGCCGCCCTGTGACAGCCTGACCTGCTCTTTGTGAGCTTTGGTATTAAGATGTTTTTTTGAGAGCTGTGATTGAGGCGAGGTTGATATCGCAGGTGTTGCAACGGTGCTTGGCTGATGCTTTAGCGCCTTCTCGAACACCAGCAGCAATTTCATGGACTCTGTCTCTGTTGCTATTCGCCATGGAATCCGAGACGGTAGAGCCGCGAATCCCAGACGTACAAGCTGCTGCTACTGCGTTTCGTACTATTGCCGAGCAACTAGTCCATGCCATTTTATCTCTGGGCCTGCGTGCTAGAAATCCTTGCAAGTCTTTGGCTTTCTGCTTTGCAACATATATCCTGCTGAGCTCCGCGTGGCGTGCGAGGTATCCTTCCAAGTCTTTGGCCTTTAGCTTAGCAATATATCACTTTCTGTACTCTGCTCGATGCACGCGTTGCTTCTCTGCATATTCAATAAGTTCATCCTCCGTCATGTCGAGTCCCTCTGGTAATTCCATAAAAGAGACATGACTACAAAGAGCAAGCCAGTCGACAGCCTCTCTTTTCCAGGACAAGATATTGGTCCAAGCGGTGTCGAGGGATTTTGGACCAGCAAAAAAAGATAATACAGAGCACGGCTTCGAGTGCAAGGAACCGGAGTCGAGCTGAAGGAACCAAAGCGACAGGAGGAATTGGTGCCGCGATGGGTTATGGTATAGGTTAAAAAAGCGAGGTAGAAGGACGGTGAAAAGTTCATGAAAGCCAGGATATTATTCAACGTTGGGGGGGCTCTTAGGATATATACGTAGTACTAAGTTTAGGCGAGGAGGGAAGGTACGAATAGATGGAGGAGTCCACTACACCTAAGGCAAAATGGAAAGAGGCAAGAAGCAGCAGTAGTAGCAGTAGTAGCAGTAGTAGCAGTTGAATCATGTTAACCTGCCAGAGTCAACCTACTTCTGCCATGGGGGAAAGTACCTGTTGGGCCACCTGCTAAGTTGCGACCGACAAAAGTGCAGAAACCGCTCAGAAAGAAGCCAGTGGGAGTAACTACCGGGAGAGAAGCCGAAACAGCTGAAGCCCTGGCAACCCGTCGCGAGAAAGCAGCCTTGGAAAGTGTCCGGGACAATAACCTTCCTGATGGAGTACTGACGATTCTTAGTATATTAATTTAACCAACTGCCATAGACGAAATCTTGGTTCTTTGAAGACATTGATATTGATAACAAAGATGATATCTAGCTACTATCATCTTGCTTTCATCACATCTTTCAACGCCGAGCAATCGCTAATACCTCATAAATCAACTACCATTGCCCCCAAACGCCGTGCATGTCGTATCCCTATCCGACCACATGCCATCCTTCTAAAAACGCCCATGTTATACCCATTTGTCTCTTTCCAGGGAGGCACAAATGCGTGTGCCCCAAAGAAGCCCCTGAGCCTCCCGTCGAAAATGCCAACATTTTGTTATAGCCACAAGTAGCTTTTCAGCCCTATCACTTCCTTGAAGCCCCAAAGTTCGTTCGCTTCTTATTGGTCTGCGCGTCATTCTCGCTATCCTCCGTGTCTCTCTTCTTAGGCTTGTTCGCTTTATTCCCGCCCGCGGAAGTTGGCGTAGGATTGCCCGATGCGCTGTCTCGATACGTGGTGGATAACGGTGTCGGAGCAGGAGTCGAGCCTACCGATCCAGGAGCCGAAGAGTCCTGAAAACACAGAGATATCCAGTTAGTTTCGATGAACATGATAATGGCTGATGATACCTCAGCGTATAAATCTTCCAGACTGGGCGGTCTTACCCCGTTATTCGGTCGATATGAAATTGACGAGCGCGAAAACACGCGGTTCTGTTCCGCCGGGCCCGTCTTACGCCGCTGGGCTGCCGCGCCACTTGTTCCCTTCATGTAGTTGTCAAAGCCTGTGATGATGTTGCCGCTGGGGGTGCTGTCGAGATAGGCGGTTTCCTTTTGGGCGATGCTCTCTTCCATCGACGCCTATGACGAATTTTTTTTATTGATTAGCATGTTGAACGATGCGCCATAACAAGGATAAACATAAAAGTATAAAAAGCTAATGGCAAAACTCACCAGGCGCCGTTCCAGTTGCCTGCGGCGGTCGACCAAGTCTCGCACGCGCGCCTGCGCCTTCTTGTACTCTGCCATGGTTGGTTGCGCTTCGCCGGGTCGAGATGTAGATGCTTGCGTGTTATCAGCCATGCGCCGCCGCTCGTATGTTCGATGGCTGTCGGCGTCACGGCGATGCGGTCGTCAAGTTGTGGATGAAATGAGGTTGGCGACCCGTATTTTTGATGCTGTCATGAAAAAGTAGCACCGAAGTTCTGGCAGCGGGATTGAGAGGCGCCGCAGCGAATGTCACTCCACTTCAGCTGATCGCTGCTTGCCGCTAGGCCTTGCAGACCAGCTAAAAGGTCATCAACACTCGCAATACTAAAAGTATGAATCATCAACTTGGCGCAGGTGATTACTTATGTATATCAATCATAAGTTACCGTCTAGATGATGCGCTCATTCTTGTTTAGCTTCTACGGGCTCCTATTTAAAGATGTATGCTGCGAGGAATGACTGTAGAGGGCTACTACTTATTAATACTGGTCCAGGTGCAGTTACAAACAGGCATCGCTTTTTCTTTCCAACGTGTACTTTGGTAGAGCTAACCAGGTTCTTTTCGGCTCATTCATGCTTGCTAAGCAAGTATGAGTGCCATTTTCTTCTTCTTTTTCTGGAGACGGGTGCTTTAGCAGCAGTTAGCCTCAGCTGTTGTTCTATGCCAGTATCAAAGGTTCTCATCTGCTTAATCTCTCTTTACAAGAGCTCACTTGGGAAAACTCTCTGGCACGGCTGTCTTTGGAGTAGTGAGCTTTATATCGTTTGATGCTTCACCACGCATCAATCATTCAGCGTCAGCCCAGAAACTAGAGACCAGCCACTCGCTTCTTCCATCAATAAAAGACTTGACTCACATCTCGAGCTGTCAATAGCTGTTTAGGGGTAGCTAAGGGTTCGGAGCACGTGATTCATCTTCCAAAGTATCAGCTAGCTTGCCATGATTTGACGGAGACGAGGGCGCAGAAGAGCTATTGCGTCTCAGCCTTTCAGATTCCTTGCCCTTTGCTGAGGCTTCATTATCGTTACGGCGACGATTATTACGGCGGCGGCGTCCGTTGTCATTATCCGACCCAGACTCATGAGCGCCGCCACCTCTTCGGCGTTCTCGTCGGCGCTTTGGAGGCGAGTTTGACCGGGGGCTATCCATGGATCGATTGCGTCGACGGACCGGACTGCGGCTACGCGCTTCCGAAGGACTCCGCGAACGAGAGGATGGAGTCGCCGAGTAACGTCTTCGTCGCTCGACTGACCGACTCCTGGAGGCAGACTGCCGTCTTCGCTTTGGTGGAGGTGAGGCGCGCTCTGAGGAAGCTGAGCGTCGATTTCGAGCGTCACGACGATCTCTACCGTTGCGCGATTGCCGTCTTGGTCGATAAGCATCTCCGCGAGGGGACCTAGATCTTTTTCTTGAATCTCTGTAACGACCGGGGCCGCCTTTGCGCCGTGGAGGACTTCTTGAGCCCCGGTCGCTGCGAGACATGCTGCTGCTTCGAGAACGCGATCGCTCAGACGCTGACTCAGATGGCGAGCGGCTTCGCCGTCGCGCCCAGCCACGATCGCGCCCCCGGCCGCTGCGATTTGGAGGCACATAGCTATCCCGACGATACGAGTCCCCGGAAGCACGGTGTCGAGTTTCGGGAGAACGTGATCTGTTTGCATTCCAACCATGACCTCCTCTCCCACGGCCCTCGGAAGCTCGATCTCCACGGCGGCCCGGTCGACCGCCCCTGTCGTTTGCTCGGTCTCGGCGATCTCGATCTTTCAACTCTGTAACTTCTCGGTCACGACGGTCGGAGTCTTCGCGGCGCTTTCTGGCAGTTTCAGCAGCTTTATCTGCCTCAATCTAGATTGCCGTTAGATCTAGCTCCAGTGGGAAATAAACAAAGTACCAACCTTTTCCTGCATCAGCTCAAGTTTCTTGGCCTCTAGCAGCTCTTTGGGTACGCCCTGCGGGTTGCCTTGAGCGCTTAACAGCAATTTCCATAGCTCCTTGCAGAATGGCGCAGTCTCTTTATCCAAAAATCCCGTAAGCTGTATCTGAAGCGATTTGATGTCGGGCTAGCAACCACAATGGTCAGCATGGCAGATTTTATAGTTCAAAATGTCGTAAACAAAGAGCAATGGGTAAGCAAACGCACGTGTCTAGGTCCCTCGATCAAATTGAAACACAGCTCGATCACAACATCGTCTTCATTGCCCAGAATTTCAGAGATCCTGTTAGCAATCCATCTGTGAGATTTGCGGTCAGCACTGGAAAAGTCGGAACTCCATGATAAGGCAGAGAGACATGGGGACCCAGTGACAAACTTTTTTATAACCTGGAGATTGACCTTTTGCATGTCAACCTTCTGGCTAAACTCGGCAGGGAATTTGGTCGACTTCATGAGCCGAGCATCTCCTGCTGAAGCCATTGCAGCACGAGTCGCAGTGGCGATATTGTGTGATGAGCGCGTCTGCGAAGCTTGTAAGATAGAAGAAAAAGGTTAGCAAGGTGACGTCTGTGCTGCTCTTAGCCAAAAGTGCCAAGCAGACTTCGTATCGAGAATTATGCACGGGCCAAGCTTGGGCCGGCATCCATCAACCCACCGGGCGCACTAGGCAAAAAGCTACCCAGCAGTACTCTCCACGTCTGCTCGTCCAAAGCGGCGCAAAAGTATAGTTGGGTAGTGGCAGCTTTAGAATGCTTCCAGGACCTTGGGCAAGCTTTCAGCGGCTAGGCTGCAAAAGCTTCAGCGAGTGCGTAGGCCTTTTACTGTCCCTGGACCCCGCAATGAGCGCCCTGGGATGTTCGCTGCTGGCGATGACAGCAGGCAGCCTGCCTGACAAAGCTCTAAAAGATTGAAGCTTCTTAGTACATGATTCTGCCATCCATACATTTACTTCTCTTCACACTCCCTCTTCCTTTGAGCCTCTGCCGGTTTCAACGCTCCAGCTAGAGCATGAGATTTGCCGCTCAGAATGGACACCCTTCATGCGCCAACCGTGCCCTCAGGGCCGACATCCAATTTGAGTCAGAGAAACGGTGATGTAGGGAACCTGAGCTTTGGAGAACTCCAGCGGAAGAAGGATGATTTGGAGGCAGAACTAAAAGCCCTGGGAAGCGTCCTTGATTCGGTACGCAAGCAAACCCTGTGATCCATCCATCCAGATAATCATCGAACCTATCATTAATAAGATGGCTAGCATGGCGTTGATATGGAAACGCCGCTGTTGACCAGAGATGGCTTTCCTAGAGCAGATCTTGATATCGCCCAGAGTATATATAACTCGGAAATTCGCCCGTTGAGAGAATGTGCCATCTAACATGCCATGCTACAGTTCGCACAACAAGAGCGCGCATCATACGCCTACGTAACGACTACAAAAGTCTCATGGGGGTGATTGAAAAGTATCTCCACGAGCATTTTGCCAACCTCCAAGAGGGAGACGCAGCCCCAAGCACGGCTGGGGAGGAGCTCCGGATTTTGCCTGATTCCCAATCCGAACAGCTGGATGAGCCGTTTGCAAAAGTTAATTCCGTTGCGGCAAACAGTCCGGCCCAGCAGGCTGGCTTACAACCTGGCGATGAGATTCGCAACTTTGGCTACGTGAACCGATCCAATCACGATGGTCTCAAAAAGGTGGCAGAATGTGTTCAGGGTAATGAAGGAGTATGTTTCACGCAGTCCCATAGCCCGCTTTGGCTTTATTTCCTAACTATGTGTCAACAGGGAAACGTATTCATCAAAGTATCTCGGCCCGATGGAGTTGCTCGTCGCCAAGAGCTGAGATTAACGTTGACTCCGAGGAAAGATTGGGGTGGACGAGGGATGCTAGGCTGCCACATCTTGCCTCTGTAGTTTATTATTAGGATGTTGGTATCTTCGTGGATGGTAATCGGCAGTTATAACAATATCAAGGCGAGGTGTAGGTGGACTGAAAACAAAGGTAAACATGCTAGGGGATGACAATATGTATTTTTGTGTGTTCTATTTCCCCTTTCTACAGTATTAAATACCACGTCACAGACGTAGATATCAGCAGTTTAATGATACTCAAGTTTGTAGTACAATAGAGAATTATTGCGCTTTCGTCTTCATCACATCGTCATAATTATATTTTTATGAGCCTCTAAAGCTAATTATACATTTTATCTAGGATACACGGCACATATGCCAAGATGCTTTTATACCTTCTTAGGTCCAACCATGAGCTCAGGCTTCACCAGGGTGTCAAACTCATCCTCAGTCAGCGCCTGGAGCTCCATGGCACTCTGCTTCAGCGTCAACCCCTTCTTGTGGGCATTCTTGGCCACTTTGCTGGCCATGTCGTAGCCAATCTTGGGGTTGAGGCATGTCACCAGCATCAGGCTATTGAGGAGAACTGTTAGCTTTGCAATGTTTCCTTTCACCATAAACAGTGGACACATATGAAGGGGGGAGAATAAGAAGGAGGCTGCTTACGATTCCTTCATGATGCTGGCAATCTTCTCCTCATTTGCCTGCAGGCCTTGAACGAGGTTCTCCTCGAATGAGCGCATGCCATCGGCAAGGATGCGCGAGCTGTGCAGCAAGTTGCGGATCATCAGCGGCTTGTACACATTGAGTTCAAACTGGCCGTTCATGCCACCGATGGAGGTAGCGACGTTGTTGCCCATGACCTGAGCGCAAACCATGGTGAGAGCCTCGCACTGCGTGGGGTTGACCTTTCCGGGCATAATGCTGCTACCGGGCTCGTTCTCCGGCAGGATCAGCTCGCCAAGACCGCATCGGGGGCCGCTTCCCAAGTATCGGATATCCTGGGCAATCTTGGTGAGGGATCCGGCCAGGGTGTTCAAGCTACCATGAGCCTGGACGATGGCGTCGTGGGCGGCCAGCGCCTCGAACTTGTTTGGCGCAGTCTGGAAAGTGATGCCAGTCATCTTGCTGACCTCCTCGGCAATGCCCTCAGCAAATCCCTCAAAGGTGTTGATGCCAGTGCCGACAGCGGTACCACCTTGGGCCAACAGCTTCAAGTCGGGCAGGGAGCTCTCGACACGCTTGATACCAAAGTCAAGCTGGGCAACATAGCCAGAGAACTCCTGAGCCAAAGTGAGAGGAGTAGCATCTTGCAAGTGCGTGCGTCCAATCTTGATAATCTTCTTGGCTTCAAAGTCGTCCACCTTTGCCTGAAGAGCCGCTCGAAGGCTGTGGAGAGCGGGCAACAGATCATTCTGGAGCTCGAGAACGGCGGCGATGTGCATAACGGTGGGGAAAGTGTCGTTGGAGGAGGCGCTTCGGTTGACGTGGTCGTTGGGGTGGACGGGAGACTTGGAGCCCATCTTGCCGCCGAGGATCTCAATAGCACGGTTGGAGATGACCTCGTTGGCGTTCATGTTGGACTGGGTACCAGAGCCGGTCTGCCAGACGACGAGGGGGAAATGTTCAAGGAGCTTGCCATCGGCAACTTCCTGGGCGGCCTGCTGGATGGCCTGTCCGATCTTGGGATCTGCCGGTTATAAGATTGAGTTGTTAGCATTTATTTTTCTTGCATCTTGCTGTTTCTGTTTCCCCTTTCTCCATCTTCTAATCATCGCAACACTCGTGTGAGGTGTGTGCTGTGTGCTGCGCAAAGGCTGTAATCGCAAAAGCCAGCGTCCGCCCCTCTTCCAATCGTACCCATTGCGACACATATACTCGCTCGCATATTACGTACCAAGGCCATATTTCATGTTCACTGTGGCCGCAGCACCCTTGAGAATACCAAAGGCCGTGATAACCGGCGGGGGCATGCGGTCCTGGGGCTGGTTGATCTTGAAGTTGCCCAGCGATCGCTGCGTCTGGGCTCCCCAGTACTTGTCCGAGGGCACCTCGATCTCGCCAAAGGCGTCGCTCTCGATTCGCTTGTCGGCCATGTTGGATCGTGTGGCGTGGATGGCTCTGTAGCTGGTGGGAATCGTAGAGGCGGTTTGCAGAAGTGAAGTCTGCGGGGTGCACTGAGGGGAGGCACGAGCAGCCGATGCTGTTCTCAGCCATAGGCGCGATCCGGCGATCGCAACCGAGGCGGTTCTTGCCGATGCACTCCGAAGCATTTTGTGTGTCTTTTCACGTGCCCTTTTCCTTGTCTTTGTGTGTCCTCAAGGAAGCGAAACGGGCGCGGTGAGGCCAATTGGACTACTAGTAGTATACAGGGAGGGAATTAATGAAAGTCGTATATTCTAGAATAGGGGGAAAAAAGAAGCAAAAACCGTAGATTCCGGTTAAGTAAATATTCGGCTACGCCTTTTTCATATTCCCAACAAACGACCCGGCTTTTCCCTTAGCAGCTATGAAACGAGGGAAAAAATTAACCTAGTGGAGGTGAAGCTTTGCAGACTGAATTGCCGTGGCTTTCCTCCGCCATCGCCGGTTGCCATTGGGTTAGCTTCAGAAATGAAGAGCTACCTCCTGGCAAGATCAAATATACGTCCATACTACTGATGTATAATTTTTCTACAGATAACCAAAAGCTAAGATTAATTAATCAATTTTTTACTCTTCATAGACACCCACCTCTTCCTTACGGTAGCTGTTAGATGACGTATTTACATGTACCAGGATATCCCTGCAATCCGGGTACCTACTCGCTTGTACATACATAGCTCCAAGCTTCAATTCGATGATGACTAACGCTACAACTGGGGTTGAGCTTAAGTGAAGGCGGAGATGAAGGGCAAAGCAGACTTCACATACTTGCCTTCATGATGAGCTTGCAGTAAGCTAGAGTTAATCTATTCTTCCCCATTATATAGCTAATGTATTGCGTAAATGTACCGTGTTGGCACTCCCCCGATACTGCTCATTTCAGTAAAGCCAGACCTTGAATTGTAGCTCTTAAGTGCAGACTCTAAATGTCAGGGGAACCTGCCCAATGTCCCCAGGAGGAAGGAAATCTTGTGTTTATGCGGAGAATGAGAGGGGACCAAGCCTTTTTACCTCTGAATCAGCTCCTTGTACTGTGATAAATGGCTTACACAAGGGATCATGGCACATCTCACAACCCACGTTTGTTACGATATATGGTAGCAATTGCTCAGACGATCACGATGGGAAAAAAATAATGTCCAACAAGCACGCTTTGTCAAACCAGCCTCCGGCATCCGATGACCTTATTCTCGTGGTCTCGCCCAATCGTACCGAGACCTTTGAGCCCCTCTCTCGTCGCCCTTCTGGTTCTTCTCTCCTCTTGTTTCTTTGCCTTTCCCCTCACCTTCCCCTGGGAGCATGCCTAAAAAGGGAAAAGGACTCGACCAGCTAGGGCAGCTGAACGCAAAATACTTTCCGAGAACTACAATACATTCACTATTCTTCAAGGAATCTCTGTCCTCTCAGCCACCGAAAACCCCACGACCTTTTGACGTTGACGTGCTGATTATTCCAGGTGATTATTGACTCAAAAAGAGAGGGCTTGGAACCATACGGCCAGCAATCTGAACTTGCCAGAGAAGTTATTCAAATAGATCAGCCCACTTATACAGCTTCACTGAGAAACTTCTACGGGGTACATTTCAGAGGATTCCAAGGACGCAGAAACGGACTTTGATGACCATAATCAAGTCATAGCGACTTTCTATTTTCACGTCAACGAGGATAAGGCTCTTACTCAAATTTTGAAGGCACATAGGTAAAAATCCGTCTTCAAGAGTGTTTTGTGGACTTTTTGATCAAGCTATCGCCTAACCACCACCAACCTGAATCACTTAAAAACAGAGTTTTTATGAAGTCAGTTTCTCGATTTCAACTCTTGTTGAGGCAAATAGGCGTGGACGGACAGGACTCCCAAGGCCACATATGAATTTCGCCGACTTATACCATATTAAGCTGCTGAGGGACATCGCTACAGAGGAAGAGATTCGCAATCCTCCTCATAGCACTGTTCATATTGATGAGCCATCATTGCTTATAGCCAAGTATGGAGCTCAAGGAGGGCTAAGGCTTGGCTTTGGCAATACTTTCATGGAAGCTATCCGTCGTTCTGATATTGCTTCTGGAGATGGAGTTACACAAGTGAGGAATGGCCTATAATCGGTTATGGCGGAGCTACTGACAGCATGGCAGCCTTTTCAGTTAAGGACGACTCAGGACCTTGTGTATGGGATATATAACGGTAGGGAATGGTTTTAATGATGACCTTGATATCACCTTTTGCTCAGCCTTTGGAGATGTTAACTGATATTCGAGCCAAAGGATTTAATGTTTCTCTTCTTTAAATAGCCAATTGGTGTTTATCCATTTGTCTATTTACTTATTTCTTTTCGCTGTTACTTTGGGTAAACAGTCAATTTATCATATTCGTACTGGAGGGTTGTCTGCTTGCTCACCTTTTATCCGGACGAACAATTTATAGAATCCAAATTTGAGTCTAGTAAAATGAGCAGATTTTGAAAGTATTTTTTTTTGCTTTCAGCTTCGCTTGATGGAGGATTTCATTTGATCACTGTCATGGTGACGGCAGATGGAGTGCTGGTGGCTGCACTAAGCCGAGCCAGACAACTTACACCAGCGAGCAGGCACTTGTAACCACAGTGACCGAAACACCGTAGCGGGCAACTGTTGGCGCTGTGCTCTGTAATATCGTACACCGCACATTCGTTGGGACCTGAGGCAGCGCTGAAAAGGAGCCTCTAGGCAAGACTTGCAGCAGCAATGCAGGGCAGCATCAGAGATTTGCGCTACGAAGTACGGAGAACAAACCAGAATCAACAGATGGGTCCCGGGTCCTGAAACAGGCAGGCGGTGGCCGTGCAGGGCACCTTGGACAGCCTAGCAGCAGCGTTTACCGCCAGCGACTCTCGCCTCCCTGCCGGCAGAAAAAAAAAATTAGTAAAAAGTAGGCAGGGAGGAGGGGCGCCCAGCAAGGTCTCGCTCCAAGCAGGTAGCGGTGATGTCACGTGCGGTTAACCCACCCCTGGCGACTGAATTTTTCGCTTGACGCTGGGCGGCAGGCCTTGCTCCCCTTGTCCCAGTTCCCCGCCGCCTTCAAAAGAACTCAGGTCCAAGACTGTCTGGTGCAAGTTTTCGACGTCCACACCATCCTCGCGTCATCCACAAACCCACCAGGTATGCGCCCAACACATCACTTTTTCTTCCTCACCACCTCTGCTCTGCTCGTCTGCGTCTGCGAGCTGCTGGCCGTTTGAGACGTGTACTTGCTGGAACGAACCGTTACTTGTGATTAAAACTGGACATCTAGCGGACTAACGCCATCTCGCAGGACCCCGCCTGTTTACATCACCACACGCTCGTCGCTAATATCTCGAGCCTCTCAGTATGGCTGAGCAACAGACTCCCACCTTCAAGCTTGTGCTTGTCGGCGATGGTGGTACCGGCAAGGTGTGTTAACTCTTGGGTCCTGGCCTTCAATCGACGTCGCGTGCAACCGGGATCGAAAGCGACGCTTTCCACCTGACGTGTGGCGAACGAACGATTATTTTTTTCACCTCTTCCTTTGGCGATATCAGCCTTGACGTCCAACCCCCCGCTAACGATGGCTTTGAACGCGATAGACTACCTTTGTCAAGCGACACTTGACTGGTGAATTTGAGAAGAAGTACATGGCCACCCTCGGTGTCGAGGTTCACCCCCTTGGTTTCACCACGGTGAGTCCCAATACTCCCCGCCGCGAATCGGTAGCCGCCGCCCATATACTAATATTGTGATCAGAACTACGGTCAGATTCAGTTCGATGTCTGGGACACTGCTGGTCAGGAGAAGTTCGGTGGTCTTCGTGATGGTTACTACATCAACGGCCAGTGCGGCATCATCATGTTCGATGTGACATCTCGCATCACCTACAAGAACGTCCCCAACTGGCACCGTATGTTTTCCATTCTATCCGTCAGGAAAAACGCGTCCAAAGCTTCTAACTCGTTGGTTACTAGGTGATCTCGTCCGCGTCTGCGAAAACATCCCCATTGTCCTGTGCGGTAACAAGGTCGACGTCAAGGAGCGAAAGGTCAAGGCCAAGACTATTACCTTCCACCGCAAGAAGAACCTTCAGTACTACGACATCTCCGCCAAGTCCAACTACAACTTCGAGAAGCCCTTCCTGTGGCTTGCTCGCAAGCTGGTTGGCAACCCCCAGCTGGTTCGTACCACCATATATGCAAGGGGGAAAAAATCGCCCCATGACCATGCGCTGACTTTATCTCAATATAGGAGTTCGTTGCCGCCCCTGCTCTTGCTCCCCCCACTGCCCAGGTCGACGAGGCCCTCCTGGCTCAGTACAAGAAGGAGATGGACGACGCCGCAAACATGCCCCTTCCTGGTGAGCTGTCCGACGATGATCTGTAAACGACTCGCGCGACGGCGACAAAAGTGTTTTGTTTGACAATGCTGGGACATCCCGGATTACGTGGGAATTTGGCCATCGGCAGCTGGAATGACCGTTTATGATAAAGGAAGGAAATTTCCGGGTTCACAGGAGCTTGATTGGAGAGGGCAAGGCTATAATACCCTTGGTACCTCGTTTGGGGTAGATTATTGAGGCGTCGCCGCGGGGAGTTGCGGCAAAACCTAACCTAGCTAGACTTTTTTCATATTAAAGACACCTATTTCATACCACATTACCATTCTAACTATTCTTCCCGTTTCCCTTGGCACGAGGGTGAGCTTTGCACTGCCTAGGTACCAATTGTACCAATAGAGAGTCAGGTGAAAACAAGCTATAAACAGGTACGAACTACTGCTACTATCTTAGTACTAAGGTGCTATGCAAATCCAGGGCTGCATATGACAGCTTATTACTTACATGTAGTATTGAGTTACCCGACACCTACTGCTTTTAGTATTACTAAGAGGCTGCTCAGACCTCTCTTTGCTTTTTACTGGTCTTGAGCCAATCCTGGCAAAGACGCAAGTATATTTACTGGGTATGCTAATACTAATAATACTCATACTGGCCTGTTCGCCAAGTACTGATACAACGCAGCAACAGCTAGCCAAAACACCTGTTTCTTGCATATTTTGACATGTCCGCACATATAATACGTACGCTTACACGGCCAAGGGGTGCAAAGAAAAATAGGGACCGCAAAATGAAGATACACGCACACGTCCAAAATATGAAGACTTTTTTATTCAAAGAAACGTTATCTGGTACTACACCCTAGCTATGGCTTAATAAAAGTGTATATAATTAGTTGATATAAGTATGGGTGTTTTAAAGATCATAGTAGTAGCAATTGTAGCAACAGTAGCAAAAGCAGTAATAGCAGTAATAACCTATTAATGCTACAACTAAAGTGCTGGATAACTCTACAACGTAGCTTTACGCACACCTGGTGCGCGTGCAGTATTGGCCAGCGAGACATTCAGATTGCTCGGAATGCATGCCGGACAACGCATTCATGTATGTACTCGTATGGCTCCGTATTGATACTCCATACGACGAGCAAGCAGCCCAGCATGCACTGCTTACCCCTGCCTATAACATCCCGCCTACAAAGTGCTAGGAATATGCTGCAGAAACTCAGGCAGATATGGAGCAGGCGCTGTACACATATGCAGAACCACTTGACGGGCAGAGAGATGAAGATGTAATGTTGGCCCGAAGAAGAAACCTAGAATAGAACGAAGAAGGTTGGGCAGATGTGGATGGAGCTTGACAAGGCTCCATAGGCTCTGCTCTCGTTGGCCCTGCGCTGGCTAGTCGGTTTTTTTGTGCTCCTCCCGTCAACTGCGGTGAAGAAAAAGGGCCAAATTGTTGTGGCTGGGGATAGGTAGATGGGGATATGCGGGATGCAAGACGCATGTAGAAGCAGGTGGCCAGGCCCTTTGACACGTATTATATGTTACATGGGAAGCGTGTGTTGTATACCTGTATGTATGAGTATGTATAGGTGAGGTAGCAAATTGGGGTAAAAGGAAGTATACTGGGTACACGTATAATGTGTGGGAGCTTTGGAGGTCTATGACTGCAGACATGTACGATTGGGGAATTATTGACGGGCCATTGGAAGCGGAAATTGATATGTTTGATGGAAATTTGGTGCTACACCAGGCAAGTAAAACTTGACTTGCAATACTGGCTGAAGCTCGGGAGTTTCGGTATCCTTTGCTTTGCTGTCTTGAAACTTGGCTGCAAGCTGGAGAGATGGATGGCCAGACTTGACGCATCGGTCCGGAGAAAGGACGAGAGGCAATAGATGAGTGGGAAGAGACGGAGCAAGTGGAGCTTTGCAGCAGAGCAGGGGGAGGGAACGTTTGCGACGAAGCCGAAACGAGAGAGAGAGACTGACTGAGATATGAGACGGAGAGCAGCAGTGGGCAAAAAGGCGGAAAGGGAGACAAAACAAGCATTCAATTAATCGTACATAGATTAGGCTGGGCAAATCTACCGAGGCCAACGCATCACAATTGGGCACATCTGCCTTACCGTTGAAGAGGTTGGAGCAGCAGCGTCGAATATGATAGGCCAATGGCCGCCGGCATGTACGACGAAGCTGTAGCCACCAATGCACGGCAAGGTAGCAGCCAGGACGGAGAAGTGCTCAGGGAGGTATAGCTGGAGAAGGCGGTCAAGAAGATGTGAGCGAGCGAGTGTGTGGAAGGCGTGAGAGGCGTGAGAGGCGGATTGAGAGTGAGAGACGGATTGAGAGTGAGAGACGGAGCCAAGGTCCAGAGGATTGCTACAGCTTTCGAGAGGATCACGATGATCAGATGTTATAATGACTGAGTGCTTTGAATTGATCTCAACTGGACGTCTCATACATCCAATATAGTACTGTAGGTATCCTCTGCTCGGATACAGACAGCACAGCCAAGGCCTGGTGGGTGCTGGATGCTCGTCCTGCTCCATTCATGCGTGCTCATACATTTGCCTACATATTACAACGCACAACGTGGCGGCTCTAAAACGGGGGGCTGGGCGCTAAGACGATCCACCAGGCAGTCCCTTTTGGTCCTTTTGGTGTTTGCGACGAGGTATAGCGGATGCAGCAGCAGCAGCTAGTCGAGGCAATGGCCTGAGTTGAGGGAAGCTATCGAGTCCACGTTGGAGTGCTTGCATGGCCGGCTCCATTTAAGCGACAGCGGTGTCGACAAGACGATCAATAGGGTGTTGATGAGATGGCCATGGATGGCATGACTAGCAGCAGCAGCAGTGAGAAGGGAGAGAAAAGTCACGCTGCTCTGTAGACATGGACGGCTTAATAATGCCTACCTGGATGTACACATACATGCCTACTCCATTACTCGTGTGGATGGATCAGCATTGGGCATTTGTGGTGCTCAGCGATGATGGAATCTGCTGTTTTGTTTGTTTTGTTTTGTTTACTTGCTGCTGCGCCAGGTACTTTTCATACTACTACTAGTACAGTAGTACGGCGAGCCCGATGCGGCCAAAAGTAAACAAACCAATTCTTCACTAGCAGCACGAGAGCATTCATTCTCGCACTACCACCCAACGGAGCAGCATCGCGCGCTCACGGCTGACGCTAGTCGAGACAATATACGATTAGGGATCAGATGCAGTACATTGTACTTGTACAGTAATTCTGGGCGGTGGCATTGGGTGGCATGCACGTCGCCAAAAGACTAAAGCGGCGAGAACGCTGAGGCGGGGACCATGCAAGCACTCAGCAAGCAAGGTATCGTGTACGCCTCTCATGCGTTCGCTGGCCAAGGCATCCTGGTCATGCTGGCCTTCCATTGCATGGGTCGGCTGTTCTTTGTTCTTCAGTTGTCGACGGCGTCCAAAAGAGAGCTGTACTCTGCATGGCGGTAGTGCATTGCTCCAGACAGGGGTGTCAATGACCAGAAGAAGGAATAATAATGATTAATAAAGCGAAAATATGAGAGGAGCTCGCAGAAGACGATGATTAATTTAATGAAAGCAGAGAGCTTCATGAGATGGAAGCTTTGTAGGACCCTTGCACGTGCTACGCGTGTTTTTTTGGCCATGTTTCCCCATTCGGACATGCCAGTGCCAGGCGCGCGACGTGATTTGCACGCGGGCTCAAGCCTTACTTTTTCTCAGTCTTTATTTTTTTTGTTTGGAAAATCAATTCAAAGGTTCAAGCTGCAAAATAGAGCTAGCAGAGGGGCCTCTTTTTTTTCTCCTCAAGACGGGGGGGTGACTTGGCAGCCTGCCGCCGCTACAGAGGCCCGAGTCACTGCTACCGACCGCGCTGAGACCTTGGCCCAAAAGACCCCTGTAGCCACTCACGCCCCCCCCCTTCCGGGCACCACCGGGCCACAGCTCCAGTGCGCCAAGGGACCGCCTGTGGTGCGTGCTGTGCGTGCTGTAACCTGCTGTACTATGCGCTGTCCACGGCAAGTAGCTGTACCGGGCCCCCATGTACTGTACCTAATCGCCTTGCCGATGCAACTGGAGCTCCATGTACCTACCCAATGCCCACCGCCTCCTGCACGTCCACAAACCTGCCCGTCCCAGCACCTTCACCACGTCGTTGCTCGCTACACGTCGTATCTTGCATTTTCTCTTCCACGCATCTGCCTCTTCCCCTTGGCTCTACTCCTGGTCGGGGCTCCAGTTCTCTCTTTTTCTTTATTTTCATCTTTAATCCTTCGTGTCCCCCCCCCTAATCCTCTTCCATCTGCCTCTCCAAGCTCATCCAAGAGTAATGCCTCGAGGCGCCTCTTAGACCAAAACAATAACAACAAAAACAAACCACACACTCCTCCACCACCATGGCCGCTCCTCTCACGCCGCCCTCCAGCATGGCTGATATGGATCGCCAGCATCAGCACGAGCTTCACCAGCAGCATCTGCGGCATGTCAGCTCACCGTCTCCTGTGCGAACCTCTGAGCCCCTTTCCAGCCTGGCCCAGAGCGCGCTCCCCGCCGTCTCATCCCCCACCACAGATAGACACCCCAAGGGCAAGAGAAAGAGAACAGCGTATGTCCCTTGTATTCTGAAGCTTCCTATCTTGATTAATCCTGTCCGAGGGCCATTGGCGATCGTCTTCTGCGCGGAATTGATGCCAATTGACCCCTGGCAAGCGTGTTGCGCAAGCTGGCTAACATGTGTTGTTGTTGTTGCTCCCACTAGCACCAAGGACAAGATGATCCTCGAAGAGGCATACTCCATCAACCCCAAGCCCGATAAGCAGGCGCGTCTTGAGATCGTGAACCGCGTGTCACTTAATGAAAAGGAAGTTCAGGTATGTCATGCACTTTAACATTGCCCTGTCAGCCCTTGAACCCGAGCCAGGATCTGGGGGGGACCCAACGCGTCTCCAGATTAAAGCCAATTAAACCTTTATGCAACCTTTTATGCCCAAAGACAACCACAGACACAAAGCTGACATGGGCCTCACCGAATTAGATCTGGTTCCAGAACCGAAGACAGAACGATAGGCGCAAGTCCCGTCCGCTGTCACCGCAGGAGCTGGCGGCTCTGCGCTTCAGCGGCATGCACAACATCACGTCGGATCCCATCACCTCCCGCAGCATCGTCGTCGAGCTGGACCCATCGGCCTTCTACCTCTCCGACCATTCCCAGACTCACGACCATTCTCCGACATCACCGCCTCATCTTCCCACCAGCCCGATACATGCGCACCCCCACCACGGTGCTGGCGAGGCTATCCACGCCACGCCTGCATCCCGGTATGCCTCTCAGCCTTTCTCTGCAAGCAACCAGCCGCACGTCACACCGCAACGACAAATGTTCCCACCCTCGCAGGAGGACGCCAACCATCCCTCTCAGTCCTTCTCTGGCTCCGTTGGCTATCTCGCAAACCGCTGGAACCTGGGTAACACGTACGCCACGCCTCTCTCGCGTGATAACTCCTACAAGTAAGTTGTCTGCCATAGGATCTATACCTTCTTCACCTTCCCTTACTCATATACTGACTCTTGCATCATAGATTCGATCCTTTCTACCCTTCCTCTTGCTCATCTAATACATCTGGAGCCAATCGGTCGCACATGCGTCTCTCCCTCTCTCTTGAAGGCAAGGCCGAGTTGGTGCCCAACAACGAATTCTCGCCGATCCGTGAAACCCCATCAAGACCTTCATCTACTCTACCGTCTCTGTCGCTTCGACGGGGCCTTCAGCGTAGCCATAGTGCACTCCCTGCTGTCACTCTGCCACCCATCTCAACCCTGACCAACTCGCTTCCACCACATCTTGTTCGTGGCCGCTCTCGTGATGTTCATGCTTGGGAGCTGTGCGCGGATTCCGAAACCCGAGACGAGCTGACGGCTCAGGCCGAGCATGAGTCCAGCGGCTCTGCCATCGCCGCCATCAGCTTGCTCCGTTCCACCAGCAGTATTTTGCAACCCAACACTGCCAAGCGCAATGCATCGCAGACAAAGTATGCGCGCTCTCGCCTGATCAAGAAGCCCAGATTCAATCGTACTACTTCCAGTGTTGCTCGGCTAGAGACGTGCTGGGTCAGTGATGAAAAATCACGGGAATCCTGCCACGCAAAGATGAATGTCTCCATGCTTGTCTCCCCGTCTGACTCGGACAAGGAGAACTGGAGCCCCAGACGTGATGGAAGTTCTGCAGAGGGCCGTCGACAGATGCCGCCCGGCAGTCCCATCAGATCACAGAGTGCCAGACGAATCGGTCGAGTGCTGCAGGGTCGAAAGAGCCCAGCATTCCTGATGCGTTCCAACACTGTGCCGTCCGAGGCTCGTTCACCTGCCAAGACGGGGATTTACACTTTGGCCGATTTGGAGCCCAAGGCAGAGTCTCCACGGGACGATGAAGTAAGCAGATTCATGTGTGGCGAGGTCAGCCCCAGCAAAAAGGGCGACATGGACTGTGTCGCAGGCCTACTGTCCCTGAGCCAAGGCGCTTGGAGATAATCGCGCATGCATATGCACCGAAGCCACAAAAACAGAGGATGAAGGAGCAAACATACACCCAGGATTGCAGATACACGGACACCTTCTTTTGAGCATTGTTTTCTTTGTTTTTCTACGAAGACATGACTTTTTTTTTTTAAGGAAAACATTGATTGTTTTTCATTTACCAACGGGGGCGAGAATGAGAGACATCTTTCCTCTCCTTTTTTTTGGTTTCTCTTCTTCCCCCTTGACGACTTTTGATAATTTCTCATTTGTTCTTTGAAGAGAGGTGGGGTGAAACACACCTACCCATTATTAACATTTTATTGTGTTTTTTCTTCCTCTTTTCTTTCCTTTCCGGCTTTGGATCAAGAGACTGGAAATGAGCTTTGCTGGATAGACGGATACTGGCAAACCTGGGAGGCAACTCGTGCTTTTAATAATGTGTGTTTGGATTTTTTTTTTGTTTTTTTTTTTTTTGTTTAACACGGCCTGCGACTGGTTTGCAAAAAGAAAACAAATGTTTCTGGAAATTGTTTTTTTCTTTACGGAGGAAGGGGGGGGTTTGTGCATCACAAGAAAATGGAGCTGATTGCCGTTTGATCAGATATAAAGGAGGGGGGGACAGCATATTTCAATGGGCGTATTATGGATGGAACGGCCTTACTGGTGGGAAAAAGAAACAAAGAAACAAAGTACTGTTCCGTCTACGTTGGCCTTTTGCATAGCACGCCAATGAACAACAACAATGTTTAGTTTTAGAGAAATTAGAATCTGATTTTGAAGAAATCTGTGCGAATAAATGTTTCGCATTGTATCTTTGCAATTCAAACTGCTCAAGATCTTTTGCTCAAGCCGTGTCTAGCTATCTACTCTAAGCTATAGACTGTATAAGGTAATAGTTGTAAAAAATGAGAGAACCAAAGACAACCCAGAGGGGGCAGCGTCCATATAAGGGAGCCCACCATTCATACTCCAACGCCAACAAAAAAAACTCCCAGCATATCTACATCTAGATGTTCAGCAAAGGTGGCCAATAAGGGGCGCAACAAAGCAACAAGATAAAAAACTTGACAAGACACGCTTATATATTCGTAAAAGGGGGTCCAAGAAAAAGCATGTGTCAGTCGTAATCACATGCCCAGCATGCTCATCTGTCTCCTGATAGGGCTGGCGGCGGTACTACCCTCTTCGCTAGCATAATAAGCACTGTCGGTGTCAATATCCCAGCTGTCATCCTCTTCCTCTTCGCCAGAGGGTGAAATGCCAGACGCATCGAAGGGCTTCTGAGCGGCGGCGCGGACGTTCCATCGCAGGGTGCGGCTGACGCTGTCGAACCACTCAGTGTCGGTTCGAGTGACGGTAGGGAAGGGATATTGCGACGCAGTGATGGTAACATGGTCGCCTTGCTTGAGCTCGACTCGGCCCTTGCCGTCAAAAGCACAGTAGGCGGTGGCTCGAGAATTGCGTGGCACGGCAATACGGAGTGCCATGGTGTCGGAGAGGACCATGGGTCGGAACGAGAGAGTGTGCGGGCAGATGGGAGTCAAGAGAATGGCGGGAATGTCAGGGTGGACAAGAGAGCCGCCCGCTGAAAGAGAGTAGGCTGTCGAACCGGTAGGCGTAGAGAAGATGCAGCCGTCGGCTTGGACCACAGTCAGGAGCTCATCATCTCCGTAGAGCTCAAGGTTTGAGACGTAAGGAGATGGGCCACGGTCAATGACAAGCTCGTTGAGGACCTCGAATTGCTCTCCTTCGTCCATGGGGTTGCCGTTGGATCCTTGTCTATAGACGGTGCAAGTGAAACGCATGCGCAGATTAATCTTCATACCATCATCGCCCATGACTCGGTTCAGATGCTTTTTATAGTGTTCAAACTCAAAAGTGGTCATGAAGCCAAGACTTCCCAAGCTGAATGAGAGGACAGGAGGCACCACGCGCTGGAAGAGCCATGAGGTGAAGAGGACCGTGCCGTCGCCGCCCAGGGTGAGAACGAGATCAAACTTCTCAGGCTGGCTCCAGCACAGATCCGGGGTCCAATATCTGAGCATGTTTTCAAATCGCGCATCTCCAGCGACGATGCTTGCCGCATTAAAGCGCTTTGAGTTGCGCAGCTTGGCATCGACGTAGACGTTGACTCCGACATCAGATCCATAACGAGGGGTTTGCAAGAGCCACGTTGTCAGCTCCCGTGTGAGGTAAACAAGCTGGTTATCCCGAGCCTTGGTGACAATCATGATATTGCGCACTGCTTGCTTGATGGGGCGTCGTTGAAGCTGCTTGGAGACTTCACGCACGCTGGTCGCAGTCTGGACCAAGCGTGAATGTGACATGGACTCATCGTTCTTAATCTCCTCGAGGACCTTATCGATGTCGACAGCATCATCGAATCGCTGGTGGTAGAAACATGGCGATAGCAGATTGCTGATTGCTGTGGTTGGTGTAGATCGCTTCTTGGCTAGATCTTGGAGCGCATCGGCGAGCTGTTGGGGACTGGCGGCGGCGGACGAGGAGCCGCCGTTGACACCCTGAGGGAATAACATGTTATTGAACGAAAGTGCCTCTGGCTTCCGGGGACGAGAGACGGAAGAATTGGTGAATGCGAGCGCCTTCAGGATAGTTTGGCGGGGAACAAGCTCAAGCGACGCGGCTGCTTGATAAGCTTCGCGCTGCTGTTGCGCCAGCTGTTGCGCCTCCGGTTTGAGCTGGCTGGAGTCCGCAGTTGAGAAAATGGCGGTCTTAGGCGACGCCACGGTCGAGGGCTCTGCTGGTGAAATAACAACAGAGGTCACGGGAAAATCCGAGGCACCAGAGCCACCTAGTGATGGGATAGCGGTAGAGGGGAGGTTCGACTCAAGTTCATAGCGAGAGGCCTTGGTGACGTTGACGGACAGGTTATGAATGCCGGACGAGGACTTGGGGCGGCGGTCTAATATGTCGTCGGACTTAGCCAAGAGTCGCGAGGCAGGGCGGTCCTGCGACTCAAGTCCGCCGTTGCTCTCGGGGGAAGGATGGAGGTCGGTCCGAGGCGAAACAGTGCCGTCCATGATTACTATAGCAGGCGGTAGTGCGGTTGCAGCGCGTTATAGCGATAGGCAGTGGATTATCAACCACGGGCTTAGTGGAGGGTGGACAGTAAATTCCGGGATGGGCGCAGCGCAGACTTTGTCCCGGGATCCGTGTTCCGTGGAACGCTGTAGAACAGTGTAAGCAGAAGCTTCCCGTTGCGAAAGCCCATTGACTGGCGGCGAGCCGGCGCTTCTAAAAAGGGAAATGCAGAGGTCGCAGCAGCCCAGGATTTTGCTTACATCAAACAGCGAGTGCTGGATAAATCAATCAATCCCCTTGCGCAATCTGCAAAAGGGCAATGCGATGCAGTAGCCAAGCGCGCTAAGGCTCTAGCGGAAGCGTCGGGGGCGAATAACGAAGCAGCGGAGACTCTCTTGGGATTCGAGTGATGCTTTGGAGGCACCCACGTTGCACTTTCTGTTTTGGACTCGAGGATTTGTCGTCGTCGGGGCCTTGTAGACTACTGCCAGTTCAGTGACGGCTTCTCCGCAGTGTCCAGTCGTGGGCCTTACCTCTTTCAACGCAAGCGCTGGGCAAAATGGACGTCTGGATGGGCTCGAAGCAGATCCAGCTGACTTGACTCGGGGTGATTTAGGATGACGACGATGGCGGTGGTGTTGGATGTGTCGTGGATGATAACCGAGGAAGCGAGGCTGCAACAGACCAGCTGTGGTGCACGTAAAGAGCAAAGATGAGGCTCGCAGATGGAGTTGCAACAGGCAGAGCAAGCGAGGGCTGAGGAGGTGAAATAAGAAATAAATCGCCGCCACTTCGAGCAGATCAGAGACAGGATATCTCGTGACACGAGGATCAAGGGGGAAAGAGCGAGCCGACGCCTGGTCTTGCTAGTGGGGAAGCAGGTTGAAAAGAAAAAAAAGAACAGAAGAGGAAAAAATAAAAAAAATTATATATATATATAAGAGAATGGAAGGGCAATGAAAGAATAAAAGACAAGGTGTAGAGAAAATGCAGCAATTAAAGGAGGACGAGAAAAGGACACATGCGAGAACTTCCAGAGTTCTGCTTCCGGCACTGCTGCTCCAACTAAAGATTATACTCAACGTCGATGCGTACCAGCAAACGGGAGAGGCTGTTTTCGACGCCACGAGTCTTATATACATACAATTCCACAATCTCTGAATCGCCAGAATCTCTAACCGCTAGCAATCCCCAGCTTCCAGGCATCACATCTCCTCCCAGCTTCCATCACATCTCTCTCTCTCCCCGTAATTGATGCAGCTACCATCACGGAGGAGCTAGCTGGTCGCTAGCTGGGTAGCAGCTCCCTGCTCAGAAACATTTGGCGTTGGCAATGGCAGCGAAACAGAGGCCTTCAATGCGCAGCTCCTCTTTTTTTCCTTTCTTATTGTTTCTCTTTTTTCCTCTCGCTTTTCTTCTTTTTTCAGGGGGATGCGTTTTGCGGTGCGTGCCGCCCGCCACCCCGTGTACTTTGACCTACACGCGAATTTGTATGCGAGGATTTGGTACCTGCAGATAAAAAGCGCCAGGGATACTGAGCTCCTGAGACGCCAGGCCCGCGTTTTGCTGCCCGGCAATTAAACCGTCATATTGGAGCTCGTAGCTGCCAGCTACTAGTTTCCAATAGTAGCATTACTAGGACTCTTGTAATATTACTACCTACTAGGCAATAATATTGAGTACCTAGACAGCTGGAGTAGTATTGCACACTCTCAGACATCAACGTGCTATTTCCGGGAGGTCGAGGCCAAATGCTACGCTGCCATTAATCCTCGACTTGCGGAGAAAAAAAAGACCCTGGAGAGAAGCGAAATGCCCATGTCACAGATGTCACAGCGCGTATGTACAGGCACATGTACAAGTATTACTAGGTAATATACGGGGTTGATACTCCATGCCAGATACCCGCCCGTGTTTGGTAGTGCGGCGGCTTGGCAGTCTCACCAAACCCCCATGTTTGGTGTTCCGCATCTGCAGGCAGTTGGTTTCAGAGTATGGGGGATGACTTTATGCAGTTGACTTGCTGGAAAGGTGAAGATGCACTGCCGAAGGATTCCAAAAGCAGACGCGGCATCTAGATCAGAGCTGTATTAAGTAAACATGTATTATTTGCAGACTGAATGAGGTGGTTGGATCTTAGCAAGTGGGAAGTCTACTGTTGATTTTCTAGGAGCTTTGATCGTCGAACTGGGTTATATATATATAAACAATTCTTTAAGAGTAATTAAAGCATTTTAATTATACTCTAAGGGTCTTCTTTAACTATACATTTAAACAATATACGAGGTATATAATATACAGAGAACTATAGCGTCTGCGTACTTTTCGCTGGTTAGCAGCAGTAGCAGCAGTAGCATTTACAGATACATGTAGCCCTTTGCGGTAAATCGCTACTAATATAAGCTGTTAATAGACGCTGTCAACAGACCAACGCTGTCAACGGACCAACGCTATCACAAAAAGCTGTCAACGGACGCTGCCGGCGGCGGCCAAAACAGCGTTTCATCGCCTAGCACGCATTTCAGGGGTTGTTACAAAAATAAACCCGCATGCCCGAGAAGCGCATCCACATTCGGCAAATGTAGAAAATGAAAGAGAAGGGGGGGAGAGAAGAAAGAAGATAGTACTATCTTATTCAGGTGCGCCATTTTGTTGATTCTTCTTTTCGCTATCCTATGCTGCTTCTGGCATACACCACCTGCTTTAATAATATGTAATCTGTCAACACTCTCCTTCACCATCGAGAGAATTCAGCCTGTTGTCTCAACACACCCTCTTCTGTCGACATGTCGTCACCCTTATCCGAGCATTATAAATGATTTTAGATTAGGCGAGCTGGCGTATCGACGCAGCTGACTCGGTTCTGCGTGATGCCTCTCAGAAACGGTATCGCCCCCATGCCTGCCAGCCTCATCACAAATCCAATAGCGTCTCCCATCTCGTCTCAGCAGCGTTTATAGCTGACCTAGTTCCATCGTTTCCGCACTTACTGTTCCCTATGCCAATTTTGTCATGTAGTTGATGTGATAGCGCCTTGCTGACAAGGCAATTCCCACAAATCACCTGCAAACCACCGGCCTACCCCAGGATAAATTCGCACCGCTGCTCAGATACGAGAGCAGATATCACCGTCTCGTGGCGCCGGTGATATTGATAAGGGGAGCCAATGATCCAGCAAGAAAGGAAATTAGAGAGAGAGAGAGAGAGAGAGAAACAAAGTGATGTATCAACACCGGCGGATGCTTCACCTCCAGTGGAGACCCTGCGCTGCCTTCGCTTCCAAAACGGAGCGCATAAACTGTTGCACATTCTCGGATTCAGCCCCGTAGCCTCCCATTTCCGCATCATCTCCAGCCTCCTGGCCGCGGCAGCACACCCTTTCCGCCGTCTGGAGGACCGTGGCCCACTCGTCTGCTGAAAAGGAGCCCTCGCTCTCGGCGAGCAAAAGGTCGCGGTCGGCCGTGAAGCCCAGCACGTGGACGGATCTCGCTTGGTCAATCTCCGCTGGCGTCGGGTCTACCTTGACGCTGCTGCCATCAGCATTTGTGATTGCCAGACATGTTGCTGAAGCCACCGTCTTCATGGGAACTGCTGCTGTTAAAAGTCCCAGAATAGCAGCGTGTAAGAGCGCTGGGATGATGCCAAGATTCTGAAGAAGTGAATGTGAGATGGAGATTCATTTTCAAACGGTTAGGATAAGCCACACTTACTAGTCGAGGCTGCATCACCTTGGAATTCACATACGCATTCTCAGGCGTCTCCATGACCTGGAGAGTGACCTGAATCACGCATCTGGGGAAATTCCTAACTGGAATGAGGTGTCGTAGAGCTGGCTGCAGAATAGCCTCCAGCTGGCGCTCACCAGTTCCTAAAATTGCAAGACACCAAAGGTCAGAGAGATGAATCCTCATAAAATCCTTCCACCATAAAAGCCACCACCCTCTTCTCGTTTTGTTTAGGTGCAATCGTCTGCTTACCTCCAACTCCCGCCGCCGGCCTCACATTCACGTCCACCAACGCCTCGAATGGATTCTCATCCCGGCGTTGCGCCTCTACTGGTCCGTTGACTGCAGCTGTGACTGTGTAGCCGCCGTATGCAAAATTCGCGGAGCCATCTGTCTTGGGCAGATGTGACAGCTCAGCCGTAAGAGGAGCCATGGTGATGTATGTGTGTGTGTGTGAAAGAAACAGAAAAGAAACAGCTTGCAGCAATGAGAAAAAGATGGGTTGGCTGTAAGGCTGTAAGATGCTGCCTCTAGGTGCAGATATGAAGATTGAAATTTTGCCTGCCGTTGGTGTTGCTAGTCTCGATCTGCAAAAGTAAAGTTTTTGTGTCGGTACTTGGACCGCCACTATGGCGACCTGGTTTCTGCTGGTTCAGGTACTGTCGGATACGTAGTGGGGACCTCTCGCTGGCCGGTGACGTGGGGTAGCTTTCAGGGACCGATTTTACGCCATCTTGATAGCGCCTCATTCCTCATTCATCATCACCTGCAACACACACCTACGTCTCCAGCGCCACAACATCAAAATTCCATCAACTCTCATCACATATAGCCGCGCCATGGCATCACAATCACCCGCCCAGCCGGCCTCCTTACCGCCATTGGCCTCAGGCATCCCCAACCTCAAAGACAGAATCCCAAAGCTCGAGCCGCGCAGAAGGAGACCCGGCCCCGCCAACCAAACGCCTGTGCCTCAGACTCCAGCGCTGCCCTCGCCACCGGACTTGACGGGCTGGACTTTCAAGGCGCCAAGCAGACGCATTCTGTCAAGGAGCGACCATGACTTATTCCTGGCTTCTCCAACGTATAATCTCATCGCGGCATGGATCTTTGGCCTGTCGGAATCGGTGGTCGATACGCCCAAATCTGTTATCAAAGACGACTCCCTCAGTGGACCGGTGAAGGCAATCTTGAGCATTTTGGACCAAGCAGAAACTTTTGTCTCTCAGTCCCCTCCAGACGAGCAAGGCGGCTCTCGATTCGGCAACAAGGCGTTCAGGGGCTTCCTTGATCTAGTCGGTGACAATGTCCCGGCATGGCACGAAAGCCTTGGTCTGCACAACGCCGAGGCCACCGCCGAAGCATCTGCCTACTTTCTCCAGTCCTTTGGCAACCGAAACCGGATCGATTATGGCTCAGGGCACGAGCTCAACTTCATGATGTGGCTTCTATGTCTCTACCAACTTGGCATCCTACAGCGGTCCGACTTCCCGGCACTGGTCCTGCGAGTCTTTGTTCGCTACCTCTCTCTAATGCGTGTCATTCAAATGGCATATTACTTGGAGCCGGCTGGTTCCCATGGAGTTTGGGGACTCGACGATTACCAATTCTTGCCATTCCTCTTCGGCGCCTCTCAGCTCCTGCACCACCCGTACATCACCCCTCGCGCCATCCACCAGGACCTCACAGTCGAAGAATTCGGCGACGACTACTTGTATCTCGGCCAAGTCAACTTCGTCAATAGCACAAAGACCGTCAAAGGCCTGCGGTGGCACAGCCCCATGCTGGACGACATCTCCTCCTCCAAATCATGGACCAAAATCGATGGCGGTATGCGCCGTATGTTTGTCGCCGAAGTGCTGGGAAAACTGCCCGTTATGCAGCATTTCCTGTTTGGATCGCTCATCCCTGCTGCAGATGGCATGAGCGAAGAAGACCTGTCCGCTGCCGATGAAGACAGCAGCGAGGATCATTCACACCACGACCATACTACCCAGGCGCACGACGGCACGGGCTGGGGCGATTGCTGCGGCATCAAGGTTCCCAGCAGCATCGCGGCCGCTCAGGAGATGAAGAAGGGAGGACATGTGGAAACGCTTCGCAGAATTCCGTTTGACTAATGGCAAACACACAACTGTCTGATGCCCTGGTCACTTGCTATAGAGTAATTTTAAGATAGGGATAAGAGACTTTTGAATAGCCAAGAAGATGTATTTGCCTTGTTCCCGTCATATTGGACAGAGCGCTCCTAGATTCTCACATGTTTCTCGTTTCTTACGTGATTACTTCCTACTACCAAAATAAGACTTGCAATCGAAAGACGCTCTGTTTTTTTTTGTTTTATATATCATTAAAAGATTTCCTCAATTTTAGGCTGTCTATACCTAATTACCCTTTTTTTTTTTTCTTCTTTTAAAGAAATACTAGTAGTCACCATTACGGCCGTAACGCGCCACATATATGCGAAATACATGCCCGTTTCCATTCATTACGGGAAGATCTGCCGTCGGTCATAACCTCACAATGTCCCAACGCTGTTCCTCCGCCGATTTTCTTTTCCACCATGCTGCGGGTAAAACAAAATTCCTCCGACTATAAACAAGCTCCCCTTTTAGTGTTGATAGGGGACACTAGAGAGCCTAAAGTATCTCGAAAACGCCAATTGTGACAGAAACCATCTCCATAGGTATCTTAAAAACGATGAACTGACAAAGGAAATCCGATCGTTGACTCATCTTTCTGATTCTTGAACAAAATGGAACGCAAAAAAAAAAAAAAAAAAAAAAAGGGGGGGGGGGGGAGAAAAGAAAGGAAAGGAAATAGGAAAAAGAGAAGACGAGAAAACAAAAAAAAAACATATATATGCCATGGTTTTTTGATAAATGGCTGTAAAACAAGTGATGAATCTGAAAGAGAATATGGTCATAGAAATTCAACTTATACAGACAGCAATTGAACATCTTGCATGGGCATAGGACCAGTCTCGTCGCAGAGCTGGTGGTGGTGAGAGGCTGGATGGCATCGACGGTTGCTTGCATGAATATCGACCAACATCTCCACCAAGGTCTCGGCATCTTCGTATAGAGAGCTAAGCTCTGCTCCGGTAAAGCTGCGTCCCATTTTGCAGTCGCCGATTCTGGGCCTCCTATAGGCAGCAAAGATGATGCCTCGGTTGACCTGGATGTCTGAAACTGGACTATTGCCTTCACTTAGGCGACGTGGAGAATCCTTTCCGGTATAGAAGGAGCATGCGTAACCCCGGGCATGCTCATGTGGTAGTGCATCCGTATTGCGATATTCGATCCAACCTTTAGCGCGTAATATCTTGTTATACATGAATTCAGCTAGTTGCAGTGGCTCATCCATCTGGTGCAACCCATGAGCCGCCAAGAGCCGACCAAAGGAAGGCGTCTGATGTGAGCCTGCGCTCTGAGTATCGAAAGACCGACCACGAGACATGCTTGGCCAAATATTCACAACATATACCAGGTCGAAGTCATGTTTTTTTGCAATTCTGGCGGCTTCGAAAGCAGCGGCGGTAGCAAGACGACTTGCGCGAGGAGGGGTAAGTATCAAGTCGAAAGGGCCGATGGGCTTAGGCCGGGGAATAAATGCGCCCACAGAGGTCGGAGAGTGTTCCGATGTATCGTCAGATTCCAGCATCGGAGTCTCGGGTGCCGATTCGGCAATATCGTCGTCGCTGAGATTCAGAAATTCATTGAAGTCTGGCTCCCGCAAAGTGGAACTGCCCAAAGAAGCTTCAGATGGGGACGAGTCGCTAAATGAATCATTCAACGGTGCGTGATCAAACGACTGAAGAATCTGTTCTTCAAATGCATCAAAGAATGTTTTGTCGATTGCAATGTCGAATATTTTAGAATCGGCCAAAAGGTTCCGCACAGGTACAATCTCGGGCGAATCTTCTGGAGTCGGCAGAGTATTATACACAAGCGAAGGAACTCTAACACTCTGGTCAGAGTGGCGGCGACAAGATCCATTCTCTACCGAGCTAGGCGATGGAGGAGTGTCGACGCGAGGCGTCATCTGTAAACGAAGCGGAGATGGAGATTGAGAGCGGGGGCTAGGAATCTCAGGCTTTTCCGTGGTCATTGAATTGAAAGCCGTAGTGGCAGTAGCTACCCTCCAATCTCGGTTTGGTGGGCTAGGAAATTGATACTCGTGAAGTTTCGCCACCAACGAGTCTGGCTGAGCGTCACGAAGAAAGGGTGACGGAATAGGCGAGCGACTGAAGCCCGAACTTGAAGATTGAGACCTCAGCGAGCCCAGGCGAGAAGGGGCAGTGTCCGGCACAGAGGGAGAGCGGCAAGTCGCCTGTCGCACGCTCACTTCTTCTCGGGCAGTCATGCGAGTGGTTGTTGGGCGAATGAAAGAAGGGGAAGGGAACTGAGGCTCTGCCGGAGGGCTATCAGAGGCAGCAACCCGGAGAGAAGCCAATGAAGCTTTGCGTTTGGAGCTGAACAGCCTCTCCAGGCGGTCGAATCCGCTCGACATTGTATCGACCAAGGTAAAAGACAAGAAGAATGAAGGATGAAGGAGAGAGACAGAGAGGAGTAACTGATAGGAATCAGTTCCGAGGGCAGCGGAAGGATGTGTTGAGTGTCGTTGCTACCGTGGTTTGTTTTGGTCGTAGACAATGGAAGTAACAGAATTATCGCAACGGGTTTGTGGAGGAAGCGAGGAGTAGAATAATGGAAACTTTGGAACGTCGGGCGCGTAATTAATAAGTGGCAGATGGAACCCCATACAAGGCGAGACGTGAAGCAGAAGTGATTCAAAAGTGAGTAGGTCAACACACTGACCACAAACCCACTCCACAGCGGCTCGCCAAAGGGTGGCTGAAAATGGGCGAGAGAAGGATAGCCAGGCGGCTTGCATGCGACAAAAACGTCCAATCTATTGCAAGATTGGTGCGTGATACCCGATCTTCTCTTTGAGCCGGCAAAGGAGCGAGTGTAGCGCAAGATATGCGCGTTCCGGTGCGACGATGATGCACTTGGCGGTGCTGTGCGCCGTGGACCTGCTCCAAAAGGGTGATAATGACAGGCTGGATTAGAATTGGACGTCGCGACTGGGAAGACTGCGCGCCGTGGCTAATCTGGAATTGGCACGCAGCAGAGCAGGAGAGGATATTCCTATCGCAGTTTCGGTATGACAATGGCTGTCGAGTAGAGGGGCGAGATTGAGAAGATAGAGGCAGGTAGCTGGTGTTTGGTGGGGATTTTTTTTTTTCTCTGAGCCCTCTTCTCATGTGAGTGACTGGAAGTAGTTGTGACGTCTGGTGTAAGTGCAGGAAAGAACCAACGAGTGAAGTCTTCTTGCCAGTTTCGTAGCTTCTATCCCCCCCGAACAATGGAAAGAGCAGGAGCAGAATGCGCAACTCGGCAAGAACAAAAGAGAGGGACGGATTTTTTCTGGCAGACCAAAGCCTAAACAACCTGTACAAAACACAGCATCGAAAACTTCGCGATCCAGCAGCCAGAGGGGTCGAGGGAGGCTCTTTATCATGTCTCGAGGGCGGGATGAGACCGAGCGCAGTCTCTCCCTCCAAGACATCCCAGACCCTGGGAAGTGGGTGCCCGCAGCAAAAAGCAAGCAACCCAAATACTACTCCTAGTACTACTGCCAGTATTCTCCCATCTACACGGCCTCGTCGGCCTCCACTTGGGCGGGCAGCACGCCACACGACTGGCAAAGCCCGAAGCAAAAGCTGACCGGACACAGACCCTGGGACGATGAGCTACGACTTCAGACGCAGGGCAGAGACAATATGCACTGACTAGCGCCGCGGCTCACGGACGTCGACCAGGGTGGCCCTTGGCGTGAAGCCCTCGCGATGGCTGAGATGGCAGAGATGGCAGAGATGCGCCGCAGCCTGACAGCTCCGTGACGATGCATTTGCTCTGCATTCGCCTCGAGGCTTGCTTCGGTTGGTCATCGGCCGTAGCGCGCGTCGGGCGGGTGAGACATCTGGGAGACGTCCAGGCTGAGCGACCAAGGGACCAAAGGCCAGTAGACGCCACCGCATTTTAACAGGGCCTCAGACCCGAAGTATGCATCGCACAGCCGTGCAGTCCAAGACAGTACGACCAGGAAAGAGAGACATCGCGGGCAGCACAGATACCCTCGAGAGCACCAGAATCCCTGTGCCTTGCAGTGTACATCCAGTATCCTCTCCCGCATCAGCTTGCCACCACCGGCCTGGTACTATTGCTTCACCAAGGGGACAAAAAGAAAAGAGAGAGGGGCTGAACTCGGGTACTGCGACAGCCACCTCCGCCACCAAGTGGTGACTGCTTCGCCTTACTCAAGTTGACAAGTTGTCCATGTTTCGTCTCCCAAGAACGCGAAGAAACATTTCTGTGGGCATTTCGGATCTGCAATTCAATCTCCACTGGCCCCGATTAGATCGATAGTTTGTTTTGACCGTACGAGTGCTACCAAGGGCAAATCAAGGGAGACTCAGACGAATTATAAACCCAGACAGGCCAAGGGCAGCGGCCCCACTTCCCTTCATGCAAGCTACTGCCAGCATGCCAGTCTGGCGATCTCTCTGCTCACATCTCACATTCTCACTTATATGTGATGGAGCTGCCCCTTCAATCACCTGCGCTCTGGCTTTGGTACTTCAGAGTCAGTCCTTGATCAAGCGGGCAGGACAGTCTTGACGTGTGGCCTCCCAGGCAGCAAGAAGTACCGCTATGGCTACTACCTGTGTATCTCATATCTGACAGGACCACACCTCTATGCGGTTCCCGATTCTTGGATCCGGGAAAGCAGACGGGGCCAGCTGCATGAGTTAATATCCCCGAAGCATATGTCACCGGACTGGAGGAGCAGCCACCTCGGACAACGGCCGCAGTCAATCTTGCTATTGCGTAAACCACGGCCATGGGAGACAGCGTTGTAGTCGTTAACCAGTGCTTCACAGAGGAGTTTGTACTTGTACGTGCTACATGTTTCCTAGGTCTATTCACTCCCTGTTTCGCCCCCTTCGAGATAGAGTTGCACGGTCGCCCTCATTTCGTACCCACCATACACAACGTTCGCTATACGACAGCTCACTTTTGTGTTTTTTTTTGCCAGGGACCTAAGTGTACAATTTCTGGCAGAGAGATTCCAATTGGTGTACAGCACGGCCTACCCATGGCTCGAAGTCTGACGAGAGCAAAGCTGGAGCCGCCTTGGCCACGGCACAGAACCTATGAGGCAAGTCTCCGCTGAGACACCGACAGAGATTGTCCTACGGTGTGTGGCACACAGCCATTATCTACTTGTGCCCTCGTGCCCTATCCAAAAGACCGCAGGGGCGCGTGAGGGGCAGCCAAAAGCAAAGAGCGAAGAAAAAGCAAAGATGTTGCTGCGTGCGACTTGTCATTGTGCCCTTGCGCTGTTGTGCCATTGCCCAACCAGGTAACTCGTGGCGCGGCCGCTAGCACTTCCGCGTTGACCGCACGAGCTGACACTGGCAGTTTACGGCATCTGGCGTCCAATGATCGTGTTGAGCCGCCCCATCTTCCCAGACCGAGATGCACGTTGCATGCATCTTGGCCTGTCCGTACGACTAGCATTGACAGGCATGTAACCAGCTGGCATATGTATGATGTCTTTTCAGCCACCGCGGTCCAAGGTCATGGCCTGTTACTAGGCATCTCATCTGTGATTGGCATACGTACATTTGTGATTTGTGCTATAGGTACGTTTTCAAGCCGCCATCCCTTGTTTCTTGTATCCCACTGACCATGGCTCTCTCAGTAAGGCATCAAGGTCGCTCACAGCCTTCGTAGCCGCCCATGGCTACCTATGTAGAGGCAATTGGCGTAGGATGGGTGTCGGAAGCACAGCGGTTCGAAGTATTACGCATGGTGTTACCAATTTGTCCAATCGCCAGCGACTCGGATGGCGAGGGTAGTCTTTGGCTGGTGCTACGCCGCGATTATCTGAGCTCCTCTCCTGCATTTGATTCAGAGCTCTCTGAAGCTAATTTCCGAGGTAGAGAATCAGCGAGCTCTCTGCTACTCTCGACTCCGCTCTATTTGGCAGCTGGGCTTCATATTACTGCGCTCATTGAGTGTGGCAGCACAGGCATTTGTTCTCGTACGCAGTATCTACGTTCTGAGAGCACACCGGTCCCTTCCTGTACCGACCACAGAGTGCGTTGGAAGACAGTCAGGGATCCTCAGGACGACCGGGATATAGGATCCGGTGCGCCTGCTCGCTTTTGCCTCTAGCCTCAGGAACTAGAGCCCGGTAGCCCGGAGCATGATAGGCTCGCGTTGTGAGAAAAATGCCTCTTTGCAGGCAGGCCCCATATTCCGAAGTGGATGTGCATTTGGTCAGGTTCAGCCCGCCTGGCCCTGGCTCTGTGGCTTGCGCTGCAGCCCACCTGAGCTCCCTTACTTGTATAAGGCCTTGTGCAAGGCCAAGTCGGCTGAGCTCCTAGTATCTGGCAGGCACTGCTCATTTATCAGATCCCAGGTACTGTATAGTACTATTCAGTCCGAGGTGGGCAGCTGAGGAGCAAATGACCAATAAACAGCGATTGGGTGTTTATTACAGCCAACAAGAACATTCTCCCTGCAGGTGGCTTCAACCATGGGAAGAAATTTCATTTGATACCCAGAGATTGCAAAGGATTCATTTAATGAAACACAGCTCATATGGCCAAATCTTGATTTTACCGTTTCATATACACGAACGTGGTAAGAAGTCCGAGTGGAAACGGGTTGGGCGTCCATGGCTTGCCGGGAACGTCGCCGCCGAGCCGTCTCCATACTACCCATACACTATACCAACGGCGTTGGGTCGCCACGGGTAGCAATATGCAGGTTGGACGCTCAATTATGTGCATATTCGTGGCTGATCAAGCTAGCTATTCATCGAACGAGAAAGATGGAGAAGGCTGATGGAGCAGCGTGGGAAAAACTGATTTTTCTTGGGCTAGTTGCAGCTACAAGTGAAACTGGCGTCTTATTCATCTTTCTTTTTTCAGAAGAGTTTTTGGCATAGACCAAGACTTGGGTATATCGAGCGATGATTCATAAGTCATGGCCATTCTTCCAAGCCAGGCGTCGAAAGTAGAGATGTGTCGCTATCAATATCGCAAAGAATGCAGTGCCCTTCAGACTGAGACTATAGCATGCCCTATAGCTCCTTGTCCCGCTGGCAGTCCAAGTTATCTTTTCCCAGCTGAAGTGAGGCCATTACTGAGCGCTATCACGTGAAGTACTTTGCCATTGCATCTTCAAGCTACTATTTTAGACCCATCAACTGCGATGCTTGCCTTAACATGGCCCTTACTGGGCTGGATAATAGATGGGCCGCAAAGCCCTTTGCCCCTAGGTGTTACATTTGCATAGTAGATGTAGTAGATCAAAAGTATCTATGGAGCAGATTACTACCAGATACCAGCCGACGATATTCTTATCTACCATCTTCCGCTTACTACAATGAATGAATCTTTTGATCAAGATAGTTTCGTCTTCTATATACCTGATCTACGCTCCTGTTTAGCTCCAAAAACAGCTGGAGATTCCATAGTCCAAAGACTTGGCTATGACAAGAGAGCCAAATCTAGGTCTCGCATCATCTTAAGCAAACGAATGACTTCAAGAAATTACTTTTCTCCCATTGATTTCGCAGCAAGGAGCAGCTTTATTTCCGACAATAATATGCTCTTGGTCGCCAGTACAGTGGTGTACACCCCAAGGATCATTATTGCGTGGTGGCGGCCTACTGTACCTGCTACTACTTTGCTTCAGGAATGAACGAGCTTGTTCTTTTCTAGACTTCTGATATTCCAGTCAAAACTGACCACCGTGGAGATGTCCAATAAAATTCGACAGCTGCCAGCCAGGTGGTAAATATCTACAAATATAAATGTTCAGGAAGCTGCAATATTATTCTGCCGCTGAAATAACTACACCGCTCTAGGCAATATGTTAATTCACATCTTCCCCTCGTTCTAGTTCTCTTTTTTCTTCTCTCTTCAATATCTTCAATTTCTTCAGTTTCTTCAATTTCTTCTCCATTTCGCTCTGACGAGAAGTTCTCGCCCGCCATCCTCCACCCGCACTTCAAGATGGCAGAACTAGAGAATGGCAAACGTTCCTTGGAGGGCGATGCTGTTGACAAAGAAGACATTGAAGATGGCCACATTCCGAAGACGTCACTCTCGGACGTCGACCGGATCTTGGCCTTGCTTGAATCGGCACTAAGCGTGAGGAAGACCCCCATGCTAACTCAACCGACGACCTCATTACTGACTAAAGAAAAAGGAACAGCACCAAATAATGTATCGAATCCGAAGCGAGTTGGACGCCATGAGAAGCGAGTTGAGCATCGAGAGAAGTGATTTGGACATCATGGGAAACAAATTGGCCATCGCGGAAGGCAGATTGGCCATCACGGGAAACAGATTGGCCATTGTAGGAAACAAAGTGGATGAGGCAGTCAACGCCAAGAACATCAAATCCCAAGAGTACATCCAAATTCTGATAAATGAAATGGAGAAGATACAGGCAGCCTATATGGAGGTACAGGCAACCTGGATGGAGGAACAAGCAGTCCATACGCAAATGAGATTGGACCATGAACGGGCTATCGATGATATGGACAGGTTTTCGGAACAATTTGCGACCGTACAGCGAGATGTAAGAAGCTTGCTTCAAAAAAAGCCAGAGGAACGACGGAAATGCCCCGATGAATTAATGGATGAGCTCGATGACCTCCTCGAAGTGGAAGACATCACCGAGTAGGAAGAATAATCGAGAGACGTTTCATGATGGATAACAAGGACATCATTGTTCTTTGATATCAGGGATCGCTAGATGCTCCAAGGGAAGGCAAACTTTATAAGTCGGTAGAATAGGAGAAATGGGAACACAGCCTCCAGATCCGATCTAAATCTACATCATCTCACATAATCATTGTTGCCATCATCATAGCCTTGCAGTATCGCCATCAACCTCGCCAAAGAATCCCAGGAAGGCGGAATGCACTTCATCTGTCAAATCACTTGCCTGCAGGCTCCGTCCCTTTTTGGCAAAGGCCAACCGTGAACATTCCTGATTCTCATGTTAGTGTGCAATTAGTTATTGGGAATGGGGGGGAGCTACATTTCCCCCCATGTTTCAGAAGACTTACTCTTGTTATGGCGCTCCCCGCGAATGCCGCCAAGCCCATCGTCTCATCCTCTTCCAGAGCTGGCTTCTCATGATCCTTCCATAAGCCGTCATGGTACGCCTTGCGCCATCCCAGAAACGTGGCAATAGCTCCGGTCAAAGTATCGCCCTGTCCGGCGCTTCGCTTCTTCCCTCCTTCGAGATCGCTCACAAGAGTCACATGGCCGTTGGAAATAAGGTCCTTGGCGCCCTTTTGGATAATGGTCACGCCGCCCAGTTCTTGGGCCAGCTTTTCAACTTTGCCCGTCTCGCTCGTCTGGTCGCCGACGTCGATCTTGAGCGCGTCGCATAGTCGCTTGAACTCGACGACGTTGGGTGTCAGAACCGCATACTTGTAGCCCCTAATCACGGCTGGGTCTTTTTGCACAAGCTGCAGGGCATCGGCGTCCATAACCACCGGCATGTTGGCCTCTCTGGCGGCTTTGATGACCCGGGCCACTGTTGCCTGCATGAGGGGATCACGGCCCAGTCCGGGACCCACGACTAAGACATGCAGACGGCCCAGCATCTCGTTGATCCTCTGCGCTACTTGGTCGGGATCGGGGTCTGTCTCATCCTTGCCTGACGACTGGCGCATGAGTGGGTGCACCATGAGATTGGGGGAGTATGTCTTGACGACTGCCGCAGCGGCCGGGGTGCATATAACGTGTGACTATCACGAGACTTCAAGTCAGCCATGTGTTTCCTTTGGATTGGGATTCCTGGGATGTTTTCCCGCTCTTTTGCCATGTCGCGATTCTGAGTGTCAAAAGACAAGGCATCATTGGATCTCACCATGTCACATCCCAATCGTGCACTCGCCATGGCCGAAAAGTACGGCGCCCCGGTGTAGTCTTCGCTGCCTCCAATCACAGCAACTCGACCCAGCTGGCCTAGCTCTTGTTAGCTTCTCGACTGTTTCTTGTCATATCTTCTATGAGATCAATTTTCTCTTGAGGTGCTGCCTGTAATCACCAGAATTACGCACCTTTATGAAACGTATCGAGCAAAGGCGGAACCATCCGCCTCACCTTGCCTAAGACATTTCTCGTTGAGGCTGACATATTGGGAGCTTCTGTACCGGTAGACATTGCTAGCTGGCTCAGAATAAAGGCCTAATCTGAGATTTGTAAGATCCAAGTCGTAAATCAGCCCTTTTATTTGCTCTCTACAGTTGACGTCATTTCACCGAGAAAGATGGGTTTGTTGCAGGGTACGCAAGTGGAAGTTTCGTACCTGGGCTGCGATATGAATCAATGTGACATCAACAGTAGCGCGTGTATTTGTTTTAAAAAATGACTAAGCCGCCAGCCAGAGAGAGTAGGTGAATAAAAGCTCGTGAAGTTGTAACAACCAATAAGCAGACAGGTAATGTAACCTACAATAACGCTGTATCGTATACTGTACACAGCGAGCACATAAATGTATCGCGCTACATGTCGTTGCTAGCCTGGAGCTCTGTATGCGATGCCATAGCCAAGTCACATGATCTCTATAGATGATCCCAATGCCGCTGCCCCAAAGTTGTCTGCTTTAGAACCGCAAGATGGAAATGCACACAAAAAGTATAATGATACTTACATTGTAAAATAGTATGATCAAGTTACATAAATATAGACTTGGTTGTGGGCGTCGCTTGTTAGAGGACGGAGCGTTGCAACTGCTTCAGTCTGTTGAACTTATAGCATATTTCTAGTATACCTGGATATTAGACGTGTTCTTCAGCCCAGTCAATAAGTCATAGTTTACTGGAGATCATGTGGTCTTATTTCAGCGTTTTCTCTCTCATTATCAGTCAAATCCATTCAAGTGATTTTTTTCAGTTATTTTTTTTTCAGGTCTTCCAGCTCTTCTTTTTCCTTTGTGGTCTGGACCTTTTGCTCTGCCATTAGTTTCAGCTGCCTGCTTTACATTATGATCTTTCTGGTATGCCTGATTTACATAGATGAACATACACTTAGATCTATAGTAATATATAGCGCGTCCATGTATTCGAAGCTAAGAGAACGTAGGCAGGCTATAATTAGGGAGAAGTTATCCAGCACCCTAATTTCATTATCCAACACCCCAACTGTAGCATAATAGGGCAGCTTGTATATATATTATATATACAGCTGCCAAATACTTATTGAAATAGCAGCAGTAGTAGCAGTAGTAGCAGTAGTAGCAGTAGTAGCAGTAGTAGCAGTAGTAGCAGTAGTAGCAGTAGTAGCAGTAGTAGCAGTAGTAGCAGTAGTAGCAGTAGTAGCAGTAGTAGCAGTAGTAGCAGCAGTAGCAGCAGTAGCAGCAGTAGCAGTAGCAGTAGCAACAGCCTAAGCTACAGCTGGAGTGCTCAATAACATAATCGGGGTGCTAGATAACTTCTCTCTTTATTTTTGGGGTGTTGGATAACAGAACTGGGGAGCTGGATAATGGCTCCCTATAATATACTTGTGGGATTTTACAAGTCTATTCCGGTCTACAAGGTGCTGGTACTTCTGGTAGTATATTTTAATGTTTTTCATGGGTACTATGGATGGTAATATTTGAGATATGGATTATTTATTGGCGATGGGGTATATTTTCACATTGGGATCATCTTCTTTAATGTTTAATGCTGGTGCTGTAATGTTTTATGGGATGGAATTGCTTCTAGTCGAAGGTGATGGTTGGTTGGTCTTCTTGCCTTGCTGCCGTTTGGTTCTCTTCTGTGCCGCTGCTCGCAGGTCGTACAATTTTGCTAACTCCACTGCCTTAGCCCTATCGCGTTTCTTGGCTTGAAGCGCTGTTGGGATGGGTTGTCGGTTGGCTTGTTTATTCCATTGATACGGCACATCTGTCGGGATGTATGCTAAATTTGGCTTGTAATTATTAATTGCCAATCCCAAATAGTCCATCTGATGCAGGTTTTCCAAGCGGATTTCCATTCTTATTGTTCTTTAAGTTCGTAATTCCTCTGAATTCCGTCATAACGAAGCTTGTAATCAACAGTGGTGCTGAAAGCACATGGAGCTTGCCCTCATGTTCTGACACTTCATCGATTTTTTTGAGTTTTGGCTTTAAGATCTGTACCGCCTCCCCACTAGGAGTAGACTCTCGCACCCAGAATTCTCGTGTCGACACACTTGTCTAGGCAGGCTTTAAAGCAATCTTCATGGTCCCTTTAAGGCTGGGTTTCTCTTTGATAAGCAAGGACACTACCGTTCTGCAACATGATATTAGGACAGTTTTATTACTCTGGTGTAATTACAATACTATCAAGCCACCAGATTAGTACCAAGGCAGTAATAATATACAATAATGCTTATGTCATTTACAGTAAAAGCTCATTCTTTCCTTACCTAGTAATAGAAACTATAGATTCTACTGCCAGGAAGACGATGATCGTGTATGCGTATTTTCACCTCCAGACCAAGATGGCGGTTTAGTCCAGATACACTGGACTGGTAGCAGGTGGCGATGACTTTTTCCAAAAGGAAGATTTTCACATTAGGAGTCTGGTTTCTCTTTGGATCTGCTCCCATGTATGGCGGTAGCCTCCAACAGGCAGAGAAAAGGACGCTGGCTAGTAACAGCGGATGACGTTAACACTATTGCTACATGATTATTGATTTGGAAAGGGTAGGAAATAATAGATCAAATATTATAATCTTACTAGCATTTATTTCTATCGACAATATGTTGACAGCGGATGACCTCGACAATATTGCGACATGATTATGAATCTATTAATATACTTCGCTTTCTGCTTGTCTTTTCATAAAGTAGGCCATATCATTGATACTACACCAGTAACCGCATGTCGGGCTAAAATGTAATAATGCATGCAGATATAAACGTGCGTCCATCTTCTACTACCACACAGTCACCTTAAATCATTATGGTTTCTTCTAAAATTAACAGAACAAAAGGAATCAAGGACATTCATTGAGTAATGTGCTTATATTTTACAAGTAGTAGTATGACTGGCGCGTCTCCCTTTATAAGCCATGGCTCTCTCATTTGGCGCAGCCATTAACTTTTTAGCCCCTCCTTCCTCCGTTCTAGAGAACGACCAACAATATATTGGTATAGACAGTAGCACCCCCCAACAATGACCCTTTCTATTTCGCTTGATGCGCTTCACTTATTATTTGTTTAGCTGAGGAAGCTCTTGACGAAGGAGGTGATGCTGTCCTTGAGTCTGTTCTCAAGTTCCTTGCTCAGGGCACCCTCCTTATCAATGGTGGCGAGCAGGTCAGACTCGTTGGTCTTGAGGTGGGCCAGGAAGTCAGACTCCCACTTGAGGATCTGGTCGACGGGGATAGAGTCGAGGTGACCGTTGATACCAGCGTAGATGAGGGGAACCATCTCGTTAACGGCCATGGGGGAGTACTGCTTCTGCTTCAGGAGCTCGGTCAACTGTAAACACAGCGGGTCAGCTATCTTCTACGAAATTTCAGTGAGCATATATGGGGAAACAACTTACACGCTCACCACGGGACAGGGTCTGCTTGGTAGCAGCATCAAGATCGGAACCGAACTGGGCGAAAGCAGCAACCTCACGGTACTGGGCCAAGAAAAGCTTCAGGGAACCAGCGACTTGCTTCATGGCCTTGAGCTGGGCAGCGGAACCGACACGAGAGACGGAAAGACCGACGTTGATGGCAGGTCGGATACCCTTGTAGAACAGCTCAGACTCCAAGAAGATCTGGCCGTCGGTAATGGAAATGACGTTGGTGGGAATGTAGGCAGACACGTCACCACCCTGGGTCTCAATGACGGGCAGGGCAGTCATGGAACCGCCACCGTGCTTGTCGTTGAGCTTGGCGGCACGCTCCAGCAGACGGGAGTGCAGGTAGAAGACGTCACCGGGGTAAGCCTCACGTCCGGGGGGGACGACGGAGCAGCAGGGACATCTGACGGTAAGCAACGGCCTGCTTGGAGAGATCGTCGTAGATGACCAGAGAGTGCTTTCCATTGTCCCTGAACCACTCGCTATTTTCCAGAATTTTTTATTAGCATCTCAAAACATTACCAAGGTAAAGGTCAAGGACGAAGACTTACCCGATGGAAGCACCGGTGAAAGGAGCAATGTATTGCAGGGGAGCGGCCTCAGAGGCAGTGGCGGCGACAACGATGGAGTACTTCATGGCGTCGTTCTCCTCGAGGGTCTTGACGAACTGAGCGACGGTGGATCGCTTCTGGCCGACGGCGACGTAGATGCAGTAAAGCTTCTTGGTCTCGTCGTCGGAGGAGTTCCATCGCTTCTGGTTAAGAATGGTGTCGAGAGCGACGGCAGTCTTACCAGTCTGACGGTCACCAATGATCAACTCACGCTGACCACGGCCGATGGGAACCATGGCGTCGACGGACTTGAGACCAGTCTGCACGGGCTGGTTGACAGACTTGCGAGGCAGGATACCGGGAGCCTTGAGCTGAGCACGGCGCTTCTCCTTGGAGTTAAGAGGACCCTTGCCGTCAATGGGGTTACCCAGAGCATCGACGACACGGCCGAGCAGCTCAGGGCCGACGGGAACGTCGACCTTTGCAGGGAGTTAGTTATCTCGGCGATATAGGCAGTAACTGAGAGTGAAGCTTTATATAACTCACGATTTCACCAGTTCGCTTAACAGTCTCGCCCTCCTTGACCAGACGATCGGAACCGAACAGCACGACACCGACCTGGCCGGCCTCGAGGTTCATGCACATGCCCTTGACACCGGAAGCGAACCTAGGCTGCGTTAGATGCAAGTTGTCCAAAATGGGGAAGAGACATCTCTACATACTCGACAAGCTCCTCGGCCTGGACATTGGCCATACCGTGGACACGAGCGATACCATCACTATGCGCTCCAGTTAGTAAAATAAAGAAGAAGCATTTGATCCCACAGGCTCTCTTTCTATCTTTGTGTTTCTCCCGTCGCATGCATCTCAAAAGTGTTGTAGTATTGTGTTCCGAGTTGCTGCTTCGAGGTCCCAAAGAGTAGCTTAACAGGTGGCCTCCACATACCCAACAGACAGGACACGACCGGTCTCAGCGAGACCAGCCTCCTCCTGGACACCGCGGATTCGCTGCTCGAGGATGGAAGAGACCTCAGTGGGAGAGGCCTTGGCGTCGGAAGCGTAGGTTCGGACGGCGTTGATGGCAACCGGTGCGGCATTTCGAGTCTACATTGGGCAAGAGAAAAAAAAAACATGTTAGCCGAATTCGACCAATGGAAAAAGACCCCATGGAGAACCCCGGCAGGCTCAAAAAAGCTCAGAAAAGCTTGCTCTACGATGCTGGCAAGTCGATTGCATGTCCAATTGAGCTTGCGAGCCCGGTATTCGCAGGTGTGCAGGTCGATGCTCGGGGCCTCCAAAATTTTCTCTTGCCCCCCCCAGAAAACGGTGGTTTCCGGGCGTGCGGGAAAGACACTCACCACAGAGACTCGGCCAGCGGCGACGGCGCCAACAGCGCGAGAGGACTGGCGAAGGGCGTTTCGGAACATCTTGAGGGCGGTATCTGGGGAGCCTCAGAAGAGGGAAAGCAATTGCAGCGGCGTGCAATTGGCGGAGGGGGGATTGGAGGGTATTGTTGATGCTGCCTTTTGCTGGAAGAGCAAAATGGAGATTTTCGGGAGGAGATGGAGAGAAGCAGAGTCTGTGAGGACCAAGGTGGGGGCTCGGGCTGGCGGGTGCGCCAATCAGGGCCGGGTGCGCGGTTTTGCTGGCGTGCGAAGCCGACGCCGCCTTAACAATTTTCCACGGGGCCCGTTATTAATTAGGATTGCAGGCAGGTTTTGGACCTACAGTGCTAGACTAGCATGCTGGGTAGTTGAAAGGACTCGGGACTAACTGGATGGAGAGGATTTTTTCTTGCTCTCCGGTATCTGTCTACCTATGCCTGATCGAAGAGGCAGTCTTGTGCCTCATCGTGGAGAAGCTGACCAGGGTGTTGTTCTGGAAAACTAGATCGAAATACGATATCAACGGGTTTGTTGCATCTGTCTTGTGTGACGCTGCTTTCTTCTGTTTGAATACCTAGGTACTGACAACTGATACATATGAGGGAAAATGTGGCCCAGAAATTCTGGAGGTATATAATGATATAAATGTTGTCTGGAGCATGAGATATCAAAGTAAATCTTCATTTGAAACCAAGGAGCATATATGAAACCAATTCAATGATATAGTAAGCCTCAATGATGAACGAGTAAAGCATCCGCCACGGACTCTCTGAGAGATGGCTGTGTTGCTTCTGGCATAAGCCGCCAAGACGTATTTTGGCATGCCCCAGGTTGAGCCGCACAACTCTCTCTGTTTGTACTGCATTCAGCAGTCAGTCTACGACTACGTGACAATGATGAGAAGACATGTTTCGCCGTTGATTCTCATGATATTCATCAGCTTGGTAAACACGCATGCCGCTACCGCTGGAAAAAAGACATCTACAAGTCAAGACGGGATATTCAATACCAACGTCATCATACATACAAGCAAGCGACAAGTCAAGCTTCGCCAATGTAAAAATGGTGCCATCACATTGCAGGGGCAATATTCATGAAGCCGGCAGTACGCCGGTCGGTCTCTAAGGCCGTTGCTCGACTCAAAAGTCTTTTTGGTACGAGCTGATGTAAAAATCAAGCGGAAGAATACATGACCATATATGATCCCTTTTTACCCCCAAATGTTCGCCGTGCCCATTTCCATTTAAAGACTGAGAAAAAAAAGTTGATTTGTTTGGATGATTTTTATCCGTTTATCGGACAATGCCATCGAAGCGGCCCTTGAACCACTTGACGGTCTCCTCGCGCTTGATGCGGTGAGAAGCACCAATCTTGCTCTTCATGCGGCGGCGGCGGGTGACACGCTCACCAGGGCGGGTCATGCAGCAGTAGAAGTCCATGCCGTAGATACCGATGGAGGGGTCGTACTTGATACCAAGATCGATGTGCTCGCTGATACCGAAGCCGAAGTTGCCGGTCTCGGAGAAGTTGCGCTTGCGCAGCTCGTACTCCTTGACCTTGAGGCCACGCTCAAGAATCTCCTCAGCCTGTTCATAAGTCAGCCAAACTGCTTTGAAAATTTCAAATTTTTTCGTAGTTGATTTACCTTGGGGCCACGGACGGTGACGTGGACAGCAATCTTTTCGTTACGACGGATACCGAAGGTTCGGACGGTGTAACGGGCCTTGCCTATAATGAAAATTGGTTAATATTCCTGCTTGCCGGGTTGATCATGATTGATTATTTGCGACATACTGTAGACGGGGGTTTGACCGGACAGCTGCTCAAGCACCTTGGCGGCACGAGTGAGTCTGTCACCAGATTCACCGACGGAGATGTTCAGAACGAGCTTCTGAATCTTGAGCTCCCGCATGGGGTTGCTGGACTTTTCGGTGGCCATTGCTGCGGTTGTTGATCGACGATGTCTTGCTGTCGGAGATGGGCGAAAAGTTGAGGTTGGGCTAAGGCGAACGATTTTGTGAAGGCGGGAAAATTTCGAGGGTTTGTCTGCCCTCAAGCGAGAGCACAGAAAAGCGGGGCTGAATTCCCCAAAGAGGGCTAGTGCGTGTGCTTTGCATCGCCGCTAGGAAGCTCCATTTTAACAGAGCGGTTCAAGCTTCAATTTGTCTGCACTAGCAGAAAGTACAGAAGCGCTACTCAGGTTCACGCATTATACTCGCATAGAAAGTGGGTACATCCTGAGTAGCCTACAATAGCAGCACCTCTTCGCCACCCAGCGTAGCCAAGCAGCTGGGTCATATCCAGCCTCGGGATTGACGCAGCAGCATTCATATCGAAGCAAAACCATTGTTATCACATCGACTGCCTATGATACTGGCAACGGTAAAAGGAGTCGTTGAACGCAAAGCAAGCTGGTTTCACCGTTGAAATAGTGATATTTGGTTATCTTTTACTTCCTAATACTACCTACATAGCTATATACCAGTGACTGAAGGGTATGATTCATTTCCATTGTCTCGTATCTTGTTCTTCGTAAAAAAAAATTCAGGCGCAACTTGTCCATCAAGAAAAAAAACCGCCATTCGTATCATGTAAAAATCCTACCCGAAGCCTCATTCTTGTCCAGGTGATTCACTTTTCCCCCAATTGGCACTTCCTCAGCATTCCTTATGGGCTGGCAACATGGCTGAATACCTTGGCAGCCAATTGACTCAACAATCTTGCCCTATCATCTTGAGGAAGTTCCTATATGTACATTAGCGCTCAGGGAGATCTGAATAATCTAGTCAGTCTCAGAAAAATCTGAGAAAGCAGCGGCACACCGCAGAGAGGCGGGTGTACAGCCACAGAAAACAAAACAGTCTGGGCTTACCTGGAAGACTTCGTACACGCTCTTCCCCTTGGTATCTCTGATCGCCCCGAGTCGATTGCCAGCCACTGCTCCGGCAAGCAGTCCAGGGACGTTGCCCACGATGAATCCCAGAGCGCCGCCACTTACAGCGCCGACCATGCCCCACATGGTTGAAGCGTTACCGCCTTGCTGGTTGGGTGTCTGCCCTTCTGAGAATCCCTCGTCCTGCATCATTTCCTCAAAGGCGTCGCTGAACTGCGCATCCTCTGTAGCTTGGCGGCCATTGGGTGCAGTTCCTCCGTTCTGGTTCTCGAAGAAGTCCCATGCCCACGAATAGCCTTGTCCCGTCGTGTTGTCTGCTTCTGCAAAGGGATCGGACGCCGACTGGCGGTGGTAGTATGCTCGCTGTTGGTCATACTCTCGTCTCCGGGTCGCATCGGAGAGACAATAATAAGCGTCGTTTATGAGTTGAAAGCGTCGTGTTCTTTGTTCACGCTCTGGTGAATCGCTGGGGACTCGATCGGGGTGTGTTTTCAACGCAGCACTGGAGATATGGTTGTCAGTCATCGACTTTATTGGCAATTGAGAAGGGCTACATACCGCTTATAAGCATCTCGAATCTGCGCCGCCGAGGCTTTCTCTGGAACCTCCAAAATAGCGTCTGCACAATGCCGATTGATTCAGTAAACCATGTTCACATCTGAGGTGGAGGGAGGTGTCTCATCTGGAGAACAATGGCGGGGAGAGCTTGTGCGACTTACAGTAATCAGGCGGTGCTCCGTTTCTCGTCATTTTGTCGATTGATATGTTTGATTTGAAGGAGGGGAAACTCAATCTCAGGGTCTCGCCAAGGGTATTCAAGATAATCGTCTCCCTTAAAAAAAGAACTACGGGGAACGGAATAGGTGCCTGATGCAGGTTCGGCGCTGTAGCCATGCAGGCCCAGCGACGGTTTATCCTTATCCAGTCGTCATGTGGCGAGACGTCAATGTGGCTGGAACCAACGTTTGCGCGCCAGGCCAACTCCACAAATAGTAATACTACTGGTTCGCAGCTCAGCGGGTACTAGCTTAGCTTGGCTACGTGTATCCTGCAAGGCTAGCTGTTATTGTATACAAAGCCGAGGAGACAATGGAGTGTAAAGTGCATAACACATGCATGCAGTATTTTGAGCAACTCAATTTTTGTATATAGGATGTATGTACTGATAGCACTTATATGCAAGTATAGATACAAATATATAGCCATTGTAAAACAAAGGTGCTGCCAAAGACACCCAACCAATACTCCAACTTTGCTTCCGCCCAAACATAAACTGCCCTTCAAAGGGGTGACTCTATTGGAGCCATTCTTGTAGTAATGGCGTATTTCAGAAAAAAAAGAGAAAGGAAAAGAGAAAAGAAATACCCCGCCGCTTGGTGCTTCTCAGAACTGCCAAGCTCTCGCTATCGTGTCTCTTAACGCCAGCTGACCTTGCGATCCGTATTCTTATCGTAAACAGTCTCAGCCTGGGATATCGTGCAAATACTGTTGCGCCCTGGTGATGGCGTCTTGGGCGACTCGTAGAGCGTCGTCTATCTTGCCGACTTTGTTGTAGTAAGCCGCGAGCACCCACATGTCTCGGATAACCCGCAAGTTGGTGGTCGTTCCATGCGCAGCTTCTCTCATGTGAATGGCATATTTCAAATTCTGTTCCACCTGGTCCCAGGCCTCTCTGCTCTCGCAGAGTCTAGCCAGCATCTTCCGGGCATACGCATGAAATCTGGCGTTCGAAAGTGCCCCAGTTTCATACTGCGTGATGTCGAGCAGATCCAGCGCCATCTGCTCTGCCTTCTCCTTATCATCTAGATCCATCTGCGTGAATTCTAGCATGAGTGCGTCGACTCTCAATTTTTCCACGTTATCATCACTTGGTACAGGCACCTCATGGTGTCCCAAGTTTTCAAGGGCTTCGTACATAATCTCACGTCTGTTGGCCAGCCCATTGTTTCGACGAAGCTTTGTCCGGCCATCCCAAATCAGCTGCTCGTACAGCCAAAACTCTTGAGGTGCTGATAATTTAATGTACTCCGCAAGGAGATCCACGTTTCGTAGCCAAGCTTGCCGTAACAGGTAGCAGATGAACTGGCGACCGTCTTCAGTCTGGTAGTCGCAAGCCAGGAGTTGTTGAAGGATGCGGATGAGAGGATGGTTTGCGGGAAAGCGCTGCCTTGACAGCACAAGCGCGTGTCTAATAAACATTCCAAGAAGCTGTAAATGCCCTCGGTCAATCATGTCGTATATTGTGTCAAGAATATGCCAAAGAAGGTCGGGATGGTCCTCGGTCAGGACAAATTCCAAGACATAGAAGCCCTTTCTGGCCGCCATGCCCGCTAGATCGCCCTTGCCGTAAGACCACAAGTCAAAGACTAGCTCAAACGTCCGGTACATGGTACGGCTATCTTGTATAGGCGGCTGGTTTGGGGTAGCAAGATACTGCGACATGGGATCGGACGCTATGCGATAAGTCTCCAGTTTCCCTGAGCTCCAAGATAGAACGCCGTTTAGAATAAGCTCCAGGTCCGCGAGTGGTTTGAACGAAGGATTCGGGACCAAGTCCAGGCCCGTAACCGTAGGAGTCATTGTCCTTGGTACCTCCTCGACATCGTCATCATGCTTCAAATCGGTAGAAGAAGAGGTTGTAGATGAGGGAGAAGGGAGAGTGGTTTCCCCGGGCGATTTGCGATATGCTCTTTTCCTAATGTTCCACTTCTTGAATCTCTTTTTGTACATTTGCTCGCTTTTGGGGGGTTTAGTTAGCACTGAGTTTAGTCTGTCGCCTAGTATATCAAATCCCCTTTTTGTTCTCTGAACGTATACGGCAAACAAACGGCAAAGAGTGTCCACTCACGTTGCGGCAAATCCATATTTAGTCTCCATTAAGGCCATGATCTCATTCAATTTGCGGTTGTCTCCTATGTATAGCTTCTCAATAAGGTCCTTCTGCGCTAACCACTCCTGTTCCGTATGTTCCTTGACGCTTGGCCGCTCAACCACCGGCGGCGAGTTGCCTGGCAGCCGCGGAGCCAGCGCCGGCAGACGAGGCCGGACGGGATGCATGGCTGGCGGGATCTTGGCCACGGGGGGAGTCGTGCTACGGGTAATGCTATTGCTATACTGCCCAAAGCGAATGGCAGCTCTTGAACAGACAAGACATGGCCAACCGTATGGCCATGATGGGCCCTGAATGGAAGGCAAAGTTGGAGAGGTGAGCGAAGCTAAAACCAAAGTCTGTGGCCAACAAGTCCGTCGGCTGGAGGCAGCGATGTACCACGCTCCGTACAGGTACTTCGGCAGTATTTCGGACCTGGCCGGCAGTCGCATTATCCGTACCTTATTGGCAGACAAAGTTCCCTGCATGTTATTTAAGCTTTTTGCAGCATTAAGATTGGTCCAATGTCACGTGCAGAATGCTTAGCTTGTACAAGTACGGAGGCCACTGGCGTAGAGTACCAAACTCTATAGTAGAAAAGATTGCTACTGTTCCTGAACCTGAGCCTACCTTGTGTCTATTTTTGTTCCTGAGAGCAATCTATTTGTGGCGCTAATACTACAAGTAAGTGCATAAAGGGGAGGTTTGTGGGAGGTATTAGTTGGGACTTTGCTACACTTGCCGGCTCGCTCCGGAGACTCAGTCAGCTTTATATTTGTAAAAGAAAGACTGTAAAACATTCAAAATTACCCGGCAGAGCCGCTCGCCGATTATTAGTACGTGTCTACTAGGTATATTACTCGTATGAGAGGCTCTCACCTCGAAAATAGTGGTGTGTCTATTTCATATGCTTAAATCGATTTAAAACAAGGTCCATAGTGATCCGCATCTCAGCTTTAGGGTACAGGGAGGTACTTGGAGCTGTGTGAATGCAACTTTCATCATAAGAATTTGCCTGCTTGCGAACCTACATGATAGATTGCCATGCCTCGTTGCTGGTTACGAAATGAATCAATCTGTTTCAACTCTGCTACAAGATTAATGGGTCACAAATACTAAATTACTCGCATTATATGGCATTATGTTTGAAAGAGTCCTGGCTTTATAGGTCTTGTCGCCAGTGCTGGCATTACATGGAAAACAATAAAACTACTAGTCATCTACACTTTAGATGCGAGTGGAAGATGATTTTGTACGCCGAAACAAAGCAGATGGAATAATGGAATAAGGCCCTCTCGATTCAGGTTGTCATATTCATAAGTCGATGCTGGATAACCATGACCGAGAGGCCTGGAACGCTTAGATCTCTCTTTCTTGAACCTGTCGCTCTGTCTCTTACTTTGATGAAAAATAATTACGCACAATTTGTGCCTGCACATCTAAGTACTCATATTATCATCTATTTCTGTCAAAAATAAAAAGAGGAAGAAGAAATCTTGAATAATAATCACATCTGACATCTCATTTCGTCTCTTGGACTACCTCAAGCTAGGCCCGGTTCTAGGTCAGCTTGAATGTAAGATCTAAATAACCGATAGCCATCTCACTTGCATCAACTTTATTTTCAAAACCTTTCAATCTACACCTCAACTCCTCTCCCCGCTCTACATCATGTCAAAGTATTTGCGACAATATTGGCCTGGCGAGCCTACAAAAACTGAGAAGGACTTGCCTGATTTGCAGGGACGAGTATGATGCCGCTCTCTCCCCTCCTTTATTCGTCTCCCTCTATTACAGCTGATCTCATCTATCGACTACCTAGGTTTTTATTGTCACGGGCGGCGCTGGAGGCATTGGCTTGGCTGTAGCAACAGCTCTATTCCACGCCAATGCGACGTGCGTCTATATCCTTGGCCGATCTGAAGCTTCCGGCAACACAGCTATAAATACCATCAAACAGTCCGATCCGCCTGGCGACATGAAGCGTCGCAGCGCCGGTGGTGACAACGATGTACTCAGATTCTTATATTTGGATCTTTCCGACTTGCAAGGCATCAAGCAAACAGCCGAGGCGTTCCTGGAGTTAGAAACTCGCATGGATGTCGTCTGGCACAATGCCGGCGTCATGGCTCCCCCCTGAAGGCAGCGTCAGCAAGCAAGGGCACGAGCTGAGCTTCGCCACAAACGTGTTGGGCCCTTTCTTGCTCCAGCATTTCCTAACGCCAATCCTCCTCAACACCGCAGACGGGGAGGCCTCTCCCAAGGGATCTGTCCGCACGTGCTGGGCGGCTTCTGTGGAATTTCCCGACCCTCCTGGCGAGGATGGTATTCTCTGGGATGACTGGGGATTGACTGCTCCTAAATTCTCCGGTCTCGGTGGGCGTACGCTGCGATATGTACAGAGCAAATGGGCAAATACCATTCTCGCAGCCGAGATGGCCAAAAGATACCCTTCACTCGTGAGCGTGTCTTCAATCCCGGAGCACTCAAGACGGACCTCACTCGCCACGCTCCCAGCATCTTAAAGAGCATACAGGGCATGCTGTCGTATCCAGCTCGATTTGGAGCCCTGACCGAGCTGCAAGCAGGATTTGATGCTGAAGTGGCTGAGCATAATGGCTGCTATCTCATCCCTTGGGGGAAGATTGGCACCCCGCTCCCAAAAGTCGCCGAGGGCATTGAGACGAGGGGGAGCGGAGAGAGGTTGTGGAATCTTTGTGATGGTCTAGTGAAAGATTTCTACTGAGCGTTTGCGTACTTGTACTAATTTTGGAAGAGAAGAGGTATCCAGCGCCCCAATTCTGTTATTAAGCACTCCAGCTATGGCATGGGCTACCGATGCTACCGCTTCTACTGCTACTGTTGTTAGCTATTTTGAACTGTATATAGCAATTTGATAGGTCCTTTAACAAGTAGGCTGACTGCCTTGTTAAACTATAGATGCCTTCCAGTTCAACCTCGTTTACAATACACCTCCCCCTATCTGTGCTTTCTCGGGATGCCAATCAACATACTGGGCAGGAGCGAAATCATTGCTTATTTTCACGTCTCATCCGTAGCATCAGTACCCTTGTCCATTTCGACCCCATGCGCAGTATACCGCCCGCTTTCATCTACTGGCGCCTTCTCTTTTTACCGAGGCTCAGCGTTGGAGGACGCTTGCCTGACATTCCTAGAGATCAGAGGAAGGAGATCCACTGACGGGTTATATAAGGTAGCTACCTAGAGAGCCCTCATTATTTATTACGAAAAGTCTAGCCATTTTACTCCCTTACAACTTTCACTACGTTTAGCGTCGTGGGCTGTCTTTTCCCTCTCATCGTCAAGTAATACCTGGACCGTTTCATCGTTACTCGCCATCTCTCCAGCCATGGCCAAGACTTATGTCACAGATGTTCTTGTAAGTGAAATCGTCTTTTATGAACAAACTATTAATGCTGAATTGCTTTAGGCCGAACAACCACTAGATGAAGAATCGCTCTCTGTATAGCTTTCTGATGACGAATCACTCCCTGACGACGAGCTACCATCGAATGATGAATCGCTTTCTGATGAATTACCCAACAAAGAATTTGCACTTTAGCCTAAAGATATCGGAGCGTAGATCAATTCATTAACTTGGCTTGCTGTTAATACAGACATCCCAAGCTCCTATATGGCCGAGGCATATCAGTCAGCTATTGCTCGCGGATAAATAATACTTCTTAAAAACTTGTACAGATACGCAGCTATCTTGTCCCTCAACACTTATGGATATTCTTTAATCAAAATCTACGCCTTCATTAGATTTTCTCCCGCTCTCTCGACACTGAGGCAAGCCGTGAGAAAATTTGGAGAATTACATTGTCCTTATCTAGACGGCTGGCGACAAGCCGAAACTCTACGTGGGCTCTGGCACTAACGCCCGAGAAGTTCAAGACAGGTTTAGACAATATGACCAAGCTATAGCTTTGTTCATGCAGCGTGCATTCCACAAGGGTTACACTATTACCAATATTGGCTTACTTTGCTGGGCCTGTGAATCTGCGCCCTTCAACCCGCCTTCGGTTTCTTGCCATAGAAGCTACTTTCTGTATTGTTTTTTGCTGGCCCAGCATCACTCGACTCAAAGTGGTCACAAATTCTACTTTGGCAAAGGGAGTTCTTTTGACTGGCTTCATCTTTGCAGGGAGTAGGGAGGGTGCGGGGAGAGTCAAAGGATGTCAGAGCAAAACTGGAAGATATAAATGAATTGTCTGAGCTCAATGGTTTCTTGTATGTGTTGCCGGACTTTCTCTACTTACAATAAGACCTTCAGCTTCACAGCCTATATAGACCGGCGCTCACAATCTAAGATTCATTTATACTTAGCTACTGCTGCTACTGCTGCTACTGCTGCTACTGCTGCTACTGCTGCTACTGCTGCTACTGCTGCTACTGCTGCTACTGCTGCTACTGCTGCTACTGCTGCTACTGCTGCTACTGCTGCTACTGCTGCTACTGCTGCTACTGCTGCTACTGCTGCTACTGCTGCTACTGCTGCTACTGCTGCTACTGCTGCTACTGCTGCTACTGCTGCTACTGCTGCTACTGATGAGATGTGAAAATGTAGTTGGCAGTTGTGTTTTTTGGTACGTGGACAAGGTGCCTTGTTAAGCTACAGCGGGATTTTGGATGATGAATTAATGTGCTAGATAACATTTCCCTTTTAAATTGTAAATGTTCTGTCGTACATGTACAGCTAATATCACAAACCGCTTTCCTTTGACAAACCAGGTGGCTAACCTTGCCCAATCGTTTAACCTCAAATAACACCAGCGGTGATGCCATTGTTATCCATTTCCTGCTCCTCTAGAGCCTTCAGCATACGATCAACATCAAAACCATCCCCGTCCCAACTCATTTTGCTCTCAGGATTTACGAGCCACGAACTCGGCCCGACCAACCGCCCACCTCCCAGCGGGCTCTGAAACCAGTTCATCGTCCAAGTGTCAGGTCTCCACGGGTCGGGATCAAGACCATATGCATCTCTCTCTCTCTTTTCCAAGTCCATCAGAAAGCCTATGGCTGTTTCGAGTGATGTCCTAACCGTTCCTTGGCCAGCCTCTAAATAACAATCTATCTTGGCCGCGATGGGCAGGAAGGATATGGGTTCGCTGAGTTCATCTTCGAAGCGGGTTCGGACCAGGTAGACTGGGAGTTTTCCAACTTGAGTCGAGTCTTCTCCATTATACTCTTTAGCACAACATATCATCAGCAGTGCTTTGAACAACGGCTGCAGAACGTAAAGATTGGGTCGCGCAGGGAGTTCCGTCAGCATCGCGTACGGCTCGCTGTAGCGACGATGCAAGTTTTCGTAGTGGTGACGTCGTGATTCAACCTCGTCGCATATGGCTTCATGTAGCCAGATTATGCCCTGAATCGATACAGGCGTAATCTGCCCTTTGTTGGGTAGGTCGCGAGGGGCGATAAACTTGCAGAGGAAGCGCTGGTGTTCAATCTCGCTTTGGTACGGCTGGAACCATCGTCGGTAGATGTAGTTGTGAAGGACCGTGAAGAGCAAACTCCATCTTTTAAATCGAGGAATGTACAACGAGAACGATTTGTTGCACGAGTCGTGGAAGTCATCGACCTCCATCTGTGGGAGATTATCGATAGATCGTATTGACGGTGAGTAGGTGAGCATCACGGCGGCCACGTAGATTTGGCTGCGGTGGATTCCCTCTCGCTCAGAGCGAACCTTCCATAGATAATACTCTTTTCCCTCCACTTCAAAGGGCCGTCGAAGCTCGATGCCAAGCAACTGCTCCTCGATGCGGAGAATGCTTTGCGGAATCGGAGGCATGGTGCAGAGAAGGATGTTTATGGGTTTTGTTTGTTCATTGTAAAATGTTGTAATGAGGAAGAAAGCGGATGAATTTGCTTCCAGGGAAAAAAGGAATTTATCAGGGTAGCAAATATCGGGCGTGCAGCTGGCAGTCGCGACTGAGCGTGGCACGTGTGAACGTTTGATATCAGTTTCATTTCAGTCTAACTTGGCTTTATCATCACTTGCTGGCCTTAAATGAGAATGAAAGAAATAACAAATGAAATACAATACAGCAAAACACCATAAAACAAATCAACAATCAACATGTTACACGATTGCCTAGATCCTCACTCCGCCCATTCCGCGTGCAAGATTTTCAATCTCTGTTGCGTACCTCGTCCCTTCTACGGCCTGGTGATTCCGGCCTCCTATTTTGGCTCCACAATCTGGACACGATGCGACTTCCATCGCCATACCACATTCCCCAATCGTAAAAGGATGGTTGTTCTCACATACGTACCAGTGCCCTGTCCCATTAAACTCTCTCGACATTGCCTTGTACACGGATCGCATCTCCTCAGCTGTGACAGGGCGATAGATCCCATCGCTAACCATAATCTCAAGGCGGTCAATTTCATCCTTGAATACTGCCGTAGATGGATACTTCTCCATCAATACACGGGCCCTTTGAATGTGTTTTAGCGCCTCTTCTTTCAGATTCTCAATGCTCTGCTTATGAGCAGCCCACATGGTAGTGATCTTGCCAAATGATGAACATAGTACACAGAGTTGCACGGCGAAAATGTGCCCCTGAACCTCTTCTCTCGAATACACGTATTTATGAGACAATTCGATGAGACGAACGGAATCAGTCCAATGACCTGATAAATCCAGTTTGAGCTCTGTCAGCTCCAATGCTTTTTCTTTAGCCAGGCTCCGGAAGTCGAAGAGAATGGCAAGGTCGCATTTGAGCAGCAGCGTATCTGCAAGAAGAGATCCCTTGATTTGGTTAATAGAGTCATCAAATCTGAATTCCCCGTGAGTCTTGTTTTGGCGATTGGCAAATAGAACGAAATCAGCTACTCGCTGAAACGGCTGCTCTTCCCTTCTAACATCGCTTGCGTATGAGCCAATCTTCCTCCATAAGTCAATGATAGAGTGATACCGGCCGTTATCCGTAATCCTTTCCAACTCTCGAAGTTGTCTTAGTCTCGGGGCATATTGCGTTAGTTTGCCCTCTCTGACTGTTGATGAGGCTGTCTTGGTCTTCTGCTGTTGCCCAAGCTTTTCTTGCTCTTCCAGCAGACGAGTTGCCAACGAGAGATATTGCCCGTGAGACCACTCGATGAACTTCTTGGTTGACTCATCGAGCATGGCTCGTCGTACAATACGCCCATATCTAGCGATATTTCGGAGTTGGCCCCGGCAGGTAGCACAAACTGGGGTCCCTGAGTCGTCCAGCGAGAAAGGCTCAGACGCCTTGCCGAGCCGTATCGGATGTCCATCCATATCCACATCGTAGTACGCCGCCATGCCCATCTGGCCATCCATAGACGAAGTAGTCAAAAAGTGCCCACAATCCGGGAAAATACAGGGCTCCTCGTCTAAATCAATTTCGTGGTATTCCTTCATCTCGAGAAAGTCAACGCATAAAGATTTGATGTCTTTGGTGGCGCATTGTTGGCAAAAGCGTTCATTGGGACAGGTCTCTCCACAGAGCGAAGGGCCTGCAGTCTAGCATTAGCTTTGGGGTAAAGTATATGGGAGATTGTATGGCTATATGACTTACATCGATGACCACATCTCAGTACCTTCTCGCACCGCTTGGAACATGGAACCCAGTCGCATGGCGCAGCACACGGCATGGTACAGCTTGTGTGAGGACAGCTGGAGTGGCACGTACTCTCTGCGCAGGGTGCGCAGGGCTCATTGCACGCCTTGTTGCATTTTGAATGGCCGCAACGCACTTCACATGGCTTCTGGCAGGGGGGGCACTTGTCGTCGCCGTGGCAAAGCTTAGAACAGCCGTGGCGGCACGTCGAATAGCCACGACCGCAGATCTGTTCGCAAATACCGTGGTTCTGCTCTGTAATCTTACCCTCTTCTCGAGTATTACACTGGTGGCAGAGACTATTGCAAGTATGGCCACACTGACGGTGATGGCCACACCGAGCAGTGCAACGATATCTAGCAGCCGTGACATTTTCATGACACGGAACCTCGACTTCATGATTGCAGCCTGGCACAGTTCGTCTGACGAGAACTCTACACCGAACAGAGGCGGGCTCTTGGTTTTCCCAACATTTTGCCGAAGAGAGCCTGTGGCCGCATGGAAGAGCAAGGTCGATATTATCTAACTGGAAGTAGCATCTGTCTGGGCACGCATCGCCACATGCTCGAGGACAAGGATGGCTGCAGCCTTTTTGTGGCCTGGGGCACGGCTCAAGACATTTAACCGCACTGTGAAGAAGATCAGAATGACATCTTCCAGTACATGAGTGACCGCAGTGAAGCCTTTTATCACATGGCAGGTTACACCCGCTCTCTGGAGAGAAAATGACGAAATGATCCGGCTGCGAAACTTGGATTGGAGTGTCAGGATGTCGACTGCATTGAAGTTCCAAGCTTTTGCCGACTAGATTTTGAGCACTAAGCATGTTGATAACCTCTTCCCACATGGGAACGTTATGGTACGTATCAGAGTTGCCGATGATGTACATGCCGTGTTTTGCGCGCGATAACAGGACGTTGATTCTGTTGGAAGTGCTAAGGAATCCGCATTTCTTTTGCTGATTGCTCCGAACAAGAGAGATGATGATAATCTTCGCTTCCTCGCCCTGAAAGTTGTCAACTGTCGCCATCCTAACGCTCTTCAGAAGAGTAGATTTGGCAGGCTGTTTTTTCAGGGCTATGGGCACAATCTGGTCTTTATTTTCAAAATCCTCCAGCTCTGCGAGGTCGCGATCGTTGAGGCAGATCTCGAACATGGACTCCATTCGGCGTCGGAGCTTGTGTAGTTGTCCCAAGTACGGCGTGATGACCGCGACGTCCTCTCGAGCGTACTCCCCTTGTCTTACGATATGAGACAGGAGAGACACGGTCATTTCAACTTCAAAATCATTTGAATGCGAGGTATTCAGGGGGTCATGACTAGCCGCACCAGCTTCCAGTTGATCGTGGTGAAGCCAAAATAGCCTCTCTTTCATACCTACAACTGCCGGGTAGTTCTTTACGTTCTCCCCATCTTGTAGAGATGGATACAAGGTGGATCGAATCAGCTCAGATATCGATGGGTGCATCCGCCTTTGTGTTTCTAGTGTAGAGTAGGGAACGCGTAAATCCGTCAAGTGTGGTGGCTCAACAAGTCTTTCAAATAGTGAAGTGTCTAGAGAATACTGCTTTCCTCTAGGATTCGTGCTCTGTAGCTCATAATTTTGGATCTGTGGGCGAAGCTGAAGGTGGTCGCCAATCAAGATGGCATGCTCAATTGAAGGAAGCAGAGCCGTTAGAATGTGAGCCTCCAAGACTTCACCAGCCTCTTCGCAAAGCATGACCTTGCTTCGTAATTTTCGGAGAAGATGAAGATTCTTTGCCAGACCGGTCGTTGTGACTCCAATGATATTGGCTTGGTTGAGGCAACGCAGATCCACATCGCTGCGCACGCGGTTACGGCGCTCTATCAGTTCGGCATGTTTTTCCTGCAGTCGCGCAATGGTGCCAACGAATGAAGCTACACTGTTCGTCACCCAGTATTGATATAACGCTTGGCGCTCGGCGTATGACATGGTGAACAACTCAGTTTCCTTTAAGATCTCGATATCTCGACAACGATTACTGTGACGGGAGCCTCCTTCCAGCCACTTTCGTAGGATTGTCTGAGGTTTATCAACTGTCTCCCATCCGTCTTCGTCGAAGCCAAATAGCGTATCATGATGTCCGGGGAAAACCTGGGCAAGATACTTTTTGAGGGAATTTGGCGAATTGGACGTCGATAATGCACGGAGCGAGCCTTCGATGCCGGCCGCTATATTGTCAAGCTCAAGGCCCACAGTATAAAGGTTTCTCTTTTCTGACTTTGTGCGGTCGCCTTGCTGAGAGACAACTCGTAAATTCAGAGCTTGCAACCTCTCTGATTTTGATCGAGACCCTATACGGATAATGTTGCTAATGCCGTCGTCAAGAAGATGTTCAAGAAGCTGATCCAAGGCATGATTGGTGTAGCAGACACATAATATCGGTCCTAGGGTGCATTTTCTCTTGTTTGCCAATAGGATTTTAATGATCTTTTCTCCCGTGAAGCTTTTACCGGTACCTGGGGGGCCTTGAATGAGCGACAATTCTCGAGAAAGGGTATTCAAGAGAGCGGAAGCCTGTGTGACATCAAGAGAGGTCCGCGACTTGACTATTTTTGGATCTGGGAGATGCTGAGGCGAAACCAGAAATTCGGTGCCATCATTTGTAAGGCATCCAAGGTCAAACGCGAAATCAGCCGCCCTAGCGTACTGCGGCGGCTGAATTCTGGCTTCTGTGGATTCGATATCCGTTGGCGCCAATAGATCGATAAAGGGCATGTATGGCTTTTGTCTCATTTCCTTAAGAGCATCAAGCGTATGCTTGAACGATGCTAGAAGGATGCCGGGAAACTCCACAAGATATCTGTAGCCCGACCGGCCTTTCGCCTGGTACCAGTGGAGAGCTTGAGTTACAGCATCTGGTGTGGCGTCGATAAGCTGCAGATTTACGTATAAATAGTCTTCTTGATCAGAGAGCGTCAGCTTGGGCTCTGTAGAAGAATCATTTGCTGTTTTCTTTTCCGTTCGAATCTTTTGATCACTTTGGTTCCTTAATGTCGACTCAGACACGGTGCAAAACATGATCGCATCAGTTCCGTCAATGACACAGACTAGCGCTCCGACTTGTAGACGTTTTGATCTTTCCCACCAGTCCCTCCTTTGTTTAGGATTCAGTGATGGGACAGGAGGAGGCTGATCACAGCGGACAACAAAGTCCAGGCCGGTGTTTTTTTCGAATCGGATGTTAATAAGCTTAGCAGAATCGTATGTATATGTGCGTAAGGAATTATTGTTTGTTTTATGACTGGCCTTGTTGTTGGAACTACGAATGCGTTCCAGGGCGCCACGAATCGCATCACGTAGCTGGCCAACTGTATCTTCTCGTATTAAACGAAATTCTCTGTCTAGCCGTCCGCTAATGCCAGGAATGTGCCATTGAGAACAATCGTTTACTGGCAAATATTCTTCTCGTGGCGACATGATCTCTTCATACGTGGGCAAGACCTTTATGTTGACTATATCTGCCTCGTCGTTGTCGTGCCTTGGCCCTCCAGCTGAGAGATTGCCAGGCAAATCTCGAGCCAAAACAAATATTTCTTGAGTGACGGCACTGTAGCTCTGGACCTCCAGATTCGACATGTGGTTTCCGATCTGAAGACGTTGGCGGATATAGTGAAGGTGTTTGGTAGCCTGAAGACGAAAAACCATGTCTTTTGGTTCCGCCGATTCTTCCAAGGGGCGAGACAAGCTATTCGCGAATGTTGAAAAGTCATTTTTGATGATATTAGTGGTGTTGCAGTCTAGCATCTTTGCCAATACTGCAAGAGATAGACCAGCTGCCTCTACAAGAGACACGTGTGTAGAGTTGAATTGCCACAGCTGAAACAGCGAGTCGATGTACTGAAAGAGCTTGTTCATCCTAGATCCCCCCACTCCAACCATGTAATTAAGGATGGTGGCGACCTCTGTTTCTAACACGGCCGAATCAACGACGCGGGCGTGAGTCACCAGCTGGAAGAGTGGCTTGATTTCTGTTTCCCAGAGTTGAGGTCCTGCTGTCAATTGGCTTGCCATGAAGATGTGCCTGTCTATCACGTCCTTGATGAAAGAGAGGCCAGTTTCAGTGGCAATAAGCTTGATTGCCTCTTGGGCAGCGCCGACGTCTCCATCCATGAGCTCGAGGGCCAGGCTGAAGAACTGACCGACGATCTGAAGGGATGGCCGAGCAGAGCCATCTCCTCTTTGCAGCAACTGCTTCCATTTGACTAACTTTCCCTCTGGAGCGTGGTTTCGGCTGTTTCCAAAAGACTTCATCGGAGCATTGGATTGCCCCTTATTGGCAGAATGGCCGCCTTGTGCGCTTCCAGTGTCATGTGAAAACTTGCATCGCGCTCCAAACTTGCAACTATTGTTTCGTAGGAAAAAGAAGCATGGTTTGACAGAGCCGTCCGATGGCGTAGTAGGAGGGGTGGGTTCATTGTACCTAATTGTTTCGTGAGCAAGAAAATGTGTATCTAGGCATATGTAAGACTTACTTGGTATTTCTCATCATTCTCTTGGCTTTCAAGGTCAGCGAAGCTTGAGGTGAGAGACTTCAACACGAATTTCAAGAGATTCCAAGTAGATAGGGGCTGTTCAGTGCGAGCAGGGAAAGCTGAAATGTGGGAAAATATCCCACAGGAGCCTGTGCTGATGATGAAAGAAGGGAATTTGAAGAGGAAGAGAAGAGGGGAATTTGAAGAGACAGATTTACCAGGCGTGTTTTTTTTCCCTTGGGCGAGAGCCACTTGGCCGGCGCCTGTTGGCCAGCAGTTGTACAAGCCATACATGCATCTGCAGCCTCGCACCTCTAGGCACCCGTAGGCCTCCCGCAGTGCCAACGCAGACGGCCGTCATCCAACCAAATGCAATTATTGTGACGTAGTTCTGAGGACCTATTGAAATGTGTGAGAACTTTGGTCGCGAGACGGCGGGTCAGCGTCGAGATGCTATTCTTTCAGTCGCACGTTTAGCATCCTTCATGTAGTGATGTGATGCGCAACATCCAACATCAACCGCTGGGATGCTGCAAGATCAAAATCATATTCAAATAGCAGTAGAAAAAATGAGACGATTATAGAAAAAGAAGGAATGAAGGAAAGACAGAAGGAAAGAAAAAGTTATCTAGTGCACTGACTAAGTTATACAATAACCAAGATATAATTCAACAAGGCAGTCATTCTACATCTAAGAGTATCTAAATTCCTGAGATACACTGATTAGCGGCAGTAGAGTCAGTAAAGCAGTAGAAGCAGTAGAAGCAGTAGAAGCAGTAGAAGCAGTAGAAGCAGTAGAAGCAGTAGAAGCAGTAGAAGCAGTAGAAGCAGTAGAAGTCTATATACATGTATGCGATAGGTACATGTAGTCGGAGTGCTAGATGATAGGTAGAACAGAAGAGTGATTATCCTTAATTAATATATAGATATATATCAAGCTTCCATCTCGAGCGCTGGAAATGCTAAATATCCGCCTGGTAATTCTCGCATCTAGTTAAGCTGACGTTTCTACCTCAAAGACATCATCCGAGGCTTCCTCCCATCTCGACAAACTACCAAAATTTCAGGTAATCACGCACTCTACAGCTATATCTGTTAGATTTATTCAGTGGAATCCGAGAAAAAAACACTCACTCCTATATTTGATTACCATCTTATGAAATCTTGATCTTCTTGGCCTGTTCGCGCAGTCTTACTCAACTGGCCAAAAGTCTGACCACTCTACAGTATGCTACCCTGAATTGTAAAACTCCATGCTTTTCAAATCTCCATGATTTACTTTTTCGACATTAATACAAAACAAAATTCGCGTGAATGAAGTGAATATATTACAGTGCTTCTGCACTCTAATATTGCATGATGTACTTCATTATGGAAGAAATTAAGAGGTGCTCTATATACTGCTTTGACTCACAGGTAGAGAGAGGTCTCTCATACATGGAGCAGTATGAGACATAAAACACTCCCTCATTACTTCCAGTCCGCGGACAAATAAAGTATAAAGAATACGTTTACAGAATTTCTTTTACAACATATCATTTAAGGACTCTACTTCGGAGCTTACTGTGCATAGAACGGCCGCAAACTCTCAACCCCTGGCCATATATATCTTCTGTTCTGTATCTTATTACGAGTCCAGCAAGCATTTCCATGTTCCGGCTGCTTTCTTTCAATATCCCTTACGTTTATTACCATATCGGTATTGGATAAGATGGCAAAACTTGTTTCCTCTCTTATGAGTTTACTCTACTCTTGGACGTCCTTTTACAATTCCCTGATGGGACTCGAAACACTGAGCAGCCTCTCGCGGTCACAAGGAAGTTCTCGAGCGTTCCAGCTGTCATCACGGAAAAAGGACACGGCCTTTTTCTACCTCGTACAGTAGCACTGGGTACGGAGCAGTCAACTAGGTTCTGCTTCCTTCACCCTCGTGACCAAAGTAGCCCAACAACGTTACCAACCCAACATACCTGCTTGTCCTCCAAGCGAGCTGTTGGCCGACGGCTCTCTCTTATCAGCCGCACAATGAAGAAAAAGCTATTAATAGCACGCCGGATGAGATGGCGACATGACCCTCCACTCATCAGCAATGAACGCTTCTTTTCCCCGTTTGAAGTCGCAAAATGATAACGATGAGTCAGCGATCAGTCTGGCTGTGAAGGACTCGGCGAGAGGCTACATGTCTTTGGGTATTCCATAGAGACCACGACGTGACGCCTCTCATCAGCCACCGGCAAGGTGGCAGATATTACAGAGCAATCTCAAAACATAAACAAAGACGTTACACGTTGCACAGACATGAGGCCCTCGGTTAAGCGACTTGGACAGTTGCGCCGTGATATAGGTACAATTCTCCACTCGCCACCTTAAATAAAAACGCCGAGAAGGCCCTATCGGCGCCGCGTACATCATCAGCTGAGGACCAGAGAAAAAAAGCCTGGGGGAAAAAAAAAAGGCGGCCGAATCTGAAAGTGCCTCCGGAATGAAGCCGTGATTACCGATCTCGCATTATACGTATCTTTTCCAGCGCAAGAAATGTACAAATTCGTTATAAGAAAAGTATGTATAGCCACAGCCTTATCTATATGGTGGAGATGCAGGTAGAGGCCAAATGCCATTTAGAATCCTACAAGATGGCTTGGCCATTAAATATCCTCAGCTCCGGGAATTGTGAATTTTTAGAGTAAAGGCTGGTTAATTAAACGGCTAAAGCCATGCATATTCCGTCGCCTTAGAGGCACAAAGTTTATCGGATTTGACAAGCTAGTAGTAGTAGTACCAGTACTCGTAGCAAATACAAATTGAATGGCGTCTGCTTGTACTGGGACATTGAGATTGTAATACTAACACCAGACAGAGTCTGGATGGTTAATTATCAGTTACTTTGCACTGTACTTTGGCCATCTGATTAAGGCTTGGCAACCCCATATAAGTGTCTCCATAGATTAATAACAGCTTGACCCTGACCCAGTTCTATCTGCTGCCATATCAATAGCGGCCCCCAATTGAAGCTGGAACAAAAAGAACGACCAGTCAATGCCCCCCCAAAAAGTCCGGCCGAGACACTGAAAGTGGAGAGGCCGTGGGCGTGGGCGTGGGCGTGGCTTTCTCCCGCCAAGGCTGCCATTACAGTATAGCTCCTAATTGGCCTACAGTAATTGGGGAGAGGGCATCTCAGCAGAGGCGTGGCTGCATCGGATAATATTTCCGAGAATGCGTTTCTCTTCCAGTGTGTGTGTGTGAGTGTGAGTGTTGCTTGTGGTTTGTATTGCAATCCCTCCTTTTCTGCTGCCCTCACCGACGAGGCATTGGCTACACCAATGAAATCCAGCAACGGCCCTATAAACGCCCCGAACAGGGTAGCACAGCTTTTCCGAGAGGGAGGTTTCATTAACGAGCAGAATGCAACGGAATCATCCGAGTGGTTGCGCGCGTCTCCGGCGTCAATGAGCAGCTCCCCAATCAATCCTGCTGATCCTTGGCGCTTTTGAGGCTATACCTGGGCTACCTACCACTTGTGATTAGGTAAAACGAGACCAGCAAAAAAGACCCAAATGCTACATGCAACCGTGTACCAACAGAAAATATTCCGAGAAACCAGTCCATCGGTGTGCATGGATGGGCAAGCTGGGCCAATCAATCCGGAAGTTGACGCTGGCCCGTATCGGTCCTTCGACGAGGCGAGATTGAAACGTCTATTGCATAGCGAGCTATGCCTAGTGTAGCGGAGCTTTGCTTTCTTCACATGCCTCGCGGCGCTCTGTGATTTGCTTGATGTGAGCTGCTCTTCACCTGCATCTCCAGCTCCTTCTCGGTGTTACTACCGAGACCCTTGTAGGAGAATACCTGACGGTGGTAATTGTCCGTGACGCCTTGGCCATAAGGTTACTTGAAGGAATTCCATCTCAATGCCCCGGGGCTGGTGCCTACAAAGCATCAGCCAGTTCACCCCGTAGCCAGGCATGGCGTAAGTAAGTAATGCCACAGGGAAGCACAGTGGGAGTACCTATTTCCTAGGTGGTGAAGCTCCGTCTGAGGTTGCATTCTGCTGCCTTGCTGGGTTAAGAAGGATGAGGTAATCTCAAATGAAAGAGCGCCCGCCGCAATTATGAAGTTTGATTACAGTATACATGCTCTCTGGCTGTGCCCCGTACGAGCAAGCAGCTGGAACGGAGTATTCGCTACTTTAACGGAGTATTTCTGGTCAAAAGGCGGCGCCGATGCGACCTTTGGCGTGCTGGTAGTCGCTGGGGCTACTCCGAGCCCGCCGAGATAGGAATGCCAGGTATGGAGACGAATTGGCTGCTGTCTATCGCTCACCTTGATCTTCTCCTGGATGTGTCCTGTGTACGTCACCGGGGTCCGGTTTGGGGGCCGGAGGGTTCGGCATCACGTGACGATCACTTTTATGCTGCTGGACTTCCCAGGAGGCTTATCAGGAGGCTTATTTGACAGTGTTTCTGGGACCCTGAGGCCATTTTGGTTTGACAGGTGGCGGCTGATGTATACAAGGCCTGTTGTCTCCTTGTTCTTCTGGAAATTTCGTACATTAGAAATAGATCATTGTCAGCAAAGACAAAGCAAAAAACTCAAGCTCCCCTTGACCTTGACCTTGACAGGTACGGGGGTTTGCAAGATCGCTGCTCGATGCCGGATCACAGTTTGCAATTCGAAACGGCCACAGTGCTCCAAGGCCCGCCGCTGCGGGCGATCCAGAGAGCTTTCTTACATGCAATGCCAAACCTACTGCCTCCTACATGTACCTACCTCCTACCAATGTAGGTAGGCACCTGAATCGAGATATGCCCGGCGAAGGCGACGGCCTTATTTTTCCCTCGCCTGACCGAGGCGTCATATGTGCCATCTCCCGGCAGAACCAGTTTTTTTGACACGATTCAGGAAATCTGCTTTTTTTCCCCGGCCATGCTGCTTATCATTACCCAATTTAGGGATCAACAAGTTACCTACTCTGGACGCCTGTCGACGGATTTAGGTAGGCAGCTAATTAGAAAGGGGGAGGCGGCTTCGGTAGTTTTTCGATGAATTGATGATTTCATGATCATCCCCATCTACCGAGATGCCATGAGGGCAGCAGCACCGGCGCCTGGTCCGTCAAGACCAGGTTGCTGGCATGTACTCTAACTGGAGAGAGGCAAAGCATGGAGATGCGACGTAGCACCACCACCACCAACACCAGCACCATGCCGCCCATCTTATTGTGCAACGTCTTGCCAAACCCAAAGACTTTGAGCCGTGGTTGGAGTGGGGGTCCTGCTTCTCGGGGTAAGGGCATGGATGGACTGGACCAGTCACCATTCACTGCCGTCGACCTGCTCTCTCGTGTTTGGATCGACAACTCTATGAGACACCAAAACGGCCGGAGTAGGGCCGCGGTGGCTTCCTCCCTCCTGCGGCGTCTCGTCTCTTGGTCCCTTCTGACGCTACCCTTACAGGACCCCGACAAAGCTGCAGCTTTATGCCCAGTTGCTCATTCTCCAGCCCTATCCGTAGTGCACGGAACAATATGTATGTGTATCCGTGTCTCGATCTCCATCGCTAAGGGATAATTCGACCGGGACAGACTGCCTTGCCGCAACGCCACGGCTAGGATAGTAGCGCGACGGACGTCGGCTGCATGGACAAGAACAGATCCATGGAATAAAGGGCTGGACACTTCCGATGTGGTTCTCTGGATATGTCCGTGTAAGGAGTAGGTAGACTGTGTACGTATGTAGGTAGAGAGGCCATCCCGTAGTCGTCATCTCGTCTTCATCGACCCATGGGACCAGCTTGTCGACCGCGATTGATGAAGCGCCGTTGAGATTTACCCAGAAGGCAGTAGTAGTCGTACTATGTATGCTCTCATGTTATCGTTACCCAGATAGGAGGAGATGGAGAGATAATGGGAGATGAGATAGCAGACTCTGGCACCCTTGGACTACGCATGACGTTCCAATTCCACGCAATAGCCGCGCTCGGGAAAAAAAACCGACGTCGGGAATTGAGTTGAAGTCGCTGGCGGCTTTCGCACAAGGCAAATGAATCAAGGCGGTTTCATGAATGGGCGCTTGCATCTCACACGCAGGGCAGCACGCAAGGCGCTAGAAAATGGCACTCGGAACACGCCTGGGGCCATTGAGCCCTATTCGTCGTAGCAGCCGTGGTGCAGTGTGCAGTGTGCAGTGTGTTGTTTGTTGTCTCCTCTCTGGAGGCCACGACGCACGGCCTCTGCATCAATACGAGGACAGCAGACCAACAGTGGTGGTATCGCGTATGTACCGGCGCTGGGGGTCCTTCCCATGGCGACCCTGCGACTGGTGAATGACGAGCAGCGTGCTAGTAGGACCTAGTAGGGCTAGCAGTGCTAGCACTTGCGACACCCGCCTAGTCTTTATCTCTATGGAACTGTTATCTGGATCCACGACCATCTCGGGGATGCTTTGCGGCTGTGGATCGCGATTGTGGCCCGAAAGTGCTTTGTGAAGTGGGCTCGTACGCATGCAATCTAGAGCACAAGCACAAAAGCACGACCACGAACGGCCAGGCAGCCGCTTTGGATGGCAGCCAGCGCTACGACTCTAGGCGGCCTAGCGAGGCGTTGCAACTCGGTCGGGGGAAATTGAAGATTCGACGTCGCGAACAGGAGCCCCGTAGCGGTAACTTTTTGTGCTTTTGACTTTTTTTTCCCCCTTTGCTGACTTTGCGTGGTCGACGCACGCCGCGCACGGTGAGCATGCTTTGCGCACATTGCGCGCCGGCGGCTTTGGGCTGACGTCTGGAGAGTGACTGAATTGAGCTTGATTGTGATGGTGCTGCTTGGTCTTAGTGCGGAATTGGCACTGTACGCCTTGGCCTATTCGGCTAAATGCGAAAATCTCAGCAGCGCACGCGACGGATGCAAGTGCGAGCACCAAGAGGTCACTACACAAGTACCTCGGGGCAAAGGCGCCGGCCACTGGCCGCTGGCACCACGGCCTGGCGATACGACCTAGTACATTGCGACGACGGGTTCCAGCGAGTCTCAGCCGAAGCTTTGCCACGGATAGACTTTCCCCTGCCATGGCTGCGCCGGGGACCTGCCATCGTGCGGATTCGCTCGCGGCGCTACTGTGCGGCCCGACTGCCCTGGCCCCACAGAGGGCGAAAGACGTGAACAGCACGCCTCTGGGGGGCATTCTTTGGGGAGCGGAGGCGCCCCCTCTCCTAAAGGCGCCAGCCCCAGATGCCCCGGACGTTGGCCCAAGGCAGACGGCGCACTGTACGGAGCTGCCCTGGGCTGGCGCGCTCCCGAGGCCCGGCGCAGCGCTTTTGCTGCGTGCCAAGCACCAGCTGCACCAGCGCGCCGCGCACTGTGCGCCCAAGCTGGCTCCAGCACCTTTTTCCGTGCCGCTCCACTATTACGCCGGCCAAACGGCCGCCTGGGCGAATCAGCGCTCGCGCATTCCCTCGCCCTTCTCGAGCCCTTCGCAAAGGTTGCAGAGCCTGCACCGCGGCCCTTTTGCCAGCGTCTGGTTTCTATTTTTCTTCTTCCTCTCTGGCGTCCCCAGCGTTCCCAAGATCCCCCCGGCTGCCACTAAGCCGTGCTGCTAGCGGGCCCTGTTCCACTGTTCCACCGCCCACACATGCCAGCATCCACTCGCTCGTTTTCTTCCCCATTATCGCAGGTTCCTTACTCCCACACTTGGACTGGTCGGGCCTGGTCCTCCTCATTTCCTCATCCTCGCCCAGTCTGTCGAGAGCCTTGTCCTGCCAGCATCGCGTAGCACCTGCGTCTTTAATTTTCTCTTTTTATTTTTTCCGCCTCGCATCTCCAAACCGCATCCGCACCCGGCACCGAATCCGTCGCGCGCTTAGAGACGGACAAACACAGTGGCAGAGCGCTCGACCCGGCCCAGCCCAGCACGAGACGAGACAAGACGAGACAAAACAACAGACGCATCGTGAGCCGTCACTGCGCTGCCGCTGCTCCCTCTCTCCTCGCTCCCTCCCTACCTACCGGCTGTCGCCATACCATTCCCCGCCATGTTAGGACCGCTGCTCTCTCCCTGCGCCCAGTAATAGAGAGTCTTCAACCCTCCGAGCTGGCCAGCGCGGCCGCTCGTCTCCCGTAGAGAATCGCTCCTCGTCACTCGTTCTCCTGGCCTCCGTCGCCATCGCCATCGCCATCGCCATCGCCCACCATGGCTGCAGAGCATCAGCGCCGCGTCGCCGCCATGGATCCGCCGCACATCACCGAGTTTGCCTCGGAGCGCTACTTTGAGAAGCTCAGCCAGCTGCATGCCAACAACCAGCAGCAGGCGGATCATGCGGAATCCAGCGCCGCGGCAACGGCCACCATCTTCCACGCCTCTCCCCCGTCGAGATTCATCCTGCCGCTGCGAGACCCGAAACCGGCCGAGTTCGATGCTGTCAAGCCGGCCGACTCGAAACGCGACAAGAGAGGGTTTTTCAGTCGACACAAAGTATCTTTATTACATTCCAAGCCCGATGCGGTGGAAGCTTCGTTTATAGCGCCTTCAAGAGCTTCCACGGAATCGACGCGAAAAAGGTGCGTCTTGTCTTGTCCAGCCTGTCAACTACAACAAGGTTAAAATCAGTGCTAATTTTGAGTTTGTCTTCTTCGCCACGTCTAGTGTTCCTCTTGATCAGCTCTTACTCGCACTGCCGAGCGAACTCCAGATTCAGATCGTCTCGTCTCTCCCTCTAACCGATATTCTCAACCTCCGATTAACCTCCAAATCATGGCATGCGCTCATCACCCTCAACGAAGTCCCCATTGTACGATATCACCTCGACCATAATATACCCGCCTATGCCACTCGTCTATACCCGCTTAGAGACTCCTGCGACATCAATTTCCATTATCTGTGTGGCCTATGGCACCGCCTCCATGTTGCGGCTAAGCTGTCATATCTGATGTGTGAATGGATCACAAAAGATATCTTCCTAAGAACAACAGAAGCTCAGAAATTAGCCTTCGCACCGCAGCACGAACGTATGCGCCGACGACTGATTCCTTTGCTCTTCACCGTTTTCCACTTTTTCGAGACGTACCGAAAATTGCACCTGAAATACATTGCGGAAAAAGGACATGGGCTGCTGAAGGAACCGTACACAGTGAATCCGATCGAAACAGAAATCATGAACATGTACGACAACCGGACACTGCTGAGAGTACACGAGGTCTTCCCGCTCATCATATCCTCCTTTTGCCGCCGCCTGCGACCGCCGACGTATGTCGGTCGAGTGGAACGATCCCTTCGTGGTTATCTGAGGGAACGACCCCCCGACGAGGTTCATGTGGCCATCTTGTGTCTTGGTGGGCTTCGTCAGGTGGAAAGGTTGTGGGAGACAAAGGGCTATAATAACCGACGGGCCGCTGTTGATGTTTGGTTCTGCTCCCTCACCAAGGAACCTGTGGTTGAAGCACCTGCCAAGGGCCGACTGGGATTGAAAGGGTTTGGGCGAAAGAAGTCAACAAGCGGCGACCGACCTCCGAACCGATCATCGTTCAGCGAAGGGGGCCGTAGGAGTCCATGGGGATCAGTAGACTCGACCCACAACGGAGGCTTTATCCCATATAGCGTCTTCAACAGCAGTCTTTCCGCCGATGCGCCGATGCCACCTCTTGATCGCGACCAGGCCAGGACTTTACTAGGGGACCTGCCACAGCTGCAGCAAATATGGCTGGCAACGGCAGAGGCCATGATTATGGATCGAAAAATCGTGCAACGGCCGCAAGACATAAAACGAAACCAGCAGGTTATGCTGGATCTTATAGGAGAAGATGGCCTGGACGAATCAGATGAATGGTACTATGGTCGCCACATGTCCGAATCTGTCAGGCCGCCAGCCGCAGCTCTCGGCGACGATGGAGATTAAAGAATCATCTCCCCTATCAATCTCACCGACGATATATGCGACTCACTTCTCCTCCTTCCATATTTATACATATTTATGCTCGTCATGATCGAGTGTCTTATCTTTTTTTTTCTGATACTGAAGCAAGAACTCTTCTGCTTACACCATTATTTCCTTGTGTATGTGTGTCCGTTTTGACACAAAGAAGCATTTACGAGGCGTTTTCTTTTTCTGGGTATGGGAAGAATCCGCGAGATTACGGATTCCAATGGTTGTGTGGATTACTTTGGGCTTTTGTACTGTGGCTGCTTGTTCTTTTGCTTTGTTTCTACTATATCACTTGTCATATCCCTTCCTTCTTAAAGACTTTTCCTTTTTCCAGTCTCTTCTTTTATTCGGGCTATTTAAAACGCCTCCTGATCTGTTGTCATGCCTGGGTTTAAAAAATACCTGTTTTATCCTGCATTGGCGCAGCTGTTAGCCGCACGCATAGATCTTGCGCAAAATCTCTCTTATCTTGTCTTATCTCTATCTGGTAAACCAAGCTGTTGTTTTTTTATTTTTATTTTTTTACCTTTTTTTGCTTTTTGTTTACTTTTCTTTCCCTCTGTTTTTTGACAAGCCAACTTTTCGATTTTTTCTTGTGTATTGTACACTCTCATTCATTCTTCAATATGTCTAGCGAAGAAGAAAACTTTTGGCCCTCGACTAAAATTCTATATTTAGTCGCAAAAAATACAGAAAACATATTTCAAATTAAACTTGGACTGATACGTACTCCGTTTTATTTTCGCTTGTGACGCTTTGCTTATATATATATATATATATACTTATATATGAACGTAGACCCCAGTATATATACACATACACCTCTTTGTGCGACTACCTAGAGAATAAACGTCTGGACCCTTTTGTCGTGTTGCGTCTACGGCTCTGCTGTCACCCCTTCTGGTTCAGCCGTGATAACAGACAAGAGGATGAATAGATTCCCTCCCACAGATACAAAATCTGTCGAAACATTTTTTTCTCTCATCTGTGAATAAGAAATGATAAAAGAAAAAGGGGGTAAAAAAAACATCATAGCACCATGCATAAACTGTACGCTCTCTCATACACTCTCATCATAAGCCTCATCTGTCCAAGGGGGAAAAAAAGATAGGAAAATAAACCAGATTTGCCTATACTCCCTGAAACCCATCCTGATAATTTGTGCGCCAGACAAAAAAAGAAAAAGAAAAAAAAAAAGTCTGAAAACAGCCCCGTTTTACTTAAAGGGGGTGAGATTCTGCTGCTGATAAACTCCCTCTGATGCGTTGCTTTTCTTTTTTTTCTCTCATTACAACGCCAAAACGTACATATTCAACCAAGAGATCAAGATCAAAGAAGATTGAAAATAAAAAACACGCTCTATTTTAAACGCCATCTTATGGGCGACCCATGGCTTGATATAGCCCCCCTCTCATGTTAGGCTCAACCATGGCCACATCAAGCGGCGTAGAGTCGCCAAAAGCCGCCGCAGAGTCTTGCACGTCGCGCTCATTCAAGCCATAGTCCATGTCAAGGTAGCTATGTTCCGTAAAGGACGAGAAATGGCCCAGGCCAGTTGTTGAAGGCGCTGAAGCCGAAGTTGCTGGGACTTGCTGGCTGCTGGCAAAGTCAGAAGATGCGTGGCGAGCTGTCGGGGTATGGCCCGATTGGCTGCGCGAAATTGCCAGAGATGCTTGCTGTGATAAGCTGGCTGTGCGGGCGTCGTTGGAGCTCTGCCGTGCCATATTGGAATTGGAAGAAGACCCAAACGGCGAGGCTTGGTTGCTGCCGGTGCCTCTAGCAAAGCTACCACTATTGGTGGCTGCATGTCCTAGCTGGCCCGGCAGCTGCCTAGCCTGGCTATAGAAGCCTTGCGAGGACATGCTCGTTGGGCTGCTTCCGTACATCTGGCTCGGGGCTCTAGGTCTTGAAGACCCTGGTGGCATATGCTGAAGCTGTAGCGGAGGCCGCATCCCTGCATTCTGCGGATGAGGTCTCTGGGGTGCATACTGCTGAGACTGAGGCTGAGATTGAGGTTGAGGTTGAGGCTGCGGCTGCGGCTGGTTTTGAAGTGACTGAGTCTGACCCTGAGGCTGAGGCTGTGTTGGTGACCGCTGCGAATGATGGTGGTGTGGCTGCTGTTGTTGTTGCAAATGCTGTTGACTCGAGGCTTGTCTCACAGCAGCACTAGCATTAGCTAGCTGGGTATCAAAGCTGTTGGAAGCCATGGTTTGAGAGATGCTGTTGTAGCTGTTATTCAGAACAGGTGATGTGGTCATACCTACTCGGCCGGGCTGAGGGTCAATGTTATTGAAAATGGGGTTCTGAAGCGATTCTCGCGACACACGTCGGCGCTTCATGTGAGTCTGATCAGACGCAGTGTTATGTAGCGGAGTATCATCGCCTTGTCGCATATGCGATGAAGGGTCAGTTGCGGCGATTGTTGCCAAGGACTCTCTAGCGACCTGAGCCGGATCACCCCCCTTTCTCTTCTTAGGATGTGAGTGATTGTTGATGGAGCGAAATTGATCCAACGATTGCATTGCTGCTCCAGCCCAGCTACTTACAGCCGGGAACGCTGGCTGGCTTCCTTGAGGAGCACGGTTGGCTATGTGTGCGGCGTGCTGCGTTGTTGCGTTCTCTGGCAGCGGGGGTGAGGGATGTTGGTGCTGTTCTGGCCTGGGAGGCATCGTATTTGCAAAGGATGAAATATTATTCTGACCATCAGTTGCTTTGTGTGATAAAGGAGACTGTGCAATGGGATTGGAGGTTGAAGAAGCAGGTAATAAAGCGTGAGGATTCTCTGAAGCCGCCTGGCCAGCTTCAGGAGTATTCTTTGGTCGATTTTTAGATCCTTTAGGGCGACCTCTCTTCTTGCCCGTTCCCGGAGTGCTCATGATGCTAGAATCAGGGTCAAGATGGCCTGGCATATCGCCATGATACGCAGGGTTAACGAGCCCATTTTGAGATTGCTCGACAGATCCATCGGGCCTTCTCCCCAGATCAGACTGGGATAACTGGGAGCCGCCTCCATCGACTTGGCTGGACGAATGCAGCGCCAGATCCGACTTTTTCATGCCTTTATCTATGCGAGGCTTGGAGCTTTTACTCCCCTTTGGCCGTCCTCGCGGTCTTTTGACAGGAGTCGCGGTAGCTTCACCAGTGACATTCTGCCCCTCTGGAGGATTGCGGGCAGGTTCGGATAGAGATGCTGTAGAGGCTGGCTGAGCAGGAGGAGCGGCGGTATTGGCGGAATCGGGTAAAGCTGGAGCCTGAGTTGGTGCGGATGCGGGAGCATCTAGAGCAACGACGGCGGTAGGAGCAGCGGCAGAGGCTATATCTGCGGTTTGCAAAGATGGGTGAAGCGCCAGCGCTGAAGGGTTCCCCTCGACTGGAGGGAATATCTCGGCGACCCAGCCGACAAAAATGGATCCCTGACCATTGTTGCGTCCGCTGTCTGGGAAGTCGAATTCGTGCGATGAAGGCGCGCCGGGAATGCCTCCAAAGTATGCCAGCGCTTTACACATCTGATCCACCACCACCAAAGGATTTAAGCTGCGCAGCAGAGTGAGGAGCCGAGCTTGCTCAGCTTTGGCTTCATGCGGTAAAGGTCCCAGGGGGCGTCCAGGGAGCGAGTAGGGAGGATTGAGATAGCCATTTTGCGAAGCTCCGTACGCGGGGGCTGAAGATCGCGGGTCTGATTCGGTCTGCGGGTTCCACGCCAATTTGCTGCGTTTGATGGATTGGTAGCCGCGCATGTTGGCCAGCCTCGCCGCCGCCTCCGTCTCTTCGCTTGTGCGCTTTGCGGCAGCATTCCGCAAGGCAGCCTGTGAGCTATTTATATCGATGTGCATTACGCCAAAGTTGCCGTTCTTGTTGTCGGCCTTGCCCTTGAGTTTGCTGGGTACAGGATTCTTGACTCGGCCATCTGTGGTATGGATGGAGGCTCCATCCGGGCCATCGATGACATCTGAGCATTGCAATGAGCATATTCATTCTCTCAAAAGCCGCTCGATCGGACCCAACGAAGCATTGCGCCTACGTACCATGACTAGAAGTGCGGATCGGCGTTGAAGACCTTTTGCCGGGGATTGCAGACGATTCCGGCGCGCCGCCAGCCTTGGGGGCCACGTCTTCAGTCACAGGAGAATCGCCGAGGATGATGGTCGCAGAAGCTGCTACGGGCAAGGTCAGCGACAACACGGGCCGGGACGGTGGCGGAAAAGGCACCAGGCGAGGGGACGAACCTGTGGCTGCGGCCATGGCGCTGGGAGAGGTCCCGGGATGATGCGCCCGCAGACCACTTCATGCCCACGCGTGGGCGAGGCGAATTGGGGCTCGAGAAGGATGCAGAGGGCCGCCTGGGTGTAGGGCAGAGACGGAATGGTGTTTTGGCCGAGGACGAAGGAGAAGACGAGCGAGAGCAAACAAACTGGCGCCGGAATTGCCGTCTCGGGGCGCCTCACATGGTCCGGAACTGCGGGGCGGTCAACGGTCGTTTGTATCGCCTTCAGACGCCTTGAGGTCGCGTTTTGCAGGCTGTTGTCATGTCCATGGCCTGACCAGAAGAGTTGGCGGTGCACGGCGCAAATCGTCCTCTTGATGTTGTCGACCCAGAGCAGACTAGCGCTGGCGGAGCGCCGTGGGTTTTATGCATCTTACGGGGAGCGGCAGCGCCACGGAAAAGGGCATCGCACAGACGAATATTGTTATATAGGTGCGAGCTGCAGAGCGCAATGCCGAGCTTATTCCACGCAAGGCGAGGGGCTGGCATTTAACGGGGCGTCTCAGTCGAGGTACTCGCTACTTTGGGTCGCCTGTCTCAGATTGCTTCCTGCACGCAGCGCCTCGTACTGAGTACCTGAGCGCCGCCCCCACTACCGGAGCTGCTAGCTGGACTGTCACTGGACCTCCAAGGCAATGCTCGCGAACTGCTTCTGCGTCGCAATCTATACATGTAGCTAAGCTGTCGATCGAAGCTTCTCTCGAGCGCTGCTGCTTCTCTTTCAAGGAGAAAGCTACGATTGTTTGCTGAGCCTGCACGTGAGAGCTTCCATCTAGCTAAGCCTTCTTTCATTATCTCTTCCTCTCGTTATTTGTTTCTCGCCTCATTCTCCTCGTCTTCTTCTCGTCGGGTCTACTTCTACCTCCGTTTTTCGTCACCACCGCCATGTCAAGATATGCGTTGATATCGCTGCCCCAGAGCGCGTTCGACTCTGGGGACCGCGATGAGGCTATCTCGTCCCTAAGTGCGACAATAACGTCCGACAATGGCTCTGTGCTGCCGTTTAGCATCCCCGACTTCAAAATCGGAACTCTAGACCTGCTCGTCCAGCAAGCCGATGACTTGGCCAAGCTCGAGGGTGCGTGCCAGTCAGTCGTCGCCAAGGTTGCGGATTCCTTGCGCACGGTGCTCAACAATGACGAGGACCGGATGGCCTCGTACAAGATGGTCAACGATAGTTAGTCGAGCCAGATATGCGCTTCTATATGGATGATGTGGATGGTGGGGCTGACAGCTTGTGGCAGAGCCGACCGATCACTATCTGCGCAACTTTAGCTGGAACAAGATGAGATACCGAGCCGACAAGCCCATTGCTGATCTCATCGGCACTCTTCAGAAGGTATGGGCTTTACCCCTCTCTTTCTTCGTTGCCGGCACAATGCCGGTTTTGTTTAGAGAAGCCCGTCCTAACTGAGGTCCAGGAGCTCAACACAGTCGACAACGACGTCAAGTCCAAGTTCAACCAGTACAACGCCGTCAAGACAAATCTTGCACAGCTCCAAAGGAGACAGACGTAAGTACTGTCCATCTGTCTATTTGCTCCTAGCTAATTGGCTTGATTCGGCTGCAGTGGCACCCTCGCGACGAAATCTCTCACCCCAATCGTAAAGCCATCCCTGCTCGTTCAAGACTCAGAGTACCTTGAAACTCACCTCATTGCCGTGCCGACGAATGCGAAGAAAGATTTTATTAAGAGCTACGAAACCCTCGCACCCATGGTGGTGCCTCGATCGTCCGTAGAGATCGACCACGACGATGAGTTCACGCTGTTCGCCGTCGTGACTTTTAAGAAGCATAGCGCCGAGTTTGTCCACAAGTGCCGAGAGCAGAAGTGGACACCTCGTCAGTACAAATATGTCGAAGGCGGCCGCGAAGAAGAGCAGCGAGAGCTGGATCGTGTGACCAACGAAGAGCGCAAGGTCTGTGGCGAAGCTCTGCGCATGGGAAGGACTGGATGGAGCGAAAGTGTCATGATTTGGGTGCATGTCCTTACCTTGCGCGTCTTTGTTGAGGCTGTATTGCGATACGGATTGCCGCTGGACTATGCCACAGCTCTGATCAAGGTATGCTACATCATGCTATTTACTCTTTACGCCTGGCCTGTCCATAACCCTGACCCTTTCTTTGACTTGATGCCGCGTTACTATTTACCTATGGCTGCTAACTACCTCTGAAACAGACAACACCGAAGCTGGCCCCCAAGGCAAAGGCAGCGTTGGACTCAAAGTACTCATACCTGGGCGGAAATGCGTTCGGAAGGGATAAGCACGGTAGGGTCACGAAAGACGATGCTGCCCTTAGCTCAGAGATGGCCGCGGCGGGATTAGGGACCGGCGAAGGAAACGAGTACACGGCTTTTGTTTATTATGAGGCTGAATTTCCCTGAAGCGGATATAGAGAGAATTTCTTTCTAAAAGCGTCATGCGCCTGTATTCTATGTTTGTCGGTTCAACTTTCTTCTAAAGACTTTTAAAGACAATGTTTCACATTTTCCGTTTCCCTCTTCTTCTCTATCAATCAATCAATCAACCTTCTAAGACCTTCTAGGAAAGAGGTCTAGAGTGACAAAGGCAAATAGCATCTACAGCCCATTAACCATGGGTGTCCTCATCTTACACTTGAATCCCAATATGACTTTTGTTACTGCATTTTCGTTATTTTTATTGTTGCTTTTTTAATTCTTGACCTCTGCGCTCTTAATGTAGCCCTTTTCACTGAGCCAGTTTGTGATCTGCGCAACGCATTCCTCGACGGTATTCTCGTGAGTCTTGATTGTAATCTCGGCGTTCAAAGGCTCCTCATACGGCGCAGAGATGCCAGTGAACTCCTTGATCTCGCCAGCGCGGGCCTTTTTGTACAGGCCCTTGGGGTCGCGCTGCTCAGCCACTTCGAGGGGCACGTCGACAAAAACCTCGATAAAGGGAATGGGCTCGTCGGCGTCCTGGTTGGTCTGGGCGTGCAGCTGGCGCGCAAGATCGCGGTCGGCGCGGTAGGGCGAGATGAAGGAGGTGATGGCAATGGTGGCCGAGTCGGCAAAGAGCTTGGCGACCTCGCCGATGCGGCGGATGTTCTCGTTGCGGTCGGCCTCGGAGAAGCCCAGGTCCTTGTTGAGGCCGAAGCGCACGTTATCGCCGTCGAGGCGGTAGGCGGAGAGGCCCAGGTGCAGGAGGTGCTGCTCCAGGGCGGTGGCGACGGTGGACTTGCCCGAGGCGGAGAGGCCCGTCAGCCAGATTGTGAGGCCGCGCTGGGAGCGCAGCTGGTTGCGCTCGCGGCGGGAGAGGGACGGATGCCAGGTGATGTTGCTGTTGGGATGCTGGAGTTAGCGACTTGGTTTTTGCTTTGTAATTATATTAATGAGCGTGTGTAGTATTGTTTGCGCGAGGAGCGCATCATCTGGAGAAGTGGTGGGAAAAGTCGTGATAATGGGCTTTTGGAGGAGAGCGAGCCTCAACTGTCGCAAGGCGGGGGAGGGGCAATATAGACGGGTTACGCACGTGGCCATTGTGTATATGAGACGGGATTTAACAAGGAAAATGGAATTCCAATGAGATACGTCGCTTGTTTAACAAAGACAGAAAAATAAAGTAGATAAAAAAAGACGATGGGGAGAAAGTCAATGGAAAGAGGTGTGGAAATAAGAGTTGCGATATATAAAGGGATGGACGGTTTAATGGCGATATGCGAGATGGGCGATCATTCTGCATGCGTACGTACCTACTTCCACCATGACATTTCGGGCCCTCGCCGTCATCGCCAGCCGTTATTTCTTCTCCGCGTACTGCTAGTACTAACAAAAAAAATAAGTTACAATCTAGTCTAGACAAGAAAAAAACCCACACTCAACCCCATATAAAGGCAGCTTTTCTAGAGATCGTTGGGCAAACTACGCCAAGGGGGATGATGTGCTCATTGAGGAGGCTGATGGCGACAGCCCGAAACCGCCGACTTCCGCTGTGTGATCCCCGCTGTTTTTTATGCTAAAAGGCTTTTTTCTTCCTTCTTTGTAAGCAGTATAGCTACCTACCTGGCATGTCGTTTCACTGATGATGAGTCTCTATGTGGTTGTTTTATGCCAATGTAAAGCATCAAAAAGGCTCGGTTCTTCCTAATCGCTGTAAAAGACAATCCTTCGTCTACTCTAAACCTCTAGGTACTAACAAGTACCCTCTATTATCTCATATGTACAACGTATATCCTCATGTAATGTATCTGATAACTCTGTGTGTATATCCGATGCCTCCTGTCGCTTTCTCCCAGGAATAAAAGTAAAATGATTAAAAGAGCAATGCAAGTCAAAGCAAAGTAAAAAAGAAAGATGCCGCGTTCCTAATCTCCAGCCACCGCATCGTCAGCCCGACCAATCTCGCCCGCTCTCAGCAGTCCGCTATTCCATATAAATGCTTATACAATTGAGGGCATCAACTAAATTATTATGTCAGCGCCACGCATAGAAAAAGTTCAACAAACGGTCAAACTTACGGCTGCATACTTGGGCGAGATGAACAGTCCCTTCGCCTCGACCAACACCGTCGGCTTCTCGCCCGGCTCCGGCAACGTCTCGATGCTTCCCACAGACCACGCCTTGCGTCCCTCGACCTTTGTCGTCGTTCCGCGAAGCACCAGGAAGCTATTCGCCGGCGTCGGCTTGCGATAGTTGACCTCCAGGTTGGCCGTCACGGCAATGTTGTGCGGCAGCGCGCCAAAGCATCCCCGCGCCATGCCTTCGTCCAGCATCGTCGCCAGGAACCCTCCGTGGACAAGGCCCGGGTGGCCGCAGACCTGGTCGCCGATGTAGGTGATGCTGACAATGGACTTTCCGCCGTCTTCGATGAATGCGATTGGAGGGACCACCATCTTGCCGTTGCCCTGCAGGACGCCGGCGGTGAGGCTCTGGTTGCGGATGCCATTCGCCATCTTGAGGTGCGGCCGCGACTCCTTGAAATCGGGCCGTGATCGCAGTTCCTTGACCAGCGGGTGGTTGTTGATTGTGTCTTCGATGCGCTGGATCTCGTCGGTGTCGGGCACAAACAGCTTCGAAGTCTCGGCGTCTGTGAAGTGAGAAAAGCCCTGCTGTACCATCGAGTACCATGTTGCTGCTGCTCCGATGCTTCCAAATGCGACGCCGTAGAGGATTAGGCCGAGACCTCGTCCGACTCGTCCCTTGGGAGCTGCCGCGGCTATGGAAAAGAATCCCAACGTTAGCCAACATCCCGTACGCCACTCAATAAACACACATAGAGACAAGACTCACCCTGTGCAGCCTCAGCATAGCATCGTCGCTGACCGGCCCCTTTGATCGCAGCAAGCGGCGACTGTTGGCCACTTCGAGCGATCTGACCGATTCGGCGCCCGCCACGAGCAACTTGTTGACCAAACATTCTGCCAAATATCTCTTTTCTCTCTCTCTTTTCTCCTTAATCCCAACTTTCGTCGCACGTCCCCTCTAATAAAAGAAACAAGACAAAAAGAACAACAAAAAATTAGAGAAGCAAGACGATTGTATTAAAAAGAAGCGGGAATTACCGAGGCAAAGGCGATCCGATTGCGCGCCTAATTTACGGCACCTCCATCACGCCTTTGTTGGCGCATTTATTTGCCGATAAGATAAACTGATACGGGCTTATCGGTGCCCTGTTAGCCCGATTCTAGCCAACCTTGCGGCTTAGACCGTTCGGCGTATCCGAACTCGGTGTGGGGGAGAGCCTCGGCTCTATCCAAGTGATTATTGGTCGGGAATATTTTCCTTATTTGGCTGCCGTATCTTTTATTCATGGCTGCGATGAATTAGAAGGAGAAATCCAGCAAAGGTGTGTATAGTTTTCTTGATGATCGCGAGAAGATAGCATTCATAAAAAAACTCATCGCCTATTCGCCTCTGGCCCGGGAAGGGAAAAAAAAGAAGAGACCCCTTTACTGTACATACCACTTACACACCACTTATACCCGAATGCTCCAAGTATTTCGTAGCCGCTTGAATTCTCGCCGCCTCAAAACAATTATTTTCCCTCTTATTAACATCTCTTTGTCTATTTTTACAAGTCATCTTCTTCTCCTGCCAAAAGCTCTGCATAGTCATCCACAGACGCAAACGTAGGCAGGCCCTTGAGCATCTTCTTCCTAGCCCTGCGCTTGTCGCCCTTCTCTTTGTCTGACTTGGCCACATCAGGGGCAACCAGGCCATCCTCTTCGTCGACATCCTCTTCGTCTGAAAAGTCATTGAACTCTACGCCCATGTCATCATCCTCGTCCTCCTCATCATCATCGCCATCCAGTGACAGGGCAGGCGAGGAATCGTCGTCAGATGCCATATCCAGCTCATCCAAATCGTCAAAGCCAGCATCAGAAGCATCTTCGTCGATGTCAGGCTGGGCATTAACCAGTGCCTTCCAGATTTCATCCTCTTCCGCATCTTCATCTGCCTCTGCGTCGCCTGTCGCGCGTGCCTTCTTAGTAGATTCCTTGGGCTCCTTGGAAACGTGCTGGAAGTATTTGTGGAAGAAGACATCTTCAGCTGCCACGTCGTCTGCCTTCTTATTCCAGAATGCAGCAGAGTTGACTTGTGTTGTAGATGCGCTGCTGCGCCCACCACCGAGCCAAATATCTCCAATGTCCTTGGCCGCCTTGAGAGGCTGCATAATAGAAGCACCACGAGTATCTGAAGCCTTTGCGTTCCTGTAGACGAACTTATCCAGAAACTTGATGAGAGTGTGGCTCTCCATATCGGGCTTCATCATCTTCTGGTTTCGATCCAGCAGCGCAGAGGCGAATCTCTCCACGGCTGGGTGGAAGTGCTGTTGAATAGGAACCTGGAACAATGGATTAGTCATTCGTATTGCACATTGTGTGGCTGTAAGAGAGTGAACATACCATTTCCCACAAACAGCTTCTATGAGCGTTGCTGTGTACGGGATCTCTTTTGCGCCCATCGTACGTTGGACGGTCCTCAGGCGCCTCATCATCAAATACTGATTCTTCCGGTTCCTCAACCAGCGTTGAAATATCAGGAAAGGTTTGCCTTAGATGAGAGATAACGTAGAGCAAACCACAGATAAAGGGGGGCTGGTGGAGACCTGATACCTGCAGCATTCGCTTTGCGAAAGCCTTGACTCTTCTCACATCAACATCGTTCTTCAGTGCTCGCAGTAACAGATTCAAGTAAAGCGCTTGTTTTGAAGAGTTTATGAGACGTGGATCCAGCAGTGACTCGTACAGCGTCCGATAGAAGCGGTCGCTGCCCATATTTTTTGTCGTAGAGAGATGCTGAATTAAGAGTAGAGCTTGGATACCGGTGTTGAAGTTGGCAGAGTGCGCAATTTTGAAGAGAGTATCAAGATGGCGTTCCAAACTAGTGACAAGTCATTAGCATCCACAGAGGCACAGCATAGCATTAGTTGTTTTGTAAGTACTTACACCGTATCGTTGGTGCCTACAAATGGTGCGGCACGGTTCACACCGGTCAACAGGGCAGACACAAGCTTATCAGTCGCCTCGGCTTCTGGGATAGATGGGGCTGCAGCCTTGAACTGTTTGCCCTTCTTTCCGAACGAGCCTTTGCCAGATTTCTGCGTCTTGTTGGGTTCATCCTCTGTCGGCATTCCAAGCTTTCCAGTTTTGAGAATTGTGGCGAAAAGGCCAAAGTAGATGCGAAGAAGGGACTCAGCCACTGCTGGCTCTTTGTTTGAGAGAATTGTTTGGTTGAGCGTGTTGATGGCATAGTAGCGCACTCGATGATCTGCTGAAGGTCGAAGAAGGATCTCCTGTTCTATTGTTCGCACGATGATCGGCCTCATGCCAGGATGTGAATTTTGCAGCTGCAAGAGAAGATATGAAGCTCGGGAAGAGATCTTTCGGTCGCGATCGCCAAGCTTGTTAACCAGGAGAGTGAGAAGGTTTGATTCCTGTTCCGGCTTGTCCTTGAGTAAGGCATAGACAAAGTCGACGGCTCTCATTCTTGAATACTCAATTTCATCAGAGCACCAGACTTCCAAGAGCTGGATCATTTTGAAATAAGTGTCCTTCAACCAGTCTTCGTAAGCCCAAGAGATCAAATGAGCTTGTGTAATTTTACCAGGAAGCGGCTGGCTTGGAGCCCAAATTTTGGCGGAAGCGCGTTGAAGAGAGCCCAGAAGCCCAGGCTGAGCTTGAAAGTTCCTCAATCGTCGGTCTGATGGCAGCACTGTGCCGGGGCCGAGCATATCCACGAGTGCTCCTATAGCTCCAATGGCTTGGGCTCGGCTTTTCTTGGAAGCCAGGTTCATCAAAGAATCGAATGCGCGAATGTTGTGAACGGGGGACTCTTGACAAGCCAAGGTGAGGGCGGAAATCTTGTCTGTAAGAGTACCAGATGTCATGATGGTGGCAAGAAATTTGTGAGATGAAGACGCAAAGATGGTCGTTCTATATTTCGCCGCCTCTGTCTCCAAGAGATATTTTCCATGCTCTTTTAGTGAGTTTATGGCCGACATGAAGGGACCAATGTCATCGACTTGGGGTTCAGGCAGTTGGGCCAACCTGGCAGCGTGCCAGTCCGCGCGCGGTTCGAAAATCTAGTTTACTAAGTTAGTTGTCAGAGATGCCATTGACTCAAGGATATCAACTTACCAGGCCTTCAACCCTTCGCATTTCATTCTCTGCGGGTCCCTTTTCTTTTGGGGCTTTGAGGGTTTCGCTTTTGCCCTTGTTCTTATTCTTGTTGCTGACCTCTTCCTCGCTCTCATCATCGTCTTCTTCTTCGTCTTCTTCTTCTACGTCCTCCTCCTCCTCCTCTTCGTCGCTAGCATCATCGGGTATCATTCCGGAGAAACCAAGTTCTTTTGAAAGAGCTGCTAGTTCATCCTTCAGTCCCTTGTCTACCGGTGCCTTTGATCCTGAAGTAACTTCATCATCAGATGCAACGTCGTTGATCAGGTGCCAGTCCTCTTCATCTCCTCCCAGGGCCTTAATCTCAGCTAGCAAAGCATCTTTATCATCGCTGGTGCCGTTCGTGGCTGGTGCGCCCTCGGAATCGCGCTGCTTTCGCTGTTTCTGCTTGCCAGACACTTCAGTAGGCGGATTCTTTCGCTTGTATGGATTGCCGTTCAATTTCGCTTCAATTTGAGAAGTGATTTGAGACATTCCGTTCTGAAGGCGCGCCGCATAGTCGTTCGAGCGCTTCGGCCCTTTGCTTTTCTTGGATTGCTTCGCCATAGCGTAGATGCGCCGCTGTCTAGGTGGTAAAATTGGCTGCTTCAAATTTCAGATTCAGAATGCGATTCGATGCAAGTATTTTTTTGAAATATTTCTTATCTTATCGCCCCATCAAATGCGGGCGTTTATCGCGGCTACTCTTAGCGCAGCGCGTCTAAGGGACCATCTCAGTTGTCTTGGATCTAACACTCGCTCTTCATTGGTGGCCATGTTGAGACTTGTCTCGTTGTGAGGTGCATAATCACTATCGTTTCTGGATAATTATGTAAATTTTAGAATGGATTGAAGTGTCGATCGCTGAACATGCGTGCTTCAAATTTGATTTACCGCGGCGGACTTCGCCCACTAACAGCCGCTCAAACCTCGAACCACATCCGAGTCTTTTCACTGCCGTTTTTTGCTCAGTCCACTCGGCTTAGATCAACCCTGTCGAAGATATGGGTGCCCACTGGTGGTGTCACGGCCACTGAGGGCGAAAGTATGAAGCTATTTGCTTATCGGTGTGACGGAATGTCGAGCTAATTGCTCGGTAGCTGGTCATGGCAAGCTCATCCGAGCCGGATTTCTTCGCCAGGTAGGCCGATCCTCATATCATACTTCATCTACTTCAAGATGGTTTTACTGATCTAGCTTGTTTCCCCAGGCACAATCTGGAGTTTTTCAGCTGCTTCCACTGGGCCTACGAGTTCAGGATAAAATTGAGCGTCTTGTTGACAAGCATATGCAAAGCATAGGTTAATCATATCAAAATTCATGGAGAGTATTTCTCAACTGATCAATATCTTTCTATAGGAGCATCCAAGCTTGCTCTCTCGACTCTCACTACTGAAGAATTATGGCGCAAAAGTGGGCGCTTGGATAAAGTCTCACCAGAGGTATGTCAGTTTTTACCAATTGCAGACATCTCGTTGCTAATACTCAGGCAAGCTATTTCGACTCAAAGATCGCAAGGATGTGCCTATCATGCTGTCACCAACACACGAAGAAGAAATCACATCCCTTGTCGCAAGCACGTTAAAGTCTTATAAAGACTTGCCTTTGAAGTTATACCAGATTAGTATGAGCCTCTAAGCCTAGGTAGCTTTTGTGGTATATCACAGCTCCTAACTGATCTGCTAGCACGAAAGTACCGAGATGAGATCCGTCCCAGGCACGGCTTATTAAGATCTCGTGAGTTTATCATGAAAGACTTGTACACATTCGATTTGACCCACGAATCTGCCGTCGAGACTTATCGCGACGTCGCTGGTGCCTACTCGGCCTTCTTTTCAGACTTGAAGCTGCCGATATTAGTAGCCGAGGCCAGCTCAGGAGACATGGGCGGAGAGCATAGCCATGAATACCACCTTTCTCATCCCATTGGAGAGGACACAGTCGCAAGCTGTAACAATTGCGGCTACACCGCCAATGACGAAGTTGCCGCTGCTCGGTCATCCAGACAAATTGACGGTGCAATTTCTACATCAAGTTTCGGTCTCTGGCGCGGCATCACCAAGGACAAGAAAACTTTGATAAATGCGTGGTACCCAAAGATTGGAGATTCGCCTTCAGATGACAGCTGGAATATCCATGCTGTCAAATCAGTCGTCCCGGAACTAGATACAAGCGTCAGTGACGCCGCACCGTTCTGGAGCGAGGTTTTACAGGAGGCAAAGGGAAAGAGTGACGAAATCCAGCTCCTAAACGTCATTGATTCGAGACTTTCAGGAGCTTTTGAAGGCCTCCGCGATGAGCTTCCTCTACTCCCTCAAGATTGGACGAATAGCGACATCTCACAATCGTCAATAACACAAACACAAGCCGGGACAAATCTAAATCTCTTGCGCATTGCAGATGGGGACGGCTGCCCCCGCTGTGACTCGGGAAAGCTTGAGATTCATCGCGCATTGGAGTTGGGCCACACATTTCTCCTTGGCACACGCTATTCAGAGCCGCTCGAAGCGTCTGTAGCGCTGCCACAAAACCCAGGGGTTCCCGTCCCAACCCAGATGGGCTGCTTTGGCATCGGCGTCTCTCGCATCCTCGGCGCCGTGGCGGAACAGCTCACTGACAATAAAGGGCTCAACTGGCCTCGAGCTATTGCGCCGTTTGAGGTGGTCATTATTCCAACATCTGGCGTCAATGAACAGACACTGGACTTCTACGATGGCCTAACAAAGAATGGAAATTCGGCGACAGCCTTGGACGTCGTCCTGGATGACCGCAAAGAAGCATTTGGATGGAAAATGCAAGACGCAGACATGACGGGCTATCCTGTCGTGGTTGTACTCGGAAAGGCCTGGAGAGAAAACGGCGTCTGCGAAGTGCAGTGCAGGAGACTCTCTGTAAAGGAGAATGTGAAGGCAGAAGAGGTGCCCCAATATATCAGGACTTTGCTGGAGCGGCTATAGATACTAGTAGCTGCGAAGGAGTGCAGCGACAGAAGAGTCAACAAATCTCCCATCTGGACCAAAGTACATAAAATAAAGAATTAAAAAAACCCGAATCAGTTAAAGTGAATAACTTGTTTATCCATAATCATTTTCGTGGCGATTGAATAGCCGTGCTGCAAATTAAAGCTGCGATTCCATGTCCTCGTTACAAGAATCGCCAGCCCCTCTACAGTCATCCGCCCAGCGGTTCAAGCTTGGAGGGGCACCGACTCCCTAACGTCCAGCTTGGCCAAGCTTCCACTATATCCCCCCGAAACAAGCAGCACAAGCAGCCATGTCGAGCGGCCAGAAAGAAGCAAGTAAGTCTCGATTGTTTCTATATCCTTCATCTCTGCTCTCTTCAAGATTTCACTTTGCGCAGCATCAGCAGCAGCAGCAGCAGCAGCAGCAGTAGCGCTAACTCCAGCATATTTTAGTCAACCTCGACACCCTCGAGCCCCAGCAGCTCGCGCAGGTCAAGAAGCAGCTCGAGGAAGAGCTCGAACACCTCACAAACTCCTTCTCCCAGCTTCACGGCGCCCAGAACAAGTTCAGAGAATGCCTCCGATGCGTACAAAGCCGAGTCGCCGATAGCAAAGGTACATACATCATCGCAATCCCCAAGGGTAGCCGACGGGTCGCGCAGATAGAAAGAGGCCACGGAAATGGAAATAGTGCTAAGGCAGCGATGCAAACAGGCTCAAAGGCGGTTTTGGTCCCGTTGACCAACTCCCTATACGTAAGCGGCGAATTGACGAGTACCGAGACGGTTCTGGTGGACGTGGGCACAGGGTTTATGATTGAAAAGGTCAGTTGAGCTTCTTTGCCTTGCATCTGTTTTGCTGGTAAACCCTATGGTTAACCCTCTGCAGAACTTAAAATCGGCTGAAAAGTTTTACAACACAAAAGTCAAAGAGCTTGGTGACAACCTGAAGGAACTGGAAGGGATTGTTCAGTCGAAACAGATGAATGTCCGCACAATAGAAGAAGGTACGTTTGCACAGCTCAACTGAAACATCTACAGTTATTAATCATAAGGTCTTGACAGTTTTACGGCAAAAGATTATGGCTGCTCAATCAGAAGGCCAGAGCTGAGATAGCTGAAGAAAAAAATTGAATAATGAACTGAATTGCGTAATGTGCCCATCTATCTGGCCAATAGCTGCTCGCAGCGGAAAACGTCTATTCTGCCTGTTCGTCCTCTGCTTCGTCCTCTGCTTCATCATCTGCTTCATTCTCTGCTTCATTCTCTGCTTCATTCTCTGCTTCATTCTCTGCTTCATCATCTGCTTCATCATCTTGAAGAGAGTTTACCTGGTGCTGGACCTTCAAAAAGACTTCCAAGAAGTTCCCAAATCTCTTCTCTAGATCAGGATCCGACCCAACCCAAATGTTCTTCAGTCCTTCTCCAAAGTCCTTTCTCTGGTCAACTGGGTTGACTTGATTCATTGCAGAATCCCAGTGTTTGCCATAAAACTCCATTTGCCAATTAATCTTGTTCTCTGGCGCACGAGTGTTGAGTCCCTCCCACTCCTGATTTATACCTATCTCCAGCACATATGGACTATCTTGAAACTCTGCGATAAACGATGTCTTCAGTCGAGTCCGGTAAATATCATGGCTCCAGTACCTAGGGTCTTTGGTCACTACTACTGCGGAGGGCTGAAGAAAATTGGTTTCATCCTCGTTGCAGCCATCCCTGAGCTTTAGCGTTTCGAGTAGTCTCAAGAGCTCTTTTGGTACGCTCTCGTATTTCCACGTTTCTGCATGAAGTCTCCAGTCAAATATCCTAACACCTCATTGTATCAGTACTGCACGCACACTAGATGGCCTCTTATAGCAAACTTACATTTCTGGAGCCGTCACTTTCCAGTCGATGTAGGAGACTGGCGAACTAAGACCAAGCTTGGCTCGGGATAACGCGGACTCATCGCTCGCCCAGTTTTCTACCTTTAACTCTCTGTCGTCGCCCATGGTGAGATACAAAGTGTGTGTGCGTTTCACGCTTTTGCGATCCAGACGAAGGTCATCTGCACCATCATATTCCAGCATACGGTTTATAATGTAATTCGAAAGACGGAATTCCCTAAAACTTCAAATATAGTCAGTATGGAGATTCAACCAAGAAATGAAGAGGGGGTATGGTTGTCTGTGAGAGCTACCGAGTGCTGAAATGAAGTCCACCTTGGTGTGAGTACAGTTTCACTTGAGCTGCGTAGTCATCCCAATTGACTAGATCTGCTTGGCCTTTCCCGAATATATTGTCATCCAAGAGTGCGAAAGACACACGCATCCTGATTTCGGAATTGGAACTTTTAAGGCATTTTGAAGCAGTTTGAAGATGCGGACGAAGCTCATGGAGAAGTGCTGCCACAGTTTTTGGCATATTATCAGGCTCGGTAAAATGCTTGGATATTCGAGGTCGTTGATCGGGATACACTCGTATACGAGTGTCGTCGGTTACTCTTGAGCTCTTCTGGGGAATTATCACCGAAGTCAAAAGGTCTCTCGATAAGCGCGCATCATGAAAACGTTGGTTGAGAGTGTATATGGCTGCTTGGAGATTGGTCACGGACTCGCTGAAGATTTTGAGCACGTTTGGACTCTCTGGCCCATCGGCAACGATCCAAACTTGATGCCGTTGCCGAACAGCATCCATTTCGCTGTCATGTGTCGTAAACTGTGTAGCATAGAAGCCATACTCCTTAATGGATGTCACAAAGGTAGCCTTATCAAGGGTCAGTGGACTACGAGCAATTGGCATTGATTGGAGAATACAAGAGCAGTATGAAAGATATCGACGCCACTTACTTCTATCAGGTCTCTATCAGCAGGCGGCGGCCCGCGATAGTCCCCGGCAAATGCGGCGACTGTTAGTTGCCGCCTATCATTCATTTGGGACTTGGCGGTTGCCATTCTCTTTGGTGAGCCCCAGAATTTCCTTGACCCTTCATTCTGTCCATTTGGATTTTGGAAGTTTCGAGGCCTAGGCGGCCGGGAGCTTGCCCGAAGCTTGCCTTTGTTCATCTTGGCAATTTCCAGTCAAAGTTGCTCTAGCAGCTTTTAGAGCACATGAAGTGAACCTAGAGCTTGATGATATGAATAGATGATTGGCATGGGAGAGATACAATGCGGAGAGGGGGTGTGGTGTGTTATTTTAGAAAGAATAAAGGGGATGTGATCAGGTGCCAGCAAAGCTACTGTATATATATGCAGCCTACCGACATGGTAAGCCTGAGGCAGCTCTGTGACGGGCGGTAAGGGAAGTGAAAGGAAAGTGAAAGAGATGCTGGCGGCAAGAGGCATCTGCTGGCCAGCAGTCAATCACTGCCAAGGCATCTGCACGTTCCCGTTTGGCAGAATGCGAGTCTACGTCGCACAATGAGCCAAAGCTGCTCTGTAAATAATGCAGCTAGTTGTATTATTCATCATACATTGTGTCTATTGTTACGGCTTTCTCATCGTATCAAAGATATAACAGACAACAGTCTCAGCCCTCGACACGGGCGTGAAGCGTATCCTACCTAGCTGCGTACACTACTTCACTTTGGTAAGCTATAATCATCGTATAGCACTTCCACTGTTCAAGAATCAAAGTATTTTAGTATGTTCATATTTACACGACATTCAGAGCCGTAATGTTTTGCATTTCTTCGTCTTTAAGAGCGGGTACTGGATGGTCTGCTTGCTGTGTACTGGGAATATGCATCAATTGACTATGCACATATCGAGTTCTCTCCGGCGCGTCTCCCAAAAATCCAGACGCGTTAATTGATCTAGACTACTTAGCTACCCTACTAAGTGCTGGGTGTAACTTGCTGAGCTGCTTTAAGCTCCATGATTCATTTTCAGACCAATTAAATGCCGTCACTGCTCTGATTATTTTCCCAAGGAAACGACAATCTAAACAAGGCATCAACCTCCAACTCATCGAGCCGCTCAGTAGCAGCTTAACTATTCATCTTTACCCCGGCATCCTCACTAATGACGGCTCAGACCACTCCTCAGACCAATCCTCACTCGACCCGAGGGCGCAAACGTGCTTTTTCTGCTGCGGAGGCTAGCGAAGAATCAGACAATAATTCAGAAACTGGAGAACTATCATGGGAATGGCTGTATACCACCGAACAAGCAGATAATGGCGAAAAGGGCGATGGGGATCGCAAGAGGAGGAGAGGCGTGGCCAGTTCCAAGATTGCTGGGGCTCGATATGGCGATTTCGAATGCCGCGTTGGAGACACGGTGATGCTCAAGGCGGCCGATGGGTCCATTGGAGCTTGGGTAGCCATCATCTGCGATTTCCAGGAAGACAGCGAGACTGGAGAAATGAGCGCCAATTTCATGTGGTTCTTGACAGAGAAGGAGATCCGTAACAAGGGGAGAAAGCGAGAAGACTTCTACTGGGTACGTACAGTTGCTATTCCTTGAACGAAACATCATTCTTCTAACCAACAATCTAGAACGAGCTGTACATCTCGCCATCCTTCGACGTAAATCCCCTGGCGTCGATCAATGGCAAGGCCAATATCATGTCCCTAGACGCCTTTCTCAGCGCGCATCCCTCCGGAAAGATATCGCGAAATTCGCCCGACTTTGGGAAGACATTTGTATGTCGGCGTGGCTGCAACACCCGATCTACTACATACACGGACGAGTTTGTATGGGAAGAAACTTATGAGAATGGGGACGTATCAGCTTTAAAGGACTTTGTGGAGAAGAATACCAGAGCAACCCGTCGAAAAGCTCGAGCTCAATCACCGCCAGAGGCCGAGGGTACATACCTACCGCCTCAAACACCAACCAAGACCGGCAGAAACTCAGCGACAACTCCCAAATCGAAGCGAGGACCGAGGAGTGGCGGAAAGAAACTAGAGTTCACGCCTCTAGCCACCAGAAAGCTGTCGCCCAGCCAGGTCCAATCTTCCCCGTTTCAGATTGCACGTTCGCGCCTCCATGTCTCAGCAGTTCCCACCAGCTTGCCTTGTCGTGAAGGAGAATTCTCACTGGTATACTCACATCTAGAAGCCGCCATCACGGAGGGTACTGGCAACTGTATCTATATCTCCGGGACACCGGGGACTGGAAAGACGGCCACGGTACGAGAAGTCATTTCTCGCCTTGAAGAAGCCGTCGGCTCAGACGAGTTGGACGATTTCATATTCGTTGAGATCAATGGCATGAAGATTACAGATCCTCATCAGGCATACTCGCTGCTATGGGAAGCTATCAAGGGCGAACGTGCAAGCCCTGCCCAGTCACTCGACCTATTGGAGCGAGAATTCAGCAATCCTAGCCCACGACGCGTTCCATGTGTCGTGTTGATGGACGAGCTCGATCAACTAGTCACGAAAAATCAAGCAGTCATGTACAACTTTTTCAACTGGCCAACCCTCCGACACAGTCGTCTTATTGTGCTTGCAGTAGCCAACACAATGGATCTTCCTGAGAGAACTTTGAGCAACAAGATCAGCAGTCGTTTAGGTACGTACAACAGAAGCTAACATTAGTCGTAAGGAAAGCAAGATGTCTAACAGCTTCAATATAGGCCTCACCCGTATTACTTTCCCCGGCTACAACCACGACCAGCTTATGAAAATCATACAATCTCGTCTTGAAGGCGTACCGGGAAATATTGTTGATGCAGATGCCGTCCAGTTTGCGAGTCGCAAAGTAGCTGCCGTCAGCGGAGACGCCAGACGAGCGCTGGATATCTGCCGTCGAGCGGTTGAGCTGGCAGAGAGCGACGCTCCGGGCGATCCAATGACTCCAAGCAAACGGGCGAATGAAAATGGAATTCCCGACCAGTCTCGGCGCGGAAGAGTGACAATCTCTACAATCAAGAGAGCCATCAATGAGGCCACGACCAATCCCATCCAACAACATCTGCGTGGCCTCCCCCTTACGTCGAAGATGCTCATGGCGGCGCTGCTACTAAGAATCCGAAGGTCTGGTCTGGCTGAGACGACTCTTGGCGAAACTCTGGATGAACTTCAGCGCTCCACGGCTTATACAGCCCGTCCACCTCCTGGAATGGCTCAAATCCTTCCTGGCCTCGGCAAGGGGAACCAAGCCGGTCGGCGTATGGTAGGACGGCCGCAATACATCCACACCGCGGCCCTGGAGCTGGTTGCCGCTGGCCTGATTAATTTGGAGGCGCATCGTGCGGACCGGTCAAGCAAGTTGCGGTTGGCCATTGCTGACGACGAGGTGAAGATGGCGCTGCGCGATGACGCGGATCTCAAGTCCATAGGTCTGAGTGTATGAACGGCACGGCCTTCGGCAGCGTCTACACTATACTCACGCTTTCATAAACCATTGTGTACACTAAGAGTTTGACAGGCGAGGAAGGATAAGGGAGAAATATGCAAAGATTTTGATAGATGTTTTGTACTTCAGCGTGTTGGTGGGTTTGGATACCAAAAATAGCAATGAGATCACGAAACAGATCATCTTATAGATATGTAAAGCACCTTTAATGTTATCATCAGAAAGTTAAGACACAATTCATTTACCAACATTAGCCCAGAATAATTAGTACATGAGTCATCTTGCCCAACTATTTCTACTCCATGAGATTCGGAAAGGCATCAAATGCCATAAAATATGCATGTGTCCATCCGCCAGTGATTTGCGGTGCAAGTTCTATGCTTCTTCCGTTGCCGCTTGATATATACACTTTGAAAATCGAGAATTAATAACGTAAATCAGATAACATTACTCCCATAAACTCCTGGCTAAAATTTCCTTTGCGCCAATGTTGGCGTCCATTGTATCGGGTGCGTCTCCTCTGACGCTTTTTCATCTGGTTTCCATATTTTGACTTTGAGGAAAACAAAGAGTTAGCATACAACATGTCAACTGGACAAGTTAAAATCCATTGAAGAAACACTTACTAGTCTTGTCAGCCTCGCCCGTGATGAGACGCAGTCCAGAACGGTCAAACGTCGAGCTCATGATGCCTGATTCGGCGTCTAATGAGCCTGGTTGAGCTGTTGTCTCGAAAGATTGGAATCGGTGACCTGACTTCCAGTCCCAGAAGCTCATTGAGCCATTGTCACCTAAATTGTGGAGTTAATTATCGATCTTGGTCCATCATGTGTATTCTTTACGCCATGGCAAAGGGAGGAAGAGATACGCACCACCTGAGAAGAAAACATTGTTGCTATTTACGCTCATGGTGTTGATGATGGCATTGTGGCCCTCAAAGTTCTGCATGAAAGCGCCTTCCGGGCATTTCCACTGCTTAATACTGCCGCTGCTGCCCGATGCAAAGGTGAATTCGGTAGGATGGACAGCCAAGGCCCGGACGCCCTTCTTGTGGTGGGTGAGAACGCCCATGGCCTTTCCGGCCGCCAGATCCCAAAGCCGGACGGTAGAGTCCAATGATGCTGTAATCACTTGGGGATCTGCCTCCTGGCATTCCACATCTGTCACAGTGCCGGTATGGCCCGACAAAACGTGAATGTTGCTGCGCGTCCGCATATCCCAAACTCGAGCAACGCCATCTCGACCACCAGTCACCAAGACATCCAGCGTCGGATGGAGAGCCAATGTGTAGACACCACTGAGATGGCCGTGGTAGTGGCGGATCACCTTGTTTGTCTCCAGATCCCAGCACTTGACCATTTTATCCTCGCCGCAAGAGAAGAGATACGGGTGTCTTGGAGAGACGGCCAGGCCGCGCACGGTGCTAATGTGTCCCGTCAATGTCAATCGCAACGACCCCGTGGCGAGATCCCAGATCTTGATCGTCCTGTCGCCAGCACCGCTAGCAAACCACTTGTTCCCCGGCTCGACTGCCAAGCTGCGCACCCATCCCAAATGGCCTGAGATGACCCTCATCAGCTTCCACGGCGGGTGCCATTCGGGCTTGACTTGCTGGATTGCTTGTGACCCTCTGACTGTCAGGCTCATGCTCTGCGGTACCGTCGTTGTCGAAATCGTCGGCTCGTCTCCGTTGGCCTTTGACGCAGCCGGTGATGCTCCAGGTCCAGCCTCAAGAAGTTTGGGTGCTTTTCGCGCTGGGCCTCCAGCCTTGGCCGCCGTCTTCCGCAGTGGTTGCTTCGATGGTTGTTTCGCTGCGAGCGCCTCGGGCAGGGTCTGGACAGCCGCGTATTCGGCCTCGAATCGACGCTTCATGACGGCATCTTCGAAGACGCCCTCGAGCTTCTGGCGCTTGCCGTTGGACAATTCGAGCCGAGAGTAGAGATGCCTCGTCGCAGAGGCATTTTGAGACGCGAGCGCACCCAGATGGAGCGCGTCTTGCGGCGTCTGTGGTGCCTCCATGGCACACAAGGAAGATGCAGAGGATTAGAGTACAAAAGATGGGATTTGGAGTCGATTCGCGTTTGTAGAACAAAAAAGCAGCCGCCAGAGGCGAACTTGGATTGGACTTGCAAGGCCCAGCCTTCTGTGGCGCAGGCGCTGTGGGGTGCATACATGCTGCAGTTCAGACTGTGGCGCACCAGGAAAATACAGGGCGAGCGCCCAGTACGCAATACAGCAGTGGCCTGGAAGCTTCAAGTACAACGCCTTACCCTGCATCTTTGGATTTTTTGCCCAGCTACATCTCCATCTCCCACCACTCCAGAATCTGTTGCTCTCTTTTTAACCAAAATCAACTTCTTTAGCAAAGACTCAATATATACGAGATATAAACGACGCACTGTTCTCACAATGGCTGATACAGATGGCGATAAGTTTCCGCTGCACACGGCTGCAAGAGAAGGCAGAGGTATTGAGCTCTTGGCCATGTGCACACATTCAACATCAGCTAACATGGCCCAGTCTCCGTTGCAGAAGGTCTGCTCAAGGTATGTTCAGATGGCTAGAAGATCAATACGCATAAGCATGCAAGAAAATGAAGCTCAAATCATCTACCAACACCTCTATTTAATAGACGGATCCCAAGCTCTCAAAACGCAAGGACGACGACGGCAGATATCCCGTCCACTGGGCAGCTTCTTCCAACAGCTACGACATTCTCCTCCTTTTAGCAAACCAGTCAAGCTTTGACCCAGATATTCAGGTATATATACGTTCTCTTCTTCCAGCAAAATCATCTTCATCGGTGTTTACCAGTATTGAAATGAGATGAGCCAAGTTTTTAACCCAGCTTACTTACACCAAAATCTGTCTACGCAAATATAGGACGACAGCGGCTGGACTCCCCTCATGATCTCAGCCAGCGTTCAAAACAGCGAGCCAGCATTAAATCTCCTTCTCCAAAGGGGCGCCGATGTCAACATCAAGAGTAAGTTATTGCTTCAACTAGACTATCAAAGCCTTGGCTATTTGCTACTCATGTGCCTAACTAACTCATTTCTCAGATAACAACGGTCAAGTGAGTCAAAGATATCACTGTATTCTGAAACAAGATACAAAAACGTCAAATGCAACTTATGCATATGGATATGCCATAGTCCAGCTTAGCTAACATCAAACCCCCCCAGACAGCCCTCCACTTCGTCGCCTCCAAAAAGAACCTCGACGTCGCCCGCCTCCTCATCAGCTCCAAACCCCCAGCATCAACCCGCGTCCGCGACCGCCGCGGCCAATATCCCATCCATCGCGCCGCGGCCGTCGGTTCCGTGCCAATGGTGATGCTTCTGCTGAAGAACAGGAGCCCCCTGAATGCGACGGACAACGAAGGCTTCACTCCTCTTCATCATGCTGTCGCGGAGGGCCACGGTATGTGTCACACATCTCATGGGAAGTTTGTGAGTGAAGCTAATATGATGTGTTGTGTAGGAGACACTGCCGTCGCTCTTCTGAAAGAAGAGGCTGATTTTACACTCAAGACTACCGATGGCGAACTTGCTATTGACTTGGCTCCAGACAAAGAGGTAAAGATACCCTACGTCCCCCTTTCATGTACAGATTCCATGTATGCATGTATTGGACTAACGTGCCGCAAACAGGTGCGCCAATTCATCATTCAAGGCGCTGAACGAGAAGGCATTCAGCTGGTCGATTAGTTATTAGCAAGCTTTATACCAGATGCAGCAGCTGTCAACAGGGGGGGATGATAAGCAGTAGTGTATAAAAGTGTACAAGTCTAATCTACAGAGCATACCACGCCTTGTCATTCCAAATCATTGTCTTTCATTACGCTTTTCCTTCTTTCCCCTTGATTCTGTGTCCTTCTATTAATGCTCCCTGCCCTCCCTTCTGAGCCCAAACCCATGAACAAGCCACACTTATTTTACAGTTCGCTCTACCAGTTCCCGATACATCGTCTTCACATCATCTACATCCGCTCTCAGCTCCTCAACCAGCTCACTCTTCTCTCCTAACAACTCCAAGGTGGTTTGGTATCTCGTATCCAGGTCGGCAACTTCCTTTTCCAGATCCGGCACCCTTGCAGATGCTGCCTTTGCGTCCTCCAAATCCTTCATCAGGCTCACCATATCTGACCTCGCCTCATCTCTCTGACTACAGACCCTCGCCATCTCTTCCTTGGCAGCAACTCTTTCGGCTTCCAGACGACGAATTGCGGCACTCATCCGTTCTACTAATTGAACAGACGGACCTGCCGCCACTGTTGACACTGAAATCATATCTTGTGCTAGATTGCGAGGCGACGAAGGGGCCGTATCGCTGATTCCATTTTCTCTCTCTGTCACAGACGGAGGTATTGTCGGTGGTGATTCCAACGGCTGATCCAGAGGAGAGAAGGGAGATGGAGGAACGGATCCGGAAAGTGACAGCGGCCCTGTCCCTATACGAGGCGGTAGGTATGCGGAAGACCGGCGAAGAGGACTGAATCCTTCTGCTGCGGTATCTAGTATATTTACAGGAGTGGGAGATCGTCGAATGCGGTTGGGAACAGATAATGAGACAGCTTCGGAGCTGAATGTTCGTGGGACGGAGAGTAATGGCGACTCTGGTCGGCTTTGGGTTCGTGATGGCGCTGCACCCGCAACTTCATCGATCCATTGTCTCCCTGATTCAGCCGTAAAGGCTCTGCTTGCAGCCTGCTTCTCCTTGTCTAGATCTGTGCGGGTTTGTTCGAGGGCCGTCTCGGTAGCTTTTGAGGTCTTTTGGAGAGCAGCCAAGTCCTCGCGGCAGGTTTCCAGTTGCATCTGGGCATCTTGTAGCTCATCTTCCAGAATTCTGCTACGCTTGGCCTATGGCAAAACAAGAAAAGTCAACAAAATTAGTATATATATTGACAGATGAATATCGACAGAAAAAGGGTTGGAATTGATCAGAACATGTCAGACGTACCGCATCCCGTGCCTTCTTGCGCATTTCAGACTCTCGACGCTGTGCTTCGTCTCTCTCGCTCTCCAGGCTGGTCGTTTTCGACATCAAAGACGCTTCAATGCCCTGCCAATTTTGCCTGGCCGACGCATACTGTGACTGCAACGTCTCTATCTGCCGGAACAGCTTAGCCTGAGCCTCACCTCCTGTGCTAGAGGCAGCTTCTTCCGCGGTTACTCGTACACCTTCCAGCTTGCCCTCCATGCTCCGAAGCTCAAGACGTAGCTCGGCCTCGACGGTGTTACCGCGCTGAATGGCACGCTCAAGCTTTTCGCTCGCTTCTATGGCATCCAGTCGGGCTTTCTCGCCTAGAGCCTCTAATTCCGCTCGAATAGCATCATTTGCCTCTTCGAGTTCCTTTTGCTTCACTCGCTCTGCGGCCAACGCCTTGCTCACAGCATCCGCCTTGGCAACCCGGCCTTGTTCCTCTTTTGACTTTACCTCCTGTTCAAGCCGACGAATCGTAGCATCCTTGTTGGCATTGTCCTTCTTCAAGATGTCAATTTCCTTCCGCAGAGCCGCTGTCGCTTTGGTGGCCTCCTGCTGGCGCTTTTCCTTCTCTTCATCTCCGTCTAAGCGGTCGCGCAGCGCTTGGATATCGAGTGACATTTTGTCCTTTGCTTTCCGTGCTTCGTCCAACTGCTTGTCGCGCTCGCCCACCTGAAGCCGCAAAGCCTTGATCGCTGCTCGGTACTTTTGCTCTGCTCCAGCTAATTTCTGGCCTTCCTCCATCAGCAGCGCGATCCGCTCATCCTTCTCCGCAAGCTTCTTTTCCTGGCTACCAGATGGGGCAGCTGACGCAGCCTGCTTTGCAGAGTCGGCGGCATTTTTAGAGAGATATTGGAGCTTGGACTGTATAGAGTCTATCCGTTCAACGTACTCTTGAATCTCCTCTCGATGTCGCAACTTTGCCTCCTCAAGCTCGCGAGCTAATTCGTCGGCACCAGGCCCATTTTCTACAACCGTTGTTGCCGCACCAGGGGTACCTGTCAGAGTTTCGTCTTTCACCACTTTTGTCGATATTTCCTCCTCTTCTTTTGAAGGTACCTCTTTGAGCGTCTGTGCCTCTTTGAGCGTCTGTGCCTCTTCCGTTCCTAAAGGGGTATCCTCTGCGTTTTCAGCCGCCGGCTCCGAAGTAGACTCTATAGCCGCATCATCGTCCGTTATTGTTATCGGTATTGCGGTCGTCTCCGTAGTCGTCGTCTCCGTAGAGGTGTTTGTGGGATCAGGGACAATTTGAGGCGACTCCGTCTCGGATGCGGGCTTCTGTCCCGGCAGATTCTCAGACTGGTCTTGATCCATCGAGGGCCTCTCCATGGAGCTTCGGCTGGCCGCATCGAAGGAGCTGCGTGGTGACGCATTCGCCGGCGAAAGCGCATTCTTGTTAGCCAAGGCCTTGGCCAGTCTTGCTTGTAGTCGGTCATTTGCGCGGCTAGTCGACGATGCCCGAGAGTCTATTGTCACGAATTGCCTTTTGGTTAGCTGCTGGAGCTGTTCATATACCAAGTTGTTGGGAATCCTTTTCGCCCCTCTCTTCCCTTGACTTCCCCTCCTCATATTCTCCGCCGCATCATCACTCACTCACCAGAGCTCGTCACTTTTGGACTGGCAGTCGTCGTTGTCGTTGTCGTCGTAGCAGCAGCAGCAGAAGCAGCCGCCGCGGGTGGCGTCGCACTGCGATCATCGTCCGACTCGGCCAGGATGTTGTCCAAGCGGGACTCGACGCCCGCCACGGCCTGCTGTAGAAACGAGCCCCATCGCGACGCCTGCTTCCCCGGCGCACTCATGGTGTAGCAAACAAAACAAGAAAAAGAGCCTCTGAGTCTTGCGATGCAGCGTCCCCTTTCGGCCCCTGGAGGCAGAAAGGGCGTTTACGGCAGCAAAAGAGTGACTGGCGGCTGGACGTAAAAAGGAACAACAGCTGGTTGATGTCAATTGGGAAAGAAGCCGCAGGCCGCGCCACCCCCAAAAAGGCGAGGTTGAAAACGGCTTTCCGTCGACCGGCCAGGGCAGGAAAGGCTAAATCTAAAAATGGCGGGCGTTAATACGACCCCTCTATATGGAACAATGACATGCTGCCAGAAGCTGACGTTTACAACCGACAGCTACATAATACGTAGCCCGAATATCAATGGCATTTACTGGGTTTCATAGCGTTGGAGATACAATTTATCATGACGGATGATTATTTCATGAACATGTGCATACGCTGGAAATCTTTGCTTTGGTGTTCTCCTGCGCGTATATCCTACAGCCAACAATTGATACAAACCCAATTCCGGTATAGGCCGGGGGGGGAAGCCACCTATCACCTGTCACCAAGTATTCAATGCAGTGCATCGCATCACACTTCACTCCACCGCAATACCTGCACCCAACACCCGGTTTAGTAATTCATACATGTACCTACACAAATCCTAGACAGGTACCTATATCGTGGTAGATAGATGCCAACAGAGGCACTACATGTAGCTTTTCAAGCGGCAAGCGGCCCATTTTGCCCGGCTCAAGTGCTCTATACACGGCTGCGCTACTGCAAACACGGAGCACACACTAGGATTTGATTTCAGCCCGATTGATATCATTTGGTCCAAGATTCCAACAGCTACCCAGATACCCACAGCGCATATGCAAGATAAAGGAACAGGTAGAAGAAAGAGATAAAGAGGAAAAAAAAGTACAAATACCCGGTGATGCGAGGCAATTTTGCATCATTCATCTCCCATCTCATGATAAAAAAAAAAGTGATACACGCAGCACAACCTGGCCTCCAGCGACCCAATTCCCAATTCAAAAAGCCGTTAGAAACAACTCGTACATCATATCAAACATCGTCGACAAAATGAAGAACGAAATTGAAAAGCGAAGAAACACAAAACCGAAAACGAAACAAAAATCTCATCTCATCCCATCGCTACACTATGACTGGGATAGAAATTTGCCTGTAAATGTCCGGGATGGACTGGCCCGAAATCCCGGAAAGAATTGGCAGAGCTGTAATAAATAAGGTATGATACGGTAATGCCGCCTGTTGCCGCAATAGCAGCGTCTGAAGTTGAAAATAACCATCATCATGTCATGATAACTGAAGACAAAAAAAATCCAGACAGCACGCAGAACAGGAAGATTGAAGAGTAAGAAACAAGCAACAAATTGAGACATATAGGTCATCATAAAAAGAAAATAAGAAAAGATCAAACACGCTTGCTCAAGATTCATGCGACTCTCGAATATCATCCGGCGAGCTTTCTCCACCAGCTGCTCCGAGGCGCTGGCTCTGCGGCAGAATCTCGTCGGCTGCGATGGCGCTCATCGCTTCCTTCTGATGCGCCGTTGCGCTTCTCGCGCTCTCGTCTCTCTCGCCTCTCTCGGCGGCGTCTCTCGTCTGCATCTTCCACAGGCACCTCCTCGTGCTTGGCTCGTCGCCGAGCGCGCCGAGCCTCACGCCGGGCTTGTTCGTCTTCCGTGTGCTGCACCGCATCTGTCATATGTCCAGCATCGTCTAGATGCGGAGGTGGATCCGAATGCTCCTTGACCCAAGAGGATGTCCCAGAGTGTGGCCACATCCCGGGCGCAGCTCTCTTACCGTCTCGTCGACGCTCCTTGGCCGGATATACATGATCATCTACCGCAGGCTCAGTGTAGCGGCGACTGCTCTTCCTCGGCCTGCTATAGGCTTCCTCTTCCTCGGCAGCAGCTTTGGCGGCACGCCTTGCCTCACGTCTACGCTGTCGTTCGGCTGCTTCATCGTCAGAGGGTTCTGCATGGGACCTGCGTCGCTGGCGTTTCGACGTTCTTTGTACGTCTTCCTCTCTCTCCCTTTCTCGATCTCTCTCCCTCTCCCTCTCCCTCTCCTTTTCTTTGCGTAGACGTCGTTCGGCTCGTCGAGCCTCTCGCTCTTCTGCCTCGCGTTGTTCGTCTGCTTCGCGTTGGCGAGCAGCCCGTCGCTCACGACGAGCTTCTTTCTCTGCCAATTTGCGAGTCTCGCTATCATCTCTGCGCCTCCGTCGTCGCTCACGATCATCGCCGGTGCGCTCTGACTCCCGCTCTGACTTTCTAATCTTGCGACTAGATACTCGGGGCCCTTCTCGGTCTGTCTCTACCGCGGGTATGTCGAAATCTACGCCAGTCTCAACCTTGGATGCTCTAGGAGTCATGAAGCCGCTAAAAAGCCCACCCAATCCCGCCTTCTTCGAAGTCGAAGCCGCTCGCCTGTGTGAGTGTTCAGGGCTGGAGGGTTCTGCCGGCATGACAACATCATCTTCGCGAGATCTCCTATTTCGATGTCTCTCTTGTGGATAATCTGTGTGAGGATCATCGCCAAGAGCTCCCATCATCACAGCCTCTTCCTCATCTTGGTAATGCGCCCTGCGGGACCTTCTTTTCGAGGCTGACTTGTCGAATCCGAGGATTTTAGCAGCCTTCGATGTCACGTCAGGAGACTCTTCTGGGGGTGGAGAAACAAGGCCGTGGCTCGTAACGGTATTCCTCCTAGGCCTAGGAGGCCTGCTGCTGTCGTTCATACTGGATCGCCTCTCCTTTTCTCGTGTAGACATTGATCTCGCGGGAGGGTTGCTGCTAAACATCCCCGTGAGTCGGTTCCGCCCTGAAGACTTGCCCGACTTTTCTGCTCGCTCCGCCCTGTCAGAAGTGGAGTCTCTGGAAGACGCCTTTTCCACTGCCCGCCGAGACGATCGTTCCGACTTGTGCTTGGATGACCGCTTCTCTTCTCTTTCTCTGCGCGGGGGGATGCTACCGCAGGCCATTTCTCCTTCTCTCGGCTGGATCTTGACCTTTCTTTCCTCGATGACTTCGGCTCCGGTGGTGGCGTCAAGGGCGCTTCGGGGACGACAGGAGGAGGCGGCGGCGGTGGTGGAGGCATCGGCATTTGCGGAGGCGGAGGAGGCATCATATCCTCCTCCTTGAGTCGCCGCCTCTTGGACTTTCTCTCTTTCCTCGGCCCTTCGTCAATGATGGCAACTATCTCATTTTCATCACCATCATCGCCGGGGAACCCCCCTGGAACGTCCGAAGGTCTTCGATGCCTTCGTGATGTGCCCCTCTCGCCTCTTTCCGGAAAGACTACCGGTACTGGTACGACTATTGGCTCCTCTGCCTTTCTCCTTCTCCTAGACCTATCATCTTGAGGCGGCGGCTCCTTCTTCCTAGTTGGCGTCTCTTCCATGGCATCACCATAGTGTAGCCCATCGTCCTCCTGTTCAAAGTCAGCTGCTGGTTCTTCTCTAGCCACCGGTTCAGCATCCACCGCTTCGACGTTTGGTCTCTCTGCGGCTTCCTCTTCCTCTTCATCCGAGTCAGATGCTGGCGGGGGCGGGGATAGTGGGCAGACGGGATCGGCTACTTCTTCAGGTGCTTGTTCGAATGCCTTGAGGCCATTAGCAATTCTGCCGCCCAGGGATCTTGATCGCTCTGAGGATTTCTGCGATCGGTCGTCATTTGATCTAGTATCTGGCTCCGGCTCTGGCTCATCTAATATTATTGATCTTGATTAGCAATCTTCCTTCAAAATGGACAAAACAGTCCAACATACCTTTTGGCTTCGACTTCCTACCACCGAGACCCCAGAAGCTGAATGCACCCGCTGGGCCCGTCTCCTTGGGTGCAAGCAGCGCTTCGATCTCAGCAGGGCTCATATCAAAATCAGCATCTGCTTTGGGCCCCGACTCTGGCTGAGAGGATCCAACGTCTCGCTCTGCTTCTGCCTCGGATGGAAGATCCCGCGACTTCTTGTCCTTCTTGTCCTTCTTATCTTTCCTATCCTTCTTTTCCTCCTTCTCCTTCTTGTCTTTCTTGGAGCTCTTCTTCAACTTCTTGGCGGCCTCTTCAGCTTCCCGCGCAGCTTCCTCCTCAGCTTCTCGGGCAGCCCTCTCTTCCTCCTCACGAGCAGCCGCCTCCTCTTCTGCCGCTCGAATGGCTTCTTCGTCGTCTTCATCGGCGTCGATATCGTCGTTATCATCATCGTCGTTGGCATCGTCACCCGTTTGAAAAACATCCATCATCTCATCGTCCTCGTCCTCGTCATCTTCGTTTTCCTCGGTATTGGCAGCGGCCAGCTCAGCTTCGCGCGCAGCTTGCTCTTCCTTTCTCTTGGCCGCCTTGTCTTTCAGATGACTCAGTCGTTCGCCATCCTTCTTAGACAACTTGCCCTTCTTCTCTCTCTTGTGTCGCAAGTCGGCCATTTCTTTTTCCTCTTGGGCGATGGCAGCTGCCTCGGCGGCCGCTTCTTGAGCAGCCTGCTCAGCCTCTAGAGCAGCCTGCTTTTCGGCCTCGCGAGCTGCTCTCTCATCGGCATTGGCTTGAAGCTCTTTCAGCCTCTTCTCAGCCTTGTATGAGAGGCCTATAAACGAGTTGGCCTTTCTGTCAATGAGCTGTGCCAGTTCCTCTTCTTCCTTAGCGATCGCCTCAGCCTCTGCCGCTTCTTGGGCGGCTCGTTCCTCCTCTTCCTGAGCTAGTCGTTCAGCTTCCAAAGCTGCCTGCTCTTCAGCTTCCCGAGCGGCCTTTTTCTCAGCTCGCTTTGCCGATCTCGCTTGCAGCTCACTCAACCGCTGCTCTTCTTTGCTCGACAGGCCCCTGAATGTCCTGGCCTTCTTCTTTTCGACTAGCTCAGCAATCTCTTCCTCTTCTTTGGCGATGGTAGCGGCCTCCTTTGCCTCTCGGGCGGCCTTTTCTTCTGCTTCTCGAGCCACTCGCTCAGCCTCCAACGCAGCCTGCTCCTCAGCCTCTTGTGCAGCTTTCTCTTCTGCCCTCTCGTCAGCCCTGGCTTGCAGCTCACCTAGGCGTTGTTCTCCTTTGCTTGTCAGGCCCTTGGTCTTCTTCTTTGCAAGCAGCTGAGTGATTTCTTCTTCTTCCTTGGCGATTGCAGCAGCTTTTTCTTCTTCTTCCCTAGCTATTCGCTCGGCTTCCAATGCGGCTTGTTCCTCGGCTTCCTGGGCAGCTTTCTCTTCGGCCCTCTTTGCGGCTCTGGCCTGTAGCTCACTTAACCGCTGTTCGCCTTTACTCGTTAAACCCTTGACCTTCTTCTTTGCGAGTAGCTGAGCAATGTCTTCCTCTTCCTTGGCGATTGCGGCGGCTTTCTCTTCTGCTTCTCTGGCTAGTCGTTCAGCTTCCAAGACAGCTTGCTCCTCAGCCTCCTGGGCAGCCTTCTCTTCGGCTCTCTTTGCCGATCTTGCCTGGAGGTCGCTTAGTCGCAGCTCTCCTTTGCTTGTCAGGCCCTTGGATTTCTTCTTCGCAAGCAACTGCACAATTTCTTCCTCTTCCTTGGCAATTGCAGCTGCCTTTTCCTCTGCTTCTTTAGCCAGTCGTTCAGCCTCTAAAGCAGCCTCTTCCTCAGCTTCCCGAGCGGCCTTTTCTTCAGCCCGTTGAGTGGCTCGGGCTTGTAGCTCACTTAACCGCTGTTCTCCCCTACTTGATAGGCCTCGGAATGAAGACTGCTTCTCAATTAACTGAGCAATTTCTTCCTCTTCCTTTGCGATCTCGGCAGCCTTTTCCTCTGCTTCTCGGGCTAGTCGTTCAGCTTCCAAGGCAGCCTGCTCTTCAGCCTCTCGAGCAGCCCTTTCTTCGGCTCTTTTCGTCGCTCTAGCTTGTAGCTTATTCAATCGCTGCTCGTCCTTGCTTGCTAAGGTTTTGAATGCAGTTTTCTCTTCAAGCAGGAGGGCCAATTCCTCCTCTTCTTTGGCGATTGCAGCAGCTTTTTCGTCCGCCTCCCTAGCTACTCGCTCAGCTTCCAAGGTAGCCTGTTCTTCAGCTTCCCGCGCGGCCTTGTCCTCTGCCCGCTTTGTCGCCTTAGCCTGCAGCTCATTCAACCTCTGTTCCCCCTTGGTCGATAGACCTCTGAAGGAATTTTGCTTTTCAAGTAGGAGGGTAATTTCCTTCTCTTCTTTGGCGATTGCGGCGGCCTCTTCAGCTTCTTTAGCGGCACGATCTTCGGCTTCCTTGGCAGCTTGTTCAGCCTCTCGGGCAGCTTGCTCTTCAGCTTCGCGAGCTGCCTTCTCTTCGGCACGCTTTGAGGCATTGGCTTTGAGCTCACTTAGTCTTGCCTCCATCGAAGGCGATAGCTTTCCTTTTGCTGATTTGGCCTTCTTTTCCACGAGGAGAGCTAGCTCTTTTTCCTCCCTGAGGATGGCGGCGGCCTTCTCAGCTTCCTCAGCAGCTATCCTAGCCTCTTCAGCAGCCTGTTCTTCAGTTTCCTTAGCCAGCCGTTCGGCTTCTAGAGCAGCTTGCTCCTCAGCTTCTCGGGCAGCCTTTTCTTCAGCTCGTTTAGAGGCGCTAGCTTGGAGTTCGCTTAGCCTCTCTTCGAATTGAGGCGAAAGCCTTCCTCTGGCCGTTTTCGATTTCTTCTCGAGTAGATACGCGAGTTCCTCCTCCTCCTTAGCGATCGCAGCAGCTTCTTTGGCCAGCCGCTCAGCCTCTAGAGCTGCTTGCTCCTCAGCTTCTCGGGCAGCCTGTTCTTCAGCCCGCTTGGCAGCTCGAGCTTGAAGAACTTTCAGCCGTTCCTCCCCTTTAGATGACAGTGTTGACTTGGCCTTCTTCTCAAGCAACAAAGCAAGCGCCTTCTCTTCTTCAACAATCATGGCAGCTTGCTTTGCTTCTTGGGCAGCGCGCTCCTCAGCTTCTTTGGCTACTCGCTCAGCTTCCCGGGCAGCCTCTTCTTCAGCTTCGCGAGCAGCTCTTGCTTCAGCGCGTTTGGTAGCCCTAGCTTGAAGTTCGGTTATCCTTTCTTCGCCTTGAGGTGAGAGTTTTCCTCGGATGGTCTTGGTCCGCTTTTCGAGGAGTAATGTAAGCTCTTCCTCCTCTTTAGCAATCGCTGCTGCCTTTCTTGCTTCTTTGGCTGCTCGCTCTTCGGCTTCTTTGGCTGCTTGCTCAGCTTCGCGGGCCGCCTGTTCTTCGGCTTCGCGAGCAAGACGCTCAGCTTCACGGGCTGCTTGCTCCTCGGCTCGTTTCGTCGCCTTGGCCTGAAGCTGAGTCAACCTCTGCTCTAGCTTACCTGACAAGCCCATGAACGAATTATTCTTCTTGTCAAGCAGTTGAGCTATTTCCCGCTCTTCTTCAGCAATGGCGGCAGCTTCTTTCGCCTCCTTTTCCTCCTTTTCCTCCCGGGCCGCTCGCTCTGCTGCTTCTTTAGCTTCCTCTTCAGCCTCTCGAGCGGCCTGTTCCTCTGCCTCTTTAGCAGCTTGCTCCTTCTCTTCACGAGCAGCCCGTTCTGCGTCGTGGGCTGCTTTCTCTTTGGCGCGCCTTATTGCGCTTCTCTGGAGTTCAATAAGCCTCTCATCCTCCTTTTTGAGCAGCTTGCCTCCCCTTTTAGCTCTCTTTGCTTTTAGCGCGGCCAACTCCTCCTCCTCTGCAGCAGCGACAGCAGCAAGAGCGGCTGCCTGTTCTTCTGCTTCGCGGGCCCGTATTTCAGCTTCACGAGCTGCCTCTTCCGCTTCTTTAGCAGCTTGCTCTTCCGCCCGTTTTGCAGCATTTTCTTCAAGTATAGCAAGCCTATCCTCGTCTTTTCGAAGGAGCCGACCTGCTCTCTTGGATCTCTTCTCTCTCAACGCAGCTAATTCTTTTTCTTCTGCGGCAAGAGCAGCAGCTTGTTCTTCTTCCTCGCGAGCTGCTTCGTTTGCTTCCCGGGCTGCTTCCTCTGCCTCGCGGGCAGCTTTCTCCTCTGCTTCCTGGGCGGCTTGCTTCTCCTCTCGGGCAATCCGTTCGGCTTCTTCGGCTGCTCGTTCGGCTTCCCGTGCTTTTCGTTCTCTCTCGCGTTTTGCGGCACTTACCCGAAGAGTGACAAGCCTCTCCTCTTCTTTCCTAGAAAACTTACCTTTTCTCTCCTTCTTTGCCAGCAGGCCGGCCAATTCCTCTTCTTCCTCCTTGATAATGGCGGCGGCTCGCTCTTCTGCTTTTCGGGTAGCCCGCTCTCGTTCCTCAGCCTCGCGGTCGGCTTGCTGCTGATCATCGTCTCCTGCTTCGGTCGCTGCGACGGCTTTGGCGTCTTCCGTTTCGTCGACAGCCTCGACTTCCGGTTCGTCCGCTGCTGGCTCTTGGGCTTCCTTAGCAGCTTGCTCTTGTGCTTCGCGAGCGGCGCGTCTTTCGGAGCGTTTGGCGGCAGCTTCTCGAAGCTGGGTAAGCTTTTCTTCATCCTTCCTAGGTAGCTTGCCCTTTCTATTCTTCTTCGTAACCAAGGCTTTGATTTCCGCTTCATCGGCGATGGCGGCAGCTTGTTCCTCTGCTTCGCGAGCAGCCCGTTCTTCTGCTTCTCGCGCCGCTTGCTCTTCAGCCTCTCTGCGAGCAGCTTCTTCAGCCTCTCTGGCTGCCTGCTCCTCGGCAGCTCTCTTCTCAGCCTCTCTTGCCTTGGCTTCTCGCGCAGCTCGTTCCTCGGCCCGTTTTGCGACGCTCTGCTGCAGGAAAATGAGTCTGGTCTGATCCGTTTTCAGCAACCTACCCCTCTTGTTTTTCTTGTCCGTGAGCGCAGCTATTTCTCCTTGCTCCTTGGCTTCAAGAGCGGCCTCTGCCTTGGCTTGTGCTTCCTCCTCAAGTCTAGCCTTCTCCTTCTCCTGTTCGAGTCTTTTCAGGTCTTTTTCGGTCAGCTTAGGCGCTTTCGATCTAGGAGTTGTGGCGGCATCGGGATCTGCTGCTTCCATTTCAGATTCAGTAGGGTCCATGGAAGGGGGTGTTGGCGCACGAGGAGGTGGATCAGCCAAGGCCTCCTTCTGGGATTTCGACATTGCCCTGCCGGACTTTGTCCAAACAAAGCTGTCGACATCCTCAACCTTGCTGCCCCTGACCTCCTCTACGTCGTCAGGATGGACAATCTCACCAGTAGTCTCGCCCACAACCTCAATCGGACTCTTGAAACTCTGCTTCTTCTTGTCCTGGATCGGAGTGCGGTCGGTCGGTCCTTCGATGCCATCGGGCTTCCACGACGAATCGCTTCGCTTCTTATCGCTCTTACCAATACCCCAAGAACCGAAGAAGTCTACACCGCCACCAAATGCGTCCGTCGTGTCCAGCCCTGTAGCGTTAGCATCATCTGCAAGTGGCGGATTGTCCAAGGCGCCTAGCCGAACCAAATCAGTGCTCCCTTTCTTTTTGACCTTTTTAGAGTCCAAGACGTCTTCATTCCTAGACTTTGGGGCTTTGGAATCACCTTTGGACGGATCAGAAGCTGATGGCTTCTTCTTCTTGTCCTTTTCCCCTTTACTTGTCAAGCCGCCATCAATGCGCTCTCCAGAAGACTTGGGACTTTGCGTTTCCGCCTTGTGAGAACCTTCGTCTACGCCGGACTCTGTAAATGAATCGCCCTTCTTTTTGCCTGCGAAGCTCCAGAAGCTCCAGCTTCCCTCGTCTTGATCAGTTTTGTCGAGTCCATCTGACGTTTCGTTGCCGTTTATACGTTTGTGTTGATCGGGAATAGGTATGGGAAGCTTTGATGGGATTGGTTCGTCAGTCAAGCCTGACTTGGTTGTCGTCTTCCTCTTGTCTTTGTCCTTGCTATCCTTCTCTCTCTCCTTCTCTCTCTTATCCTCTTTGGACGATTTTTTGGCAGTATAGTCGTCCACTGGAGGTGGCGCAACCTTAAGTTTAGGCTTAGTTTCGGGTTCTGGCACGGCTATAATGTCGGGCTGTGCTCCCTTCTCTCTCTTCTTCTTCTTCTCCTTCGATCCAGATCCAGCCCAGACATTCTCGGTGAGTTGCGCTGCTTCTGCGGATGGTAGAGGTGGCACGGGAGGGGGCGGCGGTGGCGGTGGTATTTCTTCAGCTGGCCTGACACTCTCTTCGGCCTTCTTCTTATTCTTCCCCAGTCCCCAAAATGACCAACCCTCATCTTCCTTTTTCGCCGCTTCCTGCCTGGACGTTGGCTTAGGCTGCGGCATGGGATCTGACTTGTCTTCGTCCTCTGCTAATGAATCGCGTGCTTTCTTGGTCTTCGTCTCTTTGGTGTCCTCTTTGCCTGCGAGGTCGTCATTTACTGCTGGCGCTGGAGCAGCGACAGATGCAGATGCGGGATCGTTCTTTTTGCTCTTTTTCTTGGACGGATACTGATATCCCCATGGGTCCTCGTCCCCATTTACAGCATCCTGGGGAGTCTCTGCTTGTTTTTTGGTCCTGCTCTGTGTCGCATCGGTGTCGGCGACTGAAAATGCTAAAGATGCTGATTGTTTCGGGTTGCTGGTGCTCCAAGGGTTGCTCTCAAGGCTGCTCTTCTTGTCGCCAGTGTCGTCGGTATGGGCATCGTTACCACTCAAGGATCCGCTGACGCCCCAACCACCAAGCGATGCGATTTTGGTGCGAATAGCGGCCCCAATCCCACTCTCAGACTCTGGCGCGTGCGACCCAGAACTAGCGCTTTTCCCACCGTCGTCGTTTAGATTTACGTTGTCAAGAGTGCCGTCGTCGAACGCGTTGGTTGGAGGAGGAGGAGATTCGGTTCCCGTTCCTTTTTGGGACTTATCCTTTTTCTTGCTCTTGGGAGTGGCCGACAAATCATGTTCCGCGTTGTCATTGTTTACACCCCTGTCCGGATCCTTGCCCCCATCACCGCCACCACCATTATTTCCGTCACCTGCAGCTCCGCCCTGGTCTGCATTGCTACCACCACCACCCTGATCCCCACCGCCATTTCTGTCGGGGTTCTGGTTACCTTCCCTGGATCCCTCTGGGAGCCTACCGTTGCTGGCGCTGCCATTTGCCCCTCCCTTTTTCTTATTCTTGCCTTTGCGACAGACGACTCCGTCTTCAGAAGCGAAATCAATTTCTATTTCGTCGAGAATCGGATCGCCGAGGATGCTGGGACGAGATCGCTGGCGTCGCTCCGATTGGCGGGGGGCCGGGGACGATCGAGGAATGGACCTGGCGCATGACCCTTTCCGGCGAGCAGGCGAGTCGGCGTGGCGAGGCTCTGTAACATGATGGGCTGAAGAAATCGCTGCGAGCCTTGCATGATGTCGAGCGACTCGCTGTGGGAAAGAATCAGGAACTACTAGTGGTCTGCCTTCCTGCTGTGATGTGCCTTTTGAGAACAATCGATGCTATAAGTCCCAAGTCAACACCGTGAACGAGAACGAAGATGCCTATATATAATGCTTGAGCTTCCTCTCTGCAGGTGTCAATACGCACCTCTCCGCATTTGATCCAAGCTCGAGATATAAGTCGCAGCCGGGCCTGGAGATTGCGCTCATCCCACGCAATATCTGACTGCTTGGTGATGGACTGACTCTCCGCGCATCTCCTCCACGGCAGCTGACTATACGCCAAGACATCGGCAGCTGCCATTGTTACAATGGAAGCTGGTGCGATGAAACGGCTGTTTTGCAGTCATGGAAGCTATGCACTCGCAGAGAGCAGAAAAATGAGAGATGAAGACGAAAAGTCACTGAATAAAAACTCGAGCTCCCTTTGTGAACGCTGGGGGTCCCTGTGCAAGGGAATGAAGGGAGGAAAACTGATTCGAGGCGCCCACACTTGATGTCGATCGCACTGTTGGGTGAAATAAGACAGAAATGAAGGCGAAAATTCGATATCGTGGACGGAGAAGAGAGAATATGATGTCGAACAGCGCGCGCGCCGGAGTTCCTGAATAGAAAGTGATGGTGATATTTTTGGTCGAGGGCCTAATGCCTGTAGCCGTGTAAGTTGTGCTGCCACACCAAGTTTTATCTTCAACAACCACAACAACCCACCGGTATATGAATTGACAAGACAGAACAAAAAAAAAAGCAAAAAAAAAAAAAGGGCAAAAAGACAGAGAAGAGAGAGAAGAAAGAGAAGTTTAAAAAAAAAAAACAGCGGGGGTACCGACAGAGTAGGGATGACAGTTCTATCACAAAATGTGCTGTATAAGCTGAGTCTGAACTTTTTTTTTAATTCTGTTTTTTTTTTTTTTTTTTTCTGTTTGGGCACTAGCTGCAGCATCCGGTGAAGCGTCGCAAGCGCAGCTACCGGCAGCTAAGATAACTGATAGATACCTGGTCCGGCAGTAGTGATCATGTACGATGGGATAAGAGGGCACCTTGGTAGCGGCAATGGCTGGCGATCTCGAGCCGCGCCGGCCGCCTCGTTTCTCCAGGTTTGCCCCCTCCCAACTGCTCAAAAGTACTGGGTACAAGGTAGGGACAAGGCGAGTTGTATTGAGGTTGTGTAAGGTGCCTTATATCTGCAGTTTAAAAAGTGCTGCAATAAGTGATTAGGCGGAGTAAAGCTAGCCAATATGGAATAGTAGTAGATCCATGAGAGTCCGGATTGTAAAAGACACGGCCAAGATACGTGGGATGGATAATGGGCGGCCCTCGATCAAGCATTCCAGACGATGCTATTCGCAGAGGAACAGCCAATGGAGCCATAGAAGGCGCGCGCCGGGCAAGTGACTAGCCAACGAGTAGAGAATTGGATACTTCTTAGGCCAGGCGAGGCGAGGCGATGATGCGGAGAGGCCAATGATGGTCGTGTCTTTGCCCTGGAATCGCCACTTCAACGGAGACAAGAGGCCGTATCTCAGCTTGATGTCGCACAAGGGCGTCGTGAGGGCTGCGAATTCACACCCTCTTGCTGAGTTCGCCGCGCGGGACGCCCTCCTCCATGGGCGACGGGTATCCAGGAGAGGCTGCCGGCAAGAGATGGTGCGCGACGCGGCGTCTGGAGTGCCTCTTTTGGGTGCTACGTGCTACTAATAGACGGCGCGGAGTGTCTGATAGTATGGAGGTCAAATACATCAATGCAATAGTCTACATGGTGTCTAGGCGGGCGCTGCTGAGAGGCAGATCTGGTAGGCATTACGGGATGTCAGTATGTGCCATCAATACCTTATCACTGAGGCGATATCACACCCCGTGCCAGAGAAGCAATAATGCAGCGACAGCATTTGATATGCGACTCAGTGGAGAATGGGGAGCGACTTGCCGAGAGCTACCAAATAGTCTCGTACACATACATGGACAACTGTTGTGCGCAGTGTCTCTTATCTGTGTCTCACTCACGCATGTGAAAGCATATAAACATCAAAAGATGCATGTTGGAGGTACCTGGTACGTTGAAACTGGGTACCACCAGGCTGGCCTACGACAGACGAGCTCGAGCCCTCGTGGGACATGCCAGAGCTTACAAGGGATGCTGCTAAGGTTTGGAAGGCGCTTGAGGGCAACAACGTGACACAGACGCTACCGTCATGGCCTCGCTTCCTCCCCTGTCATGTCGTTGACGCGCAGCGCGCAGCGCACAGCGCAGAATCAGAACAGACAGACGGGCAGGTTCGACGGTCGATACACATGAGCAGGTACGCCTCCCACTAATCCCACTAATCCCACCTTCCCGCCAGCACCAGATGCACAAGAGATGCGGCCCGGCCAATCAGGGCGGCGCGCTGGCGGAGGGTTGACCGGGCTGCAGACCCCATTCGCTTGTCACCAGACCCCCAATCTGCCTAGCGGCCTTTTTGAGCTGTCGCCAGAGCTGCAAAGCTGCAGCAGCGCTGCTCCATCTCGCATGCAGTCGCGACCCAGCCTCCCTTGGCTTGCTTAGGTACCTCGTCGGTAGTTTTTGTGGGGAGCTGAGCTTGCTGAGCTGAGGGAAGTTGAAGGAAGTTGCATCCAGCGGCACTTGCAATACATGATGTGTACTTGTATCTTTGTGAGCCATCCATCCCATCTGCTGCACAGAATTCATTGCATGCAATCAGCTGAAATTACACTCGCCACAGCATTGTAGCGGTATTCTCTTGGCCATCTGCAAGCCATGGTCTTGTTTCGTCGCTGCGCCTCATGTACCATGTGCGGGCGTATAAACACCTGCGCATCCCGCTGGCGACTCTGTGTTCATTTGCTTGCTTCTTTACGCTTTTGACTTTGCTCTTTTTTGTCTTCTCACTTCTTCTTCAAACTTTCAACATCATGCGCTATTTGGATCCCTACTAACTTACTGGTGAATTAGTACAGAGTAGCATCTGCAGGGATACGACCAGAGAAGAGCATCTCCATTTACCCGCTAGCACGAAGCATGAAGCAAGCAATCACATAGAGGCTGCCAGTATCACCCAGAGAATAAACCGCCAAAAATGCCATCTACACTACAGCAACAAGAAAAAACCATACGATCCACAAGCGCTCTCCCCACGCTCTCTCAGCACTTCGTCGCCTTCGTGGGCCAAGGCGTCGCGTGACATGTACAGTAGACGCAGGCCCTTGTCCGCCAGCTGCAGCAAAATACGATCAAGAAACAAGAAAAAATCTCGCATATACTTGTACATGCGCATGCGTCTCTGCATGGGCGGGGACGTGCCTTCAAGGTACCCCCTCCGTACATGGATGGCTCTTGTTGGTGGCCACGAGCCCGCTGCCATTGGCTGCCCGGGTCCGCATCGAATCGACATGCCTCACATATACTCCCGTCTCCAACGAGGGCTCACCTCACAGGGTGCATGTACGTGCTACATGGGGCCACAGGGCGGGTGACTGCAGGCCATTCAGGCGTCGTCTGCCTGTCTCTTCACCGCTGGTCAGCTACAGATTGCCTGCTGCTGCTCCCTGCCGCTCATCAGCCCTCAGACATGCCGCCGCCCATCCTCCCAAAGTTGATGCATAATCGCAGCCCTTGACTCTTATCTGACACGTTGAGTCATTTCACATGCTCTGCCCAGCTGCGAGTATACATTGCAGCATTCTCTGTGTACCAGGGACGACTTCTCTTGCCCCTCACTGGCCAGGAGCAAAGCCCCTCCCGATCGCAGATCCTTTGCGGAGCAATATGCGTACTCACAGGCACATGGGCATGAGCAGCCAATATTGCCCAACTGGCACATGTATCCTAGCACGCTGCGCGAAACAGCGCATTTACAGGTCATACAAAAGATAGAGAAGATGCCAAGACAATATTGACGTCGTCAGCTTGGCTGCAGTGTAACGTCGTTCAAAAGAAGAAGAAAATTCAGAGAAGTAGTCGAGACACATGAAAAAAAGATAGTAAAAAGCAGAAAGTTATTTACCACGCCACGCCACATCTGCTGTGCTACGCATGGAGAAGCAGCCTCGAGTAACCCAATATAAACAAGGGCCGCCAGAGCGGTCAAGCCCAATGATTCATCCATTGGTTTATTTCTATTTAAATAAACAGCAAAGTCGGGTTTATTTCCTGTATCTCCCCAGGCTCGCATCACGCCATCAAATTTGGTAGTGTCATGTGCCATGAGAGCCATAAATAATACCCCAGTGTCATCATCGCTACCCTCCCTTCCATTCAGCCAGTGACAAAACAATAGGTACGTGAGAGTAAGCCGATTTCGCTTATTTTAATACTTGAACAAAAATAATGAGGGTAAGTAAAGCTTGTCTTTGGGTTAGGAACCCCCACGGCCCGTTCCTCACGCGTCATGTAATGCAGTAAGTAGGTGGGAGAGGAAGAAGAGTAAAGAGAAGCCTCCATCAAAGTCAACTAAAGCATTTCTTCGTGTACCTAAGAAAAAACATGCATGATAAGCCTTCAGTCTACCTCCGAGCAGACGCTTCTTTTCTTCTATAAATGATAGCTTTCAGTAGATAGAAATTCCCCATATACAGTTGAGTCATCTCTGTACACACGCTATTCTACAGGACACAGCACTGTAATTCGTTACAAGTAAACCCATTTTTTTGTTGTACTTGGAAGCAAGACAAGATCCCTCTCAGATATATATCTACACCCAAAAAAAAAAAAAAAAAAAAAAATTCTTTCGAAGATACCCAGCTGTTCAGATTGAAGTAAATGAGATGAGGTAGCCTCACACAAGAACATCATTACATCTCTACTGCCCCCTGTGGTTCCCAGCACCCAAGTGAAAACTCATAGACGAAACTCAAGTACATCAGCAGATACTTTATCTTGCATCTTAATCACAACAGAGCCCAAGTAAATAATATCAACACAATAGAATACAAATGAACAAGGTTTTATTCGGTAAGACTACATCTTATCAATAGCATCACAAAACTAAAAGTGATTTCGCAGGAAGTCAGAGTAACAATAAGCTTCAAAGAGTTGATGGTATCTATGCGACGTGCCGTCTAATAACCCGAGCCATCTCAGAAAGAATTTTCCAAAACAAAAACTAAGCGCATTTAACAAACTCCCAAATGCCGCTTATTCCACGACATAGCCAGGATTGCCGCCTCAGAAGCGAGCTTCAGGGGGGGCGGGAGAGTTTGACGCCCTTCTTTGCGGGATGAATAAAGAAACTTTCGAAAAAAAAAAAAAATTGTGCTGAAAAAAGGGACAAATGGGGAGATGATGGGGAGGATGGTGGGGAGGATGATGGGGGAGAAGATGGTGAAGAAGACGGTGAAGTAAAATAGGATAGATGTAAGAGATGGAAAAAAGGGATCCAGAGATCCAGAGATCCAAAGAAGTATAAATCAGCGCCCATAATCACTGGTATAGCTCATCTCGGCATAATTTTGATTCATGCCTTCCTCTGGGTATCTTCCAGAGCTACTAATATAGCCACCGTCGTCACCATCGTCGTAGTCGCTGGCATCAAACGATGATCTGCCACTCAACTCATCATCCAGTCCGCCTCCCATGTCTGTCGTTGACCAATTCATCTGCGCCAGTGCTGGATACTGGGCCAACAGGGCCTGTGGGAGGGTATAGTTCCCACTGGCATCCATGGGATAAGCTGGGCCAGTGTCCATCATGACTTGCTGACCAGCCATATTCTGTGCCATATTCTGCTGCATCCGCTCTTCCTGCCACTGGCGCTGCCTTTCTATCATTTCTTCGTCCAGTAGTGGTTTGATGCAGATTCTGCCAGCTTCAGATCGAAAGTGTCTTCCCAAAGCGTCGGCTCGGGCAAATCGCCGGCCACAGCCCCACTGGCCACCAGTTTTCAAGTCCCCCTTGCAAACAAACTTTTTCTCTCCAGAATGCAAGCTTTCATGTCTTTTTCTGTCGTGTTGTCGAGCAAAGGCCTTGCCACAGACTGTACAGACAAACGGTCGCTCGTCAGTGTGAGTGCGCAAGTGGGATCGAAGATTATAGGCGCGCGTGAATCGTTTGGGACACAAATTGCACTGAAATGTAGCCGGGTGCTTCTGCGTGCGCTTGTTGGATCCTGCTTCCTGGCTATTTTGATACTCCGGGTCAGCTAGACGCAAAGCGATTACGTTGTTTGGCACCGAGGACGTCGACTGCCGTCGTCTAGAGGCTGATGATCCCACTGACCCCCTATCGAGAGGAGATAAAGATCGAGACGCATCTGAACGGGCCGTAAGATCAACACCGAGAGACGGCCCTAGATTGTTAGGAGGCAGCATTCCTGGGTGGAACGGGTCAGTAACCGCGCGTGGTCGAGATTTCGGACGGCCTGCATAGACGCATTAATTTTCAACTACATCACACAAGCATGGACAGTTAAATCATGAAACAACTTACCTCGTTCTGGAGGAGTGAGAGAATCTTGATCCATTTGCGACTTGGGCGGCTCAAAGCCAAGTGGTCTTGAATTGGTCGGTGCAAAATCGATATTGATTGCTGGCGGCGCCATTTGGTGCATGTCGCCAGTACCCATGCCACCTTGCAGCGATGGGAAAGTCTCATGATTCGGTTGCAAATCAGGATATCCAGAAGTCCCCTCATACGTGGCATTCGGTGGAATCAGATTAAACGAGGGCTGGATGGTTTCCGGCATTTGTTGAGGCATTAGGCGAGGACTGATTGCAGGGCTATGAGAAGGGCTTCGACCATGATAGCCAGGACTGCCGTGGTCAGCTAGGCTGAATGCTCCAATACCAAGCACCTCCTGGTAGAGACTGGCGTCTGCGGGCCGTTGAAGAGGCGAATGGCCTGATGGGTCAGCGTCAAATGTGTCGGAGCTGATGAGATGTGGCGAAGGAGCGACGGAAGAAACGTCGGAGAACTCCGAAGGCGTTCGTCGATGACCTTGGAACTGAGGTTGAGTCCAGTCGCCAATCTGACTCGGGAGGAGCGCGGCTTCGGGTCCTAAGGAAGCGTTCCTCGAGTGAGTCGATGGCGGCGACGAGAACTGATGTTGGCTGAAGGGAGGCGACTGAAGACTATCTGGCTGGAAGAGCCGTGGAGGGGTTGGAGACTGATGCGAATGCGGGGAGGTCATGGCATTGATATCGCCAAGTGCCGGTTGTTCAAAGAGAGGAGCGTTATAATGATCTCCTTGCTCAGCGCCCGAAGGGAAGAGAGAAAAATCGCCGTCGGGAAGGTTGGGAGAAATATAATTATGTTGCGCCTGGGCGTTCAAAGACGGGGTGGGGTCGGCACCGGTAGCTTGCGGCTGCTGTCCGAAGCTTGCGCTGGGGTCAAAGCCGGTGGTCGAGTCGACAGCGTTGGCCTGGGCGCCGAGGAAGCCGTTGGCGTTGAATGACTCAAAGTTTGGATGAAGAGATGCCGTGAATGCTCGGTGCTGCTGCTGCTGCGGCTGCTGTTGTTGTTGTTGTTGCTGTCGCTGTTGTTGCTGTGATGGATCCAGGCCGACGCCGATACCAAGTCCAAGACCGACGGAAGGCTGATCGCTTGTGGGTGCGAACGGACTCCGAGTCGGCGAGTGGGATTGGTTTATATCAGGCTGCTGAAATTGACTGGCCGACAGCGACCTTCCGCGCTGGGATTCTTGATCCATGATGGCGGCCGAGCACTGGTGCTTCTCGTCTTGCGAGGCAGATTCCACAGTCAGCCTTCCAAGCTACAGCGGGGAGGCTGTGCACTGGCGGCAGCGATGCAAGGTGCTGGGGCGCGGCCCTATCACAACGAGGAACGCGTATAGTGGTGCGAATCACAGTCCGAATAGTGTTTCAGACTCACGGTAGTGGTGGTAGAGAGAACAAGCTGCGACTCGTACTGCCACGGGCGGGCGCGGGTGTCCAGGTACGCGGTGGGTTTGCCGTGGGTATAGGGCTGGACCTGGTCTGGTGCTGCGAGGCGAGGTGATGTTGGCCGGTAGAGTTTGGGAACGGGACTGTATGGGACAGGATGAAGGAGGGGACCTTTCTGGGGGGGGGGGGGGGTCTTTTCTCAGTCGGGGCTCGTTCGGGTTGGGCGTCAAATCATCGAGCAGAGACGGGGGACCAGCGAGGCTGTGCAGAGACCGGGACTGCTGCAGTAGAGGAACCTTGTGGCCTCGGTGATACTCGAGAAAAGCGCTGCAGTGACGGCGTCTGACCGGGCTGCTGACGACGCAGTTTTGGAGCCAGGTGCTTCGGGGTTGGTTGATGTCTGGTCAGGCTGGAGACCGGTGATGTAGGAGGCAGAAAGCTATCATGCAAGCGGGATAGCAGGTGAGATCTTTGTTCAGCTCCGGCGCCGCTGGTTCTCGCTAGACGCAAGGCCGGGAGGGCTAGGCACGGTAGCACTGCTGGGGACGAGGCCTGGCCACGCGCTGAAGGACTGCTAAACGCTATTCATGCCCACGCGCAAATCATGCGAGAGAGTTTGCTGCTCGATATGTGTCAGTTACAAGCTTGCAAAAGTGCGCATAGGAGGGTGCGCCATGGAATGCTGGCTGGTTTGGTTCTGGTTACCTGTGCCCAACGAGCGAGATCCGGCACCAGGGCCAGGCTACTATGGAGCACTGCTCTGCGAACTAGCTGTCGACTCGGCCAGGCTATTCTTCAGCTGCCAGCGGTTCGCGCAAATCTGTGGCAGCTCTGGATATTTCGTAATTAGCGGCGTGTCTTGGAGCAGCCATCATGAGAAGAAGGGAAGAGGCCAGCCGCGACCCCGCACAAACTGGGCTGCCATTGGATTGGTGCCCCTCCACAGCGGCAAGGGGCGGACCAGAAAAGAGACCTATTGGGTACTAGCTGGGCTGAGCATCGCTCGAGGGAATCCTGCTAAGGCATGCACTTGGCAGGGCCCAGGCGAGCCACCGCCAAAGTATCCCGCAGGTACCCCCGGCGGCTGGCATGTTCCTCGTCCCAAGGCGTCTGGAATCTCCACCAGCCCACGGAACTGCCCCGAGCTTTTGACGGTTTGTTCTGGAAGGGAAGAATAAGGAAAAAATAAAATAAAAACCAATCCCACATGGGCCGAGTTAGTACCAATGGCAGTACCAATAAGCACCTGCATTTGTCTTAATCATTGCTTTTAAGCTGAGGTCTACCCAGTCTGCGAGTTGCCTATGAAGGCAAGCATCTCTTACTCTAAGTGCTACAAACACCTATTACTACCTCTGCGCTGTTGAACTGCTTGCAACTCATACCTGCGCACTATGAGTCGGTACCCAGCGGAGAAATAACTTGCAAGGGAATCAATCTGCCAGAGATCCACCGCGTTCCATCCATCGCATCGCTCCACAAGCATTTACATGTACAGAAACGATGCTAATCATAGACTGGCAGACTCATCTGCGAGGCTCCCCCCCCGCTCATCTCTTAGACGAAAAGCCTCTTTAATTTACACGAGGCTTGACACAACACTACTACAGCCACCATCAATGGCAGACACGTTTAATGAAGGAGCTAAAAACGGCCGGACACGGACATCAAATTCCTGAAACCTGGCATTGGACAATGCCGCCGACACTTGAGTCGATGCACCGTTTTCCTCCCCACATGGGCTTGCGGTGATGACGAGTTTCTGCTCGAGCCCCGGGCCTGGCGCTACGGCGATGCTAAGCTTTTACCCATGCCCAGGGCGTGCGTCTCCGTTTCTGGGACAGACTTGGCCATGTCATGTCATGAACGGCAAAAAACAACCTTATTAGCCCGGTTTAAGATGTAAGGACCGGGGGGCTCTGCTCTGCTCTGCTCTGCAGAACATCGAGGAGCTGACGACAACTAGCCCATCCCATGATCACAGATCTACAGTCCAAGCAGCATGAGAGGCAGCGCTCTTGACGCGTCTCAAGCTAAATTTGGATATATTATACGAGATTTCGCGGAGCAAGTGTCCGGAAACGATCTAAACATGTTTTGTTTCCTTCATTCTCGCCCATCTGCAGTATGCTCCAATGTTTCATATGCATCCCAAGAGGGATGTAAGTGATAAGGGCGAATGTGGCTGTGAAGGAGGAGAAAAAAAGATGCCAAAGCAATAAGTAAGTAATACGAAAATAGCATCTTAACCGGGCAAGGGACAAATGCCCGAATAAGCCAAAAAAAAAAAAAATTGAGTAAATGGATTAGAGTTTTTGAAACACATGATATAAAGCAAAGCACAGCATTGTCCGCAGCACGTTTCAAGTTGGCATGTCAAACACGAGAAACATAAAAGGCTGTAGCCATTTCCCCATATTATGGAGCAGACCATGGGAAACTGTCATTTAACATCTCCTTACCTTACCTAGTCGGTGCGTTGTTTTTTTTTTATTGTCTGAGGTCCAGTCCATCCTTGCGTCCACAGCCACACCGCAGTGACGTACATATTCTCGGCCATGTTGCAGGGGAGCATTGATTGTGACCTCATCTAAAGACCAAGTTCAGCAATGCACGCGGCGTATGAGGCTATCTAGATCACATGCAGGAAACATTACAAATGAGGGCATGTATAGTTGATAAGGATGTTCAAAAGCAGATTGTTTTACATTCGACATTAGACATCTTGTTAAAGAAAAAAAAATGGTAAACAAACTCTCTTTATTGCTACCAAATGTAGCATAGCCCGTCCCAGAAGCTGCAAATCCTCGGCTCTCGAGAGCCAATCGGCTACCAACCCTCGCCGCAAATCTAGATCCCTTGTTCTATTGGCCAGCGCTTGGACCCTTTTATTCGGATCAGCTTGCAAGGCTCTCCGCAAGGCTTTTTTTTTTTCCTCCCCTTCTCTCCATATCCACGATGCCGTTCCCTTGCAGCTCGCTATTGCTTGCCCCCTGGGATTTTTAAACGCCTATTCGTTGTACCTTTATTTAGACGATTTAGGAAATGTCCGAATTAAGGGGGGGCCTTCTAGATTGGCACTTTTGCGGGCGCTAAGAATTCCCGTCCTGCCGCTGCGTCTGCCTGTTGTGGACGACACGGTGCCTATTCCGGTCCCATGTAGCGCCCTTTCGGTACCAATAGATGCTACCCTGATACATGCTGCACATGCTCCTCACACTGCAACTCCGGGTATCCTCGTATCATGTAGCCTTGTTACGGAGATTTGAGTTTTAATCGCCAAGTCTAAGCCATGGCAATGATGACCTAAAAGTGATGGCTGCGGGAAATTGAAATCAATTGTCACGGGCACCGTAAATGTCACGTCACTGTAGCCACTCTCGCCTACTGACTGAAATCGACTGATTCAATCTTCATCCTCGTCCCGTCCTCAGTCGTTGGCTGCCTCATCGTTGGCTGCCTCTCATCACATCATTGTGTCTTTTTTGGGGGTAATTACGTTCAGCATTCAGAGCTGTTGTAGCAGAGTCGAGAGAAAATCCTATCCATCTAACTGATCCCAAATTCCAAACGCCAAAGATCCTATGCATTTCTCTCCCAGTTTTACAACCCGGCTTTATTCTAGGCACCCAGTCAATCCAAAGTGATATCCTGTACAAACGCTCCCCCCCCCCCCAATGTTTACCAAAGTGCAATGGTATTATCAACCATCACAGGCTCGTCCCCTCCCATGTTGATCAAAATGCAATAGTGATGTCAACCATCATTGTTGAGTCCAGTTAAATCACATCCGCACGCTCATAGCCTTGAGGCTTGAGTGCAGGCTTGGGAACCTCCCTGTCTTTGAATTTGCTGACAAAAGGGTTAGGATCCTCAGCCTGGTTGAGGTTACCCAAGGTGTGGTTGACACCTCTGTGGCCTGCCTCGTCGGCTCGAATATACAGGATTAGATCCTTCATAGTGCGGTGACCTTCAGGCATGTGCCAGTACTGCAAGCAAATCTGTTAGCTAAAGTGTTCTCGTCGACCCCCTTTTTCTTTCTTTTGCAATTTATTCAGTTACTTACTTGAACTGCAATATCAGGAATTCGAAACTTCGGGTCCGTCCACCGAGGCAAGTGGCCCTCTTCGATTTCATGAATAGCCCGCGTATAAGTGTGGACTGCTTCTTCCTCCAAGTATCCAACAAATCGATGCACAATCTTGGGGTGTAGAAGATAGGCAACAAAAAGACTGTTGAAGAATACACCCTGGGCTCCGATGATCATGAGCTTCATGAAGAGTCCGGGCTCGCACATGGTCATGAATGTCAAGAGATGCATTCGTTCGTTGTAGCTTTCTTCCAAGAGCGTCTCAATCCAGCCATTATCGCGCTTCATGCCGCGGAGACTCCTCAGGTGGCGAAGCATGCCACCCACCATGCCTGGAACTCCAGCAATGCTTTCAAGGAAAACGAATCTGACAAGCTATTTTGCAAACCCAATGTAAGTTAGCCAGATGTCTTGACATCAATTGTTTGTTTAACTTGCATTGATGCAAACGGGAAAATCATACCCATTGAGCCTCTGTTAGTGGCTTTTCGGCCTCGACCGCCGTCGTTGGGTGCTTCTTATCGACCTGCTGCTTTCTATCCATGCCCGTAGCCTTGTCCATGAAATATCTCGCAAACCGCACAATCTTCCACGCAGCCCAATCACCAAATCCTCGAGGCGGGCGATGTTCCGGCACTACTTGACGGAGCTCTTCCATTGAGTAGCCGGGGTGAGGCCATGCTGCCGGCGTGGTCTTGATGTGAGCGGTGTCTTTGGCGGGGAAGATGTCCTTTAATTGGGAGACTGGCGTCGTCGAGAACGCTCGAATTGTCTGGCTGTAGAGATGGTATGAAGGAGCTGTGGCCCGGCTGGTGCAGCCCAGTCTTCGTGTCAGTGCTGGTTGTGCAGCGAGTCTGTAAGTCGCGTGGCTGTTGACCACGACTTTGGCAAGCTTGACTGCCTGCCTAGGGGCTTCGGTTTGAGTGTAAGTCATGGTGAAAGCTGAATATAGCTGTAGTCGATATCAATGACTGAGTATCAAGTGGTGCTGATAAAATATAGTAATAAGGAACTATGCCACAAGGCTGAATGGTGATGATACAACTGAGCATCCTCTCTGGTCTCTGGGACACTTGATGCTTTATATCAATTGGCTCGGGGCTAAAATAGCTGCAGATGAAAGGAGCAAAATATTACAGGTCAGACGCCTGCTTCGTATTACCACACACATTCTTCGGGTAGCCGTAGCCCTGAGGCTGCCCGTCTCTGGATATCCGCACCCGCAGCAAAGGATATAAGCGGGTTCGCCGTGATTGAGCGCCGATATGCAAGACAGGCACGGCGTCCAATGGGAAAAGACTCAATCAAATTTTTTTATGGTGCCTGGTCATATGCCAGGCAAAAATGCTCGCGGTGATCCCCTATCGCTCTCGGCATCTCTCAGAGTTACGAGGTCCGAACGCACAGGCAAAGCCTCGAGTCGGGATCTTTCGGGAAACCTGTGTAAGTGACTCTTTCGCTTCTCCTTTAACGTTCCGATCAATTTTCGATTTACGCTATGCAGCGAATATTTGCGAATATTTCCTTGCAAATCGAGATGAATCATAACCTGCTCTCCCCGTGCTCCAATTTCCGGTGACCTACGTGTCAGATGCCAGCCGGTGTGTCGTCATAGCAAAAGGATGCGTTACCAAGCGTCTGGATCCCTAGATGAATTTCTCCTTCACTAACAGGGCGACAAAGCTCCACCCATCGCTTATTGACAACATGCGGCACTCGGCGCTAGTCGAGCCGCATTTGGTTCTTCGAAAGAGAATAGTAGTTGCAATTGGTTTCTTTCGCCTCCTATGTGCTCGTCAAGGCGTCAGCAAATAACCAATGCTACTCCAATAGCTATGAGCATAGCCTAAAAGAGCCAGTTATCGGTCCGTATACTGCCTCTTTGTTGCGCAGTGAACTCGCTCTATGGAGCGCATAGGAGCCAACTGGTTGGTCTTGTATGCTAGCCTGGTTACTGCTTACGGACAGTCCGACTAGTGTTAGATTCTCAAACAAAACGCGGCATTCTCCTCTTTCCAAATCCATCGGAGATGCATAATTCTTGTGGGCGCGAGGAGATGCCTTTTCTTCTGGCTGAGAACTATCGACTAGGCGCTTGTTTGGCGCGGGTTGTAAACGCCTCCCGCGTATTAAACCCAAAAAAAAAAAAAAAAAAAAAAATCAAAAAAAAAATCAGGCCATTCTTTGCTTTTACAGCTGCATTAGTTGTATTAAGGTGAAGGCTAGATAGTGTATTAGTAGTACGCTCCCGGCTGCATGGAACTGGACAGGGCTGTTAATAGATGAAAAGATGGAGTAGCTTTGCATCTTCATCAACCTTCCATTATTCTTGTCACTGGTAGAAAAAGTAATCAATTGAATGGGGCACGGTCGAGTCAAAGTCTTCATGCAATTTTTTTTTCTTGGCGTCTTTCTGTGCCTAGATCTTTAAAAATGGAGTTGATTTTTTTTTTTTTTCCACTTTGCGGCAACCTATTGCGGCCGAAAGCGGCACATAAGATAGTATCGGTGCCCAATTTTTACATCCTATATCGAGTTAGTATTATTTAGACTGACAAAGAAATAACGGAGAATTTGTTCTTGAAATAAGGATCAAAACAAAATAAAGATTCTGGCACATACCTCTCAAGCGGCGTCAAGCCAAGCAGCTTCATGCCGTTGGACAGAACAATTCGCGCAGCGTCGTAGAGAGCCATTCGAGCCTTCATCAATTCCTTCTCACTGCCAACCACCTGCAAGTGATCGTAACTGCTGCTCACGGCGTGGCTCATCTTGAATAGGTAAGTGAGCACGGTGGTGGGCTCAAGAGTCTTGAGAGTGTTCTGAACGGTGTCAGGCCACTGTGAGAGCATTCGCACGACGTTAGTGGCATGTTGCTCGGTGAGCAGTGAAAGGTCTGCGCTCAGCAGGTCTTCCTCTGTCAAGTTCGCCCGACGCTTGATGGAACAAAGTCGAGAGTGAGCATACTGCAGGTAGGGACCCGTGTCACCCTCGAACGATGTCATGGCCTCCATGTTAAATGTGTAGTTGTTGATCCTGTAACCATTGATGAGCCCAGTTGAAATCACGAAGCGCCGTCGAACATGGCAACTCACCTCTTTCCACTCATATCCTGAACCATGACACTGCTAATACCGAGGATATCTGCGGTTGCAATTGGGTTCTCGACCTGGGCGTACTTGTCCTGGTTTTTTTTCATGGTCTCATGCATGTGATCTGCGCAGTCCCTCAAGATGTCATCCAAGCTATTGCCGCCTGTATCAGCCAACTGCAAACTACCAACCAATGCGATGGATGAGGGTAAATTGGATGTTGACGAGAAGTACTCACAACTTGACGGTACCCTTCCTGGTGCTCATACCCAGAACCAGGCCGAAGTTAATGTGCTGGCAGCGGTTCGCAATATCCTTGTAGCCAAGCTGTCCAATAATCTCGAAAAGCTGCTTGAGATGGAGATCTTGGGCACTTGCCACAACGTAAATCATGTGATCAAACTTGTATTCTTCATACTATAAAAAGTTAGTAATCTTTCCAAGCCTGGGATAGCATTGCTAATTTGAGTATGGATAATGTGTTTACTTACACGAGCGAGGAGCTCGCAGATATCACGGGTGAGATACAGAGCAGTACCATCCCTCTTTCTGTTAATCCAAATTAGATACTTCGTAATTATGGACCAATGTTGTTGGACGTGAAACATACCGAATAACAGTGACACCAAGTCGCTTTCCTTCTTTGCCAGGGAGAAGCTTGGTGAAATCAACAAGCGTGGCGCCGTTGTCTACTCGGGAAATGTTCTTTTCTTCCATCTCAACAGCAATCTTTGCCATTGCGTCTTCGGAAACCTGGCTCTCACCGCTGTACTTGTCAAAGGCGATGTTGAGTCGGGAATAAGTCTCTATGATATGCATTAGCATTGAATGCGGACGAGGCATCATCGACAGGCAGAGATATCTTACCCTTGTACCGCTTAATACTCAGGTCTCGGAAGATTTTCCATTGCTTGAGCACATCTTCATCCCTGTCCGTCTAGATTAAGAAATGAGTTAGTAATCTAACGATATAGCCTGGAGTACACCCATCACTTACCATACGCTTGAAATACCTGCGAGCTTGCTCATCAAGGCTGTTGGCTTCAAGCTCGGTAACGTCTTTGCCCTCCTTCTTTTGCGCCTCAATGGACTCCTTCTCTGCAGTCATCTCAGAGTTGATTTGTACATAGAGCTTGAAGAGGTGATCAATAGGGTCTTTCTGCAGTGCTTCCTCGTTGCCGTATTTCTCATACGCCAAGGCGAGAAGTCCATACTGCTTGCCCCAGTCTCCCAAGTCTATAAGCGGTCATCAGCATAACTGTTCTTCAGTGATAAAAAGTCTATGGACTAGAAGTAGAGAACATGGTTTATACTAGGGATTGAAGGAGAGTAGAAATGAGCAAGTCCGTGAGAAATTTCACGTGCACATCAAATGGGTCACTTACAGTTAATCCGCACCACATCCCAACCACTGCCTTCGTAAAGGTTTGCCAAGAAGCTACCGATGATGGTTGATCGAAGATGACCGGCATGGAATGGCTTTGCAACATTGGGAGAGCTGAACTCAACGACCTGGAAATCAGTTAGCAGCCATTTAGCTACGTCAGAGCTTGAGCTTGAGCTTACAATGCGCTTCTTGCCCTGCTTCGGGTCTTTAGGGTCCTTCAGACCGTTAAATCGGTTACGGCCTAATGACAGAACAGTAAGTTTCCATACGATGACATGATTCCAAGATGACCAAACATACCATACTCTTCACCAAGATTTCGAATCATCGGAATCAAGGAGTTGGATAGCGGGCCTCCCTTGAGGAAAAAGGACATGAAAGGGCCGCTAGTTGTAGGCTTGTCGAATAGAGGGTCCTCCGTAGGGAACTATCAATGGTTGATGTCAGCTCTAAACGTGCAATGGCCAAGGCTGCTGCTTTGTACCTCTTCGGCCCATTTGGTAGCGAGAGCATCTGGCTTCTGGCCCTTGATCCTCAAAGCTGGAACAGCGAGAACAAAATCACCCTTGTCGAGACCAGTCGTCCAGTTGATGACGGGGAATATGATTTGAGAGTCTACACCAGATATTCCGGCCAAGACATTGCTAAGGTGTGCCCTGTAGAAATCAAGTGGGTTGATTTCTGGATGAGCCTGGGGGTGTTTCTCAGTGATGGAGTCAAGGCTCAAGCCGTTGACCAGCGTTGTCAGCTGGTCGATGCCCGTTGGTTTAGCCATGGCTGAAATGCCTCTTAGACAGCCGGGAGTGGAAGCAGTGAAAGCTGAGTTCCACAGAAAGGCTTTGCAGTTTGGCCGTTGAGTATTTGAGATGTAACGTGTTTGCTGATGCAGGGAAGCAACAGGCCGAGTTGAAGTCGATGGTGGATGAACAAACGGCCTCACGATCCCCGCAGAAGAGAAGCTTAATATACGATGACTCCTTCGACTGGAAGAAATCTGGCAAATCTTCATGAGAGGTGTGAATTTTTGGGGCTTGGTAGCTCTGACTCAATTTTGGTCTTAGGAAGTTAACCACAGGTGCTTTTCCCCACCACAGCAGAGGAATGTAGGCCTGTGAGTCGTTGGTGGGGGAGCTGTAACCTGATTTTCTCACACGGTGTTTCGTTCCGCCGGTCCTCCGCACTCCAAGCTCGATACTCTATAAATAATGTCCTCTCTTTATGATAGCGGAACTATATAAGAGATTATGTTGTTGAAATTAAGAGAAATGATGCGCTAGGCTCTGCCCAATCTTTTTTTTTTTTTTTTTTTTTAACAATAATTATATATATTTTTCACGGCGCAAGCCCATAACGACTGACGTCTGTTTGGTCGATCCAACAAAATCGATGGAGGGGTAATTGTTCGTATCTAATCTAAGATGCACAAATTGGTGTTGGGGTTGGTGGGTAAAGAGGCACCACAATCATTGGAATCGAGCTGCACGTATAGATTTCAATTTAAAGTTTTGTTTGCATCTGTTTTTCTATACGGCTGCTAATAGCATATTTCTTTCTCTTTAAGAAGAGCCCCCCAATTAATAGAATTTGTAGCTGGTACTTCAAGCTTATATACGAGAACTCGTGGTGTTAGTGCTTGCGACCGCAAAATTTCAGGGCAGCCTAAGCCAGCCGTTGCGAGGCTACTTGCACTAGCACCAAAAGTTTTTGCCCCTCCTTGCCCGCCGTAAAATTATCCATGACAGCCTAGTAAGGACAGACGTTGATTTCTTAGACTTGTCCAGAATCAATCACACGATTCAGCCCGACAGCGATCGCAGCTAAACGCAGCAGGCGCATCAGTTATTTCTATTACTTCAATCATCGATTTCAAAACTCCCGTTTTAATCATCTGCCATCATGCCTCCGAAGAAGTGGGGTGAGTCACGAGCGCGCAGTCTTCACGCCTTGCGGGCAACACTGCCAAATCCGCCTCTTTTCGATGCGCCAAAGCAAAACCATGTCGCCAGCTTGAGAACACTCTGCTAACATTTCTCTCGGTATCAGATGACGAAGAGAGCGAAGGCGGCGGCGACTCCGCCCCCGAATCCCCTCCTGCGGGCGCCGTTGGCCGTCGACGACAGTTTGACGACGAAGAGGATGACGGTGATGTAAGTATCAGCAGCTATATCACGAACAGCGCCAGAGGCTCTTTCGAATCTGCTTCTAATCTGCCATCGAATACATATAGGTGCTCGACTCTTGGGACGCTGCTGAGGACTCCGAAGTAGAGCGCGAGAAGGCAAAGAAGGCAACCGAGGCTAAGGAAAAGGCTGCCGCTGAGGCTGCTGCCAACAAGAAGTCAAAGGCCCAGCGTATCGCCGACCACCAGGCTGAGCGCGCTCGTCTCCAGGCCGAAGATGACGAGGAGAGCGAGGAAGAGTCAGAGTCAGCTCGCCGCGAGCGACTTCGCCGCACCGAAAAGGACGCCGATCTCAGGCACGCCGAAGATCTTTTCGGAAGCATTGGTATCAAGGATGGGCGAAAGGCCAACCCTTCCAGCACCATGATCGCCGATCCCGAAAACCCCACGAATCTCATCAACCTTGCGGCTGTCCCGATTTTCAACCCTCAGACAAAACTGCAGTTTGAGAAGATGCGCGGCGTTCTTTCTTCTCTTGTTGCTGCCAACACCAAGAAGGCTCACTACGGCCTCTTCCTGGAGGAGTTCTCCAAGGATCTTGTCAAAGAGCTCAACAGCGATCAGATCAAGAAGATTGCAAGTGCTCTTACACGCGCTAGTAACGAAAAGTTGAAGGAGGAGAAGACCGGAGACAAGAAGAAGACCAAGGCCGCCAAGACAAAGACCTCTCTTGTCGCCAGTAGGGCTGGTACTACTGACACCGCGACTTATGAGGATGATGCCTTTGGAGAGTGAGTAGATAGAGATCCTTTCCTGGAGCGACTCCGCTGACTTTTCCTTTTCTTTTAGCGACGACTTCATGTGAAGAAATTTACGACATCATACACAATAAAAGCACCCCAAAAAAAGTAAACTAGAACGACGTTATCTTAGTGTTCCCAGCGTATTACTATCCCCGCCTTAAAGTAGAGATACGAAGACTCTTTGATTCCCCGGGACCATATTCTCAATCACCAATGGCCTTGGTAGCGAAGCAGCATCTTGGCGTTAGCGCAAGCTGAAAATTATTCGAAATGTATTTTGAAATTGGACGAATCCACGGGCAAATAGATAAAAGCGATGACGAGTGTTCAGAATGGATTGCACAATCTGACACTACCTGCCCTTTCCTTTCAAAGCGCTTGGTCCAAGGGACGGGGTGGACAATTCCACGGTTTTCGGGGATACCAAAAAGTTATGACTAGGATAATAGAACGAACCTTTCCCTTATGTTTTTTTTTTTTTTTTTTTTTTTCTTTCATTCTTTATTCAGTAGTATTTTGTTTATTAGAGTGGTTTTGTTTCATATACCGCACTGCTTCAACATAAAAGAGGCTAGGGTATCTTGGAGATAGCTTCCCATGAAGCAAGAAGTAATTCATAAAAAAGAAAACCATACCTTCCCCTAATCGCCAAGAAATGCCCAAATTGATCCCACGCAGCAACGCCATCATTAAACCTCACGTCATATGCCGCCGCCAATCCCGCCATAATTGTACATATACAGCAATTCTACAAGAATCCATCGCCCCTTTTTCCAGTATAACAAATCTTCTTTCATAGTTTTTGTTCTTCTCTTCAGACGACGTTCCCAGCCATTCCCATGAACAGAGCATGGATAGCCAACGAAAGCGTCCAGAATCCAACTTTTCGGAATCGTCTTACTCGGCTTTGCTGGTCTTCGACATCCTTTGCAAAGGCCTCGTACGTTTCGGCGGACGCATCGTCCAAGAGGCCGCAGTCGAAAAATGTCCAACTTCCGTCGAAGTCAGCTAGCGGCTTGATGATGCGGCTAGAAATCGGAATGTAGGTCTTTTTAGCGTTTATATAGGCCACAATAGGCCGAACCAGAGCCTGGTTCACATAAGATAGATCGGGGGTGAATAATGGCACGGCAGCCTTAACATCGTTGAGATGAATGCGTAAGTCCATGATAAGGAGCCGCCTCTCTTCCTCCGACTCACTTGTCTGCTTGTCGGACCTCTTCTCACTTGCTGCACGGCCGCCTTCCGAGATGTTTTCGGGTGCAGGGGCTTTCGGAAGAAAACGGTAGCGATTCGCAATAACTGTGCCTTCTAGCTGATCGTAAAAATCTGCTACGACTTTGCTTATGCTGTCGTCCATGTCCGCTGGAAACATGACGTCTGCGACGATGTCAACGTTCCCTTCATATATCCAACCGAATGGGCCTTCGACTCCACGGTTTAAGTGGTCAATCTTCAGGCCGTCGATGCGTAATCTGTTGAACTTTTTCCATGATTTGGATTCTTCTAGTCCCATCATGACTCCTTGGTACCGACTTGAAACGGTACCATGAACCTGTCTGGGGTGAATCGTAAAGAGGGATCCGTCAAACGACCCAGACATGTGGCTAGCAGAGAGGAAATCGTAAAAGAGCCATTGTTTTCGTAGTCGTGGAAGCTCACACGAGTATATACTGACTGAGAAAGGGCGGAATCCATCGGGTTGGCGAACGGTAAGCAGAAGATCTTCCAATTTGAAAGACTCGATTTCGAAATCGCCTGGTTGGTGTTTGTGGCGATAAGAAAACGGATCAATCTGTACTTCTGGCCAGCGAACAGAAGTTCGGTCGATAACTCCTCTGACGCCGTTTACCTCTACATCCTTGAGAAGGCCCCTGCCATTCCACCAGTTGAGGAATGAAAGTGTGACATTAACATTTGCAATTGTTACGTCAAATTGCGTATAGTTGCCATCGTCCACAACATTACTATCGTCTTGTTGGATCTGGCGCCCTGCGGCGGCGGCGGCAACGGCAGCAGCATCAGATGAACCTTTGCTGACCGATGATTCGACTTGGCCGGGTCTTCTCGAAACAAATACGTTGCGGAATGCGATGACACCATTTCTCCATTTCGGAACTATAGCAGATTCAAAGACAACCGTAACGCCGGCTGACTGGGTTAAATAGTCTCCAATCCACTGCGCAAGTGTTTCTGATAGTATGTTAGCCATGCTGAGAAAACGTTGTTATGGGATCAAATAACCATCACTGTACCTTGTGCAAAAACAGTGTTGATCGAGAAGATAAGGATAGAGAAGAAAGTCGTTGTGCCCACAAGGATCCAGACAATATGGCCCAACATGAACCAAGAAACAAAAGCCCCCCATTCATCAATGTTCCAAGGTCGCATGCTTCTGATGGAGACCCATTTGAATCTGACTTTGAACCTCTCCCAAAATCCATTCGCAGCCGCCAAAAGCTCTTCTTTGGTAGGACGGTGAGGTAGCGCTGGCAAATTCAAATATTTAGACACTGATGTGGCTATTGACTCCTGCTCCTGGTCATTTGGGTCGATCCTGGTTGGGTCGATGTTATTTTTGGATGCAGCTCCCAAGCTTTCATGGGGGTTGGCGGTCGACTTCGGGCCATCGAGCTCGCTTTTAGAATCTTCTTTAGAGTTTCTCCTGCCATTGACGCCATTATTGCTGTGTTGATCACTTTGAAGAAATCTCCGCGCAGTAGCTTGAGAGACACCGAGAGACATTCGATGCCTCTCCAAGACACTCAAAGGAGAAAAGCGTCTGTAGCTGCCATGGAGAAATGGCCGAATACCGAGTCCAATCGGTGTTGGTGAGAGGCAGACATCTTTCCAAGGGGCCAGTTTTGATATTGGGCTAATCTGTGCATATTGAGAGCTTGCTCTTTGCGTTGATCGATTCGACAATGGAGCGGCATGTGGAGATCGCCATGTTGGAGGGGTTTGATAGTGGCATGTGAGATGGCGGCGAACATTCAGCCATGATGAGATGCCCTTAGACATTCTTAAGGTTCATGGCGACCAGGTATCTGGAGGCGGTGCGCCAATAAAACAGTTCCAGCAGCGCCTTTGAATCTCAAACAAAGTCAGGAATCAACATCGCTGTAAATGATGGACAAGCCTGAGCGGCGGCGCAGAAGTAATTGCATGACGCGCCACTCACGTTTTGCATTGTGGGTGGCGCCCAGCCAATGGATAAGCTCCGATAGCCATCCACAAATTTTTGAGCGCCCAAGGTAGAAACGGCATGTGGCTTGCCCAGCAAAATCCAGCGCGATAACATTTTTTTCTCCGAGTACTTGCGACAGAAGGAAAGGCGCATAATCGCAATCCTCTATTCCGACTTATCAATATATTGATTGATCCAGATCCTCGATTCTCAAGCATCCGAACACACAACAGCAGCGCCTTTTGCCCCCAGCACCATGCCTGCTCCTACGGCTCTCAAGAAGGCGGAAAGCACCCCGCTTGCTGCAGATGTTCCATCAGCTGCTCAAGGTAGATATTCTCTCTTGTATTTGCCTTTACCGGGGCCCTCAAGGCTAACTTGCGCATAGATAACGACCAGGAGTTCCTCCTTGATGCGGCAGATGTTGCATCGGCTGATGCTGAAATGATGGTACCGGAGGCTCAAGATGACGGCGACAATATGGCGATTGACGAAGAGGGACGGCCTCGCTTTGCTCCGTCAAAAGACATTGTACGCTGAAATGCTGCCTACTTGGCTATTGAGAGCTGCTTTGCTGATGTTTAACCTAGGATCCCATGGCCAGAACCGAAACACGAAAAGTACCGATCCCACCTCATCGCATGACACCGTTGAAACAATCATGGCCTTCTATCTACCCTCCCATTGTGGAGCATTTAAAACTACAGTGCCGCATGAACATCAAGCGGAAAACCGTCGAGCTAAGGACATCCAAGTTCACCACTGATTCCGGTGCGCTACAAAAGGGCGAGGACTTTGTCAAAGCCTTCACTCTCGGCTTCGACGTCGACGATGCCATTGCTCTCCTGCGACTGGACGACCTATACATCGAAACCTTTGAGATCAAAGATGTCAAGACCGTGCATGGAGACAGCCAGAGCCGTGCCATTGGTAGAATTGCTGGTCACCAGGGCAAGACGAAATTTGCCATTGAGAATGCTAGCCGTACGAGAATTGTGCTCGCCGATTCCAAGATTCACATTCTGGGAGGATTCAAGAACATTCACATGGCTCGTGAATCTGTCGTTAGCTTGATTCTTGGAAAGCCCCCGGGCAAGGTCTATGGCAATCTGAGAACCGTGGCTGCCAGAATGAAGGAGCGTTTCTAAATTGGTTGGGCAGGCATGTGCGGTAGTCTTGGCGTTCAGGTGGGAAAATAATCATGATTCATGTCTTTTGGCGGATTTGATGGTCTGTATGTGTCGGAATTGTTCTTCTGCATAACGTTTGAAATAAAGCATTGCTCCCTAGCATGATGAATTTGCTAAAGGATGCGGCTGAGGAAAATATGGTCTCATAATTCACGCGCCCCTATACTTTGTACGTGGCAAATGAAATTGATGAGAAAAGACTTTATAAACATCTATTAGTAAAGAAGGTACCATTTCTCAGAAAAATGCGTAATATCATACTAGACTGCCAACTCCTTGACGCCAAACGGGCCGATAAAAATCTCGCAATCTTTTGAGCCCAGGTAGATAGATTGCTCACTGTGCAAGGGAATATATATCAAAGCGATTTCGGTGTTTAGTTCTGACGAGGCTTTATCATTCCTTCTTGCACAATATAGTATACGACGGTTGAGTCATTATGCAAGGCGGCCAGGACAATTCGCTTGGCACCCTTGCGAGCATCTGGGAGGGCGTCCATGACAGCCGCAAAGTTGGAAAGCGTCCATTTCTCGGAGAGATGGACTGCTAGCACCCATTCAAACTCCGCGTCATGCTGAGTCCTTGCCCCAGCTGACTTTTCGTATGCAAGAGCTGCTATCTGATCGTCTGGGTGGAGATATAAGAGGCGTGGTGGGAGGCCTCGAATCATTGGCCGCGAGAGCCCTGGGATGCTAAGGATTTCCAACGATGCCCATTGGTGCTGGTCTTGCAGGTTCTGAAATACCGCAGAGGCGACATCGGCAGAATACCGGTGTGGCCCATCCATGTCAGAAATGATAATGATAGGTAGCTGGCAAAGGAGAGCGTAAAAGAAATTAGAGGAGAGGAATGACCATATCAAATCCCGTTACATGGTGCCCGAAACAGGCATAGAAACATTTTTTTTTTCCTCACGGCGTCGTGGTCGGAGAAATACTAGCGCTGCAGCGCCGGCTGGCTGTCTACCGATAAACGTAAGGAGTGGCCTAATCATTACCTCACAAGCACACCAGCTGCCTCGCGCAGGAGCTCTTAGGTAACTCCCTTGTTATCTGAGTAGCAGGATACGCCCCACCGCTTCACCCCTCCATTTTCTTCTTCTACGCGAGCAGCTGCAAAACACCACTTCCATCTTTTCCTTCTACAAGACCTCTCGACTCGTTCAGCTTCACACGAAGAGCTTGAGAAACCGAATTGACCTCTAAACTACAGGTATGGCAGTTTTTTCCTTACAATGAGCAGCATTCTTGGCTTGTCCACCTCAGCTGTGCCCCTCTTTCTGTTTTCACCATCCAGGTTACCCCTCCATTTCAGGCGGAAGCTCTGAAGGAACGGCGTCAAATGGGCGTTGAGGCATATTTCGATATTTGCTGGCGACTTACATAGATGGCCAGCTCCATCTAGTTAAAGTATTGCCCCAGGAAGAAAATGCGCTGCTATAGCTCTGCTCTGCCCATTTCCAAGCTTCACAGTCGACACTTCAGCTACTGCTACAATGTTTCTGCTAACAAGCACCGGTTTCTGTCTACAACAGCTTTGAAAATGGCCATTACCAAGGTTCACGCCCGTTCCGTCTACGACTCCCGTGGTAACCCCACCGTGGAGGTCGACCTGGTCACTGACACTGGCCTGCACCGCGCCATCGTCCCCTCTGGTGCCTCTACCGGTTCGTGCCCTCGACTTCCCTCAATCTCGCACCGCTGCAGGAAATAACTGGTATCTCAGGTCAGCACGAGGCTGTTGAGCTTCGCGATGGCGACAAGGCCAAGTGGGGTGGCAAGGGTGTTACCAAGGCTGTTGAGAATGTCAACACCATCATTGGCCCCGCTCTGATCAAGGAGAACCTTGATGTCAAGGACCAGTCCAAGGTCGACGAGTTCCTGAACAGCCTTGATGGTACTCCCAACAAGGGCAAGCTTGGCGCCAACGCCATTCTCGGTGTCTCCCTGGCTGTTGCCAAGGCTGGTGCCGCTGAGAAGGTAAGCAACGTTATGAGAAATTGTCATTGACGAGCAAGAGCTTACACAAAGCAGAACGTTCCTCTGTACGCTCACATTTCCGACCTCGCTGGAACCAAGAAGCCCTATGTCCTCCCTGTTCCTTTCATGAACGTCCTCAACGGCGGGTAAGTATATCACGCGTCTTTGAAGAACAAGCTCACCAGCAATCGCTAACTAATTAATCAGTTCCCACGCTGGTGGTCGTCTTGCCTTCCAGGAGTTCATGATCGTCCCCTCGTAAGTCAGCCAACAGCCTCACTTTTGCGTATACGCCTGCTAACCTCCAGTAGTGCTGCTCCCAGCTTCTCTGAGGCCCTCCGTCAGGGTTCTGAGGTTTACCAGAAGCTCAAGACTCTGGCTAAGAAGAAGTACGGCCAGTCCGCTGGCAACGTTGGTGATGAGGGTGGTGTTGCCCCCGATATCCAGACCGCTGATGAGGCTCTTGAGCTCATCACCGATGCTATTGAGCAGGCCGGCTACACTGGCAAGATGAACATTGCCATGGATGTTGCCTCCAGCGAATTCTACAAGGAGGAGGAGAAGAAGTACGATCTTGACTTCAAGAACCCCGAGAGCGACCCCACCAAGTGGATCACCTACGAGGAGCTTGCCGCCATGTACTCCGACCTCTGCAAGAAGTACCCCATTGTCAGCATCGAGGACCCCTTTGCTGAGGATGACTGGGAGGCCTGGAGCTACTTCTACAAGACCCAGGACATCCAGATTGTCGGTGATGACTTGACCGTCACCAACCCCGTCCGCATCAAGAAGGCCATTGAGCTCAAGGCCTGCAATGCCCTCCTCCTCAAGGTCAACCAGATCGGCACATTGACCGAGTCTATCCAGGCTGCCAAGGACTCCTACGCCGATGGCTGGGGTGTCATGGTCTCTCACCGATCTGGTGAGACCGAAGATGTCACCATTGCTGACATTGCCGTCGGTATCCGTGCCGGTGAGATCAAGACTGGTGCTCCTGCCCGTTCTGAGCGCCTGGCCAAGCTTAACCAGATTCTCCGCATTGAGGAGGAGCTTGGTGAGCTTGCCATCTACGCGGGCGACAAGTTCCGCACCTCTGTTAACCTGTAAATGGTAACATGGAGCTGGGGATAAATACATATTAAAAGGCTGGCGGCCCAGAGAATGGGCTAATATGGTCGAGTAAAAACATAAAATAATGATTTGAAGAAACGCCCATACGGCGAAAGAAAAGTAAATTGAGCTATGACCAAAATTTATACAACAGCATGTCCATAAAACCACGTGAAATGACTTGTTTCTGCGGCTCGACGGCTTTGGTGCCTTGTGTTTCCCAACGTTATCAATTTATCAATATGTAACCGGAAGTCAAACGACCTAGGCATCTCAGAGCCACGTTTATTAGTAGTACTGCATCCTTATTTGAAGGGGAAAAAATTATTTTAGTAATGATACTACGATTTATCTGATATTTATTTTCTTCTCATGATTTTTAGTTCTGCTAGTAGTAGTACTCACTTTTATTGATGATAAGGCCTGTGATGCTAGTGGGGTGTAGATAGGTGAGTTAGTGCCAAAGTCTAGAATACTAAATTGGAGATGAAAGAAACTTTCACTAGAGCAGAATCATGTGCTAGCCTAGAAGTATACAGCCACGATTAAAAGGTACCAGTACTCTTTATTTTGATAAACATATCATATCACCAGAGCAACGCGGGGTCGAAAACACATCCCACCATAACACGAGCGTTCAACGCTAGACCCGTCAACATTCAAGGAAAATCTACCACATAATACCTATCTAACATTCTTGCCCAAAACGGCCATTCACGCGCATCGGGCATCGTATCCCGTATGTTGATTTGTATCATAGGCAATTATATAGAAAACGCGTCTTAACCACCATTCAGGGCCTCCAGAATCCACATTGTTTCGATAAACCAAAGAGCTGCCGCCATTTGATGGTAACGCAACAACAATGGCGGGCGCAGAAGATTTAACCGACTTTGACGTGATCGAGAACCAAAAGGAGAATATTCAGTCTTTACCTGGCGGCCGTTCAGCGAAAAAACTGGCCACTCTTTTCTCTCCATCTCCTCTACACAAATTGTCCACGCCGACGCCGACCGACACGAGAAATGTCAACGATTGCATCCGCGCAGAGTTCGAAGCAGAAATCGAGAGCCTATCCGAGTCTGATGATCCCTTGGACGTCTTTGACAGATATGTCCGCTGGGCTTTGGACGCGTACCCATCAGCACAGGCGACGGCAGAATCACAGCTGCATACAATCCTCGAACGCGCGACGAAAACGTTTGTTGCATCGTCCCAGTACAAAAACGACCCCAGATATCTAAAGCTATGGATGTACTATATCCAACTATTTTCCGATACACCCCGCGAGACCTATCTATTCCTCTCTCGACAAGGAATCGGCGAGAGCCTTGCATTGTTCTACGAAGAATACGCTGCGTGGCTGGAGGGCGCAGGCCGATGGGCGCAAGCAGAGGAAGTGTATAAGCTAGGGATCCAGAGAGAGGCTCGGCCAACGCAGAGACTGCTTCGCAAATTTAAGGAGTTTGAGGCAAGGCTTGCTCAGCAGCCAGATGCATTGGCGGAGCCATCTTCACCGGCTCTGCCAACTGTTCGTCCCGCGCTGGCCAGTAAGATGGATCCCTTCAGTAGCTCATCACAGCCAGTGGATCCTCAGGCTCCAAGACGAACCAGCGGTGCTGGCGGCTCGTCTCGACCTGCGAAATCTAAGCTATCTATCTTTTCTGACGCAGACGCTCAACAGCCTGCCATGTCGTCAAGGGATGCTGCGTCCAAGGGCTGGGATAGCATAGGATCTCTTTCAGATCGAAAAAAGGAAAATACAATGGAGCCAAAGCCATGGGTAGGAGAGACTCTTAAGGCGGGTGGTAAGAAGCCAGGGTCTGGGGGAACAAAACTGGCAGTGTTCAGAGATCCGGTATGTAACCCCCCCCTCTCGAAGATTGTTCAGCTGTTGATAAGAATAGGACTAATGTATTGCTGTCTGTGGTGCTATGTAATTCAGTCGCTTGCTCAAATACAAAATATTGTTGTTGTTCCATCAAAACATCAAGTAACGATCCATCCACAAACGGGGAAAAGAGAGTACATCTTTGTTGATCTGGCAGCCGTATATCCTACCCCCGAGGAACCCGGGACAGAGATGAGCTTTGAAGAAATTATTGCCGCGCATCGTGGTTGGCTCGACCGCGAGTGGGATGCTGACCATACGAATGAAAATGACACCCCAGATCGCGTGGTACCTCTACGTGAAATTGAGAATTTGACTCAAGACACGACTGAGAAGCTAGTTATTGACGGAGACCCTATGATGCTTGATGAGAATGGCGTAGCAGGAGGAAAGCCTCGAGAACCTCGCACAGGTAGGAAGAAGAAGATGATGGAGGTAAATGAGACACAGATCAGTAAGTCCCCAATTCTTATACGACCAGATACAATTTTTTTCCACAGGCTCCTAACACCCAGTCAGTCAAAACGAAGCTCGACTCTCCCTCAGGACCCAAACTCAAGAAGAAGAACGCTGCCGAGCCCACCATGACACTTCATACAAGAGCAGCTACGGATGATATTTACGACATCTTTAATGCGCCGCTCAAGCCAACATCCTTGGCAGGGGACGAGACTGGCGACGATGATGATGATGACGAAGAGGAAGAAGAAGATGATGATGAAGACGCCGACGAGGACGAAGACATGACCGATGCCTTTTATGGAAGTGATGCTGAGAGCACTGGCACTACGAGACAAACCCACCAAGGTGAGCAAGAAGATGAATCAGCGGATAACATAAGCATCGGCGAGTAGTTGGACATATTTTCCCATGAACATGCTCCAAATAGACATGTGCAGATTAGCAACGGGAGCGAGAGGACTCAGACGACTAATTTTGTCAGTATAGATGAACCAGCACACAGCTCATATGTGTATGACGATGCGGAAGAGGACGAAGAGCCAGAACCGCCTAGAACTCGCACGATCTTCATTCCCATGCCTCCGGAAGATTATGAACCACCAACACGCCCGTATAGGGACCCGGCAGAAGTGGCCAATAATCGTCTGCCATTTATGACGCCTATTGCGGAGAGAACTGAAGTATCACTAGACGTGGACATGGACGTGGACCGAGCTTACCAATTCAAGACGCCTAGCAAGCATCATGGTCAAGCTACGCTCATTGAGGAGTTGTCAGATTCGGAACCATCGAGCAGTCCGTTGAGAGAAATCTTGTTAGAAGAAAGGGCTTTCACCCATGGACGAACACCTCTGGGGTCCAAAGCCGTGCCTGTTAAAGGACCCATTATCAAAGAGGCACAATGCAGCCCTGTTGATGGCGGCATTAGACTGAACATCCTGACAAACCAACATCCTCCGCTGGCAGCATACCCCGGCTTCTACGACCATCACAGCCAAAGGTACGAACGTGGCGGAGAGATTCGCAGATTCGCCAAAGCCGCAAGCAGACTTGGGAAGACGGGTGCAGATAAAGCCATGCCGGGTAACCCTCCAGTAGTTATTCAGTTCGCAGACTGCAACTCTAGATACACTGTGAGGAAAGAACTCGGCGCTGGCGCTTTTGCACCCGTGTACTTGGTGGAAAATTCACGGCCGGACCGAGAGGAAGACGATACTGATAGGGTCTTTATGGGCAAGGGCGCATTCGCCATTAACCATCGCGCCGCCATAGAAGCCTTGAAAATGGAATCTCCTCCAACTCCATGGGAGTTTTACATCATGCGCACCGCCCATTCACGGCTAGGTCCCCAGCATCGGGCAACGGCATCAATCTCGCCAGCACACGAAATGCACCTATATCAGGACGAAGGCTTCCTGTTTCTCCCATATCACCCCCACGGCACCTTGCTAGATGTAATCAACTTCTTTCGAGCGGAGCCTTCAGGGGTTATGGATGAGCAGCTTGCCATGTTCTTTTCGATTGAGTTACTGCGCACCGTCGAAGCTCTTCACTCGAAAGACGTGCTCCATGGCGATCTGAAGCCCGATAACTGCCTCCTTCGCCTTGATCCCAGGTCGTCATCTGCGTCCTCTGAGCAAGCTCTCTCTAGCCAGTGGTACGCTGATGGACGCGGCGGCTGGGACTCGCGCGGCGTCGTTCTCATTGACTTTGGGAGGGGCATTGACATGAAGGCGTTTGTGCCAGACGTGGAATTCATCGCAGATTGGAAAACAACCGTACAGGACTGCCCTGAGATGCGGGAAAGCCGGCCCTGGACGTGGCAGATTGACTACTACGGGCTCGCAGGCGTCATTCATTGCCTTCTCTTTGGCAAATACATTGAGACGGTGCGGTCCGACCAAGGGGGGGCTAGGACGAGGCGGGCGCAAGTACAAGATCAGGGAGAGCCTGAAGCGGTACTGGCAGACGGACATTTGGTCAGACTGCTTCGAGGTGCTGCTTAATCCGTCGTCGTTTTTGGATCATGAAGATGGCGGCAAGATGCCTGTGCTGCGGTCGATGAGGATTGTACGCGAGAGAATGGAGGAGTGGCTGCAGATGAACTGCGAAAAGGGGGCGGGACTAAAGGCTGCGATGGGGAGAGTTGAGGCCTTTACGAAGGGTCGCAAGTAGAAAAAGAACCTTTGCTTTTTTTTCCCCTTGGCTTGTTTTTTCTTTTCTTTTCTTCTTGTTTATCCATTTTGACTTTTGTTTATAAGTTATTTATAGATGTTATACCCGGCAAGATTGTATACAAGCGTATGATACGTATAATTAATGGAATGTCTTCCTTTATATGAGATGTCTTTTTTTACATAAAGGACGACCAATTAGAGCGACAGATTCTCGCAGGAAAAAGTTGAGCAATCCTTATCTTGAACCTCTGTTACATCAGGACGACCTACTATGTTAAGCAACTACTAACCTGTATTCCAGCAATACTGTAAGTTGACTTGTGTATGCTCTGTTATAAGCAGATTAGTTGGGAACTCTTAGCACATACGACCATAGGTAGTGGAAAGCTCGGGGTCCTATCAAGCCCTTTTCTTGAGTGCGATGTCTTCCGTTTTCATAGGTACCTATAAAACGTGCACGCGCTGTGTGGTGCCAGAGTTCCAGCGTCGGTGCTGCTAAGGAACCTATTGATCTGACGCAACACCAGCTTAGTCTCCCTCCAATCATGTGCTTGGGCACGTTACGAACTCCTCCCCCACCACCATCACCACTATCACCACTGGATATCTACCTGGGCAATCACCGTCGCCGATCGGAGATATAAGCCTCCTCAACCCACAATCATCTCATCGACCTCTGCGCCCACCACCGAGTCAATTGGGTTCAAGCAGCCCCCGAAATGATGCTCTCTGCACCTTGGCGCAGGCTGGCACTACGAGCCAAGCCAGTCTCAAGTGCTGTGCCCAAGACCTCCCGAATCCTCCTCGGCCGCAACCTCAATAAGTTGTCAAACACCACGACCTTGCGATATTCTTCTACTGCCGGGAATGTCACCAGGGAAATTGTGAGCCAGGCTTTGCGGTCCATCGGATCTGTAGGTTCTCTCTCCAATTGCTTCTCTCTTTGAAAAGGGTCAAGGGCTCCGCCGATTCCCATGGCCGCGCCATAACATCAACCACTAACACTCGCCAGAAAAGGGAGTCCCAGCAATGGCTTAAGCTTTTCAGTTCTGCCCAGACCTTCTGTGTGCTGAAAGTAGGCGGTGCTATAATCCAAGAGAACCTTGAAGATCTTTGCCGCAGCTTGCTGTTCCTGAGTGAGCTGGGATTGAGTCCGGTGCTGGTGCACGGCGCGGGGCCGCAGCTGAACCGCTTGCTCGAGGAGGCTGGCATCGAGCCTCAATTTTCAGAGGGCATACGCATCACCGACGCCAAGACCCTTGGTATTGCCCGCAAGCTGTTTCTTGAGGAGAACCTCAAGCTTACAGATAAACTTGACCAGCTTGGTGTTGCCACTAGGTCCCTCAGCGGTGTCTTTATGGCTGATTACCTTGATAAAGAGAAATGGGGCTATGTTGGCAAGATCACAAAAGTCAATTCCGCCCCAATCAGTTGAGTCCCCCCCAGTCATGTTCTATTACCATTTACTGACTTGTCGACAGCACATGCCCTTAAAGCCGGCTATTTACCTATAATGACATCCCTAGCAGAGTCCGAGGATGGGAGACTTCTTAACGTGAACGCAGATGTTGCTGCTGCTGAACTCGCTCGCGCCCTTGAACCCCTCAAGGTAGTGTACCTATCTGAAAAGGGGGGGTTATTTAATGGTAGTGGCAGCAAAATATCTCAGATTAACCTTGATGAGGAGTACGACGATCTCATGTCTCAGCCATGGTGTAGATACGGAACTCGTCTAAAGATTAAGGAGAGTAAAGAACTCCTCGATACTCTTCCACAAAGCTCTAGTGTCACTATCATTCACCCTAGTGATCTTTTAAAAGAGTTGTTTACTAACTCTGGAGCTGGTACCTTGATTCGTCGTGGAGACAAGATTCAAAAGGTATCCTCACTTGATGAATTTCAAGATCTTAACAGAATTAGAGAGATCCTTACTGGGGACTATAAAGATCCCAACACCAAGGCTACAGTGGATCGCTTCATGGAGCTTCTTGCAGCAAACCCCTTTACGGCTTACTATGATGATAGCATGTCATGTCTTGCCATCGTCCTTCCACCTTCTGCAAACAGGCCTATAGCTACTCTAGCTACCCTTAATATTACCAAGTCCGGATGGCTTAGTAATGTGGTTGAGAACGTCTTTTCGGCTATAAGAAAGGATCACCCTTCTCTCTACTGGATAGTTTCTGAAGCAGATGAGAATCTGACTTGGTTCTTTGACAAGTCTGATGGCAGCTTCAACACCAATGGTAGCGTCTTCTTCTACTACGGATGCGAAATGGACTCGAATGCTCTGGCTTCCATCTTTCAGGACTTCGTCTCTCATGGACATGCTGTAATAGGTGATTCCAACATCGAGTCTCAACTTGGCCGCGTTGCATAGGCTGCAAGCCAATCTTGGAACCTTCAGCGCGCCCAGCAGGTAGCGGCTACTCGACCATAGTTCGCAGGCAGAAGTCAAATCAGTCAGCAACGACTGGGCTACGCCATTACCATGAATTCTAGCCCACCGCTCGCGTCATTTGATCAGTGCTCGAGAAAATATGAACCCCGATCACAAGATGATCAAGTAAAGAAAAGGCTAAATACTCGATTCAGGAAAGCATCGTCTATGAAAGCGGATATCACCTAGCAGACCCGGTCTAACTAATCTGCTCAACGACTGCACATACATGACAGAGAAGATGAATCTCGCGCTTGTTTATGCAGAGTTTTGAGGTCATTCCTACTATGTAAGAGCGACAGCCAGATTGGATGGATTTGTTCTCAAATGCATAAAAGATGATTGGTTCTGTTTTTGGGCCCTTGTATAAAAGGCCTTTCTTTTATACAAATAACAGCGTCGTTTCGCTTCATAAACCACGCTCGCATTTTATATTCCATGCGAATGCGACGAGCGTGTTTCTTTGCATGTACTCAACGTTGATAGAAGATAAGGGACTGAAGGCACTCCCTATGTTAAGAGACTAGCTCGGTTCAAGAGCTAGAAGAATAGGTAACATCGAAGAAAGAATCGTAAATAATGACAAAGATGTACACCAGTTCCTTTCTTCTCAACATCGTCGCTCGAATGGCATCTTGGATAAATATGTCTAGACAGTGTGGATGATGGCGGGTTTTCAGGTACACAGCTACTCAAGTTGGTAACAGCTTTGAACTAGTGTAAGTTAACTTGACCAAGATATATAAAAACATGCAGCAGTTCTTGAAGATGGAGAGATGGAGAGAGTATGGGTATCGCCTTTGTTTATAAAGTCAAGCTTCAACTGCAGATTGTATAGAGTGTGCAGTTTATCATCATTTCGACATAATATACATACAAGGGCCGCCTTCAAATTTCTCTGACAACAGCCTACTAATCAAACAAGGCCGTATTATAGCCAACACGAGGTATTTTAAGATTGAGCTTTTGGTTTTTGTTTCCTCTAATCGCTCCCCTCGTCACTTGTCGCCTCTTTCTTCATCTTGGGCGCAGCCTTGCCCTTCTTAGGGGCACTCTTGGATTTCTTATCCACCTGGTCTTGAATCTTCTTCCTTTCGTCACTGCCCTTGGCTTGCAATTCCTTTTCTAGTTTTCTAAAGTCTTCCGTCTCTGGGTCCATGTCAATGAGACTCTCTAGAAGTTTGATCTCGTTGGCCCAGATTTGCTTGTCCTCTACTGATTTACCATCTGCGCCTTTTCTGTCAATGGGTGTCTCTAGGACCATGGGCTTGTCCTGGAACTCTGCGTGGTTCATGAGGCTGTGGAAGGCTCGAAGGCCTAGAAAGCCGGTTCCAATGTTGGCATGGAGATCTCTGTTAGAATTGAAGGGTGCTTTGCTGTCGTTTACTGGATATTCGATAATTAGTACTCTGCAAAAAGAACAGAAAATCAAGGCGGCAACTCACAGTGAAAAGCCTTCAAGTAATTTGCACCAACAATTTCGTTGAAAGAGTCGACAGTCTTTTTGAAAGTCTCGGGCGTCCGCAGATCGTAGCCAGCTGCGAAAGCATGGCAGGTATCGATGCATACTCCCACGCGAGACTTGTTCTCCACCAGGGCAATGATGTCTCTGAGATCCTCCCAAGTTGATCCCACAACATTGCCACTGCCCGCCATGTTTTCCAAAACGGTGATGACGGTCTTTGTAGCCTTGTGGGCCTTGTTTAGCTGTGTAGCTATGCGCTTGATCGCGGCGGCCTTTGTATCGCCTCCGGTAGATCCAGGATGGAAGTTGTAGAGCTTGATACCCAGCTGCTCACATCGGTCGAGGTCATCGACAAAGCTGTCGTATGCCTGTTTGGCCTTGTCCTTGTCTGCCTGCGCAAGATTGACAAGATATGAGCCGTGGGGGAGAGCGTGTTCATTGGCGTGATAGTGATGCTCTTTGCACTGGCTTATAAAGCCGTTCTTTGCTTCTGCTGTGATGGGAGGATTGCTCCATTTGCGCTGAGATTTGAGGAACAGGGCGAAGGAATTGGCGCCGATTTGGACGGCATTTGTGACGGCATTCTGGACGCCTATTGGAAATAGATTTCAATATTAGCACTCGATATTTCCTTTGCACCGTTGAAAATGGTGTATGAGCGTCGAAATACCTCCTGCAGCACTGACGTGAGCGCCAATGTACATGGCCTTGCCCAGAGCCGATACAGCAGTCCTCTCCGCCAAAACCATTGCTTCTTCGTCGCCTTTTCCTTTCCCCTTGCGCTTCTTTACAGCTTTGGAAGCTTGAGTCTTGGAATCGGCATCTGCCTCGGGCTCGGAATCTGCTTTTCGCTTTGCGGCAGCTGCAGACTGTCTTGGCTTGGAAGCTTTCACTTCGTCAAAGTCGTCTTCTTCGCGCTTGATAGCAGCCTTTTGGCTACCTCTGGTAGGGCGGGGCATTCGGATGGTGTGCTGTGTTATTGTGAGATAAAATTGGGGAGTATATGCACAAGAGAAAAAGAGAAGAGGGACAAAAAGAAGGGGGGGAAAGCAAAAATAATTGGGAAAAGTTTAAAATTGAGGTGAAGAAAGTAAAGTTGAGCTGCCGTGCACGTCTTCACGGTGGCGGAAGGGAGAATCGCGTCAGGACTTGGACGCGAGGTCAGGTGACATTTTAAAGCTACATCAATCGCAACAGCTGATGAAGAGGGCAATGAAGCAACCGAAGCTTATAAGAGCAATTGCTTAAAGGTACGAGAGCAAATCAAAGCGATGATACCCGAATGAAAACCGATGATACAAAATGCCATATTCAAAAGTTCTTCAGTTTTACAATCTATTAATCCGTAACACGCTTGCTTGCAGCGCTCTTTCGCTGGCATCAGTAACTGACAACTGCCGCGATTATGGCTACCCTACTTGAAAATGATTTTGCCCATCCTTTTCGAATTACCCTGAGTATAATAACTCATATCCCTATGGTTGATCCCTAAAAAAAAAAATACACAAAAAAACAAGAGTAGAAAGGAAGGAAGAAAGAAAGAAAGAAAGGAAGGAAGAAACAAGGAGAAGACGAAGAGAAGCCGAGGACATATTTCACACGTCAGTCAAGATTCAAGCATCAATGACAAGTTCAGACGTCCGGCCTTTGGCAAACTGGTCTTTGTAAGTCTCCCAAATTTTTTCAATCTCTTCGACATACAGCTCGTGGTACCGGTCCACGTCCTCTTGTGACGGCTGCTCGCAAGGGGGTGAGTCGATGCGAATCGGCTTGCCCACCACGATGTTGACTTCACGACGGTAAGGCATGAGGCCGACGTCGTAGTTGAGAATGCCTCGGCCATGAATTGCAGGGAGCGTAAACTTGAACACTTTCAGCACGAACATCTGGAACTTGTGGACCATGGGGTGCGTCTCCGCGGTTAGCTGGTCGTATAAGTCGTTTTCGCCAAAGGCGAGGACGGGAACCAGGTCAGCTCCCGTGCGCAAAGCCATCTTCACGAAGCCCTTTCTGCCCTTGAGAATGAGCCTCAAAGCTCCCGGCTGGGCCGTCAAGGATTCACGAGCTCCGCCAACGACGATTGTGACGGCGCGGCCGATCCCGTCGTTGTTGGGTCCGCCTCGTGTCAGCGTATTGCGGATGGAATCCTTGGACACCGAAGCCATGCCCATCGATAAGATCCAGTCGCGGTAAAAGGGAATTCGGAAATTCGACTCGAGCGTCAGCAGGGTATTTGTGATGCCGGGGAACTTTGCTGAGAAGCCCAGAGCGTTTGTGCTGAAAGCAGTCCAGGCGCCGTGGGAGATGATGCCATGTGGATGGTAGCCAAAGATGTACCTCCGATCCGGCGGAAGGTCGTACGTTTTGTGCAGCCTCATGGGGAAATACGCCGCAAAGAATCTCCAGAGGGGCAGAGATCTGAGGTACTCGGATCGATAGCTGAGCTTGCCATTGGTCGCCGCGGAGGACATGGTCAGATGCACCAGATACGGCACCAAGATGGGCCACGTCAGAACGTTGGCGCAGGTGAACCAGAACAGAGAGATCAAAGTGACGAGAGTCATGCAGTGGAAGAAGACGGCGGCAGTCTGTAGACGGCGAGGGAAGGGCATGCGCAGCGGCGCAAAGCGGATGCCCGCAGCCTTCCAAGCGCCAGACTCGTGGCCTTGGGTGTGTCCATTGTCCGGCAAGACGGGATACGGCCGATCGTCGTCGTGGCCGTGGTCTCCGTTCACCGTGACGACGCCATTGAGGCGTGTCGAGCAGCCCTCGCCATTCCGCATCGCCTTCTCAGCCGCAGCCATGGTTGAGATGTTGTCAAGCGGCCTCGTGGACTATGCCGCTAGTAGGCCTCCACCATAAAGAGCTTGGGATACTTGTCGTAGGTAGTAGGTAGCTTGTGCCTGTGGTTCGTCTTCGGTTGATGCGTTAGAGCAGCGGTCTTGCGCAGTGGCGTTGAGGGGTCCGGAGGGAGATGTGAAAATGCAAAGTCGCTCGCGAATAGATGGTCGTCTGCGGTGGTTGATTCTACGTAGATTGCAGATTGCAGGTGCTCAGTTGCCCAGGGCAAGTTGCGATAGCAGCCTCTCTTTGTCTGGCGCGGCGCCACACTCCAGGCACCTTGAAACAGGCTCTCTAAGCTGCGTCCATTACCTCATCGGTGCGCCAAGCTGCAGGCGGTGCTGCCCCTGGACAGTGACGTGACTCTCCGCGCTAGAGAGGTCCGGAGGTACCTGCTGGAGAGCATTTGGCGGCCGTCAGAGCAGGGAACCTGCCAGCCACAGTGCAGAATTAGCCATGATACGGAGTACTCTGCGTCAATCTCCCCGGTATATGCATAACCTCGCAGCTTGCCCGGGAGCAAAAGGCAGGCCAATGGAGCGCGGAACGTACCGACCAGCATGCCTGCGCCTCACAAGCAGCTGAGAAAGAGCATCAGCCTCGGTTCAGTTCGGCTGTCTTACAGCAGCCAATTGTCCCATCTGCTTGTGAACAGCTGCTGTACAGAGGCCTAGATTAGACACTGCGTTAAATTGTCATCTCAAAGTCTATAGATACAGGACTCTTCCAGCTGAACATTAACAGATCCAGAACTCAAGACTTCATAAGAGTAAATCGTCATTCCAGTCCTACCGTACTCTAAAATACGAAAAAAAAAAAAAAACGAGAGAAAGCCTTTCCGAATGCCGCACAGCAAGATCGCACGTCTGATAATCACACAAGTTCTGTATACTACTACAACACGGCAACAATAGAGAGGGAAAATAAAAACCAAATCGTAAATAACCGGTCGCCATCTTTTTTGCATGGAGGTTTCCACCATCCACCCAGATTCCCAAAACCTGAACGCCATTTCCACACCCCCTTGTAGGATTCTGTGCCAGTCCGGAAGACCAACATGAGTTGCCAACAATATAAAACAGATAGGAAAAGTGAAACCCAAAAGGCGAATGCATTCTAAATGTAGATTGTTTAGCCCTGCTCCCCACCCTCTTAGAACACCGTGGCGCTGTATGATGAGGCGGGTCATATCGCGGGTCATATCATGGGTCATATCATGCTGGCTTGTTCTCAGCTAGCGGGAACTCCTTCACGATTTTCAAGCTTGCTTTTCAGCATAGTCATCTCGTGATCGAGCGATACTATCTTGTCCGACAGTGACTTGACTTTTTCTTCCAAAGTCTGGATGTAGGCCCACACGCTCGGGTCGCTCTGCGCAAACATGTTGCCACTGTCGCCGCTCGACGCCGTTGCAGTCGGCGGACGGCCGCCGTGAGAGAAGCCCGGGGAAGTCGCCGTGGCATAACCTGGATGAGTCAACCCAGGAAGCTTTGGTCTATTTTGCCCGCTGTGAGGAGACTGCATTTCTGACTGTCGCCTTCCCATCTGCTGCGGCTGCTGCTGCTGTAATTGATGGGACAGACTGGGCGATCGTTGTCTCACGATACCGGAGGCATCGTGACTCGGCACTCCATCGGGATTCAGGGGCTTTCCACCGTCTGACACAACAGCCTGTGGATAAAGACCTGCATTTGCACCGCTGACCGCAACGGACGAGGAAATGCTAGTATTTGGCGTGTGGCTGCCTCCAATACTATTAGAGACACTTGTACTGCTAGTCCCCGCGGCTTGGTTCTGGCCGACGCCGGGGGGATATAAGCCGGTAGTAGCTGTCGTAGACCTCGCACCGGCTGGGGGATACGTCCGGGAGTGACCTCCGTACTGTTCTGCTGGTCCGCCTGATATATGTTGCGCACTGAGGCTGGGCAAGCTCTGTCGCCTCAACTCCTCTTCGTCAGGATTATCGTAGGCAATGCCCGTCATTACAGCAGCCTCGTCTCCTTCCATGGCACCGTCCAGCTCATCTCCGTCGGCGAAGCTACCCATGCTGGACCGTCTGCCGGCGCACCCGCCCAATCCTTTGCTGTGTCGGGCCAAGGCATCACCTCGAGCAAATTTGCGATCGCACTTGGGGCACACGTGGGGCTTTTCACCCGTGTGAAGCTTGCCATGGCGTTTTAGGTCGTGAAGACGGCGGAATCGCATCTGGCAGTCTGTACACACGTAGGGCTTTTCCTGACTGTGCGTCAGGAGGTGGCTCTTGAGGTTGTGGTGCCGAGTAAACTCGGTGTTGCAGTAGGGGCACTTGTGTTTCTTGCTCGCCGAGGATGGAGGAGAGCCCTGGCTTTGGGCAGGCATTGGAAAGCTCATACCCCGGATTGGCGAATCGGGAATGCTGCCGCTTGTTTGTAGAGAACCGGGATAAGACAATGATCCAGGCTGCGGCCGTTCGTCTTGTACGGCAACCTGTTGAGAGACGAGAGATTCACCTTTCGCATCGACATCCATCGCCGTTGGGCTTTCGGTTACCTGCGCGCCGGCGATGCTTGACGGGCTCTGGGGAGTCATCTCGCTTCGTTCTTCGATACGATCGCCGCCGCCGTTTTGTGATATGGACAAGGCAGCCGTGGCGACCTTGGAGGATGGCTCCATGGCGGCCGTGGGAGCCAGTTGCGGCGCGTCTGCCGGACGGCTCATGGCTTGGGCCCCCGCAGACATGAGAGCAGCTAGATCACGCTGACTGGGACTCTCGTCGGTCGCGTGTAGATGCTCTTGCTCAACCTCCCCGTCTGTTTCTTCTTCTTCTCTACGCCGTCGCTCGTCTTCCAGAGGCGCGGCGCCAGTCAGTGGAGGCGGGGCTTGGCCAGTTGCCAGCAGCAGCTTGGCCGACTTCGATGGAGGCGATTGGGGATCGAGCTGGGCGGAAGCAAAGGCTCGCGACGATGAGGAGTCAGATTCGCGCCGCCTCTTGGGCTGTCTCGCGACGTCGTCCAAAGGGAGAGCTGGGGGAGGGGTTCGAGTCGGGCCAGACGGGAGTGGGGTTCCGGTTGCGATGGCAGCAGCGTGAGAGGCCATAAGAAGATGCAATGGAGAAGGCGATGAAGGCGACGGCGAGTCCTGGGAGACGGTTGACATGCGGTCGCAAAAGGTCGAGGCAGGCTAAACCAGCGACACCATTTCGGGGCTGCTCGAGGTGTGGCTGAATTATTGTGGCGAGAGCTAGAGTAGGGTAATTTTCTGCTCCTCTGGATCTTTGTTTCGGCAGCCCTGCCGCGCGGTGACGCTGACTATTCCGAGGCTGCGCGGGTGAATTGCATGGGGCAAGCGGGTGCTCTGCGTGGTCCCGGAATTGGCAGGCGTTGGCGATGGGAAGCGGTGGTGGTTGATGATGAGGGTGATGGAGATGGTGATGTATTGGGGCTGGAAAACAGGCTGGGGATGGGAGGAAGAAAGTCGAAGTGCGGCCGAGCCCAGCTTTAGCGCAGTACGCGGTGCTGGAGCCGGGCCAGGGAGGCTGGGCGGTGGACAATAAAAGGCGTGCAGTGGGCTGCCTGCGCCACACAGCTGCTATTGGACGCCGCGTCTTTCTGCGGCAGCGCAGCGCCTGTCGGGGATGACATGCCTCGAAACTCGAAGCATGGGAGGATCTGGAGCTATTATAAAGTCATGCCGTCTTCTTTTGTCTTGCATCCTTTCTTCAAATACCTAGCAATTGCTACCAATTTAGAGGATCTGAGGTAGAATGGCGTGGTTTAGATACCATTCTTTTGCCAACGAGTTAAAATAAGGTGGCTGGTTGCCTAGGTAGCTTTGCACATGGCATGCTGGGTTTTTATTTACACTTGTGTTGTGCTTTTTTTTTTTTTTTTTTTTTTTTTTTTTTTTTTCCCTTTCCTCGTCCTTTTTCGAGGATAGCATACTGTAGGTACACATCATAGCATCATAGCGTTGTTGACAGAGTGGATCGGTAGAAATGCCAAGCCTAGTGCGCTCCCACGTCTTCGTACGGAGACCAAGCCAAACGACCAAGCCACTCCCACGCCGGATATCTCCAACTGGGCTGCCGACAAGGAAATAATCACGGCAAGCCTAGCGCGCTGCTTGATCCGCAGGTGCCGTGACCACGCGAGTCCTGGATACCTCGGCCTTGCGCGCTGCTGGCCCAGCGCCTTGGGTACTGGAGACGATCTTGTCTCGACTTGGCTTATCACTCACCGTTAATGGTGCTGCTGCTAAGACAGGCGCCACCTCCTGGGTATCGCGAGGCGGTTACATGTTGATGATGTTGCCATTACTCGCTGCGTATTCCTCGACGGAGTGAGTTCCGTTCTGTAAAGGGCATCGGGGGCTTGATACGGGGGAGGGGGGGCCATTATTAACGGTCTCTAACTAGCAGCCTGGTGGCAGCACTCCAGCCATGTGCACCAGCATCTCTGCTGTCTCCTCTGATGCGCTGTACTTCTCCGAGCTTCCAATCGGAACAGTCAGTAGGCCCAGGAGGTTATCTGTAAACTCAAGATAACTGCAGCTAGTTGCTGCAATCGCTCGCGGATCATATATCGAAAGCCACCTACTTTCCTATCAAACGCTTATTTCTGGTACTCCCATAGAACTGAAGGCTTCAACTCCATCACAACCTACTGCCGCAACTGCCACAAGGCACTGCGCCTCTCTCACGATGAGAGAACAGAGAGGAGGCGCCAGTTCCACCTCTATGGATAAAGTCCTGGCTCATTCGGTGGCGACATGCTGACAGGCAGATGGAGCAAGTGGCTGGTAAGCCCGGCAGCGTTGCAAGCTGATTTTTGTCAGCCATGGGCTTTGGCCGAGTCTAGCCTGCATGCCCGCCACAGGTCATATCTTTGCTGAAGAATGAAGAGCAGGGCGTGACTGGTGCGTTTGTCGTCTTGCAGCAGCATCTGCATGCACGGCGTTGGCGGCAGTGCCCACGCCAGCGCCCGTTAGTTCAGGTGAGAGCGTGGGAGAAGACTAGAGAGTGAAGAGAGGAGGCTTGTTGCTCCCTTGATGCTGTATGTCAGTGGCTGGAGAAGGACGGCGCTCCCCTGTTTGTGAGGCTGGAAGGATCAGCGATGAAGCAGCGAAAGACTCGATTCCTCTAGTAGTATTCTGGTGGAAGGATACGAGGTTAGTCTTTTGCAGCTGTAGTGTCAATACAAGACAGTATGAGTTATCAGCCCTCTGATCTCATCTCATGAATTTGTCATGGGGACAAGCCTGCCATGAGCTTGACTCAGGATATACTTGGACAACGGGCAGTTGACACAAGAGTCCATTGCTCATCTTTCACACACATACAGCGTAGCAGGTACTCCTTACGAAGCATGCCGGAGCCGCAAAAAGCATTGCGGCATCTCTCCGTGCTCTGCTCTGCGGGTGCGCTGATGGCACTCAACTCCCAACCTGCCTGCTGTACGGTCAACGGCTGAGTTCATGTTGAGAGCGTGGCGGTGCCAAACGAGGTGCTACTGCACACTAAACCCGGCATCAGCCACTGTCATGGCTTTAGAGCTCTCCACTCGTGTCAAACCAGCAAGGGCAGAATACGGGTTGTTCTACTTGTATGACACCTGTCATTCACTAGCATGAATGGCTCTCGAAGGAATTAAAACCCGAAACAGAAGAAGAAATAGGATATGGAATAGTTTCCCTATTTCTTTCCATGATGTAATACCAAATGTGGCCAGCCTTTTACGTAGAGTTTTTACACTTACAACCGTACGTAGAGGCTCTCATGTAAAACAGACTACCCAGCAATAGCAGTAGGGCAATTACTTTCTCAACTCTCACAGACCAACATGTCTCTACCTCGGTTTTTTCTTCTTGCTTGTATTTTCTTTCTTCTTTCCAATGACTGCTCAATACCCGCTCTGACTTTCCCTGTTGATGACTCTCATCGGCTATACCATTGTAGGATAGAAGGCGCATAACCACAACACGAGCAATCAAAAGTTACCAGCTGAATCTCGGCTCAGCCACCCCAGGGCGACGTCATCTTACCGACAAGTGCCAAAATACTGCTGCAAGTGGCATCATTACTGCATGTGCCCGGCCTGTCATTTTCCATCATGATCAATACGGGGTATAAAACTGGTAGAATGGGTATAGTATTATGGGCTTGAGGTTGTATCCATGAAAAAGCAGGCCTATATGGAATTCCGTCCATCTCTTGGCGGCATCTCGTAACCTGCACAGTCGGAATGCCCGTACAAAACAAAACGTTGCTGCCATGCCATGCCATGCTCCACGCCATGCGCCATTCATCCCTACCCTTCGTTGGTGGAGAGATGCCCTGATTTCTCCTCCCCTCTGCCAATCGTCCCTGCGGACATGCCCAAACAGGCTCTATCTTTCTCCAAACTCTGGAGCTCTCGCTGCATTGCAAGCATCTAGCAAAGTCCGTAGAATAAGCGTTTAGGCCATGTTTTTTCTCCGATCCATACTCCTCGGTCGATCCATACTCTACGGTGGCCTCTGCTCCATGGACGAGGGGTAAATCGCTGCCTGAAGAGACGAATCGAGAGATCTGTGCCGAACATGTCAGATGCCGAACCGATTAGCCTACACCACGATGAAGAATCCTGTATTACGTGACGCTGAATCCTATTTGTCCTTTGCACTCAATTCAGGCACAGTTGTTGCGTACCTAATAGGTACTATATCCGTGTCGCACCCACGGTTCCATTATATTGACCATCTCGTCTTTCATCATGTTTTCATTAGCGATCCTAGCATGTGCTGTTTCACCTTTTGCCTCATTCGCTTCATGTCAAATTCAATGGGAAGAAAGCCACCTTCAGCCCTCAGATAGACAAACAGTTCCCCACTTGCAAGAATTAAAGCCAAGCGACATTCGAAAATGCTCACTTGGCACATGCAAGCTTTCGGGTTCCAGAACGTGCTGCGGCTTCCTTGGCGGCCTGTTATTCTGTAGAACACTATACACCATACCAGCCACAACTCTGTACACAGGCAAAGGCGAAATAAGGCGTGGTCGGTGCTTTTCTTCCCTTCTTTGCTCTCCCGCGCAATTACATAACGGGGTATCCATCTACCTGGTCTGACAGCTGCCAAGAAGATGCATTTCTGTAGCAGAAACCCGCTCAAACAAAGCTTGGTGTTTTTTTTTTCTTACTGTATCATCGGAAAAAAGGGGATATATCTGACACGCATGGCACTAAAGAATTCCGCTCATGTCGACGGGGCTACCCGTGCTGCTATGTACTTGATGTCATAGAACCCTAGCAGCGTAGCAACAATGGAATAATCAGTACAAGTAAAATGGAAAAACGCCAAATCGCAGGTATTGCTTGCTGCTTGTCTTGGCGCTCCTCTGCACCTTTGCTCGTGTTGACGCATCTCCATTCCGCATCCACACATCGAAACCCTCTTTTTTTTCTGGAATCTCAAAAGAGCCTAGGGAGGGAGCAATAAGGAGCGGCGTCCTCCGTGGCCGTAAGGAACTTTAGCGAGCCCAGCTCAGGGGAAAAGTGCCTCAAACCAGCCTAGCCCAGGCACCTTGCACCGCTAACGCAAGGCACGGGCACAGCGCAAAAACACGCGTATCCTGTCAAGCCTGTCACTGTGGCAGCAAAGTCAAAGTTCTGATTTACCATATCCAACAAGCTGTTTCTGTAGGTATATGCCTTTGCTTCTCCCAATCCTCGCTTCTATACAAGTTTTTATACACAATCTTCACATATACCTTATTATAGTACTGCTACTTCTATTCTAGCAAAGAAGAGCGCATCACCCGCTCCGCCGGTACATGCACAGGTACCAACAACAGCCACCGCATGGGCCTCAGCATGGGACTCGCTGGCGGCGCTTCCTAAGAAGGGGGCTGCGTGCTATACCCGATTCTTCCTGCGCCGAACCTTGCGATTTAGTAATTAATTGGCACAAGCGAAATGCTGTCCGACACCTCTGTACCTGTTGTCGTGCCACCATCAAGGCGCCTCTGTACTGTCAAAGCACTATGCAAGTACATTGGTGTACAGAATAGGTACCACTGCCCTACCTGAGCTACGGGGCACAGGCACAAGTTGCCGAACCTGGCGCCAGAAAGCTTCGTACCGGCGTCATTTTATTGTTTTACCCAGCCGCCGGTGCCTTCTATTGGAAGACCTGGAACATCCTGGCTCATTTCCTGACCTGCGGCGGCGATCGTTGACTAGCAGCGCTGGTTAGCTCTGCAGGACGGCGGCTGGGCTAGCGGCCTCTTGCAGGCCTGGCCGTTTCAGCGTGATTGGCGATGGCCTCTTTTTGCTTTGGCATTCTCGTCATTCTTTCTGCAACGCAGCGCAATGCTCGCCCCCGCCATATAGCATACAGCTATGAACCCTGTTTCCACCTTTGTACGGAGTAGACAATGCAGTGCGTAAGTACAAGTACATGCTTGTACCAACTGCTGTGTGTACTAATAATAGGTACAGCATACGCACAAGCTTGGGTGAGGAGAGCCTTGTTGGGCGCCCCTTGATCTGGCAGAGAGTCGCGGGCCACGGCCGATGCGAGGAGCCGGCAGCAGGCTCCGTCCCGGCATCAGGCAATGCGGAATGCGGTGAGCAGCGGATACATACTTGTACTGCAGCTCGACGGAGCAGGCAGAGCAGAGCGCAGCTCTTGATCCTCTTGCGCGCGCTCTCTCCTCTCCCCGCTCTGCAAATTGGATTGTCGCTCGAGTCGTCGACATGGCCGTAGTCGTCGTAGCCGTGCTCCGTGACAGCAGCACTTCTGGTGCCTTGCATATTGCGAGCGACGAGTGATTCGCTTTGGCGCCAGACCGGCGCTGAAAAAGCAATTTCCCAGAGGCCACCCCCTTCCTCAGGAGTGGCACCCCCTTGTCTCGCTTTGCGCACATCCCTGGCATCCCCCCTCCTTGGGTTATTGATCTCCGTGGGTCAATGCCATGGAGACTGACCAGGTCCCCCCTCCCCCATGCATCCAGCTCCGTTTTTCTACCTGTCCTGCCCTCCCTTTTGACGCTTCGTTCTTGTTCATCATCTTCAGTTGCGGTTTGCCCTTTTTTATTCCTCCAACAGAGAGTTATTGTCTGCTCTCTATCACACTCTTTTTAAACTCAGGTTCATCACGCCAATTACTCTCGTTTTTTGATATATATATATCCCTTCTTGTTTTACTTTCGTCAGGTCAGTACATTCGAGGTGTCCAAGAATCGCGGTTGCTGTCTGCGGCTGTGTTCGTATAGCACAGAGATATATATCGACATCGGTCAGGATAGTTGGTCTAATCAGTTGCGATCCGTGAGCAGTGCGCATTAGAGATAAAACCGCAAAGATGAAGTACTCGATTCTGGCTGCCTCTTTGGCTGCTAGCGCTTTCGCCAGCCCTTCTCACAACCATCACCACCACCACCACGCGAAGAAGGCGGCTGCTGCCAAGGTCGAGAAGCGAGACGCAAGCGTTGTCACCACCGTCGTCGTCGGCCCAACCGCCACCCAGTACGTGCTCGATGGCAAGCCCGTTGACGCTGCCGCGGCCAAGGACGGTCTGGCCAAGGGCGAATACGTTGTCGTCGGAGAGACCCAGCCAACTTACGTCCCCCCCGCCGCCGCCTCCTCCTGCTCCTCCTGCGCCCTCCAGCACCGCTGGCGACATGAAGGCCCAGTTCATTGAAGAGGCCGTTTCCTCGTCAGCTCCCGCGTCGACTTCGACCACTGCTCCCCCGCCACCGCCCACGACCTCGGCCCAGCCCACGACCAGCCAGGCGGCTCCTCCCAAGTCCTCGGCCCCTGCCCAGCAGCCCTCTGGTGGTACCGGATTGACCGCCAACTTCCCCAGCGGAAAGATCCCTTGCTCCGAGTTCCCGTCCGACTACGGCGCGGTGGCCCTGGACTACCTGGGCACCAAAGGCTGGTCTGGTATCCAGTATGTGCCTGATTATACTCTGGCTTCCGAAGTCATCAACGAGATTATCACTGCGGTTTCTGGCCAGGGCTGCAAGCCAAATGCTATGTGCTCTTATGCTTGCCCTCCTGGTTACCAGAAGACTCAGTGGCCCAGCGCTCAGGGCTCTACCCTGGAGTCCATTGGTGGCCTCTACTGCAATGCGGATGGAATGCTCGAACTCACTCGCCCCTCGCACCCCACGCTTTGCCAGCAAGGTGCTGGTGGTGTGACCGTCAAGAACGATCTCGATGATTCCGTTTGCACTTGCCGTACCGACTACCCTGGTATTGAGAGCATGGTCATTCCCGCATGTGCCACCGCTGGCGAATCCATTCCCATCACCAACCCCATTGAGTCCGACTACTATGTCTGGGACAACAAGCAGACCTCTGCCCAGTACTACATCAACAAGAAGGGTTACTCAGTCGCCGACTCTTGCGTCTGGACCAGCGCTCTCGATAAGACGGGTGCTGGCAACTGGGCTCCTGTCAACCTCGGTGTTGGCCAGACTTCCGATGGCACCACTTGGCTTTCCATCTTCCAGAACCTGCCCACCAGCACTGCCCTGCTGGACTTCAACATTGAGATTACCGGCGATGTCAGCAGCAAGTGCTCATACGTCAACGGCGTGTGGACCGGCGGTAGCAATGGTTGCACGGTAAGCAACCCCCAAAATCGAAAAGAAAGACAAGTAGAAATAGAAAACTAACATGAGTTTGATAGACCTCGATGCCCAAGGGCGGTAACGCTATCGTTCGATACTTTTAAGACGACGGCTCCGGGATGAATCTTGTTGAAATATTCTCCAGTACTTATAATTAGATATTCGTGTGCATATTACTTGTGCGGAGCACGTGGTGGGAGGTAATCTGGGCCGTTTTTGTCGTGCGACGACCAACTTGGTTCGAAGTCTGTATAGATGGAAGGGGGACGAACTCGCGATACCAGGAGGGCCATTGAAAGCATCATTCGGCCTTCCACTAGTGCACTTGCGCCTCTCTTCTGCTGTCCCTGGCTGCATGCCCGCCAGATGCCGCGTGTGGTATATAGACATACGCCTTCTTTGGCGGTGCACAGTACTTGGATCTCATTTAATGTTGCTTTTTTTCTTGTCTCTTTGCTGTCTACGGGTTTATTGTTTCCAATTATAAAAAGTCTGCTCACGCAGCAGTTGGTTTTGGGGTGAAGATATAATGAGTCGTTGATAAATTAGAATTCCATGGCGGTTCCCGCTCCAGACTCCCTTTCCTTTCGTAGCCGATCGTTCCTCTCGTCCTGTTCCTCTTTCAATCTGGCCTCCACGTCGTCTCTGAAGCCGCCTAAATCGGGAGGGATGACCTGCATCTGAACGCTTGGCGCTCCTTGTACGAAGCGTAACTGCTCTGTAACATGCTGAACGATATCCTGTAAACGCTTCTGGGGATTGCGATTCTGTCGCGGCTCGCCCAAGATTTGTTCCAGCGTGGGGAAGAGGGTATCTTGGCGAAACTGTTCTCTCCATGGAGTATGCTCTGGCAAGATAGGGTTGATTTTGTCTTGACAGTCGATGGCTATGCTGGTCTCGTATGTCCACGCCCGGGCTACATTCCGTGGAGTGTAGCCGCCTCCACCAAAGAGAATCATGGGGATGTTCATCCTCTTGCAAAACGCAACACACGCTCCATGCCCCTGCACTTGCAGATTGAACCGACCCAGACGATCTCCTGCTAGGGAGTCAGCACCACACTGAAGGGCGATGGCACCTGGGCGAAATTTCTCAACTATCCTGCCGATGATGTTGTTGAATAGCATATCGTATTGTTCGTCCGTAATACCATCGTTGAGCGGAACATTGACGGCGTGGTGTGCTCCGGGATTATGCTCGCTCTTAGGGCCATTATCATCTAATGCACCAGTGCCAGGAAAGAAGTTGTTGGGATCGTATTTATGGAATGAGCAAGTCATGACTCTGTCTGTTGAGAAGAACGCCTCTTCGACGCCATCGCCGTGATGCACGTCAATATCAATGTATAAAACGCGTGGATAGAACCGTAGCAACTCCAGAATAGCAATGACAATATCATTAATGTAGCAAAATCCAGAGGCCTCGGCCTTCTTCGCGTGGTGTAGGCCACCTCCCCACGCAATAGCAATGTCGGACTGCTTGGAGCAAATTTTCCTGGCAGCATCAAGCGCGCTCCCGGCAGACATGGAGCAGTAGTCATAGAGGCCGTCAAATAATGGACAGTCTGAACCGCCCAGGTTAAACTTCAGATCTGGATTCTGGCTCTCAAGATCCCGTGGAACCGGCTCGGGGAGGACGGTGCCCAGAAAATCGAGATAGTCGGTAGAGTGGAATGAAGCCAGCTCTTCATATGTAGCAGCCCGGGTTACAAAGTTGTCCATTGCAAAGGACATGCCGTATGAGTAGATGAGGCTCTTGGAGAGTGTCAGACGCCAGGGCTTCATCGGATGCGTCATGCCAAAGTGGTGCTGCTCCATATCCGGGTTGCAGTGAAAGGAGACATTGTGGCCTTTGGGGCGCGTGATGCCCGATTCTTCGGCCATGCGTTTGCACTGTTGATAGTATTTTGCATTTTCCGCTTCACCAGCTAAGCCAAGAGGTTGGACGTATTCCTGAACTATGTCGTGATCAGGGTCGATGTCCAGTTTATGAGGGAGGTAGTTTGGCTTAGGAACACGGAATCTGTAGGCGTCCATGATGGGTGACGGTGCTGGGTCTGCTGAAATTAGGGAGATGGAGAGGTTAAATGGCAATAGATGATTTATTATGAGAGAAAATCACTTGTCGGTGCAGCGTCGTGACGCTCACCCCCTTGGCGGATGAGACCGTAACGCTGGGCAGAGTGCGAGGATTGGAGCTGCAGCGTAATGCCAAAGACCTGAACAAGGGTGCACGTGAGAAGCGCTGCTTTTTGATCAGTTGTGAATAGATACGCGAATGGGTATAGAGCTGAATAATGCTATTTCGGAGTAAAGCGAAGAGGAGAGAAGAAAAGAGATGGACTCTCATAACATTATGAGAGATGTAGATGAAGTTACTACTGCAGCAGTAAAGTGGACTGGGATTGGCTACGCTAAAGTCTGTTCCAGATTGAAAGAGCGACTCGGCTTCATCCAGCAGTGTCACGTGAGAGGCGCGCTTGTTCTTGATTAAGCTTTTGCAAGGACAGAGTCACTGAGGTGAGGTAAAGCAGCAGAGCAGAGTCATTATTCATTATCCTGGAAAATATTTATCATCTTCCTTCTTCTTATCAGAATCTTTACTAGATTGATCCCCTTCTCCTTTCATGTTTTCTATGACTTTATGAAATGACGAGCTGCTGGAGTTCAGAGCACTGGACTGCGAACTGCTACAGTATAGCTTTCGAGGCTCGTATTACAGAACAAGCTTTGCGGAACATTTCCGGGTGGCTAAGCCTCGGAACATGCTGGAAGCCCCTGCACCCACCACCCGATTTTGACGTACTTGCATCTCCTAGCCTGCATAAACCTCCAAGCTTGCCCCATCACTAATTCTGCATCTCCTCCGAATTGGCAGCCCAACCAGACCAACTTATTCGCTGCCCGCGCAACTCGCCGCGTCCAACTCGGCTTGTCCATCTTTCCTCAGCCGACCCAAAGCAAGACAGGCGCCGCAGTGTGAAGCGGCATCGAGGTGAGCATTGATCGAGTCGCTCTGCGCCCGTGTTTGCGTTTGCCTTGCCTTGCCTTGCGTTGCTCTTGACAACCACTCTCTGCTCTCGGAGAGGGTCCATCCACATCGTTGGAGGAGTCACTTCACTCGTTTGTCATTCGTTAGAGGCGTCTCCTTGCGGGGGGAGGTGGCTATTAGCTGGTGACAGTTTTTTTTCCCTGCCGCAGAGCTATTGTCTGTCATGCACGCCTGATTATCCGTACATCTATCTGCTGTGTCCACTTCGTGTCCCCTACTATCAGTAGATGGGCTATGCCTCTTCGCTTCCTCTATTCTCTTTTTTCTTTGAACCATCATTTTATACGGTGAATACGGAATAGACGAGGGCGCAACCACCGCATCTTCGAGGACATGGCCTAGTATTAGCATCAGCCTGTATTTTTCAAGTCTCATCTACTACTACTACTTCTTCACGGCTGTGCCGGTGCTCGTCCCGTCTCCTCTGTCACAACGTTACACTGTCTCATTCAAGAGCCTTTCATTTCATCAAATTGCATCAGCCTCAGCTCTTTTGCTAGCCCGGCCATCTCATCTCTGGCTGCTGCCGTCTATTCTTCACCTGTTTATCATCAAAAACCCATGGGCTCGGCGTTGCCAAGTCATTAACCATCATGCCTAGAGACGATTTGTCCATCGATTTTGTCAAGAGGATGCCGCAAGCCGAGCCTCTCGACCCCGGCTTGATCCTCGATGACTGGATCAACCGGGTCCAGAACCTCCCCGAAGAGATTCGTTTCATTCAAGAAGAGATTTCAGACAAGGACCGTCAATACAATGAGTGCATCCGCATGATCGAAGACCGCGATGGAAAGATCCAAAAGTGGATAAAGACGAATGGGAGTCATGAGCCTAACCCTAAAGAAGATATGCTGCGAGCCCAGATCCGCGAGAACTACAATCGGGCAGATCAGTTTGCACAAGACAAGATCAACCTTATGCAAAGATTGCAGCTCGTCATGGATAAGCACCTGCGCAGTTTGGATATTCAGATCAAGCTGCTTTATGATCGTGCTGAACCTGGGTTCACAGACCCTGATGAGGTTCCTTCGCTTCTTCGCCCCAGTGCCACTAATCACAGCGCCCCTTCAGCTCGCACACTGAACCTATCCAACAATATCAACTCAGTCGGCCCTCTGGCTTCACCTCGCAACCCCGCTCCGGGCCCTGCCAACCCGGCCATGGTTCGACTGCCCAACCAGCCCCAGATAAGGCATCCCCAGGCCCAGCAGCACGTTGTACAGCACCAGCAGCACGCGTCTTCCGCACCGGCCACGCCTGCCGCAAGCATAATACTGAACAGGCAGCGAGAGAGCTCAGCTGGTCCAGCAACGAAGAGAGGGCCACGATCCATCACAGGGCCTGGAAATCTGCCCACAACATCAAGTGGCCTGGCGAGGCATTCATCCCTGGGGCCCGGCACGCCAAAGAATGGGGCTGGGACAAACTTGGGAGCTGGAGGTGCGGTTCGAGCAGGTAGTGCTGGGCCGAGAGCAGGATCAGTTAAATCAGCGATTGGAATGGCTGGCCGCAGAGGAACCCCGACAATAAGCGGGCGTAAGAAGCCACCCAATAGGTCATCGCTGTCACGGGTGAAGAAGGCGTCGAACAGAAATTCACCAGCCTCAACGGCTGATAGTGACTTGTCAGACGCTGGAAGTGGTAGTGGCGAAGAAGATGACAGTATCGAGCCAAGACCGAGGACCAACTTGGCTAGGGATGGCAAAAATGGTAACGAAGCGCCAGGAGATGCCGATGACGATGAGGACGGCGGCGATGACAAACAGTATTGCTTGTGTTATAATGTGAGCTATGGAGATATGGTGGCTTGCGACAACGACAATTGTCCATATGAGTGGTTTCACTGGTCATGTGTTGGACTTAAGAGCGAACCGAATGGCACTTGGTATTGTCCCGAGTGTACCGAGAAGTTGCGCAAGGGGAAGTAGGAACGAACGGTTTGTGTAAATAGTTTGAACATCAAACCTGTAATCAATCATCTCTGGCCGAAATGTTGCCTTGATTTTTTTGATTAGTATAGCCAGCGAATTGCGACTCAGAGTTTCCACTATAGTAGATTTGCCTCTTGCATTGACATAGTGTTGGGATAGATGCAGCCATGTGTTACTGATGGCCTTGGTCTTGCAAGATACAGTGAACTACGCCACGTCGTACTCCTTCACTCTCCTCTCTCAACTCTGATACCACAGCACCCTTTGATCGGGCTGCCTCGATAAAGTCGTCCAGTGAGCCACCGACTCCGAAATATAGCTTTTTTGCAGCCACATATGCAGCCGCTCGAGCATTAGATGCCTTTTCACGTTCCAGGATGGTAAAGACGAGCTGTGTGAATGCCTGCAACGCGAAGGGAGAGTAAATTGTCTCTGCCCCTACCATGAGTGTGGTTGGCGCCGGAAGATTTGATGAGAACGCCGGTAAATCGTACAAACAACGAATGAACTCGGGTGACCACGCCCCAGAGATGAATGAAAAATGAATGCCGCTGGAGGACAGGAACTGCTCGAATGCTTGGATAATTTCGGGCGATAGCTCTAGCTCGCCCTCAATGCTGAATGCGTTCTGAAGCACTGGGTCGTGGGTGTTTTCAAGGGCCCAGGCGAGGAGGAAGTTGGGCAGCGTGACGAGGCGGAGGACGGATGGGTTGTAGTCGGCTAATATGAAGGAGAGGGGCTTTTGATGCCATTGGTTGCGTGAGATTCTTTTCATGACCCAGGTGAACATTGCTAGAGAAGGGAGGGCAGTTCCACAGCCGAGCTATCAAATAGTATATGAGTTAGTTGAATGTTATACGTGAAACAAGAAAGGGTGAGTGAATCAGATGATTTGAGCAAGATGCCATCTCTCTCTCTCTCTCTCTATCTTTTTCATCTCCTTTCACGTTTTGCTTACCTCAATTACACGAAGCGATGAGGCTTCTTGAGCGGCAGTCAGTTCATCCTGGGCGGCAAGCACTTTGACCAGGTCGATGCTGCTCTCCCAGCTCTTGAAGCCGCCTTCGTAAATGCCCGTCTTGACATCGTGTTTTCCAAGCCCGCCATCGTCGACGCGGTCCTCTCCATTGGCCACCTCGTCATCCTCGGCCATGAGCTGCACTCGGACATCCCACAGCTCGCGACGGGGCAGCCGCAGTTGCGTCTCACTGGCACCAGCATCGGTGGCCTCAATGTCGAGGAGATCATAGGCGATTTTGGAGGGCAGCTGGGAGAGGAAATCCGAGAGGCTGTGCAGCGTGGCTGGCAGCTGTGGTTTGCCCGGGACGGGAAAAGCGCTGTAGGACATTGAGGCCGGGGGCTGAGCTGCGGGAGGGGCTGATGTCTGAGACTCGGTGATGTTGTCGTTGTCTATATCGTCTCCGGAAAAGCCAAATGAGAATGACATTGTGACTGGTGGGCGTGTGGAATGTATTTATATGTATATATATGCTCCCGAAATCAATGGATCAAGCAACAGTTTATAAGCTCCTTGATAATGTATGAAAATTTTAGAGAAGGAGAGTTTTCAAGTAATGAGTGAGAAAATAGATGGGCAAAATATTGAAAGTGGTAGAAATATTTCAACAGATTCAGTGAGTGTTGTTTGGTGGGGCTGCCGATTTGAGCTTCTCTGCTGTGTCTGCCAAAGAGAAAAAAAAACTGGTTCGGCGCTGCGGATCCAATTTCCATTAGCCTTAGAAATCATTGGCCGCGGGCGACTTCATAGATGCAATCATGTCTCGGTGGTAACCAGCATGGTGGTACAGCGATTCTTATTTCCCTGCCTTGTAACAGTTACCGAGGCTATTATGCTGCCTGCTTGAAAGAACCTGATCCAGCAAATTCGATCACCTTTTCTAGTGTCCTGAAGCAATTCATGTTACCCACCATTGTTTAGATTCTTGCTCAACTAGAAGTCGCTGTATAAATAGCATCTCGCCCATCCGTCACAGAGGCAACCCTCTCGCAACTATGCGCCAAACAATCGCAAAGCTGGCGTCTGCCTCGGCCGTGCAGAATGGTCTACGGCCAAAGCCCATGGCCCTATTGCCGCCCATTCCCCTTTACCGACGGCTTCTGCGCGCTCACCGAAAGTACCTCCCGGCAGAGATGAGGCTCCTCGGCGACCAGTATATCAAGGCCGAATTCAGAGCTCATCGCAACGTGGATAATCCTGCGCATCTGGTATGTTTTTTTTATGAGGGGAAGATGAGACGGTCTATACCCTTTCTTTGCTTCCAATAGGAGTATGCTCTTTTCCTCACAAGTGAATGATTCACTGATCTTGAGTTTCCAACCTGTTAGATTGGCTTCCTTTCAGAGTGGCAGATGTATGCCCAGCAAATCGAGGGCGAGTCTTGGGTTGGTGAAAAGATTGACCAGGGCAAACTTCAAAAAATGAGTGGTAAGTCTCTTTGCCCGATGGCTCTTGGTAAAGTGTGGAAACTCATTCGTGTACAATCTTCTAGATGAGCAAATCCAGCAGTTGTATGAGTTGATGCAGGCCATACAGAAGCATCGCAACGGGGAAGAAACTGAATAGTATGCACTATTGCTGGCTTGCGTGAAATAAAAACTGTAGCATTAGACTGTATATTCAATAGCAACTGTATATATATACCCATCCATCTATACGCTCATATGCCAGTGTGTGACGTCTATCCAAAAGCACCAAGGGTATCTATCTACTCTAAATCGCACATTTATCGCCCCAATGCTTCAGCAATCCATGTTGCCTGGATCGCACTGACTTTCTTCGCGTAATTCTTATTTGTATACACATGCTCAAGGAACATGATGGCCTCTTTCTTCTGCCCGTGCATGACGCTGGATGGGTGAATGGCAACTACATGCTTACCATTGACCGTCACAAAGCTTCCATCGGGTGCCAACATGGCCGTTCTCATAGCAAAACCCCTCAGAAAGCACTTGATCACTGCCTCTGCCTTATCAGGTGACAAGGGAGTAAACGGCTGAGGATCAGATGGCGGCATCTCCGAAAGGAGCTTCTCCTTCAAACACATCCCTCGTAGCTGTCGACGAATATTCAACGCTTGCTTCATGTTGCGAATATTGATTTTGCGCTTCTTGCACCATTCTATTCTGTCCGAGTTCTCCGCAGCATACAGCTGCATAGTGGTCAAGTAAGTGATGATGTCTCCCTCTCGTCTCTGAAGATCTTTTCGGTGCTCCTCTACCTCCTCTGCGCCTTCCTCGGATTGTACGTGCATGAAGATGTCGTCTCCGGATGTGAGGCATGAGATGGCGTCGATTACTTCCAGAACGCAGTCAAACTCCGGTCCTGAGGCGGCGAGGATAACGGCACCAAGGGGAGCTGAGAGCGGGAATCTAGCCATCGTTTCTCCCGCCGGTGTGATAGTGCCGTCATCGTTGAGGGCGCCAAGGAAGTGCAAGTGTAGCAGCGCCATTTCTATGGACGCGGTTTCTGGCGCATCTATCAGCGGAAAGGCCAGTACATCCTGGATGCCACGAGCCTTCATCGTCAGGACAGCTCCAAGAACATCATTCCTCAAAATCTCAGGAAGATCAGAGCCTTGCATCATGTCAAAGGCCTCTTCAGTATAAAGTCTGAAGCACTTGCCTGGTCCCTCACGGCCTGCACGACCCGCACGCTGCACGGCGGATGACTTGGAAATAGGCTTGGCTAACAGCGATTCCATGCCCAGCCGCGGTCGGTATTGCTTCACCTTGGATTTGCCGCTATCTACGACATATCTCACACCAGGGACCGTGACGGATGTTTCGGCAATATTTGTAGCGAGCACGACCTTGCGTGTCATGGGAGACCTGGCCGGCTGAAAGGCCAATCTCTGTGCTTCAATAGAAAGCTGTCCATATAAGGGTACAGCAATGATTTTGGGCACGTTAGACGCCAGAGTCGTAGCATACTCCTCAATCAGCCGCTGTGCAGCTTCAATATCTTCCTGGCCGTTGAGGAAAGCCAAGATATCTCCAGGTAACGGCTCTTCCACGTGAATTTTGAAGATCTTCTTCAATAGCGCATCTTGGAGATCCGCAACCGGCCGCGGTTCGTATGAGATGGTGACCGGAAATTGCCGACCCTTGATCCGAAGCACCTCAACGTTGCTCGCCTTTTCTTTCCCTGGCGTAGCCCCGCTGCCGAAGAACTCTTGAATAACGCCCACTTCAGCTGTAGCGCTCATGATGATGACCTTGAGAGGGATGCCTCCCCTTTCCGTTTTATCTCCAAACAATATCTGTTTCAGAAATCCGGCCAGGAGGTCGACGTCCAGGCTTCTCTCGTGAATTTCGTCAATGACCACTGCACTGTACTGTTTCAAGTAGGGATCCCGAAGAAGCTCCTGCAGCAGAGTACCCTCAGTTAGAAATTTGATGCGGGTGCCTCGTGGCACCTGGTGGTCGAATCGAACTGAGTATCCCACGAGCCCATCTGGCCGCCCTTTGCCAAGTGGAGTGCCAGCTTCAGTTGAAACGCGATGCGCCAGAGTCGTGGCTGCAACGCGCCTCGGCTGTGTAATAGCAATCATGCCTCCAACATATCCGTCTTCCTGCCGGCCTGGCAGCTTGACCTTGTGTCGTTTGCACCAGGGTTCCTGATAGAGAAACTGCGGCACTTGCGTACTCTTACCAGAACCCGTCTCTCCCACAATGACAATAACGTCGGTACCTATGCGCTTCACAACCGATCGAATCTCATCTTGATGCTGCCATATTGGTAACTCGCGGCGAGTCTTGAGTAGAGCTTGATTCCCGGTTCCATTCGTGCTTCGTGATTTGTTGTATGTCCCTTTTTTTGTCGAGCAGACTGGGCTTAGCCGTTTCTTCTATCGTTTGCTTTAACGTAGAGTTGGTTTGCTGTTCTTGTGTCGAGTTTGGCAGGATTGGCAGGATTGGCTTAGGACCGCTGCTTGCTTCGACTTGTTTCTTGGGTCGAGAAGGTGTAAGATATCCTGCGACTGAGATGGTTTTGCCTCCAATTGTGACAGACCCCGAATCTTGCCGCGTTTTGCGCCTCTTGGCAGCATGCTCTGTCGCATTTGGGGCAGCCATCATTGATTGGCAGAGCGAATGGTTGAAGTATAGAAGAGCCGCAAGATTATATCAACAATGGCGCATTCAGTGGTCTATTGGACCATCAAAAATTCAAAAATTTCTGGGTAGCAGGCTAAGCTAATTGGGACGTGGGAGTTAGCGCTCAGGCAACTAGTCCGCCTACAAGCGCTGGCTATAAAAACTTTATTTAGAAAAAAAAAATATTTTTCTGCATTATATCATATTAGAATAAGCTGTGTTAATATTTTCTAACCAATATTTTCTTAATAAGTAATAAATAATGCATTCTCTATATGTAAATAAATATTTATATATTTTTTTCTAAAATCACTGTTTCATACATGGATCGCCTACTGGCTAAATATAGCCTGGAGCAGCGTGGAAGGCTGAGAGTGGACGAGCGCTGAGGCTTACTGCAGCACCTGCGGCGGTGTGGGACGGCCCCAACAGACCCCAGGGTCTTGGGCTGTTCTGCGGCATTCGCTAGCGTCCAGGACGGAGTACGACTGCAGGTGGGTGGCTCAGATAGGGAGTTGACACCCAAGCCTTCACCACCGCATCTTTGTTCGCCGCTCGTGACATCTCCTTTCTCTCTGCATCCACCAATAACTACCTGCTCTACCATTATTTCTTTCTTTCTTTCTTTTGTGGCTCTAGATTTGCATCTCGGTTTATCTGAATTCGACAACCCCCCCCATAGAACACGATGAAGAAATTCGGCTTCGGCAAGAAAGGCGACGACGGCGACGACACCAACCGAAATGCCCTTTTTGGCAGCCGCAAGAAGAACTCGACGCCCACTCCCTCGGAAAACCCATATGCCAACCAAGGAGGCAACGATCCATATGCTGAGCAAACCAAATACGCAAACATGGGCGCCCGTCCGTCACCGCCTGCAAATGGCGGCTACAGCCCATACCAAGGAGGACAGAGCCCGGCCCCTCAGCAGCCTGCCGCCTCAGGGTACGGCAGCGATCGATACGGCTCAGGTGGTGGCTACGGCTCCAACCGCTACGACAGCGGCCCTGGCTCAAACCACAACAATGCTCCGGCAGCGGGGGCTAGAGGCCCTGGAGGCTACGGAGGCTTTGGCCGTGATGCGCCAGACAGCAACAGAGACGCCCTCTTCGCCGGCGCACAGGAGCGGCTCGAGCAAAAGCAGCAGCAGGCTACAGCGCCTGGGGCTGATTCACAGTCGGGTGGCTCCTATGGAGGCTATGGCGAGCAGCGGGAATTGACAGAAGAAGAACAGGAGGAGGCTGACTATCAGGCTATTCTGACTGAAAAGAGACAGGTTCAGCAGGACAGTGTTGCTTCAGTGAGCCGCTCGGTGCAAATGGCCAGACAAGCCAACGAGGTCGGACGTGCTACTTTGGCCCGTCTTGGCGCACAGGGAGAACGGTTGCATAACACGGAAAAGAACCTCGACCTTGCCGCCAACCAAAATAAGATTGCTCAGGACAGAGCAGCCGAGTTGAAGACGCTTAATCGCAGCATGTTTGCCGTCCACGTTGGAAACCCATTCACGTCCAAGCAGCGCCAGCAGAAGGCCGATGAGGATGTAATGAACCGCCATCGGGCTGAGCGAGAGCAGCGAGAGATGACTCGGCGAGACGGCTACGCTGCCACCCAGCGCATGGAGCAGAACATGCGCCAGATTGGCAATACAGGGGGGGAACCGGGCAAACCGCAAGAAGGATTACGGAAAATTCAATCTGGACGACGAAGAGGGCGCTGACGAACTCGAGGATCAAATCGATGATGGGCTCACCGAACTCGAGGGACAAGTCAAGATGATGAACATGGTCGGCCGAGCCATTGGCGCAGAGGTGGACGTCCAAAACAAGCAAATCGATCGTATTATGAATAAGGTATTTCAATCCTGGATCTCCATCTTTACACATGTTCTACTTCTTTGCTTGGTGCCAGATGGCTAACGGTTTATTTTCCCAACAGAGTGACGCAGTTGATGATGCTACAAGAATGAATAGAGAACGGTTGGCCCGTATCAGGTAAAGCGATGAATAGAATTTCGGTCTTATAGACTGCTGGGTTTTGCGTGTGTGTGTTTTCATAATATGGTGTATTTCATTTATTATATATCTTAGTAGCTATATATATTACATGAAACGTTTAATATTGCTCGTCGTGCAACGCCTCTCGTACTATCACGCAGCAACGCAGTCCATCTTCATTTCCAATTGCAAGGGGCTTTTGACAAGGCTTAGCTAATTCCTCCCCAGGCATCGAATTGCCACTACAAACATCTTAGTCATAGCTCGATCTGTATCCGGTAGTTCCCAAACTCTACCTTGCGTCTATACCGCTAGCGGGCTGCATCAACCGGTCCTCTTAATGTACCTGCTCCCCTCGGCCATGCGTCAGGAGACACCGTCAAACTGTGTTGACTCACACATTCGCGCTGAGCGCGTTCGCTGTCAGTGGCTTGGCTCCTCCATGCTCATTTCGTTGACGGGCTGATTTTTGCTTAAATACTCGCATTTCTTAATCCAATCTGCATTCCTTACCAACTGCTCAGCACATGCTCCTACTATTCTCATTCCCTGTTTCTTGATCATCAGGAGGCTGTTTGCACCCCCTGCCGTTAGTATCGCAGCTGCTTACCATAATGATATCCCATGACCGGCATTGCTTTACAATAGTACATCGGACCTTCATAGTATGATTCAGGTTGTCTCAGTAGCGGAAGGGAATATCCATATCAAATCGTTATAATCGCTTTCAATGGCCTCAGTCTTTACCTACGACCCGGATCCTCCTCGGGTCTCCTCGCCCTGGATTCTGGCAGACGACGCAGACACTTCTCCGGCATCAGGTGCGGCGGTGACTCAGACCGGTTTGCTGTCCGAGTATGGCGTCACGAGGCTGGATGCAGAGCCGCAGACTGGCCCGATCGAGTATAAGCTTCATCTACTGCTTCGATCAAGACGCGGTTATGTGTACATGAGCACGGCGGACCAGAAGAGAGACAGGTTTCATGCGCAGCCCGGAGACGGGTCGGCGCTGTATTCGGCCTCTCCAGCTTCTTACTCGGCCTCTCCCACTCCTGCATCGTCGAGCCAGCCTCGCCAGGAACGGCTCCAGCGCCTCACGACGCAGCTGCTGTGGCGCCTGCAGCAGTCGTCGCCGTATCATGCGTCGAGTTCAAGAGAGGTCAAGATCCCGAAGCTGCCTGACGGCAGCACAGACGCAGATTCGCCTGATCTTTACGGCACTCAGATTCCTGGCCTTGAGGAGTCGCAAGGAGCTCTATACGAGATTGGCGTTTCTGACGATGGACACCTTGTCGGACTGGCCAAGGACGAGCTGGACGAGAGCATTGCGACTTTGAGAATCATGGCAGCTAGCCTCGGGTGCGGCGTTACTGTCCTGCGAATGGTGATTGTGGGTGATTGCGAATGGATCGAAATAGCCGACCTCAATGGAAATGCTTCTCAGGGACCGACTCAGGTCGCCAAGCGGGACAGACTCTGGGTAGCCGAGGCACTCATCACGCCCAGCACTGAGCTGCTACATTCAAAGGATACCAAGCGTTACACCGAATCTGCTGAAGGAACTCCCGTGGATTCTGCTGCGTCAACCACAGTACCAGGCCATGGTAAATCTACAACACCGCAACTACGGGTTACCCTGACCGGCCCCATAGCATCGGGAAAGTCCAGCCTCTTAGGAACGCTATCTACAGGGACTCTGGACAATGGCCGGGGCAAGAGTCGCCTAAGCCTACTGAAGCATCGTCACGAGATGGCGTCCGGAATGACCAGCTCCATTGCACAGGAGCTCATTGGATATAAAGAAAGACTCATATTCAGCTTTTCCCATCGCAATATTGAATCATGGCTCGACATTCACGACTATGCCAACGACGGTCGACTTGTATTCATGTCTGACTCTGGTGGCCACCCGAGATATCGACATACCGTGTTTCGCGGACTCATGAACTGGGCACCCCATTGGATGGTCCTGTGCATTGCTGCTGACGATGCTGAAATGACGTCTCGAGCCCATGACGTGACAGCACCGGCACCAGATTCAGGGGAGACTGATTTGGTCAAGGCGCATCTGGATCTCTCGCTCAAACTTGACGTTCCATTGGCAATTGTCATTACAAAGTTGGATCTCGCATCCAAGGTGGCCCTGCAAAAAACCATGACCAAGATCCTCGGTGCTATACGGGATGCGGATCGTGTGCCAAAACTCTTGCAGCCTGACCAACAGCCACGAGACCAGCTGTCAGAGATTCCACAGACTGACTGGGACAAGGTGCAGAGCTTTGTTGGAAACATATCCGAGCAAGATTTGCTGAAGCGTGTTCCTATCGTGTTTACCAGCGTTTTGAAAGGGGTGGGCATTGGCCTTGTCCATGCTCTCCTTGCGAGCCTGCCTTTACCTCCTGCGCCCACGTCGCATAGTTCCAGAGACGCAAGCCCTCAGTCAGAGCAACCGAGAAATATATTCCATATTGATGACACGTTCAGCTTGCCCAGATCTTTTGATGATTCGCTGGCAAACTTGGACGGAGTTATTGTATCCGGCCATGTCCGTCTTGGCAGCTTTTCTATAGGACAAACCATTGTTGTAGGGCCATTTTCGTCGAGCCATGCGCTTGATCGTGGTTCCGGAACTGAATATCAATCATCACCTGAGGGTCGTGGATCACCGGCACTGCGCGCGATTTCAGCTACGCATTCCAATGGGAACAAGAGTGGTGGCTCAGTATCCCCGTCAACAGATTCGGATGAGTGGCAGAAAGCACGCATTGTGAGCATTCGTAACCTTCGGTTGCCAGTTGGAACATTAGAAGCTGGCCAGGTTGGATCGATTGGGCTTGTCTTCGAGACAAACCACAGCGATCTCACAGTCCTACCTGATCCCCCTCAGATTCGAAGAGGCATGGTTATTAGCACTCCAACTATGGACATGCCTGATAGTGAAATGCCGCTCCACGCTTCCCGTGGGTTCACTGCAGTGTTTGAGGAGGACGGTGCTCAGTTCCCACCTTCGGGCACACTGGTCAACGTTCTCTTTGCCTGTGTCAGGACTGCTGCTCGGATCCTCGATGTTTCTGTTCAGCACCGCGGCGAAACAGGCGAGACAATTGGGCCCCTCGACGCGGACCAAAAAGCAGAGACTACAAAAGACTCTTCAAGAGATACAGTAACAAAGGTAACTATAGAATTAGTGCACAGTCGAAAGTGGGCTGAGCTAGGGTCATCAGTGATTATCATGGGAAACGGTAGCCACGATGGATCAGGGTTGCAGGGTTTTGTTGGAAAGATTACAGACGTGGTATGTTAACACTCGTTTTCCGTGTCAGCAGTGGTATATATGTATGCGTGTGTGTTGTGAGAAGCGTTTTTTGATGAGCGTTGAGAGAAATCAGTGGGTCGTTATTATAGGCATTAAGAATAAATTATTGTTTTGACAGATATCGTAATGGCACATCCGCATCATTGCAAAGTTCGCTGGCTATCCTTTCCCTTCCTCTTTCCCTTTCCCTTTCCCTTTCTTTCCCTTCTTTCCCTTTCCTCTCTTAAGCTCTCACTAATCCGTAGAATAATGTCCATGTCAGAATGAATCCAGGCAATCCATTCGTTATGCCGCCTGTCCAGATATCAAGGGCGCCTCTGTAATACCGACTGGTGTCGACGACGCTGCGTCCCTCTGCCAGAGAGCCCGGCGCCAGCTGAAAGGTGTAGAACAGAATGGTTGTTATTATTGAGAAGACGATGTAGAACAAGAAGCCGTAATAGGACTCGAGGCCAAGAATCCCTGCGCTGACACCAAAGAGAGACGCTGTCAGGCTGTGGAGATTGGTGAGGACCTGCATCGCGGAGGTGGAGGTTAGCACGTTAGTTGGGATGGTAGGAAACCCTCATTCGCGGTTGCGAGAGGAGTTCGGGTTGAACGCACCTTGTTGTTATGGACGATTGAGTCCCCAACAACGGGATTGATTTGAAGCTCTTGTTCCGACGACATTGTTCCGGCGATGCTGGATTCGGCGCATTCATGCGTATATCATACGGCACTGATAAGACAGCTTGGTGACAGCTCAGATGAAGTAGCGCGCAGGACCAGGAAACGCGGGCCGAAGGCATCCGAAAACGACATGCGGAAAGGTGGGCGTATTCCAGCAAAGGTACGTACCTGTACATACGACGAGGGGCAGTCAACTCGGCATGACGGTCAATCGGCTTGGATGGTGGGGTTTCGAGCTTGCGGTTTGCCTTTTCCATGGCTGACTCGGCTCACATGGACAGCTTGGGCTCCTACAATATTCAGCTACATATAAAATTCCATTCATTTCCTTTTCCCGCCAAGATGTCCGAGCACTCTTTTGAGCCATTGAAGAACGACCTGCTGCTGCGAGCGGCACGGGGTGGGTTTATTGCCTTCTGAGTGTCTTGCGCAGCCTGCGAATTGAAGTTTGTTGCTTATACGTATATGTGCGCTGTTGGATAGGCCAGGTCGTGGAACGACCTCCCATGTGGGTGATGCGCCAAGGTGAGTTTTTGTCTTTCGAGCTTCTCCCTTTGAAAAAAGAAGGAGTCGCAAAGAGAAACACTATCACAAGGGGAACAGCCCTGTCTGACAAGTTCTCTTAGCTGGCCGCTACCTGCCCGAGTATCATGAAGCCAAAGGCTCGCGCGACTTCTTCGAGTGCTGCCGAGACGCCGAGGTCGCCTCCACCCTGACGCTGCAGCCGGTCGAGCGATTCGAGGGCCTGCTGGACGCAGCCATCATCTTCTCCGACATCCTCGTCATCCCCCAGGCCATGGGCATGCAGGTCGAGATGGTGGACAAGAAGGGACCGCACTTCCCGAACCCGCTCCAGAACCCGCTCGACGGACAGTACGAGAAAGTTCTCGGCGGCAAGGTCGATGTGGCCGCTGAGCTCGACTACGTGTACAAGGCTATTACCCTGACGAGGAAGAAGCTGGCGGGCAGAGTGCCGCTGATTGGCTTCTGCGGTGCTCCTTGGACGCTTTTCTGCTACATGGTTGAGGGCGGTGGCACGAAGCTGTTTGCTCAGGTCAAGACTTGGATTTACAAGTACCCGGAGGAATCGAAGAAGCTGTTGGCCAAGATTGCCGATGTTTGCGTGGACCATCTGGCTCACCAGGTCAAGGCTGGAGCTCAGGTATGGCTTTCATTGTTCAATCCTCACCGCTTCATCTTTTTCAGTAGCATTCTGCATCATTTCATTATCTCGTGCAATGAATCGGGTAGCTAACGATGTGTATCATCCAGTTGGTTATGGTGTTCGATTCGTGGGCTGGAGAGTTGGGTCCTGCTTCTTTCAAGCAGTTCTCTGAGCCCTACCTCGCTCACATTGCTCAGAAGCTTCCTCTGAAGCTCCAAGAGCTTGGGCTTGAAAAGGTGCCCATGACGGTGTTCCCCAAAGGCGCTTGGTTCGCTCTCGACTCGGCGTGCAATCTGGGCTACAACGTTGTCGGCATGGACTGGCTGCAAGATCCTAGTGAGGCTGTACGAATTCGAGGAGACCGAAACATTGTTTTCCAAGGTAACGCCGACCCTGGAGTGCTGTACGGCACAAAGGCGGCCATCACCGAGGCTGTTGAGACGATGGTCAAGGGTTTCTGGTCTGGCGAGAAGAAGGGCTGGATTGCAAACTTGGGACATGGTAAGAGATATGCCCATCTTATTTATGTGTCTGCGTTTACTGAATAACTTGTGTCTATAGGTATTACACCAGGAGTGAACCCGGAAAACCTGAAGTTTTTCTTTGAGGAAATTCACCGACTGACAAAACCTTGAAAGCCGACCCAGGGAAAAGAGAAAACATAATAAAACAAAATAAAACAGGCAACATAATGAAACACGCTCTCCACTCAGCGACAGAACCAAGTAGTAGTTAGTTGTAATGATAGGCCACGTTATGTTGTAACCAAGAACATAGGTATATATATATTTAAAAAAAAAAAAAAAAAAAAAAAAAAAAAAAAAACACCAAACCCGCTCCGTTAATGGAAAGCCCTTGTGGCCTCAGATGATGTTTCCCAATTAAAGCCCACAAGCTTACGCATTTTGAATACCGTTATACCGCCGAGAGACTCCGTGCCAAAATGTTTAACAGTCGACAGATGCGCCTCGGGAATCCCCAACACCATGAACCAAATCCTTTCTATAAAAGAGGAGAGATATAATGAAGTGGAGAAGAGACAATACAAAAGAAATGATGGAGGAAAAGAAGACACAAAAGGGGAGCTGACGGGTGCTGTCATGGCTTCCTTCCAAACATTAGCCACTTCTTTATTGCTGCGGCTGGTTCGACCTTTTCAAGTTTGTCTGTCTTGTCCAGAATCTTCTCGGACGTCTTCTCAGATGTCTTCTCGGTAGCGTCTTCGGGGGCCTCGTCGATGGCTTGCTCGCCGCTTCGGTTGCGCGTCAGCCGCTCGAGTTCGTCCTCGCCTTTGAAGACGTTGCCAGCGCCGCCGCGTCCAGCGTACTGGGCTCCTGAACTAAGTCGCCGGGGTACTCTGTACACAAGCGCGCATTGTGAGAAATTGTACATTATTCCTTGAGTGTCTTTCGCATATGCCAGAGAGATGGAGATGCCAACAAGAGTGACAGTGGGGAAGGATGATAAGTCAGAGAAGGTTACGCCTTAACGGCAAGGGATGGTGTGCAGAACGGGAAAAGAAAAATCCATCTCTCGCAGCATGCTGGAATATCCTCAACTTACGCTTTGACGTCCTGGCGAAGACGAGTTTCGTGAGGGTCGTCGTTCTTGGTCATGTTGCCAGTGCCGCCGCGGCCCGTCGTCACAACGGCTGTTTTCAGCACCGGCGTCTCGAGATCCGAGGCCTTGATGGACGGCGACTGCGCTGCGTCGGCCATGTTGCCAGCGCCGCCGCGCCCATGGGAAGCAAACTGAGCAGTCATTGTGCGATTGTGAATATGGCCTCTTTTTTTTTTTTTCCTTCTCTTTTTCCTGTTTCGGGATGATGGTTTTGGAACGGAGACGCTTCGGCTTAGACCTCTGCGCAGAAAGGTTGAGACTATGTGAGTCGAGAGAGTTTGGGTAGCAGCCTTATGGGCGGGCCGGGTCATCTGCCACAGGGGACTTTTTTTTTTCCCTGCTGCTTGCGCTAGGGGAGGGGGATTGCCATGCGTTAAAGGCAGGGCCTAGCACGGAGAGGGATTAGCGCGGTAACAGAGCAGCGCTTCTTTGAACGATGGCATCAGAGCGTGACGCTATTCAGTACTACCTGGGAGTGCCTGGGGCATCTACTACTAAACTCAGCAGGTACGGCAGCCGAGAGACTCTCCATCCCGTCGACTTCCCTCTCAAGCGTCTGTCTCTGTTGCTTCTGTCTCTGTCGCCTCTGTCACTTTTCGCAGGATGAGGATCCCAAGATCGAGCGAGAGCGGGTGTGTTGCATCGTCATTCGTCACATCATCCCGTGCCCGGTTTAGCTCCTCCCCGCTCCCAGCTATCGCTGCCAACCGCTAAGCGCTACTGCTGCAGCTCGAGCAAAAGAGAGGCCACCACGCTGCGTGCCACGACTAATCGCAGCACATGCGACATATGCGCCGGAGCGGTACCTGCACCTGCTTGGCGCTGCTGTTTGGCACCCTGTGGAGCAGAAGCTGAGCCGCACGGGGTATAAATACAGGCGGGTAGCTGGCCAGGCCTCGCTTGGCTGCGGTATGTAACCTCGCCATTTCCGCCTGTCCTTTGACACCCCCACCTCTTCCATTCCACCTTTTGCTCTGCGTTTGCTTGTGCTTTTCGTTGCTTGAGCGAGCGAGCGGGCGAGCGAGCAAACCAGCGACTTGTCTGTTCATTTCCTGTATTGCACTGCGTCTTCTCCCTGAGAGCTGCCGCTCGTTTCGCCGCCATGAGCCTCTACGACTCCGAGGACGACATCAGCGTCCGCGTTCGCCACGACCGCTCCCCGCCCGCTGTGCGCTACGTCCACAGCCCGCCGGTGCGGGGACCTCAGTACGAGTACGGCACCACGCCCACCTATATTGGCCCCGAGCGCACCACCGTCGTCGCCTCGCACCTGCGCACCCGATCGCCTCCGCGCGATCTCCGTGATCCCCGTGATCTTCGTGATCCTCGTGATCTTCGTGAGAGCCCTCGCAACAGCCGCACAGCCGTCGGGGCTGGAGCGCCGGTGCCGCCTCCTCCAGCGCCGGCCCCAGCGCCCATTATTATCAACAACCGCATCTACAACGAGCACGACTCGGACGAGGAGGATGACATTTACCGTCGCAGCCGCAGGCCGGCGGCAGTGCCTGTCGTCTATCGCCGCTCCTCCAGGTCCCGATCTCGATCTCGGTCCCGGAGCTCCTCCCGGTCGTCCCACGGGCCTCGTTCCGGACGGATGACTCGAGATGATTGGGAAGGGGAGCAAGCACGCCGCGACCTTGAACTGATGCGCATCAACCAGGATCGTGAAAAAGAGGACCGACGTCGCGAGAAGGAATATCGTGAAGAGGCGGAGCTCCGCCTGACGCAGCGCCAGCTTGAAGTAATTAAGAAACGTGAGGCAGATGAAGAGGCAGAGAAGCGCATCAAGATGGAGCTTGAGTATAAGCAGAAGGAGCTCGAGTTTCAGCGACACAAGGAACGCGAGGCCGAAGAAGAGCAACAGAAGCGCCTCAGGATGGAGTTTGAGTTTAAGCAAAAGGAGCTTGAGTTTAAGCGACACAAGGAAGCTGAAGCGGCCGCCGATGAGAAGCGAAAGCGTGATAAAGAATATCGTGACGAGGCTGAGCTTCGCCATGCCCAGCTTGCGCTCGAAGGCATCAAGAAGCGCGAGGCAGAGGCAGAGTTGGAGAAGCGTATCAAGAAGGAAATGGAGCTGAAGCGCCTCAAGGAGGAGGAGGAGGCGGCTGAGGAGAAGCGACGGCGCGATGCCTTGGCTCACGACGCTGTTGAGAGATACAAGAAGGCCGAGGCCGACCGCATTGCTCATGAACAAAAGATGAGAGAGCAAAACGACAAGGAGTACAAGCGCCGCCTGCACGACGATCTCCTCAAGTCGGGCCTTGACGAACACGCCATCGAGGCTATCCTCAGCCAGAAGAAGGTGCAAAAGGCCCCGGCCCCGGCCCCGGCCCTGCCTCCGCCTCCGGGCATGGCTCCGGGAATGCCTCCCGGAATGGCTCACCCCCCCGGCAACCTCGCAATGGTGCCGGCTCTCCCAGCTCCGGAGCTTCATATGGAGCGCCATACGTACACGCGAATGGCACGCAGGTACCTGTCCATTGAGACGCTGCGCACTTTTAACATTGATTTTGAGTTTGACGCTGTAAGCCTTCCTTTTTTAATCGGCAATGATATGTCTTGATATCGAGCCCTGACTAATATATCTCCAATACCAACAGGATCCCGAGTATGTCCTAGTCAAGCGCTGGGTCCCCGAATGGGAGCAAGACCAGTTCTGGGAACACACCAAGCAGGTTCGAGAGAGGCGAACTAGCAGGACCACCCTAATGGTCGAAGACACCAGGCGCTCGTCTCACTCACACCACCGAAGCAAAAGCACCGACGTTGAGATTATCCGCAAGAAGTCCAAGCACGACCGCAAGAGGAGCAAGTCTCCAGGACCGCTGCTTATGTACCTGGCAGGAGCTCGTCCGTCCTAAACTAATGAATGATTTTTTTACGAGACCATGTTTTATTGCAAAAAATTGTTTTCCGGCCAGATATCTATATTTTATGTAGTCCGTATTACTGCTATTGATTGGTTTTGAGGCTGTATTTTCCTGATTGATAGAGTGGAATATTCTTGATACTCTTATGAATCTTATGACCCTTATGCAACATGTCTTCTTTTTTTTCTCTCCCTCTTTTCTCTAAATCCTGAATATCAGGTTTAGCCAAATTACATTGATTTGAGACTACGCCTTGCGCCGTAGCTGCCAGCATATCTACGGATGAGTTCCTCGTATATCGTCCATGAAAGCGCAGAGCTCAGTGCTTTGCGACTCATCCGGAGGACCAGCCCGCGCCATAATGAATGGAGGCCTTCTTCAGTGACCATTCTGTAGCCAGCATGAATCATATTCCGGTATTGGTCCGGCTGTAGCTGAATGCGCGTCTTGCAGACGTCGATTGGGTTTGATATTGCCGAGCAGATTGCGCCCGCCGAGATGGCCGAGGCAAAATTGACAGAGCTGGCCATGGAGGGGGTCATGCCGTCGTGAGAAACGAAGGAGCCCAGTTCCCTTTTCAGCATCTCGTAAATGGATACGTACAGGCCCGCATAAGGGGCGTCCCGGATGGCAGTTGCGCCAAAGCCAGAGAAGAAGCCCCGGATGCCTGCCTGGTGATGGATATCTTTGACGGCGGCCCACATGGAAGGGTAGGAGTAGAGAGTCGACTCAAACCGGACCTTGATGACGGTCAACGGCATCAGCACAAAGCCTGCCCATGTCCGTGCCACAGCGCCAGCCACCACGTTGGCCGAATTGCTCAGCTTCGGCAGCGACGACGACGAGGCGCTGTGGGGATGGATCTGCTGGTTGAGTGCATTTGACCGCTGGATGAACTCGCGGATGCTATGCAGCGACGAGAAGTAAATGGCCGATCCTATGCCTGTGCGCAGCGACGACGGCACAGTTCCCCTCCACAGCGCCCGGATTGGATGTGGCGACTGTGTCAATTCCTTCCAGGAGCTCAGCAGTGAGAGACGACTCGATTGCTGCGTCCGCGTCTTGAGGAGATCCAGCGGCTGCAGCAGCACGGCTGAAGCCACTCCCGACCCAAGGCCAGAGAGGAAGTGTTGCACTAGGAGCTGGGATGAGCAATTTCCATACAACGTGCCATTGTGAGACGCGCACCTGCCACAGCTGATTTTGCTGATGATGATGATGACGATGACGATGGTGTTGTTGTGCCCATGATAATTATATCAGAGTCTGGCTCAAGCAGAGGAGCGAGCAGATGTGATGTAGCTGAGCTTTGCTAATTGGTAAGCTACACTGCGATAACACCAAGCTCAAAGAAAGCCCTCATGTAAATATATAAACAAAACAAAAAGAGCTCCAATTGTGCGCGTCTGTGAATCGATAGCGTGGCAGTAAGATATTAGTGCTATGATATAGTCTACGGTGTAAAGGTCGATGGATTTGTTGAGAGGTTGGTTAAGGTTTCGTAGCTCAATGCATGCGGTCCAAGGTTTGCGATGACGCATCTGCGCACAGTGACCAAAAAAAAAGTGCCTGGCGTTTTACCGATAATCTCCGATGACAGACTCCAGCCGCCCGGCGAGCAGCCTATGGCGCTTGACCAAATCCACCCACTCGCCAACTCCAGCCATGGCTAACAGCATGCCAAAGTCGGCTCCGAGCCTGCCCAGGCTGCCGGCGCAGTAGAGCACCTGTGTGAGAATGCTTTCGCGGGCGACTTTGTCTTTGACGGCGGGCAGATAGACGCGGATTGGCTCGAGCAGGATGTTGACCAGGTGGATGGGAAATGTAGACAGCGCAGAGGGCAGAGGATGGAGCAGGTCGAGGTCGTCGGGGGATGCGTTGCCCAGGTTGGTGTCCACACTCTTGGACATGGAGACAATGCCAAAGCTGTGCTCTCGGAACACCTCGATGAAGCGTTTGAGAAAGCGTTCTGTGTGCTGGCCATTGGACCGCGACTGTGGTGTCTTCTCCTGGCTCAGCCGCTCGTCCTCAGCCAGGCGGCGGAGAGGCTCCAGTGCGTCGAGAGTAGCTGTCAATGTGACGAACCGACAAATCAGAAAGACGGCGGGGATCATGTCTTCTGCCGGCGCTGCGGGTATGAGATCTGGAATGGCTCGCTTGAGCCACCCCACCGTCCTCAGCGTCGCAGCCAGCTTCAGGTTCGGCGCCTTCAGCGTGTTGATGAGATCCGTGGCAAGCCGAAGGATGGAAACCTCAGACTCGCTCAGCACATGCTGGACAAGCTGTGAGTTCGGGTACAGGGCTCCAAGGCGCTGGATGTGGCCATACAGGTCAAGCGTAGAGGAGAAGCCCAGGGGCGAGATATTGGCCGTGGACGACAACAGAGTAGGGACCTGCATGAGATCCGTCAGGCGGTCGGCGTTGTCCAGCAGCTTCAGCACCTGTTTCCGGCGCGCAATCAGCTTGTTGTCGCCGGCCTTGCTGACGCTGGTGGAAAAGTGCTCGACTTGCGAGTCCAGGCTGGAGATGAGCCGGCTCAGCTGCAGCACGTTGGTCGACAGGGCCGGCACCGTTTCGCGTAGAGAGGCATGGCTTTCGGCCGAGCTGACGACCGCCTTGTACGACTTCTTGGAGAGGCCCTGGATCGAGAGCAGCGTCGAGTTGGAGGCCTGTGAGAGAAGCTGGCGCTCTGAAGTCCGCAGGGCATCAACGGGCTGTCCCGCCAGGTACGAGATGTAGTCCGAGGTTGCAGCATCCACGCTCTGCCCGTTGCCCAGCAGATCCTGCAAAGCTTCTGCCATGGCGGAAATGAGATGAGGGAGACCAAGTGAGATTAAAGGCGCATTGACTTGGGAGATGCAAAGCTCAGGTAAAGAGAGGCGCAGATTAGATGGTGTTTGTCCGAGTATTTAGCTTGCATGAGCAGGAGATTAATGCAGTTGAGCCTCTGGAGTAGCAAACCACGTAGCGCATATGGCCAGCAGCACAGGGCAGTTGGTACTTACCTTGGGCGCGGGTGGCCCATAATAGCTCGGGCCCTCCAGCAGACAGCTTAGCGCACTGCCTCGGGTAGGTTGGTGCGTTATTGGAGAGAGACCCAGTACTACAGTACATCAGAAAGCTCCACGGCAAATTAACTGCCAACTTGGCAGAGCTTCTAGGCTAGTATCTATCAATATGTGTATATTCGTATTATAATTACATAAAATTTAATATCAAATTTCTAGCTTTCTACTCGTCATCAAGGCTAGATTAAGCAGGCAGTCGTTTTTGTGTTTAAATCAAGCTATATAGTTAGTTGGCTGTATATAACAAGTCGCAGTGTAGAAACCACTGTCTTCCGTCTAGAAACCAAACGGATTTTCAGGAGCTGCGGCGGAGTGATACTATTAGCAAAGGCAGCAGCACAGCGTTGGGGGCAAGACAAAACTTACTTGCTTGAGACAGGTTGGCCCGTCGGCCGGTTGCCTGGGGCGCCAGCTTCTTCGTCTCGGGAGTCACACCAAAACGAACTGGCGGAGGAGGTCCGGTCTTCTGCGGTACAAGCGGCTGCAGTGGTTTCAATCCGTCCGTGCTACCTGTTGGCTGGAGCGGCTGCAGGCTCTGGAATCCGGTCGGCTGAGGCTGTAGAGCTGGTGGCAGATAGTTGTTGATGCTGCCAGAGCCAAAGGGAGACTGTGTCAGGCCGGGTTGGAAGCCGGTGGGCTGGGCTTGAAGACCCCCGTACTGGCTTATTCGGCTTGGGTCAATATAGCCAGGCGCGCCAGTGAACTGGGGCTGTATAAACTGTCCAGGAGCACCCTGGGGAAATTGCTGCAAGCCCTGGGGCTGGGGCCCAGAATATCCCGTAAACTGGGGCTGCAAGTTTTGGAACTGTGCATTATATTGCTGTTGGAACCGAGCTTGAGTAATGTCGTTGAGGCTTTGTCCCGGTGGCGCAACTTGGCCCTGAACGAGGCCAGTAACTTGAGGGAGGAGCGTAGGGGCGGCAAATATGCCTTGAGGGAGTGTAGACTGAGGGGCGGAGAGCGGTCGTTGCGGTGGTGGTGGCACGCCGAGTGAGCCCTGAACTGGCGGCGAGATGGATGGCGCGAGGGGTCGCTGCCTCCCCAGAGACTTTGGAGAGATGTGAACTCCGGTAAGCTGAGGGAGCTGGGCCGAAACCACCTGGTTTGGTTGTGGGACTGTTTGGAAGAAGGATGGGCTTGCTCCCAGTGGCTGTTGCTGTTGTTGCGCTGGTGGTGCCGCTGCAGCCGCTTGCTGTGCTTCGCCACCAAAGTTGGCAGCAGGAGGCTGGACGGGAGGCTCAACCTTGCTGGGCTCTAATGGCGCTGACAGTAGAGAGAGGTCCATCAAAGATCCGGTGAGCGCTGGAGGTAGAGGCGCAGGAGCTGGCGCTGGCGCAGGTGTCGGGTTGACGGAGGGAGCATCTGCCGGCGGCGAGGCCTGCGGTTTTGTCTGCTGCTCCTGCTTCGTTGGCTTCACATCCCAGGCATCGTCGTCAAACCCTCCTGTAGGGCGCTTGGGTGGTTTTTCCGGGCTTGCAGGAGATGCTGGTTTGGCCGCAGTCTCGCCAGAGCTAGACGCTTCCTTACCAGTTGAGAAAACAGCCGCATCAACCACATCGCCAGTTTGCACAGCAGGGGCAGGCCGGCCCTTTCTTGTGTTATTCCGCAGCGCTCCTCCTGGGCCTGAGAAGAGGCCGCCGTCGCCCTCGCCGTTGGCTTTATTGCGGCCGAACTTGGCGTCTAGAGTACGCATGACTTTGATGATGTCTCCTTCTCGCAGTCCTAAATTCCGTAAAACACCGGCATCGACGTCCGGCAGCACGCTCTCATCCATCGAGTCTCTCGTGAATGCCTGAGCATAGCGTTCACAAAGGCCAACGGCCACGTCGCAAGACAAGAAAAACTGGAACCAGTCATACTCTGGTTTCTTGTCGATGGATGCCCCAACGGCAGAGGCAGAAGCCTTCTTTTGCTCCGGGGGCTTCGATCGCTTGACATCGGCCAGCGGTCTCTCGTCATCCAAAGAGATGCCGGTGATATTCTCAACATATTCGAGGTCTCCGTGCGACATTTTTGCGATGGGTACAGCGATCTTCACGCCATTCATCTTGTGAAGATGCAGCTTGCCATCTTTGAGTCCAAGGAACTGCGCCTCGACGCTGAATGACTTTGATCGATCCGTCCATGTCCGCACTTTGGTTGCGTCGGGTTCTGCAGTTCGAATGTTAGTTGCACGACATCTTTTGACCTGCGTAGCGTGACTATAATTAGGGGGGAGATGGAACTCACTTGTTTTGCTCGCCGAATTGCTGCCACTGTCGGCACGTCCATTCTCGCGTCGATTCCGCTGTTGTCCCAAAATGTTACCATTGTCCGGAGTTATGAGGCTGCTGCCGCGTTTAGGCAAACGCATGTCTAGGCCTACCTGCTGAGGTTCCTTGCTAGCCTTCATTGCTTCTTTGGTGAGTCTCATCTCCTCCATGCGATTCTGTTCCACGGTTGATTTGGCTCTTGATACTGCTTGGCCCTCGGGTGGCGGCGTAATGGTACCTGAGAATTCGACGTAGCTACTCGGCACAACGCCTTGCTTGCCGTTCCTGAGGCGGCGAACTTGCCACCAGTCCTCGCTCCTTGTGTCGTCAATAATAGCCACCTCGTCACCCGCAGCGACAGTGACTTCATCTTCGCCCTGCGCCATGAAGTCATAGAGAATCGTTCCTTTTCTCTGTCGCTTTTGAGAGCCAGCCGCGATTACTTCTCTCAATCCCTCTGCTCGGGCAGCACCTGCAAGCTCTCCAAGAGAAGCCACAATTTCTTCTGCGGTGTCTTTAGCTCCGGCATGGAAATCGATGCTCTTGCTGGGGCGAACAAGCTCCATGAAGACGTGCTTCCCCTCACGAGAGTAATGGGTCATCTTCTCGGCAGTCCATTCCTGAGGAGGGTCGTCCTGAGCTTTCTCGGGTGCGATCAAGATGGTACCCGTCAAAAGATTGATGCCAAGAGTTGTCGGCATCTTCTTCTTCTTGCCCATGACTGACACCATCTCGTTGATGTTGTATAAGTGGAATCCACCAGGAATAAGGTGCCCCTTGGGCTGAGGTTCAATCTGTGACTCTCGCTGAGGCCTGGGCGTATATTCCGCGGGTGGTGAATATGCTTGAGACTGCGGTCGCGGTCGCGTGGGCAATGCAGGAGACTTGATAGACTCTTCATCTGATACCTCTGGTTCTTTGAAACGCAAAGTCGGAGGCTCCCTGACGGATGGCCGGTTTTGGATGACACTAGCGAGAGCAGCTGCTGGGTTGGCAACTGGTGCCTCGTCAGACGGCGTTGAATCATCTTCAGGAGCAGCAGCGATGGTTTGGGAGGGCGGCCGTCTTGGCAGCACCGGAGCTGCTGGCGGCGCCGGCGCAGCTGCAGGAGTGGCAGCTTGCACCTCGATATAATTGGCCGGGACAAAGCCATACTCGCCATCCAGACCGGCAAGGATCCAGTCCTCGTCGTTGGTGTCGAAGACTTCCAGCACGGCATCTTCGGAGAAGGAGAGCTCTTCATCGGTTTGGCGGGTATATTCGTAAATGGCACGCGCGTGGCCTACTGTCTCTGCCTGGTTGATGGACACGAAGGTTAGCCCATGGTACGCAATCCGATTTGGCGTCGCACATTTGCAGCCGTCGGCCGAGCAGCTTCGCAGATGCTCTAGGAGGCTGACGTAAAGGGTCGAGACGAGGCTGGGAGCTCGGGAGATGGACAGCGCCCGCAATGAGGATGGACTCTACCTTTTCAACATAGTTGTTTGGAACCAAGCCGGAGGGCTCATCTTCGTCGTCGGTGCCGGCCTTCTTCTTGGCCTTCCACCAGCCATCGTCGTTGTTCTGCTCGAGGATATACAGCAAGTCGCCCGTCGTGATGGCGAGCTCGCCATCCTCCTTGGGCGTGTAGTCGTAGATGGCCCGGTAGATCCCCAAGAAGCCCATTTCGCCTTTGATGGTTCCGTTAAACACAGCTCGACGCTCGAAATGCGGGTATTAATCCGACGCGGTGGAATGCACCTGTTGCGTGGAGTCAAGGTTTCGGGCTGGAGAGAGGAGGGCTGCAGTGAGTGACGAAAACCGAGCCAGTCCCTACTAAGCTGTGCTAGCGAGTGTACAGTACTCCATACTCTGTGGCTGCGGGCAGCGATAGTGAGTTGAAGAATACGGAGAAGCCCCCCGTAGCCAGGTTCCAGCTCTGTACGGGTATGATTAGGGATCCACCCTGCTGAGTTTCTAGGCCTGATCCAGTGACAACCGCCCGGGCTTCGGGCGCTTATTACTGTGCCTACCTACTAGTACCTAGGCATTACGGCTCGCTTAGTCACTTTACATATGTACCCATTTAAGGAGTATACTCTAAATTTCCCAGGAATGCCAATAAATTGCTGTATGATTTCCGGGCTGGTTGAGCTTGTCCATGTCGATTCTAAAACTATTGCTCTTCTCCCTTCCCCTTGAATTGGCCAAGAACCCATAAGAGCACTACTAAAAACATCACTGCTAAGAAGAGGTACTTCTGTGGCAGATATTATTAGCCTGATCTGCTATGGAATCACGTATGCTAGCGCTGGTGGCCATGTAGCTGGCACTAAATAAAGCGTGAGAACCACCGACTCTGGATACTGAGCATAACCTGCACCTCACTACTAATACAAGCAAATAATTACGGCACGGTATTCCAATTGTTGACCTCGCCTCTGTTTATTTTCTTCGGGGTTTAATCTCTTTCTTCAATTTTAACAGTATATATTTACTTGAAATGTGCCGCGACTCGGTACTACTGCTGAGGAGCTTCAAAAGTCTGATTGCATATATGGTATTCGATTCTATTTATAACACTTGTGATACAGTAGTAAAGGTACACTCTAAGTGGCCAATGCATGTTCCAACGCCAATTACCCTCTATACTCATACAAAACATACATTTACAAAAAAAAAAAAGAAAGGAAAGGAAAACGCCATCTTTCCGACCCGGATGATTTTACCAATTCCCCCTCTCCCCCTTCTTTACATCTCCCCCCTCAATTTGAGTCATCCAGTCGTCAAACTGACTTGGCTCCTCCAAGTGTTCAACTTTCCAGTCGCTGTCAGTTCCTTTGAGATATGCATCATAAGAACGTACATCTACCCCGGGAATCATTGGATCTGTGCGTGATGCCTCGGCATGTCCCCCGTGATTCCACTGCTCTTGGGCTGCACTCGATCCGCCGTGTGGAAGATCGTATCTCGAGCCGGGCGAACAGGGGAGGAGTATAGGGTCGATGCAGGCCTCCTGAGCACTCAAACCACGCTCCATTGCGGCTCCATGCAGACCGTTCACGAGAAGCTGTGGATTTCCACCAGAGAAGTAATCGCCGTCGTGCCATGCCTGGTATGGTTGGTACGAGCCAGCATCTACCTGATATGTGCGCTCCTCGTAGTATGGGGCAACCTGTACAGGCTGAGGAGCCCAATAAGCTTGCGTGGCAACGGGCCTCATGAAGACCTGCTGTTGCTCAACAATTGGTGGGTACAGCCCACTGCCCAGGTGTAAGGGCTCATGGTATTCAGGCACTTCCTTTCTCTTTCGCTTTATCTTGTTCTCCTCGGGTAGATCTCGAACACCGCTGTGTTCGAACCCGTCCTTGTCCAGTGGTATAGGCAGCATCGAATCTTTATCATCCCTCTTCTTGGAGTGAAGAGGATCATATTTGTATGAGGGAAAAGCCTCTACGTGCATTCTCCTCTCCTCCGCGGCCAGACGGATAAAGTCGCCCTTGAGATTCTTCGGCTCGCGTTTCCAAGATTCTCCACAAACTGTCGAAACTTGTTGATGGTTGTTCTTAGTGCAGCACGTTTTGGCAACGTCTTGATAGAACTTGCGGTAAAGCATGAATGCATTCAGAGGGCGCTTGATCTTGCCGGCCTTTTCAGCTTCGGCTAGCCGCACCTCTGTCGCGCGAGTGGCGAACAATTCAGCGTTCTTGAGCATGACGGTTGGAGGCAAGGATGAAATGTCAGAAAGAACTTTGCCAAGAAACGTGGGATGATGCTCTCCGCGCTTTGGAGTTCTCGTCTTTCTTGTGGCTCTTCGTGCCTTGGTCGGACGATACGCCTCTTCCTCAGAGTCGGATGTTTTCAAACTCCTATTACTCGGTTGAGCGTGGAAAGCATCCCCCATGCTAGGAAATTCGTACACTGAGCCCTCAGACATATAAGGAGAGTTGGCCTAGCAATAATTGTCAGCGAGTTGTTTCTTTCAGGTATTATGAGCAGTCTTCTAGCTGAGTAACATTGCATCGGTTTCTTACCATCATATTGTAATGAGTACCAGGCACTACACGTCGCTGTGCGTGAGATGACTGACAAGTATTAGCATCTTTGGATAAGTGAACTCGCTACATTTATTGGCTGAGCTTACTGGCAAGAGAACCTGGGCTGAGTAAGGATGGCCAGACAAGCCGAAATCTGTGTTCCCCTGGATCGCAGGACGTTTACGCTCCATGAGGGATGCTGTTGTGAGATGAATATGTTGATGTTGGAATACTGAAGGAAATAGAGACTCTGGAGGTCCCAAGTCTGAGCGTATTGAATGCTTGATGCAAGAGAATTCCGAGAGAGAGAGAGAGAAAGAGAGAGAGAGAGCTTTGAGAGTAACAGGCACTGAGGTGTATGCGAGGTACTGAGGTGTATGAAAGGTACTGAGGCGTATGAGAGGTACTGGGGTGTATGAGATATCTTCAGTCTTCTATTGTAATGGCAACAGAAGCAATATATGCGATGAGGAGATGACTCTTCTTTATGAACCAGAAAGGGAAGAATCGTTGTCTTTGTCCCAGAGTGGCATCCTTTGATGGGCTGGCCTTATACATATTCGCTCCATGCCCCACGATATCGTTCCAAACGCATGACTTACAAGGACACAAACAAACCAAGCAGTAATTATCAAAGCTTCTGCCGCATGCGGTACTGTGAACCCAATTGGCATTAATTTCCTTCATCATGGGCCACTCCGTGTACCGCAGCGCAATGCATCACGGGCCTTTGGATCTGTCGCGGACGCCGAAAAGAGATAGCCTGCGAGCGCAAGGACGCACAACCGCCAGGTACGAACTATGGAGAGGATGAGGACGGTACATAGGATGGCCATATGGCATGTGCCGAGCCATCTTTAAGTGCCCGAAGCAGCTGAAATGCGCGTTGCTAATAACTGTTGGTTGTGCGCATCGTGGGGTTGCTCGGACACGTCTTATCGGCTCGAGGATCTCACGCTGAAAGGAACGTCCGCATTTATTGCAGGCTTCTGTTTTTTTGGGAGGCTGATATTTGACAAATAATGTATACATTTTTGCTAATGACTACAGCTAGCGTCGGCTTGAAGGCTGCCAGACGAACGCGACTTATACTGTGAGTTGAAAAAAGTTCAACATCACCTTTTCCAATACAGGTGGGTGGCGTGGATGTCTGGTATGGTAAAACGACAGATGCGGCTGCTAGCAAGAGCTTTGGATGCATGACATGGAAGTTGTACCCAAACACTGATAACTACTAGCCGCTATCCAGCGAGATGGGTCCGTTACTGGGAGGCTCCAGTTTCAACTCTTGTCTTTGTATCAAGTGGATGTCCAACAGGCCTGCTAAAAGTCGGAGAAGCATTTCGGAGAAGTAGCTCGGAGAAGCAGCCTCAGCTGAGCCAGTTGCTTCCTTTGAGCGGCTATTGTGTTTTCAACCATTGCAAACGGACAGGTATCTCTAAAAATATCTTCATGAGTATTTTACTTGTAGGCACTTGACCAGCGATATCAACAAAGGTTTGAGAGCATTGTAGCCTTGAGACAATCGTCAGCCAATTCTTTCGGGGAAGGTCTATCAGGTGATAAGCTGCTTGTGAAATCAACAAAAAATCCCTTCTGAATGGAAGCAATCCTCAAGTGGAGGGACTCCATTTGTTGGGGCTAGTGAGAGAGAGGCATTAGCAGCTGATGTACTCATGTGCGCGACGAGAGAAATAGTGTTGTGCCGTCTTAAGAGACCTCCGTGGTTGTTTATAGAATGCGAACAAAGCTTTAACAGGTGGCCACCAAAACTAGTGATATGGAGCTTTTTTAGCGATCTTCGAAAGTGATCATCAGTTTCGGCCTTGCATAGCTTGCCAATTAGATAATGGGAGCTGTGGTAGGAATGGTGGTAGGAGCAACATCAGGAGCAACATCAGGAGCAACATCAGGAGCAACATCAGGAGCAACATCAGGAGCAACAGCAGGAACAACAGCAGGAGCAACAGCAGGAGCAACAGCAGGAGCAGTAGCCGCAGCCGTAGGGGTAGTAGTAGAAACAGTAGCAGCGGTAGAAGAAGTGTTTTGCCCAACATTATCTTCGAATTTGGATTCAGGTCCAGGTCCAGGTCCAGGCCCAGGTCTAGGTTCAGATTTAAGTGTAGGTCCAGGTCCAAGAGCAGGTTCAGATGCAAGTGCAGGCTCAGATTTGAGTGTAGTTTCAGGTCGGAGGTCTGGTTCGGATCCAAATGTAGGTTTAGCTGGTGGGGGGCTTTCCGGCGCTGCAATGGCATCCCCTTTTTGAAGGCATGAGGCGCAGATGAAATGGAAGTCGGGGTGATCTGCAGCAGCCTCGCTGATCCTCAGGCATTTGCTGTGCTGCCATACATTGCAGCTCTCGCACGCGACGCTGTGACTGCCGTCATCCACTTGACCATACAAGCCGCATGAGCAATCAAATACCCAGCCCTCTTCTTCGTCTTGCACGTTTTTGACACCTTCTGAGCTTTCTCTGGCTTTGATTTGATGGGGTAGAGGCCTTCCAGCTGCTACCACGGTATTATTGCCTTCGCCCGCAGATATTTGTGTGTCGTCTTCGTCATGAGTGGTGCGACGTTCTTCTCTCTTTTTCAAACGTTCCTCTCTAGATGCAAGCCTCATTTCAAGCTCTTTCTGAATCTTCTCTTGTTTTTGCTCCTCACGTCGCTGAATTGCTTCTGCCTCCCGGAGCTGTTCGGTCTCTACTCTCTCCTGCTCTTCTTTCTGTCGCTGCTCTGCCTTCAGGGCAATCCTGCTTGACCGTTTGGCATTGGCCATCTTGGCAAGTGTCTGCAAGTCCTTTTCGCGTTTTAGCTCTCTGCGAATCCTGTCTTCTTCCTGTTTCTCCAGAATAGGCAGAAGATGGTCTCGAAGCTGTCGTCGGAGTATTTTTTTCATTTTCGTCTCGGGATGAGGCCATACTATCGATGAGGCTCTGGACTTCTCCAAGCGTCACGGCAATACACTCCCAAACCATGCCTCCAAGAAAATTATCTTCCAGCTCGGCTTCGGGGCCATCTTTCCTCGAGTCTTCGAAAGAGGAAGCAGTGTCATCGATCGATTCGGATACGCGTCGCCTTTTGCCTGGACGTCGAGACCCACGGCCCGGCTTAGGCTTTGGAGGTTTATAGCTCGGAGGGGCTTCTGAAAGTCGATATACCCGATTGTCGTCAAGGACGTAATAGATGCGATCGTCTCTGTCCCACCCATATGGCTCGATTCGCTACAAGCTTAGTTAGACAGCGTAGGAAGCATAAAATAAGCGGTACGCACCCATGATGTTTGCTCTGTATCTTTTTGTTCTTTCATTTTCTCTCGGAGGAGCTCCGGCCGGGCCATGATCCACTGGGTGAACTGCTGCATCACTTTGATCTACCATATGACGGCCGACGTTAGCGGATGCTTGGGAGATTCGGCTCAACTGTAGCGCCTACCTTGGTGAATACATCGAGGTCAGAAAAGCTCTTGGGGGCATCTTCGTCGCCAAACGGATTTGATTCTGGCGACCTCAAAACGTACTGCATTCGAGCTTGGTTGTCGAATGCTTCGTGGCTTTTGTTCAGATGTTAGCCGTCAGACACTGGCTCTGGAGAGGAAGAATTCGAGTATATATATGCATACGTAAGACCGCGATGTGAAGTGACCGTTTTCAAGAGTGCTAAAGCAATATCGTCGAGGCCTGGTGAACTTGGTTTGAGACATTCCGCCTCGATATACTGTCGCTGTGTCAGCATACAGCTATGAACAAGGCATAGCAGACGAAGAAGAATTCACTCACTTCTATGTCAATCGATACATTTATCGCGATAGCTTCTCCAAAAATGTATATCCATTGACACAAGTTGGCGAATTGCCACATGTTACGGATCCGTTGAAGCAGCTCCATGACGTAGCGTAGGCAGCTCTCCAGGTAGATGGAAGTCACTTAAGGCGCCCTTTTCTTTGGCTTGTTTATATTCAGGAGTCTTTTAGGGCTGCATAATAGAAAACGTCGACCGTAAGCCGGAGTTTAGTAGAGCAAACGAACAGATGATAGCGGCGTAAGATAGCAAGAAAGCTTTCTCCTTGGCACATGTAGCAAAGCGCAAATCGCGTCTTATTGATAGGACGCGTTAGTAATTAATACTGCAGCAGGGATAATTTTTAAGCTACCAAGCTACCACCTATTTAAAGCACTGGAATTTTATAGCCCACTTACTTAGATAATCGGATTTCTAGACCAGAATAAGAAGAATTGTGGGAAACAATCGGCTCACTTTTATTCAGCATATTTGGATTCAAGTTGATACAATTAATGACTATTTTCAGAGAAAAATGGTTGCTCTATTTAACCTGCAATATCAATGAGCTGTTTTATTTCACTCATTAATATTATACTTGGGACGAAAACTCGCATATGACAGCCTAAACTTGTATACTACTCGTATTTACCAATTTCTCTTTGTAAGTCTGTAGGACAAGACATATTCTGATCCTAGCTTTACTCATAGGTTTTAGAGGTGGTAGGGGTTTTGAATTTATTATTATCCAGGTATATCATTAGATCGCTAGAAATGTTCTCGCTAATGTATATAAATAAATGCTTCCCCAGGCATTATTTGATCAAGCCTGTTAATTTCACGACATTTGCAGCTCGCCCCGTAATCAGTCAAGTTATTCAACTTCAGCTGGAAGTAGTGATCCGGCCTTCTTGGATGGTTTGGCGCTTGCTACTAATCGCCCAGGAGGTTTGGCCGGTGTATGGACAGAACGCCCAAAAGAAGCAACAGACCTACTCAAGTTGGGCCTTGAAGTTGGCTGTGGTGCGTTCGACATGTTCCGTGAAAGACCCGGCTTTGCGCTTTTTACAACGTCACCAGTGCTCCAGCGATGAGGAGAAGGAAAAACCTCTGGCCGCGCAGCTTTAATGTTCAAATGCACAGGTACGGGCGCTCGAGGAGTCGTGGATGACAATATACCCCGCCGCGTAGTCGCAGGAGTTTTACTTGGGGACTTCACCATTCCAATGTCATCAATGTCGCTGGATGCAGTCGATTCTTCGTCCGTCCCCCGCCATGCGAAGATTGGCTTCGCAGACGAGGGGAAGGACAGATTCAACGGCACGCCAGTCGACCGCGTCGGTGTTTCCATTGGCCTGGCCGCAGCGTCCGGTTTGTTGCGCCTTTCCACTAACAGATGCCGGCGAACAGAAAGTGCCCGCCAAGCGCTGCGACGGCCACTGGGTGGTTCACGGTTCGGCGTAAATCGTAGATCTTGCTCTACGCGATCAAAGTCCGGGCCTATGCAAGCCTGTTTCCAGTGATGAAATGTGCGGTTCCGTTTTTCGCTGTATTTCTTTTGCTGTACCTTGGTCGCGGTATGGGCCTGTCCGCTTCGTTGTAATGATGAAATGGACCATGCTTTGAGGTACTGCCGCTGCCTGCGAGAAGCCCACAGTTCCAGCGACTGCATATCCGCCTGATTATGCTCTTTGGCGACATCACTCCAAGCCGCCAATACGGCCTGCGTATAATGTTGGTAGGTGGCTAGCTGAAGCTGCACATCGTCTTCTGCCTGCCTTTTCCACTTTTCCAAAGCGATATCGAGCTGTCCGTAATAGTATTTTGTGTTATAAAGAGCAGCAAACTCGCTTTCAGAAGCCGCTTCGGTTGCCACTGCTCGCCAGTGGTCGAAAGCCTCGTAGAATTTTCGCTTTTTCCTAGCGGCAGAGACTTCCGTGTATCTCATCATCAAGTACTGTCGAACCATATCTTTCATCTGTTGCCTCCGTGCCTCCACAGCAGCGTCCATGATGGGTAATGTCCGTGTTGTGACAATGAATAGCCTGGCACGATTGCCCATGACCGATAACTGCGCGTCAGCGTCACTCGACCGTTGTAGAGTGCAGAGAAGATTTGATGCGCGGTATGATTTGAGGCGATCAGCACACGCATTTCGCCTCCATTCGTCTTGTACGTAATGCCTTCGCCAGCCGTCGAGGGCTCGTGTTACAGATATGTAATCCGCCCTCCACCGAAAGGCTTGCACTCGTACTGATAAGTTCCAGTTGTGGAATGTATGAATGACAGCTGCAGTGGATGACTTGGCCTTGTACGCTGATGATCGCGCCTTCACCTGGATCTGATGCTCACATTTGTCAAGAGAACCAAACAGTAGCCTAAGTGAGCCGATTTGACGCGCTACTTGAAATTGATGATTGTGCAAGAGCGCTTGGTCTTGTAGTTTTGACAATGTGGTAACAACGCCCTCATGTTTGTTAAACTTACGAATAGCTTGGTCCTTGATGGTGTTGCTGGAAGTGCTTGATTTCCACGCCATCAAGGCGCCTTGTTTCAGTTTCCTATCTACTTTCTGACGGTAGACGAGGGATATGAGGTGAGAGCACCATTGGTCATAGACGCGAGACGCCGTCCTAGCTCGATATTTTTGAGATATGGCCGTTGCTGCGAGACGGAGTTGCTCTTCCTGGTATGATACAGCTCTTTGCAATTTCTGAACCGCCGTAAGGGCCTTTAAGTGGTCGATGATTGGAAGCTGTAAACTTGGCGCACGACTCCAGCCTTGGAAACAGCGAAAGCGAATCATGTGTCTTCTAGCTACGCCTTCCCGCTCAAGCCGCGCTGCAGTCCGGTCTGCCCAGTGGTTGAACACTTTACTCGCTAGATATATCTCGCGAGCGCGGGTTGCTCTCGTGAGTAGTTGCGCTTGCTGCTGTTTCGACATTGTATTCTCGTTCTGGGAGCGAAATGGCAGTGGCAGCTCGTCCTGTATTGAATGCGACGCCAGTACGTCTATGGCATCGGTTTTGCTAGCATGTTGACTTGCTCCAATTGGCAAGTTTTGCTTGTCTTGCAATCCAGGCGTCTGGTTAATCTTGCCGTTCCCTCTGGCATGGTTGGCTTGTTTTTGATCCCGATTGTTCATAGGCCTAGGAGATTCTACTCCCAAAGGTAGAGTAGTTCGCTCTGAATTATGTTTTGAAGAACTGCGAGAAATATCGGTTTGTGGAGGCAAGGCGTGCGCTTTTACATCGTCGTAAGGGATGCCATCATCTACGGCACGGAAGTCAACAGGCAGGTGATCGAAAAATGGGCTTGGATATTGGTGATAATGATTGAGATGCCGTGTCGCAGTTGTCGAGAGCGGCGCAGAGGGATACGCATCGGCTTCCATGAGGGCGAGATCATCTTTTGTTTGGTTTCTTTTCTTATAGCTTGATGCTTCAGTGCGAATCTTTTGGAACCCGGGGTCATAGTCTAGGGAGCCAGCGCTGTATGTCCGACGCCTCGTTCGAACGGGCGCATCTTCCTCCTGTATGGGGAGATCATCGGGATCCCAGTGACCAGTATCTATTGGTTCTGGAGATAGCGGATGTTGGTGATAGTCTTGCGGAGTAGTGATAGAGTCGTCGCTGAATTCGAGAACGATGCCGATCTGGCCAAGTATTGATTGGAATTTTTCTAACAAGCTGCCGCCCCCTTGCTCGCCGCCCACTCTGAACACGAGGGCTGAGAGATGCTGGTCTGTATCTGGATCGACGCCATGCTCGGGAAGAACTTCGTCATACGCTTTGAATAATGCAGCGGCGGGCAGCGGTTTCGGGCCCGTAGCGTGATCGAGCTGTTCTTGAGCCGCCGTAATGACGGCGTGCAATATCGTAATGTCTAGCTGGTTAGTTCGAGGATGCGAACGAGAGGCCGAGGGACTGCTCTACCTCTATTCGAGTAATACGGCTCCTTGGCCGGAAGACCGCGACTGGGAGATGCGCGAACGCTATCCGGCTCAGCGCCGTCGCCGTATTGAGACTGCACAGATGCCACTGCGAAAAGATCCACGTGAGCCTTTTTTCATGTGTATTAATTGTTAATAAATGACAGCGACTTACTCGAGGCGAGAAACTATCGGTGACATTTGCTCATAATCAAGGCACTGCGGCATACATCAATGGAAAATCATGTCACTGGCAGGTAGCGGGCGCGACAAATGTGTCGGGTTGGCGAGGCTCTAGACCCAAGTACGGGCGCCAAAACACTGGGTCTGGGACATCTGCCGTTTGATGCCCAGGCGCCCAAAGCCAGAACACTTGGCGCTCAGGAATCTGTCGCTTATGCACTGTTTATTGTTTACATGTACTCCTCCAAGTCGACTTCTTTTCATGACAGTTATGATTGAAAGATAATGTGAGACTGCTGAAAGAAATATGATAGAACATGACGCTGTTTCTACAAACCGGGTCTTCTTTTTTTTCCTTTTTTTTTTTTTTTCTCGTATAGGTACCATTTAGAGTTTCATGCCGTAGAGGTCAACTGCCGACGACCTGGACGCTTAAACAGCTCAGCTTCCAGAGATCGCTGTAGCTGCTGCTAGCCTGCCCCGCCGGTGATCCAAGAGAGCACGGGTAGCGCGGAAGAGTATACACCAGCTCTCCACCTCACGAGTTCATTTCTCTTCCAAACATATTCTCTATTCTTGATATTCTAATCATACTTTTATTTTTCTATAAACAAATCAATATTTTGAATACTCAACCTGTTATTGCCTACGTAAACCACCAATGGCCTTATCTGCTCTGCGCTCGGCCATCTCGCTTCCATATCCAGTCGCCAGTCCTGGCCATGGATTCTGGGGCGAACAGACGTCAACGCTGAACTTTTGCGAAGAGGTGGGCAAATTTGGCTATGAACCATGAATTCTTAATTTATGTTTACAGTTCGAAAAACTCATCTCAGTCTCATGCACTAATTCTCTTTATTCAAAAGGACTATGCGCTATCGTGGTATTGTGCTGAGCTCTGTAATGTTAGTCCCGCCTTCAATGTTCTTATAAACCCCGATTGGGTCGTCTCTCTTTATTAACACGATGGCAGACAGTCACGAATGGCCTTTTCATGTGGCTTGGAATCAGAGGCATTAGAAACTGTATGAAGGAGGAGCATCCGTCAATATTCCTGATTTCTTATATCGGGTACATGGTCGTGGGACTCGGCTCCATCCTTTTTCATGCGACATTAAAGTGTATGCATCTCCCTCTACATACCATTCGTGACGAAACGAGCTGACAACCAGACCTCAAGATCCCATGCAATTGGTCGACGAGCTATCCATGATTTATACGACTTGCTTGATGATGCATGCTAGTTTTTCTTACTCACGCTCACAAACGTTTTCGGTTGTCCTGGGGGTTGGGCTACTTTCGCTTGCTGGATCAATCACGGTAAGTACCTAGTAGTATGCGACCTTTACTTACACGCATATGCGTCATATGAGGCATTGAAGATTCCACTCTCTGTGAGCCACGCGCTGAGACAGGAGTAGCTTTATTACTACCTTACCAAGGACCCCATCTTCCACCAGGTAGCATACGCTGCTCTGACAGCTACCGTCGTTTTTCGGAGTATCTGGGTGATGGAGTCGCAGGTCCGGCCGGTCTTACACGCCCAAGATCCAAAACGGGCCTCGAAGCTGCTGAATACGATGTGGGCCATGGTAGCTACTGGTGTGTCACCCTGAAGAGCAAGACGAGGCTACAGGGTTCAAGTGCAGGCGGCTAATCACCCATGACAGGACTCGCGGTTTTCGTTGGCGGGTTCTTAATCTGGAATCTCGATAATTTCTTCTGCTCGCAAGTGCGACGGTGGAGACATGCGGTTGGCCTTCCCTGGGCCATTCTGCTCGAGGGCCACGCCTGGTGGCACCTCATGACCGGGCTGGGTAAGTTGAACGGCGGCTTCCTCTGATTCCGAATTGTCGTGGTGTGATGGCGTTGATTGAATGCGAGGCTAACTTGACTTTGTTCATTAGGAGGTACGAGCACTCTATATTTCTTCTTTTTTCCTCACTCACCCTCGTGTCGAATGAGTTATCATCTTTCGCCCTTGAAATACTCCGTGTTAATGACTGAGCCTATGACTGATGAATCTTTTTTCCAGCCTATTATTACATCACTTGGGGCACTTGGCTGCGGCATTGCCTTGCGGGACGGGGCGACAAATACACCCTCGTCTGGCCAAGGCTGTTGACGTCTGTTCCATATCTGAAGATGATAGAAGAGGACCAGGACCAGGATCAAGACCAAGCAAAGAAATCCCAATAGACCTGGAGCTACGTCCACATAGCCCGAGGACCATACAGTATACCCGGGATGCGGGTTAAACAGGTACTGCGTCCCGCATCGCATCATCGCACTGCTTTACTTCAAGTTGTTTGTGCAGTCCATGTGTTTATGTATTATATGGTGTAATAGAGCTTAGGCCTTGAATAGCAATAGATTTCGGCGAATCCCACCAATCCGGGGCTGGGTCGCCACTGAAATTGCGCTAGTGCACCCGCCCGAATTACTAATACCGGCCTGCAGCCACTAAGGGCGCCGGCAGCTTCTCTCCGTGTATAAGCCCAACTCTCTCTCATCTCACCCAGCTTACCTGGAGACAGAAACAAGGAGAGAAGCTACAAGCAGTGAAGGCCTCGCCAAGCACTCACAAAAGCCCTCCGCCGACTCACTGAACTGACCATCGAACAGCCCCAAATGCTTCCAGTATCGCAGGGACGGCACTCGCAATAACTCATGGCCTCTCCATCTCCCCAGGGCCGCAGCTTCACCGTGCGCGGAGTCGCTGCTGGCCTGGGCGTCGGCACCGTGATATGCTCTGCCAACATGTACTTCGGCCTCCAGACGGGCTGGGTGTCCATCATGTCGATGCCGTCCAGCTTGATGGGCTTTGCCATCTTCCAGCTGCTGAAGCCGCATCTGCAGTTCCCCTTCACGCCGGTTGAGAATGTGCTGGTGCAGAGCGTTGCCGGCGGCATGGCCATCATGCCTCTTGGCTGCGGCTTTGTCGGTGTCGTAGGCCATCGCCACTCTCCCTGCTCCTTGGATTCGTTGTCCTGATTGCTGTATAGATCCCGGCAATGAACTACTTGCTAGGCGCCGATGAGCAGGGTCCCTTGTCACTGAGCATGTGGCAGCTCATTGTCTGGTCCATCGGCCTCTGTTACTTTGGTGTCGTCTTTGCCGTTCCCTTGTAAGTGTATTTATTGGTGCCTCAAAGGCAAGTGAAGTTGCAGATTCGCTGAGACGAGCTCGTATGTGCATGATATTAGGCGCCACCAGGTCATCATTAGAGAACGACTTAGGTTTCCCAGCGGCTTTAGCACCGCCGTGCTCATTCGCGTCCTCCACGGCCGAGGCCAAAGCTCTTCTGCCCAGGAACTTGATGCCGCCGCCAAGGGTGGATTTGCCAGTCTTGCAGATAGAGATGACGATCCTCTGTTAGTCGATGAGACCAATTCCAACGTAGCAGACGAAGAGCCAGAGGCGTCGCCAAAAGACGTGGACTGGGCATACAACATGAAGCTCCTGCTGGTCAGTTTCTTAGTGTCCGGCATCTTCACCATTTGCAACTACTTCCTGCCGATCTTGAGAGACCTCCCCATCTTCGGTACTGTTGCGGCCTCCGCTTGGCTTTGGACTTTGAACCCAAGTCTCGCATATGTCGGGCAGGGCATCATCATGGGGACCGAGACAACGCTTCACATGACTCTCGGCGCAGTTGTCGGTTGGGGTATTCTGAGTCCCTTGGCCAAGAAGAAGGGTTGGGCCCCTGGGCCAGTGGACGATTGGGAAAATGGCAGCAAAGGTTGGATTGTCTGGGTGTCTCTGGCCATTATGCTCGTCGATGCCGTTGTAAGTCTGGCGTACGTTGCCCTTCGGCCTCTTTTCGCAACCCATGCTACGAGAGCCTTTACTGCATTGCGAGAACGGTTCCAACGTTCTAGGGTCGCCGTTTTGTTCGAGAGAAGCCATCAATACTCCCCAATCCCTCACGGAGAGGAGGATCAGGACGAGCCAGCAACTCCCGATGATGACAATGCTTCCATTGCCTCGAACGATGAAGATGCCGGCCTAGATGACGCCCCAGCCGAGCAGCAAGTCAGCACTCGAATTGTCACATGGGGTCTTCTCGCATCTGTCTTGCTCTGTATTCTTACAACGCGCATTGTATTTGGCGACCTGGTACCCCTGTACGCGGTTGTTACTGCCGTTCTCATGGCTCTGGTCCTGAGTATCATGGGTGTCAGGGCCCTCGGAGAGACTGATCTCAACCCCGTTTCCGGCATAAGCAAACTTGCGCAGCTTTTCTTTGCTCTGATCATCCCACAATCTCACAAATCTAGCGTTCTCATCAACTTGGTCGCAGGCGCCATCGTACGTCCACTATCTTCTCCTATGACCCTCTTTGTGTTATACATAGCCCACTAACAATCATGGCCATATTTAGTCTGAAGCTGTAAGCTAAATCTCCAAGCTTCTCTCTCTCTCTCTCTCTATATATATATATATATATATATATATATATATATATGAATGTATATACTCTTGAGTATCCTTTCCTAACATCTTGATAGGGTGCATTGCAGGCTGGAGACTTGATGCAAGATCTCAAGACCGGTCACTTGCTCGGAGCTGCCCCCAAGGCGCAGTTTTGGGGACAGATTATAGGTGCAACGTGTGGTGCGCTGTTCAGTGCTTTTGCGTATCGTATCTACACGGCGTAAGTGCCCCTGATAGTCCAATTTTCTGAAGCATCGACTAAATAGTGATGATTCTTTTGGCAACAGAGTATACGAGATCCCCGGCAAACTTTTCCAAGTTCCAACGGCCTACGTGTGGATATTCACCGCTAGGCTTGTAACCGGACAAGGCCTGCCGTACATGGCCAAAGAATGGGCGACTGGAGCCGGTGTTCTTTTTGCTGTCACTACACTGGCGCGAACTTTGTCTGTCGGGAAGCAATGGCGTTCGCTGATCCCTGGCGGCATTGCCGTTGCAGTCGGTGAGTATTCATCTATCCCCATGTGATGTACAAGAAAACTTGTTCTAATTCGCATCTTCAGGCATGTACAACGTGCCCTCATTTACCTTGGCTCGAGCCATTGGAGGAATTTTTAGCTGGTACTGGTTGAGCGTACGAAAACGGTCAACCACGCCGCTCATCATCATTGCATCGGTAAGGCTTTGAGCTACACTGGTAAGTAATACGCTTGCTGATTTCATGTGTAGGGCTTCATCTTGGGAGAAGGTTTCCTGAGCATTGTGAATCTATGGCTACAGGCTCTAAAAGTGCCTCACTATTAGAAGCTTGCAATGGCTAGCCAATGACAACCTTTTCCTGTCCATTCAGTACTCATAAACTGCCTCTACCTCTCTACCTCTACGCCAACTTCCAGGACCATTTCTTCTCTTCTTGACTTTCTGTGGATTGGCCTTCAGGACTGCATGTGACGTCAATCTTCAGTGCTCTAGCGTTCTCCTCGAGAGCTGCAAAGGTGATTTGCCCAGAGATGGCACTTGGCAATGTTGAAGGAGGGTTCTTCGGTGGCACCATAAGCAGGCCTTGCTTCCAATGGGTCACGGTGCCGGATGGGCCCGTTGTAAATGCTACATTGCCTGATTTCGCCTTTATAAACACCTCGGGGGTCACCTCAGGCTCTGGCATAGGCTCACTGCGAGAAGTGGCGAAGAAGTTGTCGAACCAGATCAAGAAGCCGTCCAAGCCATCCCGAGGCCGCAGCAGCCGTGACTGCCACTTGGCTGTGAAGGACAGCTCTTCTGGCTTAACAGTGTGGAGGTCGAGTGTCTTAAAGGGGTAGGGCTCTCCGCAGAGAGCGGCCTGGGGCATTGCCTCGACCCTAACGTCATCATAGATGCCTTCTTGCATAGCTTTCATGTCGAATCCATAGACGTCTCTCCAAAATGACACAAATTCTGACATGTACTCTGTATCTTGCACGGGAGCCACCCAGATAGTGGCAGAGCTGGGAACCAGAAGGCCATCTGGCTTAAGATACTTATCTCTAGCGTAGAGGACGCTCGGAAGCATGGCCTCATACAGCAGGCAGTAGCCCATCCACTCGCTGACGATAATGTCGACTTGGTCAACAGGCAGCTTAACCTCCTCGATGGCGCCTTTGATGCAAGTGATGATATCAGAGAGGCCATTGTTAAAGATGTTTTCCGTTGCCTTCTTGATGATGTCTGCGTTATCAACAGCGATGACTTGAGCCGCACCAGCTTTAGCACAGAACATGCTCAGAATACCTACACATGGGCGTTAGCTTTTTGTAAGCTGATGAAATCATGGATTCGTGTGGCTGGTCGATGGGCGAGCTCTCTTACCGGTGCCACAGCCAATGTCAAGAACAACTTTGCCCTTGATGAGATGCTTGTTGTTGTAAATGAAGTCGCGGTAGGCGTCTGTCCTGACAGTATCCTTCAACATGGTTTCGTGGATCTCTGTAGAAAGTTAGAATTTCCACCAGAGTGAAGAACACAGCTACTGGATGCTCTGACTGACCGTTGTAGCCATAAGACTCGAAATAATAGTTTCCACGGTCCTCGCCAGCACCAGTCTTGGCCTTGGACGGATTCTGTTCCACATCGTCTCCCCAGCGGCGATCCAGGGTCTCTTCAACGGCAAGTCGATAGTTTGAGAATTGCGTCCGGACCGCCTCCAGCTCAGCCTCCAGCGCCTGCTTTTGCTCCAGCAGCTCGTCGTGAGAAGTAGAAGCGCCCGCCTGGCCGGGAGCAATGTCGACCTTGACCAAGTCGCTGTCGAGGATCTCGTCCAGGGACATGATGAGAGCATCGTTCTGCAGGACGGGCTTGAAGTAGCCGTCATCTTCAAAGTCGGCGAGCGTCAGGGTGCCTGGGAGGGCCTGTTGCTTCTGGACCTGGTTGCGAATGAAATTGACGAGCTTGACGGCTCCGTGGAAGTCCAGCTGGAGTTTTTTGATGGTGGCAATCAGGTCGAAGTCATAACGCTGCTTGCAGTGGTTGAGCATCTCAGCCCAGCTGGAGAATGTCTGAGAGTCGAGGAGAGAGACGATGGTGGTGGACTCGTCTTCAGGCTCGACATCAAGCCATTCTCCATCATCCGATACGTCGGTGGTACCAGACGACGATGATCTCGCACTCATTTTGTCTGTGTATTTTTCTTATCCAGAAAAAAAAAAAAAAACCAAGTGCGTAAAATTCCTATTCGCTTGCACACGTTTTCTTCAGTGAGAGGTGTAAGGCTCACAATGTCTTTTTTTTTTTTTTCCAACGCTGAGTAGGGTAACTGGATTGTACTTGGCTGGTACTTGCTAAGAGATCAAGGTACTAGCACAACAGGCCAAGCAACTACCTGATAGATACTTTCTCTTGGCAAGGAAAACCGTCTAAAAAATCAGCAGCTGCTAGAGTCGTGCTAAGTTAGCTAAAGGTATCTTTACATGCAAAAGATGCCCCGCCATGCCCACGCTAGAATCGGTTCTTGTACTCGCTAGGTAGACTCAAAAAAGTTCTTCCTCCACTATAGAGAGTACCGACATGGCAAGCTTCGACTGCAAAGAAGAGAAGATATCAACTACCTTAATAGCCCAGTGATTGAGAACAAGGCAAATGACCATTCTTTACGACGCATTTTAATTAAATTGAATAATATATACTGCAAAAGCGAAAAAAAAAAAAAAAAAACTGTTGAGAAAAAATCTCCAACTAGTGTTCGAACCTGGAACATCCAGATGAGGTAATGCCAAAGATTATTGAAATGGAGTCTGCTGGGCCAATCCCACGGTCACATCTGGTAAAAGGCAAGAGGTGAATTCGATGGGAGGTCCCACTCCAATAACTTTTAGTCAATAGTGCCTTATAAAGGATTAGCATTAGCGTCTAAACACTCAACCAACGCCTTACACCAATCTCTACAATCACGATATAAAATGAATTGGTACAAATAGCGCCTACACAGCTTCAAAGTCTCAAAATTACTTTATTGCTCTAAATTGGTCGATGGCGCTGCTATTTCTGGTCTTCTTCGCCCTCCTCCTCGTCGGCACTACCATCGTCTCCGTCGTCGTCCTCACCATCAGACACATCTTGTCCGAGATCCCGTAAACGACTCTGGTAGAACTCTATATTAGCATCACATCATTCTATTTTACGCGGTCCTAGGTTTCAATGTAACACCAGGTCACCTACCTTGTACTGTGCCAGCTTCTCCTCTAGATCGCCAAATACCATAAGGAGATCGTCAAGTTCGGACTGAACGGCATCCTTGGCCTCCTCTGCATCCTTCAGGGCTGACTTTGTCTAAGAAAAGCCCGTCAGTAATGAACCTGTGAGCATTGAGTTTACCATGTCTTACCTCCGTAACTTCCTGCCGGAGCTTCTCAGCTTCGGACGTTGCATCCTCCAGCTGTTTTTCCAGCTCCTCGCTCTTCTCGTTGGCCGTCTTCAGCTGTTTCCCCACCTCATTGTGCTTCTCGTTGACCGTCTTTAGCTGTTTTTCTAGCTCTTCCTTCTTTTCGTTGGCTTTCTTCAGCTGAGACTCCTGCTCTGCTAAAGCGTCTGCATGCTCTGTACGAAGGGCCTGTAATTCAACGGTCTTGGTCTTATTGGCCTTTTTAAAAAATCCCAGTTAACAATCTGTAAACGGTACTCATTCAATCATGCCTCGTAACACTTACCTTCATCAAATCGACTTCAAGTCTGCTAGCAGTCGCCCGCAAATCGGCGATTTCTGCTTCAGCCTTCTGCTTTGCTCGCTCTGCCTCTACCTCGTGTGCTTTTTGAGCCTGGCTCAATTGCGTTTGTAGTTGCTGGTCTTTGGCACTCAATTGAGTTTGAAGCTGCCGCTCCTTAGCATCTAGTTGCTTTTGGAGATGAGCCTCCTTGGCGTCCAGCTCTTTTCGGAACTGAGCCTCTTTGGCAACTAGCTCTTTGTCTTTGGCATCCAGCTCTCTTTTTAGGCGCGCATCTTTGGCTTCCAATTCCCTTTTAAGACGCGTATCTTTGGCATCTAGCTGTAATTGATGATTTTGGTCTTTGGAGTTAAGTTGCTGCTGTAGTTGCACCATTTTTTGTTCATATTCCGCGGCTTTAGCAGCATGTTGGCTTTGAAGCTTGCTAGATAGGTCCATCAGCTGTGCTCTAGACACTCATCATGGCAAGGGTATATCAAACATACCTCAGTTCTATTGCCAACTTTGCACTTGTGGCCTCGGCATCTTCCTTAGCACGGCGATGTGCCTCCTGCGCTTCATTAACGGCTCGTTGCAATGCTTGTTTGGCTTCGTTAGCTTCAACAATCGCGCCATCTCTCTCCTCTACTTGATGCCGCAAAGAATCTACGAGCTGTCTTGATATGCCTTGTTCCAAGCCATTCGTGATGACCGATACTTCCACATCGGGTGCTTTATCAATAGCACGGGCTGCTCGACTATAGTTGTCTTTGAAAAATTCAACAAATATGCTATCAAAGAACACATTGACTTCTTCTTCCCCAGTGGGTAGCGCAATGAGAGTCTGTGGCGTAACTTCAAAATCTCGAAGCAACGGGTGGTTTCGCAGTTTTACCAGTCGGTCCAGATAGCCATCTCTGTCCAGCCGCGATTCCAGGATAGAATGTAATGTTGCTCGCGGAATGGGTGAATCCTTTGTAGAAAACTCGTAAATGAAGCCCAGCAACATGGCGCACAAACCTTGCACGAGCTCCCCTGCTACACGAACTGGCTGTGAGATTACCTGAATGAGGCCCTGGACATTGCTGCCTTCGGATAGGAAGTCATTGACGGCATCTAGATCCTCAAACAGCCAGCCTAGAAGTAGCATCAGATACCCCACCAATATTCGGGTGTCATCATCTCGACGTATCCTCGTGAGTAAATGCGCTGTGATCGTCTGTATGCTGGTCACAACCTCCTCGCCTTTAGAGGCATCGCCTTCAGTTAAGCCCTTTGCCACTGCTTTGGCAGCAGGATTGTCGTAGACAAGGTGAAATGCGATGACAGAGGCAAACCACACGCGGTATGGATCATTCAAGAATACATCACCAGGTAGCTTCAGCAGAACACTCAAGATGTTAGCAGATTCGTCTCGTCCAGACTGATACCCTTCTATGGCTCTGCCAAGGAAATGCGATTTTACTTCGGCGTGGTTAGAGAAATAGGCCGTTAGACACTGGCAAGCGGCAAATCGCAAATCAAATGCGGCAAGATCGTGCACATTTAATGACAAATCAAGCAGGCCGTCAATGATGTAGATCTTGGAAGGAGCATGGCCATTGGATACGTTTGGATTCCCGGCCATGGATTCTAGTGGTGGAGAGACTGTGAGCGAAGCGAATCCTTCCTGGAGGGTCATGTTGTTACGGATCAGGTCTCCGCAAGCAACCAAAGCCTGTTCGAATTGTTATAATTGTGGCTCAACATATTAAGAAGCAGGGGAGTAGGCCTCCGCACCTCGGCTTTGATCTGTGTTTGAACATCAGGGTCGAACGCAAGCTGAAGGACAAGATAGCTAAGGCCGTGCCTCCAGAACGTGGCTTGATTCTGATGCGTCTCTGCCGAGTTCGCAGACAAAAACAGGCGGATGATGGAGAGAAATGCGTATATGTTTCGATTGACCTGGATTTGCGCCCATTTGGCCAGACCATCTTCCTGGTTCCGAGCTTCGAGTAGGCCCTTGAGCATCTCTGTGAGTTTCCCCATGCAGTCAGACTCCCTAAAGAGGGACTGGTTGGCCGCATTGCCCCTCAACAGGTTGGCTAAGAGTATCAAGCAATCCTCTACAGTCCTTCCGCCTTCAGAGAGAGAACCGTCACCAGCAATGATGACGAATAGTTTCTCAAAGGCACTTTGAAATGCTACGAGCTTTTGTATCTCAATGGAACTCGATGTCAGCAGTATCAATAGATTGATACCCTCGTTGCGGATCGCCTCCCGCTGATCGTCGAGAGCAGCCACGAGGCGGCTGATCCCCAATGGTGCCGAGAGAACACATTCTTCGGTTCGTTGGGTTCGTGCGGTGAGGATCGAGCTGAGAAGCTGTAAACAATACAGGCGTGAGTAGAAATCGGGGGGAATCTAAAAAGTCCAGGACCAGCGTGATGTTTTCTTGGCGCTGGGTAAATTCATCGGCCAGCCATAAGGCGATTTCATCTGATGCTTCTGGGCTCTCCTTGTTCGGGTTGAACAGCATCAACAGGGTCTCCAGCACGACCTTGATTGTATCGACATCTTCGGCATCTTTGGTGAGGCTGCCAATCAAGCCCCTGAGAGCGCCGGATGCTACAGTCGCTGGATAGTCCTTTGCGAAGCTTCGCAGGCCTAAAATCGCAGCCCGCCGATCTTCGAGGAGTGTCGCAGAACCGAGTCGGCCACTGAGAACGGTGATCGTGTCGCCAACAGATTGTTTCGCTGGAGCGCTGGAGATGGAGAACATGTCGTCGCTCCCCCCCATGCCACCAATTGAGGGAATTGAGGTTCACGATTGGTTGAGCATGCAGGATAGAAGGCTGAGCTACCTAGTCGCAATTTACGATGCCGAGCTTCTAGAAAACGCCCCTACATAACACGTAGGTGGGTATACGGACTACCTACCTACTGTAGCTGTAACCACACTACAGCTTTAGGTGCATAGTAGCAGATGCTAGGTGAAATAGGCAATGCCTTTACTCGTCAATGGATGTACCTTCCTTTATTTGTATTTAAGCACAATCGAAATAGTATTTAATTCCCATATAATGTTCTTCTTTTGCCAGGCGAAGATGGGCAAATCCTATTGAAGCCTATACCATTTCGCTTCATAGCAGCTCCCTGACACTCCATGTGTCAACCGCTATTGGGCGTGCTGTACGCTTTATTAGACACACACTAGACCCGATCTGGACTGGTCCCCTTATCTTATCAGGCTTTACTGGACGACCTGTCGCCGGGTTGACCCAGAGACGCGTTCCACAATCCGGAACAAACAAGCTTGAGCCTCTTTACTTGATCTCGCATCCGCTCCGATGTAGCCCATTGCGTTAAGCTACCACGCATGGTTGTTCAATCCGCTCTTTCTTCCATTTCATTGATACCCCTTTCGCAATGGCTCCTCGCCAATCAACGGCAGCGCCCAAACAACGATATCGTGCCAGACCAAGCGACATACAGCGTGCGCGGTCAGCTCCCATGTTCTCAAAACGACTAATTTGCTAACTATCAATCCAGCGGGCGATCCACTGCCTACGAGACAGAAGCGGCGATATCGCCCGGGCACCGTTGCGCTGCGAGAAATCAGGCAATATCAAGCCAATACAAAGCTTCTACTCCTAAAACTTCCATTTATGCGACTCGTTAGTGCCGTCATGACAACCCCCTTCCGACAGTGGACTTGCTTTTTTTTGATACTGTATAGGTTCGCGAAATTGGATTGAATTGTCGGCCGAGAGGGAAAGATTTTCGATGGCAGAGTCAGGCCATCCAGGCACTGCAAGAGGCCGCAGAAGCATTCATGGTACATCTTTTTGAAGATGCGCAGCTATGCGCGGTCCATGCGAAGAGAGTGACACTTATGCAAAAAGACATCCAGCTAGCGAGGAGGATTCGAGGTATATGGGGCGGGCTTGGTTGAAATCAAATAGCAGCAATTGGTATATTATTCATCTTGAAATCCCCATACACATAGACACAATAAAGTCTGGATGTGCGAGGTAACTATCATGTTATGGGAAGGTTCTACCGTATGAACAAGATTTACTGGCTGGAAGATTATGCTCTTCTTCGGTACAGAAGCCCTACAACGTACAAAATGCGTTTCAGAATAAGCAGCTTATCTTGTATACGCACCTGAAAGAGAATTGTGGCGATCATTGATGACCACGTCCGCGCCACTGATTGCCGTAAGGAGGCCGCGCTCCAGAGTGCCCTCCGTGTCTTCCCTGGTGGCCATACTCGGGTCTGTTCCCATGCCAACCTTGCTGCGGTTGGTGCTGCATATTTGGAGCTGCAAAGGAGCTGGCTCTTGGGTCAAACCCTGGCCCAGCTGGTGGTTGCCACCTCCCATGTTGAGGCATACCTTGGTGGGAATTATGTGAGTCGAAGCGTTGGTTGTCCCTATAGTGCCCGGTATGAGATCCTCGCGAATCTCTGTACCCACCAGCGTAGCCAGGCCCATTCCGACCATTGTTATTCCTATATGATCCTCCATAGTTGCCGCGACCTCCTCGATTTCCCCTTCCTCGCAGTATTTCAATGTCGCTCCTAGTCAAAACAGGTGCCGGCATTCGCACTCCGCGTAGTAGCATTGATTTATGAGTTTGGGATACCTGCGGCATGTCATAATAAACGCTGCGCCCGATTAGTCAAAAAGTACCAGAGGCAAAAAAAAAAAAAGAATAGTTTGATCATACCTAATTGAGTGATCGTAATCTAGATCCGGCATAGATCGTCGCTCCAGGGGATAGTTCAAAGCCCCATGGGGAACCTTATCCTCTTGCTTTTCTATTTCTCCTGCTAAGCCGTTGCTGTTTTTGGTATTTATGCTGAGTCTTAAACGGTCCTGCTTCTTTGAGTAGAAATTGGTTAGGATATCGTCGTAGAGTCCATCATGGCTATCAGACAATAGCAAGACGTCTTTTCCCACTGTGTTTCGTGCAACATCTTCTGGGCTCAGTAAGTCATATTTGCCTTGAACAGCCTTGAGGAGTCGTGGCATGTCAATAAATGGAAGCAGAGCGACTCCCTGCCATGCCATCTTCTTCCCGTTCAAGTCGACTTGAAACTCCTCTGGATAGAAGTCGATAATCTCACTATCTTTTTGTAACATCAGGTCATGAAAGACTGTGGGGAGAGCATGGCGAGATGCCGCCGGCAAGACGCTCATCAGCTGTTCAAATGGCCTAGAAATCCGTCCCTTTTCGAAAGCAATTTCCATCTTGGTGAGGTCTTTGAAATCAGCAGCAAACGGAGCATAATGGTAAGGATAGTACCACTCCCAAGACGGACATCCTTGGAAGTAATAGAGTAATACCCAAGCCAGCCCTTCGACGTATGCCTGTGCCACCTTGTGGCGAAAGTCAACGTCCTGTGGATCTTTGTGAAACTTTTGCTGGTAGTAGCGATCTTCATAGCCATCCTCCCATAGGCGCACGTTATCAACTGGCTCTACCTCTGGAGGCGCCAAGGGTTTGACACTGGGCGATTCAGCTGGAGAGGCATTAGCGGTGTCGTCGGAATCCATAGCTTTCCTCTTTCCAAGGGACGAAGGTAGAGGCTGAGTAATAGCTGCCGCCGCGGTAGAGGTATCCTCATTCTTGTTAGTATCGGCCCGCAGTCGATCTCGCATTACGCTGGCAGCGCCCTTATTGGCCAAAGTCACATCTTGAGTCGCATTGCGGCTGACAATCATATCGTGCGTCATGTTAATGGCCGAGTTTGCGGTTTGTGATGCAGCAATGGGGAAAAGGTGCAGCCCTTTAGTAGGATCGGCGTGTCCGTCAATTTTGGAGGAGCCATGTTGTCCATTTCTGGCATAGCCTTCATTTTGCATCTTTCTTCGTTTGTTAGAGGCCTCTCGGCGATCTTCCTGCTCTTTTCTTCGCTTGAAAATTGCATTTTCTTGACTTGCGAGACCGTCAAGTATGACTTGCGCCCTCGCTAAATCAATATGGCCATCTTTGGTGACATAACCGCCCATGGACGGCAAATTCGTCTTCCAGATTGTGGTCAAAGTATCAATGCCATGCTCTCGAATTTCAAGAGCAGGCAAATGAGGTAAAAAGTCGTTACCTACAAAGCAGCACATGAAGATCCAATCGTCAATGGCCCGCTCTAGGTCAAACCTGAAAGGAAGATCGGGCACAGCCAACTCGGCCGCGAGATACTCTCTCAGAACGGAAACGTGCAGCCAAATGAAAGGCTTTTGAACGGGGCTCTGAAGGCTTCTGCTTTGTTCTTCAGCAGCAGCAGGATCATCGCTTGGTTTGGCGTTTCCACGACAGTTATTCGCCTCATGTCCTTTTTGGCCGCACAGCTTACACGCCCTGTTTTTGCCATCTTGGAAGAAGACATCTTCACGTAGGACTCGGAAGTGAGGCTCGTGCGTGGCAAGTCCTAACATGATGAGATCGGCATCCAAACCGTAAATAACGTGGCGGGTGTTGGGGTCATAGTTTGGAGAAGCGCGTTGAGATCTGACAAAGTTCATGATCTTATGTTCACCTTCACCGGGCACAGTAGCATCAGATATGATGATTTTGAGCTTAGCCCATGCTGGATCTGTGTTTAGCTTGTACTGGCACCAATACCGCAAACTCAGGGCGAGAATATCCATGAATGGGGTGCCTGGGGTGATGGAGTTTGAGTCAAAAGCTTTCTTAACGACCGTCTCCGAGTCTGCAGCAGCGAATGTGCCACCATTTTGACGCTTGAGGAGTTCGATCAGCGCTTGCTTGTCCTCTTCCTTTTCCTTGGCTTCCTGGGCCGATCGAAATCGTCGCGATCGCTGTTGATTCATCTTGGCTCTTGGCGCAACTCCATCTGGTTCAACTTTGTTAGCTACAACTGAGCGAAAAATTTCGTAGACTAGGATGACGAGACGTCACACATACCGACAGCAATCATTAGAATCTTTCGTGGACGAACCATGTTCACAACACGATCCGTGTATTTGAACACCTCGAGCATCATTTCCTCCTCATCAGCCGGTGCCGGCCTATCCTCTGGATGCGAGCATGGATGGACAATTCCATTCATGTCCAAATATAGGTTATCCAGCTCTTCCCCGTTAGGATTGGGCTGCGTGGTGTCGACGGGAATCGTGATGCCATCTTCGGTGACAATAGGCGTTTGTTCAATCACTGGCGAAATGATTTTGGGATATTTGTTAGATAGCCATCTAAAGGCAGCGGGAATACCCATGCTGGGCCGTGGAAATCTTGGTAAGGAATAAAAATGGGTTCGTGCTGTTGGGCAATAGGTAGTAATGAACAGTTCTCTGAAAGAGCGAGAGACGCGATTGCGCGCGGTCAATAATTCGAATAGCGCAAGGAAATGTTTGAGTTGCGCAAAAGGTGTCACAGTTCTATCACCTGATGATAGACTTGAAGTCTGCGAATCTGAAGAGATTGCGCGGACAGGTGAGAGACTATGCTGAGCAGTACCTGAAATCTTGATGCAGATGTTGCAGGTGGAAAATATCCCATATCAGATAAATGCGAGGCAAACTTTATCTTAGAACTGAGGCGCCAAGCTACTAGTGGTACCTAGTAGTAGCAGCGGCAGCGGTACCTTGGCTACGCATTACCTTTTTTGCATTATATATAAAGATGAAGGCTGCAGCCTTTTATTTAAAAAAAAAAAAAAAAAAAAAAAAAAAAAAAAGAACGAAAGAATGAAATCGAGAACAATTAAACATGCCAATGGATTTATTTATTGGCTACTATATACTCGCATCTTTCAATCACTTAGTTCTGTTATACTGGTAGGCACTTTCTTCAATAAAAGTTTCCACATGTCTCTGTACGTATTAGGTACCTACCAGTAGGGGGGGAACTTGGATTAGCTTAAAAGCAGCACTAGTAGCCCTGTTAGGTTGTCGCTGTTCCAAGTGCTTGTCTCGCAGTCGCTGGTCTGACGCTTGTTCCGTTACCTTTGGGATTTGCCTTGAGCTGCCTCAAGGTATATCTGCTCATACACCATGTCTATATCCAATGAAGCTCTACAGAAGGTGAGTACGGCTCCTCTAGATTCTAGAACCTGTGCTAATTCAACTACTAGCTGGCGCTCGAGATCGAGACCCAGGCCATCGCAGCACAGCAGCAGATCGGCATGGTCCGAAGCCAATTAGCAGGCAAGCAGCGAGAGCAACGTCTACTCCGGTTAACGATGAGCGAGGTGCAGAGCTTTGCAAGCAATTCAGTCGTTTACGAGGGCGTGGGGAAGATGTACGTGACAGATGCACACAAACGTGGTAGTGGAATTGATGCTGATGTTTCGTGGGCTCTAGGTTTGTTTCTCTTCCTCCCAATACTCTGCACGAGAAATTACAGCGTCAGATGCAAGATCTCGACGGGGATGTTGATAAACTGAACCAAAGACTGCTGTATCTCGAGACAACCCAGAAGAACAGCCGAGAGCATATTGAAAAGATTCTACGTGCCAGTTAAAAGAGACTCAGACGAGCGGGCGACGACCGAATAATTCTTTGTAAAGCCGGGCTGGTATTGCCCACATTTTATACCTACTCTATATACCAAAGCAGCAGAAGGCAGTACATTGGCGATGCGGGATCAAGAGCTTAGGTATAGACGCCAGTTGGTAGCAGTAGTATGCAAGCACTACTGTTGCTACCTGTAGATATTGTAGCAGCATTACCTCTGATGCTCAAGGGAATGATGAATCAAAAGCATACTTGGCAATATGAATAGCAGCATCCATAAATGCATGCATACCAGTATATATATATATATTATTTCGTTTCAAGTTTCTTCTCCAGCTACGTTGGTTGATGCTGTTATCATCCACGGTTGAGGAGCATCCCACCCTGCTACTAGTCTTTTTAGAGTTACCTTGGCTCTCACAGCAAGCAAGCTTTTGCCGCCAGGGATTTTCCACCGCACGCGCATCATATCCGAGCCCAGCCCCTCTACCTCTAGTGTATCTGGCTTCTTGCGCACTCGTGCTGCTGCTCTCGTGCCCCACCAGCAGCAGGACTAGGTAGCTCTCCTTCACCCGCGGCGTGTGGCACCTGTTAGTAACATCAAGCTGTGTGCTCTCTCCTCCAGCCCGCCAGTGCTACGGCAAACGACATCATCCGCATCATCAACGCCTGATTGCTTCGCCCAAGCCCCGACCCGACGCTCGACGCTCTGCCCGGCCCAAGCCCCAACCCGCCGCGGCCGACCTCCCATCCCTCTCGAGACATCACCCCTCACTGCCCTCTTCCTGTCTCGCGCTGTATCTCGTCACCCCGGCTGCCTGTGCCACCTCTAGTCCCGATCCCTGCTATCGCTGCCAACCAAAATGGTCGACAGCGAAGCGAACTCACCAACATGGAAGTTTACCCAGTATGTGCCGCCGCTCCAATGGACTCTACCTGCAACTGACCCAGGATGCCCGCAGATGCTTCGGCGACAAGGGCGATGTGGAGGACATCACTGAAGGTTCGCCGCCGGACAAGCTCCCTTTCTTCCCTCTGACGTATGCTGCCTGATACTGACCGCGGGGCCCAGCCGACATAATCTCGACGGTGGAATTTGATCACACGGGGAACTACCTTGCTACTGGTGACAAAGGAGGGCGAGTGGTTCTGTTTGAACGAAACGAGACGGTACAGCTTTGCTCAGCTCGCTCCAACCCACCCCCCCCCTCCAAGCGGTGGATGCAGACTCTCTAACGCTTTTGCTTTTGCAGAAAAAATCTTGCGAATACAAATTCCACACCGAGTTTCAATCCCATGAGCCCGAGTTTGACTACCTCAAGTCTCTCGAAATCGAGGAAAAGATCAACAAGATCAAGTGGTGCCGTCGACAGAATGCCTCTCATTATCTCCTATCCACCAATGACAAGACGATCAAGCTGTGGAAAGTGTTCGAAAAGTCTCTTAAAGTGGTGGCTGAGAACAACCTTTCCCATGATATAACGCCCGGGGGTGCGGTAGGCGGTGGCGGCGGCGGCCTTCGAGCTCTCCCTACATCCCAGCAATTCAGGGACGCCGCGGATCTGAAGCTGCCTCGCCTCACGCACCATGATACCGTTGTTGCCGCCGTCCCCAGACGAACTTATGCAAACGCTCACGCATATCACATCAACAGCATATCGGTAAACAGCGATGGTGAAACCTTCATCAGCAGTGACGATTTGCGTATCAACCTCTGGAATCTCAATATCCAGGACCAGAGCTTCAACATAGTCGATATCAAACCCGCCAACATGGAAGAGCTGACCGAGGTCATCACTGCCGCTGAGTTTCACCCAATCAGCTGCAACTGGTTCATGTATGCCAGCTCAAAGGGCACAATCAAACTTGCTGATATGCGAGAAAGTGCTTTGTGTGACCAGCATGCAAAATGTTTGTATTCATACTGCATCACATAAAACTCTTGACACGACGCGAATGAGGGACTGACCAAGATATTTTTACTACCTAGTATTCGAGCAAGAGGAAGATCCTTCATCAAGGTCATTCTTTTCTGAAATCATTTCGTCAATATCCGATGTGAGATTCTCTTACGACGGGAGATATGTCCTGTCACGAGACTACCTCACCGTCAAAATCTGGGACATCAACATGGAGCGGCAACCGGTCAAGACGATACCCATTCACGAGCATTTGCGACCCCGGTTATGCGACACGTATGAAAACGATAGTATTTTTGATAAGTTCGAGGTCGTATTTTCCGGCGACGCCAAGAATGTCATGACTGGAAGCTACAACAATAACTTCATGATTTATCCCTCCGATCCGGATAAGGAAGTCGAGGTGGTTCTTCAGGCGGACAAGTCGGCTTTCAAAGCAAAGAAGGTGGGCGTTCCTACACCCATTAACTCATCCACAAGCCCAACAGCTGCGAATGGTGGCAAGAAGGGAGGTTCACGGGCGGGCAGCCCGGCTGGTGGTGCGCAGGGCCAAAGGATGCGGAAAGAGACGGACGCAGACCAGATCGATTTCAATAAGAAAATACTACACATGAGTTGGCATCCGTTTGAGGATAGTATTGCCATAGCCGCGACCAATAATGTGAGTCTCCCCCCCTCTTCCAAGCTCATGGAGGATCGAAAGTCTTTACTGGATGCTAACAGCTCGGTTCGCAGCTCTTTGTATTTTCAGCACTGTAGTTGAAGGTAGAAATCTTGGAACACTGGAGAGCACACCTAAACCAAAAAATAGCAACTCACGAGTTGTAAATGATAGTCAATGCTAAGGAATAGTGAAAGAGTCAATTAAAGTCCTAATTATAATTGGGCAAGAAGAGCAAGAGGATTATAAATACAGTATAACCTTGAAATAAGACATACTATTACTAGTTGATACCAAAAAAAAAATATTCAACAAAAGATATTGCCATTTATGAGTTTTGCCACTCCAATGGTAAAAAGAAGAAGGAAAAAAAAGGGGGGGGGGGGGCTTAATCTCATTGAGATTACTACACAAATGGGTAATATTTTTAGCACCTGGAAGTTTATGCATAGAACAAACTTTGAATGCTATCAAGTTGCCAAGAGATATATCGCTTCCATTTAGCTGCTATTGACTTAACACGAAATTATGTATACATCTCTAGTATCTCCGCTCTGCGCAATACTCTACTATGTCGTCAATCCATACCTCAACGTCGAGTGCCTCTGGTAATACGGCCATGGGATGGTATGTCTTCGTCATCTGTTGACTCCCTGGAACTGCTCGACCGAGACCATATTCTTGCTTTGCTAGTCTTCCTGTTTCTGCCAGTGCGCCCCGGAGCCTTGTCATTGCCATATGGGCTTTCGCTCCCTCCCTCTTCGTGTTCTTCGTACCCCTCATCCATTTCAGGGGCTCTCTTAGATACCTGTTTCTCGGCGAGGCGTTCTCCAACTGGTGTCATCGTCTGCTGTCCCAAGCTTGGGCCCTTCACGTTGCCTTGAGGCTTCCTCAAGCCAATCTTGAATGACTTGCCTTTGAGAGCCATCCGTTCAGCCATAGACATAAATTGAGAGCTTGATGGTAAAATTACATCCAAAGAGGATCTACTTCGTGAAGAAGCCACAGATTTCGGAGGTCGGCCTCTCCTCCTTTTCGGAAGAGCATCTCCCTCTTCGTCTTCGACCTGTGATTCTCTAGAGGTCTTGGTTTGGTGCTCTCGCCGTGGATTGCCGACGCCAAGTTTAGCAACACCTGAAGATCTGGAGCGCCAGCGTCGTTGTCGTGAATCTTCAACGAAATCGCCATCCCGAGTATTGGTCTGCTCATCCAATTCCGGAGAATTCGATTCACGAGTTTCTGTATCGGGAGCAAAGACCATGTCGTCCTGCGGGCCAGTATCTGCCTCCATGAGCGATGTAGGCAGCGACTTCCTTGGGCGCCCTCTCGCCTTTTTGTTACTTCCGCTTTCAATCTGCGGCGTTACATCCTCGGCGGTCACTGGTGATGCTGTTCTCGGCAACTTTCTCGGTGGCCGACCGCGACGTTTCGGAGCAACTTCCCCGGCCGCCTCTTGGGTTGCTCTACTCGGACGTTGTTCCTCAGCACTATTCAGTCCTTGTACTTCTTCGTTCGCGTGTATATCTTTGTGGGGTTTATCTACTGCTGGGCCATGGGCTTCCATCGCCGCCAAGGTTGGTGATATCTGAGGCGCTGCTTCAGTTTCGTCAACTTCATCAATATCTAGGTCGTCGATTTCGATATACGACGCCCGTGGTTTGGCATGTCGAAGGATTGGCTCATTAGCATCATACGGTGCAAAGGATGTCTTCGGTATGTTGTGGCTAGGCTCTGCTCGAGACGTCCCAACAGAATCCTCCCTATCTGGAGGAGCAGGCGCTGTTGCTTGATCAGGTACTGCTGACAAAGTTTCAGCGACAAAAAGAGCTGGATCCATGTTGTCAAGAAAATCCGTTGCCTGTGGGATAAGCCTTTGTTTCTTCGCATGGCTTTTAGAAACAATAAAATCAGGGTCGTCATTCTCCCGTTTAGCTTTTCTCTTAGCTGCCCGAATAGTTTTCTTAACAAAATCTGGGACGGTAGATTCGTCAGCCTGGATTGATTCTGCGGAGGGCGCCTGGTAAGGGTCGAAAAGAATTTTATCTGGTGTATCGTCTTGTTCGTAGTATCCCATTCCTATTCGCTGCCTGGTGAAAACCGATGGGTCAGGATACTGTGATGAATATACACTCTCTTGCTCTCTTGCATCGGCTGGGGCATCGGTTGGGGCATCGGCTGAGGCATCGGCTGGGGCATCGGCTGAGGCATCGGCTGAGGCATCAACTGAGGCTGGAGCTGCGACATCTTGCGGCACGTTGTCGGCTTTGTAGGTATGTCTGTCGGAGACGTCAAAAGCCAGGTTGGACACGTTTCCCCCATCGTGGCCAAGTACTTGACTCTGATCTCCATACCCGTTTATCGCGGAAGATTCTCCTAGATTGGCAGTGAAAACAGCGCTGGGTTGCATCCTAGGCTCCACATGAGATTGCTGCAGGGCATCTTGCGCTTTGGCGTTGTCCGCTTGCTCTCGCAGCAGCTGCATTCTCTTGCTGTCCTTACTACGACTTTCTTCTCCCGCAGCTTTCAACCAAGACAAGTTATGGATTCGAAAATCAACAAGTGCTTCTACACTTCGATCGTCTGCAATTCGTCGAGTGTCATGTCCAAGAGACGTATTTTTTGGCATATATGGCTGCGTAATGCCTGCACGGCGGCAATGACCACAATTGCATATCCCTAAGCATTTGGGGCATTGCCAATGCTCATCTTCCATAACAGTCTGTGGCATGAGATCGAAAGCCCGATACAGGACGCCGTAGCAGTATCCTTCGAGACAGCCAGGATTCGTGCATAGATGTATTCGATAGCTATAATCCGGGTGGCAACAAACATGGCAGCGGTGGACTTCGCCTTTCTTCTTTTTTCTCTTTGCCTTCTTACTGGGCTTATCATCGCCCTCACCTTGTTCAGAGTCACTAGGTGTCTTTTCGCGGTCTGGTTTTGTTATGTCCTTCCAAGGACGTCGTTTTAATGCCTCCTGACAGATTTGAGCAAGTGACTTCTTCCCTGCCCTCTGTCTTGTGATCTCAAGTGGCTGTGGAGAATTTTCCAAGTCCACATGGCCATCGATTGCGATAACAGTCGCTTTCCAAGTCTCGTAGTTTTCAGTCAGCTCTGACCATAACCACTGCTCACACCATTGAAGCCCGGAGAGGCAGACGCATGACCGGCCCATTGCGTAACATTCCATGCAAACGTCGTATGCATCCTCTTCTCCATTAGGCAAATATCTGACACAGTGTTTGCAGGTGAGAAACCGATTGAAGATGTTAGACCTGCAGTAAGAGCAAGTAACGCAGGAATCAAACGGCAGGAATTCAATGTCTTTCTCTTTGAATGCAAAGACTTCGTCAGTAATGATTTCGGTAAACAACTGAAACAACTTTTTGAAGTCGGCGGCCAGCTGCTTCACACGCGGAGAGCTCCTGAAGATATCTCGCCCAAATCCCATGAAGCCAGCCTGCATAATTTCTGCCGTCTTTGCAATTTTTTGGAGCTCCGCATGGTATTTTTGAAGGGTATAGTAAATGATGGCTTTATTCTTGTACTGTTCATCTCGGCACACCAAACGAGCCTTGGGAAGAGCTTCATGCAGTGCGAGGTCTAAGGTTTCCACTGTCGTGCGATTCCAAGCAACCTTCATTGTTCTCGTCCCTCGATTCCAAACTTGATGCGCAGCGAGAGGGGGGGATAAGTATAAAATCGCCCGCGCATTGCTCCACAATGTACACGTCAAAGGGTGCCTTCTTCCAGGCGTTGACTTGCGCGAAATGCTTCTCAATCTCGATATCATGGCCAAGCATCGACAAGAAATACTCTCGTACCACTTCACGATCTTTGCTTTCGGTCATGAACCAAATCGAACTCCCCTTCTTTTCTCCATTTTCATCTCGTGATGCTTCAACCATGATGTTTTGTCCCAACGATGCGCACATCTCTCGGTGGGCGGGCGTGTAGGTTCCTTCATGGCCTATGTAGCACATGAGATTTTGGGCGCGCATTTCTTCTGGTAGGCTAGACATAAGATCTCCGGCAGAGGCAGCGGTAGTTTCGCCCCCAAAACTTCCCCTGTCGCGCGCGCGCATATCTCCTTTACTTGCAACATTTTCGTTGAGGTAGAAGAGATTAGGATGTATAATTTTCTGTAGCATATCGCGCCATTCGGGGGGGGCAGTCGATATCCTTGAGATATAACCGCTGTCGACGCTCGTCTCGATACGTGTTTGGAGTCCATTGATTGGTAAGCTGTTTCATGGAGCGTAGATAGTGTCCAGTGGTCATGGGGATGTCAGAGGCGTTGGAAATATCACGAACATTCTCCTCTGGCAAGACAGGCAGATCAGTATAGGTTCATGGTAGCTTGGGGAAATAACGAACGTTTCTTATCGTAGGTATTCTCAAGCCATCCTGCGCTAAATAGCGAGGAGGGCAGGGCATCGTCCCAGCCCTCGATAACGAGAGGCTTCCCGCCAGCTATGACATGTATCGCCACAAGCTTCTCGAAGTCCTGCTGGCCAAGGCTGTTGATTTGAGATCGAGATACCCGCTGAACCCATCGGAAATTCGGTGTACGGTCTACCAGAGAGTGAAGGTCAAGATCTGGAGGTATCGGGTCAAACTTTGCCTGGGGATGCTGTGCGCTAGGCATCTTGTTTCGCGCGGCGAGGTTCAACGGCGTTGGTCATGGGCAGTCGGCAGTAGGTAATCGGTGATGCAATCAATCGTAGCGGGGAGTGCTGATTTCCAGCGTCCGAATATGCCGTGTCGTGGCCGTCAGCAGGCCATTCTAAGGCATAGGTACGAACTGATCCCGCAAATTGATGAGCTCTGGGCAGGATCAAGGCGCAAGCTTCACCAGGCACAAGCTTCACCAGGCACAAGCTTCACCAGGCACTCGACAATGCCAGTAGTAAGCGCGATGTGAAAGATGGAAAACGATCAATCTAGTAGCCTTAGCGTGAGCTAAGCATGCGTCCCATAGGACCTTACAGGGGTATCCTAGCAGCTTACCCCAGCCTGTCTGCGAGGGTATGTAGACTTGCAGCAAGATGTTTGCGAAAGAAATGTAAAATAACATGGTCAGATTAATGTTTTGTTGATATAATAGAGAGTAGTAGTACAGATAGTTAATATATCTACCTACTAGGGTAAATGTATAGGCAGGCGTGTTGGATGTGATATAACTTTTTCGAACAACGCCTGTACTTTTTCTTCTGCAAATGGCCAGACGCTTTGCGATGATGTAAACAAGACTGTGCTCCAGTGCAATAGCTACCCTTTGAGATGATGGAAAATTAATTTCAGTCTACTAAGCGCGCGAGTGATAGTTGCTGGCTCGTGGCTGTCGTCGCCTTGCTGTTCCGGTGTTCTTGAAGTCGTCTCTAATGGCGAATTGCCCCACACTCGCGCATTGTATGCTGTGAAGACGTCATGCCAGTACCCAAACCATGTGTTGCTCGTTTCTCGAATATCTCCGCTTCCAAGGTAGGCCTCAGCCTGCTGCGAATCTTCAGGACTAGTAATGAAATTGGGAGAAAAGTCGAGCCGCTCTTCCTTCACTTTTTCTTCTTGGCCGCTAGGAATTTCCTCTGGAGGCGCATTCCATAATAGATCTTCCCCAGGCGCATGCTCAAGATTGAAGGCTAGGCCATGCGACTCGTCTTCCTGTTGAGAGAGAAGTTCTAACACAGCTAAGCCATCCGATGCTTCTTGGTCTATAAATGAAGACTCGTTTTTGCCACCTGTCACCAGCGCCTCAATATTGTGTTCGGTAAATGCATCGAACGAATCGTTTTGGCACTCGTTTGCAGTCCTCCGATTCGGTTCGAATGATGTCTGCTGGTGTCCTTTATACGATGAAGATTCTCCAGAAAGATACGAAGACGACCCCAGATGACTTAATCCACCAGAAGGTTTGGATTCTGGCACAAGATTGGGCATCCCCCGTGATGTAGTTATGGCGTTCACAACCAGTTTTCTAGACGCTTCAAGATGAGCAGCCGCTACTGCTAATGTTTCTTTCTGTTTGCCTTTAGTATCTCCATATGAATTTCGAAGATCCTCTTCAGTTGATGGACTTGAGGATACAGCATCTTCTGATCCATGGCGGTTTAAGGTTGAGTCTTTCATTGTTTGTTGGAGAGCTTGAAAGTTACTGACACACGGTAAGTGGGATGTATATGATAGAGTGATAGCCGAGGTATCTATGGCATCTAAATGCAACACATTCACATGTAATAGCCGCTTAATGCAACACTAAAGGAAAGTATAACAGCTACCTAGGTACCTACTAGTACAAGACACTAAAAGGATTAAATATAAAAGAGTATTAATTAAAGAATATTTTCAATTATCTTAAAATGTATTTTAAAATAATATATTTATATAACTTAAAATATATTATATTATATTATATATGTAATATAATAATTATAAGTATATAATAATACTTTTTTAAAGTTTGACTTAGTAAATTAGAGGAAATAGTATTCATTGATAAATTATAACATTTATTTTAAATATAAGTTAGTGTATTAATTATGATTATTTATTTTTTTAATATTTGCGCTATAATCACCTCTATACCTGTGCATGCGTCGGACCTCGCAAGTTGCAATCAGCCAATCTGATCATTCCTACCGGGTTCTTGGCAGGGCACCTTTACTCGCATGCCTGCATCGACATTCTCTGGAACCCTATGACGCTTAGGCTAGCTGTCAGAGTGCCAGTCCACCACCGAGTGCGATGGCGATCGAGCAATTGCTTGATTAGTCCACTCCGGATACTGCCCCGTCCGACATTGTCCGCCCTACAGAGTATACCAAGTCGACTGCCGGTTCAGGGCCAAAGAATTGTCGCTTTCCACCAAGTCTCGAGCAAACGGCAGCCGGTTGTCGATGTCGCCAATAGCCACAAACCCACGAACGATGAACCTCTAGCGGAATATATCCCAGCTAAAACTGGGATATTGTCCATTGTCCCAAAAACATGGGTACCATACGGTGAACTCATCCGCATTGACAAACCTGCTGGCACCTATTATCTTTTTTTCCCATGCCTTTTTTCTACGCTACTGGCGGCGCCAATGGCAGAGCCTATTGCTTCATTCGCCTCTGTAGCTACTACCGCGGCCCTGTTCTTTAGTGGGGCATTGATTATGCGTGGTGCTGGCTGCACTATCAATGATCTCTGGGATAGAAATCTTGATCCGCAAGTCAGGAGGACTCGATTGCGGCCAATTGCCCGTGGTGCAATTACCCCATTCAAGGGGATTGTATTCACTGGATTTCAGCTACTTGCAGGGCTAGGCGTTCTGGTTCAATTTCCCTTACCATGCCTCGCCTATGGCATACCAAGTCTTGCCCTTGTCACGACATATCCGTTAGCAAAACGAGTCACCTATTATCCCCAAGCTGTCCTTGGCTTGGCCTTTTCTTGGGGAGCAATCATGGGCTTCCCTGCACTTGGCATTGATCTGCTTTCAAATTCCGCCGCGCTCACAGCTGCAGCGTGTCTCTATGCTTCGAATATGGCGTGGGTTGTGCTGTACGACATGATTTATGCCCACATGGACATCAAGGATGATGCAAATGCCGGTATCAAAAGCATCGCCCTGAAGCATGAACATCAGACCAAGCAAGTCTTGACTGGACTTGCCGTTACACAAGTGGCCTTGCTAGGCGCAGCCGGAATGGCAGCCGGAGCAGGTCCTATCTTCTTCCTTGGAAGCTGTGGCGGAGCTCTCGTTACTCTGGGAATCATGATCAAGCGGGTGAATCTCAAGAGCGTCAAGAACTGTTGGTGGTGGTTTGTCAACGGCTGCTGGATAACAGGTGGGGTTGTCAGCATCGGCATGGCAGCTGACTATATCTCCAGGTCTCTTGAAGAGGTTGGATCGAAATCTGCGCCGGATGTAAAAAAATTAGACGCCTGATTAGACAATAAAACACACGTTGCCTGCACTTGGTTGATCGAATGTGAATGTGAGAAGATGCCCAATCCGGTGCCATCTAGTATTTGAACATGCTGAAAAATATTTCTAAAGAGATGGCATAATCCCTTTCAAAATTTTAGCCTCCCATTATAGGGCCATGACTAGTTGTGCGAGTATAACCGAGCCAATTTCCTTCGCTCCTCGCGATCCGTATGATAACACCTTCTTCTCCCAAAAGACTGCTTTTTTTATGATCGGGGCTTCTCCTTCTTCTCCTTCCACAGAGCCAGCAGACCAACACCAGACACCTTGACGACCTTGAATCGGACACCGGGAATATCACCCTTGGCCTTGCCCTTGCGACCGAATCCAGCGAGGAGGACTTCGTCGTTCTCGTCAACAAAGTTGAGGCAACCGTCGTTGGGGACTGTAAATCTTGAGTTAGTTGTGCACCGACCAAATAGATCATTATTTTTTTTTCATCTGGTTTTACGCACCGAAAGCAGTGACCTTCTTGCCGTTCTTGATCAACTGAACACGGACACACTTTCGAATGGCGGAGTTGGGCTGCTTGGCCTCAACACCAACCTTCTCCAAAACAATTCCCTTGGCGTGGGAAGAGCCTCCGAACGGTGAGGACTTGAAAGCAGTGCCCAGAGCACGCTTCTTGTAGGCGAGATCAGCCCATTTCTGATCCTTTCGGTTGGTTCGCAGCTTGCGCGCAGCGTTGAGACCTCGGGGTTTGCCACCAGCCATGATTGCTTCGTAATGTTATGTCAGTACAAAGAGATGCCAGTTAAGAGGTCCTGATGTGAGTGACGATGAGGGTCAGCTGGTGTCGAACATACCGATTTATGCTAATATGGCACCTATGGTTGAGTAATGCGACAACACCGAGAGCCAAAAGGTTGCAGTTGCAGACCACGAAAATTCCGATAGGGTTTGCGGCCCTAGAGCCAAAAAGACGTGAGCGGCGAAATTTTCTCACGTGACCTCGGAAACTCGAGCGCGGCCGTATTTTTATCCACCGCCCAAGGCAGGCGAGCTACTGACGGGCCCCACACCTCCGTCCTCACCCTCACATGCCAAATACGTCTAACAGTGGCTGTCCTTACTGAAATGCCATGTCGTCCACGGGCGAACCAAAAGCAAAGGAGCGAGATCCACCTCCTTTCCTGTTTATGCCTCCATCGCCTTCTATCTCTCGTGTCTCGCTGCCCGGCTCCCTCGCAACCAGCGTTCAAGCTCTCGGGAGACACAATCTGAAATGGAATCCCACCACTGTAGACGCCTCGCGCTCGGGGGGGGGTCAGATATGCCATCAGAACAGCGGCGTCCTGAGTGGGCCCTACAGACCAAGGGGAGCTATGGAGGCACTGACAGGACAGATGCATTATGGGCAGAAATGCAGGCCACACTGGAGAAGGTGGAATTATCTGCCTCGGAAGGCACTCACGTATTTGGACCTGAGCACGACCGCAAACTAAGAGAACTGCGAACTGCTCAAATCGTACTTGCACAGGCCTGGGCCAGAAGTGAAGCAGACGATACCATAGAGACTGCTCTGCGTGACCATATGAATGACGACAAGGGTGATGAACTACCTAATCTACGAGACGGGCTACTGGACTCGTCAAGGCCTGAGAGGGGAGAAGGGACTGATGCCGCAAAGAGCATGATGGGCACATCAAGTGGATGGCAAGGAAGTGACGAAAAAAGAGCAGACCGGCTAGGGGCAAAGTTGGTAGAGGAAACGGAGGCCGACATTCTACTCGCGAGAAAGCGACGAGAGGCCAACGATGAATATTTTGAGCGCGTCAATGACGGTGTCATCGACGTTATTGCTAAACTTGAATCAGTAGCAGTGGCCATGCGAGCAGTAGAGGAAGAGACCAAAGATTTATGGAATGATGCTGCCAGTCCTCAGGCTAAGTAGAGGAGTTGAAACAATAGATAGATGTACATATGACGTCTTTCCTGCCCGTCATTAGTATGTACATTAGCTAATACTAAGGTAAATTAATATTCCGTTCACATCACCCAAATGGATGTCATTCAAAGGCTCAAGACTAAGCAAGGCAGCGAGGGGTATAGGATAGAGGACCATTACTCTGAAGTGCAGAGAAAACTTGGACGTCCGACGACCGGGCCGGTCTTACCAGCGCTTCCGAAGTAAGACAAGGATTGAATTACACGCTGAGGCTACCTCGGTAGTGCATGATTCCGTTGCGCCTAGTCTGTACTCTACCCTCTGTATAAGCCGCAGATCTATCTGCTGAAAATTATAGCTTACCAACAATGTGTCCGTTCGTCCGACTATAGTATATAAAACTAAAGAAAATAAACATTTATACTAAATCTTTTTTATAAGTAGGATGTTATTAATAAATATTTTTAGATTTCTATATATTTATGACAAAAAGTAGATATATAATTTAATTTATAAATATAAAAAAATAAATAAATACTTATAATTTATATATTTTATAATTTATATATATATAATATCTTAAAATAAAAAAAGAACATTAGTTAATATAATAAATTCTAAAATATTATGATTATATTCTTAAGACTCCTATTTTTTATACTATAGCTTAGAGTGTATGTAGTGTTTACGCTAGTGCCGCATATGGAGCCTTATAGCAGTATATCAAAAACTTACTTGCGCAGCTTCATTGCCCAGTTTATGCTCAGCACGGCATCCTAAATTCCTCTCACGGCTTCCGTCCACGCCACAGCCTTTTCTCTCCGGTGCTAAATTGCTTCTTTACTTTCTTTTTTTTTTGTAAAAAAAATTTGCCGGCGTGCACAAAATCAGACACAATGGGGTTTGTGGAAGACGAGCTCAAGCACTTGCGCGATGTTATCAGCGGCCTTGATTCGCGCATCAAGCAGCTTGAGCAGCGCGCTACAGGATCTACTTCAATTGACGCAGAGAGCCTTCGTATGATCTTGATCGGACCTCCTGGAGCCGGTACGTGTTTCAATTGTGCTATCGAAGCACCTCGGCGTCGAATATAGCACACAAGACTCATACAGTGATTAGGCAAGGGTACCCAAGCACCAAAGATCAAAGAGCGCTTTTCTTGCTGTCATCTGGTATGTCAATGTCGACTGAGACTTCATGAATGGCGCGCATAGAACTAATAGCAACTGTTTCCTATATAGGCTACAGGCGATATGCTGCGATCACAAGTCGCCAAGAAGACACCTCTCGGAAGGGAAGCCAAGAAAATTATGGACCAAGGTGGCCTTGTTAGTGACGATATTGTCATTGGCATGATCAAGGAAGAGCTTGAGAATAACAAGGAGTGCCAAGGAGGGTATGTTGACACCATTCATCTGCATGACACCGGGACTCGTTCTTACTTGGGCGCATAGCTTTATCCTCGACGGCTTCCCACGTACCGTGCCTCAAGCCGAAGGCCTCGACGCAATGCTCAAGGAGCGTGGCCAAACTCTCCAGCATGCTGTCGAATTACAGATCGACGATGCTCTGCTTGTTGCCCGCATTACCGGACGATTAATCCACCCCGCGTCTGGGCGCTCCTACCACACAACTTTCAACCCCCCCGAAGCAGGCTATGAAGGACGATGTAACCGGAGAACCTCTTATCCAGAGAAGCGATGACAATGCTGAGGCGCTCAAGAAGCGCCTTGTCACCTACCATCAACAAACAAGCCCCGTGGTTGGATATTACCAGAAGAATGGCATCTGGAAGGGCCTTGATGCCAGCCAGCAACCCGGCGAAGTATGGAAGAATATGTTGGATATTCTAGAAGGAAAGAAGTCTCATGGTTCTTCTATCTTTAGTAAAATTGCTGGAAGCAGCTAGGCCACTTGAGGATCATGTCCTATATATCGCTGCAGATGGGAATCTAAGCCTGCCACGCTGATTCTGCTTACCACTATCAACCTATTAATTTCTCTTGAGAGCTTTTAATGTAAGAAAACAGCTCCAGAGATTTTTCTTCTTCTCATGCAAGACGGGCCCATGAAGTGATAATTGAATGTCAGGATTGTGATAAGAAATGATTTCTATATAGTTTGCATGCAATGTATAATAAATGATAATGGCCGCGTTCTAGAAATGAAGAGTAGTCTCTAAACAGAAATGAGACTGTAACCGTGAAAGCCATCTACTTTCTAACGTATAGGATAGGAATACGGCAGCGCTAAACAATCAACTCTTTGCTTGCAATACGCCCAGTAAATGTTGTACTCCCAAAGAGATACCATGATATACAGACGGAGCTCAGCCCTTTAAAATCCTATCTCCTCGAAGTTGCTGAAGAGTCAGGTCAGTCAGTAGAGGTAGAGCATGTCCCGTTGGCGCAACTGACCATTCACCAACTGCCTCTGTTTGTTAAGCCAGCTCTTGGGGGCGTCATGTCGGCGCTGAAGTACGACGTGGTTACTCTGAAGCCGGCTTGTGAGGTCATACCAAGCCGTCGCAATAAGTGCATTCTCCCTTTGGAGGTTCTTGATGATATGATCCGATGCAGCCTGGACATTTCAATCAATTGAAGCTCTTCAGCAAAATTAAACTTTCATCATAGACCAAAACATACCTTTTGTGCCGCCGATCCTTCACCAACTTGTGCGGCTTTTAGTTTGGTCTGTAATTCGAGCCTTTCCTGTTCGGATTGCTCAAGTTGCTGGTGCAAAGTGTAAGTAAGAGGCATGTATTTCTTGTATACGGCGTATGAAATACCTGATTTCTCTGGATAAGGCGAGCTCGTAGCTTTTCGACCTTTTCGGTGGCTTTCTTGGCGGCTTCCGAGCCGTCGGCTTCTGTTGGTGAAACAGCTTCATTCAAATCTTTGTTCTCATCTGATTCCTTTCTCAGTTTGTCGTTTGCTAGCAGAGTGTCGACAAGCTGCGATTTCAGAGCGTCACGTTCATTCGTTATAAAGCTAGTTTCTTCCCTCTGTCGCTCAAGCTCGCTTGTCAATGAAGTTGATATCAACTTATCCGTATTCTTCAGCTCATTCAATGCTTCTATACTATCCTTCTGGACAGCAGAGAGATCTGTTTGTGCGCTAAGCAACTCTCGGCTCTTATCACCCAGCTGTGTTTCAAGGCTGTTAATTAGTTTTCGAGCTTGTTCAAATTCGAGTTCCAATCTTGTCAACTCCTGTCGAAGTTTAATAAATGCTTCAGCCCTAGAGTATAAATCAATGAGTATCAATTGCTCTGCACAACAAGATAGGCATAATGGACTAACCCTTCATCGGTACTCTCACTCATCAAAGCTTGCAAGTTGTCGCTCATGATAGTATACTTTTCGAATAATCCGTTAAAGTTTTGTTGAAGGCGTTCCCGTTGGCGTCTTGTTTCTTCCAACTCGCGTCGGAGAGTGGAAACGTCTCCCGGAGATCCAACTGTCTTTCTAATCAACTCATTCTCTGCTCTCAATCTGGATACCTCCAAGGGTAGGTTGGCCTGTGGACCCCCCTCGGATGCGATCAGAAGTTCGTCTTCTAGGTTAAACGGCGTAGGAGTTTCGCTCAGTTCAGCCTCTTCAACCGTACCGGCACCACCATTATGCTGAAGCTGCTCCTGTAAATCCTGAATGAAGTGTTCGTCGTGCGTTCTTTGAGCCTGTAAGCGCATGAGCTCCTCTTGAAGGGCCGTTACATCCTTCAAAAGTTGCGCTTTTTGGTTACGCTCGTCCCACAAATGCTGCTCCGACTGCGTAATCATCTTTGTCAATTCGTCTTCAGCCTTCTTGGTACGGTCACTCCGCTCTCTCTCCTCCATGAGCGAACGAAGCTGCTCCTGAAGCTCAGCTCGTTCGTACTGCAAGTTCTGCACTTCTCTCACTAGACTCTGTTGCGATTCGAGCTTTTGCTTGTACCGTTCTGCCATGTTGGCCTTCTTCTCGAACTCTTCCGCCTTGTGCCTCCACTCTGCCATCTGATCACGAAGCTCATCAGCCTGTATGTTTTTTTGTCCGAGGCGCTGTACTTCGCTCTCCAGCTGGGACACAGATTTCTGGCTACTGCGGATAACCTCTTCGTTCCTAGCAATGATCTCCATTTGCTCATGGACTTGTTCCTCTAGATGTTTAATAGTTTTCGCACTATGTGCCCCATCTTGGGTTGCCTTCCGCAAAACCTCAAGTTCCCGGTCATTTTTTTCCTTGTCATAAGTAAGCTCTTCGTGGCTCTGTTGGAGATGTTCCAGGCGAGTGATGTAGTCTGACAGGGTCTTCTTCATGGTATCAAGCTGTTGACGCAGTGCAGCATTTTGCTCCTCAACGAGAAGTTCAATGTCGCGAGCACCCATGGCAGCATCAATGGTTTCATCCAGGTCATCGTCTTCCTTAGAATTCGCGATATCGTGTTGCATAGCACGAATAATCTGCATGATTTCGGCTTGTGTATCACGATCCAGGCCATTCTGAATTCTAGGGACATACTTTTGATTGCCGGGGCCCATCGCAGCAGCCGAAACCATGACGGCGAGAAGCTAGACATGTGACATATTAGAGTCAATCGGTTGCCGTAGGACTTATGGAAAGCTGTACCTGGCTGATGCCCTGCGGCTCAGGGTTCTCGGCAATAGCATGGTAGTCGAATTTCTTGGCTTGATAACTGAGTTCGGGTATTTGGCGTCGGATGAACCGAAAGAGGCCTTTGTAGATGGCTTGTATATTTCGTTTGTTGCTCAAAGGTTTCGGTATACCCGAATTTGACTCGAGGTGCGAAGGGTCGAATTCAGGATCTAGCTCATGCAGAATGTGGCCAAGAGTTATTCCATTCGCCAACCCCTCGAGGGAATCGGCATCGCGATCTAGGTCGAAGACTCGATTAATCTGGAAGAGTTCAAATTAGCATGTCGTGACGAGGTATTTATCACACAAAGCGTGTCCAGATCCATAGATTGTCGACTCCGTAAGTACTGACAGCTTTCAGGAGTGCCGTCTGGGCACGCTGGTTGTAAGCCGGCATTTCGCTCGACATGTAGTTCAGAAGATGCTTATCGGCGTCTGAGATGTCCAGTGTTCATAACAGTCCAAAGCTATAGCATAGCGACTGCGAATACAGTTTTCGCGGCGAACGTAGCAAAGGTCTTTGGGTATTGAGTAGGAAGGCAGCCTGATACCTGGGCTGGATGCTTCATGCCCCCATAGGGGATATAGTGCATAATGAAGGCACTACTAGGGACCCGTATTGCCGTACTACTGTACTGCTACTACAGCAATACGGTACCTCTACTACCTCCATACTACTAGAGTACCTAGCATTAACATCATTAGAACGCTTGCTGTAACTAAGGCTAATGGACCAGGATCGCATTCTGGATGGGTGTATATAAACCACAGTGAACAAATTATCACAACTGCCCATACAGACTGATGGACATTCTAAATCTCCAGTACCTAATTATTTAGAGAATTTACTAGGGCGTACCAAGTAGCGTTTGATCTAATAATACCCCACGAACTAACTGCCGTCTCCACTAAACCCAATCTGCAGTCAAAGATCTGGTAGTAGGTACTAACACTCGGCGCCCTGCAGCCTCAAGCTGTTTTCAGCAGCCTGACCTACCTTCCTACACGTTACTCTACTCCTCTCTGAAACGATTCCCTACCACCATCGCCACAATCCTGCCGGTGGCTCACCACATACTCCCGCACGATTCTCGCTCGCTCTCAAGATTCGCTATTCCTATTTCTCTGTCTCTATTTACCAATGACAGCTCTCCCACACCAGCAGTCGACAATGTTTTCGCAGAGTTCATCATTCCTCCAACAACCTTCTCATGCCATTGGCAAGAAGCGGTCTCACGAGGAGGCTTCACATAATCTCGAGCCAGATGCATCACACTGCAATTCGCAACATAATGGGATGAATGGTGAGGGAATGGTGTTCGTTAAACCGCGTGCGGTTTCAATTGGTGAAACAGATAACCAATCTGGCGCTCAGCTTGACGATTTGATCACTGAACAGGACGGGAGTGGACTAGCAAATGGCCGGCCTCTGAGAAGCCACAAATCCCAAAGGCTTCTCGTTGGGAGCGACCACGCGTCTTCTAGTAAACCAACATCGGCGACCTCATTGCCAAACGCAGATGGCTCAGAAAACGGTATTAATGACGAGATAGTCATCGATCACTTCACACTACACCTTGGCATAGGCTGGAAAAGGATCAAGGATAGTGACCATGTCCAAGCGGCTGCTAGGGGATGGGCACGATTCATCGAGAATAACTATCCTCTCACTAACGTTAACGTCTTGCTGGAAAGCAAAGGCCTGCAGTCTTACCTCGTCGAGTCCACAGAAGGCTTCTATCTTTTTACAGAAGATTTGCGTCAAGCACAATTGGTCAGCCAAAATGCAACTAAAGCAATCCAGAATCTACAACAAAGCCCGCCAATATTCGACAGCATGAACCTTTTAGCTGCTGAAATATCAAATACGAGTAATAACAGTGTTAAAAATAATATATTTGATATATAGTTAAATATTTATTTTTAATAACATCAACGTTTTATTCAAAAGGCCTAATGACAACCTTCTCGCCAGATACGCCCTTTTTGTTCTTGGCCAAAGCAGCCTCCACACCGGCCAAACCACCTGGCACAATCACTGGTCGATTAGGTTCAAACAGGCCTCGGGCAATGTAACCGTCATCGCCGCCAAGATGCTTTGCGAACGGCTCACTCAAGTATCGAAGCGAGGGGACACTTCCAAGGCCGATGATCCTAGGGAGAGTTACTTTTGACTCGCCTTGGACGTCGAAGTTCTCGAAATCCAAGACTTCCGGTAGAACCACAACAATCTTGGTTACTGCCTCTTTCGTCGACTTGACTGCCTTCACAATGCCAACAGATAACTCCCTGGTGGATTTGGCGGAGATAGTATCAAGGATGAAGTCAAGAGGTACATTATCTCCAATGGTGGCAGCGAAATCGTCCGCCGTGGCCTCGCGACCGAGCACGACTGTTGCACCTAGCTTCCGAAGATAGTCTTTGTGCGCAGGACTCGAGTTGGTAATGATCTTGGAGAATCCAGACAGTCGTGCCATTTGGATCGCATATTGGCCCATGGAAGAGCTGCCGCCAATGATGACGATTGCGGCACCATTGCCGATTTTGTCCCCGCCTTTGTCCCACGGTACGGGCAATCCGTGGCCTGTCTTGTCGTAGTACGCCGTGAGTACTGCTAGACTCGCAAGCATAATTCCGCTGGCCTGGTCATCGCTAATGTTGCTAGGGGTCTTGGCCACCAGTGCTGCATCGATCTTTGCATACTGTTGGAATGTAGATGCATCGTAATTTCCAATTATTCCTTGGAAGAAAACTCTTTCTCCAACATTGAAGTCTGAGACGCCTGGCCCAATGGCCGCGATCTCGCCCGCGGCATCGGATCCCAGGACCGCGGGGAAGTCTGTAATGAAGACCTCGTGATCACGCATCTTCCAGTCTATGGGGTTGATAGATGTCGCAGTGATCTTGATAGCCACTTCACCAGACTGGAGAGTCGGCAGTGATCTATCGACGATGACATGCTCTTTACCTGGACTGGGCACCACAGCTGCCTTGAATGTTTCGGGAACACCCATGATGCTTATGGTATCTTCGGCGTGAAATACTCCGCTTCTATTCTACGTAACAGAGTGTAAGTCTGGCGTTTGCGTGCTGGAAGGCAATAGTTTTATTCTTTACTGAAAGTGAATTACTGGAAGTGAATTACTGAAAGTAAATTACTGACTTTAAATTACTGACTTTAAATTACCGAGAGTCAATTGCTGGAAGTAAGTGCAAGCTGTATTAGCTTTTATATATTATAGGTAATAGTATAAAAGTTAAGTTTATAAGTTATATGTGATAATCTGGTCCCTAGATCCTAGGTTATTATTATAGGGTAGGGGGATTCCTAAGGGATAAATGCATATGTTTATATTAGTAAATAGAATAGGATATTTAGTATTAAGTATATTGTATAAGTTATATAGTTAATAAATAAAATATAATTTATATTTAGTATTATTATAATATATTAATAACTAATTATTTAAGTTATTTATTAAGTATATTTTATTTAACTTATCTAATAAGTTATTTTATAAAAAGTACTATTACTTATTACTTTTTATAAATTATAAAGTATTAGTATATATTACTTTTATAAGAAAAGTACTTTTAGGTATTATTTTTTTTATTATTAGTTATTTTTTTTATAATTCTTTTAGAGTATATATTATTTATTTAATTTTAAAAATTTAAATTATAATATAATATTTTTTTAAAAGTTTTATTTTTAAAGTTTATTATATATTATATAATATTTTTTTATATTAATTATATATTATAATAATATATATTTTTTTATAAATAAAGTTTTTTATATATATAATATAATTAATTTTATATTTTTTATTAAAAAGTATTATAAAATAATTTTCTTAGTTAAATATATTTTAATTATAAGCTTTATTTTTTATTTATTATAATAATTTAGTTCCTAGATCTTAAGTTATTATTATAAAATAAGGAAATTCCTAAGAAATAAATATATATATTTATATTAGTAAATAAAATAAAATATTTTATTAAGTATATTATATAATTACTTAATTAGTAAATAAAATATAACTTATATTTAATATTATTATATTATTAATAACTAATTATTTAAGTTATTTAATAAATATATTTTATATTAACTTATATAATAAGTTATTTTATAAAAGTAATTATAAATAATATTACTTTTAATTATTTTTCTTTTATAAAGTAATTAAAAGTAATAGTATTTATTATTACTTTTTATAATTAGCTTATTAGCTTATACCTAATTTATAATATATACTATTATATTTATTAAGTTATAATATAATACTTTTCTTTTAAAAGTTTTATTTTTAAAGCTTATTATAATATTTTTTATTTTATATATTAGTATAATATAACTTTTTCTTTTTTTTATATATAAACCTTATAAATTATTTTCTTATATAAATATTTTCTTTCTTTTATATTACTTTTTTTTCTTTATAATTATAAAAATATTTTTAATAAAATATATTATTTATAAAACTTATATTATATTATATTTTATTGAAAATAAGAAATATATTAATTTAGTTAAGGAAAAGTTAATTTCTTAAACTAAAGTAATAAATATTTTTATTATATTATATAATTATTATTTAAATATAAATATTAAAAGTATATACTATTATAATAATTATTTTCTTTATTACTAAAAGTATATTTAATTATATAAATTATATAATAATAAAATAATAATTACTTTTTATAAGTTTTTATATTTTTTAAATATAAGGTTTTTATTAATTATAATATTTTAATTATATATTTATAAAAAAAGTATATTAAATATAATAAAAAAAAGTATAAAACTAAGGTTATTTTACTAAAAATATTAAATTAGCTTTAGTAAATTTATTAATTAAAATAAAATATTAAAAAGTATAATAATAAAATATTTTATTATAATATAAAAGTATTAGATATATATAATAAGGTTAATTAGTAAAGTATAAAAATTATTTTCTTAAATAGCTTTTTTACTTTTAAGTTTTTTAACTTAAAAGTAATATTAAATTCTTTAAGTTTTAATAAATTTTTTTTACTAATATTTAAAAGTTTTTTAAATACTTAATAAGTTCTTAGTTATTTATATTATTATTATAGTTTTTTTATTTTACTAGGTATTTATATAGCTTATTTTAATTAAGTTTAAATTTAAAAATTTTTTTAATTTTATATTTTTTTTCTTTTTTAATTATAATTTTATTATAAATAATTTTAATTATATTTTTATTTATTAAGGCTTTTTTTAATAATAAAATATAAAAAATTAAGTAAAATTTTTTTTTTTAATATTTAAAATATTAAACTTATAATTAACTTTTTTTAAATTTTTTTATAATTTTATATACTTTTATATTTTTATAATTTAGCTTATTATTTAATTATTAATTTTAATATTAGCTTATTTATTTTCTTATATATATTTATAAAAATAAATTATATTTTTTTTTAAAAAAATTAAATTTTTAAGCTTTATTTTATTAATATATTTTTATATTTATTAATATATAAGTTTAAGTTATATTTATAGTTTTTTTTATAATTTAATTATATTTTTTATTTTAATTATAACTTTTTTTATATTTTTATTAATATATAATAATTTATATATTTTTAATTTAAAATTATAATTAAAAAAAAATAATTATTTTATAAATTTTAATAATTTAATTAATTTTTTTAATTTTTTTATTTATTTAAAAGTAATATAATATATTAATTTTATTTTTTATTTTTTATTTAATTATAAGTTTTTTTTAAAATTTAAAAAAAAATATTTTTTTTATTAAAAATAATATTTTTTAATAATTTATAATTTATATTAATAAATTTTATAAATATATATATAAAGTTTTTAATATTTATTATTTTTTTATAAAAAATAAAATAAATTATTTTTATTAATTAATTAATAATAATAAAATTATTATTATATTTTATTTTTATTATTAGTTTTTTTAATAATAATAATTTTATAATATAATTAATTAAAATTAATTTTTATAATTTTTTAAGTATTAGTAATAATTAAATTTTATTATAAAGTAAATATTTAATATTTTTACTTTATTAATAAATATTATAATAAATTATAATATATTAAATTTTTATTTTATTTTATTAATATAATAATATTATTATATTTATTTTTTTATTTTTTATATATTTTTATAATTATATAATAAATATTTATATATTATTTATATTACTTTTTTATATAATTTTTCTAATATTTAAATTTATTATAATAAATTAATATTTTTTATTAAAAGTTATTTTATTTAAAATATTTTTTATTTTTTATTAAATAATATATTTTTTAATTTTTATAATTATAAAATTATTTTTTTTAATTTAAAATATTATAATTAAAAGTTATTATTTTAAGTTTTTTTAATTATTATAATATAATATTTATATTAAATAATTAAAAAATTTTTAAAATTTTTTTAATTTATAATTAAATTATATTAATTTTTTAAAATATTTAATTTATTATTTAATTAATTTTTATATTATAATAAAATAAATAATATTATTAAAATTAATTTAAATTTTAATTTTATATAAGCTTTTATATAAATAATATTTTTATTTTTTAAATATTTTTATTATTATTATAAATTTTTTATTATAAATAAAATATTATAATATTAATTTATAAGGTTTTATTAAAAAGAATATAATAAGTTATAGTTTTTTATTTAATTTATTTTTTTATAATATAATTTAAAATATTTATTTTTATTTTAATTAATTTTATTTTATTAAATATAATTAAAATTAATTTATTAATAATAATATTTTTAAATTATTAAAATATTATAATTTTTAAATTTTTTTATTTAAAATTTTTTTTATAAAATTTATAAATAATATAATAATTTTTATAAAGTTTTTAATAAACTTTTAATAATAATTTATTAATTTTAAAATTTTTTATATTTTTTATATTTTTTTAATATTTTTAAAGTTTTTTTAATTTTATATTATATTAATTTTAATAAAATTTATTTATATATTCTTAAATATAATAATATATTATAAAAATATTAGTTTTTATATTTTAAATTAATATTAATTAAGTTTTATAAAAAAATTAATATTTTTTAATATTTATAATATTTTATAAATATATTTTTTATATTTTTTATAAGTTTTTAAAAAAATTAGAATATTATTTAAATAAATAATAATAAATTAATTAATATATTTTAAAATATTATTTAAATAAATAATAATAAATTAATTAATATATTTTTTAAATATAAAATTAAATATTTTTTTAAATATTATTAATTTAATTAAATTAATTTAAATATTATTTTTTATAATTTAAATTATTTAGTTTTTTTATTTTTATTTTTTATTTTTTTATTTTTTATTTTTTTATTTTTTATTTTTAATATTATTAATAATTTTATTTTATTATTTTTAAATAAAATTATTTTTATTTAAAATTTATATATAAATTATTTAAAAAATATTATTATTTTTAAATAAATTTTTAAATTTACTTAATTTTTTAATATTTTTTTTTATTATTTTTATTATTTATTTATAATAAAAAGAATTAATATATTTACTTAAAATTTAAATAATTAAATAAATAAATATTTATAAAATAGTTTTTTTAAATTAATTATTAAATAAAGTTTTTTAAATAATATAAAAATTTTATAAAAATGCTTATAATAATTCTTAAAGTTATTATTAAATATTATAATATTATTAATATAAGCTTATATAAATTTTTAAAAGTATAATTTTTAATTTATAAATTATTATATATATAAAAATAAATTTTATAATTTTATAAAAATAATATATAATATTTTTAATTTTTAATTTTTATAAACTTATATTAATTATTTAATTTTTATATTTTATATATATTAAAAGTTAATAAAAAAATATATTTAATATTATAATATATATTTTTTTTTAATTAATATTATTATTTTTTTCTTAAAATAAAATTAAATATATATTTAATATTATAATTTTATTTAAAGCTTATAAATTATTAATTATATAACTGTTTTTATTTTATTAAATATATATTATATAATAAATATAAAACTATTAAATAAATATAATTATTTTATTTATTTTATTTTATTTTATATATAAAATTTATTTATAATTTTATTTAATATTTATTAATTTTTAATATTTAATAAATAAAATTACTTAAGTATTTTTTAATTTTATTAATTATTAATTAAAGGTAAAGTAATATAATTAATTATAGTATTTATTATAACTTACTTTTTTAAAAAATATAATATAATATATACCTTAGAATAACCTTAAAGTATATTACTAATTAAAAAAAAACTAATAACTAGCTAATAATTTTATATTTTAAACTAATATATATAAAGTAATTCTTAAAATATTAAACTAATAAATTATATTAATTCTTATAAAATAACTTATTATATAAGTTAATAATATATATACTTATTAAATAACTTAAATAATTAATTATTAATATAATATAATAGTATTAAATATATACTATATTTTATTTATTAATTATATAACTTATATAATATACTTAATATTAGATTTATTATTTTATTTAATAATATAAATATATATATTTATCTCTTAGGAATTTTCTTTTATTTTATAATAATAACTTAAGATCTAGGGAATAAATTATTATAGTATTACTTAATATACTTATTTAATAAATTATAAGTTTAGATTTTATATATTTTATAAATTTTAACTTTTTTATTAAAATTATAAATTCTTTAATAAATATATTATTATTTATAATAGCTAGTTTTTCTAATAAAATATAATCCCTAATATAATTAAAGTTAATTTTTAATTAAAACTAGGAAATAATTAGTATTTTTAAGTATTTTTTTTAACTTAAGAGTTAAGGGTTTTTTTACCTAAAGGTATACTTAAGCTAAGGTAGCTTAGCTAAGTATTAGTTAATATATTATAAATAAACTAAGTTTATTAATTATTAATTAAATATACTTTTTTTTAATATTAAAATAATATTTTAATTTTTTTATATATTATATTATTTAATAATTTATTTAATTTTTTTAGTTTTTTTAATATTTTTTATATATATATATAAATTTTATTTTTTATAATTTATTTAAATATATTAGTAAATTTTTTTATTATTTTTTATTTATTTAATAAAATAATAAATATTTTTTTTTTAAATTTTTTAAATTTTATTATTTATTAAATTAAAAATTATTTAAATAAATTTTATATTTTAATTTACTAAGTTATATAAATTAATTTTATTTTATAATAATATTAATTTTTATATATTTATAATAATTAAATAATTATTTTTAATATAATTTTTTTATTTTTAATAATATATAATTAATTAATTTATAAAGTTAATAATTATTACTTAATTAATTTTTACTTTTATATTAAATATATAAATTATATATATATAATTTATTAAGTTATAAGCTAATATTATAAAATAATATTTTTTTTTATATTATAAAAATTATATTTATTAAATATATAATATTATATTAAAATTTATATTAATAATTATAATTAAATATAAATTATTTTAAATATTAATATTTATTTTTTAATATATTTTACTTTTTAATAACTTTTAATAAATATTTTTATATTATATATTATTTATATAAATAAGTAATTATTTATAATTAAAAAATTAATATTATATTTTTTTAAAAAGTTATTTTTTAATAATATATTTAATTTTAAATTTTTTTTAATTTATATTTTAATATAAAAAATAATAATTAATATTTATTTTTAAAATTCTTATATATAAAAGTTAAATTAAGTTTTTATAATTAAAATAATTAATATATTTATTATTATTATTTAATTAAACTTATTAAATTAAAAAAATTATATTTAATAAATATCTTTTTATTTAGTTTATATTAATTAATATATTTAAGTAATTAATATAAATAATTTTCTTTTAAATATAAAAAATTAAATTACTTATTATTATAACTTATTATTAAACTTTTTTTTTTAGTATTTTATTATTATTATTATTTCCTTTTATTATATATTTAATATATATTAAGTATTTTATAATATATAAATTATATTACTTATTATAATTATTATTTTTACTAACTTATTAAAAGTAAAAATAATTTAATATATTATTATATTATTTACTTTTAATTTTACTAGAATTTAACTAAGTAAATAAAATTAAATTTTTAGCTTAAGGTTAAATTTAATTACTTTTATTCCCTTTTAAGAAAACAAAAGCTTTTTTTATTACTTTTTTTCCTTTTTTACTTATTATATTTATTTATAAGTATTCTAGCTTTTGTAATTTTAGCTTAATTATTAAGCTAAGCTTTAGTTATTTATTATAATAATTTAAGTTTAGTAATTATTATTTCTTTTTAATTTCCTTTAGCTATTATTTATTATAGTTAACTATAAGGTTATTTTATTATTATAAGATTACTTTATTATATTAAATAATTAATATTTTAGTTTTATATATTATAATAGTACCTAGTGCTTTAAATTATACTTAATAATTAAAAAATTTCTTTTATTTTCTAAAAAAAAACTATTAAAGCTTTTTATATTTATAAACTAGTTTTTATATAAGTAACTTTTTTATTTATTAAATTTTCTTATTTATTTAATATATTTACTTAAAGTATATATAAATAAATAAACTTAATTTTAATTTAAATTATATATATATATTTATTATTTAATTTTTTTATTTTTTAATAATTTAATATTTTTATATTTTAAATTCAATATTAACTTTTATAATTTTATTATTATTAATATTTATATATATATTTATTATTAAATTAATATTATTAAATTTTAATTATTTATAATAATATTATTAATTTATTTAATATAATTAATAATTATAATATTATTTATTTTTTTAAAATATTTCTTATTTAATATTTTTATAATATTATTTTTATTATTTATTATTTAATAATTAATAAATTTAACTTTATTAATTAATTAAGTTTTAAAATTTATAAAATTTAAATTAACTTATACTTTTTATAATATTTTTATTTATATTTAACTAATATATTTATTTTTATTAAAATTTATTTCTAATATAATTATATAAGTTTAAAAAACTTATAATAGCTAGTATAATAAAAGACTATACCTAGCTTTTAATTTAATAACTAAATAAATAAAAATATTTAAAAAAAAAAATATTATATTTAGCTTTATTAGGTTTAATAATACTAATAATATTAGATTATTAAAATTACTTATAAGATTTAAAATAAGGTTTTTATACTAAAAATAAAGTTTCTTACTAATAACTTAATATAATATTAAAGTAATAAAAAAGCTACTTATATAAAAGCTAATAGGTATAAAAGACCTTAATAATTCCTTAGAAAATAAAAGAAATTAACTATTAAGTATAGTTTAAAGCACTAGGTGCTATTATAATATATAAGACTTTAATATTAATAAAGAAAAGCTTTATAAATATAGTAAGGTAACCTTATAATAGCCTAGGATAACCTTATAACTAACTATAATCTTTAGATAATAGCTAAAGGAAACTAGAAAAAAATAGTAATAACTACTAAACTTAAATTATTATAATAAATAACTAAAGCCTAGCCTAATAATTAAGCTAAAATTAAAAAAGCTAAAATACTTATAAATAAATATAATAGGTAAAAGGGGAAAAATAATAATAAAAAAAGCTTTTGCTTTCCTAAGAGAGAATAAAAGCAACTAAATTTAATTACCTTAAGCTAAAGATTTAACTTTAATAAGTTAATAAAAAGAATAGTTATAATAAGTAATATAATTATATTAAATATATAATAAAGGGAAATAATAATAATAATAATAAAATACTAAAAAAAAAGTTTAATAATAAGTTATAATAATAGGTAGTTTATTTTATATTTATTTTTATTATTATTTATTATTTTATATATATAATATTATTAATTTTTTTTATAAATAAAATTATTTTTTATTTTATTTATATTTAATTATTTTTTAAAATATTTATAAATTCATAAGTTAATATATTATTTTTTATTTATTTATTAATTAAAATAACTTATTTAATTTATTATTTATTATATAAATATTTAATAAAATAATTTTTAATTATATTTAATTAAAATTTAAAAATAAGTTTTTATATTTTTAAGTTAATATATAAATATAATTATATTATTTATTATATATTTATAATAAACTTTATTATTTTTAAAATTTATATAAATTTAAAAGTTTAATTTTAAATATTTTTTTTTATTTATAATTTTTATTAATATATATAAATATTATTATTTATTTAATTATTTTTATTTAATTAAAGTAAAATTACTTTTATAAAATATTAATTTAATTATTAATTAATAAATAAATAATTATTTTTTCTTATATATTAATAAATAATTTTTTATTAATATTAAGTTATATTTTTTAATAATTAAAATAAGTTAATTCCTTTTAAATATAAAAAAATAAATTACTTATTATTATAATTTATTATTAAACTTTTTTTTTAAAACTTTTTTATTATTATTATTATTACTTTCTTTTATTATATATTTATTTTATTTAATATTTTTTTAATTTTTTTAAGTATATAAAGCCTTTTAATATTACTTTTCTTACTTTTTTACTTATTATTTTATTATTTTCTTTTATTATTTATTTTTTATTATAATTAGCTATAAGATTATTTTAAGCTATTATAAAATTACCTTATTATATTATAAGTAATACTAATTTTAATATTTTAAGTAAAATATATTACTTTTTTATAAAGCTAGTTTTTTAGAAAAAGAAATAGTATAAAACTTTTCTTATAGTATTAATATTAAAGTCTTATATATTATAATAGCACTTAGTAGTTAATAAGTTTTATTAAGAAAAATTTCTTTTATTTTCTAAAAAGAAACTATTAAAGCCTTTTATATTTACTAGCTTTTATATAAGTAGCTTTTTTATTACTTTAGTATTATATTAAATTATTAGTAAAAAACTTTATTTTTAATATAAAAATCTTATTTTAAATTTTATAAGTAATTTTAATAATTTAATATTATTAATATTATTAAATTTAATAAAGTTAAATATAATAATTTTTTTTAAATATTTTTATTTACTTAATTATTAAATTAAAAGCTAAGTATAATTTTTTATTATATTAGCTATTATAAGTTTTTTAAACTTATATAATTATATTAAAAATAAATCTTAATTAAAATAAATTAATATAAATATATTTTTTATATTTTATAATAATAATATTTTTATAAATATTATTAATAAATTAATTAATATTATTTTAAATAATAATATTATTAATTAAGGTTTTATTATTTATAATTAAGTTAAAAAATTTAATATAAGTAAGCTTTTATTAATTTTTAATTTTTAATTTTTTAAATTTTTTAATATTATTATTTATTAAGTTATTAAATAATTATTAAAATTATTAATTTATTAATTATATTAAAAATACTAAAATTATAATTAATTATTTAATTTTTTATTTATATTTAAAATTATTTATATTAATATCTTTTATATTTATTATTAATATTAATTTCTTTAATATTATTAAGATTTTATATTTATTTATTAAAATATTAAAATAAAATAATAAGTTAAGAAAATTAAAATTAAATTAAAATAATAAATTTAAAAAACTTATAAATATTATTTAAGTATTAATAAAAGAAATATATTTTTTATAATAATTAAAAATTTTAATTAAATTTTAATTAATTAATATTATAAGATTTAAGTTTTTTATTAAAATAAAAAAAATAAAAAAGTTTTTATTAAATTAAAATAATATTAGCTTATTATTTTTATTAAATATAATTTCTTATTTATTATTAAAAAAGTATTACTTATTTAATAAAATAATAATATAATTTCTTTTTATTAAATAAGTATATATAAGTTTTTTAATTAAAATAAAGTTTTTTATAATAAAATTAAACTTTACTTAAGTAACTTTTATTATATTTATATAAGTATTATATATATTATTATAATTTTTTTATTTATTATTTTATATATTAATATTAATATAATTAATAATATATATATAAATATAATTATATTAAATTTAATTAATTATAATATAATATATAATTTTTTTATTTATTTTATTAAGTTATTAATTAATAAATTTATTAATTTAAGTAATATTTATTTTTATTAATAATTAATAATATTTTTAAATATTTTAAATATTTTATATTTACTTTAATTATTTATTTATTTAAGTAAATAAGTTTTTTAATATTATAAATTTATTTATTATTTTAGAATTTTATTAATAATTATATTATTTATTATAATTAAAATTTAAGTAAATAAATAATTTATTTATTAAAAATATATTATTTATTATATTATTTAAATTAACTATTATAATATTATAAATTAATAAAAAAGAATTAAAGAAAATAAAAAAAATAAAAAAATAAATTAATAATAGTTTTAGTAATTTAATATTAGTAAATTAAATTAAGTAAAAATTTAAATTAGTAATATATAAATAATATATAATTATTATTATTTAGTAAAATAATAATTATAAAAAAAGTATATTTTTTTTAAATTTTATAAAAATTAATTAAATTTATAAATATTATATTAAAATAATATAAATATTTTTTATATATAATATAATTATATTATAATACCTTATTAATAATATTATAAGTATTTAAAAAATAAAATTATTATTATTATAAAAATAAATATAAAATTATAATTTATATTAATTATAAAAATATTTTATATTTTATTATTATTAAAAAACCTTTTAATTAATAAATTAAATATTTTAAATTATTATTATAATTTAATTATAAATATATTTATTATAAAAAAATAAAAAATAAATAAGCTAATATATTAAGTAAAAAAATAAATTATAAATAAAAAATATTTAAATTTATAATATAAATACTTTAATATAATAAAAAAGAAAATATTAAATAAATTTATATTAATATAATATTTAAAATATTAAAAAATAATTTAATACTTAAGAAAATTAAAAAAATATATAAAAATATATTTAATTAAAATATATTTAAAAATAAATTATTATAAAACTTAAATATTTTAAATAAAATAATAAAATTTAAATATTTAAAAAAAAATTATAAAAAAAATATAATTAAATATATTTATAATTATTTATTTTATAAATATAAAAGTATATAAAAAATACTTAATTAAGTTTTAAATTATTATAAAATTAATAAACTTAAGTTATATATATAATATATTATATTTTATTATTATATATATTAATAAATAAAGAATAAAAAATATAAATTATATAAGAAATTATAATTATTATTAATATTAAAATAATTATAAAAATTAATTATTTTTAATTATATTATTAACTTATTTTTATTTATTAAATTATTTATAAAAGTTAAATATAATAATATATTTATAATAATTTATTATTTATTAAAGTAAATTTACTTTTTATTATATAATATATTATATTTTATAAAAAACTTTATATATACTTATATAAAAGTAATTATTATAAATTATAAATTATTAAAAAAAATAATATTAAATATAAAATAAATATTTATATTTAAATTTTAATAAAAACTTATAATTAAATTAAAAATAAATTATAAATTTAATATTACTTATTATTTTTAAATAAATAAATAAATAAAATATATTAATTAAATTATTAAAGCTTATTTATTATATTATATTAATTTATATAAAATAATTAAATAAAAAAACTACTAATAGTATAATTATATTATAATTATATTTTTTTAAAATTTATAAGTTTTATATTTTTTTATATTAATTATAAATTTATATAAAAAGTATATAAATTATTATAAAATAAATTTAATATTAAAAAAATATTACTTTAAGTAAAATTAATAATTAACTTATATTAATATATATATATATATATATAACTTTAGTTTATATATAAAAAAATAAAAAATATATAAATTAAAATATAATTTACTTATTATAATACTTATAAAACTATAAACTATAAAATATTAAAATAAATAAACTAAGTAATAAGTTAAATATTAAAAAAATAAAATTTTCTAAAATTTTTAAATAAATTAAATAAGTTAATTATAAATTAGTTTTATTAAATATAATAAATTTTTAAAATTTAGTTTTTTATATATTATAATTAAAAAAAGTATAAGTAAATAAAAATATTAAAAAACTTATTTTAAATAAAATTATTATTAAAAATAAAAAATAAAAATATAAAATTAAAAATATATTTATTATATATTAAAACTTTAATATAAATAAAATTAAATACTTAATTAAATAAAAAAAATATTTTAATTTTTAAAAACTAAAAAAAAAGTTTTTTTATTTAATAAAATTAATAAACTAAGGTTTTCAAAATTTAAATTAATATTAAAAAAAATTAATTAATATTATTAAAAACCTTTAATTATTAAAAATCCTAAATAATAAACTATTTAACTATTACTTTAATATTAGTTTTAGTTACTTTTTAATAAAATAATTTTTTATTTTACTTTTTAGCTTTTTTATATATTTTATAATTATTTAATAAATAATTAATTACTTTAACTAATTAATTTTATAACTTAAAAAACTAAGTATTTAAAAAATTAAAATACTTATTAGCTTTTTTTTTATATTTTAAAAAATATTTTTAAACTATTATTTTTTTAATTATAATTATATTAGTTATTATTAATAATATAAGAAAAATTTACTTATAAAAACTTATAATAAAAATATTATTATATATTTTTTTTAGTTTTCTTTTAAATATAAAAAAATAAATTACTTATTATTATAACTTATTATTAAATCTTTTTTTTTAATATTTTATTATTATTATTATTATTTTCCTTTATTATATATTTATTAAATTTAATTACTTTTATTTTTTTTTAAGAAAATAAAAACTTTTTTTACTATTTTTTTTTTTTACTTATTATATTTATTTATAAGTATTTTAGCTTTTTTAATTTTAGCTTAATTATTAAGTTAAGCTTTAGTTATTTATTATAATAATTTAAGTTTAATAGTTATTACTATTATTTTTTAATTTTCTTTAATTATTATTTATATATAATTATAATTAGCTATAAGATTATCCTAAGCTATTATAAAATTATATTATTATATTAAATAATATAAAGCTTTTTTTTATTAATATTAAAGTTTATATATTATAATAATACCTAATACTTTAAACTATACTTAATAATTATTTTATTTAAAAAAATTTTTTTTATTTTCTAAAAAGAAATTATTAAGACCTTTTATATCTACTAGCTTTTATATAAGTAGCTTTTTTATTATATTATATTAAGTTATTAGTAAAAAACTTTATTTTTAATATAAAAACTTTATTTTAAATTTTATAAGTAATTTTAATAATTTAGTATTAATAGTATTATTAAACTAAGGGCTAGGTATAATCTTTTATTATATTAGGTATTATAAGTTTTTTAAACTTATATAATTATATTAAAAATAAATCTTAATATAAGTTAATACTTATTAAAAGCTAACCTAAAAGTAATATACCTAGTAAAAAAAACCTTTAATTAACTAGAAAAATAAGTAATAAAAATCTAGCTAATTAAAATTTATTATTTTATTTAATATTTAATATTTTTTAGAATTTTATTTAAAAAAGTAAAACTTATAATATAATTTAATAAAATATTAACTTTTACTTTAATAACTATAATAAAATTATTATAATTAAATAACTTAATATTAGTAAAAAGCTAATTTAAAAGTAATATATTTAGTAAAAAAACTTTTAATTAGCTAGAAAAGTAAATAATAAAAATTTAGTTAATTAAAATTTATTATTTTAAAGTATAACTAGTAATTATAATAATATAACTTTTTAAAGTTTATAAGTAATTTAACTAAAACTAATATTTATTTATTTTATATATTTTATTAAATTTACTAGTTATATAAATAATTTAATAATAATAAATTAAAATATATTAAAAAATATTTTAAAAAGTTTAAATAAATAAAAAAATAAAAATAGTTTATTTAATATTTATTTTAGTATATATTTTATTTAGAAAAGTAAAACTTATAATTTAATTTAGTAAAATACTAATACTAGTATTATTATATAAAACCTATTATTATAAATAAGAATTTTAGTTAATAAATTACTTTAGTTAATAATTTAATAATATTTTTATTTTTTATAATTATTTTAAATTAAATTACTTTTATATTATTATTTACTTAAGTAATTTTATAATAATTATTATAATAAGCTTTTATTTACTAAAAGTTTTATATATTTATTAGGTATTATTTTTATATATTTAATTTCCTTAATAAAATACTAAAAGTTTTAATATTAGAAAATAAATAATAATTTTAAACTAATAAACTATTTAAAAAATAATAATTATATAATTATTATAATAGTTATTATTATAAATTACTAGAAATTCTAATATTAAGAAATATATAATATTTTCTAAAATTCTATTTAAAAAAGTAAAACTTATAACTAATAATATAAAATTATTATATATTTTCTAATATTAGAATTTCTAGTAATTTATAATAATAACTATTATAATAATAAAAATATATATTATAAATAAAAATAAATAATATAATATATATATAATATTTATTAAGTATATAAAATTTTATATATTTATTATATATAAGTTTTATATAAATTACTTATATATTTTTATAAAATAATATATAATTATAATACTTATAATTAAAGTTATAATAAAAAAAAAGTATTTTTTATATTTTTTATTAATTTAAATTTTTTTATTAATTTAAATACTTTTACTAATTTAAATACTTTTATTAATTTAAATACTTTTATTAATTTAAATACTTTTATTAATTTAAATACTTTTATAAGCTTTTTTTTTATATTATATATATTAGTTACTTTTTAATACTTATATATATTATTTTTTAAAATTAATTTTTTTTTTTAATTTTTAATTTTATTTTATTATTTTTTAAAAGTAAACTTAATAATAATATTAATAAAAAATAATTATTTTTATTAAATATTTAATTTAAAATATTTTATTATTAGTATTAATTTTTTTAATAATAATAATTTTTTATATATTAAAGTTTTTTTTTATTAATATTAAATTTTTTTATTTTATTATAACTTTAATAACTTTTTTTTATTTAATAAATTTATTAAATTTTTTAAAACTTTTTTTAATTAGTTTTAAACTAAAGCTTTTATAAATATATTATTATAATAAAATATTTATATTTTTTATTTAATTTAATAAAAAAGTTTAAAATATTTTTTTAATATATATAAAAAACTATTAAAAAATTAAATAAATTATTTATATTTTTTAATATTAGTAAAATAAAGTTTTTATTTTTTTATATTAATAACTTTTAATATAAATATAATTACTTATAATATTATAAAAATAATATTAATAATATTAATAAAAAATATATTAGCTTAAGTTATTTATTAAAACTAATAATAATATAAATTTATATAATAAAGTTTTATATATAATTTTTAAATATTATTATAAATTAATTAATTAATTTATTAATAAATAATACTTATTTTTAACTTAAGAAAAAATTAAAATTATAATTATAATAACTTATATATTATTATTTAAAATTATTTACTTTTTTATATTAATTTTTTTATTAATAATTATTTTTCTTAATTTATTTTTAAATTTATATTATATTTTATTTTTAATTTTTTATTAAATTATTTTTTAATTATTTTATTATAATTACTTTTATTTATTTATTTTTTAATTAATTTATATATATTATTATTATTATTTTAATTTAAATATTTTATAAATATAAAATTATATAATATTTATTTATTTACTTATAATTTAAATATTAATTATATATTACTTTTAAATATTATAATAATAATTTTATAATTTTATAATATAATTAATATACTTTAATACTTTTAGATAATAAAGTAATATAATTAGTTATAGTACTACTTGGTATTTTTGTTTAATAGTATATAAGTTTAAATCTTATATACCTTATAAATTTTAATTCTTTTATTAAAGTTATAAATTCTTTAATAAAAGTATTATTATTTATAATAGCTAATTTTCTAATAAAGTATAATCCCTAATATAATTAAGGTTAATTTCTAATTAGGACTAGTAAATAATTAGTATTTTTAGGTGTTTTTTTAACCTAGGGGTTAAGGGTTTTTTTACCTAAAGGTATACTTAGGTTAAGGTAGCTTAGCTAAGTATTAGTTAATATATAATACCTACTAGGTATATAGGATCTTATATACTTATTTTATATAAGTCTTATATAAATTACTTAAGTAATACTTTTTAAAAAAAAAAGAATTATATATAAATTAAACTTATAATCTTATATAACTTTTTTATTTTACTTTTTTATTTATAAATTATTTTTAGTATATTTATATAATAATAAATATATAAGATATATAATATATAATATAATACTTATATACTATTATAACTATTAAAAAAAAATACTTAATAGTTTTTATAATACTTTTAGCTAGATTTAATAAACTTAAATACTAGGAGTATAATACCCTTAGCTAAATTTAAAAAACTATAGTTACTAGAAGGTTAACTTAGTTAATTACTACTAAGTATATAAAGCTAATATATAAAAAGTATTAATACTTATACTTTTTTATTAATTATTTTATATATAATAGTAAATATATATATATATATAATATTATAAAAGAAGGCTATTACTTTTATAAACTATTTAATTATATAATAATAACTTTATATTTAGGTTAAAAAAGTATATATTATAATCCCTTATAAGGTGTTATAAGAATATAAGTATTAATAGTAAAAGGCGCAGTTTTAATAATTCAAATAATTTAAATAATTTTAATAATTTAAATAGTCTTAATAATCTAGATAATTTTAATAATTTATTCTAAAGAAGTTAAAAGAAAAAGCAGGAGACTTATTTAAGTATAAGAAAGTAATTATAAAAAGAAATAAAATATACTATTTAAAGAAAACTATTATAAAAGTATTATAATTATATATATTATTTAAAGAAAGCTATTATAAAAGTATTATAATTATATATATTACTTAAAGGAAATTATTATAATAATATTATAATAAATAAATAATAAAGTTTTTATTTACTTTTATACTTTATATTACTTAACTTTATATTTATATAACTATAAGTATACTATTTTATAATATATATAATATATATATATAATTACTTAATAAATATATATTTAATACCTTTAAATATTAGGTATATATATAAATAAAATTATAATAAATAAAGCTTATTTTCTTATTTTCTTTTTTTTTTTTTTTTATTATTATTATTATAGCTTTAATAAAACCTAATAATAAAAGTAAAGGAAAAGCTAAAGCTTTTATTAATAATATAGTTTATTTTTATTTATTTTTTTTCTTTTTATTTTTTTTACTATTTTATTATACTAATTAACTTTTAGTAAAAAATAAGAAAATTATAAAATAAAGCTTTTTTTATTATAAGTATTACTAGCTTTTTTACTTTTTAAGCTAAGAGATTTATTATATAAGAATTATATTTAAAATATAATAATAAGTAAAAAAATAACTAGCTTTAACTAATATATAAATTTAATTAGCTACTTTAACTATTATTAACTTTATTATAATAATTATTATATATATTATTTATAATAAGCTTGCTTTTATTTTAATATTATAATTTAAGCTAATATATTATAGTTATTATAAGCTTATATTATTTATATAAAAAATAAGTTATATTATTAATAAAAATAATAAAAAAATATATTATAACTTTAACTTTTATATTTAATATTATATTAATAAAAAAATTATTAAGTAATAAATTAATATTACTTAACTTTATATTTTATATTTAATATACTTAATAACTAAAACCTAGTACTTAAACTTAATAAAAATAATAAAAATAACTAAAATAATATAAATAAAATTATTACTTAAATATATACTTATAAAACTTAAAAAACTATTATTAATTATAAATTTTATTAAATATTAATAATAAAAAAGAAAATATAAAATTACTATTATTACTTTAGTTATTTTATTATATTTTTATTTATTAATTATATTATATATTACCCTTACTTAAATTTAAAAAAAAATCTAAATTCTATATTCTTATTTAAAATCTAAATCCCTTATAATTTTAAATTAACATTTAAAAGTATTTAAATCTTTTATTTTTTTTTATTAATATATAATATAATTACTATTAATTACTATAATTATTTATAAACTTAAATATTTATTATTATATAGTCTTAAGGAATTTACTTATAAATAACTAAAAACTTTATTATTATACTTAGCTTTACTAAAATAATAATTATATTTATAATTTTAATTATATTATATTATTTTTTTAAATTATATTATTATTTTTAACTTTATTAAATTAATTATATTAAAAAATAAATAAATATAATATACTAATTAATTATATTTAAAAATTATTTATTATTCTTAGCTTTACTAAGTTAATAAATATATTATTTAAGTAACTAATACTTATTTTTTAAATTCCTTTAGTTACTTATTTTTACTTTATAATTAAGTTTAAGTAATTAAAATTTATTATATATAAGTCCTTAAGTATATAATTATATTTTAAGCTTAATATAAAAACTATTAAAGTAAAAGTTTTTAAATTACTTTACTTTTATTACTTTTATTACTTTTACTTATATATTTACTATTTTTTATTATTCTTTTAAACTTATTATTATATTTTTTTTTTTAATTTACTTTTTTTTAAGGTTTTTTTTTATTTTATTTTCTTTTTTTAAAAGAATTTATAAAAGCTAAGTTATACTTTTATAACTTAATAAAATATATTAGTAAAATAATATTAATAATTATTATTATATTTTTTATTATATTTTTTATTATATTTTTAATTATACTTTTTATTAAGCTTATTAAATTATTATTATTATTATTAATTTTAAAAAATATTTAATATTTAAAAGCTAGTAATAAGCTAAGTAAATATTTTATTTAGTTACTTTTAATATAATTTAATTTAATTTACCTTAGTTTTTAATTCCTAAAAGTAACTTTATATTTTTTTAATTTCTTATATTTTTTTAATAGCTTAAGAATTATTAGTATTAATAGTAAAAATAATAATAATATTATAAGTATTACTTTAAAAGCTTACTTATAATAATTTTATATAATATTAAGGTAGTTAATTTTAGATTTTTTATAAGTAATAGCTAATAAGTTATTTATAAATTTATATTTTAATATTTTAAAGAATTTAGCTAATAATATAATAATTATAAAATAAGAGATATATTAATAGGAAATAATAGTAAATTTTTAATAAAAAATATATAATAAAATAAAAAAAAAGTAAGTAATATTACTTTATAAAATATATTTACTTATATAACTTATTAAAATTTATTTCTAATATAATTATATAAGTTTAAAAAACTTATAATAGCTAGTATAATAAAAAACTATACCTAGCCCTTAGTTTAATAACTAGGTAAATAAGAATATTTTTAAAAAAATAAATAAATAAATAAATACTATATTTAGCCTTATTAGGTTTAATAATACTAATAATATTAAATTATTAGAATTACTTATAACATTTAAAATAAGGTTTTTATACTAAAAATAAAGTTTCTTATTAATAACTTCATATAATACTAAAGTAATAAAAAGGCTACTTATATAAAAGCTAGTAAGTATAAAAGGCCTTAATAATTCCTTGGAAAATAAAAGAAATTAATTACTAAGTATAATTTAAAGCACTAGGTACTATTATAATATATAAGACTTTAATATTAATACTATAAGAAAAGCTTTATATTATTCCTTTTTAATATAGTAAAGTAATTTTGCAATAGCCTAAGATAACCTTATAACTAACTATAATCTTTTATATATAAATAATAGCTAAAGGAAATTAGAAAGAAATAATAATAACTATTAAACTTAAATTATTATAATAAATAGCTAAAGCCTAGCTTAATAACTAAGCTAAAATTAAAAAAGCTAGAATATTTATAAATAAATATAATAAATAAAAAAGGAAAAAAAGTAGTAAAAGAAGCTTTTACTTCCCTAAGAGGAAATAAAAACAACTAAATTTAATTACTTTAATAAGTTAATAAAAAAAATAACTATAATAAGTAATATAATTTATATATTATAAAGTATATATTAAATATATAATAAAGGGAAATAATAATAATAATAATAAAATACTAAAAAAAAAGGTTTAATAATAAGTTATAATAATAGGTAGTTTATTTTTTTATACCTAAAAGAAATTATATAACTTATATATATATATTTATTAAAGCCCTAGTAAATAAAAATAATAATAAAAGTATATAAAAAATTATATTTTTTTTAATATATTAATAATTAAATTTACTATTAATATATTATATAAGTATAATTAAGTAATTTCTTAATAATTACTTTTTTTTAAAGTAATAATATAATTTATATAAGTAATTATTTAAGTTTATTAATACTTAAGTAATAAATTATAATTATATATTTATAATAAGGAAATTAATAAAAGAAAAAAGTAATAAACTTATTATATATATATATATAATTACTATTAATAGCTTTTAAGTATTTTAAAAAAATATATTTAAAAAACTATTATATATAAAATTAGCTATTAATTTTTAATATATATAAAAGAGTTTTTAAATAATATAATTTAAAATATATAATATTATTAAAATATATAATTTTTAATATATAATTATTTATTAAGTTTATATTTATTTATTTATTTAATTTTTTATAAGCTTAAAGTAAAATAATATTTAAATTTTAAAAAGTTAATAAATACTAATATAATTATAAAAAAAGTTTAAACTTATTTATATTAAAATAAAATTAATTTCTTTTATATAAAATAATATTTATAATAAAATTATATATAATATATAAAAAATATATAAAAATTAAAGTTTAATTTATATTTTAATTAATTAATTAAATAATAAGGGATTTTAAAGTTAAATATAATTTAATTATAATAGTTATATAATTATTATTTTCTTTACTTATTTAAACTTTTTAAAATATTTTTAAATATATTTTAATTTATTATTATTAAATTATACTTATAAAATTAATAAATATTATATACTACTTTTTAATATAATTAATATTAATACTTATTAATAATCTTTTTATATTACTTTTATATTTCTTAATAAAAAAGTAAAAGAAAATTATTTTTAAATATTAAATTAGCTTTAATTTATTTATAAAACTTATAATATAAAATATTTATTTATAATATTAATTAATTATTATATTACTTTTATAAATATTATTAAAATAATATTTTTATTAATATAATTATTATTTTATATTTAATATATTAATAAAGTAATTTTAAGGTATTATTAACTAGCTTTTATATTATAAAAGTATTAAATTACTTTTATATTAAAAAATATAATAATAATAAAAAAAATAAACTTTAAAAATTAAAATTTATTTTATAAATCTGGTCTTGCGCTATATGGGCTTGGCTGGAACGGAATCCGGTGGCATCGATCTTCTCTTCCACACAAACACCAAGTCCGGCAAGACCAACGACCTATCCAACGATCCCCATGTGAATGTGTCTTTTATCAACAGCTCCGGCGAGTGGGCTTCCGTCGCAGGCCAGGCGAGTGTTGTGACTGATCGCGATCTGGTCAAGAAGACGTATAGCAGCGGACTCAAGGCGTGGCTGGGCGATCTTGGTGACAAAGTTCACAATGGCTCAGAGAATGATCCGCATATCGGAATTTTTTGTGTCCTAACTATAAAAGAATTTAATAAATATATTATAAAATTTAAATAATAATATATTTTATATTATATAAATAGTAATATATTTTATATTATATAAAAGAAATTACTTATATTAAAATAATATAACTTAAATTATATAAAAAAAAGCTTATTAAAGCTTAAATTAATTAATATATATACTTTAATTATATAATTATATTTTATATTAAAGGTATTTATTTATTATTTAAATTTTATTTTAAAAAATTAATATTAAATTTTTTTAAAGTATAATAAGCTATAAAATAAATATTACTTAATTAATTATTAAAGCTATAAGTAAATTAATTTAAGTAATAAATTAATTTACTAATTAAGCTTTTAAATAACTTTTACTTAAGTATATATAATTAAAATTTATATAAAATATTATATAAAATTAAAGAATAATAATATTTTTTATAAAAAAAATTATTCTTTAGCTACTTATATTAAGTTATTTATATAATTTTTTAATTTACCTTATATTTATTAGTTATAAATTTTATAAATATAAAATTAAGTTTTTTAATTATTATACTTTTATTTATATTAATATCTTTAGTACCTTAAAAAACTAGTTTATTTTAATTAAGCCTAATATAATTAAAAATTTAAAACTAATTAAAAAGTTTAAAATTCCTTAATTAAGTATATAATAAAAGTTAAATATATTTAAATATATTAAAAAATAAAAGAAAATAATATTTAAATATATTAAATATTAATAAACTAAGTATATTAAATTATTAAAAATATATTTACTAAAATATAAAAAGCTTTTAAATTTAATTATTATAATATAAATATAATTAATATAAATAATATTAATAATAAAAATAAAAATAACTTTAATTAAGCTAATTAAGTTAATAAAGCTAATAAAAGTAATAAATTAAATATAAAAGTAAAAGTTATAATTTAATTCTCCTAAAGCTATATATTAATAATATATAACTTTAAGAAAAGTTTAATATAATAATTAACTTATTAAAAGTATTAAAATAAATTAATTATATTATAAAGCTATAAAATTACTATTATAATATTTAAAAGTAATATATAATTAATATTTAAATTATAAGTAAATAAGTAAATATTATATAATTTTATATTTATAAAAAAATTAAATTAAGAAAAAAAAATAATATATATAAATTAGTTTAATAAAGAAAATAAATAAGTAAAAGTAATTATAATAAAATAACTTAAAAATAATTTAATAAAAAGCTAAAAATAAAATATAATATATATTTAAAAATAAATTAAAAAAAATAATTACTAATAAAGAAATTTTTATATAAATAAATTAATATAAAAAGTAAATAATAATATATAAGTTATTATAATTATAATTTTAATTTTTTCTTAAGTTTAAAATAAATATTATTAATTAATAAACTAGTTAATTAATTTATAATAATATTAAAAAACTATATATAAAGTTTTATTATATAAATTTATATTATTATTAGTTTTAATAAGTAACTTAAGTTAATATATTTTTTTATTAATATTATTATTATTATTTTTATAATATTATAAATAATTATATTTATATTAAAAATTATTAATATAAAAAAATAAAAACTTTATTTTACTAATATTAAAAAATATAAATTATAATTTATTTAATATTTAAGTAGCTTTTTATATATATTTATAAAAAATATAAATTTTTTTTATTATTAATAATATTAAATTAAATACTAAAGTAAGTAAAAAATATAAGTATTTTATTATAATAATATACTTATAAAAGCTTTAGCTTAAGGCTAATTAAAAAAAAAATTTAATAAATTTATTAAATTAAAGAAAGTTATTAAAGTTATAAAAACTTATAAAAAATTAAAAGTAAATATTTATAATTACTAATATATATAAGTAATAAATTTAAGTTAATTAAAAATTATAAATAAAAAAAGTAATAATATTAAAGACCTTAATAATAAAAAGGTTAGTATTAATTAAAAAGAAACCCTAATATATAAAAAGTTATTATTATTAAAAGAAAAAAGGTAATAGTATTAGTAGTAAAATATTTTAAATTAACTATTTAGTAAAAATAGTTATTTTCTACTAGTATTACTACTAAGCTTACTTTTAAAAGATAATAGAATAAAAAGAAAAAGGTTAAGGAAAAAAGAAAAAGAAAAAGAAAAGGAAGAGATTTAACCTTAAGGGGTAATATATATAAGCGCTAAGGAGCAGCTAATATATACAACACAAATTAAAAGGAAAAAGCTTACAAGAGTATTTAAACTAGCAGGAGTATTTAAATTAGTAAAAGTATTTAAATTAGTAAAAAATATAAAAGATACCCTCCTTTTGCAATAACTTTAATTATAAGTTTTATAATTGTATATTACTTTATTGAGCTGCTTAGGTAATTTATATAGGACTTGTGTAAAATAAATGCATAGGATCTTATATATTTAGTAGGTGCCTTAATATATTATTAATAAACTAAGTTTATACTTTTAGTAAATTAATATAATAAAATAACTAAGCTAGTACTTAAACTTATAACTAATAAAGTAATATATACTTAATTAGCTAAAATAAGCTAAGGAATTTCTTTTATAAGTATTTTTTAATTAAGAAAGTTAAGGTTTTACCTAGGAATTATTTATATTTTCTTATAGTATCTAATAAATATAAAAGGTCTTATATATTTAATTTTATATAAGATTTTATATAAATTACTTAAGTAAAATCTTATATAAATTATATAAGTAATATAATACTTATTAGAGTTATAAAATTAGTTTTTTATTTTTTATTTTTAGTTTTATTACTAATAACTAATATAGTTTTTAGTTATTAATAATAAAAATAAATTAGTTTTTAGTAATTAAAAACTAATTAAAATTAGTTTTATTACTAATATTAGTAACTAAAAAAAACTAATAAAATTAAAATTTATTTTTAATATATAAGAAATTAGTAATAAAACTAAATTTATTTTTAGTATATAATAAATTAATAATAAAATTAAATTTATTTTTAATATATAATAAATTAGTAATAAAACTAAATTTATTTTTAATATATAATAAATTAATAATAAAACTAAATTTATTTTTAATATATAATAAATTAGTAATAAAACTAAATTTATTTTTAGTATATTAGTATATAATAAAAATAATAATAAATTTAATTTTACTACTTTTAAATTAAATTAAATTAATTTATAAGTAACTAATTTTATTTTATTTATAAGTAATTAATTTAAATTAATTTATAAATAACTAATTTAATTTAATTTATAAGTGTTAATTTAATTTAATTTATAAGTAGTAATATAATTTAATTTATAAATAGTAATTTAACTTAATTTATAAGTAATAATTTAATTTAATTTATAAGTAGTAATTTAATTTAATTTATAAGTAATAATTTAATTTAATTTATAAGTAGTAATTTAATTTAATTTATAAGTAATAATTTAATTTAATTTATAAGTAATAATTATTACTTAATAAAAATTCTATATATACTATTATTATTCCTTTAGTTTTTTTTAGTTTTTTATTAGTTTATTTACTATTATAATTTTTTTTACTAAAATAAATTTTAATTATTTTAATTTTAAAGCTTTTAAAGCTATAAAAGTTATTTCTTTTATTTAATTCCTTATAAATACTAAAATAAGCTTTATAAATAATTTTTCTTTTATAATAAATAATACTAGTATTAGCACTATTAATTTTATTTATAATAAAAAGAATTATAAATTAAAGCTTAATAAGGATTCTAGAATTTATATTTTTAAATAAAATTTATTTACTAAAGCCTTATTACTTATTAATTTAAATAAGAAATATAAAATTAAATTATAATATATTATATAAGTTAAAAATTCTTATTTTTTAATTTAAAAAGTATATAAATTTTTTTTTTAAATAATATATTTAAAAAGTATTTTATTTACTTTTTTTTAATAATATTTTTATTTTTTTAATAATATTTTTTTTAGATTTTTTAAGTGCACTTATAAGTTAATAGCTTAATTAAAGAATTTTAAATTATTTAATTTTACTTAATATTATTAAGTTTTATACTTATAAATAGCTTATAATAAAAGCTTTAAAAGGCTTAGAAAATATAATAAGTTATTTTATTATTTTACTTTTTTTTATTTATTATATATATATTTTTTATTAATAATTTAATTAAAAGCTAATATTATTTCTTTAATACCTAATAATTTATTAAGTTTAAATTTATAATATAAAAAAGCAAAAATAATATTATTATTTAATAATAATAAAGCTATAAAATTAATATTATTTTTTTTAATAAAAAATAATATTTCTTTTAATATAATTACTTTAGATTTTTTTAATAAATTATTATTTTATTATAATAAGTAAATTATTTATTTTATTTTATTTATTTTATTTATTTTATTTATTTTATTTATTTTATTTATTTTATTTATTTTATTTATTTTATTTATTTTATTTATTTTATTTATTTTATTTATTTTATTTATTTTATTTATTTTATTTATTTTATTTATTTTATTTATTTTATTTATTTTATTTATTTTATTTATTTTATTTATTTTATTTATTTTATTTATTTTATTTATTTTATTTATTTTATTTATTTTATTTATTTTATTTATTTTATTTATTTTATTTATTTTATTTATTTTATTTATTTTATTTATTTTATTTATTTTATTTATTTTATTTATTTTATTTATTTTATTTATTTTATTTATTTTATTTATTTTATTTATTTTATTTATTTTATTTATTTTATTTATTTTATTTATTTTATTTATTTTATTTATTTTATTTATTTTATTTATTTTATTTATTTTATTTATTTTATTTATTTTATTTATTTTATTTATTTTATTTATTTTATTTATTTTATTTATTTTATTTATTTTATTTATTTTATTTATTTTATTTATTTTATTTATTTTATTTATTTTATTTATTTTATTTATTTTATTTATTTTATTTATTTTATTTATTTTATTTATTTTATTTATTTTATTTATTTTATTTATTTTATTTATTTTATTTATTTTATTTATTTTATTTATTTTAATTTTATTTTATTAATTTTTATTAAAAATTATAAAAAGATTAATAAGATTAATATTAAAAAAGCCTTAAAAGAAACTTATAAAAAAGCCTTATTAAATTTAAATTTACTTTTAAAAGTAAATATAAAATCTTATAGCTTTTTTTCTATAACCTTTAATATTTAGATTTTAAATATATAAAATTCTTATTTAAGAATTATTTTAATTTATATTAATTTAAATTTTAAATTAAAATATAAATTAATAAGTATATTATTTTATTTTTATTTTATATAACTTATTTATTAATTTTATTATAGGTTTTTTTAAAGTTTTTAAAAGTTATATTAAAATTTATATATTTTAATAATTTAATAAGATTTTAAAAGCTTATTTTTATTTATTAAATTATAATAATTTAATAAAGTATATTTTTCTTTATTATATAATCTTTTTATTACTAATTATATTTTTTTTAATATTATAAGAAATAATATTATAAATAATAATATATTTATTAATTACTTTAAAAAAGCTTATAAAAAAGCTTATAAAAGAACTTTATAAATAATATTAAATATATAATATATATTATTATTTTAATTACCTAAGATATATTAAAAAATTATATATTTAATTTAACTTTTAATTTATTATTATTAAATTATATAAATAATAATTTATATAATAATAATAAATTAGAAATTAATAAATATAAAAATATTATATTTAATAGTAAGTTTTTTATTTTATTTTATTTTATTTTTTTTTTATATTTAATAATTAATAAAAAATAAATATAATAAATTAAATAAGGTAGCTTATATTACTTATAAAATATACCTAAGACTTAAGTTTTTTATTAAGTAAAGGGATTTTAAAAAAAATAAAATCCCTTTTAATTATAATAAGAAAAAAATCCCTTTAAGTATATTATTTTATTTATATATATATTTTTTTTTTTATTTTTTTTTAATAATTAATTTTAAAATAAATAATATAATATATTAAAATTTAACTTATTATATACTTAATATTTTTATTAATTTAAAAAAAACCTTATATTTTTATTATAAATTTTATAATAATAATTAATTTAAAAAAATATATTATTTATTTTTTTTTTTTTTATAAATAATTAATTCTTTTTATAATTATATTTAAATAATATTAAATAGTAAGTTTTAAAGAAATTAAGAAATATATTTTTTATTTTTCTAAAGCCTTTTATTAAATTATAAAGCTAGTTTTATATAATAATTTTAATTACTTTATTATATATTTATAAAATATATAATAAATTAGAATTATTATATAAAAAATATATTTTTAATTTTTTTATTAGTAAATTAGTAAGTTATTTATTTTATTTTTTTTTATTTTCTTATTTATTAATTTTTAATAAACTTTTTATTATAAGTTATTTTTAAATATTATAATATTATAATTAATTAAATTAAAAAAGTATTTTCCTAGGAAATTAACTTTTTTTAATTTAATTAATTATAAAATATTTTTATTTAGCTTACTTTTAAATTCTTAATTTAAAAATATTTATTTAAAAAAAAAGATTTATTATATTTTTATTTAAGCTTAAATAATAATATAATAAGCTTAATTAAAATTAAATATAATAAGTAAGTTATTATTTTTTTTATATTTTTTTTTATTATATTTTATTTTATTAATTTAATTATAAGTTAAATAAGAAAATAAATAGCTTTATTATAACTAATAACTTAATTAATTTATCTTTTAATAAATTAATTAAGGATTTTAATTATAATAATAATATTAATTATAAAAATCCTAATTATAATTTAATTTTATTAGATTTTATAAAGAATTTTATTTAAGTAATAAAAATAATAATAATAAAAATAAAATATTATTATATTTAAAGAAAAGCTTTTTAAAAAAAAATATAAATGTTTTTTTATTTATTTATTTTATTTATTTATTTATTTCTTTTTTATTTATTTTTTTTATTTATTTATTAATTTTTTATAAGAAAATCCTTTTAAATATTAAAAATTAAATAAAACTTAATTTCTTATTTTATTTATTTTAATAAGGTATTATTTAGCTATTCCTATTACTTTTATTATAATAAAAAGTATTTTCTTTATTTTTAATAATATTATAATTAAATCTAAAAATAAGCTTAAGCTTAGTTTAGTTAAGGAAATAATATTATTAAAAAGCTAGATTAAGGATTTTAAAGTACTTAAAAATAAGTATTTAAATAATATTAGTAATATAAAAGAAATAAAATAAAGATTTTTTTTTTAAATAAAGCTTTTATTTTTACTTTTAATTTATATTTTTATTTTATTAATAAATTTAATTATTAAATTAAATAATAAATTAGTAACTAAATTAGTAACTAAATTAGTAATTAAAATTTATTTTATTTTATTTTTTATTTTTTATTATTAATTTATATATAAAAAATAAATATTAATTAAAAACTAAAAACTAAAAATAAAATTAGTTTTATTACTAATTTAAAAAAATAAAATTAGTTTTATTACTAATAAATTTGTTTTTAGTAATAAAATTAGTAATAAATTTATAACCCTAATACTTATATATATATACCTAGTTAAATATAATATATAAATTACTTAAATTAAATTTTAAAAAAGTTAATTTAAAATATATTATAATTTAAATATTAGTTATAATATATAAATAACTTAAATTAAACTTTAAAAAGAAATATATAAATAACTTGAATTAAACTTTAAAAAGGTTAATTTAAAAGCTATTATAAAAGTATTATAATAAATAAATAATAAAGTTTTTATTATTTTCTTTTATATATTATATTACCTAGCCTTATATTTATATAACTTTAAATATATTATTTTATTATATATATATATATATATAAAATATATTAAGTATATATATTAATAAAATTATAATAAATAAAGCTTATTTTCTTATTTTTATTATTATTATTATTATTATTATTATTATTATTATTATTATTATTATTATTATTATTATTATTATTATTATTATTATTATTATTATTATTATTATTATTATTAATATATTAATAATATTTTAATAATATTTTAATAATTATAACTTTATTAAAAGCTAAAACTAAAAATAAAAAAAAAGCTATAGCTTTTCCTAATAATATAATTTATTTTTCTTTCTTATTTTTTTTATTCTTTTTTTTCTTATATTCTTTTATACTAATTAACTTTTAGTAAAAAATAAAAAAATAAGTAATATAAAATAATAATAAATAAAAAAATAATTAGCTTTAATATATATATAAATTTAATTAGCTATAGTAATTATTATTAACTTTATTATAATAGTAATTATAAATACTTTTTATAATAAGCTTATTTTTATTTAAATACTTTACTTTAAGCTAATATATTATAATTATTATAAGCTTTTATTATTTACATAAAAAATAAACTATATTATTAATAAAAATAATAAAAAAATATATTTTAATTTTAGCTTTTTATATTAATATTATATTAATAAAAAATAATTAAGTAATATATTAATATTATATAACTATATATTTTATATTTAATATACTTAGTAAAAATAATCTAGCTCTTAAAGTTAATAATAATAATAAAAATAATAAGAATAATAAAAATAAAATAATTACTTAAAAAAAAACTTATAAAACTTAAAAAATTATTATTAATTATATATTTTACTAAGGGTATTAATAATAAAAAAGGAAATAATATATTATTACTTTTACTTTAGTTATTTTATTATACTTTTATTTATTAATTATATTATATATTACTTTTTTTTTTACTTACTTTAATTAAAAGAATTTAAATCCCTTATTCTTACTTACTTAAATTAAAAGAATTTAAATCTTTTATTTTTACTTATACTTTTTTTTTACTTACTTAAATTAAAAAAAATTTAAATAAAAAAAATAAAAGCCTTATAAAATTAAATTATAATAATTAATTATTAACTTAAATATTTATTTATTATATAATCTTAAGGGATTTAAGAGCGCCTAATAGGTATATAAAATCTTATATATTTATTTTTATAAGATTTTATATAAATTACTTAAGTAAAGCTACTTAAGAAAGTATAAGCTTTTAATTTTCTACTTTAATTTATATATTTATAATAATATATAATAATAATAATAATATTTTCTTTATATTAATATAAGGTATTTTAAATAATTCTTTTAATACTTAAATACTTATAATTATATATTATATTATATAATTATAATTATACTTATAAAAAAAACTAGTAAATTTTATAATTATTATATATTATATATTTTATAAATTAAATATATATAATTAATAAAATATTAATAATAATTAACTTATACTTTATTAATTAAATAAAAGTATAAAAAAACTAATTTTATTTAAATATATTAAATAAATAAAAACTTATTATTTTTATATATAATAAAATTATAATTCTTATACTTTAGCACTTTAATAAGAGAATAATATTATATAATTAAAAATATAAGCTATAATAATACTAAAGTTAATATTAGTATTTAATAAGTTTTTAAATATTATAAAAATATTTTATAATATAATTTATTAAGAAATATAATTATAATTTTTAAAAATAAAGCTAAGGTATTAATAATAACTTTATTACTTATTAAAATTATAAGTTAATTAAATAATTACTTATTATATAATAATATATATTATTTATAAAAGTATTTATATAATTAATTAAGAATATTATTATATAATTATAACTTAATAATTAATTATAAGCTTTTTATATTTAACTTTTAATTATTTTTTTATTACTTTAATTATATTATTTAAATAATAAGTTTTATAATATATTTTTTTAAGTAATTATATATAATATAAAAATTAATTATAAGGCTTATAAAAGTTCTTTTTTAAATATAAGTAAAAATAAAAATTATATTATAATTAAATTTAAAAATATTATTAATAAAATTTTAATTATTATATTATATTATTAATAAATTAATTTAATTATTAAGTTAAGCTATTATTTTTTAAAAAAGTATTAATAATTTAAATAAAACTTAAGATTAAAAAATATTATTTAACTTAAATAAAAAAGCTTATAAAATATAATAATAATTTTTAATATTATAATTTATATAATAAGTAAATAATAAATTAAATTATTTATAAATATAAAAAGTTATTATTATAAAAAAGTTATTTTTTAATATAATATTATTAACTTATATAATTAAGTAAAAGTAATAAATATTTTAATAATTTTAAGCTAAGGAATTAATTATATAATTATATTATTTTATTATTTTAGTTTTTTTAATATAAATTATATTATTATAAGCTAAAGTAATTAATATTATATTTATAATATTATATTTTTAAAAGTAATTAAAAAAAATAAAATAAATATTATTTTTAAAAATTAATTAAAAATTTTTAATAATTATTATTAATTTAAAGTAAAAAAATAAAAAAATATTTTAAGTTTTATATAAATTTTTTTTATTTATTTTTATATATATTTTATATATAAAAAATAATAAAACTAAAAAAAATAATTTTAATTATTTAAAATAATAAAAAAAGAAAGTTATTTTTAATTAATAATATATTTATTTTATTTATTTTATTTTTATATATAAAAATAAAAATAAAATATTATTTAAATTTAAATTATTAAGTTATTTTATAAATTAATATTTTTTATAATAAAATAATATAATAAAAAATAATATATTAAATATAAATTAAATATATAATATTATAAATACTTATAAATAATAACTTTTAATATATAAATTATTTTTATTATATTTACTAAATAATAAATATATAAAATATATAATTATATAATAATATTATAGAATAATATTATATAATATATTATTATAATTATATTATAAATATATAAACTTTAGTTTATTTAAAAAAATATATAATAGTTTTTATATTACTTAATTAAATTTATTAAACTTAATTATTAAGTAACTTATAATATAATTACTATTAAATAAATATAAATTAATTATAAAAAGTATTAATACTTATACTTTTATATTAATTATTTTATATATAATAATAAATATATATATATATAATATTATAAAAAAAAGCTATTACTTTTATAAATTATTTAATTATATAATAATATTTTTATATTTTTATAAAAAAGTATATCTTATAATCTTTTATAAGATATTAATAAAATATAAGTATTTTTTATAAAAAAATAATAATAATAAAATATAACTTATATATATATATTAAATATATAAATATTATAATTATAAAAAAAAATAATAAAAAATATAAAAATTACTTAATAAATTAAATTAATAATAAACTAGTTATTTTTAATATATAAAAATAATTAATTAAAAGCTTATTAATAAAAAATAAAGTTTTTAATTTTTTTTTAAGTTTTTATAACTTAAAGTTAAAATTTTACTTTAATTATTTTAAATACTTTTTATTACTTTTTCTTATATACTAAATCCTTAATATTTAGTAATTTAATTTAAAAATATAAAATATATTAATACTTAAAAACTAATTACTTAAAAATTAATAATTATATATATAAATAAATAAAAAAATAACTTATAAAAATATTATTATTATTAATAACTTATATTAACTTAAGGCTAAAAGAAAAAAAAGTACTTAAAGTAATTAATTAATAAAAGTAATATTTAATAAGCTTTAAATAATATATATATATATACTTATAAAAGTATATATTAATAATTTATAATTTTATAAGCTATATAATAATTAAAACTACTTTTTTTTAAAAATAATATATTAAATATAGTTTTTATAAAAGGGATTTTAATATAATAATTAAAAAGCTAAAAAAGCTAATAAAGCTAAAAGTAAAGTAAAAGTAGTAAAAATACTAATACTAATATTAATAAAGTATTACTATTTAGGTAATAGAATTTTGCTATTTGGGTAGTATTTAACTTAATTAGAAAGGTAAGTATATTAGGTCTAAAAGTAACCTAGTTTTTAACTATTATTTTAAAGTATTAAATAATTTTTTAAAAATAAAATATAAGAATAATTAAAAAATATATATTATAAAAGATTTTTTTTAAAAAAAACCCTAATTTTAGTTTAATATTTATAAAAAAAACTTAATTTAACTTAAAATAGAATTATTTTTTAATATAGTTTATATAAGTATATACTTTTAAAAATATAAAAGTTTATATAATAAATATTATAAGTTTTTAAAAAGTTACTTAATTATTTCTTAAACTTAATATAAAAAGCTAAGTTAAAAATTACTATAATTTCTTTAAGCTATTATAAGCTTAATAAGCTAAAAAATATAAAAAAAAAATTATTTTTATTAACTTTTACTATTAAAATCTTTATTTTTATATTTTATATATTTTTAATAAAATTCTTTATAGGTTTTCTTTTAGTTAAAAAAAGTAGTAATTTAAAGGAAAAATCTAAGGTACTTTTACTACTACCTAAATAGCAAAATTCTACTACCTAAATAATAATACTTTATTAATAATAATAATAATAGTAAAAGTTATAATAATAATAGTTATAGTAAAAATATAAAAGTAAGTAATATTAATAGCTTTTTTTTAAGTATATTAAAAGCTTAATTAGCTTTTTTTAATTATTTAATTTAATTAAATAAAGCTATTTATAAATACTTATTTTTTAAGCTTAAGTTTAAGTTATAATAATAATAATAATAATAATAATAATAATAATAATAATAATAATAATAATAATAATAATAATAATAATAATAATATTTAAAAAAAAATACTTCAAAAAAATATAATTAAATATTTATAAAAGTTTAATAAAGCTTTTTTTATAAAAGTTAAAATTAAAATAAATTAAAATTATTATTATTATTAAATTACTTTTATTATTAATAATATACTTAATATAATACTTTTATTTTATAATTACTTTTATTTTAATAAAGTAATATATTATAATAAAAAAAGTATTAATTTAATATATTATTAGTTAATTATAATATTTAACTTTTTTATTACTATTTAATATTATATTTTATACTTTTAATACTTATAAAAGTACTTATAATAACTTTATTAAATAAAATATATAATAAAATATATATAATACTTTATATTTTATATATATAAAATATACTTAATATAGTTTTTATTTTATTTTATATTAGCTAATAATATAAAATATAAGCTTTTAAAAATTACTTATTTTTTAATATATATAAAACTTAATTTTATATATTATTATTTTAAAATTATTTATTTTTTATATTTATTTATTTATATATAAGTCTTTTTATTAATAACTATTTTTTTTAATTTACTTTTAAATATATATTATATTTTATTTTTAACTTTTTATTAAATTATTTTTAAGTTATTTTATTATAATTACTTTTACTTATTTATTTTTTTTATTAAATTAATTTATATATATTATTTTTTTTTAATATAATTTTTTTATAAATATAAAATTATATAATATTTACTTATTTACTTATAATTTAAATATTAATTATATATTACTTTTAAGTATTATAATAATAACCTTATAATTTTATAATATAATTTATTTATTTTTATACTTTTTATAAGTTAATTATTATATTAAACTTACTTTAAAGTTATATATTACTAATATATAACTTTAAATAAATAAAATAATAATTTTTATTTTTATATTTAATTTATTACTTTTATTAACTTTATTAATTTAATTAACTTAATTAAAGTTATTTTTATTATTAATATAATTATTAATTTTATTAATAACTTTATTTATATTAATTATACTTAACTTTTATTAAATATTTAATTAAAAAATTTTAAAATTTTTAATTAGCCTTAAGTTTTAATTATATTAAGCTTAATTAAATTAATTAGCTTTTTAAAATATTAAAAATATTAATATAAATAAAAGTATAATAATTTAATAAGGCTTTGTAGCCTGCCTTTTATATAGATCTCCTGGATATTAGTTATACTATACTTTAGCTAGTAAGATAAAATATAAGAAAGTAAAGCGCTTTTTATAAAATAGAAATTAATATAGGTTTACTATATAAAATAACCCCTAGCTGCTATAGTAATCTTATTTTAATAAGAATAAGGCTTAATAAGCTAAATTAAATAATCTTATAACTTATTCTTATTTTATAGTTCTTATAATAATATAATAAGTAGGATTTCTAATATTATATTTATATATATATAAGTGTATTTAAAAATATATTTTTAACTTATTAATAAAACTAGTAACTAAGATAAGAGGTTTTTTTATTATTATTCTAAACTATTTAATTTATAAATTTAAGGCTAATTATTAAGAAATTCTTTCTTATTTAAATATATTAAAAAATATTTATTAATTAAAGCCTATACTATAAATAAAATATTTAAGTATAAGAGAGATATTTATAATACTAAAGCTAAGAGCTTATAATAAAACCCTTACTAAATATAAATAAAAAAAATATTAAAAAAAAAAGAAATTAATTAATTATTTAGTAAAAAAAAAGATTACTAAAAATAAAAAGAAGGCACCCCCTAGTTATACTAAGAACCTGCACTTAAAAATAATTATAAAAACCCTTTATTTAAATTATAAGTTAAACTTTTACTTTTACTTTTAAAAAAAAAAAGGAAGAATAAAAGAAAATAACTTAAAGCTTTTCTAATTATTTAATTTAAATAAAAGAAAAAACCTTAATTACTTAATAAAAGCTAGTAAGTAATATAAGTAATCCCTAAAATATAAAATAATTAATATAGCTATTAAAAAAATATATAATAATTTAAACTATTAAGTAAAAAAGTATAATATTAAAAATACTTTTTTTATTTTTCTTAAATAAGAAAAAGTATATAAGGTAAGTTAATATAGGAAAATACTAAGTGGAATTAATAATATAGTAATAAGAAAAAGAAATTTACTTTAGGAAGGTTTAGTAATTTAAAAAATTCCCTTAGTATTTTATTATTAAGTAATATATAAGATAATAATAAGTAATTATTTAATTACTTAATAAAGACTTTTATTAAGTAAATAAAACTTATTATTATTAACTTAAAAAGATATTATTATATATAATAACCTTATCTTATAAGAGCTAAAAAAGAAATAGCTTTAGTTATAAAATAAAAAAAAATCTTATTAAAAAAAAGTAAGATTTATATTAAAATAATAGGAAATTAATCTTAGGAAAAAGCTTAAAACCTAATTAAGTAAAAAAGTAAAACTCCTTAAGCTATTAAAAAAGTACTTTTTTTATAAATAACTAAAGTAATTAAACTTTATAATAATTATTTAATTAACTATTAATTATTAAAAAAAAAATTAAATAACTAAGAAAAACCTTTTAATAATTACTTAGCTAACTTAATATTATTATATTAAGTTTTATATTAAGTTATTAGTAATAGCTATTATAAATCCTAAACCTACTTAACAAAGCACTTTTATTTTTTAATACTTAAAAGGTATTACTTAATTAAAAGAATTTAGAAGCTATTAATTAAATAAAACTATCTTAAGTTAAAGATTCTTATTTAATTAGCTTATTTTTAAAGTTAAATACTAGTTTAAATAATAGTTTAATTAAACTAAATATTTAAGTATAGCTTAAAGTAAAAGAACTTTATTTAAATATACTTAGCTAAGAAAATATTACTAGTAATAGCTAGTAATAAGCCTTATTAATTAAAAGTACTTAAGTTAATTTTTATAAGATAAGCTTAAACTAAAAGTTTAAATTATTTACTAGTAAAAATATTTTTATTTTTTTAACTTATTATAATTTAAAAACTATTAAAGCTTAAGTAAATAAGGAGAATAAGATTAATTACCTTTAGGCTTATATTAAAGAAAAAGTCTAGCTAAAAGTAAAATTTTTAATTTAAAATAAAAACTAAAATATAATTAAAAAAAACTTAAAAAGTTATTTTAAGCTTTTTAACTTAATAAAAATATTACTTTTTAAAAGAAAATATAAAAACTAAGTAATAATAAGCTTATTAATAGCACTAAGATTTATAATTAGCTTATAAAATATAAAAGCGCTTACTAAGAACTTAATTTAATTAATTAAAGAACTTTAAAAGCTAATACTTAAAGCTTTTTTAATAAGATATTAAAAAAAAGAATAATAAAAATAATAAAAATAATATAAATCCTAAGTTTTTATAATTTTATTAACTAACCTTATAAAAAAGTTTAAAGTGCTTTTATAACCTAACTTATAACTAATAAAAATATTAAATAAAGCTTAAAAGCTTTATAAGATTTAAATAAAAAATCTTTAATTAGTTAATCTTAAATAAGCTTAAGTAATAGTTTAAATAATTCTAATAGTTTATTTAATAAATACCTAAAAAGAAATAGTAAATTACTTAAGATCTTTAAAATAATTATAAACCCTTAAGTTAATAGCTTTATAAAGGATCTAGGAAAACTAATAATTACTATAGCTTAATTAATTAAACTTATAAAAATAAGTAAAGTAAAACAAATTAATAAAAAAAAAAGTTATTTAAGAAGAACTTACTTTAATACTAATATAATAGCTTATATTCCCTATTATAATAAGAAATTATTTAATTAAAATAATTTAAATTTAAATATTAAATATTTAATAGTTAATATAATTTATTTGTAAAATATAATATACTAATATTACTTAGGTATAAGAAATTTTCTTACTAATTATAAAATTAAAACTTATAATAAAAACTATAAGTTCCTTAAATAAGATCTTATAAAAAGGCTAGGTTAATCAAGTCCCTATCTTATTATTATTTTTTCTTAAATTATAAATAGTTTATTAAAGATTAAGTCTTATATAAGAAAAATAGTAATATTATAAGCTAAGAGCTTTTTAAATATTAATAAGAATATAACTATAGCTATAGTAAAAGCTAGATAAAAAACTTTAAAAGGATTTAGCTAGGAAGTTATATTATAAGAGCTAAAGGTTATAAAGTTAATAAAATAAATAGCAGATATATTAATTTATTAATTACCTAAGGGAATTTTACTTTTACCTTTTTTTATTATAAGAAAATTAATAAAAGCTTTACTATTAACTAATTTAATTTACTTTTATAGTAATAATTAAATAGTTAGTTATTATAATTAAACTTAAAATAATTATAGGGACTGTGTATCTAGTATCCCTTAATAAGTAAACTATATCCAAAATCATAGAAAAAGCAGGACATGTGGCTTATAATTAGTAGTCCCTGTTTATTTCCCAATGTTAGCATTTTTAGTGTTTTACTAGGGAAATTACTTATTAAACAAACACATAAAAACCCTAAAGGACTAAATAAAGTTGCTATATTATTAAATTAGTATTAAATTAAAGCTATTTACACTAATACCATAACTATTATAAAAATGCTTTATAAGCGCAAATTTAACTTTGTTAATAAGGCTAAGATTATTATTAATGCAACTGCTATACTACTAGGCTTTAGCCTTATTAAGTAATAAGTCCAGCCTAATAGTATTAAACTTTATTATAGTAAAGGGAGGAAATACTTATTAAAGGCATCTTTTGTAATTCCTAATAATTAGCAGTATGCTATAAGCTTGCAGAAGATAAACTGCCTATACAGGCTTATTATAAGCTAAAAGAACACCTTAAGTTATTAGATTATTTGCTATACTTGTAACAATAGCGCTAATAAGCATAATTATAAATTTCTATTGCTAAGAGCATACTTTATGTACTAGAATAAGGCTATTTTAAAGAGAAAAGATAATATAGTACACCTTTATAATACTGGGATTTAACTTACTTAAATTCTTAAACTCTTATAAAAATCTAACTTAAAGATGCTAAGGATATCAAAGGCCTTACTTACTTTAACATTTATAATACTATATAAAGGTATTATTAAAAGGAATTAGCTAGGTGTATAAAAATAAAATAGCTTTATAACTAGCTGTAAAATTAAGATACCTATTACTATTAGGATTAAAGAGATTAGGAAAATTAACTTATAGTATTATTTATTACTTTAAGGTCTAGCATTAACCTTTTTTACTACTTTCCTATGGTTTTATTTATAGATTGCACTTATAAGATAAATAAATTTAATATGCCTTTATTTAATATTACTGGTATTACATCCTTTAAGAAAAGCTTTTAAGTTACTATTATATTTCTTATAAGCAAGACTTAGGGCTATTACACTTAGGCCTTAAGCGTTTTTTATAATCTATTAAATTAATATAAGATTCCTTATTTAATAGTTATAGTAATAGACTAGGAACTTACTCTTATAAAAGCTTTAGACCTATGCTTTATTATAGTAGTACACTTACTATACTGTTAGCATGTTAATATAAATATATTAGTAAAAATAAAGGAATTCTTCCCTAAGGTAACCTGGAATAAGGAAAAGGGCTATGCTAAACAAGCACTATAATTCTAAGCTTTCCTTAAGGATTAGAATAACCTTCTCGCCTCCCCTACTAAGGAAGAATATAATAAGAGGCTGTAAGTAATAATAACGCTGCAGCTTAAGAGTAAGGCCAATCCCAACTAGGCTCTAAGGTATATTATAATAACCTAGTTATAGCCTTAGAAAAAGAAGCTAGTTTACTATTTTATTAACTAGCAGCAACACTTTAGGTATACTATAATATTTATTACTAAGTTAATATACTCCTTGTTACAGAAATTCCTCTAAAGTAGTATTAGTAATCTTATAATTATATTTTCTTAACTTATAAGCTTTTAGTAACACTAAGAGTTAAATATTTAAAATTATTAAGCTTTAAGAATAAATAAGATTATAAATTTGATTCATTAGCTATTATATTTATTAATTTATAAGCAAGTTATATTAATAGCGCTACTTTTATTACTTTAAGAGCATAAGGCTATCTCTTGTCTTAAGCAACTTTAAAAAAAAGTCTATAAGCCCTGCGCTTTTTATATTATATATAAGCTATCTTATGTTTATAAACATATCATACTTAAAAAAATTACTAAAAATAAGCTTATCTAAATATCTAAGATTCATTTGTTTTAGTATTAGTTTAGTAGTTAAAATAAAGAAGTTATAATAAATATTCCTTTTAGCCCTCTTATTATTAAGGCAAAAGGTTACTCTAAAGGCAGCCTTAATTATAAGAAAACACTATATATAAAAGTTATAGATATAATAAGGAATCCTAGTCTCTTTAAACATATTTTATTATTAAAAGAAGCTAAGGCCCTTAAAGATAATTGCCTGTAACCAGGGTTGTAAATTCGTTACTAAATTCGTTACTAAAAACGAATTCTTTAGTAACAAAACTATTTTTCATCTTTTAAATTAGTAATAAAACTAATTTCATTTCATTTTCTTTTATTTAAATAAAATTTGTTTTTTATTAGTAGTTTTTTATTTTATTAAAAAAAGGGCCTTATATAATAAAATAAAATAATAAAAATAATATATTATATTTAATTATTATATTACTATTATATAAGTATTTTTATTCCTGTTATATAAGCTTTTTATTATTAATAAATAAGCTTTTATTTTTTTTTAGTTACTAAATTCGTTTTTCCTATGCTAATAAAAAACAAAATTAGTAACAAAAATAGTAATGAAATTAGTAACAAAACTAATTTTCGTTTTTCAAATTCGTTTTTAGTAACTAAAAACTATAATAGTTTTTAGTAACAAAACGAAAAACGAAAAACGAAAAACTACTTTTACAACCCTGCCTATAACTGCCGCCCTTGTCTACACTAGCTAGAATAATAACAAGATTATTAACTTAAGGTGTTATAATGCCTTTAATTACAGTAGTTGGCCTATAAGTTGTTAAGCTTTGTGATATATATATACCTAGAACAAAGATGCAGAGGTTATACTAATGTATAAGGCAGCGGCTTAAAGACTAGAAGGAAGATAATAAGTAGGATAATAGGATTAATACTAAATTTAAAGATTAAATAAATTAGGTAATATAGGAAGCTGAATAATTAGCTTAAGCTAATTAGGAAAACCTAAAAAAACACCTAAGATTATATTATTATAGTAGATTTCTAGCCTTATAGTTATAGTATTTATTTTTATAGAAATTCTATTCCTTTACTTCCAGCTAATTTTATATAAGAGCGCTGGAATTAGTGTTTTAGGTATTTAAGCTATATGTTCCGCTTTTTCTATAATTTTAAATATAGTTTACTTATTAAGGGATACCAGATACATAGTCCCTAATTATATAAAGAATTATCTTAATTATATTAATTATATTTTAAAGTTTAATATTATTATAGTTAATAAAAATACTAATAAGCATTAAGAAATAATTAAGTAGTTAATACTTAATTTAAATTAATTAATTACTATTATAGCTACTAAATTTAACTAATAAAAAAGGCAAAGACTTAATAAGATTAATAAGGCGGAAGACTATAAGTAGTAGTTCTAAAAATTTAGCCTTTAATTATATAAAAAAGAATAGCTAATAGTATTAATAATAATTTATTAAAGATAAATAAGAAAAGTATTATATTATAAAAAGACTAGAATTTGGAACTTATAATTCTATAAATAAGAAGTATTCTTTTAAATATAATACTAGAAAATATTATTAGGGTAAAAACAAGTATTTTACTTAAGGTAATACTAAAACTAGTAAGTAAATTAGGAAATTAATTAATTACTAGCTTATAAGGTATTATAAAAACTAAGTTTATAAAAAAGATACCCTTATAAAAAAATATTAGTATATCTTTAATATAAGACCTAGCTGTTAATAAAGTTATAATAATTAAGCAAGCTTATTTAATTAAATAAGAAGTACTAAAGCAGTTAAAAAATATAACTAAGCTTACTATAGCTGCTTATAATATATATATAGAAAAAAAAATATAAATATACTTAAGTAAAATATAAGCCCTTTTAAAGAATAATAAAAATATAATATTATTTAATTAAACTAAATTAAAGTAACTTAACTATAAAGAAATCTTAAAAGTTAATATTATTAAAATAAAGAAACTTATTAAGTAAGTTTAAAAATTACTAATAATATAATTAAGACTTAAAAAACTAAAGGGATAATTAATTAAGGTATTACTTAATTTTAACTCTTAAGGTAATATTATATTCTTATTATTTATAAAAAGCCTTAGGCTAAATATAATACCTTATAATAAAGTTATATATACTTATAATAAAAAAGAAGTTTAAATTATAAAAGAAATAATAATACCTACTTATATTAATAATATATAAATACTAATTTATATTTATATTATTAAATTAAATATTCTTAAGGAATTTATTTTAAGTATATTATTCTTTTAAGCTACTTAAATATTATTTAATTATAATTTAGAAAATAAAAACCTTTGTACTAGGTATTAAATAGGATATATATAAGTAATTATACTAATAGTAAGTGTAATTTAATAAAAGAATAATATATTAAAATATTCCTTTTTATTTTTAAAATAAATATTAACCTTATTTTTAAGCTAAAGGTTAATAATAATAAAAGCTTAGATATACTAATACTTAAAAATAAAAATGTATTAGTAATAAAAGTCCTTAAGTATTAAAAAAAAGCTCTTATAGTAAAAGTTATAAGTTAAGTAATTAAGGATTAATTAAAAGCTTTTTAAAAAATAAAATTAAATAATAAATAAAAGATAAATACCTTAAGAAAAGACTTTAAAAAAGGTATTAAAAAAGTAGTTAAAAAATTAATTAAAAAAGCTTTTTAAGTAAAAGAATTAAGCGCTTTTAAAGTAAATATTATATTTAAATATAAAGGCATAAAAATTTACTTAATTAATAATACTTTATTTAATAAATTAACTTTAGCTAAAAGTATTAACTAGAAAAAGAAACTTTAAGTAAAAATTAAATTAACTTTTAATTTAAAAACACCTTTTATTAAATATATTATACTTAAGTTTAAATTAATTAATTAAGGATTAAAATTAACACTTAAACACTTAGAAATAATAATAAAAACTATAAAAAAAACTTTATAATCTTAAAAGATAGTAATCCTAATAGAAATCTTATTTAGTTATAAAGCAGCCTTAGTATAAGAATTTATAAAAAGTAAAAAACTAAATCCTAATATTACACTCTTATAAAAGATAAAAGTTATATCTTATAGCACTTAATAAATAAGATTAATTTTAATTTTAAAGGCTATAGTAGCAAAAGTGATTAATCTACTATAAATAAGAATTAAGAAAGGAATTTTAAAGAAAAGGTATAAATTATATAAAAACCCCCTTTTTTTTTAATTTAAAAAAAAAATAATAGCTTAAGACTAATTAACTTAGTAACTAAGCTTAATAAAGTTACTATTAAAAATACTTTTATTTTATTTAATATAAAAGAATTTAATAAAGATTTTATTAAATATATATTACTTTTAGTTTTTAATTTCTTTTTTAAATATAATTAAATACCTTTTATAAAAACTAGCTGTAATTTTATAACTTTTATAACTTTAGTTAAGTTATTAAGATATTATACTTTACTAATAGGTATTACTAATTTAGTAATTTAATTTTAAAAAATTATAACTTAAATACTATTTAATTTTATTTTAACTATATATTAGCTATTTTTAAATAATATAGTAGTTTATAAAGTAAAGTCTACTTATAATAATAAGAAAATACTACTAGGAGTTAAGTGCTATATTTTTAAGTACTTATAAAACCTAGATAAGATTTTAGTTAATATAAAGCTCTTAGGATATATAATCTTAGCTTTTAAATTTATTTTTTATTAAAAATTAACTAATTTAATAAAATACTTATATAATATATAAAAGCGCTAGCTTATAATAATAAAAGTTCTTAAAATTTAAAAATAAAAGTTATATTATAATATATATAATATATACTTTTTCTTAAAATTAGTAAGGTATTATTAAGTTTAAATTAAATACTTTTTATAAATTATAGTATTACTTATATAATTGCTAAAAAAAAAAAGTAAATAAAACTAAAATAATAAAGTATAAGAGGTAATAAACTAGCTAAAAAGCTTTATTATAACTACTCTTTTATTAATATTATTAAATCTAAGTAAAAACTATAGGGAAATTATTTTTATAGTTAATATAAGCTTTATTAGATAAGGTACTACTTTAACATAAATAGTTAATAAAAATAGCGCCTTATATATTATAAAAGTAGCTATTAGTTACTTTTTAAGAAGAAATATAATATTATTAAGCTGGAATATAAAGGAATCCTTTATATATTAAAAAAACTATAAAGTTATATTTATAATATAGCTTTTATATTAGAAATTAATATAAAAGTCCTAGTTAATTAAATAAATAAGGTAGTTAAGAATATTTTAAGTGCTTATATTACTTATTAAATTAGCTATATTTTATTATTTAATTTTACTATTAAATATATATTTAGTAAAAATAATATAATAGCTAATATATTATTAAGAAAACCTATAGAATTATTTAATTTAATTAAGAATAAGCTTAAAGAAAATTTAAAAAACTTTATAAATATATACTTATTAAATATTAACCTTTAGCCCTTAGATAAAAAATACTTTAAAAATTTATAAAAACTTATACTATACTTAAGCACTTTTAAATAATTATTTAATTTTAAAGCTATTACTTTTAAAAAGTTTTAAATAAAAATAAAAAACTATATTATTATAAATTAAAAATTATAACCAAAACTTATAAAAAAATAGCTTTTACTAATATTAATAGTTAATAACTTAACTTAATAAAAATAAATTATTTAAGAATTTTATAGCTTAAATAATTATAAAAAAAAAAGTAATATATTAATTAATTAGGTAATATTTCTAGTAGGTAATACTTTAAAATAATATAGTAAAAGTAGTAATATTCTATAGTATTTATTAAAGCTTTAACCCTTACTACTATTATAAAATAGTAAAGTTTTTATTTCCTAGGTAACCTATAAAATAAGTTTATTTTAATACTTAATATATATTTTTAAATATTAGCTATAAGTACCTTTTAAAAGGTTACTATAATTTAATAAGTTAAATAAAAGTTACACTAATATAAAAGCTAAGTGTAAAAGTAATAATAAAATTTATTTTTAATTAAATATATTACTTTAGACTAATAATTTAAATAATAATAAATAATAAACTAGAAATAAAAGGAATTCTTTTAATAGTATTAACTAATTTAAATATAAAAATTATTTAAATTTTAGCCTATTACCCTTAAGCTAACTTTTTAATTAGAGTTAAATACTTTAATTTAATTTTTAATATTATAAAAATTATAATAAAATATTAAAAAAAGTAATTAAGAATTTTAAATTTAATTATTTTAGCTAACTAAGTAATAGTTAAATTTTTTATAAGAAAAACTACCTTTTATCTTATTTATAAATAAAAACTAGTATTATTAATTAAAGTTTAATTTCCTACCTAGCGCTTAATAAACTAGGATAAAGTAATAATTATATAAAATTAATTAAAAGTAAAAATATAATTACTTAAGAAAAAAGAAAAAAATATAAAAAAAGTAAAGGATAAAGTTAAAAGTTTTTATAAGTTACTTGTAAAAAAAAACTAATAAAAAGAACTAGTTTACCTTAAGAAGTAAAAAGTAATTAATTAATTTTAATAATCTTATACTATTATATAATATATATAAGTAAAATAATAAATCTTAAATTTTAAAACTATAAATATAATAGCTTAGCTTATATAAAGTCTTATTTTAAAATAAAAACTCTAGCTTTTATTAAATTTAAATATTAAAAAGTATTAAAATTAAAAATATTATTACTATTAATTAAATTAAAAAGTTTATTTAAGATAAAACTAATTAATAGTAATTAAAAGATAATTTAATATTACTAAATAAAAAACTATATATTTTATATAATAATTTAAAAAGTAAATTAAATATATTAAATTTTATAGGTAATAGGCTAAAATAAGATTAATTAATTATATTAAATAACTAGGAAGCCTTTAGTAAATTAAACTAAGATAAGTAATTTAATAGCTAAGATATATAAAATAAAGTATAAGATATTACTAGCTAATATATAAATAAGATTATTAAACTTATAAATAAAACTAAAGGCTAAGAAAACCTAGTAGTATTACTAAGGATAAAGAATAATAATAATTAAATAATTCCTTTAATAAACTTATTTAAAAAAAGCTTAAATAATAATAAAAATAGTAAAATAAATATTAATAGTAGTAATAATTTTAAAGATATACTTTAGCTAAATTTATAGCTTAGGTATTATTTTAAAGTTATTATTCCTAGGCTTTTAAAAAGCTAAAAGTAATAATATAAAATTATCCTTAGATTTTAATTTAATAAAGAACTTTAAAAGAAAAAGCTTTATGAAAGGGGAGAAGAAGGGATATATTATAATAAAAAAGAAAAATTTTTTTATTAATTTTTTTAAGCTATTATAAATAAAAAAATTAAAAGAAATAAATTAAATTATTTAATTTAAGCTATATTAATATTATTAGCTAGGAAGTTATTCTAAAGCTAAGTAATTTTAGTTTACTTATCTTATAATTAAAGAATAACCTTAGGATAAATTTATAAAAGTTAAGGTATAACTTAAGGGTTAAAATAAGTATATTCCTGCTAATTATATAAAAAAAAAAATTTAATCTTTTTCTTAAAAATAAATATTAATATAATTATAGTTTTTTAGCTAAGTTTAATAACTGAAATAAAATTACTAATTATAATTAATATATATATATTATAAGTAATTTATATAATTTTTACTTTAGTAATTAAGTAAAAAAATATAATTATAAAAAAGGAAAAAAATATACTTATAAATATAATTAATAATAAAAGTAAATAATTAAATATAATAAATATAAAGCTATAAATTAGCTTAATTATAAAAAGCTATAAAAAAAGCTTTAATATACTTAGGCCTTAAGAAAAAAAATTAAAAAAGTTATTTTTATAAATAAGCTAGTTTAACTAAAATATAAATATAATTTAAGGCTTTTTAAGTAATAAAACTAAGGATAAAAGAAAGGTTATTAATAAATTAATTAAAAGTAATCTTTTAAAAATATACCTTAGGTAAGTCCCTTAAAGTAATATAAGAAAAAAAACTTTTATTAGTAAAAGTATTAAGAAAAGTAAGTTTATAATAAAAAGGGAGATTAAGCTAACTCAGGTTAACACTTTTAATTATTTAAATATAAATATAATAAGTAACTTAAAAGTCCTAGAATATTAGTAATTAAGTAATTAATTAATTATATAAAAAAAATACTTATTAGATTATTATAATAAGAAGAATTTAAAAGTTAAAGGTTAATATTATTATACTAAGATAGGAAATACTTATAAGAAGTTTTTATAGCAGCTACTAAAGTATTTATAAGTATAAAAATATTTAGTAAATAATTATAAGCTGAAGAATATATTTAATTTATAGTAATTAAAGTAAAATAATAATAAAAAGAAAAAAAAAATAAAAAAAAAATAAAAAAAATAAGAAAATTACTTTTTTTATATTTAAAAAGTAAAATAAAAAATAAAGGAATAATTTATTATAATTACTTAATAAAAGAAAAGAAATAAATATAAAAAGAAAAGAAAATATACTTTTTTTTATTTTTTTTATTCTTTTTTTTATATCTTCCTTTACCTTTTTATAAAAATATTTATTTATTTAATTACTATTAATATAATAAACTAATATAATTTTTTTTTAAAAAAGTATTAAATATAAACTAAGGAAAGCCCTTAAATTTATATATACCTTTAATATTAGTTAACTAAGGGAATATATAAAACTAGGCTTTATATTTTTTTTTAATATATAAAAAGCTTAAAATATTTATTAAGATTTTATAGCCTTTTACTAGCATTAGTTATTATTCCTTATTTCTTAATTAAAATAGCTAAATTATTAATTCTAAGGCATAAATACTATTTTACTTATTATATAATTTATAACTAGTAGGCTATATAAAGTAATAAAGTAATTAGGTAATTATATTAATTTTTATTAAGTTAAATAATTAAAATAAGTATATATATTTCTTATTAAAATAAAAATAAAAATAATAACCTTAAACTAGAGATTAATAGTAATACTATAAATAGAATTAAAAGATTTAAAGCCCTTTATTTATATTATAACTAAAGATTTATAAATTTTAAGAAATATATTAATAATAACTTAAAATAATTAAGTTTTTATAATAAAATTTAATATATTACCTTAGAACTTTAAAAATAATATTTTTAAAAAAAGATTTTATATTTTTTTAATATATTAGTATTTTTATTTTAAAATACTTATTTAAAATTAAAAATATAATATATTATATTTCTTTAACCTTAATAAGGGTAATAATAAGAGAACAAAAAAGATTATTTTTATTTAAAAGTAGTTTTTAATTTAAGTTAAATATAATATATAGCTATTATTTAATTTTATAATAGTACCTACTTTAGATTAAAAAACAAGCTGGGAATATAAATATCTTTTATTATTTTAGCTATTTAATATACTTCAAGGATTAATAAGACTAATTATTAATTAAATAAAAGTAAAAAAGTTATTAGTATTTATTTTTTAAAAAATACTATAATAATTTAAAAAGAAAGTATTAAAATTATTTAATCTTTTACTAAGGAACTAATATATTTTTAATAAGGATTAAAAATTAATACTTAACTATAAAAAGATTACTTATAATAGTTTTTAAGTATTAGCTAGAAATAAGCTTAAAATTATAAGCTTAAAAAACACTTAGCTTTATAATAAAAAATATATTTTACCTTAATTCTTAAAAGTACCTTTAACCTAAGGTAAAATATTAATTACTTTTAATATAAATAAGAAATATATTCACTTAAAAGGATAATTAATAATTAATTATAATTTTATATTATTTAATAATAAAAAATAAACTTATAAGATATTTATTAAATCAAAATTATTTAATTAGTTAATAGAAACTTATAATTTACTAGCCTTAGGCTATAATCTCGCTTACTTATAATAAGTACTACTAGTACTACCTCCTATATTACCTTTAGCACCTTCTTAACCTCTAGCACTACCTATACTACCCCCTGTATTACCTTTAATACCTCCTTAGCCTTTAGCGCTTTTATAACCCCTTATACTACCTTTTATACTACCTCCTGTACTACCTTTAGTATTACTTATATTATTACTAGCACCCTCTTTTAATAGTAAACTATTTAATTAAAATAATAGTAATAGGGATAATAGTAATAGGGATAGTAGTAATAGAGATAATAGTAATAAGGATAATAGTAATAGGAATAATAATACTAGGGATAAAGGTTATAAGAATAATAATAATAATAATTTAGTATTACTTTTAATATTATTAAATATAAAAATAATAATTATAAGAAAAAGAGGTATAGTTAAAAGGTAATAAATACTTCTTATTCCTAATATAGAAAACCTATTAGTAGTTTAAGACTAGGATTTATTTAATTAAAATAAACTAAATATAAGAGTAGTTAAAATAAGTAAAATAGTAATAATAATTAACTTTTAGTATTAATTTAAATTTTATATAAAAAAAAAACTAGCTTTTTATATTAAAAAATCTAATAGCTATTTTTTACTTATACCTTTAAGATTAATAAATAAAAGCTATTAAAATAAAATTTATAATAAAGTTATATAGCTTAACACTAAGTGCTATAAAATAATAAGAAATAATTAAATAAAAATATAAAATATAAAAAGAAAGTAATAATTAAATAATTTAAGTAAAACCTAAGAGAAATATTATTAAAATATTAATAAAAAGTTATTAAATAACTTTTATTAAAGGGAAGGAATAATTATAATATAAGTTTATTACCTAGTAAATAAAAAAAACTAATTAATTTAAGCATTAGTTATAAGTTTAAGCTAATTTTAAAAAGATAAAATACTATTATAATAAATTAAATTACTTAAATAAGAAATAAGATTAATAATTTAAGGAGCTATTTAATAATTAAAATATAATAATATTATAATATTTTAAGTAAAAAAAAACTAGTTTAAGCTAAGGAAAAAATTAAAACCCTAATAATTAAATACTTAATATTAATAACTATAGAAAAATCTTTATTTATAATTTATGCTTTTTAATTATAAATAATTTATATAATTCTTATACTATAAGCTAGTAATAAAAATATAATTAAAAAAAGGAAAAAAAATATACTTTTAAATATTAGTAATAGTAAAGGTATATAATTTAATATAATAATTATAAAAGTAAGAATTTTAAATGCTATAAAAAGTAATAAAAAGGGCCTTTACTTACTTAAGATAAGTAATTATAATATAAAAGAATTAGCTATAAATATAAAAAATTTTAATAAAAATATAAATAAGCTTAAGTTATATTTTTTATTTTATATTAAAAATAAGTTACTACTTAAATTTAAAATATTAAAAAGTATTATATTAAAACTAATTCTTAAAAGTTAAATCCTTAGTAAAATAAATAAAAAAAAATCCTAAACTAAAATAAGAAGTAAAAGTAATTTTAAAATATATTAGAACTTTAAATTAACTAATATGAATACCCTTAATAATTTATCTTAAAACACTTATAAATTTAAAAAAATAAGCTAATTAATAAAAAATTAAATAATTATAATAAAAAATAAATTTACTAAAAACTTAATATATAATAAAAGCTTAACTAGGAAAAGGAACTTAGTTTAATTATTCTAGAAAAGATATTACTTATAGAAAGTTTTTATAATAAGAAATAAAGTATTAATTATTTTTATAACATTTAAAAGCTAAGAATAAGAAATAAGCTTAAGTATATGTATAATTAAATAATTAAATATAATTATAAAAGAAAAGAAAAAGAAAAAAAGTATAAAAATAGAAATAATAGAAATAAAAGTATAAATAAAAAGCAGTTAATTAAGTAGTTAATTAAGTAATTAACTAAGTAATATACTAAGCTATAATACCTTAAGCAGCTTATATATATAAAATAAAAGTTAATTACCTAGCTCTTTTACTAAGTAAAATATAACTTTACTTTTTACCTTTTAATCTTTTTCTTTAATTATTTTTTACTACTACCCTTTTTTTTAAATATTATATAAGTAAAATCTATTTAATTATCATATAAATATAGCTATATTTAAAAAAATAACTTATTTATAAAAATATAAAACTTTCTTTTAACTATTAAAAAGTAATTAAGTACTATTATAGGGATTTTAAGGATTAATATAAGTACCTAATAAAAAATACTTAGGCCTAAAGTACTTTTATAAATAAAAAAAAGAATTAAATATATTATAACTTTAAGTAAAATTTTATAAAAAATAGCTTATTTAAGCTTACCTAAGGCTAAAATAGCTATTTTAAATATAAATAGGTTTTTTCTTATTCAAAGTAATTAATTAAAATAAGGCTAAAGAACTTTATAACATACTTTTTTAATAAAAAATATTTAAGATAAAAAGTAGTTTAAATATATTACTAATATTTATAACTTCCTTATTATAATATAATAGAAAAAATAAGCTATAAACTTTAGCCTATAGGTCAGGGTTGTAAATTCGTTACTAATTCGTTACTAAAAACGAATTCTTTAGTAACAAAACTATTTTTCGTCTTTTAAATTAGTAACGAAACTAATTTCGTTTCATTTTCTTTCGTTTAAACGAAATTCGTTTTTTATTAGTAGTTTTTTATTTTATTAAAAAAAGGGCCTTATATAATAAAATAAAATAATAAAAATAATATATTATATTTAATTATTATATTACTATTATATAAGTATTTTTATTCCTATTATATAAGCTTTTTATTATTATTAAATAAGCTTTTATTTTTCTTTAGTTACTAAATTCGTTTTTCCTATGCTAATAAAAAACGAAATTAGTAACAAAACTAATTTTCGTTTTTTTCAAATTCGTTTTTAGTAACGAAACGAAAAACGAAAAACGAAAAACTACTTTTACAACCCTTATTATTAGTACCTAATAGGTTTATAAGTTCTTATAAATTTAATTTTATATAAGTTACTAATTAGGTAATTTATATAAGTCTTATATAAATTTTTTAAGTGATATAATTATATTAATTTGCTTATATATATTAGAAGGAATATATATATAGCTTAAATTAAGCTTTAAAAAAGTTAATTTAATTTGCTTATATTAATTCACCTATGCTAATTTACTTATATATATATATATATATATATATATAAATAATATATTATATATAAATTAAATATATAATATATAAATACTTATAAATAATTACCTTTTATTAATTAATTATTTTTATTAAATTTATATAATAATAAATATATATAATATATAATTATATTATAAATATATATAAACTATAGTTTATTAAAAAAAAATATACTATAGTTTTTATTTAATTAGTTAAATTTAAGGGACCTTAGTTACTAAGTAAATAATATTATTTACTACTAAGTATTTCCCTTTGCTATATTAAAGTTTATACTTTTATATTAATTTATTTTACTATAGTAATAATATAATATATATAATATTATAAAAAAAAAGCTAGCTACCCTTTTAATTATTTAATTATATAGTAATAACTTTATATTTTAATAAAAGAGTATATATTATAATTCCTTATAAGGTATTATAGGAATATTAAAAAAAGAATATAAGTTTAATACTTACTTAAAGTATTTATAAAGGTAAATAAAACTGTTTACCTTAATTAATTAAAGCTACCTTTTTAATTAAAGTTATATTATTTAATTAAAGCTATATTGTTCAATTAAAGTTATATTATTTAATTAAAATTATATTATTTAATTAAACTTAAAATATAAGTATTATAGTTATAAAAAAAAGAAATAATAAAAAATTTAAAAATAACTTAATAAATTAAATTAATAATAAACTAGCTACTTTTAATATATATAAATAATTAATTGAAAGCTTATTAATAAAAAATAAAATTTTTAATTTTATTTTAAGCTTTTATAACTTAAAGCTAAGATTTTTCCTTGGTTATCTCTAAGGCCTTTTATTACTTTTATTTATATATTAAATTCTTAATATTAATAATTAAGTATATAAATTATATATATTTAAACAATAAATTATAAAAGTATTATTACTATTAGTAGTTTATATTAACTTAAGGCTAAAAGAGAAAAGAAAAAGGCACTTAAAGTAAATAGTTAATAAAAGTAATACTTAATAAGCTTTAAATAATAAGTATATACTTTAAATAGTAAATAGAATTATACTTATAAAAGTATATATTAGTAGTTTATAGTTTTATAGGCTATATAATAATAAAAGCACTTAATATTATTAATATAATAGTTAAAATTACTTTTCTTAGAAATAATATTTTAAATATAGTTTTTATAAAAGGGATCTTAATATAAAGTTAAAGATAATAAAGTTAAAAATAAAGTAAAAGTAGTAGGAATATTAATATTAATATTAGTAGGTATATTAGTAATAGAAAATATAATAGTAATAGCTATAATAAGAATATAAGTATAAGTAATAGTATTAAAAGCTTAACTAGCTTTTTTTAATTAATTAATTTAATTAAATAAAATTATTTATAAATATTTACTTTTTATATATAAAAGTAAGATATAATAATAATAATAATAATAATAATAATAATAATAATAATAATAATAATAATAATAATAATAATAATAATAATAATAATAATAATAATAATAATAATAATAATAATAATAATAATAATAATAATAATAATAATAATAATAATAATAATAATAATAATAATAATAATAATAATAATAATAATAATAATAATAATAATAATAAAGGAAGAAGAAAATAAGAAAATAAGCTTTATTTATTATAATTTTATTTATATATATACTTAATATTTAAAAAGTATTAAATATATATTTATTAAGTAATTATATATATATTTTATATATATTATAAAGTAGTATACTTATAATTATATAAATATAAAGCTAAAAGATATAAAGTATAAAAGTAAATAAAAACTTTATTATTTATTTATTATAATACTATTATAATAATTTCCTTTAAGTAGTATATATAATTATAATACTTTTATAATAGCTTTCTTTAAGTAATATATTTTTTTTAATTACTTTTTTTATACTTAAATAAGTTTTTTACTTTTTTTTTAACTTTTTTAAGATTATTTAAATTATTTAAATTATTAAGATTATACTTTTTACTATTATTACTTATATTCTTATAATACCTTATAAAAGATTATAATATATATTCTTTTAATTTAAATATAAAGTTATTATTATATAATTAAATAGTTTATAAAAGTAATAACTTTTTTTATAATATTATATATATATATATTTACTATTATATATAAAATAATTAATAAAAAGGTATAAGTATTATATTATATATTATATATCTTATATATTTATTATTATATAAATATAATAAAAATAATTTATAAATAAAAAAGTAAAATAAAAAAGTATTATAAAGTTATAAGTTTAATTTATATATAATTTCTTTTTTTTTAAAAAAGTGCTACTTAGGTAATTTATATAAGACTTATATAAAATAAATATATAAAATCTTATATACTTAGTAGGTGCTATTTTAAAGTTATATATTACTATCATATATTTTATAAAAAAAAAGCTATAGCTATTAGTTTTAATATTAAATTAACTATTAGTTTTAATATTAATATTATTTATATTAGCTACTTTTATATTATAATAATTAAATTTAAAAACTTTTTATATTTTAATAAGTGTTTTATTAATAACTTAATATACCTTAGTTTAATAGTATTTTATATATTAAAATACTTTCTTTTACTTTTTATATTTAAATATACTTAGCTTTTATTAAGTACTTAATTAAAAAATCTTAAACTTTTTAATTAGCCTTAAGTTATTAATTATATTAGGCTTAATTAAATAAATTAGCTTCTTAAAATATAAAAAATACTAATATAAATATAAATATAATAATTAAAAAGCTTAGTTTTATATTTATAAAATTTATAATTAATAAATATAAAATAAATTAAAAATATATATAAATAATTTAATATAAGTAAATAAAAGTAAAAAGAAAAAAGAATTTTAAAAAATATTATTATTTTTTAATTTTATATAATATAAATTTTATAAGAAACCTAATTATATATACTTAAGTAAAATTTATTTAAAAGTTTAATTAATATATTATTTTATTACTTAATTTAATTTACTTATAGTTTTAATTATTAATTAAGTAATAATTAATTAATAATTTATTGTATTTTAAAAAAGTTTAATATTAATTTCTTAAAGTAAAATTTAAATAATAAATAAATACCTTTAATATAAAATACAATTATATTATTAAAGTATATATATTAATTAACTTAAGCTTTAATAAGCTTTTTTTTATATAATTTAATTTTATTATTTTAATATAAGTAATTTAATTTATATAATATAAAATATAATTTTACTTAAGTTTTATAATTTACTTAGTATATTTTTTCTTAATTAAAAAATTAATAATATAAGCTTAAAATTAATAAAACAAATTTTAATTTCTAGATTTTATTATATTTATTATATTTATTATATTTATTATATTTATTATATTTATTATATTTATTATATTTATTATATTTATTATATTTATTATATTTATTATATTTATTATATTTATTATATTTATTATATTTATTATATTTATTATATTTATTATTTTTTATATATATTTAAATATAAAAGTTAGAAAATGCTTTTATAATTTAAAACTTAATATATAATACTTTAAAACTATTTTATTAATATATTAAATATAAAGTAATAATTTTATTAATAAAAATACTATTTTAATAATATTTATATATATAATATAATAACTAATTAATATTATAAATAAATATTTTATATCATATTTTTTATAAATAAATTAAAGCTAATTTAATATTTAAAAATATTCTTTTCTTACTTTTTTAATAAAAAATATAAAAGTAATATAAAAAAACTATTAATAAATATTAATATTAATTATATTAAAAAAAAATATATAATATTTATTAGTTTTACAAGTATAATTTAATAATAATAAATTAAAATAAGCTTAAAAATATTTTAAAAAATTTAAATAAGTAAATAAAATAATAATTATATAATTATTATTATTAAATTATATTTAATAATAAAATCCTTTGCTTTTTAATTTCTAAATTAAAATATAAATTAAATTTTATTTTTTATATATATTTTATTTATTTAATATAATTTAATTATAAATATTTTATTATATTAGAAAATTATTATTATTTTAATATAAATAACTTTAAATATTTTTTAAAGTTATATTAATATTTATTAACTTTTAAAACTTTAAATATTATTTTATTATTTTAAGCTTATAAAAAATTAAATAAATAAATAAATATAAACTTAATAAATAATTATATATTAAAAATTATAAGTTTTAATAATATTATATACTTTAAATTATATTATTTTTAAACTTTTTTATATTTATTAAAAATTAATAGCTAATTCTATATATAATAATATTTTAAATATACTTTTTTAAAATATTTAAAAGTTATTAAAATTAATTATATATATAAGTAATAGTAAATTTATTATTTTTTTTTATTAATTTACTTATTATAAATATATAACCTTAGTTTATTACTTAAATATTAATAAACTTAAAAAACTTTTTATATAAATTATATTATTATTTTAAAGAAAAATAATTATTAAAAAAATACTTAATATTAAAAAGTTAATTATAATTATATAATATATTAAAAATAAATAAAATTATTAAAATAATAAAAATAAAATATAACTTTTTATATTTATTTTATATATTTTTATTATTAATTTTATTAACTAAGGCTATAATAAATATACTTATATATATAAGTTATATAAGTAAATATTATATTATTTAAATTTTTTAATATAAATAAATATAAGTTTATAAAAAACTTATTAACTATTATATATAAAAAAACTAAAATTAATAGCTTTTATAATTTAATAAACTTTTATAAATAAGCTTTTAAAATATTTATATTTTTATTTATATTATTATTAATATTAAAATAATTAATTTTTAATTTATTTTAAAAATATAAAAAATTAAAAAAATATAATATTACTTTTAATATTTTAAAAGTAAAATAAATTAAATTAAGTTATATTAAAAATAATTAATTAAAATATTTACTTAACTTATTATTAACTTTTAAATATTTAATTTTTTTAATTAACTATTTTTAAAATTTAAAAATAATAATAATAATTTAATAAGCTTAATAAAAAATATAATAAAAAATATAATAAAAAGCTTAATTAAAATTATAATTAAGAATATAATAAAAAGTATAATAAAAAGTATAATAAAAAATATAATAAAGGATATAATAATAATTATTATTAATATTATTTTACTAATATATTTTATTAAATTATAAAAATATAACTTAGTTTTTATAAACTTTTTAAGAAAAGTAAAAAAAAAACCTAGTAAAAAGTAAATTAATAAAAAGAAAATAATAATATAATAGTAAATTTAAAGGAATAATAAAAAATAATAAATATATAAATAAAAGTAGTAAAAGTAATATAAGCTAAAAAAGCTTATTTAAATTTAAAATTTAATTTTTATATTAAGCTTAAAGTATAATTATATATTTAAAAATTAGTATATAATAAAACTTAATTATTTAAATTTAATCATAAAATAAAAATAGCTAAAGGAATTAAAAATAAATATTAGTTACTTAATAGTATATTTATTAACCTAGTAGAGCTAAGGGTAGTAAATAGTTTTTAAATATAATAAATTAGTATATTATATTTACTTATCTTTTAGTATAATTATTAATTTAATAAGATTAAAGATAATAGTATAATTTAAAAAGGTAATATAATATAACTAAAATTATAAATATAGTTATTATTTTAGTAGGGCTAGGTATAATAATAAAGTCTTTAGTTACTTATAGTACTTAAATCCCCTAGAGTTATATAATAAAAAATAAATATTTAAGTTAATAATAATTATTATAATTTAATTTTATAAGGTTATTATTTTTTTTATTTAAATATAAGTATAAGTAAAAAAGAGTATAAGTAAAAATAAAAGATTTAGCTTTTAATTAAAATAAGTAAAAAAAAATAAGAAATTTAGTTTTTTTTATAATTTAAGTAAGTAAGAATAAGGGATTTAAATTTTTTTAATTTAAGTAAATAAGAATAAAAGATTTAAATTCTCTTAAGTAAAAAAGAAAAAAAGTAATATATAATATAATTAATAAATTTAAATATAATAAAATAACTAAAGTAAAAGTAATAATATTATTTTTATTATTATTAATATTTCTAGTAGAATATATAATTAGTAATAGTTTTTTTTAGTTTTATAAGCTTTTCTTTAAGTAACTTATTTATATTTTTTATTTTGATTATTTTTATTTTTATTATTATTAAATTTAAGTACTAGGTTATTATTATTAAATATATTAATTATAAGATATAAAGTTATATAATATTAGTTTATTATTTAATTATATTTTTATTAGTATAATATTAATAATAGAAAGTTAAAGTTATAATATATTTTTTAATTATTTTTATTAGTAATATAACTTATTTTTTATATAAATAATAAAAGCTTTTAGTAATTATAATATGTTAGCTTAAAGTAAAATATTAATTAAAAGTAAGCTTATTATAAATAGTATATATAGTTACTTAAATAATAAGGTATATATTAATTATTATAACTAATTAAATTTATATATATATTAAAATTAATTATTTTTTTTACTTATTATTATATTTTAAATATAATTCTTATATAATAAATCTTTTAGCTTAAGGGCTAATACTTATAATAAAAAGGCTTTAGCTTATAATACTTATTTTCTTATTTTTTTTTAAAAGCTAATTAATATAAAAGAACTTAATAAAAGAAAATAAAAGGTTAAGAAAAAAAAATTATATTATTAACTAAAGCTATAGCTTTTCTTTTACTTTTAATATTTTTTTAAAGCTATTTTAAATATTAAAATATTATTAATATTATTAATAATAATAATAATAATAATAATAATAAGGGTTATAATAATAAAAATGGAAAAAAAAAATAAAAAAATAAGTTTTATTTATTATAATTATATTAGTATATATATTTAATACTTAAAGAATATTAAATATATATTTATTATATAATTATATATATATTTTATATATATATATAATATAATTATATATATATTTTATATATATATATAATATAATTATATATATATTTTATATATATATATAATATAAAAGTATAAAATAATATACTTAAAGTTATATAAATATAAAGTGAAATTAATAAGGATTTTATTATTTATTTATTATAATAGTTTTATAATAGTTTTTAAATAAGTGTTTTTAAAATATAATTTAAGTTATTTATATATTTCTTTTAATTATATATATATATATAAATAAATAAGTACTTTAAATAAACCTTTTTAAAGCTTAATTTAAGTTATATATATATTCTTTTTTAAAGGAGTTTAATTTAAATTATTTATATATTATAATATTTAGCTTTTATAACTATTTATAAGGCCTTTTAAATTAACTTTTTTAAAGCTTAATTTAAGCTATTTATATATTTTTTATTAAAGCTTAATTTAAATAGTTATTTTTTTATTATTTAAATTAGTAAAACTATTTTTTTTATTTTTATTTTATTTTTTATATATAAAATAAAAAAAGCTAATTTTTATAAATATAAAACCTAAAGAGTTTTTTTATTTCTTTTACTTTAAATTAGTAGTAATTATTATAACTTTTATTACTTTTTAAGAAAAGTATTTATTTTAATTTTTTTTATTACTTTTTAAAATAAAATACTATAAGTATAATATTAGCTTTTACTTATAATAATATAATTTATATTAGGAAAGCTAAAATAATATAATAATATAACTATATAATTAATACCTTTACTTAAAATTACTAATATATTTATTACTTTTACTTAACTATAGAAACTAATATTATAAAGCTAAGGAATAATTTTCTTATAATAATATTTTTTTATATTTATAAGTAGTTTAGTTTATTACTTGCTTATTATATAAATTATACTTATAAAAATTAATATTATATTTTATAAGTTTTTTTTTTACTTAAGTTAAATAATATATATTTTTTAACTTTAGTTTTTTAAACTACTAATACTTTTTTAAAAAGTAATAGCTTAGCTTAATAATTAAGTTAACTTATTAATAATATAATATATTAATTAAAATCTTATTAATAATATTTTTAAAGCTAGTAATAATATAGTTTTTACTTTTATTTATATTTAAAAAAAAGCTTTTATAAGTTTAATAATAAATTTATATATTATATTTAATTATTTAAAAAAATATATTATAAGGTTTATTAATTAAATAATATAGCTTTTATAATAAAAAAATAATTAAAAGTAAAATATAAAAAGCTTATAGTTAATTACTAAGTTATAATTAAATATTAGCTTTATTAATATCTTAGCTTTTTTTTAAAAAATTAAGATTATATTTTTTAGTAAATTATATTATAAAATGTTTTTATAATATTTAAAAACCTATTAAATATTAATACTAATATTAATATTACTATAGCTAGAATTTATAATTATATAATATTATTTTTTTATTAAGATATTAATATATAAAAACTATAGCTTTTATTAAAATAAGTTTTTATTTATTTAAGGTTTTAAATAAAATTAGGTTTTTTTACTTAATTATAATTTTTATTTATTTAATATTTTAAATAAAATTAGTTTTTTTATATTTTATTTAGCTAAGATTTGTATTTATTTAATATGTTTAAATAAAATTAATTATTATAATTACTATAAGTATATATATATAAGTACTTTAAATTAACCTTTTTAAAGCTTAATTTAACTTATTTATTTATTTCTTTTTAAATATAATTATAATTATTATAAGTATATTTATATATATAAATTAGTATAAGTAAAAACACTTTAAATTAATCTTTTTTAAAGCTTAATTTAACTTATTTATATATTTCTTTTTGAATATAATTATAAATTAAGTGAATTAGTATTATATTATTTATATAATTTATATAAGACTTATATAAAATTAAATCTATAAGGACTTATAAACTTATTAAGTACCTTATTATTTTATTTTATTATATAAGCCTTTAATTTTAATAAAATAAGTTATTATTAATAAGAAATAAAATTTATTTAAATAAAAATAAATAAAATAAAATTTATTTTATTATTAATTATAAAAAATAAAATTTATTTTATTATTAATTATAAAAAATAAAAACTAGTTTTATTATTAAAGAATTTATTTTTAGTAATAAAATTAGTAATAAATTTATAACCCTGGTAATAGTTATTATAACTTTTATTATTTTTTAAGAAAAGTATTTATTTTAATTTTTTTTATTACTTTTTAAAATAAAATACTATAAATATAATACTAGCTTTTACTTATAATAATATAATTTATATTAAAAAAGCTAAAATAATATAATTATATAATTATATAATTAATACTTTTACTTAAAATTATTAATATATTTATTACTTTTACTTAATTATAAAAACTAATATTATAAAATTAAAAAATAACTTTTTTATAATAATATTTTTTTATATTTATAAGTAATTTAACTTATTATTTACTTATTATATAAATTATATTTATAAGAATTAATATTATATTTTATAAATTTTTTTTTTACTTAAGTTAAATAATATATATTTTTTAACTTTAATTTTTTAAATTATTAATACTTTTTTAGAAAGTAACAGCTTAGCTTAATAACTAGGTTAACTTATTAATAATATAATTATTATAACTTAATCTTTTAAAGCCCTAATAAATAATATATACTTTAAAAGAATTATAAAATAAATAACTAATAATAAAAAAAGTAATACTTAAAAGTATTCCTTTAATAAAAGTAATATATACTAGCACTTTATAGTTTATAAAAAGTAATAGGTAATAGTATTTTTTATAAAATAACTTATTATATAAGTTAAATAAAATATACTTATTAAATAGCTTAAATAATTAATTATTAATAATATAAAAATATTAAATATAAGTTATATTTTATTTATTAATTATATAATTTATATAATATATTTAATAATAAGTATTTTATTTTATTTATTAATATAAATATATATATTTATTTCTTAAGAATTTTTCCCTTATTTTATAATAATAACCTAAGATCTAGGAATTAAATTATTATATATTAATAACTTTTATTTAAATAAATATTATATTTTATAATTAAGTAATAATAAAAATAACTAATAAAATAGGATTTTTATTAACCTTTAAGGTAAATATTTTAAAAAATAACTTTTTTTAATATAAATAAAAATATTCTTATAAAAGAACTTAATTAAAATAAACTTAATAATAATAATTTTATAAAATATCTTAAGAAAATATATAAATAAAATTAATATTTTATTTAATTTATTAAAAATAAAAATAAAATATTATAATAAAAAAAAAGGAAAAATCCTAAAGCTTAAAAAATTAAAACCTTATATAAGTAAACTTAAGGAATTTTACTTTTTTATTATAAATATATAATATTATTTATATTATTTTTTAATAATCTTAGAAAAAAAGAAATAAAAGTTATTTTTATAATAATTTATTTTAAAGAAATTATATAAAACTAGTTTTAACTTATCTTAAAGAATTATAAAACTAATAAGCTTATAAGTATAAAGAAAAATAAAATAATTAAAATATACTTAAGTTATTAAATATTTAAAAATAAATTTATTAAAATATTTTTAAACTTAAAAAAATAAAAGATTTTAAAAAATAAAATAATTAAATTTAAATAATAAAATAAATATATTATATATATTATTAAGTTTAATAAAATAATTATTTAACTTAAATAAAAAAAAATCTTTTAAAAAAATCTTTTATAATAAATTAAAATATAAAATTAAGGAAAAAGTTTATAAATATAAAAAAAAAAAATTTACCTTAAGCTAATTTTAATAATAAGCTATTAATATTAATAATTTATTATATAAATTTTACTTTAAAAAAATATAAATAATAATAAGAAAATATAAAAATAATATAATAAAAATTATTATATAAATTAAAAAAAATAATAATAAAATAATAATATATAATTTAAAAATTTAATTTACTTAGAATTAATAAACTTAAATACTATTAAATAATATAAAATTAAATACTTTAATTATAATAAAATAAGTAATTATATTTTAAAAAATTATTTTAAGTTATATTAATTATAAAAAAATATTTAATAATAAAATTATATAAGAATTTATAAAAAATTTATTAATTATAATTTAATATATTAAATTACTTATTATAATAATTAATATTATATATATAAAAATAAAAAAATAATAAATATTATTTTAAATAAAAATAAATTATATTAGTTATTATTAAAAAATAAAAAATTAAAAATAATAATATTATTAATTAAAACCTTTTTATATTTAAAATAATAATAAAACTTTATTAAATTAATAATATAATTAATAATATTTTAATATATATTAAATACTTAAATAAGAAAAATAATAATATTATTATTAATAAAATTATAATATTTATTTTATTAAAAACTATTAAAATTATTATACTTATATAAATTAAATTATTTTATAAATTTACTTAAAATAAATTAATTAAATAATATATTTATTATTTAATTATAAAATTAATTTTTAAAATAAAAGTAAATATAATTAAATTAAGAAAATTTATTTTTAAAATATTATAAATAATAAAAATAATATAATTATAATAAATTATTTTACTTTAATTATATAATATTAAAATTAATTAATTAATATAAATATTTTAATATTTTATAATATAAATAAAAAAACTTTATATAATATTATAATAAATTATATTATAAATATTATTATTAATAAAAAACCTTTAATTATATTATTTATAATTTAAAAACTTAAAAATATAACTTTAAAACTTATATTAAAGATATATAATAAAATAAAAAATATAAAATAAGTTAAAAGTATATTAAATAATATTATAAGCTTATTATATAAAATATTTTATAAATTAAATATTATTAATATATAAAATATAATTAATAAATAAATAATAAAGTTTAAATTAAAATATATATTAATTAAATTATATTTAAAATAATATAATAAAAAAATAAAATTAACTTTATAATTAAAGTTATAATTATAAGTTATAAAGCTATAATATAAATAAATACTAAAGTAATTATTAATTATATTTTACTTAATTTTATAAACTTTATATAAATTTTATATAAAATAAAAATTATATTTATTAAATTATATAATATTAAAAAAAAGAAATTCTTTTATAATAATAATATTATTAATAAAAAAATTAATTACTTTAAAATTATAATTTAAAAATAAATTATATTATTATAATTTAATTTTTTATTAATTAATAAATTAAATATAATTTTAAAACTTATATAATTATAAAAATATAATTTTATTATTAATTAGGGAATAAATTAATTAAGTTAAAGTAATAACTTAAGTTTATTAATTAAAATAAAATTATAATTTAATTAAAAAAAGTTAAATAAAAAGTAAATATTATTAAAAAAATTAAAAGCTTTTAAGTTATTATTAAAAAGTAAAAAATAATAAAAAAAAATATCTTTAATAAAAATAATTAAAATTAATAAAATATTTTTAAATATTTTTTTATAATATTATAATAAATAAAATAAATTAAAAGTTATATAAATATAGAAAAAAGTTATATTTATATAAAAAGAATTAGCTTTTATTAATATTAAACTTATAAAAGTAAAAGTATAAGCTTAAAATAAAAATAAAAAAAATAATAACCTTAAGAAATATTTATAATTTATTTTATAAAAGTTTTAATAATATAAGAAATTATATATTAAAATAATATAAATTAAAATACTAGTTTATATTAAATAAAATTATATTATTAAGCTAAAAAAAGAAATTATACTTAAGTTTTATAAAATTTATAACTTAAGTAAAATTAAACTTATAATTTTATAAAAATAATTAAAAAAATAACTTAAGTTAAAATATATATAAGTATTTTTATTATTAATAAAATATTTTATTATATTTATATTTAAGAAAAATAATAAATTATAATTAATAATAAATTATTAATAGCTTAATAAAATTATAAAAAAAAATTAAATATTATTATTATTAATCTTAAAAATTAAAAATAAATTAATAAGTATAAACTAATTTATAGCCCTTAACTTAAAAAAAGCTTATAATTTAATATAAATTAAAAAAAGGTAATAAATAAAAAAATAATATTTTAAATATAATATAAATTATTTTAATATTTAATTATATTTTTTAAATTTATTAATATACTTATTATATTTTAAAAAATAATTAATTTTATATTTAAGAAATATATTAATTAATTTATTATTATTTACTTAAATAATATTTTAATTTTTTTAAAAACTTATAAAAAATATAAGAAATATATTTATAAAATATTATAAGTACTAAAAGATATTAATCTTTTTATAAAACTTAAAAAGTATTAGTTTAAAGTATAAAAAGTAATATTTTTAAAATATATTATTATACTTAAAAATATATAAATAAACCTTATTAAAATTAATATAATTTAAAATTAAAAAAACCTTAAGAATATTAAGAAAGTTTAAAGCTTTTTAAGACTAGTAAATTATTATTAAAAATTTATTAAAAACTTTATAAAAACTATTATATTACTTATAAATTTTATAAAAAAAGAAAATAAATTTAAATAAAAAAATTTAAAAATTATAATATTTTAATAACTTAAGAATATTATTATTAATAAATTAGTTTTAGTTATATTTAATAAAATAAAACTAATTAAAGTAAAAATAAATATTTTAAATTATATTTTAAAAGAATAAATTAAATAATAAAACTTAAATAAAAAACTATAACTTATTATATTTTTTTAAAAAAACTTTATAAATTAATACTATAATATTTTATTTATAATAAGAAATTTATAATAATAGTAAAAGTATTTAAAAAATAAAAATATTATTTATATAAAAGTTTATATAAAATTAAAGTTTAAATTAATTATAATAATATTACTTATTTTATTATAATATAAAAACTAATTAAATAATAAATTAAATACTTTAAGAAATTAATATAATTTAATTATAAACTTATTTATATTAAAGAAAAAGAAAATAAATAAGTAAATATATTTAATTATAAATTAAAGCTATTTTAAGAAATTCTTAATTACTTAATATAAATATTATATTATAATAATAAAAAAAACCTAAAGTAGTAATCCTTAGCTATAATATTTTAAATTAAAAAAAATAATCTTATAATTATAAAAATTAAAAAATATATTATTTAATAAAAAATAAATAATATTTTAAATAAAGTAATCTTTAATAAAGAAATATTAACTTATAATAATAAGATTTAAGTACTTAAGGAAGTATATAAGAAAATAATATAATTAATATATAAATACTTATTATATAATTATAAAAGTATATAAAAAATAAAAAAATAAGTATAATATTATTATTATATTAATAAAATAAAAAAAGTAATATAATATATTATATTTTATTATAATATTTATTAATAAAGTAAAAGTATTAAATATTTATTTTATAATAAAATTTAATTATTACTAATACTTATAAAACTATAAGAATTAGTTTTATTTAATTATATTATAAAATTATTATTATTAAAAAAATTAATAATAAAAATAAAATATAATAATATTTTTATTATTATTAATTAATTAATAAAAATAGCTTATTTTATTTTTTATAAAAAAGTAATAAATATTAAAAATCTTATATATATTTTTATAAAATTTATTAATATAAATTATAAATTATTAGAAAATATTATTTTTAATTAAATAATAATATTTATTTTTAAATTTTAAAAGGTATTTATAATTAAATTAAAAATAAATTATAAGGCTAATATAATATATTAGCCTTAAATAAATAAATAAATAAATAAAATTAATTAAATTATTAAAATATAATTATAATATTATATTAATTTATAATAAAATAATTAGGTAAAAAACTACTTATTATTTAACTCTTATATAATAATATATTATTAAAATTTATAAGAAAATTATTATTTTTCTTAAATTATAACTTTAAATTTAAAGTATATTAATTATTATATAATAGTAAAAATAAAAAAAAAGTAATAATTAAAGTAAATAATATAATTAAATTATATAAAAAACTATAAGTATAACTTAAACTTAAATATTAATAAATATAAAAATATATTAATAAAATAAGGCTTAAAAAACTAATTCTTTAAGAAAGAAATATAATTTATTTTTATAAATATATATAAGAAAGTAAATAAATTAATATTAAAACTAATTAGTTAAATAATAAATTAAATTATAAGAAAGTAAAATTATATAAAATTATAAAAAAAATTAAAAAAGTTAATTATAAACTTAATATTTTAAATATTAAAGGGAAATAAAAAGTAAAACTTTATTTAATTTTTTATATTTTACTTTTAAAAAAAACTTTAGTTAATAAAAATATAAGTAAAATTATTTATAATAAAATAGTAATTATAAAAAAAAAGAAAAATATAAAATTAAGAAAATTCTTAAATTTAAATTTAATTAAAATAAGTTATATAAATATTTAATAAAATAAAAAAATTATAATAATAATATAAATAACTAGGAATTTATTAAAAACTTGAAGAGTATATAAATAATAATAAAAAAGATTTATTAGAATTTAAAAGCTTAAATAACACTAGATTTATTATATTAAAATTAATTTACTTAAAGAAAGCTAAGCTATTAAAAATAAAACTAGGCCTTAAATATAAATTAGTAATTAGCTTAAAGAATTATTTAATAGTTATTACTATATCTTTTTTAATAATTTTATAATAAAATAATTCTTTATTTTACTTTTTTACTTTTTTTTATATTTTATAAATATATAATAAATAATTTATTACTTTAGCTAGTTTAAATTAAAATATTAATAATTAAGTATTTAAAAAGTTAAAATATTTACTTACTTTTTTCTTTTTATACTTTAATATACTTTTTTATATAGTTACTTTTTTAATTAAGGAAATAAATTAGTTAATTATTTTTATAATAAGAAATAAAAATATCTAAAAGCTTATAACTAAAATATTATTATAAAACTTTTTAGCTTTTATATAATTTTTATAATAAAAAAATAATTCTAATATTATATAAGTAAGCTTATAATAATAATAATAAGTATATAATATATTAATTATAAAACTTATAATTAAAATACACTTAGCTAATAAAATATTTTTATAGTATTTTTTAATAAAAAATATAAGATTAGCTATATTATATATATAAGAAAGAAAAATTACTTATAAGAAAAAAAGTATTACTATAATATATAACTAATAGAAAAATATTATATAATATATAATAGGCCTTAAGGATAAGATTTTTAAAAAGAAAGTATTATATTATAACTTAAACTCTTAAGGCCCTAATAAATAGTATATACTTTAGAAGAACTATAAAATAAATAACTAATAATAAAAAAAGTAATACCTAAGAGTATTTCTTATATAAAAGTAATATATATTATTACTTTATAATTTATAAAAAGTAATAAGTAATAGCACTTCTTATAAAATAATTTATTATATAAGTTAATAATATATATACATATTAAATAGCTTAAATAGTTAATTATTAATATATTATAATAATATTAAATATAAGTTATATTTTATTTACTAATTATATAATTATATAATATATTTAATACTAGATATTTTATTTTATTTACTAATATAAATATATATATTTATTCCTTAGGAACCCCCTTACCCTATAATAATAATCTAGGATCTAGGGAATAAATTATTATAATACTAATATACAAAAACTATAGCTTTTATTAAAATAAGTTTTTATTTATTTAAGGTTTTAAATAAAATTAGATTTTTTACTTAATTATAATTTTTATTTATTTAAGGTTTTAAATAAAATTAGTTTTTTTATATTTTACTTAGCTAAAATCTTTATTTATTTAATATATTTAATATATTTAAATAAAATTAGTTATTATAATTACTATAAGTATATATATATAAGTACTTTAAATTAACCTTTTTAAAGTTTAATTTAACTTATTTATATATTTTTTTTTAAATATAATTATAATTATTATAAGTATATATATATATATAAATTAGTATAAGTAAAAGCACTTTAAATTAACCTTTTTTAAAGCTTAATTTAATTTATTTATATATTTTTTTAAAGCTTAATTTAATTTATTTATATATTCCTTTTTAAATATAATTATAAATTAGGTAAATTAGTATTATACTATTTATATAATTTATATAAGACTTATATAAAATTAAATTTATAAGAACCTATAGATTTATTAGGTGCTTATATTATTACTTAAATTTTATAATTTACTTATTATATTTTTCCTTAATTAAAAAGTTAATAATAAAAAATTATAATTAATAAAATAAATTTTAATTTTTTAATTTTATTATTTTTATTATTATTTTTATAATTTTAAATATAAAAGTAATTAAATACTTTTATAATATAAAAGCTAATAAGTAATATTTTAAAACTATTTTATTAATATATTAAATATAAAATACTAACTTTATTAATAAAAATATTAATTTAATAATATTTATATAAGTAATAAAATAATTAATTAATATTATAAATAAATATTTTATATTATAGTTTTTATAAATAAACTAAAGCTAATTTAATATTTAAAAATATTTTATTTTTTTATTTTTTTAATAAAAAATATAAATATAATATAAAAAAATTATTAATAAATTTTAATATTAATTATATTAAAAAAACATATATAATATTTATTAATTTTATAAATATAATTTAATAATAATAAATTAAAATAAGTTTAAAAATATTTTAAAAAATTTAAATAAGTAAAAAAAAAAATAATTATATAATTATTATTATTAAATTATATTTAATTTTAAAAAGTTTTATTTTTTAATTTATTAATTAAAGTATAAATTAAACTTTATTTTTTATATATATTTTATTTATTATATATAACTTAATTATAAATATTTTATTATATTAAAAAATTATTCTTATTTTAATATAAAAAAGTTTAAATTTTTTTAAAATTATATTAATATTTATTAGTTTTTTAAATTTTAAGTATTATTTTATTTTAAGCTTATAAAAAATTATATAAGTAAATAAATATTAAAATTTATTATAATATAATTATATAAGTTTAAAAAGCTTATAATAATTAATATAATAAAAGTTTTTAGCTTTTAGTTTAATAATTTATAAAATAAATAATATTTTTTATATAAATATAAATATATTTTATTTTTTAATTAAAAATTTATAAGTTTATATTTTTTATTATATATATATTTAATTATTATTTTTCTTTTATTTATAAAATATTTTACTTTTTTTATATATAATTATTTTAATATATTTAATATATTTTTATTTAATTTAATATTAATTTTTAATATATTTATTTATTTAATTAATTTAAAATTAAATATTAATTTATTTAAATTTTATTTAATTAATATATTATAATTATTATTTAAATTAAATTATAATATTAATATAATATTTATTTAAAATATATTTAATATAATTATATAATATTAAAATATAATTTTAATTATTTAATTTTTTTATTTAAAGTTTTTATTTATTTATAAATAATAATTAATATTTATAATTAATTTTATATTAAATATTTAAAATAAATTAATTTAAAAAATTAATATAAATTTTTTAATTTTATTATTAATTATTATTTTTAATAAATTTTAATTATATAATATTAATAATTTAAAATAAATTTATATTTCTTATTTTATTATATATTAAATAAATTTAAAAATTAATATTATTTTTTTTAATTATTTATATATTATTATTATTATTATATTAAAAATATAATTATAATTATTTAATTTTTAAAATAACTTTAGCTTTTTTTTAATAATTTAATAATAAAATTTATAATTATTATATAATAAAATTAAGTAATATTTTATATTAATTATATTTTTTAAATTAATTTTTATTTATTTATTTTATTTTTAAAATATTTAAAATAACAAATTATATATTATTAAACTTATTTTATAATTTATAAAATATTTAATTTATTTAATATAATTAATATTTTTTTAATTTTAAAATAAAATTATTTATTATATTTTTTATAAGATTTTTTATATATAATTAATTAAAATATATAAATATAATTTATTATTAATATTTTTTTTAAATATTAATTTATTTTATTAATAAAATAATATTTAACTTTTTTTTATTTAATTTACTTATTAATTTTATTTTTATTTATTTATTTTAATAATTAATATTATTTTAATATAATATTAATTATTTTTATATTTTTATTATAATTCTTTTTTAATTTTTTATTAATTTTTATTAATATTATTATATATTATATATTAATTTTTTATATATTATTTAATTTATTATTTTTTAATTTAATTATTTTTTATTTTATTATTAAAAACTTTAATAATATATTTAATATTAAAGTTATTTTTTTTTAAAATATAATAAATATTTAATTTAAATTAATTTAAATAAATTAATATTATTATTAATTATTAATTTACTTTTATTAAATTTAAAATTAATATTATAATATAATTTATTATATTTTTAATTATTATATAATTAATAAAAAAATATATTAAAATAATATAATTTTATATTATAATTTAAAATTTATAATATAATTAAGTAAAATATATTATTTTTAATTTTATTAATTTATATTTTTATTTTATTTTAGAAAAACTTTTATTTAAAAATATAATTAATTATATTTTTTAAATTAATATATTTTAAAAAGTTTTATTTATTATTTTTTAAATAAAATATAAAAAGTTTTATTTATAATTATTAATATTTAATTTAAAATATATAAGCTTTAAAAAATTATAATAATATAATTATATTTATTTAATTATTTAATTTTATAATAATTAAAATAATTTTTTTATTTTTATTAATTTATATATTATTTTTTAAAATTTTAAATATTTTACTTTTTTTATTAATTTTTTTAATTTTTTTTTATTTTTTATTTTTTTTATTTTTATTTAAAATTTATAAATAAATTAATAAAAAAAAGCTATTATTTTTAAATATATTTTTAAATTTATTAAATTAATTAATATTTTAATTTTTATAATTACTTTTATTTATTTATTAATTATAAATAATTTTAATATATTAACTTGAAATTTAAATAATTAAATTAATAAATATTTATTAAAAAAGAAATATTAAATATATAATTAATTATAGTTTTTTAAATAATATAAAAAGTTTATAAAAATATTAATAATAATTTTTAAAATTATTATTAAATATTATAATATTATTAATATAAGCTTATATAAATTATTATATATAATATAATTTTTAATTTATAAATTTTTATATATAAAATAATAAATTTTAAAATTTTATTAATATAATATATAATATTTTTAATTTTTTTAAATTAATAATTATTATTTAATTTTTATATTTATTATATATTAAAAGTTAATAAAAAAAGGTAAATATATTTAATATTATAATATACTTTTTTTCTTAAATTAATATTATTATTTTTTTTATAAAAAACTTAAATATATATTAAATATTATAATTTTATTAAAAACTTTTAAATTATTAATTATATTACTTTTTTTTAATTTTATTTAATATATATTTAATAATAAATATTAAGTTATTAAATAAGTATTATTATTTTATTTATTTTATTTATTTATATATATAAAATTTATTTATTTTTAATTTTTAATAAATATAATTATTTTAATATTTTTTAATTTTATTAATTATTAATAAAATATATTTTTATTATTTTTTTAATATAAAAATAATTTTTTATTTTTTTTAAGTATTATATTATTATATAATTTATTTAGTTTTTTTAGCTTTATTAATATTTCTTATATATATATAAATTTTATTTTTAAATATTTATTTTAAAATATTTATTAATTTTTTTATTATTTTTTATTTATTTAATAAAATAAATAAAATTATTTTTTATATTTTTTAAATTTTAATATTTATTAAAATAAAAATTATATAAATAAATTTAATATTTTAATTTATTAAATTATATAAATTAATTTTATTTTATAAAAGTATTAATACTTATATATTTATAATAATAAAATAATTATTTTTATTATAATTTTTAATAATTTTAATTTTTTATTTTTATTAAAATATAATTAATTTATTAATTAAGTTAATAATTATTATTTAATTAAATTTTAATTTTATATTAAATATATTTAATATATAAATATAATTAATTAAATTATAAGCTAATATTATAAAATAATATTTTTTTATATTATATAAATTATATTTATTTAATTTATAATATTAAATTAAGATTTATATTAATAATTATAATTAAATATAAATTATTTTAATAATTAATATATATTTTTTAATATATTTTAATTTTTATTAATTTTTAAATAAAACTTAAATATTATATATTATTTATATTAATAAGTAATTATTTATAATTAATAAATAAATTTTATATTATTTAAAAAAGTTATTATTTAATATATATATAATTTTAAATTTTTTAATTTATATTTTAATATAAAAATAAAAATTAATTAAAATTTATTTTTAAAAATTTATAATATAAAAATTAAATTTTATTTTTATTATTAATATAATTAATTTATTTATTATTATTATTTTATTAAATTTATTAATTTAAAAAAATATTATATTTAATAAATATTTTTTAATTTAATTTTTATTAATTAAAATATTAAAATAATTATTATTTATAATTATTATTATTTATAATTATTATTATTTATAATTATTATTATTTATAATTATTATTATTTATAATTATTATTATTTATAATTATTATTATTTATAATTATTATTATTTATAATTATTATTATTTATAATTATTATTATTTATAATTATTATTATTTATAATTATTATTATTTATAATTATTATTATTTATAATTATTATTATTTATAATTATTAATAATAAATTTTATTTTTATTTATATATATATATATATTTATAAAAAATTAATATTATTTAATAAATTTACTTTAATAATTTAATTATTTTAAAATATTAAGTTATTATTTATTTTTTTAATTTTTATTATATTAATTTCTTTTATTTAATTATTTTTAATTTTTTTAATTTATTAAATATTATAAATATTTATAAATATATATATTATAAGTATTACTTAATTAAAAAAAGTTACTAAATATTTATAATATTTATATTTTTTGTTAATAAAATTATTAAGTTATTTTTAATTAAATTTAAAAAAAAATATTAATTTTATTAATTTTTTTTATTTATTTAATAAGTTTATTTAAAAATAATATAAGTAAATAAATTTAATTTTAATTTAAATTATATATATATTTTTATTATTTAATTTTTTAAGTTTTTTAATAATTTAATATTTTTATATTTAAAAATTTACTTTAACTTTTTTAATTTTTTTATTATTAATATTTATATATATATTAATTATTAAATTAATATTATTAAATTTTAATTATTTATAATATTAAATTAATATTATTAAATTTTAATTATTTATAATATTAAATTAATATTATTAAATTTTAATTATTTATAATATTAAATTAATATTATTAAATTTTAATTATATATAATATTAATATTTATTATATAAATATAAATAATAATTATAATATTATTTATTTTATTAAAATATTTTATATTAAATATTTTTATATTAATAACTTTATTATTTATTAATATTTAATTAATAATTTTAATTTTATTAATTATTAATAGCTTATAATTAATAAAATTAAAATTAACTTATTTATTTAATAATATTTTTAATTATATTTAATTAATATAAATATTATTATTATTATTTATTATTTTAAATATATAATATTAATTTATTAATTTATTATTTATTTATAAATATTATTATAAATTAATTTAATTATATTTAATTTTCTTATAAAATATTAATAAATTAATAATTTAAAATATTATTATTTATTTATTTATTAATTAAAATAACTTATTTAATTTATTATTTATTTTATAAGTATTTAATAAATTTATTTTTAATTATATTAGCTTATAATTTAAAAATAAGTTTTTTTAATTTTAAATTTATATAAAAGTATAATTAAATTATTTATTATATATTTATAATAAAATTTATAATATATAAATCTTAAAAAAACTTTAAAACTTAATTTTTAATATTTTTATTTTATTTATAATTATAATTTATATAAATATATATTATTATTTAAATAATAACTTTTATTTAATTAAAATAAAATTATTATTATAATACTTAAATTTAATTATTAATAAATAATTAAATTATTATTTTTTATTATATTTATATTAGTAATTTTTATTAATATTAAATTATTTTTTATAAAAGTTATAAAAAGTTAATATAAATATATTTCTTATATTTAATTATAATTATATTTTTATAAATATTATTAATAAATTAATTAATATTATTTTAAATAATAATATTATTAATTAAAGTTTTATTATTAATTATTAAATTAAAATAACTAATATATATAAGCTTTTATTAATTTTTAAGCTTAAGTTTATTTTTTTTTTTAATATTTTTATTTATTAAGTTATTAAAATATTATTAAAATTATTAATTAATTAATTTAATTAATATTATTAATATTATAATAAAATATTTATTATATTAATTATTTTTTTAATACTTAAAATTAAATATATTTAAGTTTTTTATATTAATAATAAATATTAGTTTAATTAATATAATTAAAGTAATATATTTAATTAATAATAAATTAAAATAAAATAAAAAATTAAAAAAAGCTTATTAATAAAGTTTATATATTAATTAATATTATATTTTTATAATAATAAAAAAATTAATTATATATTAATAAATTAATATTAAAAAGTATAAGTTATTTTATAAATTAAAAAATAAAATAAGATTTTTATTATATTATTAAAATAATATTTAAGTATAATTTTTATTATTATTAATTTTTTATATTTAATATAAAAATAATATAAATTTATTTTAAGTTAATATATATAAGTTTAATAATTAAAATAAAGTTTATTTAAGTAATTTCTTTTATTTTTTATTAATTATATAAGTAAATATAATATAAATTATTATTATTATAATTTTTTTATTTATTATAACTTTTAATAATTTTATTAAAAATAATAATATTATAAATAATTTAATTAATAATAATAAAATTTAAATATATTTTATTTACTTAATTAACTTATTAATTTTTATATTTATTAACTTTATTTATTTAATTTACTTTTATTATTATTAATAATTAATAAAATTCTTAAATATTTTATATTTTCTTTAGTTATTTACTTATTTAAGTAAATATTATTTATAAATATTTATATTAGTTTATTATTTTAATATATTTTTAATTATAATATTATTTTTATTTATTAATATATTTATAAATAAATAATTAATTTATTAAAAAAATATTATTTATTATATTATATATAATAATTATTATTTAATTATTATAAAAAATAAAAAAAAAATAAAAAAATAAAATTTAAATAAATAAATTTAATTATATATTTTAATAACTTTAATAATTAATAAATTTAATAATTAAAAAAAAATTAATAATATTAATTAAGTAATATAATTATTATTATTTAATAAAATATAAAATAATAATAAAAGTTTAATTATATTAAGTTAAGTAAATTAAATAAATTAATATATTTATATAATATAAATATAAATAATATATTATTTAATTATATTATAATATTATATTAATATATTAAATTTAATATTATTTAAGTTTTTAAATTTTAATAAATCTTATTTATTATTATTTATATATTTTTTAAATATTTAATAAGTTTTTAATTATTTATATTATTATTATAATTTTTTTATTTTATTAAGTATTTATATAATTTATTTTAATTAAATTTAAATTTAAAATTTTTTTAATTTTATATTTTTTTTAATTATAATTTTATTATAAATAATTTTATTTATATTTTTATTTATTAAAGCTTTTTTTAATAATAAAATATAAAAAATTAAATAAAGTTTTATTTTTTTAAATATTAAAAATATTAAACTTATAATTAGATTTTTTTAAATTTTTTTTAAAATTTTATATAATTTTATTTTTTTATAATTTAATTTATTATTTAATTAATTTATTTTAATATTAATTTATTTATTTATTTATATATATTATAAAAGTAAATAATATTATTTTTTAAAAAATTAAATTTTTAAGTTTTATTTTATTAATATATTTTTATATTTATTAATATATAAATTTAAGTTATATTTATAATTTTTTATATAATTTAATTATATTTTTTATTTTAATTATAACTTTCTTTATATTTTTATTAATATATAATAATTTATATATTTTTAATTTAAAATTATAATTTAAAAAAATAATAATTTTTTTAATAAATTTTAATAATATATTATTATATAAAAATTAAATAATTAAAAATTTTTTTATTTAATTATTTTATTATAAATTAATATAATATTATAATTATATTTTAATAATTTAATTAATTTTAATAATTTTATAAATATTAATAATAATTAACTTTTATTATAATATAAATATTTAATATTTTTATTTTATTAATAAATATTATAATAAAATATAATATTTTCTTTTAAATATAAAAAAATAAATTACTTATTATTATAATTTATTATTAAATTTTTTTTTAATATTTTATTAATATTATTATTATTTTTTAATTTATATTTATTTTATTTAATATTTTTTTAATATTACTTTTTTTATTTTTTTACTTATTATATTATTAAATTATTTTTTAAATTTATTAATTTTAACTTAATTAATAATTTACTTTTATAATTAGTTTAATTTAATAATTAGTTTAATTTAATAATTAGTTTAATTTAATAATTAGTTTAATTTAATAATAATTATTATTATTTTATTATTTTTTATTATTTTTTATTATTTAAAAATTATAATTAATTATAAAATTATTTTATTATTATAAAATTATTTTATTATATTAAAAAAAATATAAAGGTTTTTTTATAATATTAGTATTAAAGTTTTATATATTATAATAATACTTAATAATTAATTTTCTTTTATTTTTTAAGAAATTATTAAATTTTTTTATATTTATTAACTTTTTTTATAAATAACTTTATTATTATTTTAATATTATATTAAGTTATTAATAAAATTTTTATTTTTAATATAAAACTTTTACTTTAAATTTTATAAATAATTTTAATAATTTAATATTATTAATATTATTAAACTTTATAAAATTAAATATAATATTTCTTTTTAAATATTTTTATTTACTTAATTATTAAATTAAAAACTAAATTATTTTTTTTATTTTATTAATATTATAATATTATTTATATTATTTTTTTATTTTTATATATTATTTATATTTTCTTTTATATAATTTTTTAAATACTTAAATTTTATTATTATAAATTAATATTTTTTTATTAAATAATTCTTTTTAATATAAATTAATTTATAATTAAATTATATTAATATTTTAAAATATTTAATTTATTATTTAAGTTTTATTATTTAATTTATTTTTTTTATAATATAATTTAAAATATTTATTTTTATTTTAATTAATTTTATTTTATTAAATATAATTAAAATTAATTTATTAATAATAATATTTTTAAATTATTAAAATATTATAATTTTTAAATTTTTTTATTTAAATTTTTTTTTAAAAAATTTATAAATAATATAATAATTTTTATAAATTTTTTAATAATTTTTTAATAATAATTTATTAATTTTAAAAAACTTTATATTTTTTTTTAATATTTTTAAAAACTTTTTAATTTTATATTATATTAATTTTATTAAATTTTATTTATATATTTTTAAATATAATTATATATTTTAAAAAAAAATTTTTTTTTAAATTAATATTTTATAATTTTTATAATATTTTATAAATATATTTTTTATATTTTTTATAAGTTTTTAAAAAAATTAAATTATTATTTAAATATATAATAATAAATTAATTAATATATTTTTTAAATATAAAATTAATTATTTTTTAAAATATAATAAATATATTAATAAATTTAAAAAATATAATAAAATATTTAAATAAATTATATTATATTTAAAATATAATTTTTTATTTAATATTTTTTTAATTTATATAAAATTATAAGCTTTTTTAAAATTAAAAATTATAAATTAATTTACTTTTATAAATTTATTTTTAATTTTTTAATTAAAAATAATAATATATTAATTTTTTATATAATTTTATTAAATTATTAATAATTTATTAATAATTATAATTTATTATTATTTTTTAAATATAAATATAATAAAATATTTTATTAATAATAAAAATATTTATATATATTTTAATTAAAGTTATTTTTTTAAGAGTATTACTATTTGGGCGGTACTTTTTTTGCTATTTGGGCAGTAACTAACCTAATTAAGAAGGTAGGTTTATTAGCTTAAAAATATCTCTTATCTTTAAGTAGTTTTTAAATATAAAAGAAAATTATATAAAAATAAATAAAATAAAAAGTTTTATAATTTATATAATAAATTTTAATATTTTTAAATTATTTTATATTTTTATTTAAAATTAAGCTTTAAAAACCTATTTAAACTTAAAATAAGATTTTTTTACTTATTTCTTAATAAAAAAGAGTATATTAATAATATTTATAATATTTAAATATATAAGATTTTATTTATTTAAAAAGTTACCTAATTTTCTTAATATTTTTATAAGAAAATACTAGGTAAAAATTACTATAGTTTCTAATAGCTATATAAATTTATATAAATTTAATAAAAATAAAAATAAAAATCATTTAGCTAATTTTATTAATAAATAATTTATTAAATTTTTTTAATATATTCTTTTAACTTAATTTTAGGACCTTTTTATTAAATGAAAATATAGTGTTTTTAGTAATTTTTTAAAGATACTTTGAATACCGCCCGAATAGCAAAAAAAGTACTACCTAAATAGTAATACTCTTTTTTTAATTATTTTTAGAAAATAATAAATTTAATTTTACTTAAGTTATAAATTTTATAAAATTTAAAGATTTTTTTTTTAATTTTATAATATAATTTTATTAAATTTATATTAATATATTTATTTTATAAAAATTTTAATATATAATTATTTATATTATTAAAATTTTTATAAAATAAATTATAATTATTTATTTAGTTTATTATTTTTTTTTATTTTTATTTTAAATTTATATTTTTATTTTTATAAGTTTAATATTATAAAAGTTAATTATTATTATATAAATATTATTTTTTTATAAATTTATATAATATTTAATTTATTTTTTTATTATAATATTTTAAAAAAATAATTATTAATATATTATTTTTTTTAAATATTTTTATTAAAAATATTTTTTTTTTTAAACTTTTTTTTAATATTAATATAAAAGCTTTTAATTTAATTAATAATATTTATTTTTTAATTAATTTTTTTTAATAAAATTATAATTTTATTTTAATTTAATTAATTAATTTTTTAATTAATAATAAAATTATATTTTTTTATAATTATATAAATTTTAAAATTATATTTTTATAATTATATAAATTTTAAAATTATATTTTTATAATTATATTAATTTTAAAATTATATTAATTTTAAAATTATATTAATTTTATTAATTAATAAAAAATTAAATTATAATAATATAATTTATTTTTAAATTATAATTTTAAAATAATTAGTTTTTTTATTAATAATATTATTATTATAAAAGAATCTTTTTTAATATTATAAAGTTTAATAAATATAATTTTTATTTTATATAAAACTTTTATAAAATTTATAAAATTTAATAAAATATAATTAATAATTATTTTAATATTTATTTATATTATAATTCTTTAACTTATAATTATTATTTTAATTATAATTATAATTTTATTTTTTTATTATATTATTTTTAATATAATTTAATTAATATATGTTTTAATTTAATATTTTTATTAATTTATTAATTATATTTTATATATTAATAATATTTAGCTTATAAAATAATTTATATAAGAATTTAATAATATTATTTAATATATTTTTAATTTATTTTATATTTTATATTTTATTATATATTTTTAATATAAGTTTTAAAATTATATTTTTAAAATTTTAAATTATAAATAATATAATAAAATACTTTTTATTAATAATAATATTTATAATATAATTTATTATAATTTCTTTTAGGTATAAAAAAATAAATTATTTATTATTATAACTTATTATTAATTTTTTTTTTAATATATTATTATTATTATTATTTTCTTTTATTATATATTTAATATATATTAAATATTTTATAATATATAAATTATATTACTTATTATAATTATTTTCTTTATTAATTTATTAAAAAAAATTAAGTTAAGTTTTTTAATTAGTAATAGTTTTATTTAATATTTTTTTAATTCTTTTAGTTATATAAAGCCTTTTAGTATTACTTTTCTTATTTTTTTACTTATTATATTATTTATAATAATCCTAGTTAATAAGGAATATTTTACTAAGAGTTTAATAAATAAAATATTATTATAATATATTCTTTTATAAGGTAAAAAAAATAAAATATTTATTATTAAGTATATTATATAAGTTATACAATTAGTAAATAAAATATAACTTATATTTAATACTATTATATATTAATAATTAATTATTTAAATTATTTAATAAATATATATATTATTAACTTATATAATAAGTTATTTTATAAAAACTATTATAATTTATTAGTTTTTTATTATAAAAACTACTTATATATATTAATATAATATATAAAACTACTTTTATTAATTAATATTTTTTAATTAATTATTTATTTTAAAGTTATTTTAAAATATATATTATATTATAACTTTTAAAAGTTAAATTATAATATAATACTTTTTTCTTAAAGGTTTTATTTTTAAAGCTTATTATAATATTTATTATTATATATTATAATAATATATTTTCTTAAATAAGTAATTTTTTTTTTATATATATAATATATTTAATTTTATAATTTTTATTAAAAAGTATTATAAAGCTTTTTTCTTAATTAAGTATATTTTAATTATAAGTATAATTACTAATATATTATATATTTATTATTATTATTTAAATTTATTATATATTATTTTTAATAATTTTTTTTATTATAAAAATTATATAAAAGCTAAGAAGTTATATAATAGAATTTTAATAATAAATTTTTATAAGTTTTTTTTTTTATTAAATAATAATTAATTTAATTTAATTAAAAAAGTATTTACTTAAGAAAATATATTAAAGTATAAAAAGAAAAAAACTAGTAAATATATAAAGTTTTTAAATATTTAAATATTAAAATTATAATTTTATAAGTTTTTTTAATTTATTTATTTAAAAATAATATATAATATTAATTTTATAATTTATTTTTAATTTAAATATAAATATTTTTTTAAATTTTTAAAATAAATATTTTTTTTATTAAAAATATTTTTTTAAATAATTTATAATTTATATTAATAACTTTTATAAAAATATATATAAAATTTTTAATATTTATTATTTTTTTATAAAAAATAAAATAAATTATTTTTATTAATTAATTAATAATAATAATTTTATAATATAATTAAATAAAATTAATTTTTATAATTTTATATATATTAATAATAATTAAATTTTATTAAAAAATTAATATTTAATAATTTTATTTTATTAATAAATATTATAATAAAATATAATATATTAAATTACTTTTTTTAATTTTATTAATATAATAATATTATTATATTTATTTTTTTATTTTTTATATACTTTTATATTTATATAATAAATATTTATATATTAATTATATAATTTTTTTATATAATTTTTTAAATATTTTAATTTTATTATTATAAATTAATAATTTTTTATTAAAAATTATTTTATTTAAAATATTATTTATTTTTTATTAATTAATATATTTTTTAATTTTTATAATTATAAAATTATTTTTTTTAATTTAAAATATTATTAAAAATTATTATTTTAAGTTTTTTTTATTATTATAATATAATATTTATATAAAATAATTAAAATTTTTTTAAAATAATTTTAATTTATAATTAAATATATTTATTTATTTATATTTTTTTTAATATAAATAAGTTTATAATTAAATTATATTAATTTTTTAAATTATTTAATTTATTATTTAATTAATTTTTATATTATAATAAAATAAATAATATTATTATAATTAATTTAAATTTTAATTTTATATAATTTTTTATATAAATAATATTTTTATATTTTAAATATTTTTATTATTATTATAAATTTTTTATTATAAATAAAATATTATAATATTAATTTATAAAGTTTTTTTTAAAAAAAATATAATAAATTATAATATTTTATTTAAGTTTTATTATTTAATTTATTTTTTTATAATATAATTTAAAAGATTTATTTTTATTATAATTAATTTTATTTTATTAAATATAATTAAAATTAGCTTATTAATAATAATATTTTTAAATTATTAAAATATAATAATTTTTAAATTTTTTTATTTAAATTTTCTTTTTTATAAAATTTATAAATAATATAATAATTTTTATAAAGTTTTTAATAAATTTTTAATAATAATTTATTAATTTTAAAAAGTTTTATATTTTTTTAATATTTTTAAGGTTTTTTTAATTTTAAATTATATTAATTTTAATAATATATATATATATATTTTTAAATATAATAATATATTTTAAAAATATTATTTTTTATATTTTAAATTAATATTTTTTAAATTTTATAAAAAAATTAATATTTTTTAATATTTATAATATTTTATAAATATATTTTTTATATTTTTAATAAGTTTTTAAAAAAATTAAAATATTATTTAAATATATAATAATAAATTAATAAATATATTTTTTAAATATAAAATTAATTATTTTTTAAAATATTACTAATATATTAAGAAATTTAAAAAATATAATTAAATATTTAAATAATTTATATTATATTTAAAATATAATTTTTAATTTATTATTTTTTTTTAATTTATATAAAATTATAAATTTTTTTAAAATTAAAAATAATAATATATAATTTTTTTTATAATTTTATTAAATTATTAATAATTTATTATTAATTATAACTTATTATATTTTTAAATATAAATATAATAAAATATTTTATTAATAATAAAAATATTTATATATATTTTAATTTAAATTATTTTTTTAATTATTTTTATAAAATTATAAATTTAATTTTACTTAAGTTATAAATTTTATAAAATTTAAATATTATTTTATTTTTTAATTTAATAATATAATTTTATTTAATATAAATTAATATTTTAATTTATATTATTTTAATATATAATATTTTATATTATTAAAACTTTTATAAAATATTTTATAATTTTTTTTTATATATATTAATAAAAAACTTTATAAAATTAAAAAAAATTATTTTATTAAGTTTTTTATTAAATTATTTTATAAAAGTTTTAATAAAATAATTTTTTATTATTTTATTTTTATAAGTTTAATATTAATAAAAGCTAGTTTTTATTATATAAAAGTAATTTTTTTTTATATTTATATAATTTTTAATTTATTTTATTTATTATAATATTATAAAAAATATTTAAAAATATTTAATTATTTTTAATTATTTTTATCAAAAGTATTTTTTTATTTTATTTTTATTTTTTAATAATAATTTAAAAGTTTTTAATTTTTTTAATAATATTTATTTTTTAATTAGTTTTTTTTTATTAAATTATAATTTTATTTTATTTAATAAACTTAAGTTATTATTTTAATTTAATTAATTTATTTTTTAATTAATAATAAAATTATATTTTTATAATTATATAAATTTTAAAATTATATAAAATTTATTAATTAATAAAAAATTAAATTATAATAATATAATTTATTTTTAAATTATAATTTTAAAATAATTAATTTTTTTATTAATAATATTATTATTATAAAAAATTTTTTTTTAATATTATATAATTTAATAAATATAATTTTTATTTTATATAAAACTTATATAAAGTTTATTAAATTAAATAAAATATAATTAATAATTATTTTAATATTTATTTATATTATTATTTTATAACTTATAATTATAATTTTAATTATAAACTTAATTTTATTTTTTTCTTATATTATTTTAAATATAACTTAATTAATATATATTTTAATTTAACTTTTTTTATTAATTTATAAATTATATTTTATATATTAATAATATTTAATTTATAAAATATTTTATATTATAAGTTTATAATATTATTTAATATATTTTTAACTTATTTTATATTTTTTATTTTATTATATATTTTTAATATAAGTTTTAAAATTATATTTTTAAATTTTTAAATTATAAATAATATAATTTAAATTTTTTTATTAATAATAATATTTATAATATAATTTATTATAATATTTTATAATATTTTTTTATTTATATTATAAAATATTAAAATATTTATATTAATTAATTATTTTTAAAATTATATAATTTATATAAAATAACTTAATATAATTATATTATTTTTATTATTTATAATATTTTAAAAATAAGTTTTCTTAATTTAATTATATTTATTTTTATTTTAAATATTTATTTTTTAATTATAATTAAATAATAAATATATTATTTAATTAATTTATTTTAAGTATATTTATAAAATAATTTATTTTATATAAATATAATAATTTTAATAATTTTTAATAAAATAAATTTTATAATTTTATTAATTTTTAATAAAATAAATATTATAATTTTATTAATAATAATAAAATAAATATTATAATTTTATTAATAATAATAAAATAAATATTATAATTTTATTAATAATAATAATAATATTATTTTTATTTAAATATTTAATATATATTAAAATATTATTAATTATATTATTAATTTAATAAAGTTTTATTATTATTTTAAATATAAAAAACTTTAATTAATAATATTATTATTTTTAATTTTTAATTTTTTAATAATAATTAATATAATTTATTTTTATTTAAAATAATATTTATTATTTTATTATTTTTATATATATAATATTAATTATTATAATAAATAATTTAATATATAAAATTATAATTAATAATTTTTTTATAAATTTTTATATAATTTTATTATTAAATATTTTTTTTTAATTAATATAATTTAAAATATTTTTTTAAAATATAATTACTTATTTTATTATAATTAAAATACTTAATTTTATATTATTTAATTATATTTTAATTTATTAATTTTAAATAAATTAAATCTTTAAATTATATATTATTATTTTATTATTATTTTTTTCAATTTATATAATAATTTTTATTATATTATTTTTATATTTTTTTATTATTTTTATTATTTTTCTTTAAGTAAAATTTATATAATAAATTATTAATATTAATAATTTATTATTAAAATTAACTTAAGATTTTTTTTTTTATATTTATAAATTTCTTTTTAATTTTATATTTTAATTTATTATAAAAGATTTTTTTAAAAAGTTTTTTTTTATTTAAATTAAAAAATTATTTTATTAAATTTAATAATATATATAATATATTTACTTTATTATTTAAATTTAATTATTTTATTTTTTTAAAATTTTTTATTTTTTTAAATTTAAAAATATTTTAATAATTTTATTTTTAAATATTTAATAACTTAAATATATTTTAGTTTTTTTTTTATATTTATAAGTTTATTAATTTTATAATTTTTTAAAATAAATTAAAATAAATTCTATATAATATTTTTAAAATAAGTTATTATAAAAAAAACTTTTTTTTTAAAATAAATTTATAAAAAATAATAAAAATAATATTATATATTTATAATAAAAAAATAAAGCTTTTTAAATTTACTTATATAAAAGCTTAAATATTTAAGCTTTAGAATTTTTCTTTAATTATAATACTTTTTTTTATTTTTTATAAATTAAATAAAATATTATTATAATCTATTTTTTTATAAAATAAAAAAAATATAATATTTATTATTAAATATATTATATAAGTTATATAATTAATAAATAAAATATAACTTATATTTAATATTATTATATATTAATAATTAATTATTTAAGTTATTTAATAAGTATATATATTATTAATTTATATAATAAATTATTTTATAAAAACTATTATAATTTCTTAGTTTTTTATTATAAAAATTACTTATATATATTAATTTAATATATAAAATTACTTTTATTAGTTAATTTTCTTTTAATTAATTATTTATTTTAAGGTTATTTTAGAGTATATATTATATTATAGTTCTTAAGAATTAAATTATAATACTATTATTTTCCTTTTTTAAATTTATTAATTTTAGCTTAGTTAATAATTTACTTTTATAACTAGTTTAATTTAAGAATTATTATTATTATTTTATTATTTTCTTTTATTATTTATTATTTATTATAATTAATTATAAAGTTATTTTACTATTATAAAATTACTTTATTATATTATAAGTAATACTAATTTTAATATCTTAAGTAAAATATATTACTTTTTTTATAAAATTAATCTTTTAGGAAAAAAATAATATAATATTAATATTAAAGTCTTATATTATTATAATAGTACTTAGTAATTAAAAGATTTCTTTTATTTTATAAAAAGAAATTATTAAAGCCTTTTATATTTACTAGTTTTTATATAAGTAATTTTTTTATTACTTTAATATTATATTAAGTTATTAGTAAAAAACTTTATTTTTAATATAAAAATTTTATTTTAAATTTTATAAGTAATTTTAATAATTTAATATTATTAATATTATTAAATTTAATAAAACTAAATATAATATTTTTTTTAAATATTTTTATTTACTTAATTATTAAACTAAAAGCTAAGTATAATTTTTTATTATATTAGTTATTATAAGTTTTTTAAATTTATATAATTATATTAAAAATAAATTTTAATAAATAATTTAATTTATATATTATAAAATATATATTAAATATATAATAAAAGAAAATAATATTAATAATAATAATAAAATATAAAAATTAAAAATTTAATAATAAATTATAATAATAAATAGTTTATTTTTTTATATTTAAAAGAAATTAATATAAAATTATTTAATTTATATAAATATAATAATTTTAATAGTTTTTAATAAAATATATATTATAATTTTATTAATAATTATATTATTATTTTTATAAATATTTAATATATATTATATTAAAATATTATTAAATATTTTATTAATTTAATAAAGTTTTATTATTATTTTAAATATATAATTTTTTAATTAATAATATTATTATTTTTAATTTTTAATTTTTTAATAATAATTAATATAATTTATTTTTATATATAATATTAATTATTATAATAAATAATTTAATATATTAAATTATTTAAATTTATTTTTAATATAATTATATAAGTTTAAAAAAATTATAATAATTAATATAAAAAATTATATTTAATTTTTAATTTAATAATTAAATAAATAAAAATATTTAAAAAATATATTATATTTAATTTTATTAAGTTTAAATATATTAATAATATTAAATTATTAAAATTACTTATAAAATTTAAAATAAAGTTTTTATATTAAAAATAAAGTTTTTTATTAATAATTTAATATAATACTTAAATAATAAAAAAATTACTTATATAAAAGCTAATTTATAAATATAAAAAACTTTAATAATTTCTTAAAAAAACAAAAGAAATTAATTATTAAGTATAATTTAAAATATTAAATATTATTATTATATATAAAACTTTAATTTTAATAAAAAAAGCTATTATTTAATATAATAAAGTAATTTTATATTAATAAAATAATTTTATAATTAATTATAATTTTTTATATAAAATAATAATTAAAAAAAAACTAGAAAAATAAATAATTATTAAACTTAAATTATTATAATAAATAATTAAAACTTAACTTAATAATTAAATTAAAATTAAAAAAGCTAAAATATTTATAATTAAATATAATAAGTAAAAAAAAAAAAAAAAGTAATTAAATTTAATAAATATATAATAAAAGAAAATAATAATAATAATATTAAAATATTAAAAAAAAGTTTAATAATAAATTGTAATAATAAGTAATTTATTTTTTATATTTAAGAAAAAGCTTTTTAAGTTTATTTATATAATATTTTAAATATTTAAGTTTTTTTTATTATAATATTTTTTTTATAAGTTAAATAAAATATTAAATTTATTTATATATTTTTTTAAAATATTTTATAAAATTATTATTATTAAGTTTATTTTAATTTAATTTTTTTTATAAAATTATTATTTTAAAAATTAATAAAAATTTTATTTTATTAATTATTTTTATTATTATTTAATTATTAAATATAATATTTATTTAAATAAAAGTTATTAATATATAAAAATTTAATTTTTAATTTTTATATTATTATTATAAAATATAAGAGTTTTAGAAAATAAATATATATATTTATATAATTAATAAATAATATTTAACTTATATTTAATATTATTAATATATATTAATAATTAATTATTTAAATTATTTAATAAATATATTTTATTTAACTTATATAATAAATTATTTTATAAAAACTAGTATAATTTATTAATTTAATATTCTAAGAATTATTTATATATATTAGTTTAATATATAAAACTACTAGTAAGTTATTAAATCTTTTTTTAATTAGTTATATATTCTAAGGTTAACCTAAGGTATTTATTATATTTTTTTTTTAAAATTAGCTTATAATATTAAGTAAAACCTTATATTAAAAATATATAAATAATATATAATTAGTATTATTTAATAAAATAATAATAGTAAAAAAGTATATTTTTATTAAATTTTATAAAACTTAAATAAATTTATAAGTATTATTATAAATAAATAAATAAATAAATAAATAAATAAATAAATAAATAAATAAATAAATAAATAAATAAATAAATAAATAAATAAATAAATAAATAAATAAATAAATAAATAAATAAATAAATAAATAAATAAATAAATAAATAAATAAATAAATAAATAAATAAATAAATAAATAAATAAATAAATAAATAAATAAATAAATAAATAAATAAATAAATAAATAAATAAATAAATAAATAAATAAATAAATAAATAAATAAATAAATAAATAAATAAATAAATAAATAATTATAATTTAACTTTTAAAAACTATAATATAATATATACCCTAGGATAATTTTAAAATAAATAACTAATTAAAAAAAAATTAACTTATAAGAATAGTTTTATATATTAAACTAATATATATAAGTAATTTTTATAATAAAAAACTAATAAGTTATAATAGTTTTTATAAAATAATTTATTATATAAATTAAATAAAATATATTTATTAAATAACTTAAATAATTAATTATTAATAATATAATAATATTAAATATAAGTTATATTTTATTTATTAATTATATAATTATATAATATACTTAATAATAAATATTTTATTTTATTTATTAATATAAATATATATATTTATTTTTTAAAAATCCTTTACTTTATAATAATAACCTAGGATTTAAGAATTAAATTATTATATATTAATAACTTTTATTTAAATAAATATTATATTTAATAATTAAATAATAATAAAAAATAACTAATAAAATAAAATTTTTATTTAACCTTAAAATAAATATTTTAAAAAATAATTTTTTTAATATAAATAAAAATATTTTTATAAAAGAATTTAATTAAAATAAACTTAATAATAATAATTTTATAAAGTATTTTAAAAAAATATATAAATAAAATTAATATTTTACTTAACTTATTAAAAATAAAAAAAATATATTATAATAAAAAATAAAAAGAAATTCTAAAGCTTAAATAATTAAAACTTTATATAAGTAAACTTAAGGAATTTTACTTTTTTATTATAAAAATATAATATTATTTATATTATTTTTTAATAATTTTTTTAAAAAAAAAGTAAAAGTTACTTTTATAATAATTTATTTTAAAAAAATTATATAAAACTAGTTTTAACTTATTTTAAAAAATTATAAAATTAATAAGCTTATAAATATAAAAAAAATAATTAAAATATATTTAAATTATTAAATATTTAAAAATAAATTTATTAAAATATTTTTAAATTTAAATAATAAAGTAAATATATTATTTATATTATTAAATTTAATAAAATAATTATTTAATTTAAATAAAAAATTTTTTTTTAAAAAAATCTTTTATAATAAATTAAAGTATAAAATTAAAAAAAAGTTTATAAATATAAAAAAAAATTATTTTAAGTTAATTTTAATAATAAATTATTAATATTAATAACTTATTATATAAATTTTACTTAAAGAAAATATAAAAAATAATAAAAAAATATAAAAATAATATAATAAAAATTATTATATAAATTAAAAAAAATAATAATAAAATAATAATATATAATTTAAAAATTTAATTTAAAATAAATTAATAAACTTAAATATTATTAAATAATATAAAATTAAATACTTTAATTATAATAAAATAAGTAATTATATTTTAAAAAATTATTTTAACTTATATTAATTATAAAAAAATATTTAATAATAAAATTATATAAAAATTTATAAAAAAATTATAAATTATAACTTTATATATTAAATTACTTATTATAATAATTAATATTATATATATAAAAATAAAAAAAATAATAAATATTATTTTAAATATAAGAAAATTATATTAGTTATTATTAAAAAATTAAAAATTAAAAATAATAATATTATTAATTAAAATTTTTTTATATTTAAAATAATATTAAAATTTTATTAAATTAATAATATAATTAATAATATTTTAATATATATTAAATACTTAAATAAAAAAAAATATTATTATTAATAAAATTATAATATTTATTTTTATTAAAAACTATTAAAACTATTATACTTATATAAATTAAATTATTTTATAAACTTACTTAAAATAAATTAATTAAATAATATATTTATTATTTAATTATAATTAAAAATTAATTTTTAAAATAAAAATAAATATAATTAAATTAAAAAAATTTATTTTTAAAATATTATAAATAATAAAAATAATATAATTATAATAAATTATTTTATTTTAATTATAAAATATTAAAATTAATTAATTATTATAAATATTTTAATATTTTATAATATAAATAAAAAAACTTTATATAATATTATAATAAGTTATATTATAAATATTATTATTAATAAAAAATCTTTAATTATATTATTTATAATTTAAAAACTTAAGAATATAATTTTAAAATATATATTAAAAATATATAATAAAATAAAAAATATAAAATAAATTAAAAATATTTTAAATAATATTATAAGCTTATTATATAAAATATTTTATAAATTAAATATTATTAATATATAAAATATAATTAATAAATTAATAAAAAAAACTAAATTAAAATATATATTAATTAAATTATATTTAAAGTAATATAATAAAAAAATAAAATTAAACTTATAATTAAAATTATAATTATAAGCTATAAAACTATAATATAAATAAATATTAAAATAATTATTAATTATATTTTATTTAATTTTATAAACTTTATATAAGTTTTATATAAAATAAAAATTATATTTATTAAATTATATAATATTAAAAAAAATTTTTTTTATAATAATAATATTATTAATAAAAAATTAATTACTTTAAAATTATAATTTAAAAATAAATTATATTATTATAATTTAATTTTTTATTAATTAATAAATTAAATATAATTCTAGGACTTATATAATTATAAAAATATAATTTTATTATTAATTAGGAAATAAATTAATTAAGTTAAGGTAATAACTTAAGTTTATTAATTAAAATAAAATTATAATTTAATTAAAAAAAATTAAATAAAAAGTAAATATTATTAAAAAAATTAAAAGCCTTTTAGCTATTATTAAATAATAATAAATAATAAAAAAAGAAAATATATTTAATAAAAATAATTAAAATTAATAAAATACTTTTAAATATTCTTTTATAATATTATAATAAGTAAAATAAATTAAAAATTATATAAATATAAAAAAAAGTTATATTTATATAATAAAAACTAGCTTTTATTAATATTAAACTTATAAAAGTAAAAGTATAAACTTAAAATAAAAATAAAAAAAATAATAATCTTAAGAAATATTTAAAATTTATTTTATAAAAATTTTAATAATATAAGAAATTATATATTAAAATAATATAAATTAAAATATTAGTTTATATTAAATAAGATTATATTATTAAATTAAAAAATAAAATTATATTTAAATTTTATAAAATTTATAACTTAAATAAAATTAATTTTATAATTTTATAAAAATAATTAAAAAAATAACTTAAGCTAGAATATATATAAATATTTTTATTAATTAAGATTTATTTTTAATATAATTATATAAGTTTAAAAGACTTATAATAGCTAGTATAATAAAGAATTATACCTAGCTTTTAGTTTAATAACTAAGTAAATAAAAATACTTAAAAAAAATAAAAAAATATTATATTTAGCTTTATTAGGTTTAATAATATTAATAATACTAGATTATTAAAATTACTTATAAGATTTAAAATAAGGTTTTTATACTAAAAATAAAGTTCCTTGCTAATAACTTAATATAATACTAAAGTAATAAAAAAGCTACTTATATAAAAGCTAATAAATATAAAAGGCTTTAATAGTTTCTTTTTAGAAAATAAAAGAAATCTTTTTTAATAAAATAACTACTAAATATAGTTTAAAGCACTAGGTGCTATTATAATATATAAGACTTTAATATTAATATTATAAAAAAAGCTTTATATTATTTAATATAATAAGGTAACCTTATAGTAGTAAAATAACTTTATAATTAACTATAATTTTTAAATAATAGCTAAAGGAAACTAGAAAAAAATAATAATAACTATTAAACTTAAATTATTATAATAAATAGCTAAAGCCTAGTTTAATAATTAAGCTAAAATTAAAAAAGCTAAAATACTTATAAATAAATATAATAGGTAAAAAAAGAAAAAGAGTAGTAAAAGAAGCTTTTACTTTCTTAAAAGGGAAAAAAGGTAACTAGATTTAATTACTTTAATAAGTTAGTAAAAAGAATAACTATAATAAGTAATATAATTTATCTATTATAAAATATATATTAAATATATAATAAAGGGAAATAATAATAATAATAATAAAATATTAAAAAAAAGGTTTAATAATAAGTTATAATAATAAGTAATTTATTTTTTTATACCTAGGAGGAAATAAATATTTTTATTATTAGTAAAATACTTTATTATATTTATATTTAAGAAAAATAATAAGTTATAATTAGTAATAAATTACTAATAGCTTAATAAAATAATAAAAAAAAATTATATATTATTACTTTTAATTTTAAAAATTAAAAATAAGCTTATAAAAGTAAATTAATTTATAGTTTTTAACTTAAAAAAAGCTTATAATCTTATATAAATTAAAAAAAGAAATAAATAAAAAATTATATTTTAAATATAATATAAATTATTTAAATATTTAATTATATTTTTTAAACTTATTAATATATTAATAATATTTTAAAAAATAATTAATTTTATATTTAAAAAATATATTAATTAATTTATTATTCTTTACTTAAATAATATTTTAATTATTTTAAAAATTTATAAAAAATATAAGAAATATATTTATAAAGTATTATAAATATTAAAAAATATTAACTTTCTTATAAAATCTAAAAAGTATTAGTTTAAAATATAAAAAGTAATATTTTTAAAATATATTATTATACTTAAAAATATATAAATAAATTTTATTAAAATTAATATAATTTAAAATTAAAAAAAACTTAAAAATATTAAAAAAATATAAAGCTTTTTAAAACTAATAAATTATTATTAAAGATTTATTAAAAACTTTATAAAAATTATTATATTATTTATAAATCTTATAAAAAAGAAAAATAAATTTAAATAAAAAAATTTAAAAATTATAATATTTTAATAACTTAAGAATACTATTACTAGTAAACTTATTTTAATTATATTTAATAAAATAAAATTAATTAAAGTAAAAATAAATATTTTAAATTATATTATAAAAAAATAAATTAAATAATAAAATTTAAAAACTAATAAATTATAACTTATTATATTTTTTTTAAAAAAACTTTATAAATTAATATTATAATATTTTATTTATAATAAAAAATTTATAATAATAATAAAAGTATTTAAAAAATAAAAATATTATTTATATAAAAGTTTATATAAAATTAAAATTTAAATTAATTATAATAATATTATTTACTTTATTTTAATATAAAAGCTAATTAAATAATAAATTAAATATTTTAAAAAATTAATATAATTTAATTATAAATTTATTTATATTAAAAGAAAAAAAAATAAATAAATAAATATATTTAATTATTAAAAAAAAACTTTTTTAAAAAATCCTTAATTATTTAATATAAATATTATAATATAATAATAAAAAAAACTTAAAATAATAATTTTTAATTATAATATTTTAAATTAAAGAAAATAATTTTATAATTATAAAAATTAAAAAATATATTATTTAATAAAAAATAAATAATATTTTAAATAAAATAACTTTTAATAAAAAAATATTATTTTATAATAATAAAATTTAAATACTTAAGAAATTATATAAAAAAATAATATAATTAATATATAAATACTTATTATATAATTATAAAAAAATATAAAAAATAAAAAAATAAGTATAATAATATTATTATATTAGTAAAATTAAAAAAATAATTTAATATATTATATTTTATTATAATATTTATTAAAAAAGTAAAACTATTAAATACTTATTTTATAATAAAATTTAATTATTATTAATATTTATAAAATTATAAAAATTAATTTTATTTAATTATATTATAAAGCTATTAATATTTAAAAAACTAATAATAAAAATAAAATATAATAATATTTTTATTATTATTAATTAATTAATAAAAATAACTTATTTTATTTTTTATAAAAAAAATAATAAATATTAAAAAATTTATATATATTTTTATAAGATTTATTAATATAAATTATAAATTATTAAAAAAATATTATTTTTAATAAAAAAAATATTTATTTTTAAGTTTTAAAAAAAACTTATAACTAAATTAAAAATAAATTATAAAATTAATATAATATATTACTTTTAAATAAATAAATTAACTTACTTAAAGGAAATTAAGCTATTTAAAATAAAACTAGGCCTTAAATTAGTAACTTATTTAAAAAATTATTTAATAGCTATTATTATATTCTTTTTAATAATATTATAATAAAATAATTTTTTATTTTATTTCTTTACTTTTTTTTATATTTTATAAATATATAATAAATAACTTAACTTTTTTATAAGTTTAAATTATAAGTTTAATATTTAAATATTAAAAGATTTTATATATTTACTAATTCTTTTCTTTTTATACTTTAATATTTTTTTATATATAAATACTTTTTTTAATTAAAAAAAAATTAGTTATTACTTAATAATATAAGAAAAATAAAACTTATAAAAACTTACTATTAAAATTCTATTATATAACTTCTTAGCTTTTATATAACTCTTATAATAAAAAAAGTTATTAAAAATAATATATAATAATTTTAAATAATAGTAATAAGTATATAATATATTAGTAATTATATTTATAATTAAAATATATTTAGCTAAGGAAAAAGCCTTATAGTACTTTTTTATAAAAGTTATAAGATTAAATATATTATATATATAAAAAAGAAAAATTACTTACCTAGGAAGTATATTATTATAATATATAATAATAAATATTATATAATAGGCCTTAAGAATAAGACTTTTAAAAAGAAAGTATTATATTATAACTTAACTTTTAAGAATTATAATATAATATATATCTTAGGATAACCTTAAAATAAATAACTAATTAAAAAAAGAATTAACTTATAAAAGTAATTTTATATACTAAACTAATATATATAAGTAATTCTTATAATAAAAGACTAATAGAATATAATAATTTTTATAAAATAACTTATTATATAAGTTAAATAAAATATACTTATTAAATAGCTTAAATAGTTAATTATTAATAATATAATAATATTAAATATAAGTTATATTTTATTTACTAATTATATAATTATATAATATACTTAATAATAGATATTTTATTTTATTTACTAATATAAATATATATATTTATCCTTTAGGAATCTTTTACCTTATAATAATAACCTAGGATCTAGGGACTAGATTATTATATAAATAAATAAATAAATAAATTTCTTTTTAAATATAAAAAAATAAACTATTTATTATTATAACTTATTATTAAACTTTTTTTTTTAATATTTTATTATTATTATTATTATTTCCTTTTATTATATATTTATTAAATTTAATTTTTTTTATTTTTTTTTAAAAAAATAAAAGTTTTTATTATTATTTTTTTTTTTTACTTATTATATTTATTTATAAACATTTTAACTTTTTTAATTTTAGCTTAATTATTAAACTAAGCTTTAGCTATTTATTATAATAATTTAAGTTTAATAATTATTATTATTTCTTTTTAATTTCCTTTAGTTATTATTTATATATAAAAGATTATAATTAGCTATAAAATTATCTTAAGTTATTATAAAATTATTTTATTATATTAAATAATATAATATTAATATTAAAGTCTTATATATTTTAATAATACCTAGTGCTTTAAATTATACTTAATAATTAATTTCTTTTATTTTTTTAAAAAATTATTAAAGCTTTTTATATTTACTAGCTTTTATATAAATAGCTTTTTTTATTATTTAGCTTTAGTATTATATTAAGTTATTAATAAAAAACTTTTCTTTTAATATAAAAACCTTATTTTAAATCTTATAAGTAATTTTAATAATCTAGTATTATTAGTATTATTAAACCTAATAAAGCTAAATATAATATATATATATTTTTTTAAATATTTTTATTTACTTAATTATTAAATTAAAAGCTAAGTATAATTTTTTATTATACTAGTTATTATAAGTTTTTTAAGCTTATATAATTATATTAAAAATAAATTTTAATAAATAAATATACAAATATATAAACTTAAATTAAATTTAAAAATATTATAAATTAAACTTAAAAAAATTACTAAATATAAAAAATATTAAAAAAATATATATATAATATTTATAATTTTAAATTTAATATTTAAATAAAAGTTTAATTTTTAATTATTTATAATAATAAATTAACTTTTTTTATTTATAATTATTTTTTAAAAAATATTTAAAACTAATATATTAAAAAAGTAATATTAAAAACCTTTTTTTTTTAAAAAAAACAATACCTTATAATAAACAATAGCCTAGTAATATATTCTTATTTATAATAAGTAATATTTGCAATAAGTAATAATTATAATAATTATACTTTTCTATTTACATTTGCTCCTACCCAAGTAATTTTATTACACTTCCTGCCTTGTCTCCATTCTCTTATACGATTTTCATTCCATCCTGCTTTATTTATAACCCCTGCATTCCCCTTCTTATCCTTTAATCCCTTATCTACCTCTCTTCCTTGCCCATGTTGTATTGATCCTAGAAGGGTGCACCTTTGATCATCTGCTCCCGCCCACTTCCATTGCAAGCAATTATCGTCTTGATCACACGCTTGGCTACATTGCTCAGATGAATCGATATCTGTACCAGGTGGATTGTACGCATTGAAACGACCACCGTCCCAATCTTCACGGATTGGGGTTGTACCTGGTTTATGAAATTGCCATATATCAGAATATAACAATGGTCGCTATATGCCGATTAGCTTTTCAATTCCAGGTATTTTATTTCTATGCCAGGCACAAAGAACTCCCGGGAGCATGCCTTTGAAGAATATGACTTACATCGGATTTCCGTTGATTGAACTCCCAGCTGAACAAATCCACCATATCTTTCGGAGATGTCTTGTGTAGCGTTATCAGTGGCTGGCACCAATGCTGGTCATTGAAAGGAATTTCGTGAAGGGCATAAGGACTGAACATCGGGAAGTGACCATGCATGGGAATGCCCTGCTCCCACATTGCCCATCCCAGGACGCTGTCGCCACAGCACTCATCATCATGATTTAGATAACTGAATTTTGTCGAGAGCGGCTCATCTGTATACTCTCCAAATAGACCTGTGGTGCGCTGCAATAGAGTCTTCATGGCGCCCCGACTAATGATGTATCCAGGACCTCCATTGGCAAATAAAGTCCCCTGGTCTCTTCGTTTTGGATCGCGGCGACCGGGAGATGGCGAGCCCATGTAAACGTTTGCATCTGGATTATACATTTGAAGGAAACGGAATAGGTTATCCCAAAATATGTAGCTAGGATAACTATTAACGCTTTGGCGAGCAAAAATCTAAACGAGCACACTTACGTATCTGTTTCGTAAAAGACGTAAAAGTCTCTATTGGGCCTCATAGCCCACGCTCTTTCCATCATCGGTAAGAATTTGAACTTGTCGAGAGCCCATCCATTGATATGCTCCGTTTGTGCCTCAGTGTCTAAAATACCACTTCTTTGCATTTCTTTCTGGGATAAATACTCTCCCCACATCTTGAAGGTGGTGGCATTATAATGAGAGCTTGGCAGATCGGCAAGAATGTCAATAGCACGATGATTTCGAATATCCTCGCCAAGGTCTGAGAAGATGATCAGCTCATCTGGCGTAAAGCAGGCACTAGTGCTATCCATCTGCGCGTCTAATCTCTCTTTGTTATCTCCGTGACCAGTTTTGAGAACTGGCTGTATTCGTGACAAAACATGTTTCGGAAAGGAGCGGCAAATGTCTTCTGTTGAGTTGATGCCCGTCGGTACAGACTTGGGGAAAAAGTCGGTCACCGTATGATGTGTGAAGTCGTCGGTCAGCGGATAGGTTTGATATGGTAGGATCTCGGGAGGCGCAGGCTGCTCATGGTGGTATATGAAAAATAATAAAACTATCAAGCAAGAAGCAATCAAAATGATATTTTGTAGTTGTCGGCTATGCAAGACATGTGGTGTAAAGAGTGGCCGCGTAGGAGTTCTAAAAAGGGCCATTATAGGCCTGGTTAAATCAGGGGGAGAAGAAATTAAGGTTATAGGAGCAGGCTAACAGAAAGGCTACATACAGCAATTAATATACTACTAGTTTGATGGCAGTACGAATAACTATCTAGTTTTAGTAAATCCTGAATAGCTATAACAAGATGAATAATTTTTTTCAAATTTTAATATATAGGCGTGAATTGTTTCAATTACTACTATCTAGAATTTTAAGCGCTGGTAGCTGTATGAAAATGAATTCCTTTTGTTTTAAGTACATGGAGTAGTGATGATATCTCTTGCATTGGACCGTTTTTTGGGCGTTTTTACCTGGAAAGCCACAACGATCCACTATTCTCAATACGGCTAGGATTTCACATTGGACGGAGGGATACTGAACTCTATATCCCACTGTTACAAGTAGCTTACGTTATTGCCACTAACCTTCCTTCGTATCTTGAACTTATATCAAGCCCATCAGGTCCCCATCAATCGACCCAAGTCAACCTTGACAACATCCACCCGCGACTTGCGGATAGCCCACGATGGACCTCGATATGTTGCAGACTCGCTTAGGCGAGATTGCTCGCGCAACATCTTCGAATTTTCAAAAGCTGCCCGGCTCAGCTATGATCGTACGATATATCCAATCCAGCTACCAGAATGATCCCGTTCGATCCGCTATTGAATTGGTCCTTGTGCTGTTCTTTATCCGCTACCTTATGTCGCCCTCATACTCGACTCACAAGCAAAATTTTGTCAAGCTGCAAGAAGGCGTAAGATCATCCGCATTCTACCGATGATTCCTTCTCGCTGACTGCCCCTGGCTTTAGGAGATTGAAGAGTTAATTGATGAATGGACTCCGGAGCCAATTGTGGCCGATCGAACGGCTGTAGAAGAGATTGAGAATGAGAGACTTCCGGTTATCGTTGGGTGCGTGGTGCCTTACTGTATGCTGCATTACAATTCACTGACATACGGACTCGTACCATAGACCGACTGGGCCGAAAGTCAAACTATCCAACGGACGGACAGCCTTGAACTTGGCTTCGTATAACTTCTATAACTTCAATTCCAACGAACAGATCAAGGAGAAGGCCATTCAAACTTTGCGCACGTATGGTGTTGGCCCTTGTGGCCCTCCTCAGTTCTACGGCACACAGGATGTTCATGAAAAGGCAGAGTCGGATATCGCCTCATACCTTGGCACAGAAGGCTGCATTCTCTACGCACAAACATTCTCGACTGCAACGAGTGTCATTCCTACCTTTTGCAAGCGTCGCGACGTTATCATTGCCGATGCTGCTGTCAATTATTCGATTCGTAAAGGCCTAGAGATTTCAAGAAGCAACGTCAAATGGTTTAAACATGGCGATCTGGACGACCTCGAGAGGGTGCTCAAAGCGGTTGCAAATGAACAGGCGAAATCTGGTAAATTAACTCGTCGATTTGTCGTCACAGAGGGCTTTTTCGAAACAACCGGTGATGTCACTAATCTACCTCGGTTGGTTGAGTTGAAGGAAAAGTATAAGATCCGAATCATTCTTGACGAAACATGGTCTTTTGGAGTGTTGGGACGAACAGGACGTGGCCTTACTGAGGCGCAGAATGTAGATCCACAACAGGTGGACATGATCATTGGCTCGCTCGCAGGCCCCTTGTGTGCCGGAGGCGGATTTTGCGCCGGATCTAAAGATGTGATTGAGCATCAGCGAATCACCTCTTCTGCTTATACTTTCTCTGCAGCCCTACCAGCCATGTTGGCTATGACTACAAGCGAATCACTGAAGCTGCTACAGTCGAATCCTGACATTCTTGTTCAGTGCAGAGAGAGCATTCGGGCCATGAGAGCGCAACTTGATCCACGTAGCGATTGGGTCGTTTGCACCAGTTCGGCAGATAATCCTATCTTGCTTCTGGTAATCAAACCCGAAGTTGTCAATGCAAAGAGATGGACTGCCGATGACCAAGAGAAACTCTTGATGGAGTGCGTCGAAGAGGTATACAGCCCCTTATCCTCAAGGACATTAGAGCAATAATAGCTAACAATCACTAGTCACTGGCAAATGGTGTTATGATCACACGACTGAAGACAAGGCCTTATGTGAATGCTATAGCCGCTCCAAACGACTGGACACTCCAGCCAGCGCTTAAAATCTGCGTTACTTCTGCGCTTTCCAAAAAGGATATCGAAAAAGCAGGTATTACAATTCGACACGCCATTACGAAGATAATGCAAAAAAGATCAAACAAGGCTATCTAATATACGATCTCCAGGATCTCTTTATATACATACACCTATATGTTTTTAATTCTAGAATAAGACAGGACTTTGCTTAGAACTTGGTGTTTATTCCTACGGTAATGCTAATAATTGTTAATAACTCTCTAATAATAATACAGTTAATATATGTACATCTTGCTTTGCGCGTATGTGTGTAAGAGGGTGTGTGAGTATAAACGTTTAAGATTCCAACCCAATAGCTAGTTTTAGGATATGAAATGAGCTCGGCATTCTGAACGTATGTAAGGAAGGTATTTCAGCTACCACCAAGATTGATTCGATTCCTTTTTGGGTGGTTATCTAATCAGCCTAACAGCCGGCCCACCCAAGGTATGTATGTCTGCAGCGCACTCTAGCAGGCAGGATCTGGGGAGACACCTAAGACTTAGTTTTAGATTCAAGCCATCAACCTATCGCACATGAAATCAGCTTCCCCGGGAACCTGCTGCTTGTTTTTGCCCATCTAATTTGGATTGAGCCACTGTTGGTACATTTATGTCTCTTTCATGATTAACAGCTGATATGCCGCGACTGCTTTGTATATTCTCCTACCCCTCGCGGCGTAACTCATGCGCTAACTTTCATGCGGCTTGAAGCCACAGCGCTGTCATTGCGTCGCGACCCTCGACTGCTAAGAATTCCTCCATACGTGTCCGCTTTCTGTATTGCCATTGGCGTTGTTTGGCTGCTTCTTCTACCTCTGGACGACTATTCGAGACGAACTTACGTATCAGAGAATGCTCTCTTGCCTGGACAAGTGCATACTTATTTTGGAGGTAGCGAGCAGCATATATTCCGGGCCTTTAGGCACGAGGTAGATTTGCTTGCCGACAAGAATAATTATGAGTTTGTTGCCGAGCGCCATCTCCTGAAGATTTGGCGACACACATGTGGCTAATACGGACATCAGAGTCAACGATAAGCTAGAATCGATCCTGACAGGCTTTGGCGTCAAGGTTGGCCGACAGAACTACACCTACCACTCGGCCGGACAGAAATATACTGGGGAGAATGTGTATGGTATTCTGCAAGCCCCCCGCGGTGACGCAACAGAAGCTATTGTACTGGTCGCTGCATGGAAGAGCATAGATGAGCAGCTTAACCGTAATGGCATCGCGCTGGTGCTCACGTTAGCTCGCTATTTTAAACGTAAGGCGTCACCAGAACCAGAGCTTGACGGGGGTTGGACATTTTGAAGAAGCTGACAAGCGACAGGCTGGTCTTTATGGTCGAAGGACATTATACTCCTTTTACCTCCAGATAGCACAACTGGAACACAGGCCTGGGTTGACGCATATCACGACGCTCATGATTCCAAACACGTTTCACCATTGCCGCTCAAATCCGGTGCACTACAGGGAGCTATCGCGATCGATTACCCCCATGAGCAGCGCTACCATGAGCTTCATATTATTTACGATGGCACGAATGGGCAGCTGCCTAACCTCGATCTCATTAATTCAATTGTCAATATTGCGGGAGGCCAGATGGGTATTGAAACCACCGTACAGCAGATGACTGGCCATACCGATAGCTATCAGGATCGACTTCAAACGATGCTCCGCGGTATGCTGTATCAGGGCCTTGGATATCCCACCGGCCCCCACAGCAGCTTTATTCCATACCATGTGGACGCCATAACTTTGCAGCCTACCGGTGAAGGATGGCACGATGAGATGGCGATGGGTAGAGTTGTTGAGGGATCCTTTCGAAGTCTCAACAACCTTTTGGAGCATTTGCACCAGAGCTTCTTTTTCTACCTTCTCATGCAAAAGAATCGCTTCGTTAGCATTGGCACATATCTCCCCAGCGCCATGCTGCTGGCTGCCAACTTTACCATCATGGCCATCTTCCTCTGGGTGAAAAGCGGACAACCTACGGTCAAGGATGTAGACTCGGCCAAGGAAAAAAATGATGGGATGGAGCACAAAGGTGATGCCGCGCAAGCCTCCTGGAATCCTCTTGCAGTAGAACGGAACCTTCTCTCACCTCTTACTTTCGTTGCGATATGCCATTCCATCTCTGCCATTCCTTTATTTGTGTTCAACCATCTTGGCCTCAATGTGAGTTTTGATGCAGCCATCTTCTTTTGTATCGCTTGAATACCGAACGCTGAGCTAATTCTATGATTCCGAGACCCTGCCATTGGCATTCTTGATATTTTCCGTCGCATCTACTGTCCTTCCAGCTATCTTCTCTTTCGCTGCTGCCTCACTTCAAAAGTCAACTCTGCAATACTTTCAGCTTACCAAATCCTTCTCGCTGTTGATTCTAGGTGTATCCCTTGCTACCCTCAGCACACTCAATTTCTCTCTCGCCTTCCTGGTCGGGCTTTTAGCAAGCCCTCTCACCTTCATTCGGCCAACCAATAGCGTAGCTACCAGAGGCATTTTTGCAATGTTGTTGATAATAACCTCGCCACCAATTGTTATATTAACGACAGCGTGGACCAGTGGCGTTACTCTGACGGAAGTCCTGAAAGCAGCGAGTTTGGGTTGGAATGTGTGGGGGATGTATACGCCAATTGTCATCTGGTGTATGTGGTGGCCGGCCTGGCTGGTTGGTATGACGAATACCCTTAGTCCCATCTCCAAGGCATAATGGAATCATACGGGATATGATTTCACGCGTAGCTATTGGGAACTTATGCCAAATTCTTTTGTTAAATTATCGTAAATCTCTTGTTTCGAAATTGCGATTAGACATATCAATAATAATAATAATGAAAGCGCAGCAAGTTCATTAAGAGCCCAAGTAGTTTTAAGTGTGCATTCATGGTATAGGTAATATATAACCTCTCCGATAGCAGCTACGAACCTCAGTGACTCTTCTCTATGCTCATGCTTTGGCTACGCTTAGGCGGCCCAGACATCATGGCCAGCAGCTTCAATCCAGTTTCCTAACTGATTGACATTCGAGTCCCACTCGAGTAATCGTTGGCGCATGCTCTCGATCTGCTTCATATCAAGCACCTTCGGCTGCACCCAGGTAATGTGCGCAATCTGGCCTACTTGATCTATTGTTCCGCGAAGGAGGCCCAGGCTCAAAGCCTTCATCACCAGATGCTCAATTTCCTGCGGCTGAACCTTGGTCTCCTGGGAAATGGTTGCAAAGGTCATGGTCCGGTCATGGGGTGGTCTGCGAAAGACGGCTTCCGTCAAGGCTGCCAGGTAAATTTTCTGTCGAAGACTATCCGAATTTTCGTTTAAGAGCTTGTTCGACGCTATGTTATCTGAAAGAACATCATAGGCGGCAAGATCTCCTCGGTTGTAAGCAAAGAGAAGATCACGCAACCAAGCGTCACTCTCGCTCCGGCCCAGAGTATCCAGAATGGGATGCAGCAGCAGCTCGCCAAAATTATAAATGCTCGTGGATACTAGAGCAGCCACGCTCAGGAAATAAGCTCTTTGATGTCGTTCCTCGTCAGAAAGGGTGGAAAGATCGATGCAGGCAAGGTAAAGTAGGGCGGTCCGGTAGTAGTTTGCAAAGTCCATTTTGAGCTAATACAAAGCGCCATTAGTGACTGTTACTCAGGTGGCTATTTAAAATCCAGCAAGAAAGCTTACCTTGTAGTAATTGGCACTGGCATCGTAGAAGGCGGCATGGACGACCGACTCAACAGAGTCGAAGGAGTCCAGGATTTTCTCCGAAGCGTCGAGATCATGTTTTGCGTCTTCCAGCTCATTAAGACTTAGCTTCACCCTCGCAACTGCAACAGAGGCAAACACAAGCGCATCTTGAGAATCCTCCGTGTCCACTTTCTTTACTACCGACTGCAGGAATGCTAAGCGATCGCGATCGTCTGCATGGGATAATTAGCAGCCTAATGGCAATTCAAGATCCACAGAGAGCCGAAGACGAACCTTTGCATTGTGTCGCAGCTTTGAGCGCCAGCATCACCAATTTCAGTTTGTTGATCTTATCAGCAAACTTCAGGATGAAGACGTTATAGAAGGCGAGGCGTTGGGGGGCACTGCCGTCGTCATTGAAGAATTCCACGAGGGCATCTGTGAGCTGGTGCCATAGTTTGCGTTCCCAGAAGTCTTCGAAGTTGAGGATGAGCGGCTGAAGCTCCTCTGGAGCTGCGTCTCGTTGCTCCGCGAGAAAATCCGAGATGCTGTCGTTGTTCATATTTGAAGAGACAGTACCGCTGTCGATGGTCGTCCACGGCCCGTGGCAAGGGTGGGGTGTGCAGTGTTTGGAATCTCAGCCCGGCGGAGTGAGTGGTGAACAAAGGAAATCTGCAATGAGGTTTGTGTCGTTATGGTTGGCGTTCGACAGGAGGTGTTGACAAGTGCAACTTGATGGGTATAGCGACAGTTGCGAGAAGGTGGTTGAAGGTTGGAAGCTGGAAGTTGGTAGCGATAGTGCATACCTAGGTACCTAGCTTAGGTACGCAACGCAGCCTTACTCAATGGCTGTCTGGCAAATAACGTGGCAGCTAGCTGCCTAGCGCCAGCACCTGTAGCCTTGTTACTTGGGTAGGTACTACTTATGATGGAGGGGTCTATGCATATATGTACATTAATATGAGGTGTAGCTAATAGTAACAATTTCATGATTGGGGGGGGGGGGGGGGGTTTTCTGTTCAATAACTGGACTGCCTGTTATAATGATCGATGATTTGATCATAACGGCTTAGCGTTAAGTTTGGTCCAATCGTCACCACAAGTACTCGCCCTCCCTTATTCCAGAACAGAATACCTACAAAGCGTCACGCCAAATCCTAAACCTCGGCCCGGATCACGTAACATCTCTGTTGTAGCACAACTTGGAACGAGCAAGACTCTGAGCTTAGTAGTATCTCGGGCGCCGCTACTGTGTTTTGATACATTGCAAGTAGCTTCTTTCGTCGGCCCCGTAAGAAAAAGAAAAGCACCAACAGTTCAACACATCATGTCTGCTACACTGATAGCCCTTCCTACGGTACAGCGTCTAAGCCCGCGCTGCATCAGGATCTTGGGCGGCAACCCAGGCAAATTCACTCTGCAGGGCACTAATACCTACTTGCTGGGCACTGGCCATTTTCGTATCTTGGTTGATACAGGAGAGGGCCGCCCAATCTGGATACAATCGCTCAAAGAAACGCTTTCCCATGAGAATGCGACGGTGAAGGCGGCAGTAATAACACACTGGCACCATGATCATACTGGGGGCATTGCAGATCTTGTGAAAGCATTCCCTGAAGTCAAGATTTACAAGAACAGTCCGGAAGCTGAGCAGTTGGCTATTCGAGATGGCGACAGCTTCACAACTGAGGGTGCAACCTTGACGGCTCATCACACTCCGGGTCACACAAAGGATCACATGGCGCTCACGCTTACCGAAGAAGATGCAATCTTTGCGGGCGATAATGTGCTTGGCCAGGGCACTGCCGTGTTTGAGGACTTGGCAACGTATCTTCAGAGCCTGAGTAAAATGAAGACGCTCTTTTCTGGGCGAGTCTACCCAGGCCATGGACCTGTGGTTGAGAATGGCGTGGAGAAAATCAACGAATACATAGAGCATCGCCGTCAACGGGAAGAAGAAGTTTTGCGAGCAATGATGGCAGGCAATGCTTCCGGTAGCAGTGAAACTTGGACGGCAATGGCTATAGTTAAAACGGTATACAAGGACGTGCGTGAAGATTTGCATCAGGCAGCCTGTGGCGGGGTTGTACAGATGCTGGCCAAACTGGAGCAAGAGGGAAGAGTCAAGCAGACCCAGGACGGATGGCAGCTGCAAGACACCAAGAGTTTGATGTGATAATAAGTCGGACAGGATGATATCAATACAATTCTTTCTTCATTTTCAGCAATTTGGCTTTGAATCGAAACTTTGTTTCCAAGATACAAGAAGCAAAACCTCGGCTGGCTGAATTAAGCTATACACGTGAGAGCGAGGACTCTAGTAAAAAAGTAGTAGTGCAAGCCCTAGGTACTCGGCAGGTTTGCATGGATTGTTTCCTACTATTTATCCAGTATTAATATGCAGCCGTATTCTGCAGAGATTATATCCCTAATATTGCGCTGGTAGCATCTGACTTGGCCTGTGACTCTCGCCATGTCGGCCGACTTCTGGGCCGGCTATCTCAGCGGAGTAGTTGGAATTGTGGTGGGCAATCCTCTGGACATTGAGAAGGTGCGCCAGCAAACTACAAGGCATGCCATCGGAAAGCTATATAGCCAGAGCTCTGTGGCCTTTATGAAAGGCACTGCCGCGCCAATTTTTGGCTATGGGGCTTTGAATGCGCTGCTCTTCGTGTCATACAACCGGTCGGAGGCAATGCTCAAGGACGCGGCCTCGACACGAGATGCCGGATGGGTTACTTGGACAGCGGGAGCAATGGGTGGCCTTGCTGTATGGGTTGTCAGCGCTCCAACAGAGTTAATCAAGTGCCGAGCGCAGATGTCAACCCCTGCCACATCCAGCTGGACGATATTCAAGCAGATACTGCGTACCGACGGTGTAAAGGGCCTCTACCATGGCGGGGTCGTCACGGCGCTGCGGGACAGCATCGGCTATGGCTTTTATTTTTGGACATATGAATTGGCTCATCGCTATTGGCCTGCTGCAGCAGCTGCAGGGCGCGATGACAACACTTCTGGGCGGCGAGAGACATCAAAGGTGTTGTTGTGTGGTGGCATTGCAGGGATTGCCACTTGGGCCAGCGTTTTCCCCCTCGACGTCATCAAGTCGCGGCTTCAGACACAGCAGTATCCTGCATCAGTTCTTGCGTATCGCGGTATCGCAAGTAAGAAGAGAGGCGGAGCATGGCACATTGCTAAAGACACTTATAGAGAAGGTGGGATTCGTCCCTTCTTCCGAGGTCTGTCCATCTGCAGTGTGAGGGCATTTCTCGTCAATGCCATTCAGTGGGCGGTATATGAATGGATTATGAGTGAAATGAGCATGGGCAATGGACATGCACGACTATTGTCAGAGGCTTGATGAAATCTGTTTTGTCTGCATCTCACGGTCGCACATTCGCCTGTATACCGATTCCAAGCTCCGATGCACTGGCTACTAGTCTACCTTAAGCTTCAGCATTCAGGTAGCTCCGGAGCTTCATGTACATAGGCAACTTCCGGGCCTCTGTTTTCTAATTCTTGGGCGCTGCACCTTGGACATATATGTATATTTCCACACTTATCTACCTAGGTACCTAGATATATAGATTCGTATATGCTTCGCAGGTAAATACTTCATTTTGTACCAAATTGCAACCATGCGCTTTGTAATCTCGATTCTATTACGTATCACCTTCAAAAATATCTTGAGGACATTCAAAATAGAACATGCACCAGCACAAGGGGGATGGCCCAAAACAGACTCTAGCATTTTACCAATACTATAACCATCCTACCAGTATATGTAATTTTCCAAAAGAATTGAAAACATTGCCAACAGGTGGAATTATTAACAGCCTCACACGTTGGCATACCGCAGTTTACGAGTATTTTGTATTTACCTAATCACGTGAGGACGCGTCCTGGTTTCGCGCGTTAGCTGCGGCTTCTCAAGAAGGAACGCGCTGTCCCATTCATATCGTGCATGTTGCATCGACAATCAGAATCACCATCGTTTTTTTTTAGCCAGCAAGCGCGTGATCATTGTGCTATTTCGCCATGAAAGTAATGTAAGTGACTCTGGACCAAGTTTGGTGGGCTAAGGATGAATCTATATTTACATTTTGCAGTGCACCATCCCACCAAACGCTGAAGGACAAAAACCCCAGCAGGTCGAACCATCAAGCTTCAAAATCTCAGAATCTTGATACGCTTCGTAAGCCATTCAAATGCCCTGCACCGGCGAATGCAGCATCCACGTCAGACCGGCCTGTCCGGAAAAAGAGGAAAGTAGACTACAGAGGAGCCGATGAAAATGAAGGAGCAAACATCGACACGTCATACGACGGCAATGGCCTTCAAACGCCTTCACTGCCAAAGTTTCCAGTCTTTCAAGTGAAAGATAAAAATGTTGTCTTTCGAAAAGCTTTCTCTATTCCTCTAAAAGACAAAACTCAGGGCGACTATGGTTCATCAAGGCCTCCGCCGACTCTCGGGCTCCGACGTGGAGCCGTATTTGTCCCTAGGCCTCTGCATGACCCATCCGGCGAATTTGCGATTGTTCTTTACGATCCGACAGTTGATTCGAAGCCTGATATAATCCAGGAAAACGTGGTACCAAAGGAGGTGGAACCCTCGAAGCTTGATGCCCCGATTGTGCATAAAAGCCTGGCTGAGATTCTCGGAATTCAGAAACAAGTGGAAACAGATCATCCCAAAGTTCCAGTTGTGATTGACCCCAAGATTGCGAAATGCCTTCGCCCACATCAAATTGAAGGAGTCAAGTTCATGTACAAATGTGTCACAGGGCTCGTCGATGAGAAGGCTCAGGGATGCATTATGGCTGACGAGATGGGGCTGGGAAAAACGCTCCAGTGCATTACTCTCATGTGGACATTGTTAAAGCAATCTCCTAGTGCCGGAAAATCCACCATCCAGAAAGCTATCGTTGTGTGCCCAGCAAGTTTGGTAAAAAATTGGGCAAATGAGTTGACAAAATGGCTTGGTCCTAACGCTATCAATCCATTTGCCATTGATGGGAAAGCGCCAAAGGAAGAGTTGAAACGCCAGCTTCGTCAGTGGGCAATTGCTTCTGGCCGATCCGTCACACGACCAGTTATTATTGTCTCGTATGAGACTCTTCGGCTTAACGTTGAAGAGCTCAAGCACACTAAGATTGGCCTTCTATTTTGTGATGAGGGGCATCGTTTAAAAAACGCCGACAGCAACACATTTAATGCTTTGAACGACCTTAAGGTATCTAGACGAGTTATTCTCACTGGCACGCCGATCCAAAACGACCTTACGGAATACTTTGCTTTGACCAGTTTTGCCAACCCAGACCTTCTCGGGTCGCGATTGGAGTTTCGGAAACGATTTGAAATACCCATCTTGCGTGGGCGAGATGCCGACGCGTCAGAACAGGATCGCCGACGCGGGGACGAATGCACATCCGAGTTACTTGGTGTTGTCAACAAATTCCTCATTCGACGAACAAACGACATTCTTTCCAAGTATCTCCCGGTCAAATACGAACATGTAGTCTTTTGCAACCTGGCTCCGTTCCAGCTCGATCTCTATAATTATTTTATCACGAGTCCAGACATCCAAGCTCTTTTGCGCGGCAAGGGCAGCCAGCCTCTCAAAGCCATCAACATCCTCAAAAAACTCTGCAACCATCCTGACCTCCTAAACCTTGCAGATGACTTGCCCGGCTCGGAGAAATGCTTTCCAGGCGACTATGTCCCTAAAGAAAGTCGGGGGAGGGACCGAGACATCAAACCCTGGTATTCGGGCAAGATGCAAGTTCTCGATCGAATGCTGGCCAAGATTCGAGAAGACACAAACGACAAGATTGTGCTCATCAGCAATTACACGTCTACACTAGATCTCTTCGAACGTCTCTGCAGAGATCGCCAGTATGGATGTCTACGGCTTGACGGAACAATGAACGTGAACAAACGGCAAAAACTAGTTGATCGTTTCAATGATCCAAACGGAGATGAGTTCATCTTCTTGTTGAGCAGCAAGGCAGGTGGCTGTGGCATAAACCTCATTGGCGCAAACCGTCTCGTCCTCTTTGATCCGGATTGGAACCCCGCGGCCGACCAACAAGCTTTGGCACGAGTTTGGCGAGATGGTCAGAAGAAAGATTGCTTCGTTTACCGCTTCATTGCCACGGGCACTATTGAAGAGAAGATCTTTCAACGGCAATCCCACAAGCAAAGTTTATCTTCGTGCGTGGTGGACTCTGCTGAGGATGTAGAGCGCCACTTCTCTCTCGACAGCCTTCGAGAGCTCTTTCAATATCGGCCTGATACAACTAGCGACACTCACGATACATTTAAGTGCAAAAGGTGCAAGTCCGATGGCCGACAATTCATCAAGGCGCCTGCTATGTTGTATGGCGATACAAGCACTTGGAATCATTTTGTCAACTCTCAGCTGCAGCCAATACAGGATCTGTTGCTGAGACAGGAGTATGCGGGGGAGTGAAGTGTCAGCCGTGTTCCAGTATATATCACATTAGACCTGCTTTTGCTAGATTTTGTAGCCATTCAGTTTTACAAGAGCACGCTCATATACCTATATGTGTATATACTACGTACTATTATGGCTGCTAATGTCACGCATTTATTGAAATTCTTCATCTACTACCAGGTACCTACCTATATATACATATATACCTTACCTCAGCAGGCAGTGTAGCTTAGTACTGATCTCTACTAGCCGGGGTAGTACGGTTATTGCTTCTCCGTATTTCGCACCTCGCTGGAATTAAGATAAAGTAGGTGCGGAGCCAGGACCTCCTCGCGCTGCCAAAGCCTCCGGTAATGGCGCTAGGGACCGAGCTCCGCCTTTAACGCCATTTCGGGTTCCGAGAACTATTACCGAGAAGTTCGCAAAAACGAGCTCAGAGGCCGGCGACCGATGCTTCCGCTGTCTCGTGCCGAGGCTTCAGCCGCAAGGCTACGTCTTTGCGCAATGTAATAGATGTTTGCTTGGTCCGCGAAACTGAGAAGAACCGCGATGCAGCAGTCGTTGCTTGAGCCTTGCCTGGCTATGCTTGCATGTAGCCACTGAAAAATCTGCCGATTCATCCAGCCACCTAGTTGACGTAACAATTGGCGCCCATGCGATGCAAGAAGCTTGCATCTGCGACGTCACATGTCTTGGGCGTGGTTTCGGAGGCATCACGCCCGGCAGCTACGGCGGCATGCAGGTTGGCTCTAATGGTGGTGTACTTACACGCTTACATGTTTAGCGCTGCAACACCAATAGCTCGTTAAAACACGCAGCCTCTGTGTGCTATTTGTGTGTGCGGTAAAAGCACAGAAAATCATCCACTGATTATGTATACATAGGTAGGTATGTAAGCTTTCAATAGCATTTGTCTACCCGTGTTTACAACCTCAAGGCTGTCTATCTCTACCTACCTACCTCCTTCAGCAGTTGCCAAGTGGGCTTGCAATATTAGGGATCAGCAAGATTCGCCCTGCTACATGCTAACGCGAATACTGTAACACCAGCTCATGTATGGGGTAATAAAGTCTGCACGGGCAGAAAAGAAAAAAAAATCACCTACCCCCCGGTGCAGGCCAAGCTCGGCTGGAGGAGGGGAGGTTTAGCTCGGCACAAGCGACAACGCGGGCCAAGGGATTGCTTTTACACGGCCTGTGAGTGGCCAGCGAGGGTAGGGCCATGCCAGCTCTAAGACGCACATTCTGTCATTGCCCTGCTATCCCGGCTGAGGGTCCCATCTTTTCTTTCGCAGAGGCCAAACGACTGGCCGCAGCACGAGCCGAAAAACACCTCTCCCCACCCAGGCAAATTCCGCTCTCCACTCTGGTGTCTTTATAACATTCCCCCCTCCAAGGCATTTTCTGGTTTTGACGACAGATTTCTGCTGCTCGCCAGCATCCACGCTTTTCTGATTGACTGCAGTCTATAGACTCCTCAATTGGCCGAGTCTGCATCATGCTTGCTTCCAGACAGGTTCTGGGCAGTATTGCTCGGAGCCGCGCCGCCGGTGGCGCGGCCAGCAGTGTTCGCCGTCTGGCTACCGTCTCTGATTCTGCCCTCGACAGAAAGGTCATTGGACTCCCCATGTCCTCTGGAGAGCCTCTCTGAGCCTCTCTGGAGTTTTGTAGCTTGGGACTTACCATGCTGACTTGCCTCGTGCTCACAGGTCCGCCAGAACAACTGGGAGGAGAACAACTTCATCAACTACAAGAAGATGTCCGAAAACCTCTCCATCGTCCGTGCCCGCCTCAACCGACCTTTGACTTATGCCGAAAAGATTCTCTACTCTCACTTGGACGACCCTCATGGTCAGGACATTGAGAGAGGCAAGTCTTACCTCAAGCTGCGCCCTGATCGCGTTGCTTGCCAGGATGCTACTGCCCAGATGGCTATCTTGCAGTTCATGTCCGCTGGCATGGATGCCGTTGCCAACCCCACCACCGTCCACTGTGACCATCTGATTGAGGCCCAAGTTGGTGGTGCCAAGGATCTTGAGCGAGCCGTTGGCATCAACAAGGAGGTTTACGATTTCCTGTCTTCTGCTTGTGCCAAGTACAACATCGGTTTCTGGCGCCCTGGCTCTGGTATCATCCACCAGATTCTGCTTGAGAACTATGCTTTCCCCGGTGGTCTTCTTATTGGTACTGATTCACACACTCCCAACGGTGGTGGTCTTGGTATGGCTGCTATCGGTGTGGGTGGTGCTGACGCTGTTGACGTCATGGCCAACCTGCCTTGGGAGCTGAAGGCTCCTAATGTCCTCGGTGTTAAGCTGACTGGCCAGCTGTCGGGATGGACTTCGCCAAAGGGTGAGTTATGATCATGAGGATTTTGCAAAAACATATTTTCCTGAATTTATGGGCCTTTGTTTGCTGACACGATAATCCCATAGACATCATTCTCAAGGTCGCTGATATCTTGACTGTCAAGGGTGGTACTGGCTCTATTGTTGAGTACCACGGCCCCGGTGTCGAGGGCATCTCAGCCACTGGCATGGGTACGATCTGCAACATGGGTGCCGAGATTGGTGCCACCACCTCCCTGTTCCCTTTCAACGATCGCATGTACGACTACCTTGCCGCTACCAAGCGCAAGGATATCGGAGACTTCGCCCGCGCCTATGCTACCGAGCTTCGCGAGGATCAGGGCGCCGAGTACGATCAGCTTATCGAGATCAACCTATCTGAACTTGAGCCTCACATCAACGGCCCATTCACCCCTGATCTGGCCACTCCCATTTCCAAGTTCAGCCAGGCTGTCAAGGACAACAACTGGCCTGAAGAGCTCAAGGTTGGTCTGATTGGCTCTTGCACCAACTCATCCTACGAAGACATGTCCCGCGCCGCTTCTATCGCTCGTGATGCTCTCGATCACGGCTTGAAGGCCAAGGCCGTTTTCACCGTTACTCCTGGCTCTGAGCAGATCCGCGCCACTATTGAGCGCGATGGCCAGCTCCAGACCTTTGAGGAATTTGGCGGCCTTGTCCTTGCCAATGCTTGCGGTCCTTGTATTGGTCAGTGGGATCGTCGGGATGTGAAGAAGGGCGAAGCCAACTCCATTCTCTCTTCATACAACCGAAACTTTACCGGACGTAACGACGGCAACCCTGCCACTCACTCTTTCGTCACCTCCCCCGACTTGGTTGTCGCTCTCTCCATTGCAGGCTCTCTGCACTTTAACCCCCCTTACCGATAAGCTTGTCGGCAAGGATGGCAAGGAGTTCATGCTCAAGCCCCCCACTGGCGACGGTCTCCCTGCCAAGGGCTATGACGCGGGCCGGGACACCTACCAGGCCCCGCCCAAGGAGCGTGCTTCCGTTACCGTGCAGGTCAGCCCCACTTCTGATCGTCTTCAGGTCCTGGAGCCCTTCCAGCCCTGGGATGGCAAGGATGCCAAGGACGTGCCTATCCTGATCAAGGCCAAGGGCAAGACCACCACTGACCACATCTCCATGGCTGGTCCCTGGCTGAAGTACCGTGGCCATCTTGATAACATCTCCAACAACATGTTGATTGGTGCTATTAACGAGGCCAACGATGAGGCCAACAAGATCAAGAACTTCACCACCGGCGACTGGGATGCTGTTCCCGCAGTTGCCCGCGACTACAAGAAGAAGGGTATCAAGTGGGTTGTCGTTGGTGACTGGAACTACGGCGAGGGTAGCTCTCGTGAGCATGCCGCTCTGGAGCCTCGTCACCTGGGTGGCCTGGCCATTATCACCCGAAGCTTCGCTCGTATCCACGAGACCAACTTGAAGAAGCAGGGCATGCTTCCCCTGACCTTTGCTGACCCCGCTGACTATGACAAGATCAAGCCTGAGGACAAGGTAAGCTTCCGATCCCTCTTTCATAACGAGTTTTTCTGTAAATCAAACTGTGAGTACTAATAAGATAAATAGGTTGATATTCCCTGCACTGAGCTCGCCGTTGGAAAGCCTCTCATCATGACTGTTCACCCCAAGGACGGCAAGCCTTTCGAAGTCAAGCTGCAGCAGACTTTCAACGAGGCGCAGATTGAGTGGTTCAAGAACGGAAGCGCCCTGAACACCATGGCCAAGAAGAACTAGAAAGCGAAAGAGCTTTGAACAACATAATAATGAACATGGCACTGGTGTTCAAAAGTCCATGATCTCATGACAAGCCAAGAAGCGAGAGAGAAGCGGTTGAAAGAGGATCGAGCTCCGATGCGTTGGGAGTCATTGTATGCATTTAAGTCTACCGTGTATGTAACTTTTGGTGACCACATCTAGTATATATAACAAGGAATAATACAAAAAAAAATTGTTAAATCCAAGGCACTGCTACCTATTATCTATATGCTCTCAGCTACCGTATCTATATTTTTGCAGTCTTAATGGAGAGGTAGCTGGTGCAGCAATACGTGAAATGCAATTTAGATGGACCGTGCTGTAATTAAATGATTTATGAAGTGTCATTACAGTATCCGTATCGTGCACCTTGATTTCGTCAAATTCACCTTACCTAATTCCGTCATGCATCTGCGGAGTTCGACCTAGCTGCACTGTACTATAGCACCCCTCTAAGCTTGTTTTGGTCTCCCGCCTTCGAGCTACCTACCTGCAACATGCACATACACGCAATGGCCCAGATTGATCCTATGCATCTCTGAATTCAGCTCTCGACCGCCATCCGCTGCCTCGTCCATAGCGCCGATTATCGCTCGCCATCTCCTGCTGATTCAAGCATGAAACGCCTAGAAAGATGGATACAAATATTCAGCGGGCGCTGAATGACAAGCTATATGATAAGCGTAAAGTTGGGGCACTCGAGTATGGCACAGGTCCTGCCCAACTGTTGATGCACTGCTCCCATATATGTCGCTTACTCTGGTTACATACTCTAGACTTGAGAAGATAATACGAGACCTTGTTGCTTCCGGATCGTTCGAGCGCATTAAAGATATCCTTGACCAATTGTGTAATGAATATGCTTATGCGGTTCATCAACCACATGCTCGAAACGGAGGCTTGATTGGCCTGGCCGCAGCAGCGATCGCGCTTGGCACGGTATGTCCAGCTTTTTTGTGCCAGTTCTGTGCTAGCCGCACGAGGATACATTGACTGTTTGATTTTCAGTCTTGCCTGTTCTTTTGCGTGCCAAATGTGCCGTCCTCTACTCGACCTGAGCTTTGCACTGGTCAAGATTTTGATGCTTGGTGGTGCCGCTGCTGACCTTCTTTACAGGCACTTCCTGACTATCTTGTAAACATTGTTCCTCCTGTACTTGCCTGCTTCACTGATCAGGATGCGAGAGTCCGATACTATGCATGCGAGGCGATGTACAATATAGCCAAGGTAGCTAAGGGCGAGATATTGACTTATTTTAACAGTATATTCGATCAGCTATGTAAAGTATGCTTCTTCGCTGCCTTTCCAAAAACAAAAGGAAGCTTGAGAATGACTGGTTAACCGATGGGCTACCTTATAGCTTGGAGCGGATTCAGAATTGTCTGTCAAAAACGGAGCCGAGTTACTGGATCGGCTTATAAAGGATATTGTATCCGAGTCTGCTGCGTCCTACATTTCAGTCTTGGAAACTTCTTCGAGCGTCGGAGATAATACAGCTACGGATGAGCATCAGCAAAACTTACCGACGGCTTTTTCATTACAGCGCTTTATCCCACTACTCAAAGAACGAATTCACGTCATCAACCCTTTCACTCGACAGTTTCTCGTTGGCTGGATTACACTTCTAGACTCAATCCCAGATCTAGAGTTGGTAACTTATCTCCCGGAATTTCTTGGCGGGATCCTCAAATTCCTGAGCGATCAAAATGTCGATGTTCGTGTGGCTACACAAACTTGCCTTGACAAGTTTCTCAACGAAATTAAGAGAATCTCCCAAGTCAAAAGAGGACTGGTTGAGAACAAGAGATTCAAAGAAGGCGGTAAAAGAAAGCGTCAGGAATCTATGGATAGCGCGGGCGGTCGCCCTCAACTGGATGAAGGAGATGAGCTGGACTCTGATGCTCTAAATGACGATGATGAGGACAGCCTGGAAGAGGACTGGATCCCTGGCCAGGATGTGGAAATCAACTACAAAGAAATTCTGGATATTCTTACAGCTACTCTTGATTCTCCCTTGGGTTTGTTTCCTCCCTCCTGATCCCTATCCTTCCCATATTGTGATATATGCTGACAATGATCAAGAGGAGGACTGCCTACTCGAATCGCTCAGATGGATTGTTGAGTTTCTCGATATCTGCCCTGAAGAAGTGCTGCCTTTCACACCCAAGATCTTGGCTCATATGCTCCCAGCAATGGCCAGTACCAAGGAGACTATTCGCCTTGCGGCGACTAGAGTCAACACTTGTCTCATGGACTATGTTGTATCTTTGTCAGATGAATCCGATGTCAATGCAACGCAGGCAGCAGCTTCGAACGTTCGGCTATCTTTGTCACAAGAAAAGCAGGATAGCAGCAGCGTCGGTCGAACATCGCTATCGAATTCCAGGGATATTGAAATCCGTAGCTCAACGCCGGGAAGTGGCCGGGTGTCTTCCACTGCAGTCGCCACGTCTGATGCAAACCAAATCCAAACCAACCTCGACTATACCGCTGCTGTTAATTCGCTTACCTTGCTTTTCTTGAACGACCACGAAGCTACACGTGTAGCTGCCCTAACTTGGCTCATCATGCTGCACAGAAAGGCCCCGCGCAAGGTATTGGCCTTCAACGACGGCACCTTCCCAGCACTTCTGAAGACCCTCTCAGACCCTTCAGATGCTGTTGTCACTAGAGATTTACAATTGCTGTCTCAAATTTCTCGCAATAGTGAAGACGATTACTTCGCTAGCTTCATGGTTAACTTACTGCAGCTATTTTCCACAGACCGTAAATTATTGGAAACTCGGGGGAATCTTATCATTCGGCAGCTCTGCATCAGCCTCAGCCCAGAGCGCATATACCGAACGCTAGCCGATTGCATCGAAAAGGAAGAAGATGTTGAATTTGCTAGCATAATGGTGCAGAATCTCAATAACAACTTGATCACTGCACCTCAATTAGCAGAAGTCCGCAAGCGGCTGAGAAACTTAGAAACAAAGGTATGAAAGCTTTGTCGACCGTCAATTTCCTCCTTGTCTCTCCTTTGTATTACAGCCTTCATATGAATGAATAGCACCAACTGACCAAATATACAGGATGGTCAGACTTTATTTGTGGCTCTATTCCGGTCATGGTGCTACAACGCAGTTGCAACATTCTCTCTGTGCCTCCTTTCCCAGGCTTATGAGCAGGCATACAATCTGTTACAAATATTGTGAGATCTCTTGACGGAACCCCTATGGACTAGGCACTTACACTTGAATAGTGGAGAATTAGACATGACAGTCAACATGCTGATCCAAGTCGACAAGCTTGTTCAGCTCATTGAATCGCCCGTCTTCACATGCAAGTCTTTCCCCTAGTCCAAGTTTATTAAGGGTTGAGTAAACAATTTTCCCGCTAACGAGAGAAAAAAATAGATCTGCGTCTGCAACTACTAGAGCCTGAGAAATACCCGTTCCTCTACAAATGCATGTATGGGATTCTCATGCTTTTGCCGCAGTCATCTGCGTTTGCTGCATTGAAAAATCGACTCAACAGTGTCAGCTCAATAGGGTACCTGCAAATTGCCCCACGAAGGTACGACTGATGCATACATATTCTAGATATTCGAGGAAATCTCTAAAAGTGTCATTCATAACTAATAAGAATAATGAGTACAGTGTAGCAGGTGCTCCGACGTCGTCAAACTATGACCGACCAAACAGACTGAAGGGGCGAGAAGAAGGAGCAATACGATGGGTTGAACTTCTGGAAAAATTTCGCAGCGTTCAAGAGAGGGCAAGAAGAAGTCAACGACATAGTGTTGACATTGAAGACACGTTCTCGGTTGGGGTCAGCGAATTCCGCATAGGAGAAGCATCACCGGAGGGTAAAAACAGAGACAACACTCGAGCAGGGCCTTCTGGGCCGCCTGTGCCAACGAAAGACCAGGCTCCGGTAATATCCCCTCCACCTGTCAAAAAATCAGGACTTGGAAGGCAATTTGGGAGATTAGGGGGGCGCCGTGTCAGGCAAGTCCCGTCGAAACCAGTAGATACCACGAGGATAGTTTGTAAAGAGAATGAAAGGAGGTGTGGCAGCGATTTTTTTCGATAGCGAAGCAAATGACTTTTGAGCCATTATTCAATTATGAGAATCCAGTCCACATTTTAGGTGTTCATAGGTAGGAAACGCTACCAGCTTCCACGACCACGTCGTCATATCGTAAAGAATGTCATGAATTGCTGGTGGCTGCGTTAGCTTATGAATAGTTCAATGACATTGGATATGGCTACTGGACTTACTCTTGCGAAAGAGCAGCAATGTGCTCACTAAGCTCCTTCATGTGAAACACCAGAGCATGGTATCGCTGCTCCAAGTCAATCACATCTCCAATGGTTAAATAAGGCGTCACGACGGATGCACCAAGAGCCGCAACGCGGTCATGGAGATCGGGCAGCTGCGCAGACACGGTCTTTATCCTTCGCTGCACATCCAGGTTTTGCTTGGCCAAATCCGACGGCGGCTTATAGCATTCGCCCTGCAACGTATGGAGCAACTCCTCCGTTGCCTCGGCCTCTCGCTGAATGTGGCGCTCAAAGGCATCAACTCGGGCCGCCGTCTGCTCGGCTCCGTAAATCGTGCCCTGGAGGCGAAGCATCAGGCTGCCCAGGTGGTCGGGATCAGGGCTGGCGGTGGCAGCCTCAGAGGCCACTGTGGTGAGGGCATCCAGAGCGCTGGCGCCATCTTTAGGCAGGCTGTGCTCTATCGCGTCGAGCAAATGGCCTTTTGTAAGAGCGCTGCCGGTGGGAGAAGTGGCCGCCTCGGCCTTGTTTTGAGCGGCGGTCAGGCCCTGCAGAGCTGCCGCATCGACCCGGGCAAGAAGACGGCGCTGGTCGTCGGCCGCCTCGTTCAAGGACACAAGAGCAAGAAGCGCCTTGAGCGTGTCCTGGTTTCGCTCAAAGGGCGGCAATGAAGTTTTCCAGGCCGGCGACTTGGACGCAAGCCAGGCATCGACGTATGACCAGTCGCGGGCAGTAGAGGCGGCAATGCGGGCAACGGATGGCGAGAAAATGGCTGCGGAGTTGTCAGCCAGCCTATGTGCCATGGCCTTGCTGTTTTCCTTCAACGTTTCGTGTCTCTCTTTGTTTTCTCCCCTTTTCCACCGAGCACTGCGTCAATTGTAACAAGAGATGCAGAGGGAGAGCCTCAATGCCCACTGACAGTGACATGCAGCTTACACTACATCATAGGTGCTTCCGTGCATGTGTAAGATCACACAGCACACACATATTACCATAAACATAGGCTAATATTATATTCACTATTTCAGTAAAGAGACTCTATCAACAATATTATCAACTATCAGTTTATGCAGTGACTATATCCCAAAAATGAACACATGGTAGCGTATGCGATGCTGTTAATCCGTACTAGTTTTAGCCTTGGCCCATTTATCCGCAATCATCTTCATAACGTCCTTTTGCTGGCTGTCGGGGTTCTCGTTTCGAACAATCTTCATTTGCTCTTTGACAAACAGCTGGTAGTCGCTCAATTTACCAGCGGTCGAGGCTTGCCGCGGTGCTGGTTTTGTCTGTTCAAGTGCAGCTTTGCAACTACCACATCGATGCCTCTTGAGATCGATGCTCTTGGAGTGGCGCTTGTACTCACAACCGCATGCCGTGCAAGTCCATACGTATTTGAAGTCGATCTCATACGTATGTTTGGTGGTAACCTTGATGCCCTGTGAGCCAAACAGCTTGGAGCACTTTGCGGCCCAGACCTTGAACTCTTTCCCATGAGGGTTGTCTTTGATGCCATTGATCATGAAATTGGCCAAATGGCAAAATTCATGCGCTATGACATTGAATAAGCGCTGCTCGTCGTCAATAACCTTCTCGGCAAGCTCAATCGATGAATGGTGTCGATACTGTTTCACCTCCACGCTGACGCCGTCCTTGATTTGCTTCGAGCTCACCGTCTCTCGCTTCCAGCTTGCCCGACCGGCTGTTGTCTTGAGAGTCTTGCTCCACACAATCTTGACTCCTCCCGTTGATTCGGTCAGTTCTCCAATCTTGCCATCTGTGATTCGGGAGTCAAGCTGCTGGAGAAAGTCCGTCGCGAGCTGGTCTTTTTTTCGCATCAAAAGACTTCTTGTACTGTTTTTTGGGAGAGCTCGTTTTTGAAACACTCGACTGGGTATCGGTAACTTTACGCGGCATTTGCGGCTCATGCAGGTCATCATCATCATCAGACTTCAGATCTTCAGCAATGTCGAAGTCTAGCTCTCGTAGAATCTTGATATGAGACTCGTCAGGTAGTATCGGGTCCTTTTGTTTGTATGTCCTAGGAGAGGCGGCAGGAAGATTTCGTAGTCTATCTCTTCCTAGTGATTCTTCAAGATCCAGCTGAAGGTGTGAGAAGGGATGGATTATATCTCGACGATCTTTGTTCTCAGAAAGTTCCCCCTGAGAGTCCAATCCCACTGTCTGAAGACGGCGCAGACGCCGATTACGAGGGTGTCGTGTCAACGGCTCTTCATCACTGTCAGATAACCCTTCGTTTGTGAGAGACCGAGATTGAGACCGAGATAATCTCAGCGCAGAATCAAGAGAGTTCAAGAATGGAGTTTTTGATGCAGCTTTGTTGGTGAATAGGGATTCGTCAGACAGCTCCAAGGACCCTCGAGAACCTCTTACTGGTTTTGTTGACTCCTTTCTCGAAGCTGGGCAGTCACTGTTCTTTTCCTTAAGACGTGACTGGAGGCCATGTTCACTCTTTCTAGGTTTCTGAGGGTTCATAAGGCTGCCTCTGCTCCGAGGCGTTGTCCCCTCGTCAATGACACCATCATCGGCGTGATCTAGAGACAGCTCCCATGTCTTTCGTATCTCCTTTCCAGTAAAGGTTGGGGTGGCACGTTTGGGCCTTGTGTCTTCTGAGTCTGATATCAAGTCGATGACTTCTATTTTGGACGATTTTATGTCTGCATCTTTACGTCGCTCTCTCGACTTAATGGTGGTTGTACGGCTCTTCTCAAGGCTGGGTGCTGTTAATCTTGGGTGCGAGTATTTGGGCTGCGGGCGATTTGGAGAGCGGGTTAGCAGAGTGTTTAATGTCGGTAGCTCATCATCGTCGCTGTTAAAACAAAAATCAGCAGCTCGCGTAAGAGCCATATCCAAAATAAAATATTGCAATGAGAATATAACTTTGGGCTGCTTTCATTGCAGTGACATGATGGCGTTTGTTTACTTCAGTCCAAATCGGCAACCGGATGCCGAGCAACTGCTGCTAGCGGCGTCCTAGCCACTGGTTCAAATAAAGTGGAGCGTGACATGTGCCTGAAGACCACACGTGCCAACGCCAACACCAGAGATAGGCGCTGAACAGAGAGAAATTGATAATTTTTACCTAAATGCGCTTGAATGGACACAGAGTGATTCTAGAACGCTTGAAAAAAAGCCGCATTTTGCTAGACCTTACTGGTATTTTGTTCATTCCATTTTTCTTCTTCGGTGTACCATTACAGCAAGTACAAAGTACTTCAGGAACTATCTCATATCGCCCCCACATGATTGGCCCCGTGCACGTCGAGTTCCTGAGGGTGCCTTTGCGGCCCTGCAAAATTTCTACCGCTATTGCTTTTTTTCTCCACTTTAGTCTTGCGACAGGATGGTTATATTCTATTGGTAGCGCCAGACTTCTTTTAACTTTGAAAAGGTAGGCGTGGCAGCCCTTGGTCGTCAGTGACATGTTCATGATAATTAACAGATGCCATGAAATTCGGCCATGATTTCAAGCAGTCCTTGGCAAGTCAAGGTATGTGTTTCTTACTACACTTCCTCCAATAATCCGAGAGCAGTTGTATCTGCCTCTTGAGCCGCTTACAGTCGCTTATCGTCTTGTAGGCTTCCCGCCTCACTGGGTCGCTCAAGCGATCCCGTATGGCCAGCTAAAGAAATGCCTCAAAAAAGTTCAGCGAGAACTACAAGAGCTGGGCCTCGATGCTGAGACGTTGAAAGCGCTCCTCGACTCTGATACGCACTCTCCAGTTGCTTTGAATTATAGTCTTAACGGTATGCCTGTTGTTCTTTTTGACATTTAGCACCTGTTTTGCTCTCAAGAGCATGGCTTTGGGTAATATTACTGACGCTGTCTAGCGTCTTCAAACTCTACGCTCGTCCGGCCAAAGTTGACTGTATTCATTCATTTGCACGATGGCAATATTGTTGACGCCTCTTTAACGCCGACCACTCGTCAATTTTTTGAAAAAAATCTCCTCGGGAGCAGCAGTTAGCCATTCTGATGATGAAAAGGATTCTGCGTTGGCAAATATTTCACGCTTCAAGACGACGGACAAGGCGACGGATAATACCGCGGACAGCACAGCGGACAACACAGCAGATAAAAGAACGGACAACGCAACGGACACGACGACGCCCGTAGCACCACAAACAGAGGCAAGCCACCATGATGAGGAACGTTACGAAAGAATAGAATTGCCTCTTGTGTTTGACAGCGTCTTCTTTGACATGCTTCTAAGCGATGTCAGCAACTTGGATGCCTTACAAACCACGGAGCAGAATCACTTACAAGAAGAAGTTAAGGAGCTGGGGAAGCAAGTATCGCAAGTATCACGGCCGACCCGCTTCTCTAAGAGTGATATGGACCGCTGGAGGCGTATATTCGAACTGTACCTGGATGCAGAGATCTTCTTTGCCACACACGAGCGTGAACACGGGGCTCGTTCCAGCCAGAAAGCTCTCAAGCAGCTGCAGTGGTTCCAAGGAGAGGTCAACAAACAAGAGCTTGTCAGCTCGTTCAAGCTCCCAGAGAGTCGAACTGCCTTCTCGAAATTCCTCGAATTAAATCTGGATCTCTTAAAACATTTACAGTTCCAAGAACTAAATGTATTAGCAATCTCCAAAATATTGAAGAGTATGAACCATACTTGCCCCTACCAAGTCTTGTCTCCTCAAAATCATTAGCTAACATTATGCATAGAATTTGATAAGCGGACAGCGCTGGGCGTTTCTCGTGCTTTGCCAGCAGCAATCAACTCCCGAAGGCTATTATCCGACCATGTTTCTAAAGCAGTGTGCGCTCGGATTTCCGACGAGCTAGTATCCATTATACCCCAAATTAATGATTATCTTTGCCCGATATGCTATTCCTTGGCATATCAACCAGTTCGCTTGGACTGTCAACACGTTTTCTGCATTCGTTGTATTATCAAGATCCAGCGACGCAAAGAGGAGAGCTGCCCCTTGTGCCGAGCTCCCGTGGTCATGAACGCTTCCATCGGTAAGAGAAATCACCTCGTGGACTTTGAAATGGCGCTTCTAACATTGCATAGACAACCTTGATGCGGAATTAGAAAAGTTCATGAAAAAATATTTTATGAAGGAGGTAAAGGAGAAACAACGCGCTAATGAAATAGAACGGGGGATAGAAGAGTTTGGACCAGGCTATACACGGTCTGAATGCAGCGTTATGTAAGAGATGGAACTAATGAACATGAGATTTTTTAGTCTTTTTATGAAATATTGACCTCTGCGGTCCTGTGATACCAGCAAATATGCATCAACTACAAATATTCTTTATATGCGGTGTATATATATCTATACAAAAGCATTAATGTTTTTTAATGTTTTAATTTCATATTCTTCCTGTGTCATTCTTTCCCCCTTGGCATTTGATATCTGCTAAATATGCATGACTGGTGTGTAGCTTCACATGGAACTCAACGGGCATAGCGCATCTCGATTTTGTATGCCGTCTTGTATCGCTATCTATCATCTGTATTGACGCCTTCGTTCGCTGCTCCAAAATTTCCAGCATTACTATTAATGGCCAATCTCGAGCAAAACCCAAGCCAACTGTTTTCAAGCAATGCTTACGGCCTCAGCCGCTGCCAGGGCTTTTTGGAAAAGCTGCTGCAGCTCTTCAGTCTCCTCTAATCCCACGCTGACGCGAACAAGATCCGGATCTACGCCATACTGAGCAGCCCAATCCAATTCCTGGTAGTGTGCCAATAAGACATAGGGAGAGCAGAGGGTGAAGTTGGTTCCCAAGCTCGGTCCTTTCGCAGTGTCCATGTGATCATAGAATTCTTGAGCCTGCTGTGGGTGGGTGAATACGATCGAGAGCAAGCCTCCATAGCCACCATCGGGAAGGCGGACCGCTTCGTAATTGGGTTTTGAAGGATTATACTTTGGGTAGTACACGTCCTTGACAGTAGAATTGACTCTCAAAATTTCGCATATTGCTTCGGCATTGGTGTTAATGCGTTTCACTCTGTTGGCAAAATCGCGGCTGTTCCTCTCCATAAAAAGGATGTCCTCGGGCCAGTACGTGTTTTCGTAAATCTGTTCCTCAAAGGCTTTCTTGAGCGGATGGTAGTGTCTGCCTTCTGGGTTCAGGACGGTACACCCACCCATAACGTTTGAGCCGCCCGAAAAGATCTTTGTAAGGCTACTGACGACAATGTCGGCATACTGAAGAACATTGACGTTTGCAAATGTGCCTATTGTCTCATCGACGACGACGGCAAAGTTGAATTCATCGGCTAGCTTGCGAATGCGTTTGAGGTCTGGGCAAGTAAGCAGCGGGTTTCCTGGGAACTCAACAAAGAGTGCCAGGAAGCGCTGTCCATCCTTTAGGAGGCGCTCTAGGTCGTCGAGTTCCTCTGACGATGCATGGCCATAAAAGACGCAGCCAGGCCCAAACTTTTGTATAATTTTGAGTGTGTCGACGTAAGGAAATCCAAAACTTATACTCTTGTATGCGCCCAGGGTGGCTAAGAGGGCACGGTGAGCGTTGAAAATGGCATTCATGCCGCAAGGGTATAGCAGCACATCCGTCTCGTCGAGAGACTCCATGCCACGACTGTTTGATTTGGCATCCAGCTTTGCTTCATCATTCATATCGGCCTCGCCAGAGAGAGAGCCTGCAATTCTTCTGCGGATGGCTGATTTTGCCTTGGCCACTTGAGTGAGGTCCAGGTTTCTGCCGAAGCGCTCCTCAAGGAAGCGAAAGCTCTCATTTGCTTCCTCGGGAATCTCAGAAGATGGTGCAACAGCCTTGGCTTCTGAGCTGTTTGTGTGAGTACCACCGGCAGCGGCCGTACGCGAATATCGCTTTGGGCCTCGGATCAATTTCTCCGGGGGTGTATGTGACTGCTGCTCTTTGACTGCAACAAGCTGCCCGTGCTTGAAAAGTTCATGAGAAAACTCAGCCCGTCGACTTGAAACGCCATCGCCAGTGTGCTGCCAATACTGCTTTGCTACCGGGAAAGACTCTTGCGGGAAGATGACACCAGAGATGGTGGGCGACAGCTGCTTCAGCAGCGGAGAAATATCCTTGGACGTATCCAAAGCAAGGTCAACTACAGAGAGTTGCCCAGAGAGTTGCCCAGAGCTTTGCCCAGACAGCCGTTGGCGCATGAAATCGAGACATCTTCGGGCAGCGCTGGCCGTGGCAAAAAGCATGGCCCGCTGGCCAGGGCGACCAAAAGCCGCTGCAACGTCTCGAGCAAATGCATCAATGCTCTTGTGGACGAAGAATCTAGAAAAGGTCAGAGACTGAGAACAAGCTTGACCTTGATCAACGTCACTCACCGAGGGTATCCCGTGACCATGCGGCTCGTCACCCAATCTTGGCCTTCTTCATAGCCGATGTTGGCTTGCCACGTGGGTAGCGAGACGCTGACTGCCTATAATGATGGCTGCAGTGTCAGTAGCTCGTCTCATCATTGCAGCAATACAAGAGTCCAAAAGCAACGCACATGAGCAGTGTCCTGGGGGATAGATTCGCCCAGCGGAATGACAGGCATTGTGGAAGAAACAGGCGCCTCCGAGTTTTGGCCAATTTCAGGCGTTGAAGAGGGCAGTTTTGGGTGCTGCCTGTCTTTACAGCTATAAGTAGAGATTTCCGAATTTGCTTGAGACGAGGTCTTCTATATAACTCACTCGGCCTAAAGATCGGAACAAATTAGATATGACCCTATGAAATGAGTCATTAGATTTATATGAAAACCTGCTGCCCACTTGCAACGGTATAACTACAGTAGTTCGAATAATTCGATTTCGATTACGATAACCAACACTTTTTAAATCAATAAATGCAACGTATGCATCATTTTGTCAATCTCGCTGCTCTCTCTACGGTGTGCGCCAAGTCAAAGTTTTATGCACGTCACTTACTGTACTAGCACACTGTACTTGGGATGCTGTAGAGGGACATTAAAGTTTACCTCTATTTGTTCTATAAGCGTGCAAAATAAATACGCGTACCTAATCAAAGCATGCAGCATCCTATAGGCCGTGATCGAGACCTACTAGTAGCAGTAGAAGATATAGCATGCTATTGCTATTCCTTCCGGCGCAAGATCCAAGGCTCCTTGCCAGGCTGAACCGCCCTGTCGCGCATGGAGGGGCGGAGCAGCTCCTTGTGATGTCATTTCGCAACCCCACTGTGGTATTTAAGCTACCCATCGCCAGCTGCGCGACAGCCTCGTGGATGATTTCGAGCCAGCCAAGCGCCGTGCAGCCTTTTTGTCCCAGTTACAACCCAGAAATAGCAACAATCATATCGATATAGCCATGGCCAGCTACAGAAACACCCCCCTGTACGGCGGAGCGATCACCTGCGACCTGCCAAAGCACTTCGCAGACGTAAGGTGCGCAAAACTTGCGACTCAACCCCGCGGCGCAATCGCATTCATGGCCCTGTACCTGTACTAATCGAACATCCATTTTTGCAGCAAGCTGAGACAGGTTCCCGACAACCAGGAGGTATGGATCGATAAAGATGGATTCACAAGCATCATCTTTGATATCTCAGAGCGCGTTGGCGGTCCTGGTTCGAGCCCCGAGATCGACGGCCGTGCCATGACCACACATCTGGAAGACATGGTCGGATCGGAAATCGATACAGTGAAGATCTGGAACACCGCCGAGACTGAATTCACAAAAATGAGCGAGTATGACAAATCAAACCCTTCCCGATGCGCTCCATTTCTCTCCATTCACTGCGAAATAGCTGCCCGCTAACGAAATATACAACCTGATGTAGCCTGAAACACCCCTCATATACCCTCATCGCGACACAGACACCCAAACTCCCCTCCAACGGCTTAAACTCGGCACCCGACTTCACAGCCATCACCATGACGCTCCTCCGTCTTGAAGAGCAAAAGACTGACATACTCATCACCATCAACGTCCCCCACATTAAAGGCGAGTACGATGCCGAAGAGGTCGACCTGGAGCTGGGCAAGCAGGGCAAGCTCATCGGCGACGCAGTGGAGATTGCAGCACGCATTTGGGAAACCTTTGTGATTAAGGACTGGGATCTCTTCCACGGAGCTTGAAGCGTTTAATGAAAATGTAAATGAATAGTATACCAAAGATATGCATAGGCTTGACAGACAAGGCCGCCATGTGCATCTATCTACTTATATGCTTGTTTTTTCTTGAAAAATAAGTAAGCGCTGTCATTATAGTTTTAGACCTATCTATCAACGTTTGCAAATTTATATACGCGGAGCGTTCATAGGAATATACAATCATCAGCAGAAGCAATTTTCCTATACCAATAATACCGCTGCCGCTATGATCGCATTACTGCTGTATCGAAATGCGCGCGAGCTTAGTATCATGCTGCACCCACTTTAGCCCGCTATAGCGTCCTCGAGGTGTTCTTTTTCCTGATTGGACACAATGGTCGGATCAACCTCGGCATCTCATTCTTTGCTGTTTGACACTTTATCCAGCGCCAATCGCAAAGCCGAGACCCACCCAGGAATGATTTTCGAGACCATGATGGATGGCTAGCATTGCCTGCCAATTGTTCACATCGCCTTCGCAATATCAAAATGTCCTCACAGGTTGCAAAGGCCGCCCGTCGGGTGACCCACGAGCTCCATGGCATAGTTGTATCTGCTGGTCTGATGCAAAAAACGGTAAAGGTCCGAGTCGGTGGTCAACGATGGAACAAAATCATCAACAAGGTGTGTATATATATGTGCGAATCTACTACACTTCATTTTCCTCAACTAACCCGGCCAAAAGTGGTTTGCAGACCCCAAGCACTATCTCGTGCACGACCCCAACTCCTCCTTGCGTACTGGCGATGTCGTTTCCATTGTTCCCGGCTGGCCGACATCAAAACATAAGCGTCACGTCGTCAAGAACATCATTGCGCCGTACGGAACTCCAACCGAGGAGAGACCACCGATTCCCACATTAGAAGAGCGGATTGCTGAGCGGGAGGCCCAGCAAGCTGCCAAAAGAGAACGCAGGGCACGCACCGAGGGGGAACAGAAAGAGTAACATGACGGGGAACACGACACGATAAAGACACCACACAAGATGAAATAAACCACGAATCCGAATTGGCAAAATGCAACAAGGCTGTATGAATAGATCGGGCAGCTTCTTTCCCAAGAGGCGCCCTTACATTGTTTAATAGCAAAGGGACACTCAAAAGCTGCTCCCACCAAATGAGTCAGAGTCTAGCAATATAGAGCTCATGAACAACTCCCGCGCTTCGATCGTCGACTGGATTTGACGAAGCTCGCACGCTGCAGCCGCTACTTAATAACGTCTTGATCCTGTATCGCTGTAATTTTGCATGTATCGCTCAAAGCAGAAAAGGGCTGTTTGTATGCTGTATCTGGGTGCGCATGTGCAGCTCAGCTCAGATCAGCTCAGATCAACCACCGCGCTCTCCGAATTTTTCGGCCCATTCTTCATATTCCCGTATGCCTTTCTTGTCCACACTTGGTCGAATGGACTTTAAGCTTAGCTCAAAATCTGAAATATCAATGGGCCGTATTTCCTCCTTTGCCATGTATAAGAGGGCTTCCCCTAGAGATCTCAATGGTCCCATGGCCGCATCTTTAGCAAGAGACGTAATATCAGATCCCGAAAATCCTATTGAGCAGCTATTAGCTGACCGATCCAGAAAGGCGACAGAGACAGGACTTACCATCTGTTTGCTGTACGAGGTTTTCTATTTCCATATCCGACAAGCTGTGATTTTGTTGCCGTAGCAGTGTTCTCAATTGTGTCTCTCGTGTCTGTGGCTCTGGTAGTGGAATGTATTGTCGGCGCACGAATCGTCGCCGCGCAGCCTCGTCTATGGCCCATGGTAAATTCGTAGCAGCCAGCACCAAGACCCGTTGGGCATCGCTACGCTTGTTCCCTTTACCAGTCGTCTCTCGACCAGCCGCAGCTTGTTGGAGCTCACTCCACTGGATAAGGAACTCCGTCTTGATTCTTCTTGTAGATTCGTGTTCGCCTGACCCAGATCGTTGCGACAATAGCGAATCGATTTCGTCAACAAATATGATACTAGGGGCGAGAACTTTGGCAAGACCAAAAAGGGCCCTGACTAGTTTCTCCGACTCTCCTAGATATTTGCTCGTTAAGCTACTGGCAGAGATGGAGAAGAAAGTAGATTTAGATTCGGTGGCTACTGCGCGTGCCAGCATTGTTTTTCCAGTACCTGGCGGTCCGAACAGGAGCATTCCACGAGCTGGCTCACGTAGGCCCATGAACAAGTCAGGTCGTAGAAATGGATAGACTACTGTCTCCCGCAGAGAATTCTTGGCCACTTCCAAGCCCGCAATATCGTCCCAGTGGACTTCGTCTCCTTGGACAACAATGTCATTGAGGATTTGCTTGGCCGCACCCTCATCTATACCGGGTGGCAGGTTCTTCAGGATTTCTGCCTTGGTCCTTGCACCAAATGTCTTATCGCTTGGGCGTTCTCTCGTTATGCTGGAATTTCGTTGTCCTCCAGGGGTCCCAGCATTGTTACTAGTGGAAGCTTTCACGCTGCCTCTTTTACTCTGAATCGACATTTCTTCAGAAACTGGGGGCTTCCGAGGCATCGTATGTTGTTCTGATTTACTCGGTGTTTGGTACAATATGGAGGGTTCTTGATGGGTTGATGTAGAGGTCAGAGCGCTTGATGCTGCGCTAATAGACAAACCCGAAGGCTGTGGGAGACGGGATTCATCATACGGAGGAACCACGCTCCATTTCTTAGGCGATGTACGCGGAGTTTTCACGTCATATGATAGTACTGATTTTTGCGAACTAGGTGAATTTCGTTCGAGTGATGGGCGCGGAGAAGGGCGCGGAGAAGGGCGTGGGGAGGGACTTGATTTTGAGCGCCCTTCAATGGGATAAGGCCGTAGGAGGTTGTCTCGGGCTCCTAGAGATCCTGAGGATCCCCAGGCTATAGTTGCAGCCAAGCTTGATCCATCTACCACAGGCTTGCTCGACCGGCGAGCAGTAGGTGATTGATCATTCTGTTTCTTTGATCGAAGTGTAGTCCTCAAAGTGCGCTTTTCGGGACTTGTGCCGCGGCTTGACCTGTCACCTCTCGCGTCTGGTGAATCTAGGGATCTCCCATCAAGACGCGGACGTGTAGATTCGGTAGGGGTACTGCGAATCCTCCGAATCACTTCTTCAGATGACGTCATTGCATCCAGAGATGCTCTTGAAGGGAAGACGGGACGTGAAAGCTCGGAATATGTTACAGCTGGAATGGTGCCGTCTCCAATGGTCCCTGTGGCCTGGCTGGTGCTGCCGCTGGCTTCTCCGGGGGGAAATGGAGTCGTTATAGTCGGTCGAGACGAGACTGTCCTCCCGAGACAGTTTCAGGGCTTCCAAGAGATCAATTCGTTCTTTGCATTGCAGCTCTAGCTCTTTCAGCGCATCGATCAAGACAGTGTCGGAGCTGGTATATGATTCAGAGACTCTCGGTGCGCTGGACGACGCGTAGTATTCGTTTATGCGTCGAAGAGCGGCTTTCCAATATCGAGTGGCTTCGCCTTCATCGCCCTAGTTCAAACGAATGAGCACGAGTCGGGAAAATAAAGCCATCAGTATGTGAAGCTGGCGACGATGCATCATCTTACCTGGCCCTCATAGTAAACCGCTGTTGAGCAACTGAGGTAGCTGTTATCGTAGGTCTTCTGAAGGGCAGTAATATCTTTATTGCTGAGCATTGCATGAGTGGAGCGTCGAAATCCCAGGTGCGTGCGTGGTGAACCGGCTAAATGTGATTGTCGTGCTTGCGTTGTAACAAACGACGTCGCAGAAATACGGGCGGTCCAACTAGTTACGCCGAAATAGGTGCTGGGGAGAATTTGAGTGACATGCGACAGGCCTTACGCAGCACCGACGCAGCGGGCGCTTCCCGGAAGGCGTAATTGATGGGTCTTATCCAGGCGCCCTGCTTTCCATATCTTAGTGCTTTGATGCAATAGGCTGTGTAAAACTCCGCGAAAGGCACTGCCAGCCTTAGCGCAGACCTGCCGCAGCGCGGCTAACTCGCTGCTAATAGTACCCATCTGATGTCCATGGTATCACCTACCTACCTACCTATCTAAACATCCATCAATTCAAAGCATATATGTACTACATATTTATAAAATACTGTCTATTATAATTGAATCACGCCAGGCTCTAGGATATTCCAATCGTTTTAGCTTGGTGTAATAATAGCAGTGGAATCAATCGTGAGCGGCATAAGCTACCTATATAAACCCAGTAGTACTATATAGAATTTCAAATATCCCGCTATTATATCGTTTTTTATGAATGTGTTAACCAACCATCAGGTGAGCGTAGCATTTACATGCTCAACCCAAACAACGCTTAATATACATCCAAATAAAGTTCTGTTTGATGAAAACATCTCTATATCAAGAGCTGCTTCCAACTCCCCCTACCAGCTCTATCGGTGCGGACCCTGCTCCGCGGTTGCTTGTAGGCAAAACGCCAAATCTTCCGTACGTCTTCTGATCAACGCTGACATAGTGCGGTAATATCGCAAGGAGGTTCAAGCGAGACTCGACCCATCGAAGCGCCCATTCCGGAGGGGCAAGCAGCTTTACATAGCCAAGGCCAGCTACGAAGGAGAGAGCATGTGTTAGCAGTCAAATCGATAGCACATGGGTGGTTTCACTGTACCAATATAGCCAACTCCAACGCCGCAGAGATGGCCCAGTAAACTAGTGCTTGGCATCAATGCAGCCACAACCACTATCATAAGCAATGGTGTAGTCCAGGTAGGGAGCTGGTATGTTCCAATGACCAGATACGGGTTCGTCTTGTATGTTCGGATTGCCTCCATGCCCAAAAGCAAAAACACCCACATGCTACCCAACGAATTCTGATATTAGCAGCCAGTCCCCAAGACTAGGAATATCCGAATGGCTGGGTATTTCTTACCTAGCGCCCATAACAGCATTATTAGCTCTAAGGACGAGAATCTCAATCAGGAGATACAAAACCGCAGGAATCGTGGTTAGAGCTGCTTCCGTTAGATCAATGGCACACAAGCAGAATGCATATTGTTATCCATACGTCCAAAAAAGAGTGCCAGTGTCGTCAGGGTTCCATATTCGCTTTCGAATCGTTCCATCAACGGCGTCAATGCAATAGCGTTAAGGAGGGCATGGATGAAGTTCAGGTGAATGAGAGGAAAGGTGTTCAGCCGATATCCTAAAACATCATTAGATCATCCGCAAGCCAACTCGTCATCTGCTCGGGGCACATTGGTTACCTGACGCAAAAGAGATCTTGTCCGGGATCAGAGAGCCCCAGACCCGGACATCCCAGAGACCGGGCAGGGTAGCCAGCCAGAAACATGCTATGCTAAGGAGGATAGCACGGGTAAATAAAGGCAAGCGAAAGAGGTATGATCTTGCCCTCTGGGTGCTGAAGCCTTGAATACTCGGCATCGCTGCTCGTGCGCCGGTCGATTCGTCTCCAGCATCCGGCACTTGGAAGACGGTACAGAGTTGGCACAATTGCGCCCAGAAAGCGACCCAGTAAATTAGTAGGCAGAGATCAGGTAAGCCTCGTTGCGCTAGCTCGGGCCAGCGAAGGCAGTATGAATTCGCCCTACCAAGAAATGAAATTTTATTATAATAATTTCAGTATATTTATACTAATGAGAAATATTTAAAATCAAATTATTAGATGGTTTAGATTTGGAATCAAAATATCTATATTTATATAAACGTTATTTTGCTTGCTTTTTTAATAACAAAAAAAAAATACATAGCCAAGTGCAGTCCCCCTTGATGCCTTAGAAAGTTGGCGTAGCGTAAGGCAGAAAATACCACATCCGGACCGGTAGTTAACCAATTGGAGATCTACTATCAATCGCACCCAAGGTCTTTTCAAGGCGACAATCACCCAACATGACGACGCGACAAGCTGCTCTGTTAGTATCTACACCAATCAGACTCACGACCGTTTGCGAATTCGATTCTAATCACTAGTCACCCGCTTCTAGGTCGCTGTACCGTCGCTCGTTGAAGCTTGCGTTGGACTGGGCTGTCCATCGCCATCTATGGCGAGGCCAAGCGCTCTATATTCGATCTCTATTTGAGGCCAACAGGCAGGTCTCAGACCCTCGCCAACAGAGGGTCAGTACATTCTCCCCTCCATCTCGATCGACAACCGGCATTAATTGTGCCATAGGCGTTACTGGCAGAGACAGAAAAGTTACTAGAGAGCTGGAAGCACCCAGACCCGTATATTCCGCCAACAGCCCCGGGAGGTGAGACTGCACGTACAATCCGCATTGGGCGGCAGAAGCTAACTGATCAGGATCCAAATTCGAACGAAACCTTCCTTGTCCGATTCTAGACCGTGAGTCAACGCCCTTCTACGACTGCTACGCCTGTAACACCTGTAACGCCTGCTAATCGTTTTGACAGCCCCTCCTCATCGAGCAGACCATCATTAAGGCCTCAGCTTGCGCCAAACACAGACCTCCAGTACATAGCAAAATATAATCAAAATTTCCCAATAAAATAAAGGTTCAAGCTTGAGGAAGGGTGTGAATGTGATATGTCAATTAGCAAGAAAAGGGATCAAGAATATATATATATACTCAAATCAGGGAGTACAGGACTGTAATCTAGAATTTTCTGAAGAAATTAAGAGCTCCGTTTTCTTCACTCGAAAACCAATGAATTATTTCTACTTTTATCAAATAGGCAGCGAGATCTTATATTGCTATCCCTGGTAGTATTCAGCTACTGAGTACTTGGCGAGGCGTGATGTAATAAGGCGCATACAGAGCCCCTCCTGCAAAATGTCACTAATACTTCTTATACCGGCTGCCGCGATTCTGATCCCTTCAACCAAGACCTTTACTCTTGCAGCCCCCAATTCATAGCCTGCATTTCTCATTTCAATCGCCAACCCATCACAGTGAAAATGGCATCGTGTATTTTCTGCCGTATTATCAAAGGTTCGTTCCGGGGAAGGCGTTTACCAAACCATGCAGCCACTTAGAAAAGCTACCCCTCTCTTACAGCTTCTTGCGGTATACTGACTGCGTGTTCTACCAGGGGAGATTCCGTCTTTCAAGCTGTTTGAAAGCGAGAAGACGTTGGCTTTTCTCGATGTCGGGCCCCTCAGCAAGGGCCACGCTGTAAATTCTCTTCTTGCCTGGCTGGAACAATCACTGTAAATTTCTAACATTACGACTTTCATCCAGCTTGTCATCCCCAAGTTCCATGGCGCAAAGCTCGCTGATATCCCCGATGATCAGCTCTCTGAGATTCTGGTAACACACCCGTGCTGTTCTGTTCTTTGGTTTGATTTATCCCTACTTACCAGATATGCCCATCCAACAGCCTACTCTCAAGAAGCTAGCGGTAGCTTCTGGAGCAACCGATTACAACATTCTTCAGAATAACGGAACCATCGCTCACCAGCAGGTGCATCATGTAAGCATTACTACCACTTTGAGATTCTTGGGTGAAGGCAAAGCTAACTTTGATTGAAACAGGTTCACTTTCACATGGTATGATGGTCTACGCTGGCCGCAGCAAAGCATCCTAGTCCCCCATACTAACTCTTCACTAGATCCCGAAGCCAAATGAGACAGAGGGCCTTGGCATCAGCTGGCCTACGACCTCTGGCGATATGGAAAAGCTCAAAGCACTTTCCGAGGAGATCAAGTCCAGGATGTAAATTTTGGCTACACGGTAGCACTGGTCTAACCTGCACATCGGCTTGGGTCTAGGCCAGTGGGAATATGATGCTATGGTTTGCCCAAGAGACATGGGAAGTGAAAGCATTGTGCAATATGTCTATCCTCCATAGATACCGTATACAGTGCCCCAGTCTATCCAAACATTTATTCATCTTGGCATCCGTAGCTGTCTCTTTAGTCTACATCGTCGGCTGATGTTTCTAGATTGCCTTTCCCATCAGAGGCCGGGGGATCGTACCATCTCGCCACAGCAGCACCTTGCAATATCCCCTGTCTATCGTAGAGGGATCGCGCGCGCACGTACGGGTCCAGCTGCCAGTAGTTTTCCCTGAGCTGCGTCGCCAGCTGGCCCCTCTTGTCGGCGATTTCTTTGCTGTCGCCCTTGTCTATCCACTGCATAGTCACTTCTTCGTAATCCTTCATCAGCTTTTCTCTGACTCCAATGAGTTGTCCCCTGGTCTCGGTATCCTTCATCGCATCATTTTCGCCCGCGACGGGCTCTACATATTTGTACTCCCAGTCTTCGTCGCCTCCAAGCTCTTTGAGGACATGTGCAGGCTCGATGAACTCTTGCAAGTCTTTCTTGTTATTTGTGAAGTGGACTTTGGCTGCCACAACGGGATCTAACCAGCCGCGAATGATCTTCCAAATTCCTACGCCACAAGTCAGTTTCTTTTCTATCCTTCAAGAGCAGTTCATCTTCATACCTTGAAATATCCAAGGTGCGTTGTGGACGAGGACAGCTCCAAGGGATTCAGGGTAGTTGGCTTCAAAGCACTTGATCATAAACTTGACAGGGGTGTAATCCATGTTCGCCATGGAAAACCCTGTCATATCAAACACGACAGTCTACCCAGTACCGTTAGTAAATTTTCTCCAAAGTACATCCTGCCCGTCAGTCCATAGAATAGAATGGCTTACAGCTGTGTCCACAGGAGGTCTCAACACCATTCTCGCAGTCTCAATCAGGAAGACGGTGCATCGCTCCAGACTCTCTTCGCAATGCTCTCCCTGGTGGTGAAGGCGCACTCGGACAACACAAATTGGCCGGCCCTGCTTGTCCACTCCGTGCAAGAAACTCTTACCCATTCGGAGCTGCGCCAAAAAGTCTTCACCAACCTTCTTAGCGTCGCCCTTGCCATTCTGCGCATCCAAAAGAGCTCCCTCTTCTCCATTCTTCATGATATCCTCGTCCACTTTCATCTCAGTATGCCTCCAGCTCATAGTAGACACCAGCATAACCAGAGCCTTCTCCACATCCCACTTGCGGGCTCGAAGGAACCGCAAAGCGAGGGCGTCGGGGTGGTCATGCTTTACCATGGCCCAGTACGTCTCGCGAATGATTTCAGGACTGTGGCTCGCAAGCACCTCTTGGAAGTGCTTGTTTTGGCCATACTTGTCGTCGTCAGCCTCGCTCGCCGAAGGCTTGTCAGCCTTTCTCTTAAAGACGCCGAAGCGCTTCCTCTTCCCGTCTGCTTCCGCTGCTTCCGGCTTTCCACGGGATGTCGCATCAGCGCCGGCAGAGCCAGTCTCTTCAGCAGCAACGCCGCAGATCTGGAACAAAGCTTGCCACAGCTGGCGCAGCTTCTCTTCCTGCTCTGGGGTGAGGTTGCCCACGTGCCCCGGTGCGATTTGGGTTGACATGCTGTCAGAAAGCGAGGCGATGGCCAGAGTATCTTTTAAATCGGTGGTAGTTGCCGTAGTCGCAATCGCAGGATGTTCGCGCAAATCTATTGTCGCAGCGCAAGAGATGGCGACAACAGCCAGAAGAACTACGACACCGGTAGTATATGTAAAGCCACTACGAAGGTCGACGCTATCGCTCGTCCGGCTCGTTCTGCGCAAAGGTGAAGGGACGGCGCTATGAGGGTCTCGTGAGGCTGTTCTTTGAGCCGGGTGATCGCAAGTGTAAGTGCTTGAGACGGCCTGCTTGATCTCACGTGCCCGCGATGTAAACGCGCGAGAGTCAATTGAACTTCCAGACGAGGCTGCAATCGATAGGCGCGGCGTGGAGAATTTCGTGCCCTTCTGCGATGCTAGTGCGAAAAGCCGCGATGCGCCAGATGTCACTTCCAAGCACTGCCTTGCGGGAGGCCTCATGTGCGAATCGGTGATTTGCTCGCAGTTGTGCGGACTTGTGAGAAGGACTGCGGGAGGCTCATTTATCCCGAGATCCAGCGCAATGCGGAGCAAATAACATTAGAGAGTCGTATTCTGCAGTCTAAACCGCTAATGCCTGCTAGGTACATGGCAGATCGCCGATAAACACCCAGGCAGTAAGTACCGGAGAGAATTAGCATATTTTAGACCTTAAGTCAGCCTCAAGTGGTTACCTGGGGATTCTAGGCTAAGTAATACCAAAGCAATGCTTCCTGTACCGTACTTTCAGCTTGGTAAGTGGTAATTGCTAGTGTGAAATAGAAATCAAGTGTAAAAATCCAAAAAAAAAAAAAAAAAAATAAGCACATCTAGAACAATCTTTTTTTTTCTTCTAGGCTCTAGGCTCTAGTATTATATATTCTCTCTCCCTTGTAAATACATATACATATATGCCTCGCAAAATATTTATAGCTCATCCAGGACGTGGATGTACTTCTTGTCTTCCCTCTTCTCCTTCTCTGTGGCCGGGGGGAGATCGTAGTAGTTGGAGCTTCGGAATCCTTGCTGCACCGGAAGTTAGATACCCAGTCGCTTGCCATATATCATTTAGCATCACTTACCAAGTAGTGGTATGTAAAGTTGGCAATGTCGCCGGGCTCGATACCAAGATCGCTGAATGTGCTGGCTTCAGGGTCAATAACCTGATCAATGAACTCCCGCTCAACCTCGTCCGCGGAGATGGTATGCCACCACAAGGCGTCGTTGAGAACTTTCGCTACTGGTTTCAGAATTGCCTTGGGCACATTAATGTGTCGCCTCTTCTTGAAGATTTCCTTGTCTACCAAGGCTGCAATCTCCGCCAAGCTGTATTGCTTAGGTCCATAGAGCTCAAATGTCTTGCCAGCGGTGGAGTCGTCGTACAGCATCTTCTCCAGGGCAGCGCCCACGTCGATAGACTGCGAATATGTCAGTAAGGTTACGAAATAGCCATTTTTAATGGTATCTTTCTCAACGACTTACGTGGACTGGCCAGAACTTCTCCTGCATGTTATTGGCCGTAAACAGGTTCAGCACCGAAGCAAGCTTCAGCAGGAGGTTATCTTCGAAGCCAAAAACGGGTGCTGGTCGCACAATTGTTGTCTCGGGGAAGATGCTTCTGGCAACAAGTTCACCTCGTCCCTATAGCAGGGTATTTTAGCATGACCCGGTACTTTTCCTGCGAATTCCAGCTCTAAGCATACCTTGGTCGCAAAGAACTCGGATGGTGAGTTGACGTCGGCATTGTGTGACGACACATGAATATATCGGTCAACGTCGTACTTTGCAACAGCTTCGGCGATACGCTCGGTTCCCTCCACATGCACGTCCTCCAGAGTGAAGTTCCTATCAAAGTTTAGTAGGATTCTTCATGATAGGGATTGTTGGTCTGTCGCCCGTACTTTGTAGGATAATCTCGTCCAATCAGGTTGTAAACAACGTCCGAGTGCCTAACACTTGCTTCAATAGAAGCGGTATTGCGAAGATCGTGCTCCTACATCCAGATCAGAAACAAGTCGTCGGGTGTATCGGGGGGGGGCAGTCATACAACAAAAATAACGCGGCCGAGATCACCAGTGAGCTTCAAGTGTCGCTTTGTCATTTCTTCGCGGAAGGGGACGACAACGGTACATCCTTGGCGGGCTGAAGAAAGGGATTAGGTCGGCTGTACGCACTCCAACACCTGAATCTGCGGGAAACATACCAAGGCGGTTCACAATGTATCGACCCAGTTGACCCGTTGCGCCGAATACCGTCGCGGTATGGCCTATGTCGGTTAGCTGTCGAGCTTCGAGTGGGCAGTTGTGTGTTCGCACCTCCCAGGGAAGATCTAAAAAGAATAATGTTAATTGGATTCTCTCAATGTATCAGCTGCGGGCATCGCTTACCGGCCACCCTCTGATCGTAGAATAGTTTTGCCAGTTCGTGTGATGGCAACATCTGATAGGGATCGCTTGCCGCTGGCGCCGGCGGAGATGGAGCAGCGGAGAGCTCTCCGAGAGAGCAGGGTGAGCATCATTCTGGCCGGTTCAACAGCAGGGAGCAGCTGGTGAGGTCGTTGGGCTGGCCAATTCGAGATCTTGCTGATGCTCTATATTGTCCCTGCCCACCAAGACCAGACAGTTGAAGCGGCATGCCGAAATAGTGCATTTCATTACTCTTGCGAGCTAGTCTAAATGTAGACTAGGGCTGCGTGTAGTGCTTCGTTGTTTGGTTTTTCCGCTAGGCACAGTCTACAAATGAAGGGGATACGGAGTACAAAGAGCAAGAGTGAAGCAACCCAGGATCGGCACTGTGGTTTTGCTGTAAACGATAAAGACAAAGCTGCAACCATACCTGTATGAGTCGGCAGACGTGCCTGTTTATACGATAAGAAAAAAAACAAATTCTTCTGTTTCCTTCTATCCTCCGTCCTCATTTGAGTACCAACAGCTTGGCCAGTACCGATTGAAAGGCAGCTGAGATCAGGCAAGTAACTTGAAGTGTCTAGGCTGTTGTTTTTAAATGGAGACGCATCATCGCACCCAATGCCAAACGCTGACTTGCCAATAGCACTAATACCTGTACGGAGTACATCCCAAGCGTCTCTACGAATATTTCTCTTTGAGCGTGTCACTCGTTTAGCATCTTAGTCTACTGGCCGGGGTAGATGCCATCCCACCCACAGCATACCATGCAGACTGTTGGCGCTGACTGATTTCCATCAGTTCCAAGATGAAGCCACGCAAGCGTGCCTTGCAGAAGCAACGAAATGGTTGGCAGCAGTCGTCTGGTAGCAGACATTCCACGCCATCCAACGGTATGTCCTCGCGAAGAACCAAGCCCGTATCAGCTGGGCACACAATTAACTAGAGCCTCTTCCAGTAATCTTTACCCTGCTCGATGAAGCTCGACAGACATCAAGCCATGATACTTCATTCTGGAGCCAAAACACACAACTTCGAAAGAAGCCTGTGGCATTCGTTAGCTCTGGCTCTCACGATCCGTTGACCTCGCCGCAAGTCGAATCAGAGGAAACGGAAGATTCGAAAAAGTCTACCGAAACGCCTGCGGCCGCAAATGAAGAACCACCGCAACCAGATGATGTCAGCTCTAGCGAAGAAGTAATCGTTTTTAAGGGCCGAAATCACATGAAGCGGAAACCCCAAGCGCCTGAGATAGCTCAAACGGCTCCTGAGGGTCTTCAAACTCCTGAGGCAACGCGAGTCCCCGAAGAAATACAAATTCCCCAAGAGACGCAGACTCCTGAGGAAACAGAGACCCCCGAAACAACGCAGACCCCTGAAGCAACGCAGACCCCTGAAACAACGCATATTCCTGAGGCAGCGTATAATCCTGAGGCAGCGCATAGTCCTGAAGCATCCCACAATCTCAAGGCAACTCATGCTCAGGAGATTACACTCACGTCCATACAGACTGAAATCCGAGCGGTTGAAAGAGAGCTATCCAATGAACCGAGAGAGCCTCGTACCCAGGACAACGAAGCAAGCAAAGAGGGGGTGCGAGATGAAGATGAGGAAGATTCTGATGGCCTTTTTTGGCCCAAGAAGAAGTCAAATAAGTCACGGGGACGACAGAAATGGGGACAAGACTCCGAAGAGGATGCCATACTCGCCGATTACATTGCCAACATGCGTCAAAATGGGGAGATGATGGGCGAAACATCTGAAGAAGATTCGGGAAGCTCGAGCAGTGACGACGCTGGAGACCACCTGTCGGCGCCCTCAGGCCTCAAAGATGAGGAAAACGTCGATATATATTCGGAGGCAGAATATCAGCCTCAAAAGTCACTGTTCGATGAACCTGATGATGATTTACATAAACGCGAATCACACTCCATCCCTCGCCCATCGTCACAAGAGAAGCTCAAGGGGAAAGCCGCAATCAAAGGCCCCGCGGGCACTTTCATGCATTCTTTCACCGAGGTTGAATATCTCGAGGAACAAGGGGACTTCGACTTTATGGACTGGGAACGACCTAGCGTAAGGCGAAAAGGGGGCAAAGCGAGACGTCTACTTCTAGGCTCAGATATCGATTCGGATCTGGAAGACAGACTGCAAGCCGCCTACAGCAATGATCGGCAGAGGAAGGCTCAACGTAAGAGGGAGAGGGAAGAGTTGCGAGCGACAGGGATGCTTGGCAATAGAAGCCAGCCAGACCTCCTAGCCAAGTACCGGACAGGCATCACAGCAGGCGAAGCTGTGGATGAAATAAAAACGTTCCTTGCCGGACCTCAACAAACGCACGTATAACACAACCCTGTCAAAGGATACCCACTTTACTGACTATTTACCAGATTAAATCTACCGCCGATGGATAAGCGAACAAGGAAAATGATCCATGAGCTAGCAAATAAGTTTAGCATCAAATCCAAGTCAGTTGGTGCTGAAAGTCAACGTCGGCCAATTCTACAAAAGACAAAAAAGACGACATATAGAGAAGCTGCTTTTGACCAGGCATTGTCGCGAGTTAAACGGCATTATTCTTCTCAGCCAGGAGGCGGGGGCGGAGGTGGAGGCGGAGGCGGAGGCAGATCTAAAAACAAACAGCAATCATCGTCAGGTCGGCATAATCTAGCCAGCTACCAGGATGGTGAGGTCATCGGCGCATCTGCCCCGGAATTGGGAACGGAAAATCGCGGTCGAACCATGTTGGAGAAAATGGGATGGAGTACTGGAACGCCTCTGGGAACGAGTGACAATCAAGGTATACTTCATCCTGTAAGCCAGACAATGAAACGAACCCGAGCAGGACTTGGACAGTAGACATAGACATGTGTTTTAGGAGATTCTGTAATTGTTGATGCAGAAAATTTAAAATAGCATAATGTGCAGAAACCATTGCTTCGAGATATCCTCGATAGCTATTGTACAACCGCAAACCCCATTGACCGTGAAGACATTGCCCCCATAAAGCAAACCATCCGTAACGCATTAAGAGATCCCAAAGGCGAAACACAATCACCTGTAGTCTCGAGTAAAGACACTAAAGTCACGCAAACAAAAACCCAAGTTTTTCAGATACGAAATCAGAACTAGTCATCGTCATGACCCCGCTTATTTCGTCGATGAAGAGTACTTGGTAACGGCCTTGGTGCCCTCGGAGACGGCGTGCTTGGCCAGTTCACCCGGCAGGATCAGTCGGACGGATGTCTGGATCTCTCGGGAAGAGATTGTGGACTTCTTGTTGTAGGCAGCCAGCTTGGAAGCCTCGGAAGCAACACGCTCGAAGATATCTAATGAAGTTAGAAAAGGAATACTTGATGAAATGAGACGCGATTGGAGCTTACCGTTGACGAACGAGTTCAGGATGGACATGGCACGGTTGGAGATACCAGTGTCGGGGTGGACCTGCTTGAGGACTAGAAACCAAAAGTTAGTATTAGAAAACAAGAAAAAAAAGTTGCAAAGTAAAAAGCAAATAAGGTAAACAAACCCTTGTAGATGTAGGAGCTGTAGGTCTCCTTGCGAGTCTTTGATCGCTTCTTCTTGTCGCCAGAAGCGGCGGTCTTCTTGCCGGCATCCTTCTTCTCGGGAGCCTTGCTGGCAGTTGAGGGGGCCTTGGCGGCGGGCTTCTTGTCGGCAGCTTTGGGAGGCATTTTTGAAGATGAATTAAAAATCGAGTGAAATCTAAGAAGGTTGGATAATCAAAAGGGCAAAATGGCGGGCTGGCAGCGGGTGATGATGGAAAAAGTGAATGGTGCGGGAAAGAGGTCTTGGGGATGAGCTGGGCTTTTGTAGCTGGGAACGCGTTGGTGCAAGTGGGTTACTGATTTGGCTGGGAAGCCAAAGTCGCCAGGCGTGGCGCGAGCAAAAAAGGGTCGCGCGTGCACGCCCCCCCTCCGTGCGTGTGGTTTTGTTTCTTTGCTGCCTTTTTGGCTGCTGGCGGCGCTAGGCCTTTTTTGTGGCAGAGTAATAAAGCAGGAAAAAAAAAAAAAAAAAAAAGTTGGCTGACTACTGGTACAGGTAGCGCGGTATCTTGGGCACGTTCCAGGTACTGGCGAAGTACCCCTTGCTCCAGCACAGCTATGTCGCGCTAGGCGGTTCGCGGCAAGGCGTGCTCAGTCGCAATCACGGCTTGCTGAGCCAAGTGCGACGGGGCCGAGTGCCTGCGATTGCCTCGCTGGACCGGGGGTCTGTATTTTGGCTCCCAGTCGCGTCGATTTTTTTTTGTTATTCTTTTTTCGAGGACTTCTTTTTCTCCAGCGCGCCATGTGATTGGCCAGATCTGTTCTTTTTTATCTCTCCAAGCCTTTCACCCCACCAAGTCCCCTTCCAGCTGAGGACCGGTACGTATTCAGTACCATTTTCCCCTCTTGCGATTGGGCGGCTTGTGATGTACCTCCCGCCTTTCGCCCTGCGCGCCGTGCCACCACACCGCCCGTTGAAAGAGCGGCCTTGATGGCCTTATCAGCTTCAGCCAGCCTACCCTGTAATCTAGAATAGAATCGCACTTTGAATGATTTCAGCGTAAATATCTGTATTTCCTCCAGCTATAGTCATTTTGGTTTTCAACTTGTTGTTTTTTATCTTCAAATTAGTAGAATACGCTGCAGCTTGCGGAGACGTAGGGGTAGAACAGCGTGCAATGCCGTTGTGCATGAACGCGTTGCTCAATTTTAGACGAGAGAACAAAAACAACAAAGCAATCTGAAATGATACTGTTCTGACCATACACTATGGCTTCACATTACCCACTATGAACAATACTAGTACCACTAAGCAAACTTACAGTGGATATAAAAAACGCTTATTGCATCCGCACGATCTGCGCGTATCTTTCAAAATATCTGGCGATGGCTGGATACCGAGTACACGAGATTACATAACTCGAACCAGAGCAATGAAGCTCAGCGTGCTATTCCATGGCCAGTCACTACAATCAGCAGACAGAGCTCAGGACTCAGCAGTGTTATCTGGTCGTCCAATAGACAGCCCTCATTTAAACCAAGGCAGGACTTTCGCAGGCAGCATCCCATTCTGCACCGTGATGTATAGAAATTGGACCAATCAAAGAGCATAAAATAATTGATGCACATGTTGCTTTTCTACAAGGGTGAATACTACTACTACTACCAACCAGGCAGTGTATTTTATACAGCACAGGTGCTGAGCGTCACTTGGGATCCGAGAATGAGGCACCAGAAAATTGCAATACTGTAATCCAGCGCGTTGCTGCTTGCTGCTATCATCAGTGGCGTGTCCAGCAGCAGCCACACTGAGGCTATCATGTAGCGCGGATGTGGAAGCGAGCGTGGAGAAGAGCAGGAGAAGTCGCTGAGTGCCGGCTCCAAAAGTGATGTACCGCCAAGGTACCTGGAGCGAGCACTTAGCTGCATGAGCCTTGTATCCATTTCCGCTGTACTTTGCTTGTTCACACCCCCCCGCAATTGCGATGGCAGTTTGTTGTGCTCGGAACACGTCTAATTTTCCCAAACAAGACTAGCGCTTGAGCTGCCGCAGAGGGAGGGTGATTGGTGATCGCGCGCGCTGAGCACCAAAAACTACTTAACTGAGATTCCCCCCCGCCGAATTCAATCCTCTTCATTTACACTGTCTCTCAACTATCCACGCTGCACGATTACCATTCCAACGTTCATCTCTTTTCTCGCCCAACCCTTCGAGTTTTTTTCTCGTTAATTTACCACATACAACTTATTTCAAAATGACTGGCGGCGGCAAATCTGGTGGCAAGGCCTCTGGCTCCAAGAACTCCCAGTCGTAAGTAAACTCGATTGACGCGATTCACGCGTCTGTTTCCATCACATTACTTGGACATAGCAAGTCTGACTCCATCGCAGCCGTTCTTCCAAGGCGGGTCTTGCTTTCCCCGTTGGTCGTGTCCACCGTCTTCTGCGAAAGGGCAACTACGCTCAGCGTGTCGGTGCCGGTGCTCCCGTCTACCTGGCCGCTGTCCTCGAGTACCTCGCTGCCGAAATTCTCGAGCTGGCTGGCAACGCCGCTCGCGACAACAAGAAGACCCGTATCATCCCCCGTCACCTTCAGCTCGCCATCCGAAACGATGAGGAGTTGAACAAGCTGCTGGGACACGTCACCATCGCACAGGGTGGTGTTCTGCCCAACATTCACCAGAGTAAGACGCGTGGCAAATCAAAACAAATCACATGGACGCTAACATTTCATAGACCTGCTCCCCAAGAAGACATCGGGTAAGGCTGGCAAGGGCTCCAGCCAAGAATTGTAATTTCTGCCTGTCGTTTTTGCTGCTTTCTTTCGAGGTCGTTTTGGTTGTCATAAAGGGGTCCAGGGATAAGGTTTTCGGTTGCTTTTGTACGTCTGGGTTGTACATTAATCCCCCACGGCTATGATCAATGAATCAATTAGGGTTTTTTCGATGCACTTCAAAATCATTTAACCATTTATTTTACATACTGTTCCAACTGCAAGTGAGGTATCAATGTACAAACATGGTGTGGCGCGTCTGAAGTTGGGGATTCCATGATGCAATACAGCATAGCTTCAACGACACATGCTTGACAAGCGTTATATATCCTTTTTCACTGTAGCCTTCCGTCTTTGCAAGAGATTGAAGAAAGAAACAAATAACTTCAAATGATATCCAAAACTTTGCCATTTGTCAATTGAATTGAGTTGATATTTTTTCATTTCAAAATATATTACATGTGGCATTTTGTATTCATCAGTTTCCAATGTCTTGCTTGAACATTGAATTGAAGCCCCGCACGCCTTTTTGCTCCGATAGCTATTTGGAGCTCCAGTATTTCTTAGCAGCATTCTTTATTAGCTAATGCTAGCAGCCGAACTGCCTATAACTAGCGTTTTACTACCAGACTCAGTTTAACACTTGAACGTGGCTGGCGGAACTGCCTAGCACAGGTATACCCGTGTCTCAAATCGTCCTACCTCTCTATCAAAGTCGTTCGACAATAGCTGAGCGGCTTGCGTGGCTTTGGGCGGTGAATTCGCGATTAAGCCGATCTCCATTCCAGCTAAATTTCACACGTCTCACATTCCCTGACAACTTACCTTCGCTCTAATTCAATCTTTTTGTGTTTCAAAACCGGGTTTCGAAACTTGGTGTCCTTTCCTTGTGCACGGCTTGACATGCGTTAAGCACCATGATGGCCACCGACAATGATTCCTCCCGCCAACAGGCGCAGGATGTGGGCGGAAGCAAATCCCTGCCTCTGATGTCCCGCGACGAAATCGAGGACTTGATTGCCAACGGACGACATATCATCATTCACCGCGGATATGTCTTGAAGCTTGATGCATGGCTCAAATACCACCCGGGAGGTGCCAAGTCCATCATGCACTTGGTTGGTCGAGATGGAACTGACTGGGTGGATGTGTATGTGAACCATGCCTCAAGCGGACACTCGCTACGTTGATATAGACTGCTAATGCTTCATTGTTACAGTCTACATTCCGAAGAAGCAAAACAGAAAATGCCGCGGTACCGCATCGGACGAATTGAGGGCTCCTGGCTGAACTTCAGACCACCTATCCAGGGCGGCGTCTTTCGGACCATGGCGGAAATCGAAGCGGATCGTAGCAAAGGCAACTACAATGCCGCGGCCGGAGACGATGCCAGCTCGTCCAGCTCTCGAGCCCCTTCGCCGGTATTTGATGTTGATGCGGGAGCGCTGCGGGGTCGAAAGACTGCCGCTGGAAGTGGATTGGCGAGATCAGGATCAATGTCATCGAATTCAACCACAGACAAGGCGCCGCTTGACGGCATGTCTTATCTAGACACTGTCACTCGCGAGCACATTCGCCTTGACCTGGAGGCTTATCCTGCTGTCGACGAAGCGACACAAGCCAACATTGTCGTCAAATACCGTGAACTGCACCAAAGGATCATCGATGCTGGCCTCTACAAGACCAACTATTCCGCGTACGGCTGGGAATGCCTGCGATACTTTTCTCTCTTCTTTACGATGCTAATCACCCTTCACTATGGCTACTATGTTATCAGCGCCTTGTCTCTTGGCTTCATGTGGCACCAGCTGGTTTTCACGGCTCACGATGCTGCTCACATGGGTATTACGCACAATTACTATGTCGACACGTTTATTGGAATATTCATTGCCGATTTTGTTGGCGGCCTCTCCCTCGGCTGGTGGAAGCACAACCACAACGTTCACCACATTGTGACGAATGCTCCTGAACACGACCCTGATATCGAGCACATGCCTCTTTTTGCCGTTTCTCACCGGCTCTTGGGTGATCTACGTTCTACTTTTTACGAACGGGTTATGAAATTCGATGCTGCGGCGAAAATCCTGTTGCGTATCCAACCCTGGACCTACTACCCGTTCTTGGCATTTGGCCGTTTCAATCTCTATGTTCTATCATGGGACTTTATCATCAACGGAAAGGGACCTCGGAAAGGCCAGGCTGCAAAGCACCGGTGGATCGAGCTGATCGGTCAGCTGTTTTTCTGGACTTGGTTTGGCTATGGCATTGTGTACAAATCGATACCCGATGGCTGGTCGCGTTTTGTTTTCGTCATGGTGAGCCATATTGCGTCGTCTCCCCTGCATGTGCAGATTGTGCTCTCACATTTCGCCATGAGCACTGCCGACTTGGGGCCGCAGGAGTCGTTCCCGCAGATGATGCTCAGGACAACAATGGACGTTGACTGCCCTCCGTGGCTGGACTTTGTTCACGGAGGCCTGCAGTTCCAAGCCATCCACCACATGTTCCCTCGCCTGCCACGTCATAACTTGCGCGAGGCACAGAAAATGATTATCGAATTTTGCAAAGACGTGGGCATTCCCTACGCATATTATGGATTTTCAAGAGCCAATGGCCAAGTCATTGGCAGGCTTGCAGAGGTCGCTCAACAAGCCGCCATCTTTTCCAAGTGTCAAGAAACTATCACCAAGACAAAGAATTTTGATATCTAGATTTTAAAACGCACATAGATGTATAGAGCTAGTATGTACCTTGCTATGGATAAAAGACAGAGCGATGCATAGAACTGAAGCTGTGGAAAATAATTTGGGATATTTTTGCAATTTTGCATGAGCTGTTATGCTATTTGAGTAGAATGAAAATTGATTTATTTTCTTTCAGAAAACATTAGACATCTTTATCACCGCTGCTATTAAGACGAGGAATATGGGTTTGACGACGAACTAAGCGGCCAATTTACTAGCAGCGAGTGTACTTATAAGGTACTTAGCTGAGGTAGAATCACTAGCTTTTAAGCGAATTATATACATGATGATCCACTGATATCATGTACTATCATGTACTTTTTAAGAAAAACTGACATACGCGGTGCCATGTTCGCAGCATCATCAAGTGAGTGCATAATTTTTTTCTTCTTTGCCATTCTCTTTACGTGCACCCCGCCCTCGCCCCAATCTTGACAAAATAAACAACATCAAGAAAGTTAAAAAGAAGAAGAGCAAGAAAAACGGGTTTAAAAAGGATAAAAGATGTCTGACAGCGATGACGAACCTATGTAAATATACAATCTCAATCTTTTCCTCTTCCTCCACACGCTTTCGTCTTCAAAGCTGACTAGAAAAAAAAAACCACCACACCAGCACCCTTTCAGCCCACGCCTTGGCCGCATTGAAATCTTTCGAAGCCGAAAAAGACGAGCATCAGGCCAAGTTTCAGAGACTCAAGGATGAGGCGGAGAGCAATGCGCTTTTGTCCATTGATGCCTTTTCAGAAGATTGGAATGAGTCTCAGTTTTGGGTACGTTGAACACACACACACACACACACACACACACACTCTCTCTCTCTCTCTCTTCTCTCCTCTGCGTGTATCTTCTTACCTGTACATGGTGTGTTTTACACCTCATTCCAAGACAAGGCATCTTTTGCCGTTGTACTCCTCATTTGGAAACATGATTTGCATTTTGTCTTTTTTCTTCTTCTTCTAAATAGTTGTGCTTGTTCTTGACTTTCGAGTCCCTAGCTAACACTAAAGAAATATCTCCCTCTCCACATATAGTACTCAGAGGATACCGCGAATAAGCTGGCAACAGAGCTTCTTAGAGATGCCACAAGCGACATGACAATCGGCGTCGTCTCAGCCCCGAGCGTTTTCGTTGCACTCAAGAACATGCTGGTAAGCGAAATCACATATGCCACACTAGACATCTCAGAGTTTGGAAACCCTTGGAGGCATAAGATTCTCTTGATAGCTTCTGGGAAAAAGAAGATTGCTGACGCGAGCCATTCTCTATCTTCTCCAGCGAGATCGAAGTGACGATGAAAAGCCAAAATTGGTCCTCCTAGAACACGACAACCGGTTTGGCGTCTTTTCAGAATTTTACTTCTATGACTTCCAGCAGCCAGTCAAATTGCCAGGTATGATGCCAACATTTGCTATAAAAAGATGCTATATCTTGAATGATATATGTATATTTAGTCCTTTGAGAGCCTGGAATAACCAAATTGTGCCACGCAGGTCATCTCAAAGGGTCTATTGACAGAGTCATATGTGATCCGCCCTTCCTAAGCGAAGATTGCCAGACCAAAGGTATGTATACCCTTCTCAGCGCGTCTTCTTGGGATTTTGTAAAACTAACGATGCTCATCTCCATAGCCGCCTTGACTGTACGCTGGCTACTCAAGCCCAAAAACGCCGATACGCTGCCTCGGCTCATCGTCTGCACTGGAGAGCGAATGGAGGATCTGATTCTCAAGCTCTACAAGGCACTCGGAATAAAGACGGCTGCTTTTGAGCCCAAACATACAAGGGGTCTCAGCAACGAATTCTACTGCTACGCCAATTTTGAGTGCCCAAACTGGAACTGGCGATAAGGCGGAGATGGTGTAGAAAACGTCTTCTTAAAAAGAATATACTTTTCTTGACAAAAACAGGTGCACGCATATTCGGATGTGATTTTGAGCAGTACGGATAGGACGAATGCTGTACTGACTTTGCCACAAATCTCGATTGATGGATGTATTGCCATCTACTAGCTTCATTGTGTCCAAATTCATTATTCATCCCGTACCCAAAGGTGGTAGGTATCGTGTAGCACATTATTTGATATATTATACAACAATGCTTCAGCTTAAGCCAGTGATCGAATTATGTAGAATAGCAAATATGCCTGGGCCCCAAGCACATCTGATACCTTGGCCAACTCTACCTTGTGATCGTTGAATTTGAACCACTGATATCGTCAGTTGAAAAGAAAACACACAGAGAATACATCAAGGGATGCAAGCCGTACCTGGTCTCCAACTCGGCAATATGACACATAGTGTCCTGTCTCAATCTCGCCAACGTGAACAACGACGCTCAAAAGATCATATGTGCATGATCTCTCCAATTCCATATTCTCGCGACTATCACGACTGCGAGCACGATTGGTGTAGGGAAGCATATTTAGCTGTAGTGGAAAACGGACAGTGTTGTCAATCTTGGAGGCAGATCGGTCGTGTTTCCCCTGTTTCATCTCGAATCTCTATTATGTTGGAATTAATACCCGAGTCTATCCACCAAGGGATAAACAACTTACCTTGAGTTGGACAGACAGCACGTTTGGTAGGCGTTTAATGTTGGTATATCTTCGTGCCTGCTGTATTGATGCGCAGCTGTGGCACCTGTACTCGCACTTGTCCGACTTGACATACTCCTCGTCCAAGCAGTCGTTCAGTGTCAGCGCAGGCAGCTTCTGTCCCGTCTTCTTGGCTCGTCTCTGTGCCAAAGTATCGACGCCTAGACTGAGATCTAGGAACGATTGGACAGCATGTGTCTGGCCGCCACAATTCTGGCATGTTGTGGTTGTTTGCATTTTGCCGTAGAATGTTTGATGGATAATGCAACTGCATGTGTGCTCACTTCCACTCTGTGGCCTTTTGCCGTCGCCGTTTCGCTCGTGCAATTCTTCTGCCAGAAATTGGAAAAACTCATGGGCATCCTGCTCCTTGGTCGTGACGAGATTCTCAAAAGCCTTCTTCTCCGAAATCCAAAATCCAGAGAGGATACTGGCCGCTGTATAGCCATTGGTACTTTCCAGAGCATAGAAATCCTGGAACATGTCATCCATAGCACAGCTTAGGCAGTACGGGATGCTACAGTCGCCGCTCTGGTGTCCGTCGCTAAGATAAAAATTGCGCAGGAGAGGATTGTGGAGGAAGCTCTGAAGCACGACGTTCTGGTAGCAGGTTGCCCCTGCGTTGTAGATGCCACGAAGTCCACTTGCGCGGCATGATGCAGCGACTGTGTTGGCCGAGATGAGGCGAGGATCCTCTTTTCCCGAGTCTGCAAATAGTTCGTCGTGCTTTCGTTTTCGGTTCACTAAGATGACATGTCAGGTAAAGGGAGATTATCAAATGGCGGTCATATGGAGGAAAGGCTTCGTTAAACGATATCAGCTCAACACGAACGTACTTGAAAATGTCCCAGTTCCTATCTTTCGCACTCTGAGCTCCTCAAACGTAGGGTCCCAAACAAAGTCATCACATATCTGACAATAGAGTGAGCCGTTGCGAGAGTCAACGTCTGTACTTGTAAGTAAGTAAACCAAAAAACTGCAATGGCAGTATCAAGGTGACCACATCAAGAAGCCGTCACATACAGAATCGATGTAGTTTTTCGGTCCCATGGTCTAGTCGATCGGCTTCCTCCACCGTCACAGGACATTGTAGACATAGATAATTCGAGGTGAGCGAAGTAACGGGTCGGCCTTCCGGGTTCGTTGACGTCTGGGGAATGATGGGGCTTGTGTCGAAGATTCCTCGAAGTATCATCTTGTAATGAGCTATGGAGCTGTTCATAACTTCTTGGCTCTGCGAAAGAAGGAGCTGGACATGCTCTGGAAGCAAGGTCAGCACATGTAGTCTTTTGTTGGTTTATTTGACGCATTCGACGCACCGCAGCCGAATACTGGATTGCCCGGCGAGGGAGATTTGATCTTTGCATTTTTGGGCGATGCGGGAGTCGCTGGTCGAGCGGACATGGCGACTGTATGGGAATGGATATGATGGGATCTCGGCTCTCTCTCTCTCTCCCTCTCTCTCTATCTGTTCGACGCGCCAATCGACGTAGGCCGAGATATGGTCTGCAAAGAGGCTGAACAATCAAGAACCTCTGCGTCCTGTGTGGATGGTCGTCGAGTATAATCGTAAAATACTGGTATGAATTGCTGGAATAAGGTGGCGGAGAAGCCTTGTTGAGCAGAAAAAGGGTATCGATCGGTGCAGGTAAGACGTAATAATCCAAGACTGGATCCGGGGTCGCACGCGCTGTGCCTTGGGAAGAGCCGCTGTAGCGTATCCGCAGATCGCATAGCGTGCGCTATAATAGAGTGCGTGCCTTGCCTTAGTAGCCTGCGTTATACTTTGCTAGCGGCCAATAACATGGTGTGTATTGGCACTTTTTGGGGGTAATTTCAAAGGGGCCTTGTTGATGTGCTGGAACGGCTGCTTGGATGAATATTTTGAATAGGTGAGCGCATACGAATATATATATCTTGTCTAAATGTACGGACATTCTGTAGCAGCGGCAGCAGTGATGCTACGGGCTATCAAAAATTGACGCCAATATCATGTGGTTCTTAATCCCCAGCGCTACCCCGGCCTAGTAAATCCGCCTTTGTCATCATGCTTAGGTGCTAATGCTACAGTAGCGGTAGATAAACCACCGCGCAGCCTTATCTCGTAAATTCTCAAGCTTATTATTTTTTATAAGTCAATTATTATTCTTCCCCATTCTCGGTGAAAAGAAAACAATGCCCCAAGACTCAACCCAAAGCCAGCAGGCCTTCTCGGCCCTCTACCTCCAGAGAGTGACGCAAGAGCTCTCCGAGGACCTGGACAAAGTTCGCAACGCCGACGACTTCAAGGTCGAATCCGTGCCGTTTCTTGTCCACGCGCTACAGCAGGGCGCCCAGCAATTCTCAGCCTCGCAGCAGGGCGCGGTTCTCAAGACCTCTGAGAGCCGTCAAGGCTGAACTTTTCCGGTGCAGAATTGACGTTTGCTGTCCCTCTTATACACACACACACTCTCTCGTCACGGTAAATTTCTCTACGAGGTGGTATCTTATCAGCGATAAGTCTTGATTCGCAGCTAACGCTTTGGACGCAAGATACCCTATAGAGCCGGAAAAAGCTCACATATATATTCATCGCATAGCGTGTCTTGCGTGCTTAAACAGCATGGAACAATATCGGGAGCATTGGTTATTTGGCTATTGGATTTTGTATTGAAAATATGAAGAATAATGATTCCTTACTTGTGCTACACATTAACTTTTCAACGTAATACCCCATAAAAGAAAAATTACGCCAGGGAAAATAGATGGAAATACGAATATGCCATGAACTCATATCTCCTCGACGAAATGTCAGATTTAGATGTCATATTTGCGATTGAAAGTCTAGGCCTGAAAGTCTAGGCCAATGCTTCGTCATCAAATGCATTACATCCCTGCGTCTCCTCTCATAAAACTATCTACTAGATCTATAAACGAACGTGTGGTATCATCAAAGCTAAAAGTAACCGATTCGCCTCCAAGTATATGTATGAAAGGGTATCTATAATTAGAGAAAAAAAGGAAAAAAAAAAAGGAAAAAAAAAAGCCGTTGCACCAATGCCGTATAGAATGTGAAGATTTTGCTTTTCCAAGCACTGCGAATTTAGGGCCGGATTGATCAACCAAAAATAAGCATCGTTTCAGCACCGAAACCGGGCATTGGGTCTCGGTACTAGGTGTTTTGTATGTTGAACATCAACACTGTGTATAGCGAGTAGGATCAGGATCTCCTTGGAAGAAGAGAAACAGTCAAATTAGGCATAGGCCGGCGTCCGAGATTTGCGCTCCTTGCGAACGGCCCATCCCTTGAGAGCTAGAACAAGAAGCTCCCACGCCATAAACAAGCCCGTCGCGCCCAGCACTATCGTGTAGAGGGGCATAGCATCGATCTTGTAATGGAGCATGCCTTTGACGGTATCGGCGCTCTGCTACAGTTAGTTTCCGCTCATATAAAGAAATGGACAAAATCGTTACACTTACACTATACATGAAAATAATACCACCGGCAATGAGGCCAAATGAAGCCAGAAGCTCAGTTGGCGGTCGCGATGGGTGAACCGACTTTGGCGGCTTCACCCACATAATGACATATGTGAGCATTCGGGCACATGCAGCGCCAAACAGCAAATCGCCCCACTGCTTGTGAACCATGGTGCCAGTGCCTGTAGTCTGAGTGTGTCCGCCCATCATGATGCCGAGGAAGAGGATGATGAGAGCCGGAATGGGGTTGCTGGAGAACTCATAAGTCGCAGGAGGCTCAAGGGTTGCGCGCTCTTCATCGGACGGCTCGACTTGGTTGTCGATTGTCACCATTGTGTTTAGCAAGTCCCTCATTCGCGTGGATTCAACAAGTAAGCCGGCCTATCGCAGGGTCAGTAAGTAAGACTGCCAAAGAGAAGGAGATGCAGTTAATCGCATTCGGGTGACGCTTACCGAACCACCTCCAAGGAAAAGAACGGTGATGGAGAGATGCTCCAGATCGCTGGGCCTCCAGACGCCATCTCGGCTGCCCAGGTGTTCCAAAAAGATGTTTGTGGCGCCGTAAAAGGTAATGAGGCCGCTCTCGACGAATTCTGCAGACGGAGCCCAGCGCTGGCCAGCTCTTCTCTGGCGACGCAGATTCCATGACCAGCCCGACTCGTAGAAGCTTCCCGCCCAGCGACCCAGAGTCAGGAGACCCATCCAGAAGAAGATGCCTCCCTTGATCCAGTGAGCAAGTCCACTGAAAATCGCAGAGCCCTCCTAAGAAGAAAAGATCAGTATTTGTTTCTCAGGGAAGAATAAAAAGGGCACAACGCACAAAAAGTCGTCCATAGGTGGCAATTCCAGAAGTATACGCGATAAAGCCAAAGGGCAGAATGATGCGGTCCACGACCTTGTATCCAAAGTCGATGTACTTCCAGACCTTGGAAGACAAGACCTTGATTGCCATCAACGTCGTCTTGCTCTGCGGCTTCGCCTCGGGCATGGGCATGATCGGGCCATCGAAATCATCCTCCTCGTCCAGCTCCTTGTTGAACGTGGACATGGGCTGGTGCTCATGGTCGCCGAGCGTCGAGATGGAGTTGCTGCGCAGAGACTCGGTGGTCGGCTCAGAGCCCTGGCCGCTGTCGTTGGACAGGCGATCGCCGTAGTAGGTGCCCCTAGCCTCCGGGGCGTCTGTGGGCAGCGGGATGAAGGAGCGGCGCTCTTCGGCTAGCTCGCTGTCGGCGCCCTTGAGGGCCCCGCCCACGCGCCGGAGCAGGCTGACCACGACCTGCGCCGAGATGACCCAGGTAATGATCCAGCCAATGCGGTGGTGGGCGTTGTTTGGGAACAGATCCGGCGTCGAGGCGTTGTAGATGGTGCCCAGGATCAGGCCCAGCGCATTGGTGCCCAGGAAGACAAACTGCGCGGGCAGGACGTAGCGGGACTTGGCCAGCGACAAGAAGACGGCTTAAACAAGGTCGTGTTAGCACAGACTCTGCGTTTCTGAGAGCTCCATCGGCGGGGGCCAGGCGCAAGATATGACATACCAACGGGCAGCAACATCACCCAGGCCAGTGTCATGAGTGCAATGTGGGCAAGCATGAGCTGGCGGTGCTCCGGATGCGCAAAGTAGGTGGGAGGATACTCGGTGTCGTCTGGCGGAGCGTCGTCCATCTCCATCTCGCCTCCATGGCGGCGGCCATTGGCAGCTATCACGGGAAGCGCAAAGCTCAAGCCAAGCACCGCAATGCCGGCGAGTCTACTGCCGAACGCAGCTGATTTCATGGGTGTAGCTGGCTGTACAGCTCGTTGTTCTCTCCAACGATATTAAAGGAGTATAGGATCTAGGAACGAGAGACGGAGAGTCGTTTCGTTTAAGCGGCAGCGCCGTGTGATGCGAAAGCTTTACAATCAACCGACAGCAAAAAGCTCTGCGCGCGCAGAGACCTCAGGGTGACAATCAAGGCGTATAGACAAGATACATATATGGACCACCTCACTCAGCGACCAGAGCGAGATATGGCTTTTCGACGTGAGAAGAGAGTACGCAGACTGCTGCGACCAAGAGGAAGACGGTATACAAGAAAAACTTCAGCTTCATCTACACATGTCATAGGCGGGTGGGTGGCTGGCTTTTAAAAAGACGACTCGACGGCAGCTTAGACAAAGCCGCCCCATCCCGCCGCCAGCGGGACCTGAGCGGCATTGATCTCGGGCTGTGATTGACAATCGTCATATCGGCTGTCAAAGGTCGAGTTACCTTGGTTGTGGGCTGTTGCTGTCGCTGGAAGATGAGGTCGAGCTCCGAGGCTTCCGACGCTCGCGCCTTGCGTGTACTGCTACTTGGGGTGTAGATGCGGTCAGGAAGCGTTCCAGCCTGGCTGCCAAGCTACTAAGGTGGCAGAAGCTCAAGTGGACAAGGCAAGAAAAAAAAAAGACACATCCCCACTAATGGATGCGCCGGGTGGGGTTTCTGTTTCCTCTTTGAGCGAATATCGGGACGGCTGATGGATTGATGTACTGCCGGGTCGCGCCTAAAGAAACTGCCCTCCACCTGTCCGAGGTGTAAGTGGTTGGGTGGTTGGCACGTCTTTTGCCTTGCCCTAGCTGCTGCTGTAGCTACGAGATATCAGCTGTGAGTCAGTCCGGCTACGCTTGCCTGTCCTTGGCCATCACCTGGGAACTGATCTACTGCCATCCTTGGGCCCTCTAGTCCATCACATGTCTCTCCCGTGCAGCGACTGGCTGCTGGCCATTGGGCGCTGGAAGCTGAATGTGCCAAACAGAGCTTGAAAGCTGCGGAAATAGGCAATGGCGGCGGCACCAGCTCCGGCGCAGTGCGATGACGCACTGTCCATGATTCCTGGAGAACCCTGGCGCGGCTCGGCTGCCTGCACGACGACAAGCGACTGCTACTGTACCATGATATGGACATCTTGGGTTTCGACCCGGCAGCGGTAGCAGTACCTAGTCGCAGCCTTGCTAGCGATAACACAAAGACCCAGGCCGATTCCTGGTGGCTTTTCACGCAGCTAGCACTGGTCGTTATTACGGAGCCGACCCGCCTTGAGTCGCAATGCAGAATCATGCAGCATCGCGATGCGCTTCATCGACATGTACCGGTACTCACAACTGAGGCCAGATCCAGGTGAGCTGGCCTCTCGGCGTCTCAGTGCTCGCATAGCATTACCGGCTCCTAGTACGAAATGCCACAACATTGGTTGGGTATGGTAGCCGAGATAGCGGCGCACGGAGTTGTCGCAACTGAACGCGTGTAAGTGAGGTTCATGTTCCAGCTAATACGCAAAGCGCAATACGCAATACGCATGAAGCGTGCACGTATGCCTCCTGTGGCGAGCAAGTATCCAAGACTTGATACTTTTCCTAGCTACCTAAGTAAGAAAAACTCCATCTCCACAGCTATAGTCCCCTTTACATCTCTTTTCTTATTCTTCTCACCTCTCTTCTCTCTTTTTTTTTTTTCTCTCATCGCAGCTTTTATTCGCCGGTGATTCCGGAGCAGAAATCGGATAACGGAGCGCGACCATCGGCTGAGAACCCCACCAAACGCTGTGACGAAATGGCTGGATAGCTGCGAGCTCCCCACCTTCAGGCATCTTGGCGCGCTGGGATTCCGGGACTGATGTGCTGCATGTGGGTTTGGTTTATAAGAGAGGCACAAAGAAAAAAGAAGAATTTGCGACCCTTGCTGCCCACATCGGGTCATATGACGGCACTACCTACTAGGTAGGTGGTGTATTTTGTAATCTGTAACTTGTTCTTCTTATATGCTAAAGTAGTAGCAACTCCTCCTCTTGCGGCTGCTGCTGCAACCGGTGAACTCCTATCCTTTCCTGTTTTCTCCTGGTGTCATCACCCACTGGCCGAGCATCGGAAGCAAAAGGCATCAAATCAATACCTGTGCAATAGCCTTCTAGTGCCCTCGGCTGTATCTCAGCCAAGCCAGATACTCTATTGCTTATTCGGCCTACTACGCAGCGGGTGAGAAAAACGGTTTGCGCCCAGATGCTAGTCTAGCTGGTGACGGCTGATTAAACGATCTCACAGCTACGCCGCCACCTTCATTCTTCTCTTCCTTACATATTAACTACCCCTCCAACCCACATGTTTTCTGCTCCTCTCGTTCGTTTTCGACTACCTATTCCGTACCTTGCTTGTCTTGTCTTGTCCTGTCTGCTTACTGTATCCCTCCGCACGTCTCTTTCTCCGCTCTTGCAGCCTGAAAATCCTTCTTCAACCCACTGCCGGGATGGTGGCGTGACCCCTACCAACGTGGAAAGCCGTGCCGACATCGAATTGTGCGATGAGATGGACAAGGTCCTTCCCCACCGGCCTGCAGGCTACGATTGGCATGGTTAGCCATAGCATCTAAAAATTTCCAACGACTAGCCATATCCTGTAAGCTGCTCGCGGCCCACGAGCAAAATTTCCATCTCGCGCCCGGCATCCCGAGCTCCGCGTGTAAGTAAGAACGAAGTGTCAAGTAATACCCGCGGACATTGCCGCGTTTCGCCCGACAATCTCCATGTCCTTCTCCGTGGCTTGGATTACTAAGGGCCAGGCCGTGGATATTGCGGCTCTGAGAGGAATTTCGTCATCACTTAAAGAGATGCATGGGTTTCCAATAGTTTGAATCTTACTCGTACAGTACAAGAGGTACAGTCCTCGAGCAAAACAAAAGAGCAAATAAGCCTAGCTGCTTTGGGGAGACTTGAATAAGGTAGGTACCTACTTACCTGTAGATGTTTGGCCTTGAACTTTGTAGAAACAGGGTGGCCTTCTTCACTCTTCTCTCTTCACTCTTCTGTCTCAGGGCCTGGATCCAACCACCACGCTGTCTAGTTCTAGTTAGTAGAATACAACCTTGATATACATGCATAAGACCTGCCTACATACAAGTACAAACAATACGCGGATGAGACGCTGAGAGAGGAAAAAGAACGACATTGTGCGCTCCAATCACATTAAACCTATTATTGGGCCATATTGTGCCAGTATTCCGTTATTCCGTTGTTGAAGTGTTACAACATACGACTTTGGGTGACGCTTATTATCATGCTACCTTAGCAGCACACCCTTGTCTAACCAGTAGCTACCCCGGTATTAATTATCGACAAGGAGCTTCTCAAACGTTAGAATAAAGGATTGTTTTCTGCTAAGCAGAGCTCACCCTCCTAGATGGCAAAGTATGTATTAGCTACTTGCCTACTTGCCTGATACCTACCTATGTAGCTTATGCATCTCTACGCAAACGTGGATTTATGAATGCTGCTGGGTCAAGGTGCCTCGGCATACAGCCTATATTCACATGTCTTGTATGCTTGTATTAACTACAACATTTTCTAATTAAAGAGTTTACCGCCATCGTTAGGTAAGGTGTGTAATGTTTGGGAGGAGGAAAAGCTTCTACAGGAGCATTCTCCGGGGGTCTTCAATGTACTCCTTGATCTTGACAAGGAACTGGACGGCTTCCCTTCCATCGAGCAGACGGTGGTCATATGTAAGCGCCAGATACATCATCGGGCGAACCTCCACTTTTCCGTTGACAACCACGGCGCGATCCTTGACGGCGTGGAGACCCAGGACGGCACTCTGGGGCAGGTTGATGATGGGCGTTCCCATCAGCGAGCCAAAGACACCGCCGTTGCTGATAGTAAATGTACCGCCAGCCATATCCTCAATAGTGAGCTTGTTGTCGCGAGCCTAGTTTTCAGTTAGCAAAACCGCCAGTTTGACATGTGGTGCTGCGACTACCAACCTTCTTGCCCATGTCAGCAATGGACTTCTCGATGCTAATCATGTCCATAGACTCGACGTTTCGCACCACGGGGGTAACCAGACCCTTCTCCGTGGCGACGGCAACGCTGATATCGACATAATCGCGGTATACGATGGTGTCGCCTCCGTTGGGACCCTCAATGGAAGCGTTGACGCCGGGAATATCTCGCATGGCCAAAACTGCGGCACGGGAAAAGGCGCTCATGAAACCCAGCTTCACGCCAGTCTTCTTCAGGGTCTCCTCCTTGTAAAGTTTTCGGAACTCCATGATGTTGGACATGTCGACCTCGTTGAAGGTCGTCAGTGAGGCAGCAGTGTTCTGAGACTGCTTGAGGCGCTCGGCAATACGTAGTCGCATACGGTTCATCTTGACCTAAATTGCAACTTTAATTAGACGAGCTCGAGCAAGTACCGGCATGTGTTATCAAAAACTTACACGGCGTTCCTCGCGGTTTCCAGGGGGTTGGGAGAGAGCTTGACGATGCGGCAGGTTCGGGCTGGCTCTTCTTCTGAGGCTGTTCCTCAGGCTTCTTGGGGGACGGCGCAGGTTTCTCGCTCTTGCTCTCGCTGGGCGCAGGTTGTGACTTTGGCTCTTCTGGCTCGGCGGCAGGTTTTGATTCGGAAGCTTGGGGCTTAGACTCCTCCTTGGGCTTCTCTGCCTCTCCTGAAGACTCTGGCTTCTCGCCACCAAGCTCAACACGAACCAAATCCTGGCCCACTGTAACGGTGTCCTCCTCGTTGACGAAGAACTCCTTGATGATACCGGCTTCTGTCGCGTTGACGGCCACATCGATCTGTAGGCGCAAAGGGTGAGAAAACTGGCAGGTCGGGCGTGCAGGGTCAATGGCAGCATACCTTGTCCGTCTCAATGGTGGCAATCTCCTCGTCTACCTCGACGTAGTCGCCGATCGATTTTGAGAACTGCTTGAGAGTGCCCTCAGATATAGACTCGGCCATCACCGGGACCTGGATGATCTTGTCGGCATAGAAGCGCATCAGGCTTGGGAGTCCTTGGCGGAACACAGGAGAAGGACGCAAAGCGCGCATGGGCGCAATGCGGGAGATGGAGGCTATGCTTCGAGACAGCATGATGGGCGAGCTTGGTCGAGCGCAGGATGAGTGAGGTTGTTCACGGGAGACTAGGAGAACGAGAGGTGTTGTTCTGCGTAATTAAAAAATAGTACGTAAATGTACGTATCCTCGGCAGATGCATATCGGGAAAAGAAGGGCCCTACTCTGCAAATGACATAGTGTACGTAGCAAAACAACAATAGCCAGCTAAGAGGGGTTATAATGCTACTAAAACACAATAGACCGTTGTATCAATAGAATTTCTTTACAACTGATATTATATCACATATGCACGTATATATTTAAATTACATTATGAGCTTAACTTAGCATCTCTCTGTGTGGCTTACCTTGGACATAGTGTAGTCACTATAAAACTGAGCTTTATTATGCTTTGTTATTGAACTTCGATAATTGGAAGTCCTTTCCCTTCACAAAATTCTCTAGTCCTGCTAAATCCAGTAGGAGTTTATTGTTCCCTCCGGCCGTAGGCTGTTGGCGGCTGAATTTTTCCGTTGCAGCGGCCGAGACCCCTGGGCTTTTACTAGGCCTAGTACGTCATTCCATTAATTTTTTTTTGCTACCATATTCTTGCCGCGACACTCGTCTAATGAAAGCAGCCTTTGTAGCTGAATCAAGCTTTGCCTTCGTAATGTCTATGTAAAGAAAAAAAAAAAAAAAGGAAAACATCGCATTATAATTCTATTTTTTTTTTGCTCTCCTCTCGCTGTCATGCCGTCCGCAGACGTTGCGGAGCTTCAAAAAAAGCTCTTCAAGCGCATGGGCTTGAGTGTGCCAGAAGACAAACAAAAGGCACCAAGGCGCCCGTTCAAACCGATCAAGGGAAATTTCAGCCAAGTATCGCGTCGGAAAGCTGAAAGAGCGCAAAAAAGGACACAGCACCACCCGAGGCAGGCTATTCCTGCGAAAAAAAAAGCCAATGGGATCAATTCTACTCGCCCAGATAGAAACACACAACGCTCGAAAGGTCCTCCAGCAAAACCAATACCAAGAGACGACGTCCAGAGCGACAACGAGGGCTCTGAAGTACCGACTGACGAGGAAGAAGATGACTTCTCGCGAGAAGTCGAGGATGATGGTGAAAGCGACGGCTCTGAAATTGAAGACGGAGACGACTTTGGCTTAGAAGACGAGAGCGAGGGCGACAGTAATGCCGAGAGCGATGCGGATAGCGGTACCGAGAGCGACGAGGCACAGAGATCATCAAAGTACGAGGGAGTCTCTTCAAGGGTTCGCGAACAATTGGCTCAAGATGATAAGGAAATTGAGGAACTTGAAAAGAAACTACGCATCAAGAAAGGATCTTCATCGCTGCCGAAGTCGTTTAAAGATGATGGGCTCGATGATATTTTGGGCGACGTTGGGGCGGAATCTGAGACAATAGAAGCCGATGACAGTCTCAAAAGAAAGAGGCAGTATGACGACTGGCTAGCTTCAAAAAGGAGAAAAGCAGAGGGTGCTTCAGCTGCCCAGGGTGACTCTGATATGTCAGACGGCTCAGAAGACGAAGACGAAGACGGGTTCGATTTTTCAGACGATGGAAGCGAAAACAACAACCAAGAGGAAGGCTCATCACATCGTACGCATGCCAGGGTGAAGGAAAATCCATATGTAGCTCCGACCACGGGAGCAGTAGTCGCCAAATATGTGCCTCCATCTTTGCGAAAAGCCGCCAACTCAGATTCAGAAATCATCATGCGGCTACAGAAGCAGATCCAGGGTTTGGTGAATCGTCTGACGGAAGCAAATATCCTACAAATTGTCAAATCTGTCGAGGAGCTTTACCAAAACAACGCTCGTGGCGACATAACCGAGATTCTTACAAGTACGCTTTTGGCGCAAATGTACAAGTCTTCAAGTGTCCCAGACCAGTTCTTGGTTCTCACAGGTGGCTTTTCCGCCGCGGTTTACAAAGTGATTGGATCTAGCTTTGGATCCCACCTTACGCAGCAGGTGGTAGTGAGCTTCCAAGGCTCATACAAGAGCATCATGCAGGAAGGGGCTCATTTGGCAGAAATTCCCAAAGAAGCGTCAAACATTCTGGGATATCTCACACAGTTATACTTGTTCGAAGTTGTGAGCTGCAAAATCATCTTTGATTATATGGAGAGACTTCTCTCAGAGTTGAACGAGCTAAACGTTGAGCTCCTTTTACGTATCTGCCGCATGGCGGGCCGCCTTCTTCGGCGTGATGACCCAAATGCGCTCAAGCACGTTACATCCATATTGAACAAGGCAGTTGGCGAAATTGGGCCCGCTAACCTGTCTGTACGTACAAAGTTCATAGTCGAGACGATTAATGATCTTGGTAAGAGCAAACCAAAGGCTCGAGGATTGGATTCTGGTATCGTATCAGATCACGTTCTCCGCATTCGAAAGAAGCTTGGTGAGCTTAAATCACAGTCTCGGAGACTCGATGGTCTCGCACCCATGGGCTTGAGTCTGCAAGACATAGAAAAAGCAGACACACGAGGCAAATGGTGGCTGGTGGGAGCAAGTGTGCCAGCAAAGGAAACATATCAGGATTTGGAAGAGGAGACAAAGTCCGCACCACAAAAGAATGATAAAGATCTGACAGACGACGAGGATATGGACATTGTGCTGCCCGATTACTCGAAGAAGGCTCGCGGCCAAGGCTTTCACACCTCGGCACAAATAGCCATATTTACGGCCCTCATGTCCGCGACAGACTATGAACATGGATATCGGCAATATGCCAACCTCAAGCTGAAAAAAGACGATCAAAATGAGATTGCACGTGTTCTTGTACAATGTGTCGGGAGCGAAGCAAACTACAACGAATACTATGCACTCGTGGGCAAACAAGCCTGCATCAACAACAAGATTAGGTTTGCTTTTCAAGACAGGCTTTGGAGAATCTTCCGGAGCCTTGGCGAGCTTATGTTTGGTGAAGAAGCAGAAGAGGAGGAGACTGCCGACAGTGAAAAGATGAAAGACGAGCGTCGCCTTGGCCATGTGGCCCGTTTCTACGCAACTCTGATATCTAATGGGGCCTTGAACATCAATATATTGAAGCCTTTGCATCTTTCTAGGCTGAACTCCTGGACTCTTGTGTTTGTTGAGCAGCTCATAGTCAGCCTCCTGCAGGCCTGTCGAGGCAGTAACGAGGACAAAGAGAGCGCTAGGGTGGCCAAGATATTTGGCGCGGTGGCAGATGTGCCATCACTTGTGGCCGGCTTGGAGTGGTTTCTTCGAAAGAAGCTACGGAAAAGCAACTTGTTAACGCCACGGGAGGCGAAGAGGCTGGAAAGAGTCAGGGGCAAGGCTGAGGCTACTGTGCAGGCTCAAGCAGCCCGAGAAGTCTAGGGAAACCCAGAGAACTGGTCTCGCCGGGATGTTTACTAGGGTCATACAAATCATGTAATAATAGGAATCACGGATATACCTATATATAGAGTACGTACATAGATTGGTCGCTGCTTGGACGTGCAGGCGGAGTATAATGCCCCTTTTGAAACCAGGTTGCCGAGGATAGGGATGCTCAACGAAAACTGCCAGGAACCAGCGCGACAATTTAAAAAGAGACACTAATATTGTCACCATATTGCCCGGTCTGCCCGGCGAATCCTCGTCCAGCAGTGGCAATTTGCCGAAGCGCAAAGATCTGCCAGGCTGGGCTCCCCCTTCACGGGCGGCCACTGGCCTGTTGATATCATCTCGCTCGGGATTATTGTACTGAGACAGCTAGATGCTCCTTTGTGCCTCTGTTAGGCAACTTCAGCTCTCCGGGGGGCGTCCCGCCTCTAAGCGATCGAGGCCGATTTGCGCCGCTGAACAAGAGGGGTACGCAGCGATACCTCGTGACGACATGTCGAGGGGCAAAAAACGAGGACAAAAAGCTGGAGTCGTGGGGCTGCGCTGCTCGCCCAGCAGCACTGGCTTCAGCGAACGGAGTACCCAGCTAGTATCCTGCTAGTACCGTTTGTTTGCCTGACAGCGCCCAGTCCCCATTGTTCAGGTAATCAAGCGTGGAAACCACGCTGGGACGCAGCGGAGCTTCCCTAAAACCGGCCGGCTCTGCTATAGGCCCAGGCCGATGCACTTCTTTTCGGATCTCCAAACCGTCGACAATCCTCTCCATCAATTCATCACATCGCTCCCAGTAACGGCTGCCCAGCATGCTCGCAAGCCGCCTGATACCCCGAAGTGCCATCCGCACGCTGCCGAGCAGGCAATTGGCGTGAGTGCCCGGCTCCCCTCCAGCAGTCGCTCTATCTGCGATTGTGGAAAATCTCTCGCGTAGCTAACCCGCATCTTTTTTTCGAGCAGGTCTCCCGTCGCCGCGCCAGTTCTGTCACGATGGGGCCGAGGATTCGCCTCTGCTTCTGGTTTGTAGCCCGTATCCTGCCTGCTGCGTGGCTTGCGCAAGATTTGATACACGTGCTGACAGGGGGGACTTTAGAGGAGAAGGATCTGATTATTATCGGTGGTGGTGTTGCCGGATATATTGCAGCTATCAAGGCTGGACAGGAGGGCTTGAAGGTAAGGGGAAAAAAAAATTGAGGCTTTTCACTCCTTCTCTGCCTTGCGCAGTCAAAATCTAGAAACTAACTTGTTGCTGCGAATAGGTTGCTTGCATTGAGAAGCGAGGCACCCTTGGTGGCACCTGTCTGAATGTCGGCTGCATTCCTTCAAAATCTCTGCTCAACAACTCACATCTGTACCACCAAATCCTCCACGACACAAAAAACCGAGGTATTGAGGTCGGCGAGGTCAAGCTGAACCTGCAAAACTTCATGAAAGCCAAGGAAACCTCCGTCAACAGCCTGACCAAGGGCGTGGAGTTCCTCCTGAAGAAGAACGGCGCCGAGTATATTAAGGGTACTGGTTCTTTCATCAACGAGAACGAAATCAAGGTCGACCTCAACGATGGCGGTGAAGCCGTCCTCCGCGGCAAGAACATCCTCATCGCCACCGGTTCTGAGGCTACTCCCTTCCCTGGCCTCACCGTCGACGAGAAGCGCGTCGTCACCAGCACTGGCGCTATTGCTCTGGAGAAGGTCCCCGAGACTATGACTGTCATTGGAGGTGGTATCATTGGTCTCGAGATGGCTTCAGTTTGGTCACGATTGGGATCCAAGGTTACCGTCGTTGAGTTCCTCGGCCAGATCGGTGGACCCGGCATGGATACCGAGATCTCCAAGGCTACCCAGAAGATCCTCAAGAAGCAGGGTATTGAATTCAAGCTCAACACTAAGGTTGTAAGCGGCGATACCTCCGGCGAGCTTGTCAAGCTGGAGATTGACGCTGCCAAGGGCGGCAAGCCTGAGAGCGTAAGTAGCCTACCAAATGGCAGTTATAATATGTTCGAGCAGCATCGGTGCTAACGTGCGTCATAGATGGACTCTGAGGTGGTTCTGGTCGCCATTGGCCGAAGACCCTACACCCAGGGCCTGGGCCTCGAGAACATCGGCCTTGAGCTGGACGAGCGAGGTCGCGTCATCATCGACTCTGAATACCGAACCAAGATCCCCCACATCCGCTGCATCGGTGATGTTACATTTGGACCCATGCTGGCCCACAAGGCCGAGGAGGAGGGCGTTGCCGTCGTCGAGTACATCTCCAAGGGCCACGGCCATGTCAACTACGGATGCATCCCGTCCGTCATGTACACCCACCCCGAAGTCGCCTGGGTTGGCCAGTCAGAGCAGGATCTCAAGAGCCAGAACATCCCCTACAAGATTGGCACTTTCCCCTTCAGCGCCAACTCCCGAGCCAAGACCAACCTCGACTCTGAGGGTCTCGTCAAGATCCTCGCCGATCCCGAGACTGATCGCCTGCTCGGCGCCCACATCGTCGGACCTGGCGCCGGTGAGATGATTGCCGAGGCCACCCTGGCTCTCGAGTACGGTGCCTCCAGCGAGGACATTGCCCGAACCTGCCACGCCCACCCCACTCTGGCTGAGGCTTTCAAGGAGGCCGCCATGGCCACTTACGCCAAGGCCCTGCACTTCTAAGCTGCGTCGTTCTGGTCCAAGTCTAGTGTGGCATGGGGTTGACGAATGAAATGGCATTGTTGGGGGGAAAGCTGTCTTTTCGACCAACAGGCCATCTGTAGCGACAAAACGAGAAAAGGAAAGAAACTAGATAGAAATTGGGGATGCAGCAGCGAAGCATGGCTGCATATCCCAGGGTTGCTAAGGAGGCGAAGCGTCAAACTTAAGCTGGATCTATTTGTAGAGTCACCGAGTTTGTTCATGAGTTGTACAATATTATAAAATAATAAAGCTAAAAAGAAGCCGTATTTACGAACCAGATCACTAGACTCTTCTGATATGGCAAAGCAAAGTAGCACCACACTGATATAGCATGCATAGAACCTGTGGCTGATTGAATAATATATACTGAGTAAATTCATGTATAACTTCGCTTTGTAGCGCTTAGCTATCCATACTATGACAGAGACAAAGAATTCTAACGCTTTAATACCCACGCCTTTCCAAGCGTGTTACCATTTAGAAAAGAAAAGGAAAAAACCAAAACGCCCAAAAAACGCCCCAATTCCAACCCTTCTGAATCCAGATTCTAAGAAAATTGCAAATTGCCCAAAGAATAAGAGTAAGAAAATCCTTCCTCCCGTTCCCCCTTGTAGGATCTAAAAGACCCCTCCCCGGCGGTGATGCTGTGCCTGCCGAAACTGGTTAATCAGTCCAAGCACACCAGCCTCTGGCTCATTGAAGTTAGCCATGCTATTCTCCTTGCTGAGCTCCCTGCCAGGTGACGTCTGCCACATGGATTCTCCGAGCGTGGCTCCGGCTTCGGAGCTGTCGCCTCCCAGTCCAGCTGCATCCGCATCCGCATCAGCCTCATATGGCTCTTCGGGGATTTGTCCATCAGCGCGGTGCGCTCCTCGCGAAGGGCGCGGCTTATGCGGTCCTCTTGCTCCAAAGTTTGTGATGGATGGCTGGTGGCGAGGATCCAACAGCATAGACGCCATAGGGGATGGCTGCGTAATGCTGTGCCCTCCTCTGGGAAACGTGCCCAGTCCAACGGTCCGGCTTCTATTCCTTCCCGTTTCTGTGATTCCTGCTTGAGAAGCTTGCATATCTGCTGCCAGAGTAGGTGAATTCAGATTTGGAAATGCAGGCGGAGGATGGAATGGTTGCTGCGATCCTGGAGGCATATGTCCAGGGATACCAGTCTTTGGATTAATAACGTAGTTGTCGAGGAATCCATAGTAAGATGCAGCCATTTTGCCGTGCTTGGTTGCATAGTAATCCTCACGGACATCCTGAGGAATTCTTTGGCGATCGGGATGGCCTGGTCCCTTTTTGAAGTCAAAGACAGCAAATGAGCAGACGTAGCCCAAGCCGTCTACATGCACCGTGAATTCTCTGAAGAAGTCCACGATCTGATCACTGCATTTGGGTAGTGATAGAAGTAGCAGCAAGGGAGTTGTTATGATGCCCAAGACTTCTTCCAAAAAGATGACCACCTTCATTTTGTAGAGTTCGGAAAACTCCTGCTTGATATCGGTACTATGCAGTCTTCCTTGCCAGTGGTCGGGCATATAATGGGTATATTCAATCACGTTCCTTAGGGCATACTCGGGATTGAATACCATAGACTCTTCAGACACCATGCCTCGAGTGATTGCCCATATGCCTCCAAAAATTCCCAGATAGAACAAAGCAGTTCTATCCTTTGTAATCTCAAATGATAGGAACAGTTCCGAATCTAGCAGCGTGCACACTGCGAGGATTGCAGTGAGAGCTCCGCACATAAATGAGATACTCCGCGCAATTTCCTCCGTCATGCGTTTTGGAAATTGATCAATGTATCGGGTCGCAAATGGAAATGACATGTGAAGTCTCTCGTAAAATATATGAGGCAGCTCGTTGAATTCGCGGAATTTCCATTCGGCGAGTGAGGTGTATTTACGAGCCGCAGCCAGCTTCGGATCTTTTTGATACTCCTGCACATTGTTAATTAGTCATGATTATACGATTTGTTTCGTAGCAAGTGCAGTACTCACATTGTAGTATGTAAAGAAGTAAACGATGATGACATACGCAAGGACAATGGGGGCAAATAGAAGATTCAGAAAGCCAGCAAAGTAAAACCGCTGCTTCAATTTTTGGCTCAAAACTCCCCTTCGTTCAGCACGCAAGAAATCCTGTTGGACTTGACCGAGTTCATTAAAAGCCATGTCAAGGATGCAATAATGCAGATACCATTCCATGGTCTTTGAAAACAACTGACGTCCTCGGAGAAAGGGAAACGGAAGCGATAAATTTAGTACATCTTTGTTGACCATGGCAATCAGGTAGTTTTCCTTGCGCATCAGTCTATTGGCGATATCGTGAGCGTCTAATCGTTCCTTCGACTGGCTGCCAATAAAGCGTCGTAGGTTTTGCGGTATATCTGAGGCCGTCCTGGGGTTCTGATCCCGCAAAGTCATGATTCGAGCAACGACATCCTGCCAAGAGATGGTCTGCATATCCTGTTCGGGAATCTCGAGAAGGACAATGAAAAACTCGCGAACGAAGAGTAAACGGCGAATTTCAAAGAAATACTGCACAGACTTCCAGATGAAGAAGAAGGAGTAGAACCATATTCCCAACGCCCACCATCCCGACATTTTCTGGGTGCAGCGAGGTATGACGACTTCACCCAGCGAGTGGCTATGCGGTATACTGCTGTACTTGACGCACTGAGTCAAGAAGGTCAACAAGACGGCCACGAACAAAGTCTCCCTGTCTCTCTGTGTTAGTTCTTGCCGTATTCACAGCAGCTGGTTCAAAGCCCATGATTGTAACTCACAGTAGCCACAGAGCATTTACAACCATGATGCACCACATCCCACCCCCTTCGTAATAGTCATAAACATCTCTCATAAAGCTGTCGAGATTCGTGACATTCGCCCATTTCCATAGCGCCGTATTCTTCCGATTGAACGATGCCCCGGCGTTTATTGACGGTATATAAGGCGTGGTGGCCGGCCGTGTGCTTGGCCTCGGAACTTCGTGCCTCCTTTCGTCAGCCGGCGGCCGCCATGGGGCGTGGCTGTGGCTTGACGAGAGATTAGGGCTGTCATAATGTTGGGATTCATGCGGTGCTTCTGCTCGAGCCAGGCCTGGATTCGCCGTCGCCTTATTAGGCTCCACGAGGAGGGAAGCAGGCACGTCCTCATCGCCTTCGTCATCGTGTGGCCACCCTAGAGAAGAGCTTCGGCCATCGGCAGCTGCTCTCTGGGCTCCGCCGTGTACGCTGTCCGCTTCTGGTGATAATACGCTGTCGGTGTTGTTGCGATGCCTGGCCGTAGGCATAAAGTCGTGGTCTGCCATTAACGGCCCTGCCTCCGTGTCCAAGTCTGCTTCATCGTCGTAGCCTCGCAGCTGTTCGTAAAACGATCGACCGCCTTGCGTCGACGCGGTAAGTCGTCCAAAAATCTTGGGCGCCATGTTGGAAGCTCAGTCGCGGAGCTCTGTTGATGGCAAAGCGCAACCAAGCATGATCATCTAGAATCGCTCGTAAGATGGAGAATAGGAACAGGCCAAAGACCGTAAACGTCAAATGTGCCAGCGATGTGCATATCAATCATATGCCCGAACCAAAGAAAGAAGGGATCCTGTTGGAGGAGGCGTGATGCGAAGGCAGTCAGCTGGTGCTGGATTTGTGGTTTTAAGTTGTTACTGCCTGAACGTCAGGTGGCTGCTGGTGGATAGAAGAGGGCGTCACCGGATGAGTAACCACAAGCTATTATGATCTAAGCTCTGCCGATACCAGATCTCAACTAGGGAAAGCTAAATAGCGTAACTAGGGAGGGGGAGGAAAAAGAGGGCCGCTGTCGCATTCACTGCTACGCACTGAACACAAGGCCGCCAAACACTGTAACGAGCCGCTACTCTTAAGCGGCGATCGACATCATACCTCACAATATTCACAGCCTCATCAACAAGAATATATCCACTTTATATATACATGCAATCTCCACGAGAGAAATAACTACAGCTAATGCTGATCTGAAAATACTATATTCAAACATCGTCTATTTACTTTAACTTTTTTTTTTAGAAAAAAAAAATTGTGTGTAATTATAGCTTATGGCTCTGTACTCGGTATAATCTCTATAATTACTATTCATCGCAATTATTCTTTACAAATTGTCGTTTCGTTTAATGAAATACGCTCTAAGGAAGCAATCAAAGTCAGCATGAATGTGGTTTTTGCTCGTTTTTACCTACGCTCGGCTATGCTCGGCACGGGGCGTAAGAGAGACAGAGAGAGACAGAGAGGTGGCGGCTTACTTGGAAAATTCATAGGCGGACCAGCAAATAGCAGTACTTGGCATCGTTGTGACAACTCTGGGCCTGACGCCCTTGAAAAAGCCCCTGAAGCCCTCTCTCCTATACAGTAGCTTGCAGCCATCTGTGAAGCCGCTGACGTTTCTGACTTGCGGATCGGAGGATGTGCCTCTCGTTTGTAGGATCGTCTTGATAACGTCCATGGGGGTGGTGAGACCAGCGGCAAAGCCACCGGCAACGGCTCCGGCAAGACAGTGGGTGACGGGGTCGTATGTCTTTTCCGGGTTCATCGTGGTTGAGATGGATTCGTATGCGAGGAATTGGAGCGCGGTGAAGGGAACGGTCATGGAGAGCGTGGTTGGGTAGGAGATGTAGAAGGCACCGAGGCCTTCGTTTCGGTAGACGTACTTGGCGCAGTCGACCATGGAGCGATACATCTTTCGAGACTCCTGCATCTGCATACGTTGTTTGATAACTATAAAGATATTCGTCGGTAAGCTATACGCACAGCATCCACAGGTTCAATGTTTATGGTGATTACGTACCATCGAATGGATTCATGAAAGCATCGCTGGCAATCGTAGCTGCGGCACCGCTTGTAGCTGTAGGGCATCGAGTTAGTCAAGGAGAGAGCAAACGATGTTCGGCAGAAACAAAAAATCTTACCGGCAGCAAGAGGGTGGTGTACGCCAGCCTGATTGCCACCCATGGCATGTTTGACGGCTTCATACGTCGCAAAGTAAACAGCGTGGGCAGGACCTGTTATGAATTGTAGACTGGTTAGAAGATGGGCCACATATTGGAAAAAAAAGAAAAAAAAAAGAGACAGGGATAATGCAGCCTGGATGCATGAGACCAACGTACCAGCTCCCACTATGACACTGGACATGCCGCGCCATAAACTGAATACACCCTCGGTTCGCGTAATGTGAAATGTATTTCGGATAACGCTGTTATGTGCTGTGGTTCCATGCGGTTGGAGAACTTGCATTCGCGTCTATACCGTTGAGAGCCTCGGCATTAGTATTAGGTCGGAAGAGGATGGCGACGGTTGTGGCAGAGCAGAGGGGCAACCGCCAGGCGGGCATTACCTTTATCGCATCAATCGGATACATGACGGTGTGTTCCTTGAATCTTGGTCAGTAGACATTCAGTAATGGGTCAACAGCCGAGCTGTCGCCCGCGGCACCTCGGCAGCAGGAGATCAGTCACTTACAGCAATGCCAGCAAATGCTCCGGCAGCCATGTTCTGCAGCAGAGAAAAGTTTGGCGGGAGAGATTCATAGCTATGCAAGTCAGAAAAGTATTCCAAAAGACAGTCTCAGTTTGCGCAAGTCGCATCACGTAGAGCATCACTCACTCGTAGTCTTCTTCCTCCTCCACCACAGGCTTGCCACTTGGCGGCTGGGCCATCTCGGCCACAGCGTCAGAAGCTACGCCAAAAGTCTTGGAATTGATGGCAGCCAGGTTGGCAGATGCAGCGTGCTGAGGCAGCACGGTCGGCGTAGAAATATGAGGAGTTGGTGTCGAAGTTGGTGTCGAGGGGAGGGAGAGGAGAGCGACAGCAGAAGCGCGGCGACTTTTGCGGGCTGTCGGCGAAGTAGGGCGCAATTCACAGTTCAAAGCCGATTGCTTGTAGCTGATGTGGCCGCTGAGAGCTTCGTGCGGAGAAGGGCGCAGAGTCGCAGAACCAGGACGAGGGTCGGATCAATGGGCGGGCAGGATCGTCGTCGTCGAGCAATCGGCAGCTGAGATGTCGAGCAGAAGCGAGTTACTGGAGAGAGCAGCGAGAGGAGTGAGGGAGTAAAGATGGATGTTTCGCCTTTCGCAGAATCCCACGAGCCGGGCAGCTTCAGAGCGGAGCCTGTGAACCGGTCTATAAAAATTTCCAGCTCGTCTCCGTTGACGGCCTCGGAGTCCGGGAGGCAATTGCGAGGTGCGAGTGGGAGCCCCACCATGCGCTGCTGCGGACTAATCCCGGGATATCAGATGTGAGATGCGCGCAGCCATTCCGACTCCCGAGCAGCCAAAAAAAATCTGATAAGCCCGAACTTCCAAATACCACGGATATAGATATTCCAAATATCCACGGACATTTAAGCTGCATTTGGCCTAAAGCACTTTAGCGCTCTTTTCAAGGCGTACCAGTACTTTCTGCTTTCACCTAACACAAGTACTTCTTGAGAGCGGTATAGCTGCAAGTGTTACGCAGCATTAAAAGTGAAGACATACACTCCAAGGCTAAAAGAGATTTGACACCGTACCTTTACATGGGAGAAAGAGAGTAAATCAACCTAGGCTGGATATGGCTTCAATGTCCGTGGATATTTGAAATATGCCTGTGTGTATATTTGGTCATTTGGCGTGGATAGGCGATTCGCCTTTGCTCTAGGAACCATTTCGTCATGTTACAGTAAGAGACATGGGAAAAAAATGGAAAGCCGAGGAAAACAAGAGGCCAAGAAAATGTCTGCTTTAATGATATATACGCTACGCATAGTATACTCATATGATGATGCTGAAAGTGATGTATACCCATCTCTCGCTCTCCAACACTCACTGTCTAGAAAAATGAAAAGTAAAGGGAAGAAAATCCCTTGTGAACAATACTCCTTTTAAAATCCAAATGGCCCGTTGTTGAAGTGAAATTTGAATTGTTGTCCTCCACCTCCACCGGGCTGCTGGAATGCCCAGTGCTGGCCACCAAACGGCGAGCCTTGGAATGGGCTTCCTCTTTCGTTGGAGTTGGGGTCGTCTCCTCTGTCAAACCGGGCGCGCAATTCAGGGTCGCTCAACACCTCGTACGCCTCATTGATGCCTTGCATCTTCTTCTCCGCTTCCTCTTTGGTAATGCCTTGCTTGTGAGCTTTATCTGGATGGTACTGCTTGGATGCCTTGCGGTATGCAGACTTGATCTGTCTCTCATCAGCATCGTTGGCCACACCAAGAACCTTGTAGTAGTCTTTTGTCTTGCTCCGTTTAAGTTCAATCTGTGCCTTGTTCAGAATTGGGTTGATCTTGTCTCTCTTATCAGGATGCGCGTTCGCTGCACTTTCTAATGCTTGAATAGCTGCCTCGAACTCTTCCTTCTTTAGCAGCGTCTTGCCGCGATGTAGAAGAGCCCAGAAGGAGTCTGCATTTAGCTGAATGGCTTCATCGCAATACTTATCGGCATGTTTGCTAGCTGACTGTTTCACAATAGTGTTAGCACATGGTCCGGTAGCACCATTGAAGAGAAGAAAAAAAAAAAATAGGAAAAAGAAAGTGGTGGGCTGCGCGTTAACATTACTTACCTCGACGTATGCCTGGCAAACCATCTCGACCAGTTGTTCGTATAAAAAGACCTTCCCTTTGGCAGGTATTCTCCCTTCCTCGCGCAGCTCATTGACTTGTCCCTCTACAGTTGCAAGAAGCCCAGGCTCCTCCTCCGTTCCGACCAGCGCTCTGCTTGCAGTGGTGTATTGTCCCTTGCTAAGCTGACCAGTGACCTTGTTGAAGGCCTTTGTAACGGCTTTCTCTTGCTTGTGTAACTTCTTGCAGACTTTCGAGTCTGGATCGGAGTGAAGACACTTCCGAATCTGCCCGACACCAGCGTCAAGATCCCCCAAATTGTAGAACGAAACAGCTGAGATGACGACATGGGGAGAGATATCGCCAGGTCGCATCTGTAGCACGTGGCGGAGATCGCCAATGCCTTCCTCCAACTCGCCGCGCTCGAAGCGACAGTGCGACCGCGCCTCACGTAACGGCGCATATCTCGAGGCGACGACGATGGCATCTCCCGCATGATTGACACACTCCTCCCAGTTCCCCTCCTTTTCGGCAGCCAACGCAAGCTTCATTGCCTCCTCCGCCGCCGTTAGGGCCAGCACATCGGGGGAATCAGAGGCCTCGCCCGCCGCCGCGTAATCGGCCTTTGCGCCATCCCATTCAGCAGCCTTGGCCTTGATCTTGGCGAGTTGAATGTGCGCGCCCGGGAAGTTTGGTCGCAGGGCAAGCACCTTGTTGAAGTCCTCAGTTGCCAGGTTTGCGCGACCGAGCGACAGATAGGTGGTGGCTCGCTTGAAGAAGGACAGGTAGTTGGTGGGATCGCGAGCGATGGCGGCATCGTAGTAGGCTAGCGCTTCGTTGGTCTCGCCCTTTGTGAGATGCTCTTGCGCCGAAGTCAGGAGCGCCGATACGGGCACATCTGTGGGAATGTCTTGCGCCAACACAGCGCCGGCCGATATAAGTGCGGCCGTCACAAGCAGGTTTGGCAAGTGAAAGCGCATCTTGGGTTGCCAGAGGTGCTCGACCTAGAGAACAAGAGCAGCTCGCTGGAGAGAAGACAAGTTGAGCATGGGATCTCGTCGCGGGACAATGGGCGCCAGCAAGTTGGCGAGAGAAGTTCGAATCATGGAAGAGTGAGACGTGTCAAGAAAGCCGCAATCTATATACGCTGTTCTTTAGCCAGGCGTGACATGTGGGGGAGAGTCGCAAAAACGGAAGCCGTAACTCCAACGCTGGGAGCGGCAGGGGACGAAAAAAGAGGGTATGCTGTCCTTTACGGAGTAGCATGGGCACGGATCTCACAACTTACAGGGGCTAGGGTGCATTAGCCTCGCCGTGTACTTTGTGCTTCCATTCAGGTACTTGTTTGCGCCCTGTGGCCTTGTGTCCAATAGCCTCTCTGATGGATTCTGTACTGATAATTTGCAGTATGCATTAGCGAAACGATATGCTATAACTGAAATAATTACCCAAGTGTATGTTACACATGGCGAAGCACAATCTCGAATTTTCAATGGAATCTGGACTGGAGTGGAGCTCTTTTCGAACTATTGAGCTTCCATAGGTAGGATTTACCATCAGCAGCAAGCAAAATATACGAAAGCATCAACTGTTGTCGGACTAAGTATGAAATTTATTACATAGTTCTTCTGCAATTTGCACAATCTGAATTACACAAATGGCAAGAAATCAATAATTATACTCACGACTTGCCATGATTATCGCACTTGTACAGCAGACCATCGCGCAAGCAGATCATGAATTCCGCGCTAACGCCAAACCCGTTCTCTTATCGATATCTTACTCCAGAATTAGATAGATGATCCATACCTCAAACTAGCGACATCCCACTTTCAACGGCAGCTCTTTCGCCAAAACCGCCAGCACAAACTCCCGCCTCCAGGATGAGTTCAGGGCATCTTAGCCAAGACGAGGTCAGCATCTATATAGCATCTCCTCTGCTCGTGACGCCGTAAAACGCGCAAGTGTACTGACCCCTGGCGCTGCGCAGTTCTTCGACAAGCTCGGCCATCTGTTCAACCACAGAAAGAGCAGCGACCATGGCGCCATCTACCTAACACAAAAGCGACGTAAGACACCACCACATCCCACCCAATTGGGGCTACAACTATCCTCTGGCACTTGGATTCGGATCCCTCTCTAACTCATTTACCCAATCTAGTCACATACGACCCCAGCGAACAATCAACAACCGCCAAGCTCTTCCCAGACCTCCTCCCCGACAAGCCCCTCCCAATCATCATCAAGGCCACAAACGGCAAGTCGAAGCGCGATAGATCCGACAAGGAGAAGCTCTCAACCGTTGTTCAGCCCCACGAGCTGGAAGCCTTCTACGTCCGGTATGCCGACGTCTGCAAGGCGGGAATGACACTGTTGAAGCCGAGGGACAAGAGCAAGAAGAAGGCAAAGGCAAAGAAGAAGAAGGCTACTTCATAGGAGTAAGGGTAAGGAGAGGGAAGAGGAAGGAAACAAAAATGAAATGAAAAACATATGTATACATATATACATACAGGAGAGTCATACAGAGGTTATAATGGCGAAGAGCGCGCTTCCAAGATCTGTTTTGATATGTATATGGGGATACCGCGCTGTGGCCACCCCAAGCAGCAAAGGATCTCATTGATAATTCCAGCAAAGCTTCAGAATTTCCAGTACATGGTGTTATATCTTGTCATAACGGTCTCGCCTCCACAATACGGCATGTGCTTAATTATTTAAACCAACGTATATACTCTGGAAGCCCGATACAACGACATCCATTTGGGCGTCCTTATTCTTGTTCCTCGGCATCTTACTACTTATCTTAGCTAAAGATGATGTTATCAGGCACCATTGTTAGGAAGAAGAAAGTGTAAGAATAATTTGACGCGCGTATGCTGAGCCGTGGCCTCTCTGTGCGAGCCTACAGGCGGATTTGTTCCATATCTTATATGCTCGGTTGGTTTTATAACCCATCTTCCAGCCATTATTATCTCGCCTCCGTTGCAGACCTAGTCTAGTACCTATATATCATGTGTACCACTATGTCCGTCATCCTAGTCGCCTGCCTATTTATCTTACGCTCAAGATTCAAACTCTAGGCTACAAAATGCCATGGTTGTTATGTTCTATGCGGCAGCCTCCTTCGCCACCTATCCAGTCCGCAAATCACGTCATATTTAAAACTCGCACCTTCACCACGCTCTCCTACGCACCGTTTCGAGATTAAGAGAGAAGAAAGAAAAGTAAGAAAGTCAATAGCAAACGTTTCGCCTCGTCTCCTTCCCAGACTTTATACGTCAGAAAACAAATCAAGTTCCCCTTTTCCCCATATTCCATAAGTGACATTCTAATCCAGACAGCTGAAACCCAAGCTATGGGCAGCAGTGTCAAAAGATTCCCCGCGATGTTGAGTAAAGTCTCCCACGATTTTGGATGTAGCTTCCCGCAAATCAATTTTCAGTAGCCCTAGACGAATGAATATGCGAACGCAAAAACGGAAAAACAAAAACAGAAATAACTCATAAGAAGGAAAAGCAGCTGTCAAAGAAAAAGAAACAGGTTTCAAACGAGGCAATGGTCAGTAGCCATTTTCCAAGTAAGAACTGGGCCAAGTTTGAGAGTCTTAGACCGAAAATGAATTACATAATCTGGTCTTGTGTCAGTCCGGCGTGAGGATCAGTTTCCATGCTGTCACCGCTGGCTTGGTTCAGATATTTGACGAAGCTCAGGTGCAGCGGCCGACCACCATACTGGTAACCTTGGAACTTGGCAATTGCCGTATCGGCGGTGTCAATTGAGTCAAAACGGACAACACCGCTGCCTCGAGACCTGCCGCTGGGTTCGTATTGAATCTCTGCTTGTTCGACCTTGCCAATTGTGGTGAACAATTCAACCAAATCATCGTTGCTGGTTGACCATGGCAGCTGTTGCATGCAAGTTAGTCTAGGCCTTGCATATAAGAGCCGAATGACAGACTCCCAGGGGGGGCTTGGCTCAAGACTTACATTTCGAACATAAATGATCTCATTTCGTTCCGTCCCTGGAGCTGCGTTGTCGGTGAAGGCATTCGGGGCAACTGCTGGCGCGGCAGAAGTATCAAAACCACCACCGGGAGGACCACCACCGGGAGGGCCACCTCCGGGGCCACCTCCAGGGGCGCCACCGCCGAAACCCCCACGTCCGCCGAAGCCGAAGCCTCCGCGGCCGCCACCAAAACCGAAGCCTCCACGGCCGCCAAAGCCACCACGCATACCTCCTCCGTATCCTCCACGACCACCGAAGCCCATGCCACCGCCGCCGCCAGCAAAGCGGTCTTCGCGAACTTCAAGTAGACGACCTTGCCACTCGTAACCGTTGAACTGTTGGATGGCGTTTCGTGCGTCCTCGGGATTCTCAAAAACGACAATTCCAGAGCCCTTAGGTCTACCATCAGCTCCGAGATGCACATCAGCACGCATCACTCCGCCGATTCGGGCTGTAGTGAGGAGTTAGTAACGATGAACTATATGGAAAATTGTACCCTTTGATAGAGCAGCGAGTACTTGCCTGCTTGTCGGAAGAGATCTTTCAAGTCTTGCCAGCCGACAGTATATGGAAGCTAAATGAGGATTAGTTGAAATTATCCTACGATGGGAAATTTGGACCAGAGTAAACAAACGTTGGCAACGTAGATTTGACGGCCACCGCCGCCGCCGCCGCCGCCGCCGCCTCCCCCGCCAGGGGGGGCCGCCTGCGTATCCATGGCTGAATCCGGGCATGCCGCCACCACCACCGCCGCCGCCACCACTGAATCCGCCACGGTTGGCACCCCCCGTAGCACCGATGAATCGAGGTTCGGCCTCGCGATCCTGGAGAAGAAAACATCAGGTTAGCGTCTCCCTGTCTGGGTGAGAACAAGTTGTTAACAAACCTCTCGAACGTAGACAAGGCGACCCATTAGGTTTTGATTGCTGAGCTGAGCAACCGCCTGCTGCGCTTGCTCCCTTGTAGCATATTCCACAATTCTGTCATGCAAGAGTTAGCCACAAAGAATTAGGCACAGGACTGCAAGAGAGGAAACTTACCCGCATCCCTACAATTATACCCAGGACATCGTCCCAACCCGTCAACCCAACCATTCCATCAAAACCAGAAAGGGAAGAAGACTACAAAAGAAAGCCAACCAAAAGCTACGCGATGAAGCCCACCTTCGACATTCCATTTGGAAGTAATAATACGTCGGCAAAGAGTACCTCTCCAGCTGTGTCGAAATAATTCTACGTCAGTATCCGTCTGCGACCTTGTCCACGTTGATAGAATCTTGTTCTCACCCTGTCTCATAAAATCTTTAAGATGGTGCCACTTGACATCGTAGGAGAGATTGCCGACATAGACGCGGCGGTCCTGCTGCGAGGTCTCGCGGATGTTGCTCATCATCTGCTCTCGGGCAGCGGCCCGGTCTTCGTAGGATCGATGGGGTGCCTGTCCCCCATAGTTGCCAGCATTGCCGCCGGCGGGCGCTTGTCCTGACCCAGTCATTGGGGAGCGATCACGGCCCCGGCGATAGTCGTCTCGACTATTTGATCTGCTGCGAGGTGAATAGGACCGCCGACGAGACTGTCGGCCTGGACTCCTAGAACGTCGGCGAGGAGATCGAGACCTCTCACGCTACAAGGTGGTTAGCATTCGTCATCTCAGTATCTTTTCAGCATGAGTATGTAAGATGTGACGACGGTAGGGCCGGGTTGGATGAATGAATGTAGTTGAGCCACGAGTTGCCTATAGTGCTACTTGGTATGGCGGTTGGTTATTTTTTTTTTCTTTTTTTCTCTTTTTTTTTTACCCCCTTAAAGCCGAGCATGGAGAATCCCTCAGAGAAGCATAACGCATCTGCACTGAACCATTCATCCGCCATGAGCCGAGCAATGAAGTAGACGGCCTTGGCAGCTCAAGGACAGCCTTGTATGATAAGTTTGACACATGCCAGTGACGTATCCACGGGTTACGGCATAGTGAACAAAGTGGCCTCTGCGGGGTGGCGGCGTAGAATTTGCTCCTCCAGGTCAAGCGGAAGAGAACCAAGGTGGGTATAGTGAATGCGCATGTAGTAGATGGAAAATCAGAGGTCAGGTAGATGAGATGAAACTTACCGGTCGGTAGTTATCGCCGGAGTCAGCTAAAAGAGAAAATGTTAGAAGACTGGCGTTGAAAGAGCCCTCGGGCAAGGCAAAGCAAAATGGCCAAGTTGTGCCAAAGGAGATGGAGGGAAAAGGCAGGCTTGGTTGAAATAGAAACAACAGTCATGTACCCAGGTAGTGGTGGGGTGTAAAGAGATGAGAGGCCGGCGGAGTAGCAAGGCGGGAGGACATGCAAGTAAGGGGGGGTCAATGATAATGCAGTGTACAGAGAGAGGTGAGTCGAAGAGAAGCCCCGAGGAGGACGTATCAGCCGGCAACGGCGCAATAAGTTACATCCAAGGTGGTATCACGGTGGATGAAGTCAACAGAGGCGTCTCTGCTTCTCTCTGTCTCTCTTTCTTGCAGAAGAGGGCGGCTTCCAAATACCAGGAGCCAGGAGAGAAGAATGAGTGGAGGGGAGGGGGGGGGGGGGGGGAAGGTCAAGGCTGGACTGCTCGGCGAGAGAGAATGAGATGGCGCCGCAGCACGCGTCTTGTCGGCCAGAAACAAAGGCTCTGGGAGCAAGATGGCGGGAGCAGAATCGAGAGACGAATCGGCTGCAGATCAACGCAGAGACAGAGGTTGAGGAGGACAGGCAAAGCAAGGCAAAGCGCGCGAGAGCGAGTGCAATGGAAGAGAAGACGTACCCATGGCGATTTATGCGATACAAAGGAGGAGAAAGGCTCTGTGCCTTGTGCCTTGAGCCTTGTCGCGTGCAGTCAGAGGCAGAGCGGGTGTCTCAACAGATTGGAGGGCAGCTCGAGCCAGGTCGCGACGACGGCAGGATTATGGGCGACTTCTGGCGAGAGGGCAAGCCACGGCACAGCAGTCAGCAACGCACAGCACAGCACAGGAAGAACGGATCTCGCATAGAAGGGGCTGCAAGTACCAGCAGGTCGCAATTGGGCAATTAGAGGGAGGGGGTAGCACAACGGAGGCGCATGGCATGCTGTCAAGCCTGGTGGTGAGAAGGGAAAAAGAACGCGCGCACTGGAGGGAGGGGAGCAGGCGACGAATGAGCGTGCAGAGAGGCTGAAGGCGGCGTGGGGTGGGTGCAGGCGCAGAGCTGTGGCAGCTACAGCACGAGTACCGCTACCTGGGACCCAAGCCAGGGAGTACCTGCGAGTACCTTCTTGCAGAGGTACCTGTACAGAGAGGCCCTTATAGAGGTCTGCTGCGATGCTGGTAAACTGCCCGCCCATATAATGCCCATATATCCACAAGAGCAGCAGCAGCAGCTCAGCAGCGCCCGTCAAAGCTCCCGTTCTGTTGCGTCAGAACCAACAAGGTGCCTAGCAGTCCTACGAACCCATGGATGAGATACCGGTGGTCAGGTAACGCAGGTACGGGGAGGGCGGGCAGTGCGCGACCAGGCAAAGGCACAAAGAGGTAAAGCGGCACCTGTAGCGCAGAAAAGGACAGCTTGGGCAAGGCCGGGAGGTACTCGCAGGTACTTGGGAGTGCTGGGCAGAGCCAGTGCTGGATGTAGCATAGAGCCCGGACAAGGCTAAGGTAAGGTACTGCTACCAGAACTACTAGCGCGAGCACAAACACCCGTAAGCTACGATGAGCTCATGGGGGCCGAGTGGGAGAGAGGAATCCAGAAGCAAGAAAAAAAAAAACAGAAAAAAAAAAAAAAAAAAAAAAAAAACCAGAAAAATTCTTAAACAGCCAAGCAGAGTGATGAGTTGCAGGGGGGTCGGGCCTGGGCCAGTCAGGCCAGGAGGGAAGTTCGCGCAGCATGTGGTAGCAGCAGCTGCATGCACGTCGCTCATTGCGTCCAGTCTGCAGTGGGAACGGGGAGAGCTTGAGGCGCTGGTACTGGATGCTGGCGGACGTGATGGTGGCCACCAACAGTGACGAGGGACGTACGTACGTGGGCTTTAGCGTGGATTGAAGCCGGGAAAATCTGCTCGTCCACGATGGCGCCGTTCGGTTCCGAGGCCAAGGAGAGCGCCGGTCACAGGTGTGCACCTTGTCTTGCGTGCGTCAAGGGGGGAGGCTCCTCACACCAGCCTTGAAGTTTTTTGGGGATTTGCCTTTTTTTTTCTGGCTGCGGATGCGAGGCCAGGGTCACGGGGAGGATCCTATTGGAGGGTCCCAAGGTTGGGCTGGACCGGTGTGCTTCGTCTAGGTTTCGAGTCGTCGTAGCAGTGCGACTCCGTGGGGGATAGGCGACGATGCCTGCAATGGAATGAAATGGAGGGAAAGGGAAAAGAGACGCCGAGATCTCGCAAAGGCTTAGGTACCTAGGTACTGATGGCAGCACGTGTGAGCTACGCAAAAGAAGCACCTACGGCGGCAGGAGCAATTTGATATTGACCACCTGGGCACAAACAGGTATTGACTGCTTGCAGCGAGAACTGTACTAGTGCCTGAACTCTAAGGCACAAGCCGCTGCTCACACCAACTGGACCTTGAGCTAGAGACACATTTCGTGCTACTGCACGGCGGGAGCAGCAGAGCCCGGAAGTGGAAGTGGATCGAATCGAGTTCCGCTCAAGCAACTAACTTGATGCTAAGGTGCTTTACCCGACACGATCGGTGAGGGCCAGCCTCTCTCCAGCGCTGAGGCTCTGCTCTGCGCATCTCTGATCTGAGGCCCGTGCCATGCCATGCCATGTGAGTGAGGGCCAGCAGGGTACATGGACTACAAAACTCCAATGGCCGGATGCGGGCAAAAGGCTCGTGTGATTTGCACAGCAAGCAAGCAGAGCAGAGCAGAGCAGAGCAGGCGCCGGATCCTGCCATCTGCTGCTGGGTAGGTATGCAAGTATGGCGCTGGGGGCCTTGCTCGTATTGATGGGGCCAGCATCAAAGCATGATACTGCAAAGCGCATGTCCCGGTCCTCAGCACTGGTATTGGCTGTCCAACGGGCCAATGCCAGCAATTGTGCCCGATTGGAGCAATGCAACTCGTCTGCCAGGATCCGCCCTTGAAGCCAAGCAGCAGTTTGTTGAGTTGTCCCAGAGATGCATGCATGGCTTCATGTATGATGCAATCCCAGGATCCCAGACAAGGTTCCAGGATGCGCAAACACCCATCAGGGCCAATTGGAGCTACAGGGCTGACTAAACGAGGTTGAACGATTTGATACACATACACTGATGCCGCATCACTGCTACATACAGGCCAGCCAGCAGCAATGCCGTGTCCCAGCTGCAGTAGTTACACGGCGCATGCTGCGTTGGCAACAATTGACGAGGCAGTGGAGGATGAGAAGAGAAAGCGCATGTCCTTGATTTGTCGCTTTGATGGCCTTGAAAGTTCGGCGTACCTTTTCTAGGGACCTTACTAGTAGTTCAAAGGCTCCCGCCGGGATCCACTCTCCGGGCTGATCCAGAGCTTCGAATTTGCAGACCCCTCGACCGACAGCGCATCATCAGCATCCGTCACAGGCTGAAGCTCACAGGCTGAAGCTCACAGTTCCGACCACCATGTCCTCCTCGTCTTCCCTGCCCAGGGCCGCAGCTCGTCTGGCGAGATCGGCTCGCCGCCCAATTGCCCGCCACGCAGCGCCGACACCTTCGTCCCGCATCTGGCAAAAGAGCTGCTACCACTCCTACGACCACCCTCCTCCGCCAGGGCCCTTTGGTACCGTCGACAGGGCCATCCTCGCCGCCGCCTACAAGCACATTCCCGAGCATGGCTTCTCCCTGCGCGCCATTGGCCTCGGTGCCCGCGATGCCGGATACCCAGACATCAGCTCCAGCATCCTACCCGATGGCCAGTTCAGCCTGATCCACTACCATCTCGTCATGCAGCGCGAGCGACTGGCTGAGAAAAGCCAAGAGCTTCTCAAGGATGAGTCGCTGGCAAGCGTCAATGACAAAGTCGCCGCCTTGACCTGGGAGCGGCTGATGGGCAATAAGGAAACTATACACAGATGGCAAGAGGTCTGTCTATGTGTCTCAGGCTCAATTGAGTCGCATGGGGAATCATTCTATTAACAATTCGCATAGGCCTTGGCCATCATGGCCCAGCCAAGCCATATGCCTACATCGCTAGCAGAGCTGGCCACCTTGTCAGACGACATCTGGTTCCTGGCCGGCGACAAGGCTGTCGACCCTTCATGGTATACCAAGCGGGCGGCCCTTTCCATGGTCTACAGCTCCAGCGAGCTGTTCATGACTAATGACACATCGCCCTCCTTTTTGGAAACCAGAAAGTTTTTGGATAGGAGGCTGGACGAGGTCCAGTCCGTTGGAGGAACTGTAGCATCCATGGGACAATGGGCCGGCTTCACGCTGAATGCGGGCATCAACGTCCTGAGAAGCAAAGGAGTTCCTATCTGATTGTATGAGGCAATGTATGCCTTCTCTCTCATAGCCTTGCCCCTGTTGTCTTCTAACTGCCTAAAAGCCGTAAAAGATCATGTACACTATTACCAGCCTTTATGTATATACCATTGTCTACTATATGTATATTTCTCCCTCTTAGTCCGCCTCTAAAAATGAATGGCGTCCTAGCATCGATGCACAAACTCCTAGCTAATGCTTCTCGTTGATATGTTTTTGAGTGGCGCTTGTTTCCAAACACCTTGATGTTGACTTAGATGAGGGTACGTTGGCGGGGATCAGTCAAGCTGTAGAAAGTGACAATCAGTTAGTCATAGAAGGTCAAAACATTGGTAGAAAAGAAGGTATTTGATAAAAACTGACCGGATGATTTTGACATCTTTGTCAAGCTTGGCTCGACCCTCAATGGCGTTCGGCGTAATCAAAATATACTGTCGGGACACTGATCGACGAGCGGCATCCACCTATGTGTAAATCATTAGCTTTCATCATTCTAATCTCTACGATTTCAGCAGCACATGACATACCAGCATATTCGTACTGATTGCTCGATTGACATTGTCCATGAAGACGTCAAACTCATCCAAGCATCGGATCGGCGAACCAATGGCTTCCCATACAGAGAGAAGCATACAAATTGACGAAAACGACTTTTCACCTCCCGACAGCGTCTTCGTGTTGCGTCCCGACGAGTGTTTCCGAGTCTTGTCGGGTTCAATCTGGATGTTGACGCGTCTAGCCTTGTGATCGAGATCGATCTTACCTCTGAACCCACGCTCACTGAGAAGGTAGCTGAACTGGATACGTATTCGAGCACTAATTTGCCTCTGGAACTGTCGCCATAGATGAAGTCGGTGCTCAATTGCCTGCTTCAAGCTTGAAATGGTTTCGTCAACGTCCCTCGTCTTCTTCATGACATCTTCGTATCTCGTTCTGGCCTCAATGGCTCGGTCATAAATCTGCTGGTCCGTGGCTCCTTGTCGAGCTTCTCGCTGTGCAAGTTGCTCGCAAACCCTTTGGTATTTGATCTCCAGGCTTTCATACGTTTCGTCCTCAGGGATGTGAACGCGATCCGGTGATGCCTGCTGAGCTTGTTGGATGAAATCTGCCACCTCTGCAACCTTCTGATCGCGCCTCATCTCTGCTCGTCTTCTTTCATGTCGCTCAATATCTAGCCTCTCAAAGGCGGCATTCTTTTCAGCGACTGTAATCTTCCGCATTGCTTCATACTTCTTGACCTTATCGTCCGCTTTCGCGACGCGACTCTGGTGGTCCTTACGCACATCCTTTTCCGCGTCGAGACGTGCTTTGGCCTCTTCTGCTTTTTGGCTCAGGTCTCGCTTTTCAAGTCTCAGATTACCATACTGCAGACCAAGTTGCTCCTCTTCGGTGCGCTTTGCTTCTCGCTCTTCCCGTAGTGCAACCAGTCGTCCGTCAACACCCTCGAAAGCATCCAGGTCAAGTGATATCCGCTGTATATCCGCCTGGACTCGGCGATAATCGCTTTCTAGTTGGTTGACTTCGCTCCTGTGCGACGAAAGCTCCGACTCATAGTCTTTTAGTCGTTGACGTGCCTGACGTTCCTCGGTCATGAGTTCCTTCACCTCCAAGCCCAGCTGTCTGAGATTCTCCTTTTGCACAACCAACCGCTGGGCTGAATCCGAACGCATGCGAGGCCGCAAGCCATATGGTGTGACAGGGGAGGTGCTGATGTTTCCAGATCGATTAGTGATTCTTAGACCATGGCCGCGTTTTCCTCTGCCGTCATGGAAACAAAGGCACGCCGTCACGTTTCGAGGGGGACCATCGTTATCAATCATCACTCGCTCCGCTTCTAAGCGCTCCTTGACCAGAATGACCTTTTCAATCTGGTTATTGATAACAAGCTGTGTCCGAATGAGATCATGGTCAAATTCCAAGACTCTGAGAATAGTGTCGAATTCGGCATCTGGCTCCTGAGCCCTAGTATCAATTGAACTACCATAGGCAATGTAGATGGGTGGCTGCCTTTTCAAACCCAGTCGCTGGATGAGATTTGATAATCTTGAATGATCTCTTTTGCTCTTCACAACAAATGCGTTCAAAGTCTCTCCAAGGGTTTTCTCGAGAAGAGCAGACCACTCTGGCTTTCGAAGGGTAATGTGAGTGCCCAGGGGTCCCAGCGGTTTGCTTTCAAACCCGCTGTCTTTCTCAACTTGTCTGGCGAAGTTAAGGAGCTCTTGGTCGTATCCGTCAAAGGCTGAACCACTACTTTGCTCCAGCTCCCTTACGCCCTTTTGCGCCATAACCACCTCTTTACGTTTGTCTTGCACGATACGATCTGCATGTTCACAAGCTTCCTTGGCTTTATCAATCTTGTTCTTCAAAGCCGGCGTTTTGGCCTTGGCTTCAGCGATCTGCTCGTTGATATTTTTTTCTTTGGCTTGCGCTTCGGAAAGCTCTTGATCTTTCTGGGTCCGCGCTGAGCCTGTCGATCCGTCCAAACGATTTTCTTCCTCTTTGATCTTGTTCTCGCAGGATTGTATGTCTGTCCGCAGGGTTTTGAGTCGCATGTGAGCATCTCGCTCTTCACGCTGCAGTTCCGTCTGTTTTCTTTTGGCGTCATTCCATGCAATCTCTGCCGCTGACATTTTCTCTTCGAAAGTCTCTTCCTCACTGTTGAGAGCCTCTCGAGCTTCTTGTGCCCGAGCAAGCCTTTCGTCAGCTTCCTCGAGTTTGGCTGACGCTGTCACGGTGCCCCTTTCCAAATCAACGAGTTCTTTGTCGCGTCTGACTATATCAGCATTCCGTTGTTCTAACTCTCTCTCTCGCTCAACTACTTGAGACCAGACAAGCTGGTTCCTATAGTGCCTTGCTTTTTCACGAAGACCCTGGTTCTTCTGGGCGATCTCTGCAAGTCTTTGAGCATCGTCCATCTCCTTCTTGACAACATCTATCTTCTCGTCAAGATCGTCACGGAGAATAAGAGTCTTGTCCAACGTGTCCTGAGACATTTTATAGTCATTGTCCAGCTGCTCGAGTTGAACGCCAGAAACGAAATATTTGTACTTTTGTGCCGGGCTTGCAGCATTCAGGAATTGTCTCGCATTATCCTGCGAGAGAACCGTAAGAGGATTCCCTATCTGCAGGGCATACCATTCGGATATTTCCTCGACTTCCTGCTTCTTGACTGAGACAACTTTGCCTTGCTCGTTCTTGATCTTGAATCCACTGGCGCCCGATTTGGTAAAGTGCCGCTCAACGGTGATTGATGAGCCGTATGTATCGGGCTGGTAAGCATCGGATCCAGCGTTCTTGATCTTGACAACCAGACTTCCGTGTTCGCGCCCCTCTTTGACAAACGACTTTAAGCTACCACCTCTGTTGGTGTCACTAGCTTTGCCACCGAGACACAGAGTAAGAGCCGTCAGAACAGCACTCTTGCCACTACCGTTCTCTCCAACAATGAAGTTGATCAGAGGGCCAAGTTCCACATGCAATCGTTCGTGGCACATGAAGTTGAAGCATGTAATGCTCTCAATGATTCCGCTCTCGGCAACCATGTTGTCAAATGTTTGTGTCGTGGTGCGGCGCTTCAGTTTCTGCGTAGCTTGCTGGTCGTCCCAGTCTGTGTTCTCGAGATGCCGGAAGCCATTGTCTCTCATAAGTTCGTACTGAGTCTGAGGAGGGGACGCGGGGAGTTCGTCGTCATCGTCGTCGCCATTTCCGTTTTCACTGTCGGAAGCAGAGCTCGAGGAGACATCATCTTGTTCTGCATCTGCTGCTCTGCTGCCTGAAGCTTCCGCTGAACGGCCAGCCGAATACCGCACCTTTTTTCTCTATCACCGCGAGGGTCAGCCACCCGCCATGTTTCTTGAGCACGTATTCGAAGTAATTACCGGCTGTGTATCATTTGCCATCGATGCCCGGGCCTCAATAACTTCGGTAATATCTTCTCCATTTTCCAGGCCTGATGCCAACCGTGATCGCTTGCGTGGGGCCATGGTCGGTGGCTGCGATATGTGTAGAGTACGTATGATGGAGGAGGGGCTGGCGACAATCAGAGACAGAGGAGCGTAATTGTCGAGATCAGAGAAATATCAACAGAAGCGCATCCCGTCATCGTCATGTGCATCTTGCACGCCCCTCTGGTTGATGGTTGATACGCGATATGCCGATGCTGGCTTCCCAAATTCCATTAAACTTGTTTCTACGGCAGCGCGTTGACCGCGACGGGCGCGTCGTGGGGTCAGTGAACTAGTGGCTGCATGACTAAGGCATCCTTGCAGCTCTGATATCATCAGCCGGGTGAAGTCAGAGAAGCCAATTTATTACGAGGAGAAAATGTGCAGTTTACATGGATCAGGAATTATTCCGGAGAATGGAAATCTAGAGATATCCTTGGGGAAATTAACAGATACTTGCAATAACACCTTCCAACAGTAAAGTGTTGTAGTAGTGGCCGTTTAGTCAGTGGCCGTGTAAGTGCAGCGATTTTTTACCAGCGTGGGGCTTCTTCTAGGCACTCCGTGAAAGAACTACGACATTGACACTTCTCAAACTTGCATCCATTGCGTCCATTGCAAGTCCCACCATTTCATCATGTCGATGCCATTCAGTATCCATATGTCAAATTTCTCGCAGTGAGCATGTCTGCAGACGGCAATGTCGGCGAGACGGAGGCTGCTATCGCTGGGCAGCTACCGGAAAACACTGTCGAGTACATGCTTTTTGTGATAGACAGCCAGCAAGCCGAAGCTCGTAAAAAACGCCCTCGCCTTGAAACTATCCGAAAAGCTGTGGTAGAACTCGTTCAGTCCCTCACCAAGGATTACATTTGGCAACGCAAGGGCTTTGAGATCTCGTTCAAGAGCGAAAATGGTTAGTGTCCGAATCCTGCTATGGCTGTAGCTCTCGATTCTGTCACCTGTTCTAACAACGATCTTCTAGGACTACTATTTCTGCATGGCAATACTGATTATGGAGATGCCATAGAAGATGAGTGGCTTATCGTCTATATGCTTTGTGAATTATCCAAAGCCCATTCGGATCTTTGGGTGAGAGTCGGAGACTCTGATGGAGAGTTTCTCTTGGTAGAAGCCGCCAATGTCCTTCCCAGGTGGCTAAGTCCGGAGATTGACCATTACCGTGTATGGATTCACCTCGGAAAGATTTTTCTCATTCCGCTCAACTCCAAGACCAAGGATGAGCCCTCTATGCGTTCCCAAGAGGAAGAACAGCTGTCGCTCCTGCAAGCCGTAACCTTTCTACGGTCAAATACAGACGCACTTGTTCATATTCCTGCGATCGACTCTGAAGCGTTTCATCGACTAAAGAAATACCCTGAGCAAATATCCAACTCTATCCACCATTCTCTTGTCACAATTCCTCGAGCAGTAGCCTCCATTGTACATGCTCTGCCAAAATCTATAGCTCCTGCTGTCGAGAGCTTTTATCTGAGAGACGCCAACTCCTTAAAGCCTATTTTATCGTCATCAACACCCCTAGAATTCCTCCCAGAAGACTTTGTCACAGTCAGCGTGAGATTTAGCAAAACTCTCTACGCTCAACTCAAATCTCAAAGATTCGATACACCGCCGAGATGGGAATCCGTATTCAAAAGTACTAAAAACGAGAATCTATCATCAAATGAAGAGCTGAAAAGGGTTGAGCGCTTAGAGACTGGCATGAAACTCACGTGTGGTTTTGAGATGCTCGCCAAGGATGCAGAAAATAGCAAGAGCAGAGTTGTCCGTGAGATGGCCATAATGCTAGAAGACCTGCAAGAAGATAGAAGCTCAGTCTTACCATCTGATGACGACATCAAGCTGTGGGATCGAGTTGATCAGGACGACGATGATTCATGGCTTGATATTAATTACGAGGATTTCGAGCGCGAACTCGAGGGCAAACAAGCTCAAGCATCTTCAAAGGGGGCATCTGGCTTCGGCGAGTCACAGACTCAACAAGATTTGCGAAAGATTGTCTCGCGTTTTGAAGCTTTCCTCAATGACGATAGTGCAGGATTGGATGGTGCTGAGCTAGACAGGATGGACGTTGACAACGACGATGAGGAAGAGGAGGAAGATGATCAGGACGAAGAGGTGAACTTTGACGAGGAGGCCTTTGCTAGAATGATGAGGGAGATGATGGGATTTACAACGACAGCCACTAGGAAAGAAGTGCAGGGAAGTAAAACCAAGGCTGCAGAAGATCACTCTGACAGCGAAAACGACAGTGAAGCGGAAGAAGATAGAGATATTCAGGATCTCGCCTCTCGCATGGAGGCTGAACTCAAGGAGTACGGCACCCTTCAGCTCGATCCACCAACCGCTGGGCGTGCCATTAAGTCAAAAGAAGGCTCAGAGAAGAAGGGCAAGGAGAAAGAACAGCCACTGCAAGGACAAAACGCCCAATCAGCCAATGACTCTGATAATGACGACGACGACGAGGTCGATATTGACTACAACCTGGCCAAAAACCTGCTCGAGAGTTTCAAGAGCCAGGGTGGTATGGCTGGTCCCGCGGGAAATCTGATGGGGCTGATGGGTTTCCAGCTGCCGCGTGATGAGGATAGTGGAAGCGAAGGGGGCGAGTAAGAGAGGTTATAAACTCAACTAGAACTACATCCAAGTAATGCGGACTTTATCAGAGTGTCAACTTTGCGTTTACGTATCAAAGAAGGTATATCCGCCAATATGAATTACCAATTGAGATAAACAACTACCATATATCTAAAGCTAATTATACCAAATACTCCTTGCTCGTACAATATGATGTTTCTCTTCTTTTCTAATGAAGCCAAGATGCCAATACCCAAGCAACAAGCAGCGATTAGCCCACGTCAAAGAGCTCGAATCTGATCTACTCCTCTTTCGTCTCCTCTTTCGTCTCCTCTTTCGCCTCCTCTTTCGCGGCCTTCCCCGGGTTGCCACTCTTCTGCTCGCCCGTCATGTCATAGAGCGCATTGATGTTATACCGCTTCAGCTCCTCCCACTCCTTGCCGTCGACGACAGAGATTCCACAAAACATCTATCATTCACGCATTGTCAGTTTTTATTGTACTCGAGTCTCATCACGCGCCGTGATCAGCGAATAAAAGGGGGTTTCGAGGAGTAATGATGCGACATACCTGGAATATCTCGACGAGGATAACCTTGTCTGGGGTTCTGAGGTTAACTTTATGCTCGGGCTTGACCATGCCGGCAATCATCTTGATGACTGCTTCTGATTTGAGAATGGTGTGATTTCTCAAAGTGTGTCGGATAGCATACTGCTCATGTTGCACGTCAGTCACAATTCTGTTTGAGAAGAAGAGTAAGAAGCCCTCTCAACCCAAGTCAAAACTCACAGTACAAGCGGGAGATGCCTCAGCTTGCTGGGCTTCTGTCACCGGCTCAGCCGTTTGAGCCGCCTCTTTTACTTCTTCCGTCTTTTCATCTGAGCCTTCTGCTGTCATTTTCTCCTCGTCCTCGTCCTCTTCCTCCTTTTCTTCGTCATTCAAGCTGAAAAACGATGAAAGAACTTTGCGCGCGACTCGCTGAATCCCCTTCTCCGTCGCCTTGTCCGTGTCCATCACAGGCGTCAGTCGGTTAATGTACTTGCACTTGCGATCCTTGGGGCTGGGGCACTCTTGCGCGTCCCTGCAGATCCGGAGGACCAGCTGATACGGGTCCACCGGCTTCATCGTCTTCATGAAGAAGACGCACTCGATCGCGACTGCTACCGGCGAGAAGACCCTTCGTTCTTTGGGCTTCCGAGACTCCTTCATCGCGTCAAGCTCCTTTTGAATGGACGTCTCAATGTCTTCTGCTTCATCTCCGGACTGAGCCTGTGCCTCTGATGCGTCAACTGGTGGTTTGATGCCGTACATCTTTTCACCATACTATCAATCAATGTATTTAGTTAAACCCCCCATCAAACAGCAAAAAAAGCTCGTGCTATCAAAGACCTAGAGAAATTGCAAATAACGCTCTTACCTCTTCACACATGGCTGTAAACTCTCGGACTGCCTTGCACTTCATACCTCTGGCATACGTGACCCAAATGCCTTCATCGCCCACGTCAAGCGCGGTGCCCATTTCCACTCTGCCGGCATATTTTGCCTTTTGAGCCGGCGTCTTCCATCTTCCAGCTGCGCCCTCCTTTTTCAGTAGCTTCAGTTAGTTTCAATTTCGCCTCATAATATGGTAATGCTATACAGAACATAGGAGACGAGGTCGAGATTTTCTCTAAGAAAGACGCATGGATTCATGATATATACCTTTCTCTTCTTGAAAGCAGAGCCGTCGGCTCCCCCAGGGCCTTGTTTTCTTTTTGATGCAGTGTCCGCCATTTCAATTGATCTCTTAGTCAGAATTGCCGGACGAAATGCGTGAAAAACAATTTGTATAAGATGCAATATGAGCTCGCAAGGACAGTGTATTTTATTTTGAAGCCTGGCGATTAGATACGGCGAAAGAGTAGCAGGTACCTAGACTTAGGAGGCGGGTTTAGGCACGAGAATGGTACCGAGAACTTCTTCTCACAGTCGGATTCGAGTGAACGTCACGTGATCACATCAACTCGGGTACTCTAAAGCAGCTCACAAACCAACTCACACGATAGAACAGCACGTTATGAGAAAAAAAAAATTGAACTTCAAATTTATAGGTACTTTATAATGTCCAGTTAATCCAAATATCATCCCGTCGTTTTCTTCATTTTCAAAATCCTTCCCCGTCCAAACCTGCTTGATTAATGATCGGTACCTGCCTTGATCTATGCGTATCAGGTCTATTACAATCCAAAAGATGATAACCAGCTATCATGGCGGCCCTCATTACGCTGTCTTGGCATTGTTCCTCGCACTTGCTTCTGCCGTCATGATTAATGCTCGAGGAGCATCTTCTTTGGGCATATATAGCTCGACAAACTGGAGGCATTCTGCAGCGTTAAAGGTAGGGTCTGTGAGAAGACTTTCCAGCTCGTCCTTGGTCTTGACGGCGAACTTCTTGGCCGTCTTCGATCCGCCAAAGACGTCAACCAGAGCCTTGAAGTCCCAGTTTGCAATGTCGTTGTACTCGGCTTCCATGCCGTGAATAAATCGTTCAATGGTAAAGCCATCGTTGCAGATGACAAAGCTGAAAAGGAAAGAGTCAGTTATACTGTTCAGCTAGCAAGTGTGTATTTGTACTGATGTATACTCACATGATGGGCTTCAACTTGAGACGAATCATTGTGCTCAATTCTTGAGCAGTAAGCTGGAATGAGCCGTCACCAACAAAGAGGATAGTTCTGCGATCGCTGTTGTCGTCGGCAGCCGCAAGAACAGCTCCTTGGCAAGCACCGACGGACCAACCAATGCTTCCCCAAAGGACCTGAGAAAGCGCAGTAACACCAGACGGGAATTTAGTATCCCAGATGCCAAAGTTGGCTGTTCCAGTTTCGGTGATGACAATGTCATTCTTTTTCAGGAATTCTCCAACGCGCGGCCAGAAGAAAGCCTGTGTAATGACGGGTGAGCTATCTCGGTTCTTGGTAACTTCATTCTCGACGACTGGCGCTGGCTGGGCATTGATCTCAGATGCATCGAGCTGCTTAATCACTTGTCGCAGCACACCCCTCATCTGGACACCTGGATATGTCGAGTATTTGACAATGCAGTGGTCGCTGTGTAGATCAATCGTGTTCAGCTGTGAGGTGCGGTAAGAGAAACCGGCAGTGTTGAAGTCGCTCTGTAAGAGTGTGAGAAGTCAGATAATCGGCAAATAAGCGGAGGGCAAAAGCATCAGACATGGGCACGTACCTTGAGAGCACCGATTGTCAGTATCAAATCAGAAGACTCAACCATGTCCTTAACTTGCGGCGGATGTGAGCCGTCACCGGCATAGACACCGCCATATGTTGGGTGTTCTTCGTTAACAGCACCTTTACCCATAGGAGTGACAAAGACGGGGAGATTTGTCTTTTCAATAAGATCATGAACCTCGTCAAGGACACGATGACGGATAGCACAAGCATCGACAAGAATGACAGGGTTCTTTGCAGCACGGAGGTACTTGAGAACAACTTCAACGACGTATGCTTCGCTCTCGGGATCATTTGGAGGCTCCGACAAGTCAATTGGCTCCTTGAGTCTGGCGCCTTCTACCTTGGCCTGGACCATATCGGTGGGAAGCATGATGTAGACGGGTCGAGAACGAATGAAGCAAACGCGGAGGGCATGGTCGATCTGGGTAGCGATTTCGTTGGGATTGGTGAGTTTGGCCACTTCGCAGGAGATTTGAGCGCTCATGTTGGCAAAGATGTTGAAGTCACCGTTTCCGAGCGTGTGGTGGAGGAGCATGCCGTTTCGCTGCGAAACGGTGGAAGGGCAGCCGACGATGTGAACGACTGGGACGTGTTCCGAAAAGGCACCGGCAACGCCATTGATGGCTGAGAGCTCTCCCACTCCAAAAGTGGTGATGAGCGCTCCCATCTGCTTGACACGGGCATAGCCATCAGCAGCATAAGCTGGGAGAAGTCGCACCAGTTAGCAAGAGAATGTTCCTCAATGGATGGCTATTCAGATGGATATATGGATAGCTACTACACCACCATATCATATCAAATCAAATGCAATTGAAACTCACCCGCATTGAGTTCGTTGACGCTGCCAACCCATCTCAGGCCACATTCTGGCAGATAGTCGAGGGCAAGGAGGTTGTAATCGCCTGGAAGGCCGTGGATGGAGCGAATGCCGATTTCGTGGAGACGCCGAAAGAGATATTCGGCAACGTCCATGGGCTGCTCGAGATTCTGCACCCTGATGTTGATGCTGGCCATGATTTAAACAATGGGCGTCGCTATCGTAGATGTTGTGTATTGAGGCTTATAGGTGTGTTGGCGACAATGTACGTATCAGATGGAGGGGTAAGTAGGTAGGTAATAATGACAATGCTGCTGCTCTAAAAAGAAGATTGAAGAGGCAACTTGTAGAGTAGAATGTATTCTATACAGGAGGTGGTCCTAGGGAAATTGTTGTCTGTGGGCACAAGAGAGACAAGGCAGCATCATCCAAACAGCGGCCGAATGCCGATATATATCTTCCCATTACTGCTGCAACAGCAAAAAAACACCTAAACGATTGAAGCTTCCCCCACTGGTCTCGAAGCTGTCCCAGAACAGCAATCGGCATTGAGCGCCGTAATAGAAAAAAAAAAACGACCCCACCATGCGCGCACGTTTTGCTCATGCCACCGGCAGGCATGATCTGACCTTTAGACGCGCCTCTGTGGTGATAGTGATGTAATCCGGCAGCAGGCCCGCGATAAGGCCATCAAGCGATTTACAGTTGGCCCATGCAGGCCGCTAGTGCCGCCGTCAATCGGCGATGGGTCGCTGCAGAGCCTGGGAGGGGCACTTCAGGCCATCTAGATCCATCGGAACGTTGCTCGGCAGCCGCCCGGTCAATTACGGCCGGCGCTGTCGTTTTCTCAGACGGGCCTGTTTCAAGCACCGATCAGATCACGGTATTTCGTATGCGCTGAAGGGATGCAGAATAGTGGAAATTGATAAGTCGACAGGCTTCGATAGGCCAAACCCGTCGCAGGCATTGAGTAAAGAGTTTTCTGTTCAAACACAGTGGCATGCTTTCGCCGTGAAGGCTCTCACCACCATGCCATGCCTACTTGTACACGCACACTAACAAGCCTGCATGATAACGCATCCCGTCCTCGTACCATGCCCCCAACACGACATCGTATCTGTCTATTTTGCCCCTATTCCCAACGCTTCTGGGAAAATAACGCCGTCGGTATATGCTGCCAAAAGAATTGAGCTGAATCGACCTCGCTCACAATCGTACACTGCTGCATGCACTTGCCGCAGACTTTGCCTCCTTTCTTTTCGTTTTCCTTGCTTCGCGCCATCTAATGATACTCGTACAGTCGGAGAAAAAAAAAATTCACAGCCACTCCATCAGTCGCAGCGACCGTCCTTCCAGCCCGTCCTCCAGCGCTCATCCCAGCGTGAACAGTCAAACTGCGGCTTGCCCAGCTTCTTGTTCACGTCGTTGTGCGCGCGGCACAGCCACTGCGAAAAATCGTCGCGCGAATTCACCTGCGGTTTCTGCCGTGCCATGTAGCCCTGGAAGTCCTCGGCGCAGACCCAGCACGGATACAGCTTGGAAAACAGCCCGACAAAGCTCAGGAGGTCGGATCGCTGCGTCTGCGAGGGCGTCTCTGGGTACGAGGCCGCAATGGAATGGAGCAGCGTCCAGGTGCTGCGGCCGAGAGTCTCGACATCTGGCGGACAGTCGGCTGGAGGGCCCGAGGCGACGGCCGCGGTGGATACGGCTCTGCTGCCGGGAACTGCGTCCTTCTTGGTCTGGTCCTTGGCCTGCGTGGCCCATGCAGCAAACGAGGTGCAGCTTCGGCATCTGTAGACAGGGTTACGCTTTTGTTAATGCCAGACTCTCGACTTGTCTGTACAACTGTGCTGCTGCTACTCCGCGCTCGAACAGGCACAGACACAGCCGGAGGATAAAGTATAGAGAGCACTTACGGCTTGCCATCTTTGCCCAGCACCACTCCCTTGGGAAACTTCTTGGGCTGCTGGTCGGCGGCATCGGAAGCAGCCGAGGGCGCCGAAGCTGGCAGCGCCGTTGTGATGTCTCGAAGTGAAGCCTCAGCCATTGTCTAGGAGTTCCCGCTCTCACACTATAACAACGCTCTTCGTAAGCCCCAAGTAAGCATCAAGCAAATCGTAAAAAGAAAAGGCTGAAAGGTTGGAATAGAGATCTATAAAAATGGCCACACTAAAGACTACTACTAGTTGAACAATTGATTGAATGTCATTTGTCAGCCCACACGGCCTTTGAGGCTTTCCTAGCTCCGGGACACTTTTTTCCTTTATCGATATGCCCCTCCAAGCCACTGCGCTAACAGCCCCACGTTCTAATTCGGGATCTCGTCTGAGCTATGATGACAGCCTTCCTGGCGTCGGCCATCTTGTTCAAGCATCTTACAGTATAAGCTCAAAACGGCGCAAAGCGGACAGCCTCTCAATTGAACTCCCTCACGCAGATCCCAGCACCAATTGACCAACCGTCAAATGCCCTTTGCCTTAACTACCACCATCATCCCACATTAAGCTCTCCGCAAACATGTCACCTCCACCAGCGTCCAATCCGGAGCAGCCAATCCCAGTCCTGCTGCTCAAGACGAAATCAAGTCCAACAGACGCATATGAAGAGCTCTTTTCAAGAGCATCCAGCAATGGCAACAGCAGCAGCAGCAGCCTCTCCTTCGAACCAACATTCGTACCAGTCCTACAACACCAATTTGACGACGCCGGGGTAGACAAACTCCGAACGTTACTCCGCCAGAAGCGCATCGGCACGAGCCCGGACTGCGAATTCGGCGGCATCATATTTACTTCCCAGAGGGCAGTGGAGGCGTTTGCACATGTCGTGCGCGAAGACGAAGCAGCAAAAGGTATACTCATTCCATCTTCAACACTGCCGGATTCAAAAGAAAATAACTTCTTAATAATTACTTTTCTCAACAGATTCCCCAGAATGGCCTCACCTGCAACACATCCCCATCTACAGCGTCGGCCCCGCCACCACCCGCGCCCTCACAGCCGTCTCCCAACAGCCCCCGCTCCAAATCTTTGGCAGCCACACGGGCAACGGCGATGCCCTCGCGCACTACATCCTCGACCACTACGCCGAGTGGCATCATCACCCTTCCAGCCTACCCCCGCTGCTCTTCCTCGTCGGCGAACAGCGCAGGGACATCATCCCGCGCACCCTGATAGACCCTTCTCTGCCTAACAACAAGCAGATTCCCATCGTTGAGGAAATCGTCTACAGCACTGGCGAGATAGAATCGTTCCCTCAAGACTTTGCGACCGTACTAGAAAGGACGCGATCCAGCTCTTCTCGGTGGGTCATTGTCTTCTCGCCGACGGGCTGTGACAGCATGCTCCGCGGTCTTGGCATGTTAGATGCCTCCACGGGGAAATTTGTGCCTGGACGGCGGGACGAGCAGACGTTTGTAGCCACCATTGGGCCTACGACTAGGAGCCACTTGGTCAAGAAATTCGACTTTGAGCCTGATGTCTGCGCTGAGACGCCCACACCAGAGGGGCTGTTGGAGGGAATAGTGGCATTCCGGGAGAGAACCTCCTGAGAAGCTGTTACGACGAGACGTAATTCAAGCAAGAGGAGGAAACACAAGCTTGGGGAAAGCCAATGCTGGACATGGCACATCTGACTATAGCACTATAACATTGTAAGAGTAGACATTAGAGAGGCATAGATGGTGGGAAATAGCGCTCTTTCAATTTGGTTTCTGGGTATCATAGTATAAATCATCTGTCTGTCTAAGCATCAAGCATTGTTATTACTCTTCCCCACCTCTTTCTGGCCATGGTCAGCCTCATATGCCTTTCGCTTGTTCTCCGTCTCACTCATCATCGCATTCGACATGAGCTCTGGCATGGTATATACACGGATTTGACGTAGATCCTATGATATGATGCACTTCCTCAACTCTTCTGATACCGTTGATTCATTATGCTGTGAAACTGCGCCGCTTATTCCACTTTGAAAAAAAAAATTGGTTGAGTCATCCCAATATAAATAAGATGAAGCGGAGGAGAAGGAGCTCCAGGAGATGTGGAAAGAGCATCAAGCCCTTTCAAAATGATGTGTTTCCCCCGCCAGAGCCGTAGACCAGATAGACCAGACAATAAAAAAAAAGAAGCCGCACTCTTCTTTCATGCACCAATCACCCAAAGCTCAACGCCTATGACGCTGAACTTGGACCCTGCGTCACTGAGTGGTTCGTTTCCAAAGGTCTCGCAAGTCGCGCTGTGTCCCACATCAAGCGAGTCGTCCAGCCACAGGCCATAATGTCCACCGCCAGACCCCACGCTCAAGAATCCTGTCTCGCAATTGATGTAAAAGTCGTTGAGGCCACTGTATGGAAACGCCTTGAAGCGAATGCCAGGTGTCGTATCTATCGATCTTGGTGTCGAAGCCCCAGATCGAGGCGGGGGGCGAGCGTCGTACTGCGCGTCAAATACGTCGTGTCGGCCGACGGTGGCAGCGGAAGAGACGTCAATGTCGAGGCACGCCACAAGAAGCATTCACCGTTACCAAAATAGGATGGAGCCGGATGAGGGTACTCGGAGAGATAGGCGCCAAATGTCTGTTTAATGGCTTTTTGTCAGCAATTATTCCTCAACGTACCGCTTAGATCAATAGGTAGATAGGTAAGTCAGAACAAAACACTGGAAACGCCTCTTTCAACTTCATCTGCCAATTCTCAAAAAACTTACCCCGCCCTCTTGGTCTTTCACAACCAGCACAAAGCCCACCCTCATGCCCTCATACTGCCTGCACTTCTGGTATAAAGTCGTCAGGCTCGTGCCGTGCTGCTCAATGCTATACACCAAGCGCCAGTCTTCGGTGATGCGCAGCCGCTCCGGCACCATGGTCCGAATCTCCTCCGCCACCACCGTCGTCAGCAGCCTCGATCCCGCGGGCGTGCTGTCCTTGTATCCGTGGAGTATGACTGGATCCAGCGGCGGAGGGCGGAAGGGACTCAGTGTGCGGATCATGGGCGTGTAGACATCGTTAATGCCATCTTTCAGGGTCGCCGCGCGGCGAGGGTTGTTATCTTGGTCTTCGCCTTCATCGAGATGGCTGGGGACGTGTGTCTCCTCTGTCGACCAGCGCCGCATCAAACTCCACATTGCTGCCGGATTTGATGTTGTATTTCCACCGTTGGAGCTTTTCAGTGTAGCCGCCTTTGGAACAGGCGTAAGCAATGACAGCTATCCCTTGATTGCAAAGCACCACTCTGACGATAGAGGTGGTAGTGGTGATATTAAGCTTGGTAATTAGGTACGTGGCCGTATGGGGAAACGCAAAGCTTCCGCACTCTGGTATTTAGCGGTCCAAAACGTTATGACGTATCCAAAGATGAGACCCGCCAGCGGTGGAACAAATGCCGAACGGCCATGGAAAGAGAAGAAGGAAAGGGAGAACCGGCAAGGGCAATCTGATCTAATGCTGCCCAGGATGGTTGGCGATCAGAGTCCACGGCGCGGATGCTGCAAGTACCTGCGCAAGAGGTGCCTGGGCGGTGGTGGTGGCTGGAGGATGGTGACAACAGGCCACTAGAATGCCAACAAGTTGACGCTGTCTGGCTGCTGCAGTGGGACCTGCCAGAAGCAGCAAGGCGCGCTAGCAGTGCCTGTAGGCAGTAGCACGTGCTGCTAAAAATATACACGGCGCCTTCACGGCTTCAACGGCAGAGCGCAATCTACCGGTATCAATCTTTGAACGTTGACACCTGATGAAACATTGACTGAGTACTACCTACTTTATAGGTAGATAGATATTGAACACATCTATCGTAGTACAAGTCGTTAATCTCACTGTTCCAACGCGGTGCAAACATTTCATCTCCTACCGTCCTAGGTACTGTAGATCCTCTAACCCAAGTCCGAAAATGATTCCGCAAACGTACAGCATGCCATCTACTACATCATCCGTGTCAACAATCAATATAGACTGCATGCATGTAGTGAACCAGAATACATATATATATATATACTAAAACAGAAAACAAGATAATAAAAAGTAGAGGCACCCGAAGCCAGTGTATTGATTCATTTCAAATTTCGTCCCTCCCTTTCCCTCCACCTTCTCGGCTTACTGTAGCCAAGAAATATATTTCCGTTCTTTGCCAGTCTCAATTGCTCTATATCCTCAAGAAAATGCTTCCGCTTTAATTCAGTTTCTCAACACGGCATCACTCAACCATGTGCTTCATCAATCTCCTTCCTTCAAATAGAATTTTCTGATTTTACCGCATAATCTCTTGGTAAATCAACTGCTTCAGCTGCTCCTTGCTCAGGGTATCTTTGTGCTTGTCGAAATCGAAAAATTCCTCCGGGATCGGAGGCGCAGTGGGCTCGTCCTCAGGGTCGTGGTAGGGCTCGAGGTATGGGTGCTTGAGGGCATCCTCTACCGTGATTCGCTTCACGGGGTTGAATGCAAGCAGCTTCTCCAGGAGGTCGAGTGCCAGGTCAGACGTCTTGGGGAACAAGGTGCGGAATGGCACCTTCTTCTTGAAAGGCAGCGAGCGGATGTACTCTCGTGCTCGCCGAGACTTGATGCCGTAGTAGTCCTCCATAGTGGGTGTGCCGAGCACATCCAGAATCAGAGTCAGCTGGTGGTGGTCTAGAAGAGCCTTTGTGTTAGCGCATTGTTCATTTGGTCAAGTCTTCGACTCAAAGCCTCCATCTGTGATCAGGCACTTACAATCTTTGCCAGGGAACAGAGGCTTGCCGCTCAGCATCTCAGCCAGGATACAGCCAACGGACCAAACATCAATGGCCTTGGTGTACTCCTTAAAGGTCAACATGATCTCGGGCGCACGATACCATCGCGTAGCGACATATTCCGTCATGAAACCCGAGTTGTCCTCCTGGGAAGCGGCAGATCTGGCCAGACCAAAATCGCAGACTTTCAGATCGCAGTTGGCATTTAACAGCAAGTTGGAGGGCTTGAGATCTCGGTGCAGAACATTGGCCGAGTGCATAGCTTTGAGCGCACGCAGCGTCTGGTAAATGAAGTACTGGCAGTGATCGTCGGATAGATCTTGGGTGCGGATAACTCTGTGCATATCCGTCTCCATGAGTTCCTACGCGAAAGTTGATGGTGAGCACAGGTGCCAAACGAAATGGGGGAGAAGAAAACAAGCAGACAGAAGCTTGCAGCGACTCCCGGAGCTTCACAGGGGATAAAATACCTGAATGAGGTAGACCTCGTTGAAGCTATCATAGCTTCGAGGCTTCTGGATATCGAGGATGGAGATGATGTTTTCGTGGTTGAAATAGCGCAGCAGCTTCATCTCTCGCAGGGTTCGCAGACAGAACATGGAATGGTCGAAGGGGGTGATCTTCTTGATGGCAACCTTTTGTCCTGACGGCTTGTGAATGGCGGAGCTATCCAAGTCAAATCGGTGTTAGCAAACGGCGTGTCCCAGCGTCACCAGCAGGCGAGAAACAGGCAAAAAAACTTACCAAACAACACCGTAGGCTCCTTCACCAACTACATCCTGAATATCATACTGCTCGCTGACATTGAAGGAGATCTTGCGCGACGCTGACGCATTGGGGGCGGTCGACCGAGACATGGTGGTCGGGCTGGCGGCTTGGGCCTAAATCGACTGCCGTTGTGGTTTTTGTGGTTGTGAAGAGGTGAGGGCAATTCCGAAAGCTCGCTTGTAGAGGCTCTCGCTCGTGCTTCTCAGAAAAGCTCGAAAACGAAGCGGCGAACAGGAAAACAAAAGACGCAAAAGCACACCAGAGTTCAGAAAAGGGTGACAAAGGCCTCGTTCGGTGGGCTGTCTGGTTGTAGATTGCTCGTCGATGCCCGCAGGCTAATGTGCGGATAGCGGTCGACAATCTAAAGCGCAACTCCACTCAGCGAACTAATGCGGTCAGTTGAGGGCTCTCTTGCATCGAGGACGTGAATCGGGCGACACAGCTACTAACAGGATGAAGGAGCTTGGCACGCAAAGATGCAGACGTTGTTGTAGGAGAAACAGTCCAGTCCGGTCGTTGGCAAGAGGGTGAGATTTTGGGGAGCTATAAGGGCGGCTCCGTATAAAGCGATGCTGTATGGAAGTCTCGGTGTGCTGAGCCAAAAAGCTGCTTGGCTGCGGGGTCGAAGGTGCGTGCTGGGCCAAGTGGGGGGGATGGTGGAAGGCCTTTGTATCTCAAGCTGCCTTCAGCTGAGTGGTGGTCAGTATTATGTACTAAAGGCTGCTCGTGCTACCAGCTGCTCGTATGCGGCACAGGCACAAGGCAATAATTCAGGAGGGCCGGCGGGGACGAACTAGGAGGCTTCTCCAGGCCAGGGGACTCTTGACGGCTGAGGAAAAGGAAACAAACGGAAGAGCTGTCTCTTCAGCCTCTGGGGAGACGGTGATGCTGGAATGGCAAGGTAGGCAGAAGAGAGAGAGTTACAGGTTCGTACGGCGAGGATCCGCTCGGGGGACCCCTTGCAACCCGACCTGTGACAACCCGCCGATCCTGGCAGATGGACCAGGCTGAACGGCAGCAGATAGTGCTGGAGCTCTTTTTACAGGCGGCCGGGCTGGGCTCTATTCAGACGTCGAGAAGCTCAACAGGGAACAGAGAATAAGGTGATGATGCTTGAGGATGCTTGAGGAAGGTTTGGTTTTGCAACGCGGAGAGGATGACGGGGAAATGCCGGAGGGCCCTGCCGCGACCCTTTGTGCAACGTGCCTTGATTGTATTGATCTTTTGTTGAAACGAAACCCCGTCTAGAACGAGGCCGGATTGGGTCACTGAAGAAATGCAGCCCATCGATGGCTGCAGCTGGCCTTGGGAACGGTTGGCTGACGGCGTTTACAAGGCAACAAACAGGAGGACGGATGAAGTAGGGAGCTATACTAGCACTCTACCTATCCAACACAAGCATAGAACAATAGGCATATGCCGTTGGTTGTCATGAATGAATAGATCAAATAGCAAATCAATAAAATAAAACTGTATATTTACAATTCGCTCAAATTGAAATAACACTCTCTTCCTCCATCTTCTCTCACAACATGATCCCCAAGCATCTCGCAAAGATAGAGTCAAGCTCTAGGCCCTCGCCCCGTCCCTTAACGCAGAACCTCACCCAGCAATAGCGCCGTCCACTAGCCCGCTAGAGCCCGCTAAAGCGTTCCATAGCGCAGGAGGCTCGGGTGGGCCTTGGAGAGGGGATCGTGGCCCAGGGGCGTTTGAGCCATCTTACAGGCTGAGAGGCGCAAGCCAGCGGTCCAATGGCGCTTCACATCACGACCCTCGACAACCGCTCAGTGCTATTTACTCATGCTCATGCTGCGAGATAATCGCGGCACAGTGCGGTGCATGTCTTCCTGCCTAGGCATGCCGTAAAACAAACCATTTCCCAGTAATTCCGTCTCTCAATCTCCCAGAAACACCAATCCCAAGCCATCACCAAACAAAATCAGGCCAAACAGCCTTTCCCCGGCGTTTCACCCTTCTTTTTCTCCCTCCAAAGTTCGCCTCCTCCAACCACTGTGCCAAGCGCCTAATCTCCATTCCCATTGGCCTGTCAAGCGTCTCCCCCCTCGCCTGTTTCATCACCCAAAAAATCCGCTGCCCCACCCCTTGCCCAACCTGCGGCGCAAATCACACGGAGGAGGGGGCAACCGCCGCCGCACAACCTCAAACAAGGACGTTAGAAGTTCTTCTCTAAGCGTCGTTTCAAAAACTCGGGTCCTTTTTTTTTTTGTCTCTTTTCGGCATCCTCGCTTGTGATGTCCTACCACAGGGCAGACAATCTATAAGCAGGCAATAGCAAAAAGAGAAAAAGAATATGTAGAATGCTGAATCGCATCACGGGATTACTAGTGAAGAAAACAATAGAGTCCCTTGCTAGCACTATTACGCCCGCAGCGAATGTGACGAAAACGAGCCGCACATGCCTTAGCGCTCCTGTGATGCCAATATTCATGCCTCCGTCACAAGCTTTGATGTTTACAGCTGCCCTCTAGAGCTTCGCATTGGTCGTCAAATAGGCGCATTCACAAGATGGAGTTACACGCAACCAACCTGCCAAAAAAAACACGCCACCACTCTATCCCATGCCCCTAAATACTACTCCTACTCTTCGCAAAAGCTGCTGTTGTTAACGGCCGTGCAGCGGGCCTATATCACCGTCATCCGCATATATAGAGCACGAGAGTAAGCCGAAAATCAATAGAGCACGAGAGTAAGCCGAAAATCAAGACAATGGCATCAAGGCTAACCGGATAAAGGTTTTAAAAAAATTCGTTGATCGTTTTTTTCCATTACTATTTTTTGTCGAAATATTGCTTGTATAGTACTTTAAGCCACAAGTCCTTCTCCTCGCTCCTATCCTCATTTTGTCTTTTTACTCCAGGCCAGCCACCATGTGAACCCCCCATCACTAGTACCCTACCTAGTCTATACAATTATAATTGCAACACCATAACACATTCTCGTAAGTGCAAGCACTCTTCAGCATTACTGCACAACCTAGATTGATATTCATGTCAGTATTGCGCTTCTTAAAGAAATATATCGTCATGATGCCAGTCCACATACCTTCTCTCGCAGTGTGCCCAGCCACTGTGCGGCACTCACTCCCTGGTCCGCTCGGTCTTCCACGAGCAGTGTCTGCGCCCACAGCTTGAGAGACGGCTCGCCATCTTCCCGCACGATATACAGGTGGGGCACGGTGATGCTTCCCACTCCAAGTGCTCGGTGATCTCGGCTCTTCTGGATCACAGCTCGGACACGCTCGTTGAAGTCGTTCTCAAGCTCGGGGACTCGTCCCTTGCCGACATGAACCTGTGTGCGGTCTTCTACTCCAAAGACATCGGCAATCAGCTGGGGGACGGTGTCTCGGCCCACCCACAAGAACTGAACCTGGCCATCATCAATCAGATAGAGGCCGTATGATACTAATCTCTCTGAAGCAAGGTTATGCGCTGGGGGAAGCGTAATCTGGCCAGTGGTCTCATCGGGTACACCAGCGTTGTCGGGCATGTCGTGTAGAGAGTAAAATTTGGGGTAAATGTATCGGATCAACAAAGGAATTGGGAGCGTGGAGAGGAGACACAGGGCAGCCGATCTGATATCAGACGGAATCTGTGTTGACTTTCGAAGTCCGACATTCTTTGTGAGACCCAGGAACAGAAGAGGGAGCGCGCGGAGGTTGGCAGGGAACTGCAGACCTCCACCCATGCTGCCACCGGCCAACTCCTTCTTGAAGGTTTGCAGGAGCTCGGTAACCTTGGCCGACAGAGCATCGCGAGCCGCGTCGAGGCCGCTGCTGAGCGCTCTCTCCACAGCCTTGTGGCTGAAGTAGGTGGTGATGGCGGCCTGGTCCGCTGATGCGTACACATCAGACAAATTCGTCGTCGTGGGCAGGGCGAGGGTCAGCACTCTGATGCGACGCTCTCCGTTGCATGTGGTGTGTAATACGGCTGCCTGAAGGCACACGACGTTCTTAGTGAGATTCTCATCAATGGCAACTTCGACAACGTAGGCTTGGTCGCGAGGGAAAGCGGGGAAGGCGCAAAGATCCGAGCTACGGTTGAAGAAATTTCCGTAAAAGGCGTTCATGCGCAGACCCGTAGTCGCACGAACTCGGAGAACGGCTTCCAGTCCGATTTCAGACGACAAGTAATCGCTAAACTCGGAGGCAAACTTCAGCGCATCTTCCGGCCGTGAGGCGTGCCAGCCAGGGTAGAACCAAGTTTGACCACCAGTATATCTCGGCAGGTTGCTCAGTGATGCCACGTCCTGGTACTGGGACGAGAACAAAAACATGTCAATAGAAACCTGGTTCTTGGAGCACTCGACGGCAAAGCTCTTGTAGAAACTGTTTGAAGTCTGCAGGAGACTGCTCTCCTTGGAAGTTCCCAGAAGCTTCTTGTCCTCCCTCATATCCAGCTTTCCGACGCCGATATTGGGCAGCGAGGCAGTGAGGACAACAATTTTACCGCCAAGGGCAGAAATGAGCTTGTGTCCCGCGCGCAGAGCTGACCCCATGCACGAACCGTTGCTCTGGTTGTTCTGGAACATATCCGGCAGCTTCTGGAGGAATTTCTCGATGCTCTGGCGGCTCTCGGTCAGAGGAACCAGGAGGTCATGAGGCACCGGCAGGAAAGGCTCATCAAGGTCGCTAACCACCAGCATGCTGGTCTCGCCATTCTCGTCCGAGTCCTTGGGAATAGAGAAGTAGTGGAGGCTAGAGTCAACCGCGAGGAAACCGAGACGAGTTCGGCGGTCGGCATTGGGTATCCTATTCAAGCTGTCGAGAATGGTTCGGGCGCTCGTGGCCAGGAGACCGTTGGAAACAGCTGCGTAGCTGACGTCGAAGCAGAACAGGTACACCAGAGGCTGGGGTGGTCGGACCATGTACTCCTGAGGAGCAACAAACTCGACAACGGCGTGGTTGAGCTCGTGGCGTCGCCATCGGTCGGCTGCTTGCTGGGCCGCGACATCCCAATCAAAGGCCTGAGGCACATCGTTGCTCAGGTTGCACATGTTGCACCTCCAGCGGTGGCCATGGTCCAAAAAGGTAACAAAGGGGTTGATGTATGTCCTGCATCTTCGGCAACGAGAAATGACCTGATCTTGGACAACTGGTATGGGATCCTCGTCGTCGTGGAGGGCTCCGTACGGCTGGATTATTAGTGCAAATGGAAGCTTGGATTTTTTGAGCAGCGAGTTCGATGTGGGGACAGCATTAATCGTGGAGCGGATGTACCGCGAAGGGCAGTTGGCATCTGGCGAGTCGGTCACGCTGGTCTGTACGCGAAAGGCGAAGAAGCGCTGGTTAGTTAAAGCCGCGCGTATCACTAAAGCACATGTATACACTCACATTTTGCGGGAGAATAATCGGGGGAGGTGGTAGATCCAGCTCGGTGGCATTGAATGGCTGAGTCAAGAGATCCGTAGGATACAGCTGGTTGAGGACAGCGGGTCTGGCTGCCTGGGCCATCTGAGGCTGTTGAGGCTGGCTGCCCATCTGCATACCAGCCATGCCCTGGGTGATACCAGCGACGCCGGCGGGAGGCCCTTGACCTCCTGGCGGTTGGTATCCCTGATCGGGAGCCTGGTAGCCGCCGTAGACGGGCTGCGATGCCGCGACGGGTTGCTGGCCGCCATAACCGGCCTGGGGATATTGGTATCCAGGAGCTGCAGGGCCGCCGGCGACGGGCTGAGGCTCGGCTTGAGGATATGATCCGTAGGAAGCGGCACCGCCTTGAATTGGCGCGCCGGCGAATGGCTGTCCGCCTGGTACCTGGCCACCTGCTAGAGCATTGGCTCCTGTGCCGACCTCGAAAGCTTGCGCCGCATATCCTCGCTTCTTCTTCTTGCCCGCAGCAGCTCCCTCCTGGTGCGCTGGGTGCGCGGCTTGGCCGTCGTAAGGCTGCTCCTGCGCTTGATCGAGCGGTTGGCCGTAGCCATCATTGGGCGGCGCCGACATGATGATGTAGGGCCGACAGAGGGCGTCGCTATGTGCGCGGCTGAAGGGAAAGGATGTTGATGTAGGTAGGTCAGGTCGGGTTGGTGGGGGGTTCTCAACAAAGAGAGCTGTAGCTAGGTGCTCAGGTGAGGGAGAGGGAACGACCGAGTGGGAGTCCGACAGTCGAAATATGGGTGATTTGGACGTTGAAGCCAGCCGGCCGGGCGGATTGATGAGCTGGAGATGGAAGAAGAATCGTTTGATCGTGGGCAGAGCCAGCTGTCACTGCTGGTGCAGTAGTACCTCGATTCAGCAGTGTGTCCTCTTTGGATCAACAAGTTATTACGGTAGACCGCCTCTGCGCCACACGGAGAGGGGCGCTGTGGCTGAGGCAGGAAGGCTTTTGCGGCGGCTTGACGCAGCTCTGGACGACGTTGCAGACGTCGAGTTTATAGCTTGGCAAAAACATGAGAATTTGACAGGTGTTTGTTAAAAGGCCGACGTTTCCTCAGACCGTTAATGAGACACGTAACCACATCTTTCATTGGTATAGTGTGAGTGCAGCCTGGAATATGCAAGGCCACTGTGCCAGTCAGAAGCACTGTTGTTTAGCTGGCATGCTCCGTTGTTAAGCTGGCACGCTCGGCTCAGCCACACTACCGATTCAGGCTCCCCAATATTTGCTGAAGGCCGAACCACATGCCTGCAATACCTCCATAGCAATTGCCTGGATTTACTCGAGGTATTTCGAAGGATAAAGTCGGTTTCGTAAAGATCCAACACTAGCATAGACGAGATGCGGAAAAACAGCTCACTTATGAGAAACCTATTTTATATACGAAGTAAATTTAATTCATTTTGCTGAGCAGCGACTCAGGCCCCAGGGTAGGTCGAAATAATGGTACCAGATACGGCGTAGGAACAAGTGAACGAAGCGCGGAAACCGGCAAGCGAAATGAAACTAGAACCCCCTGTTGAATCATCGCCACTGCAGTGACCTGATTAGGACGCTGCTTGGCTGCGGGGGATTTTACTGCATCGAAACGGGACATTGATTAGACGGCTGGCTGTCTGATTGCCGGTATAGATTTACGCCGATTTCAATCCAAGTGGTTGACATCTCCCTTCTTTAACCTGATGTGTTTTGTAGGTGGTCTCGATGCATGTCGCTAGTATTAGTTGACCACTTGCCTGTAGAGTTGCAAATCTCTAGGCGGCCTTGTATTGTCATTAGCCTAGAATCCTTCAAATTTCATCAAGCTATTATACATGATATACGTATCATTGAAAAGAAAGAGGAAGAATAGCTACCAGTAGTATTTCATCACACCAGACTTGTAACATTGAATACATCTGAATTCACGGCATGCAGCAATACTGACAGGCATTCGCCTACAGAACCCACCGCCCGTGCCCACAGCGCATTAGCGCTTCTCCAGAGCCCACTAAAACATTCAGGCACCGGAAACCCTCAGTAATCACCAACGGCAGCCCGCCCAGCTCTGACAAAACGAGGCACTCTCTGCAGCAGTAAGCAACCCTCGATATTGCATCTTAGGTCTTACATACCTTGAACTCTGCAGCGCGACGAGCAAAGGGGGGTTTTTTTTTTTTTTTTTGGAAAAGAAGATTGAAGATTTCCTCCCTCTTCCTTTTGTGGTGCGCGCCGTCTCATGGAATTATGCTTGTTCCGAGCCCGAATTCCACAGCAGAACCAACCGCAGCACGCAAGGCACATGCAAACCATGTAACGGCAGACCCTGCGTGCTGTTCGCTTCGCAGTGCTATTTCTGGTAGGTGGGCTCTACCTAAAAATGAACTGGCCTGCACCTATTTTTTAGGAAACAGAGGCAGAGGCCTCCCCCATTTGGTTATATCCATCCATCCCTAGGCCATAATTCTCCCAGCATTCCCTGTCCAACCTCCCACCCCCCCTCGAAAAAACAATTTATTCCTTTCAGCTTTCAGCTTTCAGCTTCGCCTCTTTACAATCCCAAATCCTCAAAACCTTTCCTCTCTTTTCTATTTCAGGCACGCCAAGAAAACAACTTCTTCTTACTTTTTACCATCTCGTCGCGCTCTTTACTTACCTTATTCTTTTACTCTATTTTCTATCTTCTTCTTCTGTCGCGCGACTGCCATTCCTTCAGCTTTCTCTGTCCCTTTGATTTTCGAACACCACAATTGACATCATCCTGTCGCGCGCCACAAATCTTCATTCAATAAGTCCGCTTCAGTAAATCAAAGATACCGCGTGCCAAGGCCATATTCTCCATATTCTCCATATTCTCTCTTCTCTTTCAACCAGATACCCAATTTTTTATCTATACCAAATCTCTCAGCTCAGCTCAGCTCATCCCATCTTATCTCATCTCACACCAACTTCCATTAAAAACACCATGCCTTCCATAATTCGGTACGCCCTACCTTTTATCGCCTGTATATCCTCTCTCCTACAAGTAAGACGTCTAACAAGCAGTTTTTGTGCGCGCATCACAGCCAAGTCGTCCCGCTCGTCATCGCCATCGCCCTCATCAGCGGCATCGCTTGGGTCCTTTACCAGGTCTACCTCTCCTTCACCAAGATCCGCGAGAGCGCGTCCGAGCGCATGGGCAAGAAGAACGTCGTCTTCACAAAGGACGGCATGCGCGTCGGCGTCCGGCAGATGCAAAACGAAAAGTACGTCGACAAGACGCAGAGCTACGTCGTCAAGGCCTGGAATCTGGCCAACGCCCAAAAGGACGAGGAAATGTGAGTAGAAAACCAACTACGGTTTTAGGGACAAGTTTCTAACCTGGTTTTTTTTTTGTGTCTGCTTATAGGAAGAGAAAGGGCTCGAGATAGTGATGCTCAAAACGGAGCTACTATCCAAGCCAACTCTGAGTTTACAATGACATGTGAAAGGACGTACACGAAATACCAAGGGGAAGCAAGTCGGCATGGAGACCACCGTTTTCGCCATCATTCTCATGGATACGATGTACTTGTCAAGAGCAACGCGGAGGAATTACCCGAAAACCACCAGACGAATGGTGTTTGATGCGTCGTCGCTGGGCCGAACAAGGCATTCAAGCGGTCATTATGCATATCTTATAATGTGTAACTCTATCTGAACACCTGCGCTGATATTTCCCCTTCCTCCCCATAAATAAGCAATATGATACGGTGACATTATCCAAGAAGAAGAACCGATATCCCGATAAACATTATTTCGCAAGCTTGTCTTGTACATGCGCCTTTAACCCTTATGCCTTTCTCCCCTGGCCCGCGTGGCGCCCAAAAGCTCAGTCACCCTCTGGACTCGTATCATCGTATGTGGATATGACTGTATGCTGCGGCAACTGTAGTAGTGCATCTTTAGCGAGCTAGCCATAAATAACGCCTGCTGCTTCACTTACTAGTACGGTTGGTTGGCCTTCGAAATTCTGTCTGAAAAACTGCTGCTGCATAGGATTTGTGGACAGGATTGTAGATGGCTTCGCGACTTTCATAGAGAGGAGCTTCTCGACATTGGGGGAAGTATTTGTGGCCATTAAGCCGTCCATCCTGATGAGCATGGAAGGAGTTCGATAGTTGAGCTACATTGTTGATTTCAGCGGTCAGCTATAAATCGGGGACGGAATGGATCTAGGAGGTGAGAGAAAGATAACAACAAGAGATGATGCATACCTGAGTCAACATCAGAGCATAGGCTACACCAAGCTCTCTCCCAATATAAGTGAGCCGTCCCCGGGCCCAGGTCCTCTGGGCATCAGTCGTGTAATCTTGGCCTTGGATACAGGCCAATGGCCATGTCAGAAAGTATCCGGCGAGGCTTTTTGAGCTGTCCTCGTCTCCGCAAGCGAATGCAACAAGGCTTTCTTGCTGCTGGAATAGATGCTTGCGCGTGGAAAACCACCCGAGCTGATAGGGTACTGATGCTATTATATCCGTAATGCTCTCTGCGCATATTCTCCTCGCCGTGGCATACTCTGGGGCCGTGCGATAGTCAACCGGTGAGCAAACCCAGGCTGCGCATCGGATGACGAGAGATGCCAAGATGATTCGTGACACTCGCATCATGCTCCATAGGCTGGCCACCCATAAATCTGGGTAAGCGTCGACGCGGCCTGGGAACACCTCTAGCTGAGAATAGTCGGCATCGGGGATATCGTCCTGCCAGAGGATGGTCCGATATCTGAAATTCTCCGGCAGCGACTCTGCCCAGCGAACGCACTCAAAATCCACTTCCTGGGATTGCCTGATCATATCTCGGATAGCTTCGACGCTCTCCATGTTCCGAGGCAGTTGGCTCATGAGTCGATTTACTTCTGCTCTGATTTCTCCCGCGCGGAGACTGAGTTTCTGGCACTGAGAGGCAAGGGGGTCTCGTATCGCATCTGAATTAACCCACCACTCTGACTGCATTAGAGGGGGCTTCGCGGTGCTGAGCGTGTGGACAATCTATAGAAACATGATTAGGAGAAAACAAAAGAGGAACAGATGAAATACTAGACTTACCATTTGAGTTCGCACGGCTATGAACAATGCCACGCCGATTTTAGTCCGCAGTTGTTTGCGGCCTCGCTTCCTAACAAGCTGAATCGCCGCACGGATGTGAGGGCCCCAAGCTAGCATGCCAAGGTTTCGTGTTGTAATATTTTCAAAAAGTCCCAGGAGGAGAATTGCCGCCAAGGTAGAGTCCTGTTTGATAGTGTCTGGATTATTCAATGCTACGTTGATAGCCCCCAAAGCCTTGGAATGAGTGCGTAGAGCACGTTCAACAAGATGCTGGTTTCCTTGAGAGTTGGCAAAACTAGCCATTGCACAGGCATCGAATGCAGCTTTAAATTGAGGAGCAATGTCTTCTGCTCTCAGCAGTGGCACAATGTACTCGAGAAAGCCGCGGCCGTTTCCCCCTCGAGGAATGAGGACGTAGTTGGATAGGAAATGGCAGCTCGCTTGGCCCTCTAGGTCCATCTGGGGTTTCTGCAGTAGGGCATACAGGCCGGCCCAGGGCGTCTGCTGATTCTTTCGGCCATGCGTGGCTAGTGAAGCCAGATGCTCGGCGGTGCTAAAGGAGGGTGCTGAGAATGCCTCGTTTGGAGAGGGTGATTCTGAAGAGGAAGCAGCGGAGAACTTGCTCATCCTCTGGGCCAGGGCCTTTTTCGAGGCGCGCTGAGCTCTCTTCTCTGTTGCCTGAGTCTCGTTACGAAACACTAGGTCGAACTCATCTCTGTATCCCGGGCACTGCCGGCGAGACTTGGCACACTGCTTGCATGTGGGCTTTGTCTCGTCACACTGGTAGATGATGAGTTTCCTTCGACGCCGAGCTTCATAACCGGACCAAAGAGCTGAGGACATACCTTGATGCGGCGCGTACGGCACATCTGACAGCCCCTGGAGGGCTTGCCTTGATAGACCATGGTGGTGGATGGCGATGGAGGTTTCTGGGTATCGGTTTATATCAAACGTTGTATCTTGAGTGGAGGTGTTGTGCTGCCGAAACCATGATAGTTGATCATGTAGGGGTGCGAATCCGAGATTCTCGCCAGGCTGAATTTCCAACGGATGACGAGTCTCTCCCTATTCAGAACAGCAATGCGCCTCCTTATCGAGTGGAGAGGAGAGACGCGGCGAAGGTACTGGTACCAGTCAGATCGCCGAATTGGGACGAGCTCGAGTATAGCGAACGGCGTATGCAAGCAAAAGTCACGCAGCCCTGGTCCGTATCCAAAACCAGAGAAAGATGTATAATAGAAAGAGAAGAGAGGAAGAGAATTCCGGAGCAGATCCAGGAGGTGAGGGAGTTTGGAGCTGGAAGAAATGAAATCGCAGCGGGGGGGGGGATAAGAGGGATGAGCTCCGATGTAGCCTGTGCTTTCTCGACGCAAAAGCAAAAAGAAAGGAAGGCCGCCAGCCAAGAATTTGAGGGCACCAACCAACTCCTAAGATGTTGGGGGGGCAAAGGGAGGGGCCCATGAACAAGAGGCCACGAAAGGAAATGTTTGCTCAACCTGTCACAAGGCAGGCAGGTGGATGGCGGTGCAACAGTGAGTGACGAGAAAATGCCGAAGCGTTGGAAGGTAGGCGAGAGGCGATGTATTTTCGTCCGGGACGAGCAGAGCAGCGAAGGCTTCGTGAGATGGACGTCTGATTTGCCGAGGCTTAGCTTAGCAGGTGAGGTAGGCGATGTCGATTGCAGGGAGAGTGGTTGGTGGTGACTGGCTGTTGTCTCCCGGATAAAGTGGCAAACATATAGCAGAGCATCGATATAGGTATGTCGTGCTTATTGGACCAGGGATGCGCACGATGTCGTTGCTGATAATACAGAGAGAGCATCAATTCGCTACCAAAAATGCAAAAGCAGTCACTAGCAGATGCATAGCCTGTTCGTCTGCTAAACGAGACCCATGAAGGAGGATCTTCTAACTAGCCCGGGGGGATGCCGTTGGCGATTTTGGCGGCGTGTCAAACAGGGGGGAGCTTCCGATCGCCTCGGTGTGACCTTTTCCGTCCCCCGAACAAGACGAGGAAGAACGGAAAATGAGAAGCTGCTTGGGTGGGAGCAAGGTGGAAAAAAAGAGACAATGCAAAAAAGGGGGAGGCTTTGGATTATACCTTGGTAGGCAGAGAAACAAGTAGGAAGAGAGGGGGCAAGAATAAGGACTAGGAGGGTAAATGGTCAATGGCACCCTAAGACGGGGAGTTGGATCGGGAGCCGATGACAGATGCGGGCGAGGACCGGGGACCCAGCCAGAGGAAGCGAGTAGGATGGTATAAAGAAAAAGGGAAAAGTGAAAAGAGGAAAGAGAAGAATCAAGAAAAAGAAACGAAGAACCAAGATGGATATGGGGATATGATGGGGCAGGCTTGTATGCGGATGGAGAGGGGAGAGGGTTGCGTTGAGAGAAGCTTGGTTTGGTTTCAGCGAATCCCCATGCAGCGGTGCCAAGAAGCGGCAAAAAAAGAGAATAAAATCATGGTTGCAAAGTAAACAGAAGCAACAAATCAAATCGGTTGGTAGATGCTGTATGATATGATACGGCGCATATAATTGTCTTTCGGTGCATGTCAGCAACTGCACGCGTCTCGCTGGTTTCTGCTCCCTTCTGGTTCTCGGACCTCCCCTGCGCAGCTCGCCCGCTGTAGCAACTCGGCAATGTAGCCTGACGTGTCGGATATGGCGTCGACGCCTCAGACACTGGCAACTGACAGGTGCCAGGGGGCAGCTTCAGGTGGCGCCGGTAGCATCAACGGCCAGTGCTCACTGCTCGAGCTTCTGGCACTAGGGAGGCCCTAAACGGCCTGGTGCTCGCTCCGAGTTTGGTCTCAGCCATTTACGGCATGCGGTACGCGTACCTGAGTTTTTAGCAGGGTCTCAGTCACGCACCTCACTAAACACTTGCTGCTGGTAATGATTGCTAAAGATTCAATCTTGTCATAGTATAGAGATTCCATCTGCAGTTTCACCATCTCTTTTCTCTCTCTTTCAATTCTTCAGTCCAACCGGGGCAAAAGCTCTGGTGCAACCATTGGCTGCAGCTATCCGAGATTGCTCGCCGCCACTCAGCTCCGCCTTGTGATATCAAGAGCTCTGGGAAAGGAAGGACAGCAGCAGTAGCCACAGCGCGTGCATAAAGGCGCTTGACCTCCACAGAGTCAATCATGGAATTGCCAATATTTGAAGCAATCGAGCTTGTCGTCTATTAAAAGGGTCTACCAAGGTGCCTGTTGTAGGCACTAGTACAAGAGGACATCAACATGTACAGTAAACAGCATTTCGGGCTATTAATAGCTGCGACAAGCCAAACACTCTTGTTTGACGAGCGTCATGGGTACATTGCCGAGCTCGAGGCTAGGCAGTGCGTGCAGCCGCCTGTACGAGTAACTTTAGTCGCACGGCACTCCATGTTCTGTTACAAGTCGTCAGCAAAAGCAGTAAATGGGCAAAAGAAGAAGAATGGACGAAGCCAATCGACTCTCTGCGGGTCCGCAAAAAGAGGCGATGTGCAGCTCTGGGCGGGAGGCTACCAGCAGCATCCGGCCCCTTGGAAAAAAGGCAACTAACAACAACAGCCAAGATGATGACGCTGCTGGTTCGCAGTACTCCATTCGCAAGTACATTAGTGCATCAATCCCTTCCAGCGCGCCAGAGCCTCCGAATCTCTCCGGAAACCGAGAACCTTGAATAGACTCAGAGGATGCAATGACGCATGTTTGGGTCTGATCTCGCACCTTATATGTATACAGTACTTCTGGACTATACATGCCATTCCCATAATATGGGTGCTTGGTATAAGATGGTAGCTCTTCACAGCCCTCACGCAAAACCGCCTGGGCCCTCCTCAAGGCCGAACATCGCAATCGCCCAGATAAAACCCTTTGCCTGCCCGTTGCCGAACGGCTCTCCACGCCGGTAGGCCAAAACACGCGAAGCGAGACGGATCACAGCGTGCGCACGTGTAACCCTCCCTCAACTACCCCCCCCCTTCGTCGCAAAAGTCGTACCCGGAGTCGTTAAATGAGTGGGCAGCTCCCGTTGAATAGCAACATGTGAATCGCAAGCATGGATGGCGGCATCTGATAGGCCCGCCCTCCTCCGATATCAAATGCAGCTCTGCTCACCCAATTTACCCCTGCATCCACAACGGATCACGGCCAAAGTATCAAGTATTATACTCTTGTACTTCCCGCCCCCAAACATTGTTCCCTAAAAAACACTCCCTTTCTGAGCGGACGGGCGTAGCAGCTGATCCCTCTCGGTCACAACAAATAAAAGAAATGCTACTCTGGCATCGTCGTCTTCGGAACATATTGTGACATGTGCCAGCCAGGAGAGGTGCCAAGCCATATACGTACATGGTCCTTTGGCTCTGGGCTATCATTATAACGACCGTATCACAGCCTGCACAGATAGAAAGCAATAATGGTAAAAAGACCAACAAAAGGCCGAGTGAAGATGGGGAGAGAAGGATGCTTTAATGTCTCCTGTGGTATAATCAAACGGCCACCTTTGCCAGTGTTAGATCTAGCAGCTGCGACGAGTTCTCCTCTCTCTCAGCATTCTACCTAATACATATGTGGTCTACCTACGCATTTCATATGCTTGTGGCCCCCTAAGAGGGAATAACTATCTTCATCCGAATGTCAAATGACACTCCATATAGCAAACAACCTCTCACATGACGTAAGTTGATGTAACTGCCCTGAGCTTCCACAGTAAATCTTTCCATTATCCGACTGACTCCCTCTTCTTTCGCTCGACTTTTCCTTTTCCTTTTTTTCTTTTTCATCTTTGGTACCTCTCCCGTGGCTCTTGCACCACCCTCTCTAAGAAAAAAAAGCTATAGTTAGAAGAAACAATAATAGTTAGTATACGACAACAGGGAAAAAGTAAACTCCCGTTGCGCCCCATTGCCGCCATGTAATCCCGAAGGCTGACTGTGTCAACGCTTCATCAACTCAAAACGCGATTCGAAGAATTTTTGATTCATCTCCCTCCCTTTTAACTCTCAAACAGATTAGAAATGCCTTCTAAGCCATCGGGTGTGGCCCTATCTCCCGCTGCGTCTCCCCTTTTGCGGTTCGTAGCATCGGATGGTGCTGGGGCGCTCGTCATGAACCCCTGAGCCATCTTGCTACGGGTTGGGCGTTTAGAGTGGTTTGAACCATCGAAGCCTGCGCTCTTATTTAGCTTTCCCATCTCTGAGACGCTTACTCCTTTGAGGTCTTTTAGAAACTCCAGGACGATTGCCCTCTGTTGCCGCGTGTGTGATCCCGGCTTAGCCACGTATGCGTTTAGACGCTCTAGCTCTCCACGATTCACATTTGGCAGCGCCAAAAGGACATCCGTCGGTGTTGATGTGATTGGGCTGTAGTAAACCACAACCGCTGCAATGAGTGCCGCCAACTCCTTTTGAACATCCACAAAGTATGGCTCATGGAATGAGGTGATACATGCTCTCATTACGTCCGATGATATATACTCCCGAACTGCTGAAGCAATCTCCGGAGGGATAGGAGCTGAATCGGCAGGTATACTTGCTCCGTGTCCGTCGGTAGCTTGCTGGGTTTGGCTCCTCTTAGATGATGCCGCGCCAAATTCTGGTACCAGTGATATGAAAAGTCGCAGTAGCATTCCACAGCACCTGATGTCCCGCATCCGAATTCCATGCATGCAGAAAAGCAAGAGCGGCTCAATGATTTGTTGATGGGTCAAGCAAAACTTTCTTAGAGACGGATATGCTGCCCCAGAGTCGTTTTGAGCATCGGCGTTCTGCGTTTGTGACTCCAAAGTTGAGGAATCTAAGCAGAGGAGGGGAAAAAAAAACAGGTCAGTAAATGAGCAGCGCTGTAGAGTAGAATAGAGTAGAAAGCGGGTTGTCTTACTTGGCTTGGTCGGATCCAAAAAGTCTGCCACCATCACCACAGCGGTGTATGTTACTTGACGGAGGATACTCTCCGACTTCATCTCCTCCTTGAGCTCAGCGTCGCCATCTACTGTCACGGTCTGCTGCTGTTCAAGCTTTGCCCACTCTGAGTTGATCTTTGCGTCCATTTGCCGGAAACACGAGGATAGAAGCTCAGGCAAGAAGTTTTCACGGCAGTCAACCGGACAATCGTCGACAAGGTGTCTAACTAGGCCTAGTAAGTTGCTCTGTTGGTGAGTAGACAGCCAAATGGAGTCTGAAAAGAAAGCCTCAGACAACGGAGCAGCGAGTCCGCTAAATCCGTAAAACTGTGAATGAAGCTTGCTCATACAGTACAGAACTCCATAGGACGTTTCACGAACAAACCGTACCGACCCGCGAATCGTTGAAGCAAGTCCTTCTATCGTGTTCTTCTTGTCAAACACTCTGGCATAGAAGTCATCTTTGCTCCCTTCCGAAATACCGGCCTGCCAAAATCGATCGCTTAGAACTTTGTCCACTATGCTGCGCATATCGTCTGGGAAGCCTGTCCAGTTATGCGGGTTGTGTGATGCGTGGGCATAGCTATAATCACGTTAGAAAATCGAAAATAGTAGCAACTTAGTTAGTACTGCAACCAACCTTAGGAGACGCAGTAGGTCTGCCAGGATGTTAGGGAACCCGTCTTTCCAGATTTCGCAGGAAGCTTGATATGGGGTGGATGCTTTTTCAACCCTGTCTACAGATAGAGCCAAAAGGGTTTTCATCGAACGGAGAGGCAGTTGCTTTTGTGTTGTGTCAGCGCATATTGTTATTGATCAAGTAAGAATTCAAGCGGATTGCGAGTTTCCTTCCATACCTTGAGACGCTCTTCCAACTCGTTCTGAAGCGCTAATCCCTCTGCATCAAGCTCAGACGAACCCCAGTCTTGAATCTTGTGCGCCTGGCGGTTGGCTAGGTAGGCTTGGGCCTTGTCTAGCGCAAGAAGTTCGCAGAAGCCAGAATACGACCTGACGGCAGATTTGATGTTCTCTTCTTGCCATTGCGCCTTGACAGGCTCTACAAATTCTCGCAGCTTCTGGACTTTGGCCGGAGTGTCGACGCTTTTCGCTCGATGTCTGTGGCCCGGATTAGAGCCTGTACGAAGTCCTTGGAAACTCCCATGCTGCGACTCACATGATCAAGAACAAAAAGCTTTTGTAAGCAAGTGTTCGTCTATCGTCCAGCTTTCCAGTAGCCATCATCTCATTCACACGGGCCTCAATTTGGTCGTAAACCCCCTAATGATCAGCTATAGTCAGCGCCTCCGTAGGTGGTAACTGTTTTTTTTTTTTTCTTTTGGATGTAAAAGGGGGACCTACCAAAAGGTGATCAGGCATTCCGATAGCAAGGCGATGCAACTCTAGCATGCTCTCGACTTGGAAATCTTTAATGGCGTCGTTGTACGCGCGGTATTCCGGTTCCAAAATTGGCCATGTGAGAATGATATGTTCGAGCACCTTGAGCATGAAATTCGCGTTCTTGTTCAGAGCATTGGTCGAGAAATAGACTAGCAACTGAAGAGTTCGTTTTCGAATAAGGGGATCCTGTAGAGCGCCTAGGTGTAAGCTTTTCTATAATAAAGGTGGAAAAGGATAACTGGGTAACTTAAAAAAAAAACACACCTCGAAGCTCATATCAAGAAGTCTTGAACACCAGCCCTCGAGACTGGCCTCAAGCTCGGCGATTTGTTGTTGCTACCGAAGCAGAGAAGCAAGTTAGATAAGCATAGCCACATAAACTGGAGGCGCGTCTATCACGTACGTTGTTGTGGGAGTGTGCCCTTTTCCACTTCGCATAACCTTTTAATGACGCTTCAATCAGTGTAAAGTTTGAATCTACTTGCAAAACAGGCATCGAGTGCTTGAAATAATTTTGTTCTTAACTGTGTTAGCTTTTTACTTCAGCCATAAGAGTGGTGGCAGTTGCTTCTTACTGTTAAATGGAGGCTGTCCATCATATAAATGCTGCAAAACTTGCTCAGTCTGTCCTAGAATATAAGATACCGCGTCGACAAGCTTGAGCTGTACGATGGCCTCTACAATCTGTGAGCTATAGCGGCGATAATTGCCTAAGAAGGCGTGGCGCTCGGGAATCGTATCGGTATCCTCCATCAGGAAGATAAATGTTGGATTAGTGGTGTCAGAAGGAAGATTTTCGAATCGAACAAGTCTAGAGCTGCAGACCTCAAGGAGAGGTCCAATCATAGGTGTAACAAGATCGCTTGGGCCGATATACTTGTTCGCAAGGAGCCTTGTCCACGTTACCAAGACCGGGATTGAGACCATGAGGCTTTGATGTTGTACTACTTGGAGCAAAAGCTGCAAGAAAGCCCGGGGATTCGCGTCATGAGGAACCTGGGAATGCTTCTTCTCAAAGTAATCGCCCAAGCTCGATAGCATCTATTGTCAAGACACTTGTAAGTGGTCTAGTATGTGTATAAGGGTAGGATTGTAGGCGTACCTCAGATAGCTTCTTTAAAATCTGGTATTTGTCCTCATCGATGTCGTCTGCATCGACGGCTGACCTCTCAATGAGCTCTTTGAAGAGTTGAATGGACGCGCCGGTGTACATGGGAGCAACAATCTCCCTGAATTCATCATCTGTGAAGCTGGTTCGCATATACAGCATGTGCAGGGCGTCTACAGCAACCTATTGGGAGGACTCGTTAGCATGAAGCATAGGAAAAACCACCCGGTAATATTATAAGACTACCTTTTGAATTTCGATTGATTGGGATGCTAGGCCGGCTGTCAAGATGTCCACACAACGAGCAGACGATATAGCTTTTGGAATGGCCCAGGCCAGAAGTGATAGGAGAGCTGAGAATCCCTTGATGATACAAGTCTTGATTTCATCGTTCTGAGTGCCAGAGTTGAAACACATGCCCAGGAACTCTGAAAGACGGGCGAGCCAGCCCTCGTGACCACACCGAACGTCTGGGCCGGGCTGGCGGTTGGGGAAAGCTTCAACTAGCACTGCCGTGGGAGTGAAGATCTCGACACACGCCTTGCTCAAGACACCTTCTCTCATGGCAACAACAGGGTCATCTCCGGAGAACACCTCGTCTGAGAGAGATTCTAGAATAGACATGACAAGCTCCTTGTGGACGGCTGAATTGGGAATCTTCCATATTTCAGCAAGCATGTCGTCCATATCTGTCCACTCGGAGCCCCAGCTTCTCTTGGCCACTTCCACCCAAAGCTGGGCCGTCTTATTTCTCAGATATGACGGATCCTGCTTCGAAACGGCTTGGCTGAGCTCCAGCACCCAGTTCCGAAGTGTCTGGGCCTGCTCCTCTGTATAGGTCGCCCATCGATATCGTATAGCGTGCTCGAGAAGCGACAGGGCATAATGGCGAACAACGGGCGATTGGGTCTTGTCGGAGGCGAGCTGGTAGCCCTGGAAAGGAGCTTCGGCGATGTCCTTGACTTCCTCGAGGAAAGATTGGGCTTCCCGACGCGCGTCATTGGTCGAGAGCGGGCTGTGAACCACCTCGAGCGCCAGGTGAATCTTGGCGAGCACATCTGCATCTCCGCCGTTTCTCGCGTCTCCGCCGTTGGTAGGCATGCTTGATAATCAGCTGCGGTGGCGAGCAGAATCGCTGCAGGATGGACGGGTTCTGTCGCGGCTGCACGCGGCGCAAGACGGAGATGCTCTGTCCCACGAAACAGCCTCGAGAGTGTGAAAGTGAATTCAGACGTCGGTCGGCTTGGGCACGATCATCGGGGTTTGGCTGCCGTTCACTAAAAATAAAAAGAGCAGGGGTTTAAAAATATTGCGTCCGGTTATTTGGGGGTGACAGCTTTTCGGCAGCAACAGGGCTAGCGGGGCTCGATTCGTCAGGACTGAGGCGTGCGGATGACTCAACTGCTGCTATGCATGAAGGATGAAGAATTAAAAGGCGTGCAGAAGAATTGGCCGACGAGAGAGGCTGGGTATGTCGACGAGCAAACGACGAAGGCGGTCAGCAGGCAGAAAGATTGTGCTGAGTGAGGATCACGCCGCGCCAGTTGCAAGCAACCTGTACCTTGAAGCTCGCGCTGGCAGGTTTGGCAAATTCGGGTAGGTACCTGGGTAGCTTTTTAGGGGACCTCAATCTCGTCTTTAGGCCGGAGCTGGCGGTTAACAGAGCCTTCAGCCTCTGCCAATCACTACATGTAGGGTATCACTCGCACCAATTCTCTACAGGAATGAAGCCTCGTCAGCCTCAATCTTTGTCCCTATTGAGGTCGTATGCGGCTGCGGTACCACAACGCTGCAAGGCTGAGAGTAGGCCGCGGATACATCGCCGGGACGGAATACACGCCAGACACCGGTGGAGCCTGTGCTAGCATTCAGTCTCCAGTGGAACCGCTGCAGCCCAGTGGAGGTGGTGCGCGATGCAGCGGTCGATATCCATCTGGCTTATTGCTCCGTACCGTACCTTGTCTGGCCGATCAGCAAAGTAGCACCTCTGCCGAATGCACCCCGCGCCGGACGCTTTGATTTAACCGGAACTGATCAAATGTCTAGCTTGCTTGGCTTCCCTCCGTCTTCTAGAAGGAGGCTGGAGATGGTACTCCTACTGCCGAACTACAGACCCAATACGGCATATCGCCCACTTACCTGTTGGTTGATTCAAGCAAGGATTTGTCATTTACCATCACGATAACGTCGGATCGCCCACAATTCATTCCATCTAGTCTCATATTATCGTCGTGGCTCATACTCCCACAGGCAGAGCAGTTTATCATAGAAGCTGGTCGACACAATGCGTATCCTCCCGTCCGCCGTGGGATACAGGCTTGAAATGTCCGAGGCATAATTCATGCTCGTATGTTCTTCAAACCGGGCCAAGACTACGCAATTCCAACTCTGGCCGCTGTTGTCCGTCACGACCTCGACGAGCCTGGCTCCAGCGTACATGCAAGAGGCTAGGATTCGAATCTTCGTCGAACTACCCACCGTCTGGATATCGACCAGCTTCAGCCTCCATACACCACCGCCGAGGTTCGCATCTGTTAGTAGCTGCACACGCTTTAAGCCATAGGATTCGTGAAGATCATGAATGGCAAAGACTCGAAGATGGTCGTCGTAGCTACCAGTGACAACTATTCTACCATGATCTTGGGCTGATAGCGGCAGGGGCAGGGGCAGAATCGCTGTAACTCCTGCATCATGCTGTCCCTTTATTGTGATGGGCCCAAATGGCACATTTAAGATTGATGATGAATCGCTTTGGCCATCAACCCCCTCCCAGTGACAAGTCGTATATCGAAGCGCAGAGTCGTCTCCCCCGCAGTAGACCGAGATTGGCTGGTTTGTTGCGTCTGAGGTAGCAGCAGCTGGAGAGAAAGCTATGCACCAAGCTTCAAGAGAGTTTTGAATATCCACATCGGCTAATTTTGCAATCTTCCACTCGTCATCAAGCAGCAGCAGTCTTGCTAGGCCGGTGGAGGTAGTGACCCCAAGAACCCTGTTGGCCACTGGGTGCCAATTGCATTGCAGAAAGAGAACATCTTCATCCAAATCATCGCATCTGCTGGTGACAAGATGCTGCAATGGTGCGCTGGCATCTTCAAGCGGATCGAACTTGAACACGGCAAGGGTTCCGGTACTTGACACCACCGCCAAGATATTGTGGAATTCCGGCATGTTCTGGTAGAAGCGAAGATCCAGCAGAGCAGAGGGCTGCATGACAGTCTGCACTATCGATCTATTTTCCTCACCAGCAGTTAGTGGCCCGACAATCTCGTAACTCTACTAAGCAGACATCCAATGTCACATTTGCAGCCTTACATGTCGTCGCCTTCGATCTTGAGAACGACAAGGCTGCCATTCCGGCTCTGGGGCTTGGGAGCTGCCGGAACGTCGCCCTCCTCTTGAGCATCCGCTGCTGCTGCTGCCTCGGCATTGTCGTCCTTTTGCAAATTGTACGTGCCCACGACCAGATACTCGGGGTGCACCGGGCAAAACTCAGCACAACTCGGCGGTAGATCCAGTATCAGAGACCGCAGCGAGGCGATGGGCGTTAATTCTTCCATGCTTGGCAGCTAATACCGGCAGTGAGACAGACAAGGAGATGGCAGGACAGTCGGCAGCTCAGGTTGAATACGTCATTCGCCTCATGCTTGCCTTTGGGAGCCTAGAAAAAGAAATTCGCACGCAACGGTGCAAGGCATGAAAAGGCTTCTGGCAGCCTGTGGCGTGCAGTGGAGCTTATCGGATGGCTTCCCGCCAGCCCGCGCAGCATTAACTGGGGACTGGAGTGGCAGGGGAGGCTCGTTGTAAACATGAACCATCAGCATGGATGGACGGGCTACAGCATCTATCACATATAGCAAACGATCCCCGCGTCAAGGTTTTCATCTTTGGCTTTTCTCCCCCAGCAGTCATTTTGTCCTCTTTTCCCGGTTCCATCTTCAACTTGGCCTGAGAGTAGGCGTTGCAGTCTATTTGACGCCATACCGCAACCTTTGATAGCTGCGCCAGGTACCTGAAAGCTCTGGCATCTGTACCGTGGATACTCGTTTCTGGGCGACACGCACACTGAGAACGCGACCCGGCTCAGCTTTTTCTCGCGCCAGCTCCAGTATTTTCGAACTCCAACGAATTAGCCACGCCTAGTGGCATCGATTTGCTGTGGCGGTGGTGCCGGTGTTGACTAAAGTGCGGCGCGGGTAGCTCAACGCCGCCATGGACAGCGACGAATCCGATTTCTATGGTTGGTATCTCGGACTTGCTTCGTTTGTTGCAGCAAAAACAAAAACAACATGTGCATATTCTGACCACAGAGCTAGGCGATGAGGAAACCACATCAAATCTCTTGCAGCGGGTAGCCGACTTCGACGTGGATGAATGGGCCCTGCAGCAACGAGTGCATCCGGGCCGGCCCCTACAACAGACAGATTTCCTCGAGGAGGCCTCGCACCTACACAACCCTTATTCCGGGATTCCCTACGCCTGGCAACTCACAGAGACGATAGACCAGTTCCTCTCACGGCTGCCACCATCAACAACTGATCAGACGCTCGAGGTACCATGGATATATATATGCAATCCCTATATCCCGAGAGTGCACAAGCTGGAGAGCCAGGGCCAGTTCTCCAAAGGGAATGAGGACGAAGCACCAGAGGAAGAGGGTAGTAAGACAGCGATAGTCGCTCAAGGAGGCTTGGAGCGGCTTCATTTAGTCAGCAAATTTATCGAAGGAATGCAGAGGTCAGGCAAGGGAAAGTCCGTTGTCGACAAAGAGATTAGAAAAGAGCAGAAACAGGCTGTCGACGACATTCTGAACCTGGCTCATCTCGCCAAGGTCCGAACAGGCAAGGTATGACTCATCTTGATATATGACCTCAGGCACAAATGGCGGCCTCTTTACTGACAGCGTACTGTTCCTAGTGGCTGCTCTTCTGCCCTGCTTCGGAGGTAAATGAAATGTGGGAGATTGTTGCAAAAGCTACTGCAAACAACGAGCTTGGTATTGCTGCTAAGGTTTTGCCGCGGTCGCCATTGGAAGACCCTCGCAAAGATCGTATCTTGTGTGTTTACACGGCAGACTTTCGGGACAAGACCGACGTTGGGCGTGTCTTGCAAACGCTTCGGGAGCTAAGACTGGTCGAAGCTAGGGGTCGTCCAATCTATTATAAACCAGGCAAGTTCTCTGCTCTACGGTACCCTTTGCGAGGCTGATTCATTAACGTTGTAAAATAGATGCCTTTACATATATTGGCATCTCCTCTGGCAATGCGTGGGGCGTAAGAGCCTCCATTTACAGCTCTACTGATGTGTTTCCGCGCCGGGCATGAACATGATATTAATCAAATAGGTACAATGTTGGCGCAAGTTGTATGCTAGCTAAAAAGTTTGCAAAGAGTATGCTATGTACATACGGATATAACCAAGAGGATATGACTATCAGTACCTATAAAAAAGACCGTACAGTATGCTATAAGATAAATAGATATCATAAAATGCTAAAACGCCGGTTTTGAGTAATGCCTCATCATAAACCACGCACTGCACCATCTCACGCCGTCCCATATGCCGCATCTCGAACAGCCCGATGTGCCTTCTCTTTCCATGTTGCCAGCGATGCAGCAGATAGACCTCGACATAACGATGGCACCGTAAGCTCACATTATGTGATTTGGCTCTCATCATAGATGGAGCTTCGATCTGAGTCCACTGCTTTCAAGAGGAGGACTAATCGATAAGCGCTGTTCCCATTCAGATAGTATCGATGCAGCTTCTTCGACCGTATGAAGCCAAGCTGTTCATACAGCCTCATGGCAGGCGTGTTTGTCTCCTCTGTCTCCAGTACAATCTCATCGGCATTGCGGTCTACCATGGCCTCGATTGCCTTTTTCACCAGGGCGGTGGCAATCCCCCGCCCGCGGAAATGTGAGGCCACAGCCAGCATGGCAATGTACCCGCGACGAGTTGGAGGCGAGTGCGACGAATGAACCTCGAGCTTGCAGATGATGACGCCGATGAGTGAGTCGTCCTCGGGGTCCAGGGCCTGATGCAAGCTCCATCAGCTTTTCTGTAGGGGGTAGGTGAGGCCGTCGTAAAAGCGACTTACCATGAAGCAAAGATGAGACCACTGGTAGAGAAAGTACCGGTAGACGTAGATGCTGTAGGGCTCACTCAGGTCTTTTGAGATGAGCGACCGGATGGCTGGGAGGTACTGGCCTTCAAGCCGGTGCTCATACTGCACATATTCCAAGTCGGCGGGCAGCTGTTTGCCCGATGAGACCGCCATGATATCTATCCAATTCTGCTGGTTTGGCGATGAAATCTGAAATCTGGCTTAAAAGCGGTCTGTATGCCAAACAGCTTCTAATTCCCTCTTGTGTTTAGTTTTTCTCTCCCTGGACTCTTACCCTCTCCGACGAATGACTCAACCGTCGGCTGATGAGTCGACGATACGAACGAATAGCCAAGGTGGCAGCCAACCAGGCAGCCCGGTCAGCATTGGGCGGGAAGAATTAAAGACTGAGAAATCCTTCGACAGATTGCCCGGAACAGGAAAAAGGCGCTGCTGGGCTGACAGGCACTTTTTTGGCGCTGTGCTGCGCTTTAGTCTGACTAAAGAGCCAGACCCAAGTCTCGGGTGGATCGTCGGGCGAACTGCCTTTGTGTCAATCACATGCTAAGCTGCCAAGCTAGATTCTCAGATCGGACCCGCGAAGTTCATGCTTGACTTACCGGGCTTCAGCAACACGCCGCAGCCAATGGGACGGGCTGCTACAAGGCTCCGGGGGTCGATTCGGGGCGCCGATGTTGCGTATAACAATTTAGTTTATCTATTGTTGCCTAGGTATATATTTGCTGTTTTCAGCTAATTTATTCCTCGACATGTCTCTTGTCTACTCTCATCTTCTATACGGGAACCAACAGGCGCCTCGAGGTCATTTTAGCGGCTCTTTCACAGCGCTGGCAGCCACTAATAATAGCGGATCCCTTCCCGTGCTGCTGGATTAATTGCTCTTTAGCTGCTGCGGAACACTGAAAGCGTTGACGTCAGTTCAGCCACCACAGCCTGGACCCTAAAACAGTCTCACATCTACTTTGTTTTGAAGTTGCGCGGCTTCGCCTTTGAGAAGCCGAGTTTCCTCCCTTGGCCAACAGGATATAATACCATCTGCGCACCTTCTTTTCGACCTGCTGCATCGTTTGGAGGATCTTGGTGCTCGCGGCTTGCCTCACAGGCCTCGATCATGGCCACCACTCTTCGTCGGCGCATTCCGCCGGAGACGACACCGGCCGAATCCGCCGACGACTCGTCGAAAGAAGACTCTCCGCCAGTCCAGCCAACATCTCACGTCCATGTGATTGAACGGGGCCACAAGGCGCGCAAGCGTCGCAACACCTTCATCTTCCTGTTGGGCGGCCTATGTGGTCTCCTTGCGGCGGGCTTCTTTGCAAAGACAAATGACTTGATCGACCTCCCCGAGATTACGGAACTCACCATGGACAGTTTGCTTGATGTTATACCCGCCGGCTTCATCAAAGACATGCGGGATCTTGCACAGGGAGAGCGTGAAATCGCGTCTTCCTACGATGCGTTTGCTGTGGGCCTGAAGGCTCGGGCTGAGGGTCTAGAAGCGCATCATCCCATGATCATGATACCTGGTGTCATCTCGACGGGCCTCGAATCCTGGGGGACAGCTAATATCTCGAGACCCTATTTCCGAAAGAGGCTATGGGGAAGTTGGACCATGATGAAGGCATTAGTTCTCGACAAGGAGATCTGGAAGAGGCATATCATGCTCGATAAAAGAACCGGGCTTGATCCGCCCATGGTGAAGTTACGCGCAGCACAGGGGTTTGATGCAACCGATTTCTTCATCACAGGCTATTGGATATGGAGCAAAATCTTTGAAAACTTGGCCACCATAGGATACGATCCCACAAACTCCTTCACAGCTGCATATGACTGGAGACTGTCTTATCCTAACCTCGAAGTCAGAGACCAGTACTTCTCCAGGCTAAAGTCATACATCGAGACCGCAGTCGAGTTCGAAGGGCGCAAAGTCGTCCTTGCCTCGCACAGCATGGGAAGCCAAGTCATCTTTTACTTTTTCCATTGGGTCGAATCGGACCAGGGCGGCCGCGGCGGAGAGGACTGGGTGGACCGTCACGTCGACTCTTGGATCAACATCAGCGGCTGCATGCTGGGCGCGGTAAAGGGTCTTACGGCTGTATTGTCCGGAGAGATGCGCGACACGGCGCAGCTGAACGCGCTGGCAATTTATGGCCTGGAAAAGTTTTTGAGCAAAGAAGAAAGAGCGGAAATTTTCAGAGCCATGCCAGGCATTTCTTCGATGCTGCCTCTCGGAGGCGACGCAATTTGGGGAGATCTGAACGGAGCACCAGACGATCAGCCCGAACAAACACTTTCCTACGGATCTTTTCTCAACTTCCGAGTCGGCTCAAATTGGACGACTCCAGATCGAAATTTTACCGTGCGGGACTCTATGAGCTATCTCTTTAACACGACCGAGGATTGGTACACCGACCAAATCAAGCGCAGCTATTCCCATGGAGTTGCCCACACCGCTGCAGAAGTTGAGGCAAACGAGAAGGATCCTAGAAAATGGATCAATCCACTTGAGACGAGACTTCCGCGGGCGCCAAATCTAAAGATATACTGCTTCTATGGCGTTGGAAAACCTACAGAGCGGTCCTATTTTTACCGAGCACCTGATCAGCCGATCATGACTAATCTCAACATCACCATCGACGTTGGATACACCGAAGAGACGGCTGATCATGGTGTTATTCTAGGCGAGGGAGATGGAACCGTTAATCTCTTGAGCACCGGATACATGTGCAATCGTGGCTGGCACATGAAACGGTATAACCCCGCTGGAGCTCATGTCACTGTGGTAGAGATGCCTCACGAGCCTGATCGATTTAGCCCGCGGGGTGGCCCCAATACTGCTGACCATGTTGACATCCTGGGAAGACAGACGCTCAACGAGCTGATCTTGAGAGTCGCAGCAGGCAAAGGCGAGACCATCACGGACTATGTCGTCAGCAAGATTGGGGAATATGCAGACAAGGTGAAGATTTACGAAGAAGACGAAAACAACAAGAAGAATAAAAAGAAGAGTTCATAGCACGGCCTCTTTGGTTTGATGTCTTGGGTAATAATCTGTCCGGCAAGCCTCGTTGGGATGGGATGGGCGATTCGGAGTCTGGCGTGGGGAGCCGTACAAATGCAACAGGAAGAAAAAGAGAAAAGGAAAAGGAAAAGGAAGCCGGTAGAATGCTGGTTTCATGATAGATAATACCCCCCCCCCCCCCCCCCCCCCCCGATATTACAAATGCACATACTACAGGCAAGATACCAGTAAATACGATAAAATATGGATACAAGGAGATAGCCTCAACAGTGGGTTCCTAGAAATGAGAACATTGAAGACTATTTCCCTTGGGTGTCAGAAGTTATTGTCTCCTTATAAGCGGTGCGCAGGGGCTTGATCGTTTATTTTGTCTTATCTATGTTCGGGACAAGGGATGGAGAAATGACTACCGAATAGGCGGAACCTGTTAATGCTATAAATAAAGAAGCAATCAAAGCGATGAAAGCACGTATAAATCCAGAGAACTATTCAAAGCTGTACATGTTCAAAACAACCGTCTATCAAGTTCAAAGCTCGTAGCATTGAACACCCATTTCTACTGGATATGCTGTTCAACTGCCGTTATCATTCGTGCATATGTGCCTATTTAAGCCGGGCGCGTTCCCTGCAGATAGCCAACGGGAGCCCCCGTCCATGAATTTAGCAGCGCGCAACGTTAGTGGTCCATAGCCCTGAAGTTTTTTCCCTTTCAGCGCCACCGTGCATGCGCTATGCCTGCTGGGTGACATCAGCTAAGTCATTCGAAATCAATCCCGAAGCATCGCCTTTCTTTTTCCAGTCCTCACTCGCTACCCCACACAATCCAACTGGGGCCTTTGCATTCCGCTCGCATCCCGAGCAAAGACACTCCTGGTCAAAAATCAGGAGCCCCTTCTGGGTCGTGGGTTTTCGGGCGACGGGCGCGCATTTCCTTTTCTCGACCTGCCATTTCCCGGAATCCAGGGCTGTTTGTTTGAATTTTCCATTTCGCCTCTTGCAGCGTCGTCGCCAGCCTGTTTCGCCAACCGCCAACGAACCTACCAACCTGGTCTGCGCAAAGGGCCCAGATGCAGTCGCAGCCACGAGCTGCGGGACCTGGCAGCCATGGCGGATTTCGAAGAGATGGTGCCCTCTCCTCTGTCTGTGGAGGAAGAGGATGAGCTGTGGACGGGTACGTTGAAATTTTTGTTGAAATTGGTTCAGTGACGAGTCAGGAGTTATCGAGAGGAGAGGCACTAATTCTACTCTCTAGAACTCGACAAATGCGTCTCGGAACACTGCGAAAGCCACGAATCCATTGACGATGCCCTCCGTTCCTGGCTGAGCCTGACGACCCAACTTCGCGACCAGCAGCCGCAGTCGCAGGATGAGGTCATCATGTGCGCGCAGATCCTGCTGAACAGCGACATATTCCGGCAGCACAAAGAATACGTCCGTAAGCAGCTCATCTACAGTCTGCTACAGGAGGACGAGGCCGGGCCTCTGCACGCGATAGTCTCTCTGCTCTTGCTGGACGGCCACAAGGACGAGGGGACGTTTCCGCGCATGATCCAGGAGGCCTGCTTCCCCCGCCTCCTCGAGCTGATCAGGCAAGAAAAGGATGGCGACCCGCGACTCCATCGCTTTCTGCTGCAGCTGATGTATGAGATGTCGCGTGTGGAGCGGCTGACACCGGAAGATTTGGCGCTGGTCGACGATGATTTTATCCACTTTCTGTTTGGCCTAATCGAAGGCGTGTCTAGCGATGTCAATGATCCATATCATTACCCAACCATTAGAGTATTGGTAAGTGGTTTTTCTATTTTTACATTGAGCGGGCCACCTGGCCGTCATCTCATTCTCGCGCGTGCTGACAATTCATGGTAGCTTGTCCTGAATGAACAGTACATGCTTGCATCCACAGACACTGTTACGGTCCCCGGATCGGCCCCCGAACCGCTGACGAACCGTATTGTCAAATGCCTGAGCCTCCACGGGCCATTGTTCCGAACATTTGGAGAGAATATCATTCTGCTTCTAAATCGAGAGACCGAAACGTCTTTGCAGCTATTGATCCTCAAGCTTCTATATCTTCTATTCACCACGAAAGCGACATATGAATACTTTTACACCAACGATTTACGAGTGCTACTAGACGTCATTATTCGAAATTTGATGGATCTTCCCGACGAAAGGATGTCTCTTCGGCATACATACTTGCGAATTCTATACCCCTTACTAGCGCATACCCAGATGAATCAGCCGCCGCACTACAAGAAGGAGGAAGTTCTACGCTTACTTAAAATCCTGAGAGGCTCGCAGAACGCCCACTTTGCGCCCGCTGATCCGACAACTCTGCGATTGGTGGACCGAGTGTCCAAAGTCAAATGGCTAGTGGATGAAGACGACGTAGATTCCGAAGCGTCAGGACAGGCAGAGGTCGCTCGAAAGCTCCTGGGCATGAGCCTGTCGCCAAGGCATTCATCTAGCAGTGTTAGTGTCACTGATGTGGCCGAGGTCACGGAGAAGCCAGGCGTGCAGACGCCGAGTCGAAACGGCATGAAGCCAGTGGCCGAATCAGTCGAAGACGATGGTGAAAGCAAAACCAAGAAGCCTGTACCAGCAGTGCCCAAGCACAGACATGGCATTCCCTTTAAGCATTCAGCTTCGGCCATTAAGCATTCTGCTACCGTACATATCAGCAGCGTTACGTCGAAAAAGGTGCCGCCAAAGGCACCACCCCCTAGACGACATGGCAAAGTGAGAATGGCAGAAACGTCATCGGATGAACATCTGGCAGGAACCGTAAACTAAGGGAACCTGACCGAAAACATGCCATACTATATCCGTTGCTCCTTTTTAATTCTTTAATCATAGTGCTTTTGCTTTCGAATTTTTTTTTTCTTTTCTTCGCTTTTCTTGCGTTTGTTCATTTGTTCATCTGTTCACTTGAACGTTTGCTTGCTTGTTTCTGAAACGGTCGTTTGGAAATTGGCCTCAAAGAGCAGAGCTAGAGCTCGCAGACATTGACCAAGGCATGGGTTCACACCTTGGAAATGCGCGTCGTCAATGGCTTTCCGGAGTTTTTGGAGTATGATTTGCAGAGTAACACGGGGATTTTTTCAACTCTCGAACTTGAGATCAGCGACAGGCCGGTCAATTGCTTGACACGAGAAACATGAGTAAATGGGAAATACCTGGCAGCATAGACAAGACGGTGTTATCGATCAGGCTTTTTACTTGTCTTTGTTGTACATATGCACGCACATAGGTAACGGTGTCTTACTATTAGGTATAGGTAATGCCTGGGGCAAGAGGCAAACAGGCAACGGGGCAATTTGTTGCGTATTGTTACTTTGGGCGAATATAATTTTTGTTGCTTTTTCCAGGCTTTGAATTAGATTGCTCCGTAGTGGGTGTATCGCATGCGATATTTGAGGGTTTGCCTGGTGCTTTTATAGGTAACTTGGGCTCTGTTCTTGATAAAAGTAAGATAGAGGCGCAAATTCGGGCTTCCGATGATCCGACAAGCCGCCAAGTACAGTAGGGCCTGTTGGTACCCAGGAATTATATACGGATATACGGTTATAAGTTCAGGAATTGTCCCTCATGTAGTTTGATAGTGTCCGAAAAGTTATATAATCTGGGCCGAGCAGCCGACGAGGACCGCATGTACTCATCAGAATGAACACCAGGATGAGCATTTAGGTGGTACCAATGCAACAAAAGCATGCACGTTTGTTCAATGGATGCTGTCACAGCCTCGTGCGATGCGGGGAAAAAATGGAAATGTACGCCCAGATTTACCAGATTCCATGTTTTTGCCCAATTCCAAAGCACGATGGCCAAGACGAAATGGACCACTCAGAGCAGAGACATGCAACATTTAGGAATCTTTGGGGTGGAGAGGAGAGGAGGCCAAGTCTGGGCGGTGGGGCGTGGCTTGTGCTTCGGGGACGAACTAATACGTCATTTTTCTCGATTAGAAAGAGGCAGCCAGGCCTTGGACGGAAGCAGCTGAAAAAAAAAAAAGAGGACTGATTTGATTGATTTGACATTCAGTAGGTAAACTATAGGCAGTTTTGACAGAAGCTAAAAACGTGCTGGAGGAGCCCACATGAAGATGGGCGTCAAGGGACTGCCCTGTAAATGGCCGTGACGATGTGTGCGGGTTTGTGCATTGGCGAGAGCGGGCATTGGAGCTCTCTCGCACCGATCTGGCCCATGTTAGGGGATCAGTAGCGCCTGGATGGGGTTCAGCGGCGAGGAGCTATGGGCTCAAAGGGGAACAGGTGATGAGCATTACTGGGGTAGTGGCCTTGTTAGATAGAGGCAGCAGAGACAGATGACGGTGATAACGAGAGGAGAGAGGTGAGACGCGGGGGCTGGTTGCTGAGCCCCTTGGGTCGGGACGCTCCGTAAGGGGGGATTGATTACAACGAGGAGAATCATGCCCAGTAAAAGAATTACACTGCTGACGGAGTGCTAAGCATGCAATTAGCTACAGGAATCACACGCACCTTGATGGATATGCTACCTGTAGCTTCCAGATGGTTGTATTCAGCGGTTGATTCTGATGCATATGCTGGCTGGAAGAGGCCCTGCCTGTCATGTCGCTGTCATGCAGTTTCAGGCTTTCAGCGCCATGCACCTCGTACCTAGCTCGCGCGCTCTACTTGCCCGTGACCCTCGTCGCCAATGCAAGCACTACACGGAGTGCAGGTATCGACCAGGTTCCTGCGCTAGCGCCTCCCCTCTTTTTTTCACTTGTCCTCTGCCGCTGCGCGCAAATCAGATTCCACGTTTGGAGAGAGTGTCCAAGTTAGAGACGGTGCATGCCACGATGTGCGGGGCGAAGCATGTGCGTGTACATAGTATATGTAGCAATGTGCTTCGATACGGCGATTCCGGTAATCGTTGAAAAAAATAGAAAAGAGATCCATGCACGCTGCAAAAGCTCAAAGAGTTGCTGGTACATGCCATTTTGGTCGTGTACCCGTGCAACACGAGTCATCTCACGCTTTGTCCGTATTTACGCAGTGCCCGGGCCTCTTACACTCTTGCTCTTACACTCTTTTATACACCTTCCACTTACACTCGTTGCACAGCCGAGGACGAAACACGCGCTGGTTTGTTTCGTGGCCTGTGGCTCAGCGGCACCAAAAAAATTTCAATTGGCACAAAAAGAAGAAAAAGAAACAGGAAGAAAAAGAACAGCGGTTCCTTGTACCTGTGGCCTCGCTTCCCTCTCTCTGTCCAGGTATTTCTTCGTTGTGGCGCTGCCCGTGGTTGGGATCCCAGAAGCGCCTTTTTTAGCAGCTCGTCATTGCGTCAACCCCAGCAGGCGACGCTGCAGTGTCTCTGATCTATTTCGCCCTCCCCACCACCCACAGACGCCATCTTTTGCGTGCCTCTGTGATCGTCCGCCCACGTCTGTCGTCACTCGCTAGGTCGTGCGAGGCGAAACCTTGGCCAGGCGCGAGCTTGGCTGCGCATCCATATTAGGAGCAAACTATAATTATTTGGCTTGCTTGACTTTTTGCTTCTCTCTAGCTGTTGCTCCTTTACCCTGAATTCTCGCTCTGCCTTTGCTCAGCTCTACTAAGCTCAGCTCAGCTCAGCTCTTTATTCTTCTCTCCTCTCCTCTCCTCCTCCTCCTCCTCCTCCAACATCGTCATGGATTATCCGCCTCAGACCCAGGGATTGACACCTCATCCCGCCGATCTGAATCCGCCTCCAGCACTCAATTCCTACCAGCAGCCGCTGCACTCTCAATCGCAGCGCCATCTATCCGGCTCACCCTATTCCCAGAGATCACGACGGCCGCTGTCCTACCAGCCGCAGCCCACCTACCTCGACGCCGGCGGACGCTCGAATACCTCATCACCCCACCGACGCCAGAGCCCCGTTCCTGGCCGCTTCACCGAGGAGTGGGACGCCAGCCAGCGCGGCAGCTCGATCCTCGACAATCGCCGCGGCCGCGACTCGCCCGTCATGTCAGCGTCTGGAGCAGGGCCGGCCGCCATTGGAACGGCTGCCATGCAGCGCTCCAGCTCGGTCAACAGCTACGCAGCCGGTGATGATCGCGGTCTTCCGCAGAGGGGCAATACGCTGAAGAAGAAGGCCTCGCTGCGACGGAGCGGCACTGGCAGCTTGGTGCGATCCAGCAGCCGGCGCAGCGCACGAGCGGGCAGCGTCAAGAGCCTCATGCTTCAAACTGCCGACGCCGACGAGCTTCAAAGCCCATTCTACTGCCCTGTACCAACGACCGGCAATCCTACTGATGTCCTTGCCGCCAGATTCCAGAGTATGTTACTCCCTCTTCTTCCCTCCTCTCATACCTTGCATTAGGCCTTGGCGCATTGCCATTTGCTACGATGTGAGCAGTGTATATCAGCCGGCGCTAATCTCATGCGACACCAACAGCCTGGAGGAAAATCTTGAAAGATCTCATTGCGTACTACCGCGAAATTCAAACCCACTACGAGCAAAAGGCAAAGTCAATTACCAAGCTGTCCAGCGTCTCGAACAATATCGCAACCCCACCTTCATTTCTCCAAACTGCCGGACTCGACGATGCCCTGCAAATGATTCGCACTTACAATAAGACGGCCCTCCAAGAGGCTACAAAGGCGAAAGAGATTGAAGAAGATGTCATACTAGCCCTTACCGGCTTGAGGAGTGATTTGCAGCAGAAAATCAAAGAAATCAAGCACCTAGCTGGCGACTTCAAAAACAATGTTGAGAAGGAGAAAGAGGCTACAGGCAGAGCAGTCAAGGCTCTGTCCGAAGTCCTGGGAAAGTCCGAGATGGACTCTTCCAACACGACCGGCAAGCAGGATCCCTACCTCCTTAAGCTGGCGGTCGATCGCCAGATTGAGCGCCAAATCGAAGAAGAAAACTACCTGCATCAGGCCTATCTCAACCTTGAGGGCTCTGGTCGTGAGCTAGAGTCCATCATTGTAGGCGAGATTCAAAAAGCATACAATGCCTACGCCGGCATCCTCAAGCGCGAGGCAGAAAATGCTCTCGATATTGTCGGAGAGCTGCGCGATGGTCCCATTTCTATGCCTAAAGATCAAGAATGGGAGCATTTTGTTTCCAACGACAACCGAGTGGTCAACCCTAACATTCCTTTGCGCACCGTTGAACAGATTCATTATCCTGGACAGGATCATTTCTCTGCACAAGAAATTCGCGCTGGACTATTGGAGCGCAAGAGTAAATACTTGAAGAGTTATACAGCCGGATGGTAAGTTTTGAATTTTGTGCGCTCAAGCAAGTAATGTCGATATTGGTTCTAATATGATGTTAGGTATGTACTTTCAACAACGCATCTGCACGAATTCAAGTCGGCAGACAAGGCGCAAGCTCCCATCATGTCCCTCTATCTACCGGACCAGAAACTAGGATCCCGATCAAGCGAAGGAGGCCCATCAAACAAATTCCTCCTCAAGGGCCGACAAACCGGATCCATGCACCGAGGCCACACTTGGGTATTCCGGGCCGAGAGCCATGATACAATGATGGCTTGGTACGACGATATCAAGGCCCTGACAGAGACGTCATCAGAAGAGCGAATAGCATTTGTACGATCTCATTCTAGGAGGAGCACGAGCCAGTCGTCGCATCGATCAGTCAGCAGCAACGAGCTCGACGAGGAAGACGAGCCGCCCTTCCAAGCAACTGAGCAGGACGTCCTCGCGGAACCCCGATCCGAATCGCGACGGCCCCAACCAGGTGGGCGGTTCCCATCCGACATACAGGTCAATGCCCAACGAGGCTTACAGGTGCCTCACTCTCCATCTAGTGCCGGATCCAGCCAGGTGGCGTCGCCGAATGCCCAGATAATTGCTGCCGCAACTGCCATACCAGGAACGGCCACGACTGCCTATGCTCCGGAACATCATGCGCACTACGATGAAAACCATCCCGACTACGGCCAGAGAGGCGAGACTCCCATGAATGAAATGCACGCACAGGCAGTCATTGCCAACCATGAGGCTCAGGTCGATGGCGTCAACCCGTATACGAGCGAACCGCTTGACCAGGGCCAAGGCAACCAACGAAATGTCTACGGAGCACCAGCTTTTATTCCCGGCACTCGTCAGCCAGTAATTCCCAATGGTTATCCCGGCGACAAGTCTCTAAACCATGACCACCAGGGAACCCATGATGCTGCTAGGGTTAATGGTGCCGTTGGAGGTGAGATGCAAGAGATTAACGGTGGCCATTATACCAACGTTGGAGGCGCCAGGGATGGGCACGTTAACAGTGTCAACCCGAACACAATCCCCAGGTCTGAGACTCAGACAGACGCTGGTGGCTTGCAAGCTCTTCCAGGCCAGGGAGACGGTGCGGTACCAACCACTGCCAATCCTGCTGCTCGAACAATCAAGGACATGTCGGTATCGAACCTACCGATGCCAGGCAGCTTCCCATAAGATGAAAAGCAAAGGTCTATATGATTTTGCCTTTAGTCTAATTTTTTTTTTGTTATCCGTCCAACACCAAAAAAAATGGGTACACGTCAGCTTATTTGGATACCATTTCTTTTTTTGAGCTATGTTTTTATGTCTTGTACCAGTCAGTATCTCGGATGCTGAATGTGTGAAAGGAGGGTTACGGCGGGAACCAAGCAACATTGTTGCGTGAGATGTGGGCGTCTTTTTATGCTATTTTTTTCCCCCCATTTTGTCTCTGGACTTGTCTGGATATGTCATGTTGATTCAATTTAGTTTTTGACTTGGCTTTGAGTATTCTTTGGATGGCATCGCTCTTTATCACTCGTTAGGTATATCCGTAGCTCACCATGCGTGGTCTAGCTAGCACATTTTTCCTTTGAATTGATGGAACGAGATTTATTTTGAGCGACAGTGAAATAAAATAACATCTACCGTTGATTTAACAACAATATGAACCCAGATAGGACCGTAGACGGTAAAATTGCAGCCAAGAACCCATCAAAGATGGAGCGAATTCGCCAAACTGCAGGCCCATGTACCAAAGTATCCCAGCCCCACGTCGTCCAAAGACCCGCTAGAATGTTATTCCGCACCACCCAATCAGACGCTCCCAATCGAACAAGCTTCTTCAAACCAAAGCCTGGCTTCGGAAAATTTCATCGAAGGAAAAAAAAAAAAGTTCTACGAAGAGAAGGGAAAAACAGACGAGCGTCACTCCAAACGACAATTGGCCTCCCCCCTCCGACCAGCGCATATCTTTTTCGTCTCTATTTCAGTCCCTCATTCGCCAACCGAATTAAAAACGGAAAACCAAATCTTATAAAACCGCAAACATGTCCTTCCGAGGTGGTGGTCGTGGTGGTGGTCGTGGAGGAGCTGGTGGCTTCCGAGGTGGACGTGGAGGAGGTTTCCAGCAGAGGGATATGGGCCCGCCTGCGCAGGTTCTAGGTATGGCAAAAATTCTTTCATCTTTATGGAATTCCTTTTTTTTTTCTCTCTCGTTCAATTGGAGGTGGAAGAAGATATTTCGACTGTCTTTTGATTCTATGGCCCGATTCATCCAAAGGCTGGAATTGAAACAACTGCAAAAAAAAAAAAGAAATTGCAATCTCAAAAAGGGAACAAGAAAAGAAAGACAAACATTGGGAGAAAAAAAAGGAGAAGAAATACTTCAAGAGAAAAGCTAACCGTCAAATCACACAGAAATGGGCAAATTCATCCACGCCTGCGAAGGCGAAATGGTCTGCGAATCCATCAACCCCAAAGTCCCCCACTTCAACGCCCAAATCTTCCTCGAGAACAAGACGGCCGTCGGCAAAGTCGACGAGGTCCTCGGCCCCATCAACCAGGTCTTCTTCACCATCAAGCCCTCCGAGGGCATCCAGGCCGCCTCCTTCAAGGAGGGCGACAAGTTCTACATTGCCCCCGAGAAGCTGCTGCCCCTCGAGAAGTTTTTGCCCAAGCCCAAGCCCCCTCCCGGTGCGCCCAAGCCCAAGCGCGCTGGCGGTGGTGGACGTGGTGGCCCTCGTGGCGGCGGTCGCGGCGGCTTCTCTCGCGGTGGACGCGGCGGTGCTGGCGGTGGTTTCGGCGGCCGTGGTGGCCGTGGTGGAAGCGGTGGTTTCTCTCGCGGCGGTGGTCGCGGAGGTCCTCGCGGTGGAAGCGGTGGCTTTTCCAGGGGCGGTGCCGGCGGCAGAGGACGTGGTGGCTTCAGCAGGGGTGGCAGCTGGTAAAGCAAAAGAGAATTGGGAAAACTTTTAGAATCCATGGTACTCATACCAATGCCATTTCCTCTTTTTTAAGCTCAGCGGCAGCAGGGAAACCCCCTCTCCACGAATGAAAAAAAAAGGATAAGACAAGGGCGGCGGAGATCGATCTTTTGGTTTGGAGAAAGGGGAGGGAAGAAGATGTTTTATATGTACAAAGGGCTTTTTTCACGGCGTTTTTTTACTGGCTCGGTTTATTCCTCCGTCGTACCTGAATTTAGTTTTTTCTCGTCATTCTTCGGTTTCACTCCCTTTTCTTCTTCCCTACTTGTCAAACAACTGTCACTCTTAAAAGGTCTTGGCACAATGGCAAATCTCATGAGGTAGCTCCAACGCGAGTCTCCTATCAACTCAGGGATGGCGAAGAATTTATATACGAGAAAGAATTAAGTCTTTTCAAAACAAGAATACCAATGCAACCTAGGCGTAGGCGTAGGCAAACATCATATGTAATCACTCAGGCTTGTACACGGTAATGTCAAGAAATAATAAGATTATCCGGGGGGGTATCATAACCTCTGTTACTAGGCCATATAGACCACATTCTCCTCCTCAAGACTATCAAGTGGTCCAAAACGTCAGTCGTATAGGGAATCGATCAATGTAATCAGAAAAAGAAAGAAGGAAAACCCATCCCTTAGAGTATAACGTGTATCTTTATGCGAGGCGCTCGCCAAATAGTTACCCAACTGAACAAAGTCTGAACAATTTCGTTGTGCGCCAACTCATTGATCATGAACCATACAAGACTATTAGCCCTCTACCCCATTTGCCACAGCCGCATATCCAGTAAGACCAAGTATGAAAAAGTAGAGCCACTGCTCACGACAGCCAATTCCGCTGTTGATTTAGGGCTTTGGTATGCGTATCGTCTTGCTGGTCATCATGCAGCCGTGAACAACGAACAAGAGCACGATGGGGTGGAACTCGAGCGATGTACCAGTGAACACGGTGCCAAAGGGGATGCTCTCCAAGATCCAGCCTTGCTGCAGCCAGTAAGCCATGAGTGCATCCAAACCCAGTGACGTCGGAATGGGAGTGCCCTCGAAGAATTTGCTCTTGCCAGTGGCGTCCTTGGGCAGAACAGCGACGGTAACGTTGAAGCGGGCAAGTCTAGTCAGTCCACATAGAACAAAAAAGGCGAGACCAAGTGTATCGGCAGAGGTTCGAAGGCCAAGGGAGAAGGCGACCATGGCGGGAGCGACACCGAAAGAGATCTACAAGAGGATAAGGCGTTAGTGTATCTGTCGACTTCCGTTGACGGTGATAAGGCACTGGGCATCAGCTGGTGTAGCAAAAAGTGACATACCAAATCAGCAAGGGAATCCAGCTCTTGTCCCATCAGGCTGCTCTTCTTCCTCCATCGAGCCACCTTGCCATCGAGAGCGTCGAAGAAAAAGCCAAACGGCAAGAAGACCAGAGCCCACCACAGGTGATCCTCCCTCTTGGCAGGCTCCAGGCAGGAGTGTAGGGACGAGAATATCGACATGACACCGCAGAAGCCTATGCAAGAATCACATGCATCGTTAGCCCATCTTGGTCCATCTCGCCAGTCAAAAGTCGCCAAAGGAACCAGGATAGGGGGAACCCACCATTCAGAAGAGTAATGAGATCTGCGAGGTGCATGGCTCGTACCAGCGAGAAGTGGCCCACGTCTGCAGAGAGAAGCGTCTTTTGCTTGTCAATTGCTGCAATTAGAGAGAAGGAGAGATCCATTAGCATCTGATTTTGTCTTTGGCACCAGCAACTGGGAAAACCTCGTACCTGGTTGGTTCTGGGGCGACAGCTCTCTCGAGGTAGGGCCATTGATGGCCGCCGAGGCAGCGCTGGGTCGTCTTGACATGGTTGAGAGTTGCGGAAGGCGTGCGGATCGAAGCTCAGCAAGAGAGGCTTTTCGGCCGTTGACTTGGTTCTAGTAGTATGCGGAAATAGTCGTGACGGAAAGATATAAAAAAAAAACGCGAGCAAAAACCTCGGCAGAAGTGGAGATAGTAAATAAGATAAGAGTACAAAGGGCAGTCCTTCTTCAAAAAGAAGACACCTGTCTGCTTGATTGCGAGTATTTGGTGAGAATAGTAGCGGTGATGATGTCTGAGAACAAAGCAAGGAAGAGAAAGAAAAAAAAAGAAGACACGAGGGGCTGTTGCTCGCTACGAGATGCTCGAGCTACACTTGACATGGGAGGTACGTTTTAGCTTAACCTGCCTTTTCTCCTTTGGGTGGCGCTGCCGCCGTCAATGCACAGCCTACCAACTTGCCTTGTGGCTTTTTCTCTCTTTGTCTTCTCCATATTACAGCACAGTTGTGTATATCTGTACCTATTTACTGTGAAATGCTGTGAACGCTCTTCAAAGCTGTTGCATCTATCTAGCCATCTGTTAGGCTATCAAGTCTCTTGTCTGTACATTTTCAACATCTAGTAATGGCAGCACAAAGCAGGCAACTGTAGTCATAAATGTCTGATGTCAGTGATGCAATGCACGCACTACGCGCCTAACTGATGCACAGGTCCAGCTACCTTAGTAAGATGACGATGACATGCTACAAGCTTTGTTGTGAGTGGTTGAGTGGGGATGCCGTCATCAATTTTTCGAAACCTTTGCCTTGTTTTGGGGGCTGAAAAGCAGAGCAGCGATCGATTCACAGCAAATCTCTCTCTCTAACCCGGTGTTCACGTGATGCTTCACTATACACAGCTGACCCGTAGTTTCCAAATCACATGCAAATGATCACGGCCTCAAGACTCCATAGTTGCTGCCTTTTGAGACGCATGTGATCCAAGTATGGACTTTTGTGATTAACAGGTAGTCGCCGCATTGCTCTTCATTCGACAGGAAATGGGTTGTGATAGAGTGCAGCAGCGACACATTGCAGTTCTACAGTTCATATAAGCTTACATGTAGTGAAGTTAAAAACACAAAACAAATCCAGTTAGTCAGATCAGACTGGATGAGATTGTAGAGCAACTTTGAATGCTTCCGACTCAACACGAGTAGATTGCTTAGAGGGAGAATCTGCACACACTTCTGCAACAATTGTATGTAACGAGCAAATCAAAACTGCGTATATTCTAGTTTTGAATCCATCTCCATTAAACGTCCGACATCAGATGTCGCCTGATAATATAAACAACTACCAATATATACTCTTCCCCTCTCCCGGCTTCACTGCTAAAGCTCCCAAAACATCACACCCACAGCTTGTGCTGATCAGTTTTTTCAGCGGATATCTTCGGCTTAATCCTAGAAACATATAACAAATTCAAGGAAAGAGAAAAAAAAAGAAAAAAGTACCCCAAAAACGCCAGGCACGGGCTGGTCGTCAAACCTGTGCCTCTTCTTGTACATCTTTTTTTGAAGACAGTGCAGAAGTGTCGGTTTTGCTAGGATATTCATCCCCCACTCTCCTCGCAATCGTCAATTAGTTGTGCGTTTGTTAAGTGCTGCAATTGAAACCCAAAAAACCGTCCAAGGTAAGCTAGGCCCAAATGCTCGGTTAATCCATGAATGAAATTGAAAATGCCTGAATTGTGTTTTTCACTGCGTTTGAAAAGTAGAGCAGTTTTAATGCTTGATAAGGATCGAGAAACCATCAAGCCATGCGCCGCATGTGCCAGCAACACCGCAGATCGAAAAGCCTCGAGGAGGCAACAGTGTGTGTCTGTGACGATAAAGTTAGCATTGTCTCGTCGAAATCAGATGGGTAGGAGTAGGCTTACGCAGAACCACCATGAGCTTTTCCAAACATGGCCGATTTCCTGCCGAGACTGGTCAAGAGCTGGATGCCATCGATCCAAAAGCCAGCTCTAACAACAAAACCAGTGAGGTACTCTCCGCGTCGAATATCTGTCATAGGTTTTTGCGGTTAGTGTGAGAGATTGTGAGGCTGTCGCGGCGTGGCCGTAAAGGTAGACTCACCAAATTCAAATGTATCGCCTCCCTCCTTGCCCCCCCCTCTTGCCAAAGAGCTGCGTTGAATTATCGTCGTATATAAATTCCAGTCCGTCCAACGCTGAGCCGTGGTATATTATTACGCGAGACATGACTCTGTCGTGCTTCACAGCACTGGTAAAAATAGCCTCTTGGGGCTCGCTACCTTGCATCTTTGACTCTCCGAGGCTCTTGCATCGATAAGCCACTTTGCCGCCAGGCAATTTCACTGACGATTCCTTTGATGCAAACGCTTTAAAGTCATCGATATCCAAAGATCCTCCGCCATGAGTTTTGATGGACACCTTGACGCGCCCCTTTCTCTTGGCATCGGGCAAGCGAGCCCGCAGGTCTTGATCAATCAAGGTCACTTGCCGCTGGATGGGATTATTGTTGTCCGGTATATACTCGATCCACGCTCGGCAAACATCATCTCCCTCTCCAAAGATTTCTATAAAAGAAATTCCAGTTTGTGCTACCGCCAAAACGTTGCCTCCGTCGACAGCAAAGGCCTGGACGCTTTCATCCGGATTCGTAGGAGGATCACTAGGCAGCCGGAAGGCAGGATGAGCTCGGAAACGAAGGCAGTCTAGGCGATGCCAGCCACACTCGTCAGCCTGTAGGGCCAAACCTCCCTTGGATTTAGTCCTGGTGGAGTATGCCTCGCGAGAGACAAAGCTTCGATTGAGAACCACATAGTCCCTCAGCATGATTCCCCCTTCCTGGTGAGGGCATCCGAATAAGTGTCCCACCTCGTGGAGATGCGCGCCGATGCCAATGTTTGCAGACTCCCAAGAGCTTCCCGCCTCGTTGCAGTCGTTAGCCACATGCGCAGTATCGGTTGGCGTGCAATCAGTGAATGCCGGCACCACCTCTTCGAAAGAGCTAGGGTAGCTGTGCATGCAGTGTGACCCGAAGATTCCCAATTGCAATTCACCGTGACCGCCGCCAAGTGCGGCATGGCCTCGAATCGTTTTGACATCCTTGTCCCAGTGGGCATCGAGTAAGAGAACCGCGACATACTGCTTCTGTCCAGGGAGAGGATTCAGATGCTTCTTCACCTCTTCACTAGCGATATTGAAAAGAGCATTCTTATCTGTGGCCTTGCCATATTGTTGTGCCTTGTTGAGATCTTGCAGCTCGGCAACCGTCTTGTCAGACCGGATGATGTGAACACGGGCTTCAGATCTCATCGTCCCATTCTCCCTGTCGCGGTGATTGGCAGTGCCAGACATCCATTCCTCTTCGAATCGAAACGTTCGCCGTCCAAGTTTTTGCCGTGACATCTGCTCCGCAGTGAAAGCCTGCCAAAGGTACGCAGCCATTCGAAATTTCTTGACAGCAGCTTCTAACCCATTACCTTCTATTTCGGCGCGCGAAGGCGTGGCGTCGAATGTTCCGGGAGAGTCTTTGCCCAAGAGGATGGCGAGCTGCAACGGAGGAGCATTCAGCGAAGGCACCATGTGAAGAGTGAGGTACGACACATGTATGGGGTTAGAGGATGAGCTATTGGCGAGCTTGGGGCTAGAAAACTCGAGGCGGATTTTGTTGGGCCCAGGTTGTAGATAGACGAGAGCTTTGAAGTGAGAATCCCAGACGGGCCAGCTGGTTGGTGGGAATGCATCGTCAAGTCTGCTGATGATGACGGTGCCATCTAGGTGATTCTGCATAGCCTCTCCAATCGTGCCATGTATTAGAAGAACTTTTTGATACACCTAATCAAAAGAAATTAGCGTTTTCAAGGGCACAACGCTTGTATCAAAGATATGGAGGAGAAGCAGCTCTGAGGTGCAGATTATACCAAACGCAAAGCCAGTATAGCTGAAAGCATTTTGACAAGAAAGGAGGAAATTGAACCATGCTTTTGCACAACATACCCAATTGTTGTCTGAAATATTTTGAACCCGAGGAGCATACTGAGATACAGGCAAGCTACTCCTACCAATCGATGAAGGAGCTCCAAGGCCAGACATGCCCGAGACGCTATATCGACTGGAGTTTCCACCAGGTGCCAACATGGGTCGGTTCAGGCTGGTGGCAGGGTCTGATGTATGATCCAGGGATGGCGGCGTTAGGGAGCCATTTGAAGGCGTGGTATCCGGGGTATCGTGGCTCAAAGCACCATCGCTAGACGTATCAGTTGAGGTTTCGGTCCGGAAGCTTGCCCTTGACTGACGCCGCAGGCTTTTGAGAAAAGTAGGGGCCATGGCTGCCAAGTTCCAGTTGGAAGTGCAGGCAGAGGCGAAAGATGAAGGAGTCTTAATTTATGTATGCCAAGAAAGCCAGGCGAGCCGCTTTGTTCGGCAGGGAATTGCTGCTTGATCCTTTGTTTGCTTGTTCCTAGAGTGATTAGAATAGAGATCGTTGGTCAAACGAATGGTGACCGAATAGCTGCGGTCGATATCTGAGCGAGTGAAATTCCTAGCCGCGCCAGAAAGGAAGGTTTGCGCCCAGCAGCGCGATCGTTGAGCTGAGCTGCGAGGGCCAAGAATGTCGAGTCCAGCACAGTCGGTGAATCGCAGAGATCCGTTGGTGATGATTGCGGTAATCCGTGATATAGAGAGAGTAACAGGTAAAGCAGATGCTACAGTGTAGAGGCGTTGGATGTCCGTCCCTCAATTGCAGGTGTGTGTGAGCCGGTGGATGGATGCTGGCGCTCGGGGTAAAACCAAGCAGGTCTGATGCAGCGCAAGGAAATCGAAAACGTGGGATCGGCCCCAAGACGGAGATTGCCAGGCAAGGCCAAGTCGAAGATTTCGAGCTCGACGGTAAGACAAGCAAGAGGGGAAAACCCAGCAGCAGCCTCGACCAGGGACAAATCTGTAAGAGCGAGCGAGTGGACGGTAGGCGCTTTTCTGCCGTCTGCGGGAGCGATTGACAAAGATCAGCAGCTAGGCTAGATACGCGTCACCAAGCAATGGGCGATAGCAGCAGCACTATCTCGAGACTGTAAAGTCGTCGGAGTATGGAGGAGGCACCAAGAAAGAAAAAGGAAAAGGAAAAGAAAAAGAAGAAGAAAAGAAAGAAAAAGAACCAAGAGGTTACCTAGTCGAGATGGTCAGGAGAAGGACCAGGAGAACAAGCTCCCCCTACGGTATCCAGACACGCCCCCCGAGCCAGCACCGCATTGTTCGTTATTACATACAGCTCATTCACCAATTGCAAGGCTGCTACGTAGCATGGCTGCCGTGCGGAGCAGCTCTCCAGCTCCCGTATCCGCCGGGCTGCAGGCAGGGCCAAAGGCGAGCATCTCGGCCAAATTGCGCGGGAGGTCACAGCCGTATCGATGACGTCGCAGCGGGCTTGCGCGACCCAGTTTCGTTTGAAACCTTGAAGATTTTGACGGGTCTGGCATGGCCATTCATGCGCGGTGGGGATGCCGTGCTATTAGAGGATTGGCCAATTCGGCGTCGAGTGCCGTGGCACGCCAGTAGGAAGCGCGAAGTAACTTGATAGCGAAGGTTCGAATGCAAAAGCGGTCGCTAGCGCTGGTAAGCTGCAGCGGCTATTCATGTCATGTAGACGAGCTTCAATCTCTGCAGCGGGTTTTTTACGGGGAGGGTGTGCTGTGCTGTTCCGTGGTGGTTCTGTGCCTTGTGAGGAGCAGATCTTACAGTACGGGCCTATTGGGAGGAGGATTAACCGCACCTTTCATTTCTCGCTGAACCTGCATGCTAATTATAGAAACTGCATAGACGTATACTCTTCCTTGTCTGTTTTTGCAACTTCATCTCCCGTGGTTGATAAGATCTTGGATCCCTGCAAAAAAAGTTCAACTGGCCTAGTTTGCCTAGGTACCAAGTACCTTGGTAACTTCAAGTTCCAATGAATCAAGTGGCTGAGAGGAGAGAACAAGCAATATCCATGTTGCCATACAACTACTGACCAAAACTGCTTCCCCGGCAGATCCAAACCTTCAAGAAGCAGGCGTTGCGTGGCTGTGTGGGCACATCGGCTCGGCTTACGGCTTCTGGAGCCAACCCCCGCCGTTTTCAATCTTGGGATTTGCCGGTTCTGGAATCTCGAGGCAAATCGGGGCTTGCGTGCATGTGGCAGCACAAGGAAATTGGCCACGGGCAAATCATATTTCCTACAATACTCGGGTAGTAGGTAATAGGGGAGGGGGCGGCTATCAAGGATCTATTGTCAGTTGTGTTGCACCAGCGATGCGGAGGGCAATAAACAGCGTGGCAGCAGAGATGAGAGATGAAATTGAAGTCGTCACCAACGACACATGGGCCTCTTGGCTCTTGACTCTTGGCGCCTTGAGCTTGGAAGTACTACGCGTATAGGAGAATTATAGACGGGTGTGATACGAAAATACGGAGCAGTGCTGGGCGCATGCTGGACATAGCTTGAGTACTTGGTTTCCATGTTATTTCTCGCCATGCTTGTGGTGCATCCATGCCTCCGTCCACTTTAGCGAGCAGACACCACGTTCCCCTACCCTCCAATCCGCGCGGCTTGACCGACAGAAACGAGGCGACTATTTGAACGCTACCGCCAAGAGCGGAATATAAATGAAGCTCGCCGTCGCCACAAAAGCTGTCTCCAAGAACTTCGTAGGTGTGGCGTCATTCGAGGAATCGTTCCTCATGCACGCAGCATGGCCGCCTCGTACTGCAAAATCCGAGGTTGCATCTGCGCTGGAGCTGGTGCGCATCAGAGCCGCATCGGGGTAAACGTCCTTGGCCAGGGCAAACAGCCACCCAGCAGTGATCTAGAATTAGGATAAATGCCATCTACTCCATACTTGTACATGCGTGCTTTATACGCGGAGCGGGATATAGGCAAATTAGCAACGCCTCTACCTCAATTCGTCCTTCTATTCATGCTTCTCTCTCTACAATCACCCCGCCTGTCCTATCGCCGGCCCCACCTCTGTGATCCTGAAGACTCCCCTTCTCAATCTCTTCCTTTCTCTCTTCCAGCGCCGAGACTCTCCCTCTTATCGCAGCACGCAGATTCTTTCAGCCTCGGTCCCAGTTTCAGCATGGCCCGTCAAAAACCACCTCCTGATCGCCGATTGGAGCCGCTAGCTTTAAGTGCCTGCAGAAACAGATCCACGATTGTCCCAAGGTAGCGTGATACGGAATCGTTAGAGACTCCAGTCGCTCTGCTAGCAGGTCGGCGCTAAGCTTTAAGGCAAGCAGCGCCTCCTGCATTCCTGTCCTCAGGCACTGAGCCAAAGGATCGAAATATCGGAATATCGAGGCACCTGATTGTGCTAAAGGAAACCTTGATTTCTTTTTCCCCATCATGCCATAACATACGTCCCCTCCCATCACACTTCCTCACATGGCTCCCCGTTACCGTCTAGCTCAGTGCTATAGAGAGCTCGTGGGATCAGCTCGCCCAAATCAGCGCTGGTCTCAAACTTAGACAGATCTCGACCGTAGGCGAGAGATTAGCCCGCATGGAGCCTACCTAACGTTTCAACTGTGGCATCTCGATCTGGACGTCACGCCAGCAGCCTTTGTGCTTGATTCTCTAATTGTAATTGCGGATCAACCAGCCACCTTTCATGCAGTCCGCATGCAGAGATGATCCGAAAAGCTTTTCTTTTTATGTTTCTTCTTCTCTTTTGATTCAATACGTAGAGAAGAAGGGAAAGCTTCACGAATCCCCTTTCCTCTGGTCAAGCTTATTCTGCGCTTTGCCCTAGGTATCGCACTACAAGTAATTGCTGACTTGAGCCAAGAAATTGACCAGGGTGGTAGGTAATCGATTGCGTTGCAATATGGGACCTACTCCGCATCAGCTCTTAAGTAGCTCTTCTCGTTTCTTCAGCTCTTTCTCGATGGTTGGGAAACAGAAAGCATAGCATGCCGATTTTTCTCGAACCGAGAAGAAAAACTGCTCTGAATATTTGTATTTGCAGATCCCTGCTCAAGCACCCAAAACGTAACAACGATAGGCCTCTGTAGTTACACTGCTCCGCCCTGAGGAGCCAAGAGGGGCGTCGCCGTGACTACATATGCACGATATCTCCTTTTTCGACGCCAGTGATTATGAAATATGATGGAGATGAGGTGTGTCGTCACCGACCGCTATGTCAGGGAAAACTTTCTTCTTCTTCTTCTCTTCCTTCTTCTAGCTCTTCCTTCTTTACGATGCGTATCATGTTCACACAAACTCATCAATCTCTATCTAAATCCAGCTATACTTTGAGAATGGTCCATAGCAGATAACCCAGGGCTAGCAAAGGCCGTCATGCTGCCTTTCTTGCCTTTCTTCCTACATGATGCTGCGGGGAGTGCAAACAGCTCAGCTGTCGCATGATGATACCGTATGTCGGATGGCTGCCAGGGACATTGACCAACCAGGAACAGGCCAGCGCTCAGCTCATGGCCCCATCGTTGGCCAATGCATATCGGGAGCCCGTAAGACTAGCTGCCGTGGAGGAATGCGAGCAATTTGTTCAATGGCCTTACAGCAGAACCACATGCCAAGGGCCCGAGTCCAATTCAAGGGAACAAGTGAAGAAGAAGGAAGGGGAGAAAGGAAATCCACATGTCTCGAAACTGCAGCAACGGCTGCATCTCCATCTCCATCGCAGACCCGCTCCATTTGGGTGTCTCAGAGGGGACAGATCAAGTGTCACTTTAGCGACAGCGGAAGGGCCAGACTTGCAGCGCCTTTGTCTCTCTTCTGTCTCTCGCAAACCATCTCCTCTTCTCTTCCCTCGAGCTACTCGGTGCAGCAGTACATTATCTCCGTTGGTAGTGAAAGTAAATTATAAATTACAACATTCAACTACCAGAATTGCCAACCTGTACTCCGTTGGCAGCCTCTCTTGACGAGCAACAGACAGACCGCCGCTCGATGCGCTGGCCGTGCACCAAGGTTCAGGGCTGTCAGCACCTTGCCAGCTTAGCACCAGCTGGGCATTGCCCGCGGCAGCCTAGCTGGCCTTTCTAGGGCCGCCTGTACCGACTCACTGGTTGGCCAGGCTCCGCAGCCGCTCAAAAGCCCCCCAAGCGCCTTGTGCTCGCTATTGCACCTCCCTCTTCCCTAAGCCACACAGCCGCTCTTTTCGTGCTCCACAACCTTTCCATCTTCACGCACACACACTTTGCCTGGCCTTTTGTCTCCCTGCACATCCGCCAACTCCCTCCTTCTCCCACATTTGAAAAAAAAGCCAAGGCCACAGGAACATCCTCAGGAAGAGAAGAAGAGCGCCAGCATATTCAATCATTGGAAAATAAAAAAGACCTCAGACGCAACAAAGCTTACCTGGGTGCCCAAAGGCTGTATATGTTAAGAGCGTTCCTGCAAATTTTCGGCTTGCAATGATGACCTCGCCATTGAAGAAGCAGCCGCAGGATGTAGCCGACTGTGTCTTGAAGCGTGCAGAAGTTAGCAAGGTACGCATGCATCTCCTCTCTCATCATTACCATCCTATCTTGTCTCTTGCATTAGCAATGGCGGCTACAATGCCATCCTGCTTCATCTCTGCTGCCGAGTCATCCCAGTTTCACTAACAAAGGAGCTTTGACATACACAGATTGCCCGCCGACTCCAGAATCGCCTCGCACTTGCGCAGTTCAAGACCAAGCATGGTTGGGAAGACCTCACACTCGACATCATCGAACCCAAGGTGGAGGAGGAGATACGCCGCAAGCGTCTGTACGAGGGCGACGTCCTGTCCGACTCTTCTTCGAGTGCATCCGACTTGCCTTACCCGACAAAGACTCTCATGAGCTCGCCGCTCAAGGCACCCTTGTTCTCCGATGCGGTCGGTTCCAGCAATGGCAGCTCCGGGCATCGCAAACGCACCTACTTTGCCTCGTTTGACGGCGACGCCTCGAGCCCGACAAAGCGCTTCCGCGGCTCTCCGACAATGCACAAATCGTTTGCCGGTCATACTCTGTGGAAGGACGGTCATCAGCTCACTCACTCCTCTCCCATGAAGCCCCGCCGGCAGCAACACTTCACCACCTCGGCCGGACCGGACGTCTCCTTTTTCCAGCAGCGAAGAATGACCAACGAGCTAAGCGCTCATCCGAATTTCACCGCCCCGGAAGAGGAGGATGACGACCTGCTGCCTGCGCACTCGTTCGCCGCCAACGTCCGATCTTCTCCACCTCGCACGCCACCAATGCAATCCCGATCTCTGAGGAAGAAGGCGGATGGTACAGAGGCGGGCCAAGAGGGAGCAGATCTTTTGCTGTACCTTGCAGCCTCGCCGTCGCCAGCAGTGAAGCCGCACAGGGCTCGGATCGAGCGGCCGTCGACACCACCCCCGAAGAACAGCAAACTGGACTTGCCCTCCGCCATGATGACCACCCCTGGAGGAGGCAATCCATTCCCCAACACGCCGGGCCAGGGCTTTGACTTTGCCGACTTTGTCAACATCACCCCGAGCCCGGCTCAAAAAGTCTGGAAGACTCCGAATCCTCTTTCTGGCGCTCGCACTCCCCGAAGCGTTGCCAGAAAGCGCCTTACGTTTGATGAGCCTCGACCTTGATGAACGAAGCAATTCCCCTTTTTAATTGTGACTGGCATTTCGGCATGCCTCACTGTCCCCGACCTACTATTTGCTTCTTATACATGATACCACGACACTATATGCTCGCACCGTATGCGGCTCTATTGCTTTTTTATTGCCCCCACTATATCCTTTTTCTTTTACTTCATGTTTTATCTATCTATTCCCGTTTATTCTTTCTGCTGTTGGCCAACGCAGGAGCTAATCTCTTGTTTGGATGTCTGGCCCCTCTGGGCGTTATGTGTTTTTGATTAGATGACAGTGGGAACATGGGGCTTTGTTTGCAGTAAAAACATCTGCTACATCAGGGTTAAAAAGAAGGGCAGGGCCGGAAGCCGGCCGTTGAAGACAATTGATCCTCTTACTATGGAAAGGGCCGTGAGGGAGCAAGGCGTTGAATTCTGTTTTTTTTTTTTTTTTTGCCTCTGATATGATTGTTTGTTTGTTGTTGCTCCCTCTGGCGGTGTACAGCAGTGGATCTTTGGTGGATGTAGGGTACGAACGGGATGGTTGGATGAAAGAATAATCCCTGGTATGATGCCAGGCAGGCCTTGATGGCCGTGGCCAGAAACAAATTGTGACAGTAGTTAGTCGCGTCAATGATAGTGATTATCTCGTATCTCACTTTTACCTTTTTTTTTTCGTGTTATGTTGTGTTCGTATTGACCGTGTCCTGTTGGCCCGGCGCCTTAATAACTTGGTAGGCAATGACCGCGGTGTGCTTACTTTGAAAGTTGTAAAAAGTTTGGGCGACCTTTTCTTATGCGCGCATGTAACTTGCATGCACACAAAAAACGCGGTTCATCTTGATGAGTTTCACGCGTCCAGTGGCTGAAAAGCGCCTAGCTAATGGTGGCGCGGAGCTCTTTATGCTTCCAGTCCGCGTCTTGGTCGCGTTTTCTTGGGGATCGGGAAAGTCAATTTACAGCCATGATTGACGATCTGATTGGATGGTGGGCGTGGCGCACTAGCGAGCTGGGAGCTTTTCTAAGCCACTGGGGGAAGCTCTAGTGAAAGGTGAGGGTGTGAAGAGGATGATTTTGATTTTTTACGTGGAAGTGTGTTCGTTCAGCAGGTGATTTGCTATTTTCTTCAGCTACTTGTGGACACACGTTTTTAGAAAAGGATTATTATTCTCGATATCCATCTGAGAGTGGTTTTGGATCACGAAAGCAAGTGCGTGAGAGCTGCTTACCCTGGAATTTTTTAAGTGCAGCCTTTTGGCACCACGTTCCCGCTGATGGGTCTTTTGCGATTTGGACTGATCTATCATGCATCAATGCCACATGGGCTGTGGAGCCAAGATATTATTTTTAGCCAGTCTCTTTAACTTCTTTTTTTTTTCTTTCGTCCAAGTCGTCTATATTCATAGGTAGTTATCCTTTTCTGTGGGCAAATGTCATACATGCTTATATACTTTGTATCTTTTACCCGGCTTTTTACTTCCACGCAGTGTCTGCCTTCACTGAATATTGGCCAGCAGTGAACGACAGACATAACGTGCCAAGTAGGAAAGCCCTTCCGCCGAAATGTCTGCAATTTTTTTTTCCAACATCACTGATCTCGTCCTTCTTGCTTCTGCGTTTCGTATTTTCTAAACCCTCACTGAAGCCGCCTCTCATGAGAGGGTAGGGCTATCTCGCCTTCCTGCTGCATCCCCAGCGCCAGCATTCGGGTGGCCGTTGGCCCAGTCACCGAGACTGGAGCCACTGATGTATCTGGACGTATAGCTGTCGCGGTTATCCTCCAGGAGCTGGTTGCTGCTATACACAGAGCTGCCTCGGCTTGAAGCTGTGTTTCTTGGCGGGGCTAATCGACTCTCCAGCTCTAGGTCAAATGGATCAGACCGGAATTTATCACGACGCTGCGCAAATGAATTGTTGCTTTGCAGCGACTCCCGGTGCACAGAGTGTGGCCGGGGAGGAACCGCTGGAGTTTGGAAGCTTTTGATGCCACCAAGCGATCGTCCTCTCGAGCGGCGGCGGTTCGAAGTAGAGACCGGAGGAGGCAATACCATGTTATCGTCGGTGAAAGGGTTCGCTAAAACGGAGCTCGAAGGCGGCGGTATCTTGCCGGACATTAAAGCATTGGCGTCTGAAAATGGGTTGAATAGCTTGCCATGGTCAAAGCTAAGACCTAGTTTACGTGCCTTTGATGGTGCTTTGCGGGCGGCCGCAGGGGGGGTTTTGAGATTTGACGTAAGTTGGTGTTTTCATCGGTTCAACTGTGACAGCGTCGAGGAACTGAGAATTTCCTCTGTTCATGTTGACATTGCTAGAACCTAATTTCCCACTGAAGTTTTGCTTGACAGCACCCAGGGTCGTTGCAATGCCAAGTTTCTGTGCCATTGGCTTGGAGGAGCCCCCTTTGCTCGGTTCTTGCGATTTGCGACTCGTTAATTTTCTTCGTAAGAGCCATAATAAGACTACAAGAAACGCGGCGGCGGCTATACCACCCACGGTGCCGCCAACAATGGTGGCAGTCGATGGATTTGTGCTTGGGCTCACGGGGTCCGCTATTGTTTGCCCAGTAGGCTGGCTGTCTCCCGATATGATGTTTCCGCTCAGGCTGCTTGGAGAAGTACTGGTAGCAGTTGGAACAGCCCCGATGCCATCTGATGAACCTGATATGAGAGATGTGGCATGTGCAATCACGTTTGACTGTGTTCCGCTTGGTATAGACCCGCTCACTACCCCGGTGGATGCGGAAAGCGGCGTAGAAATCGGTGCAGCAATAATAAGAGAAGCCGGTAAAGATGCTGATATAGAGGAGGGCGCAGCCACAGACACCTGGACAACGGGTGACGCAGAGCTGGCCACTGAAGTAGGTGTCGAAGCTGGCGAACTCGAAGCTGGCGAACTCGAAGCTGCATTTCCTCCAGCTGCAGATACAGCTACATTTGTCGGCTGGCTGACCTCCTGGGCTGAAAACCCATTGCCTCCCTGTATTGATGCTGTGGAAGAAGCTTTGGGAATAGAATCAGAAGAGGAAGAAACCGAGGTCTCGGAAGGCTGAGCAACGTCTGCGGCACTGAAAATCTGCGGCTCCTGGACTGAATTGTCGGTGGGTTGAGCTGCTGGGGATATTGATTGAGATGAAGTGGTGGGCGATGGCTGTTTCTGCGGTGTAAGGGGTGAAGTTGGAAAGATGGCTTCAGTTTCAGGTGCCGCAGAAACTTCAGATGGAGAAGACTTGGGAGTAGGAGTCTGATTTTGACTTTGCGATGTTGCAATAGAAGGTGCCTGAGTAGAAGGGGTAGCTGTAGGAACAACACTAGATGAGATTTTGGTTGTGGAAGAAAGCTGTGGAATCTCTTGCACTGCTGATGATGAGATTTGTGTGGATACCGAAGCACTCGTTGGAATAGGAGATGTCGACGATGTTAACAACGCTGCTTGGCTAGTGTTGCTGGTCGGTACAGGGACGATGGATGTAGTAGGTGTCTCGTCTTCTGCTGTCAAGCTTCCACCCGTAGGAATTGCTGTTGGAGTCTCCCCAATAGTCTCCTTCGTCGTCATGTCCGAAGCCGTAGTGGTAGGGGTCCGAGGAGACGAACTTGTGGCGGTACTGGAGGCGGCTTCTATGACACCATGGCTCGATGTCAACGGTCTCTGTGTTGAGTCGGCGGGAGAAGTACTGGTAGAAGAAGAAAGGGGGACATCGGAAGGGCCAATGGAAACAGAGCTGGCGTTGCGAATGGTCGTTGATGACAGATTCGGGGTATCGAGGGAAGTCGAAGAAACTCCAGCTAAAGAGCTCGACATTGCGATGAGGAATTGACTTGAAAATTAGTCGTAGAAAAAAAAAGTATTAAAGTCTTGAAAATGGCATTCGCAAGAGTATCGAGCCAGTCGATTAATATCTTCCACCAAGCGAAGAGAAAGGACGCATTGCAAGCATTCACAACTCAAGAGTAGGCTGGCCAACCGTGACTACAAGGAGAAAGAGAAAGATGTGAGATTTAGATGCCAGAGAAAGATGGAACAGTAATCGCACTTGGGCCAGTGGCAGACAAATGCGCAGAGAAGGTCTATTGATGCAAAATACAGGAGGCACGAGAATATGGCATCGTGCGCCTTTACTACTGGCGCCTTGTAACAGCTTTTCGGCCGTACCACCTAAAATTGGCAGCCGGGCGAGGGGGCCACAGAAACAGAGCCCTGCCTAGCTCCTGCAAGGCAACGAAACACATTGCATCGCGCCGTGGAAGGCGAGCGTTATGCCGACAAGATCTTGCGTTGGGAGGCGACACTCCGTATCAGGGGCTGAGACCCCTAGTTCTGCGACAAATCTGAAGCATCATGGCATCCTGGATGGGGGGCCAAAGTGCCACTTTTGCACTAGCTTGGCGAAGAGGGTCCGTTTGGCACATGCTTGTATGTGTATATCGAGAAGGCCGAAAAGAAGCAAGAGAAAAGGGTTACGAATAGAGAAGAGGAAGGCTGCTAAATATGGATTGTTGACTGTGTCATGTGGAGACGTCAGCTTGATGTGGTCCATAAGGAGTTTTTTGCAGTTGGTTGAACGACGACGGGCGATGTGAACTACCCAGGAGCCGTGTTGGCTCCAACGGTAAGCGAGACATAAGTATGCGTCTGTGATGCATTCAACAACTTGTGAAGTCGGCATGCCTCCATTTAGGCTGATATGAGAGAGAAGATGAAAGACGTCTTTCTTATTTGGTACCTTTCTTCTCTCCTAGGGCGTCAAGGGCATTCCCTTTTCAGACCTGGACTTTGCCAGAGAAATGGAGCGATCATGAAACTTTACGTCTGCGCAGCATCGTTCCATTGAGCGAATATCCCCGATTAGGCGCCGTTTGCCGGCCTGACCAGCGCTAAGGGTCTAGGGGAAGCAGGGCGACAGGGATGGAACGTTTTCGATTGGCACGAGGAGTTGTATGAAGTCGCTGCCGCGGATTCGTCTGGGTCGGCTATGAGTGATGCTCTGTTGCTCTGTTATATACCATGTACGCGGATTACGGTTTTCGAGCATGCGAAACTTTCCAAGGATTTGACGATCTGCACTAGGGTCAACGGTGGTTCAACTGTGTTAGCGGGGCGCTGGACCAAAGCATATTGGATATCACGAAACGCAGTGTTTTGTAAGCTTGCTGGCGCAAGTAATGAGTCGATTGTCCATTTACAACCAGCCCGCCCACAGGCGCGACGGATGAGCAGATTCGTGTCTCATATTTGGACCCTTTGTCGGCTATGCTGCTCTGTAAATCGCTGATGTGATACTGTCTGGCTTGATGAATGCTTGTATCCGCAGATGCCTTGGATACGACGAGAGGCCGTTTACTAAAGGACGGACCACCGGCTGGTTGAAGCATGAAGCATTGGCTTGGCGAGTAGCAGCAGTAGCGTGTATAACGGGCGACACAATGAGTTTTGTAACCGTGGTGGGCGAAGTGAAACACTTCTATGATAGCCGTCTTCCGCACCTATGCATAAATCCATGCGGGATGCCGTTGGTGAAAGACTCAATGTGTTGTTACTGCGTTTCCCAGAATGTCGCTGCGTCACGTACCTAGTAGGTGCTGAGTAGAGGGAAATTGCTCTGCGACCAACAAACACCATTTACACACGGCAGGCGACGGAAGCCGGAAATGCAATGCTCCGACGGACCACCTGCGGCCATTTCCTGCCCAAGGAAGGAGTATCTACACAATTACCATCGTCGTCTGTCCATCGAGCTTGTTCGCCATCTTTTCTGCGTTGATCGTGTGCGCTCGAGGTAGCACAGGTATACACGCATTACCTGGTATCTGATAGGCCGATACGTGTACCAGCGGGTGTCGGTAAGGCGGGGGAGCTGGCTTGCTTAGCACCTGGCCATTAGGACCAATGGGCCCTGTGCTAGCCAGCTGGTCTGCGCCATGCCCCTGGATCACCAAAGCTGGCTGTCCCTCTTTGGGCCTGGGATTCTCTGATTCTATCCTTGCCGCAGCAGCACCTCTCCAGAATAGGCACGGAGCACGGAGCACAGCAGCCGGCTGCGTGGTTGACCCGCCATCTGCCTTCATTGAAGACGCTCGCTGCGTCGTTTCTCGCCAGCCCGTGGACACAGCCCTTGGACAGCTCAGTCACCCGTTCGTTCTCCGCCTCGGCCTGGGCTGTGCTGGCATCTCGTCTCCTGCCATCGTCTCGCCTCGCCTCGCCTCGCCTCGTCCCGCACGCGCAAAGAGGCCTTTTCCGAGCGCATTGCTGAGCCGCATCCCTCGGTGGACGACAGCCAGAGCGAGACTCGGGGCGCCTGACGCCTGCCTAGGCCCGCTCTCGCACCCGCACCCGCGTTCCTGACATCCCCGAGTCCCCATCACTCCGGCCGTTTTGCTGCTCGCCTCTGCCGCCGAAACGGACGGCCTCCTCCTTGCTCGAGATCCGCCCTCTGCCCCCAGCCTGTGGTGGCGGCGGTGCGATACGGCGCCCCTCTCCCGGGCTCGAATCTGGGCTGACGGTGGTGGTGCCGGGTCGATCTGACCCCATCCACGCTCTGCCCATCACGCCTCGCTCTATCGTGGCTTCACCAAAGTTGCGAGCCATGTTTGGATCCTTTGGCCTGGGTAAGTCTAGCGGCTGTCTCTCATTTGCTCTCGCTCCATGTCATATTTCGTCTATTCTACACTATTCCACACACTTGGCATGTAATCAACTTCTCAATTTGCCCCTCTCTCTTCTCTTCACCCGTTTATGCTCAACCTGGGCTCATAGCCCCCCCTGCTTTCAATACATCTTGGCCATATCTTGGTTTCAACTTTAAGCATCAGCCCGCCTGTTATTGTGCCTTACTATGCATCGTATCTAAACTGTAACTAGCAAATCTGCCGCCCAAGGTCAAGGTAGCCCCCGAAGACGTTCCGCCTCCTACACCTATTAGTCTTCCTCGCTACCAGCCTTTCGTCCAAGATGATGCCCCTGTTGATCCACAACAAGCCCTATCAAACCTACTCAAGTATACGGGCCGGGTCTCTGCCGCTTCGGGGTCAGTAGGGCTTTCTGCCATCGGATTTGATTTGAGACTGGACGTTGGAGCAGAGGAGCTCATCCCCGTTCCGTCTTTTATCCCCGACTTTGACAAGTGGGACCGACTCACGCCCGAGGAGGCTAGCGAACAGAATCAAGCAGAGCGTCGGCCCATAAGAAACGGCAATCTGTCTCCCGGATGCCAGGTTTATGTTGAGCGTCGCAAGGAGCTCTCGAACAATAACGAAGATGCATTTCATACAGTCCGCCGATTGCCACCTCCCAAGGGGAAGCAGCAAGCTCGGCTTGGAAATGCTTACGAGTTCTTTCGCTGCCTTGAGTTCTTCACCACGTACTGGGATGACCCAACTCAACCTCCGTCTCTCCCCCCATCTCCCGAATTAGCACCGGCCGAGAATGGTGAGACCAATACCACCAATATCCCCCCCGGAACCCTCACGGTACGAGGCAACGCGGACATCGGACGGTTGTTCAATGCCCCCCGAGTATCGACAAAATCTCATTTCAGCATTTATCAAGCTTGTGGCGTATGATTATGGTTGTAATGTTTCCATGGCTCGTTATGAGCCTAGGCTGCATTTAAGCTCCCCAGAAGGCCACCCTAGCCCGCGTAAATCATACAGCCCTTCCAACTGCCATTTTATTTTCCAGAGCCCAACTACAAGGGAGACAGCCCGTGCTGGTCTTGTATATGGCCCTCTGGGGGTAGTCAGTGCACGTCCAGGCACAAATTTCACAACCCCAGACATCGAAACAGCACAGTCCACCGATCTTGCCCGGGAAGTACTAGCTGCCCTCGTTGCTGCCCAGCACAGGGCTCGCGAAGGGAAAGTTGAAACGCGGTTTGGCGAAGGCCAGTGGTGGACATCTAAACCGAGATGGGGCGGTGGTACTGGGGGTCCCATTGGGAGAGAAATTGATACGGATATGCCGCTCGGAGACAAAGATGCCCTACCCACCGATTCAGACAAAGCAGTTCGACCTACCAAAAAACCTCGGAAGACGTTGTCAATATACGACGCCTATCGCATGGTTCGACCGCCATCTTTCACATGGGACAAAAAGGCTCGCTACGAGGCAATTGGTAGGCAGAAGGGCGTTGATTGCGACGACATCTTTGTGATTAGCTCCATCTTCCACCATGTATCTATTCTTCGAGTCCGAGTTCCTGACCGTCTCTTGGAGGTACTTGGAGGTTCTTCCGACCAAGATGTGACAAAACGCAGCTGGGGCAGAGTTCAGGGCTGGAGAAGTAAATGGTTCGACTTATTCGATGTTGAGCAGCGACTTGCAGCCATGCGGATGCTTTGGGCTGTAATGGCTTATCAGATGAGAAAGGAGCCGGAGGACAAGGATGTGGCAGTGGCTGAGAAGTGATTTACGAATGATTAAACAAAGGCATTTGAGAAGTGGCATATCACAAGGTCAATGGCAAGAAGAGAGAGCCTATAAGACGTCTGTGAGATGCATGATGGGCAGCCTATCTAGAGGCAATATATGAGGATGTGTCCTGCTGTAAAATTTGCCAGTTGGGATAGCGCTGAACGGCCAGTCCTCTTATAAACACCTAGGCTTTACTTTATGCTAGAGAATTTATGAGCATCCAGCTCATCTAATGAAAATGAAGGAATAGCTGACAGAGCCACACACAAACCGTACTGATAAAGGTCCATAAACTATCACTTCAAATGTAAATGAAAGAGTACTGAGCATGATTGTGTATCTTGAATGAAAACATATTGTCCATGGGATTGGCCTTTCAAATCATGGCCGCTCGGCGAACGCGAAAGGTCGTGCAGTATTAGGAGCTTTTTAATATTATTCAATTAAACTGAAACCATCATAGCTTGACTATTAATCTATACCCGCCAATATGAGCTGATCTATATACAATTAATCTAGATGACAACATCTTTTTAAGCAAACGGATACGGCACTGATGGCACAGGGTTATCCGAGTAGCAAGAATACATGGGATCTGCATCTCCAAGGTATCCAACGCACTTCTTGCAGTTCAGCAACGTATCAGGGTCATACTTTTGCTTAATCGCAAGCAACGTATCGTAGTTGCCGCCAAAGAAGACGTCCTGCCAGTCGGGCTCATCCGGGTCTGCCTCGTTCAGATACGACGCCTGTACCGAGAGCGGCGCCTTGATGGCTTCTATAGCGGAGCGAGCAGCCGCAGCGGCTTGGCCGCCGTCTGGCATTCCCGGCAGCCAGCCTGCTGCTGCGACGAGATGCCAGAGGGTGTTTCGCCATACGGGGTTGGCGCTGGTGGCGTTGTGCGTGTCGGGCGTGTTGGTCGCTCCCGTCTTGAGGATGAGGAAGTCGACGAGGGCGCCGGTGGTGTCGTTTGCCAGGATCTGGCGGGCGTTTTCCATGCCTTGCAAGAAGCCGGTGACGAGGGCGTCGACCTTGGCGGGGGATTCGAAGTTGTCGGCGGTGATGAGGCGGCTTGGGGTCAGGACGGAGATGCCGACGGTGCCAAACTGACTGAGGTAGCTCTCTTGGGCGGCGTAGAAGTCCTTTTCAGTGTCGTAGAGCAGGTAGGAGTTGGTCGTGATGTTGAGTCCCGGATAGCTGGTGACGAAGGAGTTGAACTTGGAAGTCAGCTGCTTCAAAGTCCCCAGAGGGTCTTGGCCAATGGGCATCACTTCAAGCAGGTTGATGCCGGTTGCCGAAGCAGTATCATAGCCAGAGGCATTGTTGGCTGACCAGTTGGGCTGCTCATTGGACAGCTCGGTGAGAAAGTCACGCAAGAAGGTGCTCTTTGTGAGGTCCGTCTCGCTGTTGTTGAAACTGGCCTGCAAGCGCCACGCAGCCCACTGGTTCTTGGGATACACCTGGAACTTGTAGTTGACCAGCACGGCGTAGGAGCCGCCGCCGCCGCCTCGCATGGCCCAGAAGAGGTCGGCATCGTTGCACGCGTTGATGGTGCGGAACTCGCCATCGGGCGTGACCACGTCAAACTCGACGGCCTGGTCCACCATCAGGCCGTACGCCGGCGTGAGAAGCCCGTGGCCGGCGGCCTGGCCGAAGCCGCCGGCGATGCCTACGGTCGAGCAGCCGCCGACGGTGACCATGATGTTGCGCTGCTCAAAGTAGTCGATTGCTTCTTGGGCATTGACGCCGGCTCCGATGATGGCGATGTTCTTGCGGGTTCCTGCAGAAGGGCAGTTTTGAGCCGTGAATGAAGCCTCCAGGGTCATGTTCTTCATGTTGTGCGTGTTGAGGGTCAGAGTGTTGGCCGCGCTGCTGCGGCCAAGATAGTCGTGGCCGGTGTTTTTGATAATCATCCGGATGCCATGCTTTCTTACAAAGGCAATGGTAGCCGTGATGTGCTCAGCGGTTGTAGCGTAGACTTGCAACGCGGAGAGTCTCCCCAGGGAACAGGTCTGGCCTCGGGGTGCAAAGACGCCGGGGTAGCAGTTTGCAGAGCCGCAAGATTCCCAGTTTGTGGCTTCCAGTGCTCCGGTGGATGATTCGCGAAAGGTGCCATTCATGTAGTTTTCCTGGAGAGTGGCACATAGCCCGCTGTCGAAGTTGGACGAGCTCGGGAAGCAGACGCTGCCCATTGGGACTGTTACTTGTAGCGCCCCTGAGATGGTCTGGTTGAAGGCCTGCCATTCTGCAGTGGTAGGCCAGCATGATTGCCCGGGTTGGCAGGAAAATGCTGAGCCATCAGCAACGGCGGTTTGAAGCAGCTGAGCTGCTATCAAGGATAGCGTGGCAGCACGCATGATGGACTGAGATGTAAGAGAATGCCAATCCAACTTGAAACTGCAAAAGCAGAATCAAATTGTCTATATATATGCATCCATAAGTCATATTTCAGTTTTACTTGTTCAAAAATCATCAGATGCTGAGATCATGACAGGGGATATAAGCAAGGGGTGTAAGTGAAGAAGCCGAGCTAAACAATAGTAAACAACTTGAATAAAAGCCTCCGACGACGTTGACTACTATGCAAAAACTCTGTAAAGTCTCGCCTATGCCGACATGGTATTGGAAAAGCCAATCTGGAAAGCTTCTAGCGTCCTCTATACTCTGCCTGGAAAGGCAAGTTGTTACAAGGGCCGGAGCTGTCAGGTAAGCGCTAATAGCGTAACGACGCTCTGGATAGGAGTTGAAAGATTGGCCCTGTGAAGCAAGTCAAGTTGAGCAGTTGTTTTGGAATTTGGGACAAAAGAGATGGTTGTACAAAACTAGTTGTATTGTGTTGAGGACGCTTTGGCTATTAGTAGAAGCATGATGTACGAGGACAATACCGGAAGCAAGGCTCAGTCTAATATCATAGACAACTCGAGCCAGTGGCTCCATGTTTCTATAATGCCGTCCCTTCTATGGCGATTAGTGATATAAAACAAGGGAGTTGACCTTGTTCGGGCGCACGTCGGACTGCTTGAGCGTCTGTGCACAATTGCTGGGATCGAGAAGCTGGGACGGCTACTGGGATCATGAGAATACTGCTGCCTGTATTCGCCTTTGTAAGGATAAAGGTTTCGTCCTATAAGTGGAAGATTATTTCCAGTTAACAAGGGTCGGAGTTGGCCTAGTCTATAGAGGAGTTCGCTGGGCTTACATGTGCACAATGGCTATCTTTCAAGGAGTGAAAAGATGACCTACGCAATAGGCCATGTCAGGTTAATACGGAGCGGAGTTTCGGCTACTACGGAATCCTTTTCGGACATTATTTTGTTCATTACACAATAATTAGTGAACGTTGATATTAATATTATACCGACACAGCTTATCCTACCTGGGCAGGCAGATTGAGTTGGCACGGACAAATGTGGTTGATCAGCCCGTAGAGGTAAGCTACAGCAATGCATTGAACCATGAAACAAGATGATCTGACTTTTCGGAAAAAAATATACGCAACGTAGTAGATTATGTAGTATCTAACTGCAATATGAGTTTGGGAATCAGCTTCTCCCCCTCCACTATATACCATCTCTTTAAAATATTATGCTTAGATGCAATCCAATTTCTCCAGCCTTAATCGTATCTCCCCTTTATAACAACAGTAAATAGCGAATCCGCATGTATAATGGCTACCATCAACACCAAACTAGGTACTCTCTGACAAATTTTCGGTATGAAACGGACATTGTCTTCCATGTGCGCTGTTGTCCGTCTTCAGAATTGCCACGTAGTCACTCAAACACTCCCAACAAAACTGTTGTGAGCAATTAGAGCCTGCGATTTGGTTCCTTAGCTTTATGCAACCACAAATGATGTGTGTAATAACATACACGTATGACTAAACAGGCTGGGATGATTGATATCCAACGACAATAACAAATCACCGCTGCACTTCCCAATACCATTGGTATTTGCAACGGGCACCTGTTGAAGACAGTATCGTTAAAAGGCCGCTCCCATTTTAGAGTAGAGTTTAGCGTCATCCTATGGGATTTCGGTGCTGGTTGTTTTGCGAAACAAGATAGGTAACGAAAACAAAGGTCTAGCATGGAGTACGGAGAAGCAAGGGAAAAAAAGAGACTCTTACAAATCATGTGTGAACTGTATGGTACATCAGCATATCTCACCACAGTGGCTAGAAGGATTCGAATTGAGGAAAACACAAAGGTGTAAAGTACTCACCATCCTCCATTCTTCTGGATATGAACCTTGCAATTGGGGCAAGGTTTTGTAACTTGTTTAATGGTCTCCGTACTGGCCGCATCTTCTTTCTTATGGCGTGCTGATGCTGCTTCTTGTTCATCAAACTGCTCGCATGTCAGCCCTTTATGCCAGGGCTTTTTATGTTGAAAACAAGTCAAGTTGCTGCATGAGTTGCACCTCATGATTGGCTCGTCGCTGCCTCCCTCGTGAAGCTGGCCGAAACCGCAGTCGGACGAACACTAAGCAAAGAAGAGTCAGAATGGCGGCCATGGTGAAGTCGAGATACCGCAGAAGAACACACCCATAGAAAGTTAGGATCGTCTTGAGTGGCACGTTGTATGATCAGCGTGTCCAGCTTCTTCTTTGTATCATCGTCTGCAAACTTTTGTATTTCTTGGTACTGGAGAACAGCGCCGCACTCCGGACACTTGATGTCTTCCCATTGTTTTCGCTCAAGTTCAGATCTCAGCATCTTTCGTAAGCACCTGAGGCACGCCGTGGGGAAATGTGTACATTCTTTTGTAATCGGAGACTGGGGGAATGACATGGTCCCCTTGTAGTCTCCGCAGATGATGCACTCAACCTTCATATTTGCTGTGACTTGCTGTGCTAAGATGTAGATTTAGTGTTGAACGAGTTTAGAAAAATTCATAAAAGATTTTGGGCATTTATAAACCCTAAACACCTTTGTATTGCTATAGAAGCAGCACTTACCCGTGTCTAGGTGAATGCTGCGTATAATGAGCGGTGTTTGATACATGTAGGCCGGGAAAGCCTTGTACTACTCACAGCCGACAGATACACTCTCACTAAAGACGGGTATATCATTGATTCAATCATGGCTTGACGCACCAAGCTGCACTTGCGTGACTTTGGCCCACGGCTCATCCATGGCGCTGCAATGTCGCTGCAAACTTGGTGTAGAGAGTATAGATTGGTATCCAGAATCTGTAGCGAGGTCCTCAATACTTGTAGAAGTTTTCGAGACCTTCTATTGGAATCGAGAAGTTCATGGAAAAAAAGAAACAGCTTTGAGCGAGGAGAGATAGATCGCGATAACAAAGAAAAGGATATGAATAAAGAGGGTTCCACGATCAACGCTCAAAGGCGTCAGTAGCAATCAAAAGCGGCTTGGATCATAGCATATAAAGCAAATCAAGAAGAAAGAATGAGTTCACAGTCTTTGTTTTGACGTACTTCATGTCTTCTTCTTCGAAGCTCGTTTGGTTGTTTAATTGCGAATAGCTTCATTTCGCCTAGTTTGTCGGCCATTGTGCTATAGTACCGGCATTTCCGGCGTCGGCATGAAAACACACGTAATTACCTCCACTTTTAGATAGCCTGGCGAGATAAATTGCTTGAGCAACTCTAGGAAACAAAAGAGTCTATATTTAGAAGCATTTCGGGCGTCTGCATCCCAGCTCGAACGTGGACCAGCAGAGATATGAGTTGGTACGTGGCTTTACTAGAGTCGCATAGCTCGGGAGTTTTTTGGGTCTTTCTCTACGCACATTGTTAGGTTTGCTTCAGGTAGTAATTCGAGATTCCAGCGGCCAAATCTATGGCTGAAGCGGCTTACTGTAATACGGCATGCCAATTAGCACAGTGCAGCTGATGCTATACGATCATTATGTGGAATTGAAGTCAGTGTGGCGTTGAAGTTTCGTAAAACGCAGCTGCACATGTGAAACAAACCCACAGAGTATGGATATTCCCTGCTTATAACAGAACATGTCGAATGTCCGCCTATTTTTACATATGCGGTATACCCAATGAATATGCAAAGATACGTCAGCTAGATACATGTACGTCATCTCAACCAACCTTTATTCACTATTCATTACCGAGCTTTACATACATGCAGTCTTTCTTCCCTCAGGCTCTGTTCCCCTCCATTCGTGATCAAACACTTTCTCACGCAAAATGAGCACAGCGATCCCATCCTCCATTATGGACGACTCTCAAGCCCATTCTCCAAACTGCCACATCTCCCCATTTCTCTTACTGCCGTATCACATCCGCCATGAAATCTACCTGTTCGCTCTCGAGTATCCAGATCTTCGCCCGATATTTGCACGTATGGAGTATCAGTTTGCTCAAGGCGAAGCCACACACGACACGACGAGGCTGCCAAAGTGTATCCTCCCAACGCCGCATGTCCCGGCGCAGCTAAAGGTCACTCCGGGCATCTTTCTGTGTAATAGACAAATTGCCAGCGAAGCGCGAGAGGCCATGAAGTTCAAAGTATTCACTCTCCAGAGACCACCGCCATATACCATGACGCTGGGGAGACCCATGGACATTACCGAGTTTATCAGCCAAGACACGCTGAAGAACATGCGGCGAGTGGAATTGGTAATGAATCTTTTTGATGATGCCAGGGGATGGGGCAAGACTGTAGAGATTCTTTTGGATGTCTGGAGCTCAGCAAACCATCTGAAGAGGATAGATGTAAGCCTAGAGCAGCCGGAGGAACTGCCGCCTGGAACAATGTGGCACGAGAGATCCTCTAGATATGTAACCAAACTGCTATCAATGGTTCGTAACATTTCATGCCCTCACTTTATTCAACAATAACCTAGTGCTAACAATCCTATCAGATCCAGAGCTTTGCAAGAGAGGGTGGTATTGAGTTGACCGGAACGCCGCTCCCAGCACTCAACGTGAAAAAGGCAAATGCGGATTGGTAAAATGTTGTAAAAGCATCTTTTTATATAGAAATGGCGTTACCGTTCTCGAAACTGAATATGAGCGTCTGCGCTAGATGAACCAGCATCTTTTTATGAAGCCTTTTTTTTGGGGGCGTTATCATGGTATAACAACAACCAACTCTACTCATGCAGAAGTATTACTGTACGGTACATCGGCCAAAGATTAACGTTATGTTTCTCGAAGGATTTAGTAGTTTATCCTGTAACCCATTAACTGAGTCATTAATTACATGTACCTTGTTTGCTGAGCCAAAGCCAGCTACACTTCCGACTTTTCACTCAACTTCGTCCTTCTCGAATTCATCCACCTTTTCGACTTGTCCACAACATCAGCAATATCCTCATGCAGAATCCAAGTAAGCAAGCCCACAGTGATGGGTACAGATATGATCCAGTAAACGTAAAACAGACTCTCGCCAGCGGCAAAGTCCCCGCCCATGGAGAAGATGGATGCCACAAACGTGCAAGGCACAATGATGGTGGCAATCTTGGTAAGCTGGCCGGAGCTACGTGCCATGCGGTTGGCGGCGGCCGTCTGCCTATTTGCTTCCTTTGTTTGTTTCATAGATTCCCACGATTGCATCTTGGCTTCGTATGTTTCTTCCATCGTGGAGCGAGTGGAGTACATCATCATATGATCTTTGAGAGATTCCTCGGCGTATTGAAGTTTCTCGTCAAGGAACTTCCATGATTCAATCTCTTCATTCTTATAATCTCCATGCTTTGAAGTCTTTTCTGGCGAATAGTATGTGTCTGAAAGGCGAAAGTTATGTATAATTGCCCGGATGCTGTGTCTGTTATTCCTGATGATTTGTTGTCTTCTCATGAGTTGCTGATATTCGGTCATAGCTTGGTTATTAATGGCTATTCTATTCTCGAAATTCTCAGATGCAGGTGAACTCTGGCTGATCTGGTGACTCCACACGTTTCGGTAAACGGTCTCATAGATAACCCTTTGATCCCAAAAGATGTCCTGCTCCCACAATGCGCGAATACGATTTCGAACAATGTAAGTTGCCGAAAATGGATCGTCATCAGATTTTGGGGGTATATTTTCATATGCTTCTGCCACCGCATCGAAAATCGAACGCTCGTGTGGTTGGGTGAAATCGTCATTTGTGGAATCGAGTACGATTTCGCGATACTGCGATTTGTACGGTGGCTCATGGGTTTTTAGATGAATTGTTTTTGGATCGTCTGGACTCGAGGCCGGGAATAATAACAGGCGACTTGGGTGCGGGTCAGTTATGATAACAGCTAATATGGGTCCGTTAATATTTTGATATCGTCAAAAGAAGATGACACACCTATCCAAGAGCCATTCCTGTATGAATTAGCCCAGTAAGATACGTAACTCTGGAAGGACACATGTCTATGACCATCCAATGAACCTTTCCAACGAAAAAAAGAGCCGCATAAAAGCTCGTACCTGCCAAGCTTTGTCTCTCGAGGTAGGGTGCGGTTTTGAGGCACCGCAGCCTTCCAGTATTTTGAGCTCCCTCCCTTGGATAGCTGTTTATCAACAACACTGAGCGTATTGCTTCCAATACAGTGAGAGAGGAAAAACTCTGGAGGAATCTCCAGTAGTACCCCAAGTAGTTCTGCTATTCTCGGGTTCAAATCTTCGAGGAGTATTACGTAGCGGCTTCTCTCCCCTACAGCGCCTTCTTTTCGAGTGTTCTCCCAGGATAGCAGTAGATTTCGCATCGTCTCGAACTCGTTTCCACTCGGCAGGCCACGGCAGCCTCGTTCTAGATTAAACAATCGAAGTTTCCATGGACTGTGGCGCGCATCTTCTGCCCATGGATGGTACACGGCGCCCATTTTGTTCGCGACGGCTGCTGCCCTCTTTGCATATGCTTTAGTCTTTTCTTCCATGTCCTCATTATCTGGCCAGAAGGTATCGTGATCTGGCCAGAAGATGTCATGATCTGCATCTATAAGCTTCCATTATCGACAAACGGATGAATCACAAATACCTTGTTCTGAATATGCCTGAGCCATGGAGCTTGAATGTGTATAATCTTTGTGTGAGTATATGTATAGGTATATCTACATCAATATGGCAACAGCCAATAACACCATGCCGATAGTACAAAACAAACGAGATTACTTCCACTACCAATCTCTCTATATATATTCTAGGAATCAAAAGAATTGCCAAGAAACAGTTTTCCTAGCAAGCCCAAAAATCTGCCTATCCAGCCACCTGAAAACATCCTCTGGCGCCTTGCAGCACAAATAAGCAGGGGTCATGGGCGGTGCTACCCCAATCAACCTTGGCACAGCATCACAAATTTGTAGTATATCTGCTTTGTTGATATCAACTCCCTTCCAAAAACAAGACTGTTGTTGACAAAGCAGCCCCTTAAGATTGCAAGCATTAAAATTAATCGCGTAAGTGGACAGTTACTGTTACGCTCATCATCAGCACTTTGACCTTTGCTACTGTTCTTCGCTAGATCACCCTTCCAAAATTCACTACCATTATATTCCTACTACGCTGCTGTGAGACGAGGCTCTGTAACGCGTCTGTTCATCGAGGACCAATTAAATACGCCACCGGCCCATCTCATGCAGACAACGTGGCGAAATATATTGCGCTATTGGTCTTGGTTGGCTCTTCGCGAGCCTCAATCTCTATAGTCGCTCGACCAGAGGCGGCTATGTTTATGTGTCGGAATGGGCTGAGCACCCGTTCCATTTCAGTAGACCTCTATCCAGTCTCGCTCACCAATCTCGGCTGCCATTTCTGCTGCTGCTGTTCATAGCATGTGGTAGCAACCTAGCCATATGTTTTGCGTTGAATTGAGGCTTGATAGTCTGCATTAATGGTTTTTTAATTCCAAGGGTGCGAGTTTCGGCCTGCGTTGAACATAGGGCCCTTTAGCTCAGTATTGAAAGAGCTGATTGAATGAAAATACCATGAATGAATGCGTCCGATTTAACGTATAAAAAACCGAACATTTACTATGTAGTCATATAATATTGTACAATGATTTTCTGTTAAATCCATTTAGAATTACGATGTTTAAAAGGCGGCGGCCTAAGCGCGAGGAAGAAGTCTCCCAGGGAGACTCTATTGGCAGCATCGATGGCGATTTCCGGAGTGTGCGCTCGATACTTGAGATAGCTGGGTGGTAGTTTGGTAATAATTTTGCCATCTATATTAGCAGGCTTCCGGCTCTCTTTCTTATACCAACTAACACGTTTCTTGGGTCGGATTGGCTTCATCATGATGCCATCATCGCTAGAACTACCATCATAATCGTAGATATCGTAGTCTTCCTCATACTCGTAATCACCCATTACATCGATAGCAATGTACTGCTCCACTAGCTCATTGAAGTGAATATGCTTCTGTTCACGGGAGGGAGAGGTAGAAGTGGTATTTGACAAGCCTGATGAAGCTGCCAAAGAAACGGTGTATTGGTTATCTCTCTGGGCAGATACAGAGTTGGCAACATTGTCTTCTCCATGCTCCAAAGTCTCACAGGTTGTTTGAGCTGGAATTGTCGCTGTAGCCTGCTTCAACGGAGGTGCGTATATCAGCAGCTCCTGAGGCATGAATTCAAGCACATTGTTCTTTTTGAGAATTGGCTTCTTGTTTCCGTTAGAATCTGTTTTAAACAGAGCCACACCTGAACCTTCAGTGCCGGATAGGTTTGCAGCCTTGGGACAGCACGGTAGAGGCCCATAGAGCCAAGTGGTGTCGCAATCTTTGAGCCTGTAACGCACCGCTGTTAGCCTAGACACGACTTGATGAGTAGGGAGAGAAGGATACCATGAGTGAATGTACATACCAGTTCAGCTCATCTGGCGATATAGTCTTGAGATGATTCTTCACCTTCATCCAATTTCTCCAAGACGCATTTTCCAATCTCGCGCTGTTACCAAGTTGGTCTCTGTTGGAAGTAATGTATCTCCACGACAACCAGATATCTTCCTTTTTCCAGTCTTGCGATAAGTAATCCACGTTCTGCCGTGGCTCGGTTGATGCTGCAGAATCGTCTTTTGCATACTCGACCATGTCGGCAGATTTGTAATGCAAAGCTTCGACGGATCTGGCCTCGTCGTCCTGGCATTGCTGTTCAGCCATGGAGATGCGAAGGCCGATTTCTTTTGCCGAACAATCAACATTCAGTATCCCTGCCATCAATTCGCCAAAGCGGACCAGCGATTTTGTGGCCTCATTCATATCAGTTCTGGATCCCAAAGTACAATAGGCATGATGCAACACCTTGGCGAGAAGCTCATCGGCGGTTATACCGTAGTCAACAGCTATTTCAGAGCTATCCTTCGCCAGACCATGCAAAGCATATACTTTATCCAGTATGTTTGTAGCCTCGTGATCGCGATATAATTGCAACAACGTCGTCAGAGGTTGGAGATTCCCACCCCATGCTGCCTTCGCCTTCGCAATAACAATAGCTGGGCTTGCAAGAATTAAAGATGCACAAGGCGTGTGGTGCTCTCGTCCTATATCGGATATTGCTTGGAGATCCTTGACCAGCTGTTCAAATGTATTCCAGCCAATATGTCTGGACCCGCAGTAGATGGTGACTTGCTTTGCAAACATGATTTCTTGGATAATCCACATCCGCCGCCAGTAATTCATTTCACAAAAGGCCAATATGGCTTTGGCCTGACGCAGGCTCCAGAAGTTGTCAACGTTGAACTTTCCAGCATCACAAGGTGTTCTTGTCGCCAAATGCTCCATTGCAATATCGCTGTCGGAGGAAGCATCGGCTTTGCCCAGCCACACCGAGACTGATCGGGCGTTGCTGTAGATCTTCCGCATTATCTGCACTTGGTGGTTTCGCTCCATGACGTTCGACTGGTCAATGCATATGGCGTCGATCCAGAAATTGACGTACTGATTTTGCAGCCGCATATGATGCAGAAACCACCAAAGATTATTACCAACCGAGAACCGAGTTCCATTGAGGCTAATTGTCTTGTCTCTCACATTTTGGCCCCATGCATAGGAGAGCGCGATATATGCGGGATAGTTGCCATCAAGAGAGTAAGAGCGTAAACGACACTCGATCATCTCCGGCTCAGCACTCGGTACCAACTCAATCAATCTGAAGTCTCCCGGTTCAATTGGCGCGGTGGAATGGGGATTCTCCATGTCTTTGGTGGCAAAACGTCGTGCCCATCACTGAGGTTTGAAGATGACAAAAGACGGGCTTTGCAAGAATTGTGAGATCAGCTGTGAACACGCATTAATCGTAATACTGAACTAATCATATGTTCGGCCAAGTCTCCATATTCGCTGATGCCTGTTTTCTTGATTAGGCTCCGCTGCGTGCCCAACCAGCAGCATAGCCTGCCGCTATCTATCAAACCTCTATTTCTGTGAGCTACTATTGGACAAGGGTCTTTCGGACAAGGCATAATCGCAGTAATATTCCTATTGAGTTTTAGTGTTCAAATATGCACCTGGAAGGACTGACTGCAGCATGTAAGAACTGGTAATAAAATGTTATATCAAGGGAAAGGAACATTGCGTACAATGCTACTATCTAGTAGTCTTGAGAATGAACACCCGAGCACTGTATCTCCTGTGCTTGACTGTGTCTCGTTCTCCATTAAACACTTCCCTAGCTGTTATCTCTTCTTGCTGACGCTATCGTACTCTGAAGATGCAAAGCGCTGTTATGCCATATCACTTCTATGCGATCTCTATCTTTGGCATCGCATCCTCAAGGAGCTTGAGGATATTCCAGTGCAAGATATCTCTTGCTGCAATGGAATCCTCCACGCTATCATGCCCTTTATGACTCAGTTGAATGTCTCGTCCGAGCCTCTCTTTTGCGAGTGCCTTTAGCGATAGCCCTCCTCTCTGCTTTGGCTGGTTAGGGGGCTTCTCTTTTTCTTTAGAGTTTGTTTGGCCGTCTCCGTTGTCATCTATGGCTGTTGTGGCACTGGCTGGAACCTCTAGGCTCTCTTCCACCTGCTTGCCATTCTCTTTGCCCTCGCTCTCTTCTTTATCGTTATCCTTCTTGTTATCCTTACTATCCTCCTCGACCGGCCTGTTGTTCTTCTCGACAATGAACGTGTCAATGATGACTGGATGAATCCAGCGCAAAGAACTGAAGTCGGAGTTGGCGCCATGTCCAATGACTATAGTATTGGGACCGATGAATTTCCATAGAGCCTCCCGTGCCTTGGCACGTCCAAACAGGCAAGATCGGTTACGCCGCGCATTCTCCATCTGCGGCCTAGTAATTCCAGAGTATCTCGTGTTATAATGGATCATCTTAACATCTGGATACACGAGGCTGTCTAGAAGAACGGCGCCAGAGAAGTAGTCGACGGCGGAGACGCGAATTAACTCAGTCTCTCCCGTCGAGGCCGTGCCCATTTCGCAGTCAATGACGACTGCTACCGCTTTCGGGCCATCCGACTCACTATAGGGAGTTTCATAGTATCGCCACTCCCTTTCCAGCTCTCCGGCACCGTAAATTCTTGGCGTGTGATCTTCCTGGCCCTGGCATGGAGGCGCCCCGGGTGCACCATTACAACATGACCATTGCTAAAGAGGTGTATTATGGGTTAGCGTTCCTTAAGCGGAGGAAAAAGAGTGGAAGGAAGTAAACAAACCCTCTGAAAGACCCTCCCAGGGTGGTACTTGCAGGGCATAACCGTCTGTTTCAATCTCTTCGATTGCTGCTCGTCGCTTTGTCCACCATTTCCTCCTTGCGCAGGCGTCCTTGGCAGCCACTTGAGCCTCTTGAAGGAATGAGGGAGATCTCAATGCGTGTCAGATTAGCTATTGTTAAATGCAGATGCGCAGGTATTCATGTAAGACTTACGGCGACCGCATCGAAAGCATCGCCTCTTGCGATCCAGATCCTGCCCCGAGAGCTGGTAAATGATGTACCCTATCTTCTGGATCTCAGAGGAAGAATGGACCAGGTTGCGCAATTGTTCGGTATACGCGCGAGACTGCTTGATTTCCTTTGGCTGGTCGCTGTCTGGAGTAATGGTAAAGGACGTGATGGGAGCGGTCCGCGGGCGAGCTGCTGCGAATGACATGGCGAGCGGAATAAGGCAAACAAAAGAGAGGGAGGGAATAAAAATTGAAGGGCCAGTGGTGGAATTAATGAAATGCTGGCTGTGCTGAAGATTAAAGGCTGGGTATCTCTAGAGAAGATGAAAGAGTGATGTGGAGGGAAAGTGGAAGAACGAGAAAGTGAAGGAGGTTGAGCGCGTAGAAGTGAGGAGAGACTGACACGCTGAAGGAAGGCTGCCTACTGCTCAGGCGGCAATTGAATCACCTTATCAGGCATCATCACCTGCAGCAGCAGAACGCGGCTGGAAAAAGCTGTAGGCCTCCCCTAGAAAATCACTGAGGCAAAGAAGCCTTGGCCATTACGCAGATTGTTTCTTTGTTCTTTGTTGTTGTTGTTATTTTATTTTATTTATTAAAAAAAAAATTATTTTTTTTTTTTTTTTTCTTTATTTATAATTCAATGAATCGCTGGCAATTTTAACTTGCAATCTTTTTTTTCCTATTCTGTTGCACTATTGCCTTGCCGTACCCATTCTCGTCACTCTTTGTGCTTCTAGAAATATCGATCCTAATTGATTCTTCTGGTGATAATTATCGCCATCAATCTATCTCCAATGGCTTCATCGCATCTTTTACGGAGTAATATATTGTGCCGTTTATATTGCTTCAGTTTCTAGGTTAGCCCGTGACCGCCCACAGTGGCGCTAGTAACACAACTGGCGCCGTTCCAAGCACATTCTGTGTGCCAGATGATATGTTTGAACTATGTATATATATTGGCATTAAGAAGCAAGGAAGAAAGGAAGAGGGCAAGAAAATAAAACCATCAAAAGAAACGACAATCGTTCAGCAATGGCAGTCATGAGCTCCTCTTCCACAGCCACCTCAGGCACAGACAACCCTCGCCTCATTATCGACTTCGCTCCTGCCTCGGCAGCCGAGAATCTCTCAGAAGTCTCCGCCGTTACAAAGCTCGCCAACGACGTCTTCATCGAGGCAGAAGTCGGCATCTGGAACACCGGCTTTGTACGTACCAATGACGCCGAAGTTGCAGACTTGATCCGCAAAGGCCAACTAGCAGTTGCGTACCTTGCCTCCCCGTCTTCACCATCCGATGGCGCGCAGACATTGCAAAAGGGCCAGCTAGTAGGATGTGTGTGTGTCAAGCGACTTTCAGAATCCACATGCACATTGAGCATGCTTACTCTGGATACGAAGCACCAAGGCCTGGGGCTGGGCCGCGAGATATTCAAGTTTGTGGAGGATCACTGCCTATCATTAGGATGTTCTACTCTCGCATTGGATATTCTGGTTCCGACGAGTTACGCCCATCCACTGAAGACGAGAATGCAGGCATGGTACATTCGCCTAGGATTTGAGCAAGTGAGACTGGCAGACTTTGCGAAGGAGTATCCTTCTCTGGCGCCGCTGTTAGCCGGGCCTGCGGTGTACAGGGTGTTTGAGAAGAGGTTGGGGTAGATGGAGATGGGTCTCGATTGAATAGCTGAATTATCATCATCATGTTCGAAACTCAGCTTTTGCATGTGATGCTGCCTGGCTTGCTAGGTACTGTCGCTGGGGTGGTTTAGACGGAGGAATGGGGCGTTGATATCGATTTAGACAATAAGATAACGATTGACTACTAATATCATTATGACTTACCCTTACTTCACAGATAAAACAAGTAATCTAGAGATGTGTTATCATAGGGCTGTAGATATGGTCTCGGGCTCCTTGCGGATCTGTGCCTGCATCTTCAGCTTCAAAGCCAGACCAGAAGTGGCTTGGGATGAGCTACCTGATCTTGACAATCGAAACATCGGCATAATCTTTCGAGCTGAAGTGGGAAACTTCTTTTTCTTTTGGGCTGCCTCTTTCCCTTTAGAGTCATGTATCGGCCATTTCAGTTGTATCTGCAGACCTCATCTACCGGCATATCGTACGCTGATCAAGGCCCGTCCTTGGAAAATGTAACCAACCAAGGCTCTATCCCTATCCCCAGGAAATTGTAAAAGGGAGCTGCTAGTCAGCCTTCCCGTCTGGTTGCATACCGGGCAACCAACTTCCGGAGCAATCCATGGTCTGTGGTTTCTCTCCTTTCCCTCGTTTAACCCCGTTTGACGCCGAGAAATTGATATACGCCTACCTACATGTATCCATTCTCAAATCCGGACTGCGGCGAACTGACTAAAGCCGTAGGACACAGAAAATCAGCTCATTTCCCCGGTTGACCAGTGCTGGAAAGCGTTTAGCGATCGGCAGCCAGAAAATTCGTTAACTTCCTTTGAGCTTAGAGAGAAGAAAGACACAACCTCCCTGGTTCTTTGTGGCTTAATCTCCCCCGGACGGATGGTCTCTGCGTGACGTGATTGGCCAGTGGGTCTCGGGTCTCAGCTCTTTTAGGAACCTTGCATGGGTTCTCTATGGCGGTTTAAGTGAGAGCTGGAAAGTGAAGTTTCTTCACTTTCTGCTGCTGTATGCTTGCCGCTTCCTTGGGAGGCTCACTCGGGCTCTCGCTAGTATCTTACTGGCTTGCCAAGGTTCCGGTGAGGATGTTGTGCTTTGCTGGCTACTATCGGATCAGCCTTTCTGCTGCATGTCACTGGACAACGGTACGGTATCACTGAGCAAAGATGGAGGTTGCATCTGGGGATTGGGATGCTCTGCTGCATCAGCGGATAAGTCCGAGAGACAGAGTCGGTTGGTCAAGGACGATTTGGGCAATTGCCGCGCGCCATCTGGGCAAAGGAGCGTAGGTCCCAGGACCTGATCGATAGATTGATTAACATTATTCTGCAAAAGATTACTAGCTGCCCCCTTTTGACTTTTGTGTGTGGTGACGTGCATGCTCGGTGGTCAGAACAGGCGCGTAAGTGGATGGTGAAGTTGCTGTTGCTGTGGCCGTCGTCACGGCCAAGCTTGTGAGATGAGATGGGTAGTAGCGGATACCTAATCGTGTTGTCCACTTTGCTGTGTTGGGCGCGCGAGAAGCTTGAGATTGAGCAGGTACCTAGTACAAGGGAGAGATCTAGTAAGACTGGAGCTTGACGACGGGTACAACAGCACAGCCATGATGACCCGCATCGGGGTCTCCGTTTCAGCGAGGCAATGCCGCTGTGCAGCGAAATGCGCCATGTGGTCGAAGCTCTTTTTCCGCGTCGATCGAACCAATAGCGAAGCTAGTAATGAATATGGCCCGAGCGCCTTTTTTTTCTGTCTCATCGCAATCGGCTTTTGCATCATGTTGTGGCTGGCGATTTGTAGAAGGGAAAAGAAACAGTCCGTGGAGCAACTCGTAGTGGCGCCATCGACGGGGACCCAGCCATTGCGGCGAGGCGCAGGAGATGCATCGGATGGTGCTCTGCATCTCATTTGCAACATGGTCCATACGCGGGTTATGTCATAGGCAAGACAATACCGTTGATATTGATATTGGTGTTGATGAGGATTCGCTTCGGTCAGAGAGTGACGACATGCTTTGCAGAGGCTATTCTCCTCTAAACTGAGTCATTTGACCACCCCTTGCCTTCAACCGAGGCTCGCATGTCCTATGAGCATATTATTAGTTAGTTTTTTTTTTGGTTGTGCTATACCCAGCCTCAGCTGTTGTCTTGTCACAACACATGCATCATCCACCTGTAAGCGAGGTGAGGTCGGCGGAGGGGAAGAGAAAAGATTGCCCGAAGTCACGCTTCCAAACTGTCGTCTGCCTTACCTCTCTAGGACGTAATCGGCATCTATCGTTGCTACGTTATAGTAATAAGAATTGATCGATTTTCCTCAGCTCTTATCTAATAGCAAGGGCGCAGAGCTGGGTGGCGGCGTTCAGTCCGCCATCGTCACTGGCAAAGGAACACTCTAATGCCTATTCAGGATAGAACAGCTACCGTCTCTGAATCCCCCGTTGTATTTGATGGATGTATACCTAAGTATGCGTCGTATGTCAGCATTGTGTCCATCGCAGGAGCAATCTGTCTGCATCATCTTTCCTGCGCCTTGTCTCGCTTTGCCGTGCCATCCCAAGAGCACAGCAGCGTCAGTGACAGCACTTACACGCATCAGTAGCTGCGATTTCTCCGGAAGGGTCTTAAGCCCCGTCAGGCGCCCAATGACTGTCGACCACGCAGCGGTCGGAGCCGCAGACCGAGATACAGCCCGAGCCTCTCGCTGCAACCCTCATCCGTTAGCTTGGCCTGTACCCTGGACCGGCTGGAACTGAACCCCGGCGACCCATCGGGCGAGACATGTTTTTGGACGTCTCGAATCTTCAATCGCAGGCCGAGTCGACGCACCCCTGTCCATCGCTTGTTATACCCGGCACGACGAGCGCTCTAGTGCCAGCGCCACCGAGCACCCCGGACAGAGAGCGGTTCGTTCTGTATACGGGACCCATCCAAAGGATCAATAGTGGCACGGCAGCCATTGGAAAGAAGCTGCTTCTCTGCGCGCTGTGCTGCTCTGCTGCGGCACTAATCGTTGATGATGATGATGATGATGATGATGATGATGAAGAGGAGGAGGATGCTGCTGTTGCTGTTCAATTGTCACATGTACCTGTACTAAGCAGCGGCTCTAGCCGTCTTTCAGGCTGCAGGCGCCGCCGTCACTGGCAATACCGACACCCCCCAGCACGGCTCCTAGTGGACGTTCAGGGCACTATCGAGCGCAGCGGCCCCAGAAAGACGCCAGACCCCGCCACCACCACCTCAACCCACCACCACCGCCAGCTCATCGTCACCCGACCTGCGCCCAACGGCTTGTTGCGAAGCGAAAAAGAGACAAAAACCCCATATGGGCCTCTCTCGCCACCAGACTCAGCTTCACCAACCAACTCTGTTTCACCTGGCGTTTGTTGTTGGCCTTGCCCCGCGCTTGGTCTCCAATCTGGTCTTTTCCTGCGCGTCTCGCTCAGCGGTAGAGGGCCCATTTCCGAGGCCGTAGCACTTGGCTCTTTTTCAATTTTTCTTCCTTCAATTTTCTACCGATTTTTCTCTATCAGCTTCAAGCGCTCGACGTCTTTGCTGGACAGACGCATCAATTGCTGGCATCTGCTGCCGCATCCCCCGCGCGTGCCTCCGCACCATCTGATCTGGACTTCAAGGTTCTCCAAAACCTAAACGACGTCCACTAACAACAGCTGGCTGGTCTGCTGATTTGACGGCCGTGGAGCTGACCGCCCGCTACACGTGCTCTCGCCCAAGCTCGATAAGCTGGGAGCAACGCCGATTGCCTTGTCGACGGCTGCGACCTGAAGAAGCTTCTTCGCCGATCAAGCAATTTCCTTTTGCCTGCGACTGTAGACCGTTGCATCGCCGCGTCCGCCTATTTTAGTGCCCGCCATCGCAATCCCGTCGTTTTTATAGCCACGGACCGCAGCCCGATTCGATTCAGCCAATCTTCGATCTTCAACCCGCCACCTTAGTACCCAACGGCGCGCCTGCTTGCGCTGCCTTTGCCTGATCGCCCGAGCTGAAGCTTCAACAAAGCCTCGCGCCGAATTCCTTCTCCATCGTTCTTCATCTTGAAAATGTCCGGATATCCAGGCTACAATGGCGGCGGCTATGCCGCACCGCAGCAGCAATATCAGCAGGGCGGCTACTATCCGTACGAGCTCCCCCTTATATCCTGAACCTCACGTCATATCTGCCCAAACCATGTCCAACGCTGCTACGGTGGCTGCGAGTCCAAACCACTACTTGCACGCCGTCCTCTTTTTTTGTCTTCTCATATTGGCACTTATCTCTTTGTAAATATGCTGTGTATCGATGCTAACTCAACTAAACGCTTCTCAGACCCCAGCAGCCCTCTTATACCGGCGGCTATCCGTCTCAGCCTTCTCCCCAGCCTGGCTACGGCTATCATCAAGGTCCTCCGCAACCGCAATATGCCTATCAGGTATGGCTGATGCTCCTTCTCAGGGTGACACCAAAATTGCATTGCAATGGTGCTTGAGCCTCTACAAAAGCTTACAAGTTTGATGTACTACAGCAACCGCCCCCTCCACAGCAGCAATACAGCAACTATGGCAATCCGACACCTCAACCCAACTATAATACACGCCCTGGTACGGTGTGCCATAACTCCTGACCTAGAACTACGTGCTGATGTTGTAAAAAAGGCATGCCTCCCCCAGGTCCTCCTCCGAACAGCTATAACCAGGGTCGCCCCAACGGTCCCCAGGCTCCTCCAGCTGGCCCGCAGAGCTTCGGCCACGGCGCGCCGAACAACTATGCATTTCGATACTCCAACTGTACCGGCCGCAGAAAAGCTCTGCTTATTGGTATAAACTACTTTGGCCAGCGTGGCCAGCTGCGCGGATGTATCAACGATGTCAGAAACATGACTGCTTATCTGGTGGAACATTTTGGTTATAAAAGAGAAGATATGGTCATCTTGACCGATGATCAACAAAATCCCATGAGTCAGCCCACAAAGCAAAACATTCTTCGTGCCATGCATTGGCTGGTCAAGGATGCTAGACCCAACGACTCGCTCTTCTTCCACTACTCTGGTATGCGTTTGCCCCTTTTTCTCAAATTCTTCGAGTTTGTGTTCTGACAAAACTTAGGCCACGGTGGACAGACAAAGGATCTGGACGGCGACGAGGCTGACGGATATGACGAAGTCATTTACCCCGTCGACTTTAGACAACACGGGCACATCACAGACGATGAGATGCACCGAATCATGGTCCACCCCCTGCAGGCAGGTGTAAGGCTGACCGCTATCTTTGATTCATGTCATTCTGGTACTGCACTGGACTTGCCCTACATCTACTCTACACAAGGTATCCTCAAAGAACCCAACTTGGCCAAGGAAGCTGGACAGGGTTTGCTCGGAGTCATCTCCTCATACAGCCAAGGAGATATGGGTGGTGTTGCCAACAACATCATCGGATTTTTCAAGAAGGCGACCACTGGCGACGACGCCCACAACAGGACCCTTGCCACCAAGACATCTCCTGCAGATGTCATTATGTGGTCTGGAAGCAAAGATGACCAAACATCGTAAGTCATGTCTCAGTGCCATGTGAGACAGGAAAATCCTCAGCTAACAATACTTTCCAGTGCCGACGCTACTATCGCCTCACAAGCCACCGGCGCCATGTCCTGGGCGTTTGTTACAGCTCTCAAAAAGAACCCTCAACAAAGCTACGTTCAGCTGCTCAACAGCATCCGAGACGAACTGGCTACGAAATATACACAAAAGCCTCAGCTTTCGTGTAGCCACCCTCTTAGTAAGTTCCCCTTGCATATATGTCAGGTAGGGTAGTACTCTCCCTAACATATCTTGCAGATACAAATCTCCTATTTGTCATGTGAAGGATTCCTTTACGTCCTCATAAACGGAAACAAGAAAATTGGCTTGAATGGGTTTATTCGCGGGCTACAATCGCTTTTGTATATGAAATAATTTTTTTTTTTCTATTTCTCTTTTCTTTTCTTGAATGTGGTCACGCGTGATATATCCCTCGGAATAAACTAAGCTGGGCGGTTCATCGGACTTGGGACTTGAAATATCGAATTGGTCTCTCTTTCTTGGAGTTTATTGAGCTTTTGTTTTATCTGCTTTGTTCCTTCCCCTTTGGTCCTTTTCGTTTCTCCTTCACGTTTCTCTCACGGTCATCATTCTTGGAAACTTGAGCATGATGTTCGGAAAGCATCACTTGGGCTAGCACACGAGATAGCATTCTTTAACTCCCTCCCTTTCTTACACCGATATCAAAAGGCTTTTGCATTTTACATTCTTTTTACATTCATCTATCACGTTGATCTCTTTTCTGATACGAAAACGCGCAGAATCTTTTGAAGCGGAGCATCAAAGCAAGAAATCAAGATTTGCCCTGAATACTAAACAAGGAGGCCAAAGTAAATACAGCATTGCCTCTCCCTTTAACATAACGCCAATACTGCCGCCAACCCAATCCAACTTGGCGTTTGCACTCTATGCTTCCCAAAAGAAATTACCAGACAGACAGACAAACAAGCACACCTCGAACTCCCCTTTCCCCCCCTCTCGTACATAGTTCATTGATCCCATACCCGTTTTCCATATAAGCATAACAGAAAGAAATAACCATAAGCGCTGGGAATCAGAAAGAAAAAAAGACAAAAGGATTCCAGAAGATTTGAAACCAAGATGAATAAAGACAAAGAAAGAGAAAGTAGAAATATATACAGCCTGAGCAAAAGATATTGACTGATCCATCACATGTGCGGGTAATGATAACGCAGCACATATGGAAACACCCGTCTAATAGACGTCGGCGGCGACAACTTTGAGCTGCTTCGAGCGCTTGATTTGTCGCTTCTCTTCGATTGCCGTGCGGAGCTTTTGGCGGACGGCTTCTTGACCGGCCCAGTTGCGGGCAGCGATGCGTGTTCGCGCAATGAAGCGGGCCATGATGAGGAAGGTCTTGAGCTTGGGCGATGGGGAGCCACCGGATGATGAGAAGGAAGGAGGTTTGGGGAGAGTGAGAGGCTTGCGGCTTTGGAGGACCTTGGTGCGGATGTGCTCGAGTTCGCGGAGTTGAGCTTTGTTGCTATAACGTCTGTTAGCAAAATGTTGTGTTTTGAGGTAAATTGACATGGGAGTGGGAAAGTGTACACATACCAAGCATCTGCAATGTTGAGCTGTAGCTGAAGGAACTTTTTCGCATATGCTGCGTCCGAGCGAAGAGACGCCTCGCGCTCCCACCGGGCCTGCATCCATTCCATCTGGAGCATCATACCGCGAAGCTCCTTCTTGTGCCGGACTTGAGCGCCTTCTGAGGCTCGCACGATGGTATCCAGCGCCTCGTTGTCAGCGTAGCCGTAGCGGTGACTCAACTTGTGCGCCCCGGCCGCCGCCTCCTTCTTCAGGTGCTGGATATCGTTTTGCATCTTCTCTACGCTCATGCGATACGCTGCTCGCTCGGTGCGCGCGCGCTCGAGTTTGCTCCGTAAGACGGCCTCTGAAGCGACGAGATTGTTAATGAGCTCTTGCTGCTCTAATATGTCACGTTCGAGGTTTTCGACCTCAGCCTGGCGCTCTCGTAGACGCTGGCCTTGCTTGGTGCTGCCTGCCTGCGATTGCTGCTTTCGTTCGAGACTCCGGCGCTCCCGCTCAAGTTCTTGTCTCAGAATGGCCTCTGAAGCGACCATTTCGTCGATAAGCTCCTGTTGTTGGAGGACGTCTTGCTCGAGAGCCTCCATCTCGGCTTTGGTGTTCGTATCGCTGTCTGCGCGAAGCTCCCGTTGTCGCTCGAGGTCCTCTTTCAGAGCAGCTTCTGAAGTCATGAGGTCGTCAATCAGCTCCTGCTGCTGAAGCACGTCGTCCTCAAGGGTTTTCCCCTCTTCTCTGAGCGTTCTCACCTCCTCTCTGAGGCTTTCGATCTCTTCCCGACTCTGTACAGCGCTTTTAGTGCTTTTTATGTGTGATTGCTGCGCTCGGCTAAGCTCTTGACGTAACAGGGTTTCAGAGGCGATCATTTTGTCAACAAGCTCTTGCCTCTGGAACATATTTCGATCAGGCCTATTAGCCTCTTCTCGAAGCTGCATGAACTTGATCCGCTGCTGCTCTCGGTCAAGCTGCTGTTGCAGTGCAGCTTCTGAAGCGACCAGATCATCAATAAAGCGCTCCTGCTCGAGTATCTTCGCTTTCAGAGTCTCGACCTCGGTTTGCACATCATCGTATTCTGCCTGTCGCTGCTGTTCTTGCTCTAGTTCTTCTCGTAGAGCAGTTTCGGAAGCCGTGATGTTCTCAATTTCTTCTTGCAGATGGACTATTTCGCGCTTTAATCTCTCAATCTCTGCTTGGCTTCCCATATTCTCTGCGCGTAGCCGCTGCTGTTGCTCCAACTCTCTATGTCGAGCAGCTTCTGCGGCCTCGAGGTGATTGATGAGCTCTTGTTGTTGGTGTATCTCGTATTTGAGATTTTCAATCTCTTCTTGGTCTTGCAATGTATTCTTTGCTAGTGACTGCTCTTGGCTGACTTGCTCGAGTTTTTGGCTTAGAGCAGCCTCGGACGCGATCAACTCCTCGATATAACGCTGATGCTCAAGAAGATCAAGCCTTAGACTTCCGACCTCTTCTTGACTCTGCGCAGCGTCTTCTAGCAGCGACAGTTGCTCTTGGACAGTCGCTTTAAGCTCGTCATTCTCCTGACTGAGTTGAGCCGCCTCCAGCTCTAGAGCAGCATACTCTTCGCTAGACTTCCGAAGCTCTTCTTGTAGCCGAGATACCCTTTCTTCAATCTGCCGTGATAGTCCCTTGGTCATGATTGATTTATTGGCCATCTCGTCCTGCAGCTCGTCCAAAGCTGCCTCGGCCTTTTCTTTTTGCAATAAAGCAGAGTTCATCCTCTCCTTCATCCATTCTGCTTTCTCTTCCCAGCCGTGGGCTGTTTGCTGTAGAGCTTTCAGTTCCTTGAGCTTGTCTTCCCGCTCTGTTAACAAGCGGTCCTTTTCACGAAGCTCGGCTTCCAGGTCCGCAAAGTTGTTTTTCAGTGTTTTAAGTCTCTTTTGGTGGTCTTGGCTATTTAAAGCTTGGCTTTGTAGCTCCTTAATATCGGACTCGCGAGCTTGGATGGTCTCCCGCAGGGAATTTAGCTCATCTTCCCGCTCGGTTAACAATCTGTCTTTTTCACGAAGCTCGGCTTCCAAGTCCATAACGTTATTTTCCAGCGTTTCGACCATCTCCTGGTGGTTTTGATTATTTGAAGCTTGGCTTTGTAGCTCTTCGACATCAGACTCGCGAGCTTGGATGGTCTCTCGTAGATCGTTGAGCTTTTCTCTCAGGTCATCGAGCTCGTCTTCTCGCTCGGTTAGTATGCGGTCTTTTTCACGAAGCTCGGCTTCTAAATCTACGACGTTGTTTTCTAGTGTCTCTACCCTCTCCTGGTGGTCTTGAGTATTTGAAGCTTGGCTTCGTAGCTCCTCAATATCAGATTCGCGAGCTTGGATGGCCTCTCGCAGAGTATTTAATTCGGCTTGCTGGTCCTTATTGGCGTATCTCTGCTCTGCTTTTTCCCTCAACTCAAGCATTTGCTGACGATAGCTTTCCAGCTCACGCTCTGCAGTTGTTATGTCTTTCTTGTATTTATGGAGTTCTCTTTGCATAGTAACTTTGTCGACTTTGAGCTCCGTGTTTTCCCGGAGGGCAGCTTCGCTGAAGCCAGGACCTGCTTTCCGTAGGGCCTCTTCAAGAAAATGGATTTTCAACTTGAGACCAAAATTCTCCTTCTCGATCTTGTCAATAACATTCTCCTGTTCTCGCAGAGACAATTGGTTTCCGTCCTGCAGAGGACCTTTGTCTAATATATTCCTGCGCGGTGGAGGGCCCATTGGGGTTGTGCTGGCGCTGCTGGCGATTGGTGGCAAATCGTTGTCTAGAAACGACGCATTGCGTGTTGAGTAGGCGGAGCCATCCATTCTGGGAAGGGGGGGTCATTTCCTCCTCTTCGAGTAATTTTCGTAGCGCTGCAGGTGTGGCAGCCACAGTAGTACCGTTCTCCTTACCATTCCTCCGTGTGCTGTTCCTTGTAGCAGACTTGAGTAACGGGGTGAACTCCCCTCCTCCAACGTTTGATGGCAGATTTCGGCGGTCCGCAAGTGCTGGTCTTTGGCGGGGTGTTCTGATGTTGATTCCATTGGAACGCCCGCCATTGCGAAGCTGTTGTAAGAGGTCACCGTCTTTTTCAGGGGATAAGAACGATGCTTCTTGAGATATGTCTGCGAAATCGGGCTGTCGGCTAAGGTATGTCGCGTCGCCAAAATTGCTTTGCGGTGTGTCGAGCACGCCGCCAAAGCCTTGATGGGCCATTGTGGCGGCGAATCTGGGAGATGATCCCGAGGGTTGATGTAAAATTCGATGAAGGGGTTATGTGAGATCAATTTGGACGCGATGTGAACTAGCTCGGGCACTGAGGGCGATGCCTGATCCAGAGACAGCTGATTCGGGCGCAAGTGGTGGTTGATAACGGTAGGGTTGTTCCGCGAGCAATGTCTGAATTCGGATAGTGCAAGGTGTAAGAAATGTATAGAGTAGTGATATTCTGGTTAGAAGCAGAGCGCGGTCTGTATAGTCCGACTCTGCATGTTCGAGACAGTTGCGTAGAATGATTGAGCCGGGGTGTATTGTACGTTTTGAGATGCATTTGCAGAAGCAGCGGTTGACATTTATTGCATCGCGCTAGGTCTTGTTTACATTCTTGCCAGCCTGGGACTAGCGCCGCACAACGGTCCAGCGTTTTAGCGGCCCCTCTCTGGAAGCTTTGTGCACTCCGGACAGCTGCGACTCTGACTTTCTGATCACTACTTCTTTTTGTGCGTAATTCTTCTCTTTCGTTCTGGTATCGTATGGCTGGTCCGAAACTCAATCTTTCATTAACCCAAGCCTTGTGCGTTGCTCATGGTTACGGCGAATGGTTGTACTAGTATTTGATTTTGAGTGACGAAATACGGATTTTAGCGTCTTAGCCATCTGAAGAAGCTTTTAGATGGCGACGGGGATTGTTTCTATATGCGAAAAGGCGCGCATAAAGACTGTAATCACACGCTATTGTACGGGTAATGAAACAAGCACTATAGAATTATGGACTATATACAGAGTATTCTTCACGGCTTATATTGAGGCCAAGGGTGAATATGGTGTGGAAGACTTACTAGTAGTACTATAGCTTATTCGTTAGTGGAGTAGTTCGAGTCTGTGCAGATCTTTGAGATTCACACCTACGTAGGTACCTATAAATCAACTCTGGATATATACTATTCTGTACTTATTCTTTCTCATTAGCTGTTTGGTCTTCCATAATATACAAGTAAATCCCAAGCTCCTCCACTATGATCTCGGGGAAAACAAAGTTATTAACGCCCAAAGCTACGCCCAAGTCGATGCTTTGCGGCTGAAGCCAATCGGGTCGACCCCATTTATCCGCCGTAAACGCCGCATCTGGCAAAAATAAATCGTTTTATCGCACTTTTGCTGATAGATGCATACAGTTAGTTGCATACCTATCTATCGTTTGTGGGGAATTCCACCCGCGCCGGGTCTCAGGCCCAGATTTCTGCCCGCAGTCCGAGAATAAACGACAAGGTTCGTCCCAACTCAACCAACTTGTGCCCTCTCCATCTATAGAGGGCAGACAAGGACGAAGTTGTCTTTGTATTAATGATAACGCTCTAGGGTCTGCAGCTGTCGGCGTTCTAGCAACGATAGGAGCATCGTTTTGATGGATGCAGCGCGTCATAGCTGAGATCTGCTTTTTCTCGTTCTAGCAGCAGTCAAAACATCATGGCGTCTCACATTACATCTCTAGATGAAGCTACAGATATGGAGCACCTTCATAACCTTCATATCAATGACGATGGGCCTGCTGCCCTGTCATTAGAGCAGATGCCCGATGAGATGATCGGCCACATTCTCTATTATATCTCGCCCGAAGACAACTTATCCGGCGTCCAGCTCGTGTCGCGTCGCTTCTACCGTCTTGCTAATGAGCCGCTTCTCTGGAAATATCACTGCCGCACTTCTATCAAATATTGGAGTCCACACCACAGGTTCCAAAAGAGGCTAGAAGCGCAGGCTCAAAAGACGCTCTGGAAATGGCTTTATATCCGCAGGAGTGGTATCAACAAACAAGTATCCAGAACACTGGATGAAATTATTCGAACCAAGGTCCACCGTGGTCGAGGCTTTGAAACTATAAGCCGGCTTGGCTATGATGCCAAGGATGTTCTCTTGGAACACTGCCAAGCACCCACCACTGCCGATGACTGGATAGCGAGAAGGTAAAAGCTCACATTCTGTTCTACTTGCCGTTTTGAATAGCCATGCAATCTCACACAAAGGTGTAGGTATTTTAGCAACAGGGTCATAGATGCGGTTCACAAGCACGCGGCCATTGAAGAATGGCATTCACTCGCGCAGTCCCCTCAACAGTGCGACTTGCGTCTCAAAAGCCGGCAGCTTGAAAGGGCTCTCGGTGCATTCGATCTTTTCGTCTTACATGACCAACCTGGTGATCTTGATGATGTACGTTCTGGCCCCATACTTCTTGTTGGATACGTATGTATCGCTAACTCTGTCAGATTGCGCGGATGCTTGATGATATTGCCACTTCTTTTCGGCTCAGTCATGGAGGGCTTCAAAGTTGGTCAACTCGTACAAAGGCCCTGACATTGGTCCGCTGGCTTCGCGCTCGCAATCTCACGGGATTGAATGATCCACATAATGATTACCGCAACTTGAGAAATTGCCTTATCGGTCAAGCCTTGCGCGATCCGGACCATGATTCTCTCCCCATCGTCTCTGCAGCCATATTTTGCTCTGTGGCAGCACGGCTCGGTATTAATGCTAGCTCTTGCTCATTTCCATCTCATGTGCATGCCATCATATCTGCACCGACTGGTTATACCCTGGACGGTGACCTTGCTGGTGAATCAGATCCTTCATCTCAGCGGATGTTTCTCGATCCATTTGGTAGCGACGACGAAGTCCAATTTGCTCACCTTGAATCGATTTTAGCCCAGCTAGGCTTTGCAGAGAATACCGTACAGTTCACCACCCCGGTTCCCGCTTCAAGAATGGCAATAAGAGTGGCACACAATATTTCGGCTTCTTTGGGGATACCAAATATGCACGATCGGCTAGCACCTAGGGTAACCCAGCTCCTGAACGGAAATAGCCATATGAATGCTACCGCCTGCTCGTACGCTGCATCGTGGGCACTGCTGATATTAAGTCGCCCAGACCGGACGACTTGGCTTGATCGGTTGGAGAAATTTCTGAAACGATTCCCCGATGTCTACCCCGAAGACGCATGGCTGGTTGAGAAATATCTGTGGCCTCGGTTCTGTGAAGTTATCAGTAGCCCGCGGGATGGATTCCGCCGCCACCACACCCGTCCTGGTGGCCCTATCAACCCCTGGCACTTTTGGCAAGGTATGCGTGATCTTGATGGTATACCGCCGCCTGTATACCGAAGAGATCGCTGCAATAACAAGAGCGGTCCCGGGCTTCAAATTGGCCAAGTGTTCCGGCATCGTCGATATGGGTGGCTTGGCGCCATTACTAGCTGGGATGAGAGGAAATCGTCGCGATTGAGCTACTTTGACCTCAGTCCCGAGGACCTAGCAGATGGTCCACCGATTCTACCCGGCACTTCTCGCTCTGCATTCTTTTATAGCTGCATGTAGGTTTCTTGCTTGCCCTTTTCTGCTTTACGGCTTCTGCCATGTCCGGTACCCTGTTAACATTCCCCTAGAGCTGCTACAGAGGGAGAACCGCATATTGTATCTGCTCGTAACATCGACCCCATCTCTGATCCTACTTTGGTCACGGAGGACATGTTCCCTACGGCCGGGAAATATTTCAAAAGATTTGATGCAGCTGCCTGCAAGTTCGTTTCTAACATTCGAGAAGAGTTTCCACAGGATTAGACCCAACAAGGCTTCCCTTTCCCTCTTTCGCCTTGACTATTATACATATATACCCTTCCAATTGCGAGATACATGCTAGTAAACTGGAGTCAGTTATGAAAGATTTATGGCTGTGAGCTTGACAATAATTGGATTCCTCTTCGTTGGTGTCTGGATTTCTTCTTTTGTCTTTTTGGACTTGGCTTTGCTTGGAAAAATAAACACATCTCACCGGTTTCTCACGAACTTAGCGGGGTGGGAAAAAATTGGTCCATAGATTAGATATACAGCAATCACTTACTTGGCTGGTTAGCAATGTTCTCTCCTTTACGGGTTATCTAACTACTGGTCCTTATTTTCACACGTGTATCGTATGGTCAGTAACCTATCTTGATACGTCTTCCATTGAAAGCCATATGAATCGATGTGTGACCGATTCAACACCCATCATTTTTCAACATCCATGTCAGCTCTGCTCTTATCCCTGCCATGCCAACTTTATGAATTTTCAATGGCCTCTTGCAGAATCCCCCTTTCCGCGAGCTTCTGTACCCATCTATGCAATGCTTGTCCGTAGTCTTTCTTGCGATCCATGACTCGCTGCTGGTCCTCAGCCAAAGATATCATTTCAGCTCTATGTTCCCCAATAGCAACTTTTGTATCGACGACGAATTGCTGGCGAAGGTCGTAAGCGTCATCGACATTTTTCGCGGCCTGTGATATCCTGCTTTGTGTCGACTCTGGTAATGCTGCATGCTCAATATCTGATTTTCGAAGACTGAACTCAGAGAGCTGACTCTGGTTTGCCAAATCCAAGACGGGTTTCTCGCCATCTATCAGCTTTGCGTATTCCGCGCTGTGCTTCATTTGCTCATCTAATTGGCGTATAGATGCAACTGTTTGAGCAATGGAGCGAGAGTGGAGAGCCAAGGGGCTACTACAAAGTGCTAAGAGATTGAAGGAAATCTGGCTTTCCTCGTATTGCAATATTCGACCTTCAATTTGAGGTCTTGCGATATTTGTCCAGCAGACATCATCGGACTCAATAGGGCCTTTGACAATTCACGAAAATTGGTTAGCCTGCTAGCCATCTACTCATATAAATACTTGTGTTGTGTGGGCAATTTTACTTACCTACTCGATGTGGTTTGCTTTGGAGCCCATCGAGCTCCCAAACATACCCATCTACAGGAACATATGCAACAAAGTGAAATCCATACGCGTCGTCTGCTCTTTTCTTCTTACTTGTTTTCTTTGATGATTTGGATGCTGTTTTTGCCTTTTTTGTTTTGGTATCTGATACTGCATTCTCCAGCCAAAGGTCGGCATTGAGATGATCCATGCGCCTGGTGAAAGAATTGTGAATGCCTCTCATGAATTTGTTGTTGCTGACTTCGTGGCCTCGTAGAACAGTGCTGAGATTTTTAGTTGCGTCCTTGAACTCCCGAAGCTGATCGCCCAGCTCGACGTGCTGCGCATTCATAACAATGTTGAGCAGAGCAAACGTAGCACAGGCATTGTTGGTAGTCTAACATGTTTCAAGCAACGACGAACATTAGTCACTACGCAGCTCTAATGATTCAGGATGAAGCAAAAGTTTTTACCTGATTTGCGAACCATAGTGAACCCGTCTCATCTTCCCCTTCATCATCGTCCCACTCGGGAGTGTATTGGAAGAGAAATATTAAACCGTATACTGGCTTTCTGACCAATTGTTAGCTTTTAGATGGCAACAAGAGATCCAATACTCACGGTAATGTGTCTATCCAGCTTTGATCAATGCTAAAGAGCTCTTGAACTTTGACATCCCTGACGCCCAAGTCTTGCAGAATAGCGTTGAAGAATGCCTAAAAGTTATCAGCACCTTGTCGAACGTTAAATAATGAAGCCAAACAAGTCCAATATGTTCATTCTTGATGATAAGAATCATCATGGTCAACAGATAATACTCACAGGTTCGGACTCCAGCTCAACCCAACCTTCCCATTCTTCAATATCCGTTGGAGTGAGAGGCCGTAGTGCCTCATCCAGCAGATTATCGGGAAGATTTATAGATTCCCTTGCAGCCTCAGCAGCCTTGCGCTTAGGATTTCGCCGCGGCTCGCTCAAGCTACTCGAAGATGCGGTTTCAGTCGATGCTTCTCGCCTTTTGACAACTGCTGTGGCTGCCGTTTGTCGGGATGATCGGCGAAGAGGCTTTTCAGGAGCCTCACTGTCCCCATTTTTTGGCTCACTAATTTTGAATAAGTCAGACATCATGGAAGATATGTCGGCAGACGTGAAGATAGAAAGAATGATTTGGTTGAGTTTTAGAGATAGCTTTGGTAGCTTTATTAGCAGATCAAAGAGATGGGGATATTGAAGATTCTAAGAAAACATGTAAAAGGCAATCTGTTTGTAGCGGAAATAGAAGGGCTTGGTTGGGCTGGGTCATTGAGAAGGTTGAAACAGTGATCGATAGGATACAAAGTTAGTTCATTTGCCACCATGCGGTCACGACGTAACAAACAACTTCCGACAAAGGCATTTCGTTGTCATGCACGCGCCATGATGAGAACTGAACGATATTCGACAGAAAGGAGTGTGTTGTTGATACTATCGATAGGGATACCGTGTAAAGGACGTGGTTACTAATGACGCACCTAGATAATGTGCTCTTGGCCATGACAGCATGAAAGACCACTTCACTGGCGGCAAGCAGTGGATCTTGGAAATTGTGAGACGAGTTGGAGACTCAAGGAAGCCGCTTCACTCGTTAGGCTTTGCAAATCATACTCGCCCTGTTTCTCGCCGCGTGATTGAGGTAGCCAAGTCTTCTCAACGTCGTATTATCCGCACAGGTACATGTAGATAGATAGGTACGCGCTGCTATCTTCATGGGAGGAAGCAATCAGGCGATGTCATGGAAGACGAAAAAGCGCCGCTCGGATCTGCAGCTTCAAGGTAGCTCCAGAAAAGTAAATCCAGAGTTGCCACCTCGATCTTGCTGTAGAAACACAGTCTCTGGCTATTCTTGATATCTGAAGCTTTTACTTAGCCTCGTGGCCGAGGCATTGAGCTCTAAGCCCAAGGCTGCTGCGCTCTGCCTGGTCATCCCATCCAGGGATCTCCATTTCTGCCCAATCAGCGCACGAGAAACAGCGTAGCCACTGAGTCCCAGGCCTGGAAGCCCCCCGGCCAACAGCAGCTTCAGAGCCTGTTTCAGTGAGCTAGCACAAGTCGCGTCTGGACGTGTCGGAATTTCAGAGCCCAAAAAAAGGCATCCACCGAAAAATTATGTAAACTTGGCCAAACACCAAGCAGGTCCTGGTTGTTGGAAAAAACCGAATCCAAGACACGCGACAACGCAAGGCACCAGAACAGCGCCAATCCGCTTGCTTTTGCTCCGCCGCGCAGAGGCCTATCGAGTGCGATCCTTTTCAATCTACCGATGCTTCTGTGCAGAGTCTCACAGCACCACGGAATGCGATGAGCGCGCCTTCTCGCCTGCGGTCTGGGTTCCAGTCAACCCCATATCCCGCCAACAGACGACGCACCGACTACGACGACGATGAACCACCAGCGATATCAAAGTTCATCTCGGCGGCCGCGTCGAACAGGATGGCGAAGCTTCCTACAGCCCCCGAAAGCGCAGCGCCCCGCAGCAGCACCGGCAACGCTCCAGTGATTCCTTTGACGCTTCTCGATGCACCACAACAACGCCTTTACGCCTTTGCTGTTTACGTCTTGCTGTGGGCATGGAAGCTTTACGACTGGCTACAGGTGATAGAGGATGGCAATGGCTCTGGGTGGCTGTTCATGAAATGGATCCTCATCGACTTTGTTTTTATATTCGGGCTTCCAGAGCTGCGGATTCCCTGGCTGGAGCTCTCCCAGCTGGTAGTGATTGGTGTTTTTGCGTCACATGTGGTTACTAACTATATGCTCATGTTCAATATTCCGGTACGCTGCTTCACATACACCGTTGGCTTTCCCAGCCCATGCGCTATTATACTAACTGAGAGCTAGCTTCCACTACAGCCTTGGCTCCTCGGCATTGCCAAAGTCCTCTACGATCGTGAGATCTCAGTTTCAGAGCACCACGTCAAGGTCTCCAACATTCTCAACAACAACTCCCTGATTATGGGCAAACAGATCATCAACATTCTTCCAGAAGGCTCTGCCGTCCTCAATCCCGACCATTCGCCCTTTTGCTTGTCAGGCAAAAGCCAAGTTGCCCTCCCAATCTACTTCAACGCCACTGTACCCGTTGAAGTCGAATTCTTACGTCTCGATCTTGAGACCGGCAAGGAAGATATAATCAAGGTTTCGAGCAGAGAAATAAACAAGGTGGCCAAGTTGATTCGAGAAAACAACGCGGATCCAGATGCTGCTCCGTTCCAATGGATATACCCCGTGAAGAAGCCGGGTGTCTATCGATTGAACAAAGTGCTGGATGAATACAAGCTTGAGGTTCAGAGGCCGATTAGGGATACGTATGTGGTGCCTTGTCCACAGGCCAGGATTCAGACCGCCGAGTCCTCGGATCGATGCATTCGCGACTTGTCCAACCTATCGCTCGATGTTGTTGGAACACCGCCACTAAAGATACAATATTCGCGATCGATCAATGGGAAGAACCATGCCTTCCACTTTCAAAGCTTGCAGCCTGAAGGGTTCACCTCACCACTCATCAGCACCTCCGGTCTGGGCTTCGACAATAGCGATGACGTTTCTTGGGTCAAACCTCAGAAGGTAACAGTGAAACTAAATGAGTCCATGGCCACCGCTGGAGAATGGGAATATTCAGTAGAAGAGGTTTACGACGCATTCGGCAATGTCGTCAAATATGCGGATGCAAATGAAGAACTGGACTCACCAAAAACAAAATGGCTCTCTCAACGATTTTCCGTCAAGGAGCGGCCCAAGATTCGCATGCAGGGCTGCGATCTGAGAAACCCCCTTAGAGTAGCCAAGGGTCGCGCCGCCAAGCTGCCCATCAGTTTTGGTCTCACTGGCCGCGTGGAGGATACTTCTCATAAAATCACTTGGCAATTCTCACCCATCGATTCGATCACGAATAGCGGCGATCACGGCGATCAGGTATCAATTGGAAGGCATTCTGCGAAGAATTCAATGGACAAGCCGCTGGTTTCAGAACCTGGTCTCTACACGCTAAAGTCTGTTTCGAGCGGATCTTGCGAGGGCGAAGTAGATGAACCTTCTTCTTGCTTGCTGTTGAATCCGCTGGAGCCGCATTTGTCTATCCGGACGGAAGAAATAGCGGACAAATGTGCTGGCAACTCTGTTGGTCTTCGCGTCGATCTCGATCTCGTCGGCACACCCCCATTCACCGTGCGATACGATGTCATCTCCGATGGCCATGTTGAGAAACAAGCCCATCGCGTAGATGCCTTGAGGTCTCAGATTGAGCTCGTTCCTCGCAAAGCTGGGCGCTACAAGTACATCTTTAGGTCTATTGACGATGACGTCTACACCGGGTTGCCTTTGACAGGCGAAGACAAAGTCCTGGAGCAGGTGGTCAAGCCGGCTGCATCCGCATATATCTCGAATCGTGAGAAGACAATTAGCGCATGTCTCGAATCTGAGGTGGATGTGGATGTTGTGCTTGCCGGAGAGCCACCGTTCAGCCTGGAGTGGGAAATCATTCACGATGGCAAACGCAAGCCCGCGCGTGCAACAGATATCAAGGACTCACACTTTAAGATCAAGACATCATCACTTACTAAGGGTGGAGACTATATTCTTGCTCTTAGCAGTGTTCAGGATCAACGCGGATGCCGAACTTTCTTGCAAGACCAGATGAAGATTTCTGTGCGTCGCCAGCGGCCACGGGGTGCCTTTGGATTGATTGAGCAGAAGAACAGCATAATGGCTGTTGAGGACACCGCTCTTCGCCTGCCACTTCGTCTCCAAGGTGAAGGACCGTGGACCGTTTCCTATCGAAACTTGGATGGACCTTCGGACATTATCACTAAGACGATAAACGGACCGAATGACTACCTTTTGGTTCGGTCACGAGGAACTTACGAGCTCCTTGATATCGTTGACAAGCAATGTCCTGGAGTTATTGAGCCTACAGCCTCTAAATTCGAGGTAGACTGGTTCCCCCGGCCAGAGATATCCGTTGTCACATCCAACAGCATCACGTCGTCTAAATCTGGCGTGTTTGTTAAACAAGAAATCTGCGAAGGCGATATCGATGGCTTCGAAATCAGCCTCAAAGGTGAGTTTATATTCCCAAGGAATAGAAGTGTCCCACAATTGCGCAATATGCTAACTTTATTCACATAGGATCGGCTCCATACCACGTTGAATATGAAGTTAGACACAAGCCAGCGCAGGGTGCTATTTCCCTCAGCCAAAGACGCTTTGATGCTGCTTTGTCTAAGGCGGCTGTTGCTATGGACACATCCAAAGCTGGCGACTATACTTATAAGTTTTCTGAACTGGCAGATAACCTCTACAACAGCGATAAGCACTTCACTCCTTTGCTCGTTCAGCAGCACGTAAATGCCAAGCCAACGGCCGCTTTTGCTAAGCCAGGTCAAACATTCAAGTACTGCCTGGAAGAGCAAGAGCAAGAAGATGTGATCCCTATCACACTTACAGGTGTTCCACCCTTCTACGTCGAAGTGGAAATCAAGCATCAGGTTGGATCTACTCCGGAGACCTATCGAATTCCTGCAATTCAGACCAACAATTATGGCATGTCAATTCCACGCCAGCATCTTCGTCTAGGCAACCAGCAGTTGCTCCTTCGTACTGTCCGAGATGCGCGAGGCTGTCAGAGGAAATATGATGTTGGTGGGCCATCTATACAAATTCAGCTGTACGATGCCCCCTCAATATATCCATTGGAATCACGCAAAGATTACTGCATCGGCGAGCGTATCGCGTACACCTTGTCTGGTACGCCGCCATTTGACATTGCTTACGACTTTAATGGCCAATGGAACGCAAAATCGCATACGACTAGCTTTAGGCGTATTGCCGAGAAGCCTGGCGAGTTTACTATTACCAGCATCTCTGACAAGGCCAGCGAATGTCGCGCTTCTGTGAATCTTCCTGTAACTATCCACCCGCTACCTAGCGTGCAGATTAGCCGTGGTAAGATGTCTCGGGTAGATATCCATGAAGGAAACGAGGTGGATATTCTCTTCGAATTCTGGGGCTCTCCTCCGTTCGAATTCACCTATACACGAAGCAGCAATGCCAAGAAGGGACAGCGAAGCGTCATCCTCGAGACTAGACATGACATCTCGTATGAACACAGCAAGGTTGTCAAGGCTAGCCAGGAGGGTACGTATGAAGTTGTTGCAATCAAGGACAAGTTCTGCTCCTTCTCAACGCAACAGGTGGATCACAAGAAGCCGCGGTAAAGGGCAGGTGAAGTTATCATAGACTGGGGAGAGAGAAGAAGGAGAAGAAGAAAAAAAGATATACGTGCTACGACAAATCAAAGATATGGAATGAAGCAATAGGGGAGAGAGAAAAGAGAGAAATAATCTTGTAAGACATTGAACGGTTAAAGGGGGGAAGAGACTGGATTGTAGGGAATGGGATAAATTTATGTACATATGCACTTATACCATGGCATGGCGTTTTTGAGTAAGGAAGAAACCAGGTTATGCACTGGAAAGTTTATAGTTGTTTTGTTCTTGAACCAAGTGTTTTGTGTTGTGTTCTCTGGAGTAATGCTTCTCTTATGCTGGAGAAGACTTGTAATAGGTTTAACTAATGTAGTGCGCTGTCTAAGCTGGACCTTTTCTTCTTTAAATGTACAAAGTGCTATATCCAAAATGTGATCTATATACAAGTATAGATTCAAGAATTACTCTTCCTCCTCAGCCACCTCAATCTTTTTGATCATATCCCCTCCAGCTCTTGCAATCTCTAGCAGGACTGCCTTGCGGTTCACCTCAACTTGATCACCGTCACCTCCGACAGAGTGGAAGTTGTATGGCAAGCCCGCTCTAAACTTTTGCTTCTGCAGTCGAGGGTTCCAAAGAGCCGCCACCACGGCGTCATCCGCGCCGCCCCGGAAGAACAGCAGCGAGTCTTCATACACGCGCTCCAGCTCCTCCATGAAGACGTCTGTCGGGTGTGCCCTGATGGGGAGCGGGACGGATGCGGTGAGAGCGTCGAGGTTTTTGAATTGGGAGTGCTTCCGTCCGCTGGACTCGACGGCTGTTTCGCGGATAATGTTTTTGATGGCCTTGGAGGAGAGGTGGAAGAGGACGTCGTAGTCTTGGAGGGAGGTCTCGAACAGAAGAGATGGGTCGAGGTGGATGCCCTTTTCTCGGACGAGCTTGCAGGCTGCTTTGGCGAGATGTGTCATGCGGGAGGCAACCAGTTTTGATGGTCCGTTGCGAGTGTATGCAAGGCCAGATCGATCGTTGGATGTGGCCACAAATAGGACCTTGTCGTTCATGTTGGGATCTCGTTTTCTCCAGGTTTGAAGGTCATGGCGAACGGAGGATCGATCGTCTTCGGAAAGATCTTCCGCCGTGTCGACAATCAAGGCCTCGTCACGCCAATCCCATTTGGAAAGAAAGAATAGTGTTCGCAGCAGACCCGTGATGACGGAAGTGGGCTGCCTCCAGGGGTATGGCTGGAGGAATGCGTGAAGAACGAACAGCTCAACGAGCTCTTCGCGGATATGGCCAGTCAGCTTGTGGCTATTGAACCAATGCTTGACTAGTCGGATGGTTGGCGAGAGAGGAGGGAAACGGGTGCAGAAAGTTGCAATGGTCTGAGTGTGGAGCGGAAGAGCATTGTACAGCCAGTTGAGCTTTTCAAAGGCTTCTTCGGCTTCCTCGCGAATGCGGGGCTCAAGAGTCTTGTTTTTGACTTGTCGCTCAAGGAGCTTCTCTTCCAGATCGCAGTGTATCCTTAGACGGAATGCGGCTCCGTTCTCATATATGATGTCGAGATAGGCCAAGCTTTCAATACCAAGTTCTTTGTTCTCGCGACCCAGATATGTGGTGGTTTTCTCGTTTGCCTTTGTGAGTCGTCTATCAATATCGATTAGGAATTCGACCTTTGCTTCTTGTATAGCGGTAAGGTTCTCGGGCCATTTGCTTGACGCTTCAAAGTACAAGTTGACGTCCATAAGCTCGATCGATCCTTTATGATATCCCATCAACGGTGGTTCAATGGATGCGTAGCGCGCTGAAGACGAAGTAGGTGAAAGCTGTTTGATCTGCAAGGGCAGTTCCTCCAGGTTGCGAATGTCTCTCTCGAAGTTTTGGAATGCCTGTCGGGCTAAATCGAAAGCAGATTTATCAAGATGAGATAGGTTGATAATGGAAGAAAAGGCTCCTCCTACGGTTGTAACTTGGTCTTTGGTGATCTTCAAGTGACGCTGTAGGGTGTAATGTGTAATCTCCTCGCAAATTTGCAGCGGAAGCTTGCTGGACCACTCGATACACTCGAGAATACTACCATCCTTGAATCGTCGCAATTCAGCCTTGTCGCCCCAAAACTGTCGAAACCTCGCAGCTTCTTTCTGCTCCTCGGCAGGTGGGCCGAATTCCATCTGTCTCGACATGTGAACAGGGTCAAAAACAACGCCCATGAGAGCGCGCGTGGCGTCCTTGACTGGGTGCTTGGCTAGCGACCAATGTCCTCTGGGTGGCAGCTGGAATTGCACAAGCTGTGCTCGGTTGCCATACGCTCGTTTGAGGTGCTTGTGCGCTTCTAGACAAAAGTTCGTCATGGCACTCCTGCGGTCTGCAGATTCGGAGAATTTGCCAATACTAGAGCTCTGGATCTCAAAAACAACATCGAATGTCTGAAAGGGAATATCGGCTTTGATAATAAATGTTGGGTCGAATTTATCGGCCATCGCATCGGCGAGAAGTTCCGTAGTAGACTTTGCGTAACTTTGCAGCATGCTGGCTGACCAAGGCGTCATTTTGAACAAGAGGTTGAGTTGTCTGGTCGGGTCAAACATGACAGGACCAGGCTCTCGAACGGCATCTGCAGAAACAGTAGAAGAGGCAAAAGTATACGGTTTCTTGCTGAGGTCGGTAGTCGACAAAAAGTGAAGGGCTGCCTTGAAAAGCTCTGTGCTGCTGAGGGAGGTTGATAAAGCTGCTTGCCCATTTCTACCACCCATTTGTAGGAGCAAAGCAATCATTGTCGCCCACTCAAAATGTCCGAATCCCCCCCTGAGAGATGGCGCTGCCGAAGCCGCGCTGTTGAAGCCACGTCCGGCCGAGAACACAAGCATCGGCAAAAGCAGGACACTCCTTTCTCATGTGAGTAAGGAGCCGTAAGTATGGAATGAAAGTTCTCTCGGCGTTCAAGGTGGAATTGTAAAAAGGCGTTGCCGCCTGTGCTTCCTTCTTTTCATCTGCCTCGCCCAGTCGGTTATTGTTCGACTTTGGCGTCACCTTGGACCAGGGGAACAGGTCATCGGGAGCACAAGGAATAAGTTTGATGCTATAAGATGCCTTCTTGGACTTCTTCTTCGCTTCTCGCTCTTCGCTTCCATCGCTCGAAGCTTTTGGTCGGAGGACAACAATCGGCAATAGAGGGTTTTCGTTCAAGCTCTCGAAGCTCAGGTCCAGTTCTTGCGCAAATTCCTTTCGCACGCGCGCGGCAATGTACGCAATGTAGTAGGCTCGACGGTAAAAGTATCGCATGTTCGTGTAGTCCTTTTCTTGGAAGAGTGACGCCGGCATCTGGACGACCATATCAATGCCAAACTCGGACTGCGTCTTGATCATTGTCCGAGAAACGTAGCTTCCCACGACATTGCACTGTGACGGCGGCGAGTAAGAGACTTTGTATGGGGCGTCTTTTGCGGGCTTTGAGTCGGGGTATGGAATGACGATGCGATGCTCTTTTTCGAACTTGATGGTGGCCTCTGTGATCTGGACATGTCTCGTTAGGACTGCTTGGTAGCTCCAATTTGTCTCTAATTTCATAAAACTCACTGGCTTGGGATCATGGGGCTCAATTCCATCGATTATGCCTTTTAGCCGGTGCAATTGGCCATCAACGCCATGGAGTGCCTTCTTATAGTTGGGCTTGGCCTCCTTGAGAAGCTCATCTGTCTGCAGAACAAAGGTGCTTGCAGCTGTGACTCGGGCTGTGTTTCGGGATTCAAAGTCAATAAGTCCGGCATGGCGCAACCCGATGCTACCGTGGTCAGTCTTCCGGCGCTTTGAGCTTGATTCCATGATGTCGACAGGCAAGTGGTGCGCCCAATATCTTGATGTTGAGCTTGGTGTTGAGCAGCCTGCCTGTCGCATGGGAATTTTTTTTGCTGATAATATTGATAGTCGCGGGGCGATAAGCCAACGATAAGAAATAATTTCTGTAAAGGATCTAGCGTAGCGCAAGTGCATTCGAGTTGGGTTATGTAATCAGGCGCATGTTATGGAGCTACTACCATCTGCCTTCTGTTCACACAATTATGTTTCTGACAGCATCCAATTACCTTGTTGCGGTCGGAATAGTTGTTATGTGATACCTTGACTCGTGATATCGGTTTTTACCAAGCATTAGGCTATAAGCAGTATCAAAGCCTATTTACGACATGTTTCTCTTGCTGGCAACTTCATTGAATATTAGCACACAGCCGTTCTAGTGCTGGTCTGTATGGCGAAAGCACTAGTGAACTGGATCCTATTGTCAGGGAGACATTGAGATCTCCGATCCATTAGTGCATCAACAGTAGCTGCAGCGAATCTGGTGAAGCTGCGGCGCAACCAATTAGCCGGCTCATGGTCCATCAACACTGTAACCTTCTATTAGAGGGTCCCCTATCACTTCCAAATCTGTCATGATCATGCGTCTCTACTGAACCAAAGCGGAGGCAGAAGAAGTTACTTAATATGCTACACAGGCCACCGAAGCTCGTCTCTATTTCTTTATGTTTCTGCGCAATGCCTCTGTGAAGCTCTCTGCGCTGGAACCATGGCTTGGAGATTCCGGTTCTTGAACCAGGTGAGCTGGTGGTTTGGACTTCACGCTAACTAGTTGTTGCATCAAAACTTGGGTGTCATGTAACTCGGGTATCATATTTTAAGTGTTCGGCTTTATTAATTCTGGTTAGAATCAGTGAGGAGAATCAAGAGACAGTGGAACTCTAGAAGCACGGATATCTAAAAACCTACCGCCACCAACAGAGAAAAACTAATTCCCTCATCGCTATAACCCTCTACCCCCAAGGAAAGAAACGTGTGCAGTTGATAAACTTGATCACTAAATACGCAACTTCTCTCTGGTACCGCTGATACCACCACCAAAATGTCGTCCGGACGCTCCGTTCTTCTTAATACTGGCTACAAATTCCCAACTCTGGGCTTTGGCACCTGGCAATGTACCTCAGATGTCGTTGGCGATACCGTTTTCGAAGCACTCAAGGTTGGCTACCGGCACCTCGACCTCGCCAAGGCTTACGGAAACCAAGCCGGAGTTGGAGAGGGTATTAAGAGGGCGCTTGCAGAGATTCCCGGCCTGAAGCGCGAGGATATTTTCGTCACCAGCAAGCTATGGAATAACAGCCATCGGCCCGAGGATGTCGAGCCTACGCTTGATGACACTCTCCAAGAACTAGGACTTGATTACCTTGATGTGAGTATTTAAAAGATGTGATTGGGATGATTCTTGTTTTTTCGGTTTATAAAGCCTTGCCTAATCTTTCATGGTTCTCGTAGTTGTATCTCATTCATTGGCCGGTTGCTTTTGTCCCCGGCAAGGACCTCCTCCCACAAGATCCCCGCGCATGGATTCTTGATCAGGAAGTCTCGATTTGCCAGACTTGGAAAGGTATCATGCGAAAACCTTGTTGTGAAAGAACATTGACAAGTTGGTTGACCGTTTGTCTCTTTGCGATATAGCTATGACTGATTTACCTGAGAGCAAAGTTCGCTCTATTGGAGTTTCCAATTTTACAATCGAGCATGTAAGTTTGACAGCTCATTTGCAGTCTTGCTCTGCGTGTTTTCATGGTATTGATACAGCAATTATTGTGAATAGTTGAAGGCGATTAGCGACGACTCCGGCGTAGTCCCCGCCGTCAACCAGGTCGAACGACATCCCTTTAATCCTGATATTCCTCTTGTTGACTACTGCCAGAAGAAAGGCATCGTCATCACAGCCTTTTCCCCCTTTGGCAGGAACTACGGCACTTTGCCATTGATCATCGAAGAACCAGTGGTCAAGGGGATTGCGAAGCGTCTCTCAGAAGACCAGGGCAAGCCCATCTCTCCGGCACAAGTCCTTATCTCATGGTCCCAGCTTGATGGTCACGCCGTCATTCCCAAATCTTGTACGCCGGCGCGTATTCTTGAAAACTTCCAGGAGATTAAGCTTGATGAGGAGGCCATCCAGGAGCTTGCTAAGCTGGGTGAAACTCCACATCGGCGCTGTCTTCCCGGACCTGTATGTAAGTAGCAACTATCTCTGATCCTTCTGTACACGGAGCATGAGGGATCCAAATGCTTGTTGTATATGGGGAACAGTTCACTAATCTTTTAACTAGGGAACATTAATATTTTCGGAGACGAGAGTGAAAAGAATGCCACCAATCAGGTTGTTATAAAGTTATGAGGGTGCAGAGACTTTAATTAAGCGACCAATTAGGTTGAGCGAATTGAGCGCAAACTTGTAAAGGTGCGTTTTATCAGGAAATTACATGTATGCGTATCTCGGCAGCTGCCGATACCTGTATCCATAGTAGCAACCTTAAATTCACGCTTGCAAGCCGCCTTCATCTTGTGTGTCGTCGACGTGGAGTTGTACCGTTCACGGTGCTTCAAGCCGCCGTGATCCCCGACGTGGCAGATTGTAGGCAGCGCTCACGATACCTACTTTGTTCATTCGGCGATATAACATCAGCTCTGATTCTCGGCGTTCGTGGGTAACCGAAGTCCGCGAAAAAAATTAAGCTTATAAAGAGCGATACAGCGCTCCATTGAGAAGTATCGAAAAAAGCATCAAGATTGCGCCTCTCCATCAGCTCCCTTAGTACTTTCTTATAGAACCACTTTTTATCAGTACAGTCATCATGGCCATTGACCACACCACCGTCGTAGTCCCCGAGGACAAATTCCGGGAGTGCTTGTCATTCTATGTTAAAGCTCTTGAGCCGCTGGGATATCGAGTCGTCTATGAGTTTGGCGACAATGTCGTTGGACTTGGCTCGGAGTCTGACGCTTTGGAAAACTACAAGGTTGCCGACTTTTGGCTTTTTGGGGCGAAAGAGGCTGCCAAGGTACATGTTGCATTCCGCGCCGAAAGTAAGTGATCCTGCTAGATCTATGCTCCAGTATCCATCGCGTTATTAATGTTACAATAGATCGTTCTCTGGTAGATGCATTCCACGCGGCGGCGATCCTAAGCGGAGGGCAGGATAATGGGGCGCCGGGCGTGCGAGCGCACTACCATGCCAACTACTACGGCGCCTATGTACATGATGCGGCAGGCAACAATATCGAGGTTGTGTGCCATAAACCATAAGAGAGGCGTTTACAACAACTACATGTATATGCTGCCCTAAAGATGGCGGCGGCATTTTGAGCTAGTGAAGGCATTGAGGAGTAAAGTGTAGGTAGAATAGCACAATGCATTGTAAGCTGAAGAGATATATATTCATGCCAAAGCTCCTCTATACCGGCGAGAAAGGAGACCTAATACCTAGGTACGCAACACATGGTTCAAGATCCAACTGTCTGCATGCCTTGCCTTGACATCTGAATCCAACTGCGACAACCCAGCACTGCTGCTGGCATGAATTCAATCGACTTGACAAAACCCAAAATATCACCACAAACTCCCCGCAAGCACCGCCGGATGAACGTTTTAGATCGCGATGCTTCGGAACCGCATTCCGGGAAAAGTCATTGCCACCCGCTTGTGCCGACCGCCCTCAGAAACAACTGGGCTTGACTTCGGCTTCGGAACCCGGGCCTAAAATCTTCTAAGCCGGAACCTGGAGCCAGGCCTTCTAGCGCCAAGGTTCGTCCACGCTCGACGAAAAATATGCGGATGTCTGTCAAGGATCTGTCAGCTTTTGAGACGAGTTGAAGCGTACACTCAGAAATGACCAATGTATGGGTAAGCTGCTTGTATTCAATGTTTACAGGCAGTAGATGCCTACAAGTACATGTACTCGATCATATTTGCCCCATGGCATATACTCGGTACATGTAATCAAGATTTAATAATCTTTGACGGACAGTATCAAATGCTCCCTAATCACATTCATCATTATCACTGCTGCGTTACCACTGCCCTCCAAATCTCTCCACAGCCGCCGACCGTCCATATCCGACCCTTGCCCACGGAACCGTCCCGCTATTTACGCCTTGGTTCCAGCTTCTCCTCACTGCGGAGGGCCAAATACCCGAATTCTGTGGCCGCCAATGCGGAGAACTGGGTCTGCGGGCAGTGGCTTCGGGCATTGACGGCTAATGCACCGGCAGATTGAGACGCGCGACGATCCATAATAAGTGAAGGCATCACTGCTTTATATCCGCCAATCTTTCCGAATATCCAGTCTTTCTGAGACCTTTATTGTTTTCCCTTTTGCCCTTTCTTCCCTTTCCTTTCTGTATCTCGTTGTATCACTTTCTGCATAGCATCAAACGGTACATTCCACATCTCGTCAACCCCGCGAAACCGTCCATCCATTGCCCCTCCACGATGCCGTCTACAGCTTTGCGCCTGCGCACCCTCGGGGCCTTTGCGCGCCATGCGACAAACGTAAGCTCAGGAACCCTCATTTTGGATCGCAAACCCGTCAAAGTTGGAATTGGATCAGAAACTAAATCACGGCGTCCATGCTCAAGCCCTCCGCCGTCTTAACCAGATCCTTTTCTGCAACCGCCCGTCGAGCCGAGATCAACAAAGTGCTTCCCTCCGCTGCCGAGGCAATCAAGGACATGAAGGCCAATTCCACACTGCTGTGCGGTGGCTTTGGTCTTTGCGGCGTTCCCGACACTCTCATCGATGAGGTCCTCAAAAAGCCAGAAATCACCGGTCTGACAGCCGTGTCAAACAACGCCGGCACCGATGCCTCTGGCTTGGGCAAGCTTCTCAAGACGAAGCAGGTCAAGAAGATGATTGCCAGCTACATTGGCGAGAACAAGACATTCGAGACAATGTACCTGACCGGCGAAGTCGAGCTGGAGTTGACTCCTCAGGGAACTCTCGCCGAGCGGTGCGCGGCCGGCGGCAAGGGTATTCCTGCATTCTACACTCCTGCGGCCTTTGGCACCGTTGTCCAGACGGGCGATCTGCCGCTCAAGAACAAGCCTGACGGATCACCCGACGTCTACTCCTATCCCAAGGACGTCAAGGTTTTCAACGGAAAGCCCTATCTGCTGGAAGAGAGCATTGCTGGAGACTATGCCTTTGTCAAGGCTTACAAGGCCGACAAGCTCGGAAACTGCCAGTTCCGCCTGGCTGCCAACAACTTCAACGGCGCCATGGGCCGCAACGCCAAGATCACCATTGTTGAGGCCGAGCACATTGTCGAGCCAGGCGAGATTCCTCCCGAGGCGGTCCACCTCCCCGGCATCTACGTCAAGCGCGTCATCCAAAGCACCAGCCCCAAGAACATCGAAAAGTTCACCTGGGCCAAGGACGAGGCCGACCCCGCGGCAAAGGCTGCTCTGGGAACAGGCGAGACCGCGGCCAAGAGGGAGCGAATCGTGAAGCGTGCTGCCAAGGAGTTCAAGAACGGCATGTATGCCAACCTGGGTATCGGCATGCCCATGCTTGCCCCTGGCTTTGTCGGCCCCGAAGTTGAGGTCCAGCTGCAGTCCGAGAACGGCATCCTCGGCCTTGGCCCGTATCCCAAGAAGGGCGAAGAAGACGCCGACCTGATCAACGCTGGTAAGGAGACGGTCACTCTCAAGCCCGGTGCTGCCGTCTTCGGTAGTGAGGAGAGTTTCGGCATGATCCGCAGCGGCAGAATCAACTTGACGATCCTTGGTGCCATGCAAGTCAGCGCAACTGGCGATCTCGCCAACTGGATGCTGCCAGGCAAGGTCAAGGGCTTTGGCGGTGCCATGGATCTCGTGAGCAACCCCAGCGCTACCAAGGTTGTCGTCACCATGGAGCACACCGACAAGAAGGGCAACCCCAAGATTGTGAAGCAGTGCGCGTTCCCACTGACTGGCCGGGCTTGCGTTTCAAGAATCATCACAGAGCTGGTAAGTCGCTACCCTCAGCTGCCTCATATCTTTATCCATGTAGACAACTAACATTTTGATTTTCTTTAGGCCGTTTTCGACGTCGATTTCGCCCACGGTCTGACCCTCATTGAGATTGCAGACGGAGTTACAGTAGAGGAGATCAAGAGCAAGACAGAAGCTCCCTTCACCGTTGCAGACGACCTGAAGAAGTTTTAAAATGGCTTGCAGGCGCGGCTTTGAAATGATGTAAATGTGTATTATCTTCTAATAACGGGGCATTTGATGTGGCAGTCTGGCTTTGAATACCAACAAAAAATGGCGGGCTGGATACATGTATTCTCCAAGATGCTGTGTAAAATAGCCGATCCGGAGAGCACCTTGACGAGGCGTTTGGGAGGAGATAGAATAGCGTTGTTTATCTAAAATTCCATGAAACATTTAAAATACAGTTTAAAAAAAGTTATAAGTTCATATCTTGTTCTTGGAAATGTAATTGAGATGTAGCAGCACTCAGATGATTCCGGATCTGCGATTTGCGACTTTGGGCGGCACCAGCCGACTTCTAAGCACAGCCACCCAGCCAACTTACGCACTGCTGACATATCCGCTCATAAACTTCAACTTCCAAATTTCATATCGACCTCAGCAGCCTCACAAAGTTTGATCGCATTGAAAATCTTTTAAACGTAATGTTTCATTTTCTCTTTTCAAAGTTCTTATGAATAAACTTCGATTTCATGTAGCAGCGCCATAATATCTCTCTCTTCCTTTCTGCTCTCTGCCTCTCAACGGCGCTGCGTACATAGCCATGAACAACTACGATCTGTCAACAGGCCAAGTCTTCCGAGAATGGACCATCCAGCGGCGGCTCAACGTCAGTTCAGACCGTGGCTGGTCCCGAAAGCGCCCATATCCCATTTTTAAGCCTCGCGGCGCCCGAGGTCCCCGGTCCTTGCTGGATATGTCGATTAATGTCATTGCCGACAATATTGGCGATGTATCGGAGGAGCTGCTTGGATCTCTTCCCATTCAGCTAGTGTGGCGCATCTGGCGCTTTTTAGAGGCAAGGTAGGTGGTTTTTTTTGTTTATATACATTTGATTACTTGAAACCATGAGTTGTGCAGTGGTTGGAGTCTTGGAGGAGTGACCGAGTGAGTTCATCATTTGCTAACATCTTAAACACCAGAGGCGTGTGCTTCCATGCATGGAAACTCTTCTCCACGATATTGCTTCGTGAGGATGACGAAAAGAGCCTTGGTCTGTATCGATTTCGGCAGCACATATGTCGACCCAGCGAAGAGCTTAAATGCTACATCCAGCCCTTGACTTCCTTTTCAACAGAGTTCATCACCCATCTCGTACTCAGCGGAGGATGTCACTTCTCTTCCCATGAGCTATTCTGTTTAACAGACATCAAGAACTTGGGCATTCTGGAGCTTATTCAACCGGCGGACGAGTTGGGCGATGTCTTTCCATCCGTCAATGATAGGGTTATCAGGGGCTGGACCGAGAGCGAAAATCCCTTTCCTTTACTTAGGATTTTGAGGATTTGGGGCGATCAAACGGTTACACAGAAATCCTTGCGCTGGGTCGCCAAATTTCCCTCCTTGGCGCTTTACGATGTCACGGGCGCGAGAGACGACTGGGCTTCTCCCTTTGACGATGCCGCTGAGGCCGGCTGGGAGGTTACCGACGTCTCCGGCAGACAGGACGGCACGTTACTACGAAATCTCATGCTGCTCGTTCCGGATACACACATTATCAAGACACAAGACTCGATTAAGAGCGTCGAAGCTGATTTGGTAACCCTCTGCAGCGACTCCCAATGCGCCATCAAATTTGTCCCAGGCCGAGAAGCGCCCCCTCTGTTAAACTATCTTACAGACACGGGCAAAAAATACATGCCCTCGTGGGATCCAGACGCGGCGTCAAGACAAGCAGGAGCTTGCCACGGCGTTGCTTTTGAGGCATGGGCTTTCTGGCTATACTCGTTCCTAGGACAGCTGAGCAGCAACATTGATATCGCGAGCCAGGGCCATTCAGTAGACCAGCAAGCTGTAGCTGGGCCGTTTGTTCTGCCATCACGGCCCATGGCGTGCTTGTTTCTGGGTCACAGTGGACGCGGAGGCATCACGTCCAAGCCAGCGTATGTGAGCCGCGGCCTGTTTTCAACGAAACGATTTACGTTTACCCGTCCGATGGACGCGAGCCGCTACACGACAGACGCATTTCAAGAAAAGCCGGTGACCAAAACAAGGTCGGCTTCAATATCATCAATCCAATCAAAATCATCGCTCAAGATGCGCAAGAGAAAGCAGCTGCATGACATGCTGCATTCGCTTTCTGGGTGAAGGGCAATACATGCTGATGAAGAAGCAGCTGTATCATAACCAACAATAGCGAGAGAAATTATGAAACTACGAATTTTACGAGTCCACCATTAAAATCCTGTTTCGAACAAACACCATAGCAGAAATGCCAGTAAGTTCATCAAGCCAAGTCATCGTGACGCCTGTTGAAAAGAAAAACAGGGTGATATAGGCCGTTTGTATGTGCCGCCGAAAAATTTTTCTCGCCCAAACGCAACCTCGAAAGGAAGTATAGGGAAAGAGGGTAAGCCAGCGGAAAACAATCATCTATCCTCCAGTTTCCCCTCCAAGCGCGTCCATATGGTTGTCGACACGCAGAGTGAATTTGAAGGAATATTTCTAGTAGGTTTCACTGAAGAAAAGAAAAAGAAAAAAGAAGAGGAAAGAAAAATTTCGGCTGCTTGGTTTTATGTGCCTGGGCGCTGGTGGAGCACGGCTGCATGTGGGTAGCCTCGGAAAAACTTGGCTGCGGCGTGTGCGAGCAGAGAGGCCCCATATAATATTTTTTGTTAGCCGTTTTGCTAAGAGTCAGCCTTGTGTGACTCACCAACTACAGAGCTCGAATTACGAATTACAGGGCTTCGCATGACAGTAGTACATATTTGTGGTAGATGCTGCTCATCTTTTACGACAGCTCATAAGTGGTTGTTTAGCTAATTTATCGAGTAAATTACGGAGATTATACTAACAGAAACTATATCGTTTCCCTCTCGACGAGATTGTGGTACCAAGCGAAATCCAGCTTGTGATATTGGGCCAGCAAGCTAGCCAATCACCTCTCGCATATTTTACATCGTCTGCATGTTTTAGTACCTTGAATAGCCCGGGTACCTTGGCGATACCACGCAGTGACGTGGATGGATCAAGCATGCTGCTAAGTAGAACTGGGCAAGTCGCTTCATCTTTACACTCGTATCATTTTTTACCAAGGGGCAAAAGTACTGTGAGTCATACGAATTAGTCTTGCATGATACCGCATACAAAAGATCCCTTTTCAAGATAGCAGAAATCATGATCCCTTTCTGTAAATTCTACCCTATTAGACGAGGCTGAGGTGTACCTCCAAAGTACCCCGCTACCCCGCCTCGCCGGCACTGGCAACTCGGAACTGGCTTTCAATCTTATCGAGGGTGGCTGATTTGAAAGAAATCTTCCTATTTAATCTCTAAACTCTCGAATTTCGAACCCAAATCGGAATTTGCGCCAGATTCGAAGCAGCTTCACCTCCCCCTTTTTTTATCACTCTTCTCTCTCACCCTCATCATCATCCAAAATGGTTGGCGGTGCACCTGGAGCGAGCTCACGCGGCCGTGGTGGCAAGTTCAGAAAATTCACCAGAGGAGGTAAAAAGAAGAACTTCTTTGCAAGAATACTCGAAGAATTTTCGTTTGCTAATATGGCAGCGCTCGAAAAATAGGCGGCAAGCACTTCTCTCGTAATCTCCAACCTATCGACTCCGAAGGAAATGCCGTGAGCATGTGGAGCGGAGAAGGCCAGGAGAAGGACGACGAGTCCGAAGAATCATCCGAAGAGGAGTCTGAAGAGGAATCCGAAGAGGAGGAAGGCAGCAAAGTCCCGGCCCAAGTCGCCGAAGCCAACCGCGAGGACCGAAGAGCCCAGAAAAAGGCCCGGAAAGAGGCCGCCATAGCAAAGGCAAAGGCTGCTGCGGTCGAGGTCGGCGACATGCCCCCTTCGAGCGACGAGGAAAGCGACGACGGCGCCGATCTGCCTGCCAACCCGAACCACTCTTCATCAGCCCGCAAACAGGCTAGCAAACCTTCCGGTGTCGAAGAGATCACCGCGGGCGTGAAGAGGCTTCCGGCGAGCCGGCGCGAGAGAGAAGCTGCTGAGGCGGCCGCCGCAAAGGAGAGATACATGAAGCTGCATGCCGAGGGCAAGACGGACGAGGCCAAGGCGGATATTGCCCGTCTCAAGGCCATCCGTGCACAGCGCGAGGCTGACGCCGCTAGAAGACAGGTAATACTTTCCTCATACGCCACTGCGAGATCCCCTCAAGCATGAGCACTCGTTATGCAGAGAGCTAACCGTTGAATTTTCTATTGTTAGGCTGAGAAAGAAGAGAAAGACGAGCGAGACAGGGAAAGGAAAGCTGAGATTGAAGCCAGAGAGGCCAAGTTGCGAGCACTGGCTGCTGGAACTCCTGCGACGAAGAAGAGCAGCAAAAAGAAATAAACAAAAGAGAATGTTATCCTAGCTTTAGTTTCTTCGTGGATATCTTGGCTTAGCAGATATGAGCCGCTATATTCAATACATACTCTTCATAACATTGAGACAATGCGACATGGTGCTATCCAAAACGCAATTGGATTGCTGAATGTCTATACTTGCAAATCAAGACTGGATTACCTGCAAAACTATGGAGCGAGTGCTTTGTACAGTGATATGCTATTCTACAAACGTAGTTTTGAAGATAGTTGTCTCGTTGGTGTCGCCACGGCAGAACAAAGAGATGCCGTACCAACCATCATTCTTATTGCCTCTACTACCTCTACTTTCTCTACTTTCTCTATAGCCCTCTTGGGTTGGTGATGCTCTCGTGTCTCGTGATTTTGTATATAAGCGTACCAGCCTAGATAGTTACTGCGGGCACATTGAAAATGAGCATAGGTGCATGCATTATGTTTGCTGACATACAGACAAAGACTGTAAATGAAAAGGTGACGGCTCATGAGGTGCCTGAGTCTGGAGAAGATACCTCGCTGAAGAAGGGGGCAAAGTATGCTGACCCGAAAACAGCCTGACTTTTTAAGCCGTTCTGTTTAATACCTTAGTCGGCTCACAGTCACAGTGTTGTCTTGGTTTTCATGTCTCCCAAGCTTCAATGTCCCTCAGCTGTCTCATCTCGTCTCTCTCTCTCTCTTTCTCTCACTCCCATTCTCGCAATCCTCGTCATCAATTGATCTATGTAGTAGATCAACTAGCTTTCAATTGCGTACGTTGTCCTTTGGTTTGGTCTTGAGCCACAGGTAGGTAGAATTTCGCATTTATTACCGCTATCCTCAGCAAATACAGTCACAGGCTTATCATCTGCCTACGCAATGATGCGATTGATAATATCTAATATCTTTTTTTTTCATCATCTGTCCCAAAACCATTGCCTCCCTCTATAGTCATCGTGAAAAAAAAGGTCTGCATCTTGAGAGTCTTTGATATTGGGCCTGGCGTTAGCATCAGACATCTCTGTGTCATGTGTCACGTCCAGCATTATTAACTCATTCCTGAAAATTGCTTCAAGTTTTCCAGCCATTTATTGGATCGCCTGGGTTGCCTGACACTCTGTCTGAATTTCAATCACGTCGCTGATCCGTCAGGGAAGTTTTGCAGATTGTCCTCGCCGAACTTATGGAGGATCATTGGCGCATTCTCCTTCTCTTGCCATTCGCAGCTGGTCATTCTTCTTCAGTACCTTCAGTCTTTTTTTTTTTTTTTTCACAGCTTTTCTTTCCATTTCCCGTCTGAACTGCCCAAAGACATCTAGATAGAATTCACTAGCATCCTTCAATCGTACATCAAATTTTATGTTGTTTCCTAATTTTTCTTCATCACACCACTAGCACGCTGGCATTTTTTGAGGTTCTGCCAATCCAGGCACTAAGCCGCTACCCCACAGCGAAATTCGCGGTGCTATAGTGGAAAGGCGGAAAAAAAAATTGGGCACCCCAAAAAAAATTCAGGAAATTTCCTAGCAAAAGGCATTGGCAGAAAAAAAAAAAGCATCACTTCACACCAACCACCAGCTATCATCTTTGCATTTCTACAATCGGCCGCGGATAATCCCACGGCGTCGCCAGAACTCTCAACTTCTAGGCACATATCATTGGCATTCATTTCCATTTCCTTTATTAGCTTGTTGTCGTAATATTCACTATTAAGATGGCAGAATCATTGCAGGTTCGTTTGAACGCTCTTTTGCGCACTCCAGCCTGGACGAACCACCAGAAGGAGGATGGCAGCGACAATCCGTTGCAACCATGAGCTGACATCTCTGTTAGGATCGCTTGCGCGATCATGCAAAGGCATTCGACGGCTTGCTGAGTCTGATTCCTGCCAAGATGTATTATGGCGAAGATACAAGCGTACGTTGACCCGATTGTTCCTACCAACATGATGCTCTCGATCGAGTGGATATATGGATTCGATTCATGCTCATCACGCAGAGCCGTTGGAAAATCAAGGCTGACGTTGGCAATGTATAGGACCAATGGCAAAGAGAGAAGCAGACGAAGCAGGAAGCCGCGGCTGCCCGCCGAGCCAAGCTAGATCCCGACAGCGCTCTGAACCGCAGCGCCAAAGAAGAGCTGGAGGAGCGAGCCAAGAGTAAGCGAAAGCTGAGGCAAATGGAACAAGAGGAGAATGAGATTGAAGAGGAAGAGTATGAAGCAGTGGCCGGCGTCGAGACTGAGAAGCCTCTTGAAGGCTTGAGGAAACAGAACCCTGAGACTCCTCATAAGAAGTCCAAGACCAATGGCAACGTGGAGGCCGAGAGTGGCGATGAAGAAGAGGCAGAGGAAGAGGGAGCCGCGGACACGTCAAATCTATCAAGAAGAGAGCAGAAGCGAGCCGCAAAGCGAGAGAAGAAGGCTGAGAAAAAGGCCGAGAAAAAGACCAAACAAGACACAGGCGAACCACAAACTCCAGCCAAGACTCCAGCTAAGACTCCAGCCAAAGCAACAGCCAAAGCACCCGTAAACGACGCTGCCGAGGCTGCTGCCACGCCTGCTGCCACGCCTGCGTCAAAGAAACAGAAGAACAAGAAAGCTGCCAAAGAAGCACCTACACCTTCAAAACCTCAGCCGACTCCATCAAAATCAGAAGAAACAATAGTCGATGACTCTGATAAAGCCGACGATCGGATGGAAGGCCTCGACATAACGCTAGACTTCTCCGGGCTGCAGAGAGAAGATGACGGCAGCGCTCCCGACTCTGAACTACACTCTCCCACATTCGATTCCAACGAGACTGCCAACGGCCAACCCGCACCGGCAGAGCTCGCCAGCACAACCACATCCATCTCCTCCGGTGCCCCATCAGAAAAGCCAAAGCACATCAAGATCCCTGCAGACACCGAGGCTCTGAGGGCTCGTCTAGCTGCCAAGATCGAGGCTCTCCGCGCGGCCAGAAAGGCCGACGGAACAAATGGCAAGCCTATCCGCACAAGACAGGAACTCATTGAAGCAAGAAGATTTAAGGAAGCACAGCGCAAAGCACATAAGAAGGAACTAAGAAAATTGGCAAAGGATGAGGAGCAGAGGAAGCGCGAGGAAGCCCTGGCATCCAACTCTCCTGGCGTTATGAGCCCCAACGTTAGTTTTGACGATGCTCAAGGCGGCTTCTCCTTTGGACGCGTAGCATTTGCAGATGGAACACAGATGTCTCACGACCTGAGCTACTTCCTCAACAGGGGCAAGAAGAAGGGTCCTTCAGATCCCAAGACTGCCCTTCTCAAGGTTCAGAACGAGAAGAAGCGGATAGAGGAACTTGACACCGAGAAGCGCAAGGATATCGAGGAGAAGGAGGCTTGGCTGAATGCTCGCCGCCGTGCCGAGGGCGAGAAGATCCACGATGACGAGGCCATGCTCAAGAAGGCCGTCAAGCGCAAGGAGGTCAACAAGAAGAAGAGCGAAAAGGCCTGGAAGGAGCGCGCCACTGGCGTTGCCCAGGCTCAGCGGGAGAGGCAGAAGAAGCGTGAAGACAACATTAAGCAACGCCGGGAGGACAAGCTGCTGAAACGCTCAGGCAAGAAGAAGAAGGGCGGTGCTGGAAAGAAGAAGGGCGGACGGCCTGGCTTCGAAGGAAGCTTTGGGGTTGGCGGGAAGAAGAAATGATGAAGACGGCCCGGTGATTTCGGTAGCTTTTGTTGTATCAATATCATGGCCTGGCTTCTTCATAACAATGTTTTCCCTTTCGTTCTTTGTTTCATTATTTCTTCGTATCCGGGTTTTCTATTCATATCTGTTTGGGATTCATGGCAAACTAAGCGTCGGAGGCGCAAGGCATGGCATCAGTTCAAATGTTGACCGTATGTGGAAGTTTGGGGGCAAGAAGATGGGTGTCATTTGAGGTTCTGTATAGGCCAGTTTTTTGGAAGAGGCTGCTGTGTATGCCGGTTGTGTTGAAAAAAAAGAGCCTTCTCCTCATCAAACAGCTGATGAAAAAGTTTTAATGTTATATACACTAGAGAAAGGGAAAGGAATTCGTTGGCAGAAAGCGGAGATATTGTTTTCGAGTAGAAGAGAAGAAAAAAAAGTGGTAAAATTTTGACGCCGTACATTTGCGTACTCCTTATAAATCAGCATTACAAAAATAAATTTTCATACGCAAGCCATACATAAGTACAGGAAGAAAGACGCACAATCCCAATCTCCCAAGCTCTTCTTCATATTCCTCCCTCTTTCCTCCCTTCCCAAAATTTTCCCATACCGCCCCTCCGCCAGCAATTTCGAAAACAAGAAGAACAAGAAGAACAGGAAGAAGCAAAAACAAAAGAAGAAGAACGAATAAAATTAAAAATAAAAAAAAAAGCTAGGGCATATTCGCTTTCCGGATTTCTCTTCTGCTTTCCTCTTTTTCCCTTTCCTTTTTTTTTTTCATTTCCCTCTCATGACAAAAATTCTTCGCCCCCTTTCTTTCTCTTTCGTCGATTTTCCGTCGAGTATGGTCGTATTGTCATTCAGCCGTTATTCTTCGACCAAATAGCAAAAAAATAAACAGGAATAAATAGAAGAAAACTCTCTCTATTTCCACTTCCCCTTTTCCCCAAGATAAAATGACAAGGAAGGCAAAAGATTTTTTGGTAGTGCTGTCTTCAGATGTGTGTGTGCGTGAGAGAGAGGGCAACAAGGAAGGGTCAAGGTATGTATAATAGAATGAAATGGGGAATCGAATGGCCTTTTACTCTTATTCTGTCATTATTATAAAGTCGAATTAGGAGAGTGTTCGTAGCGGGATTTCAGTTCTGAAGAGCCGAGTTCGGTTTATAGAAGGGAGTCGAGTCGGGTGAAGACGCTCAGGCAGGCTCCGACGATTTCGAGCTGCAGCTCTTTATCCTTGGCCTTGTTCACCTCCTGTGCCACACCGTTAGTATGTAATTAATTACGCGTAAAAAAGGCAATAACGTCGGGGCAAAAAAAAAATGGAATGCTTACCTCGGCAATAACCTGAGGCAGGTTGGCTCCAATGCCATTGCCCGTGGCCTTCTTGCCAAAGGGGTACTGGCTGTAATCCGCCAGCAGCTCGTCTGTCTGAGCAAACGCTCGCTCTCTGGCCTCGTGGCCCAGCGTAGACAGCGCATTCTCCAGGACGTTGGCGGCGTAGGCGGCGCACACCATGGTCACGGTGCGCAGGTAGCGGAATTCGAGGTTCTCGGGGAGAAATTGGCTGCCGTTGAGGACGACGGTGCGCTGGGTGAGAACGTTGCGCACGCGGCGGCGAATCTCCTCCTTGGCTCCGCCGTCAGCGACGGGGTGGGTGGCCATGTCGAAGAGAAGGAAGTTACGCTTCTCCGTCCGTAGGATGCCCTTGTCGACCAGGCCCTTGGCTAATCGCTCACGAACCTGCTTGAGCTGGTATCCTATCTTCATCAAGTTCCAAGTTTCGCCTAGCCAAAAAAGAGAGAGCGTTAGTTGCTATTGATCATGTACATGTAAATTGTAACGCCGCTGTCGCCATTGCAAAAAGAGCACTGTTGGCGAGGGGAGAGAAAATAGAGTTGCAGAGCAGGGGTGCAATACCGCTCATCAAGTCAATCCAGGAGCTAACGCTCATCTTTTCGCTCTGCTTCATCATCTTGAGAGCCTCGTCGAGCAGCACCTCGCCGGTGAGGGTATCATCAATCACTTCGATATTTCGATCGGCAAGGGGGAATCGTCGCCGCGCCGGGTCCTTCTCCATGGCAATGCGCCCGCGGAAGGCCAGTTCAAGCACAATGCATCCTCGAAGCGCGTATGAGATGTTGTCGTTCCAGAACGAGAGATACCCCTAATTGTCGGGTCGGGTCAGCAATTGCTTTCTCGCCACACCTGGCTTCTTCTGCATACTTGTTTGTCCTTGAGGCCAAGCAGCAGCACCTCCTCCATCATGGTCAGCTTGGGCTGCTTGCTCCGCTCAGCGGACTCGCTAATGTCTCGAGGGTCAAACGCAATCTTGTGGCCGTTCTCGCCGCTCTCGTAGCTCGTCTCGGGGCCGTTGTCTCGAACATCTCGGGTCGAATTGGTTCTCGAGACGCCGTTGCTGCTCTCACCCTCAGTGGCAGCAGCACCACCCGCGCCGCCTGCGCCGCGACGCCGCGTCAACCCCGATGAAGACATTCCGACGGCTCGTTACAGAGTGGCAGCTGCAGTGGAGGCACGGTCGATATAGGCAGGATGCGCCGATTCAGTCGTCGAGGATCGATGGTTCGAAGGAGTCCAGCCCCAGACCAGACTACCAGACTCTAGTCGGTGAGAATCGGCGTGCGAAGCAGCGAAGCAACGGCGGGCGAGGGGCGTTTGAAGAGTCGAGGAAGCAGAAGAACCCCAAGCCAATGCTGGACAGCGTTGTCATGCACAGAGGAGCAGGTACATGTATGGATGGTCTGGCAAATCTGCGAAAGGTCCACAGGCGTCTCGCAGGAGAGATGAGGTCCCTTGTGGTGGGCCGCGTTAACTCGTCCAGTCCTGAGGCTCTTGTGCGGCAGCGGCAGGGGTCAGTGCGTCCTTTTGGGGGGGTTCCAGCGCCACAGCGAGCGCCATGGCGCTGCCGCAGTGCTAAATACCTCTGTGGCCCTATTGACGAGCCGGGCTACGGAGCATTTACAAGTACGAGGTATAGCGCATTTCACGACACGCTGCAGGCGCTAACAGAATTTGGAGCGATGTTTCAGCAGACTTTGGGGGGGAAGATCAATGGGAGCAGCGAAAACGGGGCAAGCCGCGTGTACCACTATGTGTTGTCCCACGTCTTGGACGCAAGCTGTGAGATTTTAGAGGAGGAAAAATATCAAGAGTTGATGGAGATACGAAACACATGAGGCGATGAGAAGCTTATACGAAGTTGTCTGGCGGGGATATAGAAGGCTGTGTCGGTTTGATATGTCTTGGACCTACTGAATCAATGCAGCATTCAAGGGTTTGTTGGGCATGGGTGACACGAATTACGCCGAGTTGAGGAGAAAGACAGGATATAGATAGATACCTAGGTACTATGGATATAGGATAAAAATGGAGATGAACTAGATCCAATCCTATTATTAGATGGCCGTATCTCGTAAATCGGTGCAATTGCTTGTTTGCAGCCTCGTCTAGCCCCTTGCGCTGTTATCGTTGCTGTTGAGCCCGTCGCCATGCTGAGCTTCAGTTCGGAAACTGCCCCATTCGGCAGGCCACCATCTCGGCGGGAAGCCACGTAAAGGCGCGGTACTCCACTCTCGACGTCAGGACGAGGTCTTTTTTTGCCAATTGGCCGTTTCTGCGAGGGCATCATGCATACGCGACGTTGTGATTTGACCATTTTGAGAAAGTAGTTTTTTTTTTTTTTTTTTTTTTTTTTTAAATTATATTTAGACTTCTCCAATGTTATTCCCCAGGGCTCGTGACATGAGCGTGAACAACATGGGGAGTGCGTCAGGAACAGTACGAGTGTGATGCTCGAAGCACAAAATTACCATACAGCATCGTAAAGATCACTGATGCCCTTCACTGTATCATATCATATCAGCGAAGCATTTGTACCATGAATACCTTTTCAATATGGCAATCTTTTGTGGAGTTGGACGATTGCCGGGTACCTGTCCCTTGAAGCATTCTATACAAGCATAGATGCTTCTGTGTAATAGACCATATATTTTGACATGTGGGTGCATATCGACTTCAAGTCCGGATGCTGAACAGAGTTGTTCATATATACCTAGGTAAACAGATATCCATTGAGATTCCTCCCCTCCTCCTTCACTGACAGCAAACCCCCCCAAGATCTCGATCGACTATGCCATACAGCGAGCACAGCGCCCTGTTTACCTCTCCATTCACCGGCTGTTTGGACACTGGCAGGGCTGCGAACCACTGTACCGGAACACCACAGCACCTGGACCGCCGGCCAGCTGCCAAGCTCCCATGGTCTTATATATCAAAATATTCCAATACCTGTCACCAGTCGACACTCCCGCTTGGAGTGGCGGACTCGGTAAAGACGCAGTGCCTGAGGGGGCCTCCTCAGAGCAGCTGCCGTCTTACCGTCCTCCACCACTTCCAAGTGCGCGGAGGTCTCAGACACGGACCCCAGCCCTGCATGACCGACACCGAAGGCCCTAGGTGATCGCGCGTGGAACGAGCTCGGACAACCCGCAAACGAAATACCCGAGGCGAAAGCCAGGGCGCGCAGTAGATCCACCGCTGGAATTAGAGTGGATGCTGGGCGCAGAAGACGGTTCTTTTTTTTCTTCATCTTTATTTTCTTTTCCCCCTTTTTATGTGGTGTTGTGGTGGTGGTGATCCTCTCTTTCTTTTTCAGTAGCCTCGTCGTACGCTGGGTGGGCATCGCGCGATATGCAATCATGGGTCTTGTGTCCAGCAGTACTTTGGTTCTGATTTTTTTAACGACAAGCCCAGTCCGTCTGATGTTGTGGTTCAATTCCTGTTCGAGGCCCCTTTTTTTTTTTTTTTTTTTTTTTTTTTTCCTTCTTGACCAACTGGCTGGACCTGGACCTGGGCACCCCTTCACAGCTGTACGGCATCTGGGTGGCATTTGTTGAGCGAGGTTGCAATATTGCAAGTGTATAGACAGGCTGTTTGAATGAAATTCTTTATTGTATAGCATCATTAGTGTAAAAGAAACATGGGAAATGTAAATGCTCCCACATTACCACTCACTCCCGTCTCCACCAACTCCAACAGGTATGCAAATGCGTATTTTCTCTCTCCGGCCCAGTTGACTGTCGGTCAAATAATCATATTCCTGGATTCGTACCAACGGCCTCCTTCCACAGCTCATCAAAGTTGATATTTTCAGCCTCAAACATCTCACGAATCTTCTTCGCCGCAGCTTCTTGCTTCTCGGGGCCAAAGCCTCCTGGCTGGGTGGATTCAAATTGCACCACCTCGATCCACCGGTAAAAGAGATTCTCTTTGCCCATGGCCGTGAGCACATCTCGAAAGGCAAAAATCTGTCTCCTCCTATCCTCTTCCTCGGCTGCTATGCCCATCTTGAGATCATGGCAGATCCAGCCGTAATCATGATGGAACACCAGAATAACGTTCTTAAAAGCCTCGAGGGCAATCTCCTTTTTATCCACGAGCTTGTGGGCTAGGATCATGAGATTCCAGTCCAGGTCCCATTTCGAGTTCATCAGCAGATAGCCCGTCTTTTGCTCCTGCAGCAGAGGCGATGTTGCCTCCTGAGTATAAGCGAGCAAGATCTTTTTCGCATTCTCATCCTTGAAGATGTCACGCAGCATCAGGTCCCAGTCTCTGCTACGGCGCACATAAATCTCCTTGTTCCGGAATCCAACATTCAGCCGCCACCGCGTCGGGTTTCCATGAGACCTGCCAAGAGCAAACTCCACAGGCCACGGCCACACGAAGACAAACAGCATGAAGTCGATAAACATGACGATGCCGCGTTTCAAAATCTCCCACCCCAGCTCGGACCACGTCGCCTCCTTGGAGTTGAACCTGGTCTCGTTGGTGTGGCCCCAGCCCGTCATCAGGAGCTTCCAGTACCACGGAAGGATGTGGTACATGCGCCAGACGAAAAGAACTGCAACGGCCACGTTCAAGGCGACGGGCACGAGAAACATCTTGCGCTTGAAGGCCGGGGGCTTTGCGTCGATGTGAGTGATGTACACGTGCTTCTCCGAGAGCTCGCTGATAAAGGGCGCCAGCACCTCCGGCGGACGTTTGAAGGGCGCTGGGGGATTGCCATTGTTGCCGGATGAAGTGGATGTGTTGGATGGCTTGTGCTTGCCGGTTCTTTTGGAGGGGGCCATTGTGAATGCTGGCCGTGTTGTGTGTTGAGTTGACAACTCGGAGTTGTGTGGGTGTTTTTCTGAGCAAAATGAGTTTCAGGGGACTTGCGGTATCATTGGTCACAGCAAAACTCAGACTCCGGCCGCTTTGTAAACTGTGTCCACACTGAAATTCGTGGCCGGCTTCAAAAAGGATATAGACAGTTATGGGAATGTCAAGATTAATCAGTTAATGAAACCAATCCAAAAATTCAGAGAAGCTGCTGGCTAGCATGTATATGAGGAATAAGCTCAAGCCTATTCATATGGATTGTCTGTTCATCTGCTCTTCCCGCTGAAGGCAGGGATATAAATTGGCTGGCAGGTACAGAGTACTTGTTAGTCTGCGCCTAAGCTGCTACCCGAGACGCCTGGGCTGATGAGTCTGCCAGGCACGAAGCAAGCTTATAATTCTTGTCTCATATCACATAAAAGACAAGGAGGAAACAATTGACAGTTTTCTCTTTGACCCTTGCTTTTCTTTCCATTTGAAGATAAACCAATTGCAAAATTGCTTAAACGTGCAGACGTGTAAAGACCCTCTCGTAGCTGTAATCGCGGACTATTTCATCCCGAAATGCGCATCTCGAGGCTTCGAAAAAAAAAAAATCGGAATCCCGCTAAACCTAGAACAAGAGCTCTTTAGAGCTGGGATAACTCAACCACCACCTCTTACATACATACTCTTCCTATCCGATGTCGGCAGAAGCCTTGCGTGAGCTTCTTGGATATCCTTTGTTGCAATGTTGAGAGCTCGTGCGTGGAAGGTGTGCATCTTTGCTACCCAATTGAGCTCCGGTGTGCTGGCTCGATAGCTGACATCATACGTTCTAGGATCGTAGCCATCCCTTCGTGTGCGCATTTTGCCGACAGAATGTTGCCGTTGGTTCCAGATCGCAATATGAACGAACATTGTCGGTTTCGGCGACTTCTTCGAAACCCGTAAGGCTTTTGCGAGGGCACGCCAGCGAACGCAGCGCATTGGTCTCTTGCCAAACTCGATCGCTACATAGGACGGCATGTCTCAACAGTTCTGCGAATGACAATGAGGGCCCTTCTAAGCCTGGGGGATTCCCAGGTGCATTTTCCAATACCGGCGTGGGAGGTTGGGGCGCATTTGCAAAACCGAATACGGCATCAAGCAATTCGACTTCAACGGATGGATTGCTCCCCCACGAGCGACTAGCGAGACAGCAATCGCCTGTCGTAGAGAACACGCCGGCGAAAAAAACGAGTCAGCCCGAGAAGAGCGCAGGAAATCGGCAGAGAAACAATGCGCAAGCGACCAAGTCAAAGTCAGTTCTGGCCGACATCTTCAAAACAAATCGCGAGCCACGACCTCCGCCAACACCCGAGTCGTGGTCTTCTGCATCCAAGTCTGAGGGGACTGGGGTCGATAAGAAAGTCTCAAAACTGTCTGATGCATTGAAAAGCCCCGGTGCAGCCGCCAAGGATTCATCAACAAGGTCAAACAGTAGCATTAAGACGACTGGATGGGGCTCATTCAGCCATCGCAAGGCTGAGACAGCTGCGCACACGCACGGAATAGATAGTCGCGGGAACCAATCTAGTGTGTGGAGCGAGATTACGAAATCTCGAAAGCCCAAGGTCAAGTCAAAGCTTGGAACGAAGCCGCATTATCTACATGGCCATGAATCCAAGACCCCAGCTGACAAACCTCCTCAAGACCAGAAAGTCCCAGCCCAGGACTTTTGGGGAGAGCTGGAAACCAGGGCTACGGGTTTTAGAGGGAAAGATAAGGGCCAAAATGAAAAACAAAGACAGTCTACGGACAGGAGGAAGAACGCGCAGATTGAACAGGGTCAGTGGGAAGAGACAGCTACGCCTATAAGAAAAGCTGAGGATAATACTCAGCCCCAAAAACAGAGACGGAAGTCGAGGCTTGAGATTGAAGAGGAGGAGGAGGAACCTGTGAAATCCCGGTCCAAATCAAAGGCAAAGAAGTCACAGAGAGAAACACGAGCTGCTGAGGATGACGACTGGGATGACGAGGCTGTACACCGCTGGGAGCAGAAGCAACGTCGGAAGGCGGAAAAGGAGGCTCTCAAGCAGCAGGCTAAACAGACAGAGCCACAAACCGTCCCAATATTCCTCCCAGAATACATCAGTGCATCAAACCTGTCAAAGGCTTTGAAACAGAATGTAACCCCTTTCCTGCAGGATATGGAAGAGATGGGGTTCGAAAATATCACCAGTGATACAATCTTCACCGGAGAGACGGCAGCTCTGATTGCAATGGAATACGGCTTCGAGCCAACTGTTGATACTGGATCGCTTCGAGATCTCAGACCTCGACCCTTGCTAGAAGATGTCTCGACTTTGCCGTCTCGTCCTCCCGTTGTTACAATAATGGGCCACGTCGACCACGGTAAAACGACTCTCTTGGACTGGCTTCGAAAGTCTTCAGTCGCAGCACAAGAGCATGGTGGAATTACTCAGCATATTGGTGCTTTTATCGTCAAGATGTCATCCGGCAAGTCCATCACCTTCCTCGATACTCCCGGCCACGCCGCTTTCTTATCGATGCGCCAGCGAGGAGCAAACGTCACAGACATTGTGGTTCTCGTCGTTGCCGCCGATGACAGCGTCATGCCCCAAACTCTTGAAGCATTGAAGCATGCCACAAGCGCCAAGGTGCCCATTATTGTCGCTATCACAAAGGTTGACAAGGAAGACGCTCGCATTGAACAAGTCAAAGCAGACCTTTCCCGCCATGGAGTTGAAATCGAAGACTATGGTGGCGATGTGCAAGTTGTCTGTGTCAGCGGGAAAACAGGCCAAGGCATGGAAGATTTGGAAGAAAATATTGTCACGCTCTCCGAAATCCTCGATGTCCGAGCTGAAGATGACGGCATGGCTGAAGGATGGGTCCTCGAGTCTAGTATCAAGCCTCAGGGCAAGGCTGCAACAATCTTGGTCAAGAGAGGAACTCTTCGCCCGGGAGATTTGATTGTTGCCGGCAAGACTTGGGCGAGGATCCGCGTGCTGCGTAACGAAGCTGGCCTCGAGGTGGACTCTGCTCCTCCAGGAACACCAGTGGAAATTCTCGGCTGGCGAGAGCTGCCCTCAGCTGGAGAGCAAGTACTCCAGTCTCCTGACGAAGCCAAGGCCAAGACAGCAGTCGAGTATCGCCAAGAGATGGCCGGACGTGAGCAAAGCTCCATCCAGCTTGCTGAGCAAGAGCAGCGGCAGCGAGAAAAGGCGGCAGCGGATGCTGCTGCTGCTGCAACCGAGACGGAGGGCGCGCCAAAAGCTACTGCCGGAGAACCGACTGCGACTGGAATCTTCACCCAAAACTTCACAGTAAAGGCAGACGTGGTGGGTTCTGTGGAAGCTGTCTGCGGAACTGTCTTGGAGCTGGGCAGCCACGAGGTGCACCCCAAGATTCTGCGATCCTCTGCCGGCCAGATTACGGAATACGACATTGACCACGCAGCAACGTCCAACAGCATAATCATCAACTTCAACTGCACCATCCCACCGCATATCAAGCAGCGAGCAGAGGAGGCCAAGGTCAAGATTCTTGACCACAAGGTCATCTACCATGTCATCGACGATGTCAAGGCGGCACTGTCCGACCTATTGCCCATGAATGTCACTTTCCGCGTCAACGGCGAAGCCGACGTGTTGCAAGTGTTCCCCATCAACTTGAAGAAGCGTGTGTTTAGAAACATTGCCGGCTGCAGAGTCCGAAATGGCTCCATCAAGAGGTCGTCTCGCGTCAAGGTCATTCGCAAGGGCGAGGTAATCTACGATGGTACGTATCGTCACTTTTCCCCCTGTTTTTTTATCACTTTTAGGAAATCTTTGAATAAGAGTGCTAACAATTTGGATTTATAGGCAAGCTGGACACTCTGAAGCACGTAAAGAAGGATGTTCAGGAGATGGGCAAAGGAACAGAATGTGGTATCGGTTTAGAGGATTTTGACGACTTCCAAGCGGATGACCAGATCCAGACATATGAGGAGATTAAGGAGAGGCGAAGCTTGTAAAACACATTCCCCTCAAAAATTATTCTATAGACGTGTATATATGTGTACGATATGTATGGATGGACATGTACTGGTATACTGGACGCTCAGAGGATGCTCTTCTCATAAAATTGTGTGCGAGCAGCTCTAAAGGAAAAAATGAATAGAGTAACGAGATTTCACTTTAAGAGAACATTTGTACATCTTCAAGAGTGACGAAATCAGGATATTGGCAGCGAGTGACATTGTTTGTATTATATGAGACAACTACCATCTACTTGGCGCAGAAACCACATTCGACGAAAACGTCTTCGTCGTAATCGCCGCCCTCGCCCTCTCCTTCTTCAACTTATCCAGCCCTATCCGATCGGTAATAGGCGTCGCAGCAATAATGTTGTCAAACTCATCGTCCTCGCCCTCGCCCTCACCGCCATCCTCTTCGCCGCTGTTATCGCTGTCATTGCTGTTCTCATTGTCAGAGTCTGGTTCGATATCCAAATCTGCCTTGAACCTCGACTGCTGCGGACGGGGTATTGATGCGGGTTTCTGTTTTTCCTCGGTGTTTGGGTTTGGGTTGGTGAAGGTTTTGGAGGCGAGGACTTTGCGGCGGATTTCTTCCATTGCGGCGTCGTCGTCGCTGTCGTCTGAGAGGGCGTATGGGTCTTTATCTTCGTCTTCGTCGTCTTCTTGTTGTTGTGTTTGGTCTTTCTTGTTTGGTGGCTTTTTGCCTAGATATATGCCATCGATGCTTCCCTCCTCTTCCGAATTGTCTTGCTCGTCCGAGTCCTCTTCTTCGTCTTCGTCGTCTTCATCAGAGTCCACTGGCGCTAATCTGTTGGTGTTTCCTCTGGTCCACATATCGTCTTCGCCCTCCTCTCTGCTCTCCGCATACTCCTGCTCCAGCCTCTCCATCCACTCCTCCTCCGTCCTCTTGACGCCAGCTTCATCCGCGCAGGCCGCATACTTCTTCAGCAACGTCGAGTTGATCTCCAAAAACGACGGCCCGTACGAAAACGGCGCCAAAATCTGCTCCGCCCAGTCTAGATGTCCGCATATAGCAAACGCCGCGGCCAATGCCTCGACGCAGTTCAGCCTCCACGGCTTTCCGTAGTTGACTGTGTTGGCGGCGACGAGATACGGCAGCAATCGCTCGCACTTGCCCCCGACCTTGTTCCATTGCACCTCCTTGGTTCGTGCCCACGAGCATTCCACCACGGCGGCGCCAAAGTGGTCCATGAGCTCGCGGTCGGCCGGCGAAATGACCTTCTTGCCGTTGGGCGTGATGATGACGCCGCCGTGGCGTTGGCCGAGGTGCAGCTCGCGCATCATGCCCAGCTTCATGAGCTTCTTGCCGGAGCATCGCTTGGGGTCGCAGTGGCCCAGATCCCAGCAGGCGGCCTTGAAGGCAGGGCGACCAAGCGAGCCCTCGGTGCCTTCGTCGTCGTGATGGCGGGGTTGACGAGCTGGACCGCCGCCACGGCCGCCGAATTTCTTGCCTCTGCCGGCAAAGTCTTTCTTGTGTCGCACCATTTTCTGGGTGTTTGTCTATGCGTTGTATTTGTATGTCGTTTTCGTCTAGCTAACTGGAATGAATGTCGTAGTTTGGTTTGGTTTGGTTTGGCGAGGTTGGAGATTGAGTTGGGTGGTGGCTTGATGATGTAACGGAAGATTATATTTTTTTTTTTTGCTTATCGGAGTTAGCAAAGTTGGGTGCTTCTCGCGATACAGCGCGCTTAGATCTACCCCTCCATTAGAGAAAGCTGCTTTTTTCTGGGTACCCTGGAAAAGAGATGATAGGAGTGCTGCTGCGACAACTAGTGACGGTCAACTGTGGTGACAATTGATAGCAGGTCGCTTGGTGTATTTTCGTTATTAATATTACAATATAAGATTGTAAATTGCTAGCAAAAAATATATGCTGAATCTGCTTTATAAATCGAGGCCCATGGATAGTAGTCACTGGTCAACAAAGTACAGTAGTTTTACCACGTATACTTCAACCGCGACTTCATGCAGCTTCTCATTATCAATCGTTCTCAAACAGCATCAATTTATAGATATTCAAGAATTTGTATACTTTTCCAATCTTCATTACAGCAGCCTCAAACAGCGCCGTCACTGCCCGGGCCGCCGGCGCCCACAGCGCTCCGCAGGGACCAAACCCCGGATAACTACATAAACCGCGGCCACTAGCAGGCAGCGGTAGCAACACAGCCATTCGATTCGTCGCAGCAACCTCCAGCGCTCATTTCGCTGCTGCCTCTCCTCGTCTCCTCTCCGCCACCCAGTGACCACGTCGCCAGAGCAGAGGCGAATGGATGAGCAAGTCTCGTCCAACCCGGCGTTTCCACTGCGGCGTTGAAGGAGCTGCGAACAGGCACCGCTTACCAGGTACGAGGCCATCGCCCTGATCCCGCTCCAGCTCCGGCCACGTCGGCGTCCTTGGCCTTGCTTCTGACTCCGAGAATCCAGCTCTTGCACCTCCCCAGCTTCTCGAACTACGATCCCAATCGCTGCTGTAGTCGGCCGAGCTGACAGCAACAGAGACAACTGATACACAGTAAACAGCACCTTGCGGCGTGGATCCGAGACCGACCCCGCAGGACAGCTCCCCGTGGCTTGATCAAGCTCCCGCCAGACCAGCGCAGCGCAAGATAGAGATAACACAAGATGGAAGCTGCTTCTGCTCGCGCCGCGACTCGCGATCGCTGGGGCGACGCTGGGCGCTCCTCTTCTCAGCTCCTGCGCTTCATCCAGGGAGCCTGCAGCCCCGAAAACTACGAGCCCAATCTGGCGCTCAACCTCGAGGTTTCGGACCTCATCAACAGCAAAAAGGGCACCGCCCCTCGCGAGGCTGCCACGGCCATTGTCGGCTTCGTCAACCACCGCAACCCCAATGTTGCCCTGCTCGCCCTCAGCCTGCTCGATATCTGCGTCAAAAACTGCGGCTACCCCTTCCACCTGCAGATCAGCACAAAGGAGTTCCTCAACGAGCTGGTGCGGAGATTCCCGGAGCGCCCTCCAATTCGGCCGACCCGCGTCCAGAGCAAGATCCTTGAGCTGATTGAGGAATGGCGCATGACGATTTGCGAGACGAGCCGGTACAGAGATGACCTGGGCTTCATCCGGGACATGCACCGGCTGCTCAGCTACAAGGGTTACATGTTCCCCGAAGTGCGGAGGGAAGATGCCGCCGTGTTGAATCCCAGTGACGTGAGTTGCTTCGCCCTTGGCCTCGCTATTAGAGCAGAAGCGCATCTTTTGCCATCTATTGCGCATCCATATGAGATCTGGCGGCTAGATCTAGACACTGTAGGATGCAATGCTAACTGATCATACCACGTAGAACCTGAAATCGGCCGAGGAGATGGAGGAAGAAGAGCGGGAGGCGCAATCAGCCAAGCTACAAGAGCTTATCCGCCGAGGCACTCCCGAGGATCTCCAGGAAGCCAACCGTTTGATGAAGGTCATGGCCGGTTACGACACCAGGTCCAAGACAGACTATCGCGCCAAAGCTGCCGAGGATGTAGGCAAGATCCAAGCCAAGGCCAGACTACTAGAGGAACGCCTTGAAGCGTTCAGGGCAGGGGACAAAATGGAAGACGGCGACGTCTTCAGTGAACTCGCCGCCGCCTTGCAGAGTGCCCAACCCAAGATCCAGAAGATGTGCGAAGAGGAGTCGGACGATCACGAGGCCGTGGCTAGGCTGTTGGAGATCAACGACAGCATACACCGCACAGTCGAGCGGTACAAGCTTATGAAGAAGGGCGACATGGACGGCGCTGCCAAGATTGCCGCCGGCGCGCCCCCGCCATCGCACTCGGGAGCTCCAGCATCGGCGGCAAACGAGCTGTCGCTAATAGATTTTGACGGCGATGCCGCGCAGAGCAACGGCAGCAACGGTGCAGGCTCATCGCAAGCAGGCGGATTGGAGAATGACCTCCTTGGCCTGGACATTGGCGGCCAATCGAACACGTTTGGGCAGGGCGGCAGCATTGCTCTAGGATTTGGTACAAACCAAAGTAAGCCAAGCAGCCAAGTTCCAGCGAACCTTTGAACGCTTATACTAACACATTATTCCTTAATCAGATATCCCTGGACCGGCACTCCTCTCATCTTTAACTCAAGGCAGCACCGCCAGAGGAGCTGGGCAGAATGACACACCCCCTTCATTCTCCCAGTTCGCCTCCTTTACATCTCCTCCCGCCTCTCAGTCCGCTACGCCTCAGCCCAACTACCAACAGCAGACGTCACCACCGCAAGCTGCCTCCAATGCCTTTGCCTCGTTCACCACCAGCCCTCCCGCGCCGAAGCCCGCGGCCGTCTCCAACGACGATGACGAGTGGAACTTTTCATCTGCCCTGCCGGCGGAACAGGCCCCAGCCAAGCCCACAGAGCACAAGGGAACTGCTGGCAATTCCAGTCTTCGAACCGACTTTCTGGCAAAGCGAAGCACAGCAGTCAGCAACGCAATCAACATTGTATTTGCCTTTTCCAACAACACCGCGCAGCCTATCAATGAGCTTCACTTTCAACTAGCCGTCACAAAGGTTTGTTCAACATTTTCTTTTTACCGCATCTTTTCGCTTCATCTCAAGCTCAAACTAACCATTGACCTCGTCTAGGGCTACGAACTCCAACTCAAACCCCAAACAGGCCGTGCCCTCTCCCCCAAGCAGAGCCGCGGCGTCACCCAAGAAGTCGACGTCTGGCACGCCGGCAACAAGAACCAGCGGGTCGAATCCGTCAAGCTGCGCTGGCGGGCATCGTACAAGGTCGGCGAGGAGGTGAAGAATGAGATGGGCGAGATTGCAGAATTTAGCCTTGCTTAAAAGAAGATAATCTTACCATTTTTTTTTTCTTTTTTTCTTTTCGCTTCTTTCTTCCAAAGAATAGGGGAAAAAAGAAGATTATATTACATTCTTTTTTTTTATTTACATGTGAATTTGCTTGTTTCAAACAATACAAAAAGGAGGGGAGATGGAGAATTGTTTATTGTTGTCTGCCTGCCTGCCTGTATGTATGTAATTTAGTATGTATTTAGGTCTACAGGACGAGGACTTGGAGAATGCTTCGTTCTATTTGTTACTAGAAGGAGAGGCTCGTTGGGCGGTGGCATAGCGCTTAAAGAATTTCTTGGAACATTTACTTCCATTTTTTTCAATACAAAGAAAGTCTCTTCAAAGTGTGTAGTTTAAAAAAGAGGCCGGAAAAATTGTAATGAAATTATAGTCGAAACACTCAAAAACCAACAATGAAAAGAAGCAAAGAAGGATAACAAAGAAAAAAAAAAAAAAAAAAAAAGCCCGTCCAAGAAGAAGAAGAGGAAGAAATTGCATAGTTAAGAGAGAAAGAGGAAAAGAAAATTGAAATTGAAGAAATAAAAGAAAAAATAATAAAAGACAGCCATCTATTTTCACGCCCATTATGCACAGTGAACCCCCATGAGAGAACGGCATTTCCATCAATCCCTATCAGGTCTGAACCCAGTTGAATACTCTTTCTTTCCCAACTCCCACCCCTTTCCGCTCGCAGTTTTCTCTCTCATTGCCCTTTCATTTGTTTCCACCAAAATCCGTATAAACGCCGCTGCCGTCAGTCCAGTATCCCTCTCTGCCCTTGATACAATTTCCCAAACAGAAACCAAGAACCAATGAAACGGAAAAACAAACAGAATTAGGAAAATCGAACACACAAGATTGCGGAAAGAAAGAAGAAAAGACAAATAGAAGTCAGACAAAGCTCGCCTTGAGACACATCGGTATCAAAGTATATGGAATCACACGATGTTCTGTGAACCATTGCTGAATGAAGGGAAGAAAAAAAAAAAAGAGTCCTCTTGCCCACAAGAATGTGACAAATAGAATCAGGTGCTATGTGGCCCCTTTCCCATATCCTTGTAGGATAGTCAAGGGGCATGCGCCCCAATCGCAGACGTAAACGCCATCCAGTGATGATAAGAAAAGAACAGGCGTCAGCCAGCTATAGCCGCAGATCGAAAAGGAGATGAGATCGTTCGTCGGTCGCTAACATTAAATATTGCACACAGAGCTGCCTGATATTAAAAGGAAAAACGAAACGAGGAAAAAAAAAGCTGCTGAATAGCTCCTGAGTCGTCAAAACATTATGTAGTCGTAAGGGGGGTCGCCATATTCTGCTATCGTCCACTCTCCCTTCTAGGAACCGAGCTCGCGGACAGAAAGCGATGGTGTCGTCGGCTGGAGAGGGTATCCATTGGCGGATGCCTTGGCCATGCTCTCCCTTTCTGCCTTTTCTCGCTCTCGTTGTGCCTTTTCGGATTTCGTGATGCGAGGTTTTCGTGTAGCGGCGCCGCCTCGGGAGCCTGGACCGCCACCGCGTCCGGTTGTTGCTCCTCCTCGTGTTGCTCCTCCTCGGCCTCCTCCTCGGCTGCCTCTTCCGCCTCGTCCACGCCTGGGGCGTTCTTCGTGGCTGTAGTGTGTAAGTAAGCGTAGTCTTGGAAGCGACAGAATAAAGAAGGAAAAAAAGAATAATACGTACCCAGTGGTAGGCTTCTCGACCTCAGGAACCAAAGGTCCAGAATAAACAAAGAAACCATCTCGACTGGCGGCGGCTTGAGCCTCCCAGAGCAGTTCAGAGTCGTCAACAAAGTCATCGTCGACATCGTACTGGTCTTCTTTGAAATTTCGCTTCTTCTTAGGTTTGGCTTGGGCGTCGGCGCCGCTCACTCCGCCATTGTCGGGATTGCTTCCCTCGCCGTCGGAGAGGTCGACCGACATCTCGTCGCCAGACTCGCGACCAGATTCGACCTTTTCCAATGAGGCAGCGGCCGCAGCAATGCGAGCTTTGCGGTCTCTATTGGCGGCGAGACGAGGATGCAAGGCGTCCCAACCGTATTGGTCCTCAGCCATGCGCATGAAATTGACATATTTGTTCGTTTCGCCAGATGTGATGGGGATGCTGAGAACAATGGTGGGCGTGTCTTTTTCCTCGCCCGGGCGGGCTCTGCCAAAGTCGAGGATTGATCTCTCGTCCATTTCCATAATGGTTTCGTCTAGCATGTCTGTCTTTGGTGTTGAGACGCCGGTGATGGGTTTTTGTTTTGGTGACACCTTCTTGATGGGCCCGTTTGCGATGGTGGTGAAATTAGATTGGTTAACAACTGGCCGCGGGGTTGCTGCAGGAGCCGGCGGCGCAGGCGTAGGAGCGTCGCGTTTTATTTCGTGGATGGCAGGCTTCAAGGCAGGGGTTTGGTTGGCGGGGGTGGAAGTCGATGTCTTGGGAACGTAGGACGGAGAAGGCGGTAACGGTGTGGCGTCGGGCGCCTGCAATCGCGGTTGAGACATGGCAGGCGGGTAGGCCAGGTGAGATTGGCTGGGCGACGGCTTGGAGGCGGGCTGAGGCTCGATCATGCTGGCAATGGACGGTGAGCGGTGCGCCGGCGCGGCCAGGATTGCGCGCGGCGAGCCAGCAGCTGAGGAGTAGTGCGAGGTCATGGTCTCGCGGACGGGATCATAATTGCCCCGGATGGGATCGTAGCTCTGGCCGCTGGTGCGCACGGGAATCGGGCTGGTGATGCTGTTTGACGGCGACCGGGTCGCGGGCGGCGGGTCGGCGTTGAGGATGCTCTGCATGGAGCTTGGATAGCCCTCGCGCTTCTGCATCTTGGGCGAGTATCGCCGGTCCGGGAGCTGCTGGAGCTGATGCTGCGGCGTCGAAGTCAGCGAGTCGCCCAGCTGAGCGCGCAGCGACGGGGATGAGGACGGCGGTCCCGTGCCTGCAGGGGCCAGCGGCCTGGGACTGGGGGCGTCGCTATCGATATCAGACGCCGGCGCCAGCTTTCTCTTGCGCTGGACAGGCAGCGTCGTCTCAGCCTCGCGCGACTTGCGTGGCCGGCGGACCTTGGGCTGGTCTGCGGTGTCTGCTGGGGCCTTTGGCTTGACGACGGAGCCGGGCTTGCGTCCCGGTTTCTTGCGCGGGACTCCGGCAGCCGTTAGTTGCACCCATTCACCGTCGATGAGCGAGTATCGTTTTGGCGTTTGTGTCCGCGAGCCGGGTGCAGGGCTTGCAGTGCCTGGCGGCGGTGGCTGCGGCGGCGCATACGGTTGCGCATACTGCTGCGAGTTCTGGTCGCCGCTGACGACGATTTGGTCCATTTCGGGTCCTGAGCGCTTTGCAGAGGTGTTGGGACGGCGGCCAGCCGCGTGAGAGGGCGACCCGGGTTCTGAGAGAGAGCCTGAAGGGGGAGACGAGAGTTCGCCGGCGGAAGAATCGAATCGCGTGGATGCGTCTCCAGCAGCAGCCATATTAGGGCCGACGCGGAGTCGGAAGCGAGAGACAGAGATGGCCGTCTAGTATTGTCGGATTCTAACCTGGGGGCAATGCAGCGGATGATCAAACAAGGATGCAGATATGCGGCGAGAAGAGACGCTGGAGATGGACAGCTTTCGTGAAGACTCAGTGGGATTCCTCGGCGTCGATGAGATGGCTAGTGGCTTTCGACGGCGGTATTTTCTTCCTCGGGAAAAAAAAAAAATTGTAGAATTAAGGATTAAAACATATGAATGCTTAAGAAGGAATAAAGAGACAGAAGGAAAATTGAACAGGTCAAGCACCACACACAAACGGCCCGTCGGTCTGAACAAAGAGAGACAAGCGAACAAAAAGAAAAAAGAACAAGAAAAAGAAGCTTGAATCGCAGCCTTGCAAATGGCGCGTCAACGAGGCTGCGGCCCTTCACAAGCAAGCAGGCAGGCGATGGTGTGCAGAAAGTGTGACGTTACGTGAGTGGCCGGAAGCCGGACTGGGGGGAAACTGGAAACGTGAGGAGTGGAGCCGGGCTGGATTTGCGAATAGCCTCACAATCGGCCTCTTGGGCGAGCAGCGCTGGCGGCGGGCGCTGGCGGAATGTGCGCGGCGGCCGGGCAGATGCACTGAGGCGGCGGGGCTGCGGCGGCTGCAACAGCTGGAGGCGCCTGCAACGATGGACGGCAGCTGCGTCTGGCGATGGCGACGGCGCTGCGGACGTGCGAGATTGATGGCTGAGCAGCGGCGATTTTGCGCTCAAAAGCGGTGTTGGGAGAGGGAAAATGGTAGGGAAAAGGGGAGAGTTCCGAAGGGGGCTGGCGAAAAGAGGCGGGAGGGGGGAAATGATGGGGGATTTTTGGCTCGATTTGGGGATGGCGACAATATAGCAGTTGTGCTTTTCTCCCAGAAGACCAGAAAAACGGGGCACGGCCAGCGCGTGGTTTGGGAAAACCTCAGCAGCTCGGTTGACTTCGGTCACTGGCGATTACACGGGATAATGCAATGGAAATGCTAATCAGGACAGCATGGGATGGGAGGGATGGATGCCTTACACGTACAGCTTCTAATTCGACTGGGCGTGGGGCCGGGGGGTGTAGCGGTATGAAATTGATAATCTGGAATACTGATACAAGTACATGCTGCTATTAGCAGGTGCTAGCAGCAGGAAACCAACTCAGCGTAGCACGACTAGTAATAATTGCTCGTCTCTTTTTGCCCTATGCTGGCCAGTTGGCGCACAGTATGGAGCACGGAGCGTCCAGCAAGCGGAATTGATAGACGTGGTACCACGGCACAAGTACCATGAGCCAAAGCCGGCAATACTGGGACAAAAGAGAGATGCGAGCCGAAGTTGGCGCGGGTCTGCAATTAACTCTTATTTGACAGGCTAGGCCAGGGTCTCTAAAAAAAAAGGGAACGAATATGCAGCAGCGCCAGGACCGGGGCTGGGCCGGCCAGGGTTTAGCGTCGGATCACGGGACTAAGGCATCTGCACTAGGCTGTAGACAGAAGATGCTGCGTTTTGGGACGCCAATCGAGCTTCTTTTTCCGATGGCGCAGGCGAGGCACGGGGCAGCAGTCGTGGTGAGCAATCGCCAATGACTGCCGGGCTGGCAATGCCTGCAGCGCTGCCATGAGTATCTGCCAAGCTCGCATCTGGTGATATTCACGGCAAAACCCCGACAAGCACCCGCGATCGACCGGTGATACACGATTGGCCGCTGCCGGAGAATTCAGGATGCAAGGTTGAGAAACAGGCACAGTAGCGTGGTCTGATCCATGTACTCGTCGTGCCTTGCGGCACCCCAGAGTCCCCTAACAAAGTCGCTGTGGGGGCGCTATTGAGATGCGCAGAGTAGGGGGGGGCCATCGGCCGGTGGGCCAATCAGCGTGCGAATTAGACGCGGCACAGAGGCTTCTGTTGACCCGAGAAGCGCGCTGCAGCAATATCGGGCGAGGCTCTGATTGGCTGTCTTGTCCATATTGGAGCACCACGAGCGCCCCACTCGCAAGCTCGCCGCCGGTGTCTTTTTTTAATCTTCATGCCATGGCTGGTGGCAGCCAGATAGGCGCGGCCCGCTACGACGGTGGCCATCAGCTGCGCCGTGTCTGATTCGGTGGGCGCCCATTTGGGTAAGATGAAGGAAGGACTGGAGAATGGGGGAAGAAGAGGAATAAGAAACGAGAATGAGAAAACAAGAATGAAGAAATATGAACAGCTGGACGTCGTTGCGGATAGCAGAGTGAGACATTTTGCCGCACCTCTTGACGCAGGTCTTATTATCGCCCAGCAGCTGCCCATTCTTTTTTGTGTCCAACACTCCCCCCTAAAACTAGAGACATTCAGTCTCGCTTCGCTAAAGTCGCCGCGACCAGCTCCCTTTGCCGATCCAAGGAGATGGCATCCAAGGATAAGGCGTGCCCAACGATGCAGAATAATTTTTTTTTTTTTTTTTTTTTTCCTTTTTTTTTCTGAAGAAACAAGGGAGAGAAAAAAGCTGCTTGTCAGCTCAGTTTGCTGTTGGTAGCTGGCAAATTACACGGCGTTGGGTGCCAATGTCGGCGCTTTTCCCAGCTACTGCGCTGTTTTCGGCACAGGACGCACGCGTCACCAAATCAATAGGTGCGCGGAGGAATAGGTCCTTGTGGTCCTTGTGCTGCTATCGGCCCTCATGTGGCGTGGCGTGCTGCTGCTAGTAGTCGCTAGCCATTGCCGATCAGGCGATGCTTGCTGCGCTCGCTGCCCTTTTCTCGTCAAATCTCGCCATGAGGCCAGCTGGCACAGACGACAAAAATGCGCGCGTATAGATAGGTAATCGCCAAGGTATTTGCTATTTCCTTGGGTGCAAGCAAGTGCCAGTCTAAGACAGTATAGATACCGCCAGGGCCGTGGCATTTCGTAATACGTGTTCAGTCTCCAGACACGCCATGCCACGACGCTGTCTCAGCTGTCTGCAATTCGGCTCTGCGTCTGCGCCGTTTTGCCAATTAAGCCCCTGTCATGCGCTACAACTTGCTGGGAACCCGCGTGGCACTAATGCAGGTGTGGCGGTGCGCCTGGATGGCTGGGCCTCGGAAACTCTAGATTTGATCTAGAAATGCTAACCGGCGCCCAATCGTGGGGGGTCCTTGTTTCAACGGCAGGCTGATGCCAAGTGCGTTTTTATCAATTGCCTAGCAGCATGCTGACAGACGGTGAGTCGCTTCATCGCCTGTTTCAAGTTCAATGGCTGTCCAGCGGGACGCGTAGAATGACAGGCAGGCAATGAATTACCACTTGATGGTGCGCTGCAGGACAGATTAGCATCATCCCGACCTTTCTTTTTTAAACTTTAGGCCTACATGGCCTGAAACAGTTATAGCTTGCGAGGGAGGAATTTCCGGCTCAGCCGCAACAACTCGCCTGCCATTGCCATTTCAGTATGGCCTAGTTCATGGAGTTAATCTGTGGGAAAAGCATTGCGCGAGGACTTTCCATCGCATGCACCCGGACGCCGCGCCATGCATTGCTGCCCTGCAGACGAATAAACGAAATTGATGCCACCTAATTTTTACAGTACAGTTCCTAAGCTGGATGGCTGCAGCGCCCTGTACTCCGTGCGATATTTGCTCTTCGGACACTTCCACAGTGGAGCACTCCTTATCGATATGGGTGGGCCTCTGCCGGCATCCTCCACCCCGCCAACATTTTCTCGACTGCTGCCCGTGACAAGGCATTTCCAATCAATAGAAACCAGCTATATCCAACAGCACCATGGATCCCACGCTGCTAATTGGCGACATCGTCGAGCGAGACCAAAAGGTGGCCAAGCCTGTCGAGTTCCCCTCGGGCCCCATCTCCTCGACTGGGTTCCCTCAGCACAAACGGCGATGGAAGCCTTCGGCGTTCAAGCAGCAGCGAAATGGCGGTCCATCAAACGAGCCATCGACGTCACAGCCGAAGCAATCACAGCAGCAAGACCAGTCGCCAAGCTTCGACGAAGCTGAGAGAAGGCGCATAGATCAAGAGAACCAGCAAAAGATTAATGACATGACACCGCAAGAGATTTCACAGGCGCAAGACGACATTATGAAGGGTCTAAATCCGGCGCTTATACAACGTCTGCTTCAGAGAGCCACCATCGATGAGCCGGACGTCAATTCGCCGTTCAACATGCCAGAGCCCCAGAAACCAGAGGTCGCTCCATCATCTTCGCCTCCCCAAATCCGCGTCGACGACTTGCCAAAAGCTGCTACCGTTGAAGACGATACTACAGAGACGATCGAGCCAGAATCACAACCCAAATCCACACCTGCTCCTGCAGCTGCTGTCCAGGCCAAGTCGACCAAGAAAATCGCTGATAACTACGATGAAGACCGTGCACCATCCCAAATCCCGCCCGACCTCTTCCCAATTACTGATCTCCCCAAATCAACACATTTCCCCGTCCCGCCGAGCCTCCCGGATCTAGACCCTTCCGATCCTAATTTCCTCGCCACTCTTCACGAGAAATACTTTCCCAATCTCACCGCCGACCCTAGCAAGCTGGCTTGGATGGCACCAATTCCTACTGAAGATAGCCCTGCCGACAAGGACTCATCGTACTATCCCCATCCCGAGATCAGCGTTTCGGCCCTGCGATTCGACTTCCGTGGACGCTTCCTCTCGCCGCGAGTCAGCCGGTCGATTCCCTCGTCTATCGGACTGCATCATCACGGAGAAGCCCCCGAAGCCGCCGGCTACACCATTGCGGAACTCGCTAGACTGGCGAGAAGTGCCGTACCGGCGCAGCGCTGCATAGCATTTCAAACTCTGGGCCGCATTCTGTATCGGCTGGGGCGTGGCGAATGGGGAACCACGCTGAACCACCCCATTGCCGTGGGAATTTGGACCGCCATCAAGGAGGGGCGAGTGCTGGAGAGTCTAACTGAGGCGAGCATGGGCGAAGGCGGCCACAGAGGCAGCCGGGCGTACGCCGTGGAGGCCCTGTGGTTATTCGAAAAGGGCGGATGGCGGGAGAAGCTGCAGGTGAGGTAGTGCAGAGGCAGGAAATGAGGCGCTCTGAATGATACCAATGCGTGTTGAATTCTGCCAACACGCGAATTTTATGACCATGGCATTTGCATTTTGAAGCTTTCATATTGAATAGCGCCTGAACAATGCCTTCTGTGTAGGGAAAGCTATCTACTAAGTGCATGCAGAATACGTGATGGGAGATGAGCTTGCACTGCTAAGATTAGCCAGGGTGGGAATATTCTCCGTAAGCCAGGTACCTCAAGTGTCTTTTGCTAACATGTACCTACTATCTATGGAGTAAATACTTTTTTTACAAACGCTTTCTCATACTGTAGTATGTTGACATGTATGATTCTCAAATGCAGCTAAGGCATCTACACAAAAGGCCCATATGACGTGTACAAGCAATTTAATCTATTCCGTGTCTCTAGCCCACGAGACCAAGTGGGATGTACGTGAGCTGTCCGCAACCACTAGATTTTGGACCCGGGGATCCTACATGCACCTCGTTCCCTGATGCGGCAATCCAGCCGCTGGGGATACTGCCTTGGGAAAATACAAAAAAAAAAAAAAAAAAAAAAAAAAAAAACCAATAGCAAATGGTAGCTCAATCTCCATTTTTTTTTATTTCTCTTGTTCAACTGCATGGGGCTGAATGCGTGTCATGGGGGTGTCAAATTAGAGACTTTGTGTGATGTGAAATGCCAGCAAACGCGCGCTGCACGTCTATCACTGCAGCTGGTGCCTTATCTGGGGTGAGATGCAGGCCCGATCAAGGAGATGAAGAACGTGACGAATGGTAGGGGGCAGACGCAGTTATTATGAACAATCGTGCAGCAAATATCAATGCCTCTCGCGTGATGATATTTCTTAGCCTTTGTCAATGTGTGATCATTTACATGTGAGACCGACAATGTGTAATATCTGGGGGATATCCAGTGACTGGCTGCTCGCTCACAGTGCCAATGGCAGTTGATAACAGCCTCCATTCGACTTGATTGGCTGGGCAAGCCCGGGCACCAATAGATTCCGTCCCAAAACCCAGGGATTTGCCAGGCTTTAGCGTGGCGCTGGGGGACTTGGCTTTTTTTTTCCCTCGCTGTCTTCCCCCAATCCCCCCTAACTAAAAGCCTTGAACCTTGCGGCGGCAGCGGTGGGGTCAGCCAGGAAAAAATGGAAAGAAAAAAAAAAAAAAAAATCAAAAAAACATCGCCCACACTTTTGCCGCCACAGGCCTCTCTTCTTACTTTTTTCCCTTCCAGCCCACAAGCAACACGGCACCGCCGTCGCCAGCCAATTTGTCTCCCCTCGCCTTGGGTGCTTGCAATCATCTTCTCTTCTCTCTTCTCGCTCCATCTTGTGGTTTTGGACTCTGTCGTTTTTTCCATTTTCCTGTCAGCGCGTCGTCGACTTCGTTTTTTCCTGCCTCCCCTGGTTTGAACAATCTTGACGCCGCTGTTCCGCTCGTGCCCGTGCTCGCCGAAACGCCTTCGATCGACAAGGCAGTGACGCTTCCTCCCACCACATCACGACACAAACGACCGCAAGAGACAAAGCACCGGTCCTCACCGACACCGAAAAAAGAAGTCATCGCCTGGCGTCTTTTTTTAAAAGCTGCAAAAGATTCTCAGCATCAAATCATTGTGATTGTTGCTGGCGGACCGGAAGCGCGATATCTATCCACTTCCACCGATTTTTCCCCTTTGACGCCCGCTGTCTGTACAGCCTGTCAGGATCTTCTGCAGTGCGGAGAGCTCCCATCATCTCATCAAAACAAACCCCCCTTTTTTGGCTCGCCTGCGCAATCACCCGCAGATAGCGAGGAAAAGACTTTGCGGTTCAATTGATAGATACCGACAAGAAGCCAAGACAAGAAGGCTTGATTTTTGCAACGACCAACTGCTCTTTTCAACCAAGGAGATTTTCTGTGACTTTGACTAGCCATGGCACCTCCTTTGCAGTTCGCCTACCGAACCCAGAAGACCATTGGCGTCTTTGACGCCGCTCCGGTCTACGAGCCCCTTTCTGGGTTCACCAAGCCCGAGGGAAACCTGCGGTGCTGTGCCTACTCGCCCTGTGGCCGCTACTTTGGCTGGGCAACGCCCGAGGCCGTCAGCGTCGTCGACACCGCCAGCGGCCAGTCGGCCCTGAACCTGCCCATTGCCAATGTCTACGAGCTCGGCTTCTCGCCGCTGGGCACTTTCCTCATCACCTGGGAGCGCCCGGCCAAGGACGAGGCCGGCGATGCCACCAAGAACCTCAAGGTCTGGCGCACCATCGAGGAGGGCGTTGACGCCTCCGCCAAGCAGCCCGTAGGCCAGTTCGTCCAGAAGCAGCAGGGCAACTGGAACCTGCAGTACACCGACGACGAAGCCTACTGCGCCCGTCAAGTCACCAACGAAGTGCAATTCTTCGAGAGCCACGACCTCGTCACAGTTTGGAACAAGCTGCGTGTCGAGGGAGTCACCCAATTCGCCCTGGCCCCGGGCAGTCAACATGCCGTGGCGGTCTTTGTCCCCGAGCGCAAGGTAAGTCTTCACCAATAAGGATCCCAATCATCCAACGCGTCTCTGCTATACAATGTTCACCATTCTAACTTTTTTTTTTTTGTTTCTCAACTAGGGAGCACCCGCCGCTGTCAAGGTCTTCAACGTGCCCGCATTCCAGAACCCTATCTCTCAAAAGACCTTTTTCAAGGGAGACAAAGTGCAGCTGAAGTGGAACAAGCGGGGATCAAGCATTTTGGTCCTGGCTCAAACTGACGTGGACCGATCCGGCAAGAGCTACTACGGAGAGACGACGCTCTATCTGCTGAGCACCAACGGCTCTCTGGATGCTCGCGTGACTCTGGATAAGGAGGGTCCCATCCACGACGTCTCGTGGTCGCCTTCGTCTCGACAGTTTGGCGTGGTATATGGTTACATGCCTGCCAAGACGACCATTTTCAACGACCGCGGCGTTGCGGTGCACTCGTTCCCCCTTGGACCTCGCAACACCATCACCTTCTCGCCCACCGGCCGATTCGTCCTCGTTGCTGGTTTCGGCAATCTTGCTGGTCAGATTGACGTGTATGATCTGGAAAAGGACAACCGCAAGGTCTGCACCATCGAGAGTGGTAACCCCAGCGTGTGCGAATGGAGCCCCGACAGCCGTTACATCATGACGGCTACGACCTCCCCTCGTCTGCGCGTTGACAACGGTGTCAAGCTGTGGCACGTCACCGGCGGACTCGTATACAACGAAGACATGGTTGAGCTGTACAGCGTTCTGTGGCGACCTGCTACCGAGGAGAACATCGAGGGCGGTGATCCGCTCACCTCTGTTCCTGCTGCGCATGCATCGGCGGCGACGTTCCTCAGCAATGTCAAGGCCCCGAGCAAGCCTGCCGGAGCCTACCGACCACCCGGTGCTCGTGGACTGGCCACACCGCTTCACTTCAAGCGCGAAGACGAGGGTGGCGCTGCTCACATCGTTAGCAATGGAACCCAAAATGTGAACATGAACGGGTTTGGACGAGCCAGACGTGCCGTTCCTGGCGCCGAGCTGGCTGAGAGCCCGGCCGTTAGGACCGTGCCTGGAGCGGAGCCTGCCGAGGATGGCGCCGCCAAGAAGAACAAGAAGAAGCGCAGCAAGAAGAACAACCAAGGCGACGGTAAGCTAGAGCCCGAACCTAACGGAGGAGCCAGCCTTGCCCCGCCGCCTCAGGACCACGAGGGCCGCAGCCCGGATAGGCGTGGAGTGGCCGGCGGCAACCAGAACGGCCGCGGATTCAGGAGCCGCTCTCGAAACAACACTGGGCCTCGCAGCCGAAGCAACACCCAGCAGGGTGGTCCCCGGGGACTGAATGGCAACCAAAACGGCCAGAATGGACACCAGCACCACCACTCCGGACCTCCTCCCAATGCCCCCACCGAACCCGCGGGATCACAGAATCCCAACGCCAAGAAGATTCGCAGTCTTCAGAAGAAGGTCAGGGCTATTGAGGACCTGGAGATGCGCCTAGCTGGTGGTGAGAAGCTCGAGGATACTCAACTTAAGAAGATCCACACCAAGTCGTCCGTTATTAAGGAGCTGGACTCCCTGGGTGGCGAGTCTTAGATGCTATGAACCGACTAGATGGGCATGGAGGAGAGGGGGGGGGGGGGGAGATGCATAGAAAACTGAGGGGTAACATCAGAAGCAAGAAATGAAATCATCTGTTTATTTTTGTTTTGTGGAATTGGGCGTCCCATAGGCTGGCATTCATCGGCGGTGGCTTTTCGTGGTATGCAACACTCGGGTTAAGGGCTATTACTGAGCGGCCAGGTTAAGAGAAAAAACACAAATGGATAGTGGCAAGGGGACCTGGGGAATTTGGGGTTTTTTGTACACCATTGCAACGCGAAAACATTTCTTGGACAAGAGAAGAAAAAGGAAAAAGGGATAATAATGCTTGCATCAAAGGAACTCTCTTGGGTCACTGTTGCCGAGGCAAGAAAAAGGGTTTTTTTTATTGTCGGTAAATAGCTAAGGAAATCAGAGGGACACTCGATATATATACACGCCTGGTAAGGTAGGCGGTATATTATTTCTCCTGAGGGATTGCTGCCCAGGGATAGGTGTTTAGATCCGCGGGGTTACGTCGACAAAGGAAAAGGAACCTGCTGAATAGACGCAGGTGATTGTTGGCAGAATATCATGGTGCATAATACAAAAGCGTACATGTTGAGCTTGAGATTTGTTGATTTCGGTGATGAGTCTTTGTAGAGATGTGTGAAGTGTGAAGTGTTCTCTATACACGTATTAGAGCGATGGAGTGAGTGTCTGAAGCGCAGTTTTGTATACACAGATGTTCTATAACGTTGCAAGCTCTATAACAGTGGTGTTAGTAGTTAATATCATCTGCTATCATGCTGTGCAAATCCTTCTCTCTCCATCTTGCAATCCCCCGAATTGGTCGCTTTCGACGTCGTCTTTGCAAGTGACAATCTCTCCGTCGGTCGCTCCCCATATATTGCGCCGCTGTTGTTATAAAAAGAATGTCCTTCTTCAACGCTAGCTATTCCATTTGACTCATGGCTATTACAAGACCCGTCATGCCCGTCCCTTTTGCCGTTTCTGTTGGATAGGGCTCTGCTCTTCTTCAAGTCCTTCTCGAAGAAGAAGTACTCGAGGCCCTTGTCGAAGACTTCCCTCGCTGCTACAGCCAACAAGATGACAGCGGTAGTTTGGCCGAAATCCCAGCCGTTTTCATATCCGCCTCCATCCAACTTGCCCTGGTTGGCGGATCTCAAGGCCAGCGCCATGTATAAGTGGACGGGGAACTGCAGAAACGCGAGAACAAGAATGGTGTGCCGCCAGCGAGCGCCAGACAAGGCAGCGGCCATCATGACGAGCATCATCCACGAAGCGGTAAACGAGACGTAGACTTTGTCGCTCATCGGATGAGGCGCGCCGGAGCTGGTGACGAGATGCGAAAAGTAGCAGCGGCCGGGGGGCCTGTCCAGGGCCCAGTTGTCGAGGGCGACGCAGAGCAGGATGGTGAGGACGAGATAGAGCGAGACGAAGAGGTACGTTGCGCGGTGGCGAGGCGTGAAATGGGGGGAGCGGAAGCAGGCCAAGTGGCGCTCGAAGAGATGATGGGCCCAGTCGTGGGCGTGAGAGGCGCGATGGAGGCGGACGTTGCAGTAAGTCCAGCAGACGAGGGCCGCGGCGCTTGAGACTCTGAGTGGACTGTGAGTTTGGTTGTTTGAAAGGAGATGAAGGTGAAGATATAAAAGTTGTGAGAGAAAAAGGGGGGCTCACCCAACGAAGCTGACAATGTCAAACACCAGGTGCAAGTGATAGACGTCCATCTGGTTAATGTTGGCAAAGGCCGAAATCATGTACGACGTGCCGACGACCATCTGGATGTCGTTGCCGACCATGAGGATGTCGGACACGCACTCGAGGCGCTTCTGCTCAATGGCGAACTCGATGCTCTCGGGCGCGTGGCCGCCGTCGAAGAAGGAGCCGCTCTTGGAGAAGAAGAAGGCCCAGACGGCGAGGCAGAGGGAGATTACAGCCTGGCCGACGAAGCCGACGATGATCTGGATATTGACTGTTTTAGTACATACTGGGTGAGGAGACGAGGTTGACTTACACCGATGCCGGCAATGTCTGATCTGGTCTCGCCGACGAGGATGCATTCTGGGAAGGCTCTGGATTGGAGAGGGGTCATGGCCTTGTATTTGATGATTCGGATTCAGCTCTGGGATGTAGCAATGGTGACGGGTTGATGGACAGTCAAAGTCTCCTGCTTGAGCTGCAGCTGAGCTTCAGAATCAAGATTGAATTTATCTCATAACTACAGCCAGGCTCCATTCAGATATACAGCGAAAGGCGATTTTATTAGAGGCAAGGAAGATAAAATGGAAATAGAAGAGGAAAAAAAGGAGATCTGAGTGTGTCATTGATTTGCCTGGTATGCGCGCGCTTCTTTGGAAAATCGAGGCTTGTTCGATTTTGTCTTGTCATTGGGCACTAGCACTTGGAGGCGCGATGAGGCTTCGATTGGAAAGTCAAATTCTTGGTCTGATTTCTTATCCGTCTAGTGCCTTGATTGTTTTATTAATTTGTTTTCTATTTTCTGTAATCAAGTATTTTGAATCGTTGGCACAGTAAGAGAGATTGGAATGTGTAAGAGATGGCAAGTGGTGTTTAAGGCGAAATTCTCGTGTAAGATGACTGGGCGAGATGTGTGGCTGCATAAGAAATAAGAACCAAGGCGAATTAATGTCCAAAATATAGTTAGGGAAATATTTGAGCTTGAAATTACGACGTAATGGATCAATTGGTAGAATAACAACAGAGAATTAATACCCAGTCGTTCACGCTGTCTGCATTGCGTAGGTAGAATTAGTTCGGCGCATGGCTAATCACAGAAAATGAGACATGGTGTTTGGCATTTAATCAGTTATTTCTGATGCTGCTAATCTAGTAGCACAAGTATCAACAAGGGAAACTTTATCCATTAGATCTCCGCCTATTTGCTTATGGCACTCGTAATTGATAAATCACATTACAGTCTCACATTCGTGAAGCTTGGACGTGGCCTGCCACCAAGAGCGCGATCAGGTGCCGTGGTGTGTTTCTTTGACAATTCGCCATTGAGTCTGTATTAATGCTGACTGCTCAAGCATATCAGGAGCCGGCACAGCATACTGAACCAGTGTGGATATTGAGTAGTGTTGTTGCAGCCATGGCATGAGCGTGAGCGGTTCCAATGGCCACTCTAAGAATACCTGGACAGAGACAGAGTCGATTACACTTGCTTCAAAGTTCTTCCAAATCCTAGCATACCGGTACAACGCGAATGTTGTCTTCAGAACATATGTTGCTGGCATAAGGGAGCGAGCCCTCAACCTGTTGCATTGCCTTGACTCAGAAAGGAGAGTCAGTTTAAAGGCAATTGCTATTCTTTCAGCAGCCAAAGCTAATCTATACAATAGGGTCCTTAAGAAACTCGACCCATCATCTTTATTGCCCACAGCCTGGGCAGAAGCCTCGTAAAAGAGGCCATGGCAGCCGCTTTCCGTGTTTCCCAGCTCTACTCGATGCTTTGGATTTCCACGCACGGCATAGTCTTTTTTTCGGCGTTCCTCCATAAGGGACCCAGACATGTGCGTGGGGAGAGATGGCTTCACGAATAGTGCACTACTTCAGCGGGTAACCTAACAAGAGCTTCTCTGGCGGCGTTGAAGAGGGTTCCAACTACAACACTCACCTCAGCAAGATATCCAGCCTTTTGCTCAGTGCATTCAAATTTTTCAGCATCTGTGAGACAGTTCCAGAGCATTTTGACCAAGGTTATAGAGTCTACGTGTACTGCATTCTATCTTGCAAGATTGTACAGTATCGGATGCAAAACATAGCAGCACGGCCGTGACTTTGCAATGGAAACAATTTCACGCACCAAGTGTAAAGAATGGCACGTTGCCGCTATTGAATTCAAATCTACAAGTTTCCAACGAATGTGATGAGTTACATACATGCCTCTATTCTTTTCATACATCTCAAAACAGGCGCCCGCCCTTCAACCACCGCACCTCTAGGCTGCAAATGTGAATCCACGGTAATTCGCATCAATCGCCTCTTGACAAGCATTGACATACGAATGAAAGCCCCCGAGACTCCACAGCACATGTCTGCTCCCATCCTTGGGCGCTCGAGGGGTGTTGTGGTCGCTGAAAAAGTACGAGTTTCCCTTGTGAAAGACGGTTGCCGCGGCAATTGCATTGCACTGCTTCACCCACTCGTCTTCATTCTCCTGAATGGCGTCTACGACAACTGGCTTGCCCGTTTCCTTCTTGGCCTTTTCGGCTTTGGAGATGAGCCGCACCAGGAACTCGCCTTGCCACACGGCAATGGACGGGATGTTGGCCAGCGGCGTCTGCGGCCCAATCATGAAGAAGAGGTTCGGGAATCCCGCCTTGGAGACGCCTAGATAGGCGGTTGAGCCCTCGGCGTATCTTTCAGACAACTTGCCGTTGGGCCCGGTGATGTCGATTTCGGCCCAGCTGCCGTCTTGTTCGTAGCCGGTGGCGTAGACAATCACGTCCAGCTCGTACTCGGCGTCTGAAGTCCGGATGCCCTTTTCAGTGACTTGGACCAAGGGCGTCTTCTTGAAGTTGACAACGTCCACATTCTCCTTGTTAAAGGCCTCGTAGTAGCCGGCACAGCAGACCGGTCGCTTGTCCCAGAGAGCATCCGCGGGCGGCGTGAGCGTCTCGCGCTTCTTGGGATCCTTGACAATCGTGTTAATCTTGTTCTGGATGAAGCGGCACACTTCTCTGTTTGCCGCCTCGTCCGTCACAACATCCGCAAATGTGTCAAACGCCATGGAGAAGCCCCATACAGAGTTCCACGCCGCCTCAAAGACCTCTTCTCTCTCCTCCGGGCTGACATCAAACGTCTTTGTAGTCTTTAAATCATAGCCCCATCCAAGCGGGCACTTTCGAACTTTGGCCCAGATGTCGTCGTACGTCTTGTTGACTCTGTCTCTGTATTCGACTGGCACGGGGCTCTTGTTGTTGGGAACCACGTATTGCGCTGAGCGCTGGAACGAGATGACCTGTTTGGCCTCGTCTGCAAGGCCGACGACAAGTTGAGCGCCTGAAGAGCCGGTCCCAATGATTCCGACTCGCTTGCCTCGCATGTCGCGATGCTCGGGCCAAAGCCTGACAAGTTAGCAGGCAGTTCTCAAGTACGTTTTCAACAGCATTTGCTTCAAAGAGTAAGGAAACTCACCCTGTGTGGTATTGTTCACCCTTGAATTTATCCTGACCAGGGAAATTAGGCCAAACGGTCTTGTTAAACGTGCCCACAGCAAGAACCAAGTATGTTGTCTTGAAGCTTTCACCTGTGGAAAATTTGACAGTCCATGTAGCCTGATCAAAGGACGCGGACTTGAGCTCAGAAGAAAAGTGAATATGCTGCCTCAAGCCATAGTGATCCACAATGTGCTTTAGATAGCCCTGGATCTCCTTTTGAGGGAGAACATGGGTTGGCCATGGGTAAGTTTGCAGGTTGTCTTTATCCCAGCTGAATCTGTAGAGTTCGCTGGGGGTATCGCTGGCTGCATTCTGGTATTTGTTCCAGTACTAGACACCGCCAACTTCAGGGGCTTTTTCAAACAATTTGGCATTCAGCCCTTGCTGCCGAAGTTGATACAGGGCGCTGATTCCTGAGAATCCAGCCCCAACAACAATGGCATCAAGTGACTGCATGTTGTAAAGCAAACAATGATTGAGTAAGTCGATGGGGATTGTTTAATATGTCAAGTACTGTAAAGTACTGGTTGAGTTCCTTGGGCCAGGAGACTTGAAAAGGAAGGCGCTGGTGTATATATACTTATAAGGACAAGAGGGGTCTGCGATTTTCCTCGATTAGATCGCCACATTATGACTCTTGGGGGCTAGGAATATACCGTCATAGTTGAACGCAGATCCTCGTGCTGGGCAATGCCATAAAGGTCTTGAAGGAATACCTTCCTTGACAAAACTATGCATGGGTCTCGTGTGGCCAAGATACAACTCCCTGAATGAGGCACAATATTACACCTTGGATAACTATTAAGCCCTTGCAGGATCCGACAGTGGGTCACGTTCTATGTATAAACATCTAAACAGGGAAGTTACAGGAAGTAATATACAATTTGTTTGTTTATAATGGTATTTGCAGCCTAGTTTCGTAGAGTAAGTTGAAAACTCTCTCTACTGTCAGAGATTCATGGATTGCCTAACAAAGAGACATCTACGCGGAGCGTAGGCTTAAGTAGGTTACTTCTGAATAAATAAGGAATAAATAAGCACATTCTTTCCTGTTTAAGAGCGGTGAATATTACTATATTAGACGCTAATCTGCAGTAGCTACACAGGAATTTAGCTTGTAGTATTATCCTTGCAAAACTAAACTGGGTTTATTAGTGTTTACACAAGATCCTAAACCCGCATTTAATACAAGGATTAGAGGAGCTTATATAAAAAGCAAGATTATTATAAACAATTATCATAAAGTAAGTATTCAATAAGCATACGTAATACTAAAGTCTATTATACATAAACTACTACCTTCCCCACATGTACCTATATGAAAGATATATTCTCTTATGTTTTGTAATTCCCTGTGCTACGAAACAATCCTCTTTGTACAACACAACTGTAAGACCAAAAGTCGGCCCTAAACTAGCCTCGGCGCAAAATCTCAACTTACTAGCTCAAGAGGGCAATGCAAGGCAGTCAGGAGACTGGGATCGAATCCTTTCGGTGACAGATCCATGACTCAGCCAACCCAAACGACAACTATACATTACAGTAGCTAATCGTATATAACACGCTATTTGGCAATATAGATCCTGCAAGGCTCTAGTCCCGCATTTTGTATCTAACCTAAGAGATTAGAGTAAGAGATCGGCAGGGATCGATCTCGTCATTCTGATGCCAACTTTGCTCGCAGATTCCCACCAAAGGTTTCCACCTGAAGGATTCAGCTTGAACAATTCCACTGTACAGTAGATTCTACTAAACACCCGTCCACTTACTAAAGTTAGTCAAGCGTATAATACAGACAGTTGGTGGGATTGATTATTTACATCATTGGGTTTGTGGCCAAGTTTTGCAAAAGGATTGCAGCACTCCATCAACTAACGTATGGCCGGGATATTTAGCACCATGCTCTGTATGTATATAAACGATAGGATAGAGGGTGGCAATTACAATATGCTTCTAGTTTATAAATGTATACCACTTACACAAATCGCAAGTTTACCCTACTTGCTAATTTTTGTAGTGGTTGAGAAGTTATGCTTTAAAGTCTTTGTGTACTTGTATAATAACTGGCACTTTCTAATATGCTACACAACCATGTTAGTGTACGCTTAGTCAGTCAGTAATAAGCCAACAACATCTCTATAATCTTCTGTATTGTACAATGGTGTAATTGTTATATCGGCTTCTTGTATCTATTTGCATAAGCCGAAGAATAAGCCCTCAGAACCTTGCCGGTGACTTGATTTTCGATATGCTAATTCCACTACAGTACAAGCAAGCGTACAGGTCAGCCGGCAACTGAATCCATGAAGCAGGTCCGATGTAACGTCAATTACAAGGCTAACATGGCTGACGCTGCTTACCGCCATACGGGATCAATTACTTAGAAGAGGCCGGCCGCATCACACTGATCTACGAGAGATACCCATGAGTTTATGAAGAAGATGGCGGGAAATACCTACTTTCATATTGACAAGGCTTTTCAGGCCTATTGTTATCCCAAAGGGACTTCCGAGACATGTCCACAAGTTGTTCTTTGGCTTTACTTGTGTTGGCATTATGTAGACAGACGAGGACTCTTACTTGGACCACTACCGTGTCCCCTGTAAAGTATAGGAACAGCTGAACCCTGTCCACGGACTAATAGCTGTCCGAGTAAGAACCGTATCTGGAATCTGGACATGAACGATAAGCACAAAGAGATGGGCACGTAGCTACATGTAGTCGATGAACCCACACGCGCATACTGATGGCCGCTTTTTATAGTAGCAGTCGTGCGTTTAAGTACCTACCTAGGTCAAGAATGTATACAAGTGTTCACTGCGTCGTCTCTGCCTCTATCCTTGTACAAGCCTCTTGATCAACTCTCGGCAAAAAGAAATAAACAACTGCGAGAGTTGCGCTCTTCCGTCGGTGGCCGCTGACTACTGTATCTACTTGTAGCTTCGGTTTCCATCTGTAATATCGACACACCCCTCCGCATAAACCAACTCCACTCGCAACTACATAGTACAAGTATAGCCACGCGGCAAAGTCTCCCCAATGGCCAACCTCGGTGCCAACAAAAATCCAGCCCTCCGACCCTGTCTGTTCTACTTGCAAATCTCGGGCTGTCGGTTGGGGGCTGGCAGGGGCCGCAAAGACATGCGTGAGGCTCAAAGCAGGTCGTTGAAAGCAGAGCAGAGCAGAAAAGAGGCACTTTCCTTTCTCTTCTTACTGGTGGCTCTTCCCGGTCCCTCCCCTACAGTAGCCTAGCATTGAGGGGGGGCCCCCGCTAAGCGCCGAGGCGGACCCGGCTCTAAAAAAAAAAACCGAACAAAGCAAGCAGACAAAAAATACGATGCAGATGTCTTTGGCCGATGGCTACCAGCAGATGCGACCATAGCGATCGCCCTTTTTTTTTTTTTTTTTTTTTTACTACGGCGGCCGAACTAATGCATGGCATCGAGCTACACCCAACGGCCGCTTAAGCCCTTAAGAAAAAGAGGAGGGAGGGGTGGGGAGCTAATAAAGAGGGAAAATGAGAAGAGAAGACTTTTAAGAAGAACGAAGAGAGATGCCCATAGATGCTTCCATTCCATTGAATGTGCCCAAGTGGCGATGCTGCCGTGCGCTATTTCCGCTTCCATTTCCTACCGACATGTACTTTCTCGCGTGCCTGGCCTCTATTCCCAATTCCCACAAAGCAAGGGCCGTTGGGCCGCGTTTGCATCCATCAAAGGCGGCTGAAGACGGGAAAAAGCGGCCTCTTTTTGCGCCGGGCTCACCAAAACGATCAACGACGGCAAGTATACATGTATACATGGTACGTTCGGATAAGAACTCAAACGGGATATCGGGACACTGCCACTTGTCCCTTAAATCTTCGCAGCTCGTATTATGTGCTGTACAGTAAGTAAACACTGTACGTGCTCATATACGGTACTCCTCTGGGTACATGTACTCAATGTGGCTGAAATGTATAAGCGGAGACCTTAAATCTCAATGTTTAATCTCAAAAAACAAAAGTTGCCTTTTTCTCGTTACTTATGAAACAAGCATTTTTCGGCGTATGCGCCAGCCCAGCCTCTTTCCTATGAATAGTAACACAAGAAGAAGAAAAAAGCCAAAACTTATAGCACCCCTCGGCAAAAATCCACAATGGCTTTGTGTTTTTTGTCTCAATCCCGTAACTGATTGTCGGTGGATACTAGATAGCCCAGGCACAGGTACTGTACTTTCTTTATATAGAACACGCCCAATCCTTTTGGTGATTTTAATTAAACGTGCTGCTTCTTTTTCGTCTTCTTTCTCAGCTAGGAGTGATTACTAGTATTGACAAAACCATACCTACATCTCAGAAAAAAGGGGACATTTAATTGCACTGCAATGCAAGCACCTCGTAATGATCACTGCCACTTTTGCGGAGCTGCTGCTTGCTGCTTCTCCTTCGAATCTTGCAGTCCACCACAAGTTCCATATCTTCCGTATCTTGCACCATTTCCCCCCCTTTTAACAAGCCCCAATCTCAATCCCGCTCTTTAAGCTTTGTCACCAACCAAAAAGCAGTAATGATCTGGTATAAGCCACATACACTTACTCCTTCTTTGAGCATCCATCGTATTCCGGACTGGGAGGTGGCGTCCGTCAGTTTCAAACGTCCTGGTTTAGCTGTACGAAGATCGTCCCTGGCTAGTACTACTGCAAGGTTAGCATGTTACCTCGTAGATGCCTTTGCCCAATGCCCGTCTCCGGTGCCTGCCGGGCTATTTCCCGCGTCGAAAAGGCCCCGATGGTACCTGAGAGTGGGTTTCCCTAGAGAGAAACCAGAAAAGATGAGCAACCGAGTTCGATCTAGTAAATCCAGGGACCAGACAACCAACAGTGCCTCATCAGGAGTACTAGACAAGCATTCAGGGTCCAGAAATAGGTCCCTACACTACTACGAGGAGAGCACCTCTCTCATCTGCATCGTATGTTCAGACTATAAGCCATTATTATTAAACTCAAAACTCCAAATAGGGATATCAAAAGTGTATAATGCTGCGTGTTTGGTCGTATTCCCATTAATGCCTCTTCCTACCCACAGCGTGTATCATCCATTGTGTACCAACACATCCTGCCACCTTTTGCCCACTATTATAATTCAAGTTCAAACAAAAAACAATATTACTCGTGTCCTATCCCAGCTAAATGCGTATACAGCCGAGCCCTAAATCCTTCCATGAAATTAACCGAAAAGAAAGAAAGAAAGAACAAAGGGGGAAAAAGGAAAAGAAGAAAAAGAGAGCGAAAGAGAGCAGTTTGTCGAATGATGGGGGCTCGGAGGGATTATTCAAAGGCAGCAAAAGCATGACTGGTCATATCATCGGCCCACTCCCGCCCAGCAGGATGCGAGTAAATAATACTGTATCCGTCCCATCAGCTGCTTTGAAGAAAGAGATGCAATTATTCCATCGTAAATCCAAGCGCCCTGGTATCTCTGAAATTATCGTCAACACCGTCCAACGCCAGCACAATATCCTCCTCCAAAGTCCATCTCGCTTGATTGCTAAATTCCCAACGAAGAAGATGTAAAAGAGAACAAGGGAAGAAATGTAGTCACGCTTTTCAGCTGTAGAGGGTCAGAATAAGCTCAGTAAATAAGCCGAAGAATTAGGCCCGCTGTTGAAGGAGACGCCTCGGGTTCGTCATCAATCGACATCTCCCACTCCCGCTTCATGTCTGGCTGTTCAATCACTTCTTCAATCTCCAGCTGCATATCCTGGCCCTCTTTCAGCTCCTGGACCACGTCGTCATCCATTTCGATCTCTATACCAATCTTTGTCGCATGTACTATTCGAATGATGCGAGATGGGTCGAGACCCCATTTGGCGGCGATCCGGTTGCCGAGTTCATTGAGTGTACGCGCGGAAAGGTAAATCGCCCTGTGGTATTCCTTCTTTCCAGGCCCCGCCTGTCCTACGCGGGCAATGTAGAAGCATGCAATCGGTTTCGCCGGCCGTTCGGAAGGAGGTCGGTAAGACGGGTCGACGCCCAGGGCTTCAATCCACCCACTCAAGGTACCATCGTCTTCCGTTTTGCCAATTGTGGTGGGGTTTTCTACCCTCTTGACGCCGGTCGAGTCGAAATTGTGCCACTGGACGCCAGAGCCGATGGCAGATGCTTGAGATGCTAGAGAGAGTGAGCTTGGGGAGGGAGACACCAATGATCCGGCTACAGAGCTGTGGGTGCTGCGAGCCTGCCAGATGCTTCCTTCGCGCAGGAATTCTACCTTGCCAGATGCCGCGTCGCCCTGTAGCGACACGGGGTGCAAGTCAGGGTCGTCGAGCTCCTCACCCCGCAGATACAAAACGCTCACCGGCCTCGTGCTGGTAAACATGTCCTGGAGTGTCTGCAACTTGAACTGTAGGTCATCTTCCAACGAGAGTCGAGGAGCTGCGCCGCCAGCAGAGCTGGCTGAAGACATGGACCATGTTCTCTTGTGTTTGTGTATCTTGTTGGGCATCCCTGCTTTGCCCAAGCCGCTCATCCTTTTTCGCTTGAAATCCTTGAGCCCACCTTCAGCTTGCGCGATTTGCTGCTTCATTTTGTCGATTGACTTTTTCACATGAGCCACATCGTTGGACAACTTTCGCTCAGCACCGTGGTCTCTGAAAAGCTTGACTTTGCAATAGCAAACCTCAGGGGTGGCCTCCGGAGGCGAAGGTAGCTGATCTGCAGTGTAGAGGCTAGTCTTTGCGCAGAGTCGTACAGGAATGCCTTTAACACCTTTTGAATGGCTGAAATCTGTCGAAAGGAAGTTGAAGCGAACGGGAATGTTGGCTTCGGCAGCGCCATTCAAGCCTGGGGTCCAGATGACAGAAAAACAGTCAAAGGAAGACGACTCCAGCTCTATGCGAGTTCTCTTGTCGTCGCCGTCAACAGGCTGGCCGGCTTCGACATACTCGACAGCTTGGAGGCGGCCTCCTCTTTGGTGAGCTTCATTTGTCCCTCTTCCCTCTTTCCACAAGCTCCAGCAAACGCCTGGCTTTTGTCGCTGATGTTCATCTTCGAAAGATATACGCACATAGGTCCTATATCGGGTACCGGGGCTAACCGGAGGATGAACACCTGTATCCACGACAGATAAAGTGTATGCTTGCCCCTTGTTCAGGTAAGTGACTGGAATCTCGGTGGCATGCTTTACCATGGCTGTTGGGGCATTCAAAGTCGAATGGAAACGGAATTTTTCGGCGGAGGGCGGCAGAGGTTGGACGCTTTGTACTACCGCCAGTTGCTGTGGATGTAGCGCAGCGGCGATCGTCGGCATTCGTTCGTCTGACGGGTCAGAATCCATTGGAGATCCGTCAGGCTCCATCGTTTCGTATCCTGTATCATGATGTACGAATTCGGACGGTACAAACGCTGGGTGCGGATGCCCCCGAACAGCAAATGGATCGCCAAACGGAGGTATCGATTGAGCTTCTATCGTAGGAAAGGCTGCCAGACTAGAAATTTCAACACTAGGCTGTATAATATCAAGGGTTGTGGGTACCGATAAAGGAGTCTCCAGGCCAGTGCTGATAGCCATAGAAGGAGGTTGCATCTCAACCACTTGCGGGAGCAAAGTGCCAGACCCTCCAGGAGTAGGAGGATAGTAGGGTTGAGCACCAGGGACGCCGGCAACAGGGACACCAGTAACACCAGGAGTGAGAGGGTTGAAAGAGAAGGCACTGGCGTCTAAGAGCGATGGTGTGAATCGCCAAGGGTCATTGACAGCCCGAGGTGTTGGGTCCATATCTCGAAAGGCTTCATGTTCGAGATGTACTCTATCATTTCCCTTGTTAGCACTCGAGTGCCAAGTTGACACAAATAGTCAAGTGTTGATGGGCTTAATTTTTAAAGGATAACAGAGAGACAGTATCGCTGTGAGGCACTGATTTTGGATTGAACATGAAATTGCCTACCTGTCGTGGGTCGGTGCATTGATAATGGGATTGAAGACTGCGGTTGTTGCATGGGAGACGGCTGGAGCGCTAGGTTCAGTGACACCAGTAGAGACTTCTGGAAACTTCTGCCTGAAGTCTGCCAGCAGCCCATCATCGGGCTTCTGCGCACTTGTCCTATGGTTGACATGCAACGTTAGTAAATGCTTTTTTTGGAGGAGAGAATGAATCGACAAGGCGCATCCCAGAAGGATGCAAGATCTGCGAGAAGTCGAAACATGGGACTGATATCAGATTGATTCAGAGGCGCGTGGGAACTGCACGTCCGTCCAGAAGACAAATACGACGGGTTTGTGACATTGAAGTAGATGACAAATGAAGAATCGCCGTACCTAGAGCGAAACATGTTTGTTGCGGGTTGAGGCGTCTGTGTGCACACAGACGCTTATACAAAAGTGAGAAGGTGAGAGAGTTGGTCCCTTCCTTACACACAAATGCGTCACTCACGGCCGGCTGCCTCTCAGGAGTCGTCGCAATGTACACGCAGTTGGGCTACTGCTAACTAGGGCGCACAGGCGTGTCGCATAAAGCGTTTCTTTCAAGGGTGAAAGGGATGAGACGGGGATATCGAAGCGCAGCAAAACCGAGCGAGGTGGCCGTCGCCGCAGTCTACATCCACCACCAGAGAGCTCTCTGCCGCCGTAAGCAACGATGCTAGAAGAACGGAGGCGCTCTCGAAATCGTTTGTAGCTGTCGAAATCCTCGGGTTGCCAGGCTGATGATGCTTGTAAGTCGACTCCTCGTCGGTCTGCGGCGCGCCGGTCGGAATGAAGGGGCGAAAGGAGCGACGGAGATGGCAAAACGGGTAAAACGATGGTACGAAGTGAAGAGAAGAGAAAAGTATGAGGGCCAAACGGGTGAGCCAAAGACGTTGCCTCGAGGCCCCGTCGCCTGGTGATGGAGGCGCTGGGTCGGTTGTGTATTAATTAGAGACGCAACTGTGGCGGGGCCAAGCTTCCGATCTGGTCGCTTTTTTCCCTAGCAGCAGCAGGCCTGATGTTCTGGACCGTCTTAGGCGTGGAGCCCCTGTGCTGTGCGTGTCTTGCGACGCTGTGGCTCGCTCTCGTCCCCTGCTGTGGCTCCGTGCTTTGGGGGTGGCCTGGAGAGTTTTTCGCTGTGCTCGAGGTGGTTTTGCGATGTGAACTGGGGAGGGGTGCCGCGAATTGGTGGCTGCATGGGGCAGATGCGACAGCGGATCGAAAAGTCTGTGGTGAATCGACACACCCCGAGGAGCGCTCCTAAGTTCGTTAGCGGTAGCCCCCCCCGAGGTAGCTTTATGCAGTGCTAGCGCCAGGGAGCTAGTGCTGTAGATGGAGAATTGGCTTTAGTCGCTGTAGCTTACCTGGACTCTAGCAGCCGCCGGGGCAGCAGTGGCTGACAAGACTCAGGCACTCTATGGAGGTCGCGCGGTAGGTGGGTGTCTGTAAAGGCCGCCGCGGTGCCTAAGCAATTTGCCTCATCTACTCGCCTCGGCAGAGGGGGATGAGCGGGAGGGGTCGGGGTAGATGTACTATAGATGTTGATGTGATATGATATGAAGAGGGAAGATGAGAAGATGCAAAATGGCTGGAGATGGCTGGAGACGGGACGAAAGAGGGGAGAATGGTGATAAGAATGAAAGAAGCCTAATCAGCACGGGATATAGCGCCTGGATGACAGGTGCGGCAGTAGAAGCTCTTTCTGTTGCTCATGCTCTGCTCTTGCCATTTGTCCTTGTCTCGCACGTTCTCCTTCCTCATGCTCGTGTACCTTCTAGGCAGGCGTCGCCGGAGCAAGCACCTGCCTGCATGCCAAGAGAGAAGGGCTGGTAGTATTGGTATCGGTACCAATAATAGCACCTTTGCAGTGGGAGCCTCTCGTTTTAGATATCTCACATGCAATGCTGCTTTAATTTGATGTCCTGCGAATGCAGGGAACCAGGTTCTTTGGTTCTGGCGGTTCCAGTGCTGCCGTTGCTGTTACTACTAGGTACTCCTGCTGCTACTGCATCTGTTCTGCCCAACAATACACAAGTACACGACAGTACAGTGCCATGTAATAGTTATACCAGTAGCCCAACGCTGACATGGCCCTTTGCCAGTGCATGTGCCGCACTGCTTCTCCTGAAGATGCTTGCATCAGTGCATTGATGCTTGCAGATACTGTACTGTACTGTATGTAGTACTAGTAGGTAAGCCCATGCCTCGCCAGTAGCAGCTGATGCATGCGCCGCACACCGAATCACTGGTGAGAGAAGCTTCCTGTGAGAGGAGCGACCACCACAGTAAGATTACCTTGCGTCGACTAATCAATTCGTTGGACTGGAAAAGTGCGCATGAGCAGCGGTGCTCGAAAGCATCGATCGATGCCGATTCACCGTGCGAAGGACAGTGCATGGACGGATGCTGCACCGCCTGCTGGCCAAATCATTCATTACTCGTCAGACAGCATCCAATACCACATCCGGGCAATCCTCCGTACCGCAGCCGTCAACGTACCAGCGCTCTATCCACCGCGCTCGCGGCTATACCGACCTGTACCGACAGTTGATATGGAATATATGGAATATTTTTGCAGAGCTACAGTACGCGCGAAATGGAGCAGCGAGGCAAGACACTTGTCGTGCCAGTCGGCGCTACAGCATGGCTGTCGAAATGAATTGTTAGCGCTCGACGGCCTCGATCCACAGCTCGCTAGCCTCGCTGTGCTAAGTCAACGCCCCTCTGGTTCGCTTTGTCCACATGGCCAGCCGAGCAAGACGCTTTAATATTCCGTTGGCAGCGGCATGCTGCAAGAAGCTAGCACTGCGATACTCCATATTGGAGACAATAATTGCTACGCGGCCAGGTACTATTGCAATTGGACGAGCGGTGCACTTTGTGTTTTCTGTCAGGCGCCCTCCTGGATCTAGATCAGATCGAGCCGGCGTTGGCCGTCGCCTTAATGTGAACACCTGACATTTCTCCGAATCACCCAGGTGGGCAAAGCAGCGTCAAGCCCCAGCCGGCGTGCAAATGGAATTCTACAGGCGAGTCAGTCATGTTCAGTGGCCCTGCGTCTTGTACCCGGCAGGTCGGGAGCGATGCGCAGGTGCATCGGATACCGTTTGTACGTCTGTACGCTTGTACAGGCCAGGCACCTCTGCTGCCGATACTGGTAAAATCCGAGCATTCTTCCATGCCGACTCTATATCCCTTGGCCGCGGTAACGGCCGGCATCCGATGCCCTGCCACAGTGCTGGCTGTGCGGTGGCCGTATGGCTTGGGCCTCCCGGAGAAAGCCACCCGCCGTGGAACAGCAAAGCGCTGTCGAGATCCGAGGCAGGGCGTGGTGCCAGCACTCGCAACAAAGGCAAGACATCCATGATGGGACGTGTTTCTAGCATCTGCTGCGAGGACGTGCCCGTCACAGGCTGTGTGGCTGCGCCCATGCGGCTGCTAGACATGCAAGGAGCACAAAACGCTTCTGTCAGCTCTCCCGCAACTCGTACAAGTAACTCGTACAAGCACTATATCCATGTTCCTTGCCTTGCATTGCTAGCCCACGAGGTTCCAGCTTACCTGCCGGCATCCCATACGAGATGCCACTGGCCGTGTGCTCCAACTCCCTAGGTACAGCACGTATTGGGAGCAGGTATGTACATGTACATGTATCTACATGTACCCAGTATGTTGGCAGTATAGCATGCCTGGCAAGTGCTGGGGCGGCTTGAGGAAATGGGTTCTGCCGCTCCAGTCCCGAGATTTTTACTTGAATGCTTACAGCTGCTTACAGCGCATCGAAGAGGCTGCTTAAGCGGTCGAGGACAGCTCATCTCATACATGTATACTTTGCCGCTGACATGCAGTTCCATATCTACTAGTACCTGCCTACCTGTAGGTACCTGCCTAGGGACATACTGGCGACAGCACATGTACTTGGAGTAAACAATGCCGCCCTCTTGCTGTTCTCATAGAAGGCTCTGGAGCATGCAGGCAGAGAGATCAGCAAAGACATAGGGCTTACCGTCTGTAAAACACACATGGCATGTCACATTCGCTCAGTGGGGTAGCACTCTGGCATCGAGTGTAACCTCGCCTCGCAAATGCCCGCTGAAGAAGCACCGCCGTTGGACCTCCAACCGCCACCTTGTGCTGGCACCAAGCTTTTCACGGCCGTCCGTGGTGGATATCATCGTATGATTCGGGAGTGCTAGGCCTTGCAGGGCTCTAAGAGTGGCAAACTGTGGCGTGGCGGGCATCAATGCTTCGGCAAGGTGCCCCCCCAGCAGAAATCTCATTTGACGGAGCGCGCGTACAAGGTTGGAAAAGTATAGATTAGGTCTGTAGGTACCTACTAGGTAGTGTGCAAGGCTGGAAACTGATCCATCTGGCGATAGGTACCTACAGGTTAGTTAGTATAGTACCTACACGCAGTATTTATGTGAGTGCCACGGCCCTTGAAGAGAGTTCTCTGTTGCATGTTCTTTTTTTTTTTAACGCGAGGCGTTCGTCCCCAAACTAAGGCTGATCTTCATTGCCCATCTTCTCTTATTTTAGCAGCGAGACACACCTCTGGATCCTTGTTCTGTCGATCTATTGTTCTAGAACACGTGCAGTCTGCATTCCGGCCATTTGATACCCGATAGAAGTCGACATGGATGGGGATGGCAGCTAGTCTAGACTTATCGCGTCGCAACTATTCGCCTACATGAGACTTGAGCAGAATCAAAGACGCGCAGCTATTTGCCTTTGACAAACAGCTGTGCCACGCAAGGTTGGGCGTTGTGAGACAACATGTGATTGATGCTAGAGCCGATAGTAGCCCATCTTCAATTCATCAAAACACCAATAGCCTATGCCCCTCGCCACAGCCATGACTGCCAAGCACCTCGCTGGAACGGCCTCCTATTTTACAGGGCGTTTAGTTGTTTATTTTATCTATTTTTGCTAGTTGGATGATGAAGCTACATACCCATGTATACAGATGGCTTGAGATTTATATGTAGACGCATATCAGATCATTACTAATTTCAGCCAAGACAAACAACGCCATTTGACTCTAGTACCGAATATCACCCGCGACATTGTCTAGTCAGGCTTGAAACCAACATTCTACATGCCCACATCTCAGTCTCTTAATGCAAAAGTAGTTCAATATATGCTCCTTTACGAATTCAGAATAAACCAATGGATCGCTCAAGTAGCATAGAGTCATAGCCGTCACGATGGCCGCCTCGCTTCCATATCACGAGCCAGACATTGTCACAATCCTTGTTCAGGCATCGTTCCTCCTCCTTCTCAACATCACAAACTTTGTGCTTGATCGGGCCGTGTACTGCGGTCTTATTGGGCAAATATTCATAGGAGTGGCTTGGGGAACCCCCGGCGCGAAATGGCTGAGTACAGAGGCTGAAGAGGCCGTTGTCCAGTTGGGCTATCTCGGACTACTGCTTCTCGTATATGAAGGTGAGGATTGCCCAGCATATCGCAATTTCTTCGATTCTGAACAACCATATCAGGCGGACTCTCGACTTCTTTAAAAGCCCTCGGGGCCAACCTTTTCTTATCCTCGTGCATTGCCATTACTGGCATTAGTGTGCCAGTGGGACTTTCGTTCATCCTCCAAGAGCTCAGTGATGCCACGCCTCTCCAGTCCTTCGCAGCGGGCGCAGCCTTGTGCTCTACAAGCCTAGGGACGACATTCACAGTGCTTCGCTCAACTGGTTTAGCGAGCTCGAGGCTCGGCGTGGTGCTCACGAGTGCAGCCATGATGGACGATGTTATTGGCCTTGTCATGGTTCAGGTTATTTCCAACTTGGGCCTATCCAGCACGAGCATCAGCGCTGTCACCATCATCAGACCACTTCTAGTATCTCTTGCCTTTGCAGTGTGCGCGCCCCTTGCATGCGTCTATATGGCCAAACCACTTACTCTCTGGTTGAACTCTCAGCGGGTGAGGCACCCAAAAGGGACCATCAATCTTCTTCTTAGCAGGGAGAGGGCACCGTGGATCATTCATACTTGCATATTAACTGGTTCCATCGCTGGTTCAACATATGCTGGCACCTCCAACTTATTTGCCGCCTATATTGCCGGTGCGTCTATTAGTTGGTGGGATTCGGAAGTGCCTCATCTTTCTTGTGAGACATCATCTACAGAAACAACGTCGACCAGGACACATTCTACAGAAAATTCCTTTACAGCGCAGAGTGAGGTTTCTGAGCATTTGCAAACGGTTAACACAGAGACTCCTAGTAATGTCGCCTCAGAGACTTCTGAAAATGTCACCTCAGAGCCTAGGGAAGCGAGATCATCTGGACAGGCCATTTTTGAGCAGTACTACCTGCAGCCCCTTGATAGAATTCTAAAGCCATTCTTTTTTGTAAGCTTCCTACCCCAACGCCCAAGTTTTCTCTAACTCTTCAAGGCTTCCATCGGCTTCTCTATTCCCATCACGGAAATGTTTGACGCTTCAGTTGTCTGGAAGGGAATCGTATACACCAGCCTAATGATGCTTGGCAAGCTTGTGTGCGGCATCTGGCTCCTTCGCATGCCATCTCTGTCCTCTCTCCTCCGCAGATTGACAATCTCCATGAAGCACTCAAGTTTACAAATGTCCCACTTTTGGGGACGATTCCACACAAAGCCGAAAGTGCCTTGCGATTCGACTTCTGCACCCGCAGGCCAATCCCAAGGGACGTCTCCGACACCCCAACCAAGCCATGAAACGGCCACGCAAGCGACACTTCGCCATTCAGATCCAGAGGGAGCCAAGCCGAGATCAGTCTATCCCGCTGCCATTATAGGCTGTGCAATGACAGCGCGTGGAGAAATCGGTTTCCTAATTTCGTCAATCGCCGAGAGCAAGAAAATATTCGCTTCAACTCGAGCTGACGATGGAAAGAATTCGGAAATATTTCTCATTGTCACTTGGGCCATCATGCTGTGCACAATCATAGGCCCCTTGTCTTTGGGGCTCCTTGTAAGGCGAGTGAAGAAGCTGCAGCATGGAGCTGAAAAAGATGGCCGACTTGTTCGGTAGGATGTGCTTGGGGTTTGGGGGTTGCCCTGAGACTCAGAGAGAGCCAAATAGAAGATTGTATGAGTTTCAATCTGGTCATGTGTTCTCTAGTGAATAGACTCTTTATCTTCAGAGACGTGCTGATAGTTTTCGACATATTTCCAGTGCAGTTCTGGGCCGCAGCAACTGTCATGCTCACAGGCTCAGTGCAGTTATCAAAGACGCAACATAAATAAAGCGAAACTGAGCTACTCGATTGGGTGATGCAGATATTCGCCATCTATAATCATGGCCCCTGGAACAGATCTTCACGAACATGCAGTAATTTGACAACAAAACATCGCTATAAGTGCTATGAAGGAACGCAAGCAACACGTGAATAGAGCATTAGTTACAAGATCTATTCAAGAACACAAGAATGCAACAAAAACGTCAGGCTACAAGGAAGGAAATGAAAAAAAAAAAAAAAAAAAAATGGGCAATGATAGATCAGACACAACGGGGGGGGGGGGGGGGGGGGGGGGGGGGGGTAAAGGGCATCAGAACTACAGGGACTCCAACGAAGACATTGGGTATAGTTGGCGGCACAGGTACATAGATGGAAAGGTGACATTAATGCTTCTACGCTTACTGCTGCTGCTACTACTGCTACTTATAATATTTAATTAGATGCTTTATATAGATTAATTTGGTATCTAGCTTGTCAAGTTACAACTAGTGTGCTGGATAGTCAGCCACTACATAAGAATAATCTACATCTTTTGATCAGGGACCGTTTACAATCGCTAATGTCTGCCAACAATGCTCATTTACTCACTCATCTTTGGCTGCCAGAGCCACATCATTTTGCGTCTCGCTCGATTCTCGGTCTGCTAATTGAAACTAATGCGTTAATCTCTCAGATACCACAAAGGTCTAAAATTCTTTAAATATTTCCATAGAACTGAGATGTGGCGTCTTACAGTGATAGATCTCGAAGCGGAAGATATATAGAGCGCGATCTTGATAGTATGAAAGAAATCAAATATATAACTGCTAGTAATTTGTCTCTTTTAATTTATTTCTTAGTTTTATTTCTGTTCATTTCTGTTTTGGCTTGTCGTCTCTATCACTTACGGAGTGTAGCAAAGTCGCCTCTGGTGTGGGTCAATATGCTTCTATATGAGTAAATGAACCGTTTTCCCCAGTTTATGAGCCATGGATCAGCCCTACTATATCAGCGCGAGAGCCACAATGACTTGGCTATACAAACAGGCCTGGCCAACTTCTCAGCAAGTCGGCTACTTTCGATCAATATAGATACCTAGTCATCAAGGCATTGCACAGCATGATTGTAGCCGCTGACTCTGAACCATGTTACAAGTCTACAGATAAACCCATAAGGGAACCTGGTCACGCCATGCTCCGTGACATCGCGGATGAACTGAGCATAGCCCATCTCAGTATATCCGTGTATTGTATTGTATGTAAATGGTAGACTCTTATAGTATCGGCTCAAGACCTCTTGGTGACCGAGAAATTAGCTATTGGTAGAAGAACTGCGTTTATATGAATATCCGACATGTCACATATACTTCTCTCCTCATCTTCAGCAGTAACATGAAGTTTACATCCAAGAACCAGGCCTCACTTTACAGATTAGAGGGCTAGGACCGTATGCTGTTTTAGAACATCGGCACCGTTGTACCGAGAAACCATTGTTATTCCCGAGCTACAAATATAGATGCAGCTACATAAGAAATGGCGGTAGGTGGTTGGCCGTTAACGGAGGCTACCCGCAACCGCTTCTGCAGCTCCAATGCCATTTCTCCGCCCATGGATCGTCCATGGAGGGTGGAGTAATTAGCTGGTGGGATGACGTATAATTCAATAGTTGAGATGGAACTGCCGAACTAGATTACTCTGAGGGGAAGCTGGACAAACTACTTTTGGCCAGGTATCACGGCTGAAGCATCTCGATAAGATCGAGAGCAATTGTGATGACAGAAGGAAGCCTTCATCGATCAACACTCCACAAAGCACAGCAGCACAGCACGTCTCCAGCAAACCCCATATTTCATCTCCTCATCTCCTCATTTCCTCTCCAGGCGTCCCACGCCGTTATGACTCTGAGGGGGAAAAGGTCCCGTCTCATGCGGGGCCGGATCCGGCAGCCCTCCAGACTAAAAGTGGGATTCCGAAGTGGACCTGCCGGGCGCGCCCTGCGAACAGACACGGCAACAAGTCACCCACTTTGGGCTGCTAAATCAAGCCGACATCGGATGACTCACGATTGAATTATTAATCGTCGTGGAAGGCTGGTGATGTGGTCAACGGGCGAAATCTGTGTCGAAATGCGTCGAGTAAGCAGGGCACAGGGCACTTTTGGACAATTGGTCGAAAGAGGTTTGTTTGTTGGACCTTGCGTATATCGTGCGATTCATGGCATCATCCATTGGCTTGCTCGTGAGATAAAGAGAGACAAAAAGCCGATAAATAGCGTCTATGGAATCGGAATTGGCTTCCGCGTAAATGCAGGGGTCGCCGGCTATTGGCCTCGGCATGTTCCTGCTAAGACCCATCCATTGTTTGCCATTGGGCATCCGATTCGGCTCGTAGTCGTTGGGTTATTGCCTTCGGTATAACATAATGCGAATGACTAGTGCTTCTGTTGGTATCAGTTTTGATCGTGGCTGTAGAGAAAAGAGTGGAGGCTCTTCGCCGTGCCCGTCTCCAGATTGCCCGTATTCTGGATAGCGTTCCAGGTTGCCATTTTTTTATCCCCGGTTTTTCTTGTTTATTTATTGTTCCCGTAAACTGAGATTCCTAGCTTTATGTCCTGTTCCAGCTGGCCGCTCCGCTGTTAGGCTGATCTGTGTAGATATTAGTTAAGGGGCAGCTAAGATTTTTTTTTTTTTGGCCGAGTTGATAATCTGGCCCACTCGCTCCGTCTTAGTGACAACGCTGCATTTCAATAAATCCCCCCCTTGCCAGCTGTCAGAGGCGAAAAGCAAGAAGTTGAAAAAAAAAGTCTTGTTGTTTATATAAGCTTGAGTAGTCTGCTCTAGCTAAGCTTTGACATGCTACATTTCCCTCAAAAGTGAAGCTGTTGTAGATATAGCGGCGCCGCTTGCTACCTACCGCTGATTCATCGATTTCGGTCAAAAGAAGAGAAAATGGCGGTGGATATCGAGAAAACATTGTCGACGGTTGAATCCGGCGAAGACCGTCACTCGTCGGGCAGGGAGTCCCCCATCTTGGAGTCAATTAGAGGAGTCCGGACAAATCGGACAAATCGAACTCGGAGTCGCAGCCGGCACTCTGCCACCTCGAGCAGATTCAACAACGATGACTATACCTGGAACCTGGAGCGTGCCGCTACGGCAACTGTCGAAACAGAGATTGAGCGCGCTGCTCGTGAGCCAATCACTTACACAAGATCAGGAGCCAGCATGAGCAGCGTGGCGTCTAGGCCTCCGGAATATGAAGTTTACTTTGAGGATAATGATCCCGACAATCCGCTGAACTGGTCCTTGCTTTATCGAGCCTGGACAATTGGAGTCGTTTCTTTTGCTACATGGCTTGCGGTCTTGTATAGCACCAGCTACACGGCTTTCATACCCGGGCTGATGGAAGAATTCGATGCCTCAGAAACGGTCGCCACGCTGGGTGTAACAACCTATCTCTTGGGTCTTGCTGTTGGAAGCTTGGTTCTAGCGCCATTGAGTGAGGTATACGGTCGACAGCCTGTGTATGTTGTTTGCATGACTGTGTGGACCATCCTCATTATTCCGTGTGCTATTGGGCCTTCTCTGACGACCCTTATCGTCGTTCGCTTCTTTGGGTGAGTGCATGCGAATTGCAGAAGCCGAAAATCAGTTTCCGAGTTTTGTGAAGCTAACAACATGTGTTATAGAGCCCTCTTTGGCGCTGTTATGATCTCGAATACCCCGGGTACAGTTGTCGACATCAGTAACCCCGAATATCTCTCTCTCGGAATATCCGTGTACAGCATTGCTCCGCTCAACGGCCCTGTTTTGGGTCCTCTGATCGGTGGTTTTATTTTTCAGTACAAGGGATGGAGATGGACAAACTGGGTGAGCCTCATCATCGCAGGCGCTACCATCCTCGCCATTCTTTCACTGAGGGAGACGTACCCTCCAGCCATTCTCAAGAAAAAGGCTGCCCGACTTCGCAAGGAAAAAGACGACCCTCGATATTGGTGCCAGTACGATCAAAAGATCTCGACGTTGAGCCTTCTCAAGATCAACATGAGTCGCCCCTTTGTGCTAGCTGCTACTGAGCCAATCCTGTGGTTTATGAACTTTTGGTAAGTAATCTTCCGCTCAGCTTGTCCATAGTGGTGTCATATCATGATCTGACCGAGAAGCAGGATTTCTCTCATTTATGGCATTCTGTACCTTTGCTTCGTCGCTTATCCCATTGTATTCACCCAGTATCGCGGATGGGGATATGGGCTTTCGGGACTGTCGTTCCTCGGAATTGGCTGCGGCATCCTCATCGCCATCTCTTTCGAGCCGGTGATTAGAGGATTCATCTGCAGGCAGCCTCGCGACCCGGTGACTGGGAAGGTTCTCCCAGAAGCTGCAGCCCTCATAATGGGCCTGGGAGCCATTCTAACCAGCATTGGCCAACTCGGATTCTCTTGGACCTGCTTGCCTACACACATCCACTGGATTGCACCCATCATCTTTGGAATCCCCTTTGGCGCGGGCAACACGCTCTGCTTCATCTACGGCAACAACTACTTGGCCGGCGCATACAGCATCTATGCAGCCAGTGCGCTTGCCAGCAATGCCGTGTTCCGAAGCATTGTTGGAGGAACCCTGCCGTTGGCTGGGCCCAAGATGTACGAAACGCTGTCGCCGCAGTGGGCGGGAACCCTGCTCGGCTTGCTCGAAGTCATCTGCATCCCGATTCCGTTCATCTTCTGGCGGTATGGCGGCAAGATTCGAGCCAAGAGCCGAGTCATTCAGCAATTACAAAACGAGCTGGACGAGATGGAGCGGAAAAGAGCTAGAAACGATGAGAGGCGCCGGAGACGGGCAAGACGTGAGGCGGAGAATGCCGAACGACGCGCGAGTGACGAGGATCTCAGCACCGACGATGAAACAGATAGCGAAGACGGTGCATCTGAAAGACGCGAGAGCGTGCCTCACAGCGTTGAGGAGAAAAAAGAGGCTACTGCCACTGTGAAGAATGAGTAGAGGTGGAGGAGTAGCAACAAAACAGACAAAGGGAGATGGAAAAGGAAAAGGAAAAGGGAGGAACGAAAAGCAATCAGCAGCGATGCGTTACGTCAGCGATGTGTTTTGAAGAGCCGTGATATTTTATCATACGATTGATATACCCAGCCCCATATATGATTATAATTTTATATACCTACAATAGCTTTTCTCTTAATATTAAATCTAATTCATCTCAAAACCAACAGGCCTTGCCTATTTATAACCATCAATTATTATGCTTTGCTCTATGGCGGGTTGACCCCACTTGAACCCCGCCAACACCGAAGCTTCACCACGGTGAGAAATTTCGATGCTAGTAGAGTTGAGTCACCCATAAGCTGTCGCAAACCAAAAACCTTCCCACCAAAAATCTCCATCCCGAGCGCACACCGCAGCCCTTCACCTTTGCGCTTGGCCAACAACATGTCTCACAAGGGCAAGAACAGCGCCAGCTCGGCAAAGGGCAAAAGGCCCGCCAAATCCAACGCTGAGAGCAAGGCCGAAGATGTCCTGCAGGCAGTGGTGCGTACAAGAGATATCCATCGCGGGGTTCCGTTCGCATCCAGCAGCTAACCATGTCGCTTTCGCTACGATACAGGTCCTCGCAGACTCATTCCAAGATCGATTCAAGCCTTTCACAGTAGAGAAACCAAGAGTGAGCAGACGTGGGCTAATTTGAAGCCGTAGCCGCGAGCTGACTCTCCACGTTTATAGTGTCTTCTGCCGCTGGCAAACACCCCTCTCATCGAATACACCCTCGAGTTCCTGGCCATGAATGGTGTTCAGGAAGTCTACATCTACTGCGGCGCACACACAAATCAGGTTGAAGACTACATCGGCCGCTCTAAGTGGGCGTCCTCGTCAAAACTGTCGCCCTTTTCAGTACTCCAATTTGTTCGAGTAGCCGATGCCCGGTCCGTTGGCGATGTTCTCCGAGACATGGACAAGCGATCACTGGTGGATGGCGATTTCCTCCTGGTGCATGGCGACGTCGTGTCAAATCTCATTCTGGGCGACGCCCTTGCAGCGCACCGAAAACGAAGAGAAGCGAGCGCCGCAAACATCATGACTATGATTCTGCACAGCGGCGGACCCGAGGAGCACAGAACCAAGACCCATGGAATTACTCCCGTGTTTGTGGTGGACACCAAGACTCAACGCTGCCTTCATTACGACGAGATGAACCCGCTACAGAGCGACCACTACCTTTCCATGGACCCTGCCATTGCCGAGGAGCTGTCGACCGAGTTTGAGATTCGAGCCGACCTGATAGATGCCCAGATCGATATCTGCACCCCCGAAGTGCTTGCTCTCTGGTCAGAAAGTTTCGATTATGAGCTTCCCAGGAGAAACTTTTTGCACGGAGTGCTGAAGGACTGGGAGCTCAACGGCAAGATGATTTACGCCGAGATTTTCGAAGACGGCTACGCTGCCCGAGCAAGCAACTTGCAGATGTACGATTCCATCAGCAGGGACATTCTTGGCCGATGGACGTTCCCTTTCATCCCCGAAAACAACATCTTCCTAAACCAGACATTTAAAAAGCACATCAACAACGTCATTATCGAAACTGGGGCTTCTCACGCCCACGACGCCAAGCTCCAAAACTCTGTCATTGGAACCGACACCAGCATTGGCTCCGGAAGCAAAATCATCAACAGCTTTGTCGGCACTGGCTGCAAGATCGGTTCCAATGTTACGCTGGAGAACTCCTTCATTTGGAACGACACTACTATCGGAGATGGAACGACCGTATCAAAATCCATCTTGGCGGGCAACGTAGTCATCGGCAAGGGCTGCTTAATACCCACCGGATCGCTCTTCTCTTACGGCGTCCAAATCAGCGACAACATCTCCTTTTCCACAGCCGCCGTGTTATCGACCGTCACGTCCACAGGCAAGCAAGTTGCCAAGGACACCAACCTCCTCGGCCCCGACAGCAACGCAGCCCCCTTCTACGACCCGGAGGACGATGAGCTCGACGACGAAGACCCTTCCAGGCTCCAAAAGTCTCTCATCTACTCCCTCGCAAATTGGAACCTGTCCACCTCTTCCATCTCGACCTTCAACTCCGATGACGAGTCCGACGACGACGACGACAGCAACCTCCTCTCCGCAGACGCCGCGCACTCCTCGAGGTCGCGCCTCTCATCCTTTGCCTCGGACGACTCCGCCGGCAAAATGTCCTTCCACGCCGACGCCGTCCACGGTCTTCTCGATGCTCTGCGCGCCGACTCGGGCGACTTCGACTCCGCCAAGCTCGAATTCATGGGTCTCCGTCTCGCCAACAACGCCTCCGACGCCATGATGCGAAAAGCCGTCGCCACGGCCTTTACCCGCCGCGCCGTGGAGCTCGTCACCCCCGAGCACGGCGGCCTCGACGCCAGTAAGGCGGCGGAGAGAGCCTTCACCGCGTGCAAGGGCGCCTCCAAGTTTGTCAACGAAGTCGGTGTCGGCGGCGGCGAGCCCGCGCAGGTTGAATTCATCCTCTCTCTGCAGCGGGCCCTGCAGCACTACTCCAAGGGCCAGGAGCAGCAGCAGGCCAAGAGCGCCACGCTGCTGCCGGCCATGCTGCAGCAGCTGTATGCCTTGGATATCTTGGAAGAGGAGGGCATTCTGGGCTGGTGGGAGGATGCCCGTGCAGTGGATGGCGAGTCCATGGCTGCATTGAAGGAGAAATGCAAAGTGCTCGTGGAGTGGCTAGAAAATGCAGAGTCAGAGGATGAAGACGATGACAGCGACGACGATGACAGCGACTAGATAAAAGCATGTTAAAGGACATGTAGGACACAATCGAAATGAATAAAGTAAAATTTACAGATATAAAAAAAAAAAAAGAGACTTAAAAACAAGATGACCAAGAACTTCAAATCAGATAGCGAGGTTTAACCCCAATCTTGGGTATCATTCATTACATGTTGCTTTCGTACTTGAGCTACTGAGTTTTAATTCGATAATGCCTAAAGGACAGATAAAAGTCGCCCTTCCTTATTTCCATTTCAATATGCCATGTGCCTAATGCGCCATTTCGCCCTAATTCCATCGAGATGCTTCCCGGATGCCCTAAACGCGCTTTCAGTGAATGGGAATGGTCCTCCACCTGTCATATATGTATGACGCAAAATAATATGAGATGACAAAGAGAAAGAAGGAGAAAGAGCAAGGTATTCGCCTCCTCCTCTGTTCTTTTTGAACAATCTTCTCCAGCTCATCCAGTCCCCAAAAAGTTTGGTAAGCTATGGTATACTGATATTGTTTTACCAATAATAGTAGCGCCACCCATCCTATTTCTAATAGTAACTCTGTAGATCTGAACCACTGGATGGCTGTCCACCCATGGGTCGACCTCGGCCAAACGAGCTTGAACCGGCGGCATCTTTGCCCTTGGGATCAACGTCGTCCAGAGAGCGGTAGCCGTGGCCGCGGTTACGACCACCTCGTCCGCCGCCCCTAGCAGCGCGATGGCCGCGTGAGTTGCCACCTTTGTTTCGTCCTCTGCCAGAGTGAAAGCCTCTGGACTCGTTTCGGCCGCCGTACTGCGCCGGCGCCTTGCCTGGGTACTCATCATCCGGAGGATGTTTACGCTTGGATGATTTGTTAACAAACAAGCTTTGGTACTCGTCCTCTTTGGGGCCTTCAGGCTCAATACGAAGAATCACTTTTTCTCCGACCGTCGTCTCGAATGTAAAGCGTTCTTCAATCGGCAGAGGCTGCCAGCTGGTGATTTTCCCCGCATCCACAGGGCGTGCCCCCTTCTTGAGGGCAAGCACCACGAGTGGTACGGGATTATCAGTGTGAAACTTGGCAGTATGCGGCACGGGGCGCACCGAAGCAGCCCAGATGGAGTTGTCATAGCAGGCGGTGCCAGTCACTTCCCACAACATCCTGCTTCCCATGCCGCCAACCTTTTCCAGTATACTCGCCGGGCATGGCCGAGGGCAAATGAGGATGTTGTTGGCGTGAAACTTGAGGTCGTTATTTGATATGCCCGGAGGAATCTGCGCCAGCTTCAGAAGCTTTTTAATATCATCGGCACCAATCATGTAGCTAGTGAAGAAGACTGTCTTCTTAATCATAAGTTTGGACCTGGAGGGAGGACAGTCTTTGGCTAGGGTTTCGTTATGCTGGTTGATCATGTGCTGAATTTCCGCAACTTCAACAACAGGGTTGAGAAGCCGTAAAGCATCATACACTTGAACAACGTCGGCAGTTATAGTCCCTCGACTCGGCATCGCCACCTGGCGCCGATTGTATTCCGCAAAAAAGTCTCGAAATCCCTTTGTGTGTTTCGGCCGGTCCTCGTAGACTTTGATCTCGGCAGCGTCTCGGTATGTCTCCATGAGCGCCTCAAAGAAGAGCTGCTTGAAGTGCATTGTGTTTTGGAAGTTTTGGTTGGAAGGGCTGACTCTGGGCTTCAAACAGACCATGTCGAAGTCAAGCTCCTTGCTTGCAACCATTCTCTTAATCAACTCGCCAAAACCATGCTCAGAACGGCCAGTCAAGAGCACGCAGAGAGCGTCCTGCTGCTTCGAGCTTAGCTTGACAAGTTCGGTGACCTTTTCATTCCACCATCCTTCCCAAGCACGCGCCTCTTCCATTTCAACGCCATCACCGGTTGCTGAGAGGATCCTGTTGTCGTGCCACCATCCACCGCTAGTGAATGCATCTTGAGTCGCGAGCAATCCTATCGTCGGCCCAGTCCACAATGCTGGATTTGGCATGGGGGTTTTGAACACTGGATATATGCCAAGTCAGCAATCACAAAGCAACCAAACTGAATAGGAAGCTGACGAAGAGAGAAAAAGAGCAACGCACATGTGTTGTCGAAATCGTAAACGTGAAGAACTCGGACCTTGTCGACAGCTGTATGGACCAATTAGCTCGCCAAACCTCCCTAGTCAATGCAGAAATAAGCACATGCAGGGCGACGAACCTGGGAGCTGCTTCGGCAAAACGGACCATCGCCCAAGTGCCGTGACCGTGAACTGCGAATCTCTGGTAGCGCCACGGTATGCGCTGTATGCCGACGCCATGGCGCTCAATCGAGGGACGAGCAGGCTGCGCAGACGACCAGCGATCGCCGCAGCACTGCGAAGGTGGAAGATGGACGGCGTTTGCTCTGGGGGAGACGAAGTCGTGATGCAGGAATTTTGGGCCCGCAGGTGGTTGTCGCGGGTCAGGTTGGGCTCCATGACGAAATTGCGTATTCTTATATAGGCACCTGCTAGCCGCCGGCAGCTCCTGGCCCTGCTGAAGGGCACCAGCTTCAGCGGGCTATGCACTGAAGCGTCAGCAGCTATACGGCAGTGGCTTCCTGTGGCCCCCGTCAGACCTACCCTGCATCCATTGCTTTTTCCTACCAATTCATGCCGAGCATCTGAGATCTGGAAAGCGATTGGAGTCTTGAGAGCTTAGAGTTTGGTCCTCGAGTCTTATGTCTGATGTGAGATTATCTCATCAACTCTGCTGTTTTAGCCGCCGAGGCTGTAAGCTGATAGCGACTGTGCAGTGATGAGGTGGCGACAGCGTTGACGCTTCCACCCGCTCTATTTGCATGAAAGCGACAGAGTTCAAATCCTGGCGCTTGGCTTGGTCCGAAATTAGAGTTGCTCTCGATCTTACCCGCAAGGCCACAATCGACACCTCCACGGGTCCTCCATGGCATCTCCAGCTAGTGCCGCCGTGCGCTTCCTGGCCGGCTCTAAGAAGGCGCCTCAGGGCATTCTGCAGCTGCGACTGCACGTGAAGCCCGGGGCCAGCAAGAACAGAGAGGGCATTCAGGCTGTGACTGAAGAGACGATTGAGCTGTGCGTTGCGGCGCAGGCAAAGGATGGCGAGGCTAACCAAGCTGTGATTGAGGTTCTCAGCGAAGCCCTGGACATTCCAAAGTCGAAGTTGAGCTTAGTTCAGGGCGCAAGATCCAGAGACAAGACTGTGGTTGTACAAGAGATTAAAGGCGATGGATCTGTCTATGCTGCGACGATCCTGGAGCTGCTTCATAAGGCTAGCTCAGAGACGTGATGATTATTGCCGGCGCCGTTTTGGTCCAGGCACTTTTTATAGCAGCAGTTGCTTGATAAATCACGCTCGCCGGTGACTCAAATGCGGTGCACCCCGCCATCGTTATCACGATCCAATGCTGGCTCTGCTTCAACATGGCAATGTTGTTATTATATAAGGGGCCCGGGAACCAACCACTTGATCCCGGAAACATGCAGCCCCCGGATACATATTATCAATAAACACCAATTAGCAAATTACTGCAATGTCCAAGAAGACCTTTGCCATCAAAGCCCTCCAACTCGAGGATGTGCCTGAAGCGGCTCAACTCAGCAGTGATGCGTTCCTAGACGATCGCCAAACTCAGATGAAAGCCCTTGGCCGGAATCCCTTTGATATGAAGACGTATCACACAGAAAGCCTCCCACAAATGCTGAAATCGCCACGGTACGTGGTATTGAAAGCTGTTGACGATGAAACCGGAGAATTTGCAGGCTTCTGCCAATGGGCGCTTATTGGATTCCCACCCGACGAGATGCCAGTGTTGGAAGGCAGGATTCAGCCCCCCCGAAAAGCCGACCACAGCGTCGACACAGAAGTCGGAGAAGGATCAATCAGAAAAGGACGAGCCAGCTTCAACTGAACAAGGCGCGCCAGAACCAGAGGATGATCCTATTAAGCGGCTCGAGACTCTTACAAGCGGCGACTTGGATGCATGGCAGAAGGAGGTGATGCCTGAAGGCACCAAATGTCTCATTGTCGTTGGGCTTTCAGTCTCACCCAAATTTCAGAGGCGAGGCATTGGCTCTGCACTCCTGCGCTGGGGAACAAGCATTTGCGACCAAAAGGGTGTTTTTGCATGGGTTCATTCGTCGGAGCCTGCGTGGAGGGCATACGAGAAGGCAGGATTCCAGGTGATCCGCTCTCTGGATGTGGACTTGGACGAGTACGCTCCGTGCTCCCCTCCGAACGAGGGCCCCGATGCTAAATGGGGCCATTATGTCTTCCGATACATGAAGTATTTTGGCTCCAAAAATTAAAGAGGCATCATCTGATAGGCGTAGCATTCCACACGGCGTCTAAATATATCTCTTGAATCCTTTGCTCTTGCGATCCATGACTGCCTGGCATGTAGCGGTACAAAATATCCCCGTCTGGCTTTGTACATCTGCTCTGCATATAAGCATCTACATCTGAGAGGCCAAATCGAAAGCATTAAGCTTTTAACGCGTTTACTGAATATGGCATTGATCGGCATAACGCGGGGAAAAGGGATTCGGAGAGCGACGACAACTCAGATTCCGAACAGCTCCAGCTGAAGGACAGAGGGAGAGGAGTGTTTCGTAAACATCATGTAGGTACTATGCCGTGCTCTGCTTGCAATGGCAGGGCATTCTAAAGACAACCGCAACTGACAGTCTCCTGGACACAATGAGAGACATTTCCAACGGGAAGGCAGGTGGTGAATGTGTGATACGCTTGACTCGATGCGTGGAGATGAGGCCAAACGAATGCCACAGCTATGATGGCCAACGAAGCTCGTTCTGGTTAGCTGCTGCTTTCTGCGTCTGACACCTGCTTGACCTGGGGTCGAGTTTAGGTTCGAAGCAAGAACGAGATGCTCCCAAGAGCTAATCCTTTCAGGCCGAGACGTGTGTTTTGCTCTATTCCTGGCAACATGGACACATGTACGCAGAGTTGCATGCCTCTGGACTGGCTCCGCGTCATGTCTCAGGAGAGGGCTCGGAGCTGAACGCGCCTATTTTTAGAGCATCCCAACGGCGTCCAAGTGTAACTCTCTCTAAACGTGCCGTGCATTGATTCAGTACATGCTTGTACAAGCTGCGCCGTGATGGCGGTGGTGATGGCGGTAGTGTTGATAGTGCTTCTCGCCAGCCAGGATTTGCCCGCACATGTCCGAGCAGTAGCAATTGAGACGAAAAGAGCTGATCCCTGAGAGGTAATCTTGCGGATAGCCGGACCGCGGAGCCTAAGCGTCGCATACCACATGCACCTTTGCGGGTGATGGCCCGGGCTCATGTAGCGGTACCAGCCAGCCATCTCACCATTTGCATTCATCCAGACTGTTGGAAACATCACGGCTCACGATGATGGCCCTGTTGTTTCACGCCAAGTTTGCCAGTTTGCCCGTGCTAGTACAAGATGCCGCCTGTGGCTGTCCGGTGCCGTGGCCACGGGGTCCAATTACATGGCAACTCGTCGATCGGGAGGCTTGCAAGGTCCAACTAGTATTGATCTTAGTCGGCGACGTGGTAAGGGCAAGGCCACTAATATAGGCCGCGTGCTGCAGGGAGGCCAGCCCATGGACCCGATAGAGGCGATTTAGAATTGCAATTACGCTTGCAAAGGCGATAGTGAAGCGAGACGGCCCCGGGGTTCAGTTTCTATTCGTTGCCGGGCTTTTGGCGTGCCGGCCGATGCACAGAAGATGACCCGATCGACGCGGATACATGTACGTGTGTAATCGCGGCTTGGTGTTCAGTCCCCCGCAAAAAGCAGCCATCGTGGGATTCGCTCAACTGGCACGCATTACGGCTGAAAAGATAATCACGACGGTGTCTTGTTAGCACGAGCACTACCACTGCTAGTACCACTGCTATGCCATACTTGTCTTGTTTACATCAAATGTACATGTAATCAATCAATTTGCTTGCTTGAAGCGGTAGGCGCCCCAAAAAAAAAAGCAGAGATGGATGCCCCCTTGTACGTGCTTATATTGCTCTTTTCCGCCCCCAGAAAACAACGGCCTCCCTTCATCACCTGCTTCCCTGCATGTGTGGTGTTCAGGTGGACATGGGGCAGCGCAGACAGCTGTACCTTGGGCACGGTCCGGGAGTGCTACGACGACGGGGTGCTGCCTTTTGTGTTGCTTTGGATCAATGTTGCTATTGGACGGCACATGTGTATGCGGACCAGCTTCCTCGGCATCGCATCCTTCTGAGGAGCGAATTGAGTGAGCGTTCTGTATCTACCTATGGAGCACATGCAGGTATAGTTGCTGGAAGGGCCCATTTTACATCGTATCAATATAGATACCAAATACGGAGTAATTGCCAGATAGGCAGGCCATCGTGTATGCATATCTTGATCGTATAGGGGTTGATTGCTAGAGGCTAAAGGCTGCTAGCAGCTTACGGACGGCCGCGATGGCCTCGCAGGTATTAGTGCTTGCACCAGCATTAAACGCTCCATGCTAGCAGCAGAATACAAGAAGGTGCAAGAGGACAGACAAGCATGAGTAAAAATCCCGTCAGGTTGACTCAGATCACACTGGCGTGCTCTTCCCGCGGTCCAAGACGAGCATAGTTCGCGGAGGATACGGGGTAGCATTGGCGGTTCCCATCCGAACACTTACATGCCCGGCTTCCTACGGTTATGGCTGCGTTGACGCCTTGACGCTACGCACGTATTTCGAAAGCTGTAGGTTCGCCGTGTATTGTACATTGTAGTCCGGTGTAGTTGACGGGAGTTACCGTTGGTACTTTGCCGTAGTACTAAAAAGAAAAAGAAAAAGCAAAAAAGGAATGGATGAAAGACGGCAATGGAGGCTAAAGCACCGGCCATGTCGTTTCCTAATCTGCCGGGCCTTGGCAAGCAATCGAAGAAACACCTGGCCAACTCGCTCATTGATGGCTTATACCTGCATGCAAAATGGCTAGCTGAAAAAGCCACTTCAGTTTAAATTGGTACGAACAACGCCATTGGCTGGCTCTGGCTAAATGAGAACGGAAAAGAAACGAAATATTTGATACTGGACGCTAACACACACACACACACACACACACACACCAGGAAAAAAAAAGAAAAGAAAAGAGCACGTAAAAAAAAAAAACCTGCTGCCCCTGGTTCTCCTAGACCGACTGGCTTCCAATGTCTATCAAATCGCTAGCATCGTCGTAGCAGCAAGACTAACACAGAGCTAGGCGGGCCGGTACTGTGTCAAGGGAGATGCGCTGCACGGCCCCTCGCGCCCTGCAGTGCCCTAAGAAGAAATTGAGAGCACTTGCAAAAGCCACTGTACACTACACGACGATATGGGGGGGGCCCGAATTTGGCGGCGCCGTGCTTTTTTTGGCAGTTTTGAGACAGGACCCCCCTTCTTTCCAAGTTTTTTTTTCTTCCTAAACCCCCCCCTTGTGGATACATCTTAATTTTTTTTCTGGAATGATTCCTATGAGAAAAAAGACGGAGTGAAGGTGTCATGTTAGTATGTAGTACTTGGAGCTGCGTTCTTATTCTTATTTCTTCTCTCGCCTTCTTGAACGGTTGGTCCGGCCTCTGCTCTGTCTCCTCTCCGTCTCCTCTCTTAGCTGCATGAAGAATCCAAGGCTTGGATATCAAGTCTCCACGTCCCCAAGTTGCAGCGAACAAGTACATGCACCCCAAGTATCAGTACACGCAGCTTGCACCCGCTGAAGCCGCTGCCCTTCAGCGCTGCTACAGCGTGCGCCTCTGCTGTGCTGTCTTCTGATCTTCCATCTTCTCCTGGGTCTAGTGCCTCTCTTCCCCCCCCCCCGGTCCACCCCCCATCTCGGGCCATCCATTCGCCCATCGACTATCTGGGCTAAATCGAAAATCGTCCAACCTCGATTCAGCAGCCTCGAACCCTGCCTTAGCCAAGCCCATCGAGGGTCTGTCCGCGAGTCCTCCTTCAATTGCATTGCTTGCCTCTATTTTTTTTCAGTCTTCGCCAGCTTGCGACGTCACGCCCGTCACTGCTGTCGGGGCGCCTTGAGAAACACTGGGCTCCGTCATCTCGGCGCACCGCATCTCGCAACCTCCGTCCATCTCCGGAGCGCCTCTCCTGGCCTGCCGCCCGCTCGTCGAATCCGAACTGCCGCCAGCCAAGCCATACCGCGCCCGATAACGAAAGCGAAAAGGAGCGATAAAGAAAGAGAAAGAGGAGGGAAAGCGGATATTCAAGGGAAATAAAGTTTGCTGCTGCAACAACTGTGCCGGTTCCCGCAGGTGCGACGGCTTTCAATAATATCGGCTTCGCCAGCGGCATCCAGCCGGAGCCTCAATTGGAGGCGCGTCGCCTTGTCCCATATTGTCTCTCGTATTGCCTAAAGGACAGTATTTTTCAGCTTAAATGTCTGGGACAGAGGCTACCAATGCCCCGGGCGGGGGAAACAATGCTAGCGAATTTGTGAGTAGTATTTCGCCATACCTACGTATTCGTGGGGCCGATATATGACGGAACGACTGCTAATGAAATGATGCTATATCAAGGTTCGCAAGCTGTTTCGGTAATTGCCCACTAACAAGATTCAGCTTCTATTGATCCAGCTGACCTTGCTTTAGAATGCTCGAAGACCCGACACATCAGGATGTAGCTCGGTGGGGGAAAGATGGCGACTCATTTGTCGTGGTTGAGGTGGGATTCACCCGGCATTTCCATTTTACGCCTGGATTGACTCTTACGTCTTCAAATAGGGCGAGAAATTTACAAGGTCCATCTTGCCGAAGCACTTCAAGCACAGCAACATGTCCAGCTTTATCCGACAGCTCAACAAATATGACTTTCACAAGGTCAAGCCATCTGCCGATGGCGAATCGGCCTCTCCAAATGGCAACGTAAGTATCCCAGCTGGGCGCATTATAGAGCTGAAAACTCCACATGAACGGCACGACTAAGAATTTGGGTCACAACATGCAGGTCCTAGAGTTCAAACACCCCTACTTCCGCGTCGACAGCAAAGATGACCTGGACAACATTCGCCGGAAAGCGCCGGCCACGCGGAAACCCCAGGTCGCCGAAGACTTCACCACCAGCCAGCACGTCAGCGCCGTGTCCGAGCAGTTGACCGCGACTCAGCAGCAAGTACAGCAGCTTCAAGAGCTGTTCGCCGACATCTCTCAGACGAATAGGCTCCTGGTCAACGAGGTCCTCACTCTGCAGAAGATGCTCAATGCCCAAAAGCAGGCGCAGTATGAGATGCTCAACTTCCTCTCTCCGTACAGCCATAACCGGAATAATGGAATGATGGCCCACCAGATGAGCTCAAATGGCGGCATGTCTTCGTCGGATGGCGACGAAAACGTGCCAGAACTTAGAAGAGCGCGAGAGCTGCTCTCTAGCGTCGCGCCCGACACCGTGGCTGATCGTGAGCTCGAGCGTCTGCACGACATTTACGAATCCCCTGCCGATTCGGCAACCATGGTCACCCCCGTATCAATGCCCATGCTGCATGACCCTATGAATGATATTAGTCGGTATCCCGTCTACCCCGTAGGCCAGACTGTCGGCATCGATCCCTTCCACTCGGACCACATCAATAAGATCCCATATGCCATGCCAAACGAAAACAGTTCCGGGTCCCTGGATCAGCATCAGCAACATACTCCACAGCCTAACCAGATGAACAGTGCACCCGGGTCGTCACTGGACAAGCCTGCACCTCTATGGGGACCAAAGAAGCCAATAGTATTCTTGGTAGAAGATGACGGCACGTGTGCGAAAATCGGCATCAAATTCCTCAAATCGATGGGCTGTGATGTCGAGCATGCTGTAAGTCAACTAAATTTAATATCGACGGTTGAGGATTCCGATGTTGGTTACAGTTTGAGCTAACACTAGCTGTGTAGATCAACGGTGCCGAAGCATATAACCGAATCAGCGCTGTTGGTCGTGACCATTTCGACTTGATCTTCATGGACATCATCATGCCTAGGCTGGATGGTGTATCGGCCACCATGTATATCCGCCAGCACTGTCCAACCACGCCCATCATTGCGATGACGTCAAATATTCGACCGGATGAGGTGAATGGCTACTTTGAGCACGGTGAGAAATAACACACCCCCAGAATAATCTGGGCACCAAAACTGACCGCCATTTAGGTATGAACGGAGTTCTGGCCAAGCCCTTCACCAAGGAGGGAATGCTCAAGTCTGTCAAGACACACCTCCAGCACCTTTTGAAGAACCCGCCCAGCCAGTCAGACAACGGGCACGGATCTGCCTTTATGATGAATGTTCCCTATCTCAACACGTCGGGCAACCCCATCAAATTCGAATCGCCAACTCCACCTGCAGGTGCTGGTGGCTCGAATTGGTCGTCTGGCCACATGTCTCAAAATGGGGTCGATTCGGGCTTCGGGATGATGGATGGGAGCAACCAGTATAACATGACGCAAGGTAGAAACGCGTATTCGACAATGGATGCATCCTCTGGCCGTTTGTCCGATCATGATAGTCCGCCAGAGAAGCGCCAGCGCTTGAACAATTCGCAACGAACTTATGCTTAATGCCGGAGCTGATGACCAATTTCTGTGCATGAGGATTGCCGGATGATTGACTTCCTGTTCTCTTTATATTTTTTTATTTGTTTTTCCTTCTTCTAATTTCTTCTCGGCTCTTGGCTTGCTCATTGCATGGGATATTCTGCTGTGTGGCGTTGTGACATGTTTGAACAAAGGAGGAGCTTTTTTTTTTATAGTCCATCCTCAGGGGTGTTTTTTGAACTGTTGTCTTGGGATTTGTTTTGGTTTGGGATGATGATTTCACGCACCGGTTGGATACCTGTCGGGGCTTCACGACTGTATTTTCTCCGTGGGGAGGAAAAGGTTGTTTTTGTTTTCTTTTTGGGAGAAATTCGACTTTGTAACGGTGATGCTTGGCTATGTCTGGGGTTTATGGAGAGAAATGTCTGGTGGCGTTGCCGTTCTGTGATGGCGCCATGCTGAAAAGCTGTAAGCATTAGGAACGATACGTGGTGACTATGGATCTGTGGGGAGTGATTAATCAAACTATCTGTTTTGAATAAAGAGATTTGACATTGCCAACTTTTTTTTTCTTCAAAAGTGACGTTACATTCGCCTCTGGTGTGCGGAAGATGAGAATTTGTGAGTGCAGACCACAGAAGGCTGGTGTGAAAAGACCGCTTGATGGACCCAGCAAAAACGGAGTAACGGAGTGTAAGAGTCCGTCGAATCGGCATGACGCATGGGAGGCCTTCCAAGCATAAATACGTTTTTTGTTATGCTGTCTGCGGTGGGGAGATGAAAATGGACCCCTCCTAGGTGAGATCCGATTTGCGAATCTCAAGACGTCAACGTGGATAAAGGTCAAAAATGAGAATCGGTCGGAGATTTGGGCAGTCGTCGTAATATCAGCATGGCGGAGGACCACTATAGATGGAACTCGATCGAGATTTCATAAAAAGTCAAGCCTGCTCGCTTGGGCGGGAGAAGGAAGATGGAGAGAGAAACAGGGAGAAAATGAAACGAGACAGGGAAAGAGAAGAGAAATGTAAGAGAGAAAACGATTTGAAATGTAACAGGAAATCACACCTTGGGATGCTTGTAGCCGTTAGATCCGATGATCCAGGCGCGCCGTTGAGCGTTCCATGGAGGTCTGGACCGGGGGTGGGAAACAATGGAGACGGGCGGTCGCTCAGCGGGCGGGTTTTAGATGCCGGGAGCGGGGGATGAGAGGGAAGGGAATGAACGGTCCGGAGATTGGTGCGTTGTGTTTTGTGTGAGGAAGAGAGAAAGTTGAAGCAGGGCCTGAGCTCGAGATGCACTTGTAACCAGCACGATGTGACCTGTATGATGAATAGAAGAGAAAAGAAAAGAAAAGACAAGAAAAGAGAAAAGGACGGCAACGCATATACGCGAGCAGATGCGAGAGACCACTTATAACATGCCAAAAAGGCCCCTGGTCGGCCGTTCCGTTTGTTTGTTTGCTACAGACAGCCCACAGCGCTGCCAAGCCCCAGAAGCTGTCTGGACCCTTCCATACTACGGAGCACAGGTATTGACAGCATCAAAAAGTACGGAGTACGAAAAAGAGAAGCAGGCAGAGAGTCTAGAGCTTGGTCTATAGCATGGTCTCCAGTCCATCTATTTCATGCACGCGCAGTTTGACGTCAGCCGTGGATCTTCTGCTCACGTCTTATTTTTCGCAAAATGTTGCTGCGAGAAGCCGTGTTTGATGCAACATTAACCCTCGTCTTTTAATGAAAAGAAAAAAAAAGGCATCAACGTCGGCTAATGAGCAAACAACTGTCCATGTTCATTGTGCCCCTTTTGTGTGCATGTGGTACATGACACGATGAACATGTGGGAAGGGCGCGTTGCGGCGTTGCACTTACACGAGGTGGTGTATGGACTTGGGTTGTGTGGATGAGATTGAATCATGGGTTTTGACTTGGTTTCACGCCGTTACTTTTTTTTTTTTTTTTTTTTGCCACGGCGGCAATGAATGTCTTATTCGCTAGCAGTGTATTGAGGAAGATGCTATGTAAAATAGAAGTAATAGTGTAAGCCACTATCACTATGGGTTAACAAGCAACTACAGCTCTCTCTAGACAGATAAGCAGCAACATTCAAGAGAGAGAAATTGCCAGAGGGAAATTGATTGTGGTGGGAGAGATCACGCCGGTTTCAAACGTCCGGAATACCTAGGCCTAGCTTGTGGTCTTTTTTTTTTTTTTTTAGAACTTTCTAGGCCCTTGTTTGACGCATGAAGTTGGGAACGAGCCCGGAGCAAAAAGAGGAGATCCTTACCAGATGGGGTAATTTCTTTGTGTTTCGCCTCGGAGACGATCCGAGTGAGCGAGCTTTTGAGGAAAGCGATGGTGGTAGCTGCTACGATAGTGCTGAGGCGAGCTTGAACTTTGTTGTGCTGTGCTGTGATATGTGACAATTAACAGCTAGGGTTGAGTTGAGTTGTCGGCAGTTGGAATTATGCGAGGATTCTTGGAAGAGATCCCTGGCGTTTCTGGTGCTTATCTAGAGCATTCATTGATCCATGGCTCAGTCTATAGCAGCTTTTGGGTCCAAATGCTGAAGGATGCTTGATGGCGGGGGCTTTGGGCAGCTTACAGTGGACAGCTATCAGTGGACGTGGCGGCCTCTGCGCGCTAAAACTGCAGCTGATGTGCGCGCAACGTGTCTGACACAGTAAAACGACGAGCCTTTACTGGGTACGAGCTACTTTGCACATGAAGTGGCATTTTCACTTTACGCGTCGCTACGCGTTTTCCAGGGCTTGTGAGTGGCATCTCCCCGCGCAAGGCCTTGTTTCTTACTTGCTCGGCCAAGCAGTAATTCGACAGGTACTCGGTGGAGGTGGCAGCCAGTAGCCAATCAATCAATCTGGACTCGATTACTTCTACGCAAGCAAAGAAATACACACAATGCCGCATTCAATCTCTCCCAATCCCGTCAAAGACGAGCCAATGGACGCCGATCCAGAAATCCCTGGCGATGCTGCTCCAGCAAAGACAACCACAGATGACGATGTCGATATGAACGACGAGCCGCAGGCGGAGGCGCCCCCGGCAGGCCAAGCTGAGGAGGTGAAGAAGGAAGTCAAATTGGACGACTTGTTTGCAGATGAGGATTCAGACGAAGAGTTTCCAAGCTCAGCACCTGTTAAGCGCGAGGGTGCAAGCTCACCTGCACGAGCAACTTCACCTTCGTATGTAGCTTCATGCCCACCAACTACTCTGCAGAGAAAGAGAGCAGACCTGGCTGACCGGTTCAAATTTGTAGAGATATCCCTGCTTCCGATCCGGAGGTCATGCGCAGTTTTTACCAGCGACTCTTCCCTTGGCGACAGCTTTTTCAGTGGTTGAACCATAGCCCGACGCCTACAAACGACTTTGGGAACCGCGAGTTTGCCTTTACCCTTCAGAATGACGCATATCTGCGTTACCAGTCTTTTGCGACTGCAGATCTGTAAGTGGTCATGGCTCTTGAGAGTTTCAAGGCCCAAATGCCAATACTTACTTGCTCTTGCCTAGTCTACGAAAAGACGTCCTCCGTCTCATGCCCTCCCGTTTCGAAATCGGCCCCGTCTACTCGACAAACCCCCGAGACCGAAAAACCTTGCGCAACTCTTCCGCCTTCAAGCCTCTTGCAAAAGAATTGTGCTTTGATATCGATTTGACAGATTACGATGATATCCGAACATGCTGCGACAAGGCGACCATCTGCAACAAATGCTGGCAATTCATGACCATGGCCATCAAGGTTGTCGACGTGGCCCTAAGAGAAGACTTTGGCTTCAAGCACATCATGTGGGTATACTCGGGGCGAAGAGGTGCCCACGCCTGGGTGTGCGATAAGAAGGCTCGGTCAATGGACGATCAGAAGCGCAGGGCTATAGCAAATTATTTGGAAGTGATTAGGGGCGGTTCACAGAGCGGCAAAAAGGTCAATGTCAAGAGACCTCTGCACCCCCATCTCAGGTACGTGATGCCGTGATAGTGGAGGGATGATGCTAACGTGGCTCATAGCCGGAGTCTCGATATTCTCAAAACCCACTTTCAAGAAGATGTGCTAGATGTCCAGGATCCTTGGGGGACAAGCGAGCAAGCGGAGAAGCTACTGCAGCTTCTTCCAGACCGGAACCTAAATGATTCATTACGGCGCAAATGGGAATCAGCCCCCGGACGATCGTCTACATCGAAATGGGCCGATATCGATGCTGTAGCAAAGACTGGTGCAAGTAAGAATCTGGACTCGAGAGCGTTGCTCGAAGCTAAACAAGACATTGTGCTGGAATACACCTATCCTCGCCTCGATATCGAAGTCAGCAAGAAACTAAACCATTTGCTGAAAAGCCCCTTTGTCGTGCATCCAGGCACAGGGCGAGTCTGTGTACCCATCGACACAAGGGCTCTCGAAGACTTTGACCCTCTTGGTGTGCCAACGGTGCAAAGCCTGCTAGCCGAGATTGATGCTTGGAAGGGTGGGGAGGAGGGCGAGGAGGGCGATGACAAGTCCAAAGTCAACATTGCAGACTGGGAAAAGACCAGCCTGAAGCCCTATGTCGATCAGTTTAGAACGTTTGTATCGGGAATCATCAAGGATGAAGGGATTACAAAAGTTAAGCGAGAGCGGGAGGATGACTCAATGGATTTTTAATCATGATGGTTTAGCTAAGGGAAGGTTTGCATATTATTTGGGAGACACATAATTTGAGCAGGTATTCCTTGGGTATGGAACAATGCTTGGTATAAATGATGAGACTGCAGAGAGCATTATGTCTATGCTTGTGTCTCTTTCGCTTCTTCAGCCCCTGATTTGCCCTCGTCTCCAACGTTGGTTGATGTCTCAACTTCCACGGCGTCCTCTTCCTTGTTTTCTGACGCCTTTGCTTCTTCAGCCTCAGCCTCATCCTGATCTTCATCTTGGTCCTCGTCTTCTTCTCCATCTGCTCCTTCACCGTCCCCACCCTCAGACTCAGCATTCTCACCTCTCAGCTTTCCACCCTTTCTCTTTGGAATCACGCTCAGGAACGCTTGGCCCCAATCGCCGCATTCCAGCCACTTGAGCATAATCTCAACTACATGGTTCGTCGCCAGGACCTGTCGGCTCTGCATCACCATAAACTGGCCAATCGGTAATCTCGCCGTACGAATGCCCTTTTCCCGCGCACGTCTATAGCAAAGGCCCTTTTCGCGATTCTTATCGACCAATCCGCCCACGACATAGCACGTGTTTGGCTCCAAGCGCTCAAGCGTATAAGGGGAGTCAGACGACAGATACACAACGTCCTTGTTCGCCTCGTCCAGGGGAGGCTCCGGCCCAGGAATAGGGAAAGGATCCGTCTCATCACGGGTCCACGCACAAGGCTCATCGAGGCTGCGCTGCAGCGACTCAATCATCTCTCCACCGCTGCCATCAGCGGCACTCATCCGTTCGCGGATCTTGGCCGCACAGCTGATGTAGTCGCCCTCATCGAACCATATGCCCTTCCAGTTCTTATGCTGATCACCCAGCACCTCGTGAAACCGCTTCGCAATTCCCTTGTTAAATCCAGCCACCCAGAGATGCGAACGATATCTCGCCGCCTTGTTGTCAGAGTACGCCCTCGTGACTTGGCTAGACAGGGAAACGCGCTCCTTATCCATCATGTAGTCCTCAAAGTCGCAGTCGACAATGATGCCCACGGGGGCCAGCGTAGAAACCTGCTTCTTCTTCTTCAGCTCCGCGGGATCGACGCCCTGTGCGATGAGGGCGGCGCGCTCATCGCGGACGCGAGTTTTACGCTCGTGGCGCTTCTCCTTGCGGCGCTTGCGGCGGTCGTCTTTGCCGGCGTCCCATTCTTCCTGCTTCCGGAGGCGTTTGAGGGCGTTTTTGGACATGGGCGGTGGGGTTGATGTTGCGGGCTGGTCCGACTTGGTGTCCATTGCTTGTGTTGTTTCGGGCTTGGATGAAGCCTCGACAGGTTCTGATGAACTCATATTTGCAGGAGTGTATGTGTTTTGTTTATAGCTTAGTTAATGAGTTGAGGACACGTTATCCAAAAGTTGCAAGTGTTTTCGAATCTGGTTTTTGAGATATGTCTTCCACTTGCTTTCTCACAACTTTGGTTTTATCGACAATGACAGGATGAAACAAGTGATGAGCGACAACAGTGCGAATTGAACAAGCCTTTGTTGCCGGTTTCGAGCGTCAGTTAGCCAGGCAGCCAATAGCTAAGCCTCCGTTTATGACTGATGCCCGAAGTCTGTCCGAAGTCTCGTGAATCTCTCTCAACCACCCTCTATCATGAACTTTTCCAAGTCTTACACGCCAGCCAGCAAGCTTTTGCACCTCCAAACCTCTTAGTGGGCTGGTGGGGCTTAGAAAGTACTTCCATGCATGTACCTCACAAGCCGGGACTCAGAGAACTTTGTGTCCAATCAGGCCATTGCAATTGCTGACCAATCATCACGTGACGCGCAATTCCCAAAGAACCGGCGCAGCTTCCAAGCATCAGACGTCAAAACAGCTCCTCATCCTCATATTCCTCCTCCCACCACGGCGAGCTACGCACCATCACACGCCATGGCGAAGCCTTACGTGCCCCATGACGTCCTTGACGAGACGGCCAAGACCTCATTAGTCGGCCTGGGAAGCGGCTTCTTCATTGCGGCCGTCCAGAATGCCATGTCGAGGCGCAACGTCGGCGCTTTGAGCGTCTTTACGCGGGGAGCTCCCATTATTGGCATTTGCGGTATGGGTTTTCAGACACCGGAAGAATGCGGTTCCAATTGGGCCGATGGCTTCTGCAGAGGGGGAGAAACCAATTGCGAAAATCGTGCTCTTGGCTGACGATGCTGTTCTCATGTAGCTGCGGGTCCCGGTGCCTATGCTTTCTTCTCCCGAACGATGATGAACCTGCGCGAGAAGGAGGATGCCTGGGCCGCCGCCTTTGGAGGTTTCATGTGCGGCAGTGTTCTCGGACTTCCCTGTAAGAAATTCTTTTCCGAACTATACAGATTGCTCGGCGATGGCGGATGCTGACCTGCCATCTCTCCACAGTCAAGCGTACTCCCGTCATGTTTGCCCTTGGTGCCTTTGTAGGTACCGCTCAGGGTCTTTTCCACGTTATGGGCAACAAATTAGACAGCTTCTACAAGGAGGAGGATGAATTTGAGCGCAAGGAGATTGTCCGACGGACGACCCGTCTGCCCCTTGAGCAGACTATTGCCGAGATTGGCGAGGGCCGAGGTAAGTTGTTTGCCTTGGCAATTGAATCGTTTATGAATTATGCTAACGTCTACCAGGCATTCGTCCTCCTGGATATGAGGAGCGGAGACGAGAGCGTGTTAAGGAGAAGTATGGCTTCGAGGTTAACCCTGTAAGCGCCACGGCTGAGGGCAGCCAATAAAAATGAAAAAGAAACACCAAGAATAAAGCCAGTTGCCAGAGACTGAGGGGAGTCCATGGCAACTTGTATATATAAATGCATCGCATTCCAGTGCGGAAGAGATGCGATGCTAGATAATTCGATCTTTTTTTATTTTGCTTTTGCTGCCATGCCACCTTTGCCATTACCAATTTGTTGGTTTGCGTGTTTTCGCGTCTGGGCTTTTGGTGTGTTGTGAAAAGCTTGAAAAGGTACGTTGTATTGCTCTCTCTATGCGTTTTGCTTTTCTAGTTTCCATGATGAAATCTTTTTCAGAGGTTGTTTATGATATCACTGATTACATTAATCACCATATCTACATTGTCTCGACTGATGGACTCCCCTTTACCGATTTTTCTACTTAATACTGGCTGTCTGTTTAGAATAAAGCACTGACATACCAAAAGCATATCTAGGTATTAAATTGTTCTCATGACAAGCAAACACATTTTGTTAGTGGTACGTTTTACACTCGCCAATTCGTGTTCTTTTGTTTTCCCGTTCTCCATGATGATTACTTTTTTCAGAGGTTGTTTATGATATAACTGATTACATTTATCACCATTTCTACATTGTTTTCCCTGATGGACTCTCCTTTTTCATTCCTTGTTATTTTACATTGGCTACCTGTCAAGGATGCAACGCTGACATACCGAAAGCACAGATTCTAAAGACCTTCAGTGACGAGCAAGCAATTAATCGTTAATGGTACGTCTTTTTGCAATCCTCAATCTATATTCTTTCGTTCTCCCTTTCCATGATGAGTACTTTTCAGAGGTTGTTTATGACATCACTGATTACATCTATCACCATTCTACATTGTTTTCTCTCTGATGGACAGTCCTTCTCCTATCTTCATTACATTGGCTATCATTTAGAGTAGAGACGCTAACATGCTAAAAGCATAGGTTGTAAACCCTCAATTTAAATACATGAAGAACGAAATCGCAATGACAATGGTACGTTTGCTTTATACTCATGCACCTACTTTCTTTCCTCTCTTTACTGCTTTTTCTCCATGATGAAATTTTCTTTCAGAGGTTGTTTATGATATCACCTGATTACATTTATCACCATTCTACATTGTTTTCCCTGATGGACAATCCTTTCATTTTCTTCATTCACATTGGTTATATGTCATGAATCATATGCTGACATGAAAACGCATAGATACTAGATCTTCTTCCATAGACAAGTAAAAATTTCAAGTTGCGTCATGTTCATTTAATGTTGGTGCATCATTGTGCTTCAATCGTATATATGTGCCATGTCCGTCCCTTTGACAGGACCTGTTTTCCCAAATAAATGTCATCAAGTCAAACTCCCGGCACGCTATTAAATGCGACATTATCGCTCTAAATATCTTCAAATTGATGCTTTTTCACCCAGTATTTTGCACTTCTATAGCGCTTTGACCGATTGGAAGAAGGGATTGGCCAGGAGCTTCTCGTCAGCTGCCACCAACTCCTTTAGCTTCGCCACCTGCTCTTCTTTGCTCAACTCTCCGCCCTGCACGGCCTCTTTCCATTCGACGAGGACCTTCTTTAGCATGGCACTACCCTGCTCAACATCCTCGGTACTGTAGCTCACGCCAAGGTCTTCATGCTTGGTAGTAAAATCTTCCAGCTCATCCGCCTTGCGTTTCGCCATGCGGACAACCTTGTCCGGGAACCGCACCAGCTCGGCGACGTGGATGCCGAAACTCTGATCGCAGATACCAGGCTCAACCTTGTAAAGCAGCGTGACCTCACGCTTGGCGTTGACATCGCCGTTGGTGCCGCTGATGTGTGCCGTAACATGCATGTTCTTCACCTGAGGGTACTGATCAGCCAGAGCGGTAAGCTCATGAAAGTGAGTCGCAAACATGGCGAAGCAGCCAATTTCCTTGACGATATGCTCGGAGATGGCCCAAGCAAGACCGAAGCCATCGTATGTTGAGGTACCGCGGCCAAGCTCGTCGATGATGATGAGGGACTCGGCAGTTGCTGATTTAAGAATGTTGGCTGTCTCGAGCATTTCGGCCATAAAGGTCGATACACCCTTGAGCTGGGAATCTGAAGCACCGACTCGGGCAAGGATGGAGTCGAAAATAGTGAGTTCGGCCTCTGAACAAGGAACGAAGGACCCAACTTGCGCCATGAGGGCAATGACACCAGCTTGGCGGATGTAGGTAGATTTACCGCCCATATTAGGCCCAGTGATGATGATGAATGAGGATTGATCGCGGGTAAGCTCAACATCATTGGTGATGAATTGCACATCGTCTTGAAGTTCCATACAGGGGTGGCGAGCACCCAAAAGTTTTGTTTGGCCCTCGCCGCGGGTATGTATCTTGGGTCGGACGTAGGCATCAGGGGCATGAACGGCTGCGTGAGAGAGAGATACGATGACATCTAGATGGGCAAGCACGCCAGCAAGGCGCTCAAGGACTGGGCAATACGAGGACGCTACCTGGACGACCTCATTTACCAGACTGCTCTGAGTGCGGTTATAGTTTTGAGATAGCTGGTCGTATTCACGACGATAGGCTTGCAGCTGCTTTGTTGTAAAGTAGACACCGTTCTTCTGGGTAGAGCATTCGAGATACTTTGACTTGCCACGAATGCAGCCAGCTTCTTGTCTGGTCAGACGCATGCACACGCCGTGCACCTTGTGGTTGGCCTCGAGGAAAATCTTCTTGTCGGCCTCCTGGCCTAAATCGCGTGCGGCACTCTGAAATTCTTGCCTGATATCATGGTCAAGCCGATCGAGCTTCTTGCGGATAACACGCAGGCTATGATCGTACTCGGGCTTGATTATATACTCGTGTCGGTCTAGAGCGTCGAGATCGACCGTTTGTTCAACCATCTCCTGAAGCTTGCCGAGACTATCGGACAGCTCTCGGAGCTTGTTGGTATATGCTTCGTCAAGAGGGTCTTTGTAAGCCTCATCCATGATTCCCTCGAGGGTCCCGATGAAGCCAGGAAGGCGGATGACAACCTGGTAGGCACGGACGACATCCTCGAGATTAGCTTTGCCGCGTTGGAATTTCTTCGACAAGCGGTAGAGGTCGGGAACAGAGCGTAAATGTTCTTCCTGCATGGTCTGGCGAAGCTCAGTATCGGTAAAGAATGCCTCGACAAGCTGCTGTCGCTTCTCGATTTCGATTTTGCTCATCAGCGGCTGCTTGAGCCACTGTGCCAAGAGGCGACTGCCTACAGGAGTCTTGCAGTGGTTGAGCACGCCGTAGATGCTCATTGTCTTTGAACCGTCTCGCAGACCAGGCATGAGATTAAGGGCTTTGAGGGCTGCAGCATCAAGCTTCATGTATTGGGCCAAATCGTGCTGGTACAGCTGATACTGGCCAAAGTTGGAGGGGTCCTGAAGGGCTCCAATGTATTTAATCAGACATGCTGCAGAGCCCATGGCCAACTTAAGGTCTGTCTGCGGCAGCATGGCAACTGATTTTTCATCTTTCAGGAGGCGAGCCAAATCTTGCTCGATATCCTTGATGCCAAAGTCACCCGCGGGACGCTCGGCCAGGGCGACACCGCAGTTGTTGATGACTTGCCTCAGCTTTGCCAACTCGGGATCCCTCTCTTTTTCTTTTTCGTTTTTGTCGTACTGGATGAGGCACTCTCGGATGCCAAGCTGAATAAGGAGAGCCTCGAAATTGGAGTATAGATCGTTGTCGAGGAACTCGCTGACGCCGAGCTCTCGCACGCTGGCATCGGCGAAGCAAACGCCGACAGCGCGCGCCTCGGAAGCCTTTGCGGATATCTTGACGGCCATGATCATGGGTGCCGAGTCAATCTGGCCGCCCAGCTCGTCTTCGACGTCTTGGAGGTTTCCCGGGGACGCCTGCTTGATGCATTTCCAGTTCATCCGACCGCTGGAGCTCTGCCAGATTTCGACCCGCTTGCCCAGTTTGAAGAGTGCCTCGCGGAGGAATTGGCGGAAGACAGTCATGGTCATTGTGACGGAGGGAAGACCGGTGTGGTCATTCTTGCCGAGCTGCCTGACAACAGACGTCGTTTTGTAGACCTGGAAGCATTAGATTAGCGAATGTTGAGGTCGTAAGCGTGGCTGGCATCGTACCGTTTTGGCAATGAACAGGGCATCTTCGCCGTGGGCCGTGTACCAGTCGCCTCGATCGAATATCCGCACGGCATCGGCACCGATATCTGGCAGCGACTTGAAGAAGCGGATGAAGCCGCCCTCGTCATCGAGCTGTCCCTCAAAACGTCAGAATCCGTATTCGCTGCGAGTCTAGCTATGATAAATGCTGGCTGCACGTACCTTCAATTCGGGTCTTGAAGCCATGGTTAGGGAATATGAACAGCGCAATTCAATGCACCCAAAGTTTCCTCAAAAATCCCAAATATTCTCCTTCTAGCTGGATTGAAGGAGACCTAGCATGGAGAAGAGAAAGCAGCTGGTTGGAGAAGCGTGGCCTGCAGAATCTCCTTATCAAGCTGCAGGCGCGTGTTCTTGGAGGGGGAGACGCGTTTTCTGCTGCAATCAATTAAAGCTGGAGCTGGCGTTGACGCGAAAAGCCTAGATTAGATAAGCATCCACGCCGGTGTTGTAGACTTTAGCTCCGAGGATTGGCTATTGCTGTTGCTTTTGAACATGGATAGGTTGTCCAATGTACGGCCAAGTATAAATATTGATGTTTGCTCATACGCAGCTCAAAAACATGGTGTCAATATAAAGGATACTCAATTCGTCGCATTCATAATTCTCGCCCGGTTCCATTGGATATCGGCAACTTCAACATGGATAATCCAGTTGCTGCAAATGTCCTCGGGACACTTGGTGCTGCAAGTCCTTCCTTTTAGTTTTTAATCCATGTTATTCACAATTTTCACATGCGTAATGATGTGTATGGAAAGTAGGCTGATAGTAAATGCTTCATAGGTGTGTTGGTCTGTACAGGTATGAGCTTACCATTGCCTTTTGCAGATACAAGTGTAGCGCACATGGGTCGTTTGCCAACTAAGTGAGAGGCAGCTTATACCGCAAATCATCATCAATTATCGTCGCCACAACACCATTGGCTTGCAGCCCTCAATGATGATGCTGTGGGCGTGGGCAGGTGTTCCCCTGGGGGTGTACAACATCACCAAGAAGTTCAATGTGGCCTTGCGCATCCAGCCTCAGATATTGACATTGCTCAGCCTCATCACTTGGACGCAATGCCGCTATTATGACAAAGTAAGAATATAATACATCTTTTTATTTTCGCTTATTTAGCTATCTCCAAAGCTTGCAGCCGCTAATCCACATGCTAGAAATGGCCCATTTCCCGTTGTCTTCTTGTGGTCATCCCCATCGCTCTCGTCATGGCTGGCATACAAATTGGCCTCATTTTTGCTCTTCGAGCCGCCCACTCTTCGCATCTCACATGGCCAGACACGTTGATGGCAGTGCTCTCGGCTGCTCTTCTTGCCGCTGGCGTCCTCAGACATTATTGGGATATATATGTCCACCGATCGGTCCGTGGGATCTCGTTCATCTTTGTAGGTATCGATGCCGCCGGCGATCTCTTCTCTCTGATCTCGGTGTTTTTCCAACCCAGGCTGGATATACTTGGTATGGTGATTTACGGAACCGAGTTGGCCCTTTGGACGGGCGTGTTCGCTTGCGGGGGATATTTCAACTTGCTCCCATGGATAAAACAAAACCTCAAGCCCTCTTCAGAAAGCGATCTGTCTTCCAACGCTTCTGAGCCACCCGCAGACTCAACCACTCAACCAGTTCATGGCATCTCTCTTCAAAATATGCCGTCATCCACGTCCGTATTTAGGACGCCATCAAGCGAGATTGCTGTTGCGAGGATTAGAGCCGGGTTCCAAGATGTTGAAGATGAGAGGGACGCGGTCTCGTAAATGTGGTTTCGACATTGTAAAAAGTGATTTGTTGGAGCTGAAAAGGGTAACTGAAAAGGGTCGTAATAAAGGAAAGAAGAATGATAAAGCAAGCAAATCGATCGCTGAGAATCGCTGAACACATCAAAAGTTGCCATTTTACAAGAGTTCGCACAGCGCACGCGCCTTGGCCAAGAACAAGAGTAAATCTCGCGCCTCCACGAATTCGAAGCATAAAACGTGCAAGCTCGCCATAAACAGCCACGTACGGATGAACCTAAGAAGAGAATTGAGCGCAGGATTGTTTCCCACCACTTGTTGAAATAACGCGGTCAGCAAACCAGGATCATTCTCGTCCATATGCCGAACCGGAAATACTTCAGCAAGGGCACAGAAAAGCAGTGCGGCGAGCGATGAGTACTGCATAAAGAGAGCGAAATTGCCCACACTGCCTTCCGGGAATTGCTCCAGCGGAGGAAACATTCGGAACGCCGTGGCCGGAGATAGTCCTAGCATGAGGAAAACATTCGTCTCTATGGTGTAGAACATGTAGATGAGATACGAGATGGAATCCATCGTATCAGGAGCGATAGCCGACATGATGGAGCTCAAAGTGTCGACTTGCTGATTGCGGTGCTGGCCCTGATGTAAAGCGAGAGATGCGATCTGCGCTTGGGAATTGTTGACTCGGAAAATCTGTCGATTAAGAACAACGGACATGACAAGCATAAAATGAAGATTTACTGATGCTGCCGTTGGTGTTGATGGAAAATGAATGCAATGTGGCCTTGGAGAGTCTGGATTTGTTTTGCATCAGGTAGGTATTTAAATACTGATTTCTTATATGGAAGGGACGCGCTGGACGAAGCGGCCTTCTTCACCGATCCCAGTGCTCTGTTTGTTTATCTCTTTTATCCAAGAGATACCTGCCATGGTTATATCGCTCTTGCCATGGCAGACAATCCAATTCAAGCAAGTGCTTGGCACGTCTAGCAGAGAAGCAAACTTGCAAGTTGTTATCTAATCTAATTCATATGGTCTATGCTAGATGCGTGATGATGCCACCTCATCTCCGAGACTCACCCATTCGTCACTGCGCACCCACGTCTTCGAGAATCATATGCGCCGCCTTCTCGGCAATGGCATACACCGTCGCCTGGATATGCGCGCTGATTTGCAGCGGCATGACACTCGCGTCCACAACTCGCAGGCGCTGGACGCCGTAAACTTGCAGCCGCTCATTCACGACGCCTCCGCCAATGCCTGCGTCGCCGCCCATGGAGCACGTCCCGACAGCATGCAGCGCCGCGCGGGTGCCGTTCAAGACGAGCTGCTTCAGCTGTTCGTCGTCTTCAAATACGCTGGCCGGCGGGAGAAATGGCTGTTTGACGACGCTGTTGAATGGCGGTGCCAGCATGATGCTGCGTGCAAACCGCGTCGACTGCAGCATCAGCTCTAGATCGACATCGCCAGCTGGGCCATGGTAATAGCCAATCTCAATCACAGGATCCTCCTTTGCAGCCGACTTGGGCTGGACGTGGATCGAGCCGGCAGCGAAAGGCTGCTGCAGAATTTGGGCAAGTATACCGTGCCTGCTATCCTTTCCTCCAAAAGCACCAGCTCCAAGTTTGAAGAAGTACTCGACTAGACCAATGTTGTCGGGGTCTCTGAGGCGCTGCTCCAAAATAGCCTTCTTCGCTGGAGACGGCTCTGCCAAAGCGTGGGCCTGAGAATATATCTTTTCTAGGGCATCCTGCTGTATGGTTGTCGTGAAAGGAACCATGGCATAGGAGCTGGGGATTTCGCCAAGAGGACCGGACTTGTCCCGAGCATACTGTTCACGAACTGCGGCCGCTCTCTCAGCATCGAGTATAAGCTCATCCGGATTGTCAAGTTCTGGGTCGACATCTACGATGAAAATGAGGGCTATTTGGGGTCTGTCAGCTTGGATACTGTCATGAGTAGACCAGTCGCTGGCGTTGAAATGCACGACTGTGTACATACCTTTGTGTTCCTGCAGGTTTTCTCCTACCATGGGACTATCCACTTTGACATCAATCCCAGCTCGCGACAATATCTCGGGATTTCCAACGCCCGAAAGCTCTAATAACTGCGGAGATTTAACGGTTCCAGCGGACAAGATGACTTCGCGAGATGCTGATACGGTATACTCCTGACCATTGTGAGTAAATCGAACTCCAGAGGCCACATATCCGCCATCAGCTTTGCCAAGCACAATCTTTTCAACCAGCGCTTCAGTCAGAATGCAGAGGTTGGAGCCAGCCAACGAGCAATACTCGGTTGCAAAACTTCGAGTTTTTGTGCGCGGGTTGACGCTGGATAGATTTGCCCACAGTCCAGCATTTGAGCCTGAAAAATGAGCTGGGTTTATTTCAACACCCAACGAGTTGAGCCCCTTGAGCCATGGTTGATGGGCCTGCGAGTAGTCTTCGGCATAAGAGATGTGAATGGGTCCCGAAGTGCCAAAGGTATTAATGTCATATCCGATACCAAATTTGTCTTGTGCAGATGAGCTTGGTGGATGGAACGTTTCCGACTTTTTGAAAAAGGGCCTATGGCATCACCAGGAGGTAAATAAATGCAATTCACATCACAGCCATTACTGCGTCTTAGGAAAAGAAACACTTACAGCAAGTCATCCCACCCCCATCCAGCATTGCCTAGTTGCGCCCAAGCATCGTAGTCCGCTCTGCCTGCTCTGGTCCAGCCCATATAGTTGATGGCGCTGGATCCGCCAAGTGCCTTGCCCCGAGGCCAGTTGTCTTTCACGCCTCCTTCAGTGCCTGGTGGCGTAGTTTCAAACTTCCAATCAATGTCGGTTTGCAAGGCCCTTCCAAAGAAGCCGGGAATCTCAACCTCATCGCGCCCATTTGCGACTCCTCCAGCCTCAAGCACTCCAACGGTGAATTTGCCATCCTGAGCGAGACGAGATGCAACGGCAAGACCGGCGGTTCCACCACCAATGACGATGAAATCGAAGGCTTGGCGGGTGAAGTCGTCTATGGAAACTGTTTGCATGTTGGACGTTGAGGCGCTGATGAGAGATGCTACGAGAGATTAATTCCACAAGAGGTTCACAATGTCATGCCATCTGGCGCATCATCTTGACAGAACCCTAGTCTTTTATATCTTTTATCCCGGTATCAGCTGCATAGCTAGACAAGCTCGGAAAGGCGCATCTCGCGGTAAGACGATGACCCCGCCTCCCGTTGCGGAAGCGGGGAAAGCAAATACAGCATTATCCTCAATTGTATAAGAAATAGATTTAGTAGGCATAGTATTAGTATGGCCTATCGCTGAGAATGGAATTACATACAGAAACTATGCATTTCAAGTTCCCACATGTCTGACAAAGGCCGACTTAAAATCTGACCCAGCTCCAAACTAGACGTTGGATTGCCTTTTAGCAACTTGTCGGACTCCGATAGTTTGTTAGTTTAAAATCAAATTCCCTATTATGGATAGCTGGGCATTTACCCCTTTCAAACGCATTAGCCCTCTACCCTGCATCACAAGTGTAGATAGAAGCTGTTGCTACATCGAAATGTAGCTGTCACAAGCTACATCTCCATTGATGTTGTAAGACTTGGGTAAATAAAGGAATGGTAAATGTGTTATAAGAACATTTCGCCTCATGTGTACTTTGTTGGTTGTCTCTTGGAACGCAGATACCCGATCGAGACATTCCAGCCTGTTCAAGAGCATCGGGCATCAACCTCCAATAATGACATCATGGACCGACGCCTTAAACTCACTCCTCTTCACATGTTCATTCCATATATTCACTCAAAATGAAGATGAAATCCATCTTTTAAATTGTTGACTGCATTTTTTTTTTTTTTTTTTAATTCTTCTTAAGAAAATATACTCTTACAATGGCCAAACCGCGAGTGATATATTGGTTCCGGACTGATCTCCGTCTTCACGACTCGCCCGCTCTCCAAGCAGCTTTGGATCTCGAGCCCGAGGTTCTCTGGCCGATTTTCACGTGGGATCCTCATTATGTGTATAAGGCGAGAGGAGGAGTGAATAGGTGGCAGTTTTTGTATGAGAACCTCTCTCCCCCCCCGGGCAAAGTCGAGCTTGGATACCAGAATCAAGTAGATACTAATTCAATGAAATCTACAGGCTAGACTGTCAAAATGACCTTTCAGACTCCATCACAAAACTAAACAAAAACTCCAAACTATTCGTCCTGCGAGAAGGCCCGCAGACTCTCTTCCCCAAGCTCTTCAAGGCCTGGAAACCCACGCATCTCGTCTTCGAAAAGGACACGGACGCATATGGCCGCTCTCGAGACGAGGCCGTCGCAAAGGCGGCCCAAGAGGCCGGCGTCAAGGTCATTATCCGATCAGGCAGAACGCTCTGGGACAGCGATGGCATCGTTGAGAAGCACGGCGGTAAGCCCACAATGTCAATCGCTCAGCTCCAGGCTGCGGGGAAGAAGATTGGGCCTGTTGCGAAGCCGCTGCCTGCTCCTGAGAGGTTTCCTGATCCGGGCGATATGCCTGTGGATTTCGAACAGCATGTTCCGGATAAACATCCAGATTTCAACGCGGGGTATAGATCGGAAAAGGATACGGGATACAACGCCATTGCAGGCCCCAACGGCGACTTCGCAATCGAGACGTTGGAAGAGCTCGGCTTCGCTCCCGCCACGACGCCCCATCGCGGCGGCGAATCCATTGCCCTCAAAACCCTCGACGGACTCATCAAAAACAAGAGATACACCGCAACATTCGAAAAGCCCAAGACAAGCCCAGCCCAGTTCGAGCCGCAGTCCACCACGCTCCTCTCCCCCCTTCTTCCACTTCGGCGCCCTCTCCGTCCGCCTCTTCTACTGGCGCGTCCACGAAGTCGTCGAATCATACGGCAAAGGCGCATCAACGCCGCCAGCGAGTCTCATCGGCCAAGTCCTCTTCCGCGACATGTACTTTGCCGCCCAAGCAGCCCTCGGCCAGTCCTTTGCGCAGACAGCCACAAACGCTTACTGCCGCTTCATTCCGTGGCATCTGCCCTCCAAGCGGGATCCAGAAACGGGCTTTACCACGGGAGACTACCACATCGACAAGCCAGAAGCCGAGGAATGGTTCCAGAGATGGAAAGCCGGCGTCACGGGCTTCCCCTGGATCGACGCCCTGATGCGCCAGCTCAAGCAAGAGGGCTGGATCCATCATCTCGGGAGACACAGCCTCGCCTGCTTCCTCACCCGCGGCGGCTGCTACGTCGACTGGGAGCGCGGCGCCGAAGTCTTTGAGGAATTGCTCATCGATCACGAGCCGGCCTGCAACATTGGCAACTGGCAGTGGCTCGCTTGCGTCGCCTTTTTCGCGCAGTACTATCGCTGCTATAGCCCCGTATCATTTGGCCAGAAGTGGGATAAGAATGGCGACTTTATCCGCCGTTGGGTCCCAGAGCTCAAAAAGGTAAAGGCAAAATACATCTACGAGCCGTGGAAAATGCCCCTCGTGGACCAGAAGCAGGCCGGCGTAAGAGTAACTGGCGGCGGTCTTTCAGAGCGCCAAGAGGGATCGTACCCCAAGCCCATGTTTGACTTTGATGAGCGACGAAGCATCTGTTTGTCGGCTATGAAGAATGCCTATGCGGTGGGTTTGCACGGTAATGATGAAAAGGTTTTGGACGGAAGCTGGCGGTCACTGTTTCCATCCCCCGATGAGGCTGAGGTCATGGGTGAGTATGAAAGTGATTATGGGGAGACCGCAGATATTGGAGATGAGGAAGAAGACCAAGAAGAGTTGAATGGAGACTCTGCAGGGATCAAGCGTGCGGCGAGAAAAAACAGTGCAGATGCCAAGACAAAGAAGCAGAAAACATAAGGGTAGCTTGACGAATGAAAGGATAATAAATAATAATTCTCCTTAAAAAAGATCTTCATAGGATTCAAAGGCGTTACATGTTCAAACACGAGCAATTCTCTATAGGACATATGCCAAGCTGGACCAACTTCTTGATTACCATTAACAGTCTTTAAAAACTAGATTAATTATCATCTTCCAAGATCGCCAAAACCAGTTCCTTGTTATTTCGTACCAGGTATGAAAACAGTATGCGTCTCCCTCAAAATCTTCAGTGCAAGGTGGAATTTGTCCCATTAAGTGGCAACACTCCGATATGTCGAACAGGCATCTGCATTATATCCCAGTGATCGGAGATGTTGGGGTTGCCATAAGGCCGCAAAGCGGCGAAGCGGAACCTATGTATTGACAAGATTAGCGTGTCTGGAAACTAAATGGTAGATATGCTTGGATCCTGAGCCTCACGTATAATTGCCTGGCGCAATATGGCTTCCGTTTGCCAGCTTGCCAAACCACCAATGTTTGGCATAGCCCCGAGGGACTCTCAGTTGCGGAAATGATATCGTGTCGTCCTTGTTCATACGGTTTGGGTCGAAATACCAAAAGGTATCAGCATCTTTCATTGTAGCTGCAGAGCCTATATAGCCGAATTTCCCGACAATGGGGGGATATTGCCAGCGGTTCTCTGTCCAATATGTATCGAAGATCTGCAGCATAGAGCCAAATCAGTCATATGGCCAGACAGATAACAAGGGTAAAGTATGTATACTGACATCCCAGCGGAGATGAACGCACGGGTAATTGAGACGTGCGGATAGCTCAATAAAGTCGAACCGGTTTCTGGTTGGGTTGAAAGACCACCTGTATCATCGCGTTAGATATACTCATTAGAGTACCCATGGCCGTTACTCACGTCCAATTCGCACCCCAATCTGTGATGAAGGGGTCTCCCAAAAACATGGTGTCGAAGGCTTTCTCGGTATCGTAAGCTGCCCCTAAAGCACACAAAGTGTATCAGCTTGTTGTAATACCCAAATCAAGCCAATTTGGGCAGAAAAATGTACCTCCGTAGGGAATGGAGAGGTTTTCGTCATTGTTTCCTCTGACCCAAATCTTTCCGCCGTATAAAGGTAGATAATCATCACTTATACCCTCTGGTGGGCCGAAGATGAACCTCGAAGTTTGTCAGCTACAAAAACGCAAAAGAGGATACTGGGAAATTATTACTCGACCTGCCGCGTCTCTCCAGGAGATAAGATGACATCTTCAGGCAGCACTACTGGTGGCACAATCTGCAACGGCTCGAGCTGATAGACTGTTTTTATCCCGTAATGCGGATCCAGGATTTCTACTCCAGCTTGCGGCTCAAGCTCAAAAGAATATGCAACTGTTTGGTTCCCCGAGTTGGTTATGTCGACGTTCCACTTGGGGCGAAACTGTACGGAATCTGACAGAGAAAATGGTTCAAAGGATAGCTGAGTAACATGATTGATGACTTTGAGAGCGTTGACAAGGCCGGTACCTACTTGAAATGGAGGAGCTCTGAACCGGGAATCAACATGATCAGCAGCCCAGCCAATGCTGATTCCACTGGAAACGATACGGTTTGCTAGCATTTTTGCAAATCCCGGACCATGTAGTTCACGGCCACCGTGCTTGGATATGTACAGCGCCGCAACGCCTGCGATATATGGTGCGGCCATGGATGTCCCGCTCATAGACTCGTAGCTGTTGCCTGGCACCGTGCTAACGATCTCGAATCCTGGAGCGCCAATATCAGGTTTGAGCAGCAACTCATTCGTTGGGCCCCATGAGGTAAATAGAGCGGGAAGAGGCGCTGCGTTGGGATCAGAAGTGCTGATATTTGGATTTCCAGTTACGTTAATGGCAGCCACAGACACGACATTATGGCCGTTGGCGCCGCTGCTTGAATAAAACGGTCCAGTGTTGCCTTCATTCCCGGCTGAAATTGTGACCACAACACCCTTGTCGGCAATTCTGCTGGCAATGAGAGCCCAGGGATCATCAGCAAACCCATCAGGTCTGCCGATACTTGCCGTAATGATGTCGGCCTATCGGGGTGGTTAACTGTGGAACGCACGGCTAGGTGTAAGAAGGCTTACCCCAGCACCATATGCGTCACAAAACGCCTGGATGAGTACATCTTCGTCAGTGTCCCAGGGATTCTAGACAACTTGTTATTAAGATGTTGATTTCGGCAGAGGAAAGCAAGAGGGGTTTACGTCGGCAAAAACTTTGAATGAAAGAACCTGTGCATCAGGAGCAACTCCAACAAGCCTGGGAGCGGGGATGATATTAGCGACAGGAGCAATTAGAAGCATAGTTTGGCGGATTACCATTCGTTTTCCGCTGCAATGATGCCGGCCACATGGGTTCCGTGGCCATGAAAATCCATAGGATCTTGATCTGGCTCCCTTGGAAACTTTTTCTCATTATGCGAGTTCCCTTCAGATTCACATCAGCTCTCGTATCACCCTCATTGTCATCTCGAAGATTCTTACAATTTGTACCAACAAGATCGTAGCCTCCAGCAATTTTGCAGCCTGGGCCAAAACACCCGCCAAGCTATAGATGTATTTAGCACAAGAAGCTAATTCATCGACGCAGAGGTCTACCAACCGCTTCGTGGGTGTAATCGACGCCTGTATCGATAATTGCAACGGTGGCGCCTTTGCCTCGAATACCTTGAGCGTGAAGCTGATCGACGCCGGTCCATTGATGCATTGAATAGTTGTGATATTTGGGTTCAGAAGCAGCCTTTACTCTCTGTATGGCGGATGTCATGGGCACAGTCTTCATTGGCCAGACGTTGGACACACCCCGAAAGTTGCTTAAGGTGTCGACGTTGTCAATTTCAGTCTCGACGACCAATCCTTGAAATACATCACCGCAATCAAACTGTCTATAATAGGTGCTGTTTCTCGATGACGGTGCTGCAAACAGACGAGCCATGTATGGAATGCTCCCCTGAAGAGAAATATCAGTCTGCAAATTTGACCGCAATGAAGTGCCACAGCAGCATAACATACATTTTCGACTTCGATTATGTACCTATTTGTGGCAGCATTGACATTTCCAGTAGGCGTGTCAGTCATTCTATGTTGCTCGGTTTTCAGCGATGCTGTCCCCATCACGAGAGCGGCGAGGCTCCAAAGGCTGAGGGCCCGCATGCTGATTTGTTTCAAATATTCAAGAGGACAATTTGAATGAAAATGGTCTTTGGCACAGTCTCACTGCTCAGATAGTATTTGGATCAAGCTTTGCCGGTAAAGGTAGGTTCAGCTCGGGCAAGAGGAAGCACACAAAGGGAATTGAAGAGGCTCAATCAAAGAACAGTGCACAGTCAAGCAAACTCAAGCCTCATTACAGCAACGAGGAACCGTCGAGAAATGCGAAAGATCAAAAATCATGCCAATGGCGGTTTATTATCACAGTTGCCGGTATCAGCTGTCTATCTGCAGTCAAGAACAAACTTTTCGATACTCGAGACGGCATATTCATCCGACTTGGTCTTTCCCCACGGGTAGCGACATCTGCTCTTTCCTCCATATGATCTTTTCAAGTTGTATATCTCAGAGTTTCACCGGGCAGGTACACACTATCTGCCGGGAAAGATGCCCCTCGGCAGCGCGAGTGCTCCTACCACGGTATCCGCACCTTCCCGCAACGGAGCTCTTGCACATCCGCGATCACCCATAGCGAAGATCCAGAGTGAGAAAGTGCTCACGAGCTCGACCGGCTCTTTGCCGTGCCGGCGGGTCTGATGCGGATATCTGCGGATGTCGGCAAGATGCAGAACATACAGGGAGGCACTTTGTACTTTGCAGTAGAAGCGAGTTGCATCATGTATCACTGCCAGTGTATCTTAGCTCACTTCAGCCGAGTCATGGTCGCACCCGATGCCGCCCAGTATGCATACTCGAGAGAGATCTCCTAGTAGGATAGAAAATAGCTGTGAGTTACATTGCTAGCTGGAGGCAATAAACACCCGCTACCTCATCAGGTTTACGGGCTCATAGCAGCAGTTTCTAGAAGTGTATCATTGCTGATTTTTGCATCCAGGTTGCATTCTGCTAGTTGAAGAGCTGGGGCCACCAAAGAAACAGCACGAGGCTTCGCTTGAACAAGTTTTGGGTCGAAGCTAGCTTCTCCTGAGATGTAAAGGCTGGATATAGCCAAATTTAAGCCTACAAACTACCATTGCTCGGCTGCTCCACACCCGTGCGCCGTCCACAGGAAAAGTGGTGCTTAGGCGCACAATGAGTACAAGTTGGAGGCAGAGGCAGAGGATCGTTGGAAGATCTGTGTGCTCGGGAGCTTCCGATAATGCCAACGGGATCGCTAGACGGCCTCTCGCACCATGTGAGACGCATGAGACAATAGCAGCAAACACGGCCGAGCAGCTTTCGCCTCGTTGTATTTCGCCTCGTACGAGCACAGAGGACTCGCAAATTCATCTACGTGTACTAGAGGTATTCCCTTCTGTCGCTGATTATGAACCATTAGCACTATTACATGATACATCCATTCTAAATCCTGATTGCTTGCAGAGTCCCAGCTCAGCTCCTCCGTGCAGGGGCCCCGTTTCCGTCAAGATCGCGCCTCGCTTCTGGAATCCACGTGGAAAAGAGTGCTAGGCGCAAACATGGTCTGCACCCATGTATTTGATGTCACCAGCGAGCCGTGACTTGTCGGCGCGTCAAAATGGGAGATTGGGCTGGGCTGGGGATCGCAAATCGCAATCATAGGCGAATGCGCGACGGTCTAGGTATTCTCTGATGCCGTCGCCAACAGACCCAGCGTTCTGGCCCAAAGGCGACGGCTAAAGTCGAGACGAAGAATGAATGCAGGGGTTGCCGGACATGCACTACTGTTAGCATTTTAGCTACAGGAACGAGGCGCCCGCCATGCATCTCCAAGGCACTACCGCATGTAGCACGACAGCTATCAGGTACAAGTACCACCGGTATGGTCGTTGGATGGGGCCTGATGCGGTTTGGTTTGGGGACGCGCAGATGCAGGACGAACGAGTGGACAAGACAGGGTTGCCGTCGCAAATACGAGTACGGCCGTATCCTGCTGGGCTGTCGTGCATGCAACGCCGAAGGCTAATTATAGGCAGGCATATATGCCTCCTGTACTGTTTTCATGCAGACAGCAGCAGATGGAGAGAGACTCGCAGGCAGACAGATAGAAGACAGAATCGCTGCGAGTTGGTGTTGCAGATTGCGACCTGCCGCCCAGCAGAAACAGCATGGCGACCATGCAGGTTTCAATCGATAACGGCGGCCAAGACTCCCGTTTTCAACCAGCCAATGTCGCTTATTGGGAGCTTGCGCCGGGGCTGGCCAAGGCAATCCTGCGAAGCCCGGCTTGGGGCCGGCGACCTTTATTGGCGCAGCAGACACACCCACAACGGCTCGACCTGGGTCGCGGCCACTCGGGCCACGAGGAAGCCCCTGCGCTAGAGAGTCCGTATTATGGAGCAGAGTGTTTCATGAAGCCAGGAAGGCGAAGCATTTTTGCAAGCAGAGTTGAGCAGCAGGGAAGAGGAGATGGAGAATAGAGACAAGGAAGAGAATGGGCAGACACGAGATACAGAGAGAGACGGGCATAGCACAGTTTCAGGACATTCAGGCATGGATATCATGGATATGGAGCACCCAGCACCTGAACAATGCCTGTTTGTAAGCACGTCAATTCTGCAGCTGGCCGTCCTCGTCCAAGCGTCTTCGTTTTTCCTTTTTGCCTCCAACCTATTTCTCATCAATCACTCTTCCCGCTGGGTAGTAGTCAATAGTGCTCACGCTAGCACAGTCAGTCTACACAGCCGTTCGAAAAAAGGCTCAGCGTAATCGCAACCTCTAGTCCTGCGCAGCATCAGGAGACGCCTGCATCTGGCAATTCGCCTTTATCCCCTCGATCCCAGCGCCTTACCTGGCATGGAGCTGTAGCCACCCACTACAGGGTGGTAGTGCTCCTCCGTAACCACCTTCTCATAGCGACGTGGGGTCCCCTGCAGCTCAATCAAGCCCTCTGTCAATTAGCGTCCTTAGCGCTGGAGCGCCCCAAGTAGCGATACCTCCCAGGCCACCCAGACCTGCCCGTCCGCTGCTCCCGCGCTGTCGCTCGGCCACAGCAGCCTGCCTGCTGCAAGGTCCAGGTACTTGCAGCGCGTGGCCGCCCCCCTGACCCCGGGCCTTTAGTGGCGTGCCGCCTGCAGCGTTGCCACGAGAGTACCGGTACAAGCCCGCGGTGCAGAGTACGGGCTACCTGGTCCGCCGGTGTCATCTCCGCCAGCGACCCTCGTACCTCATACCTCGTACCTGCTGATCCGTATTGTTGCCCCCGGCCCGCCAACTGACCTTCCACTCTTCTCTCTCGTCTTTACCTTCAACTTGAACTTCTTTTTCTTCCCATCTCTTTTTTCTTCTCTAGTCCTCATCCAGCCAACAGGCCCCTGTAGCTGCAGCTCCCCAACCTCTTGTCACTCTTTTCTTCTTCGCTTCTCTCAACCTATTCAACGGTACTAATACAGACGGAAAACCCCAAAAGTCCCCTGCCAACGTACCTCTTCTTTCCTTTGCATCCTTCTTCAAGACCGCTTCTACTTCGACCATTGCCTGATTCTCCTCTACCGTGACCTATACTTGATACACACGCGGCTCTTGTTACTGCAAATACCCACACGAACACACTCAGGGGACATCTACTCGATCCGAACTTCAACACCTTTGTCTTACACCACCTGAAACGAGCAGCAAGAACCTCGAAATACGAACGATTCCCGCCTCAGACTCTCTTCTAGTCTTCTCTCAGCTTCAACCTTACTTCCGTCGCAAACATGGGCCAGAGTCTCTTCGACCGCATCCAGGCTAAGCTGGAGCTCTTCCGCCTTGAGAAACGCTACACCCGTCGCCGCAACCGTCGCTCAACCTTCGTCTCCAATGCCGTCTATGTGGACGGCGAGTACGTCTACCAAACTCCCAACAGCACCGGCTCCTCCTCAGAGTCCAACGCATCCCGCAGCGACGCCCTACACGGCGACCGCGCATCGCCCACTCCCAGATTTCCCCTGCCCTCCATGTCGACTGAACCCACGACTCCTACCATGGAGACACTGCCTGAGCGCAAGAAGTTGAACCGCTTCAGCTCAATGCCTGGCTTTGGATCACGATCAGAGGAGCAGAGAACAGTTCAGCGCCGAACCAGCATGATCCGATAAAGTGTTTCCAAGTCAACAGAAACAAGAATCAAATTACATAAAAAAAAAAGACAATCATTTCATTTTGGATGGTGTACGGTTCAAATTACCAGACGACAAGGGCGGAAGATACCATTTGGGAGGCCTTTGGTTACGTTATCCCATGGCAACCCTACGCATACCTAGGATTGTACCGCATGTCGTTTTGACGAATATCACTTGCATATCATCAGAGTATATGTTTTTTATTTCACACTCGTTCTAACATTCTAGAATTACACCCGCTCTGTTCACTGTCTGGATATGAGTTTTGGTGCCCGGACAGATTTCACTGGATACGCTTCATCGCCGGCTTAAAGCATCCTCATACATTTTTCTTACTATTTCTTTATTTCTCTTTATCATACGGAGCTGGGCGCAGAATATGACGTGTCTGCTATGGCGGTTGAGCTGAACATATTTCCTCAATACGGTCTTGTACATAGATGCCAAAAAAATTGATGAAAATTTTTCGAAATCTTTCAACGTATTACCCTTGATACAGTGACGATGCGGCGCTGCCGGAGCTGCATTGCGTACTGCTCGCATGATGACCTATTCCCGCATATAGTAGCATGGTATTATCACAACCCGGCAGTTCCGCACCGCTAGAGGCCCGTATCCGACGTGTAAGTCAAAAGCCGCAATACGGGTATTCGCCCCAGCTGTCCACATCTCGGTGACGGAGAGTCAGGGAAGACACGTATCAGGCATTAACTCAGCGCCCACCAACCAAAAGCCATCCTCTTCTTCACCTCGAAGCTCTTTTCGCCGCCGCGTCATGCGCATTACGTAGGTGTCAACGGCCACTACGGCCACCCACGCACACCAAATGGCATGACAATGTGTGTAGTTGTAGAGAATCTTACCAATCAGTACCAATCAGTTCCCAAATGGGATGATAGCTCCAAATCCAAAAAAGAAAAAAGTTCACCTCTCTTTTGTTTTTCCACATGGAAAGTAATGGCTGTGGCTTGGACTAAGGAAGTATCCGACGTCGCGGCGTGCCGAAGTATTGGGACTTGGCTTAGCGTTCAACGTTTGCGTATTGGGGAGAGCCTTCAAAGGTTTGATGTTTTGGAAAAGAAAAGTGCTGAATGGAACTAGATTAATGACATGTAAGGTAGTTCTGACTACTAGAGGAGGCGAGAATACATGACATGGAATTGGAATCGAACAAGATTGCCCATCCGGGAGCGTTATATGGCATGTGTGGAGATTTTTTAGGTTGTCCGCGTGTCTAGGTCATGAATCGTATCGCCATCACATTGCTCGTTTTCTATTGGTCCTTTGTACTTTGTCCTATATTTTTGGAGTGATCTTCCTTTTTGGTGGGTTTTGAGACTCGATTCACATTTTTTGGGAAAGCTTGCTACTAGAATTGGACAAAATTACTTCGATATCAAGGTATCTTTGAAAAGGGTTTTAACATGTTTGATTTCCCGTTGATTTGCTAACATGCAAACGAAAAAAATGATGTGGCGAATTGAGTTGTTTTCTTGTGCATGTCTGGGTGAGGCGTCTTGCGTTTTTTTTTTTGCTCTACCAGTGGATTTGACAGGTCTCGATGGCCGCGATATCCGGGATGATGGAAAGTAGAGGTACTTTGAGCTGCGGGAACAGATGAATCGTTTAGGTGAGCTATCTATTCTGCGATTCGATGTGGACATGACGTCGGTAGTTACTGGCTAGTCATGTATTGAGATCTTGCTGTTTGAGGCAGTTGGTAGCGTGTCATTGGGTCTAGTTGATGCGGTCTATAAGCAGTTTCAACTTCATGCCTAGGTACCTATTATAAGGTTGATGCGAGTAATACGCACGTCCATGTTATCTAAACTGCGCATTAAGAACAATTGGTATTCAACAAGCTAGGATTTAATATAGTTCGCCTGTAAAATCAAGCACGTAAATAAAACAAAGTGGCCGCAAAAATCACTTGCCCATTCGAAGCTCAGCTTCACAGCATATAATAGCAAACCCAGTCTAAAATCTATAATTACATCTTACATAACAAAAACCAGCGTTAGAATATCAATAAAAGAGACGTCACAATATTGATCAACAAGAAAGAGAACAAAGGCTTGGCATGGGCAGCAAGCACAATGGACGCAGCGCAAGATAGATCAGGCTGCATGGCACTCATAGCAGAAAATCCATTTGATGATGCTCGCTGTTAAATGCGCTTCCAAGCCAATCAGCAAAACAGCAGCTATATAAACGTGCTGTTGATCCTCATATTGCTTTGACACCAACTCCCAACGCCCGTATTATGCGTTTCGCAGACGTATATGGCAAATCGCCTTTCCGGTATCCAAGTGCAATAGTAACACATGCACACCAACTCTATAAAAAAAAACGCCGCCCATGACTTTATGTGGCTTTATGCCTTTGCCACCAACCCATCGTATGCCCGGTCTACAGTTCGGCCGCCCAGGCCTGGAATCGTTCGCAGTTGAGACAGCGTCTCAATCTCGCCGCCGCCCTCAGTGCTCGCCAGCTCTAGATAGCCTACCAGATCTTGAGCCTTCTTCGCGCCGAATCCTACGAGACCTTGGATCTGAGTTGCGTCTCGTGAGTTGACTACGTCTAGTAGTCGTTGGGTATTAGGTGTATTGTCTTCATCTTCTTCCGTGAGAAGAGTTTTTGGTGCTGCTCTGGCCTTGAGCTTGCTGGCTTTAATCTTTGGCGTAGAAGCCTGGCATTCCTCTTCCTCTTCTCCATCCGCTTCAGCATCATTATCGTCTTCCGAGCTCACAGGCTTGCGTCTCGGCTTGCGGTCTCTTCTTCTTTCCCTCTTTTCAGGAGATGATGCGCCCCCTGAGGCCTCGATACGAGCTCGTAGACGTTCAATCTTTCCCATGAGCTTTGGCTGGTTTGGGAAATATGGAAGAGCCATCTCATAGGCCTTGAGCGCAGCAGCATCATCGCCGCGCTCCCTGTGATGCCTTGCTGCCAGTAGAAGCCGCAGCCCCTCAGATTTGGCATCTTCTCTCCATTCTTCGTTTTCAATCCGCCGCTCCAAAGCTTCCAGCCGTCTCTGAACCGCATCACCGGCCTCCGGCGAAATTTGTGTTCGTCGGAGAGATTCTTCAGCTGCTTCTCTCGCTGCCAGTATCTCGCTAACCTTTCTCTCCACCATGGCCTCAATCTCAGCTGCCGTTACAGTGACAGTTTGCTGTGAAGGTGAAGGTTGCGACGGTTCTGAAGGTTGCGAGGACAGTGAGGGCCGCGAGGTTTGAGTCACTTGTCGTTGAGGGGTTTGATGAACAATTGGCCGAGCAAGCTTGCTGGGCCGAGAGGTTGAGTCTTGGTCGGAAGGCCGCTTCAGCGATGAACGACGGGTCTGGGAAGAGGAGCGAGTCGTACCAGAGGTCGCACCAGAGGTCGCACCAGAGATCGCACCAGAGCTGGCTCTAGGACCCGAGCTGGTTCTAGGGCGCGCAATTCCCGAAGGCTTTGCCTTGTCTGTATAGACGCTAAATGCCTTGACGGGCTTGGCTGCTTCTGCTGGTTTGTCTGCCGTTTTTCCGCTGCTAACATTGTGAGTGTTGATCGCATTGGCCAAATTTTTCAATGGCTGTCGCTGGTTAGTTGTAGCAGAGTTCGTCCTAGGAACCTGCTTGAAAACGACCTCATTCTCAATCTCGCGGACCTCGATGCGCTTGGCTCGAGAGCTCACGTTTAAGCTGCTGAGAGTATCCAAGTGATAATTTCGCAGCGGCGATAAGTTTAGGATCATGACTGTGATGCCGTTATTCTGACCCAATGACAGAATTCTGGTCATTTTGGACTCGCGATACGGTATTCTCTTGGCTCCTTGTGAGATGGCATCAATGCACTGGCTGAGAACAAACAAGCTCTTGTTGATGGCCGCTGATTCCACCATTCGCTCCTTGTCGTTATCGGTTCTGCGATTGTCTTCCGAACCAGCCAAGTCAATGGCGGATGCCGTGCTTTCGCGAACCATGTTACCGGTTGTTTGCGTCAACTTGACCCGTAAGATGGCGTGACTTCGACTGCTGAGGGCGTTTAGCTTGGTGGCGGCTGTTACGCGGTGGTTGTTCGCCTCGATATATAGCTTTTCAAAGTCTTTAAGATCTTCGCAGGCTCGCTCTGTCAAGCCCACGACGACAGTCTTGCCGTTGGCCTCTGCACGGAGAGGCAATCCTGTTGGTGTCCGTTTCTCAGGGGGGTTCCAGCAGGTCATAGACCTTGTCGTTGTAGATTTCGTAGTATGATAGAGCCACCTCCACCACCGTCTCTCCTTCTGACTCCTTCATAATCTTCTTTCCTCTGCGGAACACGCCACTCAGCAAGCGGGGAATGACGCCTCGCTCGGCCAGCTTCATCCCTCCTCGCATCGTATGCGTCTTCCCCGTACCCGTAACTCCATACGCGAAGATGGTGACATCAACACCCTGGAACAGCGATTTGAGATGCGGTGCCACTGCTCAGGTTAACATGGATAGTCCAGCAAGACGCAAGACGCAAGACGCGTTTAGGAGCAACTCCCACCTTCTGAAGTAAACAGAGTCTCTTGCGACGTCTCCTGGTCATAGACGCCATTGAACGTAAACGAAAACTCCTCGCTCTCGTTGCGCGGGTTCGGGATCTTGACAACCGTCGGCGGCTTCTCGGGGTCGACGCTGTCGGTTCGAACGATGATGTCCTTGTCCAGCTCCTTGGGCAGGAGAGGCCGCAGCCTGGCGACGACGCGGACCGACATTGGCGGCCGATTGAGTCTGGGGCCGAGGACGAGACAGCAGGCAGCAACCGCCGGGACACGAAAGAGCCGGTGATGATATCGAGGCTCCTAATCCTGCTTAGTGAGCATTTGTGGCATGTGGAATGTGAGATTAATTAGCATCGAGATTGACCGAGTTTTCAGCTGGTACATCCGCAATACGGGGTAAAGCGTTACATAACGAGGTACCCGGCAAGCTATTTCCAGCTGCGTTGCCGCGGCAACCACGCGCGAAGCCATGCTGGGCCTAGTCCCTGTCCAGCGCTGGGTCCGGGAAAGACCGCCAGGCATTGCGAGAATTGCCGGGATTTTAGCGCCTCGACGGACTTCGCAGAAGCTCGACGTCAAGTTTTCGAGAAGCTCCCAAGAGCTCGACAATCGGCGCAATGAGGGGCCCTTCGCCGCTGCTACGGACGGCGCGCGCATTGCGCAGCCAGAATCCGGTGCAATACGTGTGTTGCCAGTGCCGAGGCATCCAGATCAGCGCAACGCCCAGCACTGAGTCGCCGAGAACTGGTGGGGGAGATGCATTTGGCGCAGTGGAAAATCTGCGAGACTCGGCCGGTATAGCGCCACTTCTGCGAGAAGCTGTTTTTGCATATGGTGACGCCTGAACTGACAGCTTGTGATTAACAGATGCCCGATTCGAAGTCATTGGCTCGCCATATTCGTTGCTCTCAGTTTCTCTCTCGGCTTCACAGAGACTATATACACGACGTGGGACGCTGGTCGCAGTGGCGGGGAATCCAGACAATGTAAGAGCGCTGATAGGCGGCCGCACATACGGAACTGGCATCATTGACAAGTTGATGTTTTATAGGCACAATCGACACTGTCGCTGCTAAATCCTCTCTCCCGAGCTCCATTCGGAGTCCCCTTCATCTACCAGCGCATCTCTGCTACTTCGCCAATCACGGCCTTGATCTCTACCAAAAACCCCAATACCACATTTTCGATTCTACACCTCGATGGAACGACCGACTGGATGGTGACTCAGCGCAATGCTCTGCTGGCTTGGACTGGCCACACCCTTTCCCTCTCATCACGGATTCAAAGGAGACTTTCGGTGGCGCATTGGGGAAGCACATTCGTGACTGGACGTGGCCTGGCGGCTCTATCGGCGCCTGGGCAGATCTACCAACTACATCTATCTGAAGGCGAGGAGTTTGTCGCCCATCCTGGTAGCGTGGTCGCATACTCTGTAACAAAGCAGCAGCCTTTGCCTTTTAGATTCAAGAGCGCCAGTCTCCGATTCCAGATTCCATCTCTGACGTCTTGGATTCCCGAAACGGAATTCATGAAGAAAGCGCGCGGATCAGAAGCCTACAAGTTCCTCGCCCGTGTTTTCTACAGCCTTCGGACCATGACCCGTCGGACAATCTGGGGTGACCGTTTGTTCTTGCACTTCAAAGGGCCTAGCACCATTCTAATGTCAAGCCGGGGCGTGCGCGTCGTCGATACCCTTTCAAACGAGCAGGTCAATGAAATTGCCGATGCCCAGGCTGGTACATTGGCTTCCGCGCTTGAGCTGTCCGATAAGCCTCAAAGCGCGCAGACTACAAAAGAGGACGTTGTCGAATCCGGAATCAAGGTAAAACAGACAAAGGAGGATGGAAAAGTAACATTTGTGGATAAAAAAGACCTGAAAGAGTTTGTCTAAAAAAAGGAATCAACTTGGGAGACAAAAGAATCGGACGGCGGATAGAACTATTGCTTGCGGAACAAGCTTGTATGTTGTTGTATATTACGAAAGTCACCTCGGTGATTCAGCTATGGTGTCGAGTCACTTTGTTTGCAACACGGAAGATTTGATATATCTAACCTACATTTGGAGCTACGGTGATGGTGTGGTTTGCTGCTGCTGCCAGTTGGAATGTGATCAATGCGACTCTTGTGCCTGCGCGCAGACCAATGCTCGGATCTCGTAGCGGTTGCTCTGAGCGCGAAAGCCACGCGCCAAATTGTGGGTGAGTGAAGAAAGTTCTGAGAATGCCCTGTTCGTTTTTGGGGGAGTGCTGTCTTGAACGAGGCGCCCAGAAGCAGGGGGGTCAGGATGGTGCCATCTTGATGGTTAGAGATGTCTGTTTGGCAGCGGGATGGGTGCTTATTGCAAATCCTTGAAGAACTTGCTTTCATCGCGTATGCTATTCGCTGACAAACCAGGCTACCTTTACACTCTTTGTTTTGCTTTGATCTCGCCAGACTTTTGCTCGTCTAACACTTCAGACGATCTATCCTTTGGCACTACCACAGGCGAACCATCTTTCATGACCGGGCCTCTTTCACGACCGGACCTCTTTCACGACTGGGCGACTGTTCCTGACCAGACGCGGGGTAAAGGCATTGTAGACACTTCAGACTAATATCAAAGCGGCAGCCTAGGGCAATTGTTTGCTTTAAGCGCGGCCAACACACGCTTTCTGTTCTCGCCACACCGTTGGAACATGTACTTGGACGTGGGAAAAGGAGAAGAATGAAATCCCCAAAGAGAGGAATCCCGAAGAGAGAAAGAAGATGACAATGAAGGGAACAATTGAACGGCTGGATGCTGTTGTACCCACGCTGTATTGTGTTTGTTTTGTTTCCTCCGATGTGAAAGAATGCCATGGATTTCAAGACGGATATCCACGTCGAGTGACAGACACCAATCCCAAGTATCTTGGCCAAGGCACACCGCACCTGGATATCACAGGTCTGTTCCCCTTTGCATCGAGATCCGCACACAATGGCATGCATAACTGCAAATGCCTCTTTGAAGCTCGTGCTCCGTTCAGTCTGCATGTATTCTGTGCCTTGACTGTTCTGTAAAGGGCCCAGGTCCCATCTCATGTTCCGCCCCCCCTGGGAAAGTTGACCTTTTACTTCTGATGTCTCTCTTTCCTTTTTTCTTTTCCATGTTATATCCAAAATTGATCAACAAATATTGTTATTATTGGAATTTTTATGATGCGCTCTGCCTCTTTCTCTTCTGCTGTCACAGCTGTGGCTGATGATGATTGGCGAGTGGACGAAGAAATCGACTTTAAACTACATTTCAAGATTGAAGAACTTGATGGCATAGAGAAACTTTCACGTCGTGGGTCTGACTTGGAGTCAAACTACAAACTTGCCGGGGTGGAAGATGCATTGGACTCGTATCCGGATGGCGGGCTGGAGGCCTGGCTGGTTGTGCTTGGTGGATGGTGTGCCCTGGTGTGCACTTTTGGACTCATCAACTCGGTTGGGGTGTTTGAGCAGTATTACGTATCCGGGCCTCTGAAGGAGTATAATCAGTCGACTGTGAGTTGGATTATATCGGCGCTGGTGTTTTTGCAAATCTTTTGCGGATCAATAGTAAGTAAAGCTCCTTGATCTCAAAAAGACAACAAGAGAAGAAATAAATGTGTTTATAAGATGGATACTAATGCTATTGCTATAGTTTGGTCTCATGTTCGACAACTACGGGCCGCGATGGCTCTTGTGGGGAGGCTCCGTCACCTTCATCTTCGGCCTCATGATGCTCTCCTTCTCCACAGAGTACTACCAGATATTTCTCTCCCAGGGCATCGTTTCCGCCATCGGCTCCGCCGCCGTATTCCACGCGGCCATGTCCTCCATTGCCAGCTGGTTCCAGAAGAACCGCGCCGCTGCTTATGGCGTCCTGGTCACGGGCTCATCTTTCGGCGGGCTGTTCTGGCCCCTTATGATGGACAAGCTGATTGCAGAGATTGGCTTCCCCTGGATGATGCGAGTAATGTCACTCATATTCATGTTTCTACTTGCCTTTGCGTGCTTGATGATCAAGACGAGGTTGCCACCGAAGCCGCGCCGATTTGTCGTCAAGGAGTACTTGGACAACCTCAAGGATATCCGGTTGGCAGTTACTTCCGTGGCTGCGTTTTTCTTCATGCTGGGCATGTTTTTACCTTTCAACTACGTCCTCCTCCAGGCTGAGAAGGCTGGCTTCTCCCCGACTTTGATTCCGTATCTACTGCCCATACTCAACACCGTGAGCATCTTTGGGCGACTTCTTTCCGGTGTGGCTGCCGACAAGGTTGGTAGATTCAACATGATGGCATCACTCACGTTTTTTTCCGCCCTTGTCTGCCTTGTGGTCTGGATACCCATCAAAAGCGTCGCCGGCATTATCTTCTTCGTTTCTATATTCGGCTTTGCTTCAGGGGGGGTTCATCGGCATTTGCACAGCCCTTGTCGCGCAGATATCCGACATTAGCCAGATAGGCACTCGAGTCGGCACACTTTTTGCAATAGAGTCGGTTGGAGCACTGATAGGGAGCCCTATCGGCGGTGCGATAGTGGTGGCCCAGCATGGCGACTATTTGGGTTTGCAGCTTTTCTGTGGCTGCTCTATGATGATGGGGAGTATATTGTTTGTCTGGGCCAGGTATATACAAGTTGGGTTCATGTTTACGAAGGTGTAATATTAGTACATATACGAGGCGTTCGGGTATGGTTTCTTTGCGGCGAAATTAGCGAGGATGGATGATGCTTGAGCATTCTGCTTGGGACTGTACGATTATGTTTGATGAAGGACATGGCTTGGTCGATGACTATAGGAGCCATTTTATATTTATTATGACGCGTCTTGTACGCAGTGAGGTATCCATAGTACACCTATAGACCTATATATACATACATGCTACCATTTTGGAAGTCTACCTTGCAAATACACATTCACGTCGATGAGGTGTAATGCTGTGCGGTACTTACTGTACAAGTTTCAGCACAAAACTATATAAAACCTCCTTGTACAATTCAAGTGACTGGTTTGTAAAACTTTATGTTCGTGTCATGATAAGTCTCTTTTGTAAAGGCAGTTTCCAACGGCCCCGGACGCCACGATACAGATGCCGCCCTATTTGCCCGCCTCAACGTGTATTTAGAAGTTTATATACGGGCCACCGACTTTTCTAGAACTTTGACAGGACCCATTGGCGAATCCTATACGAGGTCGAATTCCGAGATATAAAAACGCAGTTTGGCCAAAAATTCTGCTGCTCCTCTGACATTCAGAATTCGCTCATCCACTTACACATACGATCGATCGAGCCGAGTCTCAATCTGATACTGTCACGAGCCTGCAAAGTCTGTAAGATGTTTGAACAAGCCTTCCAAATTATATCCAGCGGTGCCGTCACAGACAACGGCGCCGTCACTCCGGAGCAGCTCAGCATAGCGGCAGCTCTGATTCCCCTCCTGGCATTCCCTCTTCTCCCGCCCCTGCACTCTCACAAAGTGGTCTTTTGGTCGTCTCTTCTAAACTTGGTGTCCTACACGTTCAACTACGCACTATGGATCCACGGGGCCCCCTACATCCATTTGCCCTACTTTGCGGTCTGCATGACCGTTCTATCCTTGATGCTTGGGTGGTGGATCGTATTCGGAGAGAAGCCCTACACGGAATGGGAAAAGGATGAAGTATCGTGGAGTGGCTACGTCGCTTGTGGCCTTGCTTCATTGAAATTTGCTACGCTCGGCGGCTACTTGATTCCCTTTGACAATCTCTTTGTATGGAGGAACACGGCTCTGCTTCTGCTGTGGTGTACCCTTGTCGTTTTGGCTGTGGTTGGAATATTTGCAACATTCCGAAAACCATTCTCGACATTCTTTTTCCAGTTTACGACTCGTCGAGTGCCGGTGCTGTTTTGGCTCGACCGATTTGCCATTCAAACCCACGCAGACATCGAGGCCGGGGGCTACACTGCAGTGAACAGCCAGAGCTATTCAGACGACGATGTGCTGGCGGTCTTTACCGGCGTCACGATGGACGACACCGACAACGATGCCGATGATGAAGCCGGCGATACGACCGATCAAGAAGCCAGAGAAGACGAAATACCAGATGCCCGGCACCGTGCCGAACAAGACGAAGAAGAGAGCCCTGAAGGGCAATACTTTGGACGGTACTTTGTGCCATATCCTGGGTTCGAATCACGCTTTGAGCAGCGCTTTACACCAGACCCCAGCCAACAGTTCAAACGACACTTTGAGCCGCAGTCTGGACAGCGCTCTGAGCGGGAAGCCGGGCAACACGGCCAAGCTGGCGGCATCACAGGCAAAACAGTGGATGAAAGATGCACGCTTTGGGGCATCGCCGCCATGGGATTTGTGTGTGCCTCTGTGCCGGTGCTGTTGGCTCTGCAGTACATTGCCCTGAACTAGAGCCGCTGGGATGTGCTTTTTGCGTGCTACAGGCGATGCAAGCCGAACTGGTTTGTTTCTTGTCTATACCGACTTGAATGCTGGAACTCTTCCTATTCGCCAGCCACGCCTTCTTTTACACTTGTGTAGTATGCTTGTTGTTCTCGGCCACTAGCCATTGGCTGCCGTAATCCGGGCCACCATGGGATTGGCGCAACTGCGTGGTGAAACATGGCGTTTCTGGCTGCGACAAACCGCCCGCGCCACATTGTGTGAAACCCGCCTGTAAGCTGGATCCGTTCTGGTGGAGCAGCCGCACGTCGACGACATCTTACGGCGGAAAGAGGAAAGAGGGGTCCATCAGATCGAGTTCAACAGTTGAAAGATGATGCCGCTTTGGGCTGCTTTGCTGGCGCTGTTGAGTCTCTGATGCTTGGCTTCTGCTTCGACTAAACAGAATTGTCAACATCTCCAGCTGCATCTGCCTCGTTCCACTAAAGGGGCCTAAACCACATCATGTATCCATCCGAGGGGTCCAACCCGCCATACACCGCCGCATCTCTGACAGGAATCGACAGGACCCGGCGATCCAATTGTCGGTTCCGCATCTGAGACTGTGTTCCCCGTGCGTCCCAGCTCGCGGACTCTATAGGCTGCCACATTCGCCCACATACGTGGCAGCGTGATATTGGGGCTGTGCTGGTGTCTGGCCAAGCCCATCAGCCACGCTCAGCGCAGGGGGGAGTGGAGATGGCATCGAGCTGGAGGCCGTGGCTAGTTTGCATGTGCTTCGTATAACGTCGAGTCTATAAAGCGTGCCGCCGTCCCCGTCCCACAGGACTCAAGCTCCAGCTTCTGCTCTGCTCTGCTCAGACTAGACACTCCAGCTTCTGCACCAATCCTCTCTCTCGTACGAATCCCAACACCGACGCAACCATGAGCGGCTACTACAACGAAGACAACAAGTACCCGCCCCAGGAGGGCTACCACCACCAGCAGCAGGGCGGCTCCGCCAACTCCTACTACGAGCAGGGCAACAACGACCAGTACCGCACACAATACCAGCAGCCCCCGCCGCCGTACGGACAGGAGGGCCAGCACGGCCACGGCCAGCCGAGCTTTGGCGAGCAGAGCTATGCTCAGCAAGGCTATGGCCAACAGAGCTACGGCCAGCAGGGCTACGGCCAGCAGGGCTTTGGCGGCGAGCCCCAGGACGGCGAGCGAGGCATGATGGGCGCCCTGGCCGGCGGTGCTGCCGGAGCCTTTGGCGGCGCCAAGTTCGGCGGCCAGGCCACCGGCCACTCCAAGACCAGCGGCGTCGTCGGCGCCATCGTCGGGGCCATTGCCGGCTCGAAGCTGCAGGACGGCGTCTCCGACTGGCGGCACGAGCGAAAGGACGAGAAGCAGGACGCCGAGCGCTGGGAGGCCGAGCAGCGGCGGAGACGCGAGGAGGAGCACCGCGAGGAGCGCTACGAGGAGCGCAGACACCGCAGCCGGTCCCGAAGCCGATCCCGCAGCCACTCTCGCCGGCGTCGCTCGCACAGCTCCAGCAGCAGCTCCAGCCGCTCGTCACACCACCGCCGCCGCTCGGGCTCCCGGTCTCGCGGCCACACCATCACGGTCCAGCAGGGAGAGACGCTGCGAGGCATTGCCGCCCGCTATGGAACGTCGTATGAGGAGATTGCGAGGCACAACGGCATTGATAACCCGGATATGATTTACCCTGGCCAGGTCCTGAGGGTGCCTGGACGGTATTAGAGCTTGTGTGCTGCTGCTCTAGTTTAGCATGATGGATGCGTTTTTGATGATTGTAATGACGGTGGATGATTATCTGCCACTTGGATGAAAGGACCTTGGAGACCAAGTAACTGCGCCTTGGTCCTTGGTCTAACCAAATGAAAAAAATAAACCTAATTTCACAATGATTTCTATAATGAATTATATGTGCCGGAGCAACTGACCATTGTGTACTTTTTATATCCATGTAATTACCTCGAATCTTGGATGATATAAGATGAGAAAGTCATCCAACACTCGGCTCTATTATCGAGCACTCCGGCTGTAGCTTGAGAAAACATTTGATCCATGTATAATTTACGTATTAGGTCACTGCTTGTGTTTACAAACTCAGGAGGACACCTGTTGAAGACGTGCAAGGCATCTTCTACAAACCATATTGTACAGTGAAACCCATCGTGGAGTGACAACGGAGGCGCCTCCAAAGACTCTCGACAAGATCAAGGCAGACATCAACCGCATACTGTCGATGGCATCTCTCGATGGTCATCTCTGAATACCCAATCAACGCGCTGGTATTCCCCAATTTACCCATCTTATGGTTCGACAGGTTCTACCCGTTGATGGTTCGGGGGTGTGTTGGAAGGAACGATACCACGGGTCGTCGCCTAATACGCTACATAATCACATACATATACTAAAGTACATGGCCATGTCCCGTCACTCCATCTATCATGAAGAAGCTAGCTGATGCTTCTCCCAGTGGAAAAAGACATCTACGGCATTAAGCAACACCCCGTCAGACTTTCACACCGTGAGCACACTAGTAAAGTGGCCAAAGATCCCCTGCGAGAAGAGACACATTGGAACAAGGCTGACTCGTTTAGACGTGGCTTTGCATTGGAACAGCTGGCAACTTTTGATTTAACCAAATACTCGATAGTCTTTGCGTCCTAGCAGGATTAGATGTGAGAGAAACCCCTCAAATTGAAGCAATGCAAGGGAACACACCAACTACGACGAAAGTGACTTTTAAAACCAGCAGCAATAGTAGCAATAGTAGCAATAGTAGCAATAGTAGCAATAGTAGCAATAGTAGCAATAGTAGCAATAGTAGCAATAGTAGCAATAGTAGCAATAGTAGCAATAGTAGCAATAGTAGCAATAGTAGCAATAGTAGCAATAGTAGCAATAGTAGCAATAGTAGCAATAGTAGCAGTAACTAGAGTGCTCCTAGTCACGAGAGTCGACAGTCTCAGACTCGTCATCTTCCATTTGATCATCTTGGCCCATCCAGCTTCGTAATCGAGACGACACGTCGTCAGCCCAGGCATTCGAACCACGACCATCCTCCTTCCACAACGCTTTTGGTTCTGCGGCACCACTAATTGCAATGATACGCAACATGTCCCAGGAAAGCTTCAGTAATTCAAAGCTTGGAACCAATTCGGGCCTATCCTTATCCGCCTTGAGAGTAAAAGTCTGTCCAGTCCTAAGGGGCAGCCCACCCTTTGTATAGGCCATGATATCTCCCCAAGCTGAGTTGTCTTCAAGCCCGGCGTTCTTCACAAAGTCGTTGACGCTGCCTTCAAATTTGGTCGTTGGCTTAATTTGATGACGCTTCAGCCAATGGAACTGTACAACGACTGATCCGTCGTCTAATTGTCGCAGAGGTTTAAGGGCTAAATTCCCATTCTTAAACCACCAATGGATTTGGTGGTTGAAGCTGAGCAGATTCCTCGCAGATTCAATAATAGTTTTGTTTTGAACTAAATCCACCCAAATCTTGGCTTGTTCTTCGCCCCAAAAAGTTTGAAGTAGACCTTCAAATCTTCCTAGGTCTCTATGCCTTAATGTTTCCAACGGGAAGATTTGGGCTGCTTCGGGATGCAAGGTACCAGTGAGGATGCATTCGTCATTATCCCTCTGTTTGCACTATCAATAATGGTTAGAAAGATGTGACAACAATGAATGTTTTTAAAGGGAAATTTATCCAGCATCTCAGTCCCATTATCCAACACCCCAGCTATAGCTCATTAAGGCAGCCAGCCCATGTATTAAGATGTGCTACTCTTAAATATATTATAGCATCAATGGCAGTAGCTGGAGTGCTACATAATAGAACTGGGGCACTAGATAATTTTCCCTTTTCAAATACTAACCAAATCGGAAGCAAACTCATTTCGAACATCTCTTGGGGTGTTCATTCCTGGTGTAGATTGGGTGCTGGTATGTGCAGAGGTCGAAATTGATGGCGGCCATACTTCTCTATTCGCGTCTGAATACATGGTAGGCAGCAGTTAGTAAATACGGATATCAGGGACAAAAGAAGACGGCGAGAAAGAAAAGAATGACAAACAGGCATATATTCCTTCGGCTCGATAAATAAACATGCCAGCAAGGCACGCCGAAAAGGTACCTCTATCACTCGCCCAAGCCCAATGTCGAATTTGGTCAAAGGACGCCTCTAAATAGTGTATCGGAGCAACCATTACGACACCAAGTACCGCCATGTTCAACCTTTGATAGGCTGAAACTTGGACTTGGAGGTGATGAAGTTCCTCAAAAATGCGTCGTCGCCGCTCTAGGTCTTCGATATATTCGAGTACCGGCTCCGATCCTAGTGGAACTTCTTCAGGAACCTTTTGAGTGTTTTTCCGTCTTTGTTGACGTAATTTAATAAAGCCTTGGAGCTCTCCAGTGATGCACATGTCAATCAACTCTTTCTTTTGGTCTTCTTCAAGGCTAAAGATTAGAGCCATATCGGTGGGTGATGCCGTCATAGTTGGCTAACTGCAAGTATGGTATTTCAGCCCAAGTACTATTAATTTTGTGTCAAGAAAAAAGAATATACTAAAATCACACAATATTAACCTACTATTGTTTGAAGAAAATTGTAAAGAGTCTTGAACGTTGCAGCGAAGAGAGAAAGGAGGGGATGGTATTAGGCAGAAGTTATAAAGGTTTTCTATCTACCTAAGCGCTTCAAGTGGAAAACAAAAAAAAATGGCGCCGAATATTAAGCTTCGTGGCTTCTATTTAGAAAAAGATTAATTGCTTCGTATACATGCGTATTCTATAAGCAAAGATTTCCTGTTAACATAGACGGTCACATCTGTTCTGCTCCTAGTCATCGCCGATGCGGCCACTGACCAGAGGTGACCGTCGCCAAAACCACCCCCGGCTGCTAGGTGCCCGGAAACTACCTAGGTAGAGATACATTAATGATAGATACCTTCCAAGGCAGTACCTGGTTGATTATATACGGGTACCTAGTCCGTACGTGTACTACCACTGCTGCTACTTCTGCTACTTCTGCTACTTCTGCTACTTCTGCTACTTCTGCTACTTCTGCTACTTCTGCTACTTCTGCTACTTCTGCTATTGCTACTACCTGTGCTATCTACTTTATGTAATAAAATGGGGGTTTTTATGTTTGTAGTGTAAATTTCTTTGCTTTCTTATCCACATGTAAATACTCTCGTGGTCTTCTATTCCTTTTGCTCCTCCCTTGAGTGTCACCTCTTGTACAAGCGCGCGAATAACTTGACATCAAACACTGTGGGAATTCCCAAATTATTGCAAGCTTCAAAGCAATAGCAATGTATTCAATCAGCGCTTGTCATACTTTGTATCTTGTTTCCTATGAAAGAACAGTGGCGACACGAAAAGTATTGATGGCAGTGGAACTAAGCGTAAAGGACCTCTATGTGTGTCACACGACGGGATGCATCAACAAGGATACACTTCACCGCTTCCATCTGTATTTTCCTTTTCGGCATCTTTTGCAAGTGAACTGGGAAACCGAAAAAAGGGCAGAGATGGAAATCCCAGCCGCAGCAACAAGGGTCACCCATGTGTTTGCACCCAATATCAAGTATACGAGATATCAACTGCGACATTGCATCTGTAAGGAGGCCAACATTAGCAAATCAGATTAAAACTTGCATTGCATTCGGCGAATAAGACTGCATTACTAATCTCATCTGACTATTGGACCCGCTAGTTGAGTTGGAATGACTACGGTGATTGGAAAGAATCCAGCGAGGCTGCATGAGGCCCCTGATTCAGCTGCACTGGCAAGGATAGGGAGCCACACGATCAGGCTGTAGCTGAGCTGTAAGGCCAGACAAGATTTGCGCTCCTAATTTCGCAATGCAATCTTTTTTCTTTTCGGAAATATTTATGCAAGGGCTATAATCGGTGGATTAGAATATATTAGGCGTCACCGTGGCCATTCACCTCATCCCCCATTCACAACATTCCAACCTTCTTGCGTTGTATAATCTACAAAACTTGAACTGTAAATCGTCAATTACAAGCGCAATGTCAAAACGCTTAATCCTCTTTCTTCTTTGTTCCATCACCATCAATGTCGTCAATGCCAGTGGCCTCGATGATTTCTCCAATAACCTGGCATCAGACCTTGGCCCTCTTCTTTCGCTGCTGGGAGAAGCCACCACTATCCAATATCTCAGCGAAAGTACGGAATCCATTGATTATTTCATCTTTGCTATGGCCCCTATCGGCATTATCAGCACAATCACGGCTGTTATTCGCTTATATGGAAACTCCTCCCTCAGAGCATTTATCGGAAAGGCGAAAGAAAGACAAATTACAGCGGAGGCGGAGCTCTGCACATCCACAAGTGAAGACGTTTGCGAATTATTCGACAAAGGCGGCATCACTCGAGTCTTTGGACGGTCGGATATTATAGAGCTTGTTTACATACCCACAGAGCTTAATGCAGAACCGAGATTCCATCTGTTCACGCAATATTTAAAAAATGATGCAGGAAACACTCGCTGGTCCGAAATCTCAAAGAGAAAGAGACACGCTGGTTCCGATAGCGCTAAGTCGGATTCTAAATATGTGGAGTTTGCGCCAAAGCCGAATATCTCTCTTAATTTAGGGCTTAAACGACAGTCAACGGTGGTTCTCTACATCGTAGCCGCTATTGGTCTTATGCTACAGTCAGGTATCATTATCTTTGCTGGTATTGGTCCCTGGATCCTTGGTTGGAACGCTCAAAAGCTTAGCAGCGAAGCCGCTCAAGATTACGCACCGGGAATCTTCATTGCTGGCACAGTCGCTTTATGCTTGGGTATATGGAGTTGTGCTGTACTAGTTGGGCAAACATCTGATGGAAGGACATTTAAACGAAGAGACGATTCTTCGAGAATTTACTGGGTGCAGCTAGGGCGACAGGTCATTGGAGACCAAACGTTCCACGCCTTCATACACTCAGATGAAAGAGAACCGCTCACAACCTGGACTTCGTGGACAAAATTACCCCAGAAAAAAGATTTTGCAATCTACATCGCCATTTCATTGGTCATTCTAGGCTACATCGCCCAATTTATTGGTCTTCGCGGACTGAACGCGTGGGTTTCTATTGCTCAGCTGGCTATTACCCTTGTTATGAGCATCTTGCGGGGTGCTTTGAGAATGCACCGGCTGGATATGGGCGTCAATCTTTTACAATCTTCTTTCGGGAATGACAATGATTCGGCCGAATTGGATGAATGGGTTGCTGGCCATGAGCTTGATTGGTTGGCTGTTGAGGTTTCCGGGAAGAGGGCCTCTAAGAAGGAGACATCGATTCAAGAGACACCTAAGGAAGGGTCATCCAAGAAACAGATACATATGGGAGGCGCATCGGAAGAAACCCACCAGAAGAATTTCATCTGGCATATTACAGGGCAGCATGAAAATGCTACGACCGGCACAGACGAAGCAGACAAAAACCTCCTCTTCCGCAATAGGATTCGTCTCTCCCATTTGACCGGTCATTGTTCTATTAACAAAATAAAAGCGGATGATTATCAGCTTTGGGAAGATGATCGAGTTAAAGTCCGCCTTAAAGCCAAGGATCTGAGTGCAGCAATATCTCACGCAGCGGCAACTCTTTTGCCCGATTCTACAATCAAGGAGACCATTGATTTGAAAGTAAAGGTTATGGTTAAGAATGATCCTTTTCCCATACCTGCACCTGAAGAAGTTGATCTTTCCCAGACTGAAGAAGCTGCTCTTGCCCAATTTCTGGAAACTATTTCCATCAAAATGATGCCACCAAATGGCTTAGATCATGTCAACTGGACAACCGACTCATCACAGCTGGAAGCAGTTCTGGGGCTTTGGTATTGGTCTATGACGTCCAAGAAAGACAAGCATGATGAGAGTGTTTCCTCTCTCATCGTGAAACGCAAGAAAAGGGTGTTCAAGATAATATCCGCTTGTTACGGAAGCCAAAAGTTGGGTAACTCCATCGAGGCATATATGAGCCTATGGCAAGGGTCTAGCCACCTCAAATATGAAAGGTTTTCGCTGAAGATAAACAAGAAAAACAAATATAGTCTCGCAGACTTTTGGCTTCCCGTCGGAGATCAGAACGGGACTGTTAAGAAAATTCGAAGAATAGATGAGAACTCAATCTCTAATTATTTTCAAAAATCACACAGAATTTGCGGGTGGAATGTAGTATACGACCTACTACAACGAGATGACACCTTCAAAGAGGACGATATCAAGATTCAAGGGTTTTGGATAAAAGCTAATGAAGATCCATTGCTTGATATGTGCGTCCAAGAACTATATACTACTCTTTTGCACTCTATGAAATATCTGGGCTTTCGGGAGATAGAAAATAGAAATATGTCGACCCGTGAAGCGGGATGGAACCTTCAGATAGAAGATTCGGCTATTACAGCCCTTGCAGACTTCTTCAAAGACAACGAGTTGGGGACATATGCCGACGCAATTTCTTGTCTTGTGCCTTTGTTACGGTCGGAGTTTCGCTGATACCACGATAGTTTACTATCAATTCTGGTACAAGCAGCAAAGGAATATCGGCTAAATGGAGAATTGAGAATGGCGGAAAGAGTTCTACGCTGGGCGTGTGAATACAAATATGAAAAATACACTCAAGAAAATAAACACATAGCTCTACAGGAGCTCGGTGAACTTTATCGCCAGTCATTTGAGTCTGGTGATAGGAGGTTTCGAAGCAAATGGTATCGAGCGGATGGTATCCGAGTTTAAATCCAACGAGATTTCGACGCGTTATAACGATATCGCCCAGAAGTTCATGACAGATAATGGTATTTATCAACGACCGGCAAGCAAAATTAGTGAAGCAATCAACCAGCACAACAAGGCCGATGCGCTTTCTCATCTTTGCTTCACAAAGCCAGGAGACTTCAACTCTGAGAAGCTTAGGAAATGCCTTCCTCTCGCTGCCCGCAATGGGTGGTCTGAAGTCGTTACTAATCTTTTAGAGATGGGGGCGAAGCCTGATTTTCAAGATGAAGATGGAAGAACTGCAGCATCTTATTTTGCCGAATTAGGTCAAGAACAGCCCTTGCAGCAGCTTATTGATAAAGGTGCGGATATTGATATGGCTGACAACACAGAACTCACGCCACTTATATACGCTATTAAGAAAGAAAAGACAAATATTGTGAAAAAGTTGCTGAACTCTACCTGGATTGACCGTAGCAAACGGATGGCTGGCGGAAGAAGCGCCCTGTGGTTTGCAATTGAACGGAACAGTATCAAAATTATGGAGGAACTGCTTGGCAACGGAGATGATATTAATCAAGAAGATAACTACCGCGTTTCACCGCTGTTTTTTGGCTGCCCAAAAAGGGCCATAAAGAGGCAGTGCGCCTTCCTATAATGCGAGGTACAGCCGTTGACAGAGAGGACAACTCCTAAGCCACACCTTTATTATGGGCTATGTGGAGAGGGCACTCAGAAATTGTGAAGCTGCTTGTGAAAGCCTTCAAGAGGAAGAAGCGGACACAATCCATACAAGGCCAAATAACTGAAGCGGAAAGACTACTTGGCTACAGCGGTCAAATCGATAGAATTCGCAATCGCAGCGATGGCTTTTGTTCGACCTGGGATATTCGACCGGAATTAACCCTTAAAAAAATTGACCAGCAGCATATTGATTTTTGCCCTCCTTACTCAAGAGCGCCTCGTATAATGCTGGACATTAGCTCAATAAATATGGAATGGCGTTCTGCTTGTCGCGTTCAATGGGAGGCAAGCAACGTTACCGAACGACAACTCGAATTGACAAGGACTGGCTTCAATGGCTCCAGCTCTAATAGTTCCAAGGACTCCAAGGGCTCCAATTTGACTGTCAAGTCCAGCAGCGTTGTTTGGATAGAATTTGATTCTCATGAGGACGACTTCCAAGGTATGGTGTGGTGAAAATAAGCGGTCCTCTTAACATATTCTCTAATTCTGGTATCAAGGTTGCTAACACAAACATAGTCAATATTTACAACTGCTCGAAACCCGGTGTTGATGAGATTCGGTTTGAAGAACCATACGATAGATGCCCTAAAATTATCGTATGGTTTACTGCCCTGGATTTTCTCGGCAATGAAAGCTGCTCCTTTTATGCTCGTGCTGAGAATATTGGACAGGATGGGTTTAAGTTGCAGCACTCTGAACAAAAGGCATCTGTGGCTTGGCTAGCTTTCTCTAACAGAAGTAAACGCATAAAAAGCGGTCATGATACATGTACTAAAGAGCCGCATGCCTCGAAACGCCGCTTTTTCTCATATCAGCTCTCCTCTGATGAGGAGTGCCTCGATGTAAACGACGAACGTGCCATAATCTTCGAGCGGCTATTTAAAAGAACGCCTCGCACTTTTGTGGCGATCAATGGGATCAGAATGGAACCGGGGAAAAAGATGAATGTCCAAGTCAGGATATCCAAGCAGTCGGCTCAAGGCTTCTCTTGGACTTGTGAGGCGCCACCCGGTGCTCGCATTGACGTTGATTGGATTGCATTTGGATAGTATGTTGAAAAACGTGTGACTATTAGAACCTTGAAGCAGTCCAGTTATATTTGTCAGTTCGTGGCATATCACATACTTTTCTTCAATTTAAGCATGTGCTAATGACAATATTTAACTTTATTATATACACAAATTGCAGTCTGGCTAGAGCAGCTCTAATTCTGTACTAGGCAAATCTGTCACTCGAGCCACTTCTGCGTCTCCAGCACTCCATTAATAGCAGATAACTCTATGTATGTTTGCTCCACAAGCCATCTCGCTTCCATGTCCACTTCGTCAAGTACTCTGGGTCCATACCCTTCTCAAACGCCTCCGTTCGAGCTTCAATCTGGGCATTCAGCATAGCCTGCCGAGCAGCTGCGCCTCGGTTATTTAGCTGGGGCATGCGGTCGATGGCATCAATGGCCAAGCTAAATCGATCGGTCTGGTTGCGGATCGCCAGCTCCAAGGGGGTATCAATGTTGCCCTTCTCTTTGTATCCGCGAACGTGGATGTTCTGGCTTCCAGGGCGCTTGTATGTCAAGCGGTGTACCATCCAGGGATAGCTGTGGAAGTTGAAGATGATGGGGGTATCTTCTGTGAACAAGCTGACCCATTCTTGATCGCTAAGGCCATGTGGATGCTCGCTAGGGTGAATCAATTTAAACAAGTCGACGCAGTTGACATAGCGAATCTTGAGTTCTGGGAAGTGCTGGAGGAGGAGATCGATGGCCGCCAGTGTCTCATGAGTGCTAATGTCACCACATGAAGCCATGACGAGATCGGGGTCCTGTCCAATATCGGTGCTGAATTTCGGCCAGATGCCGATACCCTTTGTGCAGTGTATAATGGCAGCGTCCATGTCGAGATACTGAAGGTGGTCTTGTTTATCAGAAACAATGACGTTAACGTAATTTGATGATCGGAGACAATGGTCCATGACTGCAAGGGTGTGTTAGCACATGTACTCACAGACTGACAAAGGGGGCACCATACCAGATAACAAGCAATTTCCATCAGGAGGAAGATAGATGCGAACAACTTCAGGGCTCTTGTTGGCAACAACATCAAGGAAGCCAGGATCCTGGTGCGTAAAGCCGTTGTGATCCTGTCTCCAAACAACTGATGTCAAGAGGATGTTGAGCGAGGCAACTCTTACACGCCACTCCACTTCAAGGCACTTCTCAAGCCATTTGCAGTGCTATTGCCAAATGTTAGCCATGTTTATAAAATGCAAATTTCGCAGTATTTCAACTCACCTGGTTGACCATGGAGTCAATAATGTGGATGAATGGCTCGTAGCTGTTCAACAAGCCGTGACGGCCGCTGAGGATGTAACCTTCCAGCCAGCCCTCGCAGGTGTGTTCAGATAGCATCTCCATGACTCTGCCTGCTGGAGCAAGATTGCCACCATCCTCATCCTCCTCGAAGTACTCGCCCATCCAAACCTTCTTGCCCACCTCGTATACGGCTGACAGTTTATTTGACTCGGTCTCATCAGGGCCGAACAATCTGAAGTTGTGCAGGTTTGCCGCAACCACGTCTCGTAAAAAGATACCTAGTTTCTTCATGCTAGCATCCGTGACAGCGCCAGGATGCTCAACGGCAACGCCATACTTTTTAAAGTCAGGCATATTCAAGGGCTTTCTGAGAATTCCGCCATTGGCAACAGGATTGGCACTCATACGGCGGTTACCAGTGGGAGTAAGGGCAGTTAATGCTGCGATTGGTTTGCCGCTTTCATCAAACAGCCTATCAGGCTCATAGCTGCGCATCCAGTCTTCGAGGATCTTCAGATGGGCCGGGTTTGTCGCGGGGTCGGTAATAGGGACCTGATGTGCTCTCCAGAAGCCTCCAAGATAGTTGCCATCCACCTTGCGAGGCGCAGTCCAGCCCTTTGGTGTTCGGAGAACGATCATGGGCCACTTTGGTCGTATAGCCTTTCCGCTCTCGCGAGCCTCTTTCTGATAGCTTCTAATCTCCTTCACGCAGTGTTCGAGCGTTGCTGCCATAGCCTGATGCATGGTATCAATATCATCTCCCTCAACGAAATAAGGCGTCCATCCATAGCCCTCAAATAGCTTCTGCAGCTCATCGTGCGAAATTCTTGCCAAGATGGTAGGGTTGTTAATCTTGTAGCCGTTGAGATGTAAAACAGGAAGGACAGCGCCGTCCGTGATGGGATTTAGAAATTTGGTGCTGTGCCATGCAGTGGCCAAAGGTCCAGTTTCTGCTTCGCCATCTCCTACCATGGTAAGGGCAATGAGATCCGGATAGTCATATACAGAGCCAAAGGCATGAGAAATTGAGTAACCGAGTTCACCACCTTCGTGAATAGAGCCTGGCGTCTCGGGAGTTGCATGGGAGCCAACTCCACCTGGGAAGGAGAAGTATTTGAAGAATTTCTGGAGGCCCTGAATGTCCTGTGACTTGTCTGGATAGACTTCGGAATAGACACCTTCGAGATAGGATTGCGAGAGGACGGCTGGAGCACCGTGGCCGGGGCCAGACACAAAGTATGCATCCAGGTCGTATTTCTTGATGAGACGGTTGAAGTGCATCCAAGTAAAGATTTGACCAGGAGCAGATCCAAAGTGTCCAAGAAGACGTGCTTTCAGATGCTCCTTCTTGAGGGGCTCGCGAAGGAGAGGGTTCTCTCTCAGGTAAATCATACCCAGGGAGAGGTAGCAGCTGGCTTTGAAGTAGTCATTGTATTGCTTGATTTCCTCATCGGACAGCGGAGTGCCCTGGACAGTTGAGCGGGCTTGGCCAAATGCCCGAATCGATTGGACTTCGGCCATTGTTGAAGAGTTGCTTGGCTTCTAAGGTTTTGAAGAAGAGAGTTGCCTTGCAAATACAAGACGTATTCCAGAGCGAAGAGTGCGTCTTCTTAAGTATAAGACCAAGAGCTAAGAGCGCGCGGCTCGCTCTGGTGGCTTCCCGCCGACACGGATGCTAACCAAAGCCGTCTACAAGGGTGTAAGCCGTCGATACTTTCGATCTCATGCCCCTCCCGTGCTTGGTGGAATGGATAATATGGGGGAGAACAATGGTTGCACCACAAGCTCCAGGAGCTCCAGGAGCTTGAACCAACGGACCGAGAGCCTGGTACCAATCAACGCAGCTGAGGACGGGAAACTATGCAAGCAGAGCTCCATCTGCAGCTCCAATTGACTACTAAGAAACCCAGCAAAAAGACGGCTGGTATCATGCCACGGTTCCATCGAACGAGCCAGCAGGATGCAGCCGCAGCTTACCGGGGTGCCAGTGGCCAATGGCCCTGGGGGGAGCTGCACAGGGGCCATGGCGTCCGCCAGATTGGCGAATCTGATTCGACAATCTCATCTCCACGGCGGTGGTGCGTTTGCTGATAGAGTTCTGCCAGCATTTGCGGTGGTTGTCTGATGTGAAAAGTTGGCACACCCTCGCATTGGCTCTGGCGTGATATATACGTCACCTCGGACGACTGGAGGCTGCGACAGCGCCTTAGTGGCGGGGAAGACGCTGGAGGAGGGGCTTCAGAGCCTATCGGTCGCCGGGGGAGGGGCCGTGGACAGCCAGAGGCCACTGAAGGGCCTGTATCGGACTCCGCTAGCATGTGGTACGCCTGTCTAGCCCTCTCTCGGCGATCGCTTTTTGTTCTTTTTATCAATTCGTGTCCAGGTCGAGAATGTGTTCGGTGCTGACAAGGGCCGACTCACGGTGCTAAGCGTACCTCTGTATCAATGCATGGCAAATATTTGCCCGCGCTATTGGCTGGATCGGTTGATTTGACATGTGAGCCCAATTGGCAGCATGTAAGAATGGCGAGCCATCAGCGTTACATGCTGCAACCGTCACATCTCATCACATTCACGTTGGCTGATACCACAGGGACGCAATTAATTAATTTTCTCTTAATCTCACTTTTCTAGTGAAGCCGAGGCTAGATCGAGAGAGGCTTCCTTTGCGCTCGCTCTCTTCCTGGTAGAAGTACATTGTACCGTAGGTCTTACGCTGAAGAAGCCGTCTCCAACCATTGTTGGAGAATTAGCTTTGGGATTGTCTGGATTGTCTTTATCGCTGGTTTTCTACTAAAACACAGTCTACCTTGGGTGGCGTCTCTTTTCTACAAGCCATCTGCTGCTGTCCTGTCACAGACGCTTGCTGATTGCTGCTCATTGCTTGTCCAACCAACTATATGCAGACGCCCAAATGCTACACAAACTGCTGCTTCCTGACGTAACGATGCTTATCACGAGGACAGGAGTCTGTGCCATGGAAGAATTTCCTTGAAAGGGGCGTTATAAGTCTCCCCTTTTCTCCAACCAACCTTACCGGCAACATTATTCCAACAACCTCTACCGATCAAATTCAATTTTATACGCACCCAATTACTTTTCCATCACAATGCCGCAGCATAGGCCAGAAACGCCACAACCAGAAGCTCCAGGGGCCCCTCTGCCCAACGAGCCTGATACGGGCGAGGGCGATGGCACTGCAGACTACTGAGGGGCAGTTCAGAGAGCCAAAGCTTGATGACGACAGAGTCGCCCGGAGATTGCGAGAACACGAGTGAGTCCCGAGACGCGGACGGGCGAGCGATTTCGAGACTTGCATTCAGAAAATAATTATTGTCGAAACAGAGGCCACGAGAATGAATAGACATGCTCGCGATGCATGGAGGAAACATTACTGTCTTTTTTTTTTCTCTCTTCTCACGGCCGGTTCCGATTACTTTTATACTATTCGCCACTATTCCGAGCTGCGCAACCTCAATATGCAGCTGGGGCGATTTTATTAGATTGAACGAGGAATCAATTTGAGCGAGCGATGTATATTATTTTTTGCGTTTTACGGAACTGAGAATGAGATTGCTATGTCATAAGCATTGATGTTACCGTTTTCAATTTTTCCAACAGCCAGGATTTGGTGAGTGAGCTGTCAAGGCTACAATTGGCATGTGTACAGACTCGGGGTTATTGATCATGTCTTTACTATCCATAGACTGCACTCGTCAACAAGACCTATTAAAATTCTCATTTATCCATATAGTAGAACTTTACTCTGTGCTCTATCAATTTCCCAAGTCTTGATATAGTCCGCCGGCGTTGATGCCTCATTGGCTTTTTTCGGCATGTGAAGCGAATTCCAGCATCGTCGCCAGTGCGGACGCTGCACCTCACACGTCATCGGTGGCTACCAGCTCGGAGCTCGGGATCTCAACTCCATATAGCTTGCGAATATTTTACTTTGCAACTTTGTTTCTTTCCTATGCAAAATCGTTCATCTTTCTTTAATCTTACACAGAGAATAGTCCTATACTAATTACAATCAACGCGGACTGAGTAAACTGAAAACATTTAATCGCTAATAACACCATGGACCCCTCACAGCAATCTTCAGGCGCTCCGACGCTCTCGCCCGAAGTCATTGCATTTGCTGGACGAATGTACGATGCTGCCAGAACTGGCGATGTCGCCGTATTTGAGCAAGCTCTTCCGGCTGGATTGCCGGCAAATATGACAAACGAAAAGGGAGACACATTGGTAAGAGCTTCATTATAGGCAACACCGTCTTGTTAAACTGCAGCGGCAGGATTGTCTATGTCTCTTGATATATGGCAACATGACTCACGTGTATTTTCCAGCTCATGCTCGCAGCATATCACGGACACGCAGAACTTGTTAGACTGCTGATACAACACGGCGCCGACCCGAATCGTGTCAACGACAGAGGGCAGAGTCCCCTTGCCGGAGCCGTGTTCAAGAAGGAGGATGCTGTTATTGAGGTATGCGCGAACATCCTCTGCCGACATGGATATATTTGTTCATCAGATATTTGTTTCCTTTTCGGTTAAACGCTAAATAATGAATGAATAGGTCCTAGTAGAGGGCGGCGCAGACCCAGATTACGGAAAACCAACCGCCATGGAGTGTATCGCCTTGTTTCAGCAGGAAGATGTGTGGAAAGCCAAGTTTGAAGCAGCGCCAGGCAGAGGCAAGGGAAAGCCGCCTTCTCCAACTTTATAATTTTGATATAGTGGTTATAAATGAAATAAATATTAATCTAACTCTTTCTGCATCAAGATATTATGAGCAGTAGCAATGGGTTTTGTCAAGACAATCTCGAACTGTGATTCCTACTGTCGATGTATAATGCCAAGTGCTTGCCCCAACGAGACCAGTACAAACCGATGTCTTCAACGCGAGCTAAGAATTAATATTGGAATATATATAATTTCATTTCAATTTTTCTATATATTTTTCCTCTTTCTCACCATATATGGCTGATATCTTATCTCATCTACTATGAATGTCTGGCGGGGTTCTGCCACCTCCCACCAGATTCTTCTAGTGCCTAAAGGGGTTGGAGGGGCTCTTCTCTCCTATGTCCCTGGCCCTGGTCCGTGCGCCCAAGTCCAATCGTCAAGGCTGCAACAATTTTCCGGAGCTCGACAGCTTCGCACACCCGCGAGCCCCCAAAGACGCCGGATTCTGCCCCTTTAATCCGCAAAGCCACCGCATCTCAACTCCCCTCGTCGTGAAGCGTTTTGGCCCCTCGTCCATCACAAAATACCGCCAAAATGTCGTTCGGAGGCCAGACGCCGACCATCATCGTCCTGAAAGAAGGTACCACAACGCAAATTTACCCCACCGTCGCTGCCCACCGCTGCCCGCCATCCAACGAGGCTACAGACACACGATCGCTGACAAAAGTTGGGCTGCAGGAACCGACACCTCCCAGGGCAAAGGCCAGATCGTCTCCAACATCAATGCCTGTCTAGCGGTCCAAGCCACCATCAAGTCGACGCTAGGCCCCTACGGTGGTGACCTGTTGATGGTGGACGAAAATGGCAGGCAGACGATTACCAATGATGGCGCGACTGTCATGAAGGTACGGCCGATCCCTATATACGACATTTCTTTTGAAGAACGCTATAAGATGATGAGAATCAAGTTGACTGAGTGCATGGATTAGCTGCTCGACATCGTCCACCCCGCTGCCCGCATCCTCGTCGATATCGCACGATCACAAGATGCTGAGGTCGGAGACGGAACCACGTCGGTCGTCGTCCTGGCTGGAGAGATCCTTAAGGAGGTTAAGGAGCACGTCGAACAGGGTGTCAGCTCACAAATCATCATCAAGGGCTTGAGGAGAGCGGTGCAGATGGCCGTCAACAAGATCAAGGAGATTGCCGTCAGCACTGATGATGGCAACCAGCGCGATACCCTGAACAAACTCGCCGCCACCGCCATGACGAGCAAGCTTATCAAGAGAAACACAGAATTCTTCACAAAGAGTATGATTGCACGCAAATGATGTGAGATATTACATGGAGACTAACAGTATATAGTGGTGGTTGACGCCGTCTTGTCACTCGACCAGGACGACCTGAACGAGAAGCTCATCGGCATCAAGAAAATCCCCGGCGGTTCCCTAACCGAGTCTCACTTCGTCAACGGCGTTGCCTTCAAGAAGACCTTCTCCTATGCCGGTTTCGAGCAGCAGCCCAAGTCATTCCAGAAGCCCAAGATTGTGTGCCTGAATGTCGAGCTGGAGCTAAAGGCCGAGAAGGACAACGCCGAGGTTCGCGTTGAGCAAGTTTCAGAATACCAGGCCATCGTGGATGCGGAGTGGCAGATCATCTACCAGAAGCTGGAGGCCATCTCCAAGACTGGCGCCAAGGTTGTTCTCAGCAAGCTGCCCATTGGTGACTTGGCTACCCAGTATTTTGCCGACCGGGACATTTTCTGTGCTGGCCGTGTTGCCGCTGAAGATATGGAGCGAGTCACTCAGGCCACCGGTGCCGTGACTCAGTCAACATGCTCAGACATTCTGGCAGAGCACCTGGGAACCTGCGAGACTTTCGAGGAGAAGCAGATTGGTGGTGAGAGATTCAACTTCTTTGAGGGCTGCCCCGAGGCCAAGACCTGCACCCTGGTCCTGCGTGGAGGAGCCGAGCAGTTCATTGCCGAGGTCGAGCGATCGCTGCACGATGCCATCATGATTGTCAAGCGAGCCGTCAAGAACCGAACGATTGTTGGCGGTGGTGGTGCCGTTGAGATGGAGATCTCTGCCTACCTGCACCAGTTTGCCGACAAGAACATCCCCCACAAGCAGCAGGCTATCATCAAGTCCTTTGCCAAGGCGTTGGAGATTATTCCCCGACAGCTGTGCGACAATGCCGGTTTCGACGCCACCGACATCCTAAACAAGCTCCGCGTGGAGCACCGAAAGGGCAACACATGGGCTGGTGTTGACTTTGAGAACGAGGGAACCGCCGACATGCTGAAGCGATTCGTCTGGGAGCCTTCCCTGATCAAGGTCAACGCTCTGCAAGCTGCCACCGAGGCCAGCTGCTTGATCCTGGGTGTTGATGAGACTATCAGAAATGAGGAGAGCGCCAAGCCACAGGCACCGGGCCAGCTTCCCCCGGGAGCGGCTCAGAGGGCAATCAGGGGTAGAGGACGGGGCATGCCTCGACGGTAAAGAAAGGGGAAGACTAGAAGAAAAGCATGAGTGGAAGAATTGAGGCGCAAGTTGGGGGACTTGAGCATTTTCGCATATAAAAAATTAAGGGAAGAAAGAAAGAAAGGGAAATGGAGGTTTTTGAGGATCTTGTAAGATACCTAGAAAAAGAATTTGGCCTCTATTGTCTACTAGACTTTTTTTGATATGACATTTTTCCGACGATTTACTGTAAAATCTTTGATGTGTCTCATGTAAAGCCTTTAATGTGGCTTAATTTAGAATCGCATATTGAGTTGAGGGCTACAGTGAGGAAAACAACAAGTCACATCATCAAGATTGAATAGCAAAGCATCAAGACTAGGAAAAAAAAGAAGATTGTTTCTTTTTATATGAATCTATAAGGGATATCATATCATACCCAGTTTGGTTCTGCGGCCGTATATACATCATATATATCCATTTACATACACTTGACGCACACAATCATACTTCCTACTCTTATACTCCTACCTATGCTAAAAAGTGAAAAAAAGAATAAGAAGAAGAAAAGCGAAAAGAAAAAAAAAAGGGCTTCAACGCCTCGCCTCAATTCATTCTCATCATGAAAAAAAACAGATGAATAAAAAAAGGAAAAAAAAAGCGAAGATGAGACAGAGAAAAAAGAATCAGACCGCCGGACCGCCAAAATTCAAGTCATACATGCTCCGTCCATCTCTATGTCCTATTCGGCGCATCATCTGCGGCGCGCCGCCCGTTAAGCCATCCACCATGACGTCGTCGTCGCCCAGGACGTGATTCGCATGATGGTCATTCTGCCCCACGTCGTTGACGTCGTCGTCGTCGACGGCGTCGTGCTCAATGAGCATCTCCAGGTCGGTGTCCACCGAGGGCGGGACGTCGCCGTCGGGCTGGGTAGGCACGACGACGTCTTCGGTTGCGCTGAGCAGGGCCTGGAAGTCGGCGTGCGGGTGGTAGTGCTCAAAGGCGATGTCGTGGTGTTGCTGGGGGTGGTGGTGGTGGTGGTTGATGATTTGGGGGTCGATGGGCTGGTAGACGTGGGTTTCGTGCTGGTTTGGCTGATCTTGCAGCATGGGGTTGTGGAGGTGGTGGGCTGGGTGATGGGGGTTGTGGTGGAGGGAGGGTTGTTGGTGGGCGACTTGGTGATGATGCAGGGCTTGTTGTTGGTATTGGTGGTGGTGAGGGTCTGGAGAGAGGCCGTGGTGGTGGTGCTGCTGCTGCTGCGCCTGCTGCTGTTGGTGATGGTGGAGGCTTTGGGTGGTTTGAAACGTCTGAGACGGTTGGATGACGGAGATGTCGCTGGGGTTTGCGTATGCGCTGGGGCTGGGGCTGGTGCTTGGTGAGAGCGATAGCATCGTGTCGTGGCTTTGCAGAGCCAGGATCCTTCCCGTGGTGGCAATGTTGGACGGTATTGAGTGGTTCCGTGGAGGGCCGTTGCTGGGCAGGATGGGCGTGGGAGCAGGCGTCGTGATTGTAGACGCCGCCACCGACGCGGCCGTGGTGGTGACAGGCGTAGCCGTCTTCTTGGTGCCGCCTGGATTCGGCGTCTTGCCCAGCTCCTTGCACTCGGCGCAGGCTCGGATCACGTCGCTGACAGTCTCCTTGATGCGGCTCCAGTGGTACTTTTCCGCAATGGTGGCCGTCGTCTTGTTGATGCCGCCGTGGTGCATGACGTGCACGCTGCGCGCAATCTCGTACTGCCGCGCCGGGTCGGATATGACCTCCTTGTCCTTGAGCATGAGCTTGTCCCCGTCGAGCAGCTTGTAGTGCGTCGCCGCACTGCGCAGACGGCTCTTCTCAGCGCGGTCTGCGCCGTTGGGATATTTGCCGTACTTGAGGTAGTACTTGATCTTGTCGAAGCGCTCTTCACTTACCAGCTCCTCGGTTTCGCCAGGAGCCAGATCTCGTCCGTAGATGATGGCGTCAATGAGACGGTCGGGGTAGCTCTTGAGGTTTCCGCACCCCTTAACTCGCCCAATGCGCTTAAAGCCCAGCGCATCCCAGATCTTGCACGACGCCACGTTGGTCTCGTACACGAGGTTGAAGACGCTGTAGGTGTAGCCCAGCCGCGGCGCCCAGTCAATGTACGCCTCGCCCATCAAGCGACCAGCACCGCGGTTACGAGACGCGTCCGTGACGAGGAAGCCGCCGTTGCACACATGGCTGCTGCGGCCGGGGTAGTTGGGCCGGATGTAGAAGCTGCCCAGACACTCCTTGGCCCAGTCCTTGCCGTCGAGCAGCTGATGCGCGCCCTCGATGCTCCCCAGCAGCATGACGGCGCCAAAGTTCTGGAACCAGAAGTCGGCGAAGCCATCGGCCGTAAAGGGGTCCATCAGGGGGTACGTGTCGCCGCCATCAATCTCCTTGTTGATCTGCGCGCACAGGTACACGACCAGCGACACGGGGATCTGGTGGCGCGACGCAAAGGGCACAATCGTGGCCACGGTCTGGCGGTCTCGCAGCGTCACCTGGCGAGGCACAATGTCCGGCGGCAGAATCGGGTTGTTCGGGTCCGGGAACGGTGCCTGGCCGGACACCCGGTGGATTGTGGGGCTGGCCGGGTCATCGACGGCGGCCGGCATCGTTTGCGCTGAGCCGGGACGAGATGCGATGGCAGGAGAAACTAGTAGCGCGTGCGTGGCAAAGCTCGGAAAAGGGAGGGGCGTGAGAGAAGGGGGAAAGCCGTTGGTCAACGCAGGATGCTCTGTGCATATTTGATAATCAGCCACCGGCCCGCTTAAACATCAACGGCACGAGCCTCGCCGCAGCATCAGTCAGTTCTGGGTTGAGGGAATCACCACCATGGGGGTACGTCATCCCAAGCAAGGGGAGCACACCCTTCAGACCGAAAAGGAAGAAAGGGACGTTTGGGATGGAAGGGTCTTGGGAAGCCAATTGGGTATAGCTTGGATGGGGGGGTAAGAGAGAAGGGAGAAAAAAAGAAGAGGACAACTTACCATGGATAAAAGATGGGAAATTGAAGGGGGGAAAAAAAGAAAAGAGAAAAAAAAAAGAAAGGAAATATCCCCTCAGGATAGGAAGCAATATTTCCCTCCCCCCTTGCAGCAAGAAAAAGGAAAGACAAAAAGAAAGATGCCGAAAAAGAAAAGAGAGAAAAGAAAGAAACCCGAATATTCTCCTCCAAAAAAAGTCCACCTAAAAAAAAAAAAATAAAAAAAAGTCGAAGCCAAGGCCACTACAAGCCTGCACGATAGAGGTGTGACGTTGTGATAAAGAGATAAAAAAGAACAAGCGCCTAGGAAATTTTTCCCTTCCCTCTCTGCAGGTACGTCCCAGCGCAGCTGCAGCACCGCACGCAAAAAAAGGCCCAAAGTGGAAAGAAGGGTAAAAAAAAAATCAAGGGTCGTCCTCTAAAATTTCTGGTTTGCTTGAACCCTTTGCGTGGGCTTCCAGCCTCACTATTTACCGCCCCTAGTAAAGAAAAAGAAAAAGTGCAAGGGCTTCTTTTCTTTTCCTGGATGGCAGCCAATTTCTTCGTTCTGGAATTTGGTGCCTGGCTGGCGGCGGCTGTTCGCGCTGCTGACGTCCTGCTTTTGGGGGGCTGCTGGCTGTTTTTTGCTTTCTTCCACTGAGCTGCTGGATTTGCTTGCTGCTGGTGCTGGTGCTGGTGCCGGTTGCTGTGCTGCTGTGCTGAAAAGTTCGTCGTGCGACGTTCTGCTCGGGGGAGGCGGAAAGCCCTTTTGCAGGGTGGTGTGTGTGTGGTGTCGGCAGCTAAAAAAGGTATCGGAGGTACCTTATCTTTAAAAGGTAAATCCCCTTTCGGAACGAGAGTTTCTCCGGGTCTTTTTTTTTTCTGGTCGGCTCGGAGGGTTTTCCTCTAGGTTAAGCTGGCTGGCGATGTCTGGCAAGGCGGCTGTTGCTCGGGGGAAAGTAGAAAAGGGAAGAGAAGAGGAAGAGAAATTGGGACAAGATAAAAAGGGCAAGGGATGGGACGGAATCGAATTTGAAATGAGCAGAAAAAAGGTGGAAACTTTCATCTCGTTTGCAAATCGTGCACCTGCATACATGCATCCCATATACACCCGTCGTCTATTATACAGTTTGTGTTTTAAAAATGCCTCTCCTCCCCTGTTTTCCCCCTTTTATACAATGCGTCTAATATTGTCTTTTCATACACTTTTCCGGACTGCTGACTCAATTTCGGCAGCATTCACCTTCAAGCTCTCCAGCTGCGCTTCGATGCCACCCAACTGCGCGCTCAACGGCGTCTCAGCAGGCGCCGCTGCAGCTTCACTCGCGACAGTCTCTCCCATCAGATTCACCAATTCATCCTCAGTGACCTCTTCCTGCTGCTCGCCCAGGTACTGTGACCTCAGCAGCTTCAACTCTTCGTCTGTGAATCCCTGAATATTGGCCTGCATCCTGCCCATAACCTCTTTCCTCTTGAGGACGGCGGCCTGCACTTCCTTTCTCATGTGGCGGCTAAGCTCGGGAGAGGTGCTCCATGAGATGTCGCCCTTTTTGGAGTCTTCAATACGTCGCTTCTGGCCCGCCTCTCCCGCACGGCCCAGGACTCCAGCAACCAATGCCATAGCACGAAGACTAGAAGAGAATTAGCAGTGATCAGAGTGAAGCAAACGGATCTAGCAAAAGTTGTACTAACCTGTCGTCGTTGGCGGGAATCGTGTATGTGACCCACGAGGGATCGGTGTTTGTGTCAATGACTCCAATTGTGGGAATGTTCTTCAGGCCGCACTCGTACAGCAGCGTGTAATTCTCCAAGGGGTTGAGGCAAACCACCAAGTCCGGCAGCAACGGTCTCGCCGTGCCCTTGAACATGTCGAATCCATCAAGCTCCTTATCCATGTGATCCACCACCTTCATGCCCTGGGTCTTGAGAATGACGTCTCGGTTTGTGATGGCTCCAGGGGTCCACTTTGTGAACAGGTGGTAGGCGCCTGCCAGCTCAGAAGCCCTTGTGACAATCTCCATCTGGCCCTTGCGGGTGCCGACAAAGAGGATAATGCCGCCGCGGTAGGCCACCTCCTCAACCACTCGGGCCGCCCGTCGAAGATGTGCCGCTGTCGTCTCAAGAGAAATGACGTGGACGCCCTGTCGCACGCCGTAAATGTATCGTGAATTGGCCGGGTTCCATAGTGAGGTGTTGTGTCCCATGTGTGTCTGCGACGCCATCAACAGCTCCAGCGTAACATCCTCTGGCTGGGGAGGATTGCTGATAATTTCCGTGGGGATGTAGCGCTTCTCGAGCTTCGAACCGAGGCTCCTCGTATTCTTCTGGATGCGCTGGAATTCGGCATACTGCTGGGAGGGAGTCAGGTTCTGCTTGCCCCTCTGATGCGCCTTTGTCCATGCGGTTCCGTGGTGCTGCTGCGAAGAGTTGGCTCCAAGCGTCATGATGACTTCTTCGACAATCTTCTGCTTCTTCTTCGATGACGAGACCATCTTGGGAGTGGCAGCGGCAGCCTGGGGCGTCGGCCACGCCTGGGCAGGTCCATTGGATGTCGAGCTTGAGGCTGTCGCCGTCTTGACTTCGGTCGAGATTTGTCGCAGAACGGTTCGCGGCAGAGGAGACGCCAATGCGCGGCGGCCTGTATCTGGTTAGAGCCCTCCTAAACAAAATCTGCACATTCAATTGACTTACCATGCCGCACAGCAGCGCTCTGGACATTCATTGCGGCTTGTGTTGCGCTCCTGCTGCCGTCCGGCTAGATCGCCCAAGTCCAAATTTTGGATCACGCCGCCATGGATGGAGCGTCTGCGGCGAGGCACATTTTCCGGTTCCGCCACAGAGCCAGAGCTGCTAGTAACGCTTTCTTGCTGTGCACTAAAATGACCCCGCGGTCGTTGAAGGTTCCCTTCGGGTGGCAGCAGGCAATTTACCCCACGTCGGAAGCGGCTTGTGATGGACACGCCATCTTGCATGCCACTTGATATCATGTATTGTAAGTGCTCTATATGTTGATGCATTGAAATGAAGCATTCACTACGAGAATATTAAAATTTACACGATTTTGTCTCTAATAGATACTTTCCCTTGCTTTGTAATATAATCATGTCAAATTACATGTAAAACTCGTTGATAAAAAGCCTTAAATCTATGACGATTTGTCTGTGCTTGAGAAATCTACAGTTACCAATGCCAACCAACTTTTTCTTCGTCAAGGTCATTATGGAAATTAAAACGCCACACAACAGGGGAGATGCACTGCATTCTTTACCGGCTAGTCGCTCTAGCAATAGTAAACACTCCGACAATAACGACCGCAAGAGTGATGATGGCACCCGGCAGCAAGAGATCGTTGGGCACACCGGCAATAACCTGCTCCTGGTGAACCGCCGTCCTTGATCTCCGCGATCGGCGAACAGGCCGTTCCTCCTCCTCCTCTGATTCCTCCTCCTCACTCTCTGATTCCTCCTCGTAAGTTCTCCGTCGCTCACGGAGGCCTGTAGATGATGAGACCGGGGTAGGAATTGCCTCCACTGAAGGAGCTGAAGGCTGCTTCTCAGAGTCATGCACGTAGAGGTCGACCTTCTCAAGAAGAGCTTGGCGGGCGAGGAGAATGGCCTCTAGCAGGTCATTGTCGGTGGTGATGGACACGGTATCTCCCTCGTTGTCCATGTAGCTGAGAGCAAAGCCAGCGCCTTCGATTCTGCCGTCATAGACATCAGGCATGCCTCCAAGGGTCTCGATTTCATTTCCGAGCTTGGATGCGACGGCGTGCACAAACGACTCGATGCCTTGCGACGCAACAACTTGCAATCGGTGCACGCGTCCTGAAGGCGCCTTGAATTTGAAGGCAAACGGAATATCGCCGGGCGTGTGCTCCGGAATGATCGAGTGAGGAGGTGAGTCCAATCCGATGTGCGATGCAGAGTCGTTGGGAGCGACGCTATCTCCCAGGCGGTTCGCCTCAGGCGACATCATACGAGAGCCCCCGTGGTGAGGGTGGTGGCTGAGGCTGCCGTCGCCGGACACCATGGATTCCGTCTCATGATCGATGGAAAGCCAAAACTTATTCCACGCGGGGCCTTCGCCGCTGTCACTTGACATTGTGTTGATTTGCTCCAATGTGGCATAAGTCAGCTTGAGCACATCGACCATTCCCACAATTTCGCCGCCATCGTTCATGACGGGAAGGTTGAGATAATGGCCATCTGAAATATGATTGTTAGACACATATTTGACCATGATTTATATGCTTTTACGGCATTCGAAAACGAAATCGCCATGGAGCTGGAATAAGGGCAGCAGAGGTGGGGGAGAATTGAAAAGAGGCAGAAATTAGACGTGCTTACCGTGCATCTTCCGTAAGGCTGCCTGAATGGTCATGTCCATTGGGGCAAAATCGGGGTGAGGGGTCATGACACGCACGACGCTGCAATTGGCCGGGTCCAGGCCTGGAGCAATGACACGAAGAACAACGTCCTTGCTCGTAAAAATGCCGGTAATGGCGCCCTGGTCCTGCACCAGCACTGCAGTGGTGTGGTTTTCCTTCATCATGGCCGCAGCCTCTTTGACCGAGGTCCGGACGCTGACCGTGGTAGGCGGGATGCCATTCAACACGGTTTCCAGTGTGGGCCCAGACATTTTGGATCGAAGCGCCTCCACATACTGGATAATCTGCTGCGGCTGGCTGGCGCCCAGCTCGGACTGCACGCCCTCCAAGGCGTCGTAGAGCTTTCTCGAGGAGGAGTATGCCCGCTCCAGCTTCTCCATGGCGTCGTAGAAGCACTTTGTGATATCCAGCACACCGGATATATCCTGGTTCTCGTCCATGACGGGCAAGTGGCGGAAGCCCTTGCGGACCATGAGGTCCAGCGCATCGGTTGCACTTGTGTCGGTTCTGGCACAGAGAGGGTTCTTGGTCATGATTTCAGCAATAGTGACGTTGGCAGCCTTGAGTCCAGCCCCGACCACACGGAACGCAAGATCCTTGGCGGTAAAGATACCGGCAATCCGGTCCTCGTCATCAGTAACCAGCACGCAGTCCTCCCTCTTTGCGGCCATGAGTTGAGCAGCCTCGGAGACCGTCGTGGCAGGCTTGATCTGGAGGGCCTGGCTCGGCTTGAGGGCAAGCACAGTACCGGGAGGGGCTCTGCGATTCGGTCGCGACCGGCCCGTGAGAGTCTTCTTCTTGGAGAGATCGCTCTCCATCTTCCTGCGAATTGCCTGTGTGTGCGCGCATTAGCCGTAAGATACACTCGATACCATCGCAACTGAGGGGTCGTCATGTATAGCTTCTTTCCAAAGAGCTCTCCACCTTGACCCAAGACAGCGCTAAGGGGCCTAGACAATAGCTGTAGTAAACAAATCAACCCGTCAACTCACCTCATCGCGCTTGGATTGCTTCTGTCTGCTTGCGCTGAGGCCGGCAGCACTGGACTCAGCAGGCGGCTGCTGGTCTAGCACCGGTCGAGGGATGCCGGAAGTCGCAGCGGCAGAGGAAGCATTGTTGAATGGCGTGGTGCTCCGTGGCTGATTCCGGCTCGGATTGTTCCCTCGGGAGGCGTTGACCATGGACATGGCTGCGGTTGGCGGCTCGCGGGCGTCGAAAAAATGCACGTTCCAAAGTTTCGTCGTCGAGAGCAGGAAGGGAAAAAAAAAATCAAAGAACGGATTTCAATTCTACGAAAACCAGTTTTCCGGAGTCAGCCAGAGGTTGCAGCCAATGACAGTGGAGGAGGGATTTTCAAGGGTGACGGAATGAAGTCGAAAGGTCGGTCACCAGATATTAAGCCCTGGCCAAGTCACCCCGGCACTTTTTTTTTCTCGCCTACTGGGCGGCGAACGCCTCGGTTGGCGCGGGCAGCTTATAGGCGGCTTATAGGGCACCTGAGCAGTGAAGACCGCAGCCTGAAACCCGAAAACACCCATCGTGGGCCGCTGGAGGGAGAAAAAAGCGCAGGCCGACCTAGCGCTGCAGGTGCTAAACATCTAGCGGCGTTGGTTCAAGGCGTTTGGCGGTAGGGCTCCATTAATGATGTGATGCCAGCAGCACCTGCAAATCTCGACTGAGGGGCGCATGAATAGCATGAAAAATCGGCATCAAGGCAGTTCTAGTTCGTACGTACTAGGTATTATAGATGAAATACAAATGATTGTGAGCGGTGCTTGGTACTGGAGGATGCTAGGCACAGCTGACCTTTAGCTCGAGACCTTGTAAGTCACATGCCTGTTTTGGCGTCCAAGATATCGCCGCGTTAAGAGCAATAATCATCTGATGGTACGAACTAATAATTTGTTCTAGCAATCTCTTTGCGTGTACTTTGCAAGTATGGTCTAGGCCTGTAGACTTCAGATAGCATTTGCCAGTGGTCAAAGGCGTCCGTTTCATCTCTACTCGAAGCCTTGTTACACGCATCTGGTCTACATGTACCCGGGCTGACCTCCAAGATCTTGGCGATTAAATTAACATTTCAGCCACCAAATCAAAGCCTGTGGATCCTTTTGGAAATCTTGGTCTTCCATAACAGCGACAAGGGCACGCTCTGAGGCTGGACCTAGCAATGTTATGGCTACCAGGATGCGAGTCGCGCGGATTGGCAATAGCACGGCGAGCGCTGCTCCGGCTAGCAGTACCAGAACTCCATTTTTCTCATGTACGTGCGTGCGGCCTGCAGCCCGACATGCAGCAACATGGGAGGCATCAATGCTCTAGCAGCAGTTGCAGTGGCATTTCTCCATCCTACCGAGCAATCTATGCAGTGCTAGCTCAATCCCACGCCCTGGTTTGGCTCCAGCTTGGGCAAGCGGGGAACGGCTGGCTCTCAAGCAGCTACCGGCTTACTGCTGCTGCTGCTAGCAGGCCGGAGTGCATCGTCTCATCAATCATGATCATCTCGCATGTGCAGTAGTTAGTCCAGCCCATCAACCACAGGCCGGCAGTGGCTCGAGTGGCGTGTTCCAGCCAGCCACCGGCGCCCGTCCTGCCCGGATGGTGTGCCGTCACGGTGATACTGATGGATGCATCGAGCGGCGCCTAATGAAGCTGGCTGCCCACATCGAGAGCTAGGATAGCCGCTACGCCGTCTTAGTGGCGGTCGCAACGACAATGTTTACTCGCCCTATTGAGACGTCGACCCTCCTTTAAGATTGCCCGTGATTTATTATTAGCGACTATCAGACGCCGAGCGAGATTGGCAGGCCAGTAATTTCCGCGCTCGGCTGGTTTGTTGACGTCGACAAATATTACTCTTCACAGCAGTAGCGCTTAGTAGCGACTCATATTACCCAACGGGCCAATCCGCGTTGCCATGGTGCACGTCAGCCCTCCTCTGGGCGTGGAGGGCCAGAAACAATAAACCCCGTCAAGGGCGTCTCAGCGCTCAAACATCGTCTCGAGAGCTTGTGCGCCCAAGGGAAGGGCGGGTAGACGCATGCAGTTGGAAATCTGAGATGTCGTCGTCACCGTGAGACATGGAAATCAGGGCATGAATGATTGTAGTATCAGCCGTCATACATGCAATTGCTGGCATGCTGGGGTCTACAGCTATGCCCCCAGCACCACGCTCTATACGGGCTCTGTATTAGCAGTATTAGGGCTCCATAAACAACAATAATAGTGTATCGCGTTCATAGACCGAGCTACATTACATAGCTCTGTGCATGGATATGATATGCTCGGCTCCGCCTGGCTGCAGACCGACAACTCATCCGGCAACGCCCAATTGCGGATCGCTCCGGGCTCTAAATCAACATTGCATCGCCACAAGTCCTCTTTGTTCCTGGACTTGTCTCAGCACATGCCGCCGGCCTGTTTTAAACTGCGGCGTCAGTGCGATAGGCGCGGACCAGTGGTGGAGACGTCTGCGCTGGCCGTTGCCGTGGCGACCGCGCTGGCTTCCTACTTGAGCTTCCAAGGGACCATTTACTGCACCTCAGCTGGCGCTTGAACTTGGATCTGGAATCCATTCGTCCTCCACCACCTCATTGTTTCTCATTAGAACATCTTGTTTTCGATCTTATGTTTGATGAAATGCAACCGCAAGCCGAGCCGAGCCTCTCAGCTGCAGTGACCGGTGCAGCAAGCCCAGGCGCCTCTCCAGGCAAAGACATGGAGCCATCGAACGCTGCTGTACCCATGCAGACGTCGCACTATATGAACATGAACATGACCTTGGACAAAATGGACGAGTATGATTCCGCAAAGCTAACGAGGCGTGCTGACAATGTTGCTACTGATGAATGGATGCTCCCCCCCATGACAAAGCTAGACAGACCGCAGATGAGACCGATAGCCGAGGGCGGATATGCTGCTCAGTCGTCGCAGCCTCAACTCGATCACAAGTTCAGCGGCCTGAATTCGGCCATCAGCCGCCCTCACCGGCATCGTCGAACCGAATCCGCAGCAAGCATTGCCAGCGCGGCCAGCATCGCCGATATCAATATCGAAGAGACGCGAACCGACACGGGTGTCACTGGCGAAGAGATTGCTCAGTTCATCCAAGGACCAGAGACGACAGATGGCAAGTGGACCTGTTTGTTCGAAGACTGTGGAAAGCAGTTTGGGCGCAAAGAAAACATAAAGTCCCACATCCAGACCCATCTCAACGACCGCCAATATCAGTGCCCAGCCTGCCTCAAGTGCTTTGTTCGCCAGCACGATCTCAAGAGACACGCCAAGATTCACACCGGCATCAAGCCTTACCCTTGCGACTGCGGCAACAGATTTGCGCGCCACGATGCTCTCACCAGACACCGCCAACGGGGCATGTGTGTCGGCGCCTTTGACGGAATTGTGCGGAAGAACGTGAAGCGCGGACGCCCCAAGAAGAATCGCCTGGAGATGGATGCGCGCTTGGAAAAATCTTCAAAGACCAGAAGAAAGAACAACATGTCCATTAGCTCCATCTCCTCATTTTACTCGGACGTTTCTGTCGCCAATTCCCCCAACTACGAACTTGACGTGCTCAGCGAGGTGTTGGATATGGCCATCGAGGCCGACGCGGAGCCAATGCGCCCGCTCTCATCAGCACCCATGCCTAGCATGCCCAATCCAGCAGCCAGCAGCATTGTCACATCCCCTTCAGAAGCCAGCGTACACTCATACGTGTCCCCGGAAGCAATTATGGAGAGAGCCTCACATCCTTCTTCTCCCGGCAAGAGCACATCAAGCCAATACAACACACCGCCGGGCCTCTCCCAGTCATCATCGTCGCCCCCATCAACGCATTTCTTCGACTTGGACCCCGTTACGACAACGGCGACGACTGATGACGTCGTTAGCTACTCTGCCCCCGGAATGATGATGAATATGACATCGATGGGGGGGATCTATGCCTCTGAGTATGAATGAACAAGAGGAAGACTTGCTTCGCCAATTCACAAACGACGACAGCTTCATACCACTGGACCGGGACCCGAGCCTAATAATGATGCCCAAATTCGACGAGTTCAACGGTGTAGCCGTGAGCATGATCAACGAAAACGGCTACTACTTTTAACGGAAATACTTGAAGCGTTCAACAACTTAATTACGCCATGATTTATTCTGAGCCTGTCTTATACTTGTCGAGCCTACTTTTACTTTTGGCGCATTAATTTCGGAACCCGGGTATAGTGATCGGGATAATGTTTCATTCTACCCTGAATTACACAGGGCTTCTACTTTTTTTTTCCTTCAATCTCCTTGGTTTTATATCGTTGTGTTACCCCACAACCCGCCACGTTGGAAATTTGGTGTCAATTCAATTGTACAATACGGGGAAGGAACGGATTTGGGATAAAAAGGGATTTTTTTTTTCTTTTTCATTTGTCTTTTTCATTTGTCTCTGTGATAGGGGGGGTGGTGTGAGTGAAGTGTTTGGATACGGAGTGATGTTTACAACGCGTTGATATGTTTGGAAACGATTGAAGCTTTCGTAACGGGAATCCGGCACCGGTCCGTTTATTGTTCGATGTTTTTGTTTTTCTTCTTTCCTTTGTTTACGGAGTTGGGAAGAAGATATTGTGTGGACATATTCGAGTGCAAATGAGAGCTTGGATTCTACTGGACTATTACCGCCTCGTTTGCTGATCCGTGCCTCGTGATGTCTCTGTGCTAATGATTGACTCTTTATCCTTGCTGTTCCAACTTATGAATAGGGTTATTGCCTGTTGTTCGAGCCTGCCATTCATGAATCCATGCTAATTTTTATTTTGTACGTGAATATTTTAATTATTCTTTTACGCCCAGTCAAGCTGATACAATGGCTGCTTCGGAGAGAATATAAGTGGACTCTCACGTCACAGCACATGTAGTAGTTCATATTTTTTTTGCCTTTTTTGGGGCAACAAGATTACTATCAATGGCATGCCGAGAGTTACACAACATCTAGTTGATAAGACGTGAGCAGGGTGTACCAGATGTTAAGAAAATGATAGATACCTTAGCCTCCCCGCTTCTAAATACATCTCTTTTCCCACAGTTTCACTCAAACAAATGTCTTGAGCATCTTTTGTTCATTTCATTTGACCATCCCATGAATTTTGCATTCAGTCTGTCTTCAACGTTCATTGTCTCTGATAGGCAGAGGCTTGTGGCGTAGCAATCTTGATACCTCAGGTACTGTCGGATGCTATAATAAACACTCCAACTATAAAATTTTCAGAGGACATCTCTCAGGGTCATAGTAGCATCATGCTATTAATAAGTAGTACGACTCGAGATTATGTGCATTTCTTATATGAATAAGGAATTTTGCGATTATTTTCTGGATGGGAAATTTTACATATTGGTCAACGACTCATCCCAGCTTTTACCCTGGAGCTGCGTATACAAATGTGGCGGGAAACTCTTCTCTTAAATAGTGATGAAGGGTGAGGTTTTTTCCTTCTTATGACTGCAAGTAGTAAGTCATTTGAAAGTACCCTTTTATATTACAAATTCTTTATATATGAGTATGCAGACAGGATAAAAGAGGGCTGTGGGAGAAAATGCCCTGTTAATCTTTCACAAAGCGATCCCTTCACCAATGCTATAGTATTGAGTAACACAAAGCTAGCATATTCGCTTAAATATCTTATTCCTGTGCCAGTCATTGGCCAATAATTAAATGCGGTTTGTGAATTGAGATACACCAAAGTGTCCTCTTTTCTAGCATACCCTAAATGAGATCTCAGTGGCCCATATTGCTCGCTGCGATATGCCCACAAAATCTTACTATGATTCTCGACACCCGATAATCTTCTGAATATTGATTTCAGTAAGTGAGAAAGATTGAGATGAGTGGTATGGCTAATCAAGTTTTTTTTTTTTTTTTTGGCTTTCAGTTGGTGAGTAAAGGAAGCAAAGACTTGCAAGTTTTCTTCAACTGGCAGATATCGCAGATATCTTAGTGCTTTTGTGAAGAGATTTGTTGGCTACCTATAGAGAAGCAAAACGCATGGATGATGTGAAGTGAAGACATAAAGGGAGGACGAAGAAAAAGTATAGTTCCTCAGAGTGGCAGTACGGGCATTGTAAGAAGCATCAGCCAGAGTGTGGAAAAAGAAGACGCATATACATGGTAGTGGGAGATTTGTTGCATAAATATACAGTAATACCTATTTTCATCTTACGTCTTTTGTGAATTAACAGTTTCTTCGTGGTTCTAAACTCGGTGTTTTATATTCACGTAGGTATCGTGACGTCTCCATTCTGGCAGTCTCGCGCATTTCATACTTATTTTTTCTATTTTCTCCGACTGGCTGTTATTCCATATTTTCTTTTCAAAGCTATGGAGATATGCCTTTAATATTTTTTTTCTCTCTTATTTTTTTTTAAAAGAAGACGTAAGAAAGAAAGCAGAACCTTTTTCTAGTTCTACAACGAGCGCTCAACCATCTTTTAGTGGGATGACGCTGCAAACAATGTGCCATTTTTAGCGGGGAAGAAATGTAATGAAAATCAAGTCTTGCAGAGCTTCTGGGGCAATAAAACAGTTAATTTTCTACCTCGATTAATAATATCTATTTTACACCGACTGGATCCTCTTCATCCTGGATACCTCCTATTCATCATCCAGGCACTTATAGCCAGGAGTGGATGTCCACGGTGGATTGACTGATTGGATTGATTGGCTTGCTAATACTGAACTGCCACTCCCCTCCACACCGCCTTTGCCCGACAAGGCAGAAAAAAAGTACCCAGCCCACCACACCTCAATGCGGGTCGCTGCCAGGCAGAGGGAAGCTTGTCGAAACCACGATACTGCCACCAACCCGCAGCCCACGAGATTTCTAATCGACCGGCGAATTTACAGCGTTCGAAATGTCTGCGGCGCAACTTCTCAACCCCAAGGCCGAGTCCCGAGTGCGTCTCTCGTCTGTCTGCTATGCGTGTGCTGCTGGAGGCTAACTGGTTTGCAGAGGAGGGGTGAAGCTCTCAAGGTCAACATCAGTGCTGGTGAGGGCCTGCAGGATGTGCTCAAGTCAAACCTCGGACCCCGAGGCACGATAAAGATGTAAGGCAAACGGCTTCGTTATGGACGTCTGATCAGTGCTGACTGCAGTGTAGGCTTGTCGATGGTGCCGGCCAGGTAACGCGAAGCCCAACTCCTACCCCTCAATGACAAAGCCCCTATTCCTAACAATCGATGCCCCCCGAACAGATCAAGCTCACCAAGGATGGAAACGTCCTCCTGAGAGAAATGCAAATCCAAAACCCGACTGCTGTCATGATTGCTCGAGCGGCGACTGCGCAGGACGATATTTGCGGAGATGGCACAACTTCCGTAGTGCTGCTGGTGGGAGAGCTGCTGAAGCAGGCAGACCGACACATTTCCGAAGGACTCCACCCGCGCATCATCACCGATGGCTTTGAGATTGCCAAGGTTGAGGCTTTGAAGGTAGATAAAGAGACGGTTGTGATTGTCAATTTGCAAGAACCCTTCGTCTGACATACTGCTAGTTCCTGGATTCCTTCAAGCTGCCCAAGGAGGTGGACCGCGAACTGCTGCTCAATGTTGCCCGAACATCCCTTGCGACAAAGCTCAACTCAACATTGGCCACGAAGCTTACTCCCGATATTGTCGATGCCGTGCTGGCCATCTACCAGGCCCCTGCCAAGCCCGACCTGCACATGGTGGAGATTATGAAGATGCAGCACCGCACTGCGTCTGACACCCAGCTCATCCGAGGATTGGCGCTGGACCACGGTGCCAGACATCCCGACATGCCCAAGCGACTGGAAAACTGCCACATCTTAACGATGAACGTCAGCCTGGAGTATGAGAAGACTGAGATCAACTCTGGTTTCTTCTACTCGAGCGCTGAGCAGCGTGACAAGCTTGTTGAGAGTGAGCGTCGATTCATCGATGCCAAGCTCAAGAAGATTGTTGAGCTGAAGAAGCAGGTCTGTGGTGATGACGGAAAGAAGAGCTTTGTTATTATCAACCAGAAGGGTATCGACCCCCTTTCCCTAGACGTCCTGGCCAAGAACGGTATTCTGGCTCTGCGACGAGCAAAGAGAAGGAACATGGAGAGACTTCAGCTTATCTGCGGCGGTGTTGCTCAGAACAGCGTCGAGGACCTAACACCAGACGTCCTCGGCTGGGCTGGTCTCGTTTATGAGCAGACGCTGGGCGAGGAGAAGTACACTTTCGTCGAGGAGGTCAAGGATCCCAAGTCGGTCACTCTTTTGATCAAGGGACCCAACCAGCATACTATTGCTCAAGTCACGGATGCTGTCCGAGATGGCCTGAGAAGTGTCTACAACATGATTGTTGACAAGAGCGTTGTTCCCGGCGCTGGTGCTTTCCAGGTTGCCTGTGCCGCCCACCTCAAGAGCGATGCCTTTGCCAAGTCAGTCAAGGGCAAGGCTAAGTGGGGTGTCGAGGCCTTTGCCGACGCTCTTCTCATCATCCCCAAGACTTTGGCTGCCAATGCTGGACACGATGTTCAGGATGCTCGTGAGTTTTTGCAAGCCCTAGATTCTTCCGAATGAAAGCACGATGCTAATAATATAATTACAGTTGCCGCACTACAAGACGAGTACGCAGATGGCCAGGTCGTTGGGTTGAACTTGGAGACTGGCGAGCCCATGGATCCCGAGCTGGAAGGTGTCTTTGACTCATTCAGAGTTCTGAGAAACTGCATTGCTTCAAGCTCAGGTATTGCGTCCAATCTGTTGCTTTGCGACGAATTGTTGAAGGCCCGACAGATGGGCAGAGCCAAGGGACCAGGTCCTGGAATGGATGGCCCCGATGATCACATGTAGAGACTTTATTGTTTAGATTTATGGTAGATAAAAATCATCCCGGAACAGGTCAAAAATATCTAGGCACTGCCATTCTTAAGTAATACTGGATTTTAATATAGCTGAGATATGTCTTGACGACTCAAGTTGCAAAGTCTTTGTTACATTACTATTATCCAAGGGCGAGAGCTGGCTGGGAGATTCAATGGTGTCGGCTTGATAAGCCCCGCAATGATTTTTATCTTCACCTAAAAAAAATCTTGACCCCACCATCATTGAACTGCAATACAACCAGAAGTCTACAGAACTGCGACAATGGCAGATTACGCTTCCGACTCCTCTGAGGGAGAATTTACAGAAACAAATGTCCTCCTCGGATATACTTCTAAAGAAGCTGAGGAGGATACTATAAGCAAGCTGGGAGGCACTCCGGTAGGTCTCGTTTCTTCTTTTTCTTCCGTCGCCTTGATAGCTGCAAAGCTGTGCTAGATGACATGCTAACAGTATGGATGTTCCAGGACTGGCTCGACGCAGACAAAGCCCCTTCAGCTGCGCTGGCAAGATGCAAGGTCTGCAAAGATATGATGGCCTTGCTGCTGCAGCTAAACGGCGAACTCCCCGAGAAATTCCCCTCCCACGAGCGGCGGTTATACGTTTTCGCATGCCGTAGAGCGACATGTCGGCGCAAGGCGGGCAGCATTCGCGCCCTGAGGGGAGTGAGAGTTTGGAAGGACGCTGCCGGGACGACGATACCACAAGTTGAAGAAAAGGTGCTAGAAAAGAAGACTGAGCCAGAGGAGAAGAAGAAGGATGGGCCGGGCCTGGGGGAGTCGCTCTTTGGAGCGAAGCCTCTGGGAGCTGCTGGTGGAAATCCATTTTCCAGTGGCGCAAATCCTTTTGGTTCTTCAGCAAGCAATCCTTTTAACTCTTCTTCTTCGTCCAATCCGTTTTCAAGCCAGCCAGCCAAACCAGCCGCTACACCAGCAGAGAAGCCTGCTGCCGCTCCTGCTCCTGCTTCAGACAACAACCTCTCCAAGACCTTTGCTGAGACTCTGGCAATAAACAACAACACCCCCCCTTCGGGGCCGCCACCTCCCGCCGAGCCATGGCCTGAAAAGGCTTCGCAACCTACCCCTTACCCGACCCTCTTCCTCTCCGACGCAGACTACGAAACCCTCGACGAAACCCCCCATGAAGACACCGGCTAACGTGAGCATGGCTGATGCCGACGCCCCAGAGCCTTCTGCCCTTGATCGCGAGGCGTTCGAATCAGCCATGGACGCCACGTTTCAGAAATTCGCCGACCGGATGGCCCAGAATCCCGAGCAGTGCATCCGTTACGAGTTTGGCGGCGCGCCGCTGCTGTATTCTAAGACGGACGCCATTGGCGATCTCTTGACCAAGCGGACCATGCCGGGATGCCCCAACTGTGGTGGTAGAAGGACATTTGAGGTGCAATTGACGCCAAATGCTATTACCGAGCTGGAGGAAGATGACTTGAGCTTGGATGGCATGGAGTGGGGGACGATTATCGTCGGTGTGTGCGAGAGGGACTGCTCGCTGAGACATACTGCTGTTGAGGAAGCGGGCTATTTGGAGGAATGGGCGGGTGTTCAGTGGGAGGAGCTGTCGAAGAACAAATAATGCTCATGTTCTAATCTTCTTTTGTTCTTTTTGCATGGATACATAGATAAAAAGTTTTAAGAGGGTAGTTTAGAAAACCTCGACGAGTTCATGATATCAAAAAAACAAGAAGAGTGCGAATGAACGTGATGCCCAAAAGATAGCCTGTTCTATTTCATGGCTGATCTTGTATCGCTTTTTAATAAACAGTTTTTGTCCTATTAAACGCCTGACGAATTTTTTTAAGATCTCCGCACCATGCCATGCCATCATGCCAATGTCATATTACGCATCATTGGTTCCGTCGACATATCCATTGCCTTCTCTTCCTTCCCCCTGTATAAGCAAAAATACTAGTTAATCAACGCCTCTTTCCACGATTACACGGATAATTTATACAGTCTCCTCCCAGGATCGTCGAATCACTCTGGCGAACTGATCAACGTTGACGTCCTCGCGGATCTCAGACTTCTTGGCCTCGTTGTCGGGGTTGGAAGGAATCTTGACGTTGTCCTCCTCGATAGTCCAGCCAGCAACCTCGGTGATGAATTTCCGTGTCTTGTCCTCGTTAAAGCCCAGCCATGAGACCATGTGAGACAGCTTGATTTCGCGAAAGGCCTGTGAGACGAGGGTGGCGATTCGCTCGCGGACAAGGTCCTCGAAGCCGGAGACGTCGGCGATGAGGTCGGCGCACAGGTCGTCGCCGTCGAGGTCGGCCCAGAAGTCGGCGTACTGGGCGCCCTGGAGCTGGGAGTTGAGGGTTCGGAGCTTGGTGAGGGCCTCGTGGAGTTCGCCGGTGGAGGCGGCGGAGGGGTTGATGAGGTGGAGGGCGAGGGTGAACTGGGACGAGGGGAACTGGGTCATGGCCTTGACGAGGATGTTGGTGACGATCTCGTCCTTCATGCGGTCAGGGTTGAGCTGGTAGCTGTGGTTTTTTGCGCGGTTTGAATTAGCATTGCAGTTTCATAAATGAGTTGAAGAGTAATAAACGAGCGTGCAATGCTTATAGCGATAAGTGATTTGTGCTTTGTTTTGATTTTCAGACACCACTAAAGTTGACTTCAAGTGGCTGGGTTGTTTAGGTCCAGCCTCAGGTAATAGGAAACGTTTACAAAAACGGTCATCATATAACGAGCAGATATCGAAGAAAAATGCAAGAAGCCTTCCAGGAAAGGTCAGGCGCTCGCAATTAGGCAACTCACAGCTTCAACAGCGTCCGGTTCGCATTGCAGTCGCAGGTCTTCTGGTCACATTGCTCCTGGAGGTAGGTTTCGAGGGTGCCGACGGCCTCGGGGTTGTATCGCTCGAGGCCGTTGATCACCGTTGTGATGTAGTCGGGGCGGTCTGAGGGGTCTTCGCCGTTCATCTTGGCTGCTGTTGTAGCGGATGCTATTCCCAAAGTCGAATGAGGGGAGAATGTTCAAGTTCGAGATGGTGGGGCCAAAAGGGAAAGATTTCGATATCGTGGGCAGCTGGCTTTGTGCGGCACGAAGTTGCCTCAAGGGGCTTAGCGGCGACGAAATGACGGGGCTCCTGATCTTCCGCACCGCGGGCGGAATTCACCTTCACGATCACGTGCCGTCGTGTTGGACGGCGTCATGGATGATGAGAGCTCCGCGTGAATCCCATGTCTTGGTTAGTATGTGTAAGCAACTTTGCATGAATCACGCGTTTTAATGTCTGTCATGACTTGGAAGATTTTTCTTCAATATTTATCCATGTCAATGAACTATAGTCTGGGGGGTTGAGGGGCTTCTCCAGTCGTTCCGAGCTACAACTACATCAAGACAGCATGTCTAGTCCATCGAAGAAGAGGAAGCTCAACAGCGGTGCAAAGCAACCGGCACCTCAGCCAAAGGGGCTGGAATACTTCTTTTCTAAGCAAAAGCAGTCTGGATCCTTGACCACATCAGCTGGGGAAGATGGCGCCTCAAACAGTGCATCTGCGTTGCTTACAGATGAGGAGTTGGCACGGAAGTTACAAGCGGAATGGGACCAAGAAATAGCAAATGAAGTTCCTGCTATTCGAGGAAGCCAGAATTCAACGCCGAAAACTGAGGGCACGGAAGCCATAGCGGAGACAGCAGACAGTGACTCTACGCCTGCTTCTACGAGTCGGCCGGTGGAATCCACAGCTGAGACGACGCCTAAGAAACAAGATACAAAGAAGACTCTGGCTTTGCAGTCGACTGGAATGGCTGATGACTTGATAACGGAATCTATTCCCCTGGATGAATCGCCGCTCATATTTGACCCGTCAAAATATATAAAGGAGCTGCAGGAATACTGGGCGGCAGAAGGAGGAAATGCGTCCTATGCTCTCCTGAGCAGGTGTTTCGTGCTTGTCAGCGGAACAACAAGCCGTATCAAAATCGTTGATACCCTTGTAAATTGCCTACGTATCTTAATCGAGAGCGATCCTTCTAGCCTCTTGCCCGCCGTAAGTACCCGTATCAAAAATTGTAAACGTAAATCTCATAACTCTCTAGGTCTGGCTTGCTACAAACTCTATATCGCCTCCGTACATCTCTATGGAACTTGGTATAGGAGGGTCAGCCATCTCCAAGGCGCTTCGCCAAGTTTGTGGCCTGGATAATCGGTCTCTTAAAGCTATTTACGATAAATACGGAGACCCCGGCGATGTTGCCTTTGAAGCAAAGAAGAAGCAAAGCTTTACTCTGAGAAAGCCGAAACCTTTAACTATAAAGGGTGTTTACCAATCGCTAGTCAAGATTGCCACTACTCATGGTCATGGAAGCGGCGAGACGAAACAGCGAATTGTGGATCGACTGTTGCAAGATGCACGAGGAGGCGAAGAAAGCCGGTTCATTGTTAGAACTGTCTCTCAATATGTTGGTGTCCTACGCCCCAACTACTTTGAACGCACACACTAATGGTATGTAGCTTCGCATTGGTGCTGTTAAAACCACCATGCTAATTGCATTATCTCGAGCATTCTTGCTATCTCAAGCTCCAGGCTCTGAATACAGCACCAGGGATATTTCAGAGCTAAGCAAACTGAAGAAGGAAGAATTAGCGGAAGTCTGGAATAAAGCAGCAGAAATTGTCAAGGCAAGCTATGCACGACATCCCAATTACAACGATCTAATCCCGGCACTCCTCGAGGTTGGAGTCTGTGAAGAATTGCTTCTGCGTTGCGGCTTGAAGCTTCATGTGCCTCTGCGCCCCATGCTGGGAAGCATAACGAGGGACCTCTCCGAGATGCTCACAAAGCTACAGGGAAGAGATTTTGCCTGCGAGTTCAAATATGACGGGCAGCGCGCACAGGTCCACTGCGATGAAAAAGGCAAAGTATCGATATTTTCTCGACACTTGGAGCTTATGACAGAAAAGTATCCTGATCTTGTAGAGCTTGTGCCTAAGATTAGGGGAGAAGGAATTGGCAGCTTCATCATGGAAGGAGAAGTTGTTGCGGTTGATCGAGAGACTGGAGAGCTGAAAAATTTCCAGACGTTGACCAATCGTGCGCGAAAGGATGTTGCGATTGGAGATATCAAGATTGACGTATGTCTTTTCGCGTTTGACCTCATGTATCTCAACGGGCAATCTCTGCTGGATCGGCCATTTCGAGAAAGACGAGAACTTCTTCGGTCCCTCTTTATTGAAGTGCCGCACCATTTTACGTGGGTCAAAAGTCTGGACGCTACTTCTGGAGATTCGGAAACTGTACTTGAATTCTTCAAGTCGGCATTGGAAAACAAGTGCGAGGGCATCATGGTAAAAATATTGGATAATTTGCCTGATCTGCCTTACGTCGAAGGGGAACCTGTACCCGAACAAAGAGTGGAAGATACAGAAAAGCTATCATTACCGAAGAGCAAAACAAAAGGTAAAGGGAAATCGAAAACTTCTGCGAAAGGCGATGCCGAGGAAAAATCGATAAACACTCGACGAAAGCCGCTCCTAGCAACGTATGAGCCTGACAAACGACTAGACTCTTGGCTCAAAGTCAAGAAAGATTATAATTCCAACTTTGACACATTGGACATGATTCCTGTTGCTGGATGGCATGGACAGGGCAGAAAAGCGAAATGGTGGTCCCCTATTTTGATGGCTGTTCGTAATGAAGAAAGCGGGACACTGGAAGTGGTGTGCAAATGCATATCAGGCTTCACAGACACCTTTTATAAGGCGAACAAGGAGTTTTATGACAATGGAGAAGAAAGCGGCGAGCCGAAGAATACTAAGCTACAGAAGCCGAGTTTTATAGAGTATTACGGGCCGAGTCCAGATGTGTGGTTTGAGCCACAAGAGGTTTGGGAAATGGCATTTGCGGACATTACGCTTAGCCCGGTTTACACCGCAGCTATCGGGCTTGTGAGCGATGAGCGAGGCCTCAGCTTACGATTTCCGCGATTTTTGAAGAAGAGAGAGGATAAGAGCATTGACGAAGCTAGCACAAATGAGTTTCTGGCCAACTTGTGGAGGAAGCAGGAAGCAAAGGCAGAAACATCGACATCGAAGGCTGATGGAGCGGAAGTGGACGATGCTCAGGATGGCGATTTGGATGACTAATTTAGAACATATGATCATCAATTTTGAGAGCACTTGACGAAATTGGTGTAACAGAGAAGATTATCGTTAATCATTGGCTATAAGCTATAACAGTACCAGGCTCAACTCATTTCCCAGCATTCAGCCTCTGCGCAATCAGACTAAAGACCGCCACAGACCCCATGAACAAGACTGTATGATAAAACTAGCAGCTGGCATTAGAAACGAGCGTTTAACAAATCCCTCCCGATGTAACACATACCGCTGTTCTTGAGATGTTCCTCTCCTCATCCTCCGTTCGGGCCTCGATGAATAGCCTCCTGAGATTGGGGAAGCTTGCCTGCGACATGAAAAATTCGTTTCTTAGCAGACAGATACTTGACGATTCATAGCTGATGAGAGTAATTATAGTAGAAGTATTACCATGTTGGCAGAACGAGAAGAGAAGAAGAGGGTCTCGGCTTGGGATGGTTACACAAGAAGGATCAGAGAGGGAGAACTAAGGAATAGACTTTATGGCGTTTGTTGCTGGCTTGGGTGTGTGTGAGGAAGAGGCCCGTGCGCTGGGCGACTTCTTACTGTTCAGTGTATTGAAGGTGAATTATGAATAGGAGATTCTACGCAGGCAATAGAAGTTTCATGAGCTACGGCTACGGCTATGAGACTGCATGATGATAATGGATGACTAAATGCAGCTAAAGCCAGGCCCATGAAACTCCCAGTTTGGGCGATGCAGGTGCCTGTGGATCATGGCTTGCTTTGTTTCTTGCATGATCTGAGACTTGGCTCTAGGCTTGGCTCTAAGCTTGATACTGCAATTGCAGTCTATTGGCGATAGGCAGCACAATTACATCTCTAACAAGTGAATATCTGCTAGGCATCTATATCATGATACGCTTTGCCATATGTAGGAATATCGAACTTTAGGCATCGAGATAATTGTCCAGGAGAACGCACTTCGTATACACGTTGCATGTTACCAGCCCGTGTCCCCTGAGAAGCCCCGTGGATGACTCAGCACTGCCCGTCAATCTGGCCCTTTGGCTGGTGCTGATGTAGCGCCCGGAGCCGCCTTTTAGTGGAGTTTTGACTGGCATACAGCGCTGTGGTCACTAAAGACTCCAGCGGCAGCGGTAGGTCCTAATATTAGCGTCCATATGTCCCAATCCATAAGCTTGCAACTCGCAACCCCCTCGAAACGACAACTTCTTAGGCGAAGCGGCCACGATACGGAGCGCCACGACTCGAGGTTCCTCTGGCAGACGTAGCCGGAGTACCAATAGCCCTTTTATCCCTCCAGAGCAGCTCCCGCCTCGGTATCTCCCGTGGACGCTCCCCTCTCTGGACGTGGCATCTCGACGCCGGATCCAAGACAATCCTCGTGCCCCTCCAACCACCTAAAGCTCCTCGACGATGGCGGTGAATCGCATCCGGGGCGCTTTTGCCGCGCCTCGGAAGGGAGAGACGTTTGAGCTGCGGGCGGGTCTGGTCTCGCAGTATGCGTACGAGCGAAAGGAGTCGATCCAGAAGACCATCATGGCCATGACGCTGGGCAAGGACGTCTCTGCCCTGTTCCCCGACGTCTTGAAGAACATTGCGACTGGCGACCTTGATCAAAAGAAGCTGGTCTATCTGTATCTCATGTATGTTCTCTGCATATACGATCCTGTGATGCTGCTGGCGGAGCATCTTCATGGCATTTAGTGACGCTGCTGGAACTTTACTGATGCATGATTCAGGAACTATGCCAAAACGCACCCGGACCTTTGCATTCTCGCCGTCAACACGTTTGTCCAAGATTCAGAAGACCCGAACCCTCTCGTACGAGCGCTCGCCATCCGCACAATGGGATGTATCAGGGTGGACAAGATGGTGGACTACATGGAAGAGCCGCTGAGGAAAACGCTAAGGGATGAGTCGCCATACGTGCGCAAGACTGCGGCCATTTGCGTGGCTAAGCTTTTCGACCTGAACCCAGCCCTGTGCATTGAGAATGGATTCATCGATTCACTTCAAGAGATGATTGGCGATCCAAACCCGATGGTGGTCGCAAACTCGGTCCAGGCATTGGCCGAGATCAGCGAGACGGCGCCCGAAACGAGAGCACTGCTGGTCACGCCTCCGATCCTCAAGAAACTACTGATGGCTATGAACGAGTGCACCGAATGGGGTAGGATCACCATTTTGACCGTGCTAGCAGACTATGTCGCGGCCGACGTCAAGGAATCGGAGCACATTTGCGAGAGGGTCATCCCGCAATTCCAGCACGTCAACCCTAGTGTGGTCTTGGCTGCTGTCAAGGTTGTCTTTATTCACATGAAGGCAATCAACTCTGAGCTTGTGCGGTCGTATCTTAAAAAAATGGCACCCCCTCTTGGTATGTTTTTTGGTATCATAGCTGTGGCTTTCTGGCTCCTGGCAGGTACAATTATTGCTAACACTAAGACGTGAAATAGTCACATTGGTTGCATCCCAGCCAGAGGTCCAGTACGTTGCCCTCAGGAATATCGACCTTCTTCTTCAAGCCAAGCCAGACATTCTGAGCAAGGAGCTGAGAGTCTTCTTCTGCAAATACAACGACCCGCCTTATGTGAAAATGCAGAAGCTGGAAATCATGGTCAGAATAGCAAATGAGAAGAACTACGAACAGCTCCTTGCAGAGCTGAAGGAATACGCTCTGGAAGTGGACATGGACTTTGTGCGCCGAGCCATCAAGGCCATCGGCCAGGTGGCCATCAAGATCGAGGATGCGAGTGCCAAGTGCGTTCAGGCGCTGGAGGACCTTCTCGCCACCAAAGCCAACTACGTGGTGCAAGAGGTTGTTGTGGTCATCAAGGACATTCTGCGAAAATACCCTGGCTACGAGGGCGTGATCCCTTCGCTTTGCAATTACATTGACGAGCTGGATGAAGCCGATGCTCGTGGATCACTCATCTGGATTGTGGGTGAATACGCGGAGAAGATTAGCAACGCTGAGGAGATTCTCGATGGCTTTGTTGACACATTTTCAGAGGAATTTACACAGGTATGGATTTCGATGAAGATTTCTGCTTGAAAATTCCAGGGCTAATACACGACTTGCAGACCCAACTTCAGATCTTGACAGCCGTTGTGAAGCTGTTTTTGAAGAAGCCTAGTGGAGCGCAGAGTCTTGTCCAGAAGGTACTGCAAGAGGCAACGACCAACAACGATAATCCCGATATCCGTGACAGAGCATATGTCTACTGGCGATTACTGTCAGGAGACCTGGAAGTTGCCAAGGTAAGAGGATCTGTATCTATCCGTTGAGAGTGTGCATCTTGCTGATACTCCCCAAGAACATTGTGTTGTCAACAAGACCAACCATTTCCACAACAATGACGAGCCTACCAACAACGTTGTTAGAGCAACTTCTGTCAGAGCTCTCGACTCTTGCATCAGTATACCACAAGCCCCCCCGAAGCCTTTGTTGGCAAGGGTCGTTTCGGCGCAGACGAAATCCAGAGGGCTGCTATCCAGGAACAGCGCCAGAACGCCGCAGAGAACCCCATCGCCGCCTCTGTTGCCGCCAACGGATCCGGTTCCGTCTCGCAGAACAACATTGAAAATCTGCTCGATATCGACTTTGACGGCGCGGCCCCGGCTTCTCACGAGCAGAACAGCGCAACAGGAACGCCCGACCGGGTGCAGAGCCCAGCCACGAGCGGTATGGCTGATATGATGAGCATGTTTGATGCCCCTCCTGCAGGTGGTAGTTCAGCACCGGCTGCTGCTCCCGCAGGTGGCATGAACGACTTGATGAACGGGTTCGAAGGGCTTAACTTTGGAGGTGCGACTACCAGCGAGCCACTGCCAGCGGCCATGCAGCTACACAATGCGCATGGTGGCGCGCAGCCCAAGAAGGATAGCGATGACCTTTTGGGTCTGTTGTAGAATGCCTACAATGCTCTTTTTTGTTATATGTACGAGCAGGAACTGGACAAAAGGCAGAGAAGAGAAAAAGGGAATGGGTTATCATGGGAGACGTTGAAGCAGCGCAAAGAATGGGGCGAGGTCTTTGGGCTGCTGGGAATATAGTAGTTAATTAGTGAAGCATATTTGATGATTTGACTCTTGATATATATATATAAGCTATAAAGATATCTTTTCGAGCTACCACTCTCCATGCCATGCTGTCGGGATGCCGTGCCCTTTGAGTTGGTAGAGCTGCATTGTGTCTTGTGCTGTATTATGCAAGAGATATCCAAGCCTTGAAGCACTGATGTTGCTGCCGTGATCTGGTGTTTTTCTCCTCTGGGGCGCCTCTTTTCTTGGGTATATACACTCATCGCGCCCATCTTGTCCATTCCACCTTGTTCTCAGTCCAGCCAGTGATTTTGCATCACATATTCTTTTATTTCCGTACCGAAAGCATATCTGCCTGCTGTTTTTTCTTCACTGGTTCGTCCCCTCAACATGTCCTCCCACCGTGCCATCCAGCGACGGCGCCGCAGTATCCCTCTCCTTGTCCCACTCGTCGGGCGTCTGGCATTTGGCCGTCCAGGCGTGGATGGCGGCGATTTCGTCCTTGAGGGCGGTGTTGACGAGGCGGTGCCGCTTGAGGGACTTGAGGTCCTTGAACTGGGGGGAGACGATGAGGGAGGTGAAGGCTTGGCCGCAGCCACCTGGTAGTTGACAGTGATTAGGTTAGCTACCTATTTGGCGGGCTTCCTTTCAAGATTTGTCATGGCTGCGCAAGCGCAAAACAATGCTTGGTAATGCGACTTACCTGACATGTCGGTGACTTCGACGTGGATTGCGCCGAGGCGCTGGGTGATGGCCTCGCGGAGGGAGGCTTCTGTTATTGAGGCCATGGTATATATATATGTGTGTGGTTATGCGAGAAGTATGTGAGGAAAGGCAAAGACGCAGACGCAGCAGCTTTTTGGGTTAGTAGGCAGCAAGGTAGCTTTTGCGACAATCGGAACGTCAATTCAGAGACTACGATCTGATTGATTAGATAATAGATCGTGGGGGGGTGGTGTAAAAAATGACAGTGTCTCGATACAGTATTTCGGCGGATTTGTAACGGTATGAAATCATTACTAGAGCTCTGATTTGCTGAGGTTTTCCGGTTCTGTGGTGGGGGGAAAAACAAGCTTAGCTGAGCTTGCAGTTGAGGTGGAGGGGCTGATCTCGACCAATCGCCTGGGCTTGTCTGGACATTTACAACCATCAACTAATCTTCGTATCTCTTCTCTTCTCTTTTCTTTTTCCTTCAATCATCATTTCAAGACTTGCCATGGTCTTGGCGAGACTCTTCCGCAATAGCCCATCGCCAGCACTACGAACAGCGCCTCTCCGCTTAGCATCCTCGCAACTTACTTGTCTCCGAATCGTAACCTCTCAGCAACATTCCAGTGTCATCCTCTCGTCGACCCGCCCTCTATCGCGACGAATCATTTCCACCACGAGAAAGAAACTCGATAATAATACCATGACTGATTACTCCGATGGCGTTGGCGCGTGGGGCGCATGGCAGGCCGAGCCGTCCAAGTTTACGCAGCAGGTTGTAAATGCCATGAGGACGCTGTACGTTGACAGAAGCAATCATCATCGCTGTCGCTTGGCTAGTTATCGAGAAGGGCTCTTCTGACAATTGATGCTACAGATACCCCGAGGAGCTTGCCGATCGAAAGTGGGACAATGTCGGACTGCTGATTGACAATTCCGATGACACAAAGAAGCGCCAGCCGACGGCTATGGTGACAAACGATCTCACTTTTCAGGTCGCGGTTGATGCCATTGGCCAAGGTGTCAGCGTTATTGTCAGCTACCGTATGCTTGTTCTTTGATTCTTGTGTCTTCTCAATTTATTCGATATATATCCATCGCTCATGCTAATGCGCTCTTCACAAATCCAGATCCCTTCATCTTTTCTGGTCTCAAGTCTATTACAAACAACGACCCGCAACAAGCCACCCTATTACAGCTCGTCAAAGCTGGCATTGCAGTTTACTGCCCACATACTGCCGTGGATGCCGCACCAAAGGGCCTCAACACATGGCTCGCCGATATTGTTTCGGGCCCTCACAAGAGCACTCGTTCCGTTGCTATTCCCTGCGCCACGGCTCCTGAAACCCATTCTCCGGCCGGATATGGTAGCATAGGGCGATTTGAGAATGGCGGCGTGTCTCTAGCAGAGATCATCAAGAGACTGGCTCTCAAGCTAGGAGGGCTGAAGCACATTATGGTTGCTTCTCCCGTTGGTTCCGACATCAAGTCTACTACGGTTCGTAGTTTTGGTGTTTGTGCTGGAAGCGGATATGACGTCCTCAAGTCAGCAGACGTAGATTTGCTCGTCATGGGCGAAACGAGTCATCACTCTGCTCTCAGGGCCATTCAACAAGGCAGAACCCTGATCCAGGTATTCCACAGCAATTCAGAGAGAGGCTACCTCCGAGAAGTGTTGAAACCAAGCTTGGAATCGCTTCTGAAACAAGTTGAGCCAGAGGCAGAGGTACTATTGAGCGAGTTCGACTCGGATCCGTTTAAGATATTGGATGTGAGCACTTTCGAAGAGGACTGAGACATCTCTCTCTGGTAGCTGTGGCGTGGGGGGTTTTGATATACGACGTCAGATAGACTGGGCTCGCCGCATAGATTAAACAACACCTGGCAATCATTGCTTCATGGCAGGTGGCATATTAGAGTGTAATGGGCCATATCGCCGCCCGTCATTTGGCGCTCTTGCTTCTGGTGCTGGTGACCTCGTTCGCGTCAAAGCAATGGCTGCATCGCCTTCGTCAATGCATGCCTGTACGTCGTCTCCGCCCACTCCCTTCTCTTTCCAAGCCTCTAGCAATTTCCGTGGCATCTCCCACTGTCTTCTTGCCTCGTCAAACTTGCCTTCCTTGACTAGTGCTTGTAGCCGCCCTGGAGTTGCAAGTACTTCAATGGCTAGCTGTCTTGTTCGGTGACGTTGCTGTTGTGCTTCCCGAGCCCTGCCCTCTTCTGAATCCGGGGAAGGCACCGATTTTCGCATCGATTCTTGTATGGCTGAAGCCTGGCTGTAGATGTGTGCAATGGCTGGATCGAGTGTTGTAGCCATAGGGTTCAGGGGATCCATATTAGCTCGCATCTAGATATCGAAGGAAGGTGAATTGGTTAGCTGTTATAATCTTAACCTCATCCGCATCGTATCAAATAACAATGCTCACCTTTCGAATCGTCTCCGTTGCAGTGATGAGTTTGCTGTAGTTGTCATATACAAGAGCCTTCTTCTCTGCGTCCAACGCCCTAACTTCACCCAGCACCCTCGTATAGAGCTTCAACAGATCCTGCAAGCTGCTCTCTGCAACGACCCTCTGGAGGTATTCGTCCAAGTTGAAATCTGGCGCGTCGATCTCGCTTGCAGGCACTTCCGAATCAGAGGCCTCGATGATGCGCGGAGTTGAAGGAGAAGAGCCAGAAGCCGCAGCTGCACGGAGGTTGTAGTATTCGCGGAGGGCAGCTCGGTTGCTGGAGCGTTTGGCGCCGGTGGGAGGCTGAGATGCGCCGAGGACGGGAGACGTCACGGTGGACCGGGAGATGTCGGACGAGGGACGGGCGGACGACGTGGGAGTGCCGGAGGGGGTGCGGCGCAGCGGGGCGGGAGGATTGCGGGAAGAGGCAATGGTGGACATGGTGAGGGTTGAAGCTGGTGGTGATGCCGGAGAGAGTGTGAGAGAGCAAGAGAGGTGAGATGAGGCTGAAGGCCTGAAGGAGGTGACAACATAGCCTCGCAGGGACCTGGCTAGTGGCGCTAAATAAGGCTTGGGGTGCTGGGTTTATAGTGGCTTCAAGGGCTAATGCCAATTGGTGGTGGATGTCCATGGGCAGAATAAGCGGAACAGCCAGTATCGCGAATTGATCAGTTGCCGAAACGTCTTCATAAAGTTCTACATATTATCATGGGCCAATTAATTACTTTGCTGATGAGATAAGAATTATATGTGTTTTATTACTGTGTCTTGTGTTGTTTATATCCACCCATCAAATATCTATCTAGGTACCTATCTACGTCTATTTGCTGTGAGTGCGCCGTATAAGTGCATAGAAGCAAGCCAAAACGCCGTCACTGGCTTGACGTAAACAAGCACCGTCGTAATTTCCCAATGACTCCTTTTACTCTCATCTCTCTATACATTTTACATATTCAATCCACTGGAAATGGGCCTCTGTATCATGTAGGGTGAAGACCCTAAAGTCATCTGAGTGAAGCGGCGGCATGCATATGCGAGACGCGCACACCCGAAGGCCAGCTTACTATAAAAGGCCGATCAACTTGCATAGATGGACTCAATTCATCTTGGACCTTTCAATATCCCCAAGACCCAGACAAACCGACATCTTATAGAGTCTTCTGTTATTAAAGAAGCCATGGGTTAGCACGAAACACCGCCGGAAGAATACGCTTCCAAGCTGGTAAGTACATACTCAGAATATACATGTAATAATTGTGTTCTCATCTGACATTGATGTAGTGCAAATGGAAGATATCAACATACGCCCCTTTATCATACAGGCCCGGAAGGTGCGCACATTGAGACCTTGTTGATCTTTACGACATGCCCACACAGACTGGGCATATCTTGATCTACTTCCGGATTTGACGCGTCATTCCTTCAACAACATTGCTCCGATACAACAAATAAAATCATCGACCAATTGCACTGGTGGATGGACAATGGAAGAATGGGCCCCAAGCCATTGAGAAAAATGGGCTTGGCGTTGTACAGTTTCACTGGCGGAAGCACCGCAAAATTATACTGTCATATCTTGACATGATCCAGGGTTTCACTGTCACTCCTCTTCCTAAGCAACAATCTACGAATCTGCCAGGAACAACACGCGCCGATAAGGTGTATCTGAAGGACAGACTAAGCTAGGTGAAAGACATACTTCGCCGTTTTGGACTACAAGAGAGTATCCGTCATAGATGGTGGGGCGTTATTCCGAGATGTTATGGATGGAACCTTTTTTATTCGATATACCTATATGATTTACAGAAACTTGGCCCAAGATATGGATGGAGTAAGCCATGTCAAGGTAAAGCAGAAAATACCACCGTTCTGCCACTCCGCTTGACGAGGTCCTCATCATCATTGGCTACCAGCAACAGAAACAGCTCAAAGCATCACAAGGATATTGTCAATGGAGGCAATGGCATTATAGCCGGATGTCAAAGTTGCCACAAAGGCCATGACTAGCTTCATATGATGATTCAATTCATACACAAAGCGCAAAAAAATGGCAGAGCACGAATGGCGGCCCTTATGCCCGCTGCCACTCTATGCAAGCCGCCCTTCTACGCCATTGACCAGCTAACTTTGGGTTATATGTGCCGACTTTCTCATTGGTAAACCGACCACATACGCCACCACCCGTATGGCCAATCTCCAGCAGTTGAGATTAATCCCTTTTGCCATACAGAATGAAAGAGACAATTTATCAATATGGATTTCTCAGATACGCCATCATGATAGACGAATGCGGCCTGGGGAAGACAGTCATAACATCCCTCGCACTAATGGGGACGAGTCCGTCCAATAAAGTTGGCAGATGTAACAATGGATCCTTGCGTCAAGTTTCCTTTGAGCAAGTATTTAATCTGTTTGCTACGCAAAGGGAGACGCGCACGCATCGACTATCTCGTCTATGGTCCATTTCCCAACATCTTAATCTACAACTTCGACAAACTACGGCCTGCCCTCTTTCTAGTTGATGGCGAAATGAAAAGCTACACTAGCAACAAGCTCAAGAGAGGTTCATCAGGAAAACGGAAACTTGACAGCGCCATCCAGCTTGATGCAACGCAAGAATCTTTTACGATCAGTTACAATCGCCAAGTGACAGCAGTATGGAATGAGTTTCAAGAGAGGGGAAGTTAGCCCATGAACCAGCGCCGATCCCTTGTTAAAACAGACAACGAACTATTCTTGCGGCTTTGACACTATCAATGATACATGTATTTTTCGACATGAGGACATTGGTGTTGCTGGTATATACTGAACGCTCCGGTAACGCCCAGACACTCAAGACTTTACTTATAACACCATACACCACCAACACGCGACATACCAATTTATACTCACCAGGAATGACGACGCGTGCACAGGCTATGACCATCTTGGTCGGTAAAGAAGCAATCGTCAAAAGCAAGAAATCACGTACGATGAACCAGTTGCACGACTACTTGAAATCGCGCTGCCTCATCGTCAAAGTCCTCGGATGGAATGACTTTTGTGATTTCTGTCATTTACTAGGGCATAAGCAGGCAAATCTGGGAATAGAGCACAGAAGATTCAGGAACGTACCGTATCAGCTACTTAGAACACAAAACTCTAGCCACATTGTTCATGGAAGAATTTGTTCGATTCGAAGACGTCCTGATAGGCACACCAGTTGCAGTCACGGCGTTATTTCAAGCTAGCCAGAAGTACTTCACCCGGTCCTTGTCATTACAGACAAATAGACCGCCCTACGGAGACACATGGGTATAAATGTCGAGGCGCGATGTTCACGAACGTGGGCTGGAGCAACTGGCATCCACAAATATCGAATAATCGCTTGAGTACATATCCACGTTCAGCGCCACCGACAACGATACAAATATCGCGATCACATTGCCAGCTTTCTCCGCGATGCGAGCAGTATATATTCTCAGCTGCCTCTATTACCTCCTAATTTCGACGTCATCGTCATCTGATCCTCAAACGAGATCACATATCCGCATATGGCTCACAAACAACAATTTCGTGTTCCCCAGGACGCTATTCGACCTTTGCGCCTCAACCGTCATGGATGATAAACATAAACGACCTAGCCAACCGAGGCCCTCTGCAAAGTATGAGAGACAGAAAGAATATGACGGCGGATGTAAAGTTCCAAGGTCTATCGAGGCCACTGGAGTTGATGGAGCTCCGAACAATCTCTATGCCAGAAAACCTTTGGCCTTGTGCAATGGAGCATGCAGTTTGGTATAAGAACAGACCGCCGAATACAGCATTAAAAATGAGATGACACCATGGAAGGATACCATCGATTCTACAAAGGATTTGCTGTTGAACTTGGGGAGCAATAACATGGCATTGATCAATCCCTCGCTACCAGCCATCCCTAGTACCAGACAGGCATCGCCGCCGTGCACGCATACTGCCAGCAAGCCGTGAATATGACCCTAGATGAGCAGCGAGAATATGCAAGGCTTATCGATGACGGCTCGTAGTTCGTCCAGACTTGCGCAATCACAAAGCCTAGCAACTATAACCTCACCCGCCTAAGCAAGATTTAACCTTGCTGGCCGAAATATGTTATGCTTTTAGCACTTTACCCGGCCAGCAAGCTTGCCTGCCTCAGAGACCACATCCGCTACGATCTTGGTGACCTTACTCTTGTTGACTACTTAGCCAGATACCGCTGGTATATCCAAAACCCACAGCCTTAGCCCTATGCTTGTGCTGCAACCGTTGAGCCTGCTGGCGCTCCTGTTGCTGAAACTGCTATGCTTACTGAGCCTACTGCTGCTCCGGCTGTTTGCCGTCCCCTAACCAGATTGTTGGTGTTTCTGGGAACTTGGCCAAGGGCACGATAGCCATAGCTTCCGTCATTCTGCCGTCTTCATCTTTGACAAGGAGGTCGGGACGCAACACTTCCGGTTCACTGGATAAGTGGTCAAACAGAACCTTGATTCACAAAAAGCATTAATTGTCTATACAAAAAGACGACACCTCAGGGTTTTCACAAACGAAGAGAAATATCTGTTGGTGTTGCAAATGGGCAGGCACATCGATATTCAATACAAATGGACCATCAGCGGACTCGGGATATCCAGAACTTGCCTTGTATCCAGATGGTGCCGTGCAGACACTAAAGCCCCATCAAGTTGCAGGGCTCTTTTACGACCGGACAGATTGGCACGACTGAAATGACCGCTCACGGGTTCACGAAGCCGCTCATGAAGGCAAATCACGCCAAGTTTGTCAAGTTTCTGGCTTCGGGAATGGTGATCCAATACAAGCAGAGAAGACCGACTGCGGGTCGCCGGTGACTACTGGATATATGTATCTGGTCACAGGTGATTATTTGGTAAGTCATCTTGCAGATGCCCTGGCTAGCAATGATATTGGATGCTAACATACTTTTCATTAGATCGTATGCGGTAGTATTATGGCGTCTATATCATGACATGAAGTTTCTATTGCTGCTGCGTGGATTTGGGGCTTGATATTCTTCAGGCTCTTAATAAACTCATTAGTTGTGAATGGACTGAACAACGAAAGCTGCAGAGGGAGCAATGGGAACAACCTGTCCAGCCAGCACAATCATCGGGGGAATAAATCATCATGACAAAGTTAATCGAGGGAAAAGTGATCCGGACCAAGCACTGACAAAGAATGAATCGATTGCGCAACTACATCGAGTGGCTTGAAGAAAAAGCTTTATGAATCAGGCAAGCTTCCACTGTTATCAGACAAGCTATGTACAAAGCAATGAATGAAGGAAATTACGCGTTAAGGGGTAAATTTTGAGGACATTGATGATCAATTGAAATCCCCCAAGAAGCGAAAGCGATGTAACTTGATACTTTCACGAATTTATGTTATAGTAGACCTGAATATTACATACATGTATTAGAGATTGCTTATAAGTCCATCAAGTCGTATAGAGAAAGCCCCAACACCACGACCGTTAGCGCCTACCCAGCTATCAGGTAGGCCATTACAGGGGTCTCCCGCCCACTAATCGATACCCGTACGTCATTTCTGGAAATTTCACAAGCTTCAACCTCAACCTCAACTCCATCCCTCCACAATCGACAAAACCAGCCACAGCAAAACAATCAACTCAATGGACCTCATCCCCCAGCTCCAAAGAGCCATCCTCGCTCAATTCCTCCCCCCTCCCTCCCAGACCTTTCTCACAACCCTCACAACCGCCCGCTCGCCTCCCCCACCAATCCCATCCCTCCTCGCAACCGCCAAAGCCCGTCTTCTCGCATCCGACCTGACAAACACCTCCTCCGCCATCATCGACCCTTCAGCGCCTGTTTTCCCGGCAAACATCGATGCCGCAACCGTAAAGGAGACGAATCTCGCGCAAAACACCCACGTCCAAGTCATCGACATTGAGAATCTGAGCCTCAGTCGCTGGGAGCAGGTCGAAGAGCTCGAGGCCATTGAGCGCGGGGAGCGCACTCGCGGGAGGCAAGTCATTCGGGTGGTTGCCCCTGAAGACGGCGACAACGAGGCAGACGCTTCTTCGACGGCCCAGCAGACTCAGGCGTCTCGTCCGGCTGCTGCTGCTATAACTACGGGGGGAGCAAACGCCGTGCATAGGTTGGTGCTGCAGGATAGACAGGGCAAACGGGTCTTTGCCGTGGAACTGAGGCGCATAAACGGGATTGGAATCGGAAAGACGCACATTGGGGAGAAGATTTTGCTCAAGGCTGGAGCTGTCGTGGCCAGAGGGACGGTGCTTCTGACGCCAGAGACGTGCACGCTGTTGGGAGGCAAGATTGATGCGTGGCACGAGACGTGGATGGAGGGCAGACTGGCGAGGCTGAAGGAGAGCGTGGGAGCTGACCGGCCGCGATGAGGGCCTGGATTGGGTCTGGAGACCAAATTGCTTTTTGATACCCCCTTTCTATTTCGTCATGTATCTTCTTTGCTAGAATATAAAGAATCTATACGGTAAGTACACATCGTAGTGTCGTACAAATACCCTTCCCCTGTATAACATACATACATCTGTGAACAGTCGTTCCTTCACAGACTCTGACGCAATACTCGTCATAACATGTCCTCTATACTCATACTATTCAAATACCCTTAACACCGGCTTCCAAAGCATTCCATCCAGACACCTCCCACGGCGCCAAAAACGCCGCCTTCTGCGCATCTGCAACCCTGCCCGTGCACGAATACGCCTTTGCCAAGTCCTGAGCTTCCAATTCTCCCCGCGGTGGAATGCCCCTCGCGGCAACCTTCAGCGACACCTGGGCCGCATAGTCACCGTCTTCGCCCACCGCCTCGGCAAGAGAAGACCAGCCATGCGGGAGATGGGGGAAGAGCATGATGTCGTTCTGGACTTGGGAGATCTTATCTTGTTCAGTCTTGCCTTCACCAAAAGTGGCCACGGCTCGCAAAACTTGGCCAATGCGAGACTGTTCTGTGGCGGTGACCTTGTCGTTGGTTTGAAGGCCTTGGAGCTCTTCTACTACGGCTTCCAAGCTTGCCTCGTCTTGGTCCAGCAGGGCAATGACTCCCAAGAGCAGCACGCTTTGTACATGGTTAGGATGCGATTCAATGACTTCAAAGAGAGCCCCGCGAGCCTTTTCCTTTGCATCGTCAGTGCCCTGTGCCCACAGGACCTGAGCTAGCAAGCAGGTCGCATCGGGGTTGTTGTCTGATTCTTCCAAGGCTGACTCGAAATAGCTTTCTGCCTCGTTGTAATTCTTCAAATAGTATTGAGCCAAGCCAACAGTCAAATGGGCCGACAACCTGGCCTTTTTGCGCTGCTCACTTGTCAACTCATTCTCATTCTCTTCGCCGCTCAGCTGCAGTGCCATTTCACCGCATTCAACGGCCTGCTCGTAGAGCCCAGAGGCGAGATATGCTCGTGCAAGATCAATCCTAGCTAGTGTAAATCTTGCGAGGTCATCTGCAGACTCTGTCTTTTCGTAGTCAGCTTCCGCCTTTGCGCAAATCTTCTCAAGAGTCTTGACTGCGCGAGAGTGTTCACCCGTGCGCTCTTGTAAAAGGGTGCCAAGATGTAGGAATGTTAAATCCTCGGGGCGCAGGCTCTGGACTTGATTAACAGCAAAGAGAGGCTGAATTAACGATGCCACATTCAAGTTGAGCGGAGCCGTCAAAATGTGGTCAAACAGCGAAGATGAATAGTGGCGGCGTGCGGGCAGTGACGAGGATTCTGAAATTTCCATGGCATGCGTGAAAAGTCCTCTGGCTTCCTTTGCCTCACCACACAGCAGCGCCACAAATCCTTGACCAAGCCAGGCATGCGCATAATCCGGGTCATTTGACTGAGCCCTCGTAAAATTCTCATTGGCAAGCTTGACATCACCCGAGAGCAGAGCCAGAGTCCCCAAGTTTGTCCACGACACAGGACTACGCTCATTCAAATACAAGCTTCGGACAAAGGCGTGCTGCGATATTTCTGCGTTAATATCACTTGTCACCACTCCCAAGGCGTTCCAGAAGTCTGCATTGCTGGCTTCCAGCTCAATTGAGCGTTTGAATGCTCTAACAGCAGCCCTGATGTATTGATTTGCCTTTTTCCGCAGATGTGATGGCATGCAAGCGTGCGCTCGATACTCGGCCCATCCAAGGTTATAGTAGGCCACGGCTTGTGCGTGGATATCGTTCAACGACACATGGATGGCCTGTTTGTAGCTCAAAATAGCTGCATGCAAGCACATTGCAAGCTCGGGACCAAAGTGATCGTCCGTGGCGACTTTTTTGTAATCGATATCGGTGCCAACTTTATCGACGCCGGACAACACATCAAAGGCCTCCTGGGGCCTCGATTCCAACAGGGACCTGATGGAATCTAGGGGGAAATCCAGCACTCGGCTCTGGACCGATGTAAAGATGGAGCAAGCCTCAGCGATGCTCTTCCAAAAGTTAAAAGTGTCCAACACGCTGCCGCTCTTCTCTGCAGCAAACTTGATGACGTCTATAGCAAGATGAATAGCTTTTCCAAACAGGCCCTTATCCACACTGGTAACAGCATTATCCACCATTGTTTGCATAAGTGCAAGAACTACTCCCTCCTCTTCACCGTGTGTCTCTAGGACAACTTGATAAAGCGTAATAGATTCGTCAAACTCGCCCAATTCGCGCTTAATGTTTGCAAGCATATAATTGGTAAACCAAGTGTCGCCGGAAACATCTTCTTTCGAGTCCTCTTCCAGCTTCTTGGCGTTGAGAATGGCTTTAGTCGCTGCAATGTAGCGACCAGAGCTGTGATAGCTTTCGCCAAGACCAACCCATGAGTGGTAGTCGTTTGGTGAGATACGGAGTGCTGCCTGGAAAGACACAATAGATTTGTGGAATTCTTGCTTGTTCAACTCTGCAACACCTAGCGCCGCGAAGGGCCAACTGATTCCCTTTCGTTTCGATCCTGGAGGAGGTTTCACCTTGCCGGAGTCGACGATCCGCTGAGCAACCAATTCCACACGGTCCCAGTCACCATCATCTGCAAAGGAGCGCGCCAAACGTTCAGCAGCCGTTACTTCTGATGATGATAACTCCAAGGCTTTTTGGAAGCATCGTCGTGCCCGCTTCTTGTCTTTGGCGTAGTCGCTGTAAAAGATGCCCAAGCTAGTATATGTTGAGGCATGGTTCAAGTTGTTGTTTAAAGCGCTTAGCCAGTAGGCATAGGCGCAATCGCCCTTTCTCCGCCTTCGGGCCTGTTTATCAGTCTCCAAGTTCCAAATGCACATTCCAATTCGGTACTGGGTATCAGCCAGCAGTTCTTTGGCTGTACTGCCCTGCTTTTCCAAGGGCTCCAGGCATTCTTGCAGATCATCCCGAGCTGTTTGCCAGTCTCCCTTAAGAGCTTTGACCCAGGCAGCTTCAGATTTGACTCGGAGATTTGAAGCATCTCGAGCCAATGCACGACTAAGGAAGTCAATTGCTTCTTCATACTCTTCTTCCTCTTCGAATATGAGTCCGACACCGATCAGGGCGGGAGTTGAACTCTTGTCGTGCTCCAAAATTGTATCAAACAGGCTTTTGGCTTCTCGATGATGCCTTGGAGACTGGTAGTAGATGAGAGCAGTTGCCAGGCAGATGGAATACGCATCCTCTGTATTTTCATATGCCAATCCGATTTTCAGCTTTTGCTTGTCGAGGTATGGGATAGCCTTGCGCATCAACTCCACGTTCGTCTCGTATTCTCCGGATCGCAGAAAGTACTGTCCCGCTAATCTATAGCCAAAGGCAGATTCAGAACTGGTGATACCATCAGTCATCATTAATAGCCGGTCTTCTTCAGTCAGTGGGACTACAAAGGTCGGCACGCCGCCATCATCTTCGTCGCTATCTTCAGAAGTTTCTCCCTCAGCAGGTGCGGGAGTCTGCGCCTTGTCTGCTGGAGGAGCTGCGAAAGGAGAAAAGTCGCTTGTCAAGTATGCAGTGATAATCTTGTACAAATCACTCTCTGGAAAAAAGTTGCAGTATCTTCTGAGAAGTTCCACGTCGTAGTCGCGAATCTCCTTCTTGTCTTGCCAATTGATGGCTACATCCCAAGCAAGCCGAAAGGGGTGCTTGATGACAACCATGTCATTCGCCAATCCGAGAACTTTCTCTTGCGCCTCAACCTTGGTTGGCCCGGCAGGCAATACAGCAACACAGTCGTAGCAGTACTGAAGTAATTTTTCTTCATAAGTCCGCCGCAGGTCATCGTCCGTTGTCCAGTTGATGAGCTGTCGATAAATGTGTTCCAACTTGCTTTGGCTGTAGACTTCCCGCTTCACTTCCAGAGTGACTTCACTCAATTTCGCGCCCAGTCTGGTCCGCCGTTCTCCAATAAGGGTATTAATACGCTTCTTCTCAAAAGTTTCGATGATATGAGCAATGCTTTCATAAGTCTTGGCAGGATGGGGAAAATAGCCCTCTAATATTGGGTAGAGGGGACTCTCGGGAAGCCTGATCCACAGGGCATCGGCATACTGTACTTGATCGCCTTGAACTCGTACAAAGTCAACATATTTATCAACAAGTTCCTGGCATTTGTACAATTCTTCCGCCTGATGGAAGATGGGAGCCAGATGCACCACTGCATCCTGGTATTCTCTCAGCTTCTTGGTCGACTGCTTCTCGTACAATTTGATCAGGCCCTGCCAAGCCTGAGCATCCTGAGGACGCAGTGAAGCTGCTGATTTGTATATGCATTCAGCTTCATCATACTTGTTTTTCTTATCCAACGCAAAAGCCAAGAAAATGTGTCTGAAGAGGTAGTTAGCAATCGTGGAGGCCAAGATGCTGTTGGTCAGAAGATCTACCGTACCCCTGGTGGTTTTTGGGCTCCTTTTTCAAAAATTCTTGGGCCTTTTCAATAGCCTCGTCAAACTTCTGTTGGCGGACTGCCTCGTTGATGGCCTTCAGAGCCGCCTTGCTCGACATAATGCGTGACGTCTTCAAGAAACGACCAGGGTCGAACGATCATCCACAAAGGTCCGCAGAGGCGATTAGAAAGCAGCAAATGCTAAAGACCGAGTTCAGGTGGCAAAAAAAGAGCGAATAGCAGGACAGATTTTGATTCTGCCCATTCATAATCATGCCCGATAATGCTCCAAGAATGAAGCTGAGCTGCGGCCAGCAGTGACGGTGCTAGGTAGGCATCTACAGTGAGAAAGGGAGCTCCATCTGCCGTAGCCGAAGTTTTGCCGGTCACTCCCCATGTACCTGTCTGTACCTTACACGGAGACGCGAATCGCTTCAAAGGCTCCAGTTCGTCTAATTTCAGCAGCCATTGAATTTATACCGACCATATGGGTACACATTAAATTTCAAAAGTTACCTTATTCGTAGCGGCAAATGAACAAAGTCAAATGTCTATCTACGTAATGATGCCTACGTCCTCTTCCACGAAGCTTCTTATCATACTAGTATTAAGCCTGGTGATTGCTCACGTGATCTCATCGCCACGCCAAGGTCGATGCACTTCGTTTGACCAGAAATGTGCAGACTTCCTTCTTCAAACAAAGACACACAGGTTTTTCATGAATCGATACAATCATCTTCACACATTCAAAAGACAACGTATTCTCCCTCATCGTACATGTATTTGACGTAGACTAACACGCTACTAGGCAAAGACTGGAAATATTAGGGCTATTGCTTGAAGTCCATCTACGACCTGAACCTAAACTGAAGCAAAGACGGATACCACGCCTGCGCCACCACAAAAGACTGGGCGACCGCTTTGACCCGTGAAAGTGCATTGCGTATTGCATATGTTATGGCCGTCGTTAGCGGTAGCATCGGCCGCAAGCGCGTCTCCGCATGAGCAGACGGAATCTCCAGCTACTGTTGCCAGTGAGAAGTACAGGGCAGGGTTACCAGGACGGATCGTAGCGCACTGGGTGGCGCAGTCATCAATAGAAACTGTTTCGACGAAAGTGGCAAAGGGTGCCGCCAGGCCATTCGTTGAGTCACCGGGCGACGTAAAGCAGCTAAGATAATCATAGTCGGCAATATCACCCTGCGGTCCTTGAGGACCTTGAGGACCGGTAGGACCGGTAGGACCAGCAGGGCCAGCAGGACCGACAGCTCCATCTGCACCGGCGGGACCAGCAGGACCGACAGCTCCATCTGCGCCAGCAGGGCCAGCAGGGCCAGCAGGACCTACAGCTCCATCTGCTCCATCTGTTCCATCTGCGCCGGCAGGGCCAGCAGGGCCAGCAGGACCGACAGCTCCATCTGCACCAGCAGGGCCAGCAGGGCCAGCGGGGCCAACAGCTCCATCTGTTCCATCTGTTCCATCTGCGCCGGCAGGGCCAGCAGGGCCGGCAGGGCCAGCGGGGCCAGCAGGGCCAACAGCTCCGTCTGCTCCATCTGCTCCGTCTGCTCCAGCTGGGCCAGCAGGACCTACAGCACCGTCCGCGCCGGCAGGGCCAGCTGGACCTTCAGGACCGGCGTCGCCAGCAGGACCAACATCGCCGGCAGGGCCTACAGGGCCAGCAGGGCCTACAGCACCGTCCGCGCCGGCAGGGCCAGCAGGACCTTCAGGACCGGGATCGCCAGTAGGACCAACATCGCCGGCAGGCCCGGCAGGGCCAGCAGGGCCTACAGCACCGTCCGCGCCGGCAGGACCTTCGGGACCAGCATCGCCGGTCGGACCAACAGGACCGGCAGGACCTACAGGTCCGACAGCACCATCTGCGCCGGCAGGGCCGGCAGGACCTACAGCTCCATCTGCTCCAGCTGGGCCTGCAGGTCCTATAGGTCCGGCGGGACCAGCAGGGCCAACGGCTCCGTCTGCTCCATCTGTTCCATCTGCTCCAGCTGGGCCAATAGGACCTTCAGGGCCGACAGCACCATCTGCGCCGGCGGGACCGGCAGGGCCGGCAGGGCCGGCAGGGCCAGGAGCTCCATCTGCTCCGTCTGCTCCGTCTGCTCCAGTTGGACCTACAGCTCCATCTGCGCCAGCAGGACCAGCTGGGCCAGCAGGACCTTCAGGACCGGCATCGCCAGTAGGACCAACATCGCCGGCAGGTCCGGCAGGGCCTACAGGGCCTACAGCACCGTCCGCGCCGGCAGGGCCTTCGGGACCAGCATCGCCGGTCGGACCAACAGGACCGGCAGGACCTACAGCTCCATCTGCGCCGGCGGGACCAGCTGGGCCAATGGGACCTTCAGGACCGGCATCGCCGGTAGGACCAACAGCACCGTCCGCGCCGGCAGGACCAACAGGACCAACAGCACCATCCGCGCCGGCAGGGCCAGCAGGACCTACAGCACCATCTGCTCCATCTGCTCCAGCTGGGCCAACAGGGCCAACAGGGCCAACAGGACCTACAGCACCATCCGCGCCGGCAGGGCCAGCAGGACCTACAGCACCATCTGCTCCATCTGCTCCAGCTGGGCCAACAGGGCCAACAGGGCCAACAGGGCCAACAGGGCCTACAGCACCATCTGCTCCAGTAGGGCCAGCAGGGCCTGTAAGACCTTGGGGACCACGATTGCCCGCGGGGCCTTGAGAACCAGTTAGACCTTGAGGCCCTTGATTACCCTGGTCACCCTTGGGGCCTGTAAAACCTTGGGGACCACGATTGCCCTGGGGGCCTTGAGAACCAGTTGCACCTGGAAACCCTTGAATACCCTGGTCACCCTTGGGGCCTGTAAAACCTTGGGGACCACGACTGCCCGCGGGGCCTTGAGAACCAGTTAGACCTTGAGGTCCTTGAGTACCCTGGTCACCCTTGGTGCCTGTATAACCTTGGGGACCACGATTGCCCTGGGGGCCTGGAGGACCTGGAGGACCTTGAGGGCCTGGAGGGCCTGGAGGGCCTTGGTCGGCTATGCCATCCACATTCTTGCCGTAATATCCATTGTCGCCGTAATTGCCATTCTCTCCGTATTTTTCGTTCTCTCCGTGGTTTCCATTCGCTCCATACTTTCCAACCTCTTTGTATCTTCCACCATAATTGTCAATCTCTCCATGCTGGCCAATCTCTTCGTATCTTCCACTCTCGCCGTAGTTGTCGTTCTCCTCGTATCTTCCACTCTCGCCATAGTTGTCGTTCTCCTCGTATCTTCCACTTCCTCCATAAGTTCCATTCTCGTAGTGGTTTCCACTTCCTCCATAAGTTCCATTCTCGTAGTGGTTTCCACTTCCTCCATACTTTCCACTCGCTCTATGCTCTACACTTGCACCATTGTCGCTGTATTTGGCACTCTCCCTGTACTCTCCACTCGTACCATTCTCGCTGTAGTACTTTGCACTCTCCTTGTACTCTCCACTCCCGCCTCTCTCGTTATGGTTGCCGTTTTCACTAGTCTTTCCATGAGTAGACGGGCTTGGATGTCCTTCACCCTCACTCTGAATCCGGTCGTAATCCTTCTGCGTCAATATGACTGTGTGAACTTGACAGTCACAATCGGCGTCGTGTTCCTCCCCTCGCTCCGCTAGAACTGCCGATGCATTTCTACCAGCCTCATGCGGCCTGCCAAATATTAGATTGAGAAAACACACGTCATCAATCCTTGAAATACTTACATCGGGGGGGAAACCCTTCGAGTTCAAACGAGAGTTAAGGCTTACGTGGTAATGGACGTCCCATCTCTGCCCACGCTCAGGAACAGCTAAAGCGGTAGCGGGATTCACGCAACCGAACATAACGGCTGCCACAGGCAGCAGCTTGCTGAGAACGGCCATATCGAAATGATTGTATTGGGTGAGTTGTCGATGATAGTAACTTACATTGAGGATGTCATAGGGATATTTTGAACACTCATAAGCATATTTATAAAATTGTAGAGAAGGTTAAACGACATCATGTTCCCAAATATCATCGGCCGTTATACTAGCATAGATTGAAAGGCATTTGACAAGCGCGAGTGTCTCGTATCGTTTGAAAGGTACAATTAGTGAATTAGCTGTATGCGGCGGTGTCAAGCAATGTTGTGAGTCTCAGACGTGCTCATGAGCCTTCCCTAGTGGAAGTACGTCCGAGAATCTACTCACTAGCTACATTCCTTCATCCACCGAATCGTACGACGACAAAGATTTTCATGGCCTGGGTAATCCTGAATAGGGATTCGCGCTCACAATTCTCCAGTGATTACATCTCTAGGATCTCAGGCATGATTCGATTGGTATCCGTCTAGCTTGGCGTCTAACCGGAAAGTAATTATGCTTGTTTTGATTTGACTCTGAGTGTTTTCGGTAAATGATACTACATGCGGTTCTATAAGATGAGCTAGGATTAACTGGTATTGTGATTTTTGTGGCAGGCGAAATACCATCTGGCACAGCGTTAAAGCATGCTTGCCAATGATACTTGCAGTATACACTCAGTGTTACCGCCTAGAGATACTACGTCGAAGATTGATGATTGATCTGGCCCAGTCCACCGAGCTTCAACCCCTTGTTCTGTTACCAGTACTAGAAACACACAATCATGGTTGAATTATGGATGCGTAACGCTTGTTACTCTGAATCTCCGAAATGTTTTGCTCAGGTACGCTTAAATCATGTGGAATTCCAACGCGACCGTCGAGAAGAAGAGAAGCTTGGATGTCACAAGAATATTCTTATACAGAGGGTATGTCACTCTCATGACTTTGAAACAATTATGAATAGGGGCACCATCGAGATGTAAAAGGAGTTTGAAACATCAAAGCTCTGTACAAGGGTAGTGGCGTTTAAGTTGAAGACTGCTATATTATCGGTGGCTGTAGTTGGAGACAATGCCCCCAGCACTAGGCGTTTCCTAGTCTTCATCCAGCCCCTTGGCAAGTTATAGTCGGTTTATAGGCCTAGCTGCTAGTATCCCCCCCAAAGACATTCCGACATGTCTGCGACAACAAGGCCCAAATAATCCAGCAACAAGGCAAGGCATTTGAGATGCCATCACAAATGTTATGCACGGCCTACGCCACAGTCGAATTATGATTGAAATCCTTTTGAACTAGCTAATGACAGAGTCCGAATCAACAAGAGCCAATACTCTTCTTCAAAATCATTTACTCATCTCGAGTCGCTCCGGTATATCCAGCCTAATCCGGCTACCTTGCCACTGGTCTGCGCTTACAAGATGGATAAATCCCGAATACCATTCGAAATCAACGCGTCACATCAATATTTCCACACTGCCTCCAAAGTCACAAGGATAAACAGAGTACAGTATGTTTCGGCACTAAACTCCTTCTATACAAGCTCTACAACGCCGAGTTGTGATCTATCATAAAATCCAACCGCTGTCTCACGTCAACCGTTACTGTTAATGTTATCTTCCCGTTAGCGCCATCACTAAGAAGGCCGTGCCTGAATATCGCCAACCGCTACTTGCCCTTCAAGACAGGGTCGCGGTTTGGGCCGCACGGCACATAACGGCTCCTGTTTCAAAACAATCTTTACTAGACTACATATGTAACGTCTTGACTGGGATGATCACAAAGCTTGGCATACTTTAGCGTTTAACCATCAAATGGCTAGTTTCAACGGTCGTGTGTTACTAGTATTCGAACAGGAATCGCTTGAAAGCTCGCTACTAATAATCAGTACGGAGTATGCAAGGCAGAGATTGTCAAGACTTGGTTCAATCGATACGCCCACTCTAGTAGCATTATCACCTCCCGAGTTAGAGGCATACGCGGTACTAAAGGCCTATTCAAAGACTACACCTAGGTAGGCTTCTAGTGTACTTGAAGATCAGTCAAACACGTGCTACTAGCCCATAACCAGCTATTGGAAACTTCAGACAGACCAAACAAGAGTAGCAATCCAATTGAACCATAACGACACCTTTCTTTGCCACGCCAGACTGTTCAACAGAATACAGGGGCTAACTTAAGCGCATACCATATGAAATTAGTCGAAGCCAAGTCCTTTAGCGCCGTCATTTTCATTCCAAACAGCGTTAAGAAAGATCCAACTTGTTACAATCAATTCCAGCGCCTCTACATGTAAAACAAGCGCAGTAACCGCGATCCAGTATGCTTCCAACAGGCAGCTAGCGCCGGTCAAGTATGTTTTGAAACATTAAACCAAAAGAAAAAGATCGGCTCACGGTACACAATACTGCTCAAATAGGCATAACGATGACCCCAAAGTCTTATCCACAACAACATGAAAATATCTTCCTCCAAGTAGCAGCTAAAGCAGCTACTATATAGCTGATCCAAACGCAACACAAGATGCAATCACGCCATTGGCTCCAGTAGATCCATCATCTACTGCAAGCCCATTGTCACCGCCATTGCCAATGCACTAATTGAAATCGGTTGCCTTACCAGAAGCAATCTATCAAAAATACATGTAAATTGTTAACAAAATACCTATGGCAGTTTACGGGCTAGCCATCTAGACGTGATAAAACAAACCAGAGTTACTACAAGACCCAAGGACTGCCGCAGCAATGTGGGAAAACGGACTATCCCTTCAAAGCGGACAGATGAGACAACATGGCTGATGGATCTCCGTAGTTTTAGCCAATTAGACAGCACAGGACTATAGGTTCCGTCCCGCTCTGCAAAACCAGAGGATTGCCGCAGCAATAGTGTAGGAAGTAGTAAATCCTCCCTTGAGAGGCAACTGAGACATGGATAGTTTTCCAGCCAATGAAACAGCAGGATATCTTTGCGCGTCAAGGGGGTTCTGGAAACAGTCTATGGGGAATTTCCTCTAGTCACTCCTCCAGTGAGTCTCTTCATGCCTCTGTAAAGGCTTACAGAGGCGGAAATTCATTGAGCACCCTGCGACAAGAATTAAAGTGTCACTAGAAATGAGATTGCGCATGTATAGGTAGATAGATGGCCGATTGTGTGTAGCTCGTGTTCACAATACTATTGTGATTGTAATAGAATTAGTAAAAAGAATCAACATCATATTGCAACGTAGAAATAAAATATGGCCCTGGTTGTAGTATTCGGACATTTCAACAGGAAAATGTATATTCAGCGCTTTTTTATGACATGTTTACTAGCCATTTGATTAGATACAGCTTCAAAAAATATTTTGCTTCTAGGGTATGTAGACCGTTGTGATATATGTGCCTTGTCGCTGATACAACGTACGTGCATTAGCCGCTTGAAACGAATGGCTAGTAGTTGTAATATATTAGTAAATCGGTCAACTTAACCAAGAGAATTAATCAGAAAATATGATGGCATACGATAATTGGTCCAAGGCAGATGATGAGCGCATACAAGTAGATGTCGCACAAGAAATAGGACATACAGTCCGCAGGAACACTGACGAAGAAGTTTAGAAACAAGAGAGAGGAACATGGCAAACATTATGTTGCTCGCTATTCCTGACGAATATCCTTACAGGAATATTGATAATTGCAACCCGCACTAGTAAGCTAAATGCTGTACCTTTGTACAAGTTCTTTCAGTAGCCATGTTTTCGCGCTGAAGCATTTACAAACCATCAAAGTGATGCACGGATATTTTTGAACTACCCGTGTAAGGGCAGTTGTGTAATGGAACCCTTATTCTTTGGTGACTCCTACGGCGCTGTGGCACATATAGAGAACAAAGTGCATGTGTTGATTTGACTTTGGCCCTTGAGTGATAATCAATTGCAGAAATGCTCCTAGGAGTATCCTCAACGAGCCCTTCTTCTTTTAAGAACCAAAGAGTGTAAAGAATGAAAACTGTGTACCTAAAGAGGAAGCAAGATATACTCATAATAAAGACACTTGCGGCACTCGTGCAATAGTGCCGGTAGCGCCATTCTAAACCAGCCACAGTTGTATTGTACCTTATGGCTTGTTGGCCATAGTCAAGTATACCTATGCGGCACTCATCTCGTCTGCCTCTGTACGAGCGCGGACTAAGTTAATTTGAATAGTACTGTAGCACTAACTTGAGTACAGATGTAGTCTCGTGTGAGGCTAAAAATGGAACCAGCCTTCATCCAAGCGTGGTCCGTCTCCAACCAACAGAGTTTGTCATCTGCCCCATCTTAAGGCGCAAGAATTGCCGCGCAGTTGTTATGTCTGGCCAAGAAATGATCTAATACCACAATAGAGGCCCAAGCAGCGCTAGAAACATTGGATCGTTTCATGGCCCGGCTACAAGCCAAGTCTATTGTTCTTGAACACTGGGGTACTTTCCTTTGTACTCGAGCCTTTCCATGCTTTGTAATTCCGCAAACAGCTTGATGAAAGTCCGGTACATGTATTCTAGGGAAGCCTTTGAAAGCGATGGGATTTGTATTGCGATGCTACAGGCAGAAATTCCAAGTCCTAGCAACTCCAAACCTGAGAAAATGCAGTTTGCTTGGACGTGTCACGCTGGGCGTGCAAACATGCGACGGCGAGAGCGCCATGATGCAGTTGGTGGCAATGCATGAGGCGCCCGGTCGTCTCCGTGCCTCGAGCGTTTTGATTCTCACTAGTGATGCCGTGTCTATTCACAAGAATAGCTAGTCTTTTTCTTCTTCATGATCATTTTTTGTCAAACACCTCTCATCATTTCTCTTTTGGAAAATCGGTGTAATTTGTTGTATACTCTGCTGTTCGCGATGGCCTCATCAGGCCGAAACACGCGTGCGTCGACTCGCAATGACGGGCGATTTTCTCTCCAAATGCGAAGTAGACGCTCAAACGAAAAGGCAATCATCGATAATCCTCTAGGTATGAACTGCCAAGGGCATTAGTATTCATGGAAAGAAAGATTTTTAACAGAAAATAGCCCATCTGACGGATGAAGAATTGCAACGCGACGTCCGATCTTTCGTAGAGAACCACATACCGTCTATCGCATACGAGGATCTTATACGTGCTGCTCGAGTTGCCAAGGATGTCCGTTTATATGATGAAGTTGCTAGGAAAGAGGGATATCACGACGAGTCAGACCTTTTAGTGCAACTCACAGAAGAGGAGAAGCGAGCTCTGCGCCGTGAAAGGGATGTGCCCTTTAGTGAAAAGGGCATGCGAGCTGTCATTCTCACAGTTTCCATTGCTGCTCTATTACAAGGTGGACACATGATTCCTCGTCATCTTCTCAATCCGTTTCTAACATCACTTTTTTTTTTCCGCAACAGGCTTCGTTCAATCGTCTTTCAATGGCGCTGGGTTGTATAGAGAAGAGTGGGGGCTCCAAGAACACGTCAGGATGGGCAGTTCTGTGAATTGGGAATTCGGAGCCGTCAACGCAGTTCCTTTCTTTGTTGCCGCGGTTATTGGCTGCCCTCTTGCGCTGCCAATCAATTACTGGTTTGGCAGACGTGGAGGCATTTGCGCTGCCGCCGTGTTGATATTCGCGAGCTCCATAGCGGCAGCTTTTTCAATATCTTGGTATTCTCTGCTAGGGGTAAGAGTGTTTAACGGCATCGGTAAGTTTTACTCGAATTAGAATTTTCATGATCAAGGGCTAACTATTTACCAAGGCATGGGAATCAAGGCCGTCAGTACGCCAATCTTGGCCGGAGAGACTGCTGTCGGATTCTGGCGAGGATCTGCCATCCTTTTGTGGCAGCTATGGTACGCAATGCATTTGAAGTTGCCGTTGAATCCATTGACTGACAAAACACTCCAAGGGTCGCATTTGGCATCATGATTGGCTTCGCATTCAACCTCCTCTTCACAAAAGCTCAAACGGACCGAACAACACTGGCTCTTATCAATGCGGCGCCCATGGTGCCCAGCCTGGCACTCCTGATTATCGCCATATTCTTTTGCCCCGAATCTCCCCAATATCATCTTACAAAAGGCCCCAACTATGATGTCAAAAAGGCGTTCATAAGCATGACCAAACTGCGAAACACCGAGGTCCGTATTGTATTTGATCCCGCTTGGCATGATTCGCAAAGAGCTAACTAGATTCACAGCTGCAAGCGCTACGGGATATGTATCTTGTGTACAAGTCGCTCGAAAACGAGTCCATGGGTCTAGGCAATCTAGACGCCAATGCGTTTCGATCGCCGGGATTCTTCTGGGTCATTCGAGATTTCCTCAGACAGTACAGACAGCTTTTCCAGCAGAGGCGTTTATACAACGCCTTGATATCTGCTTCGACGGTGAACTTGGCTCAACAGCTGTGCGGAAGTAAGAAACACCCAAAAGAGCAGACTTTTTCAAGCGAGTTTAGAAACTGACTGTCACAGTAAACGTTATGGCTTTCTATTCTGGTAAGTATCGCAACGGTAAACACGTTTACTTTGTTTTGAGAATATTGACAAATTGTAGGATACCTCTTCACCGACGTCGGTACTGGTCGCGAATACTCGAAAATGATATCAATGGTGTATAGTCTTGGCTTCGGTAAACAATCTTGTTTGAGCCTCTCATATCATAGCCTATCAAACTAACGATTCAACTCGATAGGCGCAATCAACTTCTTGTTTGCACTGCCGGCGGTGAGAAGTATCGACACGATGGGCAGACGCAGGTGGCTCCTGATTACGCTTCCTTTCATGGCGCTATTCATGCTCGGCGCTGGCTTGTCTTTCATGATTGAAACTCCAACCATCAGGATAGGGGTTGCTGCCTTTTTCTTATTTAGTGCGTATTTGATGTCGTCCATGTCTGTCTACGGGGGTTTGATCTAATGTCCATGCAGTGTTTTCAGCGGCGTATTCTCCAGGTTTAGGACCGATCCCCTTTACTCTCGCATCAGAAAGCTTTCCTTTGTCCCACAGAGAAGCAGTCAGTCACCGCCATCAAACCACCCTTTTGCACTTTATCTAGCTAATCCATTTGTATCTTAGGGAACTTCTTGGGCGATTGCAATCAACTTGGGCTTTGCCGGCGTCTTGTCAATTGCCTTTCCAATGTAAGTCCGAAACTTTTGTCCAACAGTGGGCCAACCTGAGCTGACCGTTGCAAAGCATTGATTCGGGCGTCAAAGCAGCTGGCGCATTGTGCATCTTCGCAATCCTCAACGTCTTTGCCTTTGTCTTGGTCTTTTTGCTTGTCGAGGAGACAAAGCGCCGCACCCTCGAGGAGCTGGATCACATCTTTGCTGTTTCCAAGAGAAAGTTTATGCGTTACCAACTACTCGACAATCTCCCGTGGCTGATCCGATGCCGTCTCTTTGGAGGCAAGCAGCCCAAACCGGAGCTCTATGAGGATATGACATGGGGCTCGGCCTCGGCAGACTATGACGACTCGACGCCTTTCCAGAATGCTGAATTCATGGGACGCTATCAGGAACCCGCAGCCCCAGCGGCCGTGGAACTGGTCCAGCATCGCGGCTTTGAGTTTGCTCCCATTGAGGCGAGGGCCCAGTCCAGTGAATATAATTTAAAGGCAACAAACAACTTTGGTCCTGTGAGCAACCGATTCTAGGGGGTGTAATGAGAGGGATGAAGCGATGGAGAGATGCCATGTTGGCCCTGAACCATGAGTAATGTTTATTGGGCCGTGTATAACGAGGAAAGAATTGGACATTGGTAATAGTTTATGAAATTGAATTGATATCCGTCAGATGCTATTGAAGGTCATGTATCAGTCCCAAACAACTTTTCATTCCTTTAGGTCTCAACGTGAACCAAATATATCCAATCGTGCTCAGCCTTGAATCTCTCAGTTTGACCACTGATTGCAACCAGAATTGAGTTTCCATCCTCGTATTCGCAACCGTCATCGGGCGCGCTCGTCACGGCCGGATCTGCCGAGGGGAGAATCTCACTAGATCGGGCTGCGACGCCCGCTGTGGAGACGCAATCGTGAGCGCTATGCCGCTTCTGCACCGCTGTGGCGACTGCGCGACCGCTATCTGTTAGTGACATGCTCGGGCTCCAAGCAGCGAGATCCAGCAAGAAACCGTCCTTCGTCATCCATTCCAGCCTTTTGCGCCTTTCTTTTCCCCTCGACTCGACTCCATCTCGTATCGTCGCCATCGCGGAGTGGACTCCATTTCACTGCTTCACCTTCACATTGCCCGGGGAAGGCAACCATGGCATCCTTTCGTCTGACAATTGAAAATGGCCAGTTCCGCGATGGCCAGGGCCGCCAGCTCGTTCTCCGCGGCATCAACGTCGCCGGAGACACCAAACTGCCCAGCAAGCCCAACCAGCCCTCTCACGTAGGCGACGACTTCTTCGACGGCGACAATGTGACGTTCCACGAGCGGCCGTTTACCAAGCAGGATGCCCCGATGCACTTTGCGAGGATCAAGCGCTTTGGCTTCAACACGATCCGATACCTGTTTACCTGGGAGGCCCTTGAGGCGGCTGGGCCGGGGATATACGACGAAGAATACATCAAGCACACGATTGAGATCCTGAGAATTGCCAAAAGCTACGGCTTCTACGTCTTCATGGATCCTCACCAGGACGTCTGGTCACGATTTACCGGCGGCTCTGGAGCCCCCATGTGGACGCTTTACGCCTGCGGGCTGAATCCCCAGAGCTTTGCTGCGACAGAGGCATCGATTGTCCACAATACATATCCTGAGCCCGACCAGTTTCCCAAAATGATCTGGTCTACCAACTATTATCGACTTGCTGCCGGGACAATATTCACCCTTTTCTTTGCTGGCAAGGACTTTGCCCCGAAATGCATCATTGACGGCGTGAATATCCAAGACTATCTGCAGAGCCACTTTATAAATGCATGCGCGCATCTTGCGAAGCGTATCCATGAGGCCGGGGACCTGGAGAACGAGGTCGTCATCGGCTGGGAGAGCATGAACGAGCCAAACAGAGGCATGACTGGATACGCTGATTTGACCGTCATTCCCAAGGAGCATCCCCTCAAAAAGGGAACTTGCCCGACCATGTGGCAGACTTTCCTCACGGGAATGGGCAGAGCATGCGAGGTCGAGACATGGGATATGGGGGGACTCGGGCCTTACAAGACAGGAACCAAGCTTGTCGACCCGCACGGCGAATTTGCATGGCTGCCCGAAGGATATGACGATTCAAGATACGGATGGAAGCGCGATGCCGGGTGGAAGTTGGGCGAGTGCATCTGGGCGCAACATGGCGTATGGGATCTCTCGACGGATACTATCCTGAAAAAGGATTATTTTGCCAAAAACCCCAATACCGGGACAACGATTGACTATCCCGAATTTACAAATACCTATTTCATGGACTTTTGGCGGAGATACAAAACGGCCTGCCGAGACCATCACAAAGACTGTATCATGCTGATGCAATATCCGACTCTGGAGCTTCCTCCCCAAATCAAGGGTACCGAAGATGACGACCCAAGGCTCGTTTTCACACCGCACTTTTATGATGGCATTACCCTCATGACGAAGCATTGGAACAGCAGTTGGAATGTCGATGTCGTCGGTGTCCTGCGAGGGAAATATTGGCATCCTGCTTTTGCTATCAAACTCGGCGAGACGGCAATCCGAAACTGTCTAAGAGATCAATTAGCAACTCTGAGGCAAGAGGGCATTGATCGGATGGGTAACCATCCTTGCCTGATGACAGAGTTTGGAATTCCCTACGACATGGACGACAAGAAAGCATACAAGACGGGAGACTACTCGAGCCAATCCGCGGCATTGGATGCCAACTACTTTGCGGCCGAAGGATCAGGAATGGAAGGATACTGCCTTTGGGTCTATTCCAGCACAAACGACCATGAAAGGGGAGATCAATGGAACGGTGAAGATTTGTCCATCATTTCGGTGGATGATAAGCTTCCCGCTACATCATCCATTCTAAGTGAGCCTGCTTTCGACCAATCGACGTCCAGCCTGGTTAAAGGTGGCTCTGCTGTTGTTGCAGCGGAAACTTTGGAAGAAGCTGGTGTGACTCCAGGGAATCTTCAACGAACACTTACGAATCCATCAATCAGCTCTGCTCCCTCCGATAAGGATCCGGAGTTGACAAATGCTCCGGGCTACCGTGCTGCAGAAGCCTTTATTCGACCAACGCCGACGACTGTGGCTGGAAAATTAATCTCTTCTGGCTTTGATTTACGTAACTGTACCTTTAATATCAAAGTTTCAGCTGCTCAGGCCGCAGCCGACGATACACCTACTATAATATTCCTTCCCGAATATCACTTCCCCAAGCAGGAATGTGAAGTTGCAGTCTCGGCTGGCAGATGGGAGATCACTTTTGATAACAGCCAGGGCACACTGCTTCAGCTTCTCAAATGGTGGCAGCCTGAAGGAGAACAGACTCTGACGATCAAAGGTCTGGTGCGAAAGTACAATGTGGCCGAAGGCAGCCCTGAAGACTCGGGTTACCTGGAGCAGTGTCAAGCGAATGCGGGAAATTGTTGCATCATGTGAAAGTGAAGGGCGGTGTGGATATGCCCGTGTGGCAAAGAGTTTGGAATGCATTGAGTTTTCATGGTACGCATACATTGTCGGCAATTGCTGAGTAAGCCTGCGCGCGGTGTGGAGTTTCCGGTTGGTTGTGGGATGATTTCATGATTTTTTCCTGTCAATTAGCTGCTTAGGCACACAGACTTGAAGTAGACATTGCCCGTTGGGTGTCCAACATTGCTGGAAATTGATGGGACGCACATACAGTCATTCGTTATTGGTAGCGTAGCGATATTTTGCATGCACGGAGGCGCACCGATGAAATACAATAGTGTAAGCACATGACGAGACCGAAGAGCGAATTCCTTGCTGCATGGAACTGTCCAATAGGAGCACTAGCGTATATAATGACTGCATGTAAGTGAGGGCATCTCCACTATCACCAACACCTTGATGGAACAGATGTCGCAACCTTGATGGCTCACAGCAGATGGTCTCTTCTCTTATTATCCGTAGTATATAAAATGGTATGTCAGGGTTCCCATTGTTGAAATTTTTAAAATGTTCTTGTCTCGTTCTTTTGACGCTTTTCAATCATTTACAACTCTCCCTGCTCGCTTCTCGACACAATGGGGCTACGACGGACTTCCAAAGCCAAGAGCGGCAATGATAAGAGAGCAAAGAAGAATGTTGTAGTGCCGTCCAAACCTCTTCCCGTCACGCTCTTATCTGGCTTCCTGGTGAGTTGTTTGCCCTCAATATGTTCTGGGTGTACTTGAACTAAATATCCCAAAGGGCGCGGGCAAGACTACACTGCTGCAGCACATCTTGCGAAGCGATCATGGCCTTCGCATAGCTGTCGTGGTGAATGATATTGGAGCGTAAGTATCATGGTTTTAGCCAATGGGGAAAAAACAAAGCCAAGAGTGCTAAAATATTCTTTCAGAATCAATGTCGACGCTTCTCTTATCAAAAACACACATCGTCTTACCAAGACGGAAGAAAAAGTCATTGCACTCCAAAACGGATGCATCTGCTGTACACTGAGAGGAGATCTGCTAGAAGAGCTCGTGCGTTTGTCCCAGCTACAGCAGTTCGACTACGTGATCATCGAGAGCAGTGGCATTAGCGAACCGGAACAGGTTGCCGAGACGTTTGACACGCGCTTGGCGGAACAGATGAGTCTCATGACTGAGGGTGAGGGAACGGCTGGCTTGGACAAGGATATGATCAAGGTATTGAACCAATTGTAAGCTTGCGCCTTTCACATCTTTTCTTTGACCCATTCATATACTGATAACCTGTCTATGTAGGAAGCAAGCTGGTGGTCTAGACAAGTTTGCTCGTTTGGATACTACAGTGACGGTCATTGATGCCTTTACTATGCTTAATGACTTTGACACGGCGGATTTATTATCTGGTCGAAGAGACGACGTTACACCAGAAGACGAGAGGACCGTATCGGACCTCATGGTCGATCAGATTGAGTTTGCGGATGTGATTATTCTGAACAAGATTGACATGGTAAGAGTTTGGACATTTGGATTTATTTGATCGAGTGCTAATGGCTGATTAGGTCAATGGTGAAGTCAAGGCCCAAATCCTTGACCTTGTCAAACAGCTAAACCACCGCGCCAAGATCCTCGAGTCCAAGTACGGCAAAGTGGATGTCAAAGAGCTGGTCAACACGGGGCTTTTCAGTCTCGAAATTGCGCAGGCAGGGTATGGCTGGCTGCAGGATTTGCATGCCATGACTGTTCGCGAGGTACGTTTTGCGAATCGTCTCTTATATGTTAGAAAAAGACTAACCTGCATCATCTGCCATCTAGGTGAATGGCAAGAATGTCGTGACTCCCAAGCCTGAGACGGAAGAGTACAACGTCCAGAGCTTTATTTACACTCGGTATCGACCGTTTCATCCGAGAAAGCTGTATGCTCTACTGTATGATAAATTTATCCTGCAGATGGAGCATCCTGATGAGGATGAGGAAGAAGACGACGAAGAAGATGGTGAAGAGCAAGAAGCATCAGATACCGAGGATGCTGGAATGGTGGACTACGAGGACGTCACAAGCATAAACTCTTCCTCGGGAGACGTGGCCGAGCAACATGCCTCTTCATCTCCCTCTGGTGCCCCTTCAACTCCCGCAACCGCTCCATCGCTTGACGATGACAGCAAAGACAGCAACACCATGGACCTCGACATGGTGACGCCCTCAAATGACGCCATCCTCGCCAACAAGAGGGCTCACCCAACTCTCGCTCGGCTCTTCCGTTCCAAAGGCGAGTATTTCCTCGCGACAAGGCCCCATCGCGCGGGCGAATGGTCTCAAGCGGGGGGCCATGCTCACCCTCACCGGCGGACGATCATGGTTCTGCACTTTGCTGGCAGAAGAATACACCACCGGGAGCGAAGATGTCGATGCCTTGGTCAAGCACGACATTGTTAAGGGAGGGGAGTGGGGAGACAGACGGCAGGAGATTGTGTTTATAGGAGAGGGGCTGGATCACGACGGCTTGGAGGCGATGCTTGATGCGTGCTTGCTTTCGGACGACGAGTATGAGAGCTGGAAGGGGGTGATGAGGAAGGACGGCGTGGATGAGGGGAAGAGGAGGGAGTTGCTGGAGGAGCTGTTTGAGGATGGATTTCCGGATTGGGCAGGGGATGAGGATGAGGAGGGGCACGAGGGGCATGGGCACTGATTGATAAGAAGTTGAAGTCTGTGTGGAATTATTGAAGATTAGATGGATGATCTGAGCATGAATCATATGGCAGCATGATTATAGAGATGACTTCTAGAACGATCGGGATAGAGCTGAGATCAAGTGAGGCTGGTGCAGTTTCCGCCACCGCCACAAGGCACAAACCACGCATCTTGGCTTAGAAAGCTGACAACGGCACAAACCACGCGGCACAAATGGCGTGGCACAAATAACGCAGCGCTGGGTATATAAGACCAGCGAGTTCTCTGGAAACAAGAGAATTTCTTCTTTTTACCATCATTAAACAAACAATCAATCACTCTTCAAATACAAACAACCTCATTTACTTTACTTTTACCAAAGTAATCATTTTTCCCACCACTTCATCCAATATGCCCGGCAACTGTGGCTGTTCTTCTACTGCCGACTGCAACTGTGGCTCCAGCTGTATGTGTCAGCGCCTTTGAAACCAGCCATGGATGGAGCAACTTACTAATTGGGACTCCTTTACAGGCTCTTGCTCAAACTGCTCTCATTAAAAGACGGCTCGGCTTATTGCAACACTGCTGCACAACATCAATCAAGACAACTACTCTCGCAAGAGAACACCGACATGGCATCCTACTGCCGCAACATCTGAAGATGGATATCACTCTTTTTCTTTTTGGCGTTCAACTATACTCGGGGACTTGGGCTAGCTAGCACTGGATTAAAATCAATTATAAATTCACATTCCTTCTTGAAAAAGAAGCCTTAATTCTTGTCAATGTGCCAATGTCCTGTAAATGTAGCAGCAGGACCCTGCATTCTGCAGCCAGGATTTCCCCGGATTTGGACCTCGCCGTCAGCCGAACAAGTCCTAGGGTCCATGCCAAGTGCAATCTCCAGAGCTGATGCCGCCGCTAACTGCCCCCTAAGCTACGGGGCATCAGGCTTGAGAATGGAGCGCTGCAAGGCACTGGCGACGCTCCGTTCAGCAGCCAGCTGTACCAAGGCAGGTAGCCAGTACCCTTGTCTAGTCATCCCTCTCACCGCAACTCAGGTACCCGCTACCTGCCCTGCGCGCTCCCCGGGAATGCTGCCCAGGATTCACATGTGAAATCGATCCGGGCAGTCTCACGTGGCCTCGCCGCTGTCATGCTCAGCTCCAAAGACGATGCAGAGACGATTGCGGCCCTGCTGACCCCCATTCGCGGTGCTTGTGCCTGGAGGACGTGCAGGTATTAATCCCGCTCTTGCTCTGGCTTCCTTGATTCTTTTTCAATTCTGTCTTTTCACGTTTCCGCTTTGCCCTGGGGTTCTTGTGAAGAATAAACTCCAGCGCAGCGCAGCTCAGCACAGCTCAGCTTGCTTGTGACAGACACGCCGCCGTTCAATGACGTTTTGGGCTGCCGGGGTGCACGACCACAGGCGGAGGCGACGGAACGCTCGACTGCCTTAGATGGCTGCCATTGTGAGTTTGCCGCATTCACTATCGTCTGCTGTATTCACCATCGTCTCACTCTCATACACCATCCTTGCCTGTACCTTTGTTGCGCGCTGGTTCGGGTACACCTCCCCTGGATGCCAATTTTAACTTGGCCTGCCTATTTCCACGTCCATCTTCTTTTCCTTCTCCCACGGTTGATGGGATTGGCTCTTTTTCTCTCCCTGCTCTGCCCTGTTTTGGCCTATGCGAGGCTGCCTGCCATTGGATCGACATCCCACACTTTTTTATAGGGCTCGCTGGAGTGATGTCATGAGGCCTCGGCTTAGCTGGCTCGTGTCTCTTGTCAGCTCCCTCAACGCCACGATTTGATTTGCGCAAAGCCTAGACCCGATGCCTGGCTGCGTGCCGTTCTGACCTGAATCATCACGCCTGCTCTGCTCTTGATGCGACATTGCTCGCGACTGCTGCTGACTTCTGGCCCTCTGCGGCGCACGACTCCAGGACCTCCCGTGGATCTCACAGCTTGGCCAGCCAATGTCTTCGCGCGACGACTCCTCTCTGGGCGCTTCGCCGCCATCCTTCGACTCGCATCCCGTCCTCGGCGCCACGCCTCCGCCGACATACGCCGCCTTCTCGCCCGTCACGCTCTCGGCCACGACTCCCTCCAGGAACAGCCGGCGATCCACCGTCCTGGTCCATCAGAAGAGCCCGCTGCTGCTGGCCACCCCTCCGCAGATCACGCGCGCACTCGCCTACAGCCATCCGTTCTTGCTGCCGCTCAATACCTTTGTCGGGCTGCTGACGTGGAGCACCGGGGATTCCTGGCAGAGCTTCCTGCTGCTGTGTGCCTTTTGGGCCGTTGTGCTGTATGGCGATGTGGTGCTCATGCGAGCTGGCCCTATTGTCGTCGGCATGGGGCTGATAGCCGGCATGTACGGCCGACGATATAGTCCCTTGAGCACCAGTGGCTGGACTGAGCCATCCCGAGTCACCAAAGATGCTGCTGCCTCCAAAAAGGCCGGAGCCAATGGCGGCAGTCATCTGGAGGAGACGCCCAACGGAAAGCAGCCGGGCCATGCGAGAGCCAGATCCGAAATCACCAATACCAAACACCAGAAGACGTTGGATGAAATTGTCGATACGCTCAAGGAGTTTACTGGCAGATGCAATGTTCTGATGGACCCTCTGCTCGAAATGACCGATTTCCTAAGCACGCAGCGAACCCCTACCAGCGCCACCACCCGGCCAGCTCTGACGGCCATGTTTATGCGGCTTCTTATCGTGACGCCCTTTTGGGTCGCTTTGACCATGTCTCCCTTCAGCATCATTACAACGAGGCGCATCGTGCTACTGGCTGGAACGCTTGTTTTGACATGGCATGCTAGAGTGATGCGGGTTTCTAGAACTATTCTTTGGAGGAGCGCAACTGTTCGAAAGCTTGCTGGCGCCATCACTGGCCTCCACTTTGAAAGCCCTCCCAAATTAACCTTTGGCAAGGGAGGCACAAAGGAAAAGGAAAAGGAATCGCAAATGAGCAAGGCATCTTTCCTAGGGTCTTCTACTTTGCAAGTGAGCCGTCGTCGAAACGGTGCCGCAAACGGTGGTAAGAGCGCCGGCGTGAAATTCACATTCATCATATACGAAAATCAGCGACGGTGGATCGGTTTGGGGTGGACATCCAGTCTTTTCGCGTACGAACGGCCTGCGTGGACAGACGAACACAACAACGCCGTTCCTCAAAGAGACGAGTTTGAACTTCCAGAAGTCGAGGATGGAAGTCGAATGCGGTGGCGGTGGGTGGAAAGTAGCCGCTGGCGAGTAGATGGCGTGGCTGATGAGCAAGGGGCGGTGGACTACGACGGCCCCGAGGGCAAAAATGGGTGGATATACTATGACAACAAGGTATTTAACTTGCCCCAGTAACGTTCATGCCTTGGAACCATGTTCAGGCCAAGCTAACATCTTACCTCTTTAGTGGCAATCAGGACGGCGGGGATTGGATGGCTGGGGTCGGTGGACGCGCCGCAGGAAGTGGTACAGAGATGCTGAGCTCGTGGAAGTGGATGAGTCTCAGCTGCCCCATGAGCTCGAAGCCACTGAATCTTCATCTACCCTCCATACTACATCCTACAGCACTGCAAACGAAAAGATGCGAGCCGAACCGGTGATTGTCGAGCCGGATGAAGGCCAAGACCAAGTTCCAGATGAGCTGGGTACAAAGATTGCAGACGATGCCGCATCACTACATTCAACGTCATCACGGTTCTGGCCAACATTGAGACGACGCACTACGAACCAGTCAGGGGATAGTCTCCGCCTAGACAGCCAGAAGCAAGAGAAACGCCGAAGCGGCAGCCAGAGGCCGCGGAGGACGAGCGACGTGGCTAGTGACATCGCCGTGGAAGATGATCCTAGTAGATTGGGCTTCTCAGTTGCTCTTGAGCTGCAAAAGCAAGGCAAAGAGGGCGGCCAGTGGGGAATCGGGGATGAAGCACGTATGAGCTTGGAATGACCGGTTTTCGGGATGGCCACTTGATTTTTTTTGCGTTTGAGTTGACTTTTGTTCAACACTTTGCTTTTCGAGAGGGTTATATGGCTTTGGTTTTACTTTGATTCTACTGTAACAACAAAAACTTTTCTTCCCTCGGGGCAGCATGACTAGCGGGTTAACTGGGTTTGGCGGGAGTACCAGCGGATACGGTATCGGTATATATACCTTTTAACTTGTATGAAAAATGACGAACTTGCTTCTTGTACTAAATAGAATGTTCAGCTCCTTCGTTTGTGGGGAGTTTAACCTTTTTAGTTTTGATGAGTTTGTGATGACGTTTGGAGTAACTGGCTCAGAACTTTGATAAGTGAACCTACTCCACGAACACAAAAAACAAAGTCTCCGTCGCCATCGTCGTCTAGGGAAGACTTTTTTCCTCTCAGACATGTCGAGTTTGGAGTTACCTAGCCCTACATGGAGGGTATCTGAAGAAGGAAAAGACCGTGAAGCCACGCAGTACATGGCGCACGTGAGGTGGATGGAGAAGTTTCGGGCTCATCTATTCGGGGATATATGGAGCAATGTTGCTGTTCCAAGTTGGTCTTGCGATGGTGGTTGTGATTTTCCTTTCGTGTGTGGCCTGGTGGAAGGCTACGCGTGATGAGTCTAGCGATGGGTATGTCCCTTTGTCTTCCCCCCCCCCCCCCCCCCTTTTTTTTTTTGACTTGAAAAGTTCCAATTTTTTTTTTTTATCCTTTGGTGGGAGGTGCCAAAGTATGCGACAAGGGTTGAACTTTTAAGAGTTGAACAAGCCGAGAATGCCTCGAACAACACAGCAACAGCCACAAGCCACCTCACAATACAACTCGACTCCTCAACGATGGCAGCATTGCAGCAGAAGCTCAAGTTGGCCAAACAAGAGCTGCAGACGGTTGAGCACCGCATAACTGAACCCTTGATAACCATCGACAGGTGAGGTCAAGAAACGCTCAACTCTAAAGTATCAACAGCCAAGCAACCATGATGGCCCAAGAAGTTTTCTACCTTTTCAAGGCGAGATAATGGGCGCTTTTGATGGGATGATTTAGGACAAGATTGGAGAGAGAATGCAGTGAATTTGGCGCTACTGAGGTCGTGGACGCACAGGTTCACAAGATGAAGGGATGGAATAATAAAACCACAGGTTTTACTTGCCGTGTCTCATAGTTTTCATTTCAAAAATAGGGGCTCTCGTGGCAGAGACGTGCTCTTGGTGAACGTGGACTGGGATGCGTCCATTGTGTGCGCTCTACACGCTCTTGACGCCTTACACGCTGGATTGTCCAAGATGTATTTGTCAGATTAATGCACTTAAAAGCCAAAGCAATTCAACTACCTTTTTTTACATTTCTAAAATGTTACAATTTATTCTGCAGTTTTAAAGTCGTCTTGCTGACCTCGGCTAAAGTAATCGAACCTCGACGAGAGACTAGGTAGTAGATTCTCTTATACACCACAACCCTTGAGCAGTGAGTATATATCAAGACCAATATTTCATACAAGGATTGTATGCATATATTGATAAATCTAGCTCGTATAAGTAAAGCAGCCATTTCAAACTTGTCAATCGTCTAGCCATACTCAATAAGTGCAGAGATGCTCACCTACGGCGGCTGCCTCTGCGGTAGCATTCGCTACAAGTATAGCGCAGAGCCGACAGCAAAAGTGAGTAGCTCTTCTGTATCTTTTTACTTTTATTTTTGACGGCCAGGTTACTGGAAGTGGCCAACCTGAGCTGATTTCATCACAGGTCCTCTGTCACTGCAGCGATTGCCGCAAAATCAGTGGCAGCAACTATAGCGTCAACTTTCTCATCCCTGAGGCGGCATTCCAAGTCACGAGCGGTACACCAAAAGTCTTTGGTAAAGTTGCTGATTCTGGCGACACCATCAATAGCTACTTTTGTGGTGATTGCGGCAGTATGATGTGGCGCGAATCTGCCAATTGCGGGCCTAACAAGGTTGTCAAGGCTGGAACATTGGATGGCGGCGGTGAGATTATATCAGCTGCGGTGTTTGATGCAGAGGTGTTTACGCGCTCAAGGGTGGATTGGGTGCAGCCTTTGATTGGCGTGAGTCAGAGAGTTTCAGAATGACGTGTTGTTCTCGGAATTGATCTTATAAATATATACAGCCTAGTTATAGACTAGTTATTGATCTTGGAACACCGTTACTCTATACAAGTTGAGGTTCATTCAAACATAATTTGTCATATTATATAACTAAGACTATACTATGCCAGCCGTATCAAAACACCTGGCGAGCTGTAACATGTTCCATCATCCGATTAAGCAACTGGCGTCTCATGAAGACTCTTCCTCCGCTGCATCTGCCCCTGAAACACCTTGCGGAAACGGAGGCTGCAGAGATCCCCCACAGTCTCCTTGACGCCAGCCCAGTTCTCAGCCACAATTTCTCTCGTAGGGCGCGAGAAGACGGCGTCAATCTCCTCGAGCGTCTTGTCCTTTGTCTCGGGCATGAAGAAGATTTGGTAAAACTCGCCGACAAAGGCAATGCCTCCGTAAAAGCCCAGCGTGAGACCGGTGCGGGTCATGGCGTCCTCCATGGCGGTGAAGTTGTATGTCACGACAAAGGAGGCGAGGAAGAGGAGGGCGTCTGAAGTGGTCATGCCGTAGCTTCGGAGATAGGTGGGGTATACTTCAGATGGGACGACTACGAGTAATATGTCAGTATATTGTTGTGCCAGCAGATGCGAACGAAGCTCGACTTACCCCATGTCAGACAGGCATACGACCCAAAGAACATCATGTAGATAATCAAGCCACTGAGATAAAGACCCTCTGCAGCTTGGAGATTGGTGTCGATTGGGATGTGATACGCAATTCCAATCAAGACCAGACCGATAAAGAAGCCGGGAAGCATCGTAATGGCCCAGAATCGTCTGCCGCATGTCTCCATGAGGAAAATGGCGGGAATGGTGCCGATCAGCAGAGATCCGCCTCCGACAAGAGACATGTACGTCGCCTTTTCGTCGTCGAAGCCAATCTGGTTCATCAGCACAGACATGTAGTACATGATGGCGTTTACACCAGTCAGCTGTCCGAGAAGAATCATGATGTTTGCGTAAACAAGAGCTCGGCGAGCGCGAGGGACACTACCCATTGCAGAGTTAGTAAAAAAAAGACGGCTATTGCTATTCATTTTCAGTTGAGGCATGACTTGCGTGAAAAAGTCCATCCATGGGAAGCGTGAGTTCTTGGCTCCTTCGTTTACGACAACGTCCTCCTGCTTGACGGAATTGGCCATGATGTAGAATTCCTCGCGAGACTCGGGAGACTCTGTGCCGCGGATGCGCTTCCAGACTTTGTAGGAATCGAGGATTCGGCCCTTGTGCATGAACCAACGAGGACTCTCGGGCAAGAACAGCATACTTTGATTTTATCGTTAGCATGGACCATTGTATAGAAACGGTTATTGACATCACAGAGCGCAACTCACCCAGCAAACATGATGGTAGAGAATAAGAGCGATGAGCCCAAGATGAAGCGCCAGTTTCCAGGAACCTTGAGGAAGATGGCGGCAATGGCGTAGCCCAGGACTTCGCCAAGCGCAATGTTGAACTGGTATAGCGACACGAGATTACCTCGAATGCGACGCTCGACCGTCTCGGCGACATAGACGGGGACTGTGCCGCCCTCCAGACCAACGCCAAGTCCCAGGATCACACGCCCGGCAACAATCATGCCTAGAGAAATACAATATCAGCAATCAAGTCTCTCAAGTCGAGAAAGGGATATGAAGCTCAGCGCACCAAAGTTGATGGAGCCAGCCTCCAGCGCAGCACCAACAGTATAGAGCAATATCGAAATGATTATGGCCCATTTGCGTCCGCAGTACTCGTTTGCCGGCGAGAGCAGCAGCGCGCCTCCCACAGCGCCCAGCGGCATGCCCGAGTTGACCAGACTGTTCTGCCTCGCGTCCAGGCCCAGGTCCTTGGGCAAGAAGAGGTTGGCGCCGGAAATCAGGCTCTGGTCCAGGCCGGAGAGAAGACCGCCCATGCTGGCAAAGGCGACGAGCAGCCACGTAAAGTGGCGCGGGTCGCGGAACTTGATGTTGAAGATGCCCGTCTCGAGCCCTCCGGCGGCCTCGAGCTGGGCGTCCATCTCGTCAATAAAGGCATTGACTTGTTGGACGTCGGGGGTGATGGACGCAAAGTCGACATGGCCCTCGACCTTTGCCTTTTCATCGTGGCCGTCGTCCGACATGCTGAACAAACGTCTTTGAAGAGTATAAGAGAAGAAGAAAAGAAATGAAATTGATCAAGGGTTCTGCAGACGCGCAGAAAGCAGGGCACGTTGGAAGCAAGACGAGAAGCAAGACATGCAGGCCCCAAAGGGAGTACAGATCGGCGAGGTTAATGATAGCCTCGCACGACCTCGCAGCTATTTATACAACTTACACGCAATGCTACCTCTCGTGCAGTACAACCTCTTCCTCGCTCCGTCATTCCTCTAGCCATCTCCATACTTTTAATTCCCCCCCCACACGCCCTATGCTGGAAACAAGCACGACCGTGACCGGAGCCCCATGGGCCTCCATCGAAGCTTTCCCTCCTCCATACATGCTTCCCCATCGGAAATGGAGATGTGGAGGGGCAAGGGAAAAAAAAAAAAGACTCTTCCCCCATGTCGATCATGGCTGGGGAGTTTTGGGTTGGATGGGTCGGACAACTCCGCGTAACCACCCACACGATTTCCAGCAGAGATAACGTTTTGGTAAGAATGCGATGCGACATCTAATGAGTATGAAGAAAGCATTAGTCTTGTAGAATTGTAAAGTCATAGTCTATCAAGAGCATCATCGTCTTTGTGTCCGATACCCGGGCCTTATCCCGCCAAGCTTTTGGCTGGAGGCAGATCGTCTTAGTCCGGCAAATGAAAAAAGCCAAGTTTGTACTATCAATAGCCGGACCACACCATCAAGCGGCAGTTTTGGCCGTATGCAATACACCATGGGGGTTTAGCAGCAGCAGCAGCTGAAAAGCGCCGCGTCCTTCTAGAAGAAACAAACAGCCATCGCCAGACCCAAGAAGCAGATCTTCGGCCCTGCTCAGACTAGCCTCCCAATAGCCCTGCGCATCAAACCTGCATCCATCTCGTCTTGCTCGTTGCGACATGTCATTCTCCACGCATGGTTGGCGTTTGCCTCCCAGCCTCATCTGGAGTGACGCCGTGTAAATCTCCTATCTACAGTACCTTATGCATCTCCTTTGAGGCTTTTGCTCCCCGCGCCGCCTCCCGCATTTCTCGAATCATGTCCCTTCTCTCCAGACTGTAGCTGGATATACAAACATCCGGACGTTGTCCAGACTCCACCACACCGGCACCAAGCACGCAGCTAACAACTCCCCGACCTGTGCCCCATTCTTTTGCGACGCGAGCTTGGATAGCTTCGAGCAAAGTGGCTTTTCGCGGCACTGGCAATGGATGCCGTGCTCCGTAATAGTGCCATGAGCGGTCGTAACACTAGTAATAATCCCGAGTAAGAGTCCCTAGTAGAAGCACCTACTTGCAGTTGGCTCTTGTTTCCTTGGACAAGAAATATCCCTCTGAATCAGTGCGCTGCCTCTTTGAGTAACACTCGGCGTAACTAGCAAGAGAAGAGGGTTGGATTTCCAGCAGGCTCGCCTGTTCCTTCAACCAACCGGCCAATCAAAGGCGAGGGGAGCCGTCCGTCTTGGGAGACTCGCATCTCATGTCACGCTGCTTGTGGCATGGCATGGACTGACCTGTGCCAACTTTTGAGTCATTTTCTTCCTCTTCTACAACTCTACAAGTTGACAGAGTCCTCTAATACTTGTACCTACCTAATCTTCTCCCTCGCCAAGTCACTTGTTCGCAGCTCTCTAAAGGGCCGGATGACGTTATAAATTCCACACTTTGCTACCCGGCCTGTGGAGATTTGATCATTCTGATTGACTGTTGCCTGTTTCACCCCTGCTAGCGAGGTAGCAGCAGCATGTAAGTGCTTACCTAACGCAGAATGCCGCTCCATGTACGATTCAGGAGATGGGATCGAGCAAGTACTTGTTGTACTGGTATTTACTGTAAATCAAGAAGAGTAAAATTCTCAAGCTCAAGCTCAAAAGACCAAGGTATCTAGACAATGCGCCCCTCCCAAAACTCCGTATTTACCCCGAAGCCCATTCATGGTACAATTTTTTTTTCTTTTGATGCCACCGCATAATTCCGACATCTAGTTCCCAGTGTACAATATGACAAGGAAAATTAGTTCAGTTCAGCATGTCCCATATGCCAATTTGTTTATACAGAGCGGGTCGAGTCCGAACACTCGCCCAGAGATTCAGTTTGCGTTCGAATCTCCTTCTCCTTGCGATGCTGTGTTTCAGTCGATATATGCTTCTTTTTGTCGTGCCCGTCAAAGATATACGCCAGCTCTTCCAACGTCGGTCCCGAGGTTTCAACAAAGAAAAAGTATACAAAAATAAAAATAAACGCCACCCAAATGCAATAATAAATGTAAAATTTCCAACCAATGTTTTGTAGCGCAATGGGATTAACATAGTTGCCAAAGATGGTGGCCACTTGGATTGTTAGCAGGACAAAGGCCCACGTCTTGGCTCGCATTTGGTATGTGACCAACTCGAGGGGGTATGTCACTACCAGATTTGTCCAGGCCATTGTGTAAAAAGCTTGAAAGATGAAGATGCATGCGAGAACAAGTCGGCCAGCCGGAATAGAACCATGATCCAGATACTGTTGAGCTCCAATTGTCCAGGCAATGAATGTGAGCGAGACACCCCCAGATCCAATGAGGAAAAATGTGCGTCGTTTAAACTTGTTGATGCAGACTGTGACAGATAGCGCCACGATGTACTGCCAAAGCGTCACCATGCCGTTGACAAGGGTAATGTCCTTTTGAGACTTGACACCGGTATCTTTCAAGATTTGCGTCAGATAGTTTGACACGAGCAGGTTACCAGAGCTCTGGCTAAAGACGGCCGTCGCGAAGCAGAGAGATATTCGCTTCAAGTTGGGGATAGATGAGAAAAAGTCGACCCAGGTCATGTTGTGCGCAGCTTCCTTTGCCAAGACTTGTTCAATCTCGGCGCATTCGACATTGACAACCTCCGAGTTTGGGTCGCATTCGCCGTGGTATTTGACTAGAATCTTCCGTGCTTCCTTCATCCGGCCCTTTGCAATCAGCCATCGAGGAGACTCGGGACAAAAGAATATGAGGCCGAGCTGGTAGGCCGAGGGTATGATTTGGATCAACGTTGGCAGCCTCCAAGACCACGATCCAGAGATGCGAAAGCAGCCGTAAGTTGCCCATGCGCCAATGACATATCCCAGGACGATTGACGTGTTATAAAAAGTGGTGACTTGTACTCGTTCTTTCGGATGGCTTAATTCCGTGACCAGCACCGGGGCACCCATCTGGATCAGCGAGGACCCAAAGCCAAGCACAATCTTGCCTCCGATGTACATGTGAAGCGAGGTAGCGAAGAATTCGAGCAAGACGCCGGCGATGATGAAAATGGAGCCGAGGGCGGTAGGAACTCGTCGTCCGCATTTGTCACTGATCCAGCCGAGAAATATAAATGGTACGACGCCGCCAATGGAACTCGATGCGCCGAAGAAGCCCAGGCTTGCGCCTTGGGGATGTCCAAACTGATCTTGCCACGTTGGAAGTACCTGCATTCCATTTGTCATCGACTATGGCGAATCCCATGGTTAGCCCAAGTCCCCAACAACTCGTCGAGGCGACTACTCACCCCGTCAATGCCGAGCGCGGCGCTGGCAAGCAGCGACGATGTAAGTAGAAAATACAGCAAGATGCCATTCTTGCGCCGCCAAAACGGCGGGATCAGTGCAAGGTCAATTGGCGATGAAATGCCATCGGCCGTGTGTGCCGCAGAAGGAGCCATGATCCGGCCTCTCCTCTCTCTGCCCAGGCTGAGTCGCAGTGTTGAGGCGAGGATTCAGCCCGGGCTCAGCTCGAATGCTCCATCAGATGGTGGTCGCGCCATTGTTCCAAAGAGAGTTCACCGAGCGCAAAAAAAAGCGACCGGCGCCGCCCTGCTTAGTCAACCGGTCGCCATTCTCGGTGTGGGCGCGCAGCCGCAGGCACAGCGCTGGACAGCTGCCATTGCGCCCAGCCCGCGACATGAAGCAATTCGACGTCGCGATCGTGAAGTCCATCGTCTCGGATCACGGATGGCAATCGTCAGATTGATAAAGCTAAAGGGCTGCCGGCCATCAGTCAGCATGCATGCGACGTGCAGAAGGGCCCTTCCCCACGGGGGGATTAGATCGCATCTAAATCGGCGATTCGGAGAAATCAGCATCCGCAGCACGGCCAGAAGCCAACCAGAAGCGCTAGCTGAGCAGACTTTGACGAGGCGGATAATGCGACAAAGCCGGCAAAATCCGCATGGCCAATCACTGCGAGGCTGCCATGGCAGGAATGGCAGGATGCTCGTCGTTATTTCCCCATCCGGCCGTCTCCGTCCTGACGGGCACGGGGTATTGGGGCTCGGGGGCACAGTTTCGACATTTCCCCAGCCCATCTCCCACGTTGTAGATGGGGAAAAGGGCACGAATCTCGAGGCAGACGGCCGTCTGGAACGTGCTGCTGGGCCGCGGGTGGGTTTTGTTTGCCACGGCGTGCAGGAACCGTTCTTGACGGAGCAATGACTCCCGAGTCAATAGGCTCTATGTGTGGGTATAAAGGCGTTCCCCCGAGGAGGCCGCTGACTACAGCTGGCGTC